>NC_046318.1:57217083-59617083 GCF_009819535.1 Lacerta agilis | reverse complement strand
AGAGCACAAAGTAAGGGTGGCTCCTAAGGGCAAGGTATCTGGCAGGCAGGCTTCAAAACCCTACCAGATTGTCCATGCAGACCTAGTTGGTCCATTAGCGCCCTCTCTTGGTGGAGCAAAGTACTTTATGGTTTTGATTGATTCTTACTCTAGATTCATTCATGTGTACTTGCTCAAACAAAAGTCAGATGCATTTTCCAAGTTCAAGGAATTCTATGCTTGGTTGAGAAATGCCCATGGAAAGCAAATACAATGTCTTTTTACTGACAGAGGAGGCGAATTTACTTCTCAGCAGTTTGAGGCTTTTCTGACTGAGAAGGGAATCCAACATGATCTAGCTTGTCCACGATCCCCATGGGAAAATGGACTTTGCGAAAGAGCAAACCAGACGTTGCTACAGGGTATGAAGACTCAATTGCATGATGCAAATCTTTCAGAAGCGTATTGGGCAGAATCTCTAGCACATTTTGTTTATTCTTACAACAGGAGGCTGTCTACACCCATAGGATGTACCCCTTATGAAAGGATGTTTGGCAAGAAGCCTTTTGTCAAGCACATGAGAATCTTTGGTTCTGATATGTGGGTACATACTCCACAGAGCAGCAAGCTCGGAAAGCGTGGTGTACATGGGATATTTGTAGGGTATGAGAAAGGTGCATACCGAGTTTACATGCCCGACACAAAAACAGTGCGATTCACCAGGAGTGTGGAGTATTGTGCCAAGTGGGGGGACAATGTGGGGATTTTTCAGAGTCATCCTGACACTGAGAAAGCAGAGGAAGCTGAGGATGGTGATCAGGTTTCAGATTCCGATTCAGTGGGAGGTGCTGGTGCTGCTGATAGCGACAGCGATTCAACAGATTACCAGAGTGCCAAAGCCTCGATTAGACCATCAGATGAGTCTGATGCTGAATTGGAAGAACCACTGTTCACCATTGGCAGTGTTTCTCCTAAGAAGGAGAAGGAGAAGGTGAAGGTTGAAGACTTGCGTTTGATGCGCCGTTCAGAAAGGGCCACGAAGGGCAAACGGCCAAAAAGGTTTGATGAGGAGTTTGCCAGCACAGCTACTGCTGTAGTTGGTAGCTCAAAGAAGGTATGGGAACCTTCGAGTTTTCAGGAGGTAAAAGAACTCTCCCCTGAGAATGCTGAGCCATGGCTTAAGGCCATAGATGATGAGCTTAACTCATTGGATAGGAACCAAACCTGGGAACTGGTTCCAGTAGTTCCAGGGATGCGACTGGTTGGGAGTAAATGGGTTTTTAAGGCAAAGACCGATCAAAATGGAAAGATTGTGAGGCATAAAGCCAGGTTGGTTGCCAGGGGTTTTTCCCAAGTACCAGGTCAAGATTATAATGAAACCTATTCCCCCACAGTCAAATATGAGAGTATAAGACTCATGCTCAAAATTGCTGCAGAGGAGAAACTTCACGTTTCCCACCATGACGTGAATACAGCATTTTTGTATGGGATTCTAGATGAAGAATTGTACTTACTTCCACCAGATGGAGTGCAAGTTCAGAAAGGGATGGTCTGTAAACTTAAGAAGTCCCTGTATGGTTTGAAGCAGAGTGCCAGATGTTGGAACACCAAACTTACAGAGACATTGCTCTCTCTTGGTTTTCACCAGGGAAAGGCAGATCCGTGTGTGTTCGTGAAAGGGGAGGGGCAACACAAACTGTATTGTGTTTGTTTTGTCGACGATCTTTTGTTGTTTTGGAAAGATCAAAAGGTATACCACAACACCCTAGCACAACTTAAACAACACTTTGAAATGAAGGATCTTGGCCAGGTATCCAACTACCTTTCTCTGCAGGTTGAGAAGGACCAGACAGGAAATTTTCTGGTTCACCAAACTCAGAAAATCACCGATGTGCTAAACAAACTTAAATTGACTGATGCAAATCCTGTGGATACCCCAATGGTAACAGGTTTTCAAAGAGATGAAAAAGCTGAGATGTTTCCTGACATATCACTGTATAGATGCATTCTGGGCAAACTAAATTTCATTGCCAGGTGCTCTAGACCTGATATTGCTGCGAGCACTAACCTGCTCAGCAGACATGCTAACAATCCGTCAGTCCAGGATTGGAAAGCTTTGAAACGCGTAGCTCGCTACCTAAAAGGGACAATGCACTACAGATTGAGATTCACCAGTCAGAAGACTGGAGGACTTGAAATTTTTGCAGATGCCAGTTTCGGAAGTGACACCACAGATGGTACAAGCACTTCTGGAGTATGCTATGTGTACAACCACTGTCTGTTTGACTGGCTGTGCAAGAAGCAGTCGACAGTAAGTTTAAGTTCTTGTGAGGCAGAACTAAATGCACTGTCATTTTCACTCATGGACTGTGAATGGTTAATACAACTGTTCAAGGACATCGGAGTTAATGTGACTTGTCCTGTACAAGTATACCAAGACAACAGGTCTTGTTTGGCTTTACTTAATTCAGAGAGTTGCAAGCAAAGAACCAAGTACTTGCAGATTAAGTTACATCGTGCAAGGGAGTGTATCCGAAAGGGAATCATTCAGGTGTCGTACATGCCAGGTAATGAGATTCCTGCAGACTTGTTGTCTAAGGTAGTTAATAGAGAACAACTTCAGGTGTATGTTCGGAAACTACAATTGGTGTCTAATGCCAAAGATTAAGGTTACATGGAAAGGGGGAGGATGTCGTAATTCCCATTCCACCTTAACAACAGACTGAGGATGGGAGCTTATCACATGTATAGTGTTCCAGTGTGCTGCTGGGAACTTCCGTTCCTCAGTCTGTACTTTCTCTTTCGTTTTCCGAACATGAAGGAGACTGCACGTATGTTTTTTTGTCCTCATGTTCGCCTAATAAATGCTTAATTATAACGCTCATGCCAGCCTCTGTGGTGCATCTTCTGCTGCTAAGTGAACAGAAAGAGTGCCTGGCTTTCTGAAGCTAGGTCTCTGGTTTCTGCTGCTGTTCCAGGGCTTTGAAGTTCGACCGGCAGTTCGGCCGGGGGTGTTTGGGCCAGCAGGGAGCATGCCCGTTGTTCCCGTTTCCCTGGACAAATTACAACAATTTCTACATCCCCTTATATATCCCTTTCTATCCTCCATCCACGCAAGCTCGGGCCCCTTTCGCCACGCTGCTTAAGAGAAGTCTCCTGCGCGCCCCCGAAACAGAGCCCGGGACCGGTCGTCCCCTGAGCTTTTTCCCGCGCCCATCTCATCCCGTTGGGCCGCCCTTAGCTGAACAGCCGGGCTTCCTTTTCCTTAATAATAATAATAATAATAATAATAATAATAATTTTATTTATACCCCGCCCTTCCCAGCCAGAGAACCGGGCTCAGGGCGGCTAACATCAATTAAAATCACAACAAAAAACATAAAAACGGTCAATTTAAAATAACAGATTAAAATACAAATTTAAAATTCAATTAAAACTTCCCAGACTGCCACGTGTCCTGGAGCCGGGCCCTTCCACTTTTTAAAAAGAGGGCTTCCCCCTCACCCGCCGCCCCTGGCCCAGCCGGCAGCTGCCTCCTTACCTCGTCGAGTTGTCGCGCCTCGTTGAATCACAGCAGCCAGCAGCTCCACCAGCAGCAGCCAAACACAAGCGCCGGGACAGGCGCCAAGGAGGGAAGCTGCTGCGGTCTGCTGCTGCGCCTGCGCTGGCACGAAACGAGGCACGCATGAGCAGCACAGCCGCCGGCAAGGTAGAGAAGTGGGTGGGCGCAGGCGGGCCAGCAGCGTGGCACAGCGCCCCCTACATTTTGGCGCTAAACGCACCGGCCCTGCCCGGAGCCGCAGCAAAGGTGCAAAAGAGCCGCATGCGGCTCCGGAGCTGCGGGTTGCAGACCCCCGGTCTAGATCCAGCCCAAGTCTTCATCCAATATTCTGTCCACTGAACATGTGGATCTGTTTTATACCATGCTGAGACATCGTTCCATGTGGCCTAGTAAGATCTACTCTGACCAGCAGTTCTCCAGCAACCCAGGCATGGGGCTTTCCTATCATCTTGTACAACTGAGTCAGCAGGAATTGACTCAGGACTTCCTACATTCAATACGTAAGCTATGAATGAGCTATGTCTCCGATTTCAGTCCTTGCACAGTACATAGAAGAGAGATACTCAACCAAACACAGAGATGAAAGAATCCCTCTAAAGTGCACATCCAATCAGGGCACATGCTACCTCAGCAAGGATCATGCTACTCTGCCTGGTTGTTAAGCAACACCTCCACCCACCCCGCTAACATAGTTAACTCTTACATTTCACACAGAACGATCTCTGGTGCTGAACTTCCAACAGCTGGAACACAACTCCCATCAACCCCTGCCAGCATATCTGAGGATTAAAGGGTGATGGGATTTGTACTACAACAACATCTGGAAGGTCATGAGTTCCTCGCCCACACTTTAAGGTTATGACCTTAACTGAGTTCAGCTACAACCAGTAGATAATAATCTCTATAATAAGCTGCCGACAAAATGATGCAAGCTGTTAAATATAAAAGTTGCCAAAAATAAATGAATATTGTTTACGAGGCATGAACGCTGAAACTACAGAGAAAATAGAAATACAGGAAATAGCTGACATGAGGACCAAGCTGTTTCTAAGCAAAGTGTTTTCCTAAGGCAGTAGTATTAACAATTCCTGGAATAATTCAGTTTTTTAGAAAAACATGGGAAAGAAGTGCATGTTAAAATAGTCATGAAAGTGATGATTACTAGGTAGTATCATCTATTCAACCAATTTTCCACAGTGTCCATGAAACTCAGTAAGTTGGTTATCCATAACACCCTTCCTGGGGAAGAGGGAGGAGAGTTTTATTGTGCATCATGCCAAGATTAAAGGGTGTGGCAAAATGTGACTCCTGTCTTGGCAGGCCACGGCAGAGGGTGAATACAGACAACCATTACCCAACTGGCAACTTTCCATCAGGTATGCATCTGTCAATTTCTGCCAAGTGTTGAGAAAATGCTTATCATGGTAAAATTTATTATGGCTCTACTTCCCCAGATTTATGATTGGGAACAGATATCTAATAAAATTATCCTGAGCACTTTGTGCATGTAAGCACTTGAGAAACTAGGAATATGAAAATCTTGAACCTTTAACACTTTAAATCCTCTTAGGTCACAACTACTACTCACCACCTGGGTTTTATTCCTAATGGCCCTCCTTTGCTTTTCCTTTTCCTTTTCCCATTCCCTTCCTCTCCTCCCAAATACAGTATGCCTTTTCATTACTTTTAAATGATTGTAAGCACGTGGCCTGTTTTCATTTTTCGATTCTGCACAGTGCCTAATCATTCCAGTCACTTTCTAAATGCAAGCATGCGTGCTGCTGCCAAGAAACAGGGAGAGTTTCACTACACATCTTACTACAGAGCGGGCTGGTGCCCGGCATGAATGAACTCTTGGCATAGTTCCACCAATGCCACGAAACCGTAAGACAGCAGGCAGGTCTCCCTTTTGCTTCAAGACCCGAGCTCCAGCTCCATTGTTGTCAAGCTAAAATAAGGGTTAAATCTGGTCTACGCTTCATTGGAAGCAATTGCAGCTAGCCCGTGTAATAAACCTGTCTCTTCTGGTGATTAAATGTGTGGTGCAATCCTCTTTATTACATACTTCAAAGCATTCAAGGATGCAATTATACTGGGACAGCGTGGCACACAGATTTTTAAAGGAAAGAAATGGCATCGTATTTCAACAAACTTACACCACCTAAAGTCTGATGGTTTGCTTCAGGCCAATGGACGCTGATACCCAGAGTTCCCCTGCATAAAAGGGCCCCATTGCATAAAAGGGCTCCATTGATTTAATTAGACAAAGCAGATCAACATGCAAGTTGCATGCACATAGAACCCATGCACTTTCCATTGAAGCAAATAGGGCAGACCATGCAACCCTACAGTGGCCTGGTGCAGACAGAATACTAAACCAGAGACAGGGCACCTATGGCCCTCTACTTATTGCTGGACTCCCCACAGCTGTCAGCCCCAGCTAGCAGGGCCAATGGTCAGGGAAGATGGGAGCTGTAGTCTCAACAACAAGTGGAAGGCCACACATTTCCCACCCCTGCTCAAAACTAAAGTTGAGTGTTGCAAGCGTGAGCCTGCTCTCCTTTGATGCTGCCATGAAAAGATCAGATATATCTGCTTTTGGTTCCAGAGTTTGTCACTTCATCTGAACTGGGAACCCGGGGTTAGTTTTAAATAATTTATCAAAACAAGACAGGTTCAAAACCAAGAGCTTGAAACTGGCTTGTTTGGATAAGCTATAGTTAAATCTAACCACAACGGTCCCAGTTCAGATGAAACCATAAATGGTGGTTTGTTGGAAACAGAAGCAGGTCCTTTCAAATCTCTTCCTAGCAATTGTGCCCAGATGGGGTGGGGGTGGGGGTGGAGGGGGGAGCACATGAGTCTGAGGATCATTCAAATAGCTTTAAATTGTGTTTTTAGTCTTACATCCAAATGCAGTCTGTGGAGTGGCTGTAACTATTTATTTATTTTTGGTTTTACTAATTAATGGGTTAACTTTTTGCAGACCAGCACTTCTAAAACATATAATTGTGATGAGGATGAAAGCGTAGCTAATTATTCTGATTTCAGCCAAATGTATGGGTCTCTTCACCTAACCAATGAAAGACCAGAAACAAACAAACAAACAAAAAATAGACCCTACAGTCTTGCACACATCCAATTACAAAACACACAGCATTGGGGAAGATTATTCTCAAACATTCCCTGCAATTCTTTTGATTGAACTTCTGGGCCTACAGGGTAGGGAGGACAGAAACGGGTAGTATTGTGTACAGTTGAGGCAGGTCACAGGTTCACACAAGAGGACACCATTAAGCAGTGGAGGCAGCGGGTGTTGCACATTCAGCTTGGGGTATCATTTCCACCATGTGGGTCTTCTGGTTCAAAAAAGCAGACCCATGGCCATCTTCTACTAGAGGGCTATAAATGAACAGGGCTGGTTTGTACAAGTTCTAAAATTCTCCATTGTCAGGTCACCTACTGGCATTAAAAACTACAATTAGTCTGCAGCAGCCCAAAACCAAAGGTTTTGAGGCATTCAAGGATAAATCATATTCAGTACTCATTGCCAATCTGTGATTATTTGCCTGGCAATGCTGTACAGGAAGCTGTGTGATTCCGAATCTCTTGATGGTCACACAGCAGTTAAAAGCACAGGATTCCTGCCAAGAAAAATAAAGATGGCAATATTAAGACTAAACCAGACCCTTGGAAAGTGTCCCTATTTTCCAAGGACGTCCCTGATTTAGAGAAGCCATCCTGGTTTCTGATTTGATCCCAGAATGTCCCCGTTTTCCTTAGGATGTCCCTGTTTTCATTGGAGAAATGTTGGAGGGTATGGAGTTATCTGGCCTCCGAGCCATTTGAATGCAATACTGTATAGGGAAGTTTTTTTAATGCTTAATGTTTTTATACAGGTGAAACTCGAAAAATTAGAATATCGCGGAAAGGTTCATTTCTTTCAGTAATTCAACTTTAAAGGTGAAACTAATATATGTGATAGACTCGTGACATGCAAAGCGAGATATGTCAAGCCTTTATTTGTTATAATTGTGATGATTATGGTGTACAGCTGATGAGAACCCCAAATTAACAATTTCAACTTTGGGGTTTTCATCAGCTGCGCGCCATAATCATCCTAATTATAACAAGAAAAGGCTTGACACATCTCGCTTTGCATGTCATGAGTCTATCTCATATATTAAACTCCAATAACTAATGAAAACAATTGCTTACATAAATGGACTTTTCCACGATATTCTAATTTTTCAAGTTTCACCTGTATATGTTGGAAGCTGCCCAGAGTGGCTGGGGCAACCCAGTAAGATGTGTGGGGTATAAATAGTAAAATTATCATTAAGGAATGGGACACCCCTATTTTCATCGGAGAAATGTTGGACAATTTTTGTTTTTGTTATTGCTGACCTTCACCTGACTCTGGCTCCTGACAATACTATCTCATTTGCCCCCTGAGGTAAACCATTTTTTACATTTTGTAAAAAAAAAAAAACCATACCTCCCACCCCCACCCCAATTGCTTACTTTGCCAAATGACCTACCTCAACCAACTTAAGTCAAGATTGGGGCCTTTGTGACCCATTTGTTAACCAGAAGATTACGCATTCTCCTATGAACTAATATTCCCCACCCCCCAGCCCAGTGCTTTTTCCTTGTTGGTTTTATCTCTGATTTATAAACTGAGTATAAGGAGATGGGAAAGGGTTTGTTTTCCTTTTCTGGTTGGTACTTTAATTATAGATAAGTACAGTGCTTTTTTTTAAAAAAAAAAAAAAGATCTGGCTGTATTTTTGAAAACCAGCAATAAACAACAGAATAGGCCACCTAGAATGAAGAGACACTGAGCTAGCAGGAGGGGATATATACTGAAATTCCCTCCACTGCTTTCAGAACCTCCAAAATTCAGACTTAGACACTTAGGCCTTGGTTGTTATCTTTTTAAAGTCATGCACGTTACGGTTTGTGCTGAATGTGGATGCTTTCCTGTTAACCTACTGAGTTCGTACATTTCTTCTTGTTGCTCTGATGTAGCTGCTCTTTGCAACAAAAGCCAAATTAGTCCCATTTTGCCTCTTGCTTTGCAAGCTTCAGCAGGGCGATAAGGAAAAGTCTTTGCATGACACAGCACTAATCCATGAGTCACAAGAAAAAAGTTCTCTGCAAATACTATGGATAGTGCTGTAGCTCAGTGGCACAACCTCTGCTTTGCATGCAAAAGGTCTCAACATCTTGAGGTAGGACTGAGAAAGAATCCCTGCCTGAAACCTGTTATCAGCAAAGTCATTACTGAGCTACACACACCTTTCTGTGCTCTGCTGGAAGACCAATATTATAAAAGTGGGACTTGCAAAAAACATTGCAATCATGAGTGCTCTAGTTCAGGGTTCCAGGATATGGCAGGTTTACAAAATATAGCGGGGGGGGAGCCTTTGGGTGTAAGTGTTAACTTTATACAGTAATCTAGTTTCCACACACACTCACACACCTCTCTCTAGCTTCCATCCAGGTGAGCCAAAGGCATGATCAGAGTCCGAGGACACATTCCAGCAAGGTGCAAGGAATGGGGTGGCTTGGAGGGAGGGAGGAGGTGTGGCCTGGGGAGAGTTCCAAAGACCAGAGAGGCCTGGATAGTTGCATTTGGTCCCTGGGATATAGAATGAATTCCCATCATATGGTGAGAATCTGTACAGAAATCTAGCCATACAGGTGTATATACCTGAATGTGTGGGTGTCACCCCACAACTTCCTAAGTTGCCAGCTAGCTTTGTTCTACCTTTGCTCTTCCCCTTATTTACAGGATTTGTATATGAAATCATAATCCAAAATGTGCTTACAGAATTCAGAATAAAATAAAAATTCAGTAATAAGACAATTTCACTGAAAGAAAACCTACAAGAATGAAGGCAGTCCAAATAAAACCAGATGATGCAGACAATAAAATTAGCGCTGTGGGTTAAATCACAGAGCCTAGGGCTTGCTGATCAGAAGGTCAGCGATTCGAATCCCTGCAACGGGGTGAGCTCCCGTTGCTCGGTCCCAGCTCCTGCCCACCTAGCAGTTCGAAAGCACGTCAAAGGGCAAGTAGATAGATAGGTACCGCTCTGGCAGGAAGGTAAATGGCGTTTCTGTGCGCTGCTCTGGTTCGCCAGAAGCGGCTTTGTCATGCTGGCCACATGACCTGGAAGCTGTACGCCAGCTCCATCGGCCAGTAATGCGAGATGAGCGCCACAACCCCAGAGTCATCCGCAACTGGACCTAATTGTCAGGGGTCCCTTTACCTTTACCTTTAATTTGCTACTAAAATGCTGGATAATAACAAGATATTGACTTGCCACCTATATGAGAAAAGCACTTATATTATTGAAACTTGCTGGGGGTGGGCATTCCATAACCAAGAAGCCTTTCTTGAAGAGGTCTCTTCCTCTGCCACTAAATGTATTAGAACTTCTCAAAGACTTTAAATTCTGAGCAGGTTCCTATAGATGAAAACACTTTTGAGAGCTCCCTTGGCTTAATCCTTGTTTCCTCCCTCTGGCCATCCATTGGTCCTCTCACTTAATTTGCGCTGTTTAGATGCCCCCTGCCTCTTTACCTATTTCCCATTCAGTGCCATCCCCAAAGCCATGATAGCTAGATTCCCACCAAACACAGGGATGTGTGAGTGAGTCCTTTTACAATGAAGAGGACTTGTTTTCGTTTGCTCCAAACCTTGAGACATGTACAGTACCACTCTGTCTGCCTCAACTCACATTTTCTCACTCGCAGTAGCTGGGCTGGTTTGTTGCTTTACCACATTCATTCTTGATCCATTGCTTCAAGGTCTGACAGACATAAAAGGCTCCTGCACTTTCCTTATTGAGGGATTCATTAGTCACTTGGAATGGATATGAGATGAAGGTGAGTTGTAATTGGTTGCTGATTCCACAAAAGCACTAATGGTTTTCTAACCATTAGAAATCAATGGGGTTTAGTTCCTTGAGGGGAAAGTGCACTTGAGGGTCTCCTTCTTTCAACAGAACATTGCAGCCGGTTCTTTACAATCCCTCTACAAACAGGCTCACAAAGAGGTAGGAAATTATTATGGAACATTTGTAACAATGGGATAAATTGCCAAGGAAAGGTAGTGTGTTTTTGCAAGCAGGCTAAAGTGTGCAGGGCATGTACAGCCTGTACTTCAAATACCCAGCTTTGGAGCAGCTTTAATTACCTAGCAACTGCTTCAGCGCAGAACACAATGACATTTTCAGAAAAAAGAGATCCTGCTTACATTAGGTTACAGTGTTCCTAATTAATAATCTCATCTTAAAAGGTCTTGCTGAAATATTAATTTCTTTCGCTTCCGTCTTAGTGTTGGAATCCAATGGTTATGGTTATTAATTCTTAGGGAAATGTGAGTTTCTAGCAAGGTTGGAAGAAGAAGAAGAAGAAGAAGAAGAAGAAGAAGAAGAAGAAGAAGAAGAAGAAGAAGAAGAAGAAGAAGAAGAAGAAGAGGAGGAGGAGGAGGAGGAGGAGGAGGAGGAGGAGGAGTTTGGATTTGATATCCCGCTTTTCACTACCCGAAGGAGTCTCAAAGCAGCTAACATTCTCCTTTCCCTTCCTCCCCCACAACAAACACTCTGTGAGATGAGTGGGGCTGAGAGACTTCAGGGAAGTGTGACTGGCCGAAGGTCACCCAGCAGCTGCAAGTGGAGGAGCGGAGATGCAAACCCGTTTCCCCAGATTACAAGTCTACCACTCTTAACCACTACACTACACCACACTGGCAGCAAGCAGAAGAGATGAAGAACAGAGGACCAGTGGGTGAACAAATTGACCATTGGATTCAATTTACAAGAAAAGGGGGTTTAGACTAAACACTAGGAAGAAGGTGCTACTGGAAGGTAGGTGCTACTGGAAGGTGCTACTGGAAGGAAGAAGGTGCTACTGGAAGGAATCTAAGGTGCTACTGGAAGGAATTTTTTATTTTATTTTGTTTTTGCTAGGAAGAGCTTTGTGATGGCACAGGTTGTTTGACAGTGAACTGCCTCAGAAGGTGGCATACTCTAATCCATTAGCAGTTTTTAAGCAGAGGTTAGATTGCCACCTGCCAGAGATGTTGTATTTCTATTGTTACAGTTGTTGTCATTATTACTTGCCCTTCCAGGGCAAGTTACAACAATTTATCATTCAGAATTAAAAACATATTCATTCACAAGAATAGGGTGAGTCCTGAAAACATACATCTTGACTGTCAACAGCTAGGGTAAAGACGCGTGTCTCCAGCATTTGCCAAAAGCTGTAAAATAGAGAATTATGGGGTAAGAATTCCACCACTTAGGGGCTGCCACATGGAATGCCCTCCCCTCGGCCATCACCACCCCACACTTCTGAAGGAGGTGGAACTATCAAGAGGGTCCCCTCTGCTAATCTTAACACCTGGGAAGGTCTATAGGGAGGGAGGTAGTCTTTCAGATATTTGGAGCCTAAGTTATTTAGGGCTTTAAACACCAACATGCGCACCATTAACTGGGCCCAGAAATGGCCTGGCAGGGAATGCAGTTGTTTTAGAGCATGTGTTATATGAATAAATTTCTTGCGTTAGCAAGCAGTTGGACTAGGTAACTTTTGAGATATCACTCAATGTGGTAAAACTCTATGCATGTTTACTCCAAAGTGAGCTCCACCCAGAAAATAATACTGAAGCCTAATTTTGTTTGCAAAATGTCGTTAAATGAAGGAAGCAGAGCAAAAACATTGCATCTGTGGTTTTTTTTGGGGGGGGGGAATGCTGTAGGTTTCAAGCCTGTCGTTGATTATCACTCCACTTCCCACTTCTCTGTAGAAGATGGTTGCAGCATCCACCTTGCTACAAATCCCTTGCAAAGGAGGCTGGTCTCACAAGTGGTGTTGCTTATTGTCTGCCAACAACTCCCCTTATTTCCTGTTCACTTTGCCCAGGGAGGAATTCCAGAGCTATGAGCCAATTAACTGCATGGCCAATGGAGCATCCAGCTAATACCTTCCTGTCTCTCAGGGACCAGGGCATCTTGCTTTCCTTGTACTTTCCCTAAGGCACCCATTGGTAGTTTGAAGCCAATTAGTCCAGCGAATGGAAGGAATGCAGTTCCTTGGCCTTGCCACATGTGCACTCTTAGCCCAAAACCAAAATAAGGATTGTATTAAGTATGAAATACAAAATGGAAAGTAGGATAGTGCTTTAAGATAATAAACAAACATTAAAGAAAAAGCTAGCTGATGAAAGACTGCTGGAGGAGCCTGTTACTCACACATGGAGGGTCACCCAAATTTAGATTCTAACACACAACAGCTTTGGATAGTCAAAGATGAGGGAAAATATATATATATATGCGCAATGCACTATATTTTATTTTCACCTAAGTCACTTTGATTGATAGGTTGCCTGGCACAACTAATGGGCTGAGTTGCACATAGTCAGAAAGTTGCTCTTAACGCCTTTTGGGAGATGGGCCAATTGAAGTATTAATTCAAAAGGATATTGTCCTGACAGGCAGAATATCTCAAAGGAAGGCATAGGCTGTGTACTCAGAAGTGGAAGTAAAAACGTGACTATGTACTTAGAAGGAATAGAGGACTAGAGAATTTGTATGTCTCAAAGAGACACATCTGGCCAGGCTAGAACTATGTCACAGTGACACCTTATTATAGAGGGGGGAAAACTTCCTAAGATTAACTGGGACAAATGTATTGTAATTCCCATCCATTGCAGTAGCCTTCTTGCTTCACTATTTAGGATGGGGAACCTGTGTTCCACCAGATGTTGCTGGACTACAACTCCCTTCATCCTTGCTGGACTACAACTCCCATCATCCATTGGTCTTGCTGCCTAGAACCGTCTGGAGTCCAACAACATATATAAGGACACAGATTTCCTATTCCTGAGTTAGAGCCTTTTCACTATGTTTTCCAATCTGTTTTCTTTCATACATTATTGGCAGTGCTGTTATTTATTATAATTTTCCTCCACTTTCCAACAATGATCTCAAAACAGTATTCTCACTTTCATCTGCTGTGATATGTATGGGGACATTGGGATGGCTAGAGGGAAGGGATGGAATCGTTCTGATCTTGCACAGTTCTGACTACTTTCACATACCCATCTTGCATAACCTCCAACTTTTTCCGATAAAAATAGGGACTCCTGTTCCATAATGATAATTTTTACTATTTATACCCAATACATCTTATTGGGCTGCCCCAGCACTCTGGGCAGTTTCCATCATATATATATATATATATATATATATATATATATATATATATATATATATAATAAAAAATTAATTTTTATTTTTATTTTTTTAAAAAAACCTTCCCTATACAGTCATACCTTGGGTTGCGCTTGCTGCAGGTTGCGTTCGCTGCAGGATACGATCACACCAAACCCAGAAGTACCAGAACGGGTTACTTGTAGGTTTCGGCACTCACGCATGTGCAGAAGCACTAAATCGCGCTTCACGCATGTGCAGAAGCAGCGAATCGCAACCCGCGCATGTGCAAACACGGTGCTGCGGGTTATGGATGCTGCGGGTTGCAAGCGCGCCTCCCGCACAGATCACATTCGCAACCTGAGCATCCACTGTACAGGATTGCCTTCAGTCGGCTTGGAGGTTGGATAGAGACATCCTAAGGAAAAGCAGGACATTCTGGGATCAAATCAGTAACCAGGATGGCTTCTCTAAATCAGAGACGTCCCTGGAAAATAGGGACACTTGGAGGGTCTCACCTTGATTCCCCCCCCTTTAACTCTGCTCCTTCATTTCCTCTTTATGCCTCAACTGAGTTGCTGAAATTTGGATGTGTGCAGTTATACAAATTCTAAACTCACAATTCTGAGAGGAGGAATTGTGGGATGTGCAAAGATTAGACCCAGGATAATGAGAAGACAAACTGGTGTAAAATTAAACAAGAAGCAACAAGGGTTCTAGTGCAGGTACAGTGTGTTGTTGCTGCTTGTCTAGCCTTCCATGGTAAACAGCTGGCCCTGGGATGCAGGCCCTGTGTAGGCAGCACGCACCTGAATGCCCAGATTTACATAACAGCTAGGATAAGTGCTGCCCAGAAACTCAGCACAGCCACATTACAGTCTGTTCTCAGTCTGTTCTCAATTCTGCGTTATCAGTTGCTGCAAGCAGGGAAGAGAAGGCAGTTGGTTGGTCTGATAACACATTTAACTTCATGCAGCCTTCACTGTAGGTCTTACCCTATGAAACACCACCCAGTTGCTCTCTGCCTGTGGGAAAGTTAATGTTTTTCTGAGCAGTTTCACATATTGTACTTTTGTTACAATATGTAGCAAAATCCATTGTTAGCGGTCCTATCTGGTTGATAGGCATGCAAACATAAAAATCAGAATGATGGTGTTTGAAAACATGGAGCTCAATGTTGGAGATATATCTTCCTCTTCCCCATTCAAAACTGCTCTTGTGCTATTAATAGAAAGTTCATTCCGTATTAGTAAGGTCACTTTGCTGTTTACGTTGAATATAGCCAACCCAGGTCAACCATGTTGCTTTCTAGTAGACCCCGTGTGACTCTAGATCAACTAAGGGCAAATTTAATGTTCTAATAATATGTTGTGGGACCCATCTGGGAAGGTTCCTGAGTGGTCAGGAAGATAAAGTCAGCTTCATTGAATGACCCCAGCTTCTTCTTCTTCTCCTCAGAATACTAGGACCAGGGTTCATCCAAGGATGAGAGGTTCAGGGCAGATTGAAAAAGCACTTCTTCACATAGCTGATAGTTAAGCTATGAAATTGGCAGCAAGACATTGTATTGTCCACCAACATAAACAACTTTAAAAGGGGATTGGGCAAATTGATGGAGAATGAGGCTTCCTATGGCTACCGATCATGACAGATATTTGTTACCTCAAGTATCAGAGGCAGCACACCGGGGAGAGGGCTATTGTGCTTCCAATAGGCATTTGATTGCCTAGGCCGCAGGCATGGCCAAACTTTTCCCTCCAGATGTTTTGGGACTACAACTCCCATCATCCCTAGCTAACAGGACCAGTGGTCAGGGGTGATGGGAATTGTGGTCCCAAAACATCTGGAGGGCCAAGTTTGGCATGCCTGACCTAGGATGTGGAACAGAATGCTAGACTAGATGGGGCCTTTGGCCTGATCCACCTGGCCTCTTCTTATCTTGTTATAGGTTACTTGGATCTGTTCTGTACCTGTTTCTCCTCATCATGTACTTCCTTTGTGTGCTGTGGCATTCTTGGCAGAGCTGACATTTTGTCTACTATTAGGCATGAAGCTGATTGATTTCAGTGGAACAAACTAGTGTTTTTTTCTTCACCAACTATTAAGTGTGTTATCTGACCAACCTCTGACCAACTACATTGTGTACATAGGAGGCACAGAACCTTTGACGTGCTTTACGTTTGGGCTAGTTGTTAAAAATTGTGATTCAAACTAATCCAAAAGAAATCTGACAAAAATGAATGGGAAATGGGATTGATGTAACTGATCCTTAAAGCAATGTATTGTCATT
Source organism: Lacerta agilis (assembly GCF_009819535.1). NCBI lineage: Eukaryota > Metazoa > Chordata > Lepidosauria > Squamata > Lacertidae > Lacerta > Lacerta agilis. The sequence goes on along the minus strand of NC_046318.1, from coordinate 59,601,026 downwards.
GTGGTGTGATATACTAAAACTATGGATTCGTGTTTTTCCTCCTCTTGTGATTGATACCATATTTGCCTTTAGCAAGATAGTTTTGCAAAACTAGTGTGATGTATTATTTTGCTGTTTCCTGAAACCATGGGTGACACTCATCCCATTGTTGACCTCCCTACTTTTCCTCCTCCTGTATCAGCCTATATTTGCAATGCAAAGATCTGGTACAGGGAAAGGGATGGAGAGCTGCCAATGGCACTAGATCAGATGTTAACACCACTGCAGTAACTATTTTGGGCTATGAGCTTTGGAAGAGACCAGATACGAACAGTGCCATCTCTAGAAATAAGTGCTTGTGCATTTTTTGTTTCATGAACATTTATAGAATAAGGGTCATTGATTGGAAATTGCAGCCAGTCCTGAATAAAATCCAGGCTTGATGTTGTTTGTCATATTCACTCTTCACATTTTTTAGGTGAAATCTTAAAATGTCTTAGCTGCTTTGGAAAGAAATACACCTTTCCTCCCTGGAGAGAGGACAGTCCTATAATTCACGGTAAAGAAAAGAGACCCTCACAAGTGTTGTAGAAGTATGTGAACATATCCTCTGTCCTGAAACAAATACCTTTAAAGGTGATGAATGTCTAGCCTTTTTCAAGTGTCCCCCCCCACACACAATTAACACTGCACAAAGGAAGGAAAGCAGAAAATTCCATAAGGGCCGGCCCATGCATGGGGCAAGGTGAGGCAACACCTTAGGTAGCAGGATTCACAGGGGCAGTCGATCCCAACGTAGATATTTATTCCCCCTTTGTTCCTAGTGTCGATCTTCATTCCCCTCTTCTTTCCTGGAGGGGAAGTGGTTGCCATTTCGTGGTTCACCTCAGGTGCCAACAGGGTTGTCTTAAGGATATCCGGCGCCGTGGTTCAAAGATCCCTCCGGTGCCCTGCCCCCCCGGGTTCACCTTTTTGCAGCGCTGCTGGCAGCTTTGCGGGGCTGGAGGAGGTGGGCAACGGCTGGAGGGCGGCTCCTCCAGCGGGAAAGAGGTGGAGACTGTGGGCACGGTGCTGCTTCAGCACGACAGACGAGGGCAGTGAGCTGATGCCGGGAGGCGCCGCGTCCAGCCTCCGCCTCTTCCCAGGCACCCTCAAGAACTTGTCGCGAACTTGGATCCCTGGAGCCCCGTGCCACTTGCCTCTATGGGCAAGATGCCCCTGGGTGCCAATATGTATTGTGCCGCCCTGACTTCCATCATAGACGCCAGTTGCATAACCCCCACGCATTAGGGGCTGAATGTTTGTATCAGGAAGCCTTGTTTGTTGTCTCCCTGCACGATATGGAACCCTGAACTTCCAAGAGTCTTAATTTGCAGAGAACGCCTACATTGAAGTTCAGCCTCTGTGGGCAGCAGGACCAGGGATGGTGAAGCAAGAGAAGTAATGGGGATAGGAAGCACCCTCCCTGATATGCGATGATAATTCCTGGATGGGGGTAGGGGGAAGAAGGCCTGAACAGGGTTCCTATTCAAAGCAATTCCAACACAATTAGAGTGCTAGGCCTGTTTTCACCCACAGTGGTGGTTTTTTGTGGGGGAGGGAGTGTCAGAGGCAAATGTGGAATGCCTATACCATACACACAAGCAGATATTGAGGATGAGCCTCAAGCCACATCTGCCTAAGTTTCCCCCACACACACACTTCCCCAAGGGTTGGATGCTGTAATTCACAACATCTAAATGCATGCAGTCAATGCCAAACCTTTGCTCTTTGGCATGAGAAGCAGGGATGAATGTGAGAAGCCCAGTGTGGACTCTGCTATTCTTGTACACAATGTAAGTGTGCCCCCCCCCGCCCGCCCCGAAAGACTGACTTATTTGGAGGGATTGGGGGATTCTTCCTTCCTAATTCTGATTTGGTACTGCAGGACAGAATCAGGAGGAGAGATTTGCTTTGATCAAACACATGGGCTCCCCCACAAAAAAAATTTTTACGGAACTTTTAAACGTTTGTGTTTTTTTTTTAAAAAAAAAAGAAAAATAATCTAATAAAAGATGTTAGATAAAAGGGTGTTTGGAAGTGGTGTGAAAGCAAAACTAATGTTTGATCTAAATATATGCTTCACAACAAAAAGGCTGTAACGAAAAGGCTGTGCTGTTTCCAAGATGTGTGGGCTCCACTCACTGCCATTGCTACCCTCCAGTGAGGCAGCCTGAATACGAGTGTTGGGAGTTTGCCAGGTACCTTCGACCATTTTATCAGTGAGGACCACCACCACCCTCCCCTACTATGGAAGCAGAGTATCCAACATGCTTTGAACGCATTTTAAGCCCATACGGCACAGTTGCTTCTTTCCCTTCATTCTGGAAGCTTGTTTTCCTATCTCAGTGATTTCTGAGTCATCTCATCTCCACCTTGTGTAAATCAGACATGATGACATCAGTACACAAGATGACAGTGTGTCAGCTCTGCAGCACACACTTTTACACCTTCCAAATCAGGTTGCGGCAGAAGCCAAATTTCTCCACTGAACCCAGGAAAGAAAGTTACCACCCAGTATTTTGCTCAGCTGTTTGTTGTATTGATGTGATAATATAGGAAGCTGCCCTGGTCCAGCATTGACTGGCAGCAGTTCTCTGGGAATTGAGATCAGGCTTGACCTGGAGATATCAGGAATTAAATCTAGGACCTTCTGCACGACTAGTAGATAAGTGAAATACAGTAGGCTTACTTTATTTTGATTGGTGTCTAATGGAAGGAACAATAAATGCTATTCTTATAAATGCTATTCTAATGCTTCTCATTTCTCTGCACCCCGAACTTCAGCCTACAGAGGCCTCTGATGAATCCAGTGGTTCCCAACCTTTTTTTGGCCATGCCCCACATAAGCATCTCTAAAATCCTGATTCCCCCCCACCCCCGGTGACATATAATTCTTATTATTCAAAAAGTGAACTATTCACACGGAGGAAGCCTAAAAGGCCACTCACCGTTATTAACTCATTCTCGAATTTCCCCTCTTAAAAATCAAATTGCCCCCCTGTGGGGCATGTGCCCCACATTGGGAACCATGAGATGAACAATACAAGTGCTTAAAGGGACTCAGGTGTGTCCGGAACATTCTGTACTTCTTTTAGTGGGTTCAGAGATTATCTGGAGAGGTCTGCCATCCCAAAATACCAAGATTAAAAAGCTGTGCCAGAACTGAGTTCCAGTGAGTTCTGGCTGGGGGGAAAGCCCAGTTTACACCCCAGTTGACAACCCGCCCACCCCCTACAGTCTATTTATTTCAAAACTCTAAAAAGTGCAAATTGTTAGGAGCAGCGCTTTTTGGGGGGGTGCAGGGGTACGGATACCCCTAAACATTTTGTGAATCTTTGTATTTTTCTCCATTTAGTGTGTTTATTTTTCTGGAGTCAAAATGAGAGTACCTCTAAACATTTTTTTGGGGGGGGGGGCACTGGTTATTCCCCTCACAGAGCTACAGTCCCCAGAATTCCATGGGAAGAGGGGTTGACTGTTACACCACCCTGAAAATTGTAGCTCTGTCAAGGGAATAGGGGTCACCTCATAACTCTCAAAGCCCTTAACAAACTACAGTTTCCAGAATTCCTTGGGGGAAGCCACAACTGTTTAAAGTGATAAGATACTGTGTTATGTACTGAGTTGAATAGGATCCAAACTGCAGCAGTCTGATTGGTCCTAGAACAATAGGATTGAGATTGCAGCAGTCTGACTGGTTCCAGAACAATAGGATTGAGATTGCAGCAGTCTGATTGGTCCCAGAACAATAGGATTGAGATTGCAGCAGTCTGATTGGTCCGCAGGAGCCACCCAATCCAGCTCCAGGTGGAAGTGAATCTGCACTCCGATTGGCATACAGGAGTATCCCGGAATTAGCCAATCATGTGGGGCCCATTGTGTAAATAGTGTATATAAAGCAAACGTTTTGGGGGAACTACATTCCTCACTACTATGAGCTGAATAAAGAGCATGAAATTCACACTCGACTCCAAGTATATTTCATACTGCTTTAAATCTACAGTGTGTATGAGGCCTTAGTGGCAAGCAATGCTGTTGGGTGAACTTCGTTACAGCATCTTCAGGAGTCATAACTCCGTGCTCACCCTTTACGATGTTTACATTCCCTCTCGTACACCTCTGTTCCCCACACTCAATAATTTATCCAGGCAGTCCCTTCTCCATCTGGCTATTCTGTGCTATGTTGGATTGCAATAGGGGTCTGCCTGCCTTGGTGTAAATGATAGGAGCTGACTTCTTGTCGTCAGCAGTGTTTCTAACATACAGGAAAGAGGTCAGACGAGTTCACAGAGCCCTCGAGGAACACTCGTTTTGCAGAAACTGACATCATAGGAAATCTGAACAAACCAAGCAGAAATCAGCCAAAGGAGATTTTAGTTTCTGCCTACCACTTTAGAAGAGGGGGAGCTTTATAGTGTAGCGGTTTAGCAGTCTCTTGGGAGATCTATTTGGATTTGCAGATAAACTAGGGCTGATTTCCTTGAAAAAACTAATGAATAAATGCTTTTAGGTATTTACTGATTTTCATTATCTTAATTCAAAGGGGTTGGGGGAGGCAAAAGGAAGCTGCTTCCAAGCCGTATTGTCTTTGTAGAGTAGTCTAAGGACCCTTTCATATCGTATACACTTTTGCAGAAACAAAAACAGGAGGTATTTTTTTTTATCTTGCAACAGCCACCACAAATGGTTGGCTGGCTGGTTGTGTTAGCCTTGATGGGTCATAAACTGTGCAAGCCTAATGCAGTGCATGGAAGGGAGCCATGCACCTCAGTAAATATATGCCTCTGATACTCTAACTGTTGCAGCTTTGAGGTGCATATGTGTGTGCATACTACCTTTTTGCGGGTGTTTTACAGATATATGAATGGGAACTTTAAATAGGAAGCTGATTTATTCCAAGGCAGACCATTGGCCCTTCTTGTTCAATAATGTCTACACTGACTGGCAGCAGCTCTCCAGTTTTTCAGACGAAGGTCTCTGGCAGTCCTAGTGGGAGATGCTGATGATTTAGCCTGCATGTAAAGCAGATGATTTACCTTTGAAATACCTGCCTTTACTGTGAGGTTTGCAGCATGTTTAAAGGTTCCACTGTAGCCGTGTAAGCTTTGTTTTTGCAGTTAATTTCTTTGCTTGCTTTTCTTCCTTGGAACTGGGTAGCAAAATTTGCCTCTCATCTCTCTCCCTGCCCCTACCCCCCCCTCAACATCTTGTGCAGTTCAGCTCCTTGAGACAGGGGCGTCGCTGGGGGGGGGCGCAGGCCGCCCCGGGTTCCAGGGGAGGATGGTGACTCTCAGCATGCCCACCCCATAACTCATAAGTTGCTCGTTTGCTTTTTCCTTCCTGCTGGGAAGAGCCACAGAAGCACAGCTCTGCCCAGCCAGGGCTCCACCCAGCAGCCTGGCACATTTCACCAGGGCACTGCCCTCTCAGGAGTCACAAAAGTGCCATCTTCAAGGGGTGACATTTTGCACCTCCACCTAGAGCCTCAAGCACAAGCCAGAGCAAATCCAGTGGCTTTGGGCTTAGGACTCACCACAGCACTGCAAAAGCATTAGCTTCTTGCTTTACTCAGTCCACCTGGACCTGAATGGGTTTGGGCAGATGTGGGGAGAGGTGACAAAAAAATCTGCACTGGGTACCACTTGGGCTTGCTACGCCTCTGCCTTGAGATTGGGATGGAGTCCTGAGGAGATTCTGAGAAGCAATGTAAATCCCATGAAATTGTGCGTAGGGTTGAAGTCTTACAGTGCAAACCTAGGCACGTTTTGCTGAGAACAAAGCCTCATTACATTCAATGAGGCATACAGCCAGCTGTTTATAGGATCAGAGTTTCTCCCATTTTTGCTATCTGACCACCCATCTTTTAAAAGCAGGTGTAGTTGTATTTTATACAATAATGGTCCCAGCCAAACTTTCCCATGATGAAGAAAACTTCTTTCCTCCAAACCAGATCATGCAGGTAATGGGAGAACCCTTGGAAATTGCTATCCATTATTTTATGCCTCCTCTTCCCTCTTTCCAAAGAATTGATGCTTTTGAATTATGGTGCTGGAGGAGACTCTTGAGAGTCCCATGGACTGCAAAAAGATCAAACTTATCCATCCTTAAAGAAATCAGCCCTGAGTGCTCACTGGAAGGACAGATCCTGAAGTTGAGGCTCCAGTACTTTGGCCAACTCATGAGAAGAGAAGACTCCCTGGAAAAGACCCTGATGTTGGGAAAAATGGAGGGCACAAGGAGAAGGGGACAACAGAGGATGAGATGGTTGGACAGTGTTCTCGAAGTGACTGGCATGAGTTTGGCCAAACTGTGGGAGGCAGTGGAGGATAGGGGTGCCTGGCATGCTCTGGTCCATGGGGTCACGAAGAGTTGGACACGACTGAACGACTGAACAATAACAACAACTTCCCTCTTTCATTTTGTTCATCATTAAAATAAATAAAAATAAATCATGTGAGTTAACTGATGTATACTACTGTGCCTTGTTTGCTTAGTGCCTTGCAGCGTGGTTGTTGGTTTTTAGTTTGTGCTTCCTTTGAACAGCGCAGGCGTCGTCATGAATTCTTAACAAAAACTGTTGTGTAATGCGATCTCTTAAAGATGTCTATCTGTGTAGGAACTGCTGTTGTTTCTCAGAACTTATGAAAACTAGATCCAAGCGACTGAAGGCTGTCAGTGCCTTTAATAAATGATGGTGTCACGCAGAGCTGCACACAGGCTGCTGTTGCTTTAAGAATTGGGTATATTTGATAGCCATAACTTAGGAGCCTTCTCATAAAGTCCTCGGGATCATATACGATACTTCCCATACACAATCAGAGAGCCCTTTTGTTCTGTCAAGTCCGCCAGAGATAGCTCAGCAATCTTCTTTACCTTTCCAGCCCAATCTCCAGGTTACCAAAAGGTGACAAGACCATTGCCTGCTTGCAAAGGGACCCTAGTATCAGCAGCCATTCCAGCTGGAAGGAGCGCAGTGCCTTCCCATGAAAACACACAGTTAAAAATATCACATTCTCCCCTGTGCTTCGTCCCACATCCAATATCCAAGGAGGCCTCATGTTACTCAGGGTGACCAAGAAAACAGTATGTAAGTGATACATCTCTGTTAGACTGTCGAGTGTCAGTTGTTTTAGTAAACGGTTTTTATTTTCTTTGATAGTGAATACTCACTGTTTTCTGTTTTCTGTCTTTTAATTTTCCTCTGGAATAAACTGTACACAATTGGATTCTGGGCTGTTTTAGATTTTCATAATGCCCAAGGCTAAGTGTAGAACTGCTAACTGTCCCATTGTAAATGACACATCCCAGATCACAGAAGCCAATCCCTGTTTCTGTTTCTATCCCATAATGCCCCGTGGTTTTGGTTCAGCGCTATATATATAGTTTGACACACTTTGTAGGCTTGTTATGCAATATCAGCAACGACAATTTTGGTTTTCTATGTGATGGGATGTAAGTCTTCCTTCTAGGCTGCTTATGGAGATGAATAAATGCAGGTCTCTATCCAGTAATCTATGTGCAAGTGGATTCAGAGCCAGCTGAGTTTTCATCGCTAACACGTCTTTGTGTGTATATTTATTCCTTCTTGTTTACAATTACATGGGTACGGAGAGGCTCTTTGAACTGCCTTCCTGTGCAAGGAAATTTTCCCACTGCTCCATCTTCTGAGACAAATCCTCAGTAAGCAACTAAATTCCTCAGAGTCATTACAATTAATCCCCATGGGGTCAATAGGATGTTTGCACGAATAGTTTAGGATCACATCCTTAGAGGGGGGAGGGGGCTTACTACTGGGTCTATATATCCCTCTCGACTTTGGTAGTTCCCCTAAACAAAATTGTTGAGGGTCTCGACTGTATTAGAACAGGCTTCCATAATTCTAGAAAATAATCCATGAGTTGAGAAACCTCAGTTAAATTAATAAAATGTATTAGTGTTTAAAGAATAAGCACTTATTCAGTCTACTTATGGCTTCACTCCTGATAAATCTTATCCATTAGGCTCACCACCAGTAAGTGGGTCTGTTTTAAACCACAATAGTAGTAATCTTCCCTGCTTGGTTATTGATCACCAGCGTATGATGTATTTACTCGTCTCTCTTGTAGCTATGGTAACTGCATATGATGATATACTAAAGATTCAAATAGCAGCTAACTATGGAGTAAACTCTGTATAGAAAGAAGGTGATATTATTTATTCCAAAATGACATTTACTTAATTTTCCCCTCGGAGTAAATGAGTTATTCAGCTTCAGTGGGATGAATCACTTGCGTTACTTACAGCTCAGTTTGGCAGTCAGAAAGAAAGCTGCTCTCTTGAGACTACATTCAAAAGCAACCAATATCTGTAGCTCTGTTGGAAGTCTTAGTTTAACGAAGGAACGTCATATCTGCAACTCGTAATTCATTCTGTTGTCCTCCCTTAAAAAAAACCGCTGATAAATATAGCAAAAGGTTTAAGGGTGTGGTGTAGGTGGTGCAGAGATTAAGAGCTTATCCAAATGATGCATTTCTTGATCATCATGTATCCTTCAGTTTTTCCTTCATGTCTTCATAGAGAACATTATGTGATTTCTATGGATTATGGAAAAGCAGTAGCCTTGCTTTGGGGAGAAGATGGTAAGAAAGGAAGAAGAAAAAATCTGCAGAATGTGGAGTGGAGTCTCAGAATTGTTTTCAGAGTAGTACTGAGTGTCCAAAAATGTGGGAGATACATCAAACAGATACATCTGTTCTACTTCCCCCCACTGTTTAGCTGTCCATATCAGTAATTACTTGTGTTAACTGTTTTTGACTGCATGGATTATTCTAATTTTAACTCTTTTTTTTCATACCAGAATATACCTTTACAAAAAATCATACTTGGTTATGTTTGAAGGGAAGAAAAAGTAAATAAATTCTAATAGACAGAGGAGGTGGAGAAACAGTGGGGGCTGAAAAATAAAGGGGGAATTTGCAATGGAAACTATTGTAAAAAAAAAAAAAACCTGAACATGTTAAATTATTTATTACCAAAAAACAAAAACAAAAAAAACCCATTTTTCATCACACTTCTTCATGGTATCATCCTCCAGTAATACTGGCTCTGCCTCTTTGCAATTATTCTAATTACTCAAAGGTCAACTTTAGTTCTTAAGGGACTGACCGAACATAAAGGAATCCCCCTAAGACTAAACTGGATGAAGTTCCCTCAGGAATCACTCAGCTCTAATTGTTGTAATTGTTTCTGGAAACTCAAAGGAGGAAGTTGCTCTTCTTGTGATGCACTTCTGCCATCTCAATTAATAATAATAATAATAATATATTAATAATAAATTTTGTTTATACCCCATCCTCCCCAACCAAGACCGGGCTCAGGGTGGCTAACACCAAGTATAAAAACAATTGATTAAAATACAACTTAAAAACAAGATTAAAATACAACATTAAAATGCAGCCTCATTTCAGTAGAAACTCAAATTACTGAGTTCTTTAGGACAACAGTGCTGTGTACAGGTCTTCTCCTCAAGATAAATGTTGCAAATTTGTCACCATGATCCTGGGCACCTCGATTTAAACTTAATTTGCAACCTGTTCATCTGTTTTCCTGTTGTCCCCAAATTAAGGGCCTCCTGGATTAATGTTTGTTTAGCACAGTAAATGTGCAGAGATGCTTAGGCCTATCTCACCCTCACATTAAAAAAACACTTACTGTCTTATTTTTCCTCTAGGAAGTTCCTCTGTTGCAAGGGTGCAACATTTTCCCGGCACTCGGATTGCATCATAATCTAGAAAAATGTATTTGATTTCCTCTCCTAGGGCTTCTGTTGCAATGGTATCTGCAGTGTGGAATGTGATTGCATAAGTGAGACTTCGCAAATTGTTTTAATATGTTCCTTTTCCTTTTCTTAAAGTACTGTACATACTTAGAGCTGAGTGACTAGAAATCACTGCAAAGTGATGTGCACCTAGTGTTATGAGTTTGATGCCAGTGTGTGAGACTGAGAGCAAACTAGAAGCTGGCAGAAGCTGGGGAGAGATATGCTTGATTTCTTTTTGAAACCAACACTGTGACTGTGGGAAAAGCAATATATTTTGGACAGTGCTATTTTTCTAGAAAAAAAAGAAGTGCCATAATTCACTTAGAATGCATCCCCTGTTCTCTTATAATGGCAATGGCACCCACCTGAGAGGCGCCGGAACTGAGTTCCGGTGAGCTGCCGCTAAAAAAGAAAACCCTCATTTTGGGGTGCTGATGCTGTGATGCTCCATCTTCAGCTCAGGTTGTGTATATGTGTAAATAAACCATATATCATAAAGACACCACAGTCTCCTCTGTTCCTCATTCCAAGGAAACCAAATGCTGGGTGAGCACCGGGAACCCCTGGAATCTTGCACTGCTCAGAGATTGGGGCAATATGTAGCAATCTTGATAAATATTTAGTCTATTAAAGGGGGGGCCTTCTAAGCCTGCTGGCTGATAACAGTCCAGAAACATCTGGAAGGTCACAGGTTCCACACCTCTCATTTATTGGAACTTGTACATTCTATTTTCAGTCCAGGATGGCGGAACATGGAAGACAGCTGCTACAAAACAATCCCAGTGGTGTTAGCTACAATGCACGGACAGTAGAGGAGATTCTATAAGGGACTTTCATGGATTTATGTTTCTATTCCAGTATCATAGTTCTCTTTCACCCCATTTCATTCTACACCTCTTAAGCATTACTTCCAGTCATCCTACCTGTTTTAGAGTACAGTGCATGTCTGGTGATTTCTCAACTTCCCAACTGCATGAGTAGCTTGTTCAGCAGACACTTTGACCCCAATTAAGAGAAAGTCCCACAGAAATAAATGGAGCAGTCTAGCTAAAATGAACTTTTACTTCTTCACGTCGATGAGATTTGTTTCTGGATCGGGATGCCTGAGTCCAATAACTTCTTTTTCCTGTCCCTCCAGAGATTCTTTTCTTGCACAACAGCTCTTCCCATTCCATAAACTATAATTCCATTTCATTGTTTATATGACTGTGTGATAGGTGTTATTTTAAGCTCTTCTTTTGTCCTATTCTTCATATACAGCATGTTTACATTCCAAGTCAGTTCCCTTCTAACTATGGGCCATTTTATCAACACACGGGTGCACATGTGACAAACTAGACCTCTCAAAATATCCTAGCACAAGGGATCCATGTGGCTGATTTAGGGGCAACTAGGCTTCATGCCAGCTTCATACCCGCTGAAAATTCTTATATGTCTAACTGACTGCCAGCTACTGAATATGACAGCTGATATTGTAAATACTGCTGCATTCTATTCTGTATTTCTTTTCATAGCCGGAACTGTTTCATTTCATCTCTACTCTTTATTAGGACTATTCCACTATCTCTCTTTGCTCTTGTATTCTTTCTCTCCCACACCCTTTACTGGATGTTAATTTAATGAAAATGTGGTGCACAGAATTAAACAGAGCAACCTTTTCGTGATTGTGTATCACCAGGCCAAGAGAAGCTCCATTGGATAAGTTCACATCAACACTGTATATTTGAAGCACTCTTATACCAGTCATGGCTTACCTAAAACAATCCTGGCAACTGTCATTTGCAAGCCCACATGCTAAAACCTGTCCCCAGAGCCTACCCTGCCCCCCAGAAATGAGACATGACAACAATGTATGGGTTTAAATTAGGCCACAACTTTATTGAATTTCAGGTGTAGGAACCTTGGCTCAGGCCTCGGAAGGTATCCCTCTCATACCCAACAGGGGCTGAGGATGTGCAGGCCAGTCAGGTGCAGTGGGAGGGGACTGTAAAGCATGAACTTACACAGCGTGCCCTCCCACCTCACCAACGCCGAGAGTTTGACCTATTTGCCGCCACTCTAGGGCCAGTGACTCCAGCAATCAACCCTTTACCGGGCCCTGCAAACTCCGCCGCATGGGGGTGCATGAGGATGTTACCCCCACCACCACCTCAAAGATAGACTATAGAATACCGACCAAGGCCCAAAACCGCCACCCGAGACCCCAAGAAGGGGTCTCGCCGCCAAGAAACCTACAGCTGAAAGCTCCTCCCCCCAAAGAAGGGTCACGCCCAGCCGTCCACCCAATCCTTGAGGCCTTGGTGCACATTGCACAACCAGAGATTGTTTCCTGAGGGGGTCAAATGCACTCCATCCACCCTGAGATGGGGGCGGGGCGACGGCCACCCTGCAGCAAGCACCTTGCCAGGTAAGGTCGCACAGTGTTGCAAACTCCGCCCACCTCTTGGGAGGGGGTGAGCGGTCATTGCTGAAGATGCTGGGAACATGGGCGTAGCCAGGAGGGCAAGAGGGGAAGCTGCCCACCCCTCAAATCAAGTAAATAAATAGAAATACTTAACTAAGTCACCAACTGCATTGCAGATAACTCAGTTCTGCCCCCCCCCCCCGAATAAATCCTGCCTACGCCCGTGGCTGGGAATTGTAGATTTCTGAGGGGTAAACTACAGCTCTCCTAGGTTTCTTTGAGGGTAACCCAAGGCTATTAAAATGACTTAATTGTACTTCAAATGTTTGGTGCTTTAAATGTTGATGCATCAGAATGCTGTTGAAGGCAGAAAAGCAGTGACTGTAAACAAAACCCCAATGAAGAAACCCTAATTTGCACTACTGCAACTAAAACCATGCAGTTCTCTGACACATGACACTGACAAGCCTTAAATATCGAAGCCAGAAAATTAAGTTGCCAAGTTTCACTAGCTGTTCTGACCTTGCAACTCATTTAGCCTGATAAAACAGTGGTGGGCAACCTGCGCCCCCCCCCAAATGTTGTTTGATTCCAACTCCCATCAGCCCCAGCCAGCATGGCCAACGTTGGCAGCTATGGCCCGGCAATACCAAGAGGATGCAGTTTCCGCATCCCTATTCTAAAATGTCAAAGATGTTGAGGAACAGAATCAACACATCAATCAGCAAGGGCAGCCCCTACACCTGTACTGAACCTGTACGTGTATCTTTCTTGTGCAAGTGGGCAAATTGTGCCTTCACTCTGGTAGCAGGATCTTTATTCCATATCACAGGAGCCACTGTTTCAGGGCAGCAATTTATAGCCTGTGGGGCCATGAATAGGAAAAAAAATAGACTAGATGGGAAAACAAAATGTTAGGGTAATGTCCCTCTGCTCCTGGCGCAAAGAATTCCTACGTCCAAAAATAAACAAAAATACACAGGGAAAAACCTCCCCAGGCCTTTTCTGCTTCTCCCAGTTGACTTAATTCAACAGGGGCCTTGACCTGCCAGTGAGTACGTTCTGCTTCTCATCCCCAATGCACCCCCTCTCAACAGGAAAACACCACCAATTCATGCAGTGGGGAGGGCAGACCATGGCATAAAAGGTCATCATAGCATAGGAAAGCATGCTAAAAAGACAGAACAGCTGCCCAAGCAGAAGATGAAGGGGAAGTTTGCAGATTGCAAGGCAGGGGGAGCAGATCTCTAATTGCTGCAGAGCTATTTAAACAGTACTTGTTATTTAGAAGCGGTAATTTAATTGTACAAATATGTCAGACTATCAGAAATAACTTTTCAGTTACTGAATTGCAGGAGAATCCTGATTTCACACACCCTCCTACAGTAGTGGCAACAAAGATTTTGCAAATTCAAGATAATACAATCTATATCTGTAAGTCTGATCGTTGCAGAGACATTCATGTTTGTAAATCCCATTTTTGTGTGTGTGTCAGCATCCTTTGCAGCAGATTGTGTAATGTTCAGATGCTTATCAAGAGGAACACTTTCTGTTCTTTTACTGGAAGATTTAAGCAAGTGAATTGGAATACAGTACTGGCAAATGCTGTGGGCGATTTCAGGCACATTCAAAGCCAATGCAAATAGTTTTGTCCCATATACATAACCATGTGTGGGTGTCCATTATTGCACAGGAGCCAGGTTGTGGTGTAGTGGAAACTCGCAGAAGTTCTTTGTAATCACGAGGAGTCAGGTTGCATATCCTCCTCCCTTTTCCATCCTCAGTCTTGAAATTAGCAAAGTAAAGTTGCTGGTGAGGAAGATACAATTAGTTGAGAACACCTTCCGCTGCCTATGACCTTAGCCAAGCCACACCCAGGTGCCTGACCAGTCGGGAATGGTACCTGATAGCCAGGTGGAATCAATCAAACCTATTAAGTTAACTATATAAACGAAGGAATGAAGGGGACCGATTGGGCTTCACCACAGACCAGGTACCGGGTGCTGTGGGTTTCCTGGTGTGAGGGGTCTCTCTCGCCGCTCCTTTGGGGCCCCGGGTGGCAGAAGAGGAGATTGTGCTTGGGCTTTTATCAGGTATGCTACATTTGTCTGCTGCTGATTGTATCTAGGAATAAAAGCATATTTGTTCTTCTTCCATTGGTGTGTTCATTGGATCCAGATCCTAAAAGAACCCTGCCCCTTGGCAGAACATGTGGCACTAAGGTTGCATTCCATCTAAGCATTGTTGTTTAGGAGTAAGTCCCACTCAACTTAGATGACTTGCTCCAAGTACAGTGAACATGCTTCGTATTGCTCTGTAGTTGAACCTTATCAAGAATAATTTCTGCTCCATTTATATATTAAATTTATATCCCTAGGTAGAAAGGGGGAGGTGCATTGCTAGGTCCCATCCAACTCTATCATTCTATGTGGATGGTTTTGGTTGCCAATTGGCTAATCGGAACACTAATGCCAGTTGCCAAGCCCAGGTAACATATAATTTCAGATAATATATAATTTCTCTAACCTGTGCATTTTTCAAAGCCACAAAGAGGAACGAAACTGGTATCTGAGCAAAATTTAAGTGTAATACCCAAACCACATTTCCCTAAGTAGACACTATTAATTTCAGAACAAACCCTCACTGATGCACAAACCGATGGGGCTGTATCTACAGATAAGAGTGAAGACCCTCCAGTTCTCCCCATTTTCCAGGGAAACTCCTGGATTTACAGAAGCTGTCCTGGTTTCTGATTTGATCCCGGAATGTCCTGCTTTCCTTAGGATGTCCCTATTTTCACTGGAGAAATATTGGAGGGTATGGAGTTATCCTACCCCCAAGCCAAGGAGATAAGTAGGCCTACCTATACAACCTATAGAAGACATCTGAAGGCAGCCCTGTATAGGGAAGTTTTTAAATGTTTATTTTTCATTATGTTTTCATATATGTTGGAAGCCGCCAGAGTGTCTGGGGCCCGGTATGAGAGTGGAATACCATATTGGGCCGAATATAAGCCGCACCTCTTTTTTTCCAATTTCGGACCCTGAAAAGTTAAAGTGCAGCTAATATTCGCAACTTTTTACCAGATGCTGCTGAAAGTAGCTGGGGAGTGTTCACACTCCCTAGCTGCTTGGCAGGGGGGAGAGTGGTGGGGCTGCCTCCCAGCTGGTTGGCCTGTGCACGCTACCCCCATCGCCAACCAGCTGGGAGGTGGGCACCCAGTTCTCCAAGCCTGTGCCGGCACTCTAAGACCCTCCCGACACTACCACCCTGAACAGGGGTGGCCGGCACCCGGCTTGGGGAGTGGGGAGTGAGCGTCGGCACCGGCTTGGTGGCCGCACCCACAAATAAGCCTTGAATTTTAAGAGTGTGGCTTATATGCAGGTGCGGCTTATATGTGGGCCAATGTATGGTAATTTGCTTTACACATCAAAGGAGGCCCGTGCCTTGCTCCTCACCCTCTCACTAAGCAGAAGTGACCTGCTCTGTGGGGAAACCAGGTGAGCTATGGAGCTGCACCCACGCTGTGCCTCACTGGCTGCTACTGTTGATAAGCATAGATGTAAATTTAGAAATATTTACTACTATTTAATTGCCTCTCATTATCATGAGGAAGACTGTGGCCTATGGACAGCTTGAGGGCCTCTAATCCTCACCCTTCTAGGGGTTCTTTATCTTTAAACTTTTTCTTTAAACTGGACATGGTCAGCCCTTCAGAGGGCTCCTTCAGAAAGAGTCCTGTTCTCTGCCAGGCCTTCAAAAAGAGGGCTGGCCTCTGTAAAGTAGGACACTTGACTTCCCGAGATCCTGGCTAAACATGCACCAGTACCCCAGCAAACTCCAACCATCAGCTACTGTGTCTTTGAACCGGGCCTGTATTGCTGGATTTAGAACGTGTTGCTGAACAGCACTGCGAAAGCCTCAACATAAACACACCAAAACACCATGATGCTGTCAGCAAACAGATCTCTCAGGATGATTATCAGTTCTCCAGAAAAAAAAAAACACTTCCCTCATCTTGCAGAGTGTGTTTTAAAGGACACTTAACTTCTTCTGCTTGCATTGCGACGAGTCAGATACTGCTAGCTCATTGCCATTTGTCAACTGCTTCGTTTATTAAGGCCTAGAGTCTTGCTTTAATGTAACTGGACTTCTAGATTTCACTCTTGGGACTTTCTGTGTCTCTAGATTTTTATTCGGAGCAAAACACATAGCTTAAAGCAAAGAGCTTTTAAACTGTGTATCCACCATACCTAGGGTTGCCACATATTCATATCCAAGCGGTGATGATGAAGAGTTACGTTAAAAAAAGATAGGATCATATAGTATTGTTAGGTCAAAGGTCAAGTCAAAGCCTATTGCTAACCAGGTTGGAAAAATCATGGTTTCGTGTGGGAAGCAGATTGCTGCTTCCTCTCCTCTCCTTCTGCACAACCAGATTTCAAACTGGTTTGCCTTTGTAACCAAATGAGCATAGAGGTAAATTGTTATGCCTTTCACAATCTGCAAATATTGTAGGGAGTAAAGCAACTTTTCTGAGCCTACTTCCTCTTACTGTGAGCAATAAATTTGTAAAGACAGGGTTTTAACTATGCACTATGTGAATAGGTACAGGCGATGACTGATTTATGCATCACAGTGACCCGGAAGTGGCAGAAAAAGGAGGTGCAATGGGGCAAGGGTGGGCAGGGCACCAGGAACGTAAACCCTGCACAAATCAGTCGTTGCCTATACTTTCTTTTGCCTGTCCTGAATCTTCCAACATTCAGCTTCACTGGCTGTCCCAATGATATAAATAACCACAGAACATACAGAGCATCAAGGATTCCTCCCCTATCCATCTGTTTTGGCTGACCCCTGAGTTTTAACAAGGAATTTCAGTAACATGTGAGCAGATTGCCCAGTGGAAGCTGCATTCCAGAACAGACCTTACACCTAGCCTTCCTATCCCAGGAATTCTAAAGGAATCTGGACTATCACATACTATTTTTTCCATTAGCAGCTGAGGGCCACTGGCCTTTTATCAGCACCATTTTCATTCCTAGTGTTTACTTTCCAGCCCAGAGTCACATTTCCTGAATGAAAAGACACATTGTATTGGAATAGCTCTGACTTACAAGTTGTTCTCCCTTCTCTGCAGTGCCAGTTAAGTATCCAAGGTCAATCTGTCTTTAAGATGTACATTCTGCTCCTCTCTATGGGCGGCACAATAAAAGAGATCTAAAGGAAGTTTTAACTCAGTATTCTACTTACTTACAGAAATGAGGAAGATGCTGATTGGCCTCCTTTATATAAGGCATTACTGAAACAGCCAGCTCATCGCGTAAATGGCATTCCTGTCTAGAATTCTAATGCTCTCCTTAGCCATAGACTCAGTTTGATGTAACACAATATCCACTTTCTCATTTAAGTCAATTTGTATTTTCAATTCATAATGGAATTTAAGTTGGGGAGGAAAAAAGCTTTACTCCCCAGATTGTTTACTTTCTGAGGCACAACCTTAGGAATCTGTTTCCAAGTTTCCCTTTATGAACAAGAATATATATGAATGAGATAATATGTGAGTGACCATACAGCTGTGCTATAGTCCTCACTATGAAATCTTGCCGCACCCTAAATGACAGAAAAAGCTTCACACAAAATAAAAGCTTTAAATAGTTACCCTTTACTATCTATGGCTTGGAGAGGGGATACTTCACTATATTTAAAAGCCAAATGGAAAGCCAGTGTCCTACAAAACAACTGCTTGGTATTTCCATCATCATGAAGGTGTGTAGATGGACACCCCTATTCCCATGTTGGTTCCTGCCAGGAAAGTCCAGTGATGGAGGCTATATATCAGTCATGCTGGCCACAGCAATCACAGAGAAGGGGAAGTTATGCAATTAAGGCTGAATCTCTCTACAGCAGTCTTCCCCAACCTGGTGCCCTCCAGATGTATTCCAAACCTCATCAACCCAAATCAGCACAACCAATGATCAATTATGATGGGAGATGTAGTCCAAAGTAACTGGAAGTCAGCAAGTAGGGGACAACTCCTCTGCAGTGAACCACTCAGCTTTCCAGAGGAGGGACTTCCTTCTCCCCCCCCCCTCTCCCTACATGCCTGCAAAACATCACAGTCTTACATTTTTATATCAATAGGTTTGTTTGTTTGTTTGCTTGCTTGCTTGTTTGCTTTCTTAAACAATTCCTAGGAAATTCAACACAGAGATCTCAAAGCCAAATGCATGGAATTATGCAAGTGCAACAGGACTTCCCCGTTTGGGGCCCCTAAATTTGTTCGGGGGGGGGTTCCCCAACCCTCCAGAGCAGATCTGGGGGGGGCATGGGATGCACAGAGCAGGAAGGGGGGGAGAAAGTCCTATTCTGAAAGCAGCACTTCATTGAATACAAGCCAATATGCACACAAAACAAGAAAATGTGAATTGTGCATTTTGTCACTTTGCCTAGCTCTCCCTGCATCAGCTTGTAAGCTGTATTGTTTTGCTCCACATTTCTTCGTTTTCCAGGACTATAGAATAGGTACCGGTTTCCTTAGTGCCTCTAATTATATATTAAGGCAACATAGGCAGAATGGGGACACAAAAAGCATAGTATTATGTAGCTACTCTCCTGTGGATTGCATTGGCAGTTTGTTAGAGACAGGTTCAAATAGTAGGGAACAGAAACGTCTTTTAATGTGTCAGCATTTGCCACAAAAGTATCTATGCTATTATATGTGCTAGACTTCTCTAGGAAATAACAAAAGCTGCTTCAATGTATTTTTACGTGCGAGAACTCTTTCTCATTCCTCTGACTGGCAAACATTTACTTGTTCAGACACAGTCATGCATCAAGTTAGAATCATAGAATAGTAGAATTGCAGAGTTGGAAGGGACACCAAGGGTCATCTAGTCCAACCCCCTGCAGTGCAGGTATCTCAATTAAAGCATCCATGACAGATGGCCACCAAACTTTGCTTAAATCCTCCAAGGAAGGAGAGTCCACCACTTTCTGTCTGAAAGTTCTTCCTGATATTTAGTCGGAATCTCCTTGCTTGTAACTTGAGGCCATTGCTTCAGTCCTAGCCTCAGGAGCAGGAGAAA
Organism: Lacerta agilis; assembly: GCF_009819535.1. NCBI lineage: Eukaryota > Metazoa > Chordata > Lepidosauria > Squamata > Lacertidae > Lacerta > Lacerta agilis. Next base: position 59,581,714 of record NC_046318.1, on the reverse strand, counting down.
ACAAGCTTGTTCCCTCTTCCGTGTGACAGCCCTTCAGATATTTGAAGATGGCTATCATATCTCCTCTTAGACTCCTCTTTTTCAGGCTAAACATACCCAGCTCCTTCAGCCATTCCTCATAGGGCTTCCTCCTCTGCACACATTCCAGCTTGTCAATATCCTGCTAAAGAGTTTGCAGATCAGGTTGTGAGATTTTGTGCCTCTTCTGAGATATACCAAGTCACCAAGCGGCCAGTGATTTCATTCACTGCCCTCACAGGCCTGTTACCAGTCCTCTGTAGGCCTGAATAAAATAAAAATAGGCTGTGACACATCATGTTGGCTGTCCTCCATGCTTTGGAATAGTGGGTACTTAAAATAACAAATTGTATATTTTGTTAGCACTCAGCGCATTATGCTGACCATTTGACCGTCTGTTTTGCAAGAGGCACTTTCAGCTGAGGAAGACAGAGAGCGCTTCCGAACTGATAAGAACTTTTGTTCTTGATTTCCTTTCAAATCCTCTGGTGAATGCCACCCTGTCCCCATTAGCAACTATAAACTAATCCCATGGGTGCTTTGCTACTTCATTTCAGATGGGGCCACCCCTTTGTATTTAATGCTCAGCCAAAATTAATCTACGGGCAAAGTGTTTTATTGCAAACAAGAGTGGAGAGCGCTTGGGCAATCTGGTCTCTTGTCCTTTAGGCTGTCTCTTTAGGTCTATTAGTAGGACTCTCTGCTGGTTCCTTCTTTCAAGGAACAGTTCCTTATTTAGAAATCCTAAATAAAGAACCATTCCTGCGAGCCTCTTGGCTGAGGGTGGATTTGAACCCCGGTTTCCCAGGTCATAGTCCGACACCCTAGCTCCTATACCACACTGGCTCTCAAAGAAAGAAAGATAGATAGATAGATAGATAGATAGATAGATAGATAGATATGGCTAGATGATAGATAGATACAGTGCTTTTTTTCTAGGAAAAGAGTTGCCAGAACTCACCATGAACACCTCCCTTGTTCTCTTATAAGGGCAATGGTTTTCACCTGAGAGGTGCTAGAACTGAATTTCAGTGAGTTGTAGCTGAAAAACATCCCTGGATAGGTGTGTGTGTGTGTGTGTGTCTATTAACAGAAGATTAGTGGTTCGAGCCCATCCAGGGATGGTTGTGGGCAGGATTCCTACATTGCAGGGGGTTGGACTAGATGATCCTCAGGGTCCCTTAAAGGTAAAGGTAAAGGTACCCCTGACTGTTAGGTCCAGTTGCAGATGACTCTGGGGTTGCACGCTCATCTCGCTCTATAGGTTGAGGGAGCCGGCGTTTGTCCGCAGACAGCTTCCGGCTCATGTGGCCAGCATGACTAAGCTGCTTCTGGCGAACCAGAGCAGTGCACGGAAACGCCATTTACCTTCCCTCCGGAGCGGTACCTATTTATCTACTTGCACCTTGATGTGCCTTCGAACTGCTAGGTTGGCAGGAACTAGGACCAAGCAACGGGAAATCACCCCGTTGCAGGGATCCGAACTGCCGACCTTCCGATTGGCAAGCCCTAGGCTCTGTATTTTAGACCAGAGCACCACCCGCGTCCCTTACAACTCTGCAATTCTATTATTGCTTTGGGGGTGGGGTGGGGTGGGGAGAGTGACTAATAAATAATTAAATAATGGAGTGATCTCACAGAACTAGTGGAAATGGGGTGGTTCTATCATCTTTGATGCTGACACTTCTCAGCTTGGTGGACCCACCGCAGTATATATAAGTATATTATTTTCACATGAAAGTATTGGTGCCCCGAGGAGCCCTTCAAACTGACAACCCCACTGTGCTTCCACATGATTCTCTTTGATAATGTTTTAACATAGGGCTGAAAGTTACAAATACTTTAGAAATGTTTCGCTTATTTTGGATCTGCATGTCATTATTATTATTATTATTATTATTATTATTATTATTATTATTATTTTGTTTCTTTTTATATATAAAATGGCCCCAGTTTGCAGGTTCTCAGAAGGAAGGAAATCCTTTGCAGGCAGTTACAAAGTCTCACAATGAGACTTTGCAGCCCGAGACTCGCTACTGTAAATCTGCTCTGTAGCTGCATGGTTCCCTTTGGCTCTGGTTGCTGCGTTGAGTTTCAGTTCCCTCGTGCTTTGAGGCTAAAGAGGCTGATATGTTAAGCTTCCATAAACCTTGAGGCCCTGACTCAGACATTTTATGTTGAAGTGGAGAGCTGTCGTCGGTGCAGTAAAGAGCAAGAAAAATGCTCCAAGATAAAGTTTGAGCCAGACGCAGCATTGCCTGCCTGCGTTCGTGCCGTGAGTACTATGCAGCCGCTCACGTGGGTAAAAAGAATTTGGCTGCGGCCCAACACAATCCGCGCTAAGGAAGGAGTTGAGAGAAGTCAGCAGCCTCATATGCTGTCTTCTCTGAACTCCTTCCTTAGAGAGGATTGTGTTGGGACACAGCCAATTTTTATTTTTACCCACGTGAGCTTCAGCAAAGTATTCACAGCAATAGCTAGGTTGTTGACGGTGATAGAGCAGTCTGAACTTATAACACCAATCCTGGTATGGATGCACTGGCTACCAGTTGGTTTCTAGGCTCAATTCAAAGTCCTGGTTTTGACCCCAGTTCCTCAAGGACCACATCTCCTCACATGAACCAACCTGGACTGTGCTTATCACCTGAGGCCTTCTTTGTGTACCCTTCCTCAGGAGGTTCTGAGGGTGGCAACATGGGAATGGATCTTTGCAGTGGTGGTCCCTGCTTTTGGAATGCTCTCTCAGGGCAATACACCAGACAGCATCTTAATCTGTCTTCAGGCACCATAGAGCTGACTGCTCCTTCCACTTGAATAAGACACTGCAGGAGCAAAGCAGTGTGTGGAAGCTACCTTGTGATGAAATAGAAAATGTAACAACTATCTTAGGTAAAGTTAAAGGGACCCCTGACTGTTAGGTCCAGTCGCGGACAACTCTGGGGTTGCAGTGCTCATTTCGCTTTATTGGCCGAGGGAGCCGGCATACAGCTTTCAGGTCATGTGCCCAGCATGACTAAGCTGCTTCTGGTGAACCAGAGCAGTGCACAGAAATGTTGTTTACCTTCCTGCCGGAGCGGTACCTATTTATCTACTTGCACTTTGACGTGTTTTCGAACTGCTAGGTTGACAGGAGCTGGGACTAAGCAACGGGAGCTCACCCCGTCGCAGGGATTTGAACCACTGACCTTCTGATCAGCAAGCCCTAGGCTCTGTGGTTTAGACCACAGCACCACCCGCGTCCCTTAACAACTATCTTAGAATATATCTATTTCCCACCTCACCCTTCATTTCATTCATTGCATTTCTATCCTGTCTTTTTTCCAATGAGCTCAAGGCAGTGTACCAGGTTCTTGCCTCAACCCTGTGAGGCAAGTTAGCCTGAGAGAGATTTAATGGTCCAACATCATTGAGTGAAGTTCATGGCTGAGTGGGGAGTTAAATCTGGGTTTCCACAGTCTTTAGTCCAAGACTTTGACCCAGGAGTGGAGAACTGATGGGGGGGGGGGTTCAAGTAATCCCAGACAACCAATGGCCAGGAATTATGAGAACTTTAGTTTAACAACATTGGTTAGCCACCCCAACTCAAAAACTCCTGTCTCTAACTTTCCACACTTTCTGCACCACTTAACAGGAGCTAGATGCTGTTTTTTTTTTAAAAATATATATATATATATATATCCTGCCTTTCCTTCTAGCAGCTCTCTCCCTCCCTATTTTACCCTCACAACAACCCTGTGAGGCAGGTGTAGCTGAGAGCCAGAGGATGGCCCTGCATTGCCCAATGAGTTTCATGGTTCGAACCTTGTCTCCCAGGTCCTAGTCCAACTCTCTAACCACTGCACAACATCAAAGGACTCTGGGAGGTGTTTATTACGTAAGAGCGGGGAATTTATTCCTCTCCATGGTACACTTCAAAGTACTCAACCCATCCAAAAGCTGCCATGCTGTGATGCTTAATGGAGCTGTTGTTCCACACTTTGCTGTGAAATAAAGAAGCACAATTATGGCTTCTCAGTATAAACAGACAAGGAAGGAGAAAATAGTTCAGGAAGGAGAACCCAGCAGTTCTAAATGTGCCTCTTTAGGACAAAACTGGCAGGGAAGAATGACCTGCTAATATGGTAAGAATAATTAGAATTAAGTTTGTTTCCTGATGGCACAGGGTTCGTGTGTTGCCTAATCAGGTTTGTAGGAAGCAACAAGCTCCAAAGTATCTTTTAGAAAAATCAGTGAGTCAAGGTTGCAAACAAGTAGGACCAGAGGTAATGTGCTCTGGGACAGACCAGATAATTTTCCTGCTAATATTTTCTTGCCCATTGTCACAGCCAACCATGCTAATGGAAGGGAAAGGAATAGATGAGTCTGTTTGTTATGCTGGGTTTGCTGAGCGCAACTTCCACTCCCCCTACATACTGGGAATGGTGAGTCAAATGCTAGCAGAGGCCTGGTTTCCAGGGATGCTGATTTGAATTCTATCCAAGGCAGTGTAAGAATTGCATGCACTCCAGTAATCCCAATAATTTTTTAATATTCATTCCTAGGCAATGTCTCTGCCTGTAATCCACTTTTAATAAGCATGGGCTTTTACAGCAGTAGAAACAAGCTATGCAACATCTATTGAATGGCTAAGTGTACTGATGCAAATTCAGCACTGCCTGCTCTGACCTAGTTGTGCATTCCATTCCACATAATCAATGGTTTCCTATTATGGACTAGTCACTTCCCCCATTTTACATCATAGTGGTTACCCTAGTGCTTAATTACTTACACCCCGTGCAATTATTAAACTTTATTTAAAAGGCAGCATGGTATTTGCATCGCCCAACCTTTCCTACAATAAATTAAGGTTGTTGTTTTTTTGTCAGCTTGTTGCTACCAAATCTTGATCATTGAGGGGATCATTGATAAGTCGTTGAACTGCAGACACACGTTGATCTCTTCATACTTAGGTGAGGAAACATATAAACTATATGGTGCTTTATAATTAATAACTTTTACTTTGATTTAAAACATGTAATTATTGCTGGTACTTATTATTTTCAGACGCTATGTTTGAAAAACATAGAATCATATGGTACTCTACAAACTAACACGAACTCAAAAATTAGGTAAGGAACCAAATGTCATATAATGCTGTAAATTTATAATTTATGACAATTTAGAATTTTGTATCTTTATAGAATTTAGTTTGTTAAACGCGGCAAGTGGAATAGTGTGACTGCACCTAGGTTTCGAACTCCTTGCCCATTAATATTAAATGAGAACCATCAGTGTTTGTTTCAAAGGCTTGCTGAAGACCTTTCTGTGTACACAGGCTTTTTCTGATGTATAATTCAATCCATCAGTTATTGTGTATCACTGTCCAAATGTCAACACCTAAATAAGCTCATTTCTTGTGCAGCACATAAGGCTGTAAAATACATAAATAACTAAGCACATAGGAGAAAGTTATCAGTTGAACCAAAGGCAGCTGAAAGGTCAAGAAGGATTTTGCATTCAGGAGGCAATCAGTTATTTTTGTGAGGCAGTTTCACTGGCATGTAAGAGATGCAAAACAGATTGTAGTAGGGTGTTGAAAGTTGGAGGGGGTTCTGATGGTCTGGAGAGTTGATGGAGTAGGCAGTGTGGCGGAATAATGCCTGCTGATGATTCAGGTTCATTATAGGTTAACCTATAACTCCCATGTTAGGTAGGTGTTCCCTGGGAGGCGGAGCTAGTTGGCATTCTAAAAGGAGGGGGAACAACCTTGAAAGACAGTTGGGGGTTTGGCAGTTGGGGGTGGAGGATTAGAGAGAGAAAATGCGAGGTTAGGCTTTGGGGAATGGGAGGAAAGGTCATTACCATTGCTAAAGGGATGCAGGAAATATTATAAGAAAGCTGAATTACATGAGAAGAAGATTTGTACCAGTAATAACCCGAGACATCCATGTTTTCAAGTTACCTAATAAAGTTAAATGTGCTTAAACGTTCGCTGACTGTGGCAGTGTATCAGTACCTTAAGAGGTTTGACTAAGGAGAGAACAAAGCTTTCCTGGGGAAGAGGAAACTGTTTGCTTATTCTCCTGTCATACAGAGGGCTGGACAGTGAAGCCAAGTGTGCTACTTATTTGCCTAAAAGGGAGGCAAACTGCAGTAGTTGGGAACCCTGGTAGGGAGATCCCATAGGTGGCAAAAGGTTTTCAACCGTAGAGCCCTGAGGTACCCCAGAGACAACTCCCATATGAACACTGAAGGATTCATCCTAGTTGTCAGTGAAACCTAGGGAGAGTCACTGTTGGGGAAGTATTGAAGGGGGGCGGAATAGGATCCCTCACAGGCAGCATGCTTCAGAACTCTGGGGGTCAAGAGAGCTGGGGAGATAGTTGTAAAGCAAGATGGGTCAAGGGATGGGCTTGTAAAAAGTGAGAGTGAAATCACTGAATGCAGGGGGAAACTGAGGAGAAAGACCAATTATGTGGCAGAGGAGGGATAATGATGGGGAGATATGGTAACCAGGAACTGGAAGAGCATGGGTTCAAGAGGGTACAGGGAAGGAATTGATGAGATGAATGTTAGAAGAGGGCAGAGGGAGGTGATTGGTACCAATATCTATTCAGCAGCAGAAATACTTACTGACAGTTTGTTTCTGTGAACAAGGCCCTCTTGACCAAGGCTACTCTCTGCAATTATATGCTATTAAGTGTACTTATAAATACTACTCATTTAAGTTCAATAGAATGTACCAAAAGTAACAGACAAGGAATTTTTGTTGCAACAAAACCAGCAAAGAGTTTTGTAATGCTATCTGAAGCTAACAAATGTATTGCGGCCGGCGTAAGTTCAATTTAAAGTGCTGCAAGACTCTTGTTATTTTTCAAAGCCAAAATCCTGTAATGTCTTCCTAGATTGAAATTTCAAGAGTTTTTATGTTGCATCCTCTTTTCTCCCATTGCAATAAATGACTGAGAACAGAAACATAAGTATATATATATATATTTCTTTATTTATTAGCGAAGGTATCTAAAATACAATATTAATTTCTTTTTTTAAATTATGACATTATTATTTTTCAGTGGAACAATACTCTGTATTATAGCTATGGTATCAACAATTTTTACACATCATAGTACTTAATTTAGCTCAGTTGACATTTCTGTAATTAAAAAAATAAAATACACTAACATTAAGACATGATTCAGATTTATGGCTAAAAATGTAAAACAATTAAAATATTTACACTACAAACTTTTTTTAAAAGCTAAGAACTCAATCCTAATTTTGCATTACAATGCCTATGTTGCTACAACGTATTCTCCTAAATCAGATGTAAAATGTTCATATTAGATTGCATTCCTGTGCTTCCATGAAAGATTCAAGTTACTGAGTACGTTTAACCTCATATGTTCCATGAGGTTATATTTTTTTTTAATTTAAAAAAAATGGCTTGTTTTTTTCTGTTGCTTATCACCCTATCCTTTGGCAAGCTGCCAAATGAAGATCTCCTATTACAGCCTCAGCACCAAAGAAATCAAATAAAAAAATCACAGCAATTCTCATCCAGCATCACACCATGATTCCCCTCCCCTGCCCTCTTTAGCCTGGCATACACACTGCAAACATGCCGCAAACACAACCACACTTTATGGCCTTCATTATTAGAAACGTCAGAAGATGATAGGCAGAAAGCACTGGGATTTGGGGGAGAAGAGAGATGTTGCCAGTGCATGTATATGGCAGTAGTTTGATTTGTGCTTAGCAGAAAATAACTCAACCCTCAAGGACACAGCAATGTTTAATGGGCACAGCTTATTGGAAGGAGGCTCTAACTTCCCTGGTCTTCAAGGGCTGGCAAGGGCGCCAGTTGTCCACCATGGCACAGTGGGACTCGCCCTCGCAGCTGAAGCAAAGGCAGCGGAGCTTGTCCATCTGGAGAAGAGAAAAGGAAGAGGCGGGTGTCAGTATTCATGCGCTTCCAATTAATTTTTATTTATTCATATGTCACGTTTATATCCCACCTTTTTCTCCAAGGAGCTCAAGGCGGAGTACGCGGTTCTCTCCCTCCATATTTTAATCCCTACAACCACCCTGTGAGGTAGGCTAAGCTGAGAGGCAGTGACTGACCCAAGGTCACCCAGTGAGCTGCATGGCCAACTGGTCATTAAACTCTGGTCTCCCACATCCTAGTCCACACAGGCTTTCAGAGCAATCTATTGGAACTCTCAGGATTTGGGATGATCTTTACACTCTCAGCTTAACCTACCTCACAGGGTTGTTGTGATGATAAAATGGAAAAGGAAGAGAAACCATGAATGCCTTGGAGGAAAGGTGGGCTATAAGTGGAGTAAATAGGCAAAACATAGTTCTGCCACAGTAGTTCTGTGTCTTAAACCATGCATTACAATACTTCCGCATACGCCCACCTACACCCAGAAATATGCTTTTCAAAAGAGACATTCTTTGCTAAACCTCTATGTGTACGGCATGTATTCAGTTTTAGCAGAGCAATCGGAGGGAGACCTTTCAGATCCCCTTCTTCAGGTCTAATTCAAAATTCCAGGACAATGAGTGGATTTCATTATGCAGCACTCATCCATATGTGAAGCTCTTTCATATGTGAGCGGCAAATGTACTTATAAATCAGTGCGAGTTGTGCTGGTTGGAAATATCCCTCATTTCATTTAACTGATTGAGGGTGTTATGTCTATGAACAGACACAAGTGAATGGGAACTGCTTATGCAAATGCGAGAATGGCCATGCCGTGTGAGAGCATGCCTCTCATTCTCTTGGAAAGTGTGCAACACTCTGGCTTAGCCAGTAAGGTGTTCCTCGGGTTTATGCATCTCAAAATCAGCAACAAGTTTGCTCCATGGGGGAAGCAGCTAGTGCTCAGAAAGACACAAAGTTCCACCTGTGCATCTCCCATCTGGATAGCTATTGACTAGGTTCTTCATTCACTAGGCTGAACCATATTAGAAGTACCGGTATATTTCAAATGTTATGGCCACCATGTGAAAGCACTTATCCATGGAGCTATGCCACATGGAAACAATTTGTAGCAAATATTAAACCTTGGCATTACAGTTGTACCTTGGTTGACGAACACCTTAGCAGTCGAACATTTTGGCTACCGAACGCCGCAAACCAGGAAGTGAGTTGTTCCGGTTTGCAAATGTTCTTTTGGAAGCTGAATGTCCAGCGGGGCTTCCATGGCCTCCGATTGGTTGCAGGAAGCTCCTGCAGCCAATCAGAAGCCGTGCCTTGGAAGTCGAATGGACTTCTGGAACAAATTCCATTCGGCTTCCAAGGTATGACTGTACCCAGTGACCTAGCTGCCTTTATTTTGCCTGGCAGATCCATGAAAATAATGTTGTTCAGTGTTTTCACAAGCTAACAAAGACAGATCTTTGAGAATGCTAGCTCTGAGAAATGAGGTGTAGGGTGGATAAAAATCTGTTCCTCTCTCCTCACCCCCTCCCCCACCATGGAGGAAACAGTAGGCTTCAGGGGATAGGGGGCAAGGGAGAGAAAGGTAAAATACCCTCTTCCAGAGCATCACTTCCCTGGAACAGTATAAGGTGCCTTATACCAAGTCAGACTGTTGATCCATCTGGATCAGAACTGTGGACACTGACTGGCAGTAGCTCTTCAGGGTGCCAGGCAGAAATCTTATTATTTATTATGTAATTTATTAGACTTATATACTGCCCTTCATCAAAAGATCTCAGGTGGTTCACAAGATACACCTTTCTCACCCTTACCTGTGGAGATACTAGGGACTGAACCCAGGGACGTTTTGCATTCAAAGAATGTGATCTAAAACTGAGCTATGGCCCTTCCCTGGTCTTCCAAGCCTCCCCATGGGGATAGCAATTCACATAGCAAAACCAGGCGATATCTTGGCCATGAATCTTCATGCCTGATTTGGCCCTTATTGCCCACAGGCTAACATATCTCCCATTAGAATGTGCCTCTATGGGTAAACTATAATTCCAGTGTAGGCACCTTACCAATAACAAAAAATTAGGAGTGTTTACAGATTAATATGCTTTTTGCTGCAAAAAGGGGGGGGAGGCGGGGGAATATATTCACCTGTTCCTTGCTGACAGTCACGGGCTCCTTCAGAACAATCCAGATCACACATTCAAGCAGAGGAGGAGTGGTCAGTGATCCTGGGTAGGTCCAGAAATCACGGGAGGCAGGAAGCAGGCTGGTTGGATCAAAGTTTGTGAAGGCAGCCTGTTTGCCCTAGAATAGATAACGCTTTTTGATCAAAACAGCCCAATGCAGTAGCGAGTAGATGATGTGTACACACACTTTGCCTGTAATTCCGTAGCATGTAAAGGAGAGCTATGTATTTCTTTCCACAAGTGTATAACTATTATCGAGCTGGGGTTGGCTAGAGGGGGGGGGCAGGGTTGGAGATGCAGGGAGGTCTGCCTGGGCTTCAAACAAGGTGGTGTTGCGTTCAAAAGCTGCACACTAAAAAGTGGTGCAATCTAAGTGAGGGTAAACCTGCTCTCCTTAGAGCAATTGGTGATAATGTGAGACTATGCAAGGCTACTGAGCAAGGGGAGGAGGATGGATTTTCCTTTTCAACCCCCTACCCCCCACTGCACCAAATGAGCAGAATCTTTCAAAACGCTGAAGAAACCAAAGTGCATTTGAAAGCAGCAAAAAAAAAAAAAAAAATGCTCTTTGAATGCAGGTCTCTTACTGACAAAAGATTATTGAAGAATAATTGCCCAGGTAGAATAGATGGAATGAGAAGCTAAAAGCAATCCCTTTGGAATCCCCTTGCAATTTTGTTCTTTGAAAGAAGAACGCAGGAAACTGCAGTGCAGTCATTCTTAGCTGCCAAAAAGGCAGAAGCTTTACCTTGTGTTTAATGGTGTCCAGCGCATCAACAACTTTCTGTATTCCAGGACAGGCACTTCCTACCTGTGATATAAAAGGCGTAAAGAGAAGGTTGTGTACACAAATGTATATGTATTTATATCATTTACACCTCACAGCTCAGCATATGTTTATATTGCCAGCATAAATTTATGTTACCAAGAGAGTAGTAAGAAACAAAAAAGTACATTTTAATAATATTATAAAATAAAGGATACAAACTAGCATAACATGTTAAAACATCAACAATTCATCTAAACAGTAAAATCAAATTGCTCTAAATTAAAAAAATGCTTACATTCCCGTTTCTTAAAAGCCCAGGGAAACAGAAATATATATATTTTTGAAGGGAACCTAAAAGATAATAAGGATGTCTTCCTGGGGAGGGAATTACAAGAGCGAGGATCCACCACAGAGAAGGCTCTCTTACATTTACTGATTGAATTTTAAACAAACACAGTGCTCCAAACAAGGTCATCTTGCATTCAAAAGTTACATATTAATGAGAGAGTTAATCCGGATTATCCTGTCATCTTTCACAGTAAAAATTTAACTGTCTTTCACAGAGGTTTATCTTCATTTGGTAAGGGAACTAATCAGTTAGCATTGTTTTAAAAGCTGAGTATTTTACAACCTAATGCCTTAAGCATATATCCACATGGGAGGAAAATCTAATTTATTTCTCTGGATTTTTGCTCCAAGCCTTGGTTCACTGTTTCATATGTACACCAGGGGTCAGCAACTTTTTTCAGCCATGGGCCGGTCCACCGTCCCTCAGACCATGTGGTGGGCCAGACTATATTTTTTTGGGGGAAATGAACGAATTCCTGTGCCCCACAAATAACCCAGAGATGCATTTTAAATAAAAGCACACATTCTATTCATGTAAAAACATCAGACAGGCCCCACAAATAACCCAGAGATGCATTTTAAATAAAAGGACACATTCTACTCATGTAAAAACACACCGATTCCCAGATTTAGAAGGCGATTGGGCCGCATCCGGCCCACGGGCCTTAGGTTGCCTATCCCTGGTGTACACCATAAAGAATGAAAGTACACTGCCACAAGTGTGAAGGGTAAAGCATTATTTGCTGCTTTGCCTTTCAAATAGATGAAAACTATCCTGGCTATCTCTTTCTTTCTTTCTTTCTTTCTTTCTTTCTTTCTTTCTTTCTTTCTTTCTTTCCCACACACATCTGGCTGGGTTTCTCTAGCCACTCTGGGCAGCTCCCAGCAGAATATTGAAACAGAATAAAACATTAAACATTTAAAACTTCCCTAAATAGGGCTGCCTTCACATATCTTCTAAAAGTCAGATAGTTGTTTATTTCCTTGACATCTGATGGGAGGGCATTCCATCAAGAAGACCCTCTGCCTGGTTCCTGTAACCTCACTGCTCACAGTGAGGGAACCACCAGAAGGAAAGAGGAAAAACCAAGCGCATGTACGCCCTATAGAACTGATTCAGTGTGAGTATGTGTGCACATTTTATAACCAGGTATGTGTGTATACCTGGCTACCAAATGTGTAAGAACAGAGCCAGGTCAAGACATTTTGTTCCCTGCAGCAAAGGCAAAATAGCACCAAGCATTGGGTCAACTTGAGTGGAAGTTCAACACTCACATCCTCTGCTACACCAGAGGACAGCATACTAGCTTAGAGGGTGAGGGATGATTGGCTGTCACAAATAGCTCTCTCTGCCTTCCAACACCTGACAGCCACTTGCTCACTGGTCCACTTGGCACCCACTTCCTGCCCACTCAAACAAACACCGCAGTGAAGCGGCTGTGGCTTGTCACAGGAGCGGACCAGTGCACCCCAGCACTTCACTCTGCCTAAAGTTAAAGCTGAGCCCGTGTAGGAAACCACTCTGTATGCTTAATATTTGGGACCCAATCATTTTAGCTTTTTAAGGCTTATCAGTACAAACTGAAGCTGCTTGACATTTACGCAGCATGTGGTTTGGTTCACTTGCATGAGTCACCTGGACGTATTTGCTCTGCAAGCAACTTTCTGCACTATAACTTATCTTGGGGCTCGCTATGGGTGGGTTGGGTTGACTGATTTGTAATGTTTGCTAGCAGATAATGGTTCTGTGTCATAGAAGGAGGTTGGTTTTACGTGGGTTTTTGGACCCTTCCACTTCTAAGATGCTGTGATTTTTTTATTCTTATTATTTTAAAAACAAACAAACGATCAGTTCTCACAGGACTAAAATAAAGGGAACATAGTATCACAAAGCCACCTTGAATGCCTGTGAACAGAAAATTCAGCTTCTGCTGGAGGCGTAAATCACATTGTACAAAATGTTCTCTTGCAAAGCCAGCAATGATAGCAAAAGAGGACACATAATGGTACTAACCTTCAAAAACACGCCCACAACGGCCAGGCCATCGGGATGTTTCACAGCTTCACCAGAACTACCATACTTTGTGTTCCAATGAACCAAATGAAGCTGGAGCCAAAGAAAAATGCAGAAATAAAGTGACCTATCAGAAAGGCCTTCTCTCAAACTGAAGAACCAAGATAATTCCTATACTAAACATTAACACGTCCTTTTATGGCCGAGACAAAAAGCTACTGAAAACTTGTTCAGCCATCGATTTGCGCTTTTCATTCACTGAGAAAGGCAAACATACCGTAGATATCAGAGCTGTGCTCTCACGCTGGCATTTTACACCCACTCAAACAATTTCCTAAATGCAAACATTCTGCCATATCCTGAAGCATATATTCTTAAAAATCCCTGTGGCCTGGCCCTTGCTTGATTGAGATCTATTATATATTTATTTTAAGTCAGTAGGTAATTCAGTAGCTTGAGTCCAAGCAGTGAGGAAAGGCAAGCAATGGTAAGATTCTCTACAGGGTGTGTGTGTGTGTGTGTGTGTGTGTGTGTGTGTGCCATAATGCCACTACTGACAACCAGTGTGGCATAGGGGTTAGATTGCTGGAATAAAACCAGGGAGACATGGATTCAAATTCCCATTTGGCCATGAAGCTCAAATAAGAGGTATTGGGCCCGTCCACTGTCTACCTTACAAGGTTTTTGTGAGGATAAAATGGTGGAGTCAGGGATTATGCCTTCTGCCTTTAGCTTCTTGGCGGAAGACCTGGATTAAAAACATCTCATGAAAGGACTGGAGCCACCATGTAAAGAACTTGCTTCTTGCCCCAGGTGAGCTTCATATGCTTCATATCAAAATGGTTGGGAGTTCACATACTCCATAAATTTGATGTTTAAATAATCCCACCTGCCATCAAATTTTAGAAGCTCTTCTTTGATCAGAAGATGCCACCATGTCTATCCTTGTGACCTGCTTTTATCAACATTTTCAGGATCTTTTCGAATACCTGACATAAAGATACCCAGAAGGGGGGGGGGGTCATTCCATATCAAGTGATCTAACTTTTGTACCTCATGTCATCCAATTTTATTAACATTTTGTACACCTGTTGAATGATTGAAACTAAGTTTAAATCTAAAGTTTCAATTTTTAAAAAAATCTCATCCCATTTGTGAGCTTTTAGGGCTTGAAATTTCACTTGATATGGAATGAGCCAAGGAAGCCCTGAGAAGATGAAGAACAGGGCCTTACCTCAGCATCATATTTCACCCCATCCACAGTGTGTTCAGAGCCTTGGCCTTCACAGGAACCCCAATGAATGTGGAACTGAAGCAGCTTGTAAGTTCCCTCAACTGGACCACCTTTCAGCACTGCAAGTAAAAAAAAGAAAAAAAGAAATAGCTGTATTTACAACATTTTATTAATTGATTGATTTCAAAAATACTTAAGATGCCATGTCAAGGTAGCTTACATAACAGAAATAAAAACTGCAACATCAGCAATGTGGGGAAAAAAATTATGTATAAAAACACAATATGACTTCTACAGTTCGCCCCTGAGGTGAATAAGAAGGATAAAAAATGCACCCAGCTCATAATATAAAACTTGATTTCCACAATGAAAAAGAAATCAGTAAAGCCAAGGAAGGTGGTATTTAGTATAAAAGGGAGGGAGGAATTACATAAAGAATATTAAAGACACAATAACAAAACATTAGACTTGGAAAGGCAAACATGAAGATTGGACAGAAGGCAGATAATGTATGTGTGAAGGCACTGAGCTTTCAGCAAGTAGTGCAGTTAAGCTATTATAGACTATGGACTGAAAGATCTCTAGGGTCTCTCCCCTTCCCCATTTTAGATCAGTGCTGAGGAACCTTTGGCCCTCCCAATGTTATTGGGTTCCAATATCCATCAGCCCAAGCCAGCATGGCCAGCAGCTAGGGAATGTAGAAACTGGAATCCAACAAGATCTGGAGGAATACAGGTTCCCCACCCCTGCTTTTAGATGGGAAGTCAGTTCTGCTGCTTTTGGGGGTGGGCCCTCCTGCTCAGTGATGCTCTGGACCTGCCACTGGTAAGAAGAATCAGTGGAAACAGAAGGCCTTCCTCCCTGCTTGCACTGAGCTAGATGGGCCAATTGTCTGACTTACAGTAAGACACCTTGTTAAGTTCCTGTACAGGGCTATAGTATAAAAGGCAGGCATGGTTCATTATGTATGGGTTGAACCGCCTCCCCCACCAGACAAATAATCCCATGCCTGAATGTACTGTACTACTGCTGACATAAGACAAACTAATAAGGATTTTAAAGGATTAGGCCATGTTGTCCCCAACTAACCCACAAGCCATTATTGACGAGTTCAATTGGGGCGAAGTTCTAATCACTATCTAGCAGCAGAATGCCGTATTTTGGGAGGCTGCATCTTTTTTAAAACATTATCTCTCATAACCATGCTTTCTATATTTAGATATATATTTTGACTTGGTTCTGGATTGAGTACAAACTGAGCGGCACATTCTGAATGGCCACACAAATTTCCTGGTTCAGAACGTATATATAGAACACATTTAGAGAGTCATAAGAGTACCTTCTTTCACCCTAAAATACTTTTTACTGATAAATAGCTATAGGGTGTCCCAGGGTGAAGTCAGCTGGGGTTTTAGATAGCACCAGAAGGTTTAGCAAAAGGAGATAACTTTCAGAAAAGCGCAACACACCCAACTTTCCTGAAATGGCCCTTATTTGCACATACTTGGTGTTGATTGTCTGTCAGCGATTAGGACTTGCCCTAAATGAACTTGTCAGGAGAGCTTGAAGACCTGAAGAAAGTCTACTCCTATTTAAAGACCCATTGCTATTCCTGGGTATCCCAAGTCCTCATATGACACAAGGGACTTAAGGTTACTTCATATGCATCAGGGTTCTGCACTGGTATCACTTCTGGTTAACTTCACACATAAACACACTCACCCCAAACCTGCAAGTATGTTGATGAAGCAAATGTACCTTTTTATGTTGAATATATAAACAAGTTTGTGACTTCCCAACTCTTTTTTTAAAATAAAAGTAGCTAAAAAGGTACACTTGCTTCATCAAGCACAACAAACTATGCGACTTTGTCAAACTGCACAAACTGTAGTAGTCACAGCACTTGGCAGATGTGTCCCACATATGACCCACGTGTAGTTTGCCGACACATAAGTGCTATTTTTGTAGTCTGTGCAATAATTCTATTAAGCTGTTAAGAGTTTACACATACTGTATATTATTATTTTATTTATTAATATAACTCCCTTCATCTGAAGATCTCAGGGTAGTTCACAAAACAATAACCTCCCCTCCCACAAACATGTTTGAAGGGCTGGTTGAAGAGGAACATTTTCACCTAGCGCCTACAGATGTATCATGAAGGCACCAGGCAAATGCTGTATTATTCAATGTTGCCTTAGTATGAAATTGATTTGCATTTAAATGTATTTCCAGATGGAAAAGCAGAGCATTATTATTATGCTCAAAACAATTAGAAAATTTAAATAATAAAATATATAAAAGCATGAATTATTATCGTTATTATTTTGCTCAATACCATTAAAATGATAATAAATGTGCAAAAATTGTCTATTTATTCTAAGGAATACTGAGACTAAGTAACTGAGGGGGAAAGTCTGGGGGAACTCTTGCTTTTTAGAGGGCCATTTCTCTTGATGATCTTCCATTCTCAACCACCATCCCAACCCCAGTGAGGCAGTTGTCTATAATAGAAGCCAATATTTATGGCAGGAAGAGACAATTGAAAAACAGAGTGGGAAAGTGTCCTTATAGAAAGGTGGTCTCCCCCAGGTTGACACCCACGGTCTGTATCAAAAAGTTCAGCCAGGGTGAGGCTTAACTGCTGGCAAATTGTGAATGTGTGCATACATTGGATATTTTGGGAGTTGTTTCACAATTTTTTGAGTTATCACTCCAAAACAAAACTTCTGCCATATCAAGGTTTCCAGCTGCCTACTTTAGAGCTAGAAGAGGTGCATTTCAATGATAGCAGACTTTTTCTGCATCCTTGTATGCTTTGTTTATGAATATTAAGCATAGTGATTAAATAATATAGCATGGTGAATAATTACTAAAACTGGACTAACAAAACTGTATCAGAATGAGCAAAAAACCCTTAAAATGTTTTGAAATACAGTATTCATTATACAGGGAGGAATTAACCTGCTTCAATACATACATACATACATACATACATACATACATACATGTTAAATAAATTAATCCATAAAAGTATGAGATTAATTGAGCTGTGTGCTAGACAATGATAACCAATCCTTGTTAAGCACAACTGGAACCTCTGGAATCTCACACCACTTGGAGATTGGGGGTGGCATGTAACATTTTATATTGTGCTAATCCTTGGCTAAACAACAAGCAAGTTTGCCAATTCACCCATTTGCTCTTAAAATGAATTATGATTCTGTGATCGCAGTACTGCATTACATTATAGACATGTCAATTTCAAAGAGTTTTCAGCGTTTCATGTTTTATTACTCATCCTCCATGAAAGATAATTTATATCCATGAAACTATGCAATCATAGCTTTCAGTATTTTGCCTGCTTTTAAGAGCACTGACTTTCTACAAAGAACATTCAACAAAAAGGCATGTCAGAATGGAAAGATTATTTTCTATTTTGTTTATTATTAAAAACCATATATAAGTTCTTTATTAACTATCATCAACTTTAGCTCAGTTTATGTCACTACATTAAACTAATTCACTAGTGATGGATTCTTTGTTTCCAGAAGCATGCTCAGTGAGAAATTAATTAATTTACTATGGATTTCACAGCTTAATTAATCGAAAGGTTCCAAACTGGCTATAATTGCTCTCTTTACATTATTGCTTTCTAACATCCTCTTCCTTTTCTATAACTGCATTATTCAGGTGGTCATCACACTCGGGTGTGTCTTTGTAATAGCGGTGGTCTGGATATTTTCTCACAACAGGCTTTAAAACTCCTGAAACTTTAAAATGTTGATGAAACACCTTTATTTATGAGCATCACCAATTTAGAGACTGATGCCAGCTGCAAGGTTTGGAAACAACTTGTTGGAATGGCTCTGGCATGATCCAACAGATGTACAGGAGAATCCTGTGCATGTTTACTCAGAATAAGACCCACTTAGATTTACTCCCATGTCAGTGTGCATAGGCCTGTGGTGCAAACGGACATTTTGTGACACAACTGCAGAGGAAGAACGGATTCAGAATTCGATTCAGAGATCTATGAGCAAGCAAGTCACTCATTTCTGCCACTGAACAGATGATCAGCAGCCGGAGGCAGGGTGGGGGGGGGGGAACACTTTCTTGCACTTGAAATCCCTCCCAACAGAGAAGTCAAGACTCTACGAATGCAGCAGTGAGCAAATAGGCTGCTGTGCTACAGCAACCCTCAGGCGTCTCTGAACTGAGGGCAGAACTAAGCAAGCCCCCCCAGACTGCTAGTTGTTGTGAACCGCTGTGTGATTTTTTGGGATGAAGGGCCAAATACAAATTTAAATAAATACAAAAGATGCAGGGTATTTTCCCACCCAGGTTTATCCTGCTTCTGTACACATAGGGGCCTTTTGATAGAACTGTGTGATTAGCTTGTATTTGTTTCAGCAAAATTTGCTTCAGTACCAAATGTGCTGAGCCAAGAGGAAAGCTTATTCATTCTAATGTCACAAGGTTAATTCTGCAAATATTTTCTGCTGGGTGTAGTGGTTACTACTGATGTCCATATGGGGCAGGTCCGTAAAATAACAGTTAAACAACCCAGTTACACTACTATACTTGTGTTAAAGCTAGTCCTAGCATAATTCTAAAATCCCAATACTTCATTGCAATCGGGCTGTGATTGGGCTGTAGAGCTCACATTTAGATGTGGATCCTATAGCTGGCCTAAAAAACAGTCAGAAGTCTGGACATTTTGCAAGGGGTTGTTTATGCACTTTCAGAGCATTTACTAGTTTGGAAAAGGTACAGCCACCAGATACAGGCAAACGAACAGCAGCCATGGGAGTGGGGACAGAGAAAACTGCACAAATGGGAGCTTAGGTTTGCAGAAAACACGTTTCACAAAAACAGCATACAAATCAAAATTCCAAATGTAATCCCAAGGGGGAAATTGGACCCTTTTGTCAAAGTCTTTCAACAAATGTATGTGCTGAATTGATTTTCTGCTGTCCGGGGACTTAGGACATTTCCGTAGCTGTACTATAGATCATTAAATGTTATGGGTGTGCTGTAAATGGCCAGCTGCCAAATCCTGCCCATCAAATGTAACAGAACTGAGCAGATGAGTGTATGCAATAAGAACTGCAGCCATAACTAATTTTTATGGAATTCCCTTATTGCACCAACAGAGAGTCTGGTTCCTAAAGCAGTCCTACACTTCCATTTTCTGTTAGGATCAATAGTGGCTATCATGTACAGAATAGTCACTTTATAACTGACAGAATACATGTTTGGGGGATTCTGTGATAGATAAACATAGAACAGGATGTGCCACCAGAGAACACATTTTATAAAATGTCAAAATATCATCTAGGATTAAACAGCCACAGAATTTCCCTTCCATCAAAGAGGTGCAGCACATGAAATGTTTCAATAAGGAAGTGACTGGATTTTTAAACAGCAGATTTGAAGCTTGGTGGCCAAAATATAATGGCAGCAGACCATTCAATACGCAGGGTGTGTGCACCTTCCCGCAGTAGGGGGGAACCTATGGCCCTCCAGATGTTGATGTACTCCAACTTTCATCTGTCCAAGCCAGCATGGCCAATTGTCAAGAAGGATGAGAGTTGTAATTCAACAGCATGTGTTTTAGCAGTTTGTAAAGTGTGTTTGTGTGTGTTTGTGTGTGTGTGTGTGTGTGTGTGTGCATGTTAGTATGTGTAGCTACAAAAAAGCTTAAGCCTTAAGACTTCCTCTATAGCAGTGTTTCCCAAAATTGGGTCGCCATCTGTTTTGGAACTACAATCCCCACCATCCCTGAATGGTGGTCCTGCAAGCTACAGATGATGGGAGTTGTAGTCCAAAAACAGCTGGAGACCCAAGTTTGGGAAACACTTCTCTGTTCTATAAAAATGTACATAGGCATAGCAGAATAGCATGCATTGACAAGAACATGGACATGACTGGACTTCAATTTTACTTTATTTTTTCTACTGAGGGTTATATCAAATGTCAGCGCTACCCAGAGAAGACCCCCTGAAATCAATAGCCATGACTTAGGGCCATTAATTTCAAGGAGTCTATTCTGAGTAGGACTTAGCTGGCTTCAACTCTAAGCTTTTAATGGGAAGTCAGTGGAATTTGCAGTGCCGGAAATCTGTAAACAGGTAGCTTGGGAAATCCAGTCAGGATGGTTGTATTTTTGTGTGTCACATAAACAGGACGGCTAATTAATTTCACAACAGATTATTAACTTGTTAAACTGCTTTATACTGAGTCAGGTCTTTAACCCAGTTTCATCTTCTCTGACTGGCAGAGGCTCTTGCGAGGTTACAGGCAGAGGTCTTTCCCAGTCCTGCCACCTGACTTTGAACTGGATATGGCAGGTTTGAGACCATGCAAAACACAAGGATTCCCTACTGAGCTTTAGACTCAATTTATATAATCAATACAATTATGTGTGCATGCAGGTTCATTTGGTTATTCATTGTGTGGAAAACCTGAGGCAAACCTGAGGCACCTGCTGCTAAATCTGCATAGTTGTGGCTCTCCCCCCCCACCTGCCACCCGCATACTTGCAGTCCACAGATGAGCTGCTCTGAGCATTTCAACTCTAGTCCTGTCCTCCTCCCACTTATCCCTCCCACTCTCTGCAAGCTGTAGCTGCCTGAGACTGGCTTGCTGGCTGCTGCAGAATCAAAATGATCAATGTCTGTGCCGTATTTTCTGGCTAAGCCACTCTTCCAGTGGATCTGAAAACATCCACACATCCCTTCAATTCGCAGCTTCGTAGGGACTTTATATAAACACATGCTATGGAAAAGCCTTTTATCGTGCTAGATGTATGAAGCTAGGATTATGGAGGTGTCGTATGTCCTCAAGGCCACCACTGTCTTACTCCAGCTTGAGAGGGACTCTAAACCCCAATGAATAATACAAACTCCTAAGGAATGAATAATACAAACTCCTAGCAAAGGATTCTGAAATGTGGAACTGCCGGGGGGGGGGGGCAGTGGCATCACCACTGTCACAATGAGTTGCCAACTATGCCCACAAGAGATCTGGTAAGAATTTTGAACATATTTTCTTTAAGGAACAAATTTAATATGCACCCTACTGTTAAGTGGGGAAAAGGTTCTCTTTCTATTAAACTTTAACAGTTAAAGTTTAGAAACCAATGTCGTCTTGAATATTGCAACTTTATGGAGCACAGATCTCAATTCCCTCCTCTCATTATTTGATTACCCAGCCCCATATGCCCATTGCCCCCCCTTTATTCTCCCCCCTGTCCAAAATAACTGAAACCAAAGATGTAACATTCTGGAGAACCCCAGATTTTCAACCAGAGCAATATATGGAATTTGCACAACTGCAGAATTTGGCTTATAGGATTTTGGAGAAGACTCCTCTTTCTGTGTGCAAAACTAGTCTGCACAGGCAGATAACTGGATGAGTCTAAAAAGACTGAAGGCATGAGCCATGCAAAAATTCAACTCAATACCTAGTAGGTCTCTATTTTAAAATGTTTTTCATATACTTTTCTGCCTCTCACTTATAGTGAGCTTCACCGAGTGTAAGGTGCTGGGTGCCTTTAACTTCTTTTGGCTACAACTGCTGTCTGTTGAGGGGAACTGGATACTAAGGAAATGGTGTGAGACAGAACTAAAAAGCTATTGGAAAGACATTCTGCATTTCGTTTGACATTTACTTCGGCTCTTTCTTCCCCCTCTAATATATGGGCTATTGCAGATTTAAGTATATGCACTGGCTCTAGTCCACCAACCATTTTACCCCCAGAGTTGCCCTATTAAAAATCAAAGGAAGTAGACCTTGGATTGCAGCCTTTTACATGGTTGCTAGCAATACTGTTTGGAAAGCTCACAAGTCAAAGCTGCTCTGGGCTCTTTGAATTTGTCCCCTCAATGACACTGCCAAGATGGAAAAAAATAGGACACTTGCTCAGGCAAGTTAAAGGAGCCAGTGCCTAGAGAAATAAGCAGCTTCTATCTTTACAGCAGCACAATTTCCTACATTTAAAAGCTCATTCACAGTCACTGTAAGTAGGTGAAAAATGCTGTACAGGCAGCTGAAGGAGAAATTACTAAAAACCAAGCATGCACACTCTTACTCATAAGCTTGGAACATCAGCATTGTCCATATGATCACGGAATTCTCTTTAGAATAGGGACTTACAAAATGAGGGTTTTTTTCTGTGTTTTTTTTTTTTTAATTTGGCGTGACTCTGCACAGAGGATAGTGCTGAAAAGGATGACTAACTAGCCCCAGTGAACTGTGTGGGGATGTGGGAAGAATGTACTGCAGCTTCTATTGAAAAAATGCTAAAATGAGAGGGAAATCCTTTTAGGAGGTAATTCGCAGTCAGCTCCCCTAGGACAGCTCTGGCATACCACCACCCAGCCCTGAGTATCAGATACCCCTTGTCTTAAAGAACTGCCCATTATTCCAGTTCAAAAGATTTGTACCTGGAAAATATTTTGCACATCAGCACTCCACAGGACGGGTGCTGCTGCATTGCAAAGGTCCTTTATGTATTAATGTTGTTTGCTTGCTTGATCTGGAACTCCAAAATATAAAACTGAAACGTATGAATACTGACAGTCTGTTGTCCCTTTTGTCCCTCTCCATTTGATCCTGACCCTCAGCTACACCTGTTCTAATGGTGCGGTGATTAGATTTCTTTTTACAGGATGAAGACTACAGAAATGTAGAGCTGGAAAGCATAACAAACTTCAGCCCCGAAGCATAATGATGAGATCCTCCACTGTTGAAACAGAGGTGAGCATACACCAATCTAAATTGTTATCAGAACACGAAACTTCCGGCGGCTGGCGCCATTGCGGATGGTCCTGGGTTGCTTCGGTGGCGAGGCACCCAGTTCATCCCGGGGGTTAGGAGCCCTGCAGCCGCATGCAGGGCTCTGGTTGGGGAGCGGGAAGAGCGTCCCGCACCCTGGGCTCCCCGGCTATGCCCGTTGTGCTCCGAACCCTTCCCCCGCGCCCCCTGTAAGGGGGGAGTGGGGGTGAAGGGACCACGGAGTCGGGCTTCAGGGGACATGCCCCAACCGGGATGTTTACATGCGGCGGCAAAGTCCGTGAGGAGCGTCTCTGTTCTACCTGTCATTAAGAAGTTGCTAAGAAACCAGAAGCTGTGAGTAATTGACTGACTCTTTGTACTTCGGGAAAAGCTCTGGGATCAAAAGAAAAGGCAGCCCGCCTCTCTCCCTTCGGGGGTTGGAAGGAATTAACTCTTTAAGTGACTGCTGCTACACTAATCACTTGAAAGTGCTTGGAATTTGAAAACTGACTCTGTAGAGATTCCCTCTCAGGGGTTAATTGAGGAAAAATATCTCCATTTGAAGTTTTGGTCTTTATACTCTGGCTTCGGAAGAAATGGCGGCGATTTGGAATTGCGCAGGAGAAAATTGAGACAAAGGAGGAAAAAGACAGGAAATGTAATTTGATACCCACCTCCCTTCCCCGAAGATGTTGGACTTTGCGCTCATGCTGGCACAGAAGGACTGGGAGGTAGAGGAAAAGCTCACTGTCTTTCAATTGGAGCTGGCTAATCGAAAATTAAGAGTCTTGTGTGGGATTATAAATGGAAATAATCTGTATCCCACAGAGGAGGCTTTCCAAAAAATCTACTCAATGGAAACAGACTTTTGCAAAGAGCTGGAAGATGTGCTGGAAGGATGGTCTGAGATGGCAGAGCAAATCCGATTGGAACAGGGACTGTTTTCAGGGGGTGGCAGAAACCCTGAAACGGAAAGTTTTTTAATATCTAGATTCCGAGGTGGCAGCTCGGGGTCGAGGGACAGAGAATTAAGATTTCTACAAGAAGAAGAATTTTGGTACAAAGCTACGGAGAAGCTCAGAATGCAGAGGATGAACATCTTGGAGCTCGATGCAGGGTTTGTTGTGGTTGTAACCTGGATCTGTGGACATTCAGAAGCATACAATAGGGGATTCGGTTCTGGTGAAAGACAGGAGAAGACAATGGACAAAAGGGGAGTGGGTTGAATTAATCATTGTATAACATAGATGGTCTGCCATGGTATCCGAAATCGGAGTGTGAAGTTTGTTAAATAAGTTTATTTTAAATAAGTAAGGAGATATTGAATTTAAGTTAAAAGCAGCATGCTAAATGATAGAAGAAATAAGTTTAGCTCTAAGAATATTTGGTTAAGTTTTAGGTTATAATGCAAAAGATAAGACAAAGGTGTTTTTTCTTTCTATATCAAGATAAGTTAAACTTCTATGGAGAAAAGATGTTAAGGAGAAAGTGTATTGTATTAAAACCGAAGGTGTATAGGCGGGGGAAGTCAAGTGTCAAGATTCGGAACTAGAATTTTTTTTTTTTTTTTCTATAGTAAGATATACAGATAAGAAGAAGAATCCTGACATTATGTGTATGTGTATTTGTATTTGTGTTTGTTTTGATATTTGTAGGTGTGGGGGTTGGGTTTATGTTGTTTTGTGAAAATGCCAATAAATTCTGTTAAAAAAAAAAAAAAAAAAAAAAATTGTTATCAGAACACACTTGCCTGCCCTGAAATTGTGTCTGTCAAATTAACTCCTATTTGCCTTGCAAGGAAGAAAAAAAACGAGACTGATAAAAAGGAAGCAGATGCATGCTAAATACTCCATAGATGCTAAAAGGGACTAACCGCATTTGTCACCAGAGTCATCAAACTCCACGTTGAAGGAATGCCCGTTGTTCACTATGTTTTTGGCTGCTGATGGGTCATAACTGATGTTCAGGGACTTCAAGGAGGCATCATACTTGGCAGACTTCGGTTGGATGTTGATTGGGGACTGGCGCTCTCCATTGGCAATGGGGAAGTTCTCATGCCAGTGAGAAGGTCCTAGAAAGAGAAAGAGAGAGAGAGCACAAGAGTAAAACACCAGCAGACTACAGAGGCATGGCTGATTTTTTTTTTTAAGGAGAAAAACTCAATGGAGGCTTTAATGCCTTAAGTGCAGCTGGGAGTCTTTAACATTTGCCTCATCAATATTGAATGCAGGAATGAAATGATCTCTTGGCCAGCTGGAATTGGAAGCCTTAGCTATCAGGCAGAGACAGATCATGCTGCAGAACAATTGGTGGGATGAGGGAGGTTTTGTAAACCTGGATCTAAGCTTGCCAGGATCTAGGAATTGGTGTGTGGGAGGGGGGAAATAACTGGCTGAGAGGGATCTGAAAGGAATGTAGCAACTTCTTTGTATTTCCAAGTTGAAGAAAATGAGTTTGTGGATATAGCACCTGGCAATCGCACAGCTCCGTGGGCATGACAAGCAGCACCTCGGCAGCTTTGCAAAGCAATGGACTGGACTGGCAAAATCCCCACCACACAGTTGCGACAGGGTCCCATCTCACACAATCCAATTTCCCAAATGTGGGGAAGGATGGAAGGTGGGGGGGGGACCTATGCCAACCACTCACACTTAATATGCATATTACCACCTCTCCTAATTCACGGGGAGCCAAATTCCTATGTCACACTTGTGAAATTGCCCCCAATGATCAGATGGGGATTGGGGGGAAGCGAAGGGGGTTCCTGTCCCTCTTGCATGCTGCGAAAAGCATATGTGCGTGGAAGATGGGAGAGTGGGAATTAGGTGCACTACACGGGGCTGACAGTCCTAGGGAGAGCCAGGTGGCCGTGGAAGTGCAGGTAAGAAGAGTCTGCATAGAGCTCCCCATCACTTCCATCTCAAACACCTGTGGTGGGACCCCTAGAGGTCCTCGGCTTCCCCATTTCCTCAGCCAGAGATGTCCTGCTGCTGGGAACTCTGCTTGGACGAGACGTCCTTTGACGGGAGCAAAGATCGCAACTCTAACTGCTGATCCATTAATGGATCGCAGCCCCTGAGTTGCGCCCCTTTCTGAGCTGGACTAAGGAGTCTCTCCGTTTCGCCTGGGAAACCTGGAAGAGAAACACCGTCTCTGTCCTGAAAGCCCCTTCCCGGGCTGGAAGCGCAGCCTCGCAGAGCCGCCTCAGGTAGCGCCGAGCGGCTGCAGAGTGCGCTCCCCTTCGGGATGTCCGTCCACGGCAGCAGCAGGTGCCGCGCCGGACTGGCCACGAATGCCAGGAGGGGAACAAGCAGCAGCAGGAGCAGCCGCGAGGTCGCCGTGTCAGGTTGGCGTGGAAGGTGGGCGAAGGCGACCCTGCTTGGTCGCGGGGGACTCACCGTTGTCCTTGCCGTAACCCCAAGACATGGTGATGGTGATGGCTCAGCGGCGCCCGGGTTCCTCCTCGTCGTCGTCTGCTGTGGCTCGTGCTGCTGTTGCTGTTGCCGCTCGCGCGCTGTGTGCCGCCTTGCTCTCGCTTGCCGGTGCTGGCGGTGGCGCTGGGGCTCTTGTCAGGGGCTTTTATAGGCTCCGGCCAACTCCATGCCCCTCGCGGACATCGCTGAGGTGAGGGGGGGAGGAGCACGAGCAGGAGGAGGAGGAGGAGGAGGAGGTGGAGGTTCCCGGCGGAGCGCGCGCTCCGAGAGCCGCCGGGGGGTGGGGAGAGAAGGTGGCAGGCTGCCAGGCAAGCGCCGCGCGCGGTTGCCTCCTCACACGGTCCCGGGAGGAGCCGCCGCCGCCGCCTCTGCCGCTCTTGTCGCCGGGGCTCCTGTTCCGTCACTGTAGCGGCAGGCGCCGCCACCGCGCCGCGTCACACCAAGCCGGAGCCTGGCACAGGCGGGAGCTCCCGAGCCCGAGCTGCTGGCGCTGCGCAAACGAGAGGGTCGCCTCAGGCCCGCCGTGGAGGAGCGGGTGGGCGCTCGCCGGGCAAGAGGAAGACTGTGTGTGGCTCGAGGGTGGCGGTGTGGAGAGTGGGGGTGTGTGTGTGTGGCGGGGTCTCGCGCGCGTCCTTGGGACCGCGGCCTTCCGCCTGGCTCTGGCCCGCCGCCGCCGCGGCGTCTCCCCTGCCACGCAACTCCGCGTCCCACACGCGCTGGAGCTCCATTCCTCCCGGAGGCGGGAAAAAAGAGCCCTCGCAGGGCTGACCTTGGGACGCGTTCGCTCGCGCGCGCGCTGCGGGGAACCAGGCGGACGGAAAAGGAAGGAAAGGGGGCGCGCGGAGGCGGAGGCGGCCTGGTATGTGAGGACACGCGGCGAGTCCCGAGAGGGTGGCGAGGGGGCGTAGGGTCGCCGACCCGCCGGGCTGCCCCGGAGGGACCCCGCGGAGAGTCGGCGCCCTGAAGTTCCCTTGGAGGGCGCGGGGTGAAAGAGGGACGCTTTGGGGCATCGCTTCCTTCGCTTGTGCCCTTCAACGACCCTCTTTATCGGAACTCGCGATCGGGAGCTAGTGAGACCGCACCCCCGCGCCCGTCGCCTTCCGACGGTCTGCTTGCAGATCAAAAGGGGAGGCTGCACGTTTAGAAGTACAGAAGTGGGAGTCGGTGGCTGAAGCCTCTGGCAAGAGGCGGCCCCCACCTGATGCACTGATTTCGCCTCGCGTTATTTTTTAAAAACCAGGTTTTCAAAGATTCATTGAAAGAGCGAGACTCTTTTTAAAAATTTATTAGACTAAATTTTTATTTATTTATTTTAAAAATAGTCTTGTTAGAAGGGGGGGAATCGGTGACAGCTTGCCCTCTTCCTGTCCTCCAAAGTATCATTGCTAGCGCTCCTGAGGATGCCCTACTTATTAGCTGGAGCATGAGAGAGATGCCAACAATACAAAGTAAGAAAGAAACAAAACTTCCAGCGTTATTCAGTGACACCTCCCTGGCGACGGCGGTTTGCCTCCTTCAAAGTGGGTAGAGAGAGCTTGCCGGTAGAATATATCTCCAGGAACTTCCACTGCTAGTAGACAAAGTTACTGAATCCTAGCAGGGTTTGATGTAGTCCAAAACATCTGGAGGTCGGGAAGTTGAAAAAAGCTGCTTCATCCCTTCCCAGCTACATTTTCCATCAGCACAGAAATCTTACTACTTTCATTGTGTGCGTTACTATGTTTTTTTACTTTTATGTTCAGTTTTGTATGCACACCTCAATTTCTAATGGACTTAAATTAGATTTTATAACCAAAAGGATTTAAACAAAGAAACAAACACATCCCAATTAAATTTGATTGTTAACTAGGGGCAAACTATATATATATGACTGCGTAAGAAAGCCCTGGTTTTTTGTTTTTTTTAAATAATAATTAATAAAAGCTTTAGAAGGACCAGCGTATGAAATGCAGGAATGCAGCGGGATACACACACATTTGTATAAACTGTAATTTCCAGAATCTGCTTTTTTCCAGTTAAAGGCTGCCAGGCTTCCTGGTATGCCTTTGCAGGTATGCCTTTGCATGTAGTTTGTCCCTTAACAGAGCCACTATTTCATCCCAAATGAATAAACCGTAAAGTGTTCCAGTGCTGTAAAGTTCAGATGAAGAAATTCAAATAAAACTACAGTAGGACAAAAGAATATGGGTGTATGAGTAGCACCTTGCCTTTACCTTTGTACCTCATCGCGGCAAATAATAAAGATAAGTGAGCAACAGGCTCTGCAAACTCTTCACAGGGGGAAATTTACTCTGTGAGAGTAGTATTGTCGCCAAGTTAGTGACTCCTTCAAGTTAAGTAAGTCATTGGGCTTGTGTATTTTCATGACTCAGTTGATATGTCAGCGATTTTAGAATAGTCTTATGGGCTTCGGAAGAATCTAGCTGTATCCTTTTCCATGTAAGTAATGTGGAAAAGGACATGCAGTTAATAGTCCTTGTTGGTAAAGGGCCCGACAGACTTACATAATAAAACCGAACGTTGGCATAACCTCATGGTTTATATCTGCGCTGCAGAGTGAAATAAAGGGCCATTAGGCCGTTGTCTCTGAAAAGGAAAGTGTGATTATATAATTTATTTATCCTTCCTAATAGCAAAAAAATGAGCCAAGTGAGAATTGCTTGGAAGAAAGAGAGGCACTTCTCAGGGCTCTTTGAGGATTATCAGAAAATGCTTCAAAGATTATTACTAATTAACCAAGTCCTTGCGTTCTCTCACACTTCCATGCTTCCATTCAGAATGCGGCAGCGACCTTAGTACACAATTGGAAAGTCACAACAGCAGCAGCACAAATATGCACACAACAAGTTAACAAAAATTAAATACCCATATGTGAAAATCTTTGGAGACCGCGTTCCAGGTTCCACCATATTTGAGAGGTCAAGTAACTCTGCTATATACAGTGGCACCTCTGGTTACGTACTTAATTCGTTCCGGAGGTCCGTTCTTAACCTGAAACTGTTCTTAACCTGAAGCACCACTTTAGCTAATGGGGCCTCCCGCTGCCGCTGTGCCGCCAGAGCACGATTTCTGTTCTTATCCAGAAGCAAAGTTCTTAACCTGAAGCGTTATTTCTGGGTTAGTGGAGTATGTAACCTGAAGCGTATGTAACCTGAAGCGTATGTAACCTGAAGTGTATGTAACCTGAGCTACCACTGTACTAGTAATGATGCATGTATGCTACCCCCAGCATTAGAAGCAGCTTGCCTCTGAATACCGGTCACTGGGGAATTGGAAGAGTGTGGTGCTCATGTATGCTGCCTGAGTTGCCCATAGGCCTCTGGTTGGCCACTGTGGGAAGCAGGATCATAGACTAAGTAGGGCTTTGGTGTGGTTCAGACGGGCTCTTTGCTATTGTGATGTTCTGACTGTGCAATGCCCTCCTGAAATATGTTCACCCAGATCCTATAATATCTTTTAGGTGCCAGGCGAAAACTTCTACTCACTAAAGCCACTGGCATGTTTTAATAATGGATGGTTTTCTGTTGTGATGCTACTGCTTTTCTGAATTGCTTTTGCATTTGTATGTTACATTTAATCTAATCAAGTTCATACTCTGGTTTCCCTTCAGATTGTATAAATCTATTAAATTTGCATGTTTTGTAATCCGCAATAGAGATAGTAGTTGCAATATAAATCTTCCATAAATAAATAAATAAATATGCAATTGATTATCAATTATCCACTAATTCCCATATGTGATACTTTTGCTAGCAGAAGTAGCTGATAGACTGATCAGCACAAGGTCAATCTCAGTTTCAGCAACTCATTCATAATTTCAGTGGTATTTACCTCCACCAAGATGTGTTTAGGATTGAATTAGAAGCATGGTCTGAACAAGCTGTTAATGTTGGTGTCTCGCATGCTGTCTCCTGAATCTAATATTTCATTTTTTATTTGCCACCTTTATGTTACACAGTTGTATATTGTTGTAATAAATAGAATTCATCTTTTTTGTTTTATGTTATGCTGACTTTTTAATGAAGTATGAATGTAAACTTCACTGGGTTGAATTAGCCATTCATACAGACTCTTTGTTCTTGGCAGGAACTAACTATAATTCACAAACTCTGTAGCGTACTCAGAGAGGTAAACCCAAGTCTATGAACCCAAGTCTCAAGGGCAAATCACCACCAGGCACTGCTTTAGCACAATCTGTTCATTAAAATGCAGTTTGCAGGGATAAATCATAGGAACACAGAATGCTGTCTTGTACCAAGTCAGTCCTTCTAGTTTACTGACCATCCACTGACTCTCCAAGGTAGGCAAGGGCAACCTCGGCCCTCCAGATGTTTGGGACTACAACTCCCTTCATCCCTAGCTAACAAGACCAGTGGTCAGGGGTGATGGGAGTTGTAGTCCCAAAACAACTGGAGGGCCGAGTTTGCCTATGCCTGCTCCAGGGTTTCAGAGAGGGGATGTTGGAGGTGCAGGCGATTGAACCTGAGATGGTTTTGCTCTAACGCTAAGCTGTGACCCTTCCCACAAGCAAATTTCACTTAAATGAATGGAACAGTGTTCATTCAGTAGATAAGGTTGGTTGATTTCACCGTGTCCCTACAATGGAGTAGATGAACAACTTGAAGATCCATTATATCCTGAATAATGTGTGCACAGCCTTCAGGAAATGTACCTGAGGACAGGAAGTAGTTGCCCTGGGGTAATAGTTTTCATTCAAACAAAGCTCTAGGGGTATAAATAGCCACGAGGGTTTACTCTGTGCTTGGCTTTCCTGGTACCTTTGTGCAGATGAGATCTAAGGGCTTTGCCTTTGCCCGTGAACATTCTTGGGCTTGATAGCATCTTTGAGTTACCATAGTAAATATTCATGAACACAAATACAGCCAGAGGGTCCATCATGCATTGTGCAGGGATTGGTAAAAGCAAAGTGCTGTGAACTAGACTTTGTTCCAGTTAAAATGAGAATAAATGAATGAGCATTATGGACAGGAGTCTGTTTGCAGTGTATGTGCACTGTATACTGCACGTAAAAATGTACAGCTGTCATCACCCACCCACCCCACCGAAGAATTTGTGGGGGCACATCACAATCCTGGATTTGCACAAAGTCAGGAGTGAGCAAAAGAGAAAGCAGTTCACAGAATCCCAGTGGTCATGGAATGGGAGTGAGAAGGGAGAGAGACTGAGAGGGAGAAAGTGGTATAAAACAATGCAGGTTGAGGACGGATTGAGGGAACTGAGAAGAACATGGCAGATTTTTTTTTTTTTAAAAAAAAGCCAAGGTTTGAATAAAAAATGATATTTGAGGGCTTTTCATCTATGTCTCTCACACAATGCAGCTAAGGAATAGAGGAGGAAGAGAGGCGCAGCAAGAACGGAGAGACTGAAAGGAAGAAAACACATTAAATAATAGAGGTTTGAGTCTGATCATCTTATAGATATAAAATCATCAGCGAAAGGGGGCTGCATAACAGGGGAGGTGACGAGGCATAGAAATGGAGGTGATCTGTGTGCAAGGGAAAGTTGAGGAAAGGGAGGAGAATGGAGGGGGAAAGGAAGAGAAGGTGACAATGTGGGGGGGGGGGTTGCAGAAAAGAAGGGAGTAGGAGGCATGGGAATGGAGTTCAATATGAAAGCAGGGTTGTGAAAGGGTCCTAGATCATAGGACCATAGAAGTGTAGAGTTGGAAGGGACCCTGAGGATCATCTAGTCCAATATGCAGATGTCCCATACAGGATCGAACCTGCAACCTTGGTGTTATCAGCACCACGGAGCGGCTGGTGGTTTCATAACTGCTCAGAAGGTGAACAGAGAGCTTAGCAGGTGCAATGTATGGGAGGAGGAGGAGAATGCAGCAAGTTACCATGGGGGTGGCTTGTGTGCAGGGGGTTTGCCCCAATGATGGAGGGGGAGGCGTGAAGATGGAGTGAAGGTGAAGGATTGTGCAAAGTGCGGGTGCAGAACAGATGAGAGAAGTGGCTTCTGAAACGGGGTGAGGGAGGTGAGAAACAAGCATGGGGTGGGAAGGGAAAGCTCGGGGGGGGACACACATGGGATGGCAAGAGTTTGGCGAGTGGCATGAACAGGGGCACAGCCCCTAGTACCCTACATATTACTTGGGCTACAAGTACATTACATGCTCATTACATTGCTTGGCCACTATATGCTCCTTTCAAGTTACTTCATTCCCTTACAAAGGTGCAGCCGCCTTTTTGGAATCCTTACTGAGCTGACTGTTTATCTCCCTACACACAGCACAAATATTGGCCCTCGTTATTTCCATATTTCCTTTGGCCCCTTGACAGCTTTTTCATATCCAACAAATAATTCAATAGCTTTGCATCATAAGAATAGCCATATAAACAGAGCCATATAGTGATAAATACTGCCATGCTTGTTATTTAGGGACTCATTTATCTTGGTCGATCTCTCACCCCATGTAATGGATTTTCTTTCATTCCTTGACAATAAATTATTGTAATTATTCATATGGAGGCAGCATTGCATCGGGCGATTTACTGATGTAAGAGTTCTCAAGCCCTGAATGTTTACAAAGCCCACATGCATAACTGGAGCATTTTCAGAGGCAGTATGCTGTGCTGTGCTGTGCTGTGGCGTTCAGGTTCCACTTGCAGAATTCCCATGAGCATCCGGCTGGACACTGAGAGAACAGAGTGCTGGGGAACATGATTCCTGGGTCTCCTCATTCAGCAGGACTATGGAGTTCTTTACTTTGTCCCTGTAATTTCAGTTCAACTGCTCTTCACAGCTTTAGCTGAAAAACTACCACAGCATCTTATGCAACGTACAATTTGGCAGCCTGTCCTGTTCTGGTATGATCTGGTGCATTTCTATTCAGTATATTATCACCATATAGTCATAGAATAAGTACCGCAGGTTTGCATGCAGAAAGTCCACACGTTCAGTCCCTGGCATATCCCGATTAGCTCTGGGAGAGGCTGCAGCCCCAAACACACCTGTGAGTAGGGTCTATTGGACATAGTGGGATTTACCCGGTACTTCTAAGTAAAGATGCATCTTGCTCCACAAAATCTGGCAGCAAGGGTGCTCTCAGTCTAGCAGCACCCCCTACTGTTGCATCGGTGCACATGACACTAGCAAAATGAATCTCGTGCCTGTAAGAAAAACACCGAAAGGGGCATGGCTGAGCGGCTCCACCGCTTTTTACCTGGCCCTTGACCCCAACCTTGCCACTGTCCTTTGGTCCACCCCAGCCGGGGGTGGCTCAAGGGCCAACCTGAGCCGGGGGGGGGGGAGGAACCCGCCCAGGTGATTGTGCCAGTGCCGCAAACCCCCACCCACCTGAGGAAGGGATGGGCGGAAAATTCTCTCTACTACTTCCTAGCATAGGGTTGGGAGTTGAAAAGGCTACAAGAATGAAAGCAAAAAAGCAAGATGCTGTTGATTCCTGCCACTGTTGTTGCCACTGACTACAAGAAGAGTCCTGATCCAGAGATACATCTGTGTCTGCTTGGCACGGGCTGAACTTTCTCTTATCGAAGAGATGCTTATGAACACAGCTTCTCAATTGTTCAGAACTCACTGTTCAAACCGGGCACTGATGTGTGGGTGGACAAAAATGTGAGACCTATTCCCCACATTACACTGTTGTCCTGAGCATAACCCAAGGGGGACAAGCAGCTGGTAGTTTGATTCTGTATTGACAAAGCACAAACTTACAGTAGCTCTTGAGGTGCATTAAGCACGCACACACACATTTCTGGAGGCTAGATAGCTGGTGCCCCTCCCTGGGCTTATGCTCTGAGCTGGATTGTAGGACCAATGGGTGGCCACACTTCCACCCCAAACTTAAATACTGTTGCACACCACCCCAATCTCCAAGCGGTGTCAAATTCCAAGGATTCCAGGTGCTTCCCCAGTGTTCGTGTTTCCTTTGGGAATAAGGCATAGTGGAGATTTGCTCCTGGTCCTGATGTGGTAGCCCCCATGACATGTTAGAAAGGTAAAATGAAGAACAGGAGCATGCTGAGAGATACAGCAGCTTCTGCGTGATGCTACTGGGGCGCTCAGCTTATCCTGACTACTTGTCCTTCCTCTCTTCAGCCCCTTGGACCACAGTGAGCTCTTGCAGAAACATCTCTGCCTGGCATTACTGCCCTCTACAAATCATACTCGAGGGGAGAGGAACAGCCTCTGCTTTCAATAGCTATAATGCCACCAGCAGCGTGGCTACCCACTCAGGTGCCCGGTGCAGCACGCGTGTCCTGCAGCCGGGGGCAGGGTGGGCTGCAAGCTGCGTGGAGCCTTTCCACCGCAACCCCCTCAGCTGTAGGGTGGCTGAGGGAGAGGCAGTGGGCAAACACAAGCCCCACACTGCCATTTCAGGCAGCGTGGAGCCTGCAGGTGCCCAAGCCACCATGTCACTCCCAGGAGATACACATGGTTCAGGTACGTTGCCTGCCCCACGGTAAGTGCCGTCCTCTGCGGTGTAGCGCCCAGTGCCAGCCACGTTTCGTTACATTTATTGACTAAACTAAAAAGTTTCGTGAGCCCATTTAAAAAGAAACACACACATATTTTTGTCACCCCCTCAGTGATGACACCTGGGGCGACTCGCACCCCCCACACCCCCTTCCTCCGCCACTGAATGATTACATCTGTTGGGTCTGAAAGAGGGCATTTGGAGGAAATGGTCTATTTATTCTATCAGTTATTCCTGCTGCACTTAGCCACCCGCATCAGAGCCGCACAAGTACAGTTAAACTTTATGCAAATAAATGTCAAGATCTAAAGAGTCTTATGCACCTTAAAGACAAACAGATTGATTGTGGTGTAAGCTTTTGTGGACTTGAGCCCAGTTCATCAGAAGTATGAAGTGTCAATCCTCAGCTAGCAGGTATATGTTTACCCATGAAACTGTAGAGAGGGAAGAAATAGGGACAAATGGCAATGATATGCAAAAAGCAGAATCTGTGACAATTCCATGTAAAGCTTATCACTTTTCATAGGGTTGTGACAGACTTTACTTTCAGCGTTTCATTGACATTTTTGTCCCGTTTTTCTGTCTGTCTCTGCTCATGTAACTGCCAAGAGAGGAGATCGCAATGAAGTGGGCTCCCGTCCACGAGAACAGCCGCCACAATAAATCTGTCAGTCTTTAAAGTGCCACCATGCTTTTTGTTGTTGTTTTCTCTGTGGCAGACTATTAAGGCTACGCTGCTGGCAAGAAATGACACTATTTACTTTTTTTCAGGCAACCTCCTATTTCCATATTCGAATTAACATGGATGAGTAGCAGCAAATCCGGAGACAAATACTGGAAGGCAAATGACCATTCATTCTTAATCCTTCCATAAATAAAGCGTAAGAAGGATTAAGCTCAAAAACAAACAAAACATTTTGTTTGATCATCCTGAGAATGTGATTTGATATTATATGATGGATCACTGTCAACATTTCACCACATGCATGCGATAAGTTGTTTCTGATGTTCTGGTCCCAGATGGATCCATTGCAGTTATTTTACAGAAGCAATGTTCATGCAACTGGTATTTTTTTTCTTGTACTTTTCCTTCCTTCCTTCCTTCCTTCCTTCCTTCCTCCTTCCTTCCTTCCTTCCTTCCTTCCTTCCTTCGCTGTAGCTACTCCACCCAGTTTGTTTAACACTTTGCAGTAATTCACTTTTCCAAAGTAAGACTGTCATACTCTTCAGAATTTACTGTTTTCATTGCCCTGCATTTTCTTTTTTTTTCCGTAAAGTAGAAGGCAAGGAAATTGTTTCGCCTCCCTCTCAAATGCACAGTTTTTCTGGTTACCTCCCACCTGGAGCCTGGAGATGAACATAGGCATCTGGAATTATCCCATTTAGGAGACAGAAGTTAAAGAATGTTTGCAGCTGGGTAAAAGGCCCCAAGGAACTCCATTTGCATCGATCGAAACCTTCTTCTTTCTTCTTCTTCTCTTTCTTCTTCTTTCTTCTCTCTTCTTTCTTCTTTTCTTCCTTCTTCTCTCTTCTTCTTCTTCTTCTTCTTTTTCTTCGTCTTCTCTTCTTCTTCTTCTTCTTCTTCTTTTCTTCTTCTTCTTCTTCTTCTTCTGTCTTCTTCTGCAATCACTCATAGCTGAGTAAGATTGTCTTCCATAAACATGGTTTTAACAATGAGTCTGTAAGTGACTGTGGAGGCCAGTTGTGGATCCACACATCCTTCCACAGTGGGGACATAGGTTTCTGGGTAGGAGTTGATCACAGTGGGGGTTTGCTAAGCGTGCCTTCCTCTTAGTGTGTTTCTCCCTTTCATCCTGAGTTCAAGCATCTCCAAAGCCCATGACACCTTTGGTAAAGGCTGTTCTCCAACTGGAGCGCTCTCAGGCCAGTGTTTCCCAGTTGTCAGTGTTATACTACTTTTTATTTATAAGATTAGTGCTAATTTCAAGACTAGCACTTTCTGCTTGTGCATCTACCTACTCTTCCCTGCTTGGCTGTAGATCAGTGGCGGAGCATCTCCCTTGAAGGTCCCAAGTTCAATTCCTGGCATCTCCATGTGTTTAGATGGACCCAAGAGTCTGATTTTGTTCACGACCATCCGCTCATGGAACTAGTGCCTCATTCATCTCATAGCAGGGAATTAAAGTGATGGTTCTTCCTTTTGTTGATTGCCCCGATACTGTTGCTCCAAGGTCTGCTGCTTTTGTTCCGAAAGCAAAGGTTCTGGTTTTGCCACTACAGTGGTACCTCAGATTAAGAATTTAATTCATTCTGCAAGTCTGTTCTTAATCTGAAGCCGTTCTTAACCTGAGGTACCTCTTTAGCTAATGGGGCCTCCCGCTGCTGCGCTGCCACCGCACGATTTCTGTTCTCATCCTGAAGCAAAGTTCTTAACCTGAGGTACTAATTCTGGGTTAGCGGAGTCTGTAACCTGAAGCGTCTGTAACCCGAGGTACCACTGTACTGATAGATAGATAGATCTGTCCTTTATGGATTTGTCTAAGTGTGTCTTTCAAGTCTGGCAGAGCTAATTCCAGAAGAGGCAACCAGAACTGTACACACTATTCCAATTGCAGTACAAAATTCTATGATGCCACCTCTTCCTCACCTTTCTTCTAAACTAAAAAGTCCTGAATGCTGCAACCTTTCCTAACAGGAAAAACACTCAATTCTCCTGATCATTTTGGTTGCCCTTTTGTGAAACCTGCCCAACTCTACCATATCCTCTTTGAGGTGAGGCAACCAGAACTATACACAGTATTCTAAACTCTGCTGCACCGTAGATTTTTATAGCTGCATTATGATACTGGTAGTTTTATTTTCGGTTCCTTTCCTAATGATCCCTAAAATGGAATTTGCCTTTTTATTTTTTTTTTATTTTTACAGCTGCAACACACTGCCTGCCTTATTTAAACCACTCCAGGGAGTGGAACTGCTTGTCAGCTCCCTTGTCCTTCATCTGTGTTGCCCTTGTAGAGCTCAACAGGAAGGAAGAAATGGAAAAAGCTAGAATTATTAGCCCCACCTGTCTTGGGGTTCTGGCTCCATCTTCTGATGGTTTTCCTGCATTCTGTCCTAGCAGTCCCAATGGACACCAACCATCACTTCTCAGCTTTGGAAACAGATGAATGCGACTGAACCGCTTTTTCATAAAATAAATATCTTTCTTTAGCAGCACTTCCAAGTTATAGCTTTTGAAATCCGTGTTGGGCTAGTGTAAAGCATGTTGGTATATGACATCTTCCTGGTCTTCTGTCATTTCCTGCAACCATCCCAGAGCTATGCCTGTTTAGGGAAGCTTTTAATGTTTAATAGATTATTGTATTTTAATATTCTGTTGGAAGCCCCCCAGGGTGACTGGGGAACCCAGCCAGTTGGGTGGGTATAAATAAATTATTATTATTATTATATTATTATATTATTATTATTATTTAATATAAACTTCTGTCTCTAAAGAGGACCATGCCACTCCCTGTCCTCTCAATACATTACAGTGGTACTTCGAGTTACATACGCTTCAGGTTACATACTCCGCTAACCCAGAAATAACGCTTCAGGTTAAGAACTTTGCTTCAGGATGAGAACAGAAATCGTGCTCTGGCGGCGCAGCGGCAGCAGGAGGCCCCATTAGCTAAAGTGGTGCTTCAGGTTAAGAACAGTTTCAGGTTAAGAACGGACCTCCGGAACGAATTAAGTACGTAACCAGAGGTACCACTGTACCTCTCTTTGGCAACGTTTCCAAGTCAGGACTCTTTGCACTACCCTTTGGCCTTTTCCCTTCTGCTCCTGTACCTGCTGCAAAATTCTTTCCCCAGCCATCCATCAACCAATTTCTTCCTAGGAGTGTCTCCTGCTTATCTTGCCTATGGGAAAATCCCATATATCCTTAGTAATGAAATGTCATGCATTTATTTTGTGAAGATAAATACAGTGGGAGTTCACTGTGGCAGCAAAAAGCATGCATAATTCAGAGCTTGTACAGTGCCAGACTTTATCTCGTATGCACAGTGTTGCAATAATTGTCTTATCACTGACGTCAGAGGGAGTCTTTGCTTTTAAATTAAACTGGTGGTTAGAGTTCAGGTACCTGTAATGTTGCTGCCATCTACAGGCCATGGAATGAAACACACAAGAGCCACCTAATGCACATTTTGCCAGTTTCTCTGCTGGACCAGTGATCTGGTGACGATGCCTATAGACAAGCTCCAGTTCTTAACACCATCCTGAAATGCTAAAGGACTTACCAGCAACTTCCACTTCCTTTTCTGAAGTCTAAGAAAGAGGACACTCTGCAAATTGGCCAAGAAACTGTTTTATGTCAATGCGAAGGGGAAAAAGTACAGTGGTACCTCTAGTTACAAACTTAATTAGTTCCGGAGGTCCATTCTTAACCTGAAACTGTTCTTAACTAGAGCTGTGCTTTCGCTAATGGGGCCTCTTGCTGCCGCTGTGCCACCAGCACACGATTTCCGTTCTCATCCTGGGGCAAAGTTCTCAACTCGAGGTAACTCTTCCAGGTTAGCGGAGTTTGTAACCTGAAGCATTTGTAACCTGAGGCGGTTGTAACTCGAGGTACCACTGTACCAGCATTCCCAGACTTGCTTTATCCTGAAGCAAAACATGTCAGGGGAATGAGAAGGCTTTGGTTCTGCTGTCTTATTTCTGAGTAATGCAATCACCCTAGAATAGAAACCCAATATTCCTGCCTGTCCTGCCTTTCTAAAAATAAATATTATTCAAGGCACCAAACAAAAATACAGTTCCTACATCGTAATTAAGGCCATGAAGGAAAATATCTAAATACCCTAAATTCAGAACCTGTTCTACCATTAGGCAGAGCGAAGAAGATGCCTCAGACCACTGATGCTTGGAGGTGGAGAGTGGCAGCAAGGAGATGCGTCCCCTAATATGCAGTAGAGGGCGCTGTCCTGGCACCAGTGTTAATGTAAAACGCAATTGTCAGCCTAGTTGGCTTCTGTATGTGAAACACAGAGTGGGCTGGGGAAGAACGGCCTTGTCTTTCATGTCAAACAGAGAAGTATCTGAAGGCAGCCCTGCCTTAAATTAAATATTAGCAACTGTAGATTCATGATGAATAAGAAATGATCATCTGGAAAGCTGTCCCCGGTTTCTGGTGTTCTATTCATGTCGGCACATTCAGGAGAAACGGAACTGTCAGAGACGGGAAGGCTATCCATTCAGAGGCCCACTAGGGAGAATTGCACAGATCATAAGGAGGGCGGAAACTCTGTGTGCAGGACTTCCGGCGGCGACGCAATCGCCGGGTGGTCGAGGGCTGCTTCGGGTCCGAAGCGCCCTGTCCATCCCGGGGGTCAGGAGCCCCGCTACCGCAAAGCGGGGCTCCGGTTGGGGTGCGGGAAGAGCGTCCCGCACCCTGGGCTCCCCGGCAGCGCCCGCGGAGGCTCCGAACCCTTCCCTCGCTCCCCCTGTAAAGGGGGAGTGGGGGTGAAGGGACAACCGGAGCCGGGCTTCGGGGACATGCCCCAACCGGGATGCAAATGCGGCGACAGAGCCCGCGGTGAGCGTCTAAGTTCTACCTGTGAAGAATGGAGCTAAAGGAACCCGGTGGTCGTGAGTAAAGAATTTGAGTAGAAATCGTGTTTTTGAGACGATCCGGGGGAAGGAGAAGGGCAGCCTGCCTCCCTCCCTTCGAGCTCAAGAATCTAACCAATTTGAGTGATTACTGCTACAGAACTGGCTACAATGTATTTAAAATTGACACATGAGACTGGCAAACTTATCTTTTGGGAAGCTAACTAGAGGAAAATATCTCCATTTAAAGTTGCGGTATTTGCGCTCCAGCTCAGGAAAATGGCGACGAACAAAGAGGGGAGTAGAAATATGACACCCACTTCCTCCTCCTCTGCCAGTATGTTGGGTTTCGTCCTTGAACTGGTATTGAACTCTGGACTAACGGATGAACAGAGACTCACTGCCTTGAAGGTGGAACTGCTTTGTAGAAAAGTCAAAGTCTTGTGTGGGGGTCTGAAATGGAACCAATTGCCCACAGAGGAGGCTTTCAAAACTTTTGGCACTTTGGAAGAATGCCTTGCCAAGGAGCTGAGAGGGTTGATGGAAAGTTGGAGAGAAATGAGTGAGCTACTTCGGAGAAGAAATTCGCTTTCTGGGGGTGGCAGCCCCAAGGCGACGTCAAGATTCTTTATATCCAGTCCCCGAGGTGTGAGCTCGGGGGCCAGGGACAGAGAATTAAGGTATTTACAAGAAGAAAAGGAATGTTACAAAGAACCGAAGAAGCTGAGAGATGATGAGATGGATACCTCTGAACTCGTGGCAAGGAGAGGTTTGGACTGTGCCTGGATCTGTGGACGTATGGAGAGGGAAGCTACATGGAAGTTTTGCTGAAGCCACCAGGAGAAGAATAATGGACAGAGGGGGTGTGGGGTGAAGCATTAAGTAAAACTTAAGGTAGCCTGATATGGTAAACTGAAATCGGAGGGTGAATACTGTCAACAATTTTCTGTTATATTTTTTTGAACATGAAAGGAGATATTTCAAGTTATCATGTTATTAGCAGCAATCTTAAGGAAGGGATAGATTTGATCGAATGAGTTGTGAAGATCTGTGAGGTGGATAAGTAAAGTGAATTTAAGTGGATTAAGTTTATGGATTAAGAGGATTGAGATCAAGATGTATATTAAGATAAGAAATCGATAAGAATAAATGAAGAAGAATTATGACGAGGTACCATTATGATGATGTATTTTTAGTAAAATGTTGAAGATATAATTGATTGTAATTATACAACTGAATTTAATTTCTTTTTTCTTTTTTAGGAGAAATGGTTATAAAATAAATTAAGGATATAAACTCGAAGGTGAAAAGGCAGGGGAAGTCAATAGTCAAGATATGGAAATAGAAATTTTTTTTTCCTAGAAAGATGCAATAAGAAAACTTGACATTGTTTGTATTTGTTTTATTTGTTTTGCATTTGTTTAATTGTAAGTGTGGGTGTGGGTATATGTTGTTATAGAAAAAATGTCAATAAATTCTTATAAAAAAAAAAAAAAGAAACTCTGTGTGCAGAAAACTTTTCCTTTACTCCTAAGCACAGTAGCCCTTTGCAAACATTAATCACACAAACAATTAATGTATGCTTTTTTGAGGTGTGTGTGTGTGTGTGTGTTGTGAAGCAGCCGCTACCT
The DNA here is from genome assembly GCF_009819535.1 of Lacerta agilis. Lineage (NCBI taxonomy): Eukaryota > Metazoa > Chordata > Lepidosauria > Squamata > Lacertidae > Lacerta > Lacerta agilis. The sequence continues at coordinate 59,539,361 of NC_046318.1, read as the reverse complement.
GAAACCTGCCTTTCATCATGTAAAACTATCATCTGTACATGTGTAGGATTATTTCACACAGGGGGAAAAACGTGTAAACTGTCCCTACAAAGAATCACAGAACTGTCGAGTTGGAAGGGGAAATAAGGTTCATCTTGTCCAGCCCCCTGCAATGCAGGAATCCTTTGCCCAATGTGTGGCTTGAACCCACAACCCTGAGATCAAGAGTCTCATGCTCTACCAACTCAGCTACCCATATCTGTGTTTAGGGTAGGGATGGGGAAACTATCGCCTTCTACCTGTGACCAAATTACACCCCTGACTGTTGTACATGCTGGCTGAGGGGAGGGTGGAAGTTGGAGTACAGCAGCAAGAAGAGGACACTTCTTGATAAATTGATTTCATTCCAAAAGTAAAAGTTCACCACGGATGGATTTTGTATTGCCCCACAATGTGTCCCTTTGAAAACTGATGTGGGCAATCCCAGTAACAAGGAGTGGTTTATCCAATGACATTGGAGAGCCAGTGTGGTGTAGTGGTTAAGAGCGGTAGACTCGTAATCTGGGGAACCGGGTTCGCATCTCCGCTCCTCCACATGCAGGTGCTGGGTGACCTTGGGCTAGTCACACTTCTCTGAAGTCTCTCAGCCTTACTCTCCTCACAGAGTGTTTGTTGTGGGGGAGGAAGGGAAAGGAGAATGTTAGCTGCTTTGAGACTCCTTCGGGTAGTGATAAAGTGGGATATCAAATCCAAACTCTTCTTCTTCTTCATTGTGGGTGGGCGTATACCAATATCACAATAGCCCCTTCCTTCTTCATTTCCGGGGGGGGGGGGGTTGCGGAGAGAAAAAGGCATGGCTCTCCTTATCAACAGGAGGGTTTTTGAACATGTATCAAGGAACCAGTCATCTTTGTGGACAGCAGGATCTAGAATCAATCTAGCCTACTAAGTTGGTGCTGAAGTGGGGTGTCACTGACCACCACAGGTACCACACTTCATTTGCTGAAGCAAAACACCTTCCTCCCTAATCCGAGGTGGATGAAAATTGGCAGGGCATTCCAATATGTTCTCAGATATCTGCTATTTTAGTGCGTTGAGGACTTGAATATACTGTACACATGAATTTCTCTGAAGTTACACACACACTCCCCCTTTACCCAGCCGTACGAATTTAAAATCCTTTGTATATAATGGATTGCAGCATCTGTGAAAATGTTTGCTTTTAATATTTTTTATTATTATTATTTTAAATAAAAATAAAAAATAAAAGAAATTAAAAGGAAAAGGAAATAGAAAAAGAGCTACATCAGGGCTGAGTCATGGAAATATACATATTGAAAACATGTTTAATGTCTAATTTAATGAAGAGATAAAGTGGGGAGCCCAAGGATGAGATTATGTATAAATTCAGCCTTACTGTAGCGAACAGAAGGCTAGAATGAACCTATACTTTTAAAGAGTTTTTGTAATAAAAATATATGGATGAAAATGTATTTGGAATGTAGGTGTGTTTAATGTGTACTTGTTTTATGTGTATGTGTATGTAAGTGTGTACTTTGATTAATAAAAATTAAAAAAAAATGTTTGCTCATTCTGAGAATTTTTTTTCACCCCAGTGCAAGCATGTTTACTCAGAAGTAGATTCCACTTACAGCCAGGTAAGCATGCCTAGAATTGCACTCTCAAATCCTTAGCATGCTTGCAGGAGAGAAAGTTCCTGTGCATGCTAGAATAAGCCAAGTACACAGATGTCACACCCCAAAATGATTCTTTTAAAGATCAATTTCTAAAAGCAATTTGGATTAAAAGAGGGTACAGCTAAACATTTTGTAATCTCATCTTGAAGGAGCTGCCTGTAATATCTGAGAACGAGATCTCTCACTTCCTTTTCGTTCTGAGACAGCATGAAATAGCATGTGATAGTCGAAAGCCCCGTTATCTGAACTCCGTGACCTGAATTCTGGATGATGTGAATTCACTGTACATCTCTCATCTTGCTCCATCTTGGATGTTTTTTATATTAAAAAAAGCATGCTTGTTTCTACCAGACACGATTATCCCAGCATTTCAGTTGTCCTTTAGGGCATTCGACAAATGCAGTTGTGCTCTGCACTGTTCAGTCAGATTTACTGATCTCATCTGCCAAATCCAAAAGGCATTCTGTTGTTGCAGATGGACTAATCTCAAAGAATTATAATATGGAAAGGTCACAGTGAATGCACTGTGTTATTCTCTTTGCAGGACAGTACAGTACTGTAATAATATTGACATTTGTGTAATTGGTGCTGTACGCTGGGGACTTATGACTCAGTCTAAGATGATCAGAGGCCAACAAGATGACAGATTTGCATTACTACATAAATACTAAGCCATTGTAAACATATGCATGCTGGCTTGCTCCCAAACATTAATGAAAGCTTGCGCTTGGCATGCAATGCACTCAAGAACTGTTTACAGGCCAACAGCATGAAAATGTAACATTCTGAGCTGATCAATTATTTCTCCTTTCTCGGAGTGTCAAGATTATGCATTAATGGAACTAAGCCCTTCAGGGTAATGGCTGCAATTCTAACCATAATTACTTGAATGTAAGTCCAAATAAAAACAGTATGACTGTGAAGTAAAAAAAAAAAGGGGTGAGAATCAGCATTTTTGTGTGTTATTCTTCCCCACGAATTGCAACCAGTGGATTGCATAATGGATTACATAATTAGTATTGATGAAGCTGATTTTGCTTCAGACAAACAGGAATCTCTGTAACCTGAATTGTCACGACATCTTTAACGTAAAAAAGAAGAAGAAGAAATCGCAGCCGACAAGAGGAAATGTAAGACTGGGCCCAAATTTGCAAATTGAATTCTATAATGATTTAGAAATGAACCAGACAAGTCAAATTACTAAAGGTTACATAAGCAAAGAATTTTATTTCTTGGCATATCCTCAGTTCTTAATTTCCAAAGAAAAATACATTGGGGGTTTGTAGTAAAACATACATTCAATTGTCTATTTGAATGAGATAAAAATGTTGAAGCAAAGACATCTGCCTCCTAGTGGTTTTCTGAGAACCAATCCGTTGGCATTTTGTCAAGAATATGGTTGTGTATGTTACCAGTAATCATTTTATTCCAAGCCAAGGAACAAGAAATTTAGGCATCGTTCAGTTTTCTAGCTGGAAGGAAGTTTCCGACGTGCCTCATAATTTTTTACCTTGCAGGCAAACCACAAACAGTGATGGTTATTTAAAATTGCTTCTAGTCATGGTGGCTACATTCCACCTGCACTTTCAGAAGTGGCATGCTTCTGAATACCGTTTGCTAGGAACTGGAAGTGGGGAGAAGACTGCTGAGTTCACAGTTCTGCTTGCAGACTCCCATCATGAGAACAGGATGCTGGGCCTTTGGTCTGATCCAGCAGGCTCTTCCCTTATGTTTATGCAAAGACCAACAAATGCACTGCTGTCTCTTGGCTTTCCTTAGTAAGCACCATCCACCTCTCAACATGTGCACCCATGTGCTTATCTATTTGGGATGCCACACACCTGACAAATTTTGCTCTGTACCACAAAGGCTTGCATGCCAATATAAAGGTAAAGGGACCCCTGAACATTAGGTCCAGTCGCAAACGACTCTGGGGTTGTGGCGCTCATCTCGCTTTACTGGCCGAGGGAGCCAGCGTACAGCTTCCGTGTCATGTGGCCAGCATGACTAAGCCACTTCTGGCAAACCAGAGCAGCGCACGGAAATGCCGGAGCGGTACCTATTTATCTACTTGCACTTTGACGTGCTTTTGAACTGCTAGGTTGGCAGGAGCAGGGACCGAACAACAGGAGCTCACCCCATTGCGGGGATTTGAACCACCAACCTTCTGATCGGCAAGCCCTAGGTTCAGTGGTTTAGACCACAGTGCCACCTGCGCCAATATATCTGCAAGTATATAATCCTAACCTGCCCAATATCTTGATGGCTGAGGGTAGTGGTTTGGAGGATCAAGCACAGTTCTCTTGCCCATCACCAAGAAGTACGGCTGATTTGGGGTTTTTTGGGGGGGGGAAGTATTATTATTATTATTATTAGTAGTAGTAGTAGTAGTAGTATACCGCCCTATACCCAGAGGTCTTAGGGCGGTTCACAGAATAAAATCAAGATATAAAACCACAAAATACCTAATAAAAATAAAAACAACAATCCAATAGCCCCCCCCCAAAAAAACCACATTTTAAAAGGGCATAGGATGTAAATCAGATCAACCAAAGGCCTGGTTTAAAAGGAACGTTTTCACCTGGCGCCTAAAGGTGTATAATGAAGGCGCCAGGTGAACTTCCCTGGGGCAAGAATTCCACAGACGGGGAGCCACTGCAGAGAAGGCCCATTCTCGTGTTGCCACCCTCCTGACCTCTCAAGGAGGAGGCACATGAAGGAGAGCCTCAGAAGATGATCTCAGGGTCTGGGTAGGTGCATATGGGAAGAGGCGGTCCTTGAGGTCTTGCAGTCCTGCAGCAGAAGCCCACCTTCTGCCTGAGAGGGCAGCAGGCTATAGTGAGCAGCGCTCCTTCCACTAGTGGCACCCTTTGTAAGGCTGCAGAATAGGGTGTTCCCCCGGACAATGCTGGGCCAACGATGGAACCACTGGATCTAAATCCAGCATGTTTCAAAGAGAGGAAGCCAGTTCAGCAGCTAGCGTCAGCTGACAGAGCTCCAGATGTGCTGTTGGCTCCACCCCTTCAATATTCCTTAGGTTGGGTTCAGACTGCTCTGCCAGTTTTGGCTTCTTATACAGTTGAGGAACGTGAATATTCCTTTTAAAGTTGAGGGTTGTTTTTTTGTTTTTGTTTTTTAATCCCTATCAAAATGATTCAAGTGCACAAAGCCCTCTCATGGATCAATACAATCATCTAAGAAGTTCTGAAAACTTTGCTTCTGAGATAAACAGATTTGTTGTTGTTGTTGTTGTTTTATATACAAAAGCACCTATGTTGCCATCATGCAATACTATCTGAATTACTTTTTCTAAAAAGCATCAGCTCAAAGCAAAAAGAAAAACAACCCCCCAGAAAATACCTTATTAACAACTTGAAAGGGTTAAAAAAAACAACACCCTGGCTGTCATTTTCATTAATTTCTTTGAAAAAGTTTTTTCCGATTTGAAGCAACAAATTATGGGTGGCACCCAACTGAGTGGTTTCAGTGGTCTGCTCTGAGAATGATTTAGCTAGGTACCCCCCTATGTTTACAAACGTTAAGTGCTACAACGTAAACACTAAACAGATTCAAGTTCTTATATTTTTATTGTTTTTGAGATTTGAGGAGAAAAAAGCAGCTCCCTCCTTAACAGGATAGGATCTGACTAGTCATACACAGAGTACCGTAGTTCCACTGGAATCAATGTATGCAAGTTAATGACAAATAAGTCCATTTATTTCAATAGGTCAGATTCAAAGTTGGTATTCAGACACCTGTAAACTACTGACGGCAACGTATTGAAACAGGACATACAAAACTCAAATTTTTTTAGTAGTTTGAATCTTTGAGATATTTCCCATTGCGAAATTTATCTGAGCATTTCACAAATGAAATGGGCTTTCCACCAATATTTCATTACACTAACTTCAATGGCATAAAAATTAACTGCAAAATAATAAAATCAGAAGTTCAGAAAGTGACCTTTCTGAGACATCAGGAAAATGATACAATAAACCCCAAAAATTAAATAACTCATAATGTTTTCTGGAATCCTCCCCCCCCCCAAAAAAGTCACCAAGATTAGATATAAATTAAACAAAATCCTGGCTGTTCAAAAGATTCATTATCATTTCAAACAAATCAACAGGAAATGAAGTTGTGGAATTAAATAAGAATGCTTCATCCCATACTATATTCTGTTTGAATGGATGTCTTTAAATTCACCATTGACAATGAGAAGGATGCAGGATTAGACTTCCAGGCTGATTTTCTTCACAATTTGGATTTTTAATGACACTTTATACATAGATATGATACAGAAATGCATTCAACTCCTGCTGTGCTTTACAGGTGTGTGTGAGAGAGAGAGGGAGAGGGAGAGGGAGAGGGAGAGAGAGAGAGAGAGAGAGAGAGAGAGAGAGAGAGAGAGAGAGAGAGATCTTTGTAGACCTTCCCACCCACCCACAGAATTTTCCATAAAAATCATAGTGTTCACAAAGATTATCGAGAGAGATCCCCCATTCTAATATAGTTAATATTTTCCCAGTGATTTCCCCCCTCTAGAATGTTGATTAATTTTATCTAATTTGTCCTGTTTCATTGCTCAGAATTTCTAGCTCAACAGTACAGATCTCGAGGGAGAACAGCAGGTCGAACACAACATGAGTGTGGAATCCTGGGTCTTCACAACCGAAGATCATGGGCTTCAGCAAAGATTCTATTGGCATGAAGATCTTACCATCCTGTTATTCAGAGGCTGAAGAGGCCGCCAGTTGTCCACCAAAGCACAATAGGGATCACCTGCAGTGTTGCTAGATAGGCTACGAAGCTTTTCCATCTACAGAGAAGTAAAAAGATGTGAGGACCAACCTGGAGCCTGGCTAAAAATGAGATGTGTTAAGCACTGAGCAGACACATGGAATGCAGTTTCCTCAGAAAACTACCAGAGTCCGTTTGGGATGTACTTGCAACCAAACATGAAGGGATAAAGCCAGCAGAACCTGCTTCCATGTAAATGACATAATTAAGGGTGAGGGAGGGGCTTCAATATGGTTGTATGTTGAACCCAGCAAACCCTGCCAAAGTTCATTTGCATTTTGTGCTCCAATGAAATTTTTAACCGAGAGCAGGGGCAGATTTTGGTAATCTTTGGCAATATGGCACCCTGAGCGAGCCCAAAATTTGGTGCACCCAAATGGATCTCAATGATGGATCTTCTCAATTCTGTGCCCTCTTGGCTTGGTGCCCTGTGTGGGGTGCTGGCGAGAGGAAGCTAGGAAAAATTGGCATGGAAATATGAATCAAATGCTCTTTGGTGAGTCTCTCCCCTTCCTTCCCTGAATGTTTTCTTTTGTCAATAAAATTGAGACAGACAGTTATGTTCACAGCTACGGAAGATAGTGAAGAGAGAGCCTAACCACAAGCCAAACCTTGGCTGAGCTCCTCATGGTACAAGAATATAAAGGACTACAGAGGACCAAAATGGTTGCAAGCTCCTCTCTAGGAGTCAGCAAATTCACAATGTCCCAATAAGATATAGTTTATCTTATTGTGTTGTGTAAACCAAGTCTTAGTTTGGGGTTAATCCCCTTGTTACACTGTCAGAAGTTCTTTGAGGTGCATTATAAAGAATATTGGCTTTTTTGATTCTGTGGTTGGGTGAACAAATGCAAAAACTGAACTGAAACCCAATATGATTTTCAGCCTTTTCTCATAGTTCTGATTCCTCAGCTTTAGAAATGTCCCAGCATTTCTCATGGCTGTTGTCAGCATTGAATTAATGCATGTTATTCCTGATTAACAGAGCAAAGCTTTCAGCAAACTGTATGTGGATGTAGTTCACATGAAATACTTGCATAAGGAAAGCTTACCTGGTCCACACTGACGGTGATCGGCTCTTTCAGAATAATCCAGGTAACACACTCTTCACAAGGAGGCGTAGTGAAGGAGCCTTGGTAGGTGAAGTAGCTCCGATTTTGAGGGAAAAGGATGGATGGATCAAAGTTTTGAAAAGGAACCTCTTTCCCCTTAAATAAATAAAAAGAGAAGCAATACTATTAAATCCAGCTGAAGATCTAATTGAGGTCAGGGATAGGCATAACTAACACCCACACACAAGGGCAAAAGATTTTGGATATAATATACAGTTGGCAGCATGGGAAAAATTATGGAAAGATGACTTAAAATTTACAGCATGTTATACGCTGACAGAAAATTATATGAAGATGATGTACCGTTGGTACTTAACACCCAGTAAGTTAGCAAAAATGTATAGGACTAACTCAAATGTATGTTGGAAATGTAAGGAAAAAGAGGGCACCTTTTATCATATGTGGTGGAATTGTAAAAAGATAAAGGAAGTCTGGGTAATGATATGTAATGAACTTTTTAAAAATGTTTAAAATAACATTTGTTAAAAGAGCAGAAGTCTTTCTCCTGGGAATTATAAGTGCAGATATACCGAAAGATTTGAGAAGACTTTTTGTGACCATTCCCCCCCCCCCCACACACACACACAAAAATGGGGTGGGAAAGATAAAAAGCGATACTCCACTCCAGTTTCTAAATGTAGGAGGAATGCACCCATTCCTTTAACTGTGTGTACACTCATCTGATAGTGGCTGAACCCAGTTCTTAGAAAAGCCACCCTGCTTCTAATCTTCAAGAGCCAAAATATTTATCTTGCTTCCCTTATGCCCCTTCTACAGATCCACTTCTTCATTAACCCTTCTCTTATTTCTATTTTACCTTCCACCTGCCTCTCCTGTGTGTGGTCCCTGTTACTGGTTTGACAGGCCCCCTCCTTGTTTCCTTGGCAGATTATACAGATGAAACTCGAAAAATTAGAATATTGTGGAAAGGTTCATTTCTTTCAGTAATTCAACTTAAAAGGTGAAACTAATATATGAGATAGACTCATGACATGCAAAGCGAGATATGTCAAGCCTTTATTTGTCATAATTGTGATGATTCTGGCGTACAGCTGATGAGAACCCCAAATTAACAATTTCAATTTTGGTATTTTTATCAGCTGTGTGCCATAATCATCCTAATTATAACAAGCAAAGGCTTGACTTATCTCACTTTGCATGCCATGAGTCTATCTCATATATTAAACTCCAGTAGCTAATGAAAACAATTGCTTACATAAATGGACTTATCCATGATATTCTAATTTTTCGAGTTTCACCTGTAGATGGTTGCTGTTTTGCAAGCGTGATTCAGTTGTACCGTCAAGTTACCTTGGTCTTAATGGCTTCTATTTCTTCAAGAATTCTTTTCATCTCTGGCTTAGGATCTTTCCCTACCTGTGACAGAGAAAGTACAAAGATGAATAGCATGGAAGCTTATAAATCACAACAACATGCAGAATTGATCTTTAACCACCCCATCTGTCTGTTTAATTCTGAGAACATCTTGCACAGAAAAACAGCAAAAATAATGCCTGTTGGGTTTAAAAACAACAGAGAACAACATTTGGAACAATGTATTTGCCTGATTGTTCATCTGACTTGGTTTGCTGTCACTAAATTATGGTAACATGAATGCAGCAACCTCTCGCTTCAGTGGGTGTGCTAGAGTTTCTAAAAGTATTTTCGAAGTCCACATGCAACACTGCTGAAAGAGAAAGTAACAGGAAACCTCTGTTGTAGGTACAGGTGGAGTATAAAGTCCTCTGGATCATGGTCGAGCTACACCATCTCATCCAACTTCCTACCTTCTGAGGCAAGTTAAGGATTATCTGTACAGATTTTCCTTGAAAATTCCAAGGAAGGGTGTAGCACCCTTTCTGTTGTTAAGCCACTTATAAACCAGTTGCTATTTACTATTTCCACTGCTATTTCTTGCTATCTAAAGTGATAGCAAAATGCAAAAATAATAGGTTGATCTCTAGTAAGAATACTAAAATGGCACCTGCCACTCATGGTTTTTGCAAGTTCCTGCATTGAAAATAATCCGTTTGGGGTTGCTGTTGGGTTTTTGTTTGTTTTGAAAATATGTAGCCTGATTATTTAGGGCACTTCTAGTCCTTCAAAAGAGTTTTCATCAATTGATCAACTCAATTAATCATCTAGGACTGCAACCCTAAACACATTTACTAGAAGGTCTCGTTGAATTCAGGTAAATTTACTTCCAAGTAAGCATGCACAGAGGTTCCTTCATAACAGAAAAAAGCTGTGGGTTTCTAATTCTTATGTGATAAGAAGAGGAGCACATTGGGGATGATTAAAATGATTTGCTTGACAGATTGTCTGTTTGACATGCGTGTTAATTGTGCTCTGTTGGCATAATAAACTGTGGTGTGGTGGGAGGGGAGCTCAGGGGAAGACAGCTCCAGGACTTTTTTGCAGAGTAGCATCGCCAATGTCATCTGCCACAGTGCCAGGGCGATTAAACAGATTCTCAGGCAAACAAATGTGGTGATAATGGGGCTTTCAAGTATATTTGTGACCGAGTCACATGGTGGCAGTCAGAGAAAAAGAAAAATAATTTTCTTCTCTTTTCTGTTATGGAGGACAATTCCAATGACAACATTTATTTGCAAAATCTTTGCATTTCAGCTGACTGAAGCTCAATGTGTATTACAAGCTGAACCTATACTGTCAGATGTAAGCCGAACCGGCAATCTTCCCAGGACAGGGGCGCAGCAAGGGGGGCGTAGGGAGCAGTCCACCCCATGTTCCATAATTGGGGGGGGGGGGGTTTGACAAATTATCAAGGAACAATTACTGCCCTACTAGGGCGGTTCAGAAAAAACTTTTTTTAAAAAATGCCTGCTCCAAGCTCTTATCTTACTTACTAGGTATTATATAGCTATATATGAATTTCATGCATATCGTTAATATCTGACCATCCTCCACCAAAATAGCTGTTTTACTTGGCTGTTTTCCTATGTCGTGAAGGCTGAAATTTCAGTTCATTGGAGCACTTACTGTTCCCAACCCTAACCCTGTGGAAAGCCATCGAATTAGACTTTAATTTGATTTTGAGAATTTTTTAGGAGGTAATTTATTATTGTATTGATTTTATACCAATGTTATGTATCTGATGTTAGCACCCTGAGCCCCCGGACTTCGGCTGGGGGAGGGCGGGATATAAATAAAAGTTTTTTATTATTATTACGTTGTTATTATTCCTTGTTTGAAAATATGAAATAACGTAAAACCATTTTTGCAGGGGGGGAATCAATGGGGGGGGTGACAAGAAATTTTCCACTCCGGGTACCACCTGACCTTCCTACGCCCTGTCCCAAGAAATTGTACATAAGATTCTAATATATGCTATGACTGCTGCACCCTCAGTGCAAACACACACACAAAAGGATCAGTTTGGTTGTCTGAATTTTTGACTCTCCTTAAGGGTGCCTTTTTTGCTGAGAACCCACTGGTAACAAGCAGTCCAGACATAGTATATCCACACTTGCACATTCATGCAATACTGGACATTTTTTTCAGATAGACATAGAATTTGTAGAGTTGGAGAGACCACAAGGATCACCTAGTCCAACCCCCTGCAATGCAGGAATCTTTTGCCCAAAGTGGCACTCGAACCCATGGCCCTGAAATTAAGAGTCTCATACTCTACCGACTGAGCTACTTAGACAGCAAGATTGCTATGCATCATAATATTGGTAAGGAAAAGATAGAGCTTACTTTCAGAAAGAATAGCCAAGATAGCCAACACCATCGTGTTTTTCCTCAGAGAATCTGCATAATTGCTATACTTAGGATACCAGTGCACCAAATGAATCTGGAACAAGGAAAATCTATTATACTAGGGACTCTGCCCATGCTTGCTCACCCCCCAACATTAACCCCTTAGACAGAGAGTCCCATTCCGACCCCCATGAAACTACTAAACTTTCACCTTCTGAACCCTATTACTGAAGCCACTTCTCTCTTCTATTCTGCAGTCCTGCACTGAACCTGGTTGCACTTTCAACCCTCCATCTTTGATGCAATTATTATTATTATTATTATTATTATTATTATTATATTATTATACCCCACCCATCTGGCTGGGTTTCCCCAGCCACTCTGGGTATCTTACAGCACTTTAAAAAATTGTTAAACATTAGACATTTCCCAATACAGGGTTGCTTTCAGATGTCTTCTAAAAGTCAGGTACAGTGGTGCCCCGCTAGACGAAAATAATTCGTTCTACGAGTGTCTTCGTAGAGCGAATTTTTCGTCTAGCGAAGCGGCAATGCAGCCCAAGTGGTTTTCGCGCTAAAAAAAAAATTCGTCTTGCGAGGCAGCCCCATTGACTTTTTCGTCTTGCGGGGCAGCTTCCGCTAGACGAATGCAGTTCGTCTAGCGAGTTTTTCGTCTAGCGAGGCATTCGTCTAGCGGGGCACCACTGTAGTTGTTTATGGAAGGGCGTTCTACAGGGTAGGTACCACTACCGGGAAGGCCCTCTGCCTGCTTCCATGTAACTTCACTTCATGTAGTGAGTGAATCGCCAGAAGGCCCTCGGAACTGGAAGTGTCTGGGATGAATGATGGGGGTGGAGCCTCCCCATTGCACACAGAATACCACACATTTCACCTACTAAGCACCCTTTCATCTTCTTCCCAGCTATGAAGTCGCTATCCCCTCCTATTCTTCAGTTACTTTCACACCCCTCCTTTTTATCTTCTCAACCCCATAAGCGTGCCTCCTATTCTCTTCCTTTTTTCAACACCCCATTTTCACAGCATCTTGTTCTCACAGGGGGGAGGGGGGCAACCTTGTGGCTGTGATAGACCCACGAGCCGGACCTGATCACAAGAGCCCTCTCCCCATCTGTGGTTTCCAGAAACTGGCATTCAGAAGCATAAGGCCTCCGACCATGGAGGCAGAGTACAGCCACCATGGTTAGCAGCCATTGGTAGCTTGATCCTCCATGATGCATTCTCGAGTGCACAAAGACTCACCTCTCCTGCATGCCTTTGTGCATCCACCACATGCTCTGAGCCTTTGTCATCTGTAGAACCCCAGTGGATGAGAAGCTGACGCAGCCGGTAAGTACCCTGGAGTGGCCCTCCCCTGAGCACTGCAACAAATAGGTCTTAATTAAAAGAAGGCTTTTCTGGGCTGGAACAGAAAGGGGCAACCATGTACTGCAGGACTGATGAGCACCTCTTGCAAATATGGCCGATGTCAGAGAGGGCATCTCATCTTCTATCACCTGGCATGCTGGCACGGCCTACTGCCGACACTTCAATCAGCACCGGATGACAGGGGCTAGACCAGGGGCTTTCCTACGAAGCCCTGAAACAACGCTACATTGTGGGCATGGTGAAAAATCAAAATGGCAGCTAGACTCACCTCCCCGGAGCACTGCTGTAGCATTTGCCAATTAAGCCCAACAAGATCCACTTATGGACAAGTGGTCCCCTCAGACCTGGAGCCATACCTGGTGCCTACAGCACTGTTATTACTACTCTGCCATCGCTATATTGTTCATAGAAATTAGTGTTATTTGAATAAATGGTTGACCTTACAGAGATGCTGTATGTACTTCTGTTGCCCAGGAAAATCTTTTAATAAAAACAATTAATAATAATGGTTGGCCTTCTCGTAGCTTGGCAGTTGTCCAAAATTACAGCATAAACAAGGTTCAGATTCATCATCATCATCATCATCATCATGTTGTTGTTGTTGATGATGATGATGATGATGATGATGATGATGATATGCTGCCCTTCTGACTGGGTTGCCCCAGTCACTCTGGGCAGCTCCCAACAAAATATTAAAAACACAATAAACTTCAAGCATTAAAAACCTCCCTATACATTCATAGCAACCTTTAATTAACACAGCAGTTAATTAAAGTGGGTCGAAATTAAAAAGTCTTAAGAGTTCTCTTCAGTGTCAGCCATGATAGAGCACTGCTGTACATATTTCCTTGAGGAGGGAATTCCACAAACACAGTATCATCGTGAAGCATGAGGTTTACCAGTAGCACTGCTGGTGGCAATTAAGAACAGGAATTCTTGGTTGAGAACAATAATAGCTCACACTTGTCACTTGTGAGTTAATTACATGTCACTCTGTGGGCATCAAGTGAAGCTGAGCCTTTGCCCAAAATTCACACACCCCTCACCCATCTATAAATAGGCCCTGACTTCTATCTCAATGAAGAACCAGTTATAATGGCAAGGAAGGTGCATTTCACATCACAGGAAATATTTCTGAAGTTCCTTCAAATAACCAATGTTGTTGTTGTTGTTGTTGTTGTTCAGTCGTTCAGTTGTTCAGTCGTGTCCGACTCTTCATGACCCCATGGACCAGAGCATGCCAGGCACGCCTATCCTTCACTGCCTCTCGCAGTTTGGCCAAACTCATGTTAGTAGCTTTGAGAACACTGTCCAACCATCTCATCCTCTGTCGTCCCCTTCTCCTTGTGCCCTCCATCTTTCCCAACATCAGGGTCTTTTCTAGGGAGTCTTCTCTTCTCATGAGGTGGCCAAAGTACTGGAGCCTCAACTTCAGGATCTGTCCTTCCAGTGAGCACTCAGGGCTGATTTCTTTGAGAATGGATAGGTTTGATCTTCTTGCAGTCCATGGGACTCTCAAGAGTCTCCTCCAGCACCATAATTCAAAAGCATCAATTCTTCGGCGATCAGTCTTCTTTATGGTCCAGCTCTCACTTCCGTACATTACCACTGGGAAAACCATAGCTTTAACTATACGGACCTTTGTTGGCAAGGTGATGTCTTTGCTTTTTAAGATGCTGTCTAGGTTTGTCATTGCTTTTCTCCCAAGAAGCTGACTAAAATCCCTTTCTCTCATCACACACATGTGTGTAATTTAATATGGCAGTGCTCCCCCTTAAAATAAACAAAAAAATGGGGGGGACAGCAAGTGTCCATATTTATTTCCTTCCAGACATGTCAATCAACCCCAAACTGCTGTGAAGTTTCTTGAGCTCCCAACACAAGGGGAAGGGGAGGTGCACTGTAGTGTGGCACAGGGTGACCAAGTACTGACTGTGTGCTTCATACCATAAGAGAAGATGCTTGTGTGTGGGGTGCCCTGTGTAGTTCAAACAATGTCAGTCAACCTGAAAAATGGGAGGTCAAAATTAGAGCTGTTCCCGAAATGGCACCTGAAAATCCACCACCCTGTTTCTATTGGTGCAGAAATGGTGGGAGGTGCCTAATTTCTCCAGCAGGAGAAGAATTTGCCAACACTTTTTCAGGGAGCTTACCATTGGCAGTGGCAGCAACACAGCTTATTTCCCCACAAAGTTTTGTTTGTTTGTTTTGCTTTGCTTTTGCAACTGTGTTGTCAGCCTGGCCACAATCGTATGGACTCCACAATGCCACAGACCCAATGTCATACCAGCAGCCATACTCTCACCTTTTGTGCAGTGGGGAGGCATGTGAAGGAACTCCTGTTCACAGTATCCCTTGCATACTAGCTGCATGCTACTGTCCATGGCAGGAATGGGGCCAGCTTACATAAGTGTTGTGGTCTCCCTCAGAAATCCTTTCAATGCATGCGTTGTCTCAACCTCCCTAGAAGGCCATCACTCATAGTGTGTGTACATGCAAAATCTTCTATGTCGCTTTTAGCTCTGTGCGTGCAATATTTTGAAAGCACATTTGGAACACACACACCCCCCCCTAGAATTCTAAGTAGTTTGTTAAGGGTTGCCAGAAATTGTAATTCTGTGAGGGCTAAACTACTGTGTCCAGAATTCTTTAACAGAAAGAAGGTGCTTCATATGTGCTTTGAATGTATAGTGTGTACAGCCTCTGCCTTTGCTCAAAAGTGGGACTGTGGCTCTTAAAACACTACAGCAACTTGCAAAGCTCTTTGACCAGAGATCATAGTAAAACCAGAGTAACTGGCATGAGCAACAATGCCTCTATCATACCCCCACCAGCTCTCTGAAGAAGTTATCACCTGTTTCCAGTTACATTCCACCCAGTATGAAACCCCATCTCCAACTCTGACCATCCTGCTTTTGCTTAAGAATAAAAGAGTTGCAACGGAACAGGTTTCCTACTATGAAAATGTCAAATGCCCATCTGCCAACTATTTTACAGTGGGAAATTCATATATGTATTTCTTAGTTATTCCTTATGGCGTTGTCTCACTGAAGAAGAACCACCTAAATTTCACTACCACAAGATTTAGGAATAACCACTAACTTGGTCACCTTAAAAATGAGATAGGACAAATTCAAGGACTATGAGCCATGATGACTCTGAAAACCAGCTGCTGTGCGGCACATGTCCTAGTTGTGAGTCCCCAATATGTAGTCTGCTGTTGGGGCAGAATGCTGGACAAGACAGACATCTGGTGAGATGCAGCAAGATTCTTCTTCTGGTAATAAGCAATCTTTCTCCATTATGGGGTTTTTGTTTTCACCATACGAAACAGATTTTTGTGCATGGAAGGATCTGTTGATTATACCCTTCTGGTGTGAATGCAAGTGTGTGACGGCATAGTCACATCAGCAAAAAACAAAAAAAAAACCCTTGAGCTGGCAGCTTGTAATCTACTGTAAAATCAATGTAAGAAAATGTCTATTCTACTCAGTAGGTTGCAAGGGGGAGGGAAATTGATTCCTTTTTTTCACAAGGCAGATGCCACTGGGAGCCAGGTAAAAACAAAATCTATCAGGCAAGGAATGTTAGCCCTGTTTATATATAGTTATGGGGGAGAGCAGGTCTTATTGACGCAAAGCCTCACCTGTTGCCAGATTTATAGTGACAGGTGATAATCCACAAGTGAAAACAATGAGGCCAAGTTTTCCCCAAGATACAAAAGGATGGCTTTGCCATGCTGTTTTAGGATAAAAACAAAGTAACAGTATAGCACAGTTGGCTATGTCAGTAACTATGCATTAACAGGTCCAGAAATAAATAAACATTTGGTCGGCAGACTGATTTGGCATATTCTTTGTCATTATTGTTAATAAAGTCAGCTATGTGTGTTTGACAATGTGCAATCATATGGCTTGCATTTCCAAGAAGGAAATTTTTCGCCTAAAGCAAAACAACTGTCAATAGCAAAGAAGGAAAGAAGGAAAGAAGGAGTTGGAGACCTGGAATAGATTAAACTTATCCCTTTTAGGTAGAATCGCAACTATTAAGATGAATATTCTTCCAAAAATGTTGTTCCTCTTCCAAATGATACCAATACTGGGAACATCTACAACCATCTTTAAGCAATGGAAGAAGGATGTCATAAAATTCGTGTGGAATTATAAGCCTGCAAGAATTAAATATAAATTACTGATTGACACTAAGGACAGAGGTGGTTTGGCATTACCCGATTTAAAACTTTATCATGATGCGGCAGGTTTTTTATGGCTAAAAGAATGGTTATTACTAGAAAATCATGAATTGCTGGATCTTGAGGGGTTTGAAAACAAATTTGGCTGGCATGCCTACCTGGTGGAAAATAAATTAAAAGCACATAAAGGGTTTAACAATCATATTATCAAAAAGTCTCTATTGAAAATTTGGGGAAAACACCAAAGATTATTGGAACCTAAAACACCTAAATGGGTCTCTCCAATCGAAATAATTACAGTTAAAAAAATAAACTCCAATGCAAACTGGGGCAAATGTAAAGATCTGATAGAACAAAAAGACGGAAAATTAAAAATAAAGGAGAATAAGGATATTAAACATTTCTTAATGGGTTGGATCCAATACCATCAAATAAATAGTAAATTTAACCAAGACAGGACACAAAAAGGGTTCCTAAACGAACCTTCTTTATTAGAAATACACCTGTTACAAAGCAGAAATAAATTAATATCAAATATGTAATATATTACTGGAATGGGAGGTTAAAGATGAGATGGTGAAAGTGGGCGAGAGAATTGGGTAAGACAATTGATTTGGAAAAATGGGAAAGACTCTGGAAAGAAGCATGGAAGTTTACAGCAGCAGAGGGGATTAAGGAAAACATGATTAAGATGTTCTACAGGTGGTATATGACTCCAAGTAAAATACACAAGATGTACAAAACAAAAAGCAACTCTTGCTGGAAATGTCAAAAGGAAGAGGGGACCTTCTTACACATGTGGTGGCATTGCGGGGTGATTCAAAATTTTTGGAGCCAGGTTTTAGAAGAAATTTTAAAAAATGATGAAATATAACATAAAGAAAAAGCCGGAATTATTTTTGCTGGGAATTTTGGATGGGGAAATAAATAAACAATATGAGAAACTTTTTCATTATGCCACGGCAGCGGCGAGAATGTTGATCGCCCAATATTGGAAAAAGAAAGAAGTACCAGCAATTAAGGATTGGCAAGAAAAATTATTTAATTATATAGACCTGGCTAAATTAACTGATAAAATCAGAGGAAGTAGTGACCAAAAATTCCAACAAGATTGGGGAAAATTTGGAGACTACCTGAAAAAGCAATGCCCCACTGTGAAATGCTGGCTCCATTTCTAAGCACTCTGTATTGGGAGCTGAAGTTAGCAAGGAAAATACAAGAAAATAAAATAGAAGGATTACACAAGAGTACCAAAGTAGTAAACTAGAAGAGATAGACTGACAACCTGGGATGAAGACAAGTGGAAGCCGTAAGAGAAGGGGAAGTAACAGATAGTAGAAATAGACATGTATGGACAGAAGAAAGGAAGAAAGAAGTATTACTAAAGGTTAGTAGAATGGATTTATATGAATATGGAATTGGATGTTATGTTTTGCTTTGTATTATTTACAACTGAATTATTGGGAATATAGGAAGGCATTAATTGAATGCATTTTGTGGTTTTTTAGGAAGAATTTAACATGTAATCTTTTAACATTGCTATTCTTTGGTTATCGTTTGTTTGTTTTTATTCAATTTTTTTCTCTTTTGTATAGATGTAATAAAGTAAATTTAAAAAAAAAAAAAAGCAATGAGGCTTTTATTCTATGAAGGTTTGGAAGGGAAACCTCACAGTCTCTACAAAGAGTGTGGAAGTTCTGGAAAACAGGGTGTTCTGCAAGAGAACCTCCTTCCTGACCTGCAATGCCCCTGTCCCACTGTTGTAACCCTGGGTCCCCTGAGATACTAAACTTGTTTTTATTTGCAGCCTAAAAAGGGAAAGGAACCCAAGTTTCCAGAGCCAGAAAGCTGATAACCCAATGTACTGTAGCAATCCCAAAAGGCCTTTGTTTGAACAACGTTCAAGTTCTTTGACCTCCAGCAATAGCATGGAATTTCAAAGTTAATGCTAACACAGATCTTAAATCCTTTTGTGCTGGAGCACTGCTGGTCTCATGTCAGTGATTGATATCCTATGTGTTGGAATACCCAAGGATAAAGACTGTGTTAAGCGCAGGGCAAAAGGCTTAATGTTGACTTTTCTTTCTTTAGTTGGTATGGGGATGCCTGCCCAAAGCAACGCCCCCGCGCCTCAGCTGTGTCAATTCTTCTCATTCTGACTGGTATCCAGACGTACCCACACAGAAATAAATCACCAGCAACAAAAAGCACTTATGTAAAGATCTCAAAGGCCCATATAAAGTGCGGGTGGCCTGGCTGTCATGGCTACATGACAAATGAGGACACTCAGACACTGAAATGGATAGCGAAATTCCCACTAGGGTGATTGTGGGTTCCCCAGAGCCAGGACCTGGAACTCGATGCTCTGGTATACATGCCAAAGTTAGGGTATCACAACTACTATAGTAGGACAACATCACAAAAGGTGGACATTACATCAGCGTGGCAGTAACATCAGAAAACAACAACACTGCAAGCAGATATAATGTCACCAATGTTTAGGATCAGCATCCTTAAGGTCCTAATTCTTAAATATCCAAAGCAGTTTCATGAAGTCCCATGGAGAGCAATTATCCAAAGCATCCCTTGAGGATTACAGCTTAACAGTACGATTAAAACAAACAAACATAAAAAATTACTTGTGAATGGCGGACGTACAGCTGAAAGCATGATGATGTGCAATGCATAGCCCCCATCACAATACAGTGAATGAATGGTGCTGAATCTACAACCCTACTGCTATTATCATATTTGGAACAGGACCTCGTGGACCATCTATCCTATGGTTTGTACTATGCTCTCAGACTGAACTGTGGAGTACCTCTGATGAGACCCATGAGCTCTTACACCACTATTTTAGAGACAGGAAATTAGACGCACGGATGATACATGTACAAAAGTCTCAATTTATTCTGAATATTCAAACTGGACTTCAGAAGTAGGTTTAAGCTTGGTAAAACCAGATTGCCACAGCAAATATGTCCACAGCAAATATCTGTGTGCCTGTGAGATTATTGTCCAGGCCAAAAGCTACTGCTCATTCTCTGCATTTTAATGCAGGTCACTCATCTTTTGCACATAATGCATAGGGGGGCATTCATTTAAGTAATTACGTAATACACATTGCCATCTAAATATTTTAAAACCCATCAGGTCCAGAGTCTAAAATTGCCTAACTGGACCATCAGAAGGCGAAAGAGCTATCACACAAGCGTATCACAAAAGCACGTCGCCATCTTCCCTAGCTTTTAAGCTGTTTCCAGGTCCAATTCAAGGTGTTGGTTTTGAGTGTTAATGCTCTTCATAACATGCAACCAGGGTACTTAAAAATGGCCTCTCTCCACCTGAACTTAGCAAAGGCT
This sequence comes from Lacerta agilis, assembly GCF_009819535.1. NCBI lineage: Eukaryota > Metazoa > Chordata > Lepidosauria > Squamata > Lacertidae > Lacerta > Lacerta agilis. The sequence continues at coordinate 59,519,108 of NC_046318.1, read as the reverse complement.
AGTCATATGGTGCCCTCCAGGGCTGGCCCACCCATGAAGTAGGGTGAAGCAGCCACTTCAGGCGGCAGAACTCCCTGCTTGGCACCCCATCCATGCCACTACCTCCGCCACTGGTGGAGAAGTGGTACCAGCAGGAGTGTCAATTTCCAGCAAGATCTCACCAAAATCTCATGGAGCACGAGAGAGCTCACAAAATTTCAGCGAGATTTTGCCATAAATAGCTGCCGATGCCAGCGCCACTTTTCTGCCACCACCAGTGCCGCATCGCCAAGGCAGAGCAGAGTGGGACGTCATTTCCCCCCCCCCTTGCCATTGGCTATTCTGGCTGGGCCTGATGGGAACCGGAGTTCAAAAACATCCTGAGTGCACCATGTTGGCTACCCTTCCAGACTTTTGAGTTATTCTTCGGAAGACTTTCTCTGATTGCCACCCACCCAGAGTGTGCTGCAGTGGGGGATAGGGACTTTTCCATGGTGGCACCCCAACTGTGGAGTGTCCTCCTCACAGAGCTTCCCCTAGCACCTATCTTGATGTCATTTTCATGCCTAGCAAAGACCTCTTCATTGTTCTGTGCTTCTAATCTATCTTAGCTTCAGGCTGTTTTCATAAAGGTGCCCTGCCACTGTAAATCAATCAATCAAATAAATATATACATTGCTTAAGATCCCTGCATGCAAAAAAGGATGAAGTAGTAGAGGGTCTCTGCCACCCCCACCCCCAAAATATATTGGTAGTTTGAACGATCCCTTCCTGACTTCATTTTGCAGGGGTGCATACTGGTTAACTAGAAGAGATAAAACTCAAAGTTACCTGAGCGATCGAAAGTGTCATCAAATGTAACACGGCAAGTTTTCCCAGTGTTCATTATGGTCTTAGCTGCACCTGGATCATAGCCAGTAAACCAAGGCAACAGAGCAGGGTCTTTGTAGGAATCCTTGGTCAGGATTGCAACAGGTGACTGATTATTCCCTTTAGCCATTGGGTATGTTTCATGCCAGCGATCTGGCCCTAAGGGGAAAAGACAATATGTTCTGAACATATGCTGTAAGTCCTGCAAACACTGCACGGTGCCCACTTTCACATCTGCTTAGCGTTTGGCAGTCAGGGAGTGCAAACTTTAGTATCTTGCTCAGCTATACAGGACCATGGTAAATTAGTAAAAAAGAACGGGCAGATTAACTTAAATTTAAAGGTTGGCAGCTGCAGTCATATATACCCTTAGCTGGTGAACTTTCTTTTGAGTATATGTGCAGAACTGTGCTGGAAGAAACACAGCACATTCCCCCCCACCCCACCCCATTGCCATCATGGATTTTGATGATGATTTTGATGGTAAGATTTCTTATCCATCCTTCACCACAAGATCCCAGGGCAGTTCACCACGAGTTAAAAATACAATACAATAGTTAAAATAGTTAAAACATACTACAGTCAAGAGAATAGGGTGGGTCCTATATCTCAGGTGTCAGACGCTAGGATAGAGTGTTATTTATTATATTATTGCATTGCATTTATATCTCACCTTTTTAATCCATAGGTTAATCCCCACAACAATCTTGTGAGGTAGGTTAGACTGGGAGTATCTGTAGGGGAGGAAAATAAAAAAAAATTCCTTCCAGTCGCACCTTAGAGACCAACTAAGTTTGTTATTGGTATGAGCTTTTGTGTGCATGCACACTTCTTCAGAAGTGTAGGGAAGGAGGTTGTCTTTCAGATATTTAGGGTGTAAGTTGGTTAGGGCTTCAAACACTAAGTAGTAGCTTGAACCGGACCCAGAAACAAACAAACTAGCATCCAGTGCAGCTGTTTTAAAACAGGAGTTATAGGATTTCTAAATACGGGCTGGGGCTTCAATCTGACTGCTGCATTTGGGGCCAGTCGAAGTTTCCAAGTAGACTCCAAGGAGTGCCCCACATAGAATGCATTCCAGTCACCCAGTCTAGAAGTTACCAGCACATGGAGTGCAGTGACTGGCCAAGACTTCTTTGTCCAAAAGACACCATAGATGGCCAAACAGACTTAGCTGGAAAGAGGTCACCGAAGACATCTGAGTCCCAAGTGACAAAGTTGGATCCAGGAGTACCTACCTCTAAGCTATGAACCTGCTTCTACCAGGGGAGTATAACCCCATCCAGAACAGGCAACCACCCACCTCCCAGATTTGAGAACTCAGAACACATAACACTTTTGCCTTTTCAAGATTCAGCTTCAGTTTATTTGCCAACCTCCAGCTCCTAACTATCTCCAAGCACCCGTCTAGCACTTCCGCTGCCTCTCCTGATTCAGATAGAATAGAGAGCTAGAGTTGGGTGTCATTTGCAAATCAGCAGCACCACACTTGGAATCTCCTGAAGACAGTGGTTCGGATATATGTCATATATATAGCCTGAGGGACAAGATAGAACTTGCAGGATAGCACAGGGCAACTTCCATGGCACTGAATGGTTTCCCCTCATAATTGCTTTCTGGAAATGGCCCTGCAGGCAGGAGCAGAACCACTGAACTGCAGCTTCCTAAGTTTCTTCAAACTGTTTTATCCTGACAACTTCCCCGCAATTTAAGTTAGGCTGCAAAGAGCAGGAACAAAATGACTCCTCTTCTAAAGCAGGCTGCTGAAATGAAGAAAGCTTGGGGTAACCGGGAATGAATTTCTGTGTGGAAAGACTGTGAGCTCCCATTCAGTTCTGGTACTCAAAACAGAATACTGGGTTTCCAGTAACAACAACAAAAAGTCTGTGGTCTGGCTATCCCTGCTCTACGTACAACACCTTGAGTACAGTGTTAGAAACTGAAATATGAAAACTAGGAGCTAAATGGCACCTTAAACCTAGGTTATGGGCGCAACAACAGGATGTCTAGACACACTTTTTATAACGGGAATACAAAGCTGAAAATGAATGAACTGCAGCTAAAATCTTATGTTCATTTTTCACACGGTCTGGTTATCATCTGAAGACTTCAAAAAACAGAGCCATGCTTCCCCTGCTGGGCCCCCAAATATTCTTAAGAGGGCCTTTTCTCCAGTCTTCAGAGAGTGGCTGGAAGTGGGGAGGCAGAAAAAGAATAGAGTAGTGCCAGGAAAATGCATCAGAAAGCATGCAAACAATTGCTTCATGCAACATACAACCTCCTTGCAAACTTTGTGCTTGCAAATCAGGATTAATAGAAGCTACCTCCATCTTCTTCAAGACAGAAACTGGGGGACCTGTTGGCCCTCCAGATGTCCTTGGTCTCTAAATCTCACCAGCCCCAGCCAACATGGCCAATGGTCAGGGGTGATGGAAGCTGCATGCAGTCTGGGATAGCTCAGTTGGTAGAAAAGGAGTCGTTTAATCTCAGGGTTGTGGGTTCGAGTCCCACATTGGGCAAAAAGATTCCTGCTTTTGGACTAGGTGATCTTTGTGGTTCCATCCAACTCTACAATTCTGTGATCTGCAGCAAAGCCACGTGACGTCCCCCTTCCAACTTTCAGGCGGCAAGGACATCTGTGCCAGCTGAAAGAGCTCAATAGCTGCCCGAAAAGCTTGCGCCCTATTTTGCTAACCAGCGAGCGGGGGAAATTCAATCAACAGAACATACCAAGACTGACCCCAAGCCAAAGCCCTGGGAATCCAATATAGAAAGAGATGCTATTGGGGGAGCTCCATCGAAAGTAAATAAATAAATACCGGGCACCGTTGGGCAAGGAGCAGCTGGTGAGAGATGCTCGTTCCCGTTAGCGAAACTGTGCTGCCTCTCCTACCCGCTCCCCTTTACGCGGGGAGGAGGGCGCCGCCGTGGGAAGCCGCAAACTCCGGCTCCCCACGAGAGACCCGCCCGCGTCCCGCTCACCATTGTCTTTTAAATAGCCCCACGGCTGCAAGCTCATGATCTCCGACGGGACGGTTTGCGCTGCGGCTCCTCCGGCTGCGGTGGCCGCGACCGTCCCCTGCCAGGGCCATTTATAGGGCTCGGCCGAGTCCAGCCCTTAGACAGCAGAGGGGCGAGAAGGGCGATGCTCGCCGGGGGCTGTGGGCGGAGATGGAGGAGGAGCCCCGGGCGGGCGGGAGCCGTCGCGGGTGCGGGGAAGCTGGAAAGGGCGAGGCCGGCAGCGCCGCCCGAGCGACGGGGATCTCCCGTTGCCCTTTTTATTCTCTCTCCCTTATCGCCTCTCTTATCGTTCAGAAATAGTTGTGGGGTCTTGGACATTGGAAAGGGACTGAATAAAGCGAGGCATTGTAGGGCTTTTTAATCTAGGCAATCCTTTTTATTGGATATAAGGCGGGAAGCATCCTTTCGATTCAAAGCAGGTTTTATAAATGGGGGACGTCATGTGAAGATAGGAAAATTGAGAGCTGACGTTTATACTGCCATTTAACGTTTATGCTGTAATTTGAACTGGGCAGTTCCCCCGTTTTGCCCGCCCAAAACTTATTATGTGGAGTTATTTCCACGCTGAGAGTTGCTGTTTTAGCAGCACTGTGTAGCCTACTCATGGTTCACCCTCTATAAGCTACTGTACATAACTTTAACATTTCAGCAGATATCCCCCCCCCCACACACACACACCTCTTCCCTCATGTTACCAGTGCCGGATTTACTATAAGATAAACAAATTATAGCTTAGGGCCCCACTCTATTGGGGGCCCCAAAAAAATTAAAGGAGAAAAACCTGGATGTACATTTCCAAAATATAAGATAAAAAACAAATAAAATAAAACCTACATACAGCAACAGTGTTTTGTGTTGTGTAGGCTCCTAGGATGTAAGTAATGGGCCACGCCTGCTAGCCTGCTCCCTAAAATATTCAACACAAAAAAACAGCGACAATTTGTTGTTGACAAAGGACAGCTGGACATATAAAGGGCCCCATTACCTTCTGTAGCTTAGGGCCTCATCAAACCTAAATCCGGCCCTGCATGTTACCACAGCTTTCCACATTAAGGGCCTCAGGACATCATTTTTACTGCACATTTGAGATCCTGCTGTCTATACTTGTCTGTGTCTGCAAAAGTTCTGGGACGGTCACATTGCTTCATTTCCAGTCAGTGCACACCCTGTAACTTCTTGCTGAAATCTCCTAATGTTTCATACTACAAATCCTCTGAATTTTATTTGTACAAACACACACACACACACACACAGGCCCCACACACTTTAGTTGCACTATAGCGCCCCCCCCCCCCCGACAGCATTGTGGAAGCATCACAGAGCAACTAATAAAGCAGAGTAAATTCACTGCTAGTTGTACTATCAATGTGTCAAGAACATATTGCAGAATACTCTTGCAATGAAATACTACTTTGAATTGGGCCCCCAATATGAAAGTAGCCACAGCAAGTATTTACTCTGTCGGTTGCCACTGACCTATAAAATGTGAACACAACAAATAATGTAATGTTGGCATCCATCTGTCTCAGGAGACAATGGAAGAGTGCGCCTTCAGAGGTAAAGTCAAGCCATTGCAGAGTTACAGTGCCTGCTGTGGCTGTAGAGATTGATACAGGAGAGACATGTTTTGTTGCAACTGGGGCAGATGAAGGCGTCCGGTTTTGCTGCTACAGGCACACCATTTTAATAGTACATTGTATTACATCAACTGTCACTATTGCAGAGATCACTATGAAGCAGTCTGACATAATGCATTCAACTCAGCAAGTTAAAGGAAATCAACCAAGGACCATCAGCCCCACTGCCTGGCTGGCTCTGCTACCTCCTTCCCCCCATCCACCTACCCCTCCCCCCCAATCCACCCACCTCCTCTTCCTCTGCTCTCTTGGGGAGACAGATTTGATGCATGAGAGCTCCAAATCAGCTTTAACTGCACAGCTTGAATTTGCTGGTACGTGATTTAATCCCACCTGGAAAATAGCAGCAGTCTGGAATCATCTAACAACAACAAAAAGTTGGCTGAGGAGGAGGAGGAGCCACTGTCACCATATAGAGTCAGGATGGTTGACAGAGGCAGGGGGAGATCAAGGCAATGGAGGGGGGGGTGCAGCCTCCTCCATTCATTTGTATCCAGAGAAATGCCTTAGCCAGTCTATGGAAGATTATCCTCACTGCTTGTTGGGGCTCAGGGTTCAGAGCACACAGCACAACTGTAGATGTGAAAAGAGAAGGCTGATTTTAAAGATTTCTTAGTTTCTTAGTTTACAAAAATAGGTGCATTGTCTCTTTTTTCAAGTTGTGTTTTCTACAGATCAGTTTACCTTGTTGTGAGACATTAGTGTATTATGTTTACTCAGAAGTCAGCCCTACTGAGTTCAGCAGGATTTAGTCCCAAGTACTACTAAAGCCTTTTTAGGATTATAGCCTTAAATGCCCTCCTCAGAATTCCTGAATTTCTAAAAAGCAAAGGCATTTAACAGGCAAGTGATATGGAAGTCTTTTTTTTTTAAATGAAAGCTTTAAAAAAAAATATTAAATAGGAGTTTCAGAGGATGACCTGATCGTATCCACCCTCAAATCAAAGCAGTGGCATCTGTATTAGCAGTGCCATTCTCTCAGCGACATCTGATGCCATAGCTGCAAAGTGGCAGGAGTCCTTTGATCAGGGTGCAAAGTGACGTGGGCGACCATCAATATATCACATGAAGAGGCACTGACACATCCCGCCCTCTGCCCTCTCCTGACTCCTCCACTTCCCGCAAAGTAGCAGCTGCTTGTTAACAACTTCTCTTGTCTCGCTCATAAAGAAGGGTGCCGCTCCTGGTATTGTCCCACACTTGACGACAGCTGTCGTTTCAATTTGTCTTGTGGTTGCAAGAGACAGATGGGGGCAGACAATGTGGAGGTAGCTTGAAACATGGCACCACCAGCCACCCGAAATGCCTTCATGCTAATGCAAAGAGCACAGGAGGGCAAGCATGCCGAGCTCAGCTATATGCAGAGAAATGGGATCAATGGCTCAGCCCTGCATATATTTGTTTCGTTTGCTTCACATTCCATTTATGAATCGCTTCCCATGAAATATCTCCAATTTTTGCAGCAAAACATCAACGAACAAAAACAATTGCGTATGTACGAACAATATAAAACAACTACACACACACACACACACACACATATACAACTTCCTCTGCTTATGTGTTTACTTACTCTTGAAAACCTAATAGAAACTGTTTTAAAGAAACAAATTTTAATACAACGTGAGATGAAGACTCTTTCAAGGCTTGTTGAAAAAGCAAGGTCTTCAAAAAGGCAGTAGAGATTATACCTGTCTGATATGAAACGGGAGGAAGTTCCAAGAGGCAGGTGCCACCACACTAAAGACCCCGTCCCCATATCATTTGGAATGGGCTTCTTGATAAAAGGTATCTCTCCTGTAGATGCCCTCTCCTGAAGAGCACTGTGGTCAGTTGTTTATTTACCACCTTCCACACACATGTCTCAGGGTGATTGGGCATATAAGGTGCGTTGAGAAAATATTTTATGTATTGTGGTCCCAAGAGTTACAGGGCTTTGTAACCAGAGTAGCTAATTGGCAGCTAGTGCAAATCTTTCAATGGTGACGATAGTCTGCTCCAGTGATCAGTTAAGCCACTGCATTTTGCAGCAGCAGCAGCTTCCAGACCAACCTCAAGGGCAGCCCCTCATAGAGTGCATTGCAGTGATCTAGGAAAGGAGAAACAATTCGGCTCCACATGATCTGCCTCGAGGACCAAATATGAGAGGTAAGCAAGTTTCCCCCCACTGTTAAGATCAGAGTGAGACTGAGGACTTTAAAAGTGGGAGGAGACTTGCAAAAGCCCCTCCTTCCCTTTTAAGATTAAATTTGGCTGCCCAGGCCGTGCAATCCTGTTTGCTGTGGAGAACAAGGCAGCACAGCCAGTGTAGGATTAAACCAGTGATGTCAGCTGATGGGAGGGGAGGAGAGTGAGATCTGGAGGAAATGGCCTGGCAGTTCAAACGAGCCCCCGGGTCTGAGGTTCCTTAACCCCACAGTATCCCATTCTGGAGATTTCCAGCACAGTGGTCAAGCTATCCTGGTCCAGAAATGGCAATAGCTGTCTTACCAGCCAAAGTTGGTAAAAGGCACTCTCAGCCACTGAGGTCAACACAGGATTGCTGTCAAGTATGCACTCAGGAGGGAACTAGAGCCAATCCAAACTCCCAAGCAGGCATATCTGACAGATATATGTGTTTGCAGGCACTTGTTTGTCACTTTCGTTCTTTGCATTTTTACCAAAACAGGAAGTGTGCACCTAAGGACATTAGAAGAGCCTTCTGGATCAGGCCAATGGTCCATCTCGACCAGCATCCTCTTCTCACACTGGCCAACCAGGTGCCTGTGGGAAGCTTGCAAGTAGGACCCAAGCACAAGAGCATCCTTCCCTCCCACATTTTCCAGCAACTGGTATTCAGAAATATGCCACATCTGACCATGCAATTAGAGCAAAGCCATCATCATCATCATCATGGCTATGGATAGCCCTCTCCTCCATGCATTTGTCCAATTCTCTTTTAAAGCCACCCAATCTGTGGGAACAAATTCCATAATTTAATTACGGTCTGTATGTAAAAGTACTTTCCTTTTGTCTAACATTCAGCTTCATCTCCATGAGATCTAGTATTATGACAGAGGGAGAAAATTTCCTATCCATTTTCTCCATGCCATGCATAATTTTATCAGTTTCTATAATATCACTGATTACTCCTCAAATGCCGCAACCTTTCCTCATAGATGAGTTGTTCTGTCTAAAGTGTATTGAGGCCCAATCATCAGGATGGATGTTTTTAATTCATGGTGCGTGTTAGTATTAGTGAACACAAAATGCACATCAAAACATTGCATCATCCTTTAGAATTTGTTGGAATCAGTGCACCCTGCTCCATGATTTTTTTTTTCACCCATTGCATTTTTACAGTGCATGGCATGCACAGATAAGTCTAAATCCCGTTTCAGGAATTAAACCCTGAGCTGGACAACCTGCTTTTATAAACTCTGGCACAGTCTGGCTCAGAAAAATCCAGGGATGAAAATCTGACCTTAGCTGCTTGCTTTTAGAAACTCAAGGCATGTCTCCTCTGAAATGCCAGAAGACTGGCAAATCACTGCTGCCATCATAAAACCTTCTGCCGTTACTGACCTTGAACTGTATTAACTTAAGGTGAATTATCAGAGACTAGAGACTACCTAAGGCCACAAGAGACATTAATGGTTTGTGGAACACCACACTCACCTTGTTTCATGCAACTACAGTAATAGTCTTGGATGCTGAGGATCAACCAGGTCAATAGCTGCATCCACCAAGCTCAGCACGGCTCAGATGTACATTAACCAACTGTATGTTTGGATCTCCTTTGCTGGGAGAGCAGGGCATTCATGTAAATTTATGCTTCAGTTCAAATGAGGTCATTTATGTTATTGGTATTTTTATGATTTAAGTGCTAACTTGAGTTGGGGACCCAGTTCTGTGTCTGAGCACCCGGCTCCTTTGAAACGCTGTGAACATGTTTTAAATGGGGGAATGGTTTTTATGTTTAAAATATGAATAAATGAAATCTGGAGTAGTCTCACAGACTTCTGGGAAGTAGAAATTGTTAAAGAATTGCAACTAATAATAAACACTTTAGGTGTATAGTATGGTTCATGGTGATACAGTTTATTTTCTCATTCCTATCGCACTGACCAAGCCAGTTATGTTGTATAACTATCAAAGGCATGTCATTCATGTCTTCATTTTCATTACAATTACCAAACCATAAATTACCAAACCAGTATCCCTGATGCTCAAAAGGCAAGAGGCCTGCATGAAGAAGCTCACATCATCTTTGCACAAATTTCTGTTTATGAACAATGGCAACAGAAGAGGAGAGGAGAATGTTGTTGGCAAGGAGATCAAAGCTGGGATCCTGCGTTGTCTCTGCCCACACATATAATGGACACAGTGCCTATAGCCAAGCACTGTAATTGGAGATCTGCTTCTCACGTTACTAATGATCGTTCCAAAAAGAGTTATGTGCTCAGCAAAGAAATGGCTAGAAAGGTAATCTAAGGTTGGTCAGTTAGAATAAGAAGGTTTATTGAAATCTAGAAGTCTAATGATAATGCTAATTAAAAACTTAAAAACCAGCAGCGCTTAACAGACACCAAACTTCAATACAATCATTCCTTCCTAACCTCCTTACTCAAGTTCCAGCTCTCCACAGCCCCCAAAAATCAGTGTGAGGGCTCCTGGGATTGCATTGCAAAGGCTTGTGGAATTGCTAGGCACTATTTTTGCACCTTTTTACCCTTTCTGGGCTCTTGCAGGGCTGTTTTTGGCATTTTTAAAGTCACGTCTGGGTTCTGCGCGATGCACACGGTCGCATGTCAGTCGGTCGCATGTAAATTGGGAGTTGCCTGTACTAGTTTTGTCATTAACTCAAAGGGATATTATTATACGGTGCTGTCATTCATTCCCCATTCCAATAATGGATAAACAAAGCCAATTTTTCCACAAATGTGTCTTGCTGATAACTGTTTGTTGCGAATGTTTTGTAAGCCAACATAGTCAATAAAACAATTTCCCAGGTCTTTCATGGCTACTCCCTTTATGTGGGAGTGTCTTTTTTCCTTTCCATAATTGTGCTACACAAAGTTTGACTGCAGTTGATAACTTGATAATGAGTTGCCCATCTGTTTCTTGAGCTTTCGATTATAAAAAGCACAGGAATGCAGTTTGGGGATTTCTGGGTATATTGTGTCCTAGATGTGTCTTAAGTAAGCTGTTGTAGTTGTGTCTGCTGAGGAACCACCTACGTCCCATAGATGTGTACAACAGGGATAACCAATATGGTGCCCTCCAGATGTTTTTGCACTCCTTGACCATTGCCTATGTTGCTGGGACTGATGGGAGTCTGCATGTTCCAGGCTGCCCAATGACCAGACCAATAACCTGAGCGAACAAGTGCATTCTAGAGCACAAACAAGCCCCCATCCCCAGCGCTGCTTTGCACTGAAGATGGGAAAGTTGTTTTTCAGGGAAACCTCCCCACTCTCATTGATCATCTCTTTGAAGAACTGTGAACAAGCTTGCAAGGAACCCCAGATATCCCTGGAACGACATAGTTTGAGAATCTCAGAATTACAAAACTGCTGTACAACATCTAAATGCAGCTTCCGCTGCCCATCCAAAAAGGGATTTTGCACAGCTGTCACTTCAATGAAAGACGCAAGCAGAAGAGCCAGCTCTAATTATCGCTGCATAGATGTAAAATGCTTTCTGGTGTGTTTTACATCCAGATGGGAGGCTTCCTTGGATGAATTCAAGCAAGGAAAGAGGGGGGGAAACAGGGCAATTCTTTAAGCTCACCCAACTTTGCAGCTTATGGGACTTTTCAAGGCACAGCAAAAATTATACAGCACAAACGGTCCTCTCTCTTTGTCCCTCCCAATCAAGAAATGGTAATGTACTGGGCCAGTCCTCCAGGGCAAATTAGAAAGGCACGTATTAACCCAGGAGGAAATAAACACCAATTTTAATGTGTGCCAGACAGACAATATAGCAGCTATGTGTCACCAGGAAAAAATTCATTGCACTGCTGGAAATAAAGTGAGGGTGGATCAGTTTTCCTTAGGTGTTATTGCCACCATGCAGAGCCCATCTAGAAGGAAAACTCTGATCCTAAACCTCCTCTGCCTTGTGGGACATATTTGGGAGAAGGAAAGGCTCAGGAGTAAACCCTACACAAATCTGGAGTGGAGTCCCTAAGGTGGTTGGTTGTTGCCTTGCATGCCTCCTCCCAGCATAGAATCATAGAATCATGGAGTTGGAAGAGACCACAAGGGCCGTCCAGTCCAACCCCCTGCCAAGCAGGAAACACCATCAAATCATTCCTGACAGATGACTGTCAAGCCTCTGCTTAAAGACCTCCAAAGAAGGAGACTCCACCACACTCCTTGGTAGCAAATTCCACTGCTGAACAGCTCTCACTGTCAGGAAGCTCTTCCTAATGTTTAGGTGCAATCTTCTTTCTTGTAGTTTGAATCCATTGCCCCATGTCCGCTTCTCTGGAGCAGCAGAAAACAACCTTTCACCCTCCTCTGTATGACATCCATTTATATATTTGAACATGGCTATCATATCACCCCTTAACCTTCTCTTCTCCAGGCTAAACATACCCAGCTCCCTAAGCCGTTCCTCATAAGGCATTGTTTCCAGGCCTTTGACCATTTTGGTTGCCCTCTTCTGGACACGTTCCAGCTTGTCAGTATCCTTCTTGAACTGTGGTGCCCAGAACTGGACACAGTATTCCAGGTGAGGTCTGACCAGAGCGGAATACAGTGGTACTATTACTTCCCTTGATCTAGATGCTATACTCCTATTGATGCAGCCCAGAACTGCATTGACTTTTTTAGCTGCTGCATCACACTGTTGTCTCATGTCAAGTTTGTGGTCTACCAAGACTCCTAGCAATTCCTGCAGCCAAGCTGGTGCCAAACATATTGCTCTGCTTTCCTTTGGACCATATCAGTGAGGCCGAGAGAGGTGAGTTTTGTCATCTGGGCAGCCCAGGGCCTTGAGAATGTGACTGCACAGGCCACACTGCAGATTTTTCTCAAGAGCAGAAAATAATAAGCAGTTTTACAAAAGAGAAACTATTTCCTGATGCTGAAAAATGAAATGGTAGTTGGTAACAGCAATACAAAAGAACTGGAGGTTTTCACCATCCTGCAAGATGTGAAACCCTTAGCAGTAGGGGGTGGTTCTGCAAAATTTGACGGGGAGTCCAACATCTGATGGCATTTGACATGTAACATGCCCCTTGGTACATTTGAAGGCATGTCACACTGTGTTTTGACTGAGTGGTGCCAAGGTCTTGGGGGTATGTTGGAGTTGCAGCCAAGCAGCCAGACTGTCATATGCCTTTCACTTTGCTCTGATAGGTGTCACGATGTGGAAAGCATGATAGGTACGGATGGAAACCCTCCCCAGAGCCAGAGCTGTGTTGGAAGAGCTGCCAAAGCGAAAATAGCAAAATGTGGAGGCAAATATTGTGATCCTTTCAACAAACAGTTTAGTCTGCTTCCCTGCCATTTTCTTGTTTTAAATTTAGCACAACAGACACCTTTTTGCAAAGTTGCTACAACTGAGCAAACACGAAGTATGGCAACTGGATATTGGTGCAGAACACAGCAGCTTACTGGTAAAGTCCCTTCTTAGTCATGATGTACAATCACATTCCTTTAGCCATGTATTTGACTGTACAACTGGATATACAATTCGGAATATTTGAATGAACACATGCATGTATCGAACGCAGAACCTTAGAGAGGCAAAGCAAAGGCATTTTTGCATTTTCTTGCAGATGAGACCATTAAAAAAAAGAGGCTATCGATCCGTGGTCATGTACTTAAGCAATCAGTTAATCCATGTGGGGTTTATGCAACACAAATCTTTCATCTATTTAAGGCACAGCTTCCAGATTTGATACACTGAAATGAACTAATCTTCATAAGTAGGTGACTTGTCATAGGTATGCATTTGCATGACATATGCATTGAATTCCAAATCGCAATGCAAGAATGAAAATCTGAGATGAGCTATCTGTTTTTAAACACTCTGGCAAGCCCGACTCAAAATAATCCAAGAATGAAAATCTGACCTAAGCTGTTTGCTTTTATAAACTCTAGACGTGTCTACTTTGAAATTCCAGAAGATTGGCAGCTTTTTTTTTGGTCTCATGTTGACCTTGAACACTAGATTCTGATGGGAATATCTGGCTATCTGGAACATTTGCCACCTTGCAACCAAAGCAGTCATGTGAGGTCAGATCAAGAGGAAATGAAGTCCATTGATAAGAGTTTCAATAGGGCGACCGGGCAGAGCCATGGAAATGCCCTGTTGCTGCAGGTTACCTGGAAAGGGTTGGAGATGGGTTAGGACAGTGAGAATAGCACCATTTTAGCTCTTTAGGTGCACCTGAGCAGCCACATCCTCGCTGCTTTTAAAATACTTGCTTTTAACGTAACGAATTTCCAAAGCTTAGAATTGCTGACTAGCAAACAACTGCTCAGGTTGGAAGGTATCTGCTGCTGAGCCAGTGCAATGGCACAAAACACAACATTGTTGAACCATTGCAGGTGGATATGGAACAAATGCACCAATGTATTTCCAACCCCTCAGTTTAACAGATTTGTGGCTTTACCTGGGAAAACCAGCAGAGCAGTGCTCTTCCAGCCAAATGAGCTGTTCTTCTAAAGGGCTTATTCACACTTACCTTTCCTCTGCTCTTTCCAGGCATGGTCCATGATTTAATGCTCTGTGTCCGAGCACCCTTTTTTTTTTGTTTCTCTGGAGCTTTCCCCATAAAAAAACTGCTCTTTAAAGCTCAATTGGAGCAAATGCCACTTCACAGAAAACCTGAACTGATGTTTACTCTAATTCAGCTTTAAAGAGCAGGTTTTCATGCAAAAAGCTTGGGGCAAAAATTACCCCCCAATTCTTGGATATGGATTGTTAAAGCATAGACCTGTGCCTGGAAAGAGTGGGGCAAAAGGAAAGTGTGGCTAAACCTTAAGTCTTTCCTCCTCTCATCTGTAAAACATTTTATCCATCTAAAGCACTCGATTCTTTTCTCCCCATGTAAAATACAAAGGCTGCCCATAAATCTTTCCTTGGGAAAATGTCCTTTTTGATAAATGCTTGTTGTTGTTGTTCAGTCGTTCAGTCGTATCTGACTCTTCGTGACCCCATGATAAATGCATCCTCCATTAAAAGGTTACCATATTCTGTTAGGCCCTTTCCAAGAACATTCCATTTTGAAACAGCCAGTCCTTTAGCAAGTACCATTTGCTACCATTTCCTTCTATATGGAGGTACTGTTCCTGTCATAGAAATTCCAAGTGACTACACTTGATCAGTAATCTAGTTGGTCTTATTCTGCATCAATTAGTGTTTCTGAATAGTCTTTAGATAGGGGCATAATCATAATCAGCAGGGCACAGATAATTGTGTCCAGGCTATTTTTGTGTAGCAGAATGTCACACTTGGCACACAAACCATAGCTGGTGAAGGTGCTTTGTGCCACAGATACCACCTGGGCATTGAGTGTCAGGACTGGATCTAACAGCACTCCCAACATCTGACTTTGCTTTTTAAGGGGAAGTGCCAGTCAGTCCAGAACAAGACAAACACAACCTCCCTGGTCAGATGGACTACAGTCTTTCCATCTTTCCTGGATTCAGGTTCACTCTGTTTCCCTGGAGCTAGTTCAATACTGACCTCAAACTCACATTCAGAACTTCTTGTACTTCACCATATGAAAAGGAGAAATATAATTGTGTGTAAAGGAGGTTTTTGATGGCACCTTACCCTGAACCACAAGATAATCTTTCCCAGTAGTTTCATGTAAATGTTAAATAGCATATAGGACAAAGGTAGAGCCCTGGAGGAACATCACAGCAGAAAGATCGTGGTTCAGAGCAAAAGCTACACAGCACCACTAGACAGGTCTAGAACTGCTGCAGCATCATGCCCCTAATTCCTATACCTGGCAGGTGATCCAAATGGCTATAATGGGTGATGCCACTGAAAGTCACAGAGAGATCCAGTAAAATTAACATTCCATTTGTCAGTCTCCTGGTATACATCATCTCTCAGGTGACCAAAGTGGTATCATTTCTAAACCTGGAGGAGATGTCAATCTGAAGCGGAACTAGATAATAAATAAGAATGTATGGAATTCAACTGCTACCACCCACTTAAGAGCCTTGCTCCAAAAGGGGAACTTTGTGACCTTCAGTTCAGTGTTAAATATGCATCTCCTGGACCCATCTTGTTGCCCCTAGTTTACATGACTTTGTTAAGACTTGAGTCAAGCAAACATGTGATAAACCAAACCTCTCCAAGGATTTTGTCCACATCCTCCAGCTGCAACAAATGCAATCACAGACTAGACAAACTAGCGACCAGATAAACAAACGAACAAAAAAAGGACTAGACAGGTTCTGGACACATTTATGCGCAAATATTAATTAGAGCAAACAACACCCAGCAGTGATGCGTATTGCCCTGTTAACTACAGTCACTGCAGCATGGGATAATAAATTAGTGCTTTCCCATTCTAAAGCCATTCACACAATGCTTCTTTACATGCACAAATTGTTATATTTATAGCATAAGCCAATTTCTCCTAGGGTTATGACAAGAATTAAGTGTGCAATGCCTGCAAATGCACTGCAAATAATAAAGTACTAAGCATAATTGCTACAATACATATTAGAAGACATGAAACTGTTCATTATAATGTTTACTGGTTGAGTAGATCCACAAGTTCCAATGGCTCTCAAAAGTCAAAACACAGTTGGAGATAGTAAGTGCATAGCATATTACATACAATGTTTAATCCAGTGCTATCCTCACATGGTGCTTGGAACACACAGCCTTTTCAGTAGTTAAATGGAGCTGATGCACAATCTTCCTAGGAAAGCTTATCAGGTTCTCCCTGATGAATGAGTACTGATTTATTGTCCAAACATAGGGAATGAGAGAGAGAGAGAGAGAGAGAGAGAGAGACCATTAGACATGGCAGGTGGTCTTATTATAATCAACTACACACATGTCCATAGCAGCTCGTCACAATCAGATTAGTATTAAACATGCTACAAAAATCTTTTTTTATAACTTGACTTAATCTTAACTTAATTCTAACGGAAATAAATTGCTCTTGTTTTGCTGCCAGCTCCAGTTTCTGTAGTAGTGAATTTAATTGTCAATGCTTTAGCATTTTCTCACTGTACACCACTAGAGGTATTTTAATAGAAAGGTGAGGAGCAACAACAACAACAACAACAACAACAACAACAACAACAACAACAGTGAGGCACAGTTATTTGATGGGAATTCTCCTTTGCATCTGAATCCAGAGGCATACTGTATAGCCATTTACCAACAACTGCAAAGGCAGGTAGTGATCTGCCTCTCTCTTGATTGCTGTTTCCTTAACTTCTCACTTTACAGCAGCATCTATCAACAATTATGGTCTACTTAGATCCCTTTCGTTCCATGTGCTGTAAGGAACAAGGCAAGTCTGCTCACATAGAATCATAGAATTGTAGAGTTGGAAGGGACCCTGAGAATCATCTAGTCCAACCCCCTGCAATTCAGGAATACTCAGCTGTCCCATACGGGGATTGAACCTGCAACCTTAACATTATCAGCACCATACTCTAACCCACTGAGCTATCCAGGCAGAGGTTCACATGGGTCAGCTGTTCTGGGTCTGTCATGCCCATGTTTTACCTCTTTAGCTAGACTGGGCAAGAGCATTAATTTAGCAGCCACTTACAATTCATGCTGATGGTTCCTTATTGTCTTTGTGTGTTGCTCTCTGTCCTTGCCTAGCTACTCCAGTTTTATAAAGACCTGACACTTAAACAACCCTTCATTTCCCAAACAGTATGTTAGAGCTCCCTAGGTTCTTCTTCTTCCTCTTTAATATCTGTTCAACAGAAGCTATAGCACTACACTAAAGATCTCAAGCATGGAAGGTATTCTCTCTGAACTTACACCCCTGTACCTTTTCCTACAGCCGCATGAACTCAGTGCTTCAATTATAGAACACACGCACATTGTTGAGCAACAAAGTCAACAACTTGCATACCTTTATCCCTGGGCCAACAGCATTTGTTTGGTCATAAATTCAGAGGTGGTATAGCTGTCGATTGTCACTCACACAGCTCTACTGTACTAGAAAAATATATGCTTTGAGGATCCAAGCATATATTTTGTTTTTATATGTGCTGTAAGCCACTGAGAGTGGCTTGGGAAACCCAGCCAGATGGGCGGGTTATAAATAATAAAATTATTATTAGTAAACTAACCTTCAAAGATAACTTCCTTGAATTACAATCTACAACTACTGATTAAATAGTTATTTCAAATATATGCATTCTGGGTACACAATGGTAAAATTCCATATTGCCCTGCATTAAGTGTTGTCCCATTGGAATATAAAGATAATCTAATAGTAAAGATCTTGCACATTTAAAAGTTTTAACGTACAACTGTTTTTGCTAATACTGTCATTTCATGAAATAGGTGCCCATAGAGTGACTTGATTTATAAACTTTTCATATCTTTGTTAAAAAGGGTATATAATTTTTGTATGTGTACTGATGAAACGGTTTCATGGATTGCAAGAGACATGAAGTGCCAATTGTCATCTTAATCTTGATGAGACACATTTCCGTATATATTGAACTTTTCTTCCGAATGTGCTATTTTGTGTGATAAGATGCAGTTTCTACCAAGCAGTGTTTGACACGTTGCATGGAGACAAATGCATGTTTCTCACCATGCACAACATGATGGGGAGCCATGCCCAATGTCCTTGACTAAGCGTGGAAATGTAATGTGAGCATTCAAATGTGCTTAGGATTTCAGCATGAATGTGTTTAAACTTAAAGTGTGTATAATGGACATATTTTTTATGAGCATGGTGGCTACTATAACAATCAAAACTGTTACATACCTAGGACTTACTCCATGCTTATTCATTTGATAGACTGGTTTTAGTCTCTGCCAGGATGCCAAAGGAATGAAGCAGAGGCACAAGTGTTGAAAGGATCAGCCTACTCCTTGAGCTTTCCAAGTCCAGCCAGGATGCTAATGAGGGAAGGAATTAACTATGCACAGAACCAAGGAGACAATCTCTTTCTCAGTTGCATACTGTATTTTCTTCCTCTGTACACAGCACAGGTTGCCACCTACTATAGAAGCAGGAAAGCATTCTGACAGAATTTTAAAAATGTTACCGTATTTGGTTTTCTGGTAAATAAGCTTTCCTATATTAATAATAAAAGCACTGTCCAATTTTTTTGTGCTAGGAAGGATGGTAGCTCAGTGGTAGAGAGCATGTTTTATATGCAGAATGTCTCAGGTTTAATCCCTGCCATCTCCAGGTAGAACTTATAACAGCTGGGATAGCTTAGCTGGTAGAGCATGAGACTCCTACTCTCAGGGTTGTGGGTTTGAGCCCCACGTTGGGCAAAAGAGTCCAGCATTGCAGGGGGTTGGACGAGATGTCCCTCCTGATCCCTTACAATTCTGTGATTCTATGACTGAGAATGTTCCCTGTCTGAAACCCTGGAAAGTTGCCACTAATCAGAGGCAATACCAAGCTAGATGGACCAATGGCCCGACTCGGTACAAGGCAACTTTCTGTGTTCCCGTGTAATATCACTTACTATATTAAGTTGCAACAGTTTGTTCAATTTACCCACCTTTTCTCCAAGGACTCTCAGGCTGGCATACATGGTTTGTCTCCCTTTTATCCTCACAGCATCTCTGTGAGACAGGTAAAGGTGAAAGACGGTGACTGGCTTTTAACCCAGTCAGCATTTAAGCATCATGGCTGAGCAAGGATCAGATCAAATCTTCGAGTTGTAGTCTGTTCCTCCAGCCCAGCCTTCCCCAACCAAGTTCTCTCCAGATGTTTTGGACTTCAACTCCCAGCAGCCCCAGCCAGCATGGCAAATGGCCAGGGATCGTGCAAGTTGTACGCCCCCATCTCAATGTTACAGTTGCACTTATGGTTCTACAGGACCTAATTACTGAGCATTCATCTTGGTTTGTTAGAGGGGAGGTTAGACACTGCAGCAAGCAAAGGCTATCCCACACTTTCCAATGCACTTTCCCATCACTTATAGAATCATAGAATCATAGAATCATGGAGTTGGAAGAGACCACAAGGGCCATCCAGTCCAACCCCCTGCCAAGCAGGAAACACCATCAAAGCATTCCTGACAGATGGCTGTCAAGCCTCTGCTTAAAGACCTCCAAAGAAGGAGACTCCACCACACTTACTTTACTGCAAGCAAGCAAACAAACAAACAAACAAATCTTGGATTTAAGCGTCTTCAACTGTGCAATCTGAAGTTGCCAGTATGAGATTGAATCCAACCAGAAAACAGTCTGGAATCGCTGCGAGATTTTTAATATCAAATAATCAGCTCCCCCTTGTGGCAGAAAAAGCACTGCACGAAATTCTAACAGTCTGACATACAGTAAAAGGAGAAAAGAGAAGATGCGTCTTTGAACAGCCTTGAAGGTTTTCATCTGCATGAAATTTCTGTATGGGATCAGGGCAGTCTCCATCTAGCCAAACACTTTTCTTTTCAGCTTCAACTTCTGCCTTGTAACCCCTGGAAGGGTTGCCTACGAGGAAATGTCACCTTGAAGTTGTCATCTGTTGATTGGCATCTTCAAGGCCCATTCAGGTCTCACTTCTTAGGGTTCTTAACTTTAAACCCTTCAGAGAGAGAGGACTCCTCAAAAAAGAAAGCTGTGCTTTGTATGGTAGGGCCCACAGCCATCCTATACTAGTTGCAAGAACCTAGAGACTCCTACCTGGGCTGCTCCTTCTCTTGACTATACCATGATTCCGTCCAGTAAGGGAATATAGGCAATTAAATTGTGTTTCTGCCGTACGTAGACCATGGCTGTGTACACATTACCAGCTTAAAACACAGCTAAGTAGTACCTTATCTCAATTTGGGTTATATATGGTTTTGGAGAGAAAAACACATAAGTATTTGGATTGTAGGTAGTGTCATGCATACACTGGATGCAGAGTAAATAGGAGTGCAGACACAGCCCATGTTTGGTGTGCATTTAAATGCTGCACGAGAGCAATTGGAAAGGTCTAAAAGGAGCTAATGTGGTGCAGTGGTTAGAGTGTTGGACTAGGACCTGGGAGACAAGGGTTCAAATCCCCTTTCAGCCATGAAACTCACTGCCTCTCAGCCTAACCTACCTCACAGGTTTCTTGTGAGGATTAAATGAAGAAGGGGAGAACCATATACCTCACCTTGAACTCCTTGGAGAAATACTGGGATATAATAATAATAATAATAATAATAATAATAATAATAATAATAATAATTAATTTATACCCTGCTCATCTGGCTGGGTTTCCCCAGCCACTCTGGGCAGCTCCCAACAGAATATTAAAAACACGATAAAACATCAACATTCAGATGTCTTCTAAAAGTCAGATAGTTGTTTATTTCCTTGACATCTGATGGGAGGGCATTCCACAGGGCGGGCGCCACTACCAAGAAGACCCTCTGCCTGGCTCCCTGTATCCTCACAATGAGGAAACCACCAGAAGGCCCTTGGAGCTGGGCCTCAGTGTCCAGGCTGAATGGTGGGGGTGGAGATGCTCCTACAGGTATACTGGGCTGAGGCTGTTTGCAATAAATAGTTGCAATGAATAAAATATAATAAAATAATAATAATATTGTGGAATTTTATATATGTTGGAACCCACCCAGAGTGACTGCAGCAACCCAGCTAGATGGACAGGGTATTATTATTATTATTATTATTATTATTATTATTATTATTATTTGCTCTAAAACAGTAAATTAAAACCATAATTCACAATAATCCTTTTGTCACAGGCACTCTTATTTGAGAAGAACACTTACCATAGCTGAAAACACCAGAAGCTATTTTTGTATTCCATGAATGCCACCACACTAGTGTGACAAATATTATCCGGTAGGGTGTCATTGCCACCTTCACACAAAGGGTAAGGAGAACGCAAATGCATTTCAGTTAGGTGTGAGCAGGCTGGGTTTGTGTGTCTGCTGCAAATGGCAGCGGTGATTTAGTATTGATGGGGGTTTCGTGAACTGCAGACAATCCAAGCAGCTATTTCTGTTTGTTGACAAATGGTGTTTCCTGGATTACTGTTGCCAAGTTGCTAATTAATAGATTTTATGTGAGCCCCAATGACAAAGAGAAAAAACAAACAAACACTGACAACAGGCGTCCTCCGATATTACCTCACTGCCACAAAGGTGCATTCCTTTTGCCAAGATATATGGACTCAGAAATATTTATATTTGAGGCAGTGAATAGATACCGAAAGAATCAACAAGGAACTGCAAGGAATGACTCTGCCCGCATCTTGTTTCATGAAGAAACACACGTGTGCATTTACATTTGTGTGCATACGTCCACAAAACACCCATGAGGGCTGGGCTGCTTATCTCTGCATAAACTCAGTGGATACCTTGATTTAGATGTGATATTCAGGCCTAGATCAAGGGGAGAGAGGGCAAATGGGAGCAAGTGTCCCAGGTGGCAGGTTAGGGGGGCAGTAAACAGCATCCTGCCCTGCCCCTGATGGCGATGTGGACATGCCATGGGAGACAGAGGAGAAAGGCTGGAGTGCTGCAGCACATCCCCAGTGACTACTGCTCCTCACCTGAGCTGCTTCCCTCCATCCATCTGTGCCCCTTGAGAAGAAGAAGAGTTTGGATTTGATATCCCGCTTTTCACTACCCAAAGGAGTCTCAAAGCGGCTAACATTCTCCTTTCCCTTCCTCCCCCACAACAAACACTCTGTGAGGTGAGTGGGGCTGAGAGACTTCAAAGAAGTGTGACTAGCCCAAGGTCACCCAGCAGCTGCATGTGGAGGAGAGGAGACGCGAACCTGGTTCCCCAGATTACGAGTCTACCGCTCTTAACCACTACACCACACTGGCTCCCATCAAGGAGTAACCCTCCTCACAGACAGGGCCGGATTTAGGTTTGATGAGGCCCTAAGCTACAGAAGGTAATGGGGCCCTTTATATGTCCAGCTGTCCTTTGTCAACAACAAATTGTCGCTGTTTTTTGTGTTGAATGTATGTTATATGGTAATTTATGGACCTAATAGGTATCTAAAGCCATTTGCACATGCAGAATGTAGGCACCCTATATATAGAAATGAGCAAACCAGTGATATTTTAGGGAGCAGGCTAGCAGGTGGGGCCCATTACTTACATCATGGGAGCCTACACAACACAAAACACTGTTGCTGTATGTAGGTTTTATTTTATTTGTTTTTTATCTTATATTTTGGAAACGTACATCCAGGTTTTTCTCCTTTAATTTTTTTGGGGGGCCCCCAATAGATTGGGGCCCTAAGCTATAACTTGTTTAGCTCATACATAAATCCGGCACTGCTCACAGAAATAGTAAAGGTAAAGGGACCCCTGACCGTTAGGTCCAGTCACAGATGACTCTGGGGTTGCGGCGCTCATCTTACTCTATAGGCCAAGGGAGCTGGCGTACAGCTTCCAGGTCATGTGGCCAGCATGACTAAGAGGGTGCAAATGGGGGGGGGGGTGGATAGACCTGGGAGGAAAGTGGTGGGAGCATTTGTGCCAGGGAGGGCAGTTGTGTGCCTAGGTGGGGTCAGGATCAGACTTTAAACAACTCACAGACCACAATCAAATAAACCCTACATAATTTTTAAAAATCCCTTCCAGTACCGTGTTTCTCCTAAAATAAGACATAGCCATAAAATAAGCCATAGCAGGATTTCCATGCATTTGTGAAATATAAGCTGTTCCCCGAAAATAAGCCATACCCCGAAAATAAGCCGTAGTGACGCGGCACCTCCCATTAAAACAGCCTGGAGAGGCGTGGCTATGCAGCGTACCGATGCGACACGGTTAAAATAAGACATCCTCTGAAAATAAGCCATACTGTGTTTTGTTGAGGGGGGAAAAATATAAGACAGTGTCTTATTTTAGGAGAAACACGGTAGCACCTTAGAGAGCAACTAAGTTTGTTATTGGTATGAGCTCATACCAATAACAAACTTAGTCAGTCTCTAAGGTGCTACTGGAAGGAATTTTTTTGTTTTGTTTCGACTATGGCAGACCAACACGGCTACCTACCTATAACTAAAACCCTATATAGTCATGCTTCCTACCATAAATCCTGCTGTTGTTACTTTAAGAACTGGCACCTCAGCTTGATCTTTTCCTTCTCCCTCCTCTGCCCTTTTTCTCCTTGTCATATCTTGGGAAGTGCTATGTGTTGATCTTTGTAAGCTGCCTTGGGGCAGTTTCTGGCTGAATATCTTGATAAAAAGGCTGAACAATATAATTGTGAATGTATCCTAAATCATAGCTCCCATTACAGTGGTACCTGGAGTTACAAGCGCCTCAGGTTACAAACGCTTCAGGTTACAAACTCCGCTAACCTGGAAAAGTTACCTCGAGTTAAGAACTTTGCCCCAGGATGAGAACGGAAATCATGTGCTGGTGGCACAGCGGCAGCAAGAGGCCCCATTAGCGAAAGCACGCCTCTAGTTAAGAACAGTTTCAGGTTAAGAACGGACCTCCGGAACTAATTAAGTTCGTAACTAGAGGTACCACTGTATTTAGGTGTGCGATTAAAATGCTGCCGTTTTGCAAAAGAAACATGTGTGCTATAAAATTTGGGGAGGCACTCTAGAGGGAAAAAGTTTCACTTATTTATTATCTGTAATGACTTAATATGTGTTTCAGGAACTTGAAATAAAATAAATATTCCTGTTTCAGCTATATCACTCCAGCAGGGCAGCAGGGGGCAGCACTTACTCCTGAAATTGTGCCAAGCAGCACCCACTGCTTGAAGTTCAAAGTCTGGTGCTGAACATTTTCGAACTGCTGCGGAAAACTCTGTCTTGCCATGGCTGCTGCGGGTATTGCTTGCATCCAATGCATGGCTGTCGTTCTGTGTCCAGACGCTGCATTTATCAAAAGGATGGTTGAAAAATGGTCCTTAGTAATCCTAACAAAACAAAAAAAAAACCTTGATCATATTTAGCATAAATAGATACACCACGGGTGATTGAAAAATGCTTCATTTACCTCATCACCTTGTTGTAATCTTTTCAGCAACCACCATTAGGTAGATCAGTATTATTAATCACATGGTGCAGACGAGGGGACAGGGACTGAGAGAGAACAACTGGATTAAACCTCCCTAGTAAGTAAGCAAAGGCAAGATTCAAAACAGGTTCGTTCCTATTCATATCTCAATCTTTCCATAGCCACTGTGTGGTTACTCCAGAAAAGCTTTCCATTGTAGGCCTGTTAGGCATTTGAAACCTGAGGTATATATCTGGCTTAATTTTCTACACACACCTACCTACCTACCTCCTATTTTCTGGCTGTTAATTAGAGGCTCCTGTTCAATAAGCAGCATATAAATCTCGTCAAATAAAAATAATAAACAAAGTTGTTTTACATTATTTTATTATTATATCTTTACATTTCGTCACCCACCTTAGGACCTGGAAAATACACTCGCTAAACCTTCGTCATCCTGCCATTCCTCTTCCTGAGCCCCTCATCATGAGGTGATACTACCGAGCAAATTAGAAGATCTCCATTGAGTAGGACTGTTGGGAACCCAATTTTATTTGAAATGTATTTTCTTGCGAGCTACTCGACCGATAAAACACCTCAGATACTTGTACCAGCAGTGTCGTACCTGGAGCACACAGATTGAATTGGAGCAGCAGTTGAAGTAAAGGTAAAGGTAAAGGATCCCTGGACGGTTAAGTCCAGTCAAAGGTGAATATGGGGTTGCGGCGCTCATCTTGCTTTCAGGCCGAGGGAGCCAGCGTTTGTCCACAGACAGCTTTCCGGGTCATTTGGCCAGCATGACTAAACCACTTCTGGTGCAACAGAACAATCGGCAAGCCCAAGAGGCTCAGTGGTTTAGACCACAGCACCACCCGCATTCCGTAGCAGTTGAAATATCCCCACCCTAATCCACCCTTATTTGATGGGCACTTCATTCAGCTCCACTGTGGCAACCCCTGGACAGGAAAGTATTGGTTTACAGTAAGGTGTGATAGCCAGAGCTTTTTCAACAGTAGGCATAGTGATCAGGCAAACAGCAGTCTGGTTCACATGTGACTATGCCTTCTAGATTACCTTAATACTTTATGCTTGAAGTTGACACTATGCCAGGGACTGGCGGCACTCTGAAGAATGTGTGGCAGAGGCTGGGGACCAGGGAGTGACCCAAGAGAGGGGACCAGCGATTTATGGGGTGTGATGCCGCCCACAAGGCAGGAGCCAGGGAAGAAGGGAGTGCCAGGCAGTGGCGTAGTGAGGTGGGGGCGACAGGGGCGGGGCACCCCGGGTTCCACTGGAGGGCGGTGACACTCAGCGCGCGCCCCCACCCTGTGACGCCCAGCCGAGCGGGCCCCGAGCAAGCCGCGGAGCGAGGCAGCCTTGCCCCACAGCCTGCTCGCAAACCTGCTTGGCGGCCTGCAAGCAAACTACGGAGCGAGGCTGCTCTGCCCCGCAGCCCGCCTGCTGGCACCACTATGGAGCGGTGCAGAACGCATGCATGGCATGCAACACATGTGGTGTGTATTGTACACAGCGGTGCATGCGCTGTGCATGGTGCGCATGACGCGTGTGCCGCTGCGCATGACACATGGCACATGTCGCTGCGTACAGCGCACAATGCATTTGTTGCTGCATACGCCGCACAATGCATGCGCCGTGTGTCGTACGCAGCTACGCTGCACAGGCGCACCACCGGGGGCCCCGGGTTTGCCGCCCCAGGTGACCAAGCGGCTTCCTCCGCCACTGGACCCAGGCAGAGGAAGGATCTGGCAGAGGGGCAGTTCAGGCAAGGGATGGGTCAGTAGATTCCCCACCTTCCCTTGCCCCACTGTCTCCCAGAACTAGGAGGGGCTTGAAAGGGGGAAGAGCAATGGCGATTTCCATGCAGGAGACATCTCAGGCTGCAGGGATGCAATCCATCAGAGGAAAGTATATAAGCCACCACAACCCCGGTTGCTGCAACTGCTCCATACGCTCCAGACCTGTGGACAGCTGCTTAGAAGCTAGAAATGGGTGTATCCAGAGCACCATGGAAGCTGCTTTTACGGTAAGTGTTTCTCCTGCAAAAAAGAGTTAACTATCAGACATGTGTCTTCCTTACCTGGGATGGGCACACTAGAGCTCTTTGGGCGTTAGTATTAAGTGTTAAGGTACCCCAGGGGTGGGGACAGGTGTGCTTGCTTCCTCCAATCCCCATCCCTGCTCCCTTCAACTTGTGGAGAGTGGCTGTCTGAAGAGTGGCTCCCCATACATTGAGGGTTCAAAAACATGTAGGGAACCCTCCACTGATACAGGAGGTTCCCTGCTTCAGACAGCTGCTCTCTATAATTTGGAGGGTGGCCAAAACAGCTGGTGCCGTCATCCCCACTGCCCCCCCCCAATACACAGTAACACGTAAGACATGAAGATGGCTTAAACTGAAATCTATTGTACTTGAGGTCAAGGTCAGAGTCTTTCTGAACCTGGTGCCTTCCAGGTGTTTTGAACTGCAGCTCCCATCAGCCCCAGGTAAAACAGCTGTGCTGGCTGCTGTTGATGTGAGTTGTAGTTCAAGGCCTTTGTTTTTGCGTGTTGTTTCCCCAAGTACGTGCATTTTTGTACGCATTCCTTGGTTGGAGAACTGGATTGCAAAATTCAGAGATGTGCAGATTCGAAAGTCAAGCTGAGTTTTGGTTTACATATTGGTTCCAGAAGTGCAATTTTAGATAGTTTCTCTTTTTTTAAAAAAAAAAAATGCACACAATCAAACTTCTCCCCCATCCCTAGCTGAGAACAACCCTTGCCTGAGACTCTGAAGAGCCACTTGCAGTCAGAGGTCCCACTGGGCTAGAAGAAAAGTTCGCCTTAACTGGTTTAAGGCAGCTTCCCCACATAACGCACATTCACACAGGTGTTGCTGCTGGTGCAGAAAATTCCCCACATCCTGCATTGGATTGTTCTGGCTCCAATCCAGAGATTCCTCTGTTTACTGATCACCAGTCTCTTCTTGGGGAGAAAATGAGTAAATGCTACTTCTCCTCATCTGTCTGAAGCAGGATGCAAACAAAAATATCTCTGCATATAAGGGATGCCTCAATGGAGAATATGAAGCAGTTGTTTTGCATCTGAGCAGATGGGCCAGCTGTCCTGTCAGTCATAACCAGTTCATGGCATTAAGGGGCTTCTAGGATTACTTAGAAGGCTGGCAGTCAAAGCTGTGAAAGGTCATTTCTCCTAAAGCTGGTTACAGCCACCAAGCTCTTTTTTTCTGAGCTGGTGCTATGCTCCCTCCCTCCCTCCCTCTCTCTCCCCCCCCCTCTCTCTCTCTCACACACACACACCCCGAGTGCATATTTTTCATAGCCAGAAAATTGCTATTAATTATCTGATATTGTAAGAGATACTGTAACATGCTTCTCCAGATTACATCCCCTTTGCATCTGTCTATTAGGATAAGATTTATATTTCCCTTGGCTCTTATTCCCAAACATTTGTTTCTACTTGTTTATTAAAGAATTACAAGTGATCTCATTCAAATCTTTCTGCTCTTAATGATGTGATTTCTTAATATTTCATTGGCCTGCTTCCTATTAGAGCAGAGATCTTTCTTCGGGGACCAGGTTATCAAAACAGGTACAACAAATAGTTTCAGGTTTTTTTAAAAAAAAAATAATGAAAGAATCCTGGCGGGTCTATTAACCAGATCTTTGGGAGCCTACGAGGCTATCGCAATTTAGGGTTATAGCTCTAAAATATTTTTATGCCTGAGGTAGAAAACCCAAATGTTTCCTCCTCTCACTATGGGCCAATCGAGACATTAAATGTGCAGGGTTGTGGGTGTTTTTTAATGCAAATATCTATAGAGGTGGTAGGTGGTGGGAGGTCTGATAATTATCCCCTGAAGCTGGTTATTTGCATTGGGAGCACATCCCCTATTGGTGCCAGAGGATGAATTTTTCACTGTACCCAATTAGGGAAGGAAAGGGTTAAATTGCCCCTCGGTTCCTGCTGTGATCCTAGTCATTATGAGCTCCTCCTCACTGATGCAACTGTTTAACTGTGTGTGTGTGAATGCAAATATGCATTTAACAACACACCTTTGGTCTGGTTTAACATTAATGGTCCAAAATCCCATTCATTTCTATGGAATTGCAAAGAAATCGTACCTTACAGGGTCAAGCCCACAAAATTCCACTCTCCATCCCTTAATGGCACCCAGATCTTATCCCCTGAGCCTATTGCAATATCTAGTCTTAGCTCCATCTTAGTCATGTCACCTGCCTTACAGCTGTGACTGCTGCTTAAAACCATGGTTGAGAGGTCACAGAGAGTTTCAGGGCCACTGGATTGTGGTGGAGCGTGACTGAAGTAAATGGAGACCAGTACATACATGCTTTGCTGTATGCTATGCAAACTTGATGACAAATCCAGTGGTGGCAATGAGGCGAGTGATATGTCCATGCCTGCATCTATGGCTGCTGTCGTCATCCAGGGACATCTGCACAAGACTGATACAAGCACAAAGTGTACCCACCAAGAACAGCAGCACGCAGTAAATAACAAGATAGTATGTCTCAGTTTGTGTTTTTCCACCCAAGTCAAGATGGTGGAGAGATCTTAAAGGTAACACTTTTTTTTTTTTTTTACATGACTAAAGTTCTAGTAGGGGCTGCTTGCAGTCTATGCTTTTAAAACCCTTTGGGGGCTGTTTTTGTGTGTTTCGTATTTTTCATACAAATATATATGTATCTGTCACTTCCCATGTCACAATTTTCTTTTCTTTTTTTGTAAGAATTTATTGAATTTTAACAAAAATAACAAATACAAAATACAAAATAAACAAAACACTACAACAACACTACAATACTACAAAAATACAAAAGACATAATAAACAAACACTTATTTACCTATTCTTGTCTTATTCATCACATTGTTTTGGGACCTCCTCACGTCCTCTCTTCTGTGTACATTTCTAATTAACTGTAGTAACTTTATAACATTATAAATTCTTCTCAACTAGTCTTGATCTTTATATATCACAAACATCCTATACCTATAATCTTATTCCTAATACAAATAAACATAATACAATTCAAACTTCTTATATCCTATCTTACCCTAATTTCTGATAATACTGTAGCCTTAAATGTCCTCTGATTTCAATTTCAAATGTCTATCTTTTCACGTCGTTTCAAATAGTCTTTAAATTTCTTCCATTCCTCCTTCACCGTCTCTTCCCTCTGGTCTCGGAGTTTCGCGGTCAGTTCTGCGAGTTCCATGTATTCAATCAACTTCATCTGCCAATCTCCCACTGTTGGTAATTCTTCAGTTTTCCAGTTTTTAGCTATCAAAATCCTAGCAGCTGTTGTGGCATACATAAAAAATGTTCTGTCTTTGTTGGCAGTTTCATAGTTGGTCATGCCCAGCAGAAAGGCCTCTGGTTTCTTAGTAAATGTGTTTTTCAACACTTTTTTAAGCTCATTATAAATTTTCTCCCAGAAGTCCTTTACCTTTGGGCACGTCCACCACATATGGAAG
Source organism: Lacerta agilis (assembly GCF_009819535.1). Classification (NCBI taxonomy): domain Eukaryota; kingdom Metazoa; phylum Chordata; class Lepidosauria; order Squamata; family Lacertidae; genus Lacerta; species Lacerta agilis. Next base: position 59,488,986 of record NC_046318.1, on the reverse strand, counting down.
AAGGTATCTTCTACTTGCTTACATTTCCAACATTCATTACTCAAACCATGATACATCTTAGCTAACTTTACTGGAGTTAAATACCATCTGTAAATCATTTTCATAACATTTTCCCTCCCATGTCACAATTTTCAGTTAAGGATAAAACCTGCTGCAAAAGGCCTACCTTGCCCAGCATCCCGTTCCTTTAATGACCAACTAGATGCCTTTAGAATATCCACAAGTAGGACTTCTAAGCTCAATGGCACCTTCTCCACTTGTGAAGTATGCAGAGGCCTCCTCCCTCTGGTAGTAGAGGGAGAACAACCCTTATGGCTAGTAGCCAGCAAAATTGTTATCTTCCACAAAATCTATCCCACAGGCCAGTCTTAGCCTTAAAGTACTATTCCACTTTAAACCACCATGGGTTTTGCACCCAAAGAATTCTGGGATCTGTAGTTTGTCAAGGGTGCCGTTAGGAGGCCTTAATTTCCCTCACAGAGCTACAATTTCCAGAGTTCCTTGCAGAAAGGGATTGATTGTCAAACCACTCCAGAAATTGTGGCTATGTGAGGGGAATAGGGGTCTCCTAACAACTCTCAGCAACCTTAACCAACTACAGATCCCAGAATTCTTTGGGGGGAAGCCATAACTGGTATCATAATACAGTACTTTAAATGTAAGGTGTGAATGTAAGAAAGCAAATGTGATGCACTAATTACGATAATAGAATAATAATTCTTCTAAACGTATAGCCATTCTCAGTCCTTTAAAATAAAATTAGAGGGCAACACATCACATTTGTGACGTTCAGGCTAAAAGCATAACCTGGGAAGAGATATATGCTATCTATCCATTGATCTGACCCTCAAAGAACACTGGGACCTATTTGGGACACCCATCTGCCTTGAGAGAAAATGGAGTGTGCCTCTGGAGGTGAAGTCAAACCGCTGGAGAATCACACCACCTGCCGTTGCCGCAGAGAAAGGTACCGTATTTTCCTGTGTATAAGACTAGGTTTTTTCCCTAAAAAAATAAAGTCCAAAATTTGGGGGTGTCTTATACATGGGGGCCATCTTCCCCCATTTTCTTAAATCGGAGTCCCCCAAAATAGGGGCCATCTTATACACGGGGGCATCCTATAGACAGAAAAATACGGTAATTTGTAACTGTTGCTTCCCATGTTGTTTTTGCTGTGTTGGCAGCACGGAAGTGACCTCTCTAAGGCACAAGCCTGGGCAGTGTGTATGGAGGTCTTGGGCTGTCCAGACAACAAGACCCCCTTCTCAGCCTCACTGATGTGGTCCAAAAGAAAGCAGATCACTACATTTGGCACCAGCTTGGCTGCAGGACATGCCAGAAAGAGGTGTACTGGGCACCATCCAACCATCTGGGGGACTCCACTCCAAATTTGTGCAGGGTTTGTTCCGTGGCATTTTCTTCTCCTGAAGATGTCCCATGAGGTAGCAGGTATGGATTTTTCCTCAGGGTTTACTCCAGAGGTCTTTCTCACAAATGAATATAGCCACACAAGACAGCAGAGGTTTAGGATCAGAGATTTCCTTCTCCTAGATGGGCCACCTTCCCAGGCTGACGAGCCCCATCTGCTAAGGGTGTAAGTAATAGTCGCTCTGTGGTCAATGCCATCCTGGGCAAAGGAGAATAACGGTGGATGTTTGTTTCATATAAAGAGATTCATGTATGTTCAGTTTTTAGGGGTACTGTTTATCCCAGCTTATATATTTCCTAGAAGTTTAGCTGTTGGGTGTGATTTCATTTTGTGCTTTCTTACAGATTTATAAGAGTTCCAAATATACATTTGCACTGAGGTTCAGTGGAAAGCGACTCAGCTATTAAACACATACAGTAATCTAATGAAATACAGAGCTGTCTAAATTCCAGGCAATGACAAGTGCAGCTTGTTGATAATTCATGTCTCTAATCTTCAGGACAAAAAACCTGCCCTTCAAGATACACATAAAATGGAGTCTCTGACATATTTTCAGCTAGCTTTCCAGCTCACCCCCAAAGGAAAAACCATAAAAGACCAACATGCACAACTTCAAAATGCCGCATTTAAAAGTCTTGAAATCACTAACTTTCCAGGAATTTAGATTTTAAGGGATATATTTTTATTCTACTTCATCAGGCAAAATCAAGTTATATACTAGCACACTGTCAAGTTACTTCAGTGTCGAACACAGTGACTCATAAAACGAGTCAACTAATCCGCCAGGGCTCTGGAAAACAAAACATGTCCTGCTAGGAAATATAAAAGTGAAAGGCATCAACTCCTCTCTGCATAAGTTCCAATACTGTATAAAACTTTTGAGCAAATTCATTTTCTGAATGCCAATTCTTATGTGGACAAAACAGCACCATCTGCTCACAAAAAGGCAGTGTCAGCAGACTCCAGGAAGCCTCAAGCTTTGCAAAAGTACAAAAAAATCTTTAGGAAAAACCTTGTTATAAGAGACGCCCCCCTCAAAAACAAACAGACCAATGACCCAATAAGGGCCAAACATAGAATCATAGAATCATAGAGTTGGAAGAGACCACAAGGGCCATCCAGTCCAACCCCCTGCCAAGCAGGAAACACCATCAAAGCATTCCTGACAGATGGCTGTCAAGCCTCTGCTTAAAGACCTCCAAAGAAGGAGACTCCACCACACTCCTTGGTAGCAAATTCCACTGCCGAACAGCTCTCACTGTCAGGAAGTTCTTCCTAATATTTAGGTGGAATCTTCTTTCTTGTAGTTTGAATCCATTGCCCCGTGTCCGCTTCTCTGGAGCAGCAGAAAACAACCTTTCTCCCTCCTCTATATGACATTATTTTATATATTTGAACATGGCTATCATATCACCCCTTAACCTTCTCTTCTCCAGGCTAAACATACCCAGCTCCCTAAGCCGTTCCTCATAAGGCATTGTTTCCAGGCCTTTGACCATTTTGGTTGCCATAATCAGTGGATGTGGTTGACATAATCAGTGGACGTGGAATGCTTACTAAACTTTGGGAAAATGGAAAGTGAAAAGGGAGGGGGAAAGGAATGGCATATCTTGGAGAAGAGCAAGGCTGCCTGCAAGCTAAAATCCTGACCAGGAACATGGCACACAGTAATATTTTCCTGCAGGTCTCAGTTGTAAAAGCTGCAATGTCGGAATTCTGATTATGTTCTTAAGTGATGGGGAATCGATGGAGAACACCCAAAACATAGAGACACGTGGCACAATATATTTAAACTGATCTTATGTATTAGTGAGCGACTGGTTACAATATTGCTTGCATGCATTTCCTTTGATCTCCGCAGGTAAGAAGGCAAGAGACCTACTTTGTAAATGAATGCTAATGATCTACAGAGAGATCAGTCTGTAAGCTCTAACCCTGTATAGATATATGTCAGGAAACTGTGAGGTTGTAATATGCAAGTAATAACACAAATGAACTCAAGCCAAAACCCAAACTATTCCACACTTCTTGCGATTCCTTGTGACACTTTACATTGTCACAGTCTGCAAAGCTTTGAAATGAGAACCGAATTGTGTTGCAATGACTTTGAAGTGAACTATTACAAAAAAAGGGAAGCCTCTCAGGGTAAGGTGGATTGCAAAGTGTCTCCCGTCAAACCTATTAAAAGGAATAGGCCCATTGAACCAATGAACCTGCATACTTCCCTAAATGTCAGCACAATATAGTATGACAGAAGCCACCAGGGGCTATCCATTACAACAATAGAGCTGCCAAAAGCAACAGGACCCCCCCCCCATCCTGCTTTCAGCTTAACATGGCAGAGGTCACACAACCACACCGGCTGCAAAAGAGCTGATCTCACGGGACTTGGGGGGCTACTTTGGCTTCAGGGGGAGCTAGAGGTCCTTGGTGCCATTCTAGAGCATGAGGAGTGGGTGAGTGGGAAGCTCCCAGGGGTCACTGAATGCGAATGAATGGCTCTCACATTGCAAGCATGTCCAGACAATGCAGAACTTTGAAAGAACACAGGGCGCTAATGGCATTTGGAGTTCGGCAACAGCCACACTTTCCATGCCCGTAATCTGAAACGAGCATCCCGGTGTCATAGCTAAACTATCTGCACCTGACCTCCTTTTTAGACTTATTAGATTTATTTCCTATTATATCTGCGCAAAGCCCTGAATTTACAGGCATTAATGTTTGAATAAACTCATCTAATCAGGAGGCTACACAGCAATTCTATCCAAGCATTTCACAACTGGGCAGATCATCCAATTACTTCCCTATATAAATAAGCCCATGTAACAGACCTGGGTTCCTGGACCTGTCAGAGCTCAGGGCAGCTGCTCATGGTTTCCTTCAAGAGTAGGCTGTCCTCCCTTCTCTGCCATCCTATAAGACCGGAGAAGCCCTGATCAGCATGGCACGATGGTGGTAGTGGAGAATAGGTACCCCAGACCCAACCATCTCCTCTCCAGCAGTTCCTTTATCCCCAAAGTGGGGGACCTTTTTCAAACAGAGAGTCACATTCCCATCAGGGCAACCTTCTGGTGGTCACCATATGAGGTTGAAGATGTTGGCCTAGCATGCAGCACATGTGAAAGACAAATTCCACGTGGAGATCATTAGTAAAGGGACTGAAAATAAGACTGTGGTGGTGTACTACACCAGCGTGGTGTAGTGGTTAAGAGCAGTGGACTCGTAATCTGGTGAACCGGTTTTCCTTCCCCGCTCCTCCACATGCAGCTACCGAGTGACCTTGGACTAGTCACGCTTCTCTAAAGTCTCTCAGCCTCACTCACCCTACAGAATGTTGGTTGCAGGGGAGGAAGGGAAAGGAGATTGTTAGCCGCTTTGAGACTCCTTAAGGGGAATGAAAGGCGGGATATCAAGTCCAAACGCTTCATCATCATCATCATCATCATGCCATTATACATAACTATGGTGAGGCCATAGTGTACAGTTTTGGTTGCCTCATCACAAGAAGGATATTGTAGAGCTGGGAAAAGTTCCAGAAAGGTCAGCCAAAATGAGGAGACATAATGGAATTGCACAGGACTACTACTTTTGAGTTAAGCATGTGCTCTGTCAGGGATTGTTCTCACACATAAAAGCTATTCCCTTGCAAGGATTACGCATGCTTCCACCTGCTGTTTGAAACCCAAACTGGGGACCTGCCCCATTGCGACCCCAGCAACCCCCTTGGCTGCAAACCCTCAAAACTAGCACGTTAACTGCAATTGCAAATGCTGTTCAACTTTGACACACAGACCAGGGTGGAGGCTCCCGGCAATATCAGGCTGAACACTGCTGCCCTGTGTGTTTACTGCATATAATGGATACTGTAGCAAAAAGAGGAGGGGGGGAAAGGAGGAGAGGGACTTGATGTTCTCGGCGGACTATCCACAGCTTGCTAAATCATGAATTTGCACGTACCCAGCTTGGCTGGTGTCGCTGAGATATCAGGAATACGTGACGTTACCTATCCAAAAGTCCCTCGGTGCCAAAGCTTCTGTTCCATGATTCTGCTTGGTAACACTTAAACCAAATTGCTTCTCCCTCGTTTCAACTTCACTTTGAACTATTGCATTCGTATTCAAGGAGGCCTTCCTTTTCTTAGCTTCTGAATGCAGCTGTGAATGTAGTACCAACATCTGAAAATGTGCTTCACGTTGCTGCAAAGGGACTTGGCCAAACGCAAGGAAAGGCTGAAGGTTGTAACCATTTTGTTAGGCATTTTCAGCACAGCCCTTTTACTTTCTAGGGTCTAAGGCACAGGGCAGACACAGGACAAGCTGTGTATTTTGCATGTATGCATGTATTTTATTTATTATTGCATTTATATTCCACCATTCCTCCAAGGATCTCAAGGTGGTGTACACCGTTCTTCCTCTACCCGTTTTATCCTCACAACAACCTTGTGAGGCAGGTTAGGCTGAGAGACAGCCAGTGAGCTTCACAGCTGAGTGAGGATTTGAACCTGGATCTCCCCAGTCCTGGTCTGACACTCTTAACCACTACACCACACTGGCATGTTTGCTGTACGCATGGATGAATAGATTTGTTGTCTTACCCAATCCCTTCCCATTACTTTTGCCTGTGTGCAGAGAACTCCAGAAAGAAGAAAGAAAAGGATGCACTCCCTTTTTAGGATCATCACTCTTTTTTGAGTACCCATACTGGTGCTCCCTCCATTTCAACCTGTCTAGTTCACTGGGAACTTCTGTACTGAATCGTTGATCCACAGGATATTTTTGTTGCATAAGCCCCACTTAAGAGGATGGAGAGATGTGTTCTTGTGCAACTTAAATTCATTTCCATTGAGTCCTGCTGGATCAGACCAAAGGCCCATCTAGTCCAAAATCCTGTGCTCACAAAACAGCATTCTCCCCACCTGCAATTCCCAGAAACTGGTAGTCTGATCTACCCAGGTGGCATAAGCATGGTGATTTACTTTATTTTAGTTGATAAATTTCTCTATTGCCATTCCTCATAATTAACCTCACAGCAGTTTACACATAGGTTCCCCCACTGTTGGTCTAGCATGTTAGCCACATCACCACTTCAGTTTAATGAAGATCAACAGAAACTATTGCACTTTTTAAATATTTTTTTAAAAAATTACTTACAGACAGAAGCAGGTAAGTACGGTATTTCTCAAATTCTCCACACAAAGGTTGCACACACTATTCCTTTAAAGCACATTTGAAGCACATTTCCACCCTCAAAGAAGACTGGGCACAGGTGACTGCCCAGACTGCTCTTGCGGGAATGAATACCTGTTTGCTTCCACTTAAGAGCTACTTTTAGCATTGCAATTAAAAATAAAAATACTTCATTGCAAAGGTACTATAAGTCTCCAGTCCCCTCTCTTCAAAAGGAAACAAACTGCAGCCGACAGGAATGAGGGAGAATTCTGTCTGGTTCTCATTTAAAAGCAAACCCACCTAATTCACACTTTCCAAAACAAATGTGCGATCTGAAACACAGCTATCCTTTGAAATTTGCACGCCTCCAAATTTGTCAATGCCATTCTCCAGTAGTGTTCATATGTTTGTGTGTGTGTGTATAGCACAGTCCCATAGAGATTCAGGAGCGTCCAAGCTGAGGTAAATAAACATGGGCAGTTGAGCAGACACAGCACCTCCGCTCTGTTTCCCTTTTGCAGCATCTTGGCTTGATGAGGCAGGTCACCCTCACCTGTCCTGAGCCTACTCCAGCTGATGAATCACACCACTTTTCCCAGAGTTAGCAAGCCCCACCTGGCCAGCCAGAGAGCCTTTGCCTGCCACAGCCTCCTGGAGTACCTCTCCTGCTGCTCCCTAGGCCTCAGAGCCTGCCGTTTGCATGGAGACAGGACAGGAGCCCTTCTGGCTCTGATGATGGGTTCTGCTGCTCTGGTTCCTTTGCACTGACCCCCATCCCATCGTTATCCTCCATCACCCTGTGAGTACTTCCTTCCCCACCCCCTCGCCGGGGTCCTTTGCCTCCTCCCCATCATGCTACCCATTCTTGACATCTATCACTGAAAATAATATACAAAAATGTATTATGCTTGGGGTGATGGTTTTTGCAAAAAAAAAAAAATGTGTACATTAGGCAAAATTGTATACTGTACCTCAGAAGTAATTCAAACTCAAACGGCAATGAATTGCCACGAGGACTTTCACTTCACAAATTGATGTGGAAATGTAGAGAACTGAATTTAAGACTAGGAATTATAAACTAAGAGAAACCCAAATTGGCAGATTTGCCCACCTTGGCCAGCGGATATTCTCTGGGAACAGAAAAAAGTGGAGAGTGAAACTCTGTGTCAAACATCAGTGGCTCTGCTAGGCAGGTTGTTAGGCAATGCTTCCTTCTGAGGGGATATTATGATGCCACATTAAGACCATTCCAGCTAGGGGTTGTTGCTAAAATATCTGGCAGTGATTGTGGTGAAAGGACTCGGTTGTCTGCGGCCTTTCGGCCTGTCAACACATTTCATAGACCTGTTTGGTTCTTCCTTTTTTATACCTGCTGCTTCATTGTAAAAGGATGAATGGTCTTTGAAAAAGCCTTGTACTTGAAAGGAATTTTGATACGCACTCTGTACCTGAACGATGGTTTCAGTCTGCTGCATTCCCAAGAGGCTGCTCTCCTAGCAATGAGCAAATAGTTTTAATGAAAGCTGAAAAGTTACAAGCTTCGGAGCAGGTTGTACCAGTCTCTGCTTTCGTCTCTCTTGTTTTGAGCCTTTGCTGCAGGTATTATTGCAGGCACCCGTCCCATCGTTGTTGTTCTTAAATGCTGACAATTGTGAATTGTCAAGCCACTGCTGTATACCTTTTAGCTGTGCTGTTTTAACAAAATAGGAAAATATTGCTACAAACTCAGCTACATCATCCACTGTATTTCTGAGTCCATCGCCATCCAAAGCTAAATCTTGATTATTTTTAACCTATTCTAACCTTAAAAGCTATGGAGATATAGTGAGTGAGCAGGTTTTGTAGAAAGTTTGCGGGGGGGGGAGATAAATCAACAGATTCCTCTTTTAAAAACCAACAATCCAAACTCTAATTATTCCATGTACAAACTAAGTCAGGAAGGGGAACCCTCCACAAAGCTGTTGAAACAGAGACCCACACATCAGCCTTTTGTAATAATGTCCATATTATGACAAACGAAACAAAACGTAAATGCACACAGTACCATTAATTATGTGTCCAGACTGGTGCTTTCCTCTAAATGAGGAATGTATCCTTGCAGATGATAGGGATTTGCAGGTCTATCAAAATGCACCAATAAAGGTGGATTTTTCCAAAGTGCCGCTTTTCTCCACCCTATTTTGTCCAATGTATTGAAATAGCCTTATACCATTCAAACTCAGGATGCAAGGGATAAATGTGCACACTTGGGAAATCCACACCGTGATCAACTCCCGCCCGGAAAACAATGTCCCCACTGTGGAAGGACGTGTGGATCCAGAATTGGCCTCCACAGTCACTTACGGACTCATTGTTAAAACCGTGTTTATGGAAGACAACCTTACTCTGCTACGATTGCCAAAGATACCACAGCATAATCCTATACATGCTTCCTGAGTTCAGTGTGGCTAACTCCTAGGAGAGTGTGAACGGGATTGCAATGTGGCAATTAAGAGAACTGAAATTGATTTGAGTTACAACAATTTGGAAAATTGTACTGGACTCATACACCACATGAATTCTCCAGCCTTAGCATGAAAAAAATGGGTTGTGATTACCTCTTCAAAGGAGTCAAGCGCTTTTCTTGATTTTAATTGTCCATGTATATTTCGTTGCTGTTTGAATGGCTTAACTCACTAATCGGCTTCAAGTAACGACAACCCATATAGTTATAGATCTACATGTTGAATATTACTTTGCTTGTAGTGACACCTACTGATTGGAAGGAGCTGTTTGCTTGCTTCAAAATCTGTTGACTTTTGTCTGATTACCGGTAATTAGTGAAGGCTCTGTTGAGTCCTGTTGTATGGAAATTAGTGCATTTGTGCTATTTTTTGCATAGCTATTTTATATAGCTATTTTTTATATAGTTGGATTAACCCTTCATTTCTGCTGAACACAGGAGCAACCTTCCTCGTAGTCGTACCTCGGGTTACGTACTTAATTGATTCCAGGTTGCTGTATGTAACCCGAAAAATGTGCTTTGAACATGCACAAAACGCACAGAACGCTTCTGCACATGTGCGGATCCTGCACGCAGAGCGTTATGCATCCAGGTTACAGGAGCTCGTAACCCTAAAAGTACGCAACCCGAAGCGTACGTAACCCGAGGTACGACTGTACAAGGTTTAGGAACCTGTTGCTGGTTCCTTTTGACCGAAAATGTAGTCTTTGTGGTTTATATTTAAGAGGTGACTTGTTCTCCTTTTCCTGGAGTTTGCTTGTGGATGTGTAAAGGAACAAAGAAATCAGTTTGAGATAGAGAAAGTGGCAAAGAGTGAGCTTTGAGCTCTGGAAGGTTAAAACAGCTAGGGGTGTTTGCTGCCTCTCTGGGGATCTGATGAGGGGCTGTGGATCTGCTGGCAGTAAGTGTGCTATGCTGTTTGCCTCCACCTATTGTATGTTCAACCTATATATTTGGAAATAAACCAAAATGCTCTAAGAGTCCAGCGGCCTCTCCTTCAACAGAAACCAAATCCAGTTAAGCACTGCCCCAGGATGTCTCACTACTTGAGAAAATGGAGGGATAAAAGCAGTAGGGTATAGCCACAGATTTCTTGAACTGCACCAACACAGTATTCTTGAGCAGCAATATGCCTCAGCAGCTAAGACAACAGATGTAATTTTGTGTTTTGAGCCGCCCTGAGATCTACGGCTGAAGAACAGTATACAAATTTAATGATGATGATGATAACCCAACATTAAACATTTGCATCAGTGTATCTGTCTAAATCACTGAGCCTAGGGCTTGCCGATCGGAAGGTTGGCGGTTCGAATCCCCGTGACAGGGTGAGCTCCCGTTGCTCGGTCCCAGCTCCTGCCAACCTAGCAGTTCGAAAGCATGTCAAAGTGCAAGTAGATAAATAGGTACCGCTCCGACGGGAAGGTAAACAGCGTTTCTGTGAGCTGCTCTGGTTTCGCCAGAAGCGGCTTAGTCATGCTGGCAACATGACCCAGAAAAACTGTCTGCGGACAAACATCGGCTCCCTTGTCCAGTAAAGCGAGATGAGCGCTGCAACCCCAGAGCCGTTTGCGACTGGACTTAACTGTCAGGGGTTCTTTACCTTTTTATCTGTCAGTAATAACAGATCAATATTGCTAAAATGACCCAACTTCATGATTTGTAAATGTATTGGTTAGCCTGGGCCAATCTGGTTTGTTGGCAGTGAGCACACAATCTCATGTATGCCTATCCTATGAAGAAGAAAGCCCCACTGAGTTCAGTTTGGCTTGCTCCTAAGTCAGTTTGCACAGGGCTGACCTGAGTCTTGGCATCCAGCTTATTTTGAGTTACCACAGTGAAGTGTACAATGCCACGTGTACCCTCACTTGGAAGCAAGCCCCACTGAAATCAAGGGAGATGACTTGTCATCCATCCATAGGAGTGTAATGTAAAAACTTGAGTCACAAAATTATTTCTGGTGTAGCATAATCTCATTGCCATCAAGTGGAACTTACATCCAAGGAAATGTGCCCTAGGACCTTAGTGTAAGTTCTTGGCACCTGGACTCAATCCCAACTAGTTTCCATTTACTGTGCAATTAAAAAAAATAATGATTCTACCAGGCAATTGAACCAAGAGCAACACGTTGATTTATTCACGTGTGCAGAGTAAAAAGAAACAAACAAATCATGAAAACATTTGTCCCACTTGCTTTTATTTATTTCATAAATATAAAGTTGCAAAATAAACTCAATTTATTGCTAATAAATTATTAGAACCCCCACCCCCACCATTTCTTCTAATATGAAAACATGCAATCAGCCAATTTAGCTCCACTGTTTTCCTGTCAACGACGCAAACAACTTTAGAATCTTCCATGCAGCCATTCAGACAACATGAAAATATTAGGTACAACTCTGGACTGAAAATATATTTATGTAAATATGCCATTGGCAAAGCATCATTAACATCCCGACATACAAACATGAACTTGCAATCGCACACAAACACACACATCCTATGAACTCATGTCTCTACTAGTAAAGGTAAAATGGAAAAACATTGTCATGTTAGCATTGCCACACCTCTTCCCCTGACACTTCGGTGGTTGTGTGTTTCATGGAGTGGGAAAATGCTGATATGATTGTCATGTTACACTTTACCCCCGATAATTAGCGACCACGAAGATGTGGGGCAGCAGCACCCACACTTCTCCTTGTAGTATATAATTAGGTCTCAGCTCCACATTTTGGCCACCAGAGGCTTCTGCTCCTTAAAAGTGCTTTGCTCAAAAGGCCTCAATTTCTTTTTTAAGGCTTAAGGCATTGAAGCAAATGATGCAGCGCTACAAGAATTCTAAGGAATTGGCAGTTTTTGAGGTAAGTGAAGATTCCTAAGTCACTATCTAAGCCACACCTAAGTCGCACTTATTCTCTAGATATGGCCTCTGGCAAGGAAGTTAGGAAATAACGTGGCCTGTTTTTCACCCCCTTCCAGTTTGTAGGAGGCAGGGAAAGGGGGCCTGTGGAGGATGTCTGGAGGGATGGGAGGAATCTCAGGTTTTCTATGATCAGATCACAGCACATCTATACTATGCATTTAAATGGGTTTGAACCTCTGTGGTTTAACCCCTAAGGTTTCTGCTAAAGGACACCCAGAGTGTTCATGTGGGAATGCTAGTGGTAAACCCAGGGCAAGTTGAAATGGATCCAAATGGATCATCTGGTCTAACCCTCTGCCTTAGATGGGCCACCCCAAACTAACATTCCCAACTGATATCTGTCCAACCTAGATAAGAGAGCATCACCATACCAAACAAAACACAAGACTGGCTCAACTGCTACAACTCTGAAAAACTCTTATTTTGCTATAACTAACTGTATCTTAATCAACCACAATACAATACCCAATCTTATTTACTACAACATAAATCCTATTCTTTTTATTGAGTCGTGAGTGCCTGTCTATCATAGTTACATAGCAACAAAACAGTATCTATTAATTATAATACCTTAGCGTATTTATGGATTATGTGCTAAAAATTAGGGGAACAATCCAGGAAATCTGAAGCATTTTAAGGTCTGCCTATTTCACTTGAGAAACATAAGCATGGGCTTATACCTCTCCCTCAAAATACCTAGGACTTAAAAATGCTTTCTATTTACCAAAATTGAGACCTAATTAGAAGGTATCCTTAAAAAAAAAAATCATTAAAACTTAACATAACCTATTAAAATGGGTTCCGCTTGCTAAATAGTATCAGCCATTGCTATGAATTATCCTTGCTTTTCCTCCCCTTCAGTTTCTTCTCACTTCCCGGCCCCTTAAAGGCTGTGGCGGCCTGAAGTTTCTCAGCATGCAGAAGGCGGCTTCTCCCTCACCAGTACACAGGAGGTTGCGAAATTTGGCTAGCTGTGGACAAAAATGGCACAAGATTCAGCAGGGAAGTGATTCAGATGCCCAAACTCAGCCCAAAGTTCAATAAACACGCATCATTTAGGTCCCCCCACCCCAACCCCAAAGCAATGTCCCAATCCAAAACCTTCTGCGTGCGTTAATGATTGGGAGATTACAGAGCCCCTTTGCATTTGAGGTTGTCTATTACCTTCAGTAGGAAAATAGCTTTGTGTGCGTGTCTATCTTTGCCTGGTCAGATACCCCTTAAATCAGTGGTGGCCAAACTTGGCCCTCTAGCTGTTTTGGGACTACAACTCCCATTATCCCTAGCTAACAGGACCAGTGGTCATCACTGCCTTAAATGAATTGAATAGAGAACCTACTGTAGGTGTGGCGATTCTGCCAAGAAGTTCAGACCTCATTACAGCAAGGGGACTCAGCTACATTAGTCAAGAAACAGCATTTTGAATGTGTCATAAACATGCACCACCAGATGGCAATAGAGAGAGAAAAAACTCTATGCAATTATCATAGCCTTTTATTTCTTTTGTTATAACAATTTAATTTCTGACTTATTTATGGCTTTTTTTCCCCGTGTGCAGATCCAACCAGGAAGGCTCCACACACATCCTTCTCCTACAACATTGTATAAATGTTGGAAAGGTATACAGTGGTACCTCGGGTTAAGAACTTAATTCGTTCTGGGGGTATGTTCTTAACCTGAAACTGTTCTTAACCTGAAGCACCACTTTAGCTAATGGGACCTGCCGCTGCGCCGCCAGAGCACGATTTCTGTTCTTATCCTGCAGCAAAGTTCTTAATCTGAAGCGTTATTTCTGGCTTAGTGGAGTTTGTAACCTGAAGCGTATATAACCTGAGGTACCACTGTAAATCTGCCTAAATCCATACACAGACACAAACTTGCGGACTTCCCATAGGCATCTGGTTGGCCACTGTGGGGACAGAATTCTGAGCTAAATGGGCCTTTGGCCTGATCCAGCAGGTCTCTTTGTTCTGGGCACATTTATGCTGCCTTGGATCCTCTGAGGAAAAGTCGGATATAAGTTAAGAAATATAAATAAACTCATTAAATTACTCTGAATTTGTACAAATATCATACACATTTTAACTAACCCTTACCATTTCTGCCAGCCACGTTAAAAAGATGGGCTGGGTTGGATTTATTTCTAATAACCACTCTTAGACCTGCAGCCTTGAACTTCTTGGACTTTTAAAGCTGGTGGCAGGTATATTCACCTAAGATCAAGATACAGCTGTACCTTGGAAGTTGAATGGAACCCATTCCAAAAGTCTGTTCCAAAACCAAAACAGCCAATCGGAAGCCCCGTCGGACGTTTGGCTTCCAAAAATAGTTCGCAAACCAGAACAGTCATTTCTGGGTTTCTGAGAACTAAGCTATTCGAAAACCAAGGTACAACTGTATAGTCAATTGTAAATATTCTTGTGGGTGTCATAGGCATGGTTTTAAACTTGGAAGATGTTATTCTACAAGGCAGAGGTATTAAACCGCACCTGCTCTGAGCAAACGCTTATAGGCTCCCTGAGAATGATCCAGATGACACTTTCAAGAAGAGGAGGAGAAGTGAGGGAGCCAAGGTAAGTCCAGTAGTCCAGTGAATGGGGCAGCAGGCAGGAAGGATCAAAGTTGGTGAACCTGTGCTGTTTACCCTGAGGAGAGAAAGAAATGAGCAAACACCGCCATGCGTCATTTCCTATCTACCTTATTGCTTTTTGAAGAGGGAACTGCACTAGTCTGCTGCAGCAAAATTAACTTGGTGTCTTGCGAGACCGTAAAGAACAATTTCTGAAAAGGGGGGGACTTTAGGCAATGCTTTCTAAAGGGTAAGAGCTATTTGTCAGCAGAACAGGCTGCCTTGGGAGGTGATGGGCTCACTTTTGCTGGAGGCATTTGCAGAGAAGCTGGAGGGCCACCTGTCAGGCATTGAGCAGAGGGTTCAACTATGGACTCAGCTACACGGCTGCAAATAAAACGTTTTAAGTGTGTTTTAAGTGCAATATACAATGTGACACTAGATGGTGATGGTGAGCCTTATGGAAAATTCGATGTCTTTTTAAAAATGCTATTAAGAAAAAGCATTTTCAGAACGTTTCTTTTTATATGTGTGTAGATTCCACCTTAAGCGAGAGTCCCTTCAACTTTAAAGTTCTATAATTCTATGAGATGAGTAAAGAGATTCAAGTTAAGCGTTCGTAATAATGCAACATGCAGAATATGCTTGAATGGCTAAACACGGCAGGTTTTCTGCATGTGTGTCCTGTTCATTCGGCAAGGGAAGCAGCGTGGGTCTGCATCTTGTTTCAAAGAACAAGGAATTGGATACAGCCAGCAGAGGCTCCACGAGCACCCGAGTGTTCCTATAGCTATGTTGGATGTTGACATATGTTTCAATCTGATGGTTGGCCTATTCTTCATTTTATTATTTTTTGTTTCAAATAGCTGTTTTTAACTGGTAAATTTATTGTCCCGTCCCGCCCCCCCCAAAAAATAATCTGCTTTGAGGTTTTATTACAATCAAGCAGTACAAAAATATTGTGAAATAAATAAATAAATACACCGAAGAACTTTGTGGGCTGTGGAAAACACCGAGAGCAGTATTCAACGGTCTTGCTCTATCAACATAAGGATTTCCTGTTGCGCAATGGTTCTTCCCCCTTCTCCCCACTCTGTGCATGCCCTGCAACTCTCCTCTAGGGGGCTCGATGAACCCCCCCCCCCCAAAGCAGTTTTAGGGGGCATGTAGGGGAAGGAGAAGTGGGGTTTGGAAAGTCCAGTTGCCTAAGTGGAAATCCTTGTGCTGACAGGGATAGTTACTTAGTGCTGCATTGGATATAAGCCCAAATTTAGAATTAGCTTACCTTAATTTTGATGGCATCCAAATGGTCTGTGATTTTCTTCAGCTGCGAATTGCATTCACCCGCCTGTAAATACAAACATCAACTTATTTGCCTTGCTTAGGGAAGCTTACAGATTTATCATTTAGTTGATTATTTAAATTTATTAACTGCTTTCTCGTCAAAATGCTCAAAGCAGTGTAGAAGGTTTAAAAACTATATTTAAAAAAAACAGAAACATGAACAATAAAATATGGAAACATTTCCAAAATATTAGTTAGTCCTTCTTGGAACATGTGTCAGTTTGGGATTTTTTAAATCATTGAATCATACTAAAAGTTGAAGTTCTGTGAACCTTTTGGGGGGGGGACTTTAAATAGCAGCTGCTGGTGGGTCAGGGTCACAACTGCAGGGAGAAGGGTTCATTCTTTCTTCCTGTGCCACACACCTGACACGCCCCCTCCCCCAACCAATGATGCTGTTAGTTGTGAGAAGCAAACTTCTATTGATGCAAAAAGGAACTTCACTCCATGCCAAACAGCAGCTTCAAGGGAGGGGATTATTTGTTGGGGCTGAGCTGCAAGAAGAGTTATCCCTCTTCTCAACAGTTTCAATCCTGGTGTCGTGCCGTGTCCCGTCCCCACCCCACCCCCACCCCGGATTATGTTTATTTCTGTATTTTTCATGTAGTCTGGCTTCCCTTTACATTTAACTTTAATGCTTCCAAGCACAATTCAAAGTGTTGGTGCTGAACTTTAAAGCCCTAAATAGCCTTGGTCCTGTATACCTGAAAGAGCGCCTCCACCCCCATCATTCAGCTTGGACACTGTGGTCCAGCTCCGAGGGCCTTCACTGCAAGTAGTGAAGTTACAGGGGACCAGACAGAGAGCCTTCTCGGTAGTGACACCCATTCTGTGGAACGCCCTCCCACCAGATGTCTTCTGAAAGTCAGATAGTTGTTTATTTCTTTGACATCTAAAGGCAGCCCTGTTTAGGGAAGTTTTAATGTCTGATGTTTTATTGTGTTTTTAATATTCTGTTTGGAGCCGCCCAGAGTGACTGGGAAAACCCAGCCAGATGGGCAGGGCATAAATAATAAATTATGATTATTATATACATTTAATCCCCCTATTCAAAACCTCTGACCTGTAAGAAAACAGCCATGACTGCTAATCCATCTGCCTGGCCAGCAGCCTCCACAAAACTGGCGTATTTGTCTGCGTTCCAATGGACCACGTGGAGCTAGAAAGCAAGACAATTGGCTACTATCAATCATCACTTTACTGAAACCAGACAACTTTCCGTAATATTTCACGAGGAGTATTTGGGACTAATTTAAACTTTTTGGTTTTTACAAGCCATCTTGAGGTATGAAGTCCTTTGGAAGCTCCATGCTTGTTGGTCCAAAGCTCTGAAGATGCGTTCTAGCCAGTCCTAGTCTTGGCCATTAAAAAAAAAGCAATGAAACAGTCTCTGGCCTGTTCACATGCCAGCCCTGCCCACTAGGCCATATTCCCCACCCTCATTTTCCCGACAGGAATCCTCAGATATACACGCTGGATTTGAGGGCTTACACAAGGTTCTTGGCTGCTACGGAAGTGCAAATGAGTGAAATATATGAATTCTGACTGCTCAGTTCATTAAATCATTCCGTATTCTGGAACGTAAAGGTGTCTCAAAACACTCGCACTTTTAAAAGCTGGACGGCACAACTTTTTTAAAAAATTATGCATGTTACAAAGAGGAAACAAGTGTTTTCGGTCGGAATGGCTTTTATTGTAATGGAAAACAACAAACGAAAAAGGACACAAGTCAAATCTGAAACACTGTGGGGGAGGCCCATTCCCAATGGCTTGTGACTTCTCTTTTAAAGGATGTATTTATCTTGTCTTACCACCGCTTCTGCACCACAGCTTGTTGGAGAACTCTTTTAAGGCCTGTTTCCTGTGTGAATCATCATCATCATCATCATCATTGGCACTCCTGTACGGCAGCCCGTTGGAGAAACCTGGGTCCAGTGGATGGGCCGTCCCAGCTAAGTGGGACCTTGAATCCATTATCCTGTTGAGTTCATCTGCCAAGGGAAGTTATGTCGTCTTCTCTGACTGCAGAGCAGCTCTTTCTTCTTGCATGTGCCAGTTTGGCAGAGGTGCATTCTTGCATTAAAGAGCCTTTTTTCTTCTTCTTCATGGAACTAAGCACTGCAAACTGCCACCTAGCCACTGATCGTTCGGAAGTCTCTCCACCTGTATAGTTACGCCTGGTTCTGTCTCAATTCTAGGGTCCTTTCTCCAAAACCAGAAGGGTTTCTCTATTGGTTCTTGAAGATGTTTATAACCAGCAGTGGGGAAACCTTTTTAGACTGACTAAAGATCCCTAGATATTGCCTCTTTCCATTTGGTTTCTTAGATGGAACTCATTTTTGTTTTCCAGCTAAATGTTTGTTTTGGAACATATTGTTTTCTAAGCACCTCTTATTAATTCTTTATATTCCATCTCACCTGGTTCCTGTGGAAAACATAAGTCTTTAAACACTGCAAATGTCATTTCCCACCCCCCAAAATTTATTTCCCCCACTGATTTTAGCCACTCAACATATTTCCCCACTTTTCTCTATTTCACTAAGGACATCGCTTCCCTCTGTCTTCAGCACTTGCATTAGTAATGAGTGCTTCCATTTCAGGTTACAATTCCATTAAAAATAAATAAATAACTGAACTCTAAAAAGTTTGCATCTTAATGTTAGTTATATAGAAGCCATTTACACTTTTTAAAGGTGGGGGGAATCAGTATTCCAAAGTGTTACCGTAAGTTATGAATAATGGCTTTTGCCTGAAAAGTTCCATTTCAAACACTGAAACAACTCAATGTCAGAGGAAGCAAAAATACTGAACATCCTGGTGCAGGGAAACCTTGATGTATCAAAAGTTTCAATGTGCACCTGAAGCTCCCTCACCTCCTTGTTCATTTCAATGAAGGCAGCAGATACAAGTGTATTTTCCTTTGAATAGAAGCACCCAATGCGTGTAAATTACAGCGCGTGCATCAGAGTACACGATACCTTGATACTTAATATTTTCTGCACACAAGTGCTATAACCACAATGCATTCAATCATGCCCATGTTGTTTTAGGGCATTTCCTGTTTATTGGAATGCTAATATTTTCTCGGCTTGTTTACAAGAACCCGACTAATGTTTTAGAATAAAATGAATTCCCACAGAAGCAATGGCAAAGTGTAAACATTTGTGCTCTTCTGTTCTGTGGCCTTCAGCAATAAACATACAAGACGGCCAACTCTCCGAGGACTGCCACACTTTATACAGCAGGTACGTCCTCTTTGTTTAGCACGTGTACCATGCAGTGGATACTGGAACACTTGAAAGGGAAAGGAGCATCCAGGCATACTGCAGACATGCGCTAGGAAGCTGAAGCATAGTGCAGCTCCTCCATGGGGGTCCCTGTGTGCTTACAGAGATGTGTCTTCCTTCAAATATTAGTGTTCACCGATATGTGGCAAACAGTGAAATTATATATGCTGTGCAATGAGCAAAGCAACCCCCATTAGTCAGCATAATTTATAGAAACTTTTCTGCGCAGTGTGCAAATGAAAGGCAGATTGATAATACAGCTGGATGCATTTTCCAGAAATGATAAGAGGCAGATTCTAGGGGAGTTGGGGGGGGGGGGGAAACGGACAGCAGTCCTGGTGAAGCATAATGAGATTTACAACTGTAAACGAATGGTCTTTCCATTGCAGAAATCACTTCGACATGTTAAAACAGGCCTGCTTATCAAAGAACGGCTGTAAAGATGCAGTCAGTAAATCACAACTATTCATATAGTTCAGTGAAGTGCTTTACCTCTGCTGCAAATTTTGTCCCATCCACTGCATGCTCAGAGCCAATGTCATCACTGGGCCCCCAATGGAAGTGAACTTGCCGCAGCCTATAGTTTCCAATGAGTGGACCCCCACTCAGCACTATAAATATAAAAACGAAGGGCAGCATTGTTAGAATAATGGAAACCCAAGAGAAACGTGACATTTCCTTGTCACTGCCAAAGGGCCAAAACAAGCAGGATGTGAAAGAGTGTGACTGGATATCCCAATTTTAAAGTACCGGTAGTTGCAGGGGAACTCTGATTTTGACCAGAGTCACAGCACTGGAGAAGGGCTTGAACCCCCACCCCACCCAACCCCACCCCAATTCTCTGGATCTAAATCTCCATCTCCACAATAGAAAATGCAGGCAACATACAAAGGCGGGGAGCAATTTAGATCTGAAACATGTTGCTGGGAGAACTGGTTAGCTTGTCCTCTTCCAGCACTACTCCTCCGACCAAAACTGGGGACATAGCACAAGGCTACAGTTTCCCTGTAAATTCCCCGTTTCTCCTGGAAATTGCTGGACTACATGGATCTTTGGGTCGAATTCAGCAAGGCAGTTCTTAGAATTTCTGCACAGGTGTGTGTATATGTTTTCTCCTCTAATACTTGCAGCAGAACTTTCTGTATAAGTATGTTTGCCCATCTGCTATGAAAATAGTGTTTTTTAATACTAAGATCTTCGACTACTGAACATAATAACATCTGAAATTAGCAGGTAATCACTTGACTTGCTGTTTCATCCCCCACCCCCACCCCACTCCTTAATCATCTCATTTTGGGGAAATGAGCTTAGGGCCGGGACATAACTTGCCCGCTGACTACAGGCAAAAATGGAAATGAGAAATCTGAACTGCTCACATGAAATCAGACCTACGATCAGAAACAAAGGCTCCGGCTATGCTGCAGACTAAATGAAAGCTGTGTTTGGAAGAGGAATTTTGCCAATTTAAACAGGGTTTGGTGGGGGGGGCAACTGTTCAGCTCACTTGCTGTGTATAAGACTGAAATATCTTCAGACAGGATGAGGCTAGGGTGTTTGAACTCTGGTAAATTCAGATAGATGCAATTGTGGATGTTATGAGAATGCTAAAATAATCTTAAACGATAGGCCTAGCTCGCAAGTCACTTTAAACCATAGTTAAAATAAACTATGGTTTCATGTGAAATGAGCAGTGTGCTGGTACATGAGGCTCGCATAACTAGTGTTTTGCTCCTCCTAAAGTCCTGTCTGTCCTTGGTAAGCGGAAACAAATCAGAAAGCTTGCTTTGTGTTATGTTGGTTTACCTCTGGTGGTTTATCAGACTTGCAAACCAGGCCTATCAATTGCAACATTTCCTCAAACAAACAATAAGTGCTGATTTTACATCATGCCAAGCCAGTCTCTGGTTAGTTTCATCCCCAGAGCACAGAAGGGAGGAGCGAAATGTGGTCTTTTGCCCATTCACAGCAAATCATAGTTTAAAGTACCATGCAAACCAGACCACATAATGTTATATCACCTCAGGAAATACCGAGAACCGTCCTAAAACAAAAGCAGAATGAAATCTACCACAAAAACAAACCTGATTTATTTTCAGTGTCATCAAATTCCACACTGGTGGAGTGTCCATTGTTGAGTATAACTTTAGCAGAGGAAGGGTCATAGTTAGGGTAGAGAGGACGCAGAGTGGGGTCATATTTGGTCGTCTGGGTTTGGATATCAATGGGAGATTGACGGTCTCCAGTAGCGAGAGGGAAAAGTTCCTTCCAGCGAGAAGGCCCTAGAATGTATTGCAGTAGGAAAAGGTGTTCATTAAAATGCATTCCATGCAGCCAGAGAAACAAAGGAATTGTCGTGAGAAAGTAATCACAAGAACCTACCTGGATTTTCTTATTTTTTTTTCTTAAAAAATATTATTCAGATAATTAAAAATGGATGGATTTAAAGGGATGGAAAGTACACCGCCCAGTTGTCTTTGGTGAGCTATAAGGCAGCTCTCTCTACATAAATAGGTCTTAAATCTAATATGAATTAAATACCCAAGGATGCGAGTTAGAACCCTCGGGTGGGTCATTTTCTGCCTACTTCCAGGCATTCTGGTCATTAGGAATGCAGCAGGCACCTGAAATTGACACACATGCAATAGATTCAGAGAACATTTCCCCCACCAGTTGATTAATGTGCAATTGACACATCTAAAATGCTTCATTCTGGTTCCATTCCTATATGGGACAGCATGCAAATTCCTGCATCGCAGGGGGGTTGAACTAGATGGTCCTTAGGGTCCCTTCCTCTGAAGTGGTGCAATCAATTCAGCTACTGCCCCAGATCTCTGCCATTGTTACATGGCCAAAGTTGTCCAGGCCCCCGGCCGTTTGGTGGTGTTAACTCACATAATACATGCATATTTTAAATTACAGGGCTGAAAACCAATTTCCTAGGCTAGAGTTCAGTTTATTAGGAGGTGCCATCCTTTGGAAGAAAAAGGAAAAAGAATCAAAAGTTCTTAGCATATTTACACTTAAATTAATTTTATGCCATTTAAACTGTCACAGCTATCTTCCACGAGAATCTTGGGAACTGGTGAAGGGGTTAAACCCCCTCTGTATTAAACACACACACACACACACACACACACACACACACACACACACAGTTCATAAAACTGCAGTTCTCCCAATTCCTTGGGGAAAGGGAAATAACGGTTCAACCACAGATGGACCATCAGATACTAGCACATTTTTAGGTGCTTTGGTGACCAGCCCCGGAGATTTGTCTTATTTTGCATGTTAATGCATAATGTAACATTCTAAAGAACAAAAAAAAAAAAATGCAGCCGGGGGGGGGAGGGGGAGGAGAATCAATTCTAGTTATCGGGTTCCTTTTTATTCAAGAATTCTTCACAAGGAGAGGATTAGCTCCAGTGTAGAATCATATCTGTCGGGAATGCTTTTGGTAAACTAAGGGTATACACCTCTGCTATCCTACCGGTGGCTTCCAGTTCCTTAGAATGTTTGTGGGGATTATAAGCAGCCTTCTGGAGATCTGCCTGTCAGTTTCCAAGTGATCTACCAGTGTGCAAATAAAATATGCCAATATTGATTCATCACAGATTTCCAGGGATCTTTGCTTTAATCCTAGCTGTATGTCTCTAGCACCAAAGTGTTCCTCCCCCCCCCCTTAATACTCTTGTGGGGGGAGGAGCACGAAAGTTAACAAAAAAAATTGTTTTCACTTCATTTTAGCAGTATGAATTATAGTATTATTTGCATAGCACATTTCAGTCGTCCGGTGTCCTTTATCTACATTAGCTCAGAAATCCTTACAACAGCTTTGTAAGGTAGGCAAGTATTTTTATCCCAAGATTGCAGGCGGAGGGTTGAGGCTGGCTTACTTACTGAAGGCAACCTACTGAGTCCGACAAGATAACATCTTGACCCACTCTGGGCCTCTAATTCTCAGAAAACACCATCACACCTAATGTTATCTGGGATGCACAGTTTGTTTGACGTCAAAACATGTTTCTGTCCCACCAAGATTATCTGTCCCGCAGGCTTTCAAGCTGTGTTTCTTACCATATGTGGTAAGTCAAATTATAGCCCCAAAATGGGTCGCCTACACAATTACTTGAAATAGTTTTCTGCTTATAGAATCACTTTAGCATATAACACCAAAAGCACCATTTGCAAAGTAACGTTCCTACCACTGTAAATTTTAACCAACTTTTCAGCTGTGCAACTCGTAAGTTAATTAAGCAGTGTGTTGATTACACTACCCAGGTTTAAACCACTGAGCCTCTTGGGCTTGCCGATCAGAAGGTCGGCGATTCGAATCTCCACAACTGAGTGAGCTCCCGTTGCTCTGTCCCAGCCCCTGCCAACCTAGCAGTTTGAAAGCACGCCAGTGCAAGTAGATAAATAGGTACCGCTGCGGCGGGAAAGTAAACAGCATTTCCGTGAGCTCTGGTTTCCGTCATGGTGTCCTGTTGCGCCAAAAGTGGTTTAGTCATGCTGGACACATGACCCAGAAAGCTGTCTGTGGAAAAACGCCAGCTCCCCCAGCCTGAAAGCGAGATGAGCGCTGCAACCCCATAGTTGCCTTTGATTGGACTTAACCGTCCAGGGGTCCTTTACCTTTATAATTTAAAGAAAGTTTGAAAACTACTCCTCTGTTACTGTGCCACCCTTCTCTGTAGCCATGAACATTTTATCACCTGTTAACCACAGATGTGGAGTAGAATATATGTATATATATATATATATATATATTTAAAAAAAAACAACTATTGAAGACTACTGTATTCTAGTTGTAGGGAAATGATCTGGTATTTCCAGTTCAGAACTCTTCTGTGTTTTCAACACACAGCACAGCTTGTAGTAGTACCACATCACCCAAGGTTCCCCAGATCCCCAGTGCACTCAGAGAGATTCTTGAAACCAGGAGTTCCAGTGCGCAGCTAGAACATTCCACACATTTTGTATGCAAAGCCCCCCATGACAGAGAAAACACCTGGGACATCCATTCAACATTTTGTATTCACACTAAAGCCCTGCATGTCACTAACACTGCTCATGATGTTTGCCAGCCACCTATTTAGTTTGCAGAGGAGGTACCTTGCTAAAGTATCATATATTATTAAGAACTCATTTGGTGTGCCACCATATGCAGCAGAACACAAAGCTGTGCCGTTGTATCTTCAGTATGTGTCTTGCTAAACAGACCTCATCCATCCTTCTGTTGAATCAAGATTAGGCAACTGCAACCCAATGCAGCATAGAGAGCTTTTAACAGTACAGTACAATCCTATACATCCAGTACAATCAGAAGCGAATCCCATTGAGTACAGGATTGCAGAAGGTAATGCTGAACCATTCCATTTACTAAGTTGCCTTGCCAGGTACATATGGACTAAGAAGTGCTGGATCTAAAGTGGCATTATTAGTTAGATTATGTTTATTCTGTAAGGTATAACGAGTATCAAAAGTCAGCGTTCTCCCCCAGTTAATTAACTGAGCCCCCAGAAATTTAGGGAATGCAAAGATGTATTCAGCTTGGAAGGATTGAGGGATACATCACAAAACAAGGTTGTTTTGGTGCAGAATGAAATATGTAAGCTGCACCCTAACTGTAAAGGTCGATTATTGCTCACACCTTTCTCTAGCGCAAGATGCTGTATTTTATATGCTACATTTTATACATGATGCCTGATCCCAAAGAACCATGAGAATTCTCCAACTCTTGCTGTTCTACACTTTCCCCTCTCTAAATCCAGAGATTCCCTATAACATACTTTGAAAATCTGAATAGAAAGCTGCATCGACTGCATAGGGAACCTCTGGATTTAAGATTCAGGGAGGAGAAAGTGTGGGACATCAGTAGCTGGAGGGGAAAGCCATATGAAAGAGGGAGAATTAAAGGAAACAAGAGGGATATAGAAAAGCCCATAGACTGCATTTGCAAGTAGAATTGGGGCATGCAGGCAGAGCTGCTACGAAATTAAAAAGGGCTGAGTTCTGCAACTGCTTGGTTTTATTTTTCATTGTTGTTTTAATCCTTGTTCCCCATTCCTCACTTTGATCTTTATCTATTTTATATATATATATATATATATATATATATATATATATATATATATATATTATTAATTAAGCTCATACCAAGAACAAACTTAGTTGGTCTCTAAGGTGCTACTGGAAGGAATTTTATATTTTATTTAGTATTAATTAAGGTAGAATTTAAGTTTAGAACTCCTTCACTCTATGGCATTGCAGCAAATCACTTTGGTGGTTCAACACCTCTGAACGCTTCATACAGGTTTGTGTTTAAGTTAAGCCCTACTGAATTCAACAGGGCTTATGCCCAAGTAATGGGGTCAGGACTGCTGCCTAAATTGCTCTAAAACATGAAGGTAAAATTCCTAGTGGCTAGAATGCATGTTTGGTTTCCCTCCTGCATTCTGACATGAACAACAGTCACACATAACACAAAGAATCAGAGTGGAAATACATGTGTTTTTTGAGTGCCTCACGGAAAAGGTCTCATGTGTAGACTGCCCTAGCACAGATTTCAGAGGTTTTACAGAGTTATAGAGTCGCTTATAGGAGCGGAATAAACAGTGTGGAATGTAATATTATTAATGCAATACCACAAAAGGGGAAAAGGAAACCAATTCATGTTAAACTACCACTGCTTTGCATCTCATTTAGCAGTCACTATATATATATATATATATATATATATATATATATATATATATATATACACACCTCCCGCGCCCCGGAAAAAAACAATGCAAATCAGCTGCTGTTTTTCGTTTTGCAAGCCTTAAGAAGTTCCCCGTTATCTCCCAGAAGCAGCAATGCATCCCCAAAATGCTTTAAAAACCCCTAGTTTAAACCCCATTTCAAATCGTATCTGGCAAGTGAATTGGTTTGGCAAATTGTGATTAACAACACTTAATAGAGATCAATCCCTTTCCCACCTCCACTTGTCTACAACCGCTATAACTTGCAAACAAATTCCACTGCCCCGGATCGGGATGCGCGTGCGGAGGAACTGGCCTCAGCGCTTCCCCCGCACATAAAAAGTTGCCCGTGCCTTCTAACTCACTTATTGCACGGACTTTGCATGTCGCCAAGGTCCCAATTAAAAATAAACACCTAAGCGGAAGCATGCAAAATCCACCCCTGCTGACCCCCCCGGGGCCCCTACAGCCCCCTCCCGTCCTGCTCTGATTGCCCCAGAGAGCCAACAGCAGCTCTCCCCCCTCACCGTTGTGCTCATCGTATCCCCAGTGGTGCATCATGGCTAGTCCCCTAACGGGATGCTCTGGCTGGTGCCGCTGCAGCGAGGACGCAGAGAGGCGGACGCTCCACGAGGCAAGGGACCAAGCGCGCCCAGGGCGGCCCCGCGGCGCCTTCTTATGCTCCGCGCGCCCTGCAGAGCCACACTTAGCCGCCAGGGGACCCAAGCGAGGGCGTCGCGGCGGCGCCACCCTCGGGCGCCCAGTCACTCGAGAAGACGCGCAAGGCACAAGCTGGGTCGCTTTGTCTGGCCCTCTCTGCTTTCATATAGATGTATTAGAAAGCATTTCGAGGCCGATCCTCAGCAGCTTTACACAGCCTGCTGCTGGATCAGGACCAGCATCCCGTTCTTACGGTGACTGACTAGACGCGGGTAGGAAGCCTGCAAATTGGACGTGTGCGCGGCAGCACTCGGCCCACCTGCGATTCCCAGGAACTGGGATTCAGACGCATGGTTCCTGCTGCAGTGGCAGCAGAACCTAGCTAGCCGTCCTAGCTAGTAGCCAAACGAGTTACTTCCTAGTAAGATGCGCAATGGATTAGGAACGTCGAGGGGGGATTCCTGCTGGATCAGCTCCCAAATACAGTACATCTAAGCCAGCTCTGGCCCCTGCTCCCGTGCATTTGGAAGGATTTCCAGCGGAGTAGCCCCGCAGTGAGGGACGCGGGTGGCGCTGTGGGTTAAACCACAGAACCTAGGGCGCTTGCTGATCAGAAGGTCGGCGGTTCTTATCCTCACGACGGGGTGATGTTCCCGTTGCTGGGTCCCAGCTCCTGCCCATCTAGCAGTTCGAAAGCACGTCAAGTGCAAGTAGATAAATGGGTACCGCTCCCGCGGGAAGGTAAACGGTGTTTCCGTGCGCTGCTGTGGTTCCTTTACCTTTTATTGTACATGTAAGGTGATAGTTCTTACTATGTGAAATGTGCTCATTACATTCATGCCATGGCAGGTTTTCTGGATCTGGATGGAAAACGTTCAGCAGAAATCACAGGAAGATCATCCAGTCCTAACCTGCTATTTGAAAGGCAAGCCCATCTATCTAGAATATTTTCCTCTCCTGTCAACCCTCTTTACAGTTTGGACGACAAAGGGACAGAGAGAGCAGCTGCACTACACAGAGGAATAGCTCTCTAGAGCCGCTGGCATGCATTGTGTAGGCAAGAAATGAACACGAATGGCAAATTGTTCAGTGCCGCCTCTTGGTTTATCTGCTCCCAAGGCAGCAAGAGAGAGATGCTTGTTGAGAATGAGCACAAAAGGGATATGTGAGAACAAGGAGATAGTGCAAAGAATACTGGCTGGGGAGATAAGAGATTGCCCTTTCCCCAGCCCATATACTGCAAAACCTGTTGCAACTACTGCCACACTGGTAAACTGGTGTTGAGCAAAAAGCCTTCAGAAAAACCACTGAATTGCTTATATAAGAGTGTGTGGTACCTCTGAAATAGAACACACTGATCTTCAACTATTTCAAAACTCTGCGAGTTTCCCCCTCTAAGGTTTTGCCTCCATAATAATGTGCTGTCGTAAAGTGAGTCAGAGTAGCATGGTGGCTAAGAAACAGAATTGTGATTCAGTTCAAATCTCACCTCTTGCCAAAAACTCACGAACCTCTCAGCTTCAGCTTTCCCTTATCCACAATATGTGGGTAACACTGACTTCTGTTTCAGTGTATCTGAAGAAGTGTGCATGCACACGAAAGCTCATACCAGGAACAAACTCAGTTGGTCTCTAAGGTGCTACTAGAAAGAATTTTCGATGTGGGTAATAATCTTTTTTTGTCCTACCTTTCAGAATTGTTGTAGGAATAAAGCAATGCAAGAATGCTATGTCTTATCACAAAATGTGCCGTACTGGCAAGTCCGTTCTGTCAGAACTGTAAAACCAGTATGCACTTGAAGGTAGTGCAATTCTCTGTACACTCAGGCACTTCCTTATTTCAGTAGTTTTGCTGTTGGAACAAATTCTTAGCTTCAATGATTGGCAAAAGAATGAAATACCTCTCAATAATCAAACTTCTGGATGAATGCATCCAGAATTCTGTTCTGACCTCTAAGACAACTGCGTAATACTGAAAGGGAATCTGAAAGGGAATAAAATGGAAAATATGTAATTGCGGCCAATATGTCACACAAAAAGAAGACAGAATTCTGGGCTGACCCGTGTGTAGAGGTCCAGGCAAGCTGAACACAAGCCATTTCTCCTCTTTTCTGTCTATGACTTCTTTAGCATTGTCTACAGCAGTCCTGGGCAAGGTGATTGCTTCTTAAAGGTGCATCCATGTGGCATTTTGAAGAGCATGTGAGTGTGCAGGCATGTATGTATACATCCAGTGCACACATCACATCTACTTATCTGAAATCCTGGACAGCCGCTGCTAGTCAGTGTAGACGGTTCTAAGATAGATGGACCAATGGTCTGATTCAGTATAAGGCAGATTCCTATGTTCTTATTTTACAGCATGTGTGGAACAGACCTTAAACAAACTGTGTGAGCTAAAGGGAACCTTGGTTTGTGCCCCTGGAAACACCAGTTTTTAGGGAACTGCAGTGAGGATAGACTATTGCCTTCATGCTTTACTTGTAGGCTTGTGATTGGCCACTGACTGAAACAGGATCCCAGACGTGTGCACACAATATAGCATTTAAGCCCATTTCACTCAAAGCATTCTATCCACTGTAGTCTGTAACTCTGTGAGGAGTAAACTACAGAGTCCAGAATTCTTTGGGTGAGGTGGACAATGTGCTTCAAATGTGTTTTAATGTGATCCAGCAAGCAACTTTCATCGTGTTTTAAAATATATTAAATATAAGAGCGCATTGCCACCTTCAGTTTGGTGCTGATATTGCAATTTGGGTTATATTTTCCAAAGCGCCTAGGCAGGTTTGCCCCAACAAAGCCATTCTAAAACTGAGATTCCCAAAATATGTGATCGTCTGCAAAATATACAGCTTTCTACCCTTATTTGTCAAGCATAATTGCCTCTACTTGCAGTGTTCAGACACTGGGTGTTGCTGCTTATGCAGCGAAAGCCACAAGAGAGAGGTGTCAGTTGGCTTGAGGGAGCCCTTGCGGAAATACTCAAAATACCAACCAAGAGAATACCCTTCTAGGAACCGCCAAAACAACCCAATGAAGACTGAATATGCTCAATGGGCAGGGAATGCTGAATGTGTGTACAGTAAATGTAATGTAAAATCAGGTGGAAACAGAAGTTAGTGGCTAAGATCTAATCAAATCCGCAACACGCACGCACGCACGCACACCCCTGCAAGTTTCTTCCACGCGAGCACAGGCAAAGATTGCGCCACCCAGGGGAGCTCTCCGCAGACACTCAGCTTCTGGCCCGGGCATGTAGCTGGGGAACTCCCTGTCGCTTTCGGATGGCGCCATACGCCGGCGCAGCCGCACGTGGTGCAGTAGGCAAGGCAAGAGCCTGGAAGCCGGACGGGTTTGCGAGGCGTTGGCTGTGTGTGTGCAAAGAAGGTAAAGCCGTGGGAAGAGCAGGGGAGTGAGGCGTGGGCTCGGACTTCAGGGTGTACCCGCGTTTTACCCGCGTGTAAGCGGGATATGTAAGCGGCGCAGAGTGCAACTGCGGAACTTTGCCCCCCCCCCCCCGCAGGAGGCAGTGATGGCCACCAAGTTTTGTTGGGCAAATTTGTGGAGGGCGAGGCTGTTAATGGCTCCTTACCCACGATGGCTGTGGGTGGGAAGCAGCAAGGCGCCTATATGGCTGGGAACCGGATGAGGGGAGAGGGGCTCTTGCGCTCACCGGGTCCTGCTCAGGGCCGGATTTAGGTTTGATGAGGCCCTAAGCTGCTGAAGGTAATGGGGCCCTTTATATGTCCAGCTGTCCTTTGTCAACAACAAATTGTCGCTGTTTTTGTGTGTTGAATATATGCTATATGGTAAATTTATGGACTTAATAGGTACCTAAAGCCATTTGTACATAACAAAATATGTACTTTATCTAAGTAATTGTTGAGCTGAAATACAATTAAGAGGAAGTATATTAATAGTGAATTTTTTTGGGGGGGGGGCAAGAGAGTGGGGCCCTGAGCAATAGCTTGTTTTGTTTATACGTAAATCCGGCACTGGTCCTGCTTGAGGTTTTCCAGAGGACACCTGTGCGGTCTCTAGGATAACAGTCTGCTGGAGTGGATGGGCCTTTGTCATGTCATGTTGCAGTGTATCTTCAGGGCCTAAGAGGAGTGCTCCTGTTTACAGCTGCAACCAGCCCGGAACCCTTATTGGGGAGATTTTCTTCTCCCTATGCAGCCCTACTTCCTTTGGTGTGCTGTAGTTTCTCAGATGTTGGACTACCATTCCCAAGATCTCTGACCATTGGGCATGCTGGCTGGGGCTGATGGGAATTGTAGGTTGGGGACTCAAGATCGGAAAAGGCTGTGCTAGAGGACTGCCAATGCAAATGGACATTTTATGGCTGCGTGTGGGAAAGGGCACACAGTTCTGGAGAGGATATAACTCCTTTTTATTTTTAAGGTTTTTT
This sequence comes from Lacerta agilis, assembly GCF_009819535.1. Taxonomy (NCBI): domain Eukaryota; kingdom Metazoa; phylum Chordata; class Lepidosauria; order Squamata; family Lacertidae; genus Lacerta; species Lacerta agilis. Next base: position 59,457,953 of record NC_046318.1, on the reverse strand, counting down.
TATTTAAAATGTTTTTGATTTACAAAGGTGTGTGCAATGTCTCTCTCGTATTTTTTCCATGTAACGTTTTTACAGATCAGTTTGGGTTGTTGAGACATTAGGAAGAGAAGGGGGAGAGGTGGGTGGGATGAGAAGAAGACACCTTCACCCTGGTAAGGTTCCCCTTCATCACACACACAGCCCAACAAGACAATGACAAAAATCTACCGACAGCATACAAATCAATATGGCTAACCTGATCAAAAACACCCACCCACCCCACTCACACAGGAAACCAAAGATCACCACAGCCAACCACAAATGAACAATCACACCCTACGCCAACCCCGACCTCTCTCACCGCCAAAAGAGCACAAGCGAACAACAGAGAACCTACACAAACAACGCTGACACCAAACCCTACATAGATTAAGTAAAATAGAAACATCGTCACCCCAACTCCTTTTTCTTCTAGTGCCCCTTTGTAGAAGAGATGGGTGCGACCCTGGTTCTCCAGATGTTGTTAGGCTCCAGTTCAGATGATGATCGCAAGTTCTGGGTTGGTTCGTATGGGGAGAGGTGGTCTATTGCTCTGCTGTGAAGCTGTACTGGCTGATTCAGATTACTGTTTGCACCCTGCTGGCCCTTTAAACTTGTTGCTTACAATCTTAATACACTTGACTTAAGTGTGCACTTGAATTCTGGGTTGAATTGTAGCTATTGTATGTCATTTCTTAGCACTTGAATAGGCAGGCATTTGGGTTTATAGCTTCATTTTATGCAAGTCTCAGTTGCTTTAATGGGAGTTCTTCCCACATAAGTGTGTATGACTGCAGCCTTATTTGCATGAAAGATTCAATGAGCTTTTAAGTATTATTGCTTACTAGAGCAGCCAAAACACATTATTTAAACTCTTGAAAACAATATTTTAGGCAATGGGCAAGAACAAGGCAAAAAGTCAGAAGCCAATGAATGTATTCCATGTGGCCAACAAGAAAATAGCGAAGGTTAAAAGGAAAGCAAAGCCAGTGACGACAAATCTAAAAAAGGTTAGTTTTAGAAGATTCGTTCTTGGTATTGTTTTGGATTTTTCATGAGCAACATCTTAACAACATGTGCTGTGCATGGTAAACAGAAACAACCCTAGTTTATGGCATACACCATTCTTTCTCAACCTTGGGTCCCCAGGTATCGGACTACGACTCCCATCATCCCTGACTGCTTGCCCTTCTCACTAGGGATGATGGGAGTTGTAGTCCAACGCCTGGAGATCCAAAGTTGAGAAAGGATGGCATATGCAATTGCAGTGATGGAAGGTACAGGACATTCTACTAGCCCCATTCTTCAAATTCAAGGTGAATGAATGCATTGGGGGGGGGGAGGGGATTGTGCCTGCTGACCCAACATCTCCATAACTTCAACTGAGGTTGGTGAGGCCAGAAAATATAACCCAGCTCTCCCTCCATATGCATGTAAAGGCAACAACAATACTCAGAGAATTGTATTGCTGGAAGTGACCCAAAGGGTAATCTTGTCCAGTCTCCTGCAATGCAAGAATCTTTTGCACAACATGGGGCTCAAACCCACAACCCCGAGATTAAGAGTCTCATGCTGTACCAACTAAAGAGCTATCCCTGGCTCTATTCATGACTTTCTCTTGGCTGAATAGAGACACAGGTCACTTCCAGATTACCCGTTTAATGAGCATTCATCCTGATTTATTTGCTGGGAGCTTAGATGACATTGGCTGTTTAATGATTTTGTTTCCAGTCACTCATCACTTGAGAGTCTGATCTTTTGGGAACATGGGTTTGTTTTAACCAGAGCTCCAAATCAGCTTTAATTGTACAGTACAGCCTGAATCTGCTGGAATGGGATTGAATTGCCCCAAGAACAGCAACAGTCTGGAAATGCCTGTAGTAATTTTCTCATGTTTAAAATCTGTAAGCCCGATTCTTGAAAGTGAGTGATGCAAATCTACTTTTGCATATTTTTGAAAGACTTCGCCCTGCCTCAACCTAATGAACAAGCTGAGCCATTATGTAAGAATGGTTCCCTTGGTGAACTTTTGAAATCTTAGTATCGTTTAGTGTCATGTATATCCGCCAAAGTTATTTTAAAACACAACATATTGAGTTTCTATAGCTCAGGGGTGGCCAACTCACAAGAGACTGTGATCTACTCACAGAGTTAAAAACTGGCAGTGATCTACCCCCTTTTGGGGGGTTCAGGTCAAAGTTGTTGAGTTTTCAGGGTGGAGGTAAAATGTTTAGCTTTTTTTAGGTGAGCCACAGTTGTTCAGCTTCTTTAGGGGGAGCCAATGATCTACCAGTGATCTACCGCAGGCATCCAGTGATCTACCGGTAGATCATGATCTACCTGTTGGACATGCCTGCACACAGAAAATGCTTTTAGGTTGATCTTGAAATACAAAAGCCTAAAATTTGTTTTCTTTCCCCCCCAAAGATTAATATTGTGAACGATGAAAAGGTTAACATGGTGAATAAGGTATTTACAGAAGTACAGAAAGAAGTTAAGCAATTGTCCAAAGCCATTTCATCAGACTCTCCAAAGAGCTTTCAGGTAATTCCTTTGCCTTATACAAAAATAAAGTAAAGCCTCTTTTCACAATGTACTAGAGTTATAAGGGGAATGTAAACCCATTGTGTTACTTGGAACTTTGCGATATTAATTTATTGCATTTGATTTTGGCATGGAAATCTGTTCCTATATGTTTGGATCTAGATATCCCTTTTACTCTTTCATTTGGCATCAGTTACTGTATTTTCTTGTGTTACTATGCTGCATTTAGGCTTCAGTTTTCAGTGAGATGGTGGTTGTAAGTGTATTCTTAAATTAAACATGGACACTGGACCCAAATCGCTGAGCATGTGTGTTTCCCTCATCAGATTCCAAAAGCTATGGAAGGTGAACCAGCCAACGTAGATGCTGCTGCTGACTTGCTGTCACAATTGTAGTACCAAATAGTATGTATTACATCAATATTGCACCCCTTGATAAATCGGCAAAAAGCAACTTTGTATAGTTTTATTTTAAAAATCTTGTTAATGTACAAGCATTGGCACCCTTTTAATACAAACTACAAATAGTGCTTTCCTAAATCTAGGAATGTGGAATGTCAGAAGTAAAAAACAGAGAACAAAATAAAGTGCTAATTAAAAAGGCACTCCACAAAAGTGTTCACTGAAACAATGTAGCATAGACTAGTTAATGTCCTTCATTCTACAATTGGCAGTGGGAGTTTTAAGACATAAAAGGTCAGAATTCTGGAATGATTGTAGAGGATTTCCAGGTGTATAAAACACAGCAGTCTGGAGTTGTACAGGAAGCAGAGTTGGGCTTAGGAAACTTTAGTTCCTAAAGAACAAATAAAAAGAACTGGGGCTTTCAAGTAACTGTATTAAGTTACCGTAACATCTCTAGGAACACCAATCCCTGCACTGCAGTAAAATGAAGCTTCTGTTTTACTGAGTTTATAAGTTGATCAAAATAATGAAGTACAGGGGGAAAGGTACACCCGGTGTTGGTGAACTACAGAAGTTTTACATTCATTATTTTAAATACTTGTGTTATGAAATTAAGTCTACAATATTATATCGTTAGAGGTAGATGAGGCAATCTGGCTGCATCAAATCTAGTAGTTCAGTATCTGCACATCAAAGAGGTCACAGACTCCTTCGTTATCATCCAGGTTGAAGTTGTAGTCATCTCCAGGAGTAGGAGACAGCCGTAAGAGGGGGAAAACTGCAGAGGGGAAAAGAAATATCATTTTAAGCACAGTTTGTGTGAAACAGCTACGGTACCAGTCCTTTGCAAATGAACACATAACTATCCTGATTTCTAGTTCTGAACTGGCATTATTATTCTCCCGGCCTCCAAAGTCATTATCATTGCTGCCACATTCACCAACATCCTGGAAGGCTGCTTAGGCATAAGACTTTGCTGAGAATGAGGTTGGCAAAGATCCTGCTCTTGTACATATGACAAATAGAAATTCATGCTAGCTTTGGCTGTACAGTGGTACCTTGGGTTACGTACACTTTAGGTTACATATGCTGCTAACCCAGAAATAACGCTTCAGGTTAAGAACTTTGCTTCAGGATAAGAACAGAAATTGTGCTCTGGCGGCACAGCAGCAGCGGGAGGCCCCATTAGCTAAAGTGGTCTTCAGGTTAAGAACGGACCTCCGGAACAAATTAAGTACGTAACCAGAGGTACCACTATACTGGGTAGAAAGGCAAAGAACTGGTAGAAGGGATATCCAATTTGTTACTAAAAGCATACAGCGCAAAATGTTAATGTGTCATTATGTATTTCTTTAAGTCTGTTTAGCAACTCAAATCTTGATGGGTCAGCACAGCAAAAATGAATACCCTGCAATGGAATTTATTACCCTCTGGTGAAGTCCATTTAGCATGGGCATGTAGAACGACTGTGTACATTATCTTGTGGGATTTTATGAACAAGTGAAATCAAGTAAAGAATGAGACCGAGGTAGTTCCTTGTTCACAAGCAGCCTGTATAAGGAACTCAGGTTTGCACACCCCTGGACTGCAAGATAAGCTTTGGACCCCCATGTAATATACTGCCAATACAACGAGACCCTTTTTTACAGGATGCCCCCACAAATCATTTCAAAACCAAAGCACCATTTTTTCATGATGTACTATGGCAGCTTAATTATATTCAAGTCAAATTACAGGAATAAGGAACTAGCAGTGTTGTGCTATGAAATGAGCTTTAAACACATATAATACAAAAATGTAGATTGGATGATGTCGTATTGTCATCCAATACACTTACTGTGCTGAAAATGTAGAAGTGTTAAATTGTATTTTCCCACCCCCTCAGGTATGAAGTGGAAGGGACAGCTCACAACCAGCTTATATAATTTGGAAAAAGCAACTGAAACGCCTCTGATGGAATCAAAAAGACATGAGATGCGATAGTCTTCAGGCAAGAGCAGAGATGTTGCACGAGTTATTTAAGATGAAGACTCCCATCCATATGGTGCACATATAGAAGGGGGCCAAGTCATTTTTCTGAACAGGTGGGCTAATATTGTGGGACTCTGAAACAGCAAGTGCACTGAAGTGAAACAACCATTTTAAAATAAGCATATCAACCACAATTATAAAATTAAAATTTCTTTGTTGACTTGTTAATGGAATGCAACAAGGTTACAAAGAAAGCAGTTGTTGAATTTGCTTGCTTCATTCAGAAAAAAGTTATGACTCCTTCAATCAAGATTCTGCAGAAGCAGGGTGGCTATGAAGATTAGTTTGACTGCTGAGAACATTTATTTTTTATTTACAGCTGAAGTGCAAAACCATTTCACCAAGATGCTAAAGATCATAAACATCTTTGAGAGGAAGCTTAATAAAAAATGAAGCTTAATTATTATAGGGGATAGAGGGACAACCTAAAGCTGATTCGGTGGTGGAAAGTCCCCACATCCTACTAATTCATGGGCAAATTCAAAAGGGAAAAACACCATATATAGCATTTGAGAAATTTGTGGGGAAAACTTTGGACCAGGCATGCTGCTGGTACAGATTCCTTATACACAATTTGGCAGAGCAAAGATTTATTTTGCAATGCAGTTCATACACCACTGGCAATTATTAGTGTTGGAACATGACGCTTTTTGGATTGTGCAAAAAGAAAACTCAGGCAGAGTCTGCTCAGGCATTTTATAAGGGACATTCTCCTGGTGAGTTTAGTTTGAGATTCATGTTCAGCAATCTTGTATTGGCACAGGGGCATCATGGGTCGAATCCTGACTAAGTTTGTTAAATTTTAGCCTCACTTAATTCCAGTTGGTCCCAAGTTCAACCAATGTGCTAGTCAGGATTCAATCCCATGTGTGAAGTGTGAAACAAAATGACACTTTGGACAGGAGGAAACTACTAGCAAGAGGAGGAGTAAAAGTTTTATTTCAAATGTACGTGTTTGTAGATTGCTCATGCAACAATTTATGATGATCCAACTTCATCCTTGCAGAACAGATGACTCTTAGAGTGTAGGAAACTAGATTCGTTGGGTGATTGTGAGACAGTAATAATTTATCTCAGGCTAAAGTGAGAAACTCAAGCATACTATCCTGACCTTTGAAGGCTGGTGGGTAAGCTGCTAAATAATTCTGCAAACAGCATGATGCAGTAATTCACAGGTAACAATTTGCAAGTGGGAAAGGCTGTCAGCTATACGTTCCTGTGCCATTATTATGAAAACACACTCAATTAGGTTAGTACAATGGGTGATCTGCTCATTCAGAGTCTGCAATAAAAGGAAGCTGTTTCAATTAACCCTGATGAATCCTGGGAGTCTGGAATTGGTATTTAAATCTGGAGGCTATGGGTGGTTGCCTGATGTTTTCAGTGAGCTAAGCTCCCGGCTGCTTGCTGCTCTGATTTACTCAAATAATGTAAATATTAGTGCTTCTGAGTAGTGCCATTCAACATGTTATATTACTCATCCAACAAATTATTCTAGAATGTGTCATAAACAACAATCTAAAGCTACACTCTTATGCAAACTTTTCAGAAAGTAAACCCCATTGACATCAGCAGGACATGCTTCTGAGTAAACACACAGAGGATTGTGTTGATGATTTACATATTTAAGAAAGTGGGAACTACAGTATAAAATATACTTTGGACCCTAAAGAGGGCTCTCGTTAAAACTGTGGGCAGAAAGCATTTTAAAAGCAAACTGCAGTCTTCTACCCTTTCCTTACTCTTTCGCTCTCAAGAGGGTTAGAGTAGGGTCATATATGTCCACAGCCCTTAGCCTTAATATCGGCTCCCCACAGGGTTGTGTTCAGTCCCCTGCTCTATAACCTCTATATGTATGCTTGTACAGCTACCCATTTTAGCAACAAAATCATCACGTTTGCTGATGACACCACTGTGTTGGGGCTCATTTCCGAGGGCGATGAGTCCGCCTCTCGAGACTAGGTGGAGCGGCTCTGGTTGGTGTGGACAAAATAATCTGGTCCTTAATGTCGCTAAGACCAAGGAACTGGTAGTGGGCTACAGGAAAAAAAGGCAGACATTCAGCCTTTGTATATTGGTGGAAACAGGGTGGAGAGGGTAGCTGTATTCAAGTTTCTGGGTGTTACTATCGAGCAGGGTATGACCTGGAGCGCTAATACCATTGCTCTGGTAAAGAAGGCCCAGCAGAGACTTTATTTCCTCAGAGTTTTAAAGAGCAATCTGAGAGAGACTGCTGGTGTCCTTCTATCGAGGCAGCATAGAGAGCATTCTTACATACTGTATCTGTGCTTGGTTTGCCAGTTGCACAGTCACCAATAGGAAAATGCTCCAGAAGGTCATAACCACAGCCCCAAATATTATCAGTCACCCTCTCCCATCTTTGGATGAACTATATAGCTCCCGTTGTCTCAAAAAAGCTAACATTTTACAGGATTCATTTCATCCTGGATATAGTCTGTTTGCACGGTTGCCTTCAGGCAAGAGATATAGAACAATTAAATCAAGAACAAATAAACTAAAAAACAGTTTTTATCCAAGTGCTATAACTATTTTAAATGCTGTAACCAAGTGATATGATCTTGGGGAGTCGTGATGGATGGTACGTATGTGTATGTGTGGCTGTAAATGTGGAATGGAATTCAGTTTCGTTGTACTATGTACAATGACAATAAAGTATCTATCTAATTTGTTAGAGGAGTTTTGCAGAGGCAAATGGAAATAAAAAAATGATAATTTGTGTGACTTTGTTGACATATTTCTTGCATTCCTAAGGAGTGTCCCAGCAGTGTCACCCCAGCATTGTTTATAATGAAAGATTGGAGGAGGGCATATGTACTAAAGTTATGGAAACACACTGCTTTCTTAACTGCAGGCAGCAGAATGCCGTGGAATGCCCACCTGCTCTAAACTCAACAGGGTAAAAAAGTCATGAAATCTAACTGCTTCGAGTACATGTCCACCTAAAACTCTAGCAAAGGGATGTTGAGCTGGCATTTGCAGGGAACTGTTAACTAGTGAAGCAGAGACATCACACTTTGTAAAGAAGGATGAGACAAAGAGAACACAAACTTACCATCAGAGGACATCAATTCATCAATGATATCGCTGTTAATTATTCCTATGAACACAAAAAGCAAATTCATGGCTATCCACATAGACAATAAGATCAAATGGGCTAAAAAACGGGAGGGAGTTACGAGGCTTTCGTATTTCCAGTTGGCATGTGTGGTTAGTCAAGTACCCGGTACCGTATTTTTTGCTCCATAAGACACACTTTTTTCCTCCTGAAAAGTAAGGGGAAATACCTGTGCGTCTTATGGAGCGAATGATGGTCCCTGGAGCTGAATTGCCCAGGGGCCAAAAGCAGATTGTGCTTTTTATTTTACAAAGAGAAAGGGGAGTGTTGAAAGGACCCCGCTCAGCAGCTGATCAGCAAGAGATCGGGAGAGAGATAAGAGTCCAGGCTCCCTTTCAGCCACGCCCTCCTTTGTTGAATGTGCTGCAGAGGGAGGTTGTTTGTTTCCCCAGGACATGTGACTGGCTGATTAGATTATCTGTCTGCAAACAGTAGAAATGGCTCCCTTTCCTCAAGATTTTTTTCAGAAATGTGAGTTAAACCCCATAAAAATGGGGCTTTTCCTCTTTGCTTTTCCCCCTTTGCAAAAGGAGCTTTGCTTTTCCCCCTTTGCAAAAAAAGCTGCAAAACCTTTAGCTGATCCTAAAAAAAAAAAAAAAACCCAGGGCTTTTCCCTTTGCAAAAAAGCTGCAAAACCTTTAGCTGATCCTCAAAAAACAAAAAATAAATAAAACCCAGGGCTTTTCCCTTTGCAAAAAAGCTGCAAAACCTTTAGCTGATCCTAAAAAAGGCCTTTTGCCTTTGCAAAAACAGCTGCAAAACTTTTAGCTGATCCTTAAAAAAAACCCAAAAACACAAAAAACACACAAAAAACCACCCAGGGCTTTTAGAGGAGGAAAACCAGAAAAATATTTTTTTTCCTTGTTTCCTCCTCTAAAAATGAGGTGCGCCCTATGGTCCGGTGCGTCCAATGGAGCGAAAAATACGGTAAATGTCTTAGCTAGCTACAGGTATTTAAGGCTCCTGAAATGTTCCATAGGCTTTTAATATTTGATGTAGTCTACTCTTTGGTATTTCTAATGAAATGGAAATACAGAGTGGCTTAACACTCAGCATGATTCTCAAGTTACAGGATTCAGAAAATTACAAAACAAAATGCCAGGTCAGTTATGAATAGTATTTTGTAAACTACCATGCACCACCCCTGTTTAGCCTGCCCTGAAGGAGTAGCTAGGAGCGAATCAAATACTCCTTTATAGTATTTTAATAATAAAACATGCTTAGTTTTTATGTACAGTTCTGTTCAAAATGCTTTACATTATCAGTAATCCTTGCAGTCATTCTCTTGATCAGCCTTCCCCAACCTGGTGCCTTCCATATACTTTGGATTACAACTCTTATCCCTAACCATTTCCACCAAAACCATTTGCCCATGAACATTGCTTCAGCACCTCACAAAACAACTACAAAAGCAAAGATCCTCTCCTAGAAATACAGCCAATGTTAAGGCAGTAAAAAAAAAGTCCACAGCTCAATATTGTCATCAAATAGCACTGGGCTGCTTTCCTGTTTTACACTTCAGGACACCAGCAACTGTCCTCCCCCCCCCCCTTCAAAGTTATAATCAAATGAGATATGTAATTTACCTCCAGGCTCATCCATCTTTGCGATGTCAAACGCATTCGGCTTCAGAATACTATTTACGTCCAGCGGAAGGAAGGACTGGCAGTTATTAGAGCTAGGTGTAGTTTCTGTTATAAGGCTGTTATACAGCTCAGAATCTGGAATGCCAGCATAAGGAGTTTCAGGAGTCGGGCTCTCTTGCAAACTGATGTCTACAGGGTGGGAAAGTTCACATTAGAAATCAACACTATTCAGTGCAAATTACTGGAACACAACATTTCTGATACAGGCACAAACACTTTGTTACCACAAGCTCACATTTTAATATTGGCATGGACTTGCTTTTAGTGATGCTAATGTGAATAGCAAAAATATGTCTAACTTAATTCTTAATACATGGATTTTGCTGCTAGGTTTTAGAACAGTCACATGTCAGCATTGTATTCCACCCACAACTCCTTAGCTCACCCTGCCCCCCTTTATATTTTTTATTTGCTGCTAATCGAGAAAAGGGGAAATCACTACCTGTTGACATATCTGTGACTGGTGGTATTCGTGGAAGGGATTGACCCTGATGAAGAGGATCTATAGACTCCAACTTCTGAGGATCTACATTCAGTTTAGGGGAAATCAATGGAGCTGGCAACTGAGATGGAGGTTGCACGAGGTCATCTGGAGGAGGTACCGGAAAAACCACTGGCTTTGAGGAACTGGACTCTTTGTTTATAAGCAGCACATGGATGGGCCCCGAATGACTCTTCAGGTTGATCTGGTATTTGCTTTGTCTCTTTAGAAAGGAAGCAAGGTTAAAAGGTAAAGCCACCATCCTTTCTGGCAGTAGGCTTAGCAATTAATCCAAACTGGACTGAAAAAAACCAAACTGCAGGTGAAAGCTGTGTCCTGAAGAGGTGAGAATATGCTTCTTGATATGTTGAAATCATAAAGAACAAGTACACAAGTATAGAGGTGAGGGGGTAATCTACATCATAACCCAACGTATCTTCACATGGTCAAGCTGTTTGGAAGCTAATTGTCTGGAAACAACCATGCACACTGAACGTGCATCCTGTCTCAGGACTGCATCAGAATTTCAGTGAACGTTGCTGCTGCCTGTAGTGGTAATGCTTTTGCTTTATACTAGTGATGCGAAACCTCTGGCCCATGAGCTTCCCATTTGGCACATGAAGCCATTTGAGCCAAGCCACACCCACCTATCCGTCTCCTGGTGTCATAGGACATCAGGTGAGGGACAGGCAAAGTCATGGCTTCAGATAGAGCCAAATTCAAACCATTCAGAAGGTAATATTATGGATTCATTGGAAATTTAGATGGTACCACTCACAAATTCCAATCATTTGCAGTCAATTTCTTCATTCCAACTGCGACAAAAAGCGATTTGTATGACTTGCTAGCAGCAAAAGAAACTTGAAACTGAAAATGTGGAGGAAGTATTTCCTCCTGGAAATTCTTTTTAAAAACACCCAACCCCTACTGTGTTAATACGTTTCACTCAGGCTCAGCATAAATAATTTATCAACATCGCTATCAGTGATTTAATAGCTGAAGTGATGAATGCTGCATGTTTCAAAGAAACATAAAAAATTAACAGATTAGAACACAAACTAGGTATACTATTCTATGTCATTAATTTAGCAATTTTATTCTGTAAGCACGAGCCCGTTAGAACATATACACTACTTGGGTCCAAAACCTTTTATTATTATTATTATTATTATTATTAATATTTGCTAACCACACAGATTGTCCCTAGAAAAGACCCTGATGTTGGGAAAGATGGAGGGCACAAGGAGAAGGGGACGACAGAGAATGAGATGGTTGGAAAGTGTTCTCGAAGCAACTAGCATGAGTTTGGCCAAACTGCGGGAGGCAGCCTGGCGTGCTCTGGTCCATGGGGTCACGAAAAGTCGGACACAACTGAACGACGACAACAACAACAACCACACAGATTAAAAGAGCTGTTTATACATACCACAAGAGGTACAGGGACTTCTAACTGTGTGCCAGAAGGAGCCTGAATTGCTAGTAGTGTATCCCCTGATTGTAGAGTAATTGTCAAGTGTTAGCTGAATGCATGCACACACATTCCTGGATAGTATACAGGGAGGTTTTTTGGGTTTTTTAAAACTGCCTGAATGACATGGCCAATGGGTCATGACAGCATGTCAGAATAAATACACAAAATAAAATTCAGCATACTTGCAGGTTTACATGATCAAATAAGATATGCTATATTTCAGTATATTAAAAAAAATACAGGATGGCTACACTGTATAAAGAGAAATCATGTTTTTAATGGAAGAAAGTCTAAAGCGATCCTAAACTGGCCATAGTTACAGGTAGGTAGCCGTGTTGGTCTGCCGTAGTCGAAACAAAATAAAAAAATTCCTTCCAGTAGCACCTTAGAGACCAACTAATGGCCATTTCACTACTCTATATTCTACCAGCTTTATTTCCCCACTCCCATCACACACAAAAATCTGAAATCAAGGGCCACTGTATTCACACAGGGATTTCTTGTGTTTTAGGACTGTAGCTGAAGTCCAGGTCTACATAAAGCAGGGGCAGAGAACATGCAGCTCTCCAGATGCAACTCTCATCAACCACAGCCAGCATGGCCAATAATTAGGGATGATGCTACTGGCCTACAGACTCGCATCTGGAGAGGCACAGGTTCCTCACCCCTAGCAGGAAGTGAAAGAACTGGTCTTCTGCTAAGCAGTTATGAGGATTTGTTTTGGAATAAAGGTATATCTCTGCCTCTGAAAATCTGTGCTGAAAAACAGAAATCTAACAAACACTATTTTAAACGAATGCTTTGTGATGAACTTTTAGCACTAACTGATAAGAGGACCAGTAGTGAACACAACTGGGTTTTCTCCTGACTCCATTTAACAAACATGTCAAACTTCTCAGCAACTTACCGTTGAAGCAGTCACAAATGTCTTCATGAGTGATGTATGAAAAAGTGGTCTGTGTCAAGGAAAGTTTCAAAATAACATACTGCTGCTGACCTTTTCAAGTACGTTTTAGGAAATTTACCAGGCTAGTTAGGTAGTTCTGTTTCAATATTTTGCCTGTCATACCCTGGACTAGTGACTGAAATTGCAGGGTTAAAAACGCATTCATTTTAATTGTTAAACAAAATTTTATATACCATTTGATTGTAAGAAAACCTCTAAGTTGTTTAGAAAATACAGCCTCTGTCCATTTTATATATTGGGTATTAAAAAGTCCCATTAGGCTAAATCCAAAGGTGCTGTTGCATGAATGGAAAAAAAAATCTGTTCAGACAAGTCACCCAATTCACTGCTGCCCAAAAAAGGATTCTGAGGATGAGGGATGATCTGGATCAAGATGCAATATGGTTACAGAGGGCTGCAGCAGTGGGGGAATAAATGAAAAATGAAGCACTGCCTTGTATGAGAATGCTTTCCATTCTTGAAACAGCACCCGTGAACACAACGAAACTTCTGTGTAAACATTGAATGGGATCAAACGTAGCTAATGCTAAGCTACCAATATAATTTTGTCCTTAGTTGGACATATATGTCATTTTGCCTCCCGATTTGCATTACACTTCCCCTATTAACCCACTGCGGGTCTATGTTGCCACAACTCATTTTGAATAGCCAGACAGAAAATTAGTATCAACCCATCAAAACTCCCATTTGAGAAAATGCCCATCACTTATTCCATCTCCATTTTCTGTGTTTCACCAAGGCATAGCAGCAATAATTCCATTTGCAAGAATTACACAGCATGTTTCAAAGGATATCATTTATTTGTGGAATCTTCCTTAACATTTTTTATGCTTTGTTGTAACCACAGTTTCTGCTGATCCAGCTCCTTTTCTTTTAGCTCCAATTCTTCAATTTCTGCTTCAAGGTATCTCAGTCTGTCTACGACTTCCTTCGTATTGCAACCAGCACCTACACCTCTTAAGAGAGAGCAAAAATTTAAATGCTGCTATAAATGGGTAACAAACAGGCAAAAGTAGAAAAGCTATCATAGCAGCAAAAAAATTAATTCTATAAATGGTGTAATATCCATTAAGTTTCAATTGCATTTTGATTCTGTATATGAGTAGGGAGACTTTCAAAGGTTGCACACCAAGAGAGACAATCCATCTCTTTTTTTGGGTTTTCATGTGTGATTTTCTGCTAAACTGTGGAGCCTCTGTTGCCTGACCAACAATGAAAGTGTTTGCATTTGTGGCAAAATATACTTCCAGGTCCTGACAAACAACTGCCTGGAGACTAGTGTCTGCAGAGAATACGAAAGCTGGTATTGCTGACATACATTGTTTTCATTACATATATACCTTGCTTTCGTTACATAAATACTTAATGATAACACTCATCCTGTGAAGGAAAACAACAGTCTGTATTTCTTTGTAAGAAAATTAAAAATCAGTTATCTTACTTCCACTGGATGCTGTTTTTTGACTTTTTTTCTATGAGATCTATCCCTTCCAAAACATTGGTGATGTCGTAGATCCTCCTTTTTTGTCTTACAGCAAGTGTGTCGGCAGCCTGGTAAGATAAAGAATAATTTATGCAGATGAAGGGCAAAAGGGGAGGCTCATTAGACAGCTTCAGTGAAGCTGTACAAGCCTCCTAGAGAATATTAATCACAAGCCTAAAGGGGTAAATCTTCAACCTGCCACAGTCACAGATGCACAATTGGATGCGTTAGACCACCCTCTCTGACTCTTGGACAGGGACAGTAGCCTTCAAACAAAATGCCTAAAAGAATGTCCTCCTTAAAACATGTCCATAGAACTCCACACATGGGAATGAGTTCTTTCAGAATTAGCCATGCATGAGAACTAGGGAAATGGAAATCGGGGCTGAAAAGACAACATGCTTTTCTTGAACAGGATGTAAAGGAATCATCTGTCATTTCATTTCTAAATATGCGAACAAGATTTGTGGAAGGGAGTAGGGTGACAATTCATTGTAGCAAAGGAAGATGGGCTTCTTAATGTCATTTATGGAAGAACAGGGTTATTATGGGCTTAGGTTTGCTATCATTCCAAAATATAATGGCAATGGTTAAGATTGAATCTCAGTAACGAACACCACCAAACAAATGAAATCATGGACCTTTTGAGTAAAGGAAGTAATGAGATGGGAAAAAAAATCAGGGATGCTCAAGAGGTATGCTCCAGAACACTGTGTGTTGTTGAATTGTTGCTGAAAGCAGTAGCATAAAAATTTAACCTGCGAGTAACTGCCAATGTGATTAGCAGCCTAAGCTCTGAGCCTCAAATTTTTGCATTGGCATGGGTCCAAGACTCTTACCAATGTAAATTCTTTGAGGATCAAGCTGCCTGAAACTTCTACCCCCTGCTCATATTCCACCAGAGACAAATTTCACTTTAGTATTGTTTTGTGAAAGACCCCTATTTTGCTTCACCCCCGAATCCAGTTGTTCATTAACCCACATATATACATAAACACTTTTTGGCAACAATGAAAAACATTTTTCAACTGTAACTTTTTCATCCACATCCATACCAGTGAAGAAGCTGTTACTTTGATCCAACCTACAACCACCAATTAAGGTAAAGGTAAAGGACCCCTGGACAGTAAAGTCCAGTCAAAGGCGACTATGGAGTGCGGCACTCATCTCGTTTTTCAGGCCGAGGGAGCCAGTGTTTGTCTTTTTGGGTCATGTGGCCAGCATGACTAAACCTCTGGTGCAACAGGACACCGTGATGAGAGCCAGAGCAAATGGAAATGCAGTTTACCATCCTGCTGCAGCGGCACCTATTTATCAACTTGCACTGGTGTGCTTTCAAACTGCTAGGTTGGCAGAAGCCGGGACAGAGCAACGGGAGCCCACCACTGTCACACGGATTCAAACCGCCGACCTTCTGATAGGCAAGCCCAGGAGGCTCAGTGGTTTAGACCACAGTGCCACCCGCGTCCCCTAACCACCAATTAAGGGCTGTTTACAACAGCCTTCCTGTCCAAATCCATGCTTATAGTTGATCATTCAACACTAAAGACACAAACCTAACCACAAAATTAACATTCCACTTTCCATCAGTCCAGTTCCACTGGAGGGATATGTGCAGAGAAACCAGACTTTTGCATAATTGGAATGTAACCTACTGTACAAAACTAAGAGTCACATTTATTGCTCTTCCCACTTTTGCCTGTGGTCCATGCACTTCTGACACAAGCCCTTTCACAATTTCCCCATAAGGAAATTCAGCCCTTGGGTTGAAAAACGTTACTCATTCCTGCTTTAATTGGAGGGAAGATGGAATCTTAATGTGGTAATGTGCACCTAAGACCTAGTTTGTACACTCAGAGATCATTTCCCCAAGGCGGAGTGGATGCACAAGACCCCTCATCTTGCACACGTGTAAACCCCTACTTAAGACATCCCTTCCCCTATCCCCCTTTTTAAAGGGGAAGGCATGTACATTTCATTGGCTCGGATGAAGTTAGCTAAATTTAAATCCAACTCTCTTCAGTACATTTAACTTAAGACTAGATCCATCCCTTTAGGTAAATATGAGGAGCACTCATGTTACATGCCCTTTATGCTGAGTGACTGATGGAAGAAGGTGAACATACATGCTAATCTGTCATGCAAAAAGGGACTTTATTTGGGCAAGTGTATGAATCTGCCCTTTATAGTTATGTTTACTTTACCCAGCTGAATATAAATGTCAGCTGAATATCTGTTGAAAAAACCCTTCATTACATAGTGCAAGAGCAAAGAACCAATCTACTTTACTAGCAAAATTATTCCAATAGGTTGATCCTAGGCAGGTTTACTTGGACACAAGCTCAAAAGAACTAAGGTAAAGGTAAAGGGACCCCTGACCATTAGGTCCAGTCGCGGACGACTCTGGGGTTGCGGCGCTCATCTCGCTTTACTGGCCAAGGGAGCCGGCGTACAGCTTCCGGGTCATGTGGCCAGCATGACTAAGCTGCTTCTGGTGAACCAGAGCAGAACACGGAAACGCCGTTTACCTTCTTGCTGGAGTGGTACCTATTTATCTACTTGTGCTTTCGAACTGCTAGGTTTGCAGGAGCAGGGACCGAGCAACGGGAGCTCACCCCGTTGTGGGGATTCAAACCGCCGACCTTCTGATCTGCAAGTCCTAGAATGATGGGCAAGCCTGCATAAGTTTACATATTGCTGTTTCTGTAGGTGTATAGGGGTGGGGGTTGTTGTTGAACCTGATGTCTGTTTTTAATTAAGTTGATTACAGACCTTTTGTTATAGGTGACAAATAAAATAAGGAGTAGTAAGTTTACCAGAACTTTGGAGCAGCTACACAATTTATTGCAACTCACCTCGGAGGGGGTTGCTAATAGTTCAATAGCAGTCTTAAATGTTTTACAATCTTTGCCTTGTATATTTGCTCAACAGTTCTGGGAAAGAGACCATTGTTATTCTCACAGAAATGGGTGGCAGTTTGCCACGAGCCATCAATGGAATGGAGAACTAAATAGGAATTTGAACCCATGTCCAATTCCAGGTCTGGTGCCAGATGATCACGACTCCTCTATTTGCGGTTCAATTAAAACCCCTCAAAATCTCTCTCCGAAAATCCGCTTCATTTTTTTGTCACAATTATTGTTATTATTACTGATTGATTAAATTTGTACACCGCCCTATACCTGCAGGTCTCAGGGCAGTTCACAGGATAAAATCACAATATAAAAACACAAAATACATAATCATCTCATCGGGATGAGAGAGAAAAGATGTGGCAGATCTCAGTCTCAGCCAGGTTATGGTGTACTGTATATTCCCAACCCTGGCTCAGCCAAAGATATGCTGAGGTAACTTGCTCAACGTGGCTTGGCCAATGGAAGTCCCCCAGAACCAGCTTCCTGGTGGTGGGATCGGCCAGAGGATACTTTAACTGGATCCTAACTCTGTTCAGCTCAGTCTGGCGGAACTTACACTGGCAAAATGGGTGGTGTGAGTCAAAATCTATTTTGTTTTCCCTCTGGCAGGCTTGGGCCAGCTCAGCTGGCAGTAGCCATGCTCCCGAACAGGGTCGGATCTGGCACAACTTTACACTGGTCTAACTTAAAGCCAGTATAAATTACACTGGCTTCCCATAGTTAGGACTACCCGCTTCACATAAGATTCTGCAAGTTCCCCACTTAGATTATAGAAGAAAGCAGGATTCAAGACACACTTCTCCAAGGGATTCACTCTATAGCCCTTCTGGTTTTGATTGTCCCTCAATATGCAATACCAATGAACTCTACTGCTGAGCTACTACTCAGTTTCTTCTACTCACCCTAAAAAACAAGCTCAATGCATCCAACTCCTCCTAAAAAGCCCCACCAGCCATACATCTCTCCAATCCAGATATGCTATAAGAATTCAGAAGTTACACTCTCGTCTACTTAAAACCTTCCCCAGGATATATAAAGGGGAGAGGGTGCTCTATACGGAGTTACCCTCTGCATGTTTCAAGAACGCAGGAAGGGTCATGTCCCCAACATTTCCACCAGCTTGTCTCCACATAAGTAGGCTTCTATGCACAATGGGATGTAGAGCACATATTGGGCAAATGCAAGTTTTTAAGGGACACGCTGTAAGATGAGCAAGTGCAGCGGTTTTCAGGACTGGCTTTAGGACTAGAGTTCAAATCCCTACACAGCCACACACACACAAAAAAACTTATTATGCACCTTCAGGCCAGTGCTCTCTCAGCCAAAATTGTCTGTGGAGGTAAGAGAGCGTGGGAGAAAAGAGCAGGGCTACTCATACTGCCCACAGCTCCTTTAGAGAAGTCAGGTAGACTCTTAATCTGAGGGACGTGGAATCGAGACGCACGGTGGTCAAAAGGTTCCTGCATTGCAAGGGGTTAGACTAGATGACCCTCGTGGTCTCTTCCAACTTTATAATTCTAGGTTGCGGCAGCCGAGAAGCATGTTCAGGCGCTAGCAGCTAGGAGGAAAGACAGAGCATCAATTTGAAGCAACCGAGCCCTAAGCCGCTAAATCCACCTAAAAGGGTTGTTGCAAAGAGCGCGTCGGGGGGGGGGGGGGGCAAAAGCACAAACGCAAAAGCCTGCAGAAAAGGGTTCAGTTATTTAAAAGGTGCCGACTCCCAACACGGAAGTTTCCCCCCTCACCAGATCCCAGTCCAGAGATCCTCCCGCTGGATCCCTCGGAATATCAAGGGCCATCCCACCCCATGTTGTGTGTGTGTCTCTCTCTCTCACACACGCACATGCATGCTCCTCCCTCAGCGCCCGGATCCCCCCGCCTGGACCGAAGCCCCCCCCCATCTCCCCCTCACCGCTTTCAGGTCGAGCACGCCGTCCTTGGCTTCCTGCAAGAGGGACACGAACTTGGTGGTGAGCAGCCCCAGGCTCTTCTCATGCCGGCTGCTGTTGCTGGCGCCCCCGGTGCCCGCACCGCCTTCCAGGCTCCCCACGCCGCCGCCATGGCTACTGGAAACCGACTCGGGCAGCGCCACCGCGGCCATGCTGCATCCCCACCTCCCCCGGCCCTCCTCCGGCGGCCCCACGTGGCCCTCCCCCCGCGGGCTGCCCTTCCTCCGGCCGCGAGGGAGCCCGGCTGGTCCCCGCGCGGAGCAGCTGCCCTGCAGAGACACGGAGCGAGCCCTCGTTCTTTTCTCTCCCACCGCCGGCTGGAACTGCAGGGAGAGGAAGTGACGCTGCCCGCGCAGTTGCCGGGAGACAAAGTTTTGTGTAGGGAAGAGCGAGAGGGAAGGGGGCAGTTGCTCCTTTCCCGAGAAGGTGGAGCCTGAGGGGAGAGAGTGCGGGGTGGTTGTTGCGCCCCTCTCTCTCGCCCCCGGGAGAAAACGAAGTAGCAAACGGGGCGGGGAAGGTGGAAAAGGCGCCTTCGAAGTGCCCCGCGGTGCTTTCACTCGTTTCTCTGGGGACGTTTCCGCGCAAAGTTGCGCAGGGGTGCGCCGCGCGAGGCACAGAAGGGCGCGCGCTTGAATTCCGCGCTGCTCCTGTCCTCCTGGGCAAACCTTTCCCGGGGCGACGCTAAGCAGCCCGGACTCCAGCAAGATGATCAGCCCTCCTGTCTTTCCGCCCGGAAAGTACTCTAAACTTAGCAATGACAAGCCAGGTGGTGGCTTGAGTCCCTGCAGTCGCTTTCCTTTGGTTCCCGTTGCGAAACTCCGTGCAGGTGGTGAGCGGCTGCAGCCGCGCTTTCCCCCTCCAGGCTTGGTGGGGTTTGAACTCCTCTTTTGCTGCTGCTCAGCCAAGCGCCCAAAGAGGCTGCTCTTGTGACTGTGTGAGCAGGGCCATCTTAAGCATATGCGGCGCCGGGGTGCAAAGATCCGCCCAGCGCCCCCCCAAAGTTGTTGACCTTTTTTTGTGGAAAGGTTGCCCAGGATGGTTGACCTTTTTTTTTGGGAAGCTGGCACCACGCTTACACATTATCTCAGTACCTTGTGGCACTAAATTCATATTAGCTATGGTGTGGTTTAAAGCTTCCCTTTGTCTGTCTTGAACTTATTACCAATTAATTTCACTTGGTGACCTGGAGTTCTAGAATTATGAGAGGTGGCCACTGAAGCAGAATTGGGATATTTATTTATATTTATTATTCACCTTGCCATAAGAGTACATGGCAGCTTACAATAGTTTATTTTCTCATTGCAACAGGTTACTTCCGGGTTTGGCGATTTGCATTTTGTGCATGCGCAGAACCGCCGAATCGCGCCGCACACATGCGCAGACACGATGCTTCATGTTGCAAATGGGGCTACGGAACAGATCCTGTTTGCAACATGAGGTACCACTGTATCCAGAAACAGCAAAGTCCAAAAAAACAACAACCCCACAGCAGCAGCAGCACCCCCCCCCCCAAAATGCCCCTCAGAAAATCCCAAGCCAGATAAAACTACTAGTTGTGTAACCAGCATAGGGTAGTTAAAACTACATTTTGAGGGTTCAAGAGGAGGGAAGGCAGGCAGGTAAAGGGGATTATGTACATTTCACTGGGAAGTTGAGAAGCAGAATCAGTGAGACTCCTGCCTAGAGTGGCAGCAGGCACGTGGTGGTGGGGCAATAGGAGAGAATATTAAGGAGCCCTTGCCTGGCAGAAGGATCAGCGGTTTTCACCCACCTGGTACCCCTGTGTAAGTTTTGGACTACAGCTCCCATCGGCCCTGGGGGCGTCGTAGTCCAGAATCCTATGAAAGACAGCCAGTTGGAGAAGACTGGTATAATGCAAACGCTTTCCCGGAACTTGCTGGCTTTACTGTATAAGTAGTGCATTCAAGGGGCTACATATAGGGTGATCACGGAAGAGAGAGACCTGTGCCAACAGAGTGTGCCCCCTTCTCCGAGGATGGGTCCTCATGTAGCCAGAGTGTCACCATTCATGCCCAAGGGGAAGGTTATTTGCACCCAAAGTTTGCAAAAGTACAAAAATACTCCAGCAGGTGTGGGAAGTCCCGAGGGGAGGACATATAATGGAGACTGAGTAGTGAGCCTGGAATGCTGAAGGACTGGGAGGTGGAGGGGGGCAGAAGTGCCTTCTCTGTTGCTGGAGCGAGCACGACATTTGCTTTCCCGCTGCTCCCATCACCTCCTCCTGCCTCAGCCTTTCATCCCAGCGGCACCATCTCTCCTCAGCCGCTCACCTTCAAGCCTTCTTCGACCATGGCTAAACCAAGGAGGGGAATTCTCATGCGTCTTGCTCCACCCGCGGGCTCTTCTGCTGCAGGTGGCTTTGTGCAAGTTCGGTGGCGAGCGTTGGAGTCCGGGGAAGAGCTGACTTAGCTCTTCCCCAGACTCCAACGCTCGGGCCCCAGACTGCTGGCCTGGTGCCCCTGCGATTAAGATGGTCCTGTGTGTGAGCCTTTGTTGCTTATCTTGGCCTCACACTTAGCAGAAATAAAAATAAAACATCCCGAGGAGAGGGGAACCTTGTGTCCCAGAGTGCTATGTTGTGCTGCGAGACAGTGGTTGTGAAGAGCATAAGAAAATTCAGACACCTGCCATAGTCAAGAGTGGAAAAAAGTAGGTCAGTTGCTGGATGTGACGCTGTTGCAGCCACCCCTCCTGGCTTGGTACCCCGCCAAATACAGCAGTGGTTCCACAAGACCATATTCTCACTTCCCCCTACCCAATAATGCAAATACAGTGGTACCTCAGGTTAAGTACTTAATTCGTTCCAGAGGTCCATTTTTAACCTGAAGTTTACTTAACCTGAAGCACCACTTTAGCTAATGGGACCTCCTGCTGCCGCTGCACTGCCAGAGTTTTCTGTTCTTAAGCGGATTTCTGTTCTTAAGCGGAGTTCTTAACCTGAAGCGTACTTAACCTAAAGCGTACTTAACCCGAGGTACCACTGTATAGGATTCTTCCTTTCAGCACTAGGGCAGAGAGCAAAGACCACTTTTTAAAACCTCTCCAAGTTTCCAAAAGTTATTCAAGCCTTTGAATCGCCTCTTAAGTAATATGTATATAATTCTACATTTTCTGGAGACAATTTGTGTTATCTTGAACTTTAGTAAATCAGTAATTTAAGAAAGGTTACTATTTATTTTGAAAATATTATACATAAAGTGCAGATATAAGTCATGCCAATACGTAGCATTTTTTTCAGGAGACTAACTTTCAATAAACGGCTAATGTCATAGTTGTGCCCATCAAGGCTGACTATCTTACTGAATTTTGTATGCCTCTATAGGAGTGTCACATTCTCTGTACTTCAGAGCTCCTGCTGAATGTCACTCAAAGCAACTGTCAATCGTTTGATTTTCTCTTCCATGGCCTTTTTATTGCTTGCAGTCTCTTGCAGGAGCTGACGCATTTCTTCTTCAACTTGGTAAACCTGAAATAAAATTTACATCAGAGGTCAGTATTGCCCGTGGCACCCCGGACCATCATTCAAGGCACACCAGGGTGCCCACGGAACAATGATTGAAAGCCACTGCCCCAAACCTTTTTTTTTGGGGGGGGGGGGACACGGGCTACTGGGGAACACAAGAAAGTCAGCTTCTGCCAACCCCCTTCTGTAGGCTTTTATTTAGATCCATTCCAATTTTCAGTAAAGGTTCCTCACAAAGACAGAGGACCACTACCAAGTACCTGCACAGACTATAGAGCAAATTCATTCTTGAACTAATTTCACTCAAATTTCCAAAAAAAATTTAATGGGAAATTATGAAAAAATGGGTGTCTAGCAGCCCTTTCATTTGATTTCTCAACCTTAAGGCCACATGAATACTTTTCAATATTAGGCAGCAACCAGCCCATAGAAGCTTTACAGGTTAAGCCCTATCACCTTGAATACAGACTGGGAGTGAATGGTAGTGGGTGACATTGTCAAAAGCACAAATTTTATGTATTTTTTTCCTGATCCAACTATATCAGAAGGTCGGCTTTCCATATCCTGCATCCGCTGATCATTCTCCTGAATTAGCCGCAGTAATCAATGAGTTATCTACACATTCTCAGCAAATAAAAACTAGTAGATTTATTTGCTTAATATATTTTTAAAAAGGGAAACAACATTTGGGTGCTTTTAACATTATCTATCACCTTTTCATTTGCTGCCGCAATTTGTTGTTGCTTTTCATTTGCTAGCTGCAGCAATTCTGCTTGATGCGCTGCTAGCGTTGATTCAAGTTGTCTTCGGAAAGCATCATCCATAGAATGCAGCTTTTCCACCACTGCCCTAAAGACAAAATGAACTCTTAAACCTTATATCTATCTCACTATTACTGGGATATGCATGTTGTGCAGACAACTATTCTCCTACAGTCAGAAAAATATTATTTAGTAAGTACATCCCAGTAACTCATTCACATATTGTAAGCAGCATTTTCTGACTGGATTTTTTTCTACTGTAATCTCAATTCTAGATATTTTGTTACAGAAACCACATTAGCAGAGACAGTGTATGTGTACACTAGAAATTTGGAGAAATGTGTGAAGGGGAAAAGCATGGATCTGTTGCAAGTTTAAATCATAAAATTCTGGGGTGCCATCCATGCTTCCCAGAATTCCTCACCCAGTAAGCTCTGCTGAACAGAAGGGGGGGCAGAAGGCAAATTTCCTCACCACCCACATTATTTCAATTCCTCTGGAGCAGCTGTCAGAAGGCAAAAGGGCCTATAGAGTAAGCAGTAATCAGAAAAAAATGGCTTCCACCTCATACTTCTAACCGAAACCTGTATTGGATTGGAATTCCTTTAGTAAATGGAAAGAACCCTTTTTATTTTTTCCACAGATAAAACAGAAATGTACTAGGTTTCCACGGGGGAACTCTCTTTTTACAAATACCAACAGATATTTACGTCACCTCCTAGAGTTCATAAAATTGGGCTAAAGAATTGCTTTCAAATTTTGTCAGGCTACAAGTGGTCCTTTATGAATTTTCAATTTAATTAGGGATAAAAACCAAATAGTATTGTAATAACAGTTGTGAGCACCTTTCACCAATTGAAGTTCCAATATATGCCATTATACTGCAAACGAAAAGCTTCCCCCAAAGCCACAACCGCCATTCAGGAAAGAAAATTTCCTTCTCTAATTTCTCTGAAGGACACCCTGTTCTGCAAGATCTTTCATGAAGAATACATACACCAAAAATCTGACTGTCTTGAATGAAGTCACATTAATACAATAAGAAAGTCAAATATAGCAACTTACTTCTGTGCCTGAATACTTTTATCTCTCTCCTCAATCAGCTGCTTCTCTTTTATATCAAAATTTTCTTTCATATGTTTAACTTGTGCTTCCAATTTGCTCAACAATCCTCCTTTATCTTGCCACTTTTTATTCATCGCACTGAAATGTAATGGACATTTTCACAGACGCTTCAGAGACTACTACAACAAGGAAAACCATATCCCAACTTTTCAAGTCTTTGTAATGGGAAAATAAAAATTAGAGCTTCCCATCCTGCCTCAATATGGCCTACTGACATTTTAGCATTACTAACATTAATTTAAGGGATGCGGGTGGCACTGTGGTCTAAACCACAGAGCCTAGGGCTTGCCGATCAGTAGGTCGGCGGTTCGAATCCCCACAACAGGGTGAGCTCCCATTGCTCGGTCCCTGCTCCTGCCAACCTAGCAATTCGAAAGCATGTCAAAGTGCAAGTAGATAAATAGGTACCCTCCGGTGGGAAGGTAAACAGTCTTTCCGTGCGCTGCTCTGGTTCACTAGAAGCAGCTTAGTCATGCTGGCCACATGACCCGGAAGCTGTACGCCAGCTCCTTCGGCCAGTAAAGCGAGATGAGCGCCACAACCCATGTCCTTTGCAACTGGACTTAACGGTCAGGGATCCCTTTACCTTTACCTAAAATTAATTTAGCAGCATTTAAGACATTACTAGTTAGTACCTGTAAGCTTTCTTGATATCTTCGAGCTCTGTTTCTTTTTCTTGCAACTGCTGTTTCAGTTCCTCTTTCCTCTCATTTTGCCTTTCCAGTTTTTCCATGAGATCATCCAACTGAGTCTCTCTTCCCTCTAGTTGCACCTGAAGTCTCTTCTGCATTTCAGTACTTTCTTCATGATGCTTTCTTATCTGCTCATCTCGGTCCTGCGAGGCCTTGAGAACAATTTGATCAATATATTTGCCCTGGACCACAGCTAAAACTTCAAGGTGCAAGGTGGATCAACAGAAAAACTCTACTTACTCAGTCTCCTATAGTTAAAAGCAGAGGACACTTGCCAGAAAGGAATGGTCATTATACCTCTATCACTGAGGATAACATTTAGAAGACAACCCATGCACAATTGTTGTACCATTTCTTTGCTTTCCCCTCCTTTATTCAATATGTTTTCAGGCAAGTTTGTTAAAAAGAAAAACAACCCTTACTTCTTTTAACTTTCTAATCGTTTCTGTTTGATCCTCCACTATTTTAGATTTAATCTTCAATGCATCGTTGTTACGCTCGTTTTGTTTTCTCAGAGTCTCATTCTCACAAGTTAGTGCTTCTATTTTGGCTTCCAGTTTCCCCCGATCTTGAGCAAGAGATGCTCCTGGGAAAGGAGACACAAAGCAAAGTCTCTGTTTTCAGTGCTGCAGATAAAGAAGTTAATTTGTCATGTTAACAGATTGTAAAGCAAACAAAACCACCCCAGTCTTCCCCATGTCCGAAACATTCTTCAAGACTCGTGCAACTAGGTTCCTTCCGTTAGCTTTGTTGGCGTCAGCTCAACTCAGAGAGGAAATTAATGTTGGGCATCCAGGAAAGTGCTTTCTTAAATGCCTCTTTGTGTAGGCCACTGTAGTAACTGTTTGAAAATTGTTAACTTACTTACCTTAAGAATGAAAAAGCACACCCAAGTCTCATTAACAGAACAACCTTTTCTTAGTAAATAGTATTTTGGAAATTAATTTCTGGAAAATGATGATACAGCTGGAAGGACACCTAGACACTTTCAGCAGCTCTTATGTGTGTGATACAGGAGCATGCCAGATTGGGGATGAATGCCTCTACTGTGCAAAGCACTACCAAAACATAGAGTTGTGATGAATTAGGAAACAGATGCAAGCAATGCAGCTATGGAGCTTGTTGCCAGTGCAGCCCATTGCAACACCATTAGAACACCTCGCATTCTTACAGAGGTTTAAGTTTCACTTAGTTCTTTATCAGCATCCTACCAAAGCAGAATACAAGTATTTACCCTGTTGCGCCAACTCTTGTCCCCATATTTTCCTCTCCGCTTTTAATCCGTCAATTACAGATTCCTGGGCTGTTATCTGTGCAATAAGTTTTGATTTCTCCTGTTTAAGAAGCTCAAGTTGAATAGTCGCCTGTTTATCTTCCTCCACCATATTTTCAAGAGTTCGGATTTGACTCTGACAAAAAGAAAAAGGACACATGCCATTGTGAAAGAAGGCTTTCACTGTATTTGAAGCTGCAGTGCCATTCAATGTTTCATGCTGTTGTATTAACACAAAAATGCAATGTACAGAAGACAGCATACAAAAGTTAGATAAGCCTATTAACGCATACTCTCAAGTTGTGTGTAGTTTCTTGCTTCGATCTGACTAATTCTGCAATCTTCATTTTTTGTTCTTTTACCATGGATGTCAGCTCTTGGATTAGGGTGGCCGACTGCTTTTCTTTTTGCAGAGACTGAGCAAGAAGATGCTTATGTTCTGCCAGTTCAGCGGCAACATTGTCAAAGCCTTCTTTAACCTATTTCAGCAAGGGGAAACAAATTGCAAATTATTAGAAAGGTTATTGCTACGTGTGAGTTATATCTTACAATATAAACAATGCAATGTAACTTTCGAATGAATGACAGGAGGTTAATTTGAAAACACATAACATTAAACACCGAATATTACCTTGCGTTTTAGGAAGAGAGGCTCAGTATTTATTCCAAATTATGAACTAAAAATGGATGCTGAATATCATCAGTTAGCAAAAAAAAGAAGAACAAAAACTATATATAAAAGCTATAGTAATTTCCTCAATTTAAAATAGAACTAAAATTAATGAAAGCATGTAATATCTGAAAATTGAACTTTTAAGCAGCTTTTCTTTGAGGATGCAGAAACTTTCGGGAAAAACATCATCAGTCATAATACATTTCTGAGCTGGGGGTGATCGATGCAAGCAGTATATGTTTGCTGAAGGATGTTTTCAAGAGTTACTTGAATGAACTGAAGGAAGTCAATGGCTAAGCATCTAAAACCAGAGTTCCTTTTATAGCTAAGTCAGCTCTTCTGCAGGCACAGAAAAAGTGTTTGGAGTTGTTTAGGGGCGAGATGTAATGTAACACAAATGGGCATTTACACATGCCACAGGGCTTCTTCCTCCTCTCTTCCTGCCTGCAGTCCCCAAAATCTGCTCCAGAGAATCAGAGGATACTGTGCAGCAGATTTTGGGGGCACACAGGAGGTCTGGAGAGGCTTGCCTTGTTGTACAATGGAACCTTGGTTTTCAAGCGTCTCGGAAGCTGAACATTTCGGAACCCGAAAGCAGAAAACCCGGAAGTAGTTGCTTCTGTCTTCGAATGCGCCTCGGAAGTTGAACTGCTTCCGAGGCATGTTTTTCATTTCCCCCCATTGACTTTGCAGCCAGCCCATTGATCCTCGGTTTTCGAACGTTTCGGAAGTCGAGCAGTCTTCCGGAACAGATTACCTTCAAAAACCGAGGTTCCACTGTACAAGCAGATTTCTGTTGCATAAGTGAGCAGCTGTTACACTAGAATCGGAAAAACAGGTATTTCTAAGAGTAAAATGAACATGGGGAGAATGAAGACTAGTTTTTTAAACCTTATGAAATTACTTCCTTTAAATACAATTATTGTGGTACGTGTGCAAAGTATTTTAGCTTGACACAATTTAGCTTGGCAGTGTCTGAAAATTAAAAAATTATATACAATACACTGATTTAAGCCAATAAAAACACAAAGCCTTCAATTTTATGCACCCTTACCTGAGAGTAAATCCCAGTGGGACTTACTTTTGAGTAGATGTGTCTAGGTTTGCACTGTCAAGTTTCTTAATTTTGTAACTTGACAAGTGCAATCCTATCCACGTCTACTCAGAAGTGAGCAGCATTGAGTTCAATGGGATTTGCTCCAAAGTCAGTGTGTATTCCAGCCTGAGTGTATCCTCAAAGTTTGCATAAAAGCACTAATCAATTTTATAGCAGCTAATTAACAGATATGTTTATTTAGTAAAAATTGAATTTATTTATTTATTAAATTTGTATACTGCCCTTCATCCATAGATCTCACAACATAAAATTACAATATAAAAAACACCAAAAATATATGGATCTTATTGATTGTATTTATTTATTAAATTTATATGCTGATACATCTTCCTCCCAAAGAAACCCAGGATAGCAAACACATGTGTGATAAAATAATGCAATAAAAAACACAGATAAAATAAAATGGAGTTCCAAAGCACATTGCAAATGTACTGCTATGAAAAAGGACAAACATTTCTCTTTTAGCAGAATAATTCCTAATATGGATCTCCTCATACACTCTCTTATTGCTTACCTCGGTAAATCTTCTGGCCTCTATTGTTAATGCAAAACGAAACTCATCCTCTAGATCCTTATAATTCTGATGCAACAGGGTATTCTTCTCCTGCAGTTCTTTAATGTGATGTTCATGCCTCTGCCGCTCTCTGGCCACTTCTTTTGACAAAGCTTCTTGGAATTCAGAGCCGGTCAATGTAACTCTGGTTTCAAGTTCTTTTCTGGAATAACAAGACCTATGAGTAAGAAGCTGCAAAGTAAAATAAAAGAGGACTGCTTGTCTGCAGATGGGAGTTCTTCCATACAGTACTTCTTAGTTCTTAGACACCACGTGTGTGGAGATGAGGGTCAAACGGTTCTTGGGATCACAGATGTTAATTTAGATACAAGGCTGCCTGGATAGCACTTCACTTACTACCATTTCTTACCAGCAGGACCTTCCAAATGGAGCTTGTACACTACCCTTTAAAAGGGCATCTTTGCCTGTTTATAATCTTGCTAAAAACAGCAAATGGTAGCTTCGATTTGCTGGGAAAACCTAATGAACTCTTCTGTATGAAGTACAGAATTAACTGTCCCTGCACGCTCTCTCTCTCACTCTCTCTCAATAGAATATTCTGACCATGGGAATAACTACATGCAGAAGGTCTAGCCTTGGCTGTTATGCCCAACCAAGGAATCCCACTTTCAAAACTTGCAAAATGCTTTCCGCAAGAGAAGGTGTCTGAATTTTTTTTAAAAAAGGATAAATTTACAGCACAATCCTAACCACAACTACTCAGAAGTACGTTCCACCAACTTAAATGGGGCTTTAGACTACATCTACGTGCAGCCTAGGCTATTTTCAACAACGCAAAGCTGAACATTTTTTTAAAACACACAACTAACGTAAATCTGTGCTTTCTGGATTGTATTGAGGCACATACCTGTGTTCCTGCTCTCTCAGCATAAGAAGTTCATGGACTTGTTCCACCTTCTCTTTTTGCTGCTGCAAAGAAATTCGAAGCAATTGCACTTCTCTCTCAGAAGCTGAAACTTTTAATTCTGCGGCTTGAATTTGCTTCCTCTGTGCAATGTATCAAAGGAAGATAAGGAACACACTATCATAGTGACTGAGAGTTGGCACTACAAGCAAAACATCGTGGCGGAGTTGCCAGCTTCACATGAGACATCATGGAAAACTCCTGATGTTTATCTTTCTGGCTAGCATGTACTCCTACCCCCCCCCAAAAAAAAAACCCATGAAGCAATTGGGCTTGAAAACAGCCTTCTGTCAGTAACAATGCAAGACTGTTTCAAGTCAAATTGCCATGCAGTTGTGTGTGTGTGTGTGTGTGTGAGAGAGAGAGAGAGAGAGTGAGAGAGAGAGAGGCAGGCAGGCAGGCAGGGGCAGACAGACAGAATCAATATTTCTGTCCTCAGCGGCAAACTCCAACTCTATGAAGATCAC
This sequence comes from Lacerta agilis, assembly GCF_009819535.1. Classification (NCBI taxonomy): domain Eukaryota; kingdom Metazoa; phylum Chordata; class Lepidosauria; order Squamata; family Lacertidae; genus Lacerta; species Lacerta agilis. Next base: position 59,427,838 of record NC_046318.1, on the reverse strand, counting down.
CTTTCTAACCCTGAAAAGACTTTTAAGAAAAACAAAACTGCTATTAAAAAAATTATTTTAAAAAACAGAGTGCCGTGTACATCAAACATACTTTGCACATGCTGTGGGCTGCCTAAGTGCATGCATGCACACACTGGCTCTGGCTTTGCCCTCCTTTCCTATATCTGCTTTTTGATGTAGCACAAGCAGCATGTGGCACTGGAAGTTTGGCAGAAGGTACCATGGCTCTCAGGCCGAAAGATGTTCCCCTCCCATGGAATACAGTTTTACATTACTCTCCATGCCCCAAATCACATCTTTCATTTTGTGGCTCACACTCATATCCACAGTCCATTCAATAGCTTTATTCAACATAAAGTTGAACATAATTAGCCACACATCCCTGCAATTATACAGGAAGCTTTTGAAGGTCTTTCAAATTTCAGTGATGCCCTGTGCAAGGTCAAGGATAGCTCCACCCCCCAGCCTATCGCCTTCCAATCTGCTCAATACACTATGTCATAGTTGTGACATCCTGTGGCACCCCCTAGGCTCAGTGCCCGCTGTAGTGGAACTGGTTGTGCTGCCCTATAGCCAACTCTGGCTTTTGTACGAATCGAGCAGCACAAGGTTCTCTATGTGGCAGCAATTTTTCCAGCTGTATAGATTACAGGAAATGGATATGGTAATGCTCTCCCAACGCAGACAATGCAAAGGCAGGGTTATTTAGTTCTTTGCTCCAGTGCTAGAACACACCAGTTAAACAGAATCTTAACATGCCAATGGTCTTAACCAAATATGCTCTAGAAAATTTTGAGTTCTAAATCTATGTAGGAGACAGAATTTTGGCAGGCGCAACTCATCATGCAGAGGTGTTGAGAGATAAGATAAAATAGACCAGTTCTCCCTTACATCTGATTAACTGAACTGTAAGTACTAATTTTCTTCAGTGAGAAACAAAGGTTGTACCTCTGAAGCTTGCCGCTGTACTCTTTGAGTCTCCACTTTGGACAGCGTTTCTTCTAAAGTCTGAAGTGCCCTTTGTTGATCCTGCACTTTATGTCGTGACTGATCTAGTTCCTTGTTAAGTCGTTCAACTTCGTCTTTCAGATGCTGAATGTCCACCTGAAGTTTGGTTTTCGCATTTCTTTCTCTCAGAACCAGCTCTTTTAGCCTGAAAAACATCGTGTTCATTCAAAATCACTACTTTTTCAAAGTACTGGCACTGTTTAAGAATGTATGAAGAGATGCCACCATAGTATTGTATCAGCATATCATTTAAGGTCAAATCATAGTTTGCATTTCCAAAGCATATAGGCAAGCCATGCTTTAAACCTGCTCATCTGCTCCCCGACTCCCAGTACTCAGCTTCTGACACTCATGGAACAGCAACCTCCAGAGGCAAAGGGCCAGACATAACTATGGCTTGTCCATTCAGATATCATGCCAGAACAGTTCAGCTTCCTTAACCATGATTTGGCATGATGTCTAAGTTGAGCTGTAGTTAGACAATGGCTTTATTTTTTTACTTATTAAAATTATTTTATACCACCTTTCATTCTAAACACGAAGGCAGATTATTGGGGGGGGGCATTCTAAAATGCTGTATCAGCAAACATCAGTTGCTATTAAAATAGCCAGAAATGCTAGGATCTGGTATTAACAGTCAGGAAAAGCTTGGGTGACGAGGTATGTTTTCAGTCAATGGCAGAAGCACCCAACAGTTGGTGCCCAAGTGACCTCCAGTCAAATTACTGTTTCCTACAGTATGCGTCATGCTCCCAACCTAAGCAATGGCTTGTATTAATAGTTGATAGAACGAAGTCTTTAAGTGAGGAGGGGAAAGCTTTTCCAGAAGGGCAATGAGAAAGCACTCAAAGTTCAAGAAGAAGAATTGTAAATATTTAACTCAAGAATTAAATCATCTGCCTAAAACTACTGGCATATACTTTGGCATCCAGCTTTATGCAGTTTCAGCATTTCTGCATCAAGCTTGTAGAATACCTTGTGTTGCTGTATTCCAAGTAAGATTCTATCTGGCACAGTGGTGCCCATGCTAAATTGCAGGGTTTCAGGGAGGAGCATTTCTCAGTCTTACCCGGAGAAGCCAAGGATTGAGCATGGAACCTTTCACATGCAAAGCATATTCCTCTACCACTGAGCTATGGCCTCCTTGTCAAATCCTCTTGGCAATGCCCAGGTATGTCCATTAGGGTTGTGCATATTCCAACATCCCCACAAGCACAGAACACACAAAACTTGACAACAGATGCTGAATTCAGCAGCTTGGCTTTCACTTTCTTTCACAGAAAAACAAGCAACTTTTCTGTTCTTATAGGCTGAAAAGGATGTGGAATTATCCAAGTGACAAACATTCACAAGAAGGTAATTGGGAACTGCCAAGGTAGCTTAATAGCAAACAGAGCCTAATATATATTTTAAGTGGGCATGTTCATCATCAGGAAATAATGGCCTGAATCACACATTACACTAAGCCATGGTTTGTTTGACAAACCACAAGTTTCCCACAAGTATGAAGTTGTCCCACAGATGATCACACAAACCACTTCAGATGATTATAGAAACCATGGCTTGTTTCTACAAAGTTTGTTCTGCAGCTGTTATGGCCTTTGTAGTTTGGTGATCAAACAAACCTTAGCTAAGGAAGGGTTCATGTGTAATGTCAAGTCACAGTTAAAACAAACCAAGGTGCACAAGCCAACAGCAACAAGCTATGCCTTCACATATTGTTGGCAGTAATAAACCATATTTAAGCCACAGGGAAGGGCTCAGATGATTTTTTTTAAAAAGCCCATTGGTTAATAAATCAAGAATTAGCATTTTGTGCAAACCAGACCAATATCTGAAATGCAATGTTGTAAAAGTAATATTCTTTTTATGAAGGATAAACAACGCATAGAAGTTTTGCAGATAATCCTCAGTTATTTGTGTATATTCAAATGCCAGAAGTGCTAACAAGGATTTTTCAAACACACTTCAAAATTATTTGAAGGCAAAGTCAATTATAAAATTGCTAATAGTATCACCCTGATGATGAAGTTGATCAGTTTTCTGAAAAGCTGCACCTCCATCCACCTCTGACACAATTTGTTCTTCCGTTGAAGAGTAGTAGCACAGAATAGGATTGTGGAAGATTTATAGCCTAAAGCACACTGAAAGTTATTGATTTGCAAATAAACCCACAGACACCTACAGAAACTAGTTGTATTTTATTGCTCTAAGATACTCCCTCTCTGTTGCCTGAAAAAATGCAAGTGGGGGAAAAAACTGGTACTAAATTAATTTTCAGAAGGTCATTTGAACGTGCTGAATCCTTACCGGTCTGTAGTATACACAGCCATACTTTGAATACCCTTTTCTTCTTTTGCTTGGTCCTGCAGCTCTTTGATATTTTCTCTTAGTTTCTTTTCAGCTTGTTCAGCCTTCCACCTTTTCTCTCTCTCCTGATCCAGCTCTTGAATGAGTGCCTGAACAAGACAGAGATCCCATATATTCCAAAGGAGAAACTAAAAATGCAGAAGAATTGCTTCTACTAAGAAGAAAGGTGGATGCATTTTGGGGCGGGGTGTTGGCGCTGAAGGGAGATGATAGGACACCCGCTTTATTCTCCCGAAAGATAACGTGCCCTATGGCCATGACTCTGACACTGCAGGCTGATACGCTATAGGAAGGGTTTAAAAACTAGGCTACTAGACAGTTAAGGCAAAGGGATTGCTTTTGCTTAACAACTAACAAATCCCAACTTTAAAAACCAATATTGGGCATATCAAGAAATGATCTACTTCAGCTCCAAATAAGTAGAAAAATGAGGGACACCAAAGTCTAGAAATGCTAGAAAACAGACAAACAATGGGTTTCATAAAAGAAGCATAAGAATGTCCATGTGGCAATGCTAGTCAGGTGCATACTGCAAAAGAAGAGCCAGTTTTGACATTCAAAAGAGCAGGTAGAATGCTGAAGGAGGTGCTGATGCAAGGAAAAAACATGGGAAAGCAGATGTGAGAGACGTACTGCACTTCAAAGTTTAGCCGCTCTCTGTACCATAAGCTGCTTCTGAAAATATTTCTACAGATGTATTTCTGTGATCCTATAGTGATATCTATAAGCTGATTCAGCAGCAAGAGATACGGTTCACAGTGGATCAACAGCTAGAACACTCATGTTGCATTACAAGTTATGGGGTTCTCTCAACTTCCATTTAGAAAGTTACTCCTACTTCTGTCGATCAATATTTATAGTAGTGCCAGTTTTTATGGCTAGTGTGAAAACCATGTTAGCCTTAAATACCTTGAAATAATAAAAGATTGAAATATACCTACCCTGTAAGTTGAATCTTCTTGAGTACTGGAATCGAAACGTTTTAGTTTTTTCATCTGATTTTTCTGCACACCCAAATTCTTGGGCGATTTCCCCACTAAATCTGAGCTCGGAACTTCTGAAGTTGGACTTGAATTTTCTTCCTCTTTAACTTGAGATCCTCGATTTTTGGACTTTATACAAGTATGCTCTCCTGCCCTAAAAAGATACATAAATTAAACTCACACATCAATACTTGGACAAAAAAACTTCCACATGTAACCTAATGCATTTAGAACGCCTTCTAAATAATTAAAGGAGAATTTTCTGTGCTTTTACTTGATCATAAACGAGCACACAAAACCATTTCTGTTTTATTTTTATCATCCAGACTTCTCTCCAATTGAACTATTATTATTATTATTTATTAAATTTGTATATCACCCTATACCTGCAGGTCTCAGGGCGGTTCCCAGGATAAAACCATGATATAAAAACACAGAATACATAAAGTAAAGACAAGAACATGCCCCCCAAAAACCACATTTTAAAAGGCCATTGAATGTCAGTCAACCAAAGACCTGGTTAAAGAGGAACGTTTCTGCCTGGCGCCTAAAGGTGTATAATGAAGGCACCAGGCGAAACTCCCTGGGGAAAGCATTCCACAAATGGGGAGCTATTGCAGAAATGACCCGTTCTCGTGTTGCCACCCTCCGGACCTCTCGTGGAGGAGGCACAAACGGCCTCACAAGATGATCTCAGGGTACCAACTAGAAGTACCTAAAAAGTCAACTTAAAACATTATTTTAGACATGCCTATTCAGAAGTAGGCATGAGTTTGGCCAAACTGCAGGAGGCAGTGGAGGATAGTGGTGCCTGGCGTGCTCTGGTCCATGGGGTCACGAAGAGTTGGACATGACTGAACAACAACAAAATTCAGAAGTAAGTCCACCGAATTCAATGAGGCTTACTCCCAAGTAAATGGATAAAAGACTGCATGTGAATATGGAAACACACATCAACGAACTGAAGATACCTGTCTGAAATTTTGCCTCTCTGAGAATGGTACTTTGTAGACGAAGTGGCTTTTCGATAATTGGGGAACTTGCTCCTTTTAGCTACCTTTCTGTTCTCTTTCCCACTTTCACCACCACTCTCGGAAGTGAGATCTGTGTCCCTTTTTGCTTTGAGAACATTAAGAGCAATGCCAGCCTTTGAAGTATTAGTCACCTAAAAATAAAAGGATTTAGAGCTCATTTTTTTATCTTACTTGATCTTTAGACCTATTACTTTTAGACAGTCTTGGGTAGCTGATTACACTGAATGCCACTTACAGCAGGATAATCTGTGGAAATGTATTAACTCCAAAAGTAAGAAGTGTCCATTATTACTTCAAGCAGCAATTAAGTGAGGTTCTTCTTCCCTTTAAGTTCCCAAAATACCCAGCCTAAGCTCCTTGACTGCAAGCTTCAGCACTTTCCACTCAGACCATAAGAACAATTTTGCTCTCAAGCGCATGACTCATACTGCACTCTGAAGCTTATTCACACTGCAGTTCTGGGACTACAGAAGTTCAAGTGGCTTGTTGATCATATTCTGTCCGAAGTCATGGACTACAGATCAGTGTTCAATTCAGACCTTTGTTATTAAAAGCAAGGAGAATGAGCCAGAAGCAACCAAATGGGGGAAAAAATGGGTGGGGAAGTCAATTGTTTCAGGCAAGTCAGTTGGTAGCTTTGCTGCAGTCATTCCAAGCCTCTATAATAGATGCACAATATAATCTATGTCACATGGAGCAACTGTTTCAAATTTTAACTACGGCTGGATCTACACTGATCTGTTAAAATGTTATTAAATATAACATTATATAACTCTCAATGCAGTTTCCCATTGTCGAAGGCTTGCTGCTCCACAGCGCCCTCTGTTGTTGCATTTTAATAATGCATTTTAATGTTATAAATGACCAGTGTAGTTCCATCCTACATTTGGGGAAGGGCTGTAGCTCAGTGGTAGAACACTTGCCTTTCAGAACAACCCAAGTTTAATTCCTGGCACCTCCAGGCCGTATGTTCCAATGTTCATCAGAAAACAAGACATTTGTCAAGCCAGAGTGGAAAATGTAAACTGTTACCTTTTCCAGCAGCTGTGATATCTGATCCTCTAGTTTTTTTATTCTCAAGTCGCTGTCCAGTTTAATTCTTTCTGGCTCGGAAGAGGATATGGCCTCAGGGGAAGAGCTAGTGGCGGTCCAGGTTGGCATACAGGCACGCTGGCGAAACTGAGCTAACACCTCATCAATACGGGGTGTCATCACTGACAAATTGATACAAGTCTGTTTAAAAGAAACAAAGCATAAGTGATGGGGAGCAGGGGAGGGGGATGCACACTGCTTTGACATTTTCAGAAACAAAAAGGCCCCTCTCCACTGCCCCCCCCCCACATATGCAGGAGTCACAGCACCTCATCTTCATCTGCAGGAGAACTGGATGAAGCCAAGCAGTCCAAAAGGCCTTCTAAGCACTTCAGATCTGTTGAATTTGCTTCTGCCAAGTTTACTGGTTCACCAAATATATTCCTTCCATCTAGGATGGTTAGCTGGGGTAAAGCCTGAAGGAGGATCTCTCTGTAGCCTAAGAAGAACAGAGAAGTTATTAAGCTCCATGCTTCAGTCTAAACATCACCAACAGTGAGGCAAATTCATTTCAGTATAGCATATCTGACTATCCCAATACCAGAGGGATGGGGAACCAGTTTCCCTACCAGATGCTCTAGGCTACAACTCCCCATTGTCCCAAACAATTGGCTGTGCTGGCTGAGGCTGATGGGAGTTGGACTCAAGTATCTGGAGGGTCACAGGTTCCCTATCCCTGTATTATCTGAAACATCATTCACCGAAGAACTAAATTATAGGCTCCAATCCATTCCTGAGATGTTCTTCTGGCGGCCGAAAGTCTCACCCGCTCGCAGAAGGGCTATTTCTGAACGGAGCAAAAGAGCATCGCATGAGAAGATTTCAAAGCAGTTCTGCCGTTTGCCCAAGCTCTTTCTCAAGACTTTTTCATTGTCCACTGAACTTTATATGGTACAGTCTGAGTCTTCCTTCTCAGCATGTTTTTCATATTGCAATGCACCCTCACGAATTATTTTGCTTATTAAAATGCTTATAACCCGCCCTATAGTGGATCTCAGGACAGAATACGAAAACAGCAAATTGCAAACCCGCTATATCCATTAATTTTAAAATCAAGCAAATACATCAATACTAAGCTGCAGTCAAAGGTTTCCCCGGTGCTGAAATAAGATCAACGCTAGCGTCAGCTGGGCACCTGAGGGGGAGACATTCTATAACTGGGGTGCCACAGCCACGCTGCAAGACGTCTTCTGTAACTTTAGCAATAATTCATGGACCAGCACTTGTGCTTTTCTCTATCTGCCAATAGTTACCTGGATCCAAGTCAGGATCTGGTGATCAGCTGGAAATGCCTATCTTCAAAATGCAAATAGTGTGTGTCGTAAATGTTTCCTGTGCACCACACTTACCTATTTTTGCACATACTGGATTACTTTTTCCACTCTTCTCCAAAGAAAGATTCGACAGGTACTGCAATCCCACCAAGCACTGGAGTAAATGGTTAATATTACTTATACAATTGCCGTGTAGCTCAAGAGAACTAATTTTAAAATTGGCTCCACGAAGATACAAAAGTCCTGTAAAAACAGACACAGGATGTCAAAAAACATTTTCAACTAGAAGGCGTGTAAAGACAAGGAAATCCCTTCTGGATCAAGCCTAGGGCTCATCTAGACCAGGATCACGGTCTCACATTGGCCAGATGTGATTCTCAGCGACTGGAATTTGGAAGCATATTGCCTCGGATAGCGGAGGTAAAACATAGGCATCGTGGTTAGTAGCCACTGATGGCCTCATCCTCCTTGAATTTGTCTAATCCTATGCTGAAGCCATCCAAGTTGGTAGCCATCGCTGCTTCCTGCAGGAATGAGTTCTGTAGCTGAAACGATGTGTTATGTGAAAAAAGTAATTCCTTTTAGTCTGTCAAAGACGCACCATTATCACCGTCTTAAACATGATTGTGCTCAACTAATGAATTAAGAATAAACCACTTTTCTTCCTTTCCTTTTGTAAAATACCCCATGAATACTTTATTGGCAATTGTTAGATGTATGCAGCAGCAATAACAATTCTAGCAAAGCCATCATGGGAGTTAAGTCACATCAAACATAGTAAGACTTACTTCCAAGTAGATATGCAGAGGGTTGAGCTGTAAAAACCTCTTACCTGTTAGGTCATGTATGCGGTTGTAAGACAAATTCAATCTAGTTAAGTTAAACAGCTTTTCCAATCCTGGGGTAGAAAAAGGTAAACAAAACAAAACAAAAAAATCACTGACCACAGAGAACAGATAAAGAATATATGCCATTAAGATAATGTAGAAATAAGATAAAGTTGCAACAGTTACAGGGGTCCACAGTTTTGGGCTGGTCTTGGCAGCCAAGCCAGAATTTATGGTTACTGTCTCTTGTTCCTGACCTCACATTATGCCCCCACTGTCCTGGACTCCTTTGGAAGGAAGAGTGGGATATAAATTTAATAAACAAATTATGTCTCCAGTTCTGAGGTCCAACACAATTGTAAGACAACACTTCCACCACTTTCCATCTCAGCTTGGAACTGGGGCAGGAAGCGGAGGATTGTTTGAGGTCTAGGCTAGCAAAGCACTTGGAGCATCTTGACACAGTTGCCAAGCACCACCATAGGAAGTCACAACTTTCTAATCCAGCTTGAAGGTGGGGAGGAGAGGGGTCTTCCTTTTACAGTTAATTACAAAACAAAATAGCATGTGTTTTTATAACACCGTTTAACCAAGTCCCAGTTCTGGGAGAAAGGCAGGATATAAATGAATAAAAGAAATAATAATAATAATCTTTAGGAAGTTCACAGGCCAGTGGGTTGTGTTTGCGTGAGAAAGGAATGAGCCACAAACCAGTTGTGGGGAACTGGATGTTGCTGAACTACAACTCCCAACATCCCCAGTCATTGGGTATGCTTGTTAGGGCTGATGAGAGCTGCAGTTCAGCAACAATGGGAGGGCCAGAGGTTCCCCACCCCTGCCATAAACTAGAGTTTGCATTGAACAAACAGTAAACCAGCACACACTGCTGAACTGCTCCTACTGCATTCCTCCTGAGCACAAGTAGGAGCAACAAACTACAAGCCTTGGCTTATTCTAACATGTGAACTAGCATTTGGAGTTTATTTCCTCTCTAAGCAAACCAAGATCTGAAGCCAAGCACTGGTTCACACACTGTAGTAAGCCAAGGCTTGTGATTTGTTACTCCTGCTTGCACTAGGGGAGGAGCGATCTGGAAGCTTGCACTAGCACTGGTTTTCCGTGTCACCCAAACACAGTCATTACATGCAACATGCACACTAGGAACAGAAAACCAGTCAAGCCAAGGACTAACCTTCAACCTTTGTTATCAAGTTGCAAGCTAAGTTTAAGGTACGCAGGTTGGTCAGGGAACTCAGCCCTTCAATCTGATGTATGCGATTGGATGAGAGATCCAGGTGCTGCAAGTTCAACATATGATCAAGACTTTCAATTCTGGAGATCTGGTTACAGTGCAAGTTGAGTGTGTGAAGTTCTGAGCTTAAAGGTAACTCCGTTAAACTACAAATGAAAAAAGCAAATGATAATAGGATGTAATAATTTGGGGGGAGGGAGGGAAATAGAGAATCCTAATTAATAAAAATAAGCAGTAAGTAGCCTATCTCAAATGGTCTGCAAGGCAGGTAAAAAGGTAAAGGTACCCCTGACCGTTAGGTCCAGTTAAGCATAGTCATTTCCAGTGCTAAGGCCTGCTTCTCTACTCTGGCTACTTGTGGTCAATTAGGTTGCACTTGCTTGGAGATGAAAGCCAATGTGATGTATGACCAGCTTTCTGCTTGGACTGGGGAGAGATGCAAGTTCAGATCCCCACGCAGCTGTGAAAAGTCAATGGAGGATCCTGGGCTAGTTCTTCTATCTCCCTGCTACCCCACAGGGCTGTTGTTGTGAGAATTAAACGGTGGAACTGCCCATGCATTTTCACCCCACTCTTCCCATAAGGTTCATCTCACCACAACTTCCAATCTTCGCAAGCCTGTGAATTAGGGTTAGGGCGGCTTTGTGATTACAACGGCCACCTGTCCATTCACTTAAGCTTCGTGTTTGAATGGGAATCTTAAACTCAGGCCTTGCTGGATAGTTGGTTCCGTTGGGACATTCAATATACTTCCAACTAAGTAAAGGAACGCTCAGCGGAGCAATTTGTGGCCATTAATGTTAAAAAAAAACCAGCCGTAGGAAAGGTCCCTTCCCTGCTTCTTTTGCTTGATGGTTCATCCTGCCCTGCCGGGACCCGAACCAACGGATTCCTGCATTGCGGGGGGTTGGACTAGATGACCCCTGGGGACCCCTCTCAACTCTACGATTCCGCTGCAGCCGCTCACCTCCTGACGCCTTTGTCCATGAGGCTGAGTTCCCCTGAGGCCGCTCCGGGCTCCGCCATCCCGCTCCCGTCGGCGCCGCCTCTTCCCTCGGAGCTGCCACTCGCCCTCAGCCGCCGCGGCGTTTGCCGCCCTCCGCTTCAAATCCCTCCCACCCCGTCGCCGGGTCAACCGCGCCCGCGCAAGGTATGACGGGAAGCTCGAAGCTCCTCCCAGCGGCTCTTCCCCGCGAGCGAGGCGAAAACGAACCATAGCGCTATGCCAAAAAAATAATAGATACGCACGTCGCCAGGGCACTTCCGGGACGGAAGTAGGATGCTACGCAGAACTCTGCCCGTTTCTCCTACTACAGGAAGAGAAAGTGAGGGGTAGCGCTTGGAGCTTTCCGCCACGATTCAAAAGGGCAGGGGCTCTTCTCCCCAACTCAGTTTCTTAGGACTGACCTATCTCTCAGGGTTGTTTGGATTTGGAAAGGGTGGGGGGGAAGGTGTAAGTCTATGGATAGGATAAAAGGTGATTAAAAACAAGACAGTTCGTCCTCCGCTTTCTGACTTTTTAAAATGTGGAAAAGGAGGTTTGTAAATATATATAGATATCAATGTAAACACACGTCAGCCTTGTCAGTGCATTCAACCAAGAACGGCTTCTCTAAAGTGAACCCGGAAACTCCAATCAGCTAGGTGCCTCACTCTTCATTTTATTGCGTTTGTGAAACATGCCGGGAGCGGGCACCTTGGAGATAGAAAGAGAAGAGTTGTTCTCTATTTTTGAGACGGCGTCTGCCCAGCATAGATTGGAATCCGGAAGTTATGGCCATGTGCACATCGTGCTTTTCCCATACCTATTTGTTTTTTTTTATAAGAATTTATTGGCATTTTTCTTATTACAACAGAAACCCCCACCCACACCAACAATAATACAAACAAAAACATTGCCAAGTTTCTCCTTCTTCCTTAAACTTCTTCTCAGAAAAAAAAAATTTCTATTTCCATATCTTGACGCGACTTCCCCTGCCTTTTCACCCTTGGTTTTACCCCTAATCTATTTTTTTTTTAACCCCTTCTTTACAAAATTAAACATAATTTTATATATAAAATACAATAATCATCTTACTCAACGTGATCTATAATTCATCTTATTCTAGTTTTCTTAATTCTACCCCAATATGATCATACCTCATCTTAAATCCTCTTCTGTTATTCATTATCTTATTCTTGTACATTACTTACTCTTCTAACCTAAAGTCTGCTGCTAATCACATAAATCTTCAGATATCTCATTTAGAAATCAAAAAATCTAAATACACCATCGAGTCTTCACATTCCAATTTCATATTACCATATCCAGCCGTTTTAGATTCTATTTAGTACTTCACCCCACACCCCTTCTGTCCATTGTCTTTCTCCTAGCAGTGCCAGAGCCGAATTTCCCATTGTCTTTTCTTCCCTGAAAGTCACAGAGGCAGGCACAATTCAAAGCGCTCCTTGCAGCGAGCTCCCGGGTGTCCTTCCCACGGTCTTCCGGCTGCTCCATTTCTCCAAACCATTCTTCTTGAAAGTAGCTCCATTCTTTGTCCCATGCCCTCGAGCTCACACCTCGGGGGCTGGATATAATAAAACTTGCCACCGTTTTGGGGCTGCCACCCCCAGAAACGGAGTCTTTTCCCTTTTGGAGCAGCCCTATCTCTTCTTCCCATCCTCCTATCCACCCTCTCAGCTCGCTGCAGACGCGTCCTTCCAAAGTGTCAAAATGATCAGCAGCCTCCTCTGCAGGGAATTCATTTCTTATCAGGCCCCCACACAAGGCTTTCACTTTCCAGTAAAGAATCTCCAATCTCAGCTCAAGGAGTCTTTGTTCATCCGTCAAAGTGGAATTCAAAACAAGTTTGCAGACAAAGTCCAGCACAGTAGAAAGAGGGGTAGGAGTAAGTATCATATTACAGTTCCTGTCTCTATGTCCTTTCCTCTGTGAGGGTTGTTTTCCACCTCGGTTGGAACTTTTCGTCGCCATTTTTCCATGAAATCAGCATGCAAAGACCGAAACTTTCAAACTGAGATATCTTCCACTCCTTTACTCCCCGAAGGGAAATTGTAACAGTCTCACTCTCCAAAATTTAATTACTTTGTAATCCATTTGGTAGCAACAGTCATTCAAGCTGGTTAACTTCTATTAGCCAAGGGGAGGGAAGCAGGCTGCCTTTCTTCTTCCCCCGGATCGTTCCAAACAGTATAGTATTTAATCCCATCTCGTACTCACGACCACCGGGTTCTTCAGGACCTAACATCGCAGGTAGAACTTCAACGCTCATCTCGGGATTGGTCGCCGCATTTGCATCCCGGTTGGGGCATATCCCCTATGGCCCGGCTCCGTGGTCCCTTCACCCCCACTCCCCCCTTACAGGGGGAGCGGGGGAAGGGTTCGGAGCACTACGGGCGCCGCCGGGGAGCCCAGGGTGCGGGACGCTCTTCCCGCACCCCAACCGGAGCCCCGCTTTGCGGTTGCGGGGCTCCTAACCCCCGGGATGGATCGGGCGCTTCGGAGCCGAAGCAGCCCCGACCTCCCGCTATGGCGTCGCCAGCCGGAAGTCTTTCCCATACCTATTTGGCTCAGGAGAAACTTCTACAGCAGGGGTGGCCAACTCCCAAGAGATTGCAATCTACTCCCAGAGTTAAAAACTGGCAGTGATCTACCCCTTTTTAAGGGGTTCAGGTCAAAGTTGTTGAACTTTTTTTAGGGAGGGAAGCCACGTTTTCTTAGGGGTGCAGGGCAAAAATGATGAGCTTTTTTTAGGGGAGCCAAACTTGTTGAGCTTCTTTGGGGGGAGGCAGTGATCTACCATGGACATCTAGTGATCTACCAGTAGATCACGATCTACCTGTTGGACGTGCCTGTTCTACAGTATCTTTGGGGAAAAGGAGTGGGGCTGCAGGCAGTCCACAGAGCTAGAAAAAGTAGATCTCTCCCCCTCCCTTCCTTTTAGAGTACAGTTTAATTTGAGGTCTCCACGCTGTGGTAATCCTCCCCCAGGCTATAAATTAATTTACACCAGGCTACATACCATCATCTTTCCCCACATTCATATGTGGGATTTGACTGTAGTCACACATGACTAGAAAGTTACATGTAGGTAGCCGTGTTGGTCTGCCATAGTCAAAACAAAGTAAAATAAAAAATTCCTTCCAGTAGCACCTTAGAGACCAACTAAGTTTGTTCTGGAAAGGTTTGCAGTTCCACAAACATAGGTGTGCACTGCCTCGAAATAAAAATAAGTGAACAAAAGAAGGCTCACGGGGGGGGGGGGGGCATTGCTAAAAAAATGTCAACTTTGTAACCAGAGGTTCAACTAAATAGAATCTGAATCACATGCACCACAAGGGCTATGCAGCCTCAACTTAAGGTGGCTCCTGGCCTGGCTTTTTACAAGCCCCAGCTGACTGCACAACCTGGCCTTTGGAAAGGCCATATACAGATACATTTAGCTTCTGCACCCCTCCTTTGCACACCTGTCAACACAACCACATAGGCATTTTCCACAACAGCTCTGCAGCACAAATCCCTTCTGCAGGCAGGCACCCGTGCGCAAGAAATGCGCTCCGCTCCCCACAGCGGACCCATGCTCCCTCGCCCTCTCGAATTTCCCCTCTGCAAGCTGCATCCATGGATGGAACATCGCACCTAAATATTTCCATTCTGCACAACATGCAGCATTTGCACGACCCCATCCTGACAGCACCACACACAGAGGGATAATTCCCACACACAGCTTGATGGGCACATGTGCAAACCCACCCCATCCCCCAATATATATATATCAGATCTGCATCAGAGGGAATGGCACATGCCTCTTTGTTAATTTGAGCATAGTTGCGCTCCGTGGGTGACAACGTACGGGAATAGAAAGAGATGGGCTTGGCCTGGGCAGGCCGCAGGCCGGGTCGTCCTCTTATATACCTGCTGGGATTGACAAGTCATCTGACCCTCTTATATACCTGCTGGGATTGACAAGTCATGTGACCCTCACCTGAATCTCATAGCTCTCCGGTAGCTGCCTCTGATCAGTTATCATTTAACTCTTGGGGGAAATAATTAGCATCACACATCATGTGCCTGGAAGATGCATCATGTGCCTGGGCAGGCCGCAGGCAACTGTGAGAATAGGGCTTGAGTGTGACATTTATGTAAGGTCTTCCACTCCTCTTTTCCCCCACAACTGTGAGGTAGGTTCAGTTGAGAAATGGCAATTGGACTCAAGTCACCCAATGAGCTTTATAGCTGTGTGGGGATTGCTGATTAGAATCTGATCTCCCCAGGTTCTGCATCTGTTTGGAAGCTATTTCAGTTTTAAAATGTTTTTATTGTTTTTATTTATGGAATTGTTTTATATGCTTTGCATATAAATGTTTTTACACTTTTCTTGGTTTTTTTTTTTTACTATAATTGCTTTATATAGTTGTATATATTATTGTTATATAATAAAAGAAATAAAAGAAATAGAATACATTTTATAAAAGTTTTTAAAGAACCCTGAGTGACATAGCTGGCACCCCTTAGGGAAAATATGTACTCTTTCTCATAAGGCACATGTACAGATATTTGGCTTCCTCCAGAAAATGAAGAGTTTCTTCCCATCATTAATCTGAAGGGCACAAATGTCTCCAAATGGCGTTGCCATCTGTGATGATACTAAATGAGCTGAAATGCGTATGTGCTTAATTTCCAGTGTCTTAATCATGTTTGTCACCCAAGAGGAGGCAATCTGGATTTATCTCTGTCCTCCTTTCCCCAACACTGCACATTAGAATCAATGGAGGGCAGGGGATCATGCAATACTTTCTTTAATGGAAATGACCAAATAAATCCATGATAGAAAACCTCACGGCTTGGTGATTTGGGTTGCTTACAGGTGACCTGTATATTGAGCATTCATCCTGATTCTGTTTGTATATGATGTCGGCTGTTTATTGAGCATCCATTCTGATTTGTTTTCAGGGATGTGGTACAATGTCATGTCTGGAGCATTTGTTATCTTGCACTTCCCCATGCTCTTTGTTTACCACCATAAGTCTGGTCTTGATTTTATTTTGGGGAGGAAAGCAGGTTTATTGTGCAAGAGTGCCAAAATCACTTTAACGGCACAACCCAAATTTGCCCATGAATTGACTTCACTTCCACTTACAAAATAGTGGCAGTCTGAACGCAGCAGTGGTCATATATATTGGGCTTCGGAGGCATAAACTTAAGATTCTAAGACGGATTTGTGAAATTTTAAAAGTAAGGCAAGTAGTACTCTTCTTCCTTTTCATTCTGAGGCCTCCTTGTTTGAGGAGACTTTGGCTTGTCTGGATTTGCTGCAAGTTCAGGAATCACTCAGTTGGAGCTATCTTGGACCCTTTGAGATGATCTGACAATCAGAACTTGGGACCATCTATAGAAGTATTGAAACAATCATCCACGCCCCGAAGTGCAGAAAGTACAGTCCCACAAGTAATCCTTTATCTTGTGTTAGTCTTGTCTGCTTCTTCTGTAATAAACCATTTCTGTGTTCAGTAACACAGGAGGGCATCTATGGAAGCGATTTTCTGGACTGCAGAGCTTCATACTTTCTCAAAAAGGGCTTCATGCACAGTTTAGAATGGAAAATTGGAACCACGGCTTAGTCAAACAGGCTGGGTTATGACTTTAACAGTTTGTCACAGCTACTCCATACATAGACCAGGAGTGTGTGACCTTTGGTCATTCAGATGATGCTGAACCACAATTCCCATCCGTTGGCTACCACTGTCGCACAAGGCTACAGAAAGTGGCACGGGAAACACCCAAACACCACAGTGCCAGTGGGAGAAAAAGTCCATTTGCTGGCATAAACTCAGTGCTACATCTCCATCCATTGGAAAAGAGGGAAACGAACCAGCTTGGTGAGGGCGGTCTAGCTCTGGGGCCAGGCTAGGAAAGCAGAGGAGCACTGGGGAGGGAGGAAGATGGATGGGGTGGGTCGAGATGGAGCTCTGCCACCACCTTCTACAAGGTCCATTAACAGTTTTGTTTGGCTCAGAGCTACTCTGCTTAAGACCGTGAACCTGCCTGAACTCTGAGATCTGAGGCCTTTCTCTAAATGCTAACTTCAAGAGTAAGTCCGGAACATGGCGGCAACAACAGGAATGCTGTCTCCAGGGAGGCCTGCCTGACAGGAGCCTTGTAATTGTTTCAGTGCCAAAGACATTTCTGTGTGATATACTGTTAAAGGTAAACGTAAAGGGACCCCTGACCATTAGGTCCAGTCGCAGATGACTCTGGGGTTGCGGCGCTCATCTGACTTTATTGACCGAGGGAGCCGGCGTACAGCTTCCGGGTCATGTGGCCAGCATGACTAAGCCGCTTCTGGTGAACCAGAGCAGCGCACAGAAATGCCGTTTACCTTCCCGCTGGAGCAGTACCTATTTATCTACTTGCACTTTGATGTGCTTTCGAACTGCTAGGTTGGCAGGAGCTGGGACCGAGCAATGGGAGCTCACCCTGTCACGGGGATTCGAACCGCTGACCTTCTGATCAGCAAGCCCTAGGCTCTGTGGTTTAATCCACAGCGCCACCCATGTCCTGTGATATACTGTTAAGTTTGTTTTAATAATGTGCATGGGATTTTATTTTTACTTTGGTTGTAAATTGCTTTAGGACGCAATTTATACCCTTTTAAATGTGTTTGTGGGGGAAGGGGAGTTACTGTTTTTTTGTGGGGGGGGGGTTGCTTCTTGTTTTTATGATATGTTTTGTTTTTTTATCTTGTATTTTTATGTTGCGAACTACCCTGAGATCTATGGATGAGGGGTGATATACAAATTTAATTACTGTAATAACAATACACTGGTACCTCTGGTTATGTACTTAATTCGGTCCTGAGGTCCGTTCTTAACCTGAAACTTTTCTTAACCTGAAGCACCACTTTAGCTAATGGGGCCTCCCGCTGCCGCCGTGCCGCCAGAGCACGATTTCTGTTCTTATCCTGAAGCAAAGTTCTTAACCTGAAGCGTTATTTCTGGGTTAGTGGAGTTTGTAACCTGAAGCGTATGTTACCCAAAGCATATGTAACCCGAGGTACCACTGTAATAGATATAACAAACCTACACTTTTATAAAACTTGTTACCTGCCCTCTGATCTTCAGATTAAAGGAGGTATATCAATTTAATTAATCATCATCAAAATCCCTAGCAACTGGGCATCTTGCTGGGGCTGATGGAGTTTGTAATTCAGCAACATATGGAGGGCCAAAAGTTTCCACTTCTTGCATTAGACTTAGCTGGCTACTGGAAGACTGGGAGAAATAGGCGTTGCTATCAGTTTATGGGGCTTACAGTGCAATCCTATACATGTTTAATTAGATGCCCATTCAATGGGACTTACTCCCAGTTAAGTACATACTACCAGTTAAGAAGGATTGCATCCCTGGGTGAACATCTCACATAACTCAGTGCAATACTATTTTCTGAACACACACACACACACACACACACACACGGGATTGTGCTGTAAATGCAATAAAAAGGGAAGACAATAAGTATTTGAATCATCAAGGAGCACAATGCAGTGCCAGATGGCATTTTTAGGGGTTTTTGTTTAAATAAATGGCACATATGAAGTCCTTGACGTGCTGCTGAGATCCAGTGAGACCATTTGCTAAATCAATAAGGAGTCACTAAAGCTTTATGACCATATGCCTCTTGTAATGAATAATCAGGGGAGAGTAATGACAAAGCACATCAATTTGATTAATCAGATATTTATTGCATGCTGACAGGTTTTGGATGAAATATGCATGGAAGAATTAATATTTCTGTCTTTACTTTATTTCTTGATATCCAGTATACCCTGCTGAGTTTATGTCTGATCTGAGTTAATGAACCCAAATATCTTTGTTTTGCTCTTTTTTGTAGGAAGTTTTATGGTTGCTTTTAAGCTTGCATAAAAAGCAGCATCAGCTGCTCTCTTCTTCCGATATACAATTGAAACAAAATAAAAAGATTCCTTCCAGTAGCACCTTAGAGACCAACTAAGTTGGTTATTGGTATGAGCTTTTGTGTGCATGCACACTTCTTCAGATACAAGCTCATACCAGTAACAAACGTAGTTGGTCTCTAAGGTGCTGCTGGAAGGAATTTTTTATTTATTTTGTTTCGACTACGGCAAACCAACAGAGCTACCTACCTGTAACTATATACAACTGGACACACTCACAGGGAATGCTGAGCTCAATGGCTTCTTTTAACCACCAGGTGTTACAGCACTCTGTAAATACCCCAGTCGATGGCAGGGAAACAACTCAAGAGCTCTCCTGCAAACAGTAAGTGTAGCCTTTATACGACTTGTTCAAGTTAAGCTGTTCTTTTCTTAGCAGCTCCACCTCAGCCTTTTTCGTGGGACAAATATAAAGAAAGGAAAACCCTCCTTGTAGATCTCTTCCAGGACCTTTGCACATTCCAGGTAAGCAAACTTTTAGGTAAAGGGGTCCACGAATGAGGTCTGCTTCCCTATCTGTGCCCACCCCCTTCAGGGACCCAGGATGGGCTTGTTCCTTCACATTAGGACTGCAGCTTAATAGGCAGTCAGGTTCCTCCAACAAGAGCCTTTGCTCCATCTGTCTCTGCTTTGACAGCCTCCCCAACCCTGCATGTTAGTGTGAATTTCTCCTAATGCACATGTTTGCATGCAATTTTACCCATTATTCACATTTTTGCAAAGCAACTTTCGCTAATACAATGCATTTTTGCTAATTATCCACATTTTTGGAAAGCAGTTTTCACAAAAATATGCATTTTTGCTTGTTTTTGGCATTCGTCTGTCTCGACAGACAATGGAGTCCGCTTCTGGAGGTGAAGTCAAACCATTGCATAAGCAGCAACAAAGTGCCCCTTCTTGGGGCGCAAGCCTGGGTACTGTGTATGGAGGACCTGGGCTATCCAGATGACAAGACCCCAACTGCTGATGTGGTCCAAAACAGAGCAATATATTTGGCACAGGCTTCCACTAATATATGCATTTTTGTGCACAGATTATCTAGCACATGCCTTTTTTGTAAACTTTACTTGGCTCAAGAATTGCATTGCAAAATTCAGAGAAGTGTGAATTCCCAAGGCCGGCTGTGTTTCAGTTCTCTTATTGTTCCAGAAAATGTGCCTTAATTGGAGAACACGCTGGTGGTGGGGAATGCTATTTTCTACGACCCAGCCTGCTTCCTCGAAACAACATGGTTAATCATCAGCACTTTTCCTGTTAAACATAGGTTTGTAATGACCTTGCAAACAGTTCCAAGTAACGTTTCACTACAGTCAGAGGAGGAGTTTAGGATCTTCGGGTTGCTAACAATTCTTTTTTTGTGGGGGGGATAACAGCAAAAGAAAACAAAGTGCCATGGGGAACGACGGGTGTGATCAGGTGAATGAAGAAAATAAAAGCCAAAATGGCGAGATGCAACTCAAAAGAACCATAGGATATTTCGAAGGTGCCAGCTTTATCGTGGGCACCATTGTAGGGGCAGGGATCTTTGTCTCCCCCACTGGAGTGCTGAAATATTCTTTGCTCAACGTTGGGGTTGCATTGATCATCTGGACAGCTTGTGGCATCATTTCGTTGATGGGCGCTCTCTGCTATGCAGAGCTGGGCACAGCTTTACCCTTTTCAGGAGGAGAATATAGCCACATCAAGAGAGCCCTGGGCTCTCCATTGGCTTTCATCTTTCTGTGGACGGCAGTGTTCAACAAACCAGCCTCAAATGCCGCTCGGGCCTTGCTGTTTGCTGAGTATGCTACCAAGCCTTTCTACGGCGAGTGCCCGGTTCCCGACATACTGAAGAAATGTCTAGCTTTGGCGGTCCTCTGGTGTCTCGGGATCCTCAACGGTCGAAGTGTCAAGATGGCTGCTTGGGTGCAGACTGTTTTCACCGTCTTGAAGATGATGGCGCTCTCTGTAATTGCGGTTGGTGGGATTGTCCTGCTGATAAGGGGGAGGAAAGAGAACGTAGCAAGATTTGAGAATGCCTTCGGCTCAGAGATCCCAGATGCTGCGCAGGTTGCAGAAGCGTTTTACCAGGGGCTCTATGCATATGGCGGCTGGTGGTCTCTCAACTATTTGTCAGGTATAGCTCTCATTTTTGCTTTCAGTTGGCAGCTGTGATGTCTTGACTATGGAACTGAGGCTCCACACTGGTGTCAGTGACTTTACTTAATGATGAATGGAGTCCTGTACAGCTTCCTGGCTGGTTCCTTCATACAGGCCTGAAGCAATACTTTTCTAGGCCAAGGAAAGAGAAGGGGGGAGGACAGGGTGGAAAGAGAAGGGGGGAGCAGCGTGGATTATTCTAAAGCAGTGAACAACTAATTTACAAGGATTGAACACAGTGAAGCAGCCAGTTTAATCACACAGAATACCACCTCACATTTCTGAACCCTAGGATTACCAGGTTTTTTGTTTTTTAAATGATTGAACTACTGTCATTCAATCAGGGAACACATAGATAAGTGTTAGGCCCAATTCTGGATCAGTTTCAGCCATGTGAAAGTATCCCTGCAGATGTTGTTGAATTCTATCATCCTTGATCTTTGGCTATGCTCTCTGGTGCTGATGGGAGTCCAACATCATCTTGGATGGTGACAGGTTTCCCAGCCCTGATGAAAACCATGGTATTGCGATGTGAGCCAGGGAAGTTGTGAGGTATAAGACTGGATTCAGACAAATCCAGAATGATGATTCTAAGTCGGTTCCTGTGGACACATTCAGAGCTTCCCTGAGCTGAAGCGGGATCTCTCTGAAGCAGCCTGAACTGCTGGGCACCTTTAAAACTATTTGGGGTGATTAAGAGATCCAGGTGTTTTTTAAAAAGCTATACAGATCATGTGCAGGGGTGCCAACTTGAATAAAATATGGGGGCACAGGAAAGCCCCCTCCCAGCATAATAACTCACAAGATGTGGAGCAAGCATACTATTTGAATGGCAATGCCCATCAACTTTTTTGGGTGTGTGTGTGTGTGTCTGGCCTCAAATATTTTATTGGGGCAGGGTGAATGGACCTTGGTTCCTGTGATCATGTGTCTGAAAAAAACTGAAACATATGATGAAAACACAGGGTGGGGAGAGCTATTTGCAGACTGAAAGGATTAGATTATAATCTAGGAGTTGCCAATACTTTGGGGCACATGGGCTTTTTGAAAGAGTGCTCTGGGACCCACTCTCTCTAGCTTCTTCTTTCCCCCCTTAAAGACAGGCGAGAAAGCATATGCACACACACTTTGGGGTTTTAAAAATATAGTCTAGACTCTAGGTGAAAGTCAGATCCATATGAATTAAAGACATATCCTCTTAAATTTGTATGATTTTACATGGTTCTCCACCACCACCAGAAGCACCATCAATTTAAAGCTGATGGATTTTCATGATTTTTGAATAGGGTGGTAACGAAATCACCAGAAAATTTATACCTGTGGATATAAATGTGACCCATAGTTTTATCAGAGTTTTGAGGGGATCCCTTTTAAAAATTATGAGGATGCATAAGAATCCATACCTCAAAAGCATGGGGTTTTTGTGCAATGTGCTGGGGAGCACCAGAGCTGATTTTTATGGTTCAGGTGTGATCTGTGATTTGATGGTGGCGGGGAGTAGGGAAATCTATAGAAAAAACATATGCAATATGAAGCGGATCCCTTTTACTGGATTTGACTCATGCATTTATCTCTTCCCTCTCCTTTTCTGATCCCCTGTTCTCACTCCCCACCCCAACACCCTCCCTCCGTCCCTTTGTCCTGCTCCCTGCTGCATCTTGCTTTCTCCCCCTCCTGCCTCCTCCGGTCACTCTGTTGCCTCCCCCATCTCTCAGTTAGCTCTCTGCATATCTCTGTTACTGTGCTAGGTCACTGTTAGCCGAGCTACAGAACTATGCTTAAGCAGCTCTCTCATACCTGGTGCAAGGAATGTATGTTTGTGCCAAGAACAGAAACATAAGATAAGGAAAATGGTTGGCACATAAGTTACTACCTACTTGGAGCATTCCAATGTGATGGTGAAATCTTCCCTTTGGTTTGCACCTGGTTACAGCTGCTGTGAGTGTTGAACACACCTAAGCAGTGTACATAATGTACATATTGTCCTGAGCCTTCATATTTGCTCTGCTTCCTCAAGACTGAAGCAGGACCACACAGTTACTTCTTGACAGGCATCAATTTGACCATTGTTACTGGTTCTCAGAGCAGCAACTGGTGATGTAATCATTACAAATTGATTCAGTAAAACACAATGGCTAGGATCTGAAACTCCACAAAGTTGCAATGAACACACTTAAAATAATTATCTTCCAGAACATCCCAAACACTGTGGTTTAGAGAAGGCCACTGTTGCATGAGACCTCTCCATTCACCCCTTATCTGTTGGCTTGGAGTTCCTATAGAAAAACGGTCTTATGCGTGCTTTCTGATTTTACTCTGTTTTAGTTTTATAGTATGGGGAATGTTTTTGCAATGATCAACACAGTACTTGGAGGAACATAAGTTAGTAAAGAAAATATGGCCGAAGAAGCATAAATGGAAGCAAAATTCTTTGTTTTGCAAAACAACAGGATACGGGGGGGGGGGGAAAGGAAATAACAATAATCATGCCAGCTCAAAACATGGTACAGTGGTACCTCGGGTTAAGAACTTAATTCATTCTGGAGGTTAGTTCTTACCCTAAAAATGTTCTTAACCTGAGGTACCACTTTAGCTAATGGGGCCTCCTGCCGCTGCTGCCGCGCCACCACCGCACGATTTCTGTTCTCATCCTGAAGCAAAATTCTTACCCGAGGTACTATTTCTGGGTTATCGGAGCCTGTAACCTGAGGTACCACTGTATAAGAATAAATGTAAAGCAGATTTTCACAAGATTCAGTACCAATTTTCAAATCAGCATATGAAAATTCACAAAAAGAGTATAGTCATGTGTGTAGTAAAAGAAGTTATGTTGTATGCTTTCTCCCTTTACAGTCAAATGTTTTGGAATGATTTCTAGGCAGAGGGCCTTCTCGGTGGTGGCACCCACCCTGTGGAACACCCTCCCACCAGATGTCAAGGAAATGAACAATTATCTGACTTTCAGAAGGCATCTGAAGGCAGCCCTGTTTAGGAAAGTTTTTCATGTTTGAAGCTTTATTTTGTTTAATATTCTGTTGGAAGCCGCTCAGAGTGGCTGGGGAATAAATAATAAATTCTTCTTCTTCTTCTTCTTCTTCTTCCTCCTCCTCCTCCTCCTCCTCCTCCTCCTCCTCCTCCTCCTCCTCCTCTAAATTTTCTATTTCAGAGGAAGTTAAAAATCCGAGCAGGAACATTCCATTGACTGTGATGACAACACTTCCTTCAATAACTGTGTTTTACTTGCTTGTGAACATTTCATACCTGACAGTTCTCACACCAAAGGAAGTTGTCTCCTCAGGTAGCCGGATTGGTTTGCATTTTTTTATTCAAGAACTGATCATAGATATAATACATATGCAGTAGATAATAGAGATGGATGCACCTGAAAATTGTGTTTTCTCCATTTCTCATTTTTCCAGTCTTATGCTGAGTTTACTACACTGCACCAATATGTGATTATTTTTTAAAAGTCAGCATGTTAATGTGCATTTTTCCTTATTCTTGTATGCATTTTTTCCTAAATATAAACTTTTTTTTTTACAAACGATTTCCCATATTGTTAATTGTTATGTTCACATTTATACATTTCTGTGCACACTTTCCTCTACAATATGCATATTTTGATTGGAGAAGTTCAGAAAAGTGAGAATTTCAAAGGATACCTGTGTTTCAGTTTGTGTTTTGCTCCAGGAAGTACAAATTAGGCAGGCTCATATTAAAAAGTGAACCAAACCAAAACAAGGCAGGCCAGGGTCTCAAGCAAACCAAAGCAGAGATTTTGCTGATAAAGTCAGAGTTTTAAAAGCATGCAATTATGAACTATGTTAAAGAAGGCAGAAAATCAGAGTTACGTTTATGTGTTTAACTTGAAGCCCCATTTGGTGATTTTTGGAAGTGCATTTTAAATTGTCAGTTGTTTAGCCTCTCCCGATCAGGTGTAAAGGATGAAGAATGGAACCAAATAAGTGACCGTTCAAGACTAGCTATGCAACAATGTGAAGGTAGCATGCTAGCCTGTTACCGATTTTAAAATTATAACTAATATAAAATAATTCCCCATTTGCTTTGGGATGAGACTCAAATCCCATTGAAATTTATGGATGAATTTCTCTTCCAAGTGATGATGCATGGTTTGTTGTAAAAAAAAGAAAAGAATGACATAAATTCAATGTGCCCAGCATTATTATTGATTGCTGTAGGTGTGCAATCTTGTTTCTGGGAATACAGATTAAATAATTGCAACACACTTCAGTAACAAGGTGCTGGTGCTGGTGGGGGGGGTGGTGTCTGTGTCTGGGTCTGGGTCTGTGTGTATATGTGTGTTTGCAATAAATACATAAATTTCAGCTAATGCCCCACCTCTTATGGCAACAGAAAGTACACAATTTGAAATACTGCTTTCTGTGGATCTATTAAAGGGTACATGATAGCCTGATGCAGCACCTGCAACTGCTAGCGCTTTAAATGGTCTGGCGGCCACTGAAACATGGGACTAAACTTGATGATCCAGGAGAGCTGTCGAACTGTAACCAGGAGTCTGCTAATGATGTCGATGTTTCCTTGCAGTCGCTGTAGCAGTCACTTGGGCTGACAGGGTGATCCCTTCAGTTGCCTGGATAATTCCTGCATCTGTGGCCATCTCCATATTTGGCGCCCTCAACAGCAGCGTATTTACACTCGGACGACTGACCTATGCTGGAAGCCAATCCGGACATTTGCCCACCATAGTATCCATGCTCAATGTCCACCACTGGACCCCAGCACCAGCCATGATTTTCTCAACTGTCGTTGCGTCCATTTTTATTATCCCATCAGACTTAATTGCTTTAACCAACTATTTTGGCTTCTCCGTTTGGCTGATGATTGGATTAACTTGCACTAGCCTGATTGTCCTCCGCTACCGAGAACCTAATCTACACAGGCCGTACAAGGTAAAAAGAAATTTAAATACTTAATTAATCGCTGTATAAATAACATGCGAGTCTTGCAAGCTTTAAGCTATGGACACTGTAAGTTCAACCCCATTGATACTAGATGGGACATATGTGCATTAGAAATAGCCTTATGCTTAGACAGATGATTGGTCCATCTAGTCTATATTGTATACACTGACTGGAGGGTCAGGCAGAGGTTTTCTACATAAACCTTTATATAAACCTATATATATATTATGAGGTGAGCCTACTGAGTGAAGAGCATGCAATTATAGGACTATAACCTCGTCAAAAGACCACATCTTGGTATGTTCCAGAATCACATTTGGCCATTTTGGATAGAATTGTTTTTAAAAGCTAGATCTACATTGTCATCTTAGCCGTGTCTATTCAGAAATAAGTCCTGCTGAATTAAACAGGGCTTGAATTCAGATAAGGGGATGTTAGAATTACAGCCTTGCTTGCACATAGGTGTGTATTAGGGGAAAAGAAAATGTGTCTGAAATATAGGGGTGGACTCTAAGCAGTGATGCACATATGGAAAATTTCAGGGGGGGGGCTGTACTGAAAGGGAGACAGGCATTTTACTCAGCTGCAGCTGCAGAACCAAAGGCAAATTCTGAAAGTGCAACACCAAACGAGTGAGGCATAATGCAAGGATAGGTCCAGACAGGACCATCTTTCATCGAGACAAGCCAAGCTTCCCATGTGAAAAATGACTGAACAGTTATTTATACCGTCCCCAGTGACTGTAAGACGATCACTCAGTACTCAGGAAGTCTGGAGGAAATCTCTTGCATAATGTAGCTCTGGAGAGATTTTGCCTGGGGCTCTTTCAGTTCTTACCACCTGTCCCCCAAAATAGTTGGTTTGCAGCACAAGCATCATCTCTGCTCAGAATACGAAACATATTTTATTTTTCTGCAGTTTTCCCCCCATGCTTCTTCATATATCTGACATTTGCTTTCCCAAACCCCTCTTCTGTTTTGCAGGTTTTCTTACCTGTCGCTTTCGGGATGGTGGCGATTTCACTGTTCTTAGTTTTAGCTCCTATAGTCTGGTCTCCAAAGGTGCAGTACATTTACGCTTCCATTTTTATGCTTGGGGGTCTCCTGTTATATGTGCCGTTTGTCCATTTTAAAATTCATTTTGCATTTATTGACAAAATCACTTGCTATCTGCAGCTCTTGCTGGAGGTATCACCTCCTCATTATAAATCTGAGTAAGGGCAAAGGTTCATACTTGGCTGCATTTTTAAAATTTTATTTTAGTGAACAACATGGCTTGGATCTAGAATAGCATAAGTGGAATATTGCTTCCTACAGCCATCTCTCCAAGGGGGTGGGGGAGACAGTTGGTTTTAATGCAGACCCACCTAATTTTCATTTCTTGAAACAATATGCAAACTGAAATGCAACTCGCTGTTGAAATTTGCACTTCTGATTTTGCAATGCTGTTCTCCAACCCAAAGAAATGTGGAGAAAAAAATTGTATATTATGGGAAATTATGCAGTAAAATGCGTATATCATATCTTCCAACAGCTTGTGTCTCAAAACTGGGATGCATGTCTTCCCACCTGTGCTCCCAGGTGAGTCAAATGACCCACATGAGATCATGGAGCCCAAAATACATACTTTCTTTTGGGAGAGATCTTGTCATGGAATCTCACGAGATCAAGGCACCCAAATGGCTCCTGTGCAAGAAAAAAGGATGCTGCCTCCCCCCCCCCCAAACACTTTCAGGGTATGATATATTAGTGAGACTAACACAATGCATTGTATTAGAGTAAATAGGATACAAAAATATGCATATTAGGAATTGAATTTTCATGAGGACTTCAAAAAAATTCACAAACTCATGTGTAAATATGTACTTCTCACTGCATCTCCCTGGACCACCAGCACCTCAAAGCACAAGAGGCTGTGGCGGGAGAAAGGGCACACAATCCCATTGTGTGAGTGTTTTTTCTGCATCACACCCAATGTTTCTTAAGATTACAGGTTAGTAAAGCTGTCACCTGGTTAAAGGAATCTGAATCTGAAAGCAGCCCAATGCCCCTTTCTTGTTGCTTGAATTTTAAACTTTTATTTCAAAAGAAAATCCAATTTGCTGGTTGAAGGTGACTGTTCCTAGCAACCCAAACTTGTGTTAAACTGTGTTTAAGCATTATGTTTTAATGTTGTAACCCACCCTGGGACATTAGGGTTTTTGCTTTTGTTTTCTAATGTTATTTTGTATCTGTTTGCTGTTCTGGGCTCCTGGGTGAGATATAAATTCAATAAAAAATAATGGGGAAAACTCTTGAGATATCTTTTTTTAAGAGCACATTCCAGTATGTTTTGTTTTTCAAACAATTAAAATAAAAACTAAACATAGTAATTGTTTGTCAAGTGAGAAGCCACAACTTCTTTAAAAGGGCAATGCCCTAACTATTATCTGTTCTAAGGTTGTTATATATTAGGTCTTCTTTGGTGATCACGCATAGCTGAGTAAGATTGTCTTCCATGAACACGGTCTTAACAATGAGCCCGTAAGTGACTGTGGAGGCCAATTCTGGATCCACACATCCTTCCACAGTGGGGACAGAGGTTTCCAAATGGGAGTTGATCATGGTGAGGGTTTGCCAAATGTGCCTTCCTCTTAGCATGTTTCTTCCTTTTGTCCTGAGTTTGACCGTCTTCAAAATCCATGACATCTTTGGTAAAGGCTGTTCTCCATTGGAGCACTCATAGGCCAGCGTTTTTCCAATCGTTGGAGTTTATACTACATGTTAGGTATGCCCCCGAGGATGTGACTAGCCCAGGAATTATTTCCCCCCCAGAACTAAATTCCCTGTCTTTTGCCCAAACACCCACTCCTGGCTCCCCCACAAGCTTTCTTCATTTCAGCAACCTAATTAGGGTGTTGGGGAAAGACCCACATTTTTTTTACTACAGTGGTATCTCGGAAGTCAAATGGAATCTGTTCCAGAAGTCCGTTCGACTTCTGAAACGTTCGACTTCCAAAGCGCGGCTTCTGATTGGCTTCAGGAAGCTCCTGCAGCCAATCGGAATCCGCAGAAGCCTCATTGGACATTTGGCTTCCAAGAGATAGTTTGAAAACTGGAACACTCACTTCTGGTTTTTGACCGTTTGGGAGCCAAAACGTTCGACTCCCAAGGGGTTCGGGAGCCGAGGTACAACTGTATTACTATTGTTAAACAACTGGAAGCCAGGAATCTTTGCTTATATAAATCACAGGAATCTACCAATACAGCCCAGTCTCCAATCTCTCTACCTTTGCTCTATACATTAAGTTTAAAATCTTAATTATTTTGGTCAACTGCCATTTTGCATTCATGGGCAAGTTGATAACTGCCCTGAGACTTCAAAATGAAGAAGACTCAACATCAGATTCCATAAATAAATTGCATTTCCTCATATTACCCCTTGTTACCCTTGACTCTTTGATCCACACTCCCCCGGCATGGGGTCACTTGCATGATCCATAAGAAACTATCCAACAACAAGGGTTTCAGAGGAATTTCAGAGGTGCCATGGATGAGATATTGCTGTTTTGCAATCAAACCTTGTACACATATCCTGTTTGGATACGTCACCTCTGGTTTTGCATCACAACAGATTGTCCAACAATTTATTTTAATGCTTTGGTTATAGAAAACAAATGGGTGTCTTGAGTTCATATGTTTGAACCAGTCCAGGAGTTACTGCCATGGAAAACTGAGCACAAATCATGAGTGTTCATGGAGCTGTATATTGTGGCTCTTGCAGATGTTTTGAGTCTGCACTTAAGTGATTCACTTGAGATTGGGAGTGTCAATAGCTAACCCAAAGTTCCATTTCACAGGTAGCAGCATTAGGCTGCAGTGCTATACACAGGGTGTGCATGGACCTGGATGTGCTTTGCACAAAATGTGAGATTTCACTAGAAATGCAGCGATGCTACAACAGTGGGACAGGCAGTTGTTGTTTAGTTGTTTAGTCGTGTCTGACTCTTTGTGACCCCATGGACCAGAGCATGCCAGCCACTCCTGTCTTCGAATGCCTCCCACAGTTTGGTCAGACTCATGTTGGTAGCTTCGAGAACACTGTCCAACCATCTCATCCTCTGTCGTCCTATTCTCCTTATGCCCGCAATCTTTCCCAACATCAGGGTCTTTTCCAGGGAGTCTTCTCTTCTCATGAAGTGGCCAAAGTACTGGAGCCTCAGCTTCAGGATCTGTCCTTCCAGTGAGCACTCAGGCCTCATTTCCTTAATAATGGATAGGTTTGATCTTCTTGCAGTCCATGGGACTCTCAAGAGTCTCCTCCAGCTCCATAATTCAAAAGCATCAATTCTTCGGTGATCAGCCTTCTTTATGGTCCAGCTCTCACTTCCACACATCACTACTGGGGAAACAATAGCTTTAACTATACGGACCTTTGTTAGCAAGGTGATGTCTCTGCTTTTTAAGATGCTGTCTAGGTTTGTCACTGCTTTCCTCCCAAGAAGCAGGTGTCTTTTAATTTTGTGACTGCTGTCACCATCTGCAGTGATCATGGAGGCCAAGAAAGTAAAATCTCTCACTGCCTCCATTTCTTCCCCTTCTATTTGCTAGGTGATGGGACCAGTGGCCATGATCTTAGTTTTTTTTATGTTGAACTTCAGACCATATTTTGCGCTCTCCTCTTTCACCCTCATTAAAAGGTCCTTTAATTCCTACTCACTTTCTGTCATCAGTTATCCCCGAGCAAATAATTGAGTTTGGGATGCCAGGCTTATTTGTAGTTAGGGAGTGCCTATTGATACGTCCAGCAGATGGCACCACACAAACAATATCTGACCTGAAGTAGTAGGTAGATTATGCAGAACGCTAGAGAAACAGCGGCGACTCATTATTATTATTTTTGGAAGGTAAAAATGTAGATAAATCACTTTCTAGGTCAGGAACTATTCTGTCCGTGCCCTGCTTTTGAAACTTTTATGAGCAACTCAGGACCACTTGACTTTAAAAGGATATTATTATCCCAAAGAATGTAACCATTGAATAGTAATTGAGATATAGATGGAATACACACAACACACAACACACAACACACACTGTATTCAGAGAGAGAGAGAGGTCAATCCCGAAGAATCTGTCAGAAGTACACAGTGTCACTACAGCCCCGGCAATATGTTACTGCTTGCGAGGTCTGAAGGTACAAGGCCACCACTGGGCTGAAGCTAAGCAGGTCTGGGTTGGGTTAGTGCCTGGGTGGGGGACCACCTGAGAGCCATATGCATGCCACGCTGCCTTTGGCTCCATGACAATACATCATATCCCTGTAGGTCAAGGCCAACATAGATGGTCCACTTGGGGCAAGCTGCAGTGACAGGAGGATGTTATGTTAGAGAGCCCTTAGATTTTCTACTGGGTCCCTAGGACACAGAAAGTGCCTGGAAAGCCACTGTGTCTGAAGGTAGCCAGAGCGCACAGCTTCTTCATTCTGTGGCAGGTAAATACAGGGAACGATGTGTGACGGCATGCTTGCATCGCCCTGTAGGGGCTGCAGAAACCATCCTACTCTTGGGGTCTCCTCTCCTCTGAGACAGTTGTGACACTGTACACTGGCACCAACTCAGTGGGCACTTTTAATTGGTTTTTAACCATCATGAGCAGCAGTTACAATTTTTGGGGTAGTGGGAGAACTCAAAAAAGAACTGCATGCACAAGCCTCATTAAATTCCTAAAAAATACAGGAAGACGAAAGGGAAACATCAAAATTAATGGGACACTGCATGGCAGACACATTACAATACCCCTGGGAGCATTCAAATGGGTACTTGATGATGGGTAATAAATAACCATAGCAGTACTGTAAATAGCAATATCCATTATATAAGCAATCATCGCAACACTGTCAGAATGATTGAAAACAATAATGTTATTTTAGCAAACTGCCTGATCAGGCTGAGATCGTGTAAGTTTAATGAAATGCAAACTGGAACAGACTAGAAGATGAACTGGTTCAGAACAGCAAACTCATCCCAACTCATAAATCCATATCAGATCAGTAGTAAAGCAGATCTTAATAAATCCTAGAGTTACTCACTGGTCACAAGATTTGCTGGACTCAATACAGGTATTTGCCAACTTAGGCATGTGAAAACTTCACCTGAATCACCCACCTTGTGATTAGGCTGCAAACACATCTTATGCGTGCCTCTGGTAAATACTTTCCCACCTCTAATCCCTCATCCACACAATACAATTTGTTACAGCACAGTTTTAATCTGAACTAGCACTTTTAAAAGAATCCATAAAAAGTGACCTCCATTCATACCAAAGGACATCACGTTTCATTGTATTTTTTCCAGTCTTCCAATTAAAATACCAATTAAAATATTTGGCCAGGATAACCTTAGATCAATAACAGACGCCTAAGAGTTGGAAATTCTGATTCAATGCAAGGCTGTAGCATAGCAGTAATAGACCTTTCTCCACCAAGAACTCAAATGTTGAATAAACGTAGTCTCATTACAATAAGCATTTCTTTTGAGCATTTGAAAATATAGCTAATTCCTCTATGAGGAAGCTGGGCATAAACTTGAGTTGTTTAACTTGTGACCTCTTGAGCCTTGTTGCTGATTGGGTTATTTAGAGGTTAATCACACAACTGTTGGTACCACACAACTGTTCATCAACAATCTATAATTGAGAATAGTGCAGGCAGAACAAGAAAATCTGCATTTATATTTGATTATTTCAGAATGTATTCTCCCTCCTACAAGTTATAGTAGAACTACATATGGTATTGGAACCTATTCCCATTAAAAGCAGGTATCTTACAACCAACCACTCATTTTTCCTGATTTCAACAAGCTTTGTCCAACAGGAACAGAGACAAGAGGCATGTGACTTTCCAGATAGTGTAGGACTCCAACTCCCATAAGCTCCAGCCAGCTTGCCCAGTGGTCAATGTTGATGGGAGCTGTAGTCCAACAACATCTGGTGGACTATGGGTTCTCCATCCCTGTATTAGAGCTGTAAGCCCTAGAAGCTTCTCTTATTGCAAGCAGAAAAAGTAGACAACGATTCTCAGGATTTCCAGATTCATGAGCAAATTGTGTGCTTGGGCAGTGCAACCACAGAATCGCACAGCCCTGAACATAACAGACCAAGGGCATGTGCCAAGATGCCTCCATAAACTCATCTGGAAGAATAAATGCTATTACGATGAAATTTTGAAACTAAACCCAAGGCTTAAAACGAATTCACATGATGTATTTCTGTGTTAATTATAATCCCATATCCCCCAGACGACTATTAGACATTTAATGCATCCTTGTTATTCTCATTCAGTTTGAGAAATGCTTGAAAATGTTCCAGCTGTAAAGTGGGCGGATAAAACAGCTGCTTCACTTAATACTTTAAGCCTTTTATGCAAAGACCTATTTCACTAGATGGGTATTTTAGACATCATAATCTCTCACGTGGAGGTTATACATCATGTCCTGCAACTCAGACTGTATTTGCACAGAGATGGTTTCACATTCCTGTTGCTACAGCTGTAAGAATAATTTGCAATGAGCAGCCATTTGTGTGGGTCTCACCTGTGTCAGGACCATCTATGGGTTGTGCCATTCTTTGAATCTGTTCCACTGATTGCAGGTCTGGAGATAGTCCTGTCAATACAAGGGGCATTATTTGTGGATGATGCCATGTGTGAATATAGAAAGTGTCTGAGTTGCTGGCAATTTTCTGGTCTGCCTCCTGAAAAATGCAGATCTCTCACATCCTGCTTCTGATTCCAGGATCGCAACAGCAGCAGCAGCAGCAGCAACATCATATTTCCTGACTTTCATTTTGAATAAATACCAAGGCAGTTAACAAATAAAAGCCAACCGCAAAATAGCATGTATGAAATTGATTATAATTATCTAGCTACTCAGAATTAAAACACATAAAACACATATTTCAGCATCCACTAAAGATCCCTGCTCCAAAGACTTATTTGTTGACTAACATGCTCAAGGGAAATGTGTATTCTTTTAAGATGCTTTCAGAAATGTGTATTCTTCCTTTTGTTTTTGCAGTATATAAAGACAGATCCAGAAAAGTAGAGATAATACCCCATGCACACGTATAAACAAAATGTGAACATGCACATTGATTTACCGGTATGTTCAGGCTTCTCAAAGATTACTTAGGATTTGTTAGGGGTTATGAATAATAGTTGCCAGTCCTCTTTTTCTTCTTTTACTAAATACTGCAAACCCCTTACTGAAAGTGCTGCTTGAAGATACCGTGAGTAAAGAATGGAAGAACCCTAAAGAAAATAATAATAGGTATGGGATAAATATAAAAATTTACTGGAGACAAAAACACCACTTTGGCTTTCACCATTGGAAGCCATAGCAGTGGTGAAGAAGAAGAATATGATGGAAAGTTGGGCAACCTATAGAAATTTACTAAGAGAGGAAGGTGGAGAATTTAAATTAAAAGAGTTCAAGGATTTATCAGGAATGTTAACAACATGGATACAATATCATTTGAATGAAGTATTTTAAAAAGATATGAAACGGGGCTTTGGGGAACAATAATCATAACTAGAGAGATACCTGTTAGACTGTAATGTTAAAGTGATGTCTAAAATGCGTAAGATGTTACTGGAATGGGAGACAGAGGACGAACAAGTGAAATCTTCAGTGAGCAATGGGCAAGAGATATTGGTCATAACATAGAAATGAAAGCATGGGAATGACTGTGGAATATGGATATGAAATTTACAGCATGTTATGGATTACGAGAAAATTACATGAAAATGTTATATCGTTGGCATCTAACACCTAGTAGACTGGGAAAATGTATGAATAAAAATCGAATAAGTGTTGGAAATGTAAAGAAAAAGAAGATACGTTTTTTCACATGTGGTGGTGTCAGGAACTGGGCAGAGGAGAAGTGGTGGAGACTGCCTCCCCATCCTGACCCTTCCAGGGAGGAGGAAGAGGAAGACAGTATAGATTTACAACAGGGGTTTGCGGGAGGTCACAGCTCAGAGGCAGATGAGGGGGAAAGCTGGGAAATCATCCGAGAGCCAGAACAACACCCGTTGCCATTAGAAAGCATTCCAGACCCTCCATCTCCCAGAACCTGGAGAGCCTTAAAAGTAGGAGAGCAAAGAGCTCAAAGACAGAGGGCATGTAGCAGCACCCATAGAAGTGATGAATGAAGAAGTGGGAGAGACGGGGAGGGGTGGAGATTCACTTGGGACAACGCCATTATCCAAGAGGCTGGGTTCTATAGCCTCTCTCTGTAATATTGAAATAAAAAAGGATGGTAAGAAACTTTTCCTTGTCTTTCTACTTTCCTGGACAACCAGCTGGGAACTGCTGACAGCATCCTGGCAGGTGGTCTTGTAATAAGGTTAAAGCTTACTGGGAAATGATATATAATGAATTGAAAAAGATGTTTAAGATAACATTTGTAAAAACAAAAAACCCAGAAGCATTTCTATTGGGAATTATAGGATCAGAACTACCTAAACAGTGTAGAAATTCATTTATGTATGCAGCTACAGCTGCAAGAATGTTATTTACTCAAAAATGGAAAGAAGAAGAAGTTCCGAGAGAAGAATGGCTACAGAAACTAATGGATTATGCAGAAATGGCAAAACCTACCAGAAGAATAAGAAATCGAGACGACACACTTTTTATAAAGGAATGGAAAGAGCTTATTGAATATTTCCAAACAAACTGTAAACAGATTAAGACATTGGCAGGATTATTGCAATAACTTGCAGCTTCAAAAAACATATATGAGAACAGATGAATAAAAGAGTATTTCAAGATAATCTGAAATATGCAGGGAATGATGAAAAGAAGTTTAAGGAACCACAGAAAGAGGAGGAAGAAGTCGAGGTTTGAAATGTTATAATTATTGTTGAAATGTATATAAATGAAAACTATAAATAAAATAGTAAAAAATAAAATAAAATAATAATAGAGTTTTCTACCAGTAATGCATGAATTGGGCCTTCCTTTTTGTCTTAGCTATACAAGGAGCTATAGAAAAGATCAGGCACAGAGCAATTAAAGAGAGATGGGGAATCTGTGGCCCCGCAGCTGTGACCTTCCTACAACTCCCATCATTCTTGGCTGTTGGCCATTTCAATTGTGTTACCAGATCTGCTTGTGTGTCACAGGAACATGTGTAACTTACACATCTGTTCACAGAAAGTGGGACAATTAATGATAATCCTCTTGGAATCCCTACTGGAGACAATTGCATGCTATAGCCAGGATTACACCGGCTTTAAATAGCATGCTTACTTTGATGAAAATAGAAACTTTAAATAAAAAAAACACTAACAAACTTTTTTTTTAAAGAATAAAATAATTTAAGAGTAAAAATGATATATTGTGTGATTTGGGAATGTGACCTTTCACATCAGTGCTCTAAGAAATTATTTTCCTTCTTTGTGAGCCATGGAACATCCAAGTATAAAGTATGAACATAAACTCCACCTGTCCTTTACAATTCAGTTTCAACCATGACAAAGCATACATATCAATAACTCTGAATATTCTGCTGCAAAATGGCACTCTGCAGAATTTGTAGATCATTACTTGTAAGGCATTGGTCATATTTACCGAAAGGAAGAGGAAGGAGAAGCAATAATAATTTATGCTCCTTTGCCGTAAAGATCTCCACTAGGTCTTTATGACTTAACAGATTTTGGGATGAAAATTGCATTGGCATATGTGTAAGATGCCGTTTCCTTGACACACCATTTATCATAATAATTTACATTCCATGCTATTGATCATCCACATTAAGTGGCTTTTAAATGCTTGCTTTCGAAGGGAACTGAATCATGTTCCTGCATTTGACAGTGTATCATTCATAAATGTGCTCCCTTTATTTTATTGTTTTATTATGTAAAAAAAAGAAAAGAATACTGAACTGATAGGCATATGAACCGTAGTCAGCAGTAAGGTGCAATGGTAGATTTATTACAAAAGTAAGAAGCCCAGCATGTTTCAGGAAACAAGAGTTCAGAGCCAAACCTGAAGCACTGTCCTGTAGACGTCCTCGAGCATCCGAGCCAAAGTCCATCAACATGGGCAGTTCAGCAAGCACAGTATCTTAGCTCTGCTTCCCTTTTGTACTTTGCCTGCTGGTTGCAGCACCTGGGCTTGATGAGGCAGGTGACCCTCACCTGTCCTGAGCCTACTATGGCTAAGGACTCATAGACCTTCTCCCAGAGCTAATGAGTATCACCTGGCCAGCTAGTGAGCTGGGCTGTGGGCCCTTGCTTGCCTCAGCTTCAGCCTCCTAGAGCACCCCCACTGCTCTATGCCCCAGAGCCTGCCATGTTCACGGAGGTAGGGGGCCCTCTGGCTATGGTGATGGGTCCTGCTGCACACTGACCCCCCCCTTGCCATCCTTCATCATCCTGCGAGTACTTCAGATAACTTTTACTATCAGATAGTATATAAATACAATGAATGAATGAATGAATGAATGAATGAATGTAGTACAGATCTAGTCCCTCCACAAGCCCTTGTTGCACCATTCAGCTGCAAGCAGGAATCTCCCCCCCCCCCCGGCTCAGACAGAAAGGTGAAAATTTATAGGCAGCATATCAACAGTAGGCAGTGCTGTTTTTCTAGATGTGCCTCCCTCATTTTCTGAGGATGGCAATGGTGCTCACCTAAGAGGTGTGGGAACTGATTTCTGGCAAGTTCTGGCTGCAAAACAAAGCCCTGGCTGTAGCCCCTTTTGCCCTGTCTCTGTGCTGGAATCAGGAGGTTGGTCACAGACAGCAAAGAGGGAGGGAGGGAGGGAGAGAGAGGAGAAGGTAACGTTCTTTTTTTCTATTGCATAGCATTTGTGTAGGGAATTGTGCTCCTCTTGAATAACAGTCTGACTTTCCTTTGAGGCTTCAGAGAAAACAAGCACCCCATATTTTGTTCTGCTCTTTGTCCAAAATCAAAATGAAGAAGAACCTGAAAGTTCCCAACATGCTCCATCATCTCATAGGTTCATGGAGTTGCTGGGAATCTAGTAGGAATAGATTGCAGTCCATCCCCTACTTTGATGCAGGACATCCAGAGTTAGACCATCTTTGACAGATGAACGTCCAGTTTCTGTTTGAAGACTTTTAGTGAAGGAAGTTCACAACCCCTATTGGTAATTGGTTCCAATGTCAAACTGCTGTTGCTGCCAGAAAAAAAAAATCTGCAAATGTTCAGGAGAAACCTAAAGGTAAAGGTACCCCTGACCGCTAGGTCCAGTCGTGGACGACTCTGGGGTTGCAGCACTCATCTTGTTCTATTTGTCCGCAGACAGCTTCCAGGTCATGTGGCCAGCATGACTAAGCCACTTCTGGCGAACCATAGCAGTGCACAGAAACACTGTTTACCTTCCCACTGGAGCGGTACCTGTTTATCTACTTGCACTTTGACATGCTTTTGAACTGCTAGGTTGGCAGGAGCTGGGACCGAACAACGGGAGCTCACCCCGTTGCAGGGATTTGAACCACCAACCTTCTGATCGGCAAGCCCTAGGCTCAGTGGTTTAGACCACAGCGACACCCACGTCGCTGAGATGCAGAGAACAAGTCTTTGGCCTCTTGCACATGATAGTCATTTAATTATAGTGTGACAGCTATCTTGCACCACATATTCTTCTCTTCTCCTGACTAAACATATCTGGTTCATTTCATCTTTCTTCATAGGATTTGCTTTCCGTCTGCCTGAGAATCTTTGATTATTGTCCTCCGAACTGCTCCAATAGTCTATAGACTTCTTAAAGTGTGGTGCTGAGAAACTGGCTTGCCTTTGCCTAAATACCGTAACAGTCATGTAAATTACAACTTGAGAGACAGGATGATTTAAACTGAAGGTTGGTCGGTTTGTGACAAAACTCGTTTCATATTGAAATGGGAGGTGGGGAAACAAAGAATTGATGCCGATGGCGAAATTGCTACTTGATGTTACTGCCACAAGGGCCATGAGGCTGTAATAAGAGCTACCTGCATTCAGACATCAGATCAATCATTCACGGCAATTTGCAGATGAAGGCTTTGGAGGAAGTTTTCTTTTTCAATCCTGATGTATGGTTTGCTCGGCTCAAGGAAAGTAAATACCACAAACAGATCATTCAAAGGATGAAAAAAAAATTATATAATAGAGAAGGCTACACAGAGCTTTTCTAGATGAGAGTGCACATTTATGAAACCAAAGTTTTAAATTAAAAGCTGCCACCTTTAGGAGAAGATGAAAGCAGCCTGCTAGTAATTTCAGAGTTGCAATATTTGAGCTTCATGCAATGTGAGTCCTTGTGGGCCTAAAGACTTTTGAAAGTAGCTAAGTGGTTAAAATGGACGCTTACCCCTTTCTCTGGGTGGGCGGCTGTTGCAGAGCCTTGCAACATCCCTGGGCAGCCAGAATGCACATGGCTAGGTGGCCGTTGGGGAATTCCCCTGGCCACCTGGGTAGCAGGGCTGGAGTCCTGCATTTCAAATTGGCCAATGAGAGGCCTCCTCTGGTGGGTGTGCCTTGTTGGCTAAAATGGCATTGGCTACCCACCTGCCCAGGCAGCCAGTGAGGCATAAAAGACAGTTGTGCCTTTCACCCTCAGCGCAGTTGGCCATGTTCCGTTACCCTCCTATTGCACACAGTTGCGTAAATATATTTAGGCTGCGATCCTGCAAGAAATAGGAAAGTTTTCAGCAGTTGTCTAAAATGCTACAGCAAGAGGGGAGTCTGCCTAAGGTCAACAGGCAGGGAGTTCCAAAGCACAGGTGGTGCCACGCTCAAAGACCGACTCCTTGCAAATACAGAAGGAACATTACTGGCACTTGTGAAAGTGCAAGTTCCACAGAGGAAAGCAGTCAACATCCAATGTAGGGTTGCTCCGGGGCACCATTGGAAATTTAAATGATGACTCGTGGCCATCTACTCACCATCTGGTCCAGGGCTGGCGAGCTTTGCTGGGGACTCCAGCCACTGCCGGATGGTGCCAGATGCTGAAAATGGGCTTGGAGAGGAGAACTTTATTTAAATTTAGAAGGGTAATTCTGTCCTTGGTAGCGTAATTCTAGAAGACCATATAGTGCATGCGTATGGTACTTTTATCCAAGCGCAGCATTCAGTGTCTCAGTTAATAGTTTCTTCCTATTCTCTCCACTAAAAGCAGTAATCTTTATAGCGCTGCTGCAAAATATTCGCAAGAACTATAAATAAGAAAAAGAGGGGTAAAAAAAAATTGCATATTGAAGAAAGATCAAAGCATTCATAAAGGGTATTCCGTACACAAAGGAAAAGGCTTGCAGGCATCCAGAGTCGATACTAAGATGATAATCAAGAGAGCCTGAGGTAGAAAATGATTGTTATTAAATAGTGGTTCAGATTAGCCTCCTCGCTTCAAGCAAATTGCCTTCCCACAGAATTTCTATGGGATTTTAAGAAATAACTTCACAGGCTATCTTGAAAGAGTGACCTTCAGAGCTCACCTCATACACATCTGCAGAGAGCCTCTTTATATGTATATATTTTCCCATGTTGTTGTAAATGCTACAGACGCTTCCTCTGTAAACCATCAGAAATATGCATGGAGCTGTTTTATTAGGTTGTACACTGAAATGCATATACTCATGTGAAGACAGTAGGTCACAAGATCAGACAGTAGGTTACAAAATCAGATTTTTTTAAAAAAAAATATAAATCTGAAGCTTGCTGTGTGACCTTTGGTTAGTCACAGTCTCTCAGTCTATGCTACATCATTGCTTTGTTGTGAGGATCAATGGGAAGAGGAAAACAGAAATAACCAAGCACAGTGGGCGCTTTAAGAGAAATGTGCTAATTCTCCTTCATTATAATAAATTGCTTGAATGATGATCAGCAGTATTTCCTGACTCCATAAAGTCCCCGTTTCAGGACACACTCGTATCTCAAAGCCAAAAGTTTCTGAAAGGAGCGTCAGGTTTGCATGTAAGAAGGGCAGGTTTGACTGCAAGATGCAGACTTTGTAACACCCCTGTCCAGGGGCAGTGGGGTGTGGTTCAGACACCCCTCTCTAGCTTCCAGACAAATCGAGAGCCTTATTGGAGTGCAAGAGCACATTCTAGCCAAGAAAACAAAGCGCTTGAGGTGTGATGCACGGCCAGGGGGGACAGCTTGGAGGGCCAAATATAGAAGAAGAAGAAGAAGAAGAAGAAGAAGAAGAAGAAGAAGAAGAAGAAGAAGAAGAAGAAGAAGAAGAAGAAGAGGAGGAGGAGGAGGAGGAGGAGGAGTTTGGATTTGATATCCTGCTTTATCACTACCCGAAGGAGTCTCAAAGCGGCTAACATTTTCCTTTCCTTCCTCCCCCACAACAAACACTCTGTGAGGTGAGTGGGGCTGAGAGACTTCAAAGAAGTGTGACTAGCCCAAGGTCACCCAGCAGCTGCATGTGGAGGAGCGGAGACATGAACCCGGTTCACCAGATTACAAGTCTACCGCTCTTAACCACTACACCACACTGGCTCTATATAAGCCTGAAGTGCCACATTTGGCTCCCCATATAGCCTGAGGCTCCCCACTCCTGGGCTGTATGGTAAATAAAACAATGTGTGTGCTTGTTTAGTTACAAAACCCTGTTGAGGTTCTTAGAATAAATGGCGCTGCAGCAATTGGGCTGTCCTCTCTTTGCCTCTCGCCCTTCCCAGCTCCTGAAGTCCTTGGTTCCCTCCTCTCACTATCCAAGTCTTCCCCTTCTGCCTCTGCAGATTTATTGCCACTTCCCCACTGCTACCTAATCGCTAAGAACAACACAAAGTAAAAGCACAGTAGAACAATCAGACACAGCTAAACACATTTACATAATTTGGTGCATTCATTCTGACTGCTTAATCTTTCTGCAAAATTTGAAGGGTTTTTAAGTGCTGAAAACAAGACCCAATTCCCTTGCCTTCCCAGTCTGTATGCTTCCTTGGGAGGGAAGATTGCTATCTAAA
The DNA here is from genome assembly GCF_009819535.1 of Lacerta agilis. NCBI lineage: Eukaryota > Metazoa > Chordata > Lepidosauria > Squamata > Lacertidae > Lacerta > Lacerta agilis. Next base: position 59,385,987 of record NC_046318.1, on the reverse strand, counting down.
AATAAGACTTCTTAGTTTCTCATTATTTGTATGTCTAAGCCAAGGCTACGATCCTGTACATACTTACACTGGCGTAAGTCTGACTGAGATCAGTGGGACTTAGACATGCACAGGACTGCACTGTAAATTACAGGCAAAGTCTGAGATCAAATTAGTTTAACCTGGTCAGATCCATACATCTATTCTTTTCGCTGAACAAAGAATGCTTTGCAGCCTTGTGACCCTCTACAATGACAGCTGGAATGAAACTCTCAGGCTCCATTTGCTCTGGATTGGTTTTCAAGCTTGCATATTTACACAGAATTTGAAAGAAATTGAGTTAATGATTACTTCAAGGTTACCTTTTGCAGGTCAGAACTCTGTCAGGTTGCTATAATCTTATTCCAGTTGTAACCTAAGAAATTATGGCACTTTCTCTGTGCTAGTGGGTGCACATCCATTTGGATTTATATTGTTGCACACAACCCCATTCTCCAAGAGGAGAGATTCCAGGGGTTCCAGGCATGTTTACCCAGGGTCTGTGTTTCCTTCTGGAAATGAGGCACAGTAGAGACTTTGGTGTCTTTATGATATATGGTTTGTTTACCCACATATATAACCTGAGCCTGCAATGGAGGGGTTCACAGCATAATCACTGGAAGAGGGTCTTGCCTCTTCCATAAACAGCCGAGGATCCAAGAAGTGATCCAACATTGTGCTCTGCTTGCTACTTTGCTGCTTCTGGTCACATAAACCCTTCCTCTAATCTCCTAATCCACACTGCTACTGCTTTATATGTTGAGGGAGGGAGAGAGGGAGGGACCCCATCCATTTGCCATCTCACATGGGATCCTTTTGATCCCTTGTAGTCTTCATGGCTCATACTCCAGGCTATCAAGAGGAGGTTTAGCTTAGCTTAATTAGCTTTAAACACTTTCTGATTCCAGTGGATTAAAAGTGTCTAGCACACAGCTTAATACACACAGGTCCAGTTTAACACACATTGCCTTAATACAATTTAATCAAGCATTGATTAAATTCTAACACCCACTGGACCCACAAACTCATAACAATATAGTCATGAACTGAATACAAGTGTCAACTGAATTTATACACTTTATTTTATACAATGTTAATGGAACACCCATGGGCCAAGCCTGTATTCTGTATAAAATGTATATGCATCTCGACTATAAATATTGTACCAGGGGAATGGATGTAAGCTACCAGACACTGACACCTTCACTCTAGCTTTTCTTTAAATTCAGCAGAGCTTTCTTGTCAAAAGCACCTGGAGTAGTGATCACTTTTTTTTCTCTGGAACAATTTAGAGTTTACGTTTCATGTAGATTGGCAGTGGGTCTCCAGGCAGTCAGTATTCTCTTCCATCCCTACCTGGAGATGAACCTGGGACCTTCTTCATGCAGAGCTCTACCACTGAGCTATGACCACCTTCCCCCTTCTAGGCTGTGATTGCTTTCATTGTGAAGCACTCAATTGCAATGTTCTGTTCTGCCCTGTTTCTAGAAAACAGAGGTGCTGGAACTCACCATGAACGCCTCCCTCTCTTAGAATGGCATGGGTGCCCAGCTGTAAGAAAAGCCCTGGGTTGATGGATAGGAGGACCCTAAGTGAGAGGCAGGGAAGGGAAGCCCTCTCAGTGTGAGAGAAGGTGAGAGCTGGGAGGGTCCACCACTTTCTGTGTGAGGCAAGGATTCCCTTGGAGACACAACTCTCTTTTATTTTCTCTTTCCTTCTCTGTTTTTGTTTTAATCTAGATTAGTTTCTTTTATCTTGTTGTATCACAAAAAAGCTTGAATAAAAGCTTATGAAAAGACATAAGGGAAATGTTTGTGGCAGCCTTCAAAGTGCAGTCACTGAGAAGAAATGTGATGACAGTGTCTTGGTTCATATCACGGAGTGTGAGATTTGCTTGTAATTATAATAATATTTAACAACTTTATTATTTCTACCCTGCTTATCTGACTGGGTTACTCCAGCCACTATGGGCGGCTTCCAAGAAGTATAAGAACACATCAATCATTAAAAACGTCCCTTTTAGATGTCATCTAAAAGTTATATAGTTATTTATCCCCTTGATGTCTAATGGTGCTCCACAGGGCAGGTGCCACTACCACAAAGGCCCTCTGCCTGGTTCCCTTTAGCTTCACTTCTCACAGTAAGGGAACCACCAGAAGGCCCTTGGAGCTGGACAGTGTCCAGGCTGAAAAATAAGGGTGGAGATGCTCCTTCATGGCCTTCTACTGAGTCCATTAGTCCATGCAGCTCAGTATCATTTACACTGACTGGCAGCAGCTTTTTTTGGGTTTCAGTCAGGGTCTCTTCTACCCCTATCTGCAGATGCCATTGGGGATTGAACCCAGGACCGTCTTGGAGCAAAGCAGCAAAGAACGACAGCCCTTCCCCTTGCACAGGCAAGTCATGACTACACACAAAAGTAGCTCCTACACAATAGAAAACGTGAGCTTAGATTTCTCTCTCTCTGCGACTCTCTTTTTTTTTATAAGAATTTATTGGTATTTTCATAACAAAACATAAACCCACACCCACACCTACAAATATAAAACAAATATAAACATAGTCAGGATTCTTCTTCTTGTTTACATGCATAAATAAAAATTTCTAGTTCCAAATCTTGACGGTTGACTTCCCCTGCCTTTTCACCTTCGGTTTTAAATCCAAAATCTACTTTAATAACATCATCTCTCTAAAAATTTGAATTCATTAAAAAAAAAATTCAAATCTAAACAATTATCTTAATCCATAATAGTTGATAACAAATCTTTAGATCTTAGCACATTATTCTTATATCAGATCTATACGAACATCTTCTATCCCTTATACTGCTGCTAATAACATAAAGTTCAAAATATCCCTTTTCTTATTTCTTATTTTCTTGGTTCTCTGACAATTTCACAGCTTCTCACTAGAAGTGATGCTACCCTGCTTTCAAGGCTTCAAGCTAATAGACTTAGAAAATGGGACTAAAGTAATTTCTTTTTAATTGAAATTCCTGCTGGGCAGGAAGGTGCTTCTTAGGACTGTGTTTTGAAATAGCGAGGAGAGCTGCAGTTAATTTATTTCAGTTGGGGCTACAGACAATCAGGAGGAGATAATAATCACCAAAGCCTGAGATCTTAACGCAGATGAAAAGAGGATATAATTTAATGCACGTCAGCTCTAATTTAACACTTTTGATCAGAGCGTCAAATGTTCCATTAGTGACATTTCATTTTCTCAGCCTGTTTGAGGACAGTAATAGATAGGAGCCCTGCCACTGTCAGTCGAAGCTCCTCACCCACCCTTTTTAGTCGGCTGCCTTCTGGTATGACCTCCGATGCCAAAGCGGATGAAAAGAGCCATCACATCACTGCAGGAATCCCAAAGCTACATCCCACTTTGAAAACTTCAGATATAGGGAACAGCTTCACAGAGTATGCTCTTGACTTCATATTAGGATGAGTTTGTGCAACTGTGGAAAATACAGAGTGGCATCTGCGCTCTCTCTTTCAGTTCATGAAGCCCTAAGTGCAAACAATTGGGGCGGGGGGAACAATTCAGTGAGGAAACAGCAACAGCACTAACATCAATATAATCGCAGCAGCAGAAAGTTATTTGCCAGTCATTGAAGGCACACTTGTTTGAACCAGCTAGCCAAATGACAGGGACTAGGGGGGGTCAGGTGGAAAAAAGGACAAGGCGCTTGAACCCTTTAATAGTTGAGAGGGAAAGGGGATTTCAGACAAGCACAATTCTGCACAACTTTGCAAGGTGCAAAAGCCCTGCCCATTTTCTAAGAAGGCCAGATCAGAGGCGAAGGAAGGGGGTGTGGTGGGTGCGGTCTGTCCCGGGTGTCACAACTGAGTGGGGGTGACAAAATGCTGCGTAGCACTCACCACGGGCCCTGCAGCGCGCCCGAGCCACACATTTCTCCTGGGAGACATGCGGTAGCATTGGCATGCGCAGGCTCCACGCTGCCCAAACAGTCTGCCCACTGCCTCCTCCCAGCTGTAGGGCAGCTGAGTGGGAGGAGGCAGGCAGACTCCAGAGGCCCTGCGGTGTGTTCCATCCCCTATGGGCGGCTCACCCTGCCCCTATGGACGGCTCACCCTACCCCTAGGGGTGGCTCGCCCCGCCCTTGGGCACACTGCCCCAGGCACCCAAGCGGGTTCCTCCACTGCTGGGCCACATTCATTTCCTTGGGGGCAGTGATCAATACTCATATTTTATAGAGAAGGAACAGTCATGGTAGAGTTTACCCCCTCCAAGTTGTTTGGAGTCTTCAGCTATGAGAAGTCAGAAAATCTTCCCATAACAACACAAGAAGGGCTTAACTGCATCAGGATAAAGTCCTAGATTCAGGTAGGTAGCCATGTTGGTCTGATGCAGTTGAAATATATATAAAAATAAAACAATTGTCCAGTAGCACCTTACAGACCAACTAAGTTTGTTCTTGGTATAAACTTTTGTGTGCATGCACACTTCTTCAGATATACAGATAGGATGAAGTCCTGTCATGCCTAGCATCTTCTTCCCCACTGCAGCCAGCCAGCCAGATAATAATAATAATAATAATAATAATAATAATAATAATAATAATAAATATTTATACCCCAGCCACTCTGAATAGTAAAAACAGGATAAAACATCAAACATTAAAAACTTCCCTGTACAGGGCTGCCTTCAGATATCTTCTAAAAGTCAGATAGTTGTTTATTACCTTGACATCTGGAGGGAGGGCGTTCCACAGGGAGGGCACCACTACCGAGAAGGCCTTCTGCCTGGTTCCCTGTAACTTTGCTTCTCGCAGTGAGGGAACCAGCAGAAGACCCTCGGAGGAGGACCTCAGTGTCCTATGGGAACCCCACTGGAGCACAACAGCTGGTCTCCTGCAAGTCACTGCCAATCTGAATACACACACACAATTACAAGAACTCAGCTGAATAAATATGCCTAGGATTGTATTATGTCAGAGGCCTGCCAGCAGATTCTGATCTACATGCTGGCTGCTTCCAATGCATATCCAAATAGCCTATTTTCCTAGAGCACTCCTTCTGCATTCTGTTAGAAGTCTGGATATAATGTACCAAGGGCTCCTCCAAATGTCCTTTTAATTGTGCATTTGTGATGATTTGTGCTCACCATGTGATTGGGGCGGCCACACATGATCCCACTTTCAATGCTGTTTGTGCCTGCAAATGTTTTGGGGCTGTCTCACCGCTTCATTTCCAGTCAGTGCATATCCAGCAACTTTCTGCTGAAACCCCATAGCTTTTCATACCACAAATATTCCGGGTTGAGGTCTTTTTTGTCCTGCTTCAGTTGCACTGTAGCCCGTATTGCCAACAATAATGTAGCATTGGGGAAGGCTCACAGAACAAGTAATTAAGTAGCATAATGTGTGGATGGTCCAGTGTAAATCTGCAAATATCCTGATGAGGACATGTTGCATATACCCACAAAAACCCCACCAATTTGGAGGAACCCAATAGGTTTTCAACCAGGGTTAGCAGTGCTGAGCTATTGCAGCCCCCAGCTGCTTTAGTGAAGGTTCAAGACAACCAGAGATCAGGGCATCTTTGACTTCAAGGGTTACTAGGTGAAGCAAAACACCGAGATAGAAGATAACATGTGTCCATACTTCCCCATTTCCTTTTGAATGAGGCATGTTGTAAAGAGAACTTTTTTTCCAAACTATGAGCTGGCCATTAGATATCATTTCAAAAGCTTTATTGTACTTTGGACTCAGATGTGTTCTTCCCACCTTGGCAGGCTGTGCTTCTGACGTCACTCTCCTGCCCTTGGTGAACTCTGCATTGGAGATAGAGCAATCAACGTCGCATTTTGCCTTCAAAACCACCCATGTGCAATTACATGGATGCGTTTCTCCATCCCATTTCTTCTATTGCTCCTATTGATTCGCTGCTCTCGGGTTGCCTTGTTGCGGATCCTGGATTGTCCAAAGCAAAGCTTCCAATAAATTGGTCCAAATGGCCAGCATTAAACTGGTAGCGATGGGAGGGTGTCGCTTTTATGCTCTGTTGATTCTGTCCAAACCGGGGTGGGGGTGGGGGGGGAGCAAGCAAGCAAAAGTTCAACATTCACTTAGAAGCAATGTTCAAGTAAGCCGAGAGGGATAACTAGCTCTAAAAGGCAAGTCATCCTTGAAATCACTGCAATTGATTTTATCTAGTTTGCTGTCAAAAACTACTTTGGGTTTCCAAGACATGAGCCTTTGCAGTTGGTCTCCGAAACTTGTTTCCTTAAATAACCATGTTGGATGGAGCCAACGTGCTTCTTGATAGGAGTGACATATTGATTGCAAGTGACATAATGTTGGATTGAAGTAAAACTAAATACAACTCAGCAGAGATTATCTTTCCTGCTTCTTTTCTCTCCCCCCCCCCCAAAATTGTTTTTGCCATACAGTGGTACCTTGTGTTATGTACCGCCCCCCTTACGAATGCTGCGGTTTATGCACTCCGCTAACCCGGACGTAGATGCCCCTTGCTGCGAACTTTGCCCCGGGATGCGAGCGGAAGTCACGCTCTGGCGGCGCGACAGCAGCGGGAGGCGCCATTAGCGAAAGCACGCCTCATGTTACGAGCGGTTTCCAGTTAAGAACGGACCTCCGGAACGGATTAAGTACGTAACATGAGGTACCACTGTATATAGAGCAAATGTGGCTGCAACAGTTAGGGTGGAGGCTGAACATTTTTATCTGTACACACAACACATGGGCTTATGCACGGAGTTTGCGTATGATCGTGTGCATATACAATAAACCACTGCTGGGTCAGGCCAAAGGTCCACCTGCACTGTGTTCTCCCAATGGTCAACCAGGTGCCAGTGGGGAGCCTATATGCAGAACCTGTATGCGACAGCACTCTCCTCACCTGCTGTGATTCCTAGAAACTGGTATTCAGTGGCATTCTATCTCCAACAGTGGAGATAGACCATTCCCATCATGGCTAGTAGCCACTGATAGCTTTATCCTCATGGAGATCGTTCTGATTAACCAGTAGTTTAAGTGAAGTGCAGTTGAATCCTAGGTATGCTGACTCAAAAGCAGGTTCCACTGGGCTGGATTCAACTAAATTGTTGCACTAGTGGACCCCCATTAGTACAACAGGACTCTGCTCCTGCATTATCCCCAAACCTGCTTAGGAGGACCCCCAGAGTGGAGATTGTTCCACCTGTCGAGCAGAAATGGTCATGCTGACCAAACAATTGCCTTAACGCACCATTGAATTCCACCCATTGTGTTCAGTGTAGCATATTCTCAGGTAGATGTGTACAGCACGGCAGACTGAATATATTTGGGGTATTGCTCCATATCTATAACCAGCATTTGGCAGCAGGAACTACTGAAGAGAGTTAGTGCGTTAGTCAGAGAAAATATTTATTTACAGGAATGTAAAAATTATGTTACAACATTTGGAACGGAACCGTCATGAAATGATTACACGAGAACACATGGGCAATATATTCAGTGCAAATAAACTTCCTAGTTTCATAGTTGTTTAAAAACTGCCATGGCTTTGAAAAGGGCTGCAGAAAGTGTATATAGGTAACGATGTTTTTCGCCATTTTAGAAACCGCTTTCCCTGCTTGGAAATAATTGTTGTAGCAAGACTTAATGTAAGGATACAGAAAAGTGAAAAGAAGGGGGGGGGATAATCTGGTTTCCTTCATTGGGTTGCAAATGGAGACAATTTGGTTCCCCTGTGTCACGGAGGTATGTGGCTGTTGTACTCACAGTAAAGGAGAAGCTGGATCATGCTCCACATGCTAGATTTGGGATCGGGGGGGACGGGGATGGGACCTTTCCTTTTTGTAACTATTGCATGAGCTTAGGAAGAAAGTGCATACATGGAAACCAGCATGCTCAAGTGCAAAAACGGTAATAAAGCAATAGACTGGGGCACATGTAGGTAGAGCAGCTTCTTTTCAAATACAAATAGGTGGCAGGTCTAGGGGAGACTGCGCCTCAGACAGCTGCCAGTTAGGGCAGGCAATACTGGACTAGATGGACTGATAAGCCTGACTTTGTATCTGACAGGTTCATATTCCCAGCTGACCGGGGTGGTTTTCTAAATTAGGGTTATTCAGATTTGCTCGCCAGGTTATCAGAACGACGAGTTATTCTTTGGTCCATGTCCCTGCCTAAATGCATATTGTACGAATGATTTGTGCTAACAAACTAGCGTGTGGCAGAAGTATTCTGCGCTGTGGTTTATAGGTCTGCCGCTGTCAATAATTCGTAGGAAAGGTGTATGTAAGATGACACGAAATAGTGGGAAATAAACATTCTGTCTCTCAAAACTGGAAAAAAAGTTCTCTATGCACTAGAGAAAGTACTGTGGAAAAGTATCACTGTCAAGTGTGTAAGGCACCTTTCAGATAGTTTGTGTGGGTGGGGACAGTGGCCTGTTTGTAGCAAACCTGTGTGTGTGGCAGAATGGTGATGCCCCCCTCCTCACATGTTCATTGACCGTGTGACCGCCCCACCCATCTGAAAGGGGCTTGGATCTTGTTAAGAATGGCCAAATAATTTAATTACACAAGAACACCCTGACATAGGGAAACTCATTAAAACTTAAGATAAATTATATATTAATATTACTAAATAAATTTTAGCTTTATTTAGGAATCATAAAACTGAACTATGTAAAAAGACAATGTGAGAATTCTGGAAAGAAAAAACAACAACAAGAACAACCCAAAACTCTTGACCCATTTTTTCCCATGTGCAGAGGGGTATATGGTACAGTACTCCCAGCAGAGGAGAGAAACTGAGGTGGTGGAAAGACTTTTCTGATCTGTGCAGTTTTATTTTCAGCATTGTCAAATCACCAGCTCTTTCCCTGGACCAGAAGCAGTCACAGCTGTACAATATTAAGTGTATCTATAAATATTTTCCAATTAGCATGTGGGAGAAAATTCACCAGATTTGGTGAGGGGTGTGGGGAAGTGTTTATACAGAAACCACAGAATAAATTAACATACAGTTGGGCAGCCTTATTTTGAGAGCACAAGAAACACTTAGGAATGAGAAACAAAGGCAGAGAAAGATATTGCACAATCTAGGGCCTCCTTCATATTTTATTGGCAGGGATGCCACAAAGAAATCTGAACTGCCTCTCCGTCCAGTTAGGTGCTTGACTGAAGGAGCATCCAAACCGCTCGGGGCAATTTTAACATCAGGCAAACTGTGGTATTATTATAGATGTTTGGCTTAAAATAAGTCCAGGTCATTGGACTAACCTTATGGGGAGCTACCTACAAAGCTTGGTTGCCAATCCCAAACATACTGCCATGATCATGTGACTTCAATACTGGCAATTTGGAAAATGCGGGTGGGTTATGGAGTAATTATGAAATCAAGCAACATGCCAACTTTCAATTTCGCAACACTCTTGGAAGTTTTAGTATTACTGTTCTTTTTAAAAGAAATAAAATCATGTTTCAATCCATGCTGTCTGACATATGGTTATGTCAGAGAGCAGCAAATGTATCTGTGTAGGTTTACAACATCCTAAGATTTGAGGGCACAGTTCAGAGTATTGAAATGAGTGGTAGTTATTCCATTGATTTCAGTGGGATACATATTGCGCACAAAACTACTATATCCAAATTATTTTTGTTTTGGCATTATGATGTGTTGCAAAAACAAATAAATCTGGGCATGAATATTACTTTGACCTCCATTATGACCCTACTTCTTAATAAATGCACTGGCTCTAAAACAGGAATATAAATAAATACAAATAATTAAAATACTATTTAACATATTAGATCATAAATCTTTCATGATCTCATTTCGTTATGCTGTAAACATTTAAGTGAAATATCACCTGACTTTTAATATGATGAACCATAAAACATGCTAATCATAAAAATAGCTTTTACAAATATACATTTGTATACAGTGTCTCCTTCATTTTAAATATGTCCTTCATATTATCATACAATTCATTGGCCTTCTGACATCAAAATTAAAAAAATAATACCAATAATTAGCCAGGAAAAAACACATTTACAATCTAAACCATATAAATCTGACAATTGTACAGCTTTAGAACATATAAGAAATGGAATTTTAAAGTTTTGAATGGTAATGTCCATTTCAAGAAGTAAATTCATTTTCCCGCCCCATAAAAATTGAGTCAAAGATGTTGCTAGCCAGCAAGAAACAGCAGCTCGCATTTCCACATGGGGAAGTCTGTGAATTATTATGTTCTTGGTTTCCAAAGGGACTGGATGTCATTCCAAATTCATTTGATCTGTAGAAACTGTAAGATAAAATGCAAATTTTAATTTGAAAACATTTTGAGTAAGAGACAAGTGACAGGAAACTGTGGGCAAAAATAAATGTGATGCAGGGAATCTGCGACTGGATGACCCCTGTCTTCCTTTGTAAAAAAAAATAGCTGGAGGTGGGGATCTAATTTGGATCAGCACCATAGTGCAGAGCTTTCTAAACGGTGTCGCAACACATTAGTGTGTCAGTTGCAGCGTTTAGATATGTTGCAGGAACGCTCCCTGCGCTCCACCCACGGTTGGAAAGGGGCTAGTTTAACCTCCGGTTTGCTAGTAAAATTGAATGACTGTGTCGTGAAACGATGCACGTCTAAAAAGCGTGTAATCAACATGAAAACTTTGGAAAGCTCTGCCATAGTGTCTTAACCCTTCCTCCCTTCTTACCAATTACCCAATGCAAATTGCCCCATTTCATTTATTCATTTAGTATACCACCACCAGCTGAAGATTACAGGGCGGTTCACAACATAGAAACACAAAATGAGAACACAAAATACGTAACAAAGAGAGAGAGAGAAAAGAACCAATAATCTCCCCCCCCCCCCACGACAAACACATTTGAAAGGCCACAGAAATTAGATTCCTGTTATAGAAAATGAAGAAAGGTGCTATAGTTTAATCACACGCTAGGCTGGCCAAGCAGTTGTTTCTGAAGTGGTGGAACCGCAGAGTCAAAAAGCATTAATATTTCCTGCATATTGTGCAGAGGCTGACAAAAACATGGGGCTGTTTCCACATCACCCATTCTTGAAAACATGCTCGAGAACATGCTGGGCCCAGTTCACGTTTAAACCGTAAATGCCTTCTAACTATTTTTAGCAGCAGGTTCACAGGCAGAATTGTCTCTATAGAGAAGAAATGTATTTTCTTCCTCCGACCTTTCCTCTTGCGTCAGAGATAGCCCTGATTGTGGTGAAGTAGCTCTATAGAGCTTGTAAGAAGGCAACCTGTGCTGCTCCACACCTTTCAGCTCCAAAGAATCCTGCTCTTTTAAATCTTTTCTTTCCCTTTCCCTAATTGTGCACTCTTATTATATAGAAGACAAAGAGCAACAGATTTTCGGCTTATTTATTGGAGATCTTTTCGCAAGCCCGCTGTACGTGCCAAAAAGGTTATAATGAGGAAAAAGCACCGTGAGCTGTCTGGATCCAAGGGGTGAACACACTTTTGGTGTTATTAAGAAGCTGTGTTGAACATTCACTAAGTCTGAATCACAAGCAAAATGGCTACAAAATTTTCTGACACGGCGCATCTGGCATGTTTCAGTAGGGTGGGATGGAAAGTCATCATCTAAAAAACCCCAAAACCATAGTATGGCGATACTTTTATTAGGACCAGCCAAAATGTCACAGAGCCTTGAGCAACTTTAACATCAAAAGACGTTTTTATTACTTCCAGAGTGATAGTCTCCCTCCCACTTCCCCCAGGGGTCTGATTAACCTGAGGCAATAGAAAACTAATTTTGCTTCGTTCTATTCAGCTAAATTCTATATAATTTATCTTTGGCTGTGTGGCAGCTGTGACATTTTTTGAAAACCCACAAGATGACTAATTTATGGGGGAAATCGTTTATTTTAAGGAATTATATAAATTACACCCTCGCACAACAAAGATGGAATCAAATTAAATTCTAGCAAACCATATGGCTTTCATTTGGTGTTCTTGTAAAGAAAAGTATCTCCTGAAAGAAAAAAAGATCCACTTTGCTTTGGATTATGACTGAAAATACAGATTTGCTAAAAGGGCATGCGTGTACACACAAACCACACCACCACCACCCCAATAACATATCTGTGAACCTCATCAAACAAAATATAGAACCATAGACCTGGAATCTATAATATATTGTAATTAAACAACTCTGCCAATAATTTGTCCTTGTTACTTGAAGCCATGAAATGCACTCTCTCAACACACCCAATGCCCAACATTTCATCAATGAAGCAGATTTTTTTTGGAGAAGTGTTACGTTCACCCCCCCAAAAAAAACACACAAGAGAAACAGAGAACTTCAGCTGCATATGTCTGTCCTTCACCCTTAAGCCCACAAACACCCAAACAATACCATATGGTGCCAGAGTTGTCTTATTTCCTCTGTGAGCTACCAGCAGTCAATACTGAAAGTTTGCACTGCATACTCTATTGACGGCACTGTAAAATGGATCACTTTAAGTCGGTTGTGTTGAGTTGTGTTTAACAGGCAATCTCGGTGAAAACTAGAGAAGCCCCCCTGAGAGGGAGGGTTCAATGCTAATTCTATTGAGAGTGACCCATTGACATTAACTGGTATGGCTAACTTTTAACAGGTCTACTCTGAGTAGGATTTAGGTGAATACAGGCCCTTTTTGTTTGAGAGGTATCACGTTTGGCAGCTCAAGATTGATAAGGCAGCAGAAGCAGGTAGGTAGTGTGCATGTTGTTGGGGGAAAGGAATAGAGGGGGAAATTTGTGAGAGCCATGAGGGGAAAAAATACCGAAACTGGAGACTCGAAGCTGTTTTAAAGTAGGGCACATGTGTACAGAGAAGGAACAGGTTTTCTGCTTTAAGTTTGCATAAGGGAAGTGACAAGAAGATGGACCTGAAAGTCACTGGTAACACATTTGGAAAAGAACAATACAAAAGCTGGACCTGTTCTCAACTGCGTATTTTAATTTTTACGATTTCTTCTCATCAATAATGATTTGCCTGTACATCTTCAATTTTGTTCTTAGTGATGCTTTTTGTCAGAAAAATGAAGTGCAAATTGAAATGATAGCCTAAGCTTATTGAATGCTTAAACTATCAGAACCAGGTGATACTTGGATATATCTACTCGGTTCCCTATTATTCTCTTACTGTCTGTTTCATTTCACAAACTCTTTTACATCAGTCTCATTTTTTCCTCTTTCTTTTCTCAGCTCACCTTTTTACTTTGAGGTTATAAATTGTAGCAGAATTCCATTCATCTGGACACCGATGAAACATGCAATATTTCCACAATGGAGAGGTGTCAGAAAATGATGATCAGATGTTCATTACTGAAAATGAAAAAGCCAACCGTAGCAAGCCAACAGTTACTGTATCCTGAAGATATATTATGTCTCTTAACCAAATATTAAAAATGTAGAAAGAACTGGAGGTTGTATCAGAGATTCCTGAATCTCAAGGGATCTGACAGGGATAGGCTGTCCTAGATTCTGGTTCAGGACTTTCTGAAGTGGGATGTTTAGGTCTAAGTTAAGAAGATATGCCAGTCTTGCCTGCTTTCTGGAAGCCATAAGGAGTAAGAATTCATAGAAGGTTATAGAGAAGCTAGCAACCAATAAACAGGACTCAGTTCATCTGTGCCTCAAAGAATACTCTGAAAGCCTATCACATCGTTCAATTGCCAAAGCTAAATAGATCTGTGTTTTGTCTTGACCTCAAGCCCACAGGGGATACCAAGTTGCCTGAAGGTGATTGAGTCTAGGTAATGCTGGAGTTGCAGGACCTTGGAGAGCTCCAAGTGAGCTTACTGCAAGGGATGTAGCTTAGTGGTAGAGCCCATGTATTGCAGAATCTGGCATCTTCAGGTAGAGCTTAGAAAGCCACCTGTCTGAAATATCGGAGAGCTGCCAGGTGTTGAATTCTGGGAACTTCTGCATGCAATACTCAAAAGTAAGTTCCCCTAAGTTCAATGGGACTTCATCCCAGGTAAGTGTGTATAGGATTGCAGCCTGGATCTAGTTTAACAAACGGTTTGAAGATGTCTGATTCTTTTCTGCACCTAATGCTAGTGGCAAATCTTTGCATGCAGCAGAGAATATACAAATATGCACAAGAACCTCCATTCATTCATGTTTTGGACAAATTATTGTTGGATTGGGAAGTTGAAAAGAGGAGGTCCAAGTTCAAAAAATTAGAGAAACACTGGCCTATGCTGCTATTTGAAGAATGGAAAAATGGATGTCTATGATACCGTTGGCAGAGATGCAACAATGTTCAAAGGTCCCTGGGTTTTTACCTAGTTTTGCAACAAATAGCTGATCTGCTAGGAAGGATGAATAATCTTTGCTGCACAAGTGGAGAAAGAGGAAAGCCAGTGGTGGGGATAGTATCTGCAGGGATGGGAAGCTGAGCTGTGGACTGAAGTGACTCAGTGTGCTTTACCATTTAACCTTCAGCTTAAGCTAATGTAGAAACATGAATATGGGAAGCTGCCTTATACCAAGTCAGACCATTGGTTCATCTAACTCAGTACTGTCTACATAACTGGCAGGGTCTCTCCAGGGTTTCGGGCAGGGGAAATTTCCAGCCTTCTCTGAAGATGCTGGAGAATAAACTTGGGGTCTTCTGCATGCATTTGGAAGTAAACTGAGGTAGTAAAGTCCCTGAATGAGGATGATGTCAAGAAGCAATACAGATTGGGTTTAAATTTAAAAGATAAAAGCAAAGGAGGAAAAGGCACAGCATTGGTGAACCATTTATTTGAACCATTTGCCATTGAATTGTGTCCCAACTTTTACAGTTTTTCCTTTAGTTATGGTTATTCAGAGTCAGATATGTCTAAGGAAAACATCTTGGAAGTGAAGAGAAATTCAGGCCACAATTGAATGGTGACTTCTTTCAATGAGTGCATTTTTTTTAAAAAAAAGAATCTCTCAAAAAGTTAAAATATATAAGTACGTAAGTTGGACCCAAAGTAATTGGAGCACATAAAACATAAGCCCAGCGTATCTTCCCTTAGTGCTGCAAAGGAGATATTGCAAACCCTCAGCAAAAAATTAATTGGTTGCAACAGTAAATCTGAAATACAGGTGAGAAACCTGAGCCAGAGCCAGCCTACAAATTTAGAATAATTATGCAATGGAGCTCCACTGGGATTGTAATACTTCAGAGTGTCCTGGCAGGGAGGATTACATGTTACAATATTTTCCCAATTAAAAAAAACAGCCCAGACTTTTTTTTTAATAAAAAAACTTCTAGTTAAAAACTTCCCTCCTGATATGATAGTTTTTCCAAGAATCAGATTTTTCCGTCTTAAAAAATAGCATTTCAGTAGGCACTATCTACAGGGGTTGGTAATGTGGCATGGGTGACTAGAATGTACAACATACAATACCTCAAGAAATATACAAAGTATTACACCTGAAACATTTGGACAAACTCACATTTTATCCAAAGTACCATGCTTTCTGTTAGGAAGATCCCGATTTATAATATATTCTGCAGAGAACATTTTATTTCTTTTCTTTTGCTCATACAGTGATATCTTGTAACTGTCAAGTGCAATGTGATTGTGTATGTTATCTATTTCACTTTCCCCTTCATTAGAAATATATTTTCCTTTCTGGGATCGAAAGTACTCCGATGCTGCCGAGTAATTTATCAGATGTCATTTTGTTTTTAATAGAGGACAATAATTATTTGCTTTGATTCAAGATGACACACACTGACAACTGAAAGGCACTATTTTGCAGAAATAATGGGAAAGGATGATGAATGGGATTGAAATCAGTTTCTAAATCAATAAACTGTTAGGAGCGCTGCCTTTGTTACAACTTGAAGAGATCTCGTTGCAAGCAACAACTTCCAGCTATTGTGTCTACTGCAAAGTTTTCCTAGAGTATGCAAGGACTGTCTGAACAGCAGGGCTAAAATACCTGTAATTTAGTAACTACCACTATCCTAAATTTATATGGCATTGACTTCTAAGCATTGTTCACACAGCATATGTACCATTCAGACTTCACTTTCTCACATAAGGAGACAAGCCCTTGAATTCCAGCTTCTGTTGGTTCATTTCATTGTAGGACAAGACTGAGACAGCTACATGGGTAGCAGTCACAAAATGGCTGTCATGGGTGTGTGGTACAACACAAAATGGCTACCACATCTGAAACAGGAGAAAAGGGGACAGAAATACAAAATAGTGCAGGCATGACTCCCCATCTTCTGCATTGTGAATTTCTGAGCAGATATCCATTGAGATCCTTCATACTGTTGGGTGCACTCGTGTCTGCAAATTTGGTTGGCAAACTGTGCTCTGAATTTCTTTACCAGAGTTTGACAGCTTTGGCATTGAGGGGCCTGGGGGGAAGTTCCCTTTGGTGGTCTGCCTCAGTCACTGGGACCCTGGTGGGCTTATCTAGCAGTGGTAGGCAGCAGCACTCCAAGCTATACTGGGTGGCAGGTTTTAGCAATCAAATTAATTTCTTACACAGCCTTGATAAATTAGCTATATTAGGCATATTGTGGAAATGAAAATGGCAACTAGATCCAGCCACCTGGTGCTGCTCAGAGTGTCAGGCTGGAAGCATTATTCAAAGCAGGGCCAGGGCCAGGCATCTGTGGTGGGTCTTGCTAGGACACATGGGTACTGGGTGCTAAAAGCTGGCTCTAAAGCCACCATGAGACACACTGTCTTCCAACAAGTTTCAGATCTTGTGCCTATAATATGGTGCAATCTGTGTGGAGTAAGCTATTAGCAAGCTAGGAGTTGCTCACAAACATTGTGTGCATTCATGGAACATGCAAAGAATGTCCGTTAAACTAAATGTCTTTTAAAAGATTCCATTGCATTGACTGGAAGTACAGGAAATGTCCAGCCATTGGTTTTCGGACAGAATTCTTTCCCAGTCCAAGCTGCCAGGGATTGAATTTGGGGCTTTCTGCATCATTATAATCATATTATTTGTACCCCATCCATCTGACTGGATAGCCCCAGCCACTTTGAACAGCAAAGCAGATTCTGAACTACTGAACTATGGTCCTGAGTGGGTCTATTTTCCATCACCACCCTATAGGCACTTCAGGGATTGAGTACATCCTAGAGGTAGGGATGGGGTGGGAGGAAAAGGAATTCAATTCAGTTTGCATGTAAAGCTGGATCTATCAAATCCATACTATCTGCAACAATATGAAAAAGAAAACACAGGCACCCTACAAAATTCACACTTATTCGAACTTTGTAGTACAGTTCTCTGACCAATGTTTACAAAAATGAATATATACAGGGAAATGCATATAGACATATATTTATGAAAATAACATACAGTAATGCACTGTATCATATTTATTATATTAATTAATTAAATATGTATACTGCCCTTCATCCGAAGATCACAGGGCAGTTCACCGCATAAAAATACAAGATAAAAACACGAAACCTATTAGGGAAAATTGCTTGCAAAATATGTGTACATTAATCAAAACTGCATTAAAAATAGGTTTATTAGGAGAAATTAACTCTAAAATTGCAAATTGCTACAGAAATGCGAAGAACGCAATTAAAGATTGTAAAAAGGAGAAACCGAGAGAATAAAAACTGAGAGTGCCTCACACCCCTACCTGGTGGGAATATAGCTTTGCCTCAGGCCGAAAATAGGTCTCTTCCTGGTACAGACCTAAAGTTTCTCCCCCCAAAAAACCATTGAAATGTCAAGAGCAGAATTTTGTCCACAAATTATAAAAAGGGATAGAAGTAACCTTGCTGCAGGGAGGACAGGCTTGCTGCTGAAAACTGCTTCCATGTGGTTGTGCTGGAGAGATAAGGTGCACACCCCCAAAATATCTTTCTTTTGGGTTAAAAAATGAAAGGAGTCCATGAAACAATGATTAAAAAATACATAGCCTTGCTTGTGTTTTCCATCCCAAACAGGAAAGAACAATCAAGGCTTGTCCTTCAAATTAAATATTAAAAAAGAGAGGGTTTTTTTTTCCAGGCTATGCTTTCCTCGCGTAGATCTCCTGTGATAGTTCCTGCTGCTGCTTTTTAAAAGAAGAGGCTGTCATCCTCACAGAAAGGTTATTTCTATCCCTTTCCGTTACATGGAGACGGAACAGCATGCCATTGAAGCTGGACTAGCTGCAATTACAGCTCTGAGAGGGAAGTGTGCTCTATTTTATCATGCAGAACGATCTTGCCACAAAGCAAGTGAGAATTAGGTTGCATCCTCCTAGCTTGAGAGGCCGCGTGCTTCCTTGAGAGTTAGCCTCAAGGAATGCAGGGAGACTTAAGAGTAAACGTACGTTAAGATCAAGCTCCATAAATTTATTTCATCCCATTCTTTTCAGCGAAAACTAAATTGGTCCTCATTCCAGCTGGGCTGTGAATCAAAGAGAAATGCTGTTATCCTAAGCATATTAGTCAAAGGTGAGTTCTACAGAGACCCTCCAGAATTGTTTACTACTGGTAAATGTGATTATGAAACTGGCAGAGGGTATGTTTTATGCTTTTAGGTTGATAGCCTTCAAGAACTGTGTGCCCTTTAAACTGCTCCACCCAAAAGTATCTCACCACATCTCAGATGGGAATTCATGTAAAGAACTAACATTGCCTGCCATTATAACCATCTGAAGAGTTTTTCAAAGGACCTCTAGACAGCATCTCAGCTTTTAATAGCATTTGTTTTGCTATTCTTTTACATTCATTCTTTAAATTTTCAGCTTACATATACAACTATTTAAAATTTCTTACCAGCTCGTTACTTCCATCCTCGTCAAAATCCTCCTCTATCCCATCAGTCATCTCTTCGCCATCTCCATCTGCATCTAA
Organism: Lacerta agilis; assembly: GCF_009819535.1. NCBI lineage: Eukaryota > Metazoa > Chordata > Lepidosauria > Squamata > Lacertidae > Lacerta > Lacerta agilis. The sequence continues at coordinate 59,367,148 of NC_046318.1, read as the reverse complement.
ACCTCCTTCTATAGGATCCTCTGTGGAATTGTCAGCGTTCTCTGATATACATTCCTCTTGGATCAAGTCTGCACAGTCTTCTATTTGTTTCTTATGGGTTTCTATAAGAAAAGGGGGGGAATGTAGCTTAAATAAGACCCCCTTTTCCAGAAATGGAACTGTGTTATAGACAGCAGAATACATTCTCTGAATCCCCAAATGATACCAGATATATTACCCAGGTTCAGAGATCTTCCTTTGGCTTGCTAAGAGGCTGATACATGCCCAGTGGGATATTTGCCTTTGAACACAAGTTCCCTATGCACCATCACAAACTATTTCTGAAATTCCCCCGAGTTTAAAACGATGTTTTTCGAATGATGAAGTTGGAAGAGGAGAGTAAGTTGGAGGGTTAGTTTCAGATTTATATTTATGGCCAGCATTACATGCTTATGAAAGTGATACTGGTCTCCTGAGCATTTGACCTAGCTTTCTAAAAGTAAATTTCATACTGTCATGGTTGCAGTGATGCATGTGAAAATGTAACGAGGGACCATAGAAGAGATGCCTGCTGGATCAGACCAAAGGCCTAGCTAGTCCCATCTTTTATTCTCACAATATTCTCATATGTCATTGGGAAGCTCATAAGCACAATACAAGTGCAGTAATACTCAGTTCGTTGGGATCCCCAGCAACTGGTGTTCACATGTATACTGCTGCTGATATTTGTCATCAGTCATTTCCACTCTTATAGTATCATAGACTTGAAGACTTGTAAGGGATCCCTAGGGTCATCTAGTCCAACTTCCTGCGATGTGGGTATCTCAACTAAAGCATCCATGACAGATGGCCATCCAACCTCTGCTTAAAAACCTCCAGCAAGGAGAGTCTACCACCTCTCATGGGAGTCTGCTCTGCTCTCAAACAGCTCATACTGTCAGAAAGCTCTTCCTGATGTTTAGTCAGAATCTCCTTTCTTGTAACTTGAAGCTATCGGTTTCGGTCCTAGCCCCCAGAGCAGGAGAAAACAACCTTGCTCCATCACCCATGTGATAGTCCTTGAGATATCTGAAGATGGCTATCATACCGCTTCTCTATCTCCTCTTTTGTAGGCTAAACATGCCTAGCTCCTTTAACTGCTCTTCCTAAGGTTTGGTTTCCAGACCCTTGATCACCTTGGTCATCCTCTAAACACAGTCCAGCTTGTCAATATCCTTAATTTGTGGTGCCCAGAACTGGACACAGTAGTCCAGGTGTGGTCTGACCAAAGCAGAATAGAGCAGTACTATTTCTTCCCTTGATCTGGATACTATACTTCTGTTGATGCAGACTAAAATAGCATTAGCTTTTCTTTTTTATTTTGCTGTTGCATCACACTATTGACTCATGTTAAGCTTGCCAGCTTTAAAACACAGAATTAATTAGCAAAATAAGACATCTGAGTATAAACACATTACTTTTCTGTCCCTTTATAACTTCCATAAAGATAAGCAAGACAGACTTTAGTATAGCGTATAAAAGATCATTAAAACTTTCCCTGTTTTTCATTTCTATGTTTGTTTAAGCTTCCCACTGTTGGATGTAAGCAGCTCATGCTGTATATTCTGCCCTGCCTATTATAATAGATTGTTTGAAATATCTGCCACTTAAAAACCTGCAACTTTTCAAGTCGTTCTCCTTTGCAATGCAGCTGATTGTTTTTGTCCAGGGAGGACCAGAAGTAAGCCTTCAGCAGATAAAAAGGATTTGGTATTGTTATTACCAGTTGGAACTCACAGAAACATATCAAACATATTGTGCTGGCCCCAAGGGTTTGTCCATGAAGCGAGGTCCAAGTCCAGTCCTGGGTCTATGGGTCCAAAGGAGATCAGTCCGGCGGGGAGCGAGGCAGGGAGCAGGTCAAGGTCCAAGGCAGGTTCAGGCACAAGGTTGCAGGTTGAGCACACGCTTGCAACTAAGTTGCTCACGCAACTTGGGCTGGGTCTGGCTGGCTTTTATCTGGCCCTATGCTTAGGGCCGCCCCGATCCTCTGGAGACTCGCCTCTCCTCCGGGCCTGGAGGCGAGCACTCCTCCTGCAGACACTTAACTCCCTTCGCCTCTCTGCCCTGAGCCTCTGTAGCTCAGGAGAGGCTGGTGGGTTACTGGACCCAGGGGATGCCTCAGCTTCCTCTGAAGAGGCTGGGAGTGGAGCACCTGCAGGCAATGGGTCCTCCCTCCCATCAGGAGCCAGAGCAGACTCTGCTGATGCCTGCACCTGGGGATCCAGCACAGGTGGGGATCCTTCAGGCTCAAGCCCTGGCCCCGGCTCAGCTGGTTCTGGAGGCGGGGAATCCTGTGCAGGCTGGGATCCCTCAGGTTCAGCATCAGAGTCTGACTCCCAGGCCATCACACCATCCCCCCTCCCAGGCCTCCCCCTCAACCGAGGGGCCGGACCAGGCTTGCTGGGGTAAGCTGCATGGAAATCACGGAGGCAGGCAGGTGCGTGGACGTTTTCCGCTGGTTCCCATGAACGATCCTCAGGCCCATACCCCTTCCAGTCGATGAGGTATTGGAGCTTCCCCCTGCGGTATCGTGAGTCGAGAATGCGCTCCACCTCGTACTCAGGCTCCCCCTCGACCAAAACTGGCTGCGGTCGTGGATTGTCTGGGTGGAACTCGTCGGGCGGGGCGACTGGACTAAGTAGGGACCGGTGGAATACTGGGTGAACCTTGAGTGATGGAGGTAACTGGAGGCGAAACGCCACCGGTGACACCTGCGCAGTGATGGTGAATGGGCCGGCAAACCGTGCATCCAGCTTTCGTGAGGGCCGAGAAGGATGCAGGTGACGGGTAGAGAGCCACACCCGATCGCCAACATGGAGTTCTGGCCCCTCCTGACGATGTCGGTCAGCCTGGGCCTTGTATGCGTCCTTGGCCTGGCGCAGTTGCTCCATCAATAATTGTTGTTGGGACTGAAGCTCCTGAAGCCAGTCTGTCACTGCGGGGACTGCGGAAGCTGGCAGCACGTCCGGGAACAAACGTGGATGGTAGCCGTAGGAGGCCTGGAACGGGGTCTGCTGGGTGGAGGCGTTCACTGCATTGTTGTAGGCGAACTCCGCCAATGGCAAGTGATCGACCCAGTCATCCTGCTGGAAGCTGCAGTAACACCGGAGGTACTGCTCCAGCACCGCATTTGCCCGTTCCGTCTGGCCATCGGTCTGCGGGTGGTGGGCCGAAGATAGACAGACCTCCGTCCCAAGGGTCTGGTGCAGGGCTCGCCAGAAGTGGGATGTGAACTGGACGCCGCGGTCAGAAACCACACGCTCGGGAAGGCCATGCAGGCGGAAGATGTGCTGCAAGTACAGTTGAGCCGTCTCCTTAGCTGTGGGTATGGACGGGCAGGGGGCACAGTGCACCATCTTAGTGAAATGGTCCGTGAAAACCAGGAGGCAGGTACAGTGACGAGATGGGGGCAAGTCTACCACAAAGTCCAGCGAGACCGTGTGCCAGGGACGTGGTGGGACTGGTAATGGCTGGAGCAGACCGGGGGGTCGCCCAGTAGGACCCTTGGCCCGCCGGCAGACATCGCAACCAGCAACATAGCGTGCCACATCAGCCTTCAGGCGGGGCCACCAGAACTCCCGGCTTACCAGATGAGTGGTCCGGTACCGCCCAAAGTGCCCTGCTGCTGGGGCATCGTGGGACATCTGGAGAACCTCAGCCCGCAATGGTCCTGGTGGGATGTATAGACGACCCTGGTGCAGCAGTAGGCCCTGGTGCAGGGCCAGCCCCGGATATCGAGGGCATGACCCGTCAGACAGTTCCCGGAGCCGTTCCTGAGCCCAAGCGTCGACCCGTTGCTGTTCTCGCACCCGAGCCTGCAGTGGCTTGGCCTCCTGAGTGGCCAGGAATGTGGCTGGTGGTAAGATAGTCGTCGGTACTGCTTGCTGTACAGTGTCTGCGATGTCCTCGGGTTTCCGGGACAGGGCATCTGCTTTCCGGTTTTGGGAGCTAGGGATGTAGCGGATCCGGAACTGGAACCGGGAGAAAAACAGCGCCCACCGGATCTGCCTTTGGTTCAACTTGCGGGTGGTCTGGAGGTACTCCAGATTCCGGTGGTCCGTTCTCACTTCCACCGGGTGTCGTGCCCCCTCAAGATGATGGCGCCAGACCTCAAAGGCCACCTTGATGGCCAGTAGTTCCCGCTCCCACACGGTATAGTTACGCTCCGCCGGAAGGAGCTGCCGGGAGTAGTAGGCGCAGGGTAACAGCGGCGCATCGGGTCCGTGTTGCTGAGACAGGATGGCACCGAGAGCCGTACTGGAGGCATCAGTCTCCACCACAAAGGGACGAGAGGGATCAGGATGCTGTAAAATTGGCGCCCTCTGGAAACAGGCTTTCAACCCCTGAAATGCCACTTCAGCCTCCTCATCCCAGGAGAAGGGCGTCTTGGGGCGCAGCAGTCGGGTTAATGGGGTGGTGCGATGAGCATAATCTGCAATGAAGGTCCGGTAATAGTTGGCGAACCCTAGGAACCGCTGTAAGTCCTTGCGGTTCCGGGGCGCTGCCCACTCTCGAACCGCAGCCACCTTCCCAGGGTCCATCTGCACCCCGTCAGGGGAGAGTCGGTGTCCAAGGAAGTCCACTGACCGCTGGTGGAACTCGCACATGCTGAGCTTGGCATACAGGCGGTGCTCCCGCAAGCGCTGCAACACGGACCGAACATGACTCTCGTGACGGGCTGGGTCACGGGAATAAATCAGAATATCATCTAGGTACACCACCACGTATTTGTCTAGCAAGTCCTGGAACACGTGGTTGATGTACCGTTGAAACACGGCGGGCGCGTTGCATAATCCGAACGGCATAACCAGGTATTCAAACTGCCCATACCGGGTCCCGAATGCAGTCTTCCACTCGTCCCCGGCACGGATCCGAATCAAGTTGTAGGCCCCTCGGAGGTCCAGTTTGGTGAACATCTGCGCCCCCTGCACCCGCTCCAGCAATTCTGCAATAAGGGGCAAGGGGTACCGGTCTGGGATGGTGATCTTATTCAGGGCCCGGTAGTCATGGCAGAGGCGAAGCTCCCCACACTTCTTCTTAACGAAGAGTACAGGAGCGGCAGTGGGTGAGGTAGAGGGCCTAATGAACCCGCGTTCCAGGTTCTTGTGAAGGAAGTCCTGCAAGGCTTCACGCTCTGGCTCCGAAAGAGAATATAGGCGGCTCACAGGCAGGGGCGCCCCAGGCTGGAGGTCTATGCCGCAGTCGAAGGACCGATGAGGCGGCAGCTGGTCTGCTCCCTGTTCCTCGAACACGTCTAAATAGTCCTGGTACACGGCAGGGAGCGTTGACACGGCCTGCCCCATGGGGGCAGCTGCTACTAACTCGGACTGAGCATGGGAACCCGGGTCTGGGAAGCGTACAGTCCGATTGACCCAGTCGATCTGAACATTGTGCGACTCCAGCCAGTCCATCCCAAGCACCAGGGGAAACCGGGGCATGGTGGCAATGTCCAGGGTTCGCACCTCCCGGTGCTGCTGGTAGCACAGGACCAAGGGCTGGGTCTCCCGAGTAACCGCGCCCGAGCGTAGGAGCCGTCCATCAATTGCCTCCACCTGTACTGGTTCCGGCTTGTTCTGAAGCAGCACCTGATGCTGAGTGGCGAAGGCAGAGTCCATATAGGAGCGGGTTGCCCCCGAATCCACCAGAGCGTGGGTGAGAATCCAGGGCCCACCGGGGGGGTATAGACGCACCGGTATCATGAGGTGTTGCAATTCCACTGGTGAGGGCCCATCATGTGATGCTTGGGGCCCCAGGTAGCCTGGGCCATCGGCTACTGGGGTTGGCCGTTTCACCTGCGGCTGGCGTTTCTCAGGGCAGGTTCGGGCGTAGTGTCCACTCCCACCGCAGTAGAGACACAGGTTCCCCTCCCGGCGCCGAGTCTTTTCCGAGGGGGAGAGGCGAGGCCGCGCTGCCCCGAGCTGCATCGGCTCCTCCAATGACTCAGCTCTGGCCACAGAACTGCAGGGAAGCACCGGTGCTGGGAGCCCGGAGTGCCGGCGGCCCCGGGCCTGGCGACGGTCCTCCAACCGATCATCTATCTGCAGACTCCGTTGGATGAGGGCATCCAGTGTGGCAGGGCGATCCAACGTGGCCAGCTGATCCAGTATCTCGTCTGAAAGTCCCTCGAGATACTGGTCCCGCAGTGCAGAGTCGTTCCAGGTCAAGTCCTGCGCCAGCAGCCGAAATTCTGTGGCGTAGGTGGCCACTGTGGACTTGCCCTGTTTCAACCGTCGAATTGCCCGATTGGCTTGACTCCCCTTCTGAGGGTTGGCGAACGTGGTTTCCAGATGATTGCAAAACCCCATATAGTCTGTCAGCAAGGGGGAGTCTTGCCGGAGCAGCGGCAACGCCCACTTGGCCGCCTGGTCCTTTAGCAAGCTGATCAGGAAGTGCACCTTGGTGCGGTCGTCGGGGAAATCCCGAGCTCGCCCCTGAATATACAGCTTGGCCTGGGCGAGAAACATGGGAAAGCTGGCTGGGGACCCATCAAATTTCTCTGGCAGGGCCACTGGGTACTTGCCAGGAGCTGGGGCGGCGGCCCCAGGAGCCGGTAAGGCATCCAAACGCTGCTGAAGCGCCATAACAGCATTGCTTAGCTGCTGCACGGTGTGGGTCAAGGCCTGGTTCTCCTGGGCCAATGCCACCAGCGCAGCCGCCTGGTCAGCCATGGCTACTAGTTCCTCCCGAACGCACCCCAGCGAAGGGGGAGTGCGGGTGTGGCGTGAGCAAACTGTGCTGGCCCCAAGGGTTTGTCCATGAAGCGAGGTCCAAGTCCAGTCCTGGGTCTATGGGTCCAAAGGAGATCAGTCCGGCGGGGAGCGAGGCAGGGAGCAGGTCAAGGTCCAAGGCAGGTTCAGGCACAAGGTTGCAGGTTGAGCACACGCTTGCAACTAAGTTGCTCACGCAACTTGGGCTGGGTCTGGCTGGCTTTTATCTGGCCCTATGCTTAGGGCCGCCCCGATCCTCTGGAGACTCGCCTCTCCTCCGGGCCTGGAGGCGAGCACTCCTCCTGCAGACACTTAACTCCCTTCGCCTCTCTGCCCTGAGCCTCTGTAGCTCAGGAGAGGCTGGTGGGTTACTGGACCCAGGGGATGCCTCAGCTTCCTCTGAAGAGGCTGGGAGTGGAGCACCTGCAGGCAATGGGTCCTCCCTCCCATCAGGAGCCAGAGCAGACTCTGCTGATGCCTGCACCTGGGGATCCAGCACAGGTGGGGATCCTTCAGGCTCAAGCCCTGGCCCCGGCTCAGCTGGTTCTGGAGGCGGGGAATCCTGTGCAGGCTGGGATCCCTCAGGTTCAGCATCAGAGTCTGACTCCCAGGCCATCACACATATCAGTTCACAATCAAGCCATTTAAGCAGGATTAAATCCCACTGATTTTGAAGTCAAAAGTCAGCACATGATTTAAATCACTGGTACCCAAAAGTACTATGGTTGCATTATACCATATATGAATTTAAATGTCATGATACAGAATAGATAAGAGTCTCCCTCTCTCCCTCTCTTGTACCCAGAACCTACAAAAGAGCCACTTTGGTCAGGGTTCATATCCCCACCCAATCATGTAGCATAACCAGTATTGAAAAGGATCTAGGGTGGTGTTTTTTTTTGTACATTGCCTTGAGGTGACTATGTAGAAGGTGATTAATAAATTAATGTTAATAATAATAATAATAATAATAATAATAATAATAATAATAATAAGTATGCTCACCTGTCAGTTCAGTCGTGATTAACATGCTCTGAGCTATCTTTTTATATTCTGCTGTCTATGAGTCAGTGCAGAATGACAGTCTAAGATCTGATTTGTATTTAAATGAATTCAAAAGCTTTTTTCCACAAAACCCCATAATTTTTCCTGCTCTTATGAAGGCTCTTTGCATATTAATAGCTTTTATGCTGACTCCTCCTTCATGGGATTTGCCACCCCAGAAGGAAAGTGCTTTATTTTGCAGTGTTTTGACGTTAACAATGTTTAAAATACCAACTTGTGCGTAATTTGTGTTTACGTTTTTATGTAATAACATGTCCCTTTACTGTCCCAATTAAATTGGGACATCCTGTTTTCGGGTGCCGTGCACTTGTGTGGGTCATGTGACTCACGTGGGAACGCGGCCCAGAAGATGCCTGCGACATGTCAGAGGGTATGCAATTAATAGATTTTCCATTGCACTGTGCAAGAATACATACATTTCAGAATTCCCCACTAATCAAGAGTCCCTTGCAATGAATGTTCTAGGTTTTTATTTTAATCTACAGCAATTATGCGGAGCAGGTCCAGAGATAGGGAACCTGTGGCTCTCCAGATGGTATATTCTGAGTGCAAGATGCTTTTGTGACCCGGGCATCAGAAGAGGCAGCAGTGTGGTGTGCAATGTCAAGGCACCTGGGATGCAGAATGATGGGATGAGGCTGCATCAATGTTCTTAAGCTCTACTGCCCTTCCCTTCTCCCCCTTTCCCCTTTCTGCTGACAGTGGTAATGAGATCATTGGAACTGGATCATCACTGGCATGAAGCAGGGAAGAAGCTCTTCCTAAGGTGTTTGGCAGCATAGCTTAAGTGCTCATCCTTTCTAGTGGTGGCAGTGGCCTGACCAGAGGGCCAACGGAGGCCTTCTTTAGCGGCACTAAGTAGTGGAGAGATCAAGGTTTCTGTAAATTTACATTTCTTTATATACCAACCTGAAATCCATTTTTGCATGAAGAGCAGTTAAGAAATTTTTAAAACAAACTGCCATAAATATTAGCAGAATTGTACCCTGTCAAGGACAAAACAGTTTGCAGCCTCTTTATTTCATAGGGTGGAATATTTGTCAATTATTGGAATATTTAATTCATTATTGTCTACTCTACCTGCTTGTGGCTCTCCCAAGTCCTTTGCAGCAAACTTTCCCAATGCCTGCTATCTTATCCTCTTAATTGGAAATACCTGGGATTGAACCTCAAACCTTCTGAATGCAGACAGAGGGGAGATGAAGAAATGACTGTGCACTCATATGCATATGATTGACCTGTAAGATTGGCCTATCTACTCTGAAATAAGTGTCACTTAATTCAGTGGGGATTACTCCCAAGGTAAATTGGTGTATGGGTGCAGCCAAGAGAATAGCTAAACTTAGTCTTTAAACAGTTGTTAGTTGCTTAGTGGCTCATAAGGTTGTACTCCAAAAGCCTCTTTCTGGTCCTAAACGTGAGCACACCAGTATTTGCAAAATTGCTTCTCCCATAGAACTGACAATATGATTCACAACCTTGCACAGAATTAATTCACCCTTTAATGAGCTGCCAAGAGCTACAGATTATTTCCACGTACCAGCTTCAGCCTTCTGCTGCTTCTCAATCTTCTCCAGCCTCCCTAGCAAAGAGTCAATTTTTGTTTTGATCTGAGTTAATTCCTTCTTGATTGTTTGTAACTCATCTGATTTCACTGAAGAGAAAAAGAACAAAAGGTACCAGCTATGACACAAATAACATTTCAACACAAAGGTATCCCAGTACAATCTATTCATAAAGGCGAAAACTGAAGTTCAAGGTATAGCCTTATTTCTATGTTTTAATATTTCTTCAGCGAAGGGTAAGTTAGAACAATGGTATATTCCCTGTCAGTCCTTCCCCCCCAAATGCACACTATTTCTATGTTCATCCATGTATGTAAAAGACACATTTAGGACTCATACTGTATGTCCTTTGCAAAGTGTGTTTGGGATTTTCCATGCAAATACAGTACAAAACAGAGCTGGACCACCTATGAGGCTGGGTGAGGCAGCCGCCTCAGGTGCGACCCATTCAAGGGTTGGCATCTTGTTCCACCATCCAGCTTTGCCACTGCTTTTTCCAGCCTCTAACGTCAGACAGGGACTGGCAGCAAAGCTCTGCAAAATGCCTCTTCTCCTACCAAGTCAGCAAGAGGGGAGGCGTTCTGCCACCCAGCTTTGCTGCTAGGCAGGGGGAAATCTCCCCCCTCCGCCTGGCAGTGTGGCAGAGCTTTGCACCAGCTTCTGTGAAGCCCCACTGCTGGGTGGGAGGAGGGGGATCTGGAACGGATCTGCCCTCACCTGGTGGGGGAGTACCCTTAAGGAGTTTGTGCCCCCGTCGCTGAAACATCTCAGGCCACCCCTAGTACAAAATCCACATGGCTTATTTCATTCAGCCTAGATCAGAGAAGAAAGTTGCATTGTGGTAGTTGCAGTTACAGGTAGGTAGCCGTGTTGGTCTGCCACAGTCAAAGCAAAATAAAAAATGAAAAAATTCCTTCCAGTAGCACCTTAGAGACCAACTAAGTTTGTTCTTGGTATGAGCTTTCGTGTGCATTCATTGAACAAGGTCTGTTCACTAGTCATTTGGTCTCGTTCTTTCTGTGAATAGTCACGTGTGCTATCTCATGCATGCCACTATACAGCCAAATATATTTGGGTTTGTGGTGAAATTTCTGAAGGTAAATTCATTCAGAATGAGGGCAAACTACCTTCCAATTTTGATGCCATGCCTGAAGATTCACTGGAATGAGGTGTGTGTGTGTGTGCTTTCTGATGTGAAAACATTCATGAAAACTGCTCCCATTTATCATAACTACAAAATTGTCTGACTCCCAGGCTTATTTTGGTAGACATGCTATATATTTCATTGATCCAATACCATATCAAACTGTTTATCTTATACCATCACGTGAAAACTGGCTAACAGTCATGAAGTCACAACTGGTTTATTAAAAAAAGACAAAAACACTTTGCTCCCACTTTGCTCCTCCAGATCCATAAACAAAATAATGAGAAAACTGTTTAATATTTTCCTCATTTGCAATTTCACATAGACAAATATAGGAGCATCTGCTTCAGTTTTACTTGCAGAAAGCAAAGTCTGCAATGGAACAGCAATATAGCAGCATTCATCTGTTGCTGCTTTGGATGGAAAATGACAAGTAAGTTGTTACCTGGCTGATTTTTATGTAAAAAAAAAAGTATGCTTTATGAGATTTATATTTTCATTGGATTTAATTTTTTTAAAAGGTCAGAAATTAATCAGTCTCAAAACAATATGCAAACCCCTCAAGCTTGATAGAGACACTGAGGTCCTTGCTCTACTTCTAGTGGACAATTTGCTACTTTTAGAAACGTACCACCCCCCAAAACTTTTGCAGCTACACAAAAATTCCTATAGGACCCAGAATGCAATCTTGCTTCTCTTGTGTATGAAAACCAAGCAGGCTTGGCACAAGGTTTTTGAATACCACTTGCTGAAAACTGCAGGAGGGGCGAGTGCCCTTGTACCTGGGTCCTGCCTGTGGGCATCAGGTTGGCAACTGTGACAACAGATGCTGGGCTACATGAGCCATGGGCTTGATCTAGAAGGGAATTGTTGGACTTAGAAATGTTACCCAATGTGAGATCTGTGAGCCTCTAATGACTTCTAAAGATCAAAAATCCCACTGCCGGGGGGTGGGGGGGGGTCTGCCCAGGCACACTTTCCATTTTACAGTGGGAAAGGAAAGGAGCGACTGACTACTTTTATGCAATTTATGAACGGGGTCTTAATTTATGAATCAGTCTTCAGCCTCAGGACATGCACACATACAAGGCTTAAATAAGTTTCCGCCTTTTGCCTAGCCACCCTCGCGTACAAATATAAAACCCACGTTAGTGGAAAATGTACATTTAGTGTCAAAGAGGTTTTTTGTTTTTTTTTAAATGTCAACATCAACAACATTCATTGCCCTACTACTATGCGAGATAATTAATGCCCTGGGAAGAACCTGTCAGGGATGTGCTACCAGTTTTCAGTCACTGACACAGCAGGGAAGAAACCAGCACAACTGATTTAAGGCTTTGTCAAGGCAGGGGAATAATGTCCGCCTCAACCAGTCTGCAGCTTCTTCATTTGTGAAGAGGTTCTTACATACGTCAAACACAAGAAAGGAACTCCAGAAAGGACACACTGTGCTATGGGGAGCTGTGGGGCACCCCAAGGGAATAACTTATACAGGTTTTCAGCAGTGCTCTGGACTTCATAGACTGTTTATAATGCTTCAGCAGCACAACAACGACAACAGCTTTTTGTTCTTGGATGGTTGCCTTGCAATCCTTTGGGGTGCCAGATGCAGTTCAAGATCCCACTGTTTAGAGATGTAAACAGCACACATCCTGGCTATTATAACTGAGATCTGCTGTCCCAGGCAGTTACTGTGGACAGTTATCATGACATGGAGGGTATTTGTGCTCCACCACTGTGTGAAGTAGACCCACTGAAATCAATGAGTCTACGGCATGGCTCCTGCCACTATGGAACAGCAAATCCGATTTTGCCAAAGGGTGATAAGCAATGTTACAGTAGACTCACTGAAATCAATGAGTCTACACTGAATATGACTTAGTTCAGGCACAGGCAAACTTGGTTCTCCAGATGTTTTGGGACTACAACTCCCATCATCCCTGACCACTGGTCCTTTAAGCTAGAGACGATGGGAGTTGTAGTCTCAAAACACTCAGAGGGCCGAGTTTGCCTATGCCTGACTTAGCTTGTTATCATGCAATGAGCTTTGATCTCTTTTTTTTTTTTTTTAAAAAAAAAGACCAACACCGATAGTCTGCATTAAGTGAATGCATCCCTTCTCACTAAACCATTACAATGAAAACAACTTTTCGCTCTCAGTATGATAACCTAATGTTTAAAGATTTAGCAACGGGATGACCTTAGAATTCCACATATATTGCATTAAGCAGGCAACCTCGGCGGTGCAATATAGAACTCACATTTTGACCCCGACGATGAAGTTCCACTTGATGTTGATCTTGATCCCCCTTTCATGGAAAATACCCCTTTTCCTCTGCGAGTTGCTGTGACAGTTACGCGTGGGCGTTTTAATGGAATTACAGCACGAGGTGGTGCAGGGACCCGGCTGTGGTAATCAAACAACCTTAAGGGAATGGAAACAGAAGCTTCATAGCACTTGGTTATGGTGTGATAGCAGGGAGGTCTTGCAGACTAAATTTCCCTACTTTCTAATGGAAAATTGCTCTCCGAAATATCAATGACTTGCATCACAGTTAAAATTATATTTCAAGGACCTTTGTACTTTTAAGAAGCATATTTGTATTTCAGACATGACCAAGTAAGTAGCTGTAATTTCAGGGAAGGATACCATTATATTAGTTTGTCCTAACTTGGAGTATGAAAAACATGCACCTCATAATTTCATTTGACCCAAGTAATAATATGAGATTATTATAAAATAAACACACACACTGTAGCTCTGCTAACAGCCTAGCTCAAAAGTCATAGTTTCAGCTTTGTAATCTTCTGCCTTCATAGTAATGCTCATAGTGAAATTTAAGATGGTGAATATCATTGAAATGAAATGTGACTAAACTGAAACATCTAATCAAAGGAATTAGCACTTCTCCAGATTTAGCAAATCGCTTTTCCAGTCATGTGTAAAAGAAAGCATACTCTGCATTTAAAAGCCTATATTATTGAAAATAGCATCCAAAATGCATTATATTAGGGAAAAATTGCATGCAAAATTACATGCAATATTGCAGGTGTATATTATGAAACATTTGAATTAAAATGCTGATTAATTTTTGAGAGCACTTCTTAAAAGAAAAAAAAATCACAAACTGATATGGAAAAGTAGAGAACACAATTTCAGATTGGAACCATGAGAAAATAGAAGGAACTGAATCTGACGTATGTACCCATCTCTAATAGCATGAATACTGAAATTAATAATTTTGAAGGGTCGCTGTGCTTTGGTTTGTGTATTGTTTCAGAAAGTGCATTCTAGGTCTAGGTAGATTCACTTTTAAAAGTGAACTGAATTGAGTTTCTCCCCCATCCCTACAGGCAAGTCAGCCTGAGGTATTTTTGATAGGAGAAAAACACCGAAATTTGCTTATACCTAGAAATGACATAGCACTTCACATAGAAGCCAATTCCTAGGGGCTGTTGGGGCTTCGGCCCCAACAATAAAATATTTGAGGGAGCCTCCCCCCACCCAGTTGATGGGCATTCCCATTCAAATGGTGTGTGAGTGTGCGCACTGCATCATGTGATCAATTATGTGGGGTGAGGCTTACCAGGGCCCCCACGCTATTTTATTCAACTTGGCACCTCTGGTGCTTTATTAGTGGAAGATAAAAATAAACTAATAGAGTATTGTCAGCTTCAACTGAGGTACTCTCAAACCACAGAGCAATTTTAGCTAAAACTGATTTCAATATCCTCTATAGGTTGCAATCCTATACACACTTATTTAGGAAAGAATCCCACTGAACTTGGAGGGACTTCCTTCTGAGAAAAACAGGGTTGGAATGAATGTGTATATGGTCATTTGAACAAAAATTGCTTAGCTGCAGTATAGTTAATACAACTGCAGCTTTAAGTAAACAGGAGGCAAGACATGTATTTCAAGGATAAAGGGATCCAGATCCAGGAGGATGTAGGAAGGAGGGTTGCCCCAGTTTCTCATTAATCTGCTATCATGTCGTGAAGTGCCTTGAACATTTGGCTTCCGAATAGAGTATATTGCAATGGAGGAGAGTTTGAAGAGGTGAAAAGGCTGCTCACGTTGTTATTGTAAGTACCAATCTGAAAAAGGCCTCTGAATTCTACCCTGGATGGTAATAAGTTCTTGACCAGTTTGCTGTACATTCTCTTGTCCCCCAGTATGCCATATTATTCTTAGTGAAATACGTGGCTCTTGGCTTCGTTTTCCAGATTTCCCACTTGGTTTTGTATTGCAAAAGTGTGCTACAGATTAATGGGTTACTTGATGGCAGACAACACGAACACTTGTGGAAGACATTCAGCCATAGCAGCACCATACCGAGCTGCTGAATTTCAGATACATTTCCAATCTGGATTCTAAACTAAGTCATGCTGCAGAGAATTACTTCGAGACCTGCATCTTGAACATACCTTAGTAGCCTGTATAACCTGAGTCTCACAAAGGATTTTGCATGGAGTGAGGACATCAACACAGCCACATGAAAATATATCAATAAATGCCATCTTATACTGTTTTCAGTGTGGGCAGCCTGTTCCTTTAACAGCAGCAGCTGCTGCAGCAGCTGAGGAACAGCCCATTGTACAAAGAGCAAGGTGGAGCCCCTTGAATCTGCCCCATTGGTCCACAGCTCCCTTCCCTTCTCATCCTGCTGGAAATGTCGCCTTTCATGCCAGTTCATGGCCCAGTCCTCTCCCTCCACAGTGACATAAAGGCATCAGAGATGTGCAGAATAGTACCTCCAGTCAAAGCCCTGAGCAGGATTATTCCAGAAACTAAAGCCTGTCATGGTGCACAGAGCACCCCCAAAATGGAGCTATCGTCCTGATACGATGTAATCTGAATATAAACCAGAAATGCAAACAAGCAGTAAAAACAAACTGAGTCCTAAACAAATGCAAAGGTTTTCCGATCTTGTTATGTGAAAATAGGTCAAATAAGGAGCATAATGTATGTAACCAAAGACAATAATAAGAGCTGTACATACCGATTGTAGAAATCATCCCTGTAGTAGTCATAATCAAAGACATAGCCACTATGGAAAAGAACACAAATGAATTCATGTGAGGAGACATGACTGCATTATCTGATAAATAGCATTATGTAACATTCTGAAATTACGATGGTAGTTCAGGTCTGCATCTCTGGAGACTGCTTCATCCCTTTTACTTTTATTGACTATTGTTTGGAAATACTGAAATTTGAGTCTTTGAACTAGTCACAATCTCACTAAAAAAGCAAGGATTCCAAGGTGAAAAGGAAACACTGGTTTGGATAGGATATGATTTTAAAAAACCCAAAAAACACCACAAAAAATTCTGTTGTTATTATCTAATTGCCAATGTGGTGTAGTAGTTAAAGTGCTGGGTTCAGATCCTCGCTCAGCCACGAAGCTCAGTGGGTGACCTTGAGTCAACCACTTTCTTCTTGCCTAATGTACCTTGTAGGATTGCTGTTGAGAATAAAATCACGTACAGCACCCTGAGTTCCTTGCCTTGGAGGAGCAACAGAATGAAAATGAAAATGTAATTAATCATAAGAATGCACAACACGTTCAAAGAAATCCAGGAGACATCCCAATTCTATAAATAAGAATAGCTCAGATGACACTTGGCAAGACTGTTTTGCTATAGTTACAGCAGCACCCTTTGCTTGCTTGATGTGAATCAAGTCTGCCTTATGCTACTGAATTTTATTTTCAGTCTCATTATATCAGGTTATTATCAAATATCAAAGCTAATCTACACATTAAGTAAAATCAAGCGGCAGACTGAGATGATAAAGAAGGGCCAAGGCTCCGTGGTGATCAAGCTCTGCTTTGATCACACTGTGCACTTCCCGCTCCAGGTGGAATGGAAATCCTGAAGAATCTCAGGGATAAGAATTCTGCAAAACTCAAAAGCTATCATTTGACTATCACTGGAAGCATGTAGGGTGATTACAATTTGCACGCACATTACACACTTCCACACATAAATGTGGCCTCCAGATCCCAAGATAGTTCTCTGTCGCTCTATTATTAATGTACAGATGGATCACGACTACCACTTTTTAATGCTTTGGGGAGTAATTGTACAACATGCGCACATATTCAATTTAAAATGGTTCTATGACAATTAAACAGGATACTCGCTTAACTGAGTTCTAATTTTGGCCACTTTATACGTACATAGCACAACAGCTCTGGAGAATAATAACGATAGTAATAATAGTCGTAATTTATAAGGCAACTGAAGAAGGCAAGTGATTAATTTTTGTGGCTTCTCACTAATCCATCTTTCGTTAGTGAGCCATAGGATTAAAATGTTTTCATCCTAGCTAGTCCAGCATCCTTTTTTCCACAGTGCTGGAAGCAGTACCTGAGTGCAACAACACTCTCCCTCTCTTGTTCCTAAACACCTCAGAAGTACACAGCCTCTGGTGCTGGACATCATGACTAGTAGCCATTGATAGTCTTATTGTCCA
The DNA here is from genome assembly GCF_009819535.1 of Lacerta agilis. Lineage (NCBI taxonomy): Eukaryota > Metazoa > Chordata > Lepidosauria > Squamata > Lacertidae > Lacerta > Lacerta agilis. Next base: position 59,350,162 of record NC_046318.1, on the reverse strand, counting down.
TAAATTTGTCTAATTCCTTTTTAATGCCACCAAAGAAGAAGAAGAAGAAGAGTTTGTATTTGATATCCCGCTTTTCACTACCCAAAGGACTCTCAAAGCGGCGCACATTCTCCTTTCCCTTCCTCCCCCACAACAAACACTCTGTGAGGTGAGTGGGGCTGAGAGACTTCAAAGAAGTGTGACTAGCCCAAGGTCACCCAGCAGCTGCATGTGGAGGAGCGGAGACGCGAACCAGGTCCCCCAGATTAAGGTGGCCATTACTACATAGTGTGCTACTGAACTCCATAGTTTAAATATGTGTTGTGGGAATACTACTGTATTTCTTTTTGTCTCTCCTCAAATCTCCCACCAATCAGCTTCTAGTATTATGTGAGGGGCAAAACTTTCACCTATCCATTCCCCAACCATGCATTATTTTACATACCTTTATCATGTCCCCCCACCCTTACTCATTTTTTTCTAAACTAAAAATGTTGTAACCTGCCTCCATAGGGGAGTTGCTGAGGCCTCCTTATAATTTCATTAATCTGCACATTTTCCAGCTCAACAATATCCTTTTTGAGGTGTGGCGACCAGAACTGTTCATAGTATTCCCAATGAATCCTGAAAACATATCACCCAGAAAGCATGATAATAGACCTAAGCTTTTGTGAAAGGAGATGCAAGACAAATGCCACGAAAATGAGCTATAATTGTAGGCAATCTTGTTTTAGTTTAAGCGACTGAATGTTGAAAGACGTAGGATGGCCCCTTTAAAATGAAAAAGGGGTTTAAAATGAAGGTAAGTGTGGAGACATGGAGGAAGTATTATGACTAAAATATAAGAAGAGCAGAAAAGATAAAAATGGAATAATAATTATGTTTTGCAGCCTAATTACTGTGATAGGGATCCAATGATCTCATTCAGTCACCATGTGAAACGAGAGTTTCATATGAGGCAAATGAGCTGCAGACAGCTTCAAGTTTGCACACTCCTTCTCCTCTGTCCCCCTTTAACAAGGTTGTAAGGACTGGAGCTCTTGCTTCCATTTTTGCTTAGTGTGTAAATGTTACCGGTATGTTTATCTTTTTATCTTTAAGGTGTCAAGAGAATCTGTTGTTTTTTCTCCAGCCTTGGTTATCTTCCTCTAGCAACTCAACTGTCCCCTTATTTCTCTCTTCCCAAACTCTTAGGGAAAATTAGTCACCAAGACAAGTATCATAAGAAGGAGTGTGAGAAGTGGAGTGCTTAACCTATGCAGGTGTGATTTTTGCATTTCTGTATGTTTGCTTTGCTGTTGCTGCTGTTCAGTTTCAAATTAGTTATTTGTATTTTACACATTGTGACCAATTGTGACAGCTTATAGCTTTTAGCAATAAAGATTTCATTCATTCATTCATTCATTCATTCATTCACTCACTCATTCATTCAACCAAGGAGAGATGAAATGAGCATAAACAAGGACTGAAGAAAGTATCTGATCAGTTTGCATCTGGCATGTGCTCTGATGCCTGCAATACCTTGGGAAGAGGAAAGGAATGGTGTTACATGGAAGCATGCAGAAAAATATAGCAAAAACAGCTACGATACTGTTACCAAATACCTGTCTGGAAAAGCCCTTCCATTTAGCTCTTTTTCATATGGGGAGTGTAATGTACTATTCTGTTGCATTCGGAGGCCAGGACAGGAGAACAGAATTTCACCCTTTTGCCAATATGGTAATAAAGCTGACCTCCGTGTGGAAACAGCAGAACTGTTATCTTTTGGAAAGAGCTGCTTTGTTTACTACTAGCACCATCCAACAATTTTGAGAGCAATAAAAGCTGCTTCCTACACTCTTCATTAATGCCTTAATGGGCTTTTTAAAGGAATGCTTTGAGTCTCCTTTTCAATAAATGAAAGTTACCAGGTAATAAACTACAATAATTATCATCTCTAAACTACAGCCTCCCTATTTGTCTCTTATCCTTTAGTCGTTGTGCATAATTAAGCACACACATAAAGGACTCTCTGAGGATCAGAGACACGGAGGCTATTAATTTATTTGCAGATATGCACAGCGTTACTAACATTATAGCTTTGTTACATGATGAAGAGCCGCAATTAGCCCAGATTTTAATATTTAAGTGTTTTATGCTTCTATATTAAGGAGGGACAATCCTTATTCAAGTGCGAAAACATCTATCTGGGGTAAGATGGACTTCACTCACATGGACCATAGAAGGGATTACTGAGCTTCATGCAGGAATTTCAGGGATCTAGCCTAATGAGCTGCCACGTACTATGTACGCTAGGTTTCAGAACCTGTTTCAGGTGCATTTCACAATGTAGGGGATGCCACAGAGAATGCCCTCTCCTGGGCTGCCACCAGTTTCTGAGAGTGGTAGATGAACCAAAAGGGCACTCTATACCAATCTTACCACCCTTCAAGACAGATGGTACTCCCTCTACTCCAATGAGGTAGTAAAGGTAAAAAAGTAGTAATCAGTGAGGCAGAAATCACCCCTAGGACCCATCCTGTCAACTCCCTATAGCTGGTTTTAAGAAGCCAAGATGGGCAAGGATCAAGGAGGCAGATGATCAGCTGCAGTTTTTCAAGCAGCTTGTCCACATCCTTAGGTTGCAATAATCTAAACTGATCCAGTATAGATGGAACAGACACCTCAACGGGAATTGCTATCACTGTGGCGTCTGACTCTATCGGAATCTGAGTGAATTTATCTTTAAAGCGTCTTGCAAAGTTGTTACTGCAGGCCTCTGAGAATGTCAGAGCACCACTCTTTGCCAGCTAACAAAAGCCCATTCACCACTCAGAAAAGCTCTGCTGGATGGCTACTTGCGGATGCAGTGGTGGTCAAGTAAGCTTTTTTCACTGCAGCTATGGCCATGCGGTAGGTACGATGGTGTGGCCTCACGTTTGGCCAGATTTGGACCCAAGTCTTATGCCATTCATTGTATTCAGATGACCTGTTGCAAAGTCATAGACTTTTGAAGATCTCCAGTAATGGATAGCTCAACACCCTTCTAGGGTTCTATTGCCAAACTACTCTTACCCTCAAAATGTTCTTCTAATGTTCAGTTGAAATTTATCTTCTTGTAATTTAAGACCATTAGATCAAGTCCTGTCCTCTAAGGCCTAGGGAATGGGTCTTGGAGACCTTTTGTTCAACTGCGCAATATATCAGAAAGAACACACAAAATTATGGGTGGAGTATATTGTGGAATGCCCACTCCCTCCATATTCCTTGAAATGACCCCATATCTCTGTTGATGGCTTCTATGCTTAGGCCCTGTCATTTCCGTGCCTCAGAGTCTGTGCCACATCCAACGTGTATTTAGGGAAGCACTCTTGTCAAACTGTATAAATGCAGGATTGATTAAATGATTTATTCGTTATGTGCTACATGTTGCTGTAGTGCAGTTTGATATGACACATACAGAAGACTTTCATTGACAGATATAGGAATAAGTGATGAGCTTAAGCCATGAAATGTTGCTGCTGCATTTCATGTATGGCACCTTGATAAATTAAAACTATGGCTGCGGCAGCGGACCTGAAAGAATAATCACTTTTTGAGGACTAAAACAGAATTCCAGAAACAAGCTGTACTCCCATGAGAAATAGTAGCCTGGGGACTACCGAATGGAACGTAGTGGGAAAGCACAGTATGTTAAACAACCATCAATTACAAAATGATGGTGTCAGAGTGTAGAAAAGTGGGAAAGCAAAATTTCTAAAGAGGGGAAGGATATTTCCTTTTTAGTAGTTACCAGTAGTTAAAGCAAGAAACAGACTGCCTTGAACGGTGGTAGAGTTCCCTTTGTGGCACTGGAGACTATATAGCAGCAGATTACAAAAATAAATGTTCTGGTAAGACTGCTGCTTGAGAGAATAAAGTTTATATTCTTCGCATACTAAGTCAATCTGAGTACAAGCTTACATGTGGCTATTATGGAGCCATGAGTTCAGGAGATTAACAGAAACGAAGGTCCAATGCTAATTGACTTGGAGAAGAAGCAGGAAGGAAGTAAAGGCAGAGAGCAAAAACAATCTACAGGAAGTTACTCAAGAAGGAATCAGCAAAGGAAGAACATTTATTTAATATATTTATGTTTATCTCTCGAATTTTCTCCCAAGTTTGGATTGAGGGCAGTTTATAACATTTAAAAACAGCAATTATAAAATGCGGAATAATAAAAACAAACTAGTTAAAAGCAATCATTAAAATACATTGCAACATATTTAGAACCAGCAATTAAAATCTAAATTTGTCCTGACAGCAGCCTAGTGATCAGCATCATCTGCTACTTAGTTTCCAAAGGCCTATTTGAATAGGAAGGTCTTAGCATGCAAGCAGAAAGATAACAAAGAGGGAGCCCATCTAGCCTCTCTTGGGAGGGAATTCCACAAAATGGGAGCAGCCACAGGGAAAGCTCTCTCTTGTGTCACTGCCAGCTGTGCTTCTGATGTTGGTGGGACCAAGAGATGGTGCTCACCTGAGGCCTGGTAGGTTCGCATAGGGAAATATGATATTTCAGGTAGAATAGGTTGCGTTTCTCTCTGTCGCTCATCCAGAGATTCAGATGACTTATTGTAAGTGTTGCTCCTTTAATCCTAACAATTGAGAGGCCACTTTGTAAGAACAATCCCATATACAGTACTTTACGGTAGTGTGATCATCTAGTCTAGAGGTTACTAGACCATGAATGATATATTCACCTCCCCTTCTTTGTAGGTAATAACAAGGCAATCAAAAGTATATGTGATTCTATTATACTTAGGTACACAGTAACTTAAAGCATTTAAGTCTCTACAACTACTCAAGACCATTGCTTTTTTATAGTCTTATTGAATTGAACCATCACAATTTCTCAGAACAGCCTACAGCAACCTACCCCATCTCCCCTGAACTGCATGAAAGACTTGAAAATGTTAACCTCTTCTTCTCACTTGTGATATGCTTGCCCTTTTGACCTCCAATTTTTTTTTCTGTTTTCTCCCTTTAAGAGATCATTATCTTTACTCATCAACAGTGACCTTAGAGGTCTGTTGTGTTTTTCATGAATGCTCTGCACACCAAGACAGGTTTATAGCTTGTGAAGTATAACGTGGGACATGAAACACGTCCTTCACTGAAAACTATGTGCAACCAAAGGATATTCTGAACTCCATCAACTTGGTAATGGCTTTTTTTGTTTTATATAAAGAGTAGATTTTGCAATGAAACAAAGCTTTACACATTACTTACTAAATGGCACCGCTGGAAAGGCAAAGAAGGAAAAATTTAGCCTTAAGGGATGATGAAAGGTGACTTTGCCAGTGCGGTCTGATTCTGCTGAGCTTACATGAAATTCAGGTCTGGTGGCAAGTGCCACAAGGAATATTAACCTTGCATCAGTACTGGTTATCATTAATATATAAATTTTGGATTCTCCTTTTATTTGAGAAAATATAAATGAACAAAATAGCAGAGGAGGCAGTCTTCTGCAGGTCTTTTGGCAATATTTGGGGTTCTCAGAGGTGTGTCTGACTCTGACCTAATCATGGTATACATTTCAACATCAGATCAAGAGTGTGGTGCTGATAACACCAAGGTTGTAGGTTCAATCCCCATATGGGACAGCTGCATAGTCCTGCATTGCAGGGGGATGGACTAGATGATCCTCAGGATCCCTTCCAACTCTACAATTCTATGAACTTCTGTGAAGACACGTCCTTTTGCAAAGACCTTTGGCACTGGAGGATGAGATCAGAATAGCCTTCCCATTGCAGTGCTAATCTGTTTCCAATTGCTGGCGATTTAGTTTAATTCATAGTTTAGTAACGTAGGTGTATTACATATTGTATTCGGCTGTTGGATGAAGGTTCTAAATGCCTATAAATAAATCAAGAATGGAAAGAGATTTCTTGATCCCTTTCTGCCTTACAAGTTCCTTCTAGACACATCCACACCACACATTAAAACACATTATTTCTCCTAAAGAATTCTGGGCACTGTAGTTTATTAAGGGTGCTGGGAATTGCAGCTATGTGATGAGCAAAGTACAGTTCCCAAGATTCTTCCGGGGGAGCTATATTATTTCAATGTATGGTATGGATGTGAAAATGTAGGAAAGGGTGCTGAATAAAAGTAGAGCTCTCTCCTGTATACAGTTTCAGTGGAACCAGTTGAAAGTACCGGTATGTTTTTGATCTAGCTAAGAATCCAATGACATTTCAGAAATGGAAAGCTAGTTTTGGTACTCATTACAGTTCCATCCAGAATTCCTCTGCATTTGACACCACAGTGTGAAGTAGTGGAGACAAGCAACAGATTTGTCATGTTTGCCAGCTGATTGTGCATTTTGCTCTAGGCAAATGTAACTCAGTGTGTGACTGCAGCCAGGGTTTAATAAATAGAAGAATGCAGGAGAAAGCATTTTGCCATTAGGTCCAAGTCTTAACTTCTACCTAGAGAATAAATCTATGGTGATGTTAAATATGTCATTAGAAAGTACTCTGGAGGTTTCTTAAAAAGTTAATAGCAGGCATGGGGGCTCCAGATTCTTATCAGGACTTCAGCTCACAATGAGAAGAGAAAACTATGCAACCACACACCCTGCATGTGTTTATTACTGTTAGACTAAAGCTCTCATAAATGCTAATGGGACAATAGCTCTTTGCGTTGGCTTCAGGCTGTCCTTAAGTGCCTTTTTGCCTGGCTGAACTGCCGCCTTGAATGGTAATACCTCTTGCTTGCATGAAGGATGTAGACAGGCATGTTTGTATGTGTAGAACTTTTGCATGTCGTATGGGAGCCTATTGTACAAATGTAAAGAGTTACATATGTGCGTCCACTCAGTTCTCCCTCTAGCCACACCAGCTTTGGCATAAACCATCCCAGACTCTGTGTTCATCATGTGAGGCCCTTCTTAGTGTGCCTCCTCCATGTGAGGTCCGGAGGGTGGCAACAAGAGAACAGGGCCTTTTCTATAGTGGCTCCCCATTTCAGGAGGTTTGTCCGGCACCTTCATTATATATTTTTAGGTAAAAGGTGAAAACACTCCTTTTCAACAAGTCCTTTGGCTGATTAATAATCTACAGCCTTTTAAATGTGTCTGTGGGAAGGAAGGGGTTATTATTTCATTTTGTTTTAAAACTTGTGTTTTTAATCTTGTATTTTATTCTGTGAACCGCTCTGAGATCTTGTCATGAAGGGTGGTATAACAACAACAAGAACGATGATGATGATGCAGCAGCCCCCAGACGTTTGCTCACAACAGCCATTTGGCTGAAAATGGTTTCTCACCCCTGGGCTGAATCTCTTTGCCCTGTGTGGTAATGGAAACCCCCCCTCCCCACTATCCAACAGAACAACAACCACCCCAACATGCAGCTGTGTGATGCCTAGCATTGATTCATTTAGTGTTACACCTACTTTTTCCCCCTGCACAGAAGAAGACACCAGTGTGGCCATTAATACTTCATCTATACAAGTCATCAGAACTTGACAATCCAGTCGGAACTAAATTAACTCTCAGAGAAGGCAGCAGGAAAAGAGGGGATCTGGAAGGCTGGGACAGCTCTGAATCACTTGTCTGTACTCTCAACACTAATGAAAGCTGCTGCCAAGATAGTGCTTTCAGTTTTCACCTTGCAAGCAGCCGAGAAGAGCTTTTCGCAAACCCTTTCACGGAAATGAACGGGAATCGTTCTGAGACAGGTCTTTTTGCTCATGAAGCCCACAGAAGCTGCTTTGCAATTGCAGGGATCTGCTGAGGCCTTAAGCAATTTCTTACTCAGCCAAAGCACCTGGTAAAAGCAATGATAATCTTTCACTAGTCATGATTACTCTTATAATGGGCCCTTAATGAAATAAGAAGGAACAGGTTGTGTTAATTAAATTGCAAACATGTAATGGAATTTTTATCTCCCACTTGACTTAAAATAGACTTAAAACACCAAATCCTTTTCAGTCCTGTGGTCAGCAGAAGCTGCTAATGTATCATTTACCATCTTGGTCCCCCCCCCACATTTCCAGTGAAGAAACCTGGGTCTGATAGGAGTGGGGGCTCCAAAACCTCTGGTGAACACATTTGGGAAGGCAGGTTTAGAGCAGATGAAACGATACATACACCTAAGCTGTATACTAAGCCAGAATCATCAAAATGTGCACACAATCAGTAAACAGAGCCGATTTCTTTGTATAACGGCATGGCACAGGGATTGGGAAGCCTATGTCCCTCCAGATGTTGTTGGACTCCCCAAATCCCATCAGCCCCTGCTGGAGTGACCAGCTGTATTCCAACATTATGCAGAGGAACACAGGTTCCCAATCCCTGTGCCATGGAAAGGAAGGCATGGATGCGGCTATTGGGCAAAATGTTCCACTATCACTGTTGGCAGCAGTATGCCTCTGATTATCACTTGCTGGGAATCACAGGTGGGGAGAGTGCTGTTGTGCTTGGGTTCTGTTTGCGGGTTTCTCATGAGCATCTGTGTTGGCAACTTCGAAAGCAGGACACTGGAACAGTTGGGACTCTGGCTGGATCTAGTAGTGCTGTTACATTCACAAAATGGAGGCGGGGGAAAATGTTTTGAAATGATGTTTTGGCCACTTTTAAAGTTACATTTTACCACCGCACCTGTATTTTTTATCTGTTAGCTTCCTGTTTCTTTACTCCTACGCATAGTTACTTTGAGATCTTCATCGGAATCCGCTATGATCTATAGATGTGAAAACACTCATTCCATCACTGCTGTTAATTACAGCCTTCTTGTATCTCTAACCAATTTGACTGGCTAAAACCTTTTGCAAGCTAATTCGCAGGATTATTTTTGGTAATCTTGGCTCAGCCTTCTCACTTCAAACCTATTCACCTAAAGTGCTTGTTGCTCAGAGACTGATCCACTAAAGAAAACTACCCTTTGTTTGAAGTATAACTTCTTGCATAGTGCAATATGACTGCAGGTAGCCAGGTCTCTTAAGGAAACCTCCTTCAACGGCTGCCTCCCACTCTTCTTCAAGTGTTGGGGAGATTTCAGAAAAAGCAGGCTCCTGTCCGTACCAATGTAAAAGGTTTCCACTTTAGAACTAACTACAGGGGTGCAGCTGTAGGCAGCTCGGCTGCTTCCAGGGGAAGGAACCTGCCCCCCCCCCGAAATGGAGCTGGCTAGGGCTGGAGTGGGTTTTCACCCTCCTGCCTCTGCAGCCAGTGGGGCCTGGCTTAATAGACTGCAGTATAGTGCAAACATAAGTTTTATATGTACTGGGAAACATATTTTTTTTTGAATGACTCGCTTTATTGCAATATTCGGTCTATTGCAGTGGTCTGGAACCAAACTCACAATATCTCCAAGGTATGCTTGTGCACTTTGGGATATCTGAATCTGCAGGAACTGTGGCGTATTCTAGCCATGGATCGATAAAGCAAACTGGGATCAAACTATGATCTGATATTCTGGTTTGTTAGGTAAGCATAGGTAGAACATGGCACACTTCCTTAAATTTGAATATCACAGAGAAGGAAGTTCAAAATCAAAAGCAGCAGCTGTTTGTGTTTCCCAAACTTGGGTCTCCAGTGGTTGTTGGACTACAATTCCCTTCATTCCTAGCTAGCAGGACCAGTGGTCAGGAATGATGGGAACTGTAGTCCAAAATCAGCTGGAGATCCAAGTTTGGGAAATTCTGCTTCAGAACTTCTTATTACATGTACTTCGGAATAAGAAAGGGGAAGATGGAGCACTTGAGTCAAGGCTTATGTAGCCTCGGCTAGATTCTGCTAGATTTCTAGAAGTCGGTTTTACATCAAGTGAAATATCACAAAAAATTGCAAAAATTAACTGGTAAGGAAATGGTTGTGCAAAAAAGCACAAGCAAAAATATTTCTTTGGATAACACATGCAGGAAAGAGTCAGAAACAGAAAAGGAAAGCAATAATGTAACCAATAAAGGAAGGGGACGTGATCCTATGCTCGGCTGACTTTTTCCATTATGAAGAGTATTCAGGGTATATATTAAGGTCATACAGAGGAAAAACAATTAGTTAGGATGTTCATCCGATCATAAGTTTATGGCTAATAAAAGTTAATGAAATTAGGAAAAAAATACATTTCACTTCCAGTAAATCAGAGAAAACATCAGGCCAGTACGAACATTACTTAGATTGCAGCTAAGTGTACTACTAAATAAACTAGCATAGCTGCTCACTTTGTGATAAGACCTTCAAATTAAGCAAGGCAATACTGTAGTTGGAAATTGAACTATACCAGTTATGTATAACTGAATAGTTTCTGAGAAAAATCTCCAACCAAAGTATGTGTGTATGTATCTGTGTGTAATGCAGTGCTTTTTGTGACCACTCCTCTACCCCCATCCCCCAAAATTTTTAATGAGTGCCACAGTAAAGCAATGATGGTACTAAACCCTAAATCTTGTTGAAGACACCAAGAGAGCTAGGTAGCCTGTGAAATTAAAAACAAAACTACAATAGTCAGCTACATATTCTTACTCACCCAACAGACAGGAAAGGCTCCTTCGATTCAAGTCTGTTAAACAAACAATACAGTAAAATAGTTAAATATATTCAAAGAATGCATAGATAACATACTGAACAAGGTTGACGTTATATGTTGTAGTCCGGGGTGGGGAAAATGTGGCCCTCCAGATGTTGCTGAATTCCAGCTTCCATCACTCCTGACTCTTGGGTCTGGTAGGAGTTGCTTTCCAACAACATTTGCAGGGCCACAGGTTTCCCACTCCTGCTTTGGGCACACAGGAGGGCAATGCCGGGCATCTGCCAGGACCGAAGTCTGGCAGAAGATCACGACCATCACCAGAATGCCATCCTCATGATGGACATAAGCACCCAAGAAAATCATAGACAGTGTGAGGAAATTCTCCTTTGCACACTTGAGATTTTCCACTTTCACCTGGCATCTACATTTCCCAAGGGTTCCAAAATCTTTGAACCAACATCAGTGGACTTCAGAAAGGACCTTTTACACACTGTGATGTTAGTGGTTAGAGTTTTTGATTACGGCAGGGGAAACCCAAATCCCCAGCCAGCCACGAAGCAGATGCTCTTGGGTCAGTCTCTATCTCTCAGTGTGGTGAGCTCCATTAAGGAGAAGCAGCCAGTAAATATAAAAAGGAAAGCAAGGAATACTAAATTTTGTAACAAAGATCAACAGAAGCAAATGGACAGTTATAAAGTTTTGCAATAAAGGCAAGAGGGACAACTTCAATATTCAGATAAAATATATAATTGGGGGTGCATTTCTCTGAAAGAAAGGGAGCGGGGGGGGGAAGGGAAATGTTGCATGTGTGATGGCCTATGGATAAAACACTGCAATTAAAAATCTGGTTGAAATCCATTCTCAAGAGTTGAGATTCAATTTGCTCAAAATACAGCTGCCCTCCGTTTGACCCTCCCTTAGTATATTTGACTAAATGGTTTTAGGTGATTTGTAGTGATACAGTAAATTACTTCAAAGAGTTTCAGGCAATAGAGGAAAGCAATTATCAATTGGCCTTTCATTTAAATTGCTCTTTAATTTAAATTAGTAACTTAGTGCAATGAAACTAAAATAAAGATGTTAAAACTGCAGCGTTACATGGAAAAGAATATGCTCTAATCGTGGGGTTTATTCACACATTATTCATCATATTTCAGCACCCATAATTTTGCAGGGTGGTTCCTTATGAAGAGCAATCCTGCATAGCTTTCTTCCCATTGTTCTGCTGCTGATAAAGTGTATTCTCTATTACACTTATGCTTTAATTATACAGCTTTTAATTTTATCTGCCAAGAAAACTTGTAACGTTGTTCTAAAATGATATACGTAAGTTTACTACTTTCTATATAAAGAAGATAGGTATGACTAAGCATAGCAAATATCAAGGGTTTTATGAGTAGACCTTTAAATTTAATAAGGAATATTCATAAGCCACTGGTCCTTCACACATTAAATGCTTTTATTCATGACACATATGGGGTTTCTTAAGTATGCTCCATCTCTGTGCTGAGACACTTGAAGAACCACACCATCTGCAGTCACCTTGTGCCCTGAAGCCTCAAATGCCACTTTGCACCACTAAGTATGAGATGCCAGGGCATGGGAAGCTCTCAAGCAGAGAGAATTACTGACTAGGTATCTCTCATGTTGCAGCACCACCCAGATCGTGGACACAGTGAGGAGCCACAGTCACCAGGCCAGGCAGGCCCGGTGATGGGAAGAGCCAATGGGGTACTTGCTAGCCTTATACAATTGTTTGCATATTGAATCTCCATCGTTCAGTGCTAGGCTAGACTTGCAGCTGTCATCATCCTGCCCCATGTCTTCCTTTTGGAACCTGGCCATCTACTTTCTGGGACAACATATCTGCCTGTGGTCTCACTGATCACTGTTGGCTGCTTTGGACTTGTCTCTGGCCCCCTATGTTAAGTCAGTGCTCTGGCTCTTTCTCTTGGCCTGACATGGGCTATGTACTCTTACCTCTGTCCCTTCCAGCCCTGGTCTTGCAAGGCCTTGACAGTAAGATGCCACCAAGAGAGGGTGATCTGCAGCAAAGCAGCTACAGACAGGGTTGTTAAATTTTATCTTGCAATGCCCCCCACTTGCCATTTCCTCTCCCCACACTCCACTAGCTCATATTTTGAGATGTTTACCCCACCCATCCACAGAATCCTTGGATAAAGGGAGGACTATAAACAATTCCGATAGATAAATAAAAAAAAGATGTTTGTGAGTATTCTAAAAAAGAAAGCAGCCCAGCAATCAATAACCATCCCTGCTTTGCCGTATTTTAGTTTATTTTGCTCTGAACACCTGCACTTGAAGATGATAAAGTTTGACGGATCTCAGCTTTTCAGCAACATATTTTTTTCAGCAACTGATGTCTTTCACAGAATTGGATCAATATGGATACAGCCCTGAGATCCACAGCAATAGTATGAGGAAATATACGTTCAGCTGTCATCTTCAAGTACTGCTCTCCTAGCTACATCAATACTTATTTGGATAAAACTGATGCCAGCTGACCTTTTCCTACCTTGCATCAACAAGCTGTAATGAGCCCATCAGACTTGGCTTAGCAAAATGGGGCTGGCTGTTCTAATGCAAACAACCAGTGGCACTTCAGCACATGCTTACTTGTACATAATCAAAAAACAATAGAAGGCTGCCTTCCTAACACCCCTAAGATGGAGATTTTATGTTTGCATTCCTCCTTCCTCTGCTAATATTGACAAGCAACTCAGCAGATTATGAATTGTGCTGACAAAATGCAATTCTTGTTTATCATGCAGCAGCCTGTACTGTCCTTATTTTTAAGAGGATGGGGGCTGGGTTCAACCAGGAACACATTTTCTAACAATTATGATTCGAATCCAGAGATAATGTCCGGGATCCAAAGAGTTACTTACTCATGAGAGGGCTTCCATTAATTCAGCGGGACTAGCAGACTTGCACTACTTTTGAATTTCTCCTGGAATAGTTCACCCAACCAGGTTAACCAAAGCCATGGGTGCCAAACTCAGACTGAAACTGGTTTGAAATGGATCTAGATAGCAGATGTCATCCCAGAGAGTCTGGAATCAGTTGACAACCACTTGCTTGAGCAACTTGCCATCCACATTACTCCAGGATAGGGTGTGTGTGTGTGTGTGTGTGTGTGTGTGTGTGTGTGTGTAAAAACTGTTTATTTACCATGAAGGTTCTTCTGGGACTAGGGAGCCTTCAAACACCATGACTCTAAATTGTTTACCCCTCAATAAGACTAATTAATATGCTCTGTTAAAAAGAAAGGATTTTACCAAGCCCTTAAAATTAGACCCGCTGCCATAAGGACAACTGTGTATATATGGCTGACTTTAATATGTCCCAAAGGGCACCAAGCATTGTTGGATGATATGGTGGGAGTCTTACTTAATTTCCAAATATTCACAGATGGTTTGTAAGATGCTGTGTGCATGTGAGAACTTGCCCTAGTCTCTGGTGGGTAAAAGCCACAATGGAGTGAATGTTAAGCTACAGTATAAATATCAAAGTGAGGCAAGGAATGGGTGACAAAGTTGCCGTCATTTAGTTATTTATTTTCTGGCCAGGTTCCTGTGCCAAGGGACTACAAGATGGATCCTTATTCAAGTGATAATTTTTCACCGTCATGAGGAACATACCCTGAAGACTCAGAAGCTGTTCCTAGGTAGTGTAAGGAGCAGATGAGCCTACCTGTAGAGAGCTGAAAGTGGCCGCTTGTTTCCAGGCTTAGGTCTGTATGGTTTGGGCTCTCCTGCCATGTTGATGTCTGAAAGCAAACATATTGTAGATCTAAATTAAAATGTACTGCAAGGGGCGAGGGAGAGAGAGCTTGTACAAAATAATTTGTGAAATGGAATGTTAGCAGGAGCAACTCTACTAAAAATTCCAATCTGTTCATTGCTTCCTGTAAATGAAACCCAACCCACACTTCCTACATTCTTCCTACGTCTCCAGCTCTTTCTGACTCTTCTGTCCACTTTGTCCTGTCATAAGATCTCCATTCTGCCTCATTCATAGGAACGTTGGGAAGTTGACTTGGACCAGGTGAGAATAATGGCCCATTTCCTCCCACTTTTATCTCCTTTGGCTGGCTGTAGACATCTAGGATCTGGGCCTGAAGACATTCTCATTTCCTGCCACCTGATCCTTTTAGCGAAATGTCAAAGATTGAACACAGGAACATATATGAGCTGACATGTCAGTCAGACCATAGTTTGATCTAGCTCAGCATTGACTACACTGATCAGCAGAGGCTTTCAAATGTTTCAGATGAGGACATTTCCCAGCCTTACCTGGAGATGCCGGGGATTGAACCTCAGACCTACTGCATGCAAAGCATGTGCTCAACCACTGAGCCATAACCCTTCCTGGTCCTTCCACTTGGTGGCTTCACCTATTCCTCTTTGCTGCAGTTCATACATGGAGTCCTTTCGGAGGTGGGGAACTTTTTGACCCAACAGACCAGATCCTTATCTGTTCCAATTGGCCATGGCCTAACTAAGATAGGTAGGGGAGGCAGCCCACCTGTCAATCACCCTGACATCATTATGACATCAGATGATGAACAGGGATTTGTTCCACCCACCAGCCCAAGTCCCTTGTGAAGCTGCCTGACAACCAGCTGGTGGCTGGGTGTTTGGGAACTGCGCAAAGGGCTTAGACAGCCATATGCTCACCACTTGGGAAGTGCTGAGCATAGGGCTTGCAAATACGTTTTCTGCAGAGATCAGCTATGTTACTGAGTTCTCTGCAGGAAGCTCAGTCATGCAGTTCATCAGCAGATGGAGGGGGTGACTTCAATCCCTTCTTTTTGCAGGGATCAGCTGTGTGATCAAGTTGCCCACGAGAAACTTGATAGCATAACCAATACAGCTGCATCTCCATGTACCCCACACTTGATAGAGCATAGGATTTGAGGTGTAAGGTAGGTGGACATTATTTGGGAGAAATGGCCTTGGAGGCCAAATTGAGCCCTATTGAGCCACATTTGGCCCACAGGCTGGAGGTTTCGCATCCCTGGTCTAAATAGTATACCTGACTACCATGTCACCTCTCAAAAGTTCTGTATTTCCTCCCACCCACCCCAGACAGCCTTCAGCTGCTGCTCTATCCCAAATATTATCATCACACTGGATAAATGTGCCACTGAATTGACTCACATTTCTGAGGTGCAATCCTCTCTCTCTTATTCATATTCATTTTTCAAGGCTTTTTTGGTCCCTAGTTTATCGTTTTCTTTTAGGTCATTTTCTCTTCCTTCCTTTACTCTCTGAACAGGCATTGCACACTGGTGTTTTGCAAATCAAATCATACAAAATTCCAAAATGAGTTAGCTCTGGAAGAAGCAGTGCTTTAATATATTGACTATTCATATCACAAACCACTTAAGCCAAAGTACTTCTCATTCCATTAACTTTACGGGACTAAAGGCAAGTAATCATCTTAACTGGCTTCTACATTACCTCCAAACACTATCAGTCTTTTTGTGCCTGTGTGTTTGTGGAATTAAGGAAATTTACGTATTGCCCTGGGGACTGGCTTCCTTCAACTGCCTGCAACAACCATTTTACAAGAGGCAAAATGCAGCAGCAGATGAAACCCAGCCCAAACAGCTTCATCTCTTGGGATTATTCTACCTGGCAGTAGCCACTTTCAGAGAGGTGATCCCATTACTTAGAGAAGGGCAATTCAACTTCTCATACCTAGTGGGCTGCAAGAGTACTTTGATACAGAACCAGTGGCGTAGCAAGGTGGGGGCGGTGAGAGCGGCATGCCCCATGTTCCAGCCTGGAGGGGGGGTGACACTTGGCGCCACCTCCCCGTGACTCCCAAGCCGCCACCTGGCACCACTTACGGTGGCTGCTCATGTGCTGCAATCTTACGAGTTGCCGTGTGAGCAGCTGCGGCACGGATGGGGGTGCCACTCACGCCTGGCATCCGGGACGGACAGCGCATGTGCGCACTTGCGCAGTCCGTCCTGGATACTGGGCGCGAGCAGCTGCCACTCGGATGTGCTGAGGCAACCAGACTGTGCTCCGTAGCACGCATGTGTCGTGATGTCACATCGCACGTGTGCTATGGAGCGGCACCCCGCCCCCGGGGGAGTGCCCCCGTGTTTGCCGCTCCAGGCAGCAAAGCAGCTCCATACGCCACTGCACAGAACTTGCAGGCCGCACAGTGCCTTGTCGCGTGGTGGTGGTGGGGAGTGAAGCCAAATTTAACGCCCCCCCTCCCAGCCCTTGCGCTGCCTTCTCAAAGATGGCTAAGTGAGGTGCTGAGCTTTGGGAAGGAGACATGAGGTCCTAGAGCACTCCCACCTTCTTCCCAAAGCTGGGAAAGCACTAACTAGGTTTTGGGATGGAGGAGGGAGGACTCTACGACCCAGTCAAGGCCCTCACACCTCCTTCCCAAAGCCCAATGGACCACCCTGACTCAGAGTAATATGCTGATCTAGAGTCATCCCATTTTAGCAAAAGCTGAAGGGGAAAAAACTGAAAACAGACCAACAGTGTGTGGTGGCAGTGCAGTTGTGGGGGCCATCATTTCTGACGATTTCCAAAGCGACCGAAGATGCATGAAAATGCACAACTTGTAGAAGAAACACACGCCCTGGAGATGGCATTATCTTTTAATATAGCATTCATAGCTGCCAAAGAAAAACCAATAACGTCTATCTGAAGTCTAGCTACATTCACATCTTTTACCTGCCCATATATCACGGTCACTGAGTTGTATTTTTGCCTGTCTCTCATTTCCTCCTAGCCCTGCCTCATGAATGCGTTAAGGACACAGATCTATTAATTTTAGTTGAGCTTTCTTTTTCAAGAGTCATACTAAGGTAAATCTTTCTGGCAAAGGAAAAATAAATAACTGTCTCAATATATATATATATATATATATATATATATATATATATATATATACACACAGAGAAAATTACTGAAGAAGTGGGGAAATTACATCCCCACTCCTCAGCGTACGCTTCTGCCCCAAAATTAGTTTAGGAAAGGACATGCAATATTTCTCCTGTTCTACGATCAATGTCACAGTGTTAATGGACCTTCTAGAATTCACAAACAAAGGAGTCAAACTAACATATCCCAAGGTATTTTGCCTTTATTTCAATGCAGCAGGGGAACTAGGAACCATTTAAATTGGGGGCAGCCTAACAGCAAAAGGTAAGGAGTTAAACGGACCTTCCTCAGTCAAACTAGCAGTCCCCTGCATTTTTTTATTTAGCTATCTATCGACTGGAATATGTTTTTATCCCATCGACCTTTCCACTAAAGAAAAAGTATGTTAGGGAAAATACGATCAACAATTTGCATACGTCATGTGTAGCTTGCCCCCAAGCCTAAAATTTAGCAAATATATTGGATCCTTCATCACCTATTCCTTTTTTTTTAAAGCATTTTTAAAAAATCAAAGGAGGTGGTTTGTTTATTTGGGGGTTGTTTTTTGTATCAGGAATCTAATGGTACACTAAAATAATACCACAGGGAATGCAACGGCAAAGCAGCACCAAGCAGGATTGAAACACCCCATCTCATTTGAAGTCCCATCAGTGACATTGGCTGATTCAGAGATGGGCATGGTTAGGCAAAATGGCCTCATGGACCAAACTGGACACCCTGGTGGGGAATGACTAGTCTGTGGGCTGGTGGTTCTCCACCCCTGAACCACCCAATCACACTGGGGCAACATATCTCACAATGCTGCTGCAATGACTCATCAGAACACTGCAGTTTGCCCTCTCCAAACATGCTGCCATGCGAGCAGACAGGGTTGAGCCATGGCATTTTGCTACAGAAGAGCACTGGCATGGTGCTTTTACATTATGCTAACAGGCAAATTTGTCTCGGCAACATAGCTGTCAACCTTTCCCTTTTTTTGCGGGACATTCCCTTATTATAGCAGTGGGGAACAGCAGGGAGGGTTGACAGCTATGCTCGGCAAAAATGCCTTGAGATGCAGAGAAGAGAAGACACAGATCTCTTTGCTTCAATAAAGAAAGAGCCGTCATGAGATTTCTGAAGTTGGTTTTATTATTTGCCATGCAATCTTCAGCAGTTTAAAGATAAATGCATTATTAAACGAAAGGTCAAACCGCTTCCTCAGTTTTAAATATGTACCTGAGATGCTTTCAAAAGTATCCGTTTAAAAGAGAAAATAATAACAGTAGGTAACCCCCTCACAGTATTGCAGGAAATGATTCTGGGATGTTATCACCTGTGCAAGGCTTCTGTCTGGATTCCGGAGATTGTGGACTATAATTAAAATGGAAATTTCATCCTGTGATCTTTTAGTATAAATCCACTCTTCCACAATATTTTAATATGGCAATGTTAAGGTCACAGATTTCCAGCATTTTGAACTTCTAAAGCTAGGCTATATGTTGGGAAGGAGAGGGGAAAGAAATGAAATATTGATCTCTGGGGTTGGTAACATTAGTCTCAATATTTTTCTCCTTTCAGACTTTCTTTTCATTCAAAGACATTTGCCCGGGTCACTGTATTCTTAGACATTTTAACATGAAAGGTTTCTTTGGCATTTTCATGTCCTCTGGGAACACGTCAGCACTATCTTGATGTTTATGCCTTGTGGCTCAGCGTTTATAGACTTTAATCTGTAAAACTGAACATCCTCTGGGTGTTGTTCTTCTGACCTAGCCAAACCAATTTAACTGGCAATGCACTCCAGGCAGAGCACAGTTGGTGTCAGACTGAAGGGGGACAAAATGGGAGAGGTCAACTCACAAGATGATTTTACTCTCAATTAGGCCTCAGATAATTACAGAGCCGGGACAACATGGGACATTTTGCTGGCCCCAGGCACTCAATCCTTCCCTTCTTGATTTGAACCAAGGAAAAGTGGGGATGAATGGAGGTGAAGTTGAAAGATAGCCCAATTTGTGACATCACATGCATTATAGGTGGCATGTGACAGGGAAAGACTGTTAAGGCATCTTCAAATATCTACATGGATCTATCATCTATCTATCTATCTATCTATCTATCTATCTATCTATCTATCTATCTATCCAGGGCTGTCATGTGGAAGATGGAGCAAGCTTGTTTTCTCCTGTTCCAGAGGCTAAGACCTGAACAAAATGGCTTCAAGTTACAAGAAAGGAGATTTCGACTAAACATCAGAAAGAACTTTCTGGCAGTAAGAGCTGTTCGACAGTGGAACGAACTCCTTCTAGAGATTGTGGACTCTCCATCCTTGGAGGTTTTTAAGCAGAGGTTGTCTGGGATTCTTTACCTGCCATCCTGCATTGCAGGGAGTTGGACTAAATTATTGGGGTCCCTTCCAACTCTATGAATTGTATGATTCTATGACCTGGCGGCAACACAGAGATGCATCTACCTTTTAGGTTCTCCTATTTTTAGGACCATGATGTTTCTAAGAAAACAGTGGAAAGATGATAATCAAGGAGCTATATACTGTCTTTTCAACACTATGAGTGAATGGTGAGGGTAAACGAAGGAAGGAAGGAAGGAAGGAAGGAAGGAAGGAAGACAGACACATAACATTAATTTAGATAATCCACAGAGGCACACTTGCTGGCTCCAGATCTGCATAAGGGAGCTTTTTCTTCCTTTCCTTCTGTTGCTACACCCAGACTGTGGAGCATCTTCAAAGGTTCACTTGCTCCCGCTCCCCCCCCCCCCCACCGCCTGCTTGGCCTTCCACCACAGATTAAGATCTTCTTGTTAGGAAGAGGTTTGGCCTTTATAGGCTGTACTGTACTGCCTGGCCTTCTCATAGCTGCTGTGCAATCCTTCTGTCTGCACAGTGAAAACTCAGCAGCCAGAAGGAAGATGCTTTGCCGAAAACTGGCAACAAACTCAAATTAACATTGCTAGTAAAGATCTTGAACCAATATCTGTATCACACAGTGTACTTCCTGTACATGGTGGGATAAAAATAATGTGATTGCAAATTATTTTTATCCCACCATGTAAAAGATCTGGATCTGGATCTGGATCCTCTCTCCTGCTGAAAGTAATTAGAAGCCTTCTGTGTTATTCCAGCTACAATTATTATTATTATTATTATTATTATTATTATTATTATTATTATTATTATTACAGCAGGTTTTGTCAATGCCCTGCACAATAAAAGCAAGGCTTCAATAGCGTAAGGAATTATTTGTTGCTATCACCTATTAAAGAAATGAAATTGAACCATCATGTGAATTTGCAGGCATGATTTATTTATTTTTCCACCCCAAGGAATTCTTTCATTCCTTACCTACAGGAACATAAATCAATTTCATAAAGAGCCTGGCTAAGCATATCTTGTGCAGTTATATATTTGTATGACTTACAGTCTCTCTCTCTCTCTCTCTCTTGAGTCAAACCATTAGTCTATCTAGCAAAAAATAAAAATAAAATAAAATTGGTAGGAGATCTCCCAAGTTCTGAACTCTGCTACTTAGGAAACTTTTGCAGGCCATGGGCCACGTTCCATTCTGGGTGACCTTCCAAGGCCCACATGCCAGTGGTGGGCAGGTAACACCATACACCCATACACCCCTCTCTATCCTCTATCTAGACAAGCAAGGGGCATGATCAGAGATTGAGGACACATCACAGCCAGGGGGAAATGCTCATGTTGCAAATCATGGCCATTGAGGAGGTGTGGTCTGGGGAGGTGGTGGGGCCGAGGAGAGTTTTGAGGAGCAGATAAGAGAGGCATGGAGGGCTTCATTCTGTCCCTAGGTCTGGGGTCCTCACCCCTGCTGCAACTGATGGAAGGGACTGAATGTGTAGCCATACACAGGCAAGGCTATTTGGACCTCAGAACAATGCCCCCTCTTGATGAACTCAAGAAAAGCAATTTACAACGTGCTCCCAGTCTGAAAATGGCTACCAAAATAGCTTTGTTTGATAATACTGAAGGAATGCTCTGGATTTCCTCCTCTCCAAGTCTCCAGGCAAGATATACGTTTAGGTGTGTATCTGAAGAAGTGTGCATGCACCCAAAAGCTCATACCAAGAACAAACTTAGTTGGTCTCTAAGGTGCTACTGGAAGGATTTTTATTTATTTATTTTTTTGTTTAGGAATAGAGTTGAGTCAGAATTTCTCAGAACAGATTGCTCCCTGAGAATTATCATTTTCATGCCTCCCTCTTCCCTGAAGAGTACAATTTTGCAGAATATGCTGTGCCTCTCTATTTGGTGGTCATTTCCCCACTCCCCCCCCCCACTAAAAAACATGCTCCACAGCAATGCTAAGTGTCAGGCACTATGGGAGATTTTGTGTGTGTGTGTGTGCTGTTACTGCAAAAAGAATAAAGGAGGGAGTAAGAACCTTAAGGAAAAGAGAAAAGGCTGCTGCTGCTGCTGTTAATAAGCACCCTTGCCCCCCAAAAAACTGTTGAAGAATTTCTCCCTTGGGAGAATATTCAGTAAAATGGTACCCCTCAATTCTGCAGCCAGCAAATAGCAAAATGAAGTACAGTTGGACTTTGTATTTAATAGAAGTGTTCAGTGACGAGGCTGGGAACTAAAAAGAGGACCAAGTCATGTTGCTAACACATAAACTATTTCAGTTTCATGTTGCTGCTTTGAAAGTGCTTAGTACGGTCTATTAGTCAGCACTCCCCTTGCAATGTGTGATGAATCATGACAATGGCAGACACAGTTGCTCCATCTTAAACTAGGACTTTGTGTAATTGCTGTTATTATTTGTTATCTAATGGAATATGTCAGCCGAGCCTCTTTTCAAAGACTAAAGTGCTGAACAAGTGTAGAAACAGAAATGTTATTTACAAAATAAGACTGCCTTGCCTATTTGGATGTAAAATAAAATGAAGCAGGGTAACAAATGTCAACATTGGTACAGCTGTTTTGGAGCCACAGTTTATATAAAAAAAAGATATTTGGGCCAATTCTCTATGAATCACCAAATGGAAGCTGAATGTTGACAGATAATTTAGTGCAAATCTATCTTCATTATACTTAAGTTACATCTGAACAAATCCAGAAAGAAGTTGAAAGTTATATAAATTGTCCTTTTTATAGCGATGTTTTATGTGCTTTGTTGCTATTGCTTATATAAAGATGAGAACATTCTTCCAAAGATTACCTGGATCATCATTTCCAGATGTACCCTGGGCCATCACTTTGTTGTGTGATAATGGGGTGGATGATGGCCAAAAAAACTGAAGTTCAATCCAGATAAAATGGAAGTTCTGTTGGTGAATAGTAATTGGTATCTGAAGAAGTGTGCATGCACACGAAAGCTCATACCAGGAACAAACTCAGTTGGTCTCTAAGGTGCTACTAGAAAGAATTTTCGATTTTGTTGGTGAATAGTTCACCTGCCCAAACAAGTGGTGTTCTCCCTGTGCTGAACAGGGTTATACTTCAAAGTATAACAAGATTGCAGACTGTGGTTCATTGATCCATCTTGTGATGCATCCATCTGTAGCACTTGTTGTGGCACTTCTGTTCTCTGCGGCAAGAGCTCATGCAACACCTGCAACTCTACCTGGATACAGATAGCTTGGCTTCAGTAAGATCCATTCCCAGATTATTATTACTGATTAAATTTGCATACCACCCTTCCTCCGAAGATCACAAGTCAGTACACAACATAAAAATACAAAATGAGAACGCAAAATACAAATAAGGCAAAAACAAAGCAACAATGGTCACAGAATGTTCAGTCAACCTAAGGCCTGGGTATAGAGAAACATTTTCACCTGGTGCCTAAAGATATGTAATGAAGGCACCAGGTGAGCCTCCCTGGGGAGAACATTCACCAAATGGGGAGTCACCACTGAGAAGGCCTGTTATCGTGTTGCCATCCTCCAGACCTCTCATGGAGAGGGGGGCGCACATGAAGAAGGGCCACAGGTGATGATTGCAGGGTCTGGGTCGGTTCATATGAGGAGACACAGTCCTTAAGTTATTGTGGTCCTGAGTCATTGGAAGCTTTATAGGTCAAAACCAGAATTTTGAATTGGGCATGGAAACTAATTAGCAGTCAGTGCAGTCGGGCCAGGATTGCTGTAATATGCTCAATCTGTTCTGCCCTGGTGAGCAACCTGGCCACCAAATTTTGCACCAGTTTCTGAATTGTGTTCAGAGACAGATCCATGTATAACACATTGCAGTAATCTAACCTAGAGGTTACCAGAGCATAGACAACAGACTCCCTTTGAATTCTATGATCTCTCTCTACTCATATAGGCTGCACAAGGAAAAATCATTTTAATATTCTGTCACCCTATGTAGCAATCAGTAAGTCTAAAAAATGTCATTTTTAGACAATAACTTGAGGGGTTTTCCCCTCAAAGGCTTTTTAATAATAAAAAAAAACCACCAAGCACCTGTTTTTCAAAGGAAATTATGCTCATTTCTAAACTAATTACTGCTGTGAATAAAAATAAAGAAGTCCTTTATGACAATGAATGCTACAGTTTACCAATGATCTACTGCTTTGCAATTGCATCTAAATGAAGGACAATAAAGCCTGACAACCTGACAAGACAAGAGCACAAAATTGTCTACAGTCCCAAGAATGAAATAGTCACTGAAGTATAACTATCATCTTTTCCTCCAAACAGCGGTGAATGGAAGACAGAACTGTGACGGTTCTAAACTGTGCCAGTCTGGACATCACCCAATTTGGTATGATGAAGGAGCAGGTTTGGGCCTATATTTGGATACAATTGGACACCATTTTGAATCAAAATGGCTGACTGAACCATTCCAAACTAAACTGATTTGGTCACCTCTGAAGATACTGTCACCCAATTTGGTGTGACAGTTCCTGAGAGGGAGCAGCAATTTTGGATGCTGTCAGATGCCATTTTGAATACAATGGTGGACCAATTCATTCCATATTGCACTAATTTTAACCAAAATCACCAGAAAATAATAATGTTGTGCACAGGATTCAGTCAAAGCTCAAATCCTGAATTTAATCGAGCCCATCCATGCTTTAACCAAATGGGGTTGAGACAGCCCCAAATTGCCTTGTGTCAGGCTGCCTGGAATGATCTGGAGTTGCCAGGGGTTGAGGTGTTGGGTAGGTAGGAGGATAGGCAGGTAGCTTCTGCAAAGAGAACTGTTTGCAAGAGGGCTTTCAAACAGCCCAACTTTGGCTGCATGTGCCTATATCCTGCAGGGGAATCCACACATGCAATAAAACTGCTTAGGAAATATGCTAGGGATGCAGGCCGCAGCAGACTTGAAAACAAGGTGGCCAAGGCCACTGAGGTTTCAAGGTAGGAACAGTAGATCTAATCTGGGGACCAGCTGCGTGGAGAGGAAGAGAGAAGAACTGCCTACTGCTCCAATGCTGGGCCAAAGCTGGGGGTTGGTAGACTTCTCACCATCTGTTATGGCCATGGCAATGGTGACAGCTGATGCAGGAGTTGGGGACTCTATTTGGAAAGAGGAATGATCTGGGTCCAGCTCAAGCAGCCACTTTCTACAATATAGCAGCAGTCAAGTAAGTGGAAGCCATGGAGCAGGAAGAGGTGGCCGCATCAGTGATGGTGGCAGGAATGGTTGGGGACTGAACTGCACAAGCAAATCATATTAAAAATGTTTACAACAGCAGCAAGCTGAAAGGTGTATGCTTTTTATTTCTTTTCTGGCTGTGGTCTTAATTATTTCTGGTGGGCTCCTGAATGGTGCTCCTCTCTCTCTCTCCCTCAGATTGCACAAAACCAGAAAACTACACAAGCAAACCACATAAAAAAATTCTACACCAGATATTGCACAGCAATCTGAAAAGTGTGTGCCAAGAATTTGCAACTGCTTTAATTTCTTCCTTGTTGATCCTGGCACACTCCTGAACAGAGGAGTGGAGCCGTACATTCCCCTGCCTCTTTTGATCCCCCAGATTTGCATAAAATCAGAAAATTGCAAAAGTGTGTGGTAAGAATTTACAATTGCCTGACTACGTGCTTTTGTGCATTTTCTGGATGATGGTGATATTATTATTATTATTATTATTATTATTATTATTATTATTATTATTTCCTAAACGTCAGCACTTCATCAGCAAAACAGAACTAAGAAATTAGAAGGCAGGGACAAATGCAAAAGGGAGCGCATACTAGTATGAATGGAAAAGACCAAAGTTGTTCAAATGAGGGAAAGTGGATTCAAAGCTAAGTAAAATGCTCAAATGTGGACAGTTACAGGGCACCTCTGAACACATTCTGAGCCTAGGAATGTGAACTGATCTCACAGTCAACTTATGTTCTTGCAGGCAAACCTTACAGGACCCTGAGATAATCTTCTGAGGCCCTCCTTCGTGTGCCTCCTCCTCGAGAGGTCCGGAGGGTGGCAACATTGGAACGGGTCTTCTCTGCAGTGGCTCCCTGTCTGTGGAATGCTCTCCCCAGGGAAGCTCGCCTGGCGCCTTCATTATACAGCTTTAGGAGTCAGCCAAAAACATTCCTTTTTAACCAGGCCTTTGGCTGACCTGATCAACATCCTATACCCTTTTAAAATGTGACTCTCTTTTTTTGGGTGGGGGGTATTATTGGGTTATTGTTTTTATTTTTATTTTATATATTGTGATCTTTTTAGTGAACCGCTCTGAGACCTCCGGGTATAGGGCAGCATATAAATTCTAATAATAATAATAATAATAATAATAATAATAATAATAATAATATTCATGTACAATCAATGGCTACTAGCCATGATGGCTATGTTCTCCCTCCTCTCTTAGAGGCAGGATACCTATGAATACTAGCTGCTGGGAATCCCTGGCGTGCAGAGTGCTACTGTATTGATTTCCTGATTGCAGACTTCTCAAATGTATCTGTTTGGCCACTGTGAGAACAGGGTGCTGGAGCAGATGAGCCACTGGTCTGATCCAGCACGTTCTTATGTTTTGGTTACCCCATGCTTCTCCACCTGTGGAGAAAGCACTTTGTTATAGTTAAATAACCTTGGAGTCAGGCTCCCTTTTGATCTATTGCAAATCACCCAGAGATCTACCAGCAGATCCTGATATACAATCTGACACTCCTGATCTATTTGACACTGGTAACACCCAGTATGTGTGCACATTCACAGCCATATAAACTGTGTAACATCCGAGAGAGAGAGAGAGAGAGTTTAATAATAATAGATTATGTAAGATACATTTTACATAATGTTAAGGTTTTCATTATTAGTTGCCCAGTTCTTCCAAGCATATAGGAAACAGGCGGGAACACGGGGAGGCCAGGATGTGACCTTGCAGGCAGGGAAAATCACTGACGTACTAGAGCAGGATGTGGCAGACACAAATAAAAAGTATAAAGTGCTTATGTGTGAGGGAGATAATATTACCCAGTGCTTGTGATGAGAAATCTCTGTCCAAACTCATTTACAACTCTGTCAGTTTAAGCCTTTGGGACACTGTCTGAGGAATACAGACACCATTAATCCTAAAGTTACATTTGTTTGTGGGTAAGGTAGTTACGTTATCATTCTCAAATTGTCAACAGAGCTCAACAGCACTTGAATGCCTGCTTTGCACCACCACTGCAGGCTATAAGTGCAATTATCTTTCCCTACAAAGGTTGCAATTATCCATTTTTTTAAAAAAAGAGAACACAAAACAAGCAATAGAAACCATCTGAGAAGCAAGACAGTAACCATCTCTGGGGGGGGGGGCGGGGAAGAAATGAAGGTGAATGAGATTATTGTTTTCCCCTTCAATTTAAGAGTTTCAATTTCCCTTGCATGACAGGGTCTTTTGAAGATTTTCATCTCTGGGAAATGATTTTGTAAGCGTTTGCACATAGCTATGAGCCACAAAATTAAAAGACAGCTGTATATTGTAACCACCCAAAGGGCTGCTGTTTTATGCTACAGAACTGCTTTGCTGATGAGTAACTTCTACCCAGAGTCTTGTATGCTCTGACTTATATACCTGGGTCGTGCTCAGAATTTTATCTAGTGCTACCAGCCTTGCAATACTCTCTTGTTCCAAGGTGTGGTCGTCTGCAGAAGGGTTCCTTGGACAAGTTGTTGTTGTTGTTTTAAACCCACAATCTGGGAAAAGGGATCTTCTCAATCTTCCCTAAATGGCCTGTTTAGGATTAGCAATGTGCAGACTATTTAGGGTGAATCGATTTGAGCATGCAATATCACTGGCAAAGCTTCTTCTTTTTTCTTTTTTTAAAGAGTTATTATATTGTGCAGCCATTTTGGTGGCTTTTAATGTGTCTTTACATATGCATCTTCACATACATATAACATTCAGGTTTTCGGAGGCTGTTTGGTGCCCGTTAACACAGGGAATTCCAGAGTTTAAATATGCACGGTGTGAAGAAATCCTTCTTTTTGTCTTTCCTGAATGTTCTAGAATTCAGCTTAATTAGCTGGCCCTTCGTTTTAGTATCATTTCCCCAATTCCTGCTTTTGTCTTAACTGAAAAGCCTCAAACATTGTAAGCTTTTCTCCTAGGGGAGTTTTTCAGGCCCTTTGATCATTTTAGTTGCCCTTTCCTGCACCTTTTCGAGCTCTACAAATGACCTTTCTCAGATGTACAAGGTTCATAAACTGTCCCTGCTCCCCATCTCTTATTATGTGGCCTGAATACAGATACTGTAGGTTCTTAATCTGTACTAAAATGTGCCCATTAATACTAGATTGGGCCAATTTGTTCAGGAGTGGATCCTGTTCCGCGAGACCAAAAGCAGAGAGTGACTCAAGAAAGGCAGCATAGATTTCTCACTCATGCAAGGTGGCAACACACAAAATGTTGTCCACTGTATCCGAGCATCCTCCACAGATGCCCGACCTTCTTTTCCTCAGAGTTGTTCATGAAAGCAGATTCTGCAATTGACTTAGGCAGTGGAACTGCAGTGGCAGGTTACATCTAATCACTGAGCATTTTATTTTTCTGTGAACCACGACTCTTTCTTTCTGAAGTGTCACTTGTGTTAGAAATGTTATTAAGATACAGGAAATTATTTAGAAGCACACTAAAAATAACTGCTTCAGCTATCTGTTCTGTTGGGGTTTTTAGATACAAAGCCTAGTTATTTTCAGTCACGCAGGTGTCAGTTTGTTAAAGGCAATTGTTTTGGAAAAGCCAATTATTCTGAGCGCTGTATATAAATTTCAATCCTCAGTTCCAATTTGCATACAGCTGCAGCAATTCGTACTTGCATTAGTTAAAATTTAAGGTTACTTCTCTGATGGCAGACAGAGAAGCAATAAACCAGCTTATGTGAGCTGTTTATGAATCAGATTAGGTTTTCCCAAACAGCTAATGTTTATCAACATAATAAAGATGTAAACAGCAGTCCTGATGAGCTTCACAAATGGTTGGGTCTGACCTTTTGTTCTCTTTTAAACCAGAATTCACTTTTGTAATTCAAGAAGAAGCATAAAGATTAGGCTAGTAACAAAACTGCACTAAATAAGAGTTTCCATTTTAGGACAGTTGCAGAAATATATTATTTTGTGCACAAACACCAGCAATTCCTGGGAGAGGGGGGGCATGTATTTGATTTGTCCACCTGGCTCCTTCCAGATGTTATGGACTACAAGACTCACTATTCCAAAACACCTGGAGGAGATCAGGTTGGTGAGGGTTTAAAGCACACACCAAACAAATTTATCTTTTGCCCAAGATGCATTTCAGCCTTATCAAACTTTTTGTAAGTTGCTGGACATACAAAGCCGGCTCATACATAGTGAGTGTGATGTAGTGGCTAGACTAGGAAGATGTGGGTTCAAATTCCTGCTGGGTCACTGCCTAACCTACTTCACAGGAGGGTGTACCATGCTGCAGGCCAACCAGAGCTACTTGGAGGAAGGGTAGGATCAAAATTAGATAGCTAGATCTATGACTTGACTATTTAGCTATCTACCTCAGCATTGCTGTCTCTGCCCATCACTCTCCAAGCTCTCCTTCAAGTAGCTTTTCTTTGCCAGGGAGGAAAGAATGCAAGACGATTCCTGATAGGTCCTCACACCAAAGGCTTATCAACCACCCTGTTATTGCAGTGGCTAAGCACCGGAGCCCGTGTGGGGTCCAGAAGCCAAATGTAAGTGCAACTGCCCTCTCCAGCTGCCCTTCCCCAGAAACTAGTATTCAGAGGCATGCTATCTCTGATTCTGGAGGTAATATATGTGTTGACTCCAAGTAAAACTACCACCCATAGAATTAAGGAATAAGGTGCCTCTGAGCACAGGCTTGGTCCAGGAGGAGAGGGGGAGAGCATTCCATCGTGCAAGGAAGCATTGTTGC
Source organism: Lacerta agilis (assembly GCF_009819535.1). Classification (NCBI taxonomy): domain Eukaryota; kingdom Metazoa; phylum Chordata; class Lepidosauria; order Squamata; family Lacertidae; genus Lacerta; species Lacerta agilis. Next base: position 59,320,426 of record NC_046318.1, on the reverse strand, counting down.
TCTGATGGAAGGACAGACTTCGTACTACATTGGATTCCACTCTGGTCCCCCACCCTTAGGCTTTCTTCATCTCAGCAGTCTGATTTAGAATTGAAGGAGCTTCCTTGTTCTTGCTATTGATTCACTGCAAATCACCCAGATATCTACCAGTAGATTCCAATATACTTTCTGCCCACCCTCTGCCTTACAACATCTGAGCAGCACCAGAGAATGGTGTCAGATAATGCCTAAAGGAAGCATGCATGAGTTGTGCTGAAACCTGACAGCCACTGTTTAAAACCATATAATGGTCTGATATGCCACAAAGTTGAGGGCACAGTAAATCAAAGGGTTTCTTCCCATCAGGAAAATAAATGCTGAAGCTATTCTTCCTAATTAGTGAAAGTCTTCACAGTGCTCCGTTTGGGGTGGTTAAAATGTCACCTTGTTTACTGAAATAAACCAACAATTACACTTAACGCAATACAACAGAGGAACCATGACTGCTTCAGGTATTTGTGTGACATGTGGGAGCACTTAGCACCTCAACTCAGTGCTAGTGTAAAGAGGAAATCATAGCTTAACACCTTCGGGGAATTTCTTTGAAATGTGGAGAAAACCTGGCAGCGGTGAATTGCAATTCACATTGAGCATCAGAGCTTGTAAGAGGAATAAGAAGTTCATTGTTTTGAATCACAGCAAAGCTCAAGGTCAAACAGGACAGAAGGTCCTGCTTGCAATATTAATGGGAACTGGCTAAATTGCTGGTCTGTTCTTCCAAGCTACCTGTCCTACAGGGAAGGTGGAGACCAAGGGAAGTACCGAACTACATGAGGTTGTAGCCCTACAACAAATGAGCCCGTTTAAGGATCTGATGGAAAAACAATCTGACTATTCAAGGTTGAAGCTTCAGCCAAAAAGCCTTCTTTTGTAAGACGAACAAGCTTCATGGGTGTATAAAAAGCAGGGAGGAAATAAAATTTGCGTTTCAAGGTCATTTTAAAGGACAAAGGAAATAAAACCCAATCTGGACCACAATGCTATCTTGACCACACAATGATATAAAAGTATATATGTTAGATCCAATTTTAAGTCTTCCAGCAGTTATCCCCCATTATACTGTCTTGTCATTGCCCTGAAACAGCATTAGCATCAAGATTCATTTCCTCCTACAATACCTTGAAGGGTATTTCTTCAGCAATTCTTTATACCTGTGACTTGGATGATGTTTTCCTTAAAGAGGGGGGTCTGTAGTGCAAATACAAAATCTAGATAGGCTAGAATTCACATTTAATTTCTCTTTTACATTCTCTTGTGCTCTGGTGCAGTTAGATAATTTTAAACTCTGGGCTTCAAATTAAAATGACAAGCAACTGCAGCCTTCGAGGAGGAGCTGGTCAATGTGAGACTTTACTAGGCACTAGCCAACCTGTCATTTTGCTTCCCACCCAGGGGAAGAGAAAATGGTTGGTTCTGCCACTGAGAGGACCATGAAAGATTAAGAAGAAAGCACAGGGGGCAGCAGTTGGAAGAGAAGAAAAGTGGGTGATCTGCGTGAGGGTCTGTGAATGTATCTTATTTGGTAACTCCCCAAACTTGGGAGTACCTCCAGTAAGATAAGGCAAAAGTTTCATTACGACTAAGGTTATCCTGCTCTGGTACCAGCATGTCAATGCTTTGTTATTTTTATTTATTTCAGCACCCACACCTGGCAGATGATGCCTTTCCAACACACATGCATCTCTCAGGGCAACTTGCAACAATAAGAACATTAAATAACCAAGGGCAATAAATAAAGCAAAACAACAGTATCCAAAAATTGGAGAAGGCTTAGCTCAGCAGATTGAAAAAATAGCATGCCTATTGGTATACGTAACTTGTATCTCAGAATGTGGTGGCCTGTTCCCCTATCCCGTAACATTTTGGCAGGTTATCCACTTCTGTCTGAAGAAAAGGAAATACAGTCGTACCTTGTGTTGCGTTCGCTGAGGGTTGCAAACGGCACGGGTTACAAATGCGCCGAACCTGGAAGTAACGGAACGGATTACTTCCAGGTTCGGCGGGTCGTGCATGCGCAGACGTGTGCAGTGACTTCATGCGCATGCACAGACGTGCCGAATTGCGACCCGCCCATGCGCAGAAGTGTCGCTGCGAGCTGCGGACTGCTCGGGATGCGAACGGGGCTCTGGAACGGATTCCGTTCGCATCTAGACATACCACTGTAGAGTTTTGCAAAATTTGGACATGATGCACATATTACTAGTGGTTGACTTTGAATCCGGAACACCTGCTTCCTACATTTTATCTTTCCCACTTCAGTCCCAACAGCCTGCCTGCTCCAGTGAAGCTGCTCCAGCCTCAGCCTATCTCTGTTTGAGCCTCTAGCTTTCATCGCTCTTCCTCCAAACTGCCTCTGAAATTTACTTTTGGAGTACAGCGTCTGCCAGGATGCATTTTTGATTGAGTTTAGTCTTGCCAGCCCTGATTCTGCCAAGGTTGCCTAACCCTCATAGTCCTGAGTCCTGCCAGCATAGTATTTAATGGTGGCGAGAAAGAAAAGGGTATCTGTGATATCTAATGCTCCCTTAACAATGATCTCAAAACTCCCTTTCTCCGTTCTGCTTTCAGTGCCTAAGTCCTCATTCTGACCTATCTAAACCTCCAACCAGTTTCCATACATTTTCAGTGTAGATGCTACAGAACAACTGTGCCGTGTCAGCTTAAAGACATGGATCAACAGTAAACTAGTAGCACAGCCAATTCCACGGAGGTATCAAAAAGTAGAAACCTCTGCTGGGAATGTGGAAAAGGTTAATGGCTTTCAAAAAGTGCCATATTTTCCTCTCAAGGGTCCTTTTGTTGTTGTTGCATGGAGCAGAAAATCTCTCTTTTTTTCCCTCCCTCCTTCAGATGCCTGCACACTTTCTGCTACCTGGAGAAGCTTTTATGGGAGAGAAGCATAAAATTTTTTTTAAAAAGCAACTCAAACCCAGTATTTAACATCAGACAAACAATGAACAAAGCGCAGTTGCCTTATCTGCTACTGACTATGAATGCCTTTTCCAAGTTATAAATAAATACCTTTGTAATACAGTACTTTTGTTTCTTAACTCCCCTCCCCTCTGATAAGCATAGGAGCTTAAAAGCAGCTTTCAAAAAATAAGCGCAGAACCATCCGTTTTACAAAACCCACACACACAAAAAAACCTCAGGCTAAAATTATTATTATTTATAGCAATGCCAACAGAAGTTATTTAGGGCTGCATTTATGACTAGCAATGTTTCCAAAAGAACCTTGAAAGCAGGAATGCTTTTTCCTTCCTTCTGAAAACCGACGCTGTTGGGAAGCTGCAGCAGAAACGACTGAATGCCAGACCACCTGTAAGACCTGAGTGATGTGTTTAACCTTTAGAACAGAAGCTCTTATTCTACCCTTGCTCCCGTATGCTAGATTTACACACTCAGAGTTAGAAACTGGTTGTCTGGATAAGTAGGCGAAGGCACATGTCCCTTTACTCTGTACCTGGTGTGTCTCCACCACTGGTTTGGGAAGCGGTGTGCACAGCACATCAACCACAATCCATATCTAGTCCTTAGAATATACTGCATTAGATTTGCTTCCCCACAAATTGAGAAAAAGAATGACTTAGCTGTGTTTAAGCAGCCACAGCCTCACAGATAACTATGACTCCTTCTCCCTTGAACTAGAATTAGTACATTCCTGATACACAGTATTGTGGAATAGCAGTCACCCCAATAAGTTCCAGCCGTAGTTTGTGTCTCTCTCTGTAAAAATATGTGTTAAACAACCAACCTAAAATCTAGGGAACTGCAGCAATTAAACCCAACATACTGTAGCTAGAGGAGGGCGCATAGCCATTAAGTACGTATCTATTACCTCGGGTTAAGAACTTAATTCGTTCTGGAGGTCCATTCTTAACCTGAAAAATGTTCTTAACCCGAGGTACCACTTTAGCTAACGGGGCCTCCCGCTGCCACTGTGTCACCACCGCACGATTTCTGTTCTCATCCTGAAGCAAAGTTCTTAACCTGAGGTACTATTTCTGGGATAACGGAGTCTGTAACCTGAAGCGTCTGTAACCTGAAGCGTCTGTAACCCGAGGTACCACTGTATTCCTTCCTCTCTTGCTCTCCCCAACTTCAGTGCCTTTTACACTCCACTCTTTCAATTTTGGACCCTGCAAATTTCATGGAGGAAGAGAAGCTCACACTAGCACACAGCTTAGTTCCTTTTATTTATTTGTTGTCTGTTACATTTTTATCTGTCCCCTCCTCAGAGGAGCTTATAATCACAGAATCGTAGAGTTGGAAGGGACCCTGAGGGTAATCTACTGTAGTCCAACGCCCTGCAATGCAAGAATCTCAACTAAAAAAGTCCACGACAGATGACCATCCCACCTCCGCTTAAAAACCTCCAAGGAAGGAGATTCCACAACCTCCTGAGGGAGTCCACTCCACCGTCGAACAGCTCTTAGGGCTGCGTACATTCCACTGCCACCAGCATTTTCAGTTCACTGGGTTAACGAACAGTGAATGGCAAGAGGTTGCCCAGTGAGCTTTGTGGTGGAGTGAGGTCCTGTATGCAATATAATTAGAGTCCTCCTACACAACATTTCCTAGAATCACTAGAGTACTTTTAGGGCTGATGCCTTCAAATGAGTGGACTAATTTGTTTTTTCCCCTGTGTTTTCCCAGTCCAAGTCCAACACTCTAAGCACAGCTCCACAAACAAGGAATAAAACACTGCTGTGCTTCAGCCTGTTACCAAAATGCCTTTAATATAACATGTTTAATTTCAAATACTCCCTCACACCCCACAATGTCTTCCATTGGAAATAGTTACAACCGTTAGTGTTGGTTGTGTTTATAACACTGGAATGGACCCAGCAAAATCACACGCAACCAAATGTTCATTTTTCTTCCACTTGGGATTTCTGTTTTCTTCTATGTACTATGAAGCATGCAGGATAAATTAATCCCTTCTGTAATAACCACTTTCCAATTGGCATAATAGCCAGTTATACAACACTAAAGTTTATTGATGCACTGTAATTAGAAACTATTAGCCCTCCTACACAACCGTTCCTAGAGCCACTAGAGTAGTTTTAGGACTGTTGCCTTCAAATGGGGTAGGACTAATTTTTTTCTCCAGAGTGATAAATCAGCTCTTCCCTCTCTCAAACACACTTAAAAATAGTTTCAATTACTAAAAAGCAAAAAGGAGAAATGATGTAAAGGGGTAACATTCACTTAAATGGGTGGCAGAGGGCGGAACAAGTCAATTCTGTTGCCATTCTTAAGGCGGGAGGAACTCAACAACAACAAGGATAAAATGACAGCTGAATTGTGTACAACACTTAATTCACAGCGAGTGCATCTCTTTTTCTACCCTCTCCCAAATATGGTGTAAAGAGGAAGAAAGCAAATTAAATCTCATCCTCTCAGACATTCCCAAACCGAAGTGGCTTTGGGAACCCCTAAAACTTTGGATTTGTTTTGTTTTTTTTAAAAAAACAAAACACAAAACTCAAGGACTTAAAGCTGATGTGTGATTGTGCATATCAAAACTGCAGGGATTCACAAAGAATAGCTAGCAAAACTCTCATTAATAGTATATTTATATTTGCTTGTGTTTTATCCTCCCCGTTTTGTCTTCCGTCTGTTTTACAAGACAATTCCCACATTAGTCCCACCTTTCTGTGTGCGTGCAAGAGACTGAAAGGGCAATTCTCTTGAAGTCAGAGGCAGAACTTCTATTGATTTTGTTGCTGTTGATGATCACTGCCTTTGATCTTAACTACACTACTGCGGACTTGACAGCTTGAACCCTACAAGTTTGTTCATTTAACTCAAATGTGCAAACCTGGCTAGACTAGGAGCACACCAAAGCAGACGCTGTATTTGTTTGAAGAAAACATAAATAACATCTCATTCATCCTGGAGTTGATTTTGCCTGCTTCTGTGTTCATATATATTAGTTTACAGACATTCTTCTATTTTCTCCACCTCCTTTTATGCCTTATCGGCTGCTTCCTTTCAAAAGTAGAGCTTCAAAAATGAGAACAGCCACACTCCTTACATGTCTATCTACCTAAAGTCACGTTGTGTAGAATAATGTAGTGATGGAAATGTTGTTCTTCCTCCCTGCTCCCCCATTTTTAGGGTAAAACACCCATCTATCCCATCATAATTATATGAATACAGGATGCTAAGCTGCTGTGAACTAGCACTTGATCTCCATTTCCTTGTTGATTTTTTATAAAGCAGTCACTTGCTGGTTGTTTCCATAGTAACAAGTGAACTTATTTTTCCCCTCATATTCTTATGATCTCCTCTTCCCCTAACCACACAGAGAGTGTAGCATATAATCACTGAAAATTCCGCTTGTGCTATTTAATCCACTGCAGGAAAAAGTAAGGCACAGTTTTCAATCAAATTAGGAGAAACGTACACCCTGAACGATCCTCCTCAATGAACCGATTTTTCCTATATTTGATATACGCACAAACAAAAGCACACAGATGCAAGAATGAATTGTGACTACTTACACCTTTGGTTTCTGCGTTTGCTCTTGTACATAGTCATCCTGAAGAAAATCTGGCTATCCAAGAAAGAATTCTCTCCGAGACTGAGACAAAAGAGTCGAGGCTGTGCTTCTGCTCTGCAGTGAGGCAGTTGCTCACTGACAGAAGGTAACCAGCAATCTCTCAGCGAAAAGCCAGGGTAATACCATTCTCATCCAATCTTGGGGAGATATTGCTAGCTCCATTGCCTCAAATGCTGCCTGGGGGTAAAATGAACTCCACCCCCCATTCCTGTTAACGTTTCAGCACCTCTCCTGAAAACCCATTCACTCTGAGGAGATATAAATCAAGCCACGTTGCTTTAATGATGTAATAATCAGATATCATTTTCCTGAGTGACCTCGGGGTGTTCTTCCCTTGGAAATCACAACTGACAAGGAAATGATCTGGAGTAAATAAGTGTACATGCAATTAAAAACTGACTATTTTGTGGAGTGGCAGCAGAAAAAGCTACTAAAAAGAAATAGTATCATTTAAATACTTATTGTTATACGTACCACAATCACTTGCCCTAAAGCAGGGCTTGTTTTAACTTCTGCTGTATTGCTAATCATATATCGTTCAGGATGGAAGGAAATAAAGTAAAAGCTTTCTACTAAGTCAGATTAATGGGGGTGGGAGCTTGGTTAGTGAAGACCAAGGGTTGAGGAAAATAAGTTGAAAAAGCAACTCTTTCTAATGTCCTAGTGTCACTTCTGTCAATGTTGATTCCCTCTTGTATAGCTTTAAAACACATTTCCTTAGGGCTCATACCCTAAGTTCAAGCTATCTGCCCATACAGCTGCTTTTCACTTCACTCTAATTGTCTCTTAACTGGCTGTCATGGTGAGAGACCATATTCTGTGAGAACTACTAATAGTCATTATGTGTGTTCAGCTCTCGACAACAATGCTTTCTTAGTGTTGCTGGAGCCTTTCCATATTGTCCACGCACCTCCCATATCATCTGCTTGCAGCTGTCAGGACCTGGCAGCTAATGATGATGGGATCTGAATGCCAGGACCAGCCTCCACCTTCCACGCAAAATGGAGGGTGTTCTAGCACTTCGATGCACCAGAGAAATGTAGCTCCTAGATGTTTGAAGCCAAGCTTCCCTGCATCCAGATGAAATCCAAGGCAACATCCTCAAACATTTTAGATCCCCTTTTCAGAAACCATCAGTGGTACCTCCACACTCTTTGTTTTCCACGAAACTTCTTCACAGGAAACACTCCAACCCCCTCCAAACACAAATGCCCTCAGATTCCTAACTGCAGTGGGCTTTTGACAATGCTGTGACTGACAACCACTTCACCAAAGTCTCCCTTGCTGAATGCCCTTCTTTGCACCACAACATCCTACTCGGCAGAAGCCCTACTCAAGCCTGGAAACGCCTGACCTCCCTGAGTCCTTGCATTTCTGCCTGATGGATGGCTTATTTTGGTCTGGGAATATCTGACTCTCCTCTGCTTTTCAGTTTAATCCATCATAGAGGATTCCCCCTTCTCCATCCATCTCAGCAAATTACAGAAATGTAACAAGACTTCCTCCATTCCCCATCATTCAGAATACACTCTTGTCCTCATTCCACTTTTTCAACCCACCCTTTGCCTTCTGGGGGTAGCTTTCTTACTTGCTCTATAACAAGCCCCTTTTATAAGTTAGGTTCTGAAGTCTCAGCTCCATTCTGGCATCCTTGCAGAGACCCTCCACTACCTAGAACAGGGGTCCCAATTTACACGGTAGCTCCAAATCAGGGTAGTGGCCTGCTCTCCACTGAGAACACAGTAAGGGGCTGCAGAGGGAAGAAGTTCTCCCAGCACTGAACTAATCCACTTCCCAACTTGCCCACCAGTCCTGAGGGGATTACTCACCCAAACGCAGAATAAAATTCAAATGTATGTCAGATACATATGTCCCTGAGTAACATTAGTAGACCCAGTGATTTCCTATGGTTGGAGGGGAATGGGCCATGGAATTATTTGTATGCACCAGGACATTAAAGGAAGGAAACACACACACACTATTTGCGTACAAATATGACAGCAATTTGCCTCTGGAGGCTTCCCCTTCCAAAAGGGGTAGGCAGAAATGGGAATTTGGGCTATTTGCATGCACGAACATGTGACCTTTATATATGACATTTGGAATGTGCAATCACAAGACTGCCTTTTTATGTGTGCGGAGTTAGTAGGCCCACTAACATTTGAATTTAGGTTGATCACCAAAAATGATGTTTAAAACTGCTTCATGCATTCTCTAATGCTGGTGTGGATGTGGGCTGTTTCCATTCTGCACATGAACAGAATATTCTAAAACAGTAACAACCATGTCTCTGGAACCTTTGGGCAGGTAAGGTGGGTAATATTTGTCAGTACAATTAATCTGTTTGAACTATGCAACCGTTATGCACCTTTTGATTTTATTATACAATATATAATTCAAATACAACTTAGCAATGTTGTCTTCCCCTACCCTCCTTATACATTTTTAGCCAGGAATACAATACAGTCCTGGGCGGAAACAAACTCCACTCCTGATAATGGAACTGAACTGAGAGTTTCTACCAGTCTTGTTTTTAATGTTATCATGGGGGAGAAAGGGGGGAAATTAAAGTACTTTATACGCTTAAGATAGAATTTTGATTAGAGAGTTTTCTAGATGTTGTTATGGTAACAAAAGGATTAGTTTTTATCCCAAAGCAGACACACTAGTTTCCTCCCTTATATTACCTTTCTCAAAGATAACAGCAAAACCTAATTAATAGATTACCTCCAGGCAACATGACTGTAATTCACCCAGAGCAACTGCTGTGTATTCCTTGCTAAAGCAAGTGGTGGTACTGCAGTTGTAGTGCATTATGACTGAACTACTGTGGTTTTAATTTACTTATTTAACAAAGTCAATGTAACATTTGATTGTAATGGAACACCCAAGTAGTTTACAAGGAATATTAAAATTATTATTAATTATTATTATTATTGGTGGAGCATGCATAAGCCCACCCTGCCCCATTATGCCACACCCCTTTCCCGTTCTACCCCCTTCTGGGTACAAAATCGGCCCATGCATGCACTGTTGCAGGCAACTGACTAAATTCTCAGACACAAGAACTACTCATTCACAGTGCCTCCATCTTGCCAGGGTTCAAGAACAGCTTATTTTCCCTCATGCATCCTACCACTGCTGCTAGACATCAGCCCAGGGCCAAACGGCCCTTCCCAGAGCCAGATGTTATGCAGAAACAATGCAGAGTGTTATCTTATCTTGATAGCAGCTTGCTCCAAAATTCCTAATGGCTGCTCCCAGCAGCTTCATATGGATATTAAATAGTGTCATGGATAAAACAGTACAGTGTGGCACCTCACATCATAACCACTAGCAGACTGAAAAGCAGCCTCTCTGGACTCATTCCCATAGACAGGACTGGAAGCATGTTAAGACCACGTCTCCAATGCTCATTCCACAGAGCTGGTCCAGGAAGATACCATGGTCACTGGTACTGAAAGCCGCAGAGAGATCAAGAAGCAGGAACAAGGTCGCACTACCCCTTGTCCCACTCTCTGCAAAGGTGATCCATCAGGGATCAAAACCAATTCAGTTTGATGGCCAGCCATGGGTCTGTTTCCTGCTGCCCTTATCATTTGCTGCACTTGGGAGTTCCCTGGGCTGTGGGACCCGGGACCTCAGATCCGGCCTTAGCTACACCAGTGATCAAAAGCAACAAGCAAAGTGTGTGTGTTGGGGTATGAAATTGGATGGCAGAAGTGGTGAGGTGCAATGTATGTGTTTATCCCTGTGTTTAATTATTTCCTGCCTGAGCTGTTTTTCTGACTCCCTCACCCCAAGGTTTTGCCCTCCAGAGCTCTTCTGCAGAGGAAAACATACAACAGGTTCATCAAATGGTGTTCTTTAGGTGTTGCTGGGACTAGCCATTCAGCCCCAGCCAGCACGGTCAATGGTCAGGTATAATGTGGGTTGTAGTCCAGGAATAGATTGAGGGCATGTTGGCTACCTCTAACATAGCAGATTGTGTGTGTGTGTGTGTGTGTGTGTGTGTGAGAGAGAGAGAGAGAGAGAGAGAGAGAGAGAGAGAGAGAGAGAGAAAGAGAGAGAGAGAGAGATTGAGTAGGCAGGGGGTATGTTAAATACCCAGTACACCAGGATCACTGCTTTGGGGTATAAATCAAAATCTCATGAGACTTAATCATGTATATTCCACATAATATGCAATTTGGCCATCAGCTCAGATCATCCGTGAGTTTTTATCACTTAAAGAAATCTGAGAGTCTTTATACCCCAATTGCTGGCACTACAAGCAATGGGGAGATTTAAAAATGACTTCAATAGGTTCTCCTCAGCAGGATCTTGATATGCCAATAAGTATGAAAGTTGCTTATTTTTCTGTCCAAGTGAGGTGGCAGCTTACAGTCCTCATATGACTCATGTGAAAGTCCAATCTTTAAGGCAGTGCGCCATGATGAAAGTAATCTGCAGGTTTCAATTTCATTGAGGAAGAGATAATACAGTCACCAAACAAAAGAAGGATAACCTTAGTCTTAAAACACATGTTTGGGGAAAATTTGAGCCACAGCTAATATAACTCCTTAGATCTCAAGGTAAAGGATGGAAACTGAGGAGTTTTAAAATACCAGAAGGAATCCTTTTGAAGCCTGGGCACAAAGGAAGATAATTTAGTGGAGTCAAATCAGTTCCAAGGATGGGTAAATGTGTGCCAAGAATTTTAAGTAACGAGGTCATACTAGGTCATGCCTCATGAAACCTTGTGGACTGCCACTGAAAAGATGCAGATGCAGATATTCAACTCACTTAAACATGTAGCCTCTCTTTTGAAAGATCATCCGCTAACCAGCTATATGCAATGAAATACGGTAATTTTGCAGGTCACATTCTTCTCCTTTCTTTGAAATTAGGAGGTGTGGTATAAATGGCTCATAGCGTTTTAGCATGATTGTTTCACTAAATCAGTATCTATAAATTTATCTGTAATCTTCTAGGTTCACAGGGGTCCTGCATATTATCTGATGTACTCAGCATCTTCTGCCTGCTCTACACAGTCTCTTCACACTGTGTAGTATAATTCCTGAAGAGACAATCTGCTCAATTCTGCCCAGTTACCAAAATGGCTGATTAATGTGCTTCACACCTTTTCTGACTGCTCCACATATACAGAATAACCCTTTAGAGTGGCCGCTGGGTATGGGGATTTCTGCTCCTCCCTCTCTACATATTCATATGATTTTAAAAAGAATTCCTGATTTCCACTGAGATGATAAATTAACACATCTAAGCAGTAACCTAAGTGCTGGACATTTAGTTTCAGAGTCCAAGGCAGGATGCATGGGAAATGCTCTTTAAAGAGCACAATTTCACCAAACCTTTCATTTTCATTTCATTCATCATTGGCTACACAATTTGACCAGAATAGCAAGGATATTGCATTGCAATTCCCACCCTCAAAAAGTTTCATGGGGTTTACATCATTTCCTCCTGGAAACTGCTGCCACAAAATTGTTTCTGAAGTCCTTTCGCATGCTACTAGGACCAGTCTCTTCACCTCTGAACTTCTTCAATGACGCACAACTTAGCAGTCAGGATGACAATCAGGAACAAAGCTGATGACTAGTCACTTGATTTTGTAGTTTATTATATACCGCAGTAAACTCACAAGCTATATACTAGTTACTATATACAGACACGAACTTCATCACTCTCCAATCACTCCAGAATACTCCTAACTAGCCAAACAATGTCATAAGTCATGCTGCCTATATGAGAGACCTCAGCCAATCACTGAGCTGTTACTAGGTCCTCTTATCTCCAGGCAAATTTCTCCTTCACTCTGTCTCCTTAGACTGTAGTCAAAACACTAATTGCTCACTTGCCAAGCTGCACGTAGACTATGAACTCCAACTTCTGTTTCTAATGTTCCTTTTACACTGCATCACCTGTTGCATCGTAGAACTGTGGCTTTTGGATCCATATATTGCCATGTCACACTAAATTCCATTCCCACCAGTGGTGCAGTGTGACACAACAGCTGCCATCACTGGACATGCTGCCACCCTTTTATGTGCACGCATGCTTCTGTTACCCCATGAGTCATCCATGTAAACTGCTGGAAAGAACTGTATGCCAGAATACCACCCCAAATTTCAGCGCATGAACAGCAGCGGCATGATGAACATGGTGTGAAAATTACAGAACAAAACTCCCATGATTTTTCCAGGTTAATGGGATTGAAACAGATCCCGCCCCCCCATCCCCCCTGGAAGCAATTAATATGGGAACAAACTTCCACTAGATTCTGCTAGATTTTCCAGAAGCGACTTTTACATTGTGTGATAGATCACATAAAATGCAAAAATTATCAGGTAAGGAAACACCAAGAAAATAGAATGAAGTGCTGTCCAAATGCAGCCTTGGTTAGCCACTGTGCGGGAAATGGATGCTGGATTACATGGAGATTTGGTCTGATCCACTAGAACTCTTCTTATGTTTGTCTGAAATGTGCCGCATGGGCTGACCCACTTGGCTTTGATTTGGTGTTTTGACAAGTAGGGATGGAACCTGAGATCTTTTGCATATAGTGTATGCATTTTATCACTGAGCTACAGTGGTTAAGTGTGCTTAGCACTGTAGTCTTGTAAATTATATTTACTTGTCTATGATGGAATGGGTCATGACTTTCTTATGACTGTGAGAATCTCTCTGGACTTCTAATCACCAAATGGTGTTAACCTTGAAATATACGCGGCCAGATGCAGCATATTTTAACTGGAGAGGTTATGCATGCATATCATTACTTGTACCATCCTTCCTTTCCTCATCACATTTAGTTGCAATTATCCACACTGATGAGCTCTTTCACCATGCTGAATTAAGTTGCAAACGATATCATTTTGCTGTTCATAGACCAAAGCCATTGCAGAACTCCATCTCAAATCCATATGCCTTGTTCCTGTGCGTCTATAGAAAGTTCAGGGGGAAAACCAGTGCTGCATTCAATCTGCCTCCAAGTCCCAGCGGGACACAATTTGAACATAAATAAATACACTTGTGAATCTGTGACTGACAAAACAGATAGGCTTAAAATTATTATTTTTCGGCTTCTGCCTCAGTCAGTAAAATAACTGCATTTCAAACCTGGCACTGCTACTGGCAATAGTACAACTATTGTCAGGACTGTCCTTACTGTTAGATAGATGGAGGCAGCCGCCTTAGGCAGTAGCTTCTGAGGAGCAGGCAGTGGTGGCAGTGAGGCGTTGGGCTGTGTGTGCCACCTGGCTTGACCTGTGGCCCCTAAGCTAGACTGCTGCCTTCAGGTGTGGTGGAGCCCTCCCCGCAGAGCACCGAATTAAAAATTCAGCTGCCAGTTGTGCACACGGCTTCTGTACATAAGGTGGTGTTCAACTAAGGTTTACTCAGAATAAGCACATCAAAATTAATGAACATGAGTAACTTAGGGCCATTAATTTCAATAGGGGCTACATGAGTGGAAATTCATCGAATAGCACACACGGAATGAGGATCATCCTGTTTTGTCCTTTGCATACAAGAATACATACATTAGGATAAAATTGAACTAAAATATTCATGAATTTTCGGTAGGGCTCAACACACACACACACACACACACACACACACACACAACCTGATGTGGAGAGCTGAATTTAAGATTGGAAAAATGACAAATTAGTCCACCCTCCCTAAAGGCCACCCTTGCAGCATTATATTAGGCATCCAGCCAATATCAATGCTTTCATCTGTTTTACCATTTGCCCGTTGTGATCAAAGTCCCTATAGTCCACCTCAGAGTGATAATGTGATTGTTTAAAGACAAAACATGTCAATGGCTGTAAATTACTTCAAAATATCAGAGCCCTAAAACAGCAGCCGCAGGGATAGAAGCACTCAAGCTTTTGAGAGTCTCAATCTTCCATAGATGGAGGATGGATCTTTCATGATAATGGCTATAGCTTTAGAATACTAAAACTGCAATCCTATACCCACTTACCTAGATAAAGTCCGACTGAACTCAATGGGACTCAGCTCTGAGTAGATGTACATAGATACAAGTATGTATATCTAGTTAATTTTTTTCCAGAAAAAATATATTTGGAAAGGTTGTATGTACATTAATTCACTGCTGAAAGTGACTACAGTCTCTCCCTAAGCATTTACACTCTTATTGCCAGCAAACTCTTATTGGGGTCTGTCTGCAAGCTAAACATTTCAAAAATGGAATATTCACAGCAATGATAACTGCTGGAAGAAACGGGATTACAGCTGCAGAGAAGACGGGAGAAAGAAACAGTGGAGGAGATAGAAAAGAGATTCCAGTGAAGAGAATCACAATTTGGTTAGGAAGGACAGTCCTGGGTGCTGTATGAAAGGACTATGGCAGACACATTTTGTCATATCTCCAAGCATCTCAAAAATCAATTCAAGGATCCTAGTATACACCTAGGACAAAAGTATGGAGGCACTGCAGAGGAACATCTGCATGCTTCTTTCATCAACGGATATTTCCTAGAGAGGGTATTATGCACACATGCATACGTAAAGCCTAAAGCACCCTCCACTTGGCAACCAAAGCGTGAAGGCCAATCAAAACGTACCATTTCCAAGAGCTTGATTTTGACACTTGGAATTAATGACCGATTCTGCAGTTGGCTTCTAATTAGAGAAGTGAGCAATTCAGTTTGACATGAATGATGAGAAAATCTCGGGCAATTTTAAAGGCCTCAGTAGGCTTCAACGTGAACTAAGTGCCCCAAATACCCTGGTTTTTCACTTGTTTGTCAAAAGTTTGTTTCCTGCAAAGTATTTGTCTGGCTCTAGTGGATTCTGCCTTCTACAATCGGGCTGCAAACAAGAGGAGCTGCAGAGGCCTTTGGGGAGGGGTGTTGGTGCCAGTGCCATCCCCAAAGGCCCCTTATGGGGACATCCTGAGAAGCTCCCAGTCTGCTTGCCTCCACAGTTTGCTTGCAAGCCGTTTCAAGGCTCTTTACAGAACCACCATTCCTCAAGCTTATTTCTCTAATTTTAAACCTCTGTTTTATTAGGAAAGCTAAACGTCTGCTGTATTTTAAATAGCTCTCAATGCTGGCTGCTTCAAGTGAGTTAAAATCACCACCTTCTCTTCCATCTCCTTCTCCCCCCACCTCCTCCCCTGGACTATTTTTCTCTCAAGGTCAGTTCCATACTCTCAATTTCACAGATATCTATAGTTTCTTTGTGGTATGCTAGGCCCTTAAGGCTACTGTTTTCGAATCATTACTTTAATTGAGCAGACAGCTTCCCCTTCCTCTAGTCTCAGCCAGAATTCTTCCCCCTCCATTTCCCCTGAACAATTTTACTGCATCTCAGCTTTGCTATGTGTTTCTGTGCATGTTTTTAGAACTGATAGCTTGAACTCCTTAAAGGGCTGTTGTTAAGTGTGTTGCTTACCAAAGTCTGGCCAAGCAATGTCAGTTTCACGTAGTTTTTAAAATAAACATGCAAATTCTCCTTTCGAGACAATAAAAGTACTTAGGATTGATCTTTGTCATACTTGATTACAGGAACCCTTGAGGTGCTAAATATGGAAGGTGCCCAGACATAAAAAGATATTGTTTAAACACGAGTGTCACAGTGCCATATGAGAATTGTAGGCTTGTGTGCATAAACTGGACATTGCTAAGCTTCCAAGGTTACTACTTAAGTTCAGAAAGAGGTTTTGGGTACAATTCTATGCACACGTTGAGCTTTAATGCCACATATTTTTGAACCGATAAGCATAGGATTTGGCTGTTAATAAATCTTTAATTCCTCTTCAGTGAATTATGCAATATATCTTTAATGTGCAATACATATTTAATCTTTATCTGGTTTCCCCACAGTTGGCACTGATGGCCCATATTTTGGAAAGAATGAAAAATTAGCGCAGAATGTGTATTTAGATATGCATATGCTATATGTGTGTGTGTTTGTGTGTCTAATCTGTAATCAGCATACCTTAGTGACTACATTTTAAGAACTGATATGCTAAGTGAAAACAAAACACAACTTAGTATGTAAAGTTGTGAGAATCTTTCAAAAGCTTTCAGGATGCTTAAAGTGTCAGATGTAAAGCATCTGATTAAACGTCAAGATTCTTTCATTCCTCATAAGCAAAAAGAAAAAAAAGTATTTGCATGCTAATTTCTCAGTGCTTTAAAAGCCAGAGTTTATTATAATCCTTTTTAAGATGCAGCAATTTACAATAAATATCTCAATTATCCTGCCAACTTATTATGCAAAGCTTTATTCAAGTTTTCTCTGGGTATCAGCTGCATTTTAACAATTTGAAAATAAGTTGTTACTGGTTAAAAACTCCCCCTCCCCCCCTTTTTTGGTAAAATTGCACAGTTTACTTATTCCACCTGTAACTTTCAAGTTTTAATTTCCAAGGAGTCCTGATGTACCTTGGAATGTTATGAATGGATCCTCAATGAAAAGGTCAGTAAAAGAGGAGAAACAACCATAGATGACATCTTGCCCAATGCTACTGATCTTTTCCTGAAGATTGCAGCCTAAGAAGTGTTGGGTCTGTTAGCCATTCTGTGAAGGATAGCTGTGTTGTGGTTCACTTATTGCAGGCATGTCCAAGACATTGATCGGGATCGACTCGGAGATCCTGGGACTGATATTGGTCGATTGCAGGCTCCTCCTCCTCCCTCTGAAGCCAGCTTGCCTTCTTGGGGGTTAGAGCTCCAGTGGTGGGGAGAGGGGGGAGGCAGGAAATGAAAAGCACTGCACCTGCTCGCCCGCTAGTTCAAATGCAACGAAAGCAATAAGAAAGGAGCCCTTTCCCAAACAGTGAGGAAGGCAAAGAACAAAACACATGGGGGAAAGCACCCTTAGTGCTCCATGAGTTTGAGCAAGGGAAAGGCTTTAAAGCAACAGTAGGGGAAAGAGAGGGAGGAAGGAAGTGGGGATGCTGACACAGTCAGCTGTGATTTAAAGCAACAGTAGGGGAAAGACGGAGAAGCCCGGAACACTTTGACTGGCTCCTCAGATCTGTGTAAACTAATACAAAAATATAGTTTGACTTTTCTCATTTGTTTAGTTACTTGTCCATCTAACAACTATTTGGATCTGTCATGATGATATCCAAACATAACTACTGTATCTGTGAAATAAAGATCCATCCATATCTATCTATCTATCTATCTATCTATCTATCTATCTATCTATCTATCTATCTATCTATCTAATCTCCATCTTAAATGACTTTGGAGAGTGATAGATCCCTGCCAGTTTTTGATACTGGATTGTAGATCACACCCTACTCAAAGTTGGACGTGCCTGACTTATTGGTTCAGAAAGTAATGATGATAATAATAATGGATAACGATAATAATGTTGCTATGATGTTACTTTTCCCTCCAGAAAGGTGAACGGGGGCTCATCCACACTTGCTGCTCGCCTTGCTGCTTGCCCCTGGTGAAAACCTGCTGTTCACTGCTGAATCTGAGCAAACATCAATCAGGTTTTCTCTAGATTGACATAGGCTCCAATTTAGTGCTAAAGTAGTTTTTCTGGTTGAAAGTGATGGGGCAAAGGGAAATCGACTTGGACCCATGCCTAGAAACTAAGGGACAAGCAGAAAACTGATTGGACCCATGCTTTCTAGGCACAGGACAAGCAGAAGTGTGGACGAGCCCTTAGGTATGGTCACCTGAAACTGGAAATGCATAGAATGGCCCTCCCAATCCTAGTGGGTGGGACACAGCCAAAGAGGGCAAGCAAACCAGTCCCAGCTCACTGCACAAGCCCTTTAATGCTTAGATAGCACTAATAATTTTGCCAAATTGTTTCTTTTGTCCCCAGTGTGAGATCACATGCAGGAGTCTATTTGCAAAGTATTATGTTCTGATCATGCAGTCAGATACTTTCTGCTTTTAGGTACCTGCCTGTGTGTTTGGTTGACACGCTTTGCTAGGCGTTTTTAATTAAATGCCTTTTACTTCCTGCCTCACTTTCATTTGGGAAGGACTTTTCAATAATTCTGCAGACATCCGCTGTCAAGTTTGGGTTTCAGAGCACCCTTGTTCATAAATCATTCTTCAGTTAGTTTGACACCTCTGTACTTTAACTTTGCTATATAGCAGCCAACACAGTCTTAGCACACAATGCGTTTGACAGCCTGAGTCTAAAACAAGTGCACCAGAACAAAATTCACAATGCAGCACAGCTACAGAAATAGCAGTGCAATGCCTCAAAAAGAGTGTCTTCGGGGTCCAAGACAGCCACATGTTTCTTGAACAGGAACTCTGCTTGCCAACTGGCATAACATACTTTCAAAAGCAGTTTGCTGTGTAGCATGGGATGTGCCATTAAGAGGAAGGGAAGTAAAAAAAATCCAATTACACATGCCATTGTGTACCTTGGAGCCTGGCTTATTATCTTGTTTTCTTTCATTACGTTTTTACTCTATCCTTCCTCACAGGGTTGGTGTACATGGTTCTTTCTCTCCTATTATCTTTATAAAAAGCACTGTTAAGTTATGCTAGCTCAGGAACTGCCAACCATATTGAGCACATATTGGGATTTTTTTATTTAGAAAGTATAGTGGCAGCCTGTCACAAAATGGCTGCCACAGAGTTTGGCATAACACAAAATGGCAACCACATTTAGAAGAGCAGAAAGAGAGACCGGGCCACAAAATGGTGTGGCCATGCCCCCAGAACAGCCCCCTCTCCACAGTGGCATAGTGTGGGGGGTGCAGGGGGGGCCGGCCGCACCGGGCGCAACATCTGGGGGGGGGGGCGCTCGCACTCGCAGCTCTCTGCCCCTGCCTGGCTCACTCACTCTCTCTCACTGCACGTTATTTATCCCAAAGCGTGCGGTAGGCTTTTGGGATCGGCGGCAGGGCGCGGAGTGGTGGAGAAAGCAGCATCCCCGCTGCATTCTCCACCCCTCACCCTGTTTTTGGGATCGGCAGCAGGGCGCAGGGTAGAGAAATCAGCGGGGATGCAGCTTTCTCCACCCCTCGCCCTGTGTGCCGATCCCAAAATGGGATCAGCGGCTGGGCACAGGGTGGAGAGAGCTGCATCCCCGCTGCTTTCTCCACCCCACGCCCTCCCGCCGATCTCAAAAGCAGGCTTTTGGGATCGGCGGCTGGGCGCAGGTTGGTGGAGAAAGCAGCGGGGATGCTGCTGCTTTCTCCACCACCCCACGCCCTGTGCTCATCCCGCTTGCTTTGAAGGGAGCTGGGGACTGGGGTGAAAGCTTACCCCTCCTCCCCAGCTCCCTTCAAAGCAAGTGGGGATAAGCCCTCTGAAGGGGTGCGTGGGCCCCTTCAGAGCGGCTTATCCCCGTTTTCTTAAAGGGAGCCGGGGAGAAGGGGTGAGCATTCACCCCTTGTCCCCAGCTCCCTTCAAAGCAAGCAGGGATGAGCTGTTCTGAAGGGGTGCGTGGCGCCCCTTCAGATCGGCTTATCCCCGCTTTTTTTTAAAGGGAGCCGGGAGAAGGGGTGAGCCTCCTTCGCTCCCCCTCCCAGCTAAAATCCACGGGTTAGGGGGCGCAAATTACTTGCCTTGCCCTGGGTGCTGACAACCCATGCTACGCCACTGCCTCTCCATCAGTGGGAATAACCACCATTAGCAACTGGCAGAGGGAAACTTTCCCCACCTCCTTTCTGTTCAGAACAGAAGGGAGGTTAGGTGCCCAATCCTGGCATCCAGTGAAATGAGGGCATATTTGCTGCAGGAGAAGACCAAGCCGATACACGGGCAGCAAGCAGTCTACTGCACACTGGGAATTTTGAGGAGGTATTTTACTGAGACATTTTGCTTGTGCCATGAAAGGTACTGGGGGGACACAAGCAGTAGAGAGAAATAGTGGCTGTCCCGAAGTCACCCACCTGTGTGCCTTTCCAGTCCTAGCCTTACACTCTTAACTACCACACAAATATTCCAGAGTTACAGAATTACCTTGCCAAAACTGCAGAAAAACCAAGCATATAATCCTAGCCACTCTAAATGACTATTGCCAGAAAGAGGAAAACTGGACAACTCATCACCACTGGATCTCTTACGCCATCTGCTGGGCATCTCAATGGAAGTGTTGAAAGATTTCTAAGTCGAAATGAACCACACACAACATTCATCTCTGCAATTTGCTTTTAACATTTCCGTCAGCAAATCTATCAAGCCCCTTTCTTTGGTTGTGAAGCGACACTTGGTACCGTTCAAGCTGCAATTATGCTTTTTAAATATTGTTGGGTATACTGTTTTATCTCTCTTATATATTGGCATATTAATTAAAATTCATGTTCTTTAATCTGTTTGTTCTCAGCCTTTCAGTTAAAGCTGTCTAAGATGGTTAATGAAAATTTTAATAATGAAAATACGATACAGTAAGAACAATGGCCTATGTAGTTCAGCACCCTGTGCTCACAGTGGCCAACCAGACGCCTATGGGAAGTCCAAAAGGAGGGCCTGAATTCTTCCATTTGTGATTCCTAGTAAGTGGTATTCAGAGCCACCCTCCCTCTGACACTGGGGTGGGGGGAGCACAGCCATAGCAGTTAGGAGGAATTTATTCGCCACAAATTTGTCCAATCCCCCTTTAAACCTGTCCAGGTTAGTAACCGCCAAATTCTGTAGGTTAACTACAATACAATCTGAATCTAAACCTCACAAGAAAAGCCCAAGAACAAGCAAAGCAGCTCAATAACACAGCAGTACACAACACCAATAATAAACCAGCATTGGCAGTATTACCAGAAACCGCTTCCAACACATCAGTTATTAAAAGCTCGGGGGGCAAGTGTTTCCGCTTGGTAGCCGAAGGCCAAAGTACAGGTTGCAGTAACAACATTTTAACCAAGGTCTGGGATCTTTTGCTCCACATCTGGACAACTGTGTGTGGGGAGAAGGGCTTGAAACTTTCCACTCCTGCAGTGTTTTTTGTTTTGCCAAAAATCCTGTCAAAATGTTTTGAGGGGCTATTGTTGTTGTTGTTTACAATCAAGTGGCATATAAATGTTATGAAATAAATACGAGATAACCAATTATCTCCTACGCTTCTTTTTTTTTCTTTTTGCTGTAAACACACTTGGGGGCAGTTTTCAGCAGCGGAAATGGTTAAATGGCCCCTATTCTCACCATGATCTAGCTCAAACTCCTGACTGCTAGTTTCCTAAGGCCACACCTGCACCTTACATTTAAAGCACCCTTACACGACTTTAACCGTCATGTCTTCCCCCCAAAGAATCCTGTGAAATGTAGTTTATTTACGGTGCTGAGAGTTGTTAGGCGGCCCCCTCACAGAACTACATTTCCCAGCACTCCTAGATCAGGTGCTTGCTCCTTCAGTGGAGTGCAACCCTGCCCAGGGCAGGCAATTGTCTAATTTTATGGACACAAGAACCACTCACCCGCAATGCCTCCATCTTCCCAGGACTCAAGCTGAGTTTATTTTCCCCTCAGCCATCCTGTTGCAAGGCAAAACTGCTGTCTCACTTGCAAGCACTGCTGCACAGCCCGCATGGAGAAACAGAGCTGAGCGTCATCAGCATATTGTTGACAACTTGCCCCCAAACACCTGATGACTGCTCCTAGCAGCTTCATATAGATATTACATAGCATTGGGGATGAAACAGTGCCCCACTGGTGTAGCATGGGAGGGGGCACAGGGGCGGTTGCTTTGTTAGGGGGAGCAAAATTTTAACACCTGGTGCTGCTTCAATACAGCTGCATGTTTCCATCACTGGGGTCCGCTGAAAATGGGTTCTCCATGCGAATCAGGAAGTGACCTCTCCAGACAACTGAATGACTCTTTTTTTCTTATGTCTGCAGCTGCAATCTCATGACGCTGTTAGGGAGTTGAATAAGAATGCGTACTCTGTATGTTTACCTCCTTCCCCTTCTGTGTGGCCCCGGGCACTAGAAACTCACGCTATGCCACTGCAGTGTCCCATACCACCTCATAATTCAACTGCCAGGGGACCAAAAGCACTCTCTCAGGGCTACTCTCCGGACTTTGTCCATTAGTTGGGGCTGGAGCCACTGTAACAAAATGGCCTCAATTCTCATTCCACAGAGTCGGTCAAGGAGAGTAAAATGGTCAGTGGTATTGAGAGCCGCAGAGAGACTGAGATGCAGAAGAGCAAGGCCAAATTCCCCTTGCCCTTTTCTCTGCAAAGGTTCTGTTTGAAAGGTTCAGTTGCCACCTTGATCCAAAATGGGGCCCCGCTGTGTCCAAAGACAGACAAAAAAACCTGCCCCTTGATTTTCGGAACCAAAAAGCAAAATTTGATTACTATACAAGCAGGCAGACAGAAATAATAGCACAGTCCACAGCTTGAAAAGCACTAGGTGCCAGAGAAATGCCCTTTATTCCAGGATATCACAGAACTGACTTGAGAAAGGCACCTATGTACACCAGTTGGTCCTGAGCACATTGTGCTGTGCTGACAGTGTAGGCAGAGGAGCCATAATATAGGCACCGGAGTCACTGGATTGCAGCATCACCATGCTAGTAGTTATTGCTTGATTTTTTTGTAACTTTTAAAAAGAGCAGTGGATATTGTATGCCTTGGTGACATCACCCCCTTTAAATCTCTCTCTATGCATGCAAAGGTTTTCACTAAAATTATTGTTCTGAATGAGGAAACAGTGCCATCCAGTGGCCCAATGTACAACTTACACTACAAATTTGTGCTTTAATTCAAGTGATTTGAGGGTTTGTTTGCACTTCCACCTTTCCCCCAGTGATTATGCACATGGTGACCCACACGTTTCCTGCACTGCCCTAGATCATTAGTCTGAGTTGTGACCCTTCTTGGAGCTTATTGGAGTTCAATCACATTTAATAGTTTTATGCTCAGTATGTTTTAGCTTGGTAAGTCAGAAATATAATGGCATCATATATTTTTGCTCCTCAAACGCAGATGTAACCAATAAACTTCCGCGCTTGCCTTTCAGCCAATTCTAAACATGCCAATGAATAATAATATATTTATCTCTAAGCAAAGTTATTCCTATTTATTAAATTGTTTCCATTCTCCCCACAACTGCCCCGAACTAGTTGGCACCTCTTCCAAATACGGAAGAAATCTGCTTTCTAATAATCACGCTGCTAATATTAAAGGCACGTACACACTGTGTGACAATGTGCATTTAGTGCTGGGTGGAACCTTTTCGGGGTGCTGTACATAAGAGATCATCCTGATGTTGTTCCTCTCCCACACTATTTTTCATAGGTCACCTCCATTGGGGAAGACATTGCAGGGCTCTGCCATTGCTGGTCACCATGCTTTTATGCTGACAGCCAGTGGTTTAGACAGTCAGACTAGGATTTGGGAGATCAGGGTTCAAATCCCCACTCAGCTAGGAAGCTTACTGGATGACCTTGGGCTGCTTGTCAGCCTAGCTTACCTCACAGGGACGTTGTGGGGATGAACTATATTCCTCTGTATTCCCAGAAGTAGCTTTTACATAATGAGAAAATTAACAGGGAAAACGAAACAAACTGCTGTGTGAATGCAGCCAAATAATTCATCTAGAACACTGTGTAATTCTGTGCCCAAAAGCACCTCCATTGGTCAGGGACCCTCCAGACATTTTACTGAGCATTCACCATGATTTGTGCCCGTGATTGTATTGGAAGGATTACACATTTTCTCAAATAGTAAAAATCTTTAGAATGTATCATCTATTGCTTGAGTGGCACACGAAAGATGAACAAGTGAAATCGGTAATGATTGATTGGGCTAAAGATGTGAGGTTGTGGAAAAAAGGTTATAAGTTTGCTGCATTCACAGCGTTGAGAGAAAATATGATGAAAATGATGTATAGATGGTATTTAACCCCGGTAAAACTGTATCATACATCAGATAACAAATGTTGGAAGTGCAAAGAGAAAGAAGGAACCTTTTATCATATGTGGTGGATGTGTCCCAAGATAAAGGACTTCTGGGAAAAGATTTATAATGAAATGAAAAAAGTGTTGAAAAACCAGAAGCCTTTTTATTCGGAATTATAGGGGAAGAAATTCCCAAAAAAAGATAGTACTTTCTTTCTGTATGCTGCAACAGCAGCAAGAATATTAATTGCCAAGAATTGGAAGAATCAAGAGATGCCTAAGGTAGAAGAATGGAAAATGAAGATGATGGACTTTATGGAACTTGCCAATCTGACAGCGAGACTACACGACCAAGGAGAGGAATCGGTGCAGGAAGATTGGAAGAAATTTAAATGTTATTTGAAAAAAATATTGTTTTATTTAAATTTTATATACCCTAGGGAAGTTGTTATAGGTTTTCGATAATGAAATGAATGTTGAAAGATAGAAAGAAATAAGAGGAGGTGATTCTATGTATATGAAATTGCCAACAAAGATTGACAATGAAATTCAGAAGGAGGAGATCGAGGGAAGTCACCTTTAAGATGCGTGAGGAATTACGTTAGGAATATATAAGAATTTTTCTTTTTATGTGTTTGTGTTTGTAGTTGTATCTGTGTTTGTGTTTGTTATATCATGTTTGTATTTCTTTTTGTAAAATGAATAAAAATATTATAAAAAGGAAGGATTATACATTTTTTTTCCTGATACCATGTGCACTTGCAAAAGTTTTGGGGCAGTATACTACATTGTTTATAACAGGTGTATGTCTCATGGTTTCCTGCTAAAATTGAGTAACTTTATTTCTAACACAATTTTTTTGGGGGGGTTGTTTGTTTTTTGTTCTGCCTTTTTTGTGCTGCAGTGCAGGAGTGCCCCTCCCCAAAGAAGCAGATGTCAATAACGTGGCCATATTTGGGAAGCACAGCAAGATAACTAATTAAAAAGGAGTGGTGCGTGTGATGTTTTATAGACCCTGCTGATGTTAGGAAGCACTCACTGGGCAGGGACAGAAGCTGCATGCAGCTGCTCGGTTTTTAAGGATTGCTTCACCCACTTTGGCCAGGCCGTCTCCAGAGAAAGAGAGGAACAGCATGTTTGACAGGTAGAGACTTGACACCCCACTGAGCTGAGAGGAAGACGATTGATTACCTGTGGTCATCATGGGGGATCTCCTATCTCCCTTCCAAACAGTTCAATATTTAATCTGTGGATTTGTAAGTTTTCCTTACTCGGGGGAAACAGAGGAGCAGGAAGGCAAGGATTTCTTTACACCGGGAACTCAAACTTTTTGATTGGCTAGTGCCCGGTCTGTCATTGCTCTCCTGACACACCACAAGGAAAAGGGTGGTTCAGCTCTGGCTTTGTGTCTGCTCACCTGCTTGATCTAAATAGGCAGGGAAATTCCAAGGTGGAGGTGCTGCTGCACTGTCAGGGACTGGCTGGACACAGAGGAATGGAGGCAGGAACTAGCTGGGGAACCCCCAAGGGAAGAAGGCTCAGAGCCCAGGGAGTGGTGGTGGGATGGCGATGCGTGGTCAGAGGGAGAAGAGGGAGCAGGAGGTGTCGGAAGCTGGAGAGGTAACAGGGCTTCGTGAGATGGGAATGTCTGTGCCAGAGAGAAGCCCAGTATCAGATGCAGAAGCTAAAGTAGGGGAGTGAGATGAGGGCCAAAAAGCAGAGCTGAGTTAGGCTGGTGAAGAAGCAGGCCCCCACTTGCTGAGACAAGCTCCCTTCCCTCCTGGTCTCCCAGGACCAGGAGAGGCATGAAGTGCGAGGAGCAAAGGCAGGCACGCAGGCACAGTCCAATTGCTTGGGGGTAACCCTGGAGAGGAGGAGACGTAGGCAGCTGTGGGAAGGCAGGAACCTTCAGTCTCTGCAACTGCCTCATAGCGGCAAGACATATTGAAGAAAAGTTGCTGTGCTCATTAGGCATAGCACCCTTATGCAGATCCTTTTCTAATAAAGTGTTGAATTCATCTCATTCATGTTGACTTCATTTACAGCTGGCTTGCTTCTGGCATGCACTAAATGATAGAGTTCTTACTAATGGGTACTAGGGGGCACCTGTTTTTATTTCTGCTCATGAAACTTTTAATTTCAACTTGAACCCTTTAATAGTTTTCCTCAAGCAGTGGGCCTGGACACACCGGTTGGTGTCGCTGGGCTGCTATTCGGTGGGTCGCAGCGCCACAGCCTGTCAAGTGCACCTCCTCACTTGCCTGCTCCATGTCCCTTGCCTAGCCAGGATAAAGCCCTTTGGTTGGACCACTGCCAGCACCAGCAACTCTTTACGTGCTGTGTGAGGAAAAGAGGCAGGCAGACAGTTTCATCAGATGGTGTTGGACAGCGACATCGAGACTGAGGAGGAGAAAGTGGGCAAACAGTTCCATCTACTGGACTGGCTTTTAGTAAGAAGGCAGACAGGTGGGGGCTGGCTGAGGCCAGACTGAGCTTGGTGGGGCAGAGCCCCATTGCCCTAATGGACCAGCCTCCGTTGGGTGTTGGAGACTGTGGAAGTGCATGGGGGGGGGGACATACGATGTTGGCCACACCAGCTGTCAAGTCAGAGGTACCAGACCTCGTACTCAGAATTATGGAATTGTCAAGTTGGAAGGGATCTAGGCCAACCTCCTGCAATGCAGGAATCTCAATTAAAGCATCTGTTACAAACGGCTCTGGGGTGGGGGAAGAGAAGCACAGGAGGTTTTCCTTTTCCTTCTTCCTGCATATAAGGGCATAAAATCCTGACACCTACTATTATTTTATGTGTGTTAGGGCGCCAACAAGTTGGCGTGCTGAAGTGCAGCAGTCAGTCAGATAAGCCGAGGTCGAACAGTCCGGGTCAGAAGCCAGCTGAAGTCAGGTATCAGTATGGGATCAGGAGAAGCCGAAGTCAGAAACAGGCCAAGTCAGTCAGGAATAAGCCAGGAGCCAGGAACAAGCCAGGAGTCAGGAACAAGCCAGGAGTCAGGAACAGAACGAGCAAGAGCAACCACGCACTCAGCATAGCAGTTGCAGGTGCTAGCGAAGGCAGCAGCCAGCCTTTCTTAAGTAGCTGGCCTGTAACCACGTCTCTTACAAGTTGCAGCTGCCTCTAATTGTTCCCTGCGTCTCTCAGCTCTACGCTCTACAGCTGAGAAGGGAGGAGGGGAAGGGCCCTGCCTGTTTCTCTCCTCACAAGGGCCTGATTCTGGCTCGACTTCCTCCTCCTTCTGTTCTGGTCTTTCCCCCTCTCCATCTGACTCTTCCTCTTCCGAGGAGTGCCGCCACCAGTCTTCTCCAGGTACGAACTCCTCCATTTCCCCAGGTTCTTCCATGGGTGCAGCCTCGCCAGGGGGGGCTTGCCTCCACTCCTCCTCATCTGGCTCAACCCTGACAATGTGTTTGCTTATTAGATTTCTTTCTGGCTCTTTACTGTAGGGTTTCAGGGCAGGTTACAAAAATAAAATATACACCGGTAAAGCAAATAAAAATAGTCCCAGCCATAAAATGAGATAAGTGTAAAAACAATTAAAATCAGTTCCATATATACATAGCTCAGTTGGTAGAGCATGAGAATCTTAATCTCTGGATCATGGGTTTGAGCCCCATGTTGGACAAAAGATGCCTGCATTACAGGGGGTTGGACTAGCTGAGCCTTGGAATCCCTTCCAACTATGCCATGATTCTATAAAAACAATTTAAAACAGTTCCAGTACAGATGCAGTCAAGGATTGAGATTTCCACTTGAAAAGGTGGCTTAAAGAGGAAGGACAAAGGAGACAGAGTCGGTCTAATATACAATGAGAGGGAGTCGAAAGGGTAGGTGCTGCCACATTAAAGGCCTGATTCCTAAATCCTGCTGTATGGACCTCCTGATAAGAAGGCTCTTGATTTCTGCAGAAGGCCCTTTCGGGCAGAGCTACGTGATTGACTGGGTACGTAATACAGGCTTGGTATAACATAGACTTAGTATAAATGATATACTAAGACAGGGATGTCATACTGGTGGCCCTCCATGCCGGCTGTGCTGACAAAAGTTAGAATCCAACAATATCTGGAGGGCCACAGGTTCCCCATCCCTTTGTGAACTGCAGCCAACATCCTGCTTCCAAAAGAGAAATTGTCAGGGGGTTGCAGGAAGGTATGTGACATTGTTGAGGTCGTCTAACCCTTTGTTACAAATTGTCCTTCTTCTGACCTGCTGGGAAGTGATGATCAGAGTGGCACACGGATTACTATGTAAACCTATGAATGCAGGATATCAGTCTATCTATCTATCATCTATCTATCTATCTATCTATCTATCTATCTATCTATCTATCATCTATCTACCTAACATATATAGAGAACACTCTCTCTCCACACTCAATAAAGAGATAAAGGCAGTGATCCTATGCACACTTTCTTGGGCAAAAATTCGGTGCAATTTACTTCTTAGGAAAGATGGTGCTATATAATGAATTATAAATCTAAGGAAATGTACTATTGCCTTAAGTCCACTTGGTGGCACCAAAGGATTTTGTTGAACATCTTCATTCACCCACTTTGAAATGTTTACTGGTCACGGTATGTTTTCCTTTAGCGTATAAAAACACGATTATGGCAAAACACACTGTATTATTTTTTTCTGACGCAAGAAACAAGGGATGGGGTGACACATACGTCTTTGAAAACATATTAATCACAGCATGATCCAGATAATATTGGTAAAAACAATGCTATGAACTTGTGCCAAGAGAATGTCTTCACCCACATTAGTGCTTAATATGTGTGGTTTTACTAAATAATAATGGAAACAACAACCATGTTTATATCCCTGTACCCTTAAGGAATTACAGATAACCTAATTTATTTATCTCATTATTACCAAGGTGATTCTTACCATCTTGGGTAGAATGAAGTCCTATTTTAGGTTACTCATGAACCACTTAGCTTACATTACTCCTAACACACACACACACACACAAACACACACACCCATAATGTAAGCTGAGTGGTAATATACATAACAACCAGCCATTGCACACAATCACCAGGTTTCACTGAAAACGTGCATGTAATGTGTCCATGAAGAGGAACTTGTGCACATTTCCTGGTCAATACACATAATCAACAAGCCTTGGGAGTCATGCAAATCTCAATTTCATTTTGTACATTCCCCAGACCCTCAAAGTATGTTTTCTGGAGCCGGCAAGCTTAATTCCCTCTTGTCAATAGGAAAGAAAAATGAAAACAGGAAAAAAAATGGGAGAGAAAAATGCAAGCACTTTGTTCCTGTCCAGCACAAATCTTCATGATTTAGGAGGTGGTTTCGCCTGCCCATGGAGGTAGGTTTGGTCTGCCTATTACATGTGTACGCCTTTATGAATCCTGCATATGTATAATAAATTGGATAACCAAGCCAAACCAACCCAATCATGTCCTCAGGATTCCTCAGTAAGCAAAGCAAACAATAGACTTGCTCATTGATGGTTGAAAATTTAATGGATTGTTGTTAACATGCTTGAAGTCTTTTGATGGAAGACAGAAATAAGTTACTTTAAAACAATGGTGATAATAATATTGATGCCATACGCAGAGATATCTGAAATTTCAGAGTTCATGAATCCATCACAGCTAATTCCTAACTGATGGATCTTAATGTGCCTTTCAATGACATGTTTATTGAGCATTCATCCTGATTTGTTTGCTCAAAGGTTATATGACTTTTCATCAACAGATTATAATACCACGCTTCCTAGTACGTTTCTCCATCACTTCCCTTACCACCAAAAGTCTGATTTTTTTCGAAGTGGGCTTGTTGCACAATAACATTTACTGGCACATGATTGAATCCCTTCTGCAAAATAGGGGCAGTTTGAAGGGGACCTTATTTGTGGCGGTGGGGGGTGGATTACTTTCCGATTAGGAGAAGGGAAGAGACAGAGAGAGCACCGAGTTAAGTCTTTAAATTAGGCCATGTGGCTTTTAGAAATAGGCAGGTCAAATGGTGCCATAAACCACAGTGGGGAACATACAAGGCACAGTTTCACAAAGAGTTATCAAGAGAAATTGGCAAAGATTCGCAAGGTGGTAATTAAATTTCCACCGGAGAATGACCTGCAGATCATTAAACTCTGTATAGCTATCAAGACTGCTGAAAGCTTTCCCAAGTGACAGGTAAGGAAGGGGATTCTCAGCGGAGACCAAAAGAAAGAAGGATCATGCTCCAGAAGAAAGACAGGTCAAGGGAGAAAAGGGGGAAACAACAAGTGTTTGTGGTTTCAAGGAAATAAGCTGTCTCCTCAGGACGGAATGACCCTCATTCTAAAGCCTACTGAGCATTACTGCCAAATCAATACTAAAGTGGTTTGCTTGATGAGAGAGTGAAGATTTACTTGCTCTGGGAAGCACACATCCTTTTGCATCCCCATGAACAGAAAGCCTGTCTGTCCCATGCAAAAAGATCTGAAAGGAACATCCAGGGATTTTTCAGCCACACACCCTTATTCTAGAGATGTGCGTAGCTTTGATGGTGGGGGAGCCACCCACTGCTTTTAAAACTGCAATCCTATGACAAAGGCTCACTCAAAGTGAAGACAGCCACAATGGCACTGAGGCAGTTGGCTCCGGATTCCTGTTCAAATTGGTTTAAAAGACAGAATCTTGTGGTACTTTAAAAACCAACCACTTTTTATGGCATTCGGTTTCATGGACTACACTCCATCAGATGCATCCATGGAAGCTTATGTTGTAAGAAATGTGTTCAGCTTCTAAGGTACCCAATGCTTCCTTTCCTTTCCTTTCCTTTCCTTTCCTTTCCTTTCCTTTCCTTTCCTTTCCTTTCCCTTCCCTTCTCTCTCTCTCTCTCTCTCTCTCTCTCTCTCTCTCTCTCTCTCTCTCTCTCTCTCTCTCTCTCTCTCTCTCTCCCTTCCTTTTTTTCTGCAGCAGACTACACCTCTGGACATTTCTTAAATGATTGTTTTATGCATTTTTACTTAACATTTCCCATCTTGCTTTGGAGTAGGGTTTACCCTGCTTTTGCTGCGATTGTTAGTGATGAATGAGCCCCCACCTGTGTGCCTCGCCACCACCTGAGTGTTCCTACTGAATGCTTAAAAAGCCTAAATGAATTTTTCAGCATTCAGCAGGAATGCTTGAAAAGTTCAAAAGGCTCAGGAGCTTCTCTCTATACCTGCACGTTTCCCCTTAGGGGAGTGAGTTATTACAGGTGGAGAGGTCCAAAATCCCCTGGAACTTGGTATTGCCTCTGCTTCCCCCCACTGGCTGTGGAATGAATGGCAATGCAGGAAGCTTGTGATGTGACACAAAAATGGGGTGAAAAAGGACCGGCCTATGACCTGGAGCTGTGAGATGGCAGGGGCTTGAAACATAAATCCCTTCTCCCCTAGTTTCAAGATAGGTCTAGATCAGGCATAGGCAAACTCGGCCCTTCAGATGTTTTGGGACTACAATTACCATCATACCTGACCACTGGTCCTGTTAGCTAGGGATCATGGGAGTTGTAGGCAAAAAACATCTGGAGGGCCGAGTTTGCCTATGCCTGGTCTAGATCCCTTGGAGCTCTGTCTCAAAGTGGTAAAAATTCTTCTTGAACCAGGGGAAGAGGAGTCCTATATCATCCATAGCTATATCATCTGTAGCTGTGCTGTCTCTTTCATGTATTTTGTGTCACATCATGGCTTCCTGCCTTGGAACCACCCCACTGCATCCGCTGATGGTGGCTGCAGTCAGGCAGGTTGATGGGCTTCCTCAACAGCATCCCGAATCTGCTCACAGCGACACTGCAATGCAGTGATTTTGACAACCCGTTATCCTGATGTGATACACTTACCATAGCTAACACAGAGGGATATGGGTGGGTTTTTTAAATCAAGCTATGTGTAGCATAGAGATAAAAGGTTGCTGCCTTCTCTGACCCATATGCTGAATCCTGACCACAGCCAAATGGACAGAACACCAATAACCTGAGATGCAACAGACAAGAGCAGAAAGATTTGTAGTTCAGCCAGTTTAGATGGACAGGATTCAGCTGGCTTAAATCCCAGATCCTCTCCCATAAATATGCCATGTATTGATCTGTAATCCATATTTCCTGCTGCTTCTTTGGCACAGCAATAATACATGCAATATGAAGGGTAAATATGAGCCTTAATGAGACAGAACAGATATAATTTATAGTAGTGAGATAGATAAACTGGACACAATTCTCTTCGAGCTTGTAAGGACTAGAGTTGAAATTTGTGCAACTATCTGTCTTGTCCCACCACGCTCTTACCTGAAATGTCCTTCCTTGCTACAATTTCAAATGAAAGCTTGTGTGTGTGCCAACTCTTGAAAAGTTATTCTGAATATCTACATTCCCCCCCCCATGGTGTTTTCTTTTGAAGCACTGAATCTGGAAGTCAGGAGACCAGACAAGATTAAATTGGAGCATGTCCAAATGAATGACTTATCACAAGCCACTTTCTTATTATTCCGCAGAACACCAGTTTTAGCAATTCATATTCCTTGCTTTTTCACAAGGGTTCAGAGGAAGGTGGGTAATGTATACGTTGCATTTCCCTCCCCTTCCCTCCCCATGCCCCCTATGGATTTTAGTGGGCATTAACTATCTGGACTGTGCTGAATATTTTTAACATAAAAAAAGAAATGTTATTGCTACTTTAGGTGATGAGAAATGATCCTCATTTTGAGGGTCTAGAAAACCTTGAAAATGTTCTCTCGTGAAGATATAGGTCTCCATCAACAAGCAAGGTTAATCGACAGCAAATAAATGTTGATAAACACACGAGTGCCGAAGGAGTCACAGCTGGATGGTAAATCACACATTTTTCAACGTCCTATGTCCAGTCTATATAATGGGGTCTAGCTATGTGGTCTCCAATACAGTGCCCATGGGCACCATTACACTCTTGCCAAAGTTCCCTGCCCCTCACAATTTATTATTATTATTATTATTATTATTATTATTATTATTATTATTATTATTATTAGCTGTTGGAGCAAGTGGGGGGAGAACCTACTTTTCTGGCTGTTATTTTATTTATACACTTGCTGAACTACAGCTCCCAGAGTTCTTTGGGAGAACCCATGACCGTTTAGTGATATCATTGTATTTTAAATGTATGAATGAGTGTGAATGTGGCCTTACACAACCCTCTCTATTCTCTGCCCAAGTTAGCAAGAGGGAGTGTCAAGACATCAAGGCCACATTTCAGCCTGGCAAAAAAACATTTGAGGTGTGAAGTAGGCACAGTGGTCTAGAGAGTTCCAAGGGCCAGATAGAGGGGTCTGGATGGAGGGCCACATTCAAAAATAAGAATAGCCTGCTGAATCACCCCTTTTGTGATTTATCCTATGCCGCTAACAAACTCCTTTCATAGGAATGTTTGCCCTGCATATCCTTCCCACCTGGAGACAAAGCGTATCGCTATGACCTTGGCTTATGCATGAATCTTATTTCAGCAATATACATAATATCAGTGGCTTGCAGTCACAGTTGTTTCCTGCAATCAATGTGGTTCCTCATTATCATAACTGATAAACTTCAATCATGTTTTGCTGGAATGCCATCACTTCTTTCCAGTTCTCTGGCTGTCCATTCCAGGTCACTTTCTCAATGACCACAAGTGTAATCTAATTACCAGTTTCATCACTTAGCTTGACCTGCAGCAGCATAAACAGTACTTTGTGTTGCTGGGGCTAAAATGTATCATGTACCACTTTTTGGTCAAGCCCTTCACATCATTATTATCCTGAACATCCCTGATGCATATATGGAAGCAATCAGCTGTCTTCTCTTTGCCAGTACCAGAGCAGATGACTATTCTTTGCAAGCATAGCAATAAGATTACACATACCACGACATTTTGCCTGCTGCTACTACATTGACACTGGGGGCTTGTCCCTCCTCGTCAGCATTGGGACCTGAGAATCCCAGCCTATGCGCTGCTGCTTCAGTTTAACAGCTCAATTATTTATTTTATTACATTGACATCCCATCTTTCTTCCACTATGGAATATAAGGCAGTGTATATGTGGCTTCCAGACCTACATAGCTTCATAAAGGTAGTGGTTTCATACACCTCCAAACCATATTCTTGGTCATGGCATGCAGAAAGGTACAGTATGGTTTCTTTTCCATTATAGGATGCAGGCTCAGTTCCACCTTAGACTAGAATTGTAAAACTGGGTAAGAGGCCATCCATGCTTGCTTCCATGCATCTGTGTATCAGCCCACACAAGACTGAAAATTTGCTTTTTTCAAACTAAGTGGCAGTGTAAATTCCAACATGCCCTTTTCCTGCCACCACTGTGGATTAGTTCATCTTGGTCAAGCCACTGGCATCTCCAATCCAAGTTGCCATCAATCTAAGTTGTTGGCATTGGCACCAATCTGGGAAGGGCTTGTGGTGGGGTTGGGGGCAACATTCATCCACTTAGCAGATTGAGCATCCTCACTCCCAAATGCAATTTGCCACATTTTAAAGCGAGTGAAGTGACAGACATCACCAATGAAAGAGGCCCCACCCCAATAAGACCATTAAAACCAGAGGCTAACTGCAGTACTGGTTGGTGGCACTGGACTAGAATGAACCAGTAGTCTATGACCATGCGAGCCAGCTCCTTACAACTATGTGTGCATACACTTTGCACATTTTAAATTGTAGAACCATTTTCTAACCAAGGCATTTGAAAAGGCCTTTTGCCTATTGAAGAGGTTAAAAAGGGGACTGCTGTGAAAGTTAGAACTGGGCAACCGATCCTTTCCTGACTGCAAATATGTTTCATTGAGCAATGCTGCTCTTTGCAGGTAGACGAGGGCAAAATGAGAAAAGGATATTGTCAATACATCACAACCCCTTACATTTATTGAAGAGAACAGCTCGTGTGTGCATAGTATACTAATAAATGGGCAATGACTGCAAGGTTGCTAGAGAATAATAAGATATATGGGGAAGAAAGACTCGTGGATAGAAGTCTCGTGTATGCCACTGAGTATATATTTACTCACCTGTTATTCTTGGTTATTTCTGAGCATGCAGAAATATGATGGTGAAACTAGCTCACCACTCATCCCTGCTCCTGATAGAACTGTCAGCATCTTAAAATCTTGGAAAACAGATTGAATCCCTGCTTCAGGATCCAGATGCTCAGCAGTCCCTATAAATCAGGAATGGGGAATTTCAGACCTAAAACCTGAAGGCAGCCTTCCAGGTTTATCTGGCCCTTGGGAATCTTCCTAGATCATGTCCCACTCTCCAGGCCACATCCCTCACTGACATTGTTCCACATCCTCCTTTAGCCTGGCTGGAATGTGTCCTTGAATTCTGACAGTGTGAATGGAAAAAGGTTCCCCATGCCTGTTATAAAAGCAAGGAGTTGAGTCTGCTGGCAGGCTGGTCAATAGCACACACCTCTTCTTGTGCCTTTATTGTTTCCACTTCTCTTTGTGCTGTCTTCCTTTCCCAACCCTACATAGGAGCCAACTCCTAGGGGCTAAGGTCCCCTCACCTCTCATAAAATATTTGATGGGCCTTGCCATTTAAATGGTGTGTGTGCCGTGTTTTGTGATCAATTATGTGGTGTGGGGCTTATCTCCCCCCCCATATTTTATTCAAGTTGGCACCCCTGAAACCCTATTTGATTGTCTTCTGTTTGGTCCTCTCCTCCATGGCACTTTGTTGCTTGTCTCACCAAAGTTTTCCTGGTCACAGTCATGCTCAAACGTATCTCCTTTCCTTCATCCTGCTTTGATCCCATGTCCTATCTTGCTCCCTGATACAGGATTAGGAAGGTTCTGTAACACAGGTGAAGACCATGGGAGAACCACAGTCCGTCTTTGCTACCTACAGATACAAGCTTGGTTGTTTGTCAAGGACTGGTGCGTGGAGGACTCTTCTAAGTGAAATGAATACCAGAGAATGGGATGGAGGGGCTGGGCTGCTGCTACGCTGCTTCTGGCTGAAACATCTTGTTTGTATTGGGAGGTTTCCATGTCCCTTGGAACTCATGCAATTCAGCGCATCCTGGGAGAATTTATTTTCCCAGGCTACAACTACTGACTACTCACAGGGATGGGCAAATTCTTCATTGGACATTGTGGAGAAATGATGTTAGCCAAACTACCAGTCATTTTTGCCTGGTGACCCTTCTCCATGATGTACAAGGCTGATCTCACTTGCCCACTTAAGCTTCAGTGAAGGGACTGGCTCATAATCCTTTTAAATGGCAGATTTCTTGTCATTCTCAACTTTAAGAATTGTATTTATTTTAGGGAAGACATTTGGCAGAGCACGTGACTATGGTCCGTAGCCAAGTTCAGTAGCTGGTGGTGGAAAGACTTTTGCTTGAGAGTCACTACCAGAGTAGACAATATTGGGTTAGATTGCCTGGGCTTCTATTTTTCAAATGCTTTAAATCTGGCAAGAGTCCTGAAGTTGTGCTCCTTTTCATTAGATCTGGCTACTTTCAGTGCAAGTGAACTAGTTTTTGACCTTTCCCAAAGTTACCTGCGTGCGTATGCAAATGAGTGGTGCTATTTTAGAAGCATGCTTAGATGTATATGCCTAATGATAAAGTATTGCTTCTGAAGATGAAGCATTTGTACTTTGCGCCCTCTTCTGTTCTCCACGAGATTAAATTCTCTCATCAGAATGAAAGCCGTTTATCATCCTCAATGTACAGATAATATGATGATTGATGGCTTTGCATCCAACTGTATAATATGCAAATATAGCCTTCTGCTTCCTCTTTGGCAAAGCCCTGTGTGCTTCTTTCCATTCATTTCCTAATCCCCTTAAAAAGGAATGTGATATGTGCGTTGTGGAATGTGATCACCACAGGGATTCTGAACTCCCCCTGACCCCCATCCCAAAGAAAAATACTCAGGATTTAATAGTTATTAAGCTTCCTGAAAGGTAGCATTACCAGATTAGGTTTATGCACCAACTTTAGAAATGCAATTATTTCACTTTCTAAGTGCTATCTGATGGTAAACATTGTCTTCATTTATAGCTGACTCCTTGAAAATAATAAAGACACAGCTGTTGTCATCTGAGCCTTATGGAAGAGAGAAACTGTAGATAATGAAAAACGTTGATAATGAATTTTTGTTTCCAGGGAATTAAAATCCCAGAATCACTCAGCTGCTGATGTAAATAAATCAGGATTGCACAACCTGTGATCTAGCAACCTGAACAAAGTCCACCAGCCAGGTGACATGATTAGCAGATAATTGATATGCCCTCTATGGCATAGTCCCAATAGGCAGCATAGCAGCACTTTATCACATCCCTAGTGGTCTGCTGTAAGTGGCTGCTAGGCTGCTTTAGGACTGGTGCTTCCAAGTTCTGCAGACCTGGATTTTTTTTAACTTTTAATTTTAAAAAGGCAGGGTACATAAGGCAACATAAAGGTTTTGCACACTAATACACGGGTGGCACTGTGGTCTAAACCACTGAGCCTAGGGCTTGTTGATCAGAAGGTTGGTGGTTCGAATCCCCGCGACGGGGTGAGCTCCCGTTGCTCGGTCCCTGCTCCTGCCAACCTAGCAGTTCGAAAGCACGTCAAAGTGCAAGTAGATAAATAGGGACCGCTCCGGCGGGAAGGTAAACGGCGTTTCTGTGCGCTGCTCTGGTTCGCCAGAAGCAGCTTAGTCATGCTGGCCACATGACTTGGAAGCTGTCTGTGGACAAACGCCGGCTCCCTCAGCCAGTAAAGCGAGATGAGTGCCGCAACCCCAGAGTCATCCGCGACTGGACTTAACAGTCAGGGGTCCATTTACTTTCATCCAGCACACACCCAAAAGGATCAAAGCAATATGTATTGGAAAAATAACACGCCTGTTGACCATGTGACACTTCGTCAGGGGAGACCATTTCAAAACAATGTCCTAATTGCTGGGCTTGTGAACTCTGATGAGAATGAAGAAGAGTCTTATTTTTTATGCGTATCGCTCCACTAAATATCAGTCTGTACTATTTTGGATTTCAGCATCAACTGTTATACAATGGCCACTTTTTTTTTTTTACAGTCATCTTGCAGAAATAGTGAAATTGCTGCAAAATGACACATTTGAGGCTCTAGACAAATATAACTGGCTAAGCAGAGTGGAATATTGTACAGATCATCCAACTAATTAATATAGCATGGGCAAGAGGAGACTGTCAATACTAACAGATTCAAGGACAATTGGAAATCATTTATTTGGTTTGGGATTTCATCCAGAGCTAAGTAATTCAATAGATTTATTGTCAGTTACCTAAGAAACAAGCTTAGGTTCCTTTTTTGTGTGCGTTAAGTGTATCCAGATTTTATACATGTGCAATAAAAATATTCAAAACAAAATTTATCTAAGAATTCACTTTTAAATATACGCAGTCCTCATTATTATTTTTTACCACCTTCAATTCTTTTGTCAGTCTCCGTTCCGAACGTCACTCCCGTCTGTTAGAGAGCTGCCACAAATTTAGCCTTGAAAGGCTGACATTTAGCCTTTCCTCAGCTTTAGTCAATCAACACTATTCCCTGTCTGAACTTTTGAGCACACTTTGCAAAAATAGTTGGATAGTGTCAGTCAGATCAGCGTTTTGAGATTGACTGTTCCTTTTCTCTCTAGAAGGGAAACGCTGTGGCAAGTACAACTGTTTTGCCTGCTTGTCTGATAGCCTTTCCATCACGAGCTCTGCAGGGGGGGAAACCTTAACACTGTCACATAATGCCTGTGCGAGGAAATTTGTGCCACCTCTGGGGAAAATACCTGCCAACGACTAGGTCCAACCCAAGGTTCAATAAGTAAAAAGACAACTAAAGCACAATAATGAAAAGAAGAGAACTCAGTTTTGACTGTCTTGGAGGGGATTGGCCAGAAGTCATCACTCTATGTGCCAATCAGTGTCTCAGCTGGCGGTCGCTTGGTGTCTGGATTGTTCAGATAAATCTCCTTGACAGACTGGGATACATTTGTACAGCCTGGTGTGTCTTCGGTCAACATTTCTAGTTAGCCTAAGTTCTGGAAATGTGTTTCCACTGGTGACATGTCAGGAAATGGCAAAATATTGTCAG
Organism: Lacerta agilis; assembly: GCF_009819535.1. Classification (NCBI taxonomy): domain Eukaryota; kingdom Metazoa; phylum Chordata; class Lepidosauria; order Squamata; family Lacertidae; genus Lacerta; species Lacerta agilis. The sequence goes on along the minus strand of NC_046318.1, from coordinate 59,280,912 downwards.
GCCTTTTGGAAATAGAAGAAGGCAAAGATTATACATTCTCCAAGCGGTTGGGCTATTTATGTTAACAGTGGAGACAAACACACTAAGCTACATAACAGCTTATTTATGTTAAGAAATAATAAAGCGGCTACTTATTCACCGCACACAAAACACCTAAGGGAATATTTTGTTTCCTTAAGAAAAATGCCACCACATATTTATAGCAGCTCTTTAAAATAAGTCAATTTATTCAGAACAACTCTGTGGAATTGGAACAAGGGGAAATTCTTTAGAATTCACACATTCAGTCTTTGCGTGCTTCTAGGTGGGTGTTTATTATGGGACTAGAGGCTCCTCATGATGCATGCAGGTGGTCTGTAGAGGCCACACAATGTCAGCTTCAAAATGCCAGAGCCATTTAATCCAGATTTACCAAAACAAACAAAAAACCGAGCCCCTGTTGTCAATGACCTGTTTGCAGTATCTCAACAACCCATTAGCAAATTAAGTTCCTGTCTTAAAGCACTGTTTGGCTCATTTCCATGTCTAGTGGTTAAGAGTGTTGGACTAGGAACTGGGAGAACAGGGTTCAAATCCCTGCTTAGTCATGGGACTCACCGGGTGACCATGTCACAGTCTCTCAGCCTAACTTACCTCACAGGGTTGTGGCGAGAATAAAATTGGGAGGAAGTGTTCCAATGAAAGCTTTCTTGAGCTCCCTGGAGGAAAAGTAGGAAATAAATGCTATGGATAGGTAGATAGATAATGTCCTCCAGTTGTCCCCGTTCACCCGGGATAGACCCTCTTTTTGCTACCTGTCCCTGTTTTTGTTTTCTTTCAAATAACTTGTTAAATTTTTGATTGTGTACATTTCTACTTTTGACTTTCTTAAGGATTCAAGCTTGTACTCCCGGCCTAAACTACGTAGATATATCTCTGAGCAATAGGGTGGAGAAAAGCATTGTCATCATTATTCCACCCTTTATCCAAAGATCACAGGGCAGTTTGCATCATAAAAACACAAGTTGCTTCTTGCTTCTAAAGCACATGCATGTAATTTCACACTTGTGAACATTCAAGTTGCCATGTAGGATGCAGCCTAAATTTCTAAACCAGTGGGGGACAAGCTACTATTAATTAATATAGTACATTAATATAGCAAAGTAACGGGGTAGAGTTTTCAGCAAAGTGCCATGGGGGCAGCAGGCTTGAGTAGTGTTGATTTGTATTAGATAAGGGATATTATCTCCCTGAAGAAGCTAGGTTGGCTCCCTCCTTGTTCTCTTTTCGCTGGCAGATGAAGACCTTCTTGTTCCAACAAGATCTTGGGAATTGACTGGTTTTAATGAAAGGGCTGGTGCTGTACTGCTTCTATTGTAATCACCCGCATGTTTAAAACAGATTTTATTTACAGCCAGCTCTCTATTTATGCGCGTTCAGTATGTGTGCATCACACTAAACCCTTAAGTGACCCGAAAAACGTCACGAAAGGGGTGGAATGGGGGCAGGGGTGGAATGAGGTCTTTGCAGGCTCTTTCAATGGTGTTACAAATGTACGCAATTTCACTTAAACGTGCGGTGCCCTGGAACGCAACCCCTGCATAAATAAGGAGTTGCCTGTATGTATATTGTTCTAATTCTATTAATGTTTAATTGTTTTTTAAATATTGTTTTTCTTTTTCTATGCTTTTAGCCATTATTGTTTTGATCCGTAAGCCGCCATGAGTCCCATCAGAGAAAAAGGCAGAGTACAAACAAACAAAATATTATTATTATTATTATTATTATTAATAGCACATCCACATTTTCATCTGCAAAAGGTGCATCACACTTAGTTTCCTTTCGCTATAAGTAGTGCAAAGCTTCATTTCTCTCTCTCTCTCTCCTCCAAAGGCTATGTGTGAAAAGCATTAAGAAATTCAAAGCATGTGTCCTCTGATAATACCACCTCTATTTTCATATGCAAGTCAATTTCTACGATATTGTGCATGCTCACTGCAGAAATGCTCCCACTAAGGGCCTGTTTTCCAGGGGTCACAGTCACTCATTCTGTGTGCATGTGAATTTTAAGGACAATTGTGCCTTGAGTAGAGCATATGCTAGCACCACAATCTGTATGGTAGGAAAGCAGATGCTCTGCAATGTGTGCAGTACGTGATGCTGGTTTGGAGTTCTTTTGTGCCAGACTGCCTTTGGTTTCTCCAGGCAAGTTTGCATCAAAGCATCTGGTTTAGTCCTAAAGCAACAAACCAAATGGGGGGGGCAGTTGTTGTGGGCAGAAATGCTATAACTTTCAGAACAAATTTGTTTTGGGAATACGTGCAAAAGTGGGCTTGCTTAAAAGGATGGGTTTCCTAGACATAAGACTTGCCAGTGTGCTTATCAGAGGCAAGGAAATCCTCAGGCGGACATGGTACTACACAGAGCAATGTTTCTTTGAAAGTTGCATCCATGCAAAAAATAAAAAAATAAGAACAATGTTTGTGTCTTTCTCTGATATTTCTAGCTTTTTCACCCGGGGTGCAAGTTCCACATGATATTGTTTGGAGAGAAAAAAATCTTTCCCCATATGAAAACTAGGCAGTGCTGTCTCCAGCCAGGGAAACAGACAAGCATCAGATTTGGACAGGGTGGCTGTCAGAAATTGCTACCTGTAGGCATCTCCCACCTAGACCACTAAAGGTTTTCAGGCTGTGATAGACTGCAAAATGACAAGATGGATTTGAGTCAGACTGAAAGTCTGGAATGAATACCTGTCATGATCTCACACCTGGACCCATGATCTTCTGATCCAAGATAGCAAAAACTGACACATAGCATTACTGGAGAGACCGGCAGATTGAAATCACTACCTGTCACTTTTTCCCACCTGGAGAAGTAAAATGTTCTCTTGCTCAGTAGTTACAAATTGTAGAAAGTCCGCCTGAACCAGACACACAACAATCAACAGAACAGCTAAGGGAGGTGGTAGGGACTGTTGCCAACTCACCCCTGCACCTTTGAATCAGGCCTCAGAAGAACAGGCAGGTGATGTCAGTCAGAGAACCACTTGCCTGTTTTGTTATTTTGTGGTTGACATAGTGAAGCCCCCTTCCATTCTGGTTGTCTGTGTTTCTAGGTATTTTACAACCATATAGTAACAGTCAACACCTGCAACGTTATAATATAAACAACTGTATTATCCATCATTAATATAATGTTAAGAACATGAGGGGCAGGGGAGCAACTCCCCCAACCAAAGAAATTAATGAACGTCAGAATCTAGATAATAACTGGGATATTGAAGAGAAAATACAAGCTGCAGAGGAATCCCTGGGTTAGCCTATGCAAACTGAACGGCTAGCTTAGGTGCAGAGCCAGTAATAAACAATGGAGTGCCATTAAAGGCATGTTGCCAAGGTGATGGGGGGCGTGATGTCAGAGGAAAATTTGTACTTCTTGAAAATCCAAGGATGTACTGCTGGGAAGAAGAAGGATAACAAAGGCCAGAACTCCATGCGGTGCTGGCTGGAGGAGGCTGCACCAAGAGACCAGGAGCCATGACTTGACTGCTGCTTGCTGAAGGTAAGAGAGGGGCAATGAGAGACACTCTTCTGTGCCCCTTCCACTGCAGACTTTCAGGTGTAAATATGCGTTAATAACCCATATTTCTTCAAGACACTAGCCTATGCTGTGCCTCGCCTGGAACCCCTGGAATCTCGCTCCACTCACTGATATTGCGATGGCGTGTAAGAATAAATAAAAATCCGAAACTAAAGCAAACTAAGCAAAGAGCTGTCCCCTTGTATTTCTGGTTCTCAAATGCTTGTCTGAGTAAAAGTGTCTTAAGATATTACAAGAACTGAAACATCGCCTTTCTGGATCAAAGTATATCTAATCAAATTCTCTGTCTGACATGGGCAGCCAGATGCTACTTGAAGATACCAGCATCTGGTATTCAAAGGTAAACTGGCTCTCAATATGGAGATTCAATTTAGTTAACATTTCAATAGCTGCTGTGTGGCCCTATCTTTCACGATTTCATCTAATCTTCACAAAGTAAGATTTCACATTTGCCTCCACTATGAGGCAATCTTGCGCATGGACAGGATGCAACAATGCAGCAGATGATGGAATAATTTGAGGGAGCCTCTTTTGAACTAGTTGGTGGTATACAAAGCTATCTAATTGCATTGAGTTGGGTTAATGAAATAACAACAACAACAACAACAACAACAACAACAACAACAACAATCAGAAAGGCTGTGAGAAGAATGTAGCACATAAAGAGCCTCTGGAAAAACCCTCACTTTTTAATATGCTCATTAGGTACATGCCCTTGTAACTGTATATTACCCTGCCTTTGTCATGTCTTCTGTATTGCTTTGTTTTAAATGGTTGCCCACCAGCAATGAGTAAAAACAGCTTGAACCAAGAGGCAAAGCGAGCGCATCTCCCGGGTTCAGACTTAGGGTTGTTTTGAGATAAGCAGCATCCTGTCTTTGCCAAGAGGAAGCTAATCATTATGCAAAACTACTCTAGATGTAAGCCCATCTTTATCCGTCTATCTGAAGGGAAGCTAAAATCCGTTTGCTCTCCCGAAACTCTGAATGTTTTAGAAACTGTTTCTGCTGGGAAGCTACAATCAACCCTTGCAGCTCAGCTTTGAATAATATCCCGTGCTCCTTTTCCAGAGCATTAACTGGAAAAACTGTTGCCCTCAAGCTTTCGTTTTGCAGAGAGACAGCACCAGCAGCATAGTTGCATCAGGAACAACAGAGCCTTCAGCTCAATGGGGGAATCAACCCACTACAATTCCATTTTACTCACCATCTGTGAGTAATGTCTGCTACTGGATTTTTTTTTTTTTAATGTTTCTCATTTGCAAAGAAGCATGTATAAATAGCCATTCTACCCTTCAAAATACACAGAAGCAGTAAGTGCAAATGGATTAGGCCACCAGTTCTACACATTACAGAAGGAAATTTCAGATTGAAACATTTTCACAATGGGCATGGTTCCCTTTTCTCCATATTTTGATATCTGCAGAAGATGTTAAGAAGCATTCCAACTCCCTGCCTCTACCCCTGCCCAGGTGAGGGCATCTCTAGAGTTTCTAAACAGGTGAAGATTCCCAGAAGTGATTTCCTTGGCACTGCTGGTCCCAATGGCTTGGTGGCGTAATAGCCAAGCATTCTGCATGGGATTAAAGAAACAGGTTTTTGCATAGGGCAGGTCTTGGGCCATAGCTACAATGCAACACAAAGATTCTATGCTGAAAGGAACAATATTTTAAAGTGGTTGGAGTTGGCTGCATGGTGGTAGAGACCGGGCTAAGGGGGCAAACCTTTGAGTACCTTCTTACACAACAGTTTTGGTGTGCTATTTGGGAAGTGTAAGTGTAGAGAGGAAGAGAAAGATGTTTCACCTGCCCAAAATCTTCTCTCAAAATGTCAAATGACTGAGTAGAGTTCAAAAGAAGGCTGGCCTAAGAGCAATGCTGAAGCCAGTCTCAAACATTCCTATTTTGCATGGGATTGCATGCCAAGGATCAAGATCACAGCTTGGATTAGGAGTGCTTGGAGCTACAAGGAACCAGGCAGAGGGCCTTTTCGGTAGTGGCACCCGCCCTGTGGAATGCCCTCCCATCAGATGTCAAAGAGATAAACAACCTGACATTTAGAAGACATCTGAAGGCAGCCCTGTTTAGGTAAGTTTTTAATGTGTGACATTTTAATGTATTTTTAAATCTTTGTTGGAAGCCACCCAGAATGGCTGGGGAGACCCAGACAGATGGGTGGGGTACAAATAAATTATCATTATTATTATTATTATTATTATTATTATTATTATTATTATTATTAGGCTCTGGACGGGTCTTCCCACGGGATAATTAGTTTGAAGTTATGGCCCTGAGTATATCTTATTCGCTTCAACAGATATGCCAGCTGCACTGCTTCTTAAAAATAATGTTGTGATTTCCCGATAACCTCCCAATTCTATTACTGACTCAACAAATATTGTGGAGCGCCAACACCCAAAGGCTCAGTCAGCATGGTCAATGGTCAGCAATGGCGGGAATTTGAGTTCAGTAACACCAGGAGGGGCAGTTTAGCCAACCATGCTGCAAATGCTAACAGACGGGGCTGCCACTGAAGGCAGTTTAGAAGCTTGAGTTGGTCCAGAATGTGGCAGCAAGACTGATGTTAACCACAGAGAAGGTGCAACATCAGCTTTACAAAGCTTCTCCTGGTTAGTAGATTGTTTCTGGGCTAAATCCATGGAACACATTCAATATTCGAAGCATAATCTGTCCAGGGCTCAGAATAATCATTTGTCTTCCTGTCCCACATCCCTTCCCCTCTCAGTAAGTAGCAGTAATATTTGGGGACCAGGAAGCCAGGAATGTTAACACCATTTTGCCTGCACTGCCCCCACCCCCAGATGATGGCACCCTTATCAGTTTTTTGGATGTTTGTTTTAAGGTTGTGTTTTACAGCTTGGCTAATTTAACAATCTATGACATTTAAACTGTGTGTAAGGGTTGATGTTGTTTGTCACTATGTTATGTATTTTTGTGTTTTTATATTGTCAACTGCCCTGTGATCCTCGGATGAAGACTGAATAGTAGTAGTAGTAGTAGTAAGCTGTCCTAAATGCTATCTATTAAGTGAAAGGCCAGGATACAACAACAACAACAACAACAACCATTTATTATTTATACCCCGCCCATTTGGCTGGGTTTCCCCACCCACTCTGGGGAATTGTGTGAAATAAATTTCAGCAAGTCCTGTCTGTTATTATACTAGCATTTCATATTTAGTGTGTTCTGAATGTTATTTGGTGGTATTTTTGTAGATATTACTGATGTTGATTATCATTTCATCTAAGCTTTGAATTTTGAATTTTACAGCTATTTTATTGCTGCTTCCCACTTGTGTAGGTTGTAGAAATGGAAAAGTGGTTTGCAACATTGCAAATAAATAAGCAGCAAATGTTTTTTTAAAAAAGATGAATTAGGTACAGAGGGCATGTTTCAGCCTGCAGAGCTCCTTTTCTCCTTGCCTCACCTCAAACAGAGAACTGTAGATAGACATGTCACAATTTTTCCTGTCATTTTTCCAAGCCTGATTAATGAGAAGGAACAGATGTCCAAGTCTATATCTATCGTAGCAGGGAGCTCCCTTTGAGATTTATCCGTGTGTTAAGAATAAGCCTTCCTTGTGCCAGAGAGCCAGAACTAGAAAAGATAGACTTTTTAAAAACTGAGCTGTCCACCATCGTGTGTGCAGAAAACTCCATGAGAGAGCTACAAACATAATACAGAAACTGCCTGAAAATGTACATAATTTTCTAACACTGTGAAGATTTCAAAAGTCAGATTAAAAGGGATTCTGTTAGAAAGACTGGGGAGTGGTATGTCCATCCCCTGCATGCTGTACTATCTAATTTGTGTCCATTTATATTTCAATGTTTTTATTTTATTTTGTGGACTGCCGTGGTGCTTAAAACAGGTGGGGAGTGGCAGATGGATATGCCTAATATTTGACCAAACAAACTCAACATATATAACTATATTGAGCCAACTACCCAAGAAAATGATTGCCAGCAAATACTTATATTTCAAATCTGTGCTGCATCTTTTTTTAAAAAAAAACTCCAATAAAATTCCAGTGGGTGAGAGCCAAAGTAGCAGTCTGCTAGTGCAACTACAACTCTGCTGTCTTGGTCTGCTTGTGGTCCCCTCTTCTGGTTGATTATTTCAGCTCAAAACTCACATTAAGAATTATTTCATTATTTCAGCTCAAAACTCACATTAAGAAACTCACATTAAGAACTCCTAATAATCTTAAACTCCATTGCTATGCCAGTTCAAAACAAAGTGGGCTGCTGACAGATACATGATAGAAGCAGACTGTTATACAATCTTCTTTTACTGCACGTTTATTTGTCCTTTTTAAACAAATGCTCAATACTTTGCCTTCTTTTCAATTGCTTTTCCATGTGTTTTTATGCCCTCCCTTTTTAGAAGTACCAGTGCCATTGGTTAATAAAATAATAAACATTTAGTGCATTAACATAGTTTGGAAATAAGTGGACAGTCCTCATTAATTCATGCGGTTTTCACAATTACATTAATCATAACGAAGTAATTCACGTCATACTTATGTGAACGTGATATATAATTTATGGGAATTGCTTGGTAATTTTGCAATTAAAATACAATTATATTAAAACGTTACCTACCATCTAATTTCTTTTTTTAAAAAAAAAATTATTTATGCCATTTTAGCATTAATTATAGAGGGATTAGCAACATTCTTAGTTTGAAAACACCATGTAAGCAGAAATACTTGCACAATGAAATGCTAATTAGTTTCTAGGGAACAGCATTCAGTGAGACAAATACTCTGGAAAGTAAGTGTTGGTATTGAAGCAGATGGAAGAAACTAAATCATGCAAGTCAAACATCAGATATTTCATTTGCACACCTATCTGAGAAGTCGTTCTCCATTGGGGGGCGGGCGAGAAGGAACACTATATACGGTAGATTACATCAGTCAAGCCCAACCCATAGTCTTTCAGATGTCTTAATTCTGAGTGTATTTTGGGTCAGCATTTGAAGACATATTGGCCCATTCCCAAGTTTCTCCTTGTAGTGCTCTGTTACCATTACACTCTAACTGCTGTCTATACAAATATCATTGCCCCAGCATTCTTCCTCTTTGTCACTCTGTTCTTAACATAAGATCCTATCACATTCCCAAAATTTAACCACACTGCAGTAGTACCTTGATTTTTGAACATCCCCGTTGACGAAAGTTTTGGTTTCTGAATGCTGTAAACACGGAAGTAAATGCTTCGGTATTCAAACGTGCCTCGGAAGTCGAACATGAAACGCGTATTCCGTATTGAGTTTTCTGTTTTGAGGCTTCCGTACTGAGTTTTTGGTTTTCGAATGTTTCAGAACTTGAACAGTCCTCCGGAATGGATTACGTTTGAAAACCGAGGTACCACTGTATAGTATGGTTAAGAAGCAAGGTCTACTCAGGCAGATTTAACTGAAGGGATGGAGCTACATAAGCATGTTTGGCTTAGTTCTTAATGGCACTTTTAGTCCTTTGGAACAAAGTAGATGAGCTGCAATCTCGGATATGGTTCAGGAGGCAAAACTCTTGGGATCCCTGGTCAGTTTAGCACCCATCCTGAGGATGTGTCTTTACTTTTTCCACTATCAGCAAATGTGATTGCCAGAAGCTGCTTTATACAGAGCCAAACCATTGGTCCAGTTAGTTCACTACTGTCAACATTGACTGACAGCAACTCTCCAGGGTTTAAGACAGGAGTCCTTCCTAGTCCTAACTGGAGGTACCAGCCACCCACTTCCCATTACCTAATACCTGAGTCCTATGTTGGGCAAAATATTCCCAATGACCTTTGTGGTCCCTTCCAACTCTAATTCTATGATGCTGTTAAGTGAAGATGGAAGGAGCTGAACTTGGGACCTTTTGCATGCTTAGAATGTGCTCTGCTGCATAGCTATGGGCCCCCACACAGCTGCTTCTTATGCACGTGAAAAATATTGTAACGTGTAATAAACTTTGCCAAGGTGGTTGGCCTAAACTTTTATCAGTGGCTAAACTGGGTGTTTTTCCTGACCCCCCCCCCAAGCAATTATGCTCTCAGCTATGGATACAACAGTATTCAAAGAATATTTCCACCATATCAGAGAATCTGTGAACAAATTATTCCGAAGCCTTTGTGCTGATAACTAACAAATAAAACTGAATTCCAAAGCACAACCTGGAGAACAAATCAGCTGAAAGAAATGTAAGATTGTGATCAACGCCTTTTCAAACGAAGCAATGTTCTCCCACACAGAATGTCAAAGAGATCACCAAACAACTGTTGCTCATTGTGCAACATGAATTGTTAACTAATGCTGCACAATCAGAACCCTGCTTTGTTCCGTATAAGGCTTGCAGTCACGATCATCAATGCTATAGCAGTACAATGCGAATGAGTTTTTCCTGTGCTGCAAATATAATAAAGCCTTAATAAAGGCATAAAGATGTGGAAATGCATAAAAGCTGCAGAGATTTGAAATAAGTAATTTCTTATCTCAGCTGCACAAATGTAGGATTTCTTACAAATACAACAGGCAGCTGTGAGGACAAAAGACTGGGAACAGGTAGGCACCGTGCATCTTTGGCAAAGCTTTGCACAAAGTGAACAAGAGCATGGTCATGAATCCAATGGTCTGGAAGCCTTAGGACCGTTTGCTGTTTCAAAGAGCAGCAGGAAGAAAGCACTCTGAGCAATTTGTCCAATGTCACAGCGACTGAATACAAAAGCTACAGAGTGGCATAAATTCAAGTGCCTTGTAATAAAAGACACGTTTTATTGGCTTCACTATGAATGTGGCTTTAAGCAATGATAGGTAAGACTCAATTCAGACATTACAAAAGTAGGGGCGAAATCCACATTGGGGTCCCAGGTTCAAGCCCATCCCCCCTCGGGAGCATGAGTGTCCTCCCATTCCCATATGCCAGACACGAGTGAGGTGTACACAGATAGTGGTTGCTGAGGATCAGGGTTTGTTGACATTTACCCTACCACCCCATGTGCTCCACTAAAGTAGCCTGCTTGTAGAACTAATTGCTTGTTGAACTAATGTGAGATCCACATTAAACCATACGGGTACAATGGTTGTGTTAGCACAAGTACCATTTGTGCACCATCTGAACAATGTCATAGCAGATAGCGAATGCAGTGGCCATCAGGAGCCACCTAAGTATATTTTTGGGATACATCCAATTAACTCCTACTCAGAGTAGATCCCCTGAAACCAGGGGCGAAGGAAGGGGGTACAGTGGATGCGGTCCGTTCTGGGTGTCACCACTGAGGGGGGTGACAAAATGCCGGGCGGCACTCACCACGGGGCCTGCAGCACACCAGAGCCACACATCTCTCCTAGGATAGATACCGTGTCAGGGAGAATTGGGAGGAGCAAGTGACACAAGAGATGAAGCAGGGGCTTGGGAATGCTGCAGAGCCCTTCAACTGCCCAGAGGCTCGGGAAGGAAGCTCAGACTCTGGAAGGGAGGAGGCTTTCAAATCAGCACAGACAAGGAGGCCCCCGTAGTGGAATGGAAGGGGTTAATTAACTAACCTGTATATATTTACCTGAATGTATTGTTAGTCCAGAAGTATAAAAGAATTTTTAAGCTTTGCCTTATGAAACCTCTCTGTAAAGCTGTGAACTTTGATCTGCATTGTACTTCTTTCTGGCAAGCTATGACTAAGAGTCTGGAGATAACACAGAGAGTAACTGTCCTTGGACAGAGAGGAACTGACTGTGTAGGTCAGAGATAGGATGGCCTTGCTGGAGTGCGCATGAACCAACTCAGGGCTAAATGTCCTTTTGCCTTATATGTACAACAGGAAATGTACAACAGGAAATGTTCCTTATATGGACAAGAGGAAGATTTCTGGGGTGGGAAGAGAGCCAGAGAACTGTCTATAAGAACTGTCTGAAAATTGACTAGTTTTGTACTTGCTTGGATGTCTGAACACCGCAGTACCTCTGCATGCAGGAAATAAATCTTTCTCTCTCTGAAGCCAGCAGCCTCAGGTGTCTTTCTGCTTCCATGTTTTCTCACCGGGCGCAACCATGGGAACCCGGAGGGGCAAATAAGGCTCCAATAATATAGTGTTTTAAGGTTATATCAACTCTCTCTCTCTCTCTCTCTCTCTCTCTCTCTCTCTCTCTCTCTCTCTCTCTCATAACCTCCTATATCACTGTCACATGATGTGGCGGCGGACAGAAGCTAAGATGTTTTTTAAAAACCATTAGACAAATTCCTAGAGATATTTCCTTACTAGTTACTAATTGATAGCTACTAGCTACAGTGGCTTAATGAAATCTGCATTTTAATACCACTTGGAGCACAATAGTACAGTTTATTTATTTATTTATTCCCATGAGGCAGCCCAAAGTGATGTGCAATATAACATATATGAAATATTCATTCACATATGTGCGTACACACGCAAACGAAAATTTAAAACAATCACATGTATAAAAACATTTTTAAAAAATAAATACAAATATAAAAACAGTTTAAAACAGCAGTACATACATAAAATCAACTCAAGTTCAAGACAGATAGCAACTGAGATGAACTGAGAACTTGTTGAAGGAATAATAATAATAATAATAATAATAATAATAATAATTTATTACTTATACCCCGCCCATTTGACCAGGCCACTCTGGGCAGCTTCCAATTAAATTAAAAACATGATAAAACATCAAATGTATTCAGCAAGTGCCAAACCAGCAGCAACAGTGGGGAAGGTGCCTTTCTGATATGCAATGGGAAAGAGCTCCAGAGAAGAAGTATCTCTCCCCCCCCCACCTTTACCACTTACCACTTTGGGGTATCTCAGGGTTGATAACATGTGAAAATTGCTTAGAACACCGAATGCTTTAAATATTTAAATGGAAAACCTGGAGCCCCAAGAAAAGTAAAATATTTTTTCTTTCCTGCCCACACCGCCGTGTGCGGATGGCGACTATTTCCCAAGCAACTGCTACAATAAATAAAGCCCATAAGTGGCGTGACAGGCAGCCTTTTTCTCCCTCCAGCCTGGCAAATAGCTGCTTGGCATGCTTTAAATATGAGCCCTGCAGAGTAACAGCTTTTAGTGTGAAGGGAAAAATGCTGAGCAGCAGTCAATTTCCAGACTAAATGAGACATAAAGGTCATGAGGAGGAATGGGAAAATAGTAAAGCTGCTTTTACCTAAATAAATAAAGATCTGAATCAGCCATAATCAAGGGATGCATTGTGCAGCACCTGTACAGTTGCATTAAGTGGTTCCTCCAAGAACTACTCTAGGAAACTATTTCGTTGAACCCTAATGGCAGCCATTATTTTCTCCGAATTATGTTTTTCCCGTTTTTAAAAAAGTACATATCTGCATTTAACATAAAATAGTATATTAAAAACTTGCTTCAACTCAGTGGTGGCTTCATCCCCTGCAGCATATGGGGAAATGACATTATTAAGTATAATGGCTGAGTTACAGATTCAGCAAGAAAAACATGCCTAAATTTTAAGAAAGACAATTGTGAGCTGTTACCATATGAAACAGCTGGAGAATGCACCATCCAGTTACTTTTCTTAATTTCGTGCCACTTTCAACGTTGTTAATGCCTGAATCACACTGACGTGTGTGGCAGTCGGCTTGGATTTTGTCCGACCAACTTAATTAGGAGTGACACCTCAATCCTAAATGCAAACCCAAGCTAGACATTAGCTGGGGCATCAGGGAAACTCTGTGTTCAAATTCAAATTCAAAGTTAGTGTTAATCCTGCTGATATCTAAGATGGGATGCTTAGATTTAAGACAGATTTTATATTAAGCAATTTTCAATGGTATTGAGGAGAAATTTAGTGGACGACACAGATCATTTCACCAGTCCAAGGATCTCTATTTTCCTCATTATGCAAGTAAATTACCGGTATATGGCTAAGCTTGTCTGGCTAATCTCTGAAGAACTCAATGGAATTATCATATTCACAACCATAATTCTGCTTCTGCCTTCTACCAACTTTGGAACATTAGAAGCACATATGATGATGCACATCCTGCCCCTCCCCTCTCCTTGTCTGGCATGATTGGGAATATCCATATCCTAGTTTAAACTAACCACAGTTTATCACTGCAGTCAAACCAAGCCAAACTATGCTTAAACTATGGTTTGTTTAAATTAGCCAAAATCTTTCCAGCAACAGTGGATGGTTGGTGATGTTCTGTTAAATATAATGACCTCCACTTTCATATTTTGAATTGCTCTTAATCTGTATATTGTGATATTGCTTTAAGGTTTTTTAAATTAAAGATTTAAAAAATTAAACTATAAAGTCATCTTGGGGCCCTTTCTGAGCCAAAAGTTGACTCATAAATAAATATGACTGTTTGGTCGCCAGATACTATTAATGCACATTCTGCTATAAATTTCCTTATGGGGATAAGAAATCTGCAGCTCTTAGAAACAAAATACCATTGCAAATAAAATAATAAATGCATTAATTTGGGGTCCACTTCCCCTTGCCTTCTAAGTACTGTGTTTTAGGCTGCCATGTGCTCAAGCTTACCCTTGCTATCATGAAGGCTGAAGACTACTACCATTTCAACAGTTGACCAAGTGTTAAGCACAACTGATTGGGGATAGCAGGCAGTCCCCTGGCTCGTATACTGCTCGTATATCCTGACCCATCACATCAGTGTGAAAGTTACAGGTGGGTAGCCGTGTTGGTCTGCCATAGTCGAAACAAAATAGAAAATTCTTTCCAGTAGCACCTTAGAGACCAACTGAGTTTGTTCTTGGTATGAGCTTTCGTGTGCATGCACACGTATCTGAAGAAGTGTGCATGCACACGAAAGCTCATACCAAGAACAAACTCAGTTGGTCTCTAAGGTGCTACTGGAAAGAATTTTCTATTTTGTTTCGATCAGTGTGAAAGTCGCTAATATATATCTGCACACATTGCTACATAAAGTGATATATAACCGCAGTGTTGTTTCATGAAATATTTCCCTTCATGCATAATTCTATTCCAGCAAGCACCCCATTGACGTCAATGAGACTTTGCATAGCTAGATTAAAGAGCTGCCTTCAACTGACTCTGGTGTGCTCTGGGTCTAGCATTCTGCATTTGTATTCCTTGCTATATTGCATGCAATTTCAGAGGGAATAAGCATGAAATTACAATAAAAATATGACGTCGCAGATTCCTGAACTTCAGCACCCTTCCAATTAACTGAATGTGAGCTGTAACAGAAAGAAGCTCTTCAAATTTAAGCTCTGTGCCAAGTATAGCTGTTTCATGAGCATGGTTTTAAGTCCTCTTCCAACACCGTGGCTATTAATTTAGTTAACGTTCTATCATTATAAAACCAGGCCACTTTTGAGGCTTTCTAATAATGAACTAAGTGAAATTCTTTGCTAGTTTTCAGCTGGGGTGGTAAATAGTGGCAAATGGCCTGAATAAAATATTTAAATAGATACAGATATATACATAGATTTTCTGCACTGAGTCATATCAACAGGATATATCATACTGCTTCTGGCATTGTTAGTGCTTTCCGCCCCAAAGCATTTTATAAACTCAAAAGTAACATTTCTGAAAAATTCTAAAGACTACATGATAGCAAATGCTGGTATGAAACAAAATCCCTAACACTGTCTATCTAACCTAGACGGTGAATATATTTTCTTACTGATAGTAGTATGACAATTGTGTGCAATATTCAAATGAACCTAAGGTGTTCTTAAAAGGAGCAGAGTCAGAATTTAAAAAGCCATATAAAGGACAGTTTGTTCCCATAGTATTGAACCATGGTTAAGTATTATGTCTAAATGTGGCCATACAATACAACAATTCAACTAGATAGCAGAGCACTTTCATGTCACCTGAGAGGCTGTATTTGTGTTGACAACATCTCCAAAATGGCGAGAAGCTTACAGTAATTTGAAAAATACCTTCTGAGGCTATGAAAGGAATAGCCTTATTATAAAGCACTTCATCTTTAGTGAATATGTTTTCAAAATAATGGATTAAAACCAATATACTGAGGCGATAGCCCTATACATACATACTTACCTGTTAAGTCCCATTGAAATAAGTGGGGCTTACATCTGAAGAGACACGAACATGATTCAGCTACTGCGGGAGGGATACTGCCTACTATTTGTGCCCTTCCATAAAATGCTTACAATAATAAAAGAAATACCATTGTTTCAGGTTGAAAAGGAGAAGATCTAATAGGAGCCGACGAGTCTTCTTACATAAAACCAAACAAACAAAACACAAATGTGTGTCTTGTTCTCAAAGATGGACAGATAATTTTTCAAAAAGCATTCTTTCCCACAAGAGGTGGTCCTTGCCAGTGAGCAAGATGCCAAGCCTGCCTAAAACTACTGATGCCCCGTATTGCTATCACTCTTTTACTAGCCCTTCAGCCAAGCCAGATGAAAACAAAAGCAGTAGCTTGGGAACACAAAAAGACACAGCCCATTTCTTCTAAAGCAAAACACTTACCAGCTGGTTGCAGTGTGGGGTGGGAGAGGAATGGGAGGAATACTTGAAAATATAGCTGATATATGACAGGGCTGGGTGAGGACCAGGTGTCATAGAACTGAATCCAGGTAAAGCTGCACCAAACCTTAAGGCAAGGTGCAGCACCCATCATCCTTCACGATTGGCCAAGCTGGCTGTGACTGATGGGAACAGGAGTCCAAAAACGCCTGGAGGGTCACAGGTTTCTCACTCTGGGACTTTGATTTACTGTCCCTGATCTTTCATCCTTGTACCACCATAAAATTCTGCTGTCCTAGTTTTACTGGGCTGTTTTGCCATTTCAAAAGGGGCACTGTCTCATGTGTTTCTGGGCAGCCTTCTAGTCAAATGCTCTTTCCCTGCCAAATCTCATTTTTGAAACACAATACCATGCCCCCTCTAGGGCATACACACATGCAATTCAGTTTCTCAGCTCATCCCTAAATTTCTGCCTCCCCAAAACCCAGAGACATTTAAAGTGGGAAATCCGCTGGCCAGACCAGTGCCATATCATTAACAACAGACCACCCAACAGCCTGCTGTGAGAGATGTGAGAAGCACTTTGAGGGCAAATCACTTGAATCCATGACAAACTTGATGCTACAATTAGTTTGGGCCTGTTGGAGGTCACTGTAGCACCATTAACTTAGAACCTGTGGATCCGTTTCAGTTGTGGAAGCCTGAAGCTTTCAGTGGTGGGGCTGACTACAAGCGCTTCTTGAAGAGGTCTTCCTTGCATCCAAAGATTTGAGAGAACTATCCAGTCTCTAATATTCCCTTCCTGGGCAAGGTGACTGAGAAGCTGGTGGCCATCCAGCTACTGGTATGCCTGAAGGAATCAGATTCTCTGGATCAGCCTTTCTCAGCCTTGAATTACCAGAAGTTGTTGAACCACAATTCCCATCATTCCTAGCTAGCAGGACCAGTGATCAGGGATGATGGGAATTGTAGTCCAACAACATCTGGGGACTAAAAAGTTGAGAAAGGCTGCTCTAGACCCATTTCAGTCTGGTTTCAGGCCCAGTTTTAGAACCAAAATAGCCCTGGTCGCCATGACTGATGACCTTTATCAGGAGAAACAGGGGAAGTGTGACTGTTGGTTCTTCTTGATCTCTCAGTGGCTTATGGGGTGTGAGAAATTGGATGCACTGTATATGAAGGTGTGATTATACAGGAAATTTCAGGGTCATTACCAGAAAGCAGTACTAGGAGACAAATGTACTATGTGGCTTTGAGCTGGTGGGTCCCAGAAGGGTCCATTTTGTCTCCTATGCTTTTCAATTTCTATGCAAAGCAATTGCAAGCTCTCATCTGTGGTTTGGAGCATAGTGTTATTGGTATGCTGATGATGCACAGCTCTAGCTGCCCGTTCCATCTGAATCAGGAAAGACTTTGGAAATGTTGGGCTACTGTCTAGAAGCAGTGGTGGGCTGAATAAAGTGAATCGTGACAGCAAATATATTCTGTGGGTGGGTTGTTCCTGTGTCTAGAATTAGGTGGCAGGTGCTCTGTATGGGGAGTTGGCATAAGGCACCAGGCCCATTGGCAGACCAACTCTGTATTACAAAAGTGTCTGCAAATGTGACGTGAAGGCTGGCAGCAACATCAATCCTGCCATGTGGGAATCCCTTGCAGATCAGCCACAGGGCCTGGAGACAGACAGGCTGTGTATCCATAGCAGTGATCAGAGAAGAATGACCACTGGGAAGATTGCAGAAAGTAGAAATGTCCTGCACAACCAGAAGCCTTCATCTGCCCCAGCTGCAACAAAACATGTCTCTCCCGTATCATTCTCTACAGCCATAGCAGGTGCTGTAACCTTCCAACAGTTTGATTTCATCCCCAAAGGCACACTCCTCCTTTATCTCCTGAGACAGATGGATGCCAACCATATAACTATATATATATATGTTGTTGTTGTTGTTTAGTCGTGTCCGACTCTTAGTGAACCCATGGACCATAGCACGCCAGGCACTCCTGTCTTCCACTGCCTCCCGCAGTTTGGTCAGACTCATGTTGGTAGCTTCGAGAACACTGCCCAACCATCTCGTCCTCTATCATCCTCTTCTCCTTGTGCCCTCCATCTTTCCCAACATCGGGGTCTTTTCCAGGGAGTCTTCTCTTCTCATGAGGTGGCCAAAGTATTGGAGCCTCAGCTTCAGGATCTGTCATTCCAGTGAGCACTCAGGGCTGACTTCCTTCAGAATGGATAGGTTTGATCTTCTTGCAGTCCATGGGACTTTCAAGAGTCTCCTCCAGCACCATAATTCAAAAGCATCTATATCTATATCTATATCTATCTATATATCGTCTGCATAATGCACCATTTTTTTATTTGTTTAAATCATCTTTTCATTGCTCATGAGTTCATTCATCTTCAGCAACTGATAAAACTACTTTCCCTTCCATCTTGTTTTTAAGTGCAAACCTAAAGTACTAAATATTTTGTTTTGTTATTAGTTTCATATATATATATATATATATATATATATATATATATATGAATAGAAATAGAAATACCAGGCTTCTTTACCTGCAGCAATCCCATGTCCATTAAAAACACAGCCCCTGATCTCCTTCATTATGCTTACATAGTTATTCATGGAAGCAGGATAGTGGGTATAGCCAAATAACAGTGGGTGTGATGTCATTCCCATCATTCTTCAACAAAAATTGTCTGTGTTCATTTGTTTCTCAGATTGAAGGCAGCACAAGACCTGTTAAAATTTCTCCAAATCAGCTGTTTCATGGGGGGGGGGGGGTTGCAGGCTTTGATTCATGAAGTGTTCTGGATGTACTAGTAACACAGTTAGAAAATATAGGATTAATAAATCAAATGCACACCAAGCTTGGGTTGTGCAGGGGTCTCATGGGAGTGATGACTCAGTATCTTAACTATTTTTAGCACCATTTATTTGGCAGTTTATTGTCATTTCTGGAACACGGTCTGCAAGTATTTTCATGTTTTGCTTACAAAAATTTCAGCAAGTAGTTCATTCTAATGCTATGCAAGGATAGCATGCAATGTGCTAAACTACTCTACATGCAGTGTACAAGTTTGCTGCAGAGGATACACTCCAACAAGGTGCTGGGTGTTTCCTACATGAGATTAGGCATGTGATGACTAGAGGCTTGATGAATCTTCTCTGTAAAGGTGTCCTGGCTCTAGAATGTGTACCTTAGGGCCAGGTAACTGATGTGTATATTTTTACATCTGAAAAGGAAGGCTAGTGCGGCTAGTTTTCTGAGTTCCTGTTCATTTTGAAGCCAAAATCTGGGATGGCATTTCCCCTCCAAAATTTCACTTTTTCTAGGACCACAATCTCATGCAGCGCTCCCAAACATGCATTTTATGGTGCATTACCCCAAAAAAGCACTTGGGGGGGCAGGAACTACAGCATGAAATCACACAAAATCACAGTAACCAAAATGGCTGTCATGCTCTCGCGATGCAAAATGGGATGTCCCGGTTTTTCCAGGACAGTTGTGGGAAATTCCAGAGTTTATGCACTGTATTAGCTCATAAGGCAATGGAAAACCATCTCCCTGACCTGGCTGTGAATGACTTTCTCCAAAATTCTCACAGCCAGGTATGTGTTTATAATTATATAAACACTGCTGATTTAAACGGACTGGGCTATATTTAACAAATTACAAAACTATACAGATATATTTATACACCAGCCTACAGGAAATTCTCTCTTGATATATTATGGCCTGGTTCAGACACCTGGTAGGTCCCAGACAATCATTCATGGAATAGCTTGTGGCAGTTGATAAGACTGCAGCCCAGTGTGTATCATAGGTGCCAACTCTATGAACTGCTTTGGATTCTACATTTATCGTTGTTTGGTGTACAAGTTGTCATGTGAACTCAGTGCTTCTGGATAGGGCAGCTTGTAAATCTAATTGATAATTCACTAGATCATCAACTGCTGGGTTAAATGGGCTCATAAAGGTAAAGGTAAAGGGACTCCTGACCATTAGGTCCAGTCGTGTCCGACTCTGGGGTTGCGGTGCTCATCTCGCTCTATAGGCCAAGGGAGCTGACGTTTGTCCGCAGACAGCTTCCAGGCTGACCTTCTGATCGGCAAGCCCTAGACTCTGTGGTTTAACCCACAGCGCCACCTGGGTCCCTACAAATGGGCTCATAAAGACCACTAAAGTTTTGATTTTTTTTAGACTGCATAAATAGGCTACTTTAAAAAACAAACTTGAATATTCAACTTATTTGCTAGTAACCAATTATGCACCGTGGAACTTTCTTTCTTTCAGAAACGAGAAAGCAACTGTTACAAACATGTGACACGACTAGCACTGTCTAGAGATTCAAAACTGTAGTGATGAATTGATTCACCCTAGAAATTACAGGCTCCGCAAACAGGGTTGGAATGTTTTTCTTCCATGAGCCACTGCGAGCAGGAGACACTAAAAAGAAGTGTTTGGGGCAGGGGCATAAGATGTGAAAAGGGGGAAATGGCTCTACTGCCACATCAGGTATATGTTGAACTCTTACTAAAAGTATTCTTTATTGCCTGCCCCACACATTGTATGTTTTCTAGGCTTGTCATGATTTAGAAAGCTCCTGCAGGGCTCCTGTACTTCCCAAGAGGTTGTGCAATAGAGTGCGTTGTCCAAAATAATTATCTGTAACCACCGTTTTACCTGAGGCCATATGTCATTCTGTGCTCACTAGGTACTTGGAGACTGTGTCTAATTTGGACCTGAAGGCAGGCGAACGTGAATAATACTTACAGAGATAAAACAGGATGAAAGCCACCGTGGAACTAATTTATTAGTTTTAAAGGACACCAGCCAAAGAAACTGTAGTAAGTCCTTTGTTATTTATTCCAAGGACTTGAATGTTTCTCTGTGTTGGATTTCTTAGCTTTTTTTGTTTTTGTTTCTTTTAACAAGGAATTATGAATATATTTAGTAGCTTTAATGTATTCCTGCAAAAAGTTAGACCTTACAATGTACTCGTGTTAAATTCTAGATTATCGTGTGATCTTGCATCGGTGTAATTGGCTATAAGTGGATTTACAACAGAATAAAAGTGGTGGGATCAGAAGATGAACCAAACCCTACAGGCAACCTATTTCAATGCATCTAAAAAGCAGACATGCCTGACTCATGCATAGTAAGAAATGAGAAATTAACCTCTAAAATAAGTTCCATTCGTCATGCTGTCCCCTTATCATTAAATCATGTAATCACATAATGTTAACTTACACCCTAAATCATTCTGAAAATATTTGTTACGATTCAGTAGTGTCTAATGGGTGCAGGTGCTCTGATGGGCACAACTAAGGATACAGCACCCAAGGCCACTTCAGTCACTTCAATGGAGGAAAGGAGATATTTTGAATAAAATAGGCCAGATCGCACACAAGAGAGGTAGAAACAGTGGGAAAACGTCATGATGAAAACGGGTTTTTGGATCAAGACAAATGCCACTGAAATGTGAAACAGAGTGAAATCAACAGAACTACTTCAAAATAATGTGTTTAGGTTAGGGATTATTTGCTCAACATGATGTTGGCTACACCACTTAGCCAAACTGTGGTCTTCAAGAGATTCTTTGTATGCCTTTTATTTGAAAACTTCCTTGAAAATTAAGTTTGTCTCTGAAAAGCCACTGCAAATATATGACAGGTACAAGAGCAATAATTGCAAGGTGGAGTCATTGCTGGAGGAATCATTACCTTTCAAGTTAATGTTGGCTCACATCCTTTAATACACATAGTGAGGCCTGAAACTCTCATAGGTCATCCTTATGGCTCTCCAGTGAGGCAGCAGCCTATTGGATTAGGAACTCTTAGTGGTCCTTCACAAGCAGCTGCTGCCTGCCCCCATGGAAGGGTCAATTAATGCTGCACAAGCACACTTAAGACATTGATTCAGGGACAAGGAGAAAGAGAGAGAGAGCAGGGTTTTGGATTATGACAGCAAAGTAGGTTACTCGAAAGCCAGGCAAACCTGGCAGGAACATGATGAGAATTTAGCTGCAAAACCTCCAGCAACTGCAGCTGTAAATAAAACTGATTCACTGGCTGGAGCTGTGAACCTGTTGCGGTGGCCAGCACAATTCTGATATCCCAGTAACAAAAGTCCAATCAATGTAACTATAAATAAAGATATTTGTCAGGCTCTGGATGAACATGGATGGTCCCTTGCAAAATATTAATTTAAAGTACAGTATAATCATTGTGGGAAGAGTCTGTTCTCTGCTGTGTCCATCCATGCAATTTGACTGAAGGAAATTCTAACACCTCAGCTGGATACAGATATGTGGTAAATTTCTCCTCGCTGCCTGGGTTCTCTGTGTGGTTTGCCTTCTGCGGTAAAGAACTTCTTGGCAAATTGTTAGTATTCACCCTTAATTAATCTGTATTTTCTCATGGTAATAGTAATTCCTAATACTTACTACTCACATATTGTTTTTAATAGGCACTCTACACTTTTCACTCACATATGTTTAGTCCCAGAAACACCCCCTTTATTTATTTATTTATTTATTTATTTATTTATTTATTTATTTGCATAATTCATATATCACATTCTCATCACAGATTTATGTTCCCAGGGCACTTAGAAGATAGTGAGAAAGCAAAAGTAAAAATTTATAAGCTACTACTGATAGAATGAAACATGCAAACTATTGCAGCAAATTAAAACAGCTGCTCTGCGTTAAATAATGCTTACATTAAAAATTAATAAAAGCCTGAATGTTTCTCTGGTGCCTAAATGATAGTAATGAGGTCTCTAGGTGAGTCTCCTGGGGGGTGGGGTGAGAATTTTCCAAAAGTGAGGAGCCACCACAGGAAACGCTCTCTCCAGGCATCACCTACTTAACTTAAGAGAAAGGGAGCACCCAGAGGAAGTAGGCCCCAGATGCCTGTCTCAATGGACAGGCAGATTGATAGGGAAGAAGGCAGTCCAGCAACTATATGATATGGTAGACTAGCATTATTATCATCATCTCCATATTACATATGAGAGCATCAAGGCAGAGGTTGCCCATGAGGTCATGCCTAAAACCAGGTCTGAACAAGTGACTGTTCTTAATCTAACTGCACATGTTAGCTTGTATTTTTCTCCAATTTATTTACTGAGCTACATGGACCAATGGACTCAGCATAAGGTGGCATTGTATGCTCCTTCCCATGTAATTTTAAAGCTAAAAAATGAGAGAGAGATATAAACAAGTTGCTATACATCAGTAGAAATATGCTATGAAAGCCATTCAGTGAAATTTGTGGCTTCTGGGCAGCAAACCAGCATGCTAATGCATACAGTGCTTCACAATTCTTGGATGAATTTTATGGGTCACCAGACGGGATAAAGCTTTCTGAACTAAGTTCTTAACAACCGTATTTCATTTTACCTCATTATTTTGTCTTGCATGTTATCATGTGCTATCTAAGCCACCCTCCCCACCCAAAATACTAAAATATCTCATGTCAGCAACTGAGAAGTGTGTAGAATTTGTACAGATTAGAAAAAGGCTCAACCACAGAAAGGTATACTGAAAAGTAGGAAATAGTTGTTGGGGTTGTAATGCACACTGAGGTTCACTAGGGTGAAATCTGTGTGAGCTGGGGATGTCATGTGAATGGAATAAAACTATTTACTGTGTTTTGAAATACTTTCCTTACAGATAATTTTGATGACTTTCCTACCTGAGGAGAAGTGTGTCCTTCACTGAATTGAATCCTATGTGGTTGTTGGGTTTCCCCCCCTCTCCTGTGGGGTGTGTGTGTGTGTGTGTGTGTGTGTGTAGCAGCTGGTGTACCTGTAACTAGCTGATTCTCTGTTAAGTGCCATTCCCATCTTTCATTTTCATTCTCTTGCTCAAAATCACAACCTCCCAAAGGTGCTTTTTCTTTAAAAACACAACATTAAATCTGCACACCATGCATAGTTTGTCTTTGACATATACACACAGTAAATATGTACACCCCCCCAAAAAAAAATCCTCACTCATTGTTCCCACACAGAAACTGGAATATTATTTATTGGGTGATTTAAGTAACGGGTCAATTAATGCAGCTTACTGAATGCCCTATGTGCATTTATTTGAACTATTTATATACCATAGTCTCCAAGTTGTGAATTATAAAGTTAGAAGATGCAACAAATCTAAAAACTGGTTTGAAGTCCATATTGTGCTATCGGTTTCATAATTTTTGATCTGGCAATATATTGCAAATCTTGATGTGTGTGTCCTATGCAAAGATCATGATGCAGGAAAAATTGGGAAGCCAGCCAATGCTTCTACATAGCTCCATCCTTATTTTGGACATTGTGATCTATCAGTATATTACGATGTTTAGCTGGTGATATACTGCGATGTTGAAAACTGGATATTGCCCAGCCCATAACTCAATATCTATGTCAACCAGGAATCACCAACGTGGCACCTGTGGGTGCACATACACCCATGAGGGCCTTCTCTTGCACCCTCATGAATTAGATTTGGGGGAAAAAAAACATTCTGTTGTAGCCAATAGATGGTGGTGCATGTGGTGTGTGTGTGTGCACTTTATCTGGTTTGCAAAATTGCTAATGGGACCAAAAAGGTTGCCAAGCCCAGATGTACACTGTCTTGTTAGTGTATCCTAAGCATTCCTAAATTACGATTGCTACAAGAATGAGGTACAAGTCAAAACAAAGGAGAAGAGTAAATATGTCAGTTGTTTTCATTCAAATGGACACAACCTCCAAGTACATATAGCTGTAGGGAAATGGGTTTTACAAGGAAGAGTAAAAGCATAAACGACAGAACACATGGGATGGCATGCAGATACTCACCGAGAGGTTGCCCCGCGATGATCCTGGCATTCTCTCCTGCCACAGCAGCCCTTGCGTGCCTCTCACTCATATACTGTACAAATGCATAACCTTTGTGCACCGAGCAGCCAACTATTTTTCCATACTTTGCAAAGATCGCCTCTATGTCACCCTTTTTGACAATGGCTGTGTTGAGGTTGCCAATGAAAACTCTCGAGTTGATGGATTTGGGGTCATTCTTATTGGTGACATTACTGGTCTGTGTTTTGCCGGTCATGGTTGGCTCGCTTGACTTCAGCCCTTAAAACAAGACAACAAAGATTTATGTTCACTTGCATATATTCATCTCTAGTTGGGTATGAAGTTTAACACCAACACCAACAACTAATTGAATCTAAATCATGAGGAGTATATAGTTAATGATGACTGACCATTAGAAAGGTCCAGTGAAAATTATCAGAAACCAATTTTAAACCCTACATTTTTATGAATTTAAAACACACTCATAAATCAGGCCTTCTCAGATTTAGCACTTTGCCAATATTCACTGATTTAAACATGAAAGTTCAGTCAGTGGCTTATTAAATAACCATCTTTCCATCATGCAAAATAAGAGACTAAAACACTACTGTGTGTCAATGAAATGAACAGCCAAGGCCAGCTGAGGAGCAAATCTTCATGATGATGAAAAGCTTGCCTGCTTTTATCTGGCTCCTGTCAATCAGCGTACATTATCTTTTCCAGCCAGTTAAATACTGTAGATCATTGCAAGAAGTCCAGAGCAGGTTGACTACAGCTGCTTAGTGCAATCAATATATTTCCATTAGGAGCTAGAAATTTCTTCTTTGCAGAATAGCTCAAAAGGATAAAATTTGTTGTTGTTGTTAGTAGTAGCAGAAATAGGACCAGCAGCTAATTCTCATCAGTGACACAGTAGGTTCTTATCTGTCCATCAAGGCTGCCTCTGTGATTATGTGGTTAGATCCTGGAGATAGAATGGTTTGAATTCTTTGTTGTGACAATGAAACTGATGAGATTCAGTAGTTGGCATGAATAATTGGAACTGAGGTTTATGCTCTTTTTCTTATGAAACTGTTTAAGACCCCCCATACTGTACTGCAATTAATAAAACAATCACTATTTCATAAACTACTATCCTAACATTCCTGAGTATATCCTATCATTTGAAAACTGCTTCTGAATATTTTGGATATGAGCTCATAAATATTTACAGTAGGACACACACTTCTCTCATGTCTGCAATTGTCATAGCAACTGCCCACAAAACACTAGGGAATATTAAGCTATTTCTTCAACTTTTTTAACCACCCCCCCCAAAAAAAAAATCCCTGTAACAATTGTCTTTGCAGGAAAACCACTGAAGCTGTCCTCCTGAAACTTGGCAGGATTCATCACTCAGAAGGGGCAACATTACCTGCAAATTTCATCCAATTCTGCCCCCAAATCAAAACATTACAGAACGTTCCTTAAAAAACACACACACAAACATGCGCGCGCGCGCACACACACACACACACACACACTCACTCTTTAAATGGTCCTAAAGCTATTCATTTGTAATTTGGCAGGTTTTATCTATTCTGGAGGGGCTATTACGCCTGAAAATTTCATTCACATCTTTGGCATATATATAATTTTTAGAAGTTAGAATAAAGTTTTAGTTTACAGTATTCTGTGATTTCTATTAAGTTCCCTTCAATACTACAGAGCAATCTCATGCATGTCTACTCAGAAGTCAGCCCTGTTGTTTTCAATATGGCTTATTACCAGATAAGTATGTATATAATTATCACTTAAAAGATTTTTATAAGTCCTATGTGTATCCAAATATACATGCAAGTAAGTCGCTTGCCAGTTACACTAGTGGCCAAAATTGTGGAAACCTTTTGGAAAAAGTGTATTCCCAAGGTTTGATGGCTCATAACACCACTTTCTTTTGAAGTAATATCATAAAATTATATATCAATGGAAAGATAATTTAATTTATGGTATTAATCTGAAAAAGTGGTGTTATGAGCCATCAAACTTCGGAAATACGACTTCCGGCGAGGTCGCCATCGCGGGCGGTCGTGGGTTGCCTCGGCAGCGAGGCGACCCAGTCCAGCCCGGGGGTTGGAGCCCTGCTACCGCTAAGCGGGGCTCCGGTGAGGCGCGGGAAGAGCGTCCCGCGCCTCGGGCTCCCCGGCGGGCCCGCTAGGCTCCGTACCCTTCCCTCGTTCCCCCTGTAAAGGGGGAGTGGGGGTGAAGGGATCGCGGAGCTGGGCCATTAGGGGACATGCCCCAACCGGGCGGAAAAGCGGCGGTCGCTGCCCGCGACGAGCGACAACGTTCTCCCTCTAGAAGATGAAAGGAAAAGAAGCCCGGTGGCTGTGAGTACTTGATTGGATTAATCTGTGGACTTAACGATCCGGGAGGTTTCAGGGAAAGGAAGCCTGCCTCCCTCCCTTCGGTGGCAAGAAAATAACGGTTTTTGATAGACTGCTGCTACAATGATGGTTACAATGTTTTGATTTTTTGACAAGTGAGACTATTTAGATTCCCCTTCGGGGAGGAAGATGATGGAGAATATCCCTTTTTAAAGTTGTGGTCTTTACGCCCTGGTTTCAGGGGAAATGGCTGCGAAAGTCTGAGTTGGAGTGGAAAACTACTGGCATTAAGATGGAGAAACATTGAAATAGAAACTGAAATTTGACACCTATGCCCGCTTCTACCATGTTGGGCTTTGTTTTCGAACTTGTTTTGAACTCTGGATTAACTGATGAACAAAGGATTACTTTTCTGAAACTGGAACTGCTTAACCAGAAACTGATGGTCTTGAACTGGGACATGAAGAAAAATGTGCTTCCCACAGAGGAGACCTTTCAGGTTATTGATACTATGGAAGAGAGCCTTGGCAAAGAGCTGAAGGGGATGATTGAAAAACAGAGAGAGATGGCTTGGCGACTCTGGGAAAAAGAAACGTCCTTTGGGGGTGGCAGACCCGGGACGGTGAAGATTGTTATATCCAGCCCTCGAGGTGAGAGCTCGGGAGTGATGGGCAAAAAATTAAGATGTCTACAAATAGAAGAAGAATGCAGCATTGAACCGGAGAAGCTGGAAGAAGATGAACTGTGTACCCTGATGCTCGAGGCAAGGACTGTTGTGGACTATGTCTGGATCTGTGGACTTATAAGAAAAGAGGACAATTTGAGGAGTGGTTCCGGAGAAAGGTGGAGAAGGACAATGGTTAGAGGGGGGATAGGGTGAACTGTATTAAGCGTAAAATATAAATGGTCTGTTATGGTAACCTGAAATCGGTGTGTCAAGATATTAAGTCTTTTTAAATAAGAAAAGGGATATTTTGAATTTTTTGTTATTAGCAGCAGTTTAAGGGAAAGAAGAGGTTTGTTTTGATTTGATATAAGAATAATATGTTAAGATATAAAGTTTTGTTACTAATTATTATGAAGTTACAATATGATTTGATTTTATCCAAGATAAAAGTGAGATATTATTGTAAATTGAAAATAAGAACTTAAGAGGATTGTTTAGATTTAATTTTTTTTTAAATGAGTTTAATTTTTAGAGAGGTGAAGTTATTAAAGTAGAATTTGGATTTGAAACCGAAGGAGAGAAGGCAGGGGAAGTCAATTGTAAAGATTCGGAACAAGAATTTTTTGTGTGTCTGTGTGTATGTAAACAAGAAGAAGAATCTTGGTTATGTTTGTATTTGTTTTGTATAATTGTGGGTGGGTGATTGTTTGGGTAGATGTAGGTGTGGGTGTGGGATTATTCTTTGTTATGAAAAATACCAATAAATTCTCTATTAAAAAAAAAAAAAAAAACTTCGGAAATACACTTTCTCCAAAAGTTTTCCACAATTTTGGCCACTAGTGTAACTAGAGGTCAATAATGTATTTTCAAGCCAGCCATGTGGCTTTTCTATTGGCCAGAAACTACTGCATTCACACACACATTTCCTAATACTGAAAAATGACTTTGGTGAGGAAGAGGCCATTTATATAGCAATTAAGTACATCACATTTATTACAGGGTACAGTTAAGAGTTATGTTACTGCTCTGTTCTGCTTCATTGTGGTCATATTTTACATCTTATCGCCACCATTGCTCAACTGAGGCTTAAATCTGGGATGCTATTCTACACACTCATTTCTCAAGTGGAAAAATGAACAAGTGGTGAAATCCCAAAGGATTATTTTTGGTAGTAATTCTTTAGCCCATTTCACACAAACACCAAGTAGCATGGAGGTCTCTTGAAATGAAACAATTTTGGCTCTGAATCACTACACCACAAGGATGTTGATAATTGAGAAGCTCTACTTCTCCTTTTCACCTGCAGGTATAGGAGTGGATGTGCTGGACCATTGTCTTGCCTCAGTAATGGACTGGATGAGAGCCAACAAACTAAAGCTCAATCCAGTTAGGACTGAGGAACTGTTAGTGGGTGGTTTCCTAGACTGGACGGATAGCTCTTGATGCGGTTACACTCCCTCCAAAGGAGCAGGTATGCAGCCAGGGGGTACATCTGGATCCACTGCCGTCACTTGAGACTCAGGTGGCCTTGGTGGTGTGGAGTGCCTTCTATCAACTTCTGCTGGTGACCAAATTGCATCCCTTATCCCCAACCCAATCCTTAAATTACAAGGGACTTGCATATATTCTTTATAATGTGGCCTAGTGGCCAAGTGCTCAGAAAGCGGAGTTTTCTATAGATCAGTATCAAAAGACATTGTGCTGAGCCACCTGCAACACAGCAGCTTCATGGAAAATGGAATACAGGAAGTTCAAATGCATGTATCAAGCAACTGCACTCCAGGATTTCATGCAGGAATCTTTCCCATCACCTGCAGCCTGATTCTTTTAACTGAAGATACAAAGAACTGAACCTATACCTTCTGCATGCAGAGTGTATGGTCCACAGCTAAGTGATGGTCTCATAAATTTGCAGACTGAGCAAAATGGCAATAGTGAAGTAGGGTGGGTGGCCGCTGAATGGTACTAGGGCTGGGGAATAATGCATCTATATACTACTCTGAGACATTTAAACTAATCATTAAGCTGGCTATAACAGATTGTTAGTATTTTTTCTCTCTACAGCTTATTTGGGTTTACACAGTTGTTAAAAAAACCAATTAAATTTGTACAGTACCATCTATGAGGAGGGTATCTTCTACAGCACAATAAGAAACATGTGCATGAAAGAGGAAACTTAATGCCTGAAGCAGTAGCACATGAGCTATTATGTGCACACTTCCATGGATCTGCTTTGCCTCGCCTACTATACTTTGTTTAGAAAGCCATCCTGACTGGGGTGAGTGTGTGAGTGTGAGTGTGTGTGTGTGAGAGAGAGAGAGAGAGAGAGAGAGTGAACGAGCCTTCCTTATAAGGAAATGGCAATGTGCTTGCCATGAGCAGAACAATTTTTAAAACAGTTCAACTCAGCCCCAATTCAGGTCTGCAATAGCGTTTAGAACAGCAAATCTGGGTCAAGGTGAAGGAGTATTTTCCAACATTCTGCACATGAAAACAAGGACACCCTTGAGGACTTGTAACACCTCGATTCTTCTTCCAAACATCACTGAGCACCGATCTACGCACCCACTCCTGAACACTAATGGAAAGGCTCTCTTCCAACGGCTGTGTTATTTTGCACTACAAATGCATTTACACTGTATTAATTTACTCAAGAGTCTGTTCTGCACTGGGTTCTGAAGCAGCTGTTTTGATATACAGGCCAAAACATTTTTCTTTTGCAAGACTTAAGAATGGTTTAATAGGAAGTTTAATCTCACAAGAAGTCTGGCTGAACTTCATGCTACAACTCGAACACATTCACAGCAGCATGCATAATGCAATCCTATGCCTGGTTACTCAGATGTAATCCCACTGTGGCTTAATTCCATGTAGGTGTATAACAGAACTATGAAAAAGCTATCCTGGAATCTCTCCCAAAGGCAAAACAGGGACACTGAAATACTGGAGACAACTACAGTACCAGAAAACACGGAGAACTGGATTATTGCTTTCTATGAAAAAGAAACAGCAGATGGTGGGCACAAGAAGAAAATGCCTGCCAGTATGAGTGGGGGGCTGGGGCTCCTCATATTTCAATAGTCTGGATCCAGAAAAGCTGAATGTGTTTTGAATCTGACCATACTTTCCCAGGGCTACAGTGCTCAAAGTCTGATGCTATCTTTTGAGGAAGACACAAGGTAAGCAAGGCTTGGTTATGTCTAAACTTTCAGACACCCAAATAAACACACTTGACTTTATGAATTAACATTCTTGCTATATAAATCAACTAGCAACCTCATACCCACTGTTGCTCAGGAATTCTAAGAAACAAAACAAAACAAAAATCACTGCAGGTTTGAGATCAGTGATTACAATACTTTGAAAGGCTCAATCTGCC
This sequence comes from Lacerta agilis, assembly GCF_009819535.1. Taxonomy (NCBI): domain Eukaryota; kingdom Metazoa; phylum Chordata; class Lepidosauria; order Squamata; family Lacertidae; genus Lacerta; species Lacerta agilis. Next base: position 59,249,596 of record NC_046318.1, on the reverse strand, counting down.
ATCTTGATTCAAAACAGCATTCAACTGGATCCAAACATGGAAAAACCATCTCCTTGATGTCAGGAACCATCATGCAAAATTTGGTTACAGTATATTTATAGGAAGCCAAATGCACAAGGAACAGATAAGCAACTTTCCAGAATATATAGCAGAATACACATTGGTGGACTTCCTTTTTTTAAAGGAAACAGTGCAAAACTGAAATTCCGCTTGATCGAAATTGCTTCCACAAAGCTCATACATAAGGATTACTAGATCATTTCCTTTGTTTTATTGCATAAAAATATCACATTTTAAATTCTGTTTTCTATTACTGTATTACAATCCGAATAATGTGTGAATAGGACCTAGAACTATTTCCCCCCTGCCCCAAATTAGCACTGCAAAATGCCACATATTTTCTATCGGAAAGAAAAGGATTTTTGTCTGATAGTTGTACACCTATTAAAAATTCTGGCTAGGCAAATGCATTGCAAAAATATGTAAAAGTAAGATTATTATTCATGTGTATATAACTGAGGTTTGATGTCCTGGAGTGAACAATACAATTGTACAATACAGTTGCTTAAATTTTCAAATGACCCCTCCCCCCAAAAAAGGAACAGCAATGTCCACCGGAATAAGAACAAATATATATATATATATATATATATATATCAGCTAGCTGTATGCACTTGCATAATACTGACATGCTGTGGAGTCACTCACAGTCAATATACAATATAAAAGATCTGAAATATGTATGTGATTTACATTACATCCTTATAGTGGTAACTGTCACATTTGCAGGCATAGGCTGTACATTCAAAGGCGCATTTCTGACATCTGTATGTATTGCAACAGATACCCCTCAGGAATCCCAATTTCACTGGGGCCACTGGGGCACTAAAGGACAAGGCACCTCTGACAGGTAAGCCATGGAAAGGAAGCTCATTACCACGCTATCCTCCTTCCCACAGCACAAAGATACTGTACGCTGGGGGCCATGTTGTGGTCTTCAGGCTGTCTGGTTGTGCGTATGCAGTGTCAAGCAATGTCATGGAGTGGTATGGCCATCGCCACATAGAGATCACTTTCCCTGGCTGCTAGTAATCCCCTTAATGTTTTATGATGAAGAGAAGATGGCTTGGGAGATGGCTCTTTCCTCCACTGAACCGTTCTAAAGCACAACTTTATAACATCGCAGTGACAGCATTTAACAAACATATTTCAATGTGCACATTAAGTCACTTAACAATTAGTCATCTGAAATGGTTTCAGCTTGGCAAAAATCAGATCGGGATATGACCCTATAAAATTTAATATACTGGCTGAAATACAAGGTTAGAAGCCACATTTTTTGCTTTTGCTTGTTAAACAGAAGGTACATTTTGCAAGGCGAAACAAAATAGAAAATTCTTTCCAGTAGCACCTTAGAGACCAACTGAGTTTGTTCTTGGTATGAGCTTTCGTGTGCATGCACACTTCTTCAGATACACTGAAACAGAAGTCACCAGATCCTTAAATATAGTGAGGGAGTGGGGAGGGGTATTACTCAGAGGGTGGTGGGAATGGGTGATCAGCTGATAGGTGTGGAAAACCTGTTGATGACTCTTAACGGCTGCAATTAGTCTTGCAGGGAAAGGCAAGGGGTGAGATGGCTAAAGATAGCTTTGTTAAGTAAGGCGTTTTTGCAAGGCGTTTGCTGTTTCTTGTACATAAGATAGCACAAGATAGGAAGAATCAGGTTCACAAGCTTAACATGAGGCAACAGTGTAAAGCATCAGCAAAGAAAGCTAATGCTATTATAGGACACATCAACAGAAGCATTGTGTAATAGGGAAGCAATAGTACTTGCCCTATTCTGCCTTGCTCAGACCACACCTGGAGTACAGGGTCCAGTTCTGGGCACCACAATTTAAGAAGGAAATTGATGAGCAGGTTGGAGCTTTCTTGGGGATATTTGCTGGCTCAAATAGCAAGCTTCTACAAAAAGAACCACAGGGGCAAACTAGATCCCACAATTACAGAACTACCCCCAGTGGTCGTTTTCACACATTGCATCATAACATATACAACAATTTTAAATATGGGCTTACACACACTTCCGCTTGTCCCTTGCCTAGAAAGTACAAGTCGGAGAGATTTTGTGCTTGACCTGCGCTTTCTAGGCAAATGTCCGAGAACTGGTCCCCGTGCCTTGCTCCTTCTCCAAAGAAAACCTGCTCTTCAGTGATAAATTGGAGCAAACGGAGAAAACCCAAATTGCCATTAGCTTCCTCGGGCCCTTCTGCAACCTTCTCAGACCCTGGTAAGTGGGAAGGTGCCTTCCTTACTGGTTTCTGGGATGCTCCCAGAGCCCCCACACCTCCTTCCCAGAGGCCAGGGTTGGGTTTGGGGAAGGTAATGTGAAGGAAAACACACCATCCAGGCTGGATACTGAGGTCCGGCTCCAAGGACCTTCTGGCGGTTTCCTCACTGCAAGAAATGAGGTTACAGGGGACCAGGCAGAGGGCCTTCTTGGTAGTGGTACCTATTCTGTAGAATGCCCTCCCATCAGATGTCAAGGAGATAAATAACTACATGACTTTTAAATGATAACTGAAGGCAGCCCTGCACAGTAGTACCTTGGTTCTCGAACTTAATCTGCTCTGGGAGTCCTTTCGACTCCTGAAACCATTTGAAAACTACAGCGTGGCTTCTGATTGGCTGCAGGAACTTCCTGCACTCAATTGGAAGCCGTGGAAGCCAAGTTGGACGTTCAGCTTTCGGAAAACATTTGCAAACTGGAACACTCACTTCTGGGTTTGTGGTATTCAGGAGCTGATTATTCAGGAGTCAAGCCGTTCGAGTAGCAAGGTACCAATGTATAGGGAAGTTTTTAAAGTTTGAGGTTTTATTGTGTTTATAATATTTTGTTGGAAGCCACCCAGAATGGCTGGCACAACCCAGTCAGACAGGCAGGGTAGAAATAATAAAGTTGTTATTACTATTGGTGAAATAAGTAACTGGAGAGTGGGGAGCAGTGGGTTTCCTTGGCTCTCCATTTATTTATTTATCCCCCCCCCCCCAGTAAGGTTGTGATTGTATAAGTAAAGCAAGCACAAGTTGCTGGCTACGCTGTATTTATTTTTCAGAATGACTCAATTTCCAGGCAGAAAATATTTCTTCTATACATTTGAAATGTAAATTGGATTTCGTTTCATTTTGTTTTTTAAATTAATCTTTAGGAATGTGTGCAAAAACTAGCTCTCTTGGCAAGGTTATAGAGATAGCAAAAACGAACATAGCATTAAAAGAAAGCTCATTTTAAAAGCTTCTAATGCTAATGATGTTTATTTATTATTAAAATTCCACAAAGGTCCCCAGTGGCTTCTGAATATAAAAGACATTTCTTCACAGAACTTCCATGTTGCTGCTGTCAGCCTTTCAGACTCAGGATCCATTTAGGGGAGTGATGCCCTTAGCCAATCACATCCTCCTAGCCTGAAACCTTGGTTTGAAAGTGAGAGGGCAAAGAAAGAACTGCAAGGAAACAGAACCTTTTGTGAAAGTCATCTGAAAAAATAAACAAATCTATATATCTAGTTTATCGGGGGGCCAACCAGAAGGTTGATTATATCCCATATTAATTTATTTTAAAAGCTGTTGGGGTGGAAGATTAATACTAAACTGCCACAGTTGCTGATTAAATTACTTCTGCTTGTACACAGATGTCATGTCTGTTCCAGCAATTAGAAAAAGCGAGTTCACTATGTTCAAAGGCAAATGACTTCTGAATCATCTGCCTATTGAGACATCCATGTGTTTCCTTCGATGTTTTGGAGGTGGAAGGGTGACTTTCTAATTGCCACAAAACTATCGTGATTCAAAATGGATAAAATTATGGCATTACTTATTATTTTAAAATTTCCAAGGAGGCGATACATTCTGATTTTAAAAGAAACTAGCCTACTTGTCCTCATTCCTTCACAGATGGCAACGATCTGAATAGGAGTTGCATGAATAGGATTTGATTTAATAATTCTATGGAGGGAGAAAGGCACTGCGTTTTGGGCGAGCTGCAAAACTAAGAGCAGCAAAGAGCAGTAGCACGACACCATCAGAGAAGGATCGTCTTAACATTAATGGAATGCTTAGCAGCATAAAAGGTTTAATTTCTGAAATTGGTAAGTGGCTGCATTTCAATTTGTCTGAAATGTCTGGCATCTACACTTGGCTTCGACACCCTGGTTTCCAACTTCACAACATCTGGCAAATGTTACTTATAATCAAGAGCGAGTTGCTCTGAAGAACATCTGCAATCAGTATGTAATCAAATTCAATGAAAACACAGCCAGTTGCACATAATGTAGTTCAAGTGTGTGTGTTTTTAAATGCCAGCACCCTTTTAGTTATACTGGGACTGTGCTACTACTTCTGTTGATCTTAAGTTTTGCAGCTCATAAAATGGGAGAGCCCAAGGCTAGCCAGAGAGACATTTTGCTGCTTGAGGCAAATGACAGAATGGCACACAAATGTCAAATATGCAAGAAAACTGGTAGGTGAATTTTGATATTGGTGATGGGACAGCACCCTCCTGTGGGCTGCAGGCAAGCGTAGGAACTTGCCACTACTCCCTGTCCCCCAACACTTGCCAACTGAGATGGATGCCTCACTCTGACCCTTGAGAGAGCACAGGACAACAGCCTTAAGTCCTTCCCCGCTGGCCCCACAGCCATAAACAACACCCTACTGGATCCAGCCAAAAGTTTATCAGGCCTTGTTTCCTACAGATACCTCTATGAAATCGCACAGTAGGGCACAAAGGCAACAGCTCTTTTCTGCTATTGTAGCCAAGCAGCCATACTGCCTATGAACCTGGTGGTGCACATAGTCATCACTACTCATATCAGCTGATACTCACTCTCCATAGATTTATCAAAAATTCCACAATGGAAGGTAGGATTCCAGCTAACACCCAACCAATCACCAATACAGGGTACGTTTGCAACGGTTACAGTATAAAGAGGGTTATTGAGAAGCAAATAAGCTATAAGCATGCATCTGTGACAGACATGAGGAGCACAGCCCACCTTTGCAGGTAAACAACAAGGACTCCATTTTACCTGATAAAATTGCTGGCCAAATTACCATGTTACCTATCAACACCAGGTTTACCTGTTGTTAGAAGAGCCATTCATTTTGGTGGGGAGGGGACTGAGCCATGTGGAGTGGCAAAACACCCAGGAAGTGGTAGTTTGTGTATGTATTTTGCTGCTGCGACTAAAAGAGGTGTAAAATTATATTGTTCCAAAGGAATGCACCTTTCCAATGCATAAATGCTTAGCAATGCATATAATTTGGCCTGAAGCCCTATTTATAGTTGAGATACTTTAAGCTATACTGTTTCTCTTACTGAATTTTGCCTTTCCTTTCTGTTCCTTTTTCTTCTTTTTCTACTCTCATGGACTATTACTATTATACACAGGCACCATGAACACCTGTTGATGAAGGTTCTATACAATATCAAAAATATAGTAACAAAAATTGAGCAGTTCTTTCTGTAATGTTGGATTTATCAGTCAAACTATTGTGATTCTAATGTTCTCAGTAGTAGTAGTAGTAGTAGTAGTAGCAGCAGCAGCAGCAGCAATAATAGCAGTAATAGTATCAACATAGTAATAATTGTGGCACCTGAACTTTCCTGAACCTGACATGTTTTATGACTTCAAGAGCAATAATCAATTGTCAGCCAAGCTCTGGGGGTCTCAACCAGGCCTGCAGGATGAAAGGTACCTCATGTGCAAAATAATTTTGAAATTTTGTTGATTATCTGAAGTGAGTAGCACTGGCATTTGCTTCTATCCTAGTTGGCTTCAAAAGGTTCCAAACCAACTTAATACATTTCTGAATTGAAACAAAATGAACACCTGGTTTGTTGATTTATTTTAGACATGTTTGTCCCGACGGCTTTCTAAAACATCCCTCAATTTTATTTTATTTTACAATTTTCTTAGCTATCTTAGAAATGAGAGCCCAAAACAGTAATTTAGCTAACATATTGTATTGTTTTAAACATTTGTTGTTGTTGTTGTTTAAAAAATTCTGAAACTGGCCTACTTTTGGACCAGAAGGATGTTCCTCTGCTGCTTGAGTTAATAAAATACACATCTAGCTTTAGAACAAACATATGGGCTCCCCAAAACAATATTAACACGGACTTACTGTGGCTAGCAGAAGAGATTTCATTTTGACAACACATATACTTCTGTTTAAATTATGTAAAGCTTACATCTATTTCATTTGATATTGCTATAAAAACTGCTCATGCATTCCCGGCAAACACTGCTGTTGTTACCCAAAACCAACACTGTTCTATTTCTATTTCTTTTAGGCATTTCTTCCGCAATAATTTCATACATCCAACAGAACCATAGCTGTCAACACTCCCTGCTGTTTCCCAATGCTATAATAAGGGAATTTCCTGCAAAAAAAAGGGAAAGGTTGACAGCTATGAACAGTTTTTGAGAAATGTTTCTCATTTTGTACTAACATGTATAAAAATTTCTGAAGACTTTTCAAATAGCCAGTGCACTCTGTACATACAGAGAATACAGGTGAAACTCGAAAAATTAGAATATCGTTGAAAGGTTCATTTCTTTCAGTAATTCAACTTAAAAGGTGAAACTAATATATGAGATAGACATGCAAAGCGAGATATGTCAAGTCTTTATTTGTTATAATTTTGATGATTATGGTGTACAGCTGATGAGAACCCCAAATTAACAATTTCAACTTTGGGGTTTTCATCAGCTGCACGCCATAATCATCACAATTATAACAAGCAAAGGCTTGACATATCTCACTTTGCATGTCATGAGTCTATCTCATATATTAAACTCCAGTAGCTAATGAAAACAACTGCTTACATAAATGGACTTTTCCACGATATTCTAATTTTTTGAGTTTCACCTGTATGTGCATAGAATAGTAGACCCTGCACCACTAAAAATATAAAGTGCATTTCCAGATCAGCCCAAGGTTGATCTAATCCATTGTGTTTTGTTCATCTACAAGAGTGATCAGCCAGATGCTCTTGAAACTCAGAAGGTGGGCATGATTTGATGCCATGAGTGAGTGTTTTTTCATAGAACTGCAACTCAGAAGTGTTAAATGATTAATCATATGGGCTTTAACCAACTGTTCCATCAATTAGATTTGCATTTAGGTAACAACACTATTTCTGAAGCAAGAAAATTGTTTACTTTGTTCTTAGATTATGTAAGAAATATGTAAAAAGGTAAAGGACCCGTGGATGGCTAAGTTCAGTCAAAGGTTACTATGGGATTGTGGCACTCATCTCACTTTCAGGCCGAGGGAGCCGGCGTTGGTCCACAGACAGCTTTGCGGGTCATGTGGCCAGCATGACTGAACCACTTTTGGCACAACGGAACACCATGGTGGAAGTCAGAGCACACGGAAATGCTGCTTACCTTCCCACCACAGCAGCACCTATTTATCTACTTGCACTGGCGTGCTTTCCAACTGCTAGGTTGGCAGGAGCTGGGACACAGCAATGGGAGCTCACCCTGTCGCGGGGATTCAAACAGCCAACCTTCTGATCAGCAAGCCCAAGAGGCTCAGTGGTTTATACCACAGCGCTTCCCACGTCCCCTAGATTATGTACATGTGTCACAACAGGCATAATCTTAGAAGAGGCATTCCCACCTATAAGAGAGTGAAAAGAAATGCCTCTTTTCATGAGCATCTGCCAGTTTTTCTAAGCTCTTTCTATTAAAATCCTTGATAGGATATCGAACCTCAGGAAAACAAAAGCCGATTAGTTGCACCTGTTGGTGACTAAATGTATCATTTTACAACACTGGGAAAATAATATACAGCTCAACAATCTACCAATGAGCAGACTTATCCTTGCTTGCCACACATGAAGTGTGTGGTACAATTGGCCCCGATCTTCACACATATATTTAACTGTTCATTGGAGTTGTGTAGAATGTTTAAAGCATGATGGAACCCTGGTTATTTATACCCTGCCAAACCGGGCTCAGGGCGGCTAACACCAATAAAATCACAACAAAAACATAAAACAATTCATTAAAATACAGATTAAAATACAATTTAAAATTAAATCTAAACTTTACTTCCATCCGGACATCGTTACAGGACTCTATACACAAAAACGTCTAGGCACAGGAATAGTTTTTTTCCTTGGGCCATCAAACTGTTCAATTTGTAGTTGTGTGTGGAAGGGAGGTCAGTTGGTTGTATGGGGTTCCTTTGTTGTGCTGTTGTAGCGTGAAGGGAATGCTGTTTGTATGAGGTACGTTTTCTTTACATTGCAATGTATATGTCAGGGCTGGTCGATTCCTCTTCACATTACCACACAAACGTCTCTTGGTCTTTTATAATTTTTATTAAGAATTCACAAACAGTATTTATAAATAGTTCTTAACTTCAACTATCACTCCACAGAGTCATTCAGTTCAGATACCTTCTGAGCTCTGCTTCTCCCCTGACCAGCAACTCTCAAAAGGCTTTTCCCGCTCTTTTTCTAACCTCCTCCTCGTGAGGACTGGCTTGTACCTCCCCTCCCCCGAGTTGGAGTCATCACTTAACCCTTGCCTCTGTGAACATTCTAACTCTCTTTCTAACTCTACTCTGACAGTATAGTTGAAGCAAAATTCCAAGTATGATTGATACTTGGCCAATAAAAGTATTCCTATTCCTACATCTCTTGGATTGCAGAAATCTGAAGCTTGCCCAGTGATGTGGTAATACCTAGTTGAAGGTAACAGTATTTTGTTTCTGGCATCTGGTAAACTGAAATTTATTGGAAAGAGTAAAACCTATGAACACAGACACACTTTCCCTCCTGCCACTTTTTTTGTTCTACTTCAGCCTTGTTTTGATGTTTGTTCATCTCCATGACAGCAACAGGAAGTCAGGTACTGTAGCTCTCATGGGGCATTGCTGCATTGTTTTAAAACTTGTACAGCAGCGGGAGCCCCGTGCAATTGCTAGCTGATTGTCCGAGTGGCTGTAATTACTTAAAAAAAGAAAAAAAGAAAAGAAAAGACAACGAGAGGAAGCTCTTGAGCCACCTGTCAATGGAAATCTGTAAATAATCTTCAAATCCACCAATGTTCAGATTCAAAAATGGATGTCTGAATTGAGCCACACATTGATGTGGGCATATTGGATCAGTGGGTCCACTTTGGAAACCAAGCTTTCTGGATTTCTCCTCTCCCCCCCCCCCAGCCCTAAACAAGAGTAATTCTTGCTGGTGTCGAAAAGGATAAATTGACTCCTCCTTTCAAAACCATGTTTCCGAGTGCTTGCATTTAAAAACCCTTTGTGGCTCAGAAGCTTAACACCGAAAGAACAAAGTATGCCCGCGTGAGCCTGCCCATATTCTTAGATTATCTTCACATCCTATGCGCCAGATGTCCCACCATCTGAAGGTGAGCGGCAACTAGACAGAAATTATTCTTGGTTGTGCTGACCCATTTATTAAGTGTTTTCCACAAAGCAGCTTCCTTGGAACCTAGTCTGACGTCCTTCCAGTGTCTATGAAGACCGTTTTATTTTCCCAATACTTTTAATTGGTAATTGTTTTAGTACTTCTTTTTTCATCCAACTGTTTTATCAAGCATTGTAGTTTTAATTATTTTAATTCATTTTGTAAGCTGCCCTAGGGATGTCTTACACTGATGGGCAGAATAAAATGTTTGTAAAATATCTCTATATTAGATTGTGTTCTCTAATCTAATTAGAGAGCATATAGTCTCATAACTTTTTTTGTGGAGTGCCTGAAAGTTTTGAGGGTAAGGAGTTACTCTCCTTTATGGAAAAAAGAGACAGTGATACTGCTTGAACTAACATGCAACTATCAAGCTTTTGTCTTAATGTCAGGTGTGAGAGGATCCAACCCCCACGATAGGTTGACAGAAACAGATAAGACAAGGAAAGTTCTTACCAACTGCTTTTTATTCAATATTTACACAGAGGGGCTTAGAAAGGCAGGCTTTTAGAATAATGGTGTTGCTCCAAGTAAATCTCCAACCCCCTTCTCTCCCACTTCCTCATTCATCAACAGCACCCCCCCCCTTACGGTTGCTGCTTGGGGCCATATGTCTCCAAGCCCTTTGCTCTCCTACTTTTAAGGCTTGTTGGGTTCTGGAAGATGGTGGTTCTGGAATGCTTTCTAGTAATAATGTGTCAGCCAGCTGCTCCGGCTCTGCCTCCTCCTTTTCTCCCATTATTTCCCAACTTTCCCTCTCATCTTCCTCTGAGCTGTGACCTGCCTCAAACCCCTGTTGGAATTCTGAACTGTCTCCTTGTTCTCTGGAAGGGTCAGGCTGGGGAGGCAGTCTCCACCATTCCTCTTCTGCCCAGTCCCTAACACCTAATTATAGACAAATATATTTTATGTCTATTGCTGGTAACAAAATTTTAATTAACATGCATGGAAAGAGATTAACAAAAGTTTTTTTCAGCAGCTATTATAGCAAAGACCAAATAAAATGACCAATCTCAAGTCCAACTACCATTTTTTATTATCTGAAATTTTCAAATCATGAAAATGTCAAATAGGTTACAGTTCTGAGATGGGAATTGTGTGTGCAGCCATTTGTGAAAATAGGATGGGCCATAACCTACTTCTACAGCTGGTTAGATGTTAGGATATTTCCCTCTGATTCTGTTCTACAGGATTCTATTATGTACATGGATTGAATGGTTTGGTTTAAAATACTGGTGAATCTCTTGTTTCAAATAATATTAAGTGTTGAGATAATGATTTATCATTTATAACATTTCTACTCTATTTCAAGAACGTAAAATGACTTTAGAATCTACAAATAATGAGAGCTATCCAACTAAATCATACTCAGAGTGAACTCCTCAAAATCAATGGACTTAATTCTATTGATTTCAGTATAGGCTTACTCTGAGCATGTTATCACCCAACATATATATATGTTCATATATATATATGTTCATATATATATATATATATATATATATGTATATCACTTAATTTTTAAGCATTCTGCTTTTACAATACCTGTATACAATATCATGCTAGAATATATTTTTGCTAGGTAGGCTCATACAATATTTGTACTGTTCACTATTAACTCGTCATTTTCTTTGCTATTTGCTTAGTCTGTACAATGCACTTGCTATTTATCATTATCAGATGCCTTTTTCCACAGTAGAAAATAAAACTACTGGTCCGGGGGGGGGGATTATCCCAAGGCTACAGTACTTCAGGCAACTACATTTCAACAGCTTGTTTTAACAATCTCTTGACCTGCCTCTCACAAATGGTAGCAAGGAAAACTATCCAAGGGCATAACTGAAAAGCAACATCTGAAAATTTTCATTCCTCCAAAAGCAGTTATATGTGGAATGCTCTAAAAATATAATCACAATGACATCTTTTCTAACACCATGCAGTTTCCATGCTTCACTAATTTTGAGTTTGAGCACAGCTGAGCAGAAGAGCTTATGGGTTTTGACTACAGGCGATCCCTGTACCATGAGCTAGTTCTGCTTTCTAATTGTGTCATCATTAGAATATAACCAGTAGCATGTCTTCCAGAAGGGTATCAATTCATTAATGCAGACAGTTAAAACTATTTTCCACTGTGAGTAATGAAGTGGAAACATCCACATTAGTTCTAAAACTGTTGAGATTATATGCCCACCATAGCCTCAATTGTCACAATGCTCTGCTAGATGGTTTTTGCTTTAAGTGGGTGAGTGAAACACACTGTTCACAACTAAGATTTTCACAGGACATGGGGGGGGGAAGGCAACTTAGATACATATGCTTGACAATCTTTAAAGTTTTAATATAGCTGGGATTGGGAACCAGGGCATCTATCCTGCACTTGCTCCCACAAATCTAAGATGTAGCAGAAAGAGAAGAGTTCCTGCTGTTTCTAATTTATTTAATGTGAAACATTTAAAATCGACTTGTTAAAGCAAATCCCAAATCAAATGCTGTTTGGTATTCCCATATTTGATTGGAAGCAACTGTGGTTTATGACTAATGGAACTACGTAGTACCACTAACATCTTTCAAAATACAGGTAATATACAGTAAAACAATTTTATATAATGGTCTAACTGAAATCAAAATCGTATTGTTGAAAAGCTAATTTATCAGTTGATCTATTGGAGATATCAAGTAATTCTGTGGAAAGATGCAAATGTTTCAGTATGTGATTTGTGTCAAATATGTGGTATTTCACTTGCATGTCAAGGTCCCCCCCCCCTTATGTTGAATAATAACACATGGACACCATATTTTAGGTTAATGGGCAAAATTTAGGCCACAACTTCATTGGTTACAGAATGTGAGAGGTATTGGCTTAGGCACTGGAATTGAACCAACTATATCTGACACCTGCCCACCTGCAGGAAGTCTCACAAGGGTTAATCACCAGTAGGGGGAGCCCTGTTGATGCACATGAACTCAGAGCTCCCCCCAGTGTCACCGGAAGGTTGTGCCATAGCCATAGCCTCCACCTGGGCTTCGGACAGGAACCACAACCCCCGGATTCCTTTAACAGAATACCCTTTAGTATGGAGGGGAAGGTGATGGCCACACCTCTCCTCCCCCAAACAAGGTTTTACCAATGCCTAACCACGAAACCTTACAAAAGTTGTGACGATTGCTACGAGGTAGGCGAAAACCAAATGGCCAGTGCCAATTTGCTAAGTGGAAAAATTCCTACCAGGCCCTTCAAAGGCGACCAACCAAGGTCAATAGCAAGGCCAATATGATGAACACATGAAAAGAGGGCAGGAGATCCATGGAAGCTGGGAAAAATAAGGGAGATCCCCTTGGCCACATGGCTGTTTAAAGGGGATAAGCCATGGGTAGGCAAAATAAGGCCTGTGGGACAGATCTGGCCCAATTGCCTTCTAAATCTGGCCCACGGACAGCCTGGGAAGTGTGTTTTTACATGAGTAGAATGTGTCCTTTTATTTAAAATGCATCTCTGGCTTATTTGTGGGGCCTGTTTTTACATGAGTAGAATGTGTCCTTTTATTTAAAATGCATCTCTGGGTTATTTGTGGGGCATAGGAATTTGTTCATCCCCCCCAAAAAATAGTCTGGCCCCCCACAAGGTCTGAGGGACAGTGGACCGGCCCCCTGCTGAAAAAGTTTGCAGACCTCTGGGATAAACCATGCCCCCCGGCTGGCCGAATTGGCTGGCCGGGGGCCATGATGCAGGGCTTAGCAAGCCCCTGCTGTATGTGGAGGCCATGTGACCTGACTGCAACACCACACCACCCGGAAGTGGAATGGCTTTATTAGTAAGTTTTTTTTTAATTTTTTAAAAGACCAACATTAAAGCATATTTTAAAATAATAACAGTATTATTGGCAGTTATGTTATTTTCCACCCCAGCATACTTAATTCCACACCCAATAGGTAAAGGTTTTCTCTGTAGGTACTGTTTGAATTCCCTGGAAATTTCTTGTAAATAAGAATGATGACCTTTTATAGACACAAGTACAAAACCACGGGAGCAACGTGTTATGTTAATATTCTGTTTCCAGATGATCCAACCTTTAACCATCTATTTTGTTAAAAGCTTATTTCACTAGAAAACTAGCATTTTCTTTAGTTTCAGTTGTATTTCTTAATTTTGGAGTCATATTGGTTCTCTGGGAGCCGTAATCCAATTAGTCAGCAAGCAAATAGAGCCATCCTTCATTTTGCTTAAGTCGCTTGCAATAAAGCATATTCTGGGTGATTTGTATCAGAACCTTTAATTGCTTGAAATGGGTGAGTCACCTGTAATGACAGCAATAAGGATTTCTTATGACAAGATCCAATTTTGTTTAATTTTGGTTGACATCAGGCCTTGGCTCCAATCTTTCATCTTAATACAACTGATTTTCTTTTCTTTTTTTAAAGCCCAAAACCGTTTTGCATAATACAGAGATTATTTGAGTTACTTAAGGCTTATAATAAATGCCAAGAATGGCAAACATGCCTGGCTTCTAACTTTTTTTATTGAAATTACATGTGGAGACTTCCTTCGGACAATTTAGTTGATGACATTTTCCTCAACAGACACACGTTCACCAACATTCTAACACCAATAGATTTCACCCTCCACATATATATATATATATATATATATATATATATATATATATATAAAGCATCATTAAAACTTCAAAAGTTGTATCTCATTGCAAATGCTTGAATAGACAGAGGCTATCTCAAAGCACGAAAGGGTAGCATGTCATGAATAAATCAGGTTTTAAGAGAAAGCAAACATGTACAGTCTGAAAATTAATTCAAAGGAGGTCAATTAGTGAAAGCAACAAACTAATTTGATTTGCATTTAAAATCACACATTATAGTTGTGGTTTTCCTAAACACCAGTTCAAAGGGTTTGACTGCATAAGCCATCAGTACTAGTGGGTCAAAATGTAGTCCTAAATCTTAGTGCTATTTTTACTACTAACTGAAGATGATCAATTAATAGAGGTATTTAATATGAAGCAAGAACATTAAACAGAACTATAGCTGTAATCCTATGAACCCTTTATAGGAATAAGCTTCACTGAGCACCTTTAGCATGGATCAACCAGGTGTAATAATAGTTTCATAGAATTGTAGAGTTAATCTAGATGTCATATTTGGGGTTTCTTCCAAAACTGTGATTTTATAAAGGAATTGTTCTAGTATAATCTGTTAAATTATTATATTAAGCTTAGGCCAAACTGTTCCCCAGAAACTTAACAGCTGGAGATGCTTCCAGAAGGTGGGCAGGTCTTTTCACCTCCCCTGACTACAGATCATTAAAGTGTCATTAAAGATGTCATTAAAGTGTTGGTATCTTGTGTGGAGAAGAACAAAGCACACTTTGTCCTGGAAACTAAGCTAGAAAAATGAGCATGCATCACATTCAGTTGACTATCTTTCAGGATTTTAGAGAACATGCATTGTCCTTCAATTCATGAAAGCAGTACTTCTATGAAGGTAGGGGATTTGATTCAGTGAAGGAACCTGTTAACACTGCTGGACAGATCCAGCTTCCCATCTCTGCACTAACAGAAGGGAAAGGTCACTTTCTTGTGCCATATCCTTCACTATTCAGGAAATCCCCTACACTCAGGAGCAGATAGGGCAATAACTGAAAATGCCCTCCCCAATGCTTCCATTAGTAGAATCTGGGAATGCCCTTTTTGTGAACAAAGTTCCATGAACATTATCTTTGGCTCCATCCCCATGATTTTGCATAATAAAGGTCTTGTTTCACCAGCAAATAAATAATATTATTTGAACTTTAAAAGTTACAACTGTGTCTTGCATGTTTGTGATGTTTCCTGCATGTAGCTACAATGATTAACCACTGCTGAGTTAGGGCTCATCCACACTTCCTCTTGTCCCTCTGCTTTTCCCTGGGGGAAACCACTCTTTAGAGCTCAATCAGAGCAAATGGCAATTCAGGTTTTCTTGGATTGATGTTTCCTCCGATAAAGCGCTAAAGAGTGGGTTTTCCCTGGGAAAGGAGCAGGGAAGGGGAAAACCATTCAGACCCATGCCTAGAAAGCACAGGACAAGCATAAAACCACTCAGCCCCATGTTTTCTAGGCACAGGACCAGTAGAAGTATGCACAAGCCCTTAGTTGTGCTTTTCAGAATCAGCATAAGCCTTTTATTGAGTTTCCTTTAGTTGACTCATGTTGTGATCTCCATAGATCTTATACTATATGGATATATAGTGAGTGGTCTGGATGATACTTAAAATCAAACACACAAAGCAATGCCTAGACTTGACCTTGTTAAAATTTACAACTAAAACTCCAAAATCAAGACCTCAGCCTTAGGCTAGACCTCAGATAAATGTAGGAGCCAGGATTACAAATAATCATGTCTCAAGATCTTCTGTTGATTGGTGGATTTTTAGAAACTTGTAAATTCTCGTAACTTAACCAGATGCTGCCTAAACTTTAGGAACAGCTTTTTCTGGGGCATGAATTAAGCTAGAGGCTTCAAGGGGACTTCCATTCACAACCCTGCAGGATCCTCGCAGCCTTCTACTTTTATCTCAATGAAAGTAGCCAAACAGCAGCAACGGAGAGGCGATGTCAGCACAAATTAACTGCATTAAGAAAGAGCACTTCACACTGCAGCTGAATCCCAGGAAAACAAGAACCCAATTAAATAAAATTAGGCTACCAGTGTAGAGTGCAAAAGGCTCGTGGCTAGATGCTGGACCTCTCAGGACATGAAGAAGGCAATGACACCACTAGGATTAACACTTAAATGTTCTTGGTTCCTGTTTTTTGCAGCCACAGAATAATGCTGCCTCTCGATCATTCTCGGTGTCCTTAGGTGTAACGATTCATCCTTTGTAAACATATGTGCTTTATCTCTTTTGCCACAGTACAGAGTTTGAGGCAATGCAGTGGATTGTGGTGATATATCGTGCATTTCATCATTCTTATTAACAATCCTTGCCCAAAGGCTTGACACAGATGTTATGATTTGTTCTATCATTTGATGTACAGTAGCTGGCTTTTACTTAGGTCAGTAACATTGAAAGAGACAACAAGCAGCTATTTATTTTATGACCTACTATAGCCTTGATGTTTGTTTTTCAGCGGGAAGGTGTGAGAACCTGTAAACTTCAGTAATCAATCAGGTTTGGAAGGAAAAGCATCTCTCAAATATGCACATATTTTTGTGTATTTTTTAATCTAGATGCTTTGCATGATTGCTTCTTTTTTCAAATTATATAATTATGTAATTTATTACAGGCTGGACTGTTCTTTTCTTACTTGTACTTACAGCCTCCCTTCACCTAACGGGTTACAAAACATCACAAAAATGAAGTACAATTTGCAATACAGTCGTAAAATAAAACCACAACTTGCAAAATAATAAAACAGCAGTACAAAACAGCAATGCACAGCAATGCAGGAGGGTGAAAAGACTTTACTTCAAACAAAGACCAGGGTAAAAAAGGTAAGTCTTGACCAACTGTCAAAAAGCATAGAGTGATGGCATGAGATACATCTTCAGAGCAAAAGCAATTACACAACCTGGGGTCCACCACAAACCACAGGGCCTGACAGACTCCTTGCCCTTGAACCACGAGGGTGGCAGCACTACCAATGGAGCCTCATCTGCTAATCTTAACCTTACTTTGAGAAGACTAGGTTAGCTGCCACTAGGAGAAATACCTGCTCTACAGTGGCTTAATATTGTCGAACTCTCTACCATGAAAGACAGCAGAGTTCTCCCTTCACTACAAACATTCCACAAATGGGAAAAACACATTATGTCTCAGTTGACCTATTACAATGAAGCTCTTTCTTTTCAGGCAACATTTTGATGCTGACTGGATTGCTGCTGATTGTTGCTTTATATTTAGATTGAATTATTTCATGGTTGTTTTGTTGTGTGCATTTATTTAGTTTGTGGGCCACTTTTAAAACTATTATGGAAAAAATAGCAGTATATAAATGGGTTTAAATAAATGAAGTGTGCTCCAGGAGAGCCTTTGCTTGAGATACATTGTCTAGCCATAACTATGCTACATATCCCCAAATAGCAGCAACTTGCTTCTTGCAGGTAGGTAGTTGTGTTGGTCTGCCATAGTCGAAACAAAATAAAAAAAATCCTTCCAGTAGCACCTTAGAGACCAACTAAGTTTGTTATTGGTATGAGTTTTCGTGTGCATGCACACTTCTTCAGATTGCTTCTTGCAGTGTGGCATACAGAAGGGAATTGACTCTTATGAGGACCTAATCTACAACCTCTTCCAAAACATATCTCTGGGTGGGGACAGAATAGCAGGCTTTATTTAATGTGTATGCAATCTCTACAATGTTTCTTCAGTGAGATTAATGCAGCTGTTCCATATGCAGAAGTCTTGGAGGCTATGAAGGCAACAGAAACCAATGAGAAGAGACTACAGTGAAGAAATTGAACAGAATAGTCCTCTTGGGACTACACCAACAATGTCAGGTCTGGGGAGTTCTAAGTGATATCAACAAGGCACCTTTGTTTTAGTGGGGGGCTAGCTTTTGCTTAAATGATTGTGATTAACAACCAAAGCTTTATATGCTGACAAACTGAATCTGACTGTAATTCTTTGAAGGGTAATCATCCCCCTAACTCTGCAATTATGCACAGTGAATGCTGAATGAGAGGCAATCAGAAAAAAAATAACAGAACATAAAATAAAATAACTCTTGGACTTGGGGAAACTATAGAGCATATGCCAAAGGTGAGGTGATTGTGAGAAGTATTAATATGCTAGAATACTGCTGGTTTGCTATAAAAGACCAAAAACCCCGAGACCTTGAAATATTACTAGGAAACACACACAGTATTCACCACTAATGTGGCTCCCATTGGGCACGCTGCACCATTACTAAAATATCATTCAATTACCAAGTCAGTTCTGATGTTGGTACAGAAATATACACTATGTAATTATTTTAATTTCAGGTCATTTTCAATGGCAGGAGGAAACAGTCACTCTATCGTTCCCTGCTCTGGCTTCTCCCCTTAGTCATTTAGTTGTACTATTTGGTATGTTCTTGTTTTAGCTTTAAAAATTACTGCAAAGCAGCAACATATTCTTTGGGCAGTGGCTGCTGCAAGTGAGATTGTGTCCGATTGAGGCTGTGCCAGGAATGCGATGCTTTAACTGGCAATGGCTGAAAATTGCCAGAAAACAAGCACAACTGTACAGGAAACCTATGAAATAAAAACAGAATCAAATAGCATCTGGGAATCTGCAGCTAATTTATATTCCTTCAGGGCTGAGAGTTAGGATGCAATGATGGAACATTCATGATATTCTGCCACAGTTGCATTATCTAGCCTTCTTTATGACTTTTTTAAAAAAAAAACAACAACACACACATGTCTGTTACTTTTAAGAGAGGGGTGATCTCACAGGAAAAAAGGAAGAAATAAAAGAAAGATTAAAGGACAATGGCAAGCTAGGATAAATGTGAAACTTGTTGAATAAAGTTATGATAGGAACTAAAGATGTCTGGTTATTCATGAACAATTGTATTTAATTATTTCTGTAAAATTTATTATGGAAAAACTAGTGACACAGTTGCATGCATTTAAGTCTCATTTATTTCAATAGAAAGTCAAATATGTGCCTAACACAGAAATCAATAGAATGCAAAGGTGTTTAAAACATGCTGGGCTGCGCCCATTGCATTTTGGCCAGTGTAATATTTTGCAGTGAAATGTGGCCTCTTAATGCAATTGATCTATTCCAACAGTGTTCTCAGCCAGATGGTTGTTCTAGCCGAAGTGGGGGTTCCATCAGGGGTTCAGACATAAATAGGAGTTTCAGACCCAAGAAAAAGTTTCAGCTCAAACAGGACCTTGGACAGCTCTGAGTGTCACTCAGGCTGCAGAGTCACACAGGAGCAAGACAGACACTGCTTCAATAGTCGGGATAGCTACCTCCACCCCTTTGGTGAAGACCTGCCATGCTCAAAGTTAGCATTGAGGGGGGCTGTAGCTCTTTTGCATTTTGCAGGCTCGAGTACTCAGCCTCTAAGGGGGGGACATGCAGTCTTAGCCTGAGTGAATTTGCACACAACAGCAAGAATACATATTTCATAACAATGGAAGAATGAGATAATATAAAAGCAATAATCAAATAAAGTATCTAAGAGGGTGAAATCCTAGGAAGTAAACATAACTGAACAACATTTTTTTTCAGAAGATGCTCTGAATATGCTTAGAAGGAAGATGTAAGTTCACATCTGTTCATACCAGATGATCCTAATCCCTACATGTGTTTGGCATAATATATGAAAGGGCCTATGTGCATACAGTGTATATGTATATATTTTGTATATATGGTCAAGAGTTATGAACAGACAGGATCTCTGTCAGGAACTGGCAAGGCTCTGAAGAGTGTGTGGCAGAGGCAGGGAGGCAGGGGAGTGCCCCATGAGAGAGGACCAGTGATTAATGGGGTTTGCTGCTGCCCACAAGACAGGGGCTGGGGCAGGGGAAGAAGTCTGCGATGGAGCAAGGAGCAGAATGTGGTGGAAGAAGAAGAGGCTGTTCCAGTGACAGACGAGTGAGTAGATCCCCCACCCTGGTGTGTCCTAAAACCAGGAGGAGCTTGAAGTGAGAAGAGCAGTAATGACATCTGTGCAGAAGTCTCAGGTTGTGGCCACACAACCCTAGGGCAAAGGAGTGGGGTCTCACTGTTCCTGCAACTGCTCCACAGGTTGCAGGTCTGAGGGACAGCTGCCTAGTGGCTAGAAATCTGGGAGTTGCTGTAAGTGCTTCTTTCGTCAGTGAAGGCTTAACTATCAGACATATGCCTTCCTTAGCTGGGGTGGGCCAGGACAGTCCCTAATCCTTTGTATGTAGTTTGTTTAAGGCAGAATTCTCATCGGAGGGAGGACCAGTAAGTGTTATGCTGCTTTCCCATCTCTGTGTGTTCATAGCAATGTCTGGCCTGTACTTACAACAGGGCAGGTTGATTCCTTGAATACATAAACAGAATTGTCTTCAGTCCTATAAACATTTAAACTGGGAGTGAATCTCGCAGACGTCAGCTGAATGTTTATAATTATACTTCTTAGTCAATATACTTAGTTTTACGTTACAAAATGATGAAAATTGCAAAGTACTTCATAAATGCCTTCAACATTAATATCAGCACTCAGTATCTAATTGGATAAAACACACATCTAGGGTGTGTGAAAATGGGGTTCTACAAATTATCCATACAATCTTCAGGCAGAAAAATAGGAAAGAGGACTCTCTAAATATTATCTGGAGGGAAAACAGCTCAAGACGACTGAAAAATATGGTTTATAGCAGCACCAGAAGAATTGACTCAGCCAGGCACCTTATCAGCTTTCTTGTTCTTTTTTCTTTGGTGCTTGTGGAGAGGCCAGTTCTCAGTCATGTGGCCTCTCTTGCTAAAAGGATAATTCCCCTCCCCACCAATCACAGGTTGCCAAATGCTGCGGGGCCTGTTTCAGAGGCAGCTATGTCTCATCAGCAAGCAATCTCTCCTTCATCCAGTGTTATCAGTGGTGAGGTAAGAAACACCCCTTTCCCCCCAATCTTCTGGACTGTTCCTTCTGAAAGGGAATTTCATAAGGAGTGTGGGAAATGGTCATCCTCTTACAGCCATCATGGAATGCGCTCCACTCTAAGTCTGGTAAAATATTAGTTAATTTAATGTTGAAAGGAACTCTGCTCTTAGTTCACATTGGTGGATAAGGGAAACAATGGGCTAAAGAGAGGATGACCGGAAGGAATAAGGACCATGTCTACTTCAGCCTCAAAATAATATGAAACAATAATTAAAGCAGCAACCACAGCTGTGCCACTTTATTTACACACAGAGAGCTTGGGGGACCATTTCACTGAATATTTTCCAGTAAGGATTTAAATTTTCTAACAGTTCATTAAAGTGAAACCCTCAAAAAGAAACTTCGAAAAATTTATAGGAACACACCCTCCCCCGAGAAATCTTAGCCTAATTGATAGGGAAACAGTACAATAATTGGTAGCACTTCTTTATATTTATCATTTGAATACTTGTATACTTATGCTTAAAGACTATGCTCAAAATTATCTGCAGTGGTTGGTAGATAGCTCACACAACTGATGTTAGTGAATTTTCACTCATTATTTGGAATGTTTTCTCTCAGTTCCTTTGGAGTCAGCAATCACTGTCCAGCTTTATAAAAACCTCTTTCTAATCAAACTGTGCTTTCCTTTTTCAGACACTTTCTGTATAAATAATTCATCTGAATCATATTAGCATGCCTTTAAAAAAATCAGAAAACACTCTGCACCTTTGCTCTGGGAATATATTTGCAAAAATTAAACTTCACTTCCTCTGCCTGCTTCATCAGTAAAATATACATAACATAAATTGCATCTACAGAAGCAAGACTGCACCCCTCTATACATATGCATTTACCAAAGAAGTCACTGCTCTTTTAATATGACCTTTGAAGGAAATAGCAGAACATTCTCTGAGATTTTGAGTGCTTATGTCTCCTGGATATGCAATTCAGTCTTTTTAGTTGTAAATATGCATGCTGTTTACACACACACACACACACACACACACACACACACCTTTAAAATTTTCTTCTCTAAAAAACACTTTCATAGCATTAACTGGGTTTCAGACCAAATAACAGACACAGCATCAGTTACCATTTGGAGGCTGTTTGGAGAAATTCAACTTAACCAACAAACAAGTTTTACCAGGTCTTACTGACTGTAGTAAGATACATATTGGTATTACTCCAAATGCAATTTAAGAGGTTTATGATCACAGGTGCCATTGATGTCATCTCTCCAAACACTGGTCAGTTATTGCTTTATTAAGAGTGCCCACCAATGATGCTTACTTCTGCTGATTTAACAGATTGTTGATTGACTGGCATATCCAAATCCTTAGCAACTTTGACCTTATGAAACTCTTAACAAAGTTCTAAGAATTTTGAAGCTGCTTGTACTTGGATATCCTGTACCCATTTACCTGGATGTAAGCCCCACGTCAATGGGGACTTACTTCTGAGTAGTCATATACAAAATTGCACTGTAGAATACAGTGGTACCTCGGGTTACATACACTTCAGGTTACAGATGCTTCAGGTTACATACTCTGCTAACCCAGAAATAACGCTTCAGGTTAAGAACTTTGCTTCAGGATAAGACCAGCAATCGTGCTCTGGTGGCACAGCAGCAGCGGGAGGCCCCATTAGCTAAAGTGGTGCTTCAGGTTAAGAACAGTTTCAGGTTAAGAACGGACCTCCAGAATGAATTAAGTACGTAACCAGAGGTACCACTGTATTGTTTTCTTCTGAAGATAAGGTTGCACATTGGTATTCATAATTCATTTGTAACGTCAAGTTATGGCTTAGAGCTAAAACTTTTACATAACCAGATGTGAACTCTAATCACAGTATTTTTTCAATGGAGAATGTCCAGGAGTGGCTGAAGCAAGGAGGCAAAGATACAGAGCTACCCTCTCAACACCAGTGTTTCTGCTGTTTGCTGAGATGGTGTGGGTGCAAGGCAGTGTGGCACCAAGGTGAGGGCTGTGTGGGTGCCAGATTGCCTACGTTGCAAAGCCTTGGCCCCTCCACCACCCCCACACGGTCCCAGTAAGCTGTCCCAATAAGCTTGATGTCAGGAGGGAAGCTCCTGAGAATGTTCACCCACCCACCTGAAGGATACCAAGTGTTGATGCATCCAGGAATCAGAAATCAAGCGGTGCACTAGCTATTGAGTCATACCAACAAGGCAATACTCTTCAGTCATTTGTCCATCTGGTGACCAGTCTTGTGAAGAAAGCAAAGAGGAATAACTATTTCCCTTCCCTCCTTTTAATAAGCAAACAAGGGCACGTACCCTAATATGGCTACAAATAAAAGTGTTCATACAATCACAAAATAGTATCGATGAATTTTAAAAATACATCACCAGCGACAACATTTTCTCACATGAGCTATATGTTCATTTTAATGCCATTTCCATTAAGAAACAGCATTTCTACTCAAAATAGCTTTCAGTTAAAATTTAAAAATTACAATTTAGGGCATGTCTTTTTGTTTTTGTTTTTTTGAGCTCAAGCACCTTAATACAATAATGCAGTGTATTAGCTTGCTTGCCTGATAAACCATATTTTAGCCTATAAATTGTATGCAATAAAGATGTAATACAGATAAATGCAGAGTCTTCTCTTCATTACACCTTTCATTCTTCTAAGAGACTGGCCTGCTGACAGACTGACTTACGGGGAATTTTTATTTGAAATCATAAATAATGTGTATTCACTGATGTAAATTGCATGAATATTGCACCGATAGATCTCAAAATGTAATATAATGAAGAATAATGCACACAGAACAAAAGGAAGTTTGAAATATTCATGGCAGTAAAGTATTCTGTTTTATGCTCACAACTGAAATTGTATATTAACTGTTTTATTTAAATCATTTTAAGAAAAATACCCATAGTCCAGACTTACTTAGAAAATATACTAAAAATGTTTTGGTTGTTTCCCTTCACCCTAGTTAGTTTCAGTGAATTAATTTTAATGTCGCATTCCAGGCATCATTATGTCAATAAACTGTAAAGCTTTGGGTACAGTGATAACCTTGAGACATTTATCTATGTATTTGCTTATTCATTCATTCCATTGTTATGCAACCATTCTTTTATGGTGAACCTAGGGTTCTCAGGCAGTCTTCCAGCAGATTCAAATTTGCTTAGATTCAGCAATGTGACTGATCATGTGGTCTCAAGCACATGCCATTATGATGATGGCATAAAAGACACGCACTCCAGAGGCACTCCAGGCCACCAAGACCACCTCAGCATCTAGTGATGATGCAGAACACTATTTCTCAATTGGTTTTGCAAATGCACTGCTTGGCCATCTTTTTACTCAAAGCAACTCTACAGGTTAATAAAAAGCATTTCAGGTCTCCTATGACTAAACCACTTCAGAATGCTAGTGGGCAATCACATCCTTGACTACTTCTCCAGGGTGAAAATCAATCCGTCAACCCCTGGACACAGAAAACTAGCAAGATTCCTTCCACAGACGTAGCATTTTTAATATGCAGGTGCATTCTCCCAACTCTAGAGAAGACCGAGGAGAATCAAACCCCTTAAATTGTCTCTCAGGAAGATAATGAGTTCTTATGCTTCTGAATCACAAACATGCTCGACTTCCATTGTGACGTAAGTACATCCCATATCACCTGTATTTGTCATTATTATTTGCGGGTGTGCCTGCCCAGTGCTCTACTGATCCTTGTAGCACTACTCAGCCATTTCGTGGGCAGAGGAAGGTTCTTTGCACTTCTCCATCCTCTGGAAGGCTGTTTCTGCTGTGGTGTAAGGTGCTGGAGGGCTCAGGTTCCAACCCTGAACGTGCGTGTTTTATTGCTATATTGCAGGAAGAAGAGTTGCCTGGGCAGTGGGGAAAGAATAAGGTGTACTTTTTCTTTACCTTCCTCCATTTTTGAAACATCTCTGCATAGTAGAAAGTTGTTTTTCCCATCAGTACAACCTAAATCCTGTAGGATGTTTAGTGGAAGCCAAAAGTAGTGATGTCATGTGGTGTGCACCAGATGTTGTTGGACTTCAACTGCGTTTTAAAAAATTCATTTTCTTGTAATCTAAAAATGTACAGTTTTACACTCCTAGAGAGTTCTTAAGTTTGTAGAAGTCATTGCCCGACTTGGTTAGCCCTGTTCCACTTCCATAACTACATTTTTGCTACATTTACACCCAATGTTTTCTCCAAGGAGCTTAAGGCAGCAAAAATGGTTTCTCTCCTCCTCCCCCATTATATCATCAAAACAACTCTAAGAGGTAGGTTAGGCTGAGACATAGTGACTGGTCCACATACATTCTGTGAGGTTTATAACCAAGGGTAGATTTGAACCCTCATCTTGCTCATCCTAGCCCAACACTCTAAACGGCTACACCACAACTACATTCACTGTTAGTATACATACATTAGCAGTATGCATTAGCATACTAAAGAGTACGCTTTAATGTCAACCAGCTTATAAACAATGCATTTCTCATTCCACCCAACCTGATCTGATGCATGTTTGCTCAGAAGTAAGTCCAACTGAATTCAACTTGATCTATTCCTGAATAATATGGCCTGGACTAATTTTGAATGAATCTACAAGTGCTTGCAAACCTGGTGATCTCTATGCAAAGAACAAAACCCTTTCTCTCCGTCTCCTAATTTTCATTTTTCATTTTTCTGTAAGTTTGATTTATACTGTCCTGTTACAGAAAAACACATTTTTCTTTAAGTTTGATTTATACAGTCCTATTATTTATGTGTTTTGAGTTCTCGTCAAATAAAGTTTTCTACAAGGTACAGTACAGAAAGGGCATGCCTTGTACAACTCTTGCTTGTTTCTTCTGCGGATAGGTGTACATGCTGAAAAGCTATCCAAATATAAAGACCACCTGCCCTTTTGATAATTATACTGCAGTATTTTCATTACTTGTAGAAAAGCTCAATTACAAAAAATAAAATGAACACCTAGCTAGTTCCACTCCTGCAGTGTGCAAATGGTCCAGTTAGTAAGTAAAAGATCCCCAGACTGTCATACTGAATAAAACTGGAAAGGTCAAGATGATACCCAGAGGATACATTTTTTGGGGGGGGGGGAGGTAGCAGAGAAAAGTGGGGGGGGGGGAAGTGAGGCAACACTTTATGTGCACAAGCAAACCACATAACATAAGAGTCACTGCATCCAACCTGTAGGGGAGCATTTATTTGTTCTCTGACCCATTTAATATTTCAAGCAAGACTGCTAGCTATAAAGGGCATAGTTTCATTCCATAATAAATGCAACCCTGGTGTTCATAGGAAAACAACAGCAACAATGCCAGGGCTGCCCTTTAGAACATTGATCCAAGTCTAAGAGGAA
The DNA here is from genome assembly GCF_009819535.1 of Lacerta agilis. Classification (NCBI taxonomy): domain Eukaryota; kingdom Metazoa; phylum Chordata; class Lepidosauria; order Squamata; family Lacertidae; genus Lacerta; species Lacerta agilis. The sequence goes on along the minus strand of NC_046318.1, from coordinate 59,223,127 downwards.
AGTGCAGCTTGCTACAAAGTACAAATCCACGCACATTAAGTTACAGAATTGCAGTGAAACTAAAACAGCAAGGATACAGCAAGCCTGATGAACTCATAATGCCAAATATTTTTTCAGAGTAATATAGTACCTGCAAACATAATCTGCACTGTTGCCCATAAGGAAAAACTCATTTCGATAATCTAAATATTTGCCTGCTAGTCCCAACTGATTTGTCAGCAACTGCGTTAATGTGCTAGGAATACTAATGCGCCGATTTTGAGAATGCTTTTATTCTCACTTTGATATTCCAAGCATCTCAGTTGCTGTCCCCGAACAAGAAAATTACATAATTACTTCTGCAAAGAGGCTTGTCATAATCCAATGTTTAGTGCAGACCTTTTCTTTCTTCTGATTATAAAATTCGAAATACTAAGCTCTGCAGGAGATCATCCAAAACATAAAAGAGAATGCATGTTTTGTGAATGGTGGTGGTGGGAGTCCCATGCCTATACTTACTTGGATTCTGTTTTAATGTGATAAACTGCAAATGCAAGCACACAAACTGACACCTTCCTGCTAACCAGCAGGCACTCCAAGACCCCCCAACATCTTTAACATTCTGTGGCTTATATCAAGAATCCTTGCACGGCACACTTTTTAAATCCTATATGTTAGTCATCGTATATATTTTCAAGTTCTTAACCCGTCAGCTACTAATGTACCTCAGGGAGTGACCTTTAGCTTGTAACATAGAGATTATGACAGGAAGTCTCAACCAAAATGAAAACTCTCAGTTAGCCTTTGCCAACCTGGTACCCTCCAGGTGCTTTTGAGCTGTCCTTGTCAGCCGATAGGATTTGTAGTCCAAAACATCTGGAGGGCACCAGATTGGTGAAGACTGCAAAGAAGCCTAAGGTGAGATGGAGCAAACCAATTCATTGTGCCTTTTCCTCTTAAGAGCCTGTAAAGCAAAGTATGGTACAGTTGATCTACGCAAACTATAATATACAGGAAATGAAAATCAATGCAAGGGTGAATAAAATTCCCCCTAATCCAAATGCAATCTCTCCCACGTTCTTTTGTGTCCACGTGCATTCCTTTGAATGCATAAAGCTGTAAATCAGACTTAACCAAACACATGAAAAAGTCATTTAGTCAATCTCCTACTATAAAATGAAACCATTCATGCATCAACTTTTCATAAATTGCCCTGTGTTAGTCCAAAGGAAACTCAATTCATGTAGGCTCCATCTTCAGAAATAGTAGATTCTCAATTTCTAGAAATACAACAATCAGATGTTGCTCAATTCTGTCTTCATTCTTATGTGAAATACTAAAGTTCCTTGGAAGGTGGGGAACAAGTGGAAAATAAGAGAATCTACCACTTCTCCACTCATAAAGAGTCTCATTTGAATGTCTGCTGCCTTCTCTCACACTACATCTTAAGACTCTTGCCAGATTCTAACACATATGACTTGAATACCATCCATTTTTTTCTCCCTCCCCTTATCTTAATATTTTATTGTAATATATTCTGATTAAGGGTACAGGTGAACTTGAAAGATTGCATAATGTCATCTGGCATTTTGGTTGTCCTAATATGGATTATCAGAGGATTGGAGATCAGTCTACATCCCAATCCCAAAGAAGGGCAGTGCCAAAGAATGCTCCAACTACTGCACAATTGCGCTCATTTCACATGCTAACAAGGTTATGCTTAAAATTCTACAAGGCAGGCTTAAGCAGTATGTGGACCAAGAACTCCCAGAAGTGCAAGCTAGATTTCGAAGGGGCAGAGGAACCAGAGACCAAATTGCAAACATGCGCTGGATTATGGAGAAAGCTAGAGAGTTCCAGAAAAACATTTACTTCTGCTTCATTGACTACGCAAAAGCTTTTGACTGTGTCGACCACAGCAAACTATGGCAAGTTCTTAAAGAAATGGGAGTGCCTGATCACCTCATCCGTCTCCTGAGAAATCTCTATGTGGGACAAGAAGCTACAGTTAGAACTGGATATGGAATAACTGATTGGTTCAAAATTGGGAAAGTAGTACGACAAGGCTGTATATTGTCTCCCTGCTTATTTAACTTATATGCAGAATTCATCATGCAAAAGGCTGGACTGGATGAATCCCAAACCGGAATTAAGATTGCCGAAAAAAATATAAATAACCTCAGATATAATAATCATAATCATAATCATAATCATAATCATAATCATAATAATAATTTTATTATTTATACCCTGCCCATCTGGCTGGGTTTCCCCAGCCACTCCCAACAGAATATTAAAAACACAATAATCTATTAAACATTAAAAGTTTCCCTAAACAGGACTGCCTTCAGATGGCTTCTAAAAGTCTGGTCATTGTTTTTCTCTTTGACATCTCGTAGGAGGGCGTTCCACAGGGCTGGTGCCACTACCAAGAAGGCCCTCTGCCTGGTTCCCTGTAGCTTTGCTTTTCGTAGCAAGGGAACCACCAGAAGGCCCTCAGCACTGGGCCTCAGTTTCCGGGCAGAATGATGGGGGTGGAGACGCTCCTTCAGGTATACTGGACCGAGGCCATTTAGGGCTTTAAAGGTCAGCACCAATACTTTGGATTGTGTTCAGAAACGTACTGGGAGCCAATGTAGGTCTTTCAAGACCAGTGTTATGTGGTCTCAGTGGCTGCTCCCAGTCACCAGTCTAGCTGCCGCATTCTGGATTAGTTGTAGTTTCCAAGTCACCTTCAAAGGTAGCCCCACATAGAGCGCATTGCAGTAATCCAAGCGAGAGATAACCAGAGCATGCACCACTATGGCGAGACAGTCCACGGGCAGGTAGGGTCTCAGCCTGCGTACCAGATGGAGCTGATAAACAGCTGCCCTGGACACAGAATTGACCTGTGCCTCCATGGACAGCTGTGAGTCCAAAATGACTCCCAGGCTGCGCACCTGGTCCTTCAGGGGCACAGTTACCCCATTCAGGACCAGGGAATCCTCCACACCTGCCCGCCTCCTGTTCCCCAAAAACAGTACTTCTGTCTTGTCAGGATTAAACCTCAATCTGTTAGCCGCCATCCATTCACCAACCGCCCTTCAGACACTCACACAGGACCTTCACCACCTTCACTGGTTCTGATTTGAAAGAGAGGTGGAGCTGGGTATCATCCGCATACTGATGAACACCCAGCCCAAACCCCCTGATGATCTCTCCCAGTGGCTGCATGTAGATGTTGAAAAGCATGGGGGAGAGGACAGCACCCTGAGGCACCCCACAAGTGAGAGCCCAGGCATCTGAACACTCATCCCCCACCACCACTTTCTGAACACGGCCCAGGAGGAACGAGCGAAACCACTGTATAACAGTACCCCCAGCTCCCAACCCCTCTAGACGGTCAAGAAGGATGTTATGGTCAAGGGTGTCAAAAGCCACTGAGAGATCCAGCAGAACTAGGAAACAGCTCTCTCCTTTGTCCCTAGCACGCCGGAGATCATCGACCAGCGCGACCAAGGCAGTTTCAGTCCCATGATGAGGCCAGAATCCCAAGTGGAAGGGATCCAAATGGTCCGCTTCTTCCAGGCGTGCCTGGAGTTGTTCAGCAACCACTTGCTCAATCACCTTGCCCAATAACAGAAGATTTGAGACTGGGTGATAGTTGGCCATATTGGCCGCATCTAAAGATGGTTTTTTAAGAAGCTGTTTAATAACCACCACTTTGAGCGAGTCTGGGAAGGCTCTCTCACAAAGAGAAGCATTCACCACCCCGCGAAGCCCATCGCCCAGCCTTTCCTGGCTAGAAACAGTGCTGATTGCGACGAACACAGAAATCACCGCCTGCTTACATACCTACCCTATACATTTATTATATAAAGCCAGTTGAGCTTCTTTTGGTAATTTAATTTATCTGACTCACTGTGGCTGACAAGTTAAGATCCCACTGGCACATTAAAACTACCCTTTTCACCAAGTGGTCATGCAACTCAGTCACACATAACCAATATGGAACTTCAGAAAATACTGATACATTGTTCAAGAAGCCCCCAAATATTTTAATCCATTATTTTATACTGAGTTTTGAAACATTTACATACATCAGTTGCTTACCGCAGTGTCAGTCATTTTAAAGGCAAAAGAACAGCAAGGGGCATAAAAAGTTACCATCAACTTATAAAGCAAAACAAAAACAAGATAAAGCATAAAACTACTGGTACCTTATACTTTACGCTTGAATTAAGTTCCATAAAGAACGTAATTTCACATAAAAGCCATGAAAGATAATCCAGGAGAGACACACACAAAAAAGCTGTTTTTCATATAGGCTATCAAAAAAAAAGCAATTTAAAACGGAATAATAAAAAGAGAGGCGATATTATCTGAATGGTAGGTGTTGCGAAAATTGTGCAGTGAAAATTAAAGTACTAGTTTGTGCTGCAGCCATAAATTACTAAACTAATTATCTAGTAGCAGGCATAACTGAATCATTCAAAGGGGTAATTAGCAATCAGACATAATGAGCACTGCTCCTATTTCTTGTCATACTGTATTTAGCTTCAGTGTAGCCTAGAGGATCTGAGTTATTTCCTCTCCTTCTCTGAAGGCATTACTGCTATATTGAGTGCATCAGCCCATATTATTACTCCCAGTAGTTTAATTCTTCACTGGACTGTACACTTCTGATTCCTCCTGTCAAAGTCTCTCCAGGTCTCCTGGGCCCTTTTAAGCAGATATCTTCTAAAATAAAAATAAAAACCTCTCCTCGGTGGAAATATAAAATGGAAAGATAGTGAAATGGCTGCACTTTTATTAGGCCCACTCCACAACTGCCAAGACACCTACAGCCAACTGAAGTCAGCCAGCAGCAACTCACTTTTGATGAACATTTAACAGCAGTGGCATTGCACCCACAGGACACAATCCAGCAAGCAGTTTTCATGTATACCCTGCCCCATCCAAAGCACTGAATAACTCAGGCCCAAGGTACATTAAGGGCCACCAGACTTTTCACGCTCCCCCTTCACCCAAACCCTCCATTGCGGCACTTCTGGTGGTTGCCCAGGCCCCCGGGGTTCTGTCAGCCTTTACTAGAGACCCAGGCTTCAGCGGGCCTGGCAGGAATCATCGCAGCCTATTTTCAGGTATCTATTGAAAACTGTGCTATTCAGACAGGCCTTTGAAAAATGATCTCCCCATCACCACCAACCATTAATTCATTAATGCTTTTACTGATGCTTTGAAGCTTTTAGCCCAGCTTTTATCAGAGCTGCTGCATTTTTTAAAAAATGAAAAGTGTGGTTTATAAATATTTAAATAAATAGTAAATAAGAGTTCACAGCAGGCACTGTTACTTATGTAAATGAGAGCGGCAACAAAATGTTGCCGCGTATCTTCTCGTTTTTTTAGCAGGAGTGCTTCTGCTCAGGGTCCCAGCCTCAAGGATAGTCTGTTCTATTCTATTCCCCTCACTCATTTTTTGTTGCCGTCACCCCGCAACTGGCACCTAACACTGTAATTACTGAGCATGGCAAATCCACATCAGTCTTTTTTGAGAAGAGCTTTGCTTTTTGGGGGGTGGGGGGGAGCACTTGGAGTTCCCTCAAACACGCCAGTACCCCTGTCCTGCTTCTCAGAAGCTCTGATTAGGCTACATAGCACTTGGCACTCACCACCTGGGTTCACTATTAGAGGAAATGAGTCAACTTTATCCTTCCCTATCCCAGGGTTCCATTTTATTTTCATTAACAGCAGCCCATGTCACAATTTCGTCTGTTCTTGAAGCTTCCATGAATTTTCACTGTAACTTCTTATGTAGTTGGGGAGGGGAAGTGAGGAGGAAGAGATGGTTAACAAATGCAAATATGGCATTAGGGGGCTAGTTAATGGGGTTTAAAGTTTCTCTCAGGGGATACCAATATATTCCTTGGGTAGGTATTAATATTGACTGAATTTTGTACACAGTCCCTATATAAGTACAAACTATACGTGTGTATGTGTAGCACTTAGGAACCCTGTAAATGCCACAATCCCCACTCTTTCCTCCATACAAATTCTTATACTGTATGTGCTTTAACTGTCTGAAGGTCTATTCTTACTGTTGTATCATTGTCCCAAAAGATTCCATCTTCTCTGCCTCTTTCTTTCTTTCTTTCTTTCTTTCTTTCTTTCTTTCGTTTGTTTGTTTGTTTTGGAATAGAGACTAGTTTGCTGATCTTGAGAATTACTCCCCAGAGGCCTTTGAATTTAGACACTGGGCTCAGTGTTTCAATCTATTATGTTCAAACAACACAAACACACACATACCACAAACAACACCTGATCTCAATTACAGTCTCTTAGGAAGCCTCCGTAAAACTAAGTGTTGTCAATCAACACCATTATTATTCAAATCATTATTGCTTGCTACCTTAGAAGAGCAATCGTATTTCATATAGTTTCTATTGTTTCATATAGCAAACACTGTCATCTTCACAAATATTACAGCATAAATGAGATTGCAGCCTGAGACCCAGCCGCTATGTGAACAGACTCCCAGGTTAAGGTGTCAAGGAGTCACACAGTAAGCTCAAGTTCTGAATCTGGTCATTATCTGCACTTTGGACAAGAGTTCCTGACAAGAAATAGGCCAAGTGTTCATTCTCTTGTGGTGCTATAAGCAGCTCATACTCTGTAGAAGCTAAGGTATGACGCAGTGCCTCTCCACTCTTACCATTTATAGTGGAATAGCTGCTGTCAGAACGAACAATTTTAAGAGTGGATTTCTATCTGTCTGCACCTTTGATCACATATCACTGTCATCAGAAAGAAGTGTGGGGTTTTCTTTTCTACACATGGAAGGTTGCCGCTGAATTGATAAAAGTTCCCTAATGTATCCTTGTGGCCTCCATCCAGTAAATGTAATGAGTTATGAAAATGCACATGGGGATAGCCATATCTTTTCATTTACTTGGGAGTAAAATCCATTATTTCACCCACGTTTGCCTCTAACCCTGTTCACCACTTTTACGTGGCCTCCAGAAAGTCCCCTCCAAAGGACTTAGAAAGGACTTGGGCAACAGCTTGTTGGAAAACAAAACTGATCTCAATGGCTCTGGACTGCACCTGCATTAGAGAGACTTTCAACCGTTAGTTCTATATAAAGGAGAGAGAGCTGAGTCTTTTAAGTTACACCAGTCATATACTTCTCATTACAAGCAGCAAGTAATTTGTCATTGTTATTTATAGCTCTTGACACTTAATCTATCTCTGATGCAGCTATTTTCATATCGACATGCTACTTTTTTCCTCTGCCCATGAATAGGAGTTTATATCTGGTCATTTTCCATTTGTTTTGACACTTTGTAGGTCTGGTAAATTATTAATATTTATCACATTGAACATTTAACATGTACATTATGTCGCATAATTATACGCACAGCCTCTTTTTTTTCTTTGACCAACGCTTTGTGTCCTGATAGTTTGGAAGCATGCATAAATGTACACAGTAGGCATAGGGTTATGTTCCCGGGGGTTGTGTGTGAAAGGAAAATCATGTAAAGTCAGAACGACTGCCAGAACCACCCCTGCCACCTGAGACTGCAGGAGATCAGAGCTGTCTGAGATCTCAGATGGCCCCAATAGATCTTGTGAGTGCTTCCAGAACCTGGTAAGCAAGGCAGAGGGCTTAGGAAGGGGTTTCCAGCCACAGAAAGTGTTTTTAAGCCCTCCACTTTGCTTTCTGAGCCCTGAAAGGGTCATGCATGGGCTCAACGGACTTCTGGAACGGATTCCGTTTGACTTCCGAGGTACGACTGTATATGCACTTTGCTGACGACAGTAGCTGCTGTATTAGATTAAATGCTCAAGAAATCCATAGTCTTAATAATCTCATAGAATCATCGAGTTGGAAGAGACCACAAGGGCCATCCAGTCCAACCCCCTGCCAAGCAGGAAACACCATCAAAGCATTCCTGACGGATGGCTGTCAAGCCTCTGCTTAAAGACCTCCAAAGAAGGAGACTCCACCACACACCTTGGCAGCAAATTCCACTGCCAAACAGCTCTCACTGTCAGGAAGTTCTTCCTAATGTTTAGGTGGAATCTTCTTTCTTGTAGTTTGAATCCATTGCCCCGTGTCCGCTTCTCTGGAGCAGCAGAAAACAACCTTTCACCCTCCTCTATATGACATCCTTTTATATATTTGAACATGGCTATCATATCACCCCTTAACCTTCTCTTCTCCAGGCTAAACATACCCAGCTCCCTAAGCCATTCCTCATAAGGCATTGTTTCCAGGCCTTTGACCATTTTGGTTGCCCTCTTCTGGACACATTCCAGCTTGTCAGTATCCTTCTTGAACTGTGGTGCCCAGAACTGGACACAGTATTCCAGGTGAGGTCTGACCAGAGCAGGCCAAATGTAAATTATCTCTACGTGTTATACATTGTGCTATACCAAGCATGTTGTTTTTGACACAGCTGCAGTTTATCACCTGGAATATGTAAAGATGGCCGTATCTGTTTTCACAGGACAACTCTGTGCCCTGCCAAGGCAGTAATATATGCTGTTATGTTTATATATGTTATGTTTATATGCAGCTGGATGATTACCTCTCAGGAAAGCCTGAGTTTTAAACAAGTGTCTAAATGACAATACTGTAGCTGCCACCACATAACATGAACTGCGGAAGAATACAGCACTAGTATGTTTAAGGATCTGGGGGTAGAAACAGCTATCGGAACAGTGTGTGTGTTTGGAACAATTTTCAGTATTAAAATTTGACTTTAAATCTATGTGAAATTTCTTATTTTGAATATAGGAAATGTTCAATTTCAAATCCATGAAAAAATCCCATTCCCAACTCTGATATAAACATTTTGAAAGAATACAGAGTAAGAATACAGAGTAAAGCAAAAAAAAGGAAAAAATATTCTGCAACAACTTTTCAATAAGGCACACATTACTTAACAGCTGCGAGGTCATTCAATGGTAACCTTCAGCAAGATGCAGCTTATTTTTAAATTGGCTACCTAGAAAAGTTGAATAAACTAGCATATATCACAAGTTTAACAATTTGTGTTAAAATATATTTCTGTTCTTAAAACAGAACCTATTATCTCAACCTTTTTTTTAATTTTCTGACAGATTTTACTCATGCTGGTTATCCAACCAAGACACCTTCTGCTCTCCTTTAGGCTCCCATGAACGATTGTGTAGGAATTAATGTAAAAAAATCAATTTGAAAAAGTGTCATTTTTTTTCTTCTTATTTTTTTTTTAATTTCCCCCCCTTAAATAGCATTAACGTGATGCATCCTTAGGGGCTTGCTTAAAAGGAAGCCGAAAGTGAGGCAGGATGGTGTGTTTAAAATCACTATAAAAGAAGCTCAGATACAATGCATTATACATTAGGAAACATATAAACAAGTCCACGTAGGAGAACAGTGTGGTTAACAAGCAGAGTAAAGGATGGGATGAAGGGGGGAAAGGCTTTCTTTTAAAAAGTGCATGAATTGCCAAAGTTAGGAACATATAAAACAACTATAAGATGATAAGAAGGCCAAAATTCTGAATACAATGGCTTTTCTATTAATTTAAATAGCACTGAATTACCACTATCTACATGTTTGTTTTGATACATGTTTAATAATTCAATAACACTTTACCGGGGGCAGAAATTAAGACTACAATTCTTTTGGATATGTGCAATACAACGGTACCGGTGTTATTAGAAGAAAACTTTTCCACTTTAAATGGTCACAGATGGCTTTCCCATGAATTATACCCCATCATTAACTCTTCCTAAAGCTTCTTAAACTTGACTAGAAAATGCTTCCCTCTCCCCTTTGCATGCCATAATGCTGATTGGGTATTGCAAGAGTGCTGCTGTATTGAAAAGAACAGGCTGATCTAAGAGGCTGGCCTAAACTTAAGCAAATCCTGCCAAAAACATCCCAAAGGATGAGCTCTGTAACTCCACCACTAGTATTCCTGAATGACCCAGAATGTGGAAAAAAAGATATAGAAAAAGTGCAAGGAATAACCAGTGACAATAACCAATATACAATAAGCAGTTTGAATCAAGTCACACAAAATATTAACTGCATATTCTGCAACACAGAAAAACATTTTTTGTTGTTCAGTCGTTCAGTCGTGTCCGACTCTTCGTGACCCCATGGACCAGAGCACGCCAGGCACACCTATCCTTCACTGCCTCCCGCAGTTTGGCCAAACTCATGTTAGTAGCTTCGAGAACACTGTCCAACCATCTCATCCTCTGTCGTCCCCTTCTCCTTGTGCCCTCCATCTTTCCCAACATCACAGTCTTTTCTAGGGAGTCTTCTCTTCTCATGAGGTGGCCAAAGTACTGGAGCCTCAACTTCAGGATCTATCCTTCTAGTGAGCATTCATGGCTGATTTCCTTGAGAATGGATAGGTTTGATCTTCTTGCATTCCATGGGACTCTCAAGAGTCTCCTCCAGCAATTCAAAAGCATCAATTCTTCGGCGATCAGCCTTCTTTATGGTCCAGCTCTCACTTCCGTACATTACTACTGGGAAAACCATAGCTTTAACTATACGGACCTTTGTCGGCAAGGTGATGTCTTTGCTTTTTAAGATGCTGTCTAGGTTTTTCATTGCTTTTCTCCCAAGAAGCAGGCGTCTTCTAATTTCGTGACTGCTGTCACCATCTGCAGTGATCATGGAACCCAAGAAAGTGAAATCTCTCACTGCCTCCATTTCTTCCCCTTCTATTTGCCAGGAGGTGATGGGACCAGTGGCCATGACCTTAGTTTTTTTGATGTTGAGCTTCAGACCGTATTTTTTGCTCTCCTCTTTCACCCTCATTAAAAGGTTCTTTAATTCCTCCTCACTTTCTGCCATCAAGGTAGTATCATCAGCATATCTGAGGTTGTTGATATTTTTTCCGGCAATCTTAATTCCGGTTTGGGATTCATCCAGTCCAGCCTTTCGCATGATGAATTCTGCATATAAGTTAAATAAGCAGGGAGACAATATACAGCCTTGTCGTACTCCTTTCCCAAAAACATTACCAAGGTATAATTACAAAACCTACACTTGTAATTATAACAACAGCAATGTCACAAACTATACTTCTTGATCACCCAGCCCCCACAAGTAGCATAGTATTTACAGCTCCAAGATTTTTAGCATGTGGAACTATTTGCAATGTGTGCAATGAAAATTACTGACAAACCATTTCAAATGTAATTAATATGGAATTAATAATGTAATTAAAATGGAAGGCATGTATAGAAAACATGGTGCTTTCAGCATCAAACCTAAAGGTAAAGGTAAAGGGACCCCTGACCATTAGGTCCAGTCGTGTCCGACTCTGCGGTTGCGGCGCTCATCTCGCTCTATAGGCCAAGGGAGCCGGCGTATGTCCGCAGACAGCTTCCGGGTCACGTGGCCAGCATGACAAAGCTGCTTTCTGGCAAACCAGAGCAGCGCACAGAAACGTCGTTTACCTTCCCGCCGGAGCGGTCCCTATTTATCTACTTGCACTTTGACGTGCTTTCGAACTGCTAGGTGGGCAGGAGCTGGGACCAAACAACAGGAGCTCACCCCGTCGCAGGGATTCGAACCGCCGACCTTCTGATCGGCAAGCCCTAGACTCTGTGGTTTAACCCACAGTGCCACCTGTATATATAATATATCCAACCTACTGTTGGATATATTATTAGGATGAACCCACCCTTCACCCAAGATTTCCAGGGCAGGTTATAGCAATTCAAAATACAACATTAAAAACAGTTTAAAACAAATGGCAATCACAATAAAAGAATGGGTCCTAAAAATATGACCAAATGGGACTGGCAATTAAGTAAAGAGGTCTTGTTTATTGAAAAATACAGTGGTACCTTGGGTTACAAATGCTTCGGGTTACAAACACTTGGGGTTACAAATTCCGCTAACCAGGAAGTAGTACCTTGGGTTGAGAACTTTGCCACAGGATGAGAATGGAAATTGCACACCGGCGGCGCAGCAGCAGGAGGCCTCATTAGCGAAAGCGTGCCTCAGGTTAAGAACGGTTTCGGGTTAAGAATGGACCTCCAGAATGAATTAAGTTTGTAACCTGAGGTACCACTGTATATATGCAAATAGCATTCATTTATAAACTGTTACTTCTCACCTTTCTTCCATAATGGAGCTCATATGTTTGCATATTCCTAAGGTATGTTATTACTGATGTATGCTAGATTCAGCCTGAAGTCCTATTTTCAAAAAGATGTACTCTCGTATTTACCATCTATCTCCAAATATTTGATCTAATAAGGCATAAAGAGCATCTTTTGCCCTAAACCTTGCTACATGAGTAAACTTCAACAGAATAATTTTAGAAGACAGGCAGTTGGTGTTCCCTTGCAATGTCAACTTCCTTTATTATTCCAAATGCAAAACACTACCAGGCATGCAGCCAATCCTAAACATGCTTACTTACTCTGAAGTAAATTCCACTGAGGTCAAGGGAGCAAACTCCCTAGTAAGTTGCAGCCTTGGTTTTAGACTTTTTAAGCTTTGCCACTTATATCATGTTAAACCACTAAACGTTAATTTTTAATTACACATTGCAGTGATCAAACTACAGAAGATTTACAATCTAATATACTTGCAAGTTTCTTTACAGGCTTTATGTAGGATTTCATTTACCAAAAAAAAAAAAAAAACCTTGCAGAATCTGCAATGCAAGCAAATGTAATTAGCCTGACTATCCCAAGCGCCTCAATAAAGAACACATAATGCATATTTATAAAATTGTTATTTATTATTTGCAGTACAGCATTCACTAGAGACTCCACTGCAGTTCAGAAAATGCTGGCTTCAAGGTTTCATTACACCATTCTTCTGATTTTTAATGCATAAGAGAAGACTCTATTCTAGTTTCATTCTGTCTGTTTGTCCCTGCTGAGAGGAATCTGTGGTCTGTTTCTTCCTTGCTGTGCCTGTGGCAATTCCAAGTATTATCATTTGCAGAAATGCTGATTCCACTTAATCAAGGCATGAGATACAAAGAGTAGATGCAGCAATTTTGTAATTTATATATATATAGCTCCAGCTCCTCTGCATTATTAATCAAACTACATTGGGACTGCAGCAATTAAATACCGGTATTTCTTCATCCTCCAGGTAAAGGTGAATACAGGGATATTGGCTGTGATATTTGTCAACAATTAAGATGGACATCACTGTGATTCTCTATGGGAGTGAGAACTATACCCTTAGAACTAACACACATATTTTTTAACAAGGTGTTGTATTCTGCATTATAAGGAAGGTGTTGAAGGGTGTAACAGTGTGGTCAAACTGAGTGGTTCTCTTTTTCAAGTCATTGCAAACACTAACTCAAACCTTAAATGTGTGAACGCATCACAAACGTGGCTAATGACTTATTGTGAATAGCAGTGTCCTACTGCTTTACTCCACCTTGCAACCCAGCCCTGTGGTATGTTTTTCTCCAAACAAACCATGGCTAAACCAAGCCTTGTGATTTGCTTCTCCTGTCTCCAAATGGGAGAAATGAGTACTGTATACTAGCACACTGCTCGTTCACGGTAAGCCATGGTTTATTGCTGGCCATGGCACAGTAGTGCAATGTGAAAACCAGCCCAGTATCTTAATTCACCCTCACATGCCCACATGCTAAATAGGAGTTTAAAATATCCAGAATTAGGAGTTAACAGATGAGCAGTTTTTCTCCTAGCCAATAACAATACATAAAAAAAAATTGTAGCATATAATGCCAGGGAGAAATATGAACTTCTGAAAACACCAGCCACACGTTCCTTAGAGTTTGGTCAGCAAAGATACTGTAAAAAGGTATGAAGAAGTGATGTGTAATCACATCAATACTCTTGAACAGCTGATGCCCAGAATCAGAATTAAAGTGTTTGTTTGTTTTAATTTCTGCTATAAGAGCTTCAATAACGTCAGTGAAATACATTTTCCAGCTTTCCAATTAGAAAAAAAGTTGCAGGACATTTAAAGTATAAAATTAATTCAGTGTCAAAGTTTCAAAGCAATAATTGTTTAATGAACAGCTGTTTCTAGTACTATATTTATTTCATTATGACTAAATAAAACTACATGCTGTAGGTTTTGCTATTGCAGTGAAAAGATCACAGTTATTAATATCCATTTTATAGCTGGTGTGTCTATTTCAGAACATGAAGCATCCATTCATTGGACTGAGATCTATCTACCTAGATTATAATTAGTGGATAAAGCAATCTAAAATTTGGAAGTTCCAAGTAGGAGGTAAAAGCTAATTGACAGCCTGTGGCTGGAGCAAATGAAAAGGAAATGTATAAGCAATATGAACAGCTGAACCTAATAATTAAAATATTGTTTCATTTTAAAAATCATTTCATGGGGGAAATAATCCTATGAGGAAACAAGATTTATAAAGACAGATTAAAGTCAGCCATTATAGCATCGCCACTGTATCTGAACAATGTCTTAAAATATTTATTTTACTGGCAGGAGAAACAAATCCTGCATAGACTGAGGGGTAACCAGCTTTTCTTCATCTGACGCCATTTAGATGTTGTTGGACTACAGTTCCCACAAGCCCCAGCAAACATAACCAATGATCTGAGATTTTGAACTTGTAGTCCAACAACATCTAGAGACCACCAGGTTGGGGAAGGCAAGAGGACAGCAGAGTGATAAGTGATGTAGTGGATGGCAGTCAAATAAAATAGCTGGCCAACGGAGTTGCCCAAGGAATAAAAGTACCTACGGTATTCAGAGCAGGCACTAAGCAGCCAATGGAACCCCTAATATAAGCACTAGCTAGAGCTCCATAGTCCTGCAGTTAGTTCTGATTGGCCCCAGCAGGCCCCAGATGTAGTGGCAATCACTTTATAGGTGGGAATGTGATAGGGTACACCACCTACCATAGGGAGTAATTTTTACACAAAGATATGCCTATACCACTTACATGTTCCTGCACACTAAGGAGAAGTTGTAGATGAGAAAAATGTATGTGTAGTTCCCCCTTTATTCTGAAAACAAGTCATATTCAGAGCTGACCTAGTGAAATTAATGGAAATGACTACTAACATAGGACCACTACTTTCAGTATGTCTACTCTGAATAGAAGTTGGTGAGAAACAACTCATAAAGCGGAAGAAAGGAGTGAGGCAACAGGAATAATATTACTTGGGCCTGATAACTGAAATACTTGGGTTTGGGGGTGGATATAAATCAGGCCTGGGTGTGGTAGGTTGTGTCTCTCTGTGTTAACATCTATATATATAAAATGCAAGTGTCTCTGCGTCCAGTCCGTGTGTCTCTGGGTTTGCGCTACTGCGCATGTGCCCCACGGACACAGGGATTGGAGCGCAGAGACATCAGGTGGGGAGAGGCGGCGGCGGCAGTTGAAGTGGAGGTTTGGGCAGCCAGCAGAACAGCCCGCCCCGCGGAGCCCGGCGCTCCGGAGGCCGAAGAGCGTAACGCATGCGACGGCCAATAAAAGGCTCCCGGCTGTTGTGGTCGTTGTCGTCCTCCTCCTCCCACTCGGCCCCTCACCTGCCCCGCATGAGCCTGGCTCGCAGTCCCGCTCTCATGCACACCTCAGCGGCTGCTCCCTCCCCACCGGGTCTAAGTCAAGGCAGGCTGTCGCAGCAGCAGCCGCATCGCTCCTGCTCTCTCTCCTCCCCACAACCCGCGTCTCCGAAAGCCGCGGCGACTCCGGAGAGGGAGGCAAGCAGACACCCGCCTCCGCTGCTGCTGCTGCTCGGCCTCCTCAACCCCTCACGCAAACAACGCGGCGGCGGCGCCACCTGGACCTGCTCGCCTCAGTCCAGTCTCGAGGCGCAGGCTCTCCCTCCCTGCCAGCCGGGATGTTTGCGTGAAAAATCAATTGCAGGGGAAACTGGGGGGGGGGGGGAGAGTCCCGAGCTGCAAGTCTGTGTGAAGTGGTTTTTATTACTTTTTTTTAAAGGCCTCCGGAAGCGCAGCGGCTCCTTCATCTCCTTCCCCCCTGAGGTAAAAAAGCGGGCAAGAGGAGCCTTTAAAATTCTCCTCTCTGGACCAGCAACCGACACCCTCCCGCTGCTGCTACTGCCGCCCTCCTCCTCCTCTTTCCGGGTCTAGCCCAGGCAGCTGGCGGAGTAGGAGGAGAGCCGGCAGCGAGGGAGGGAGGCCGGCTGAGGCGAGACTGGCGGCGGCGGCCTCGCTGAGCGTAACAGAGAGACACGTCCTCGGCATTTGCTTTTGGGTGGCGAAGGGACGCTGTGTGTGTGGAAGGCTGCTCTTCTATTTGGGGAGAAGGTACCATGCCTGTCTTAAATTTAAAAAAAAAACTTTGCTGCAGCCCCCTCCACATATGTTCTAGCGCCCGTTAATTTAACGGGTTTAAACCACTAGTATCTCAATATCATGGCTGGGGAGAGCTCAGGGTTACATAATGTACTCTTCTTTGTACTAGAGCCCACAGTTCACCAACCAGAGCCAATTCCCAAATGGCTCAAGCCACATGCCCCATTAGCCCTTCTCAAATACATCTCGGGTGTTACTGATAAGGGGTTCTAACAGCAAACCCAAGCAGAAGCCAGGAAGGCCACAAATCTAGAGCATTTTACTCATATTGAGTTTGACAGGACATGTGAGCAGCATAAGCAAGTTTTATGCCGATTTTAGATTTTATTTTACTGTTGTATTTTATTGACTTCTTTTTATAAAGTGCCCAATAAAGAATTGAACAGGCTTGGGCATGTTTATTCAGAATTAAGTTCAGCTAAGCTCAGTGGTACTTGCTGCCAAGAAAGTGTGCAGAAAGTTGCGGCTGTGCAACCAACGCTAGGCCTATATCTGAAAGCAAGATCCACAGTATTCAATAACCATTGAACACAGCATGTTACTGTATTAGAGAAACATGCTTCCCTCTTACATTTGAACTGAGCCACTAACTGAGACATAGGAAGCTGTTACTATTATCGAGTACATAGAATTTAAGCATTTGCCTTTTTATAATCCCCTCCCCACAGCTTCTATACCAACTCTTCTTTTCTGAGCAGCTGATTTCTTATGCCTTTCTCTACTCCTCTCCCAAAGTAATAATTTTCTAAGGAAGATTGCCAACATACATATTTTTCTTTTAAACAGCATTAAAGTCTCAGCTAAAATTAAGACATTCAGCTACACATCTACTAATTCCCCATCACGACTGACACCAATGGACATTAGAGGGGGAAATGAATTGACCTACTTCATATGAAGGCTGTGCACTCACTGTGGCTTTTCAACATGGTTGGATAAACTTTGAAGTCTCCCTGAAATATACCACTACCAGTGACTCACATCTGACCTTCAGACCTCCTCTCCACATGCTGAACCTACCCAACACACCGTTCATAATTTCAGCAGATGGTTATAGCCTTCATACGCACATATGAACTATATAAAGTCATTTCTCCTCTCGTCATATAAGAAATGGAGATACGTTACAGTTATTGGAAATATTCTCTTCAACTTGGCATGATAGTCCAAAGCATTCCTACAGACAATGCAGATTATGATCATATTCCTAGCTTATATAATTGCAAACTCTAAATCATACCTAATCTGACAAAAAATATATCAGTGTTGCTTATAAACGTCCATTCCACCAGTTCTATTAGTTTATGATAGCTTTTAAACTGTTCTCCTCTGCTGCTAATTTCTTAAGTTTGTTATCGAGTATACAGAAGGTTAAGTAAAAGTTCTGGGTTGTATGCAACCAAGGTATACTCAGCACAGACCCAATGAAACTAATGGACCTAAATTAGTCTTGTCCATTACAATTAGAAAAACTTTCTGACGCCACCTGCATTATTCAATAACTTCATCCCTTACAAAACAACTTGTGCAAAACTGCATGAATTGTTATATAATCCTTCAATAAACAATAGTGAAGGGTTAAAACGTTTGGATGTGTTGGTTCCTCAACTCCACAATAGATTTCTAATTGCCTGGAATAAAGATCTTTTTCCTTTTTTTAACTTTCTCACTTTATGGGGATGTCAGTTGAGACACCTGTAATTATATGAGTAAGTAGACATCACGCATTGTTATGGATAATGAACACTATAGAGACAACTGTGTACTCCATGGTTATTGTGAATGATTAAGTTGCCATTTTATCACCAATATTTATGCTTCTCTTGATTCGCCCCTCCCCCAACCCCCTCATCAGAGGGCAAAAACCCAGTTTGTGAATTCTAACTTGGAAACATAAGGAGCAGAACCTAAGTCTGAAATAATGGATTTTACTAAACGTTTTCAATACAAACCATAAAAAGAAGAGTATAATTATTCAGAACTGACAGCTGGATATTAGTTTCAGTAAGAGAGAAACATTAGGAGATATACTGGTACCCCTTTAGTCCAATGATATAAGAAAGGGTGCATGAAAAGAGAAAAATAGTATCTCAAGTGTAACATTCCTTTCAATGTGAACACAAGGTGCATGCGAATGAAGGTCGGCGGTTCGAATCCCCGCAACCGAGTGAGCTATCGTTGGTCTGTCCCAGCTCCTGCCAATGTAGCAGTTCAAAAGTACTCCAGTGCAAGTAGATAAATAGGTACTGCTGTGGCAGGAAAGTGAACAGTGTTTCCGTGCGCTCTGGTTTCCAGCATGGTCCTCAGTGCGCCAGAAGCGGTTTAGTCATGCTGACCCAGAAAGCTGTCTGTGGACAAACACCAGCTCCCTCGGCCTGAAAGTGAGATGAGCACCGCACCGCAACCTCATAGTCTCCTTTGGCTGGACTTAACCGTCCAGGGGTCCTTTACCTTTTACCTCATACATTCATTGTAAGCAGAGGGCTCTTTTTTTAAAAGCAACCTCTTTGTCAACTCTCTCTCTCTCTCTCTCTCTCTCTCTCTCTCTCTCTCTCTCTCTCTCTCTCTCTCTCCTTCATAATATATACATTAGCACTATTTCATTAAGGCAGCATTTTAGATGATAATAACATTTTGAGCTAACTAATTAATCAGTTAAAGGAGGGCTCAAAGAACCAAGGGCCATATTCTTCGTGGGCAATCTTTCAAGGGTGACATGGCAGAAGCAGGCAGGGTAAGAGGCAAAAGTGGGCAAACCCACAGAAGAGACTTTGTACAACAGGCTATGTTCCAGCCATGCAAAAGTAAGAGGTTTTGATGAACACCCACCCTGCTCTCATCTGTTCATCCTTCTTCTATGCCACCAAAGAGCCACGATCTCAGTCTAAGGACACAGTTCCACACTTTGGGATGAGTGTGGAGCAGGGAGGGTGAGGGGTATGTTCTGGGGTGGGGGGAAACATGGTCTGGGGAAAGTCTAGTAGTGGCCCTTGGATGGTTTCCCACCCCTGAGCCAAACTTCACAAAATATTATTTTACAGCATCATGGTAACTTTAAGGAGGATTTAAAATAATAAATTTGATCAATGGCCTTTCAGAGTGGCTGGGGAAACCCAGCCAGATGGGCAGGGTATAAATAATAAATTATTATATTACTGGACAAAGAAGGCAGCATTAAAGAAAAAGAAAAATTGGAACTCAAATAAAGAGTTATTATTGTTCTAGGTGACATTCTTTTTTTTAAGTAAAGATATATGTTCAGGCAGGACAAAAAATATACTATTTGAGTAAAATTGAACTATTTTACCATTATATCCATTAAGCTTGAGTGTACCACAGATGTAATTTAGAGGCGAGGAGGAAGGAAATTGGGAACACTGGGAGCACAACCATTAAAAGCAATTATTCTCCATGCCATCAGCAGTAAACATGGGAGAGTGATTTTGCAAGACTGGGTATGGAAATGGTACTCCTGTAGTGATGGGCGAAAAGCGAAAGCAAATAAACCTGTGCTAAAATGAAAAAGGGTCAATTGACAGTGAGAGGGGGAATAAAACTGAGAGAGAATTATCTAAATGCCAAACAGCCATTAATATCTGCCAAGGCAAAGTTCACAAGCGGCAATAAATAACAGGAAGTGACTTGGGGTTGGATATTACAGCTGGTCAAGTTTCAGAATCAGTTCGAGTGGGTGGCCTCTCCTCTGCTGCAGGTCTTCAGGCAGAGGCTACACGGCCACCTTTTGAACATGCTATAGCTCTGGGCTGCTTTTGAACATGCTATAGCTCTGGGCCCCAAGATTTCCTGACCTCATCATTCCAGTGAGTACTGTCCCCCACCCCGTCCCAACCCCATGCAGTATTGCTGCTTCCTGCAAAGTTTGCTTTGTTTTAATGTGCTTTAATGTGTTTTTAATCTCCTGTTGGAAGCTGCCCAGAGTGGCTGGGGAAACCCAGCCAGATGGGTGGGGTATAAGTATGTATGTATGTATGTATGTATGTATGTATGTATGTATTTATTTGTCTCTCTACAATCCTTAGAAACTCATTCCGCCCCCCCTTTTTTGACCCCCATCCTCCAAGAAATTTCTTAAGAGATTTCCTGCACTTTAATAAACAGTAATGCACAATTGTAATAACCATGCTTGCTCATGAAAACCCACAAAATCACCATTCAATGAACATGTTTTACCAGAATTAATTACACAATAAGTGATTTAAGCAAGCAAATACTGAGTCACCATGCTTCCTACTTTATTGTGTTTAATGACTTATCTCAGAGGGTGAGAGAATGGATCAGTCCTTCCCCTCTAGAATATTCCTACTTTTACATTTAGGATGGGGAGGAGATTTAAGAAGGGGAGGCAATCTTAGGTCTTTGGCTGTCCGCAGAGGTTCTCCTGATAATTTATCAAAGCATAATTTATAAATGAAGCTGAAATTATTGTCTAGCACTATTCATAAAACCACAACCTCCCCAAGTAGGGAGAAACAAAGGTAATGCAGGACAAAGGAGTGTAACTATTGAAATATAGAAAGTGGAAAGTAAAGTGAGGAAATGGGGGGGGGGAGACAGCATCTACCTAGCTATTTGAGGACATCATGGGTTGTGACCTAATTATAAGTAAAATATATGAGCTGAAGAACTTGCAAGCAATATTAATTTCTACAATGCAGGACTTGACATGAGTGAAGATGGAATACTAGCCAGTTCATAGCCACAACTAAAAAATTAAGATATGACAAGACTGTGAGCCTTCCTCACAAACCCTTTCTCAAAGATTAACCCCTTTTACACAACCACCCCCTTCAATCCAGCTTTGTCACTGGGGTTTGCAACCATGATAACCATGTTACTAATGCCCAGTATATTCATACACTACAATTTGAAATTCTGGTTGCAGACATAATATGATCCATTGCTATTGGGACGCAGGGGAAATGCTTGGGGAGATGGCTAAGACGAAGCAACTCAAAACTCTAGAGCTTCTCCCAATTGCTAAGTCACAGGCCAGCTAGCATTTTGTTTCCGGGAGCTTTAAGTGCAGCACAAAAATACCATTGACTAAACCATGCCTATATTTGGAACATTGTCACTGGTGAATATTTGATGAAGGGATGTATAAACAAACAAACATTGCTCAAATTCTCTGTGTTGCTTTTCATGCATTTTGTTACTGGGGTGGAGGAATCTAAAGTGTCACCTGTAGGATTTGGTTTATTTTACACTTCTGTCAACAACTACAAGAAAGTAAGTGCACTACTTTGAGGTAATACTGTGATGGCAATTTGTTAACATGACAATGCTGTAGTTTCTTGCGAAGAACATGAAATGCTATAATTCAATTTGACAGAAAGCACAGATGATAAAAACGCAATTACTAGCTGTTGGGTATGATGAAAAACTATGTAAATATTCTCTTCATGGTGACAGTCCATAAAACTGCTTCAGCACTCACCAAGCAAACAAAACAAAAAAACTAAGTGTCAGACATCTGAAGAAATTTTAGAAACTTTTTTTTCTTCCTGAAACATAATTATCAGGTACACTTACATACAATACTGCTGACTTTATGGCTGACATGCTCTTCCCTAGCTAGCAAATTATCCATAACAGAGCAAACATATTTATAGTATTGATTTTAAAATTCATTTATAAGAGCATTTCTAGACTGCTTTTTGGCCATATAAAAGGTAAAGGGTGTTATGATATTCCATTCCACCTTAAGGGCAGACGTCAGACTGCTGCATGTCACATGTTTGCGTAACGTCTCAGCACTGCTTGCTGGGAACTTCCGTTTTGTGTATAGCTTTCGTTTCGGCTTTTGCTTTGGACATGAAGGAGATCAGACATGTTTTCTCTTTGTCCTGATGTATGTTTAATAAAATGCTTGTAAATATGCTCACACAAGCCTCTCGCGCCACTTCTGTTACACAATGGACTCTGCAGATAGTGTGCCTGGCCTTTTAAAGCCTGGGTCGCTGAAATTGGTTGCTCCAGGGATCGGACATCGCCCAGCAGTCTGGCCGGTAGGGCGTGAGCCAGCTGGGGGCCTGCCAGATGCCCGTTTCCCTGGGAAATTGCCAACAAAGGGACCCCTGACTGTTAAGTCCAGTTGCGGACAACTCTAGGGTTGCGGCACTCATCTCGCTTTACTGGCTGAGGGAGCCTGTGTTTGTCCGCAGACAGCTTCCGGGTCATGTGGCCAGCATGACTAAGCCGCTTCTGGCGAACCAGAGCAGCACACGGGAATGCTGTTTACCTTCCCGCTTGAGCGGTACCTATTTATCTACTTGCACTTTTTGGCGTGTTTCTGAACTGCTAGGTTGGCAGGAGCTGGGACCGAGCGACAGGAGCTCACCCCGTTACAGGGATTCGAACCGCCGGCCTTCTGTTCAGCAAGCCCTAGGTTCACACCACTGCCTTATAAGAGCACCAGTGAATTACACCAATATCTACTCTATCCAGTCCATGTCAATCTATAAGACACATGTGCCTTTCGAGTCCTGTTTCTGTTTTGTGCAGTCACAAAAGAGGAAGGATAGCAGCATTTTAACAGACCACAGTGATTTTATGACTAGCGAGAAAAATTAGGTAAATCAGTCATGCTGAGATAGAATGTATGCGGACTCAGAAGATTTGCGTCACAGGGGTGACAAAACAGCTGCAAATTGCCGGCTAATGGCTGAGGGAATTCAATTTTATTGTGAATGGGAAATCTGGGTGCCTACCATTATATAAAAGTTTCCCTGCGGATGGCTATTTCCTCTAGTCATTTTAGGTCCATTATGAAGTCTCAAGCAATAAAAAAAGGCTTCAGTTTTGTTCAAGGGCACTTTTTGGGGGGTTTGTTGCTTTGTATTCCGAGTCCTGTAGAAAGCTCCATTTGTGCAGAGAATTATACCTATGTTAAGCCACCTGCATATATTATAAGATCCAAATACAATTAAGGTTGTGGGAAAGAAAAGGAAGAGTACTGTATTTTGAAGAGGTAAGAACAAATTGAAGCACAGATCAAACTGTAAAAGAGTGGTAGGTGCAGGGTGGTCAGTGTCATTGTCGTCGTCGTCGTCCCCCAGCCTAATGGAATCAGGTGGATTATTGAGACCAGGAGGAGGGGAGTTGGTTGCAGCAATGGGGAGATTCTCCTGGCTTTTTCAGAAGGCTACCTGATGTCTGCCTCTTGGCCTCTCTCCTCTCCAGCCTCCACTTATTCTGGACTGCTCTCTGCCACAGCCTCTTCCTGCTCACTAAACCCTGTTGTCTCTTCAACCTGCTCCTCCCAGTCTGCTCCCTCTTCTCCCTCTGACCACTGTTGTCCCACCACAATACCCTGGCTATGAGCTTTCTTCCCTTGGGGTTCCACCAGCGGGTGCCTCCCACTCCACATCCAGCCAGTCCATGACAATTGTGGACTTCAGATTCCACACACCCCTCAAATTGTCAAAGATAGTTGCCTTTGCTTTTTAAAAATGGTTTATGATCTCAAAAATCAAGGTTCACATGTTAGCCTATTAATACAGGTTTCAGCAGATTATAACTGGGGCACAATAAAGGATACATCTATTCTGTTTTTAGAAGGGGACACATAGAATAGGCAGTCAAAATATTTCTGTAAACCATTTTGAGGTTTGTTTGTTTTTATAAACAAATGGTGTATAAATTTTATGAAATAAATAATAAAATGATGCAAACATTACTTCCTGATTAATAGATATATTTTAATGCACAGTGGATTCAAAACATCTACAGAAGTATTTTCCTCTAAACTATCTTCCCCCCTCCCCCCGACGTTAAAAGTGTCACATTTAAAACATTATCCTTTTAATTCAAAACTGCTGTAGGAAGAAAAGAAATCAATTTCAACTCTGAAACTATTATAAAAGTGTTTCCAAAGATTTTCAGCAAACATAGATGCTAAAATCCATTTTGTACTGTTAAAAGTACCTAATCTAATTTAACCAGAGTGAGCTCAGCAAACAGCAATAGTTTTGTGCCCTTCAGAATACTAAGCACTTAAGACTGCAGCATTTTAGAAAGACTTTTTGGCAGATGTTCTTCCAAATCAGGTGATTGGAGAGGGGTAGAGAGACAGAACTGCAGGGCCCTCGCCTTCAGCTCAGCAGAGTGACCAGCTCCATCAGGCTCCTCCCTCGCTGGTCATCTACAGCAGCCATTCCATCAGGCTATAGCGCAAATGAGACTGCAGAGTCTTTCCATCAGCTCTGCTGAAAGATGAGCCATTTTTTACTCACCTTGAAATCTTTCAATTCCGGCTGGTCATTACCAGAAGTCTGTAACTAAGAAATAGTGCCTGGGTTTCCTTTCCTTCCTCCTTGCTCCCAATCTGTTTCAATTTTGTGCCATGTCTTTTTTTAGACTGAAAGCCGGAGGGCAGGGGCTGCTGTCTTATCACTGACATTTGCCAGTCCCTCTGGGAGGAATTTTCGGCACTGCAGTACATGAGGGCTCTTCAGGTCTGAACAGCTAGTATATAGTACAACAGGGTGATATTAAAGAATTAGTAATCCTTTTCAAAAAGGGAAATGGGGGGCTGCGAACAGCTAAGGAGGCTTCCTTGATAAGATTTGTCTCATAGAAATGCACAGAAGCAGAGAATTAACTGGGGGTTAGGGCACAGATCCCAATCTCAGACTGGAGGATATGACAGCAGGGGTCCCTTCTGAATGACAGTAAGGCACTTTTCCATTTGCTACGTATTTGTACAAATGTAGCTTACATGTGCACTTTTTCCTTGCCATGAAGGAAGATTGGGAGGAGGGGCAACTAGAACTTGATCCCATTCATGCAACCTCTTGGGCCCTGCCAAAGCAGCCCTAACAAGGCCAAAGTCCACCAACCACAACTGCCCACAACAACTGGGGGATAGGGGAACAGCTGTTCATCCAGGTAAAGTAATTCAGTAGCACTGCCAACTTTTTTTTTAAAAAAACCAAAAACTTGTTTTAAACTTTTTATGCTTTCATTGCATGGTTTTATCTTATTTCTACCGTTGCAAACTGCTTTGATATATTGTTTGTGACATAGCAGTATATAAATGTTTTTATAAATAAATAAATAAAAATTAGGAAATAAAAGGTGGCCAGCAGTAGTGTTGTAATTGGAGGGGGGGGCTTAAAAAGAATGTGGAAAGAAGCCCCCTAGCCCTATTCGGTAATGCAAGTTGCATCTCTTAAATCAGGGGTCGGCAATCTAAGGCCCATGGGCCACAAGCGGCCTACGGGAGTCGTTTTACCAGCCCACGAGCCACCCCTGAACCAGGCCACCCGCATGTCGAGTCCCCACATGCTGCACTAAACCAGTGTAGCGCGGTGTGGGGAATCACTTCCGTGGCACCAGAAATCATGTCTGCACAGAAGCCGAAAATTGCATCTGTGCAGACGCTGGCCCACGGGGCTGCTCTGCGGCAGTGAACCAGCCCAGGCAAGGTAAGCCTTGCCGACCCCTGTCTTAAATAATGCCTTCTGAAAGGACCAGCCTACTACTAGACACCTTGAGGTGATGTATATAGGTAAAAAATGCTGTGGAGTGGCAGTGGCTCCTAAATTCCCATGCCAGTTTCATAGTTCTGAGCTGGCAGCCTGGCAGGAGCATCATTTGTTTGTTGCTGGGCTTTCTGCCCATTGGAAATGCTGAAGTAAGATTCAACTGCCAGTCCGGTCTTCTGTCTAAGGGTGTATCCAATATTGTCTTTCACTGCAAGCAGCAAAATGCATTGGGCTGGCCTAAGCCTTGTGATCATGTAAAGCACATATTTGGTTTCTGCCACACTTGGGAGCTTTTTAACAACAGTGGAGCTAGGCACTTGCTTGTTAATAAAAGAAATCAAACCAAGGTGTCAGTTCTCAAGGCACTCTTTATGCTACCCAATTCCATTTGTTCATAGGCATTAAGATTCCAGATTTTTTTTGTATGTACTTTATGTATAGGCTAGCAAAGAATACTAAATTTTATACGATACAAATAGTACAGCAGGACTCTGTGACACTGTCAGAAAGCATTTTGAATGGGCCTATAAAGAATTTATTTCTGGTTAATGGGATTTCTCCTAATTTTTAGAATTCAGTGTGTTGTCAGGAGTCAAAGTGTATAGGAAAAAAAAGATAGTCACTCCAGCTTTTATGGTTACGTTTCCGTGCTACAATTACTCACTGATGGCTGTTCCACTAAAATTGTACAATAAGCAACCACAAGCAAATTATATGCTTGGCTTTCTACATCCAACATCTTTCCAACATAATATATCCTTGAGGAAATCCTTCAAAAATAAGTTCCAGAGGGGCAGCCATGTAAGTCTGCTACAGCAAAAAAAGAAAGAAAGAGTATTTTGGCACCTAAAAGCCTAATGGGTTTATTGTAGAATAAACTTTCATGGACTACAGACCAATTTATCTGGTGTAAAAGTGAGCTCTAGTCCATGAAAGCTTATGCCATAACATATTTGTTAGCCTTTTAGGTGCCACAAGATTCATGTTTGCTTTCTTACACACACACACACACACACACACACACACCTAGTTGGTCTAAATGCTTAAGAAAAATATCTGCCAAAGAGGATTCAAACAATACCAGTTTAACCAATACAGCAGATAGTAAAAAGTTGGTTCCTCTCCCTCATTGATTAGCTCTAGAAGAATGATGAAAAATGAATTACTAGCATGAAAATAATATATTCAGTGTAAGGAAGAGACCTTACAGCTTATCTTTCTGTCACTATTACCATCACAGTTATGAAGTAAACAGTGAGGAATGGTTACAATGGGTGTATAGAAAGTGGGAAGGAGGGTGGAATATGTTTTATGCTTTAAACCACACTGATGGGGTTAATTTTTTAAAAAAGGAAACTTTAAAGCTTGTAAAACCAAAAGGGGGAAAAATGTTCTGTTAACTCTGAAGTGGATTAGAATGTTCAAAGTGCTTCAGGACTCGACACCATGTAAAGGCTGATTTATACTCCAGGCATCATAATGCCTCCCTACTACAGAATGACAAATAGCACAACGCTGAAATTTCAATGGCAGGCCCAGAGCACTAACAGCAAACGTGTTCCATCTTAATAACAAGGCTTCTGCAATTCCGTTCACTTAACATTCTGAGCAGTTAACACTCCTTGTTGCATCCAAATCCAGATACAAAAACCTTCAAATCAAACTATTTACCTCAAGTGAAGTCTGCCTTGAATTATTCACAAGGCAGCAGGGAAGCTGGAAGTGCAGGGGAAGCAGGGAATGTTTTTGTTTTGTTTTTTTAAAAAAACGAACGCTAGCATTTTAAAAACAATGGCATTTAGGCTCTTAAGGAACCACATAAAAGAAGCATCCGGACCCATAACAATAAGGGGAGGGAAAATTCCCACCCAATAAGCAGGAGAACCTAGGTAAGTCAGTGTAGCTTTCTGGAAAAGGAATCACAAAAGCGGTGGCATTAAAACTGCAACACCTAATGAAACATCTAAAATGTATTCTCTCCCTCTCTCACACAAACATCCTTTGAAGGTCTATATGAAGGAACACTGATGGCTAAACCCAGGGTGTCCAGGTGTTGATTAAGATTAGATGCACCTCCATCATCATAATTTATTACCTGTACCACTCCCATTTGACTCGGTTACCCCAGCCAATCTGGGTGGCTTTGCCCAACTCAGGTTTATAAGCCAATTCTGCTGTTCCTAAAGACGACTATTAAGGTGGCCTTATTAAATTTACAAGGGACACAGGTGGCGCTGTGGTCTAAACCACTGAGCCTCTTGGCCTTGCGGATCAGAAGGTCGGCGGTTCGAATCCCCGCAATAGGGTGAGCTCCCGTTATTCATTCCCAGCTCCTGCCAACCTAGCAGTTCGAAAGCATACCAAAAAAAGTGCAAGTAGATAAATAGGTACTGCTCTGGTGGGAAGGTAACGGAGTTTCCATGCACCGCTCTCGTTTTGATGTTCTGTTGCGCCAGAAGCGGCTTAAGTCATGCTCGCCACATGACCCAAAAAAAATGTTTGCGGACAAACGCCGGCTCCCTCGGCCTGTAAAGCAAGATGAGCGCCACAGCCTCAGAACCGTCTGTGACTGGACTTAACTGTCAGGGGTCCTTTACCTTTTTATTAAATTTACAGTTAGATCCAAGAGTTTTTATACTGGACCACAGAATACCAAAAAAGGATGAACTGTGATAGGATTAGGTCTATTAGATAACTTTCTTTCAACACTCACTGGTTCTTAAGTATAGTCTAGCCGGCTGACATTTAAGCGAGTGATAAAAGTTAATTGGTCATTAGAGTATGAAAGGGCAGACACCAGGCTGTCATTTGGGGAAATGGGTCAGGTCAGGCACGCAAAGAAGAGCCTGAAGGAGAAGATGGCAGCCTCAGAACCAGGGGGAAGAAAACAGCTGAAATCACAGAAGGCAGAACCTCCCTTCTGAGAGGAAGGGTCCAGCAGCAGTTCTACAGGGAAGGTTCTGGCCATATTATCAATATGAAGGCAGCTGACCTAAAAAACAAAAACTATGATAATTTGGGAAGATGCAACTAAGATAATTTTTATGTGCTGTGTCCTTGTTTGTGAGCCCTTGACCAGGAAGAAACCCTAAAGTAATGCTGAAATCAGTTTGCCAGGTGAGGAACATTTTTCTCAGGAAGCTCAGGTTTTCATTTCTACCATTTATCTTTTAATCCTGCCCTTGTGTTTGTACAAATGAAGGAGAAAGTGTGTGTGTGTGTGTGTGTGTGTGTGTGTGTGTGTGTGTGAGAGAGAGAGAGAGAGAGAGAGAGAGAGAGAGAGAGAGAGAGAGAGAGAGAGAGAGAGAAATCCTGTATCCTGACCAGAGGGAGGACTTCCGGCGGTGAAGGTAGAACAAAGGAAATTGGCATTTGCTTTTTACTAGGGAAATGAACAGAACTGAGGTGGCAACTGCTACCTTGAAGCAATGGAATGCCATTTTAAACAAGAAACAAGTAAAAACAGAATAATATCCAACTTCCCAATGATTAAAGATCTTAAAGTATAAGTGTTTAAATATATTTGTTTTAACTTGGAAGTAAATCACCACTTCTGTTTATCCTATCTATACTCATAGCCTAACATCCCTGCTACTAAATGAGGGTGGTAATAAGGGTTTGTTGAGAAGTGGGTGCTGGTGGTGGAAATTAAGAGATTAACAGAGCACGTACATTTATTACAAGTATTGGATATTGGACAGTGAGGTAGAGTGGCAGGACTCATCTGGCCGCAACAGCTGAGTTACTGCTGCTTACAGGGAAGGGAAAGAATGAGGTAGCGGGCAAATCAGCACAGTGCAAATCCACCAGCGGAGCCAATCCAGGGCTTCTGTTTGTGCATTTGCACCTCACCCCTTTCCTTCCTGGTAATCAGCAGCTGCTAGGAGGTGAGTGGGCATCATGCTTTCTACTACTGTTTATTACACAGGATTAAGGGTGGGAAGGTCAGGGGTCCCTTGGAAAGAATCCACATTTTTAACAAGTGGTCTCCTGACAGCGGAACAGGGTATATAGCAAGTAACTCGCCTATCAAATCAGATCAGATCAGATCTCATCTATCTATATCATCTATCTATCTCTATCATCTCACCAACAGCCAACAGCTATTTACAGGTTGATACTTTTTCTCACCATCCTTTTCCTGATAAAGACAACAACAAAAATGACAAGGTATTCAGATATCACTCTTTAGGAACTGTGAAACTATCTGACCAGAATGCACAATCTCAGGCACTTGGTTGTATTTTGCTCCAAGGAACCCAGCCTAAGTGGGAAATTTTCCCCTTCTGCAAACTATCAGAAATTGGAAGCATGTGTGGCATCTACAGCATCAGTGCCCATAGTGAGCACAGGGAAGAGCAAGGGAAGAGCAAGAGAGCAAAAAGTTGAAAGAATGCATAGCAAGGTGCTGTCATTGCAGCTTCTCACCTCCAAGGATGTACAATATCAAACCAAGCCAAGTATTGGCTTCAAAGAAGCAGAGTACAGAGAGAGCCCAGATGTGATACTCAACAGTCTGCCTGTGACAAGGTAGAAGTACAGAGCAGGTGTATCCCCAGGAACATGAAGATGGATAGGTGGAAAGAGCAGAAGGGCAGAAGTCAAGATCAAAAACAGTACAAGAAATAAGCTCAAGGATGGAGCAGCTGGGCAGGAATCAAGGACAGAAGCAGAGTATTGGCCCCAGGGATGAGTTAGTATGCAAAGCCAGTAAGCCAAACCAATGATGTAGCTTATGCAATAGGCTCTGGCTATTTCCTTTATTGATAGGGGAAAAGGAGCTATTATCACTAAGAAATAAGAAATCACTAATGCATTTACTTAATAAATGTCAACCAGGGCAAAAATAACAAAGATAGCTTTCCAGAAGTTAGCAAGAGTACTTTCATTGCATTTTTTAAAAACTTAAAGTATGTGATTCTTTTTGTAAAATGGATTAATGTGATGCATTTGCTTTTTATACAGTGCCTGGATGTTCTGATTACTTTTAGTAGATGTAAACTAATCCAAATGGTTCGTTCCATTTATAAGGAAACAGCTTTATTTGAAGTAATTCTACTTGAAATAATAAAAACTCCACTATTTGGGTATAAAGTTTAAAGGGGCCTTCTATCTTGGTAATTAGACTATAAATTCTACCTTTGGTGAACTAATTTACCAAAGGAAAAAGATACTGTTGCAAACAGCAATTTTTCTGGACATTGCTAATGAAACCACAAAAATATAGCACTATTAGAGAGCCATATAGGTGAAGAAATGAAGGGATTGTTTTCAGAAGCTGGAAACAAACAAGCCTGTGAAAAACCAAGTCACATACAAACATGTGAATGCAAACACCCTTAAACTATCTTTGTGTGCTTTACCTTTTGCTGTATTTATCAATACTCAGAAGCCATTTTCCTCCAGATATATTCCGTTTTACAGTAAGCATTTCAATTTGAATCATTATCCAACATTAAGAAAACACATTATGGCAGTGAGCAACATAAAATTAACAATAAAATCATCGTCCTAAAACGAATACAAAATGCATCACAAACCAGTAGACCCGTTTAATGCATCAAGACAGTTGGATAACCCATCAGGGAATGGCTGGGTGAACAGATATGTTTTAACCAGGCACCTAAATGCCTGATGTTCACTAGGAGCTCATTCCAAAGGACAGGTGCCACCATACTAAAGGCCCTGGACTTATCAGCCATTAAGAAAGTGTGTGGCACTACAAAGAATATTTTTCCTAAGGACTGAAATGACTGGGTAGTGGTATGCATTCCTGGAGGTGATTTTCAATTTAAATGCAATGAAGTTACCAAGCAATTTTTATGCAGGTTCATTATTTTGGAGCCCTTCAATATAACTAGGATCGAATAGTGCTTGTGCACACTGGGGTACAACTAGTGCTGTGATGAAAATTTCTCTCCCCGCCCCCCAGTTATTTAACAATTAATAATAATAATAAGAAGAAACTGCTCTAGAAATGATCGAAGAGAGTAAATTTTCAGCGAAATTCCTGTGGGTTGGGTGTGTCATGCTCACTTGAGGTGGTGCAGGGATATTTGAGACTGCCTTTTTTCATTCTTGGGGTGAAGGACGACTAATAAATGATTAGGATAATTCTACAATTAAGTAATCTCAAAGATCTGCACCAACAAAAATTTTAAGGAATTGGTAAGATGTCCTAAGAATAAGAAAAATAGTAATAATAGAAATCAATTTCACAGTGGGGGAAAACTTCCCAATAAATTAGATGACAGATTTCGGCACAGCACAAAATTAAAAAGATCTGTCAATGTGCATCAGGGCCCCCTTATGTTCAAGAGGCCTCTGGAGCCAAGCAGCTATCATCTACTTTTTGGCTCCTGTCCCTATAGTATCTGCCACATTTTGCATATGCTTAACTTTAATTTTTCTATCTCAAAGCAATGCTTATAACATAACTGACTAGAGATGAGTACAAATGACACAAGTAATGATATTCTATACAAAGAGTTGGAGTGCCTAGGTTTACTTGTTTGTAGAAATAAGAAAGGATAATTATTGAGTAATTACACTGGCAGGGTAGATACTGTCTACTGTGTTGACCAACAAAACCAAACACAGAATAAGCATTGCATTAGCTCATAATAGTTATTCCTAAAAACTATGACCTGGAAAACTACCTGGCTTGGAATTATGAGCATGCGATGTTCTACAATAAACAATGCTGAAAAAATATGCAGAAGAACTGAACTAATACAGAAAAATAATACTGTAACCCTCTTCCTGAGGTTTTGTTGTGGAGATGAAGAAAAATAAGGTGCAAATCCTGCTATTAACTATTCTAATGCAATAGCTTATGCTGAAGAAATATTTGGTTTTTTTCTGAGGAACTACAAACCCATTTGCAAAGAAAGAATCTTTTTCTGTATACTGCAAATAGCAATTGCTTACCAACACTTCCAGAACAGCTTTGCCAACTGTTAGTGGATACAGTTGCTACCACCTCCATACTGTTGGCTATTTAAAAGTCTGTTTTGGCAACTGTAAACACAAAAGCCACACATAAAGGGCCAAAGGTTGTTGATTCAGCAGTCTAGATGTTAAAAAAAGCCTGCCAAATTTAATTTTAAAGAATGTTGGCTAATTACCATCATAGCAAACCAGCTTCTAAATTATGTACTGACTTAAATATAGTCCATAAATAATCAATAAAAATCCTGGCATCCATGCTTGGATCAGTCTTCCGAATGCAGCTCAATGCACACAAAAGGGTGTTGCATGAGAGAGGGGGAACCTGAAGCCACAATTCAGGGGATACCTTCCATGCCCCTGTACCCCACATTTAATAACAGCACCAATAGCCTGTGAAAAATGGGATTCCAGATTTATCATTTCCAGCTCTATCACCACCTCCTCCTCTCTCTCACACAGGTTATCAGCACTATCAAAACTAGCATCAATGGTTACTAGGAGAGGTTCAGAACCCATTGACACAACCAGATTGAAATATAGAGGATGAAGGTTCAGCAGATCTGTGCCGAAACCCACATGTAATGAAATACATATCACAGCTTCACTTAAAATGAATCCACTTTTGCACCATTCAAATTTTTCAAAAGTGAGTCAGACAATGGTGAGGCAAATGTGGATTGAAATGAAAGATCAGAGCGCTGGGAATATTCACATGACTACTTATCCACATTGAAGGCTTGGTACAGAACCATTTAATCTACATCCTCAACTTGTCAGGTTTTTTTGTGTGAACTGATTTTATTAGGATAAAGTTTGATAAGTCCTTTGTTCTAGCTACATAATAATAAAAAAATCTTATCGAGTCATAAAGGAGCTATCTCTTGGCTAGCAATTATTTTTAGTCATATAGCAATAGTCACTTTCAAATATTTGATTGTACTGTATCAGAATCCTGAAAGACCGTGTATTTCAATTTCTTAACCAACCAACAAACAAAACCCTCTCCAAATTCACCTAATAAAAACATAAAATGGCGTTTAGTTTAATTTTACCCAGGAATTAGTCATTCACTAACAGAATAAATAAAACTATTCAAATTTTAGATGATTCCTCAAATTTATAGAGTGATATCGAATTTAACTTGCAAATGCTGCTAGCTCAAACTATGTCAGAGTGATATGCCTAATTAATGTATTTACTGAGTGCATCAGTATGCATTACGTATCCAGCTCTGCAAGTTTCTTCTGAAGTGCTAAATGATGTTATGGTACAGAATTCTTTTGCCTCTTACAATCAGAACTATTATACATCTTCAAAGGGCAAAGTCTTCAATACAAGCTTTTGTATCTATAGAGCTGTTATTGATAACAAACTGTTCAGTTCAGATGGAAAATTATTACCACCAATGCCTCCCCCCCCACACATATACACACCCTTTTCAAGCATTCAGGCCATAACCTGCATGTGTTCAGCTGAAGTGTGAAAGAAACTCTAAATGCATGCAGCTGTTATGTCCATAGAGCAGTTTCACATTTCTGCAGAAGCTGGGACCAGTGCTCATGTTCCTGCTTTCACCTCCACTTGTGTAATGTACTGTTAACAGAGAATGAAATATATAAATAAATGCAGTTACAATTCTTGATATAGGGACAGAGCATATGCACATCTCTAAGTATGCTTTCATGCTGAATGTGGAACCCGCATGAGCTAATGGACATTGTGGGTCCAGGTGCAAGGAATCCATGACCAGAGGGGCCCCTATTGCAAGATGATACCATAAACTCATAGAACAAACATATTGGGTTCCAACAGGCCACAACTTTATTGATTACAGATTTAAGTAGGTTTCATTGTAGGCACTGAATATGTATTCTGAATCAACAAAAGTGACTGCTGGTTGGACCGTGGTCACACCTGGCCGTAACTGCCACTTATTATTATACAAAAGTAACCTGTCCAGCATAGAGAAAAACCTTCAATAAAGGAGAGCACACCACCTTCTGAAGTAGTCTGTTCTACTATCAAACAGAAAGTTCCTCCTGTTTAGTCGGAATCTCCCTTCTTATACTTTGAATCCATTGGTTTGGGTCTTACCCTCTGGGGCAGCAGAAAACAAGCTTGCTCCATCTTCCATGTGACAGCCCTTTAGATATTTGAATATGGCATTCTGATCAATGGCATGTTCAAGAAACAGAATAGGAGACTAGATCTAGTCCACATGTGGCAAGAATGTACTTTTACACCACTTTATTTGTTACCCAAGCGAAGGACCTTTTAAAGAAAACATGGAGCCAATGAAAATTCAAGTCCCACATCCAGGAAGGACCCAGTATTTACTGTAGCTATTGCAACAGGGCAGAGCTCAAGTTAACGTGCAAGCATCCCCAAACTTGGCCCTCCATATGTTTTGGGACTACAGTTCCCATCATTCCTGACCACTGGTCCTGTTAGCTAGGGATGATGGGAGTTATAGTCCCAAAACATCTGGAGGGCTGAGTTTGGGGATGCCTGTTCTAGCCAAACTGCCAGCTAAGAAGAAGTCTGCCATGAGGAGAATTAGAACAAGGGTTTTAGAGGCAAAGCACACAGATTCATAAAACATCTGATTTGCATGACTGCAGTTTATTTTATGGGGCTACAAAACACATTACCTTAGCATTTGTTGGACTAGATATAGGATAAATAATTGCAATCTTAGATTATTATTTTGCAGGTTAACATTTTCTCTCTTACTTCAATTATTTTGGCATGGCTTATTTTAACAGAAAAACTTTATAGCGGAATCCACCTGGCCATTTTTGGAATGCTAGTTTACTGCTTTTGTTTTCATACTGCTAACTAACCCATAAACCTCACTGATGAGTCTTGGGCATGCACTGCAGTAGAGTAACTTTTAGGTGGTTCATACCATATTGGCCTGAATATAAGCCACACTTTTTTTTTCCAAATTCCGACCGTGAAAAGTTAAAGTGCGGCTTATATTTGCAATCTTACAAAAATTGGCTTTTTCAATATCACTGCTAAAACAAACATACAGTAAAACAGAAAAACAAAAAATTAATGCAGATTTGTGAGCTTGAGTGCCTGCAGAATTGTAGCAATTGAATAGCAATTTGCAATTTTATCGATTGTACGGTAACTTTTGCAGACTAGCATGGTCAAAGACTTAAATTGGCTCAGAGTTACAATTCTACTAACCGCAATGATTTTCAGCCTGTAACCCAATTTTAAGGGAGCAGCCTATATTTGAGTATTGTCTCTCCCCCCACCCCCGAATTTTAAAGGTGTGGCTTATTTGCGGATGCAGCTTATTTTCGGGCCAATACGATATGTAGTCAGTGAAAAATTGCATATTGAATTAAAACAAGAAAAGGCTAAATGTTTTGAATGACAATTTTTGAATGTTGCCAGAAACAGAAATAAGCTTAATAATGGTGATAAAAATATAGAAAACAAGAAATGTCTTTTTCTGTGTTCTAGATTTTTTTCCATATCTCAGTTGATAGAGGGCTGAAATCCTTTAATTAGGGAAGAGAAGAGAATCCATAAAGATGTATATTTCATGAATTGCTTCAAGGAAGTCACTGTGATGTGGGAAAACATGTCAATATATACTTAAAGTTAAATCTTGCTTAAAACAGATTTATGATGCCCTACTTTCAGGCTAGTCACATTCAGGACCAGTTTATCCACAGTCATAATTTAGAACCAACTGTCACACAATTTTTCTCTAAATACTGATTAGGCAGCTAACAGCCCCAAACATATACTTGTGATGGCATTTTCATGTGGCATTATACTCAATCTAATCTAGAAAACATTAGATGTGTGTGACACTGATGAAAAAGAAGTAAACAAAATTTTGCACAAGAAATACAAGCCGTCAATAAGGGATGCAAAAAAGAATTTGAAGAACACATTGCAAAAATTGCCCAGCAACAATTCTTTTAAAACATAAATAGCAGGACACAAGCTAGGGCAGTGGTTGGTTCCTTGGATGACCAGGTAGTTAAAGGTATGCTAAAGGAAGAAATAGAGATTGAAGAGAAGTTGAATGAATTATTTGCATCTGTCTTCACATCAGAAGATATATGGTTGGAATATGCTGTCGCTGAAAGTTGGCAGTGGTGCAGTGGTGCAATGGCAAAGGGTCTGACAGTCTTCCTGACAGTCTGCAGGAGAAAAGTCTCTTCCGAAAGGTAGCTGCCGAAGGGATCAGAGGCCCACAGAAGCAGCAGGCTGGGCAAATAATCAAGCAGAAATGTGTGAGTAGAGACAAAGAAGCTACATATATAGAGAGTACACCTTTCCTCTGCCCATTGGGTTTTTCACTGAGCCCATTGTAAACCTTCCCTTTGCCATCATGAGGACTAGTAACTGTTCAGTGACAGCCTAGATTCTCTGTGGTTTGATAGATTCAGTTCTGGAACACTATCCACAAATGGTGCCTTTATCACAACACAACGGTGCAGGAAACAAGTTTTGTCATTTGCGAGGGTGTTTAGTGAAGGAGTTTGAGGTGGAAGCCCAGAGTGCTGTCTTAAGGTATATGAAGGACCAAGAGAAATGGACAGCAAGGGACATGCTACAGCTACTTGCAAGAAGATTCCACCTAAACATTAGGAAGAACTTCCTGACAGTGAGAGCTGTTCGGCAGTGGAATTTGCTACCAAGGAGTGTGGTGGGGTCTCCTTCTTTGGAGGTATTTAAGCAGAGGCTTGACAGCCATCTGTCAGGAATGCTTTGATGGTGTTTCCTGCTTGGCAGGGGGTTGGACTGGATGGCCCTTGTGGTCTCTTTCAACTCTATGATTCTATGATCTGTGCCATGTTTGTCTTCCTGCCTAAGAATGTGCAAAGCTACACCTGCAGCAAGTACAAGCTGATTGGGTTGCTGGAAGAGAAGGTACAGCAACTTGAGACTCACCTATCCACACTTTGAGATTCTGGGCAAGATGAGGAAATTCTTGCTAGACCAGAGTGGGCAGTCCTGGAAAAGTTCCCTAAAGGAACATGACACACACAAAAACATGACACTTTATCCCATCCTTTCTCCTGATAACTCAGAATCCTCTATTTTTATCCTCCCAACAATCCTGCTGAGAAGACTGCTCTGACACTGCAACTGGCTTGAGGTCACTCACTTAGCTCAGCGAAGACTTGAATTTTTGGGGTGGTGGTCCTGAGTTCAAACAGCCTGGCTACTAAACCACCTTGGCTGTCATACCCTAATTCCCTAGTCAAAGAGTAAGTGTGCTATCTGTTAGAACCTGAAAAGGTTAAAAATATCCTTCAAATGTCAGGGTGCTTTCAAGTGTCAGATTAACGGAAAACATTTCAGCCCCTTACAAATGCAAGGGTTGGAGAATAAATGGGATAGCACCATAAGCACTTTATTTTCTCCTTCTCTTGTTCAATCTGCAGCAGGAAAACCACTGGAGGCATGTATATATATACATATATTTA
Source organism: Lacerta agilis (assembly GCF_009819535.1). Lineage (NCBI taxonomy): Eukaryota > Metazoa > Chordata > Lepidosauria > Squamata > Lacertidae > Lacerta > Lacerta agilis. The sequence goes on along the minus strand of NC_046318.1, from coordinate 59,184,917 downwards.
TACCTCTTTGGAGTGTCACATGCTTCATAATCCAGTTAAAGGATATGCTTCCCGCTGCTCTTGCCTGATTGCATATGATGAATAAATGTAAATGTAGCTTTTATCTCTTAACTGATATAAATAAAATTATACAGGCAGCACAAGAATGCAAAGATTTCATTCAGGCAAACATCTTTATTTCTGCAATGCTAGCTAAGAATATTCATTCACTCAAAAAAAAGTAGATTTGAGTCCTCTGCTGTGGATTTTTATAATAAACAGTGCAATATAATAACATTTTAAGTTATATAGACAATATTCTTGGCAATGTCAATAAACAACTGCTTCCCTGAGAAGTGATACTTGCATTGTGCTAATAAACAACAAGCACAGAAATGTGAAGCTTTATGCTGAGATTCTTTGCACAGGAGCAAGGAGTCCAAATCCGATGTTTGACATGGCTGAGTTCCCTTTACTTGTGCTGCATGTTTAGCTACAGACCAATGCAAATGTACCAACAACAACTAAATGCTCGTTTAATGCACATAAAAAATGTAACATGTTCTATGCAAGGAAACAATTCCTTTCTAAATGAGCTGATCCATTTAGAACTTTATTATACCTATAGGCACTGCTCACCTTGAACACTGTGTATCTGTTACACATGATCCCTTCAGTCTTTCTAACAAGATATGCCAGCTTTAAAGCCTCAGAAGACAGAATGTGCATGTTTCCACTGAGGAATATTGTACTATAAAAAGTAGTTTTGATGCAGAACAGACTTAGACCTGTGAGTCTGTATCATGATTTGATGGGAAAGTATGAAACAAGAGACTTGTGACCTCTTTAGTGGTCCCTACCTATAGCAATAACAAGCCATCAAAACAATAATACTATTCTAAAGGCTACAATTAACTGAACATCTCTCAACAATGGAGATTCTTTTAGAAAGAAAGAAAGAAAGAAAGAAAGAAAGAAAGAAAGAAAGAAAGAAAGAAAGAAAGAAAGGAAAGAAACCCACCTCTGAAAAGATATATAGGCTATATATGTGACAGATCACATTGTGATGAACTGGCACTGGAATGCTGACGAGGAACAAAGTAATTCAGGTTTTTATCCTTTAATGCTGCCCTTAATTCTGAAAAGAAAAAGAATGGGCTTCCTTCTAGCTTTGTTCTGAAAGATACTCGCTACACCATAATCACACAAAGGATTCATGAATAAAAACAAAACCAGGGAAGTAAAAGAGCCCAAGACATGCATCCAAGATACATCGGGAATGTTACAGTAGGGGATATCAGCAGCAAGTTGGGCTAAGTGACCTTTGAAATACCTTTCATAGCAGAAAAATGTTAACCAAGATATATAACTAACTAAAAAAGGAACTGATTTGGAACAACAAACCTACTGTAATTGAAAATACCCAAATTAGAGGTGGCACATGCCTATTACTGGAAGGTCAGGGACCTGCACTTTTCTTGGAATCAACTGTATTTCATCTGCTTACACCAGCTGTGAATTTGTCCACTGCTGTCCAACACATTAGAGTTTATCTCAGAATATGACAAAAAAATGACAATCAACCAACAATGTATACAACTTTACCGAGCTTGCTTATCGAAATATAAACATTTCAAAAAATGTAACATTGATCAGATAAATCCTCCTAGTGAGAGCTAGACCTCACTTTATAAAATCTAACTATGATTAAGTTGGAAGTAGAGAAAATAGGGCTTCAGAATGGAAAAAATCTTTCAGCATGTACTGAAAATAGCTCAAGTGTACCTCAAAGGAATCAACTAGATGGTTGCAATTGTGCTTCCCTCTGTTGCAAGCAATTCAGATTTATCACTTTCCAAGGATAGAAAAGAAAAAGCTCATTTGTATATCTATATATTGTTTCACAGAATTTGTGATGGCCAGATAACAGCTTTCTAGCTTGCTTGGTTCCTTTAATGATAATAAAAGTATATATGGAAAAGAAGCACTCTTCCCATGTTTTGTTGGAACATCTGAATCTGAGCCCTGACTCCAAAATGAAGGAAATTGATACCTATCGCATTCAGCTACTAACACCGATTCAAAGCGCATATACAGAACTAAAAGCCTTTAATTCTGTATTTCCATGTGATACACAAGATCATGACTATGCTTCCTGTAACATACATATTGTATACTAGTTACCTGAAGTTTACAAAAAATAATCCAAATAAATAAGCATGCAACCAACATTGGAAACAAACAAAATGATGTCATTTAAAACTAATGAGAATAATGTCCAAGCAGAATTAACTACACTAAGAATTTATAAGTTTATGATCATAAGAGAAGTGCTGCACTTCACAATATTTAGAATAAATGTGTTTTCACACTCCCCTTTCAACACAGCATGCTGCTAAAGCTAAACATAAATCATTTTTAAAAAGAGCAGCTTATACTTCATTTATCTCATAAAGTAGTTGACAAGGATATAATTCCTAGTTTTTATGCTGATACAGGCGCTGCCTGCAGGAAAATAGTACCGGATTATGTAAATTTTGTTATCAAAATTTGTTTTCAACAATGTCTTAAGATAATTCAAGCACCTCTTATTTATGGCTTATCCCAAGTAATGTTTCTGTTACTGGGCATGTTGACATTTGGTGGTTCAGATGCAATGAGAAATGATGGGTTTCTTAACAAAGGAGGATTCAGTTTATGTGTTCACCTGCTCACCTTTTCTCATCTGTGCACCCGGGGTGATTGGAAGTTTAATCTAACCACAGTTCTTTCTCATGTCTGAATTTAGGGAACTGTGGTTTGCACAAACTATGGTTAGTTATAATAAACCAGTAACGAACAGTAGTTTCCGATCCTGGTTTGCTCTAAAATCACAGTTGAAACACACCATAGTGGATTGAATTTGAATGTCAAGGGATCTGGAACTGACTGAAGCTTCCAATTTCTTCCCATACCACACAAAAGAGAAGGAGGAAGGGGTTGATCAGCAGCACAACGAACTGACCCAGCAATAAGTTTCAAGCCAGTGTGATCATTTAATGTGACCATTTAATGTGGTCAGAAAACCAGACCCCAGGAATTACTGTTTGTGGCATATTGAACCAGCTGTAGTTTCTGGACATGTTGCAGCATGTTGAAATTATCTAACCTGAATGTAATTAAAGCATGTGCAAGTGGCCTGATCACATAACAGCAAGGGAGCTGGATACTCCAGAGCTGAAGACAGCGTTGTGAACCCAGCAAGAATCTACAGGAGATTGAAAGGAATGTATCCTTGCTGCTTGCTCCTCTTCTTTCTGGTTATCTTCTGGGCCATTATTTAGAGCTGGCTAGTCTTCCTCCTCCTGACTAGACTCTTGCTCCCAAGGAAACCACTAATGATAGAGCATTCTGGCAGCCAAGTGGCAATCTTATGGTGACTCAAGGCCTACTCCTTCAGGCTGCTGCTGCCTGCACTCCAGCCAGTGAAGGAGAAGAATCAGGGATCAAAGCAGGGGTCTGGGTGTTATTGAGGGACCCAGGCAAGGCATCCATGAATGAAGACACTTCCATCTCCACAGATTTCTGACCCTGCTCTCTTCCATTGCAAACCCAAAACCATGCAAAGAACTGAAGTTCCATGAGTTGTAAATCAGCTATGTTACTGTATAAGGTCTTTCATCTGCTGATATTAAGATGGCAAGAACAGGCTTGGTATATCAGGTGCTATGAATCAAAACCTTCCTCACATCAACACTTGGAGGAGGAGGAGGAATGTGACCCTGGTAGGAGGCCAGGCTTGTTATTGTAATGCTAAATGTCTGAAATAACCCACACATGTTGGAACTTGTTATATTAGATCTCAAATAAATATCCATATTTAAGCAGAAAGTGAGTAGACATATTGATTATTATGTTTTGGTATAATTTTATTATGAATAATAAATAATACTATTTTTTATTCTATATTTACCATGGAAGAAAGAAAGAGGGCTTGAGTTGTTCTAAATTAAGAGGTTACTCCAGCTGTAAATTCAAACAATGGAAATTTCCAGATGGCAGAAGCCAATTTCCAATACATTCTAATTGGTTTAATTGGCTTCCTTGTTTACTAATTGATAGGGGTGATGTAGTTCATATAAATTAACCTCAATTACAGCTGTGATTAAGCGTGGCTAAGCAGCCAAAGTAAATTTTTAAAGAAGGAGAAGGGGGGGGGGAATGTTTCATTATTTGACATTCTAGTCCAGGCTGTCATTGGCACTTTAACAAGACATTCTAATTTCATTTCACTCACAGACAATGACACTGGTGATTGTTTAGCTACTGGAATGATATTATATATAGCATGTCTTTTTGTTACTGGAACATATTATAGGATTCATAAATGACAAAAAATAAAATAAAATAACTGACAAAACCTTTACTCACTAGGTTTCCATTTTAAAACTGGAAATAATTTTGAACAGTTCAGAACAGCCCAACAAGGTCACACGTATTTGGAAGGTTTCTCTTTTAAAAAATAATTTCATATCCTTAGAGACTGCAAACACTGGCTATATAATATAATGGTCTCATCCTACGTTATCCAGAAAGCACTGCCCTTCACTTTTCCACACTTACATTATACAACTAAATTTGATCAGGTATATAACATGATATTATCCTGTTTCCCATGTGCTTTCCCAGCTGGCTGTGATAATCTGTAACTTGAGTCGCCATCCTATGAAAGAGATGAAAGCAATAATTAGGGAGAAAATATAGAGGGAGCAGCACTGAACAGGATCACAACTAGCAATGTGGATTATTAGCAAAGTGCAATGAGAAAAACAGCCTAATCCTGGTTGCTAATTCTGCCAGTGTCAGAAAAGTGTATGTATGAATGAATGAATGAATGATGAGAATGAGTATAGTTAACCACATACACTACAAGTGGGATGTCCCAGCTGCACATTTCAGTTCAGCTGCTATGAGAGGTTATAGCCAAGCCTCTATCTATCATCTACACTATGCACCCGCATATGCAACATGCAGAAAATGATACTAGCCTACTTTACATTTTGGAAAAATTACAGGAGAAGTGCTTTGGACACTTAAGAAATGCATAAATAATTATTATTTACATTTTCTAAACTCTATCTTGTCTAACTCAGTAGGGTTGGGGGTAGTCTGGATTTCTGGCAATTATATGGTAAAATGACCGATAGTGCATATTCTTTTTCAGAAAATAATGGTCTTCTGCTACCAGCCTACCAGCCCAGTAGCAAACTGCATTTCTACCTGTATCATTGTGCTACATTTATATTGTGCTATAGTACAATAGCAGCTGTGTGCATAGGTCCAGTCTTAAATGCTTACCACAGATATTCTATACCCAAATTACGCTGGAAACAGAAATGGTGCTGTTCCAGAGTAGAATGACTGCCAAATCCAATAAGAGCTAGGAGGGGACATGCGGGGAAAATCACACAGCATGGAAAGTACAACAACTGTGTGCAAATAGTATGGCATGCCTGGCCTGGCAGCACCTAACTGAGGTAAGAGCAAGTCAACCTATGCAAGACAAGGTAGAGGCATGTTGTCTTGTTACCTGGCCATGAGCACAACTGTTCAAGTTGAAGGAAGAGAAATTCCTTGCTCCCAGTATGGATCTGGCATACAGGTCCACCACTAAAGGATGTGTGGCTGTATGTAAAGGGGAAAGTGTTCTACTCCCCTGTGCTGCACATGTCACACACAAGAGATGCCCTTGCTACAGTAATTCATGCCTGGTAATCTCCAGTTTTGATTTACACACATTACGCAGGGCGTTTTCAGGATCTTCTACCAGTGCAGAATATAACCAGCAGAATTCTGACAGGCACAACAGCAAGAATCGGGTGACGCCTGTGTTTTAAGGATCAGTGGTAGTGAGGGTCCAAGCAAATGAACTGAGGCCAAGCTGAAGAGATTGTCCATGCGCTAAGCAACAGATGCAACAGAAGCTTTTGGCACCAGTTGCAGACATATCTCTTTGCTCAGGCTTTTATAGGTCTTTTGATTTAGCTATGCTAGCTGCATATCTGTTGCCAATTTGCTGCTCCGTGAACTAGTGAATTGGATTTTAATTGAGGTTTTTGTGATTATGTTCTAATGCTTATACTGTTTTGAAACCTGCCCTGGGATCATGACCTGATGAAGGGCGCGACAGAAATCAAACAAAATAAGCAAACTCATTTTCAGCTTGTTGTGTCGTGGGTTCTGGTAGCAATAAGTCCAGCAACACTTCTTAGTGAACAGCTCTTTATTATAAGGGATAAGACAAGACTGAGGAATAGGGGGTAGGGAAAGCTCTATTTATAGACACATTGGGACAGAGGGAAAAGATACATTTTAGCGGGAACCAATAATATTCAAACTTTCCGGCGGGACCCAATCAGGCTGTGGATTGTGATTGTACTCTTCAAATTGACCAATAACATTACTTTACCCGGCTGACAGAATATCTTATTTAATACACAACACAGCTCTTCTGCCAGCATATCGGGGGTGTTCTGCAAACTGTAACTTAACCCTACATGGTACTAAAACACTAGAAAGTTATAGGTCAGGGGAAAACATCTCTTTTCTGTGGCACCAGTTTCAAAATCTCTTGTCAGAAGTACCTGTCAACCAGAAATTATATGGTTTTGTATCTGGGGCTTGAACATATGCTTCAGATGGTTAAGAGAGTGTGATACAATAAAGATGAGAGTAGCAGTTACTTTTAGGTAAATCTATTTGATACCCAATCTAAGCACAGTTACATTCTACTGAAACAAGGGAAACTATTTCTAGGTACATGGGGGTTGGATATGGTGCTACTATTCAGTTTTAAGCCTAAGAAGGGCTATTTAAACTTCCATTTCCATTAATTTATTGCTGCCTTTTTTCACTTGATCTGTACTACAGTACATAAGGAACATGTTGCAACCTGAAAACCATCTTGCTTCTATCGCAATAAGTATTTGTCATATGACTAATCCTACAAATGGAGCAGTGCACTGAAAATTAAGTTAGCAGTAGACATGCAATACACCCGATACACGCCATCAGCCGTAATTATTTCATGCAGCTTGTGAGAAGGCTTTTCAATGGCTTCCTTGCTGTAATATCATGGTTATGAGTTTATCTGTCCCCTAGGGTGCTATATTTTGATTTAGACTTTGAACTCTGCTTGTGCTGGCCATTGTCTTGTACCACACTGTTCCCTTAGGAAATTTCCATCAGATATTTGCTTAGAAAAATACTTTTATTTCTTGCTATGCATGTTATGGCACCCGCTACTCAAAAGGCCTGGAGCAGGTAGCAATTACAAACAAATATACAATATTCAGTTAAAACAAATGCCAAATGTGAAAGAGAAACAGACTGCAACTCTATGTATACTTAAAGGTAAAGGGACCCCTGACTGTTAGGTCCAGTCGCGGACGAATCTGCGGTTGCGGCACTCATCTCGCTTTACTGGCCGAGGGAGCCGGCGTATAGCTTCCGGGTCATGTGGCCAGCATGACTAAGCCACTTCTGGCGAACCAGAGCAGCGCACGGAAACGTCGTTTACCTTCCCGCTGGAGCGGTACCTATTTATCTACTTGCACTTTAACATGCTTTCGAACTGCTAAGTAGGCAGGAGCTGGGACCAAGCAACGGGAGCTCACCCCAACGTGGGGATTCAAACCGCCAACCTTCTGATCGGCAAGCCCTAGGCTCTGTGGTTTAGACCACAGCGCCACCCACGTCCCTTCTATGTATACTTAGGCAGGACTAAATTCCACTGAGCACAATTATAGGTCACTTCTGAGTAAACATGCATAAAATTGCACTGTTACTTAGAAGCAAGCTGACTGCAGTACCATTTACTATCAAAGATGCCAATTTAGGACTGGGAATGAGTATTTACTTCAAATATGTACTTTTATTTACACAATAAAATTGTGGTTGAAGTTTAGAGCATCATGGGTGCTTTCCAAGAGGTAGAGGATAAGGGACGAGAATATGACTGCAGCCAGTAGAGATTTGCCTTGCCCCTTGCCCTCTACCTCCTGGTAAACAGCTGTGATTGTACAGGTTGCAGACTTCAACTACAGTTTTTTGTTTCTCTGTCTTATGTTTCTACTCAGAGTAGTGTTTCTTAACCAGGGGGACCTAGAAAGATCTCCAGGCACAGAGGCAGCCCCCCCCAAAGTAAAATGTAAATAAAATATAACTTACAAAATATATTTGAAAATTCTTATAAAATAATTAGGGAAGGCAGGTTTGAAGGGCTGTGTGGGGTTTTTATCTTAGCTAAAAGGGTGCATGGGTTAAAAGGGGGTTGAGAAACACTGATTTAGAGGAATAGTTAACTGACATCAGTCAAACTGAGATTTATTTATCTTTTATTTTTGTGTACTATGCATACATTTTGTAATATATTCAGATCGTTCTCTTTTTAAAATACTGGGAATTTGGTATTCCCTAATCTCCAATATGGTTTGTTTGTTTGTTTGTTTTTTAAAAAAATATTACAGAAAAAAGGACCAGAAAACTTTGAAAAGCCTTTGAAAGCATTCCCAATCTCTCTTGCACCATGAATCTATAATTACAGAAGAACCCAAATATTAGCATTCTGTCTTTGTCAAAATAAAGCTACGATGTAGTAATTAATGTTTTAAATACTTGCATTCCCAGTTTGAGAGGCGTCTTCTAGATTTGTAGTGGTACCTGCTAGAAATATATTTGCTTTTGCCTAATTAATGTTTGAAACATATGGGAATTTCTAAGCTCAAAGTTGTGAAAGTGGTAACACAGGGAAAAATGATGAATTTTTTAATGACAATAATTACAGGCTGTCATTAGGGTTATAATTACTTGAAACAATATAAGATCATTCCAGTAAAGCTCATACCAATTAAAATTATATATGTTAGACTGAAAAAGAAAGTTATTTATTTATTTAATCTTTCCATAAAAGCACATTTGAATTTCCTGGAGGTCTCCCACACACTCTACTAAACCTGCTTGACATTATTGAGATTGCTGCATCATCTGTCTACATATTATGCTCTGACTCCAGATTACCACCTTTACCTCCAAACAGAAGCTGTTCAGGTTACATGCCTGAGATTTTCAACAAGAGAATTTCAACAAATTCTCCTGTCACTGCAATTGCAATTGAAACAAATCAACAGATGCATGTCGCTGCACAGATTTACGATTTGTTCTTCCTTTTAAACCAATAAAAATATATATTTTTTAAAACTAAACTTTTCAACAGTTGTCCTGTAAGGTTCATTTAACTGGTGTGCGATTTTGGCTTTTTGTTCACCTTTAATATCAAATTGAAAGGTTCTGTTATTTTTACATCCTTTTTACTGTTTTACAATTTTTGTATCAGGGTCATTCCTAATTCAAGCAGTCTAAGAAATGGGTCTTCTCTTCCAAAAGTAAGTGTATCCATTAAGAAGTACTCTGAAAAAATATATCACACACTCATCAAAAGGAGTAAGAACTGTCAATTTGATGAAGTACAACTCACATCTCGTTAGAGCTGAGCACAGACGCAATATTCCACATAAAAAATGACTACTAAAATATTCACAATTACCAGCTGTTCAGAATCCATTTTATATAGATAAAAAACATGTCAAATTTAATTTATCAGATTTTTTTTGCTGTCATATTTCTCTTTCCTTCAATGTGCTGAAGAGGCAAAAAGAATAACACAAATCTCCTAGACAATGACAGTTCTCTTTCTCAAGCTCTGGGAGGAAGACCCTTCATCGCATACAAACAGCCACCCAATCTCAAACAGCTCCTCACCCACAATAATACAAAAACAGGACTCAACATGGACACTGGTACCAGAGCCTGCAATAAACCCAGATGCCAACTTTGCTGCCACATAAACCCGGATAACACCATTACTGGTCCCAACAACATCAAACACACCATCTCAGGACTATTTAATTGCTCATCTTCCAACATTGTGTATGCAATCAAATGCCAACAGTGCCCTTCAGCTCTCTATATTGGACAAACAGGCCAAACCCTACGCCAAAGGATAAATGGACATAAATCTGATATCAGGAATCACAAGACAGAGAAACCAGTAGAACACTTCAATCTCCCAGGACATTCTATAAAAGATCTCAAAGTAGCTGTCTTAATACAAAGAAATTTCAGAAATAGACTGGAAAGAGAAGTGGCTGAATTGCAACTAATCACCAAACTTAAAACCATGGAGAAACCTGGTTTGAACAAAGACATTGGATTCTTATCTCATTATACATAACAAAGCCATCTTTAGCCATCTCACCCCTTGCCTTTCCCTGCAAGACTAATTGCAGCCGTTTAGAGTCGTCAACAGGTTTTCCACACTTATCAGCCTATCACCCATTCCCACCACCCTTCTGAGTAATACCCCTCCCCACTCCCCCACTATATTTAAGGATCTGGTGACTTCTGTTTCAGTGTATCTGAAGAAGTGTGCATGCACACGAAAGCTCATACCAGGAACAAACTCAGTTGGTCTCTAAGGTGCTACTAGAAAGAATTTTCGATTTTGTTTTGACTATGGCAGACCAACACGGCTACCCACCTGTAAACAAATCTGTTGTGTACGAAGGTATAATAGCTACATGGATGAATAACCATTCTGAAATCAGGAAACCCAATCCATTTCAGTGTAGTTTCTATGCCTCTAGGGAAGCAAGGATGCATGCCCTCATCCAATGAAATATTACTTAATTTTAAGCAGAAAGTAATCACACACATTCAATCAGAAAGCATGTATTTATACTATGCCCTGAAATCATAAGGAATAAGTGTGGAGAACTAGCCTCATGCCAGGTAGGGGTTAAATGTTCTGACAGTTAGAACCTTCAGGGGCGGGCTTAGCCTGAGTATAAAACACCCCTCCCAGTGGACAGTAAGGCAGTTGAAGTATGGGCAGGAGGAGTTAAGTGCGGGGAGTTGAAGTTGAAGTGTGAGTCAAGAGATAGAGCTGGGAGTTTAGAGTCTTAGGTGGATGTTAGCAGAGAGGATAAAGAGATTGTGAAACGCGTTGTTATTGATATTTAGTTAACTATTAGAGGTAATAGGCCGGTAACATTTAGAGGTATTAGGCCGGTATAGGACAACTGTTATAAGCTTCTCGAACAACCTTTATTTTATCAGCAACCACAAGCTTTGTACGCAATAAACATCTTTTTAGTTCACAATATCCTCGTCTGTGGTGAATGAAGTAAGCAGGATCCAGCTAGTAGTCTGAAGGGCTGCAGCTGGGGACTGTTTGTCGTTGGTGCAGCACTCATAGACCGTAAAACGTCCGGGGGTGGGCTGTACAGGGCGAAGGGCCCGCGACAATAAGCACTTTCTTACACCCCAGTTCCAGTGAGCACCACTACCTGTAGCAATATAAACAAAGAATTAATCTTCCATCTAGAAAGTATAATAGCATTTCCTGCTAGCAGAACCAATACAATGCAATTAGTTCTCTTATCACCCCAAGAGAAGCTGGTGAAATAACCATTTTGCAATGGTATCTTAAGACTAATCCTAACCTCTGGCTAGCAGAGGTCAAGTTCTGCTGCACATGGTGGCAAGTATGGAAGGTGGATGGCAGGGGGAAATGCTTGCCCCACAAATTCCCCAGCTGCTGCATCAAAGAGTCTGATTAGGCCCAGCCTAAATTATCAAGAGGCTGCCTTGTGGGATATCTTCAGGAGATATCTTCTACATGGCATTGCACTTTCCCTGAAGGAGTATGTTTGTAATTTTGGCGGTTCTCCTAGATACATCACTGTCACATGAAACCAGGTGGCCTCAGTGGTGCAGAAAGTCTTTTGCCAGCTGCAGTTTTTGGCACAGCTACACACCTTTCTGGGTTGGAACAGCCCAGCTTTAGAAGTCCATGAACTTCCGGTTCAGTTACTGCAATGCACTATATGTAGAGCTGTATGTAAAGACAGTCCAGAAACTGCAGCTAGTATGGAATGCAGCACCCAGACTCTTAACAGGAGCCAGACAGCCCAACCATATTGGTACTGACCCAGCTGCACTGGCTACCAATAGGTTTCCAAATTCAATTTAATACTCTTTTAGCTTCTAAAGCCTTATAAAGCCGAAGACCCCAAGACCTGGTGCACCTCTTCTTTCAACATGAGCCCACGTGGACCCTGAGGTGTCTGAGGCGGAGCAAAAAATAGTGTTTGGCAACGAGAGAGAAGGTATTTTCAGCTATGACCCGTGTCTCTATAATGCTTTGGCCCAGCTAAGCCTGACTAGCACTATTAAAATATTTTTGCCACCAGGCAAATACTTTCCTCTTCTTTCAGGCATTGGACAGTTAATATTTTTAAGTTCTGTTGGGCATTTGCATTGTTTTGTTTGCAGTGGTTATAATATATACGTATTTTCTTGGGAGACAGTGTGTGTGTGTGTGTGTTGTAATCCACCTCAAGACTATTTTTTAAGTAGAAGGCATCCAAAAAATAAATCAGAAAACAATACTTTTCTGTAATGACTGCTGAATCATGAAAGCTGTTGGGATATACATTTTATTTTATTTTCATACCAATTGCAGGAATAATGCAAAGTTATATTAATTGTGTTATTATACATTTAATTATTTCAGTGCTGCAGAGATAGATTCAACAAAATTAGTAATGGGATGACTCACACTTGCTAATGACAATTCTCACTTTAACTGCATAATATAATCAGAATAAAATGTGGCATAAAAATACATTCTGCACACCATTATTGTTAAGTGCTACCAACTGATTATCAAGACAATGCTAGATAAAATGACTAATGCATCAGTGCAGAAATTCAATATATAAATTTTTTATACAAAAACACACACCTTTAAACTGAGAAGGCAGGTTATTAAGCAGTTTGCAATATTTACAACATTTCAACCTATGCACATTTCATTGCAGGAAGAATTTTAATACACATTTTATTCTTCTGAAAACACTGTTCAAGATTACATTGTGATTTTAAGTGGGGATTTTAAGTGGGGCAGAGCAAGTCAGCCCTTGCCAGACCTCTGATGGCAGTCTTGCTCACAAACCTACAACATATTAAGAACTTGTGGTGAACCAGGTCAGACCCAATTGTAAACAAACAATTTGCTGGAGCAAATTAACAGACCTTCTAGATCTGTTAATCCAGAGTTTCCTGTGGCACCTGAATCAGAAAACTGCAGTTTAAGTGGTGCCTACAAACAAATCAGATCCTAGTTTGCAACACTGATTTGAAGGCATTGCTTAAACTACTGTTTCTCAGTACAGGTGTCATATGAAGTAGTCATTTAAGTAATCAGAAAATCTAATCTTAATTATGCAATCAAACTTTTCTCCAAAAACTAATTCTCTTTCATAGACCCTTATGTTAAAGACAAATGTATCTTATGTAGTTTTCAAAGCATTTAGGCCAAAGCAAATTAACATTCATTAGCTTAGGTCAAACAAGATGTACAACCTTGCTAATGTTTTAAAAGTTCAATAGATTTCAAAGAAGTTAGGAATGGGTTCAAATTTTTACGCTAAATTAATGGAACATTAAAAAGCACTTTACTTTGGCTGGATTGTGGCCTTTCATATTAAGGCGCTTTTAAAAAAAAGTCTTAGGCAGAAGTGGTTATACTAGCACCACAGAACAGAATAGCTCATTGTATTCACACATATTCAATCCTAAAAGATCAAAACTCCTACAAACTACAGAATCTAGAGATAAAACTTTAATAATATGGAGACATGATATTTCAAGTACGTATTTGCCATGAATAACCTTTCCTATACCTACAATTATCTTCCTCTAAACTGATTGTTGTTGACACATGTAATTAATGCTTGCAAAAGGACAAACCAGGAATTAAGGCAGACAGCAATTATATCAAGTGTAATGTCTGCAGATTAAGTTTGGCATAATGAATGCTCATTGTGTTTTAAGCACTGCATAACAGCTATATGAAGAGGACTTGAGAAGCTGCTTTAGAAGGAAAAAAGTAAGAGTACTTGGGGGGGGGGGGTTGGTTGCGCTCCTCTCCTATATCCAATCCAGAGAGATAAAGCCCACATTCTTAATAACATAGCTAAAGCATCCCTATGTATTTTACCATTTTATTCTTGCAATTTTAGTTGGTAGACAAGGATAAAAACTGCCTTGACATAATGAGGTCTCGAGGCGCCTTGTCCATCCCGGGGGTCAGGAGCCGCGCTACCGCAGCGCGCGGCTCCGTTTGGGGTGCGGGAAGAGCGTCCCGCACCCTGGGCTCCCCGGCTGTGCCCGCGGAGGCTCCGAACCCTTCCCCTGCCCCCCCTGTAAAGGGGGAGTGGGGGTGAAGGGACAACCGGAGCCGGGCTTCAGGGGACATGCCCCAACCGGGATGCAAATGCGGCGACAAAGCCCGCGGTGAGCGTCCAAGTTCTACCTGCGAAGAATGGAGCTAAAAACCCGGTGGTCGTGAGTAAAGATTTGGATTAAAAATCGCGTTTTTGGAACGATCCGGGGGGAAGGGGAAAGGTAGCCTGCCTCCCTCCCTTCGAGCCGAAGAATGTAACCAAATGAGGGTTTACTGCTACAGAACTGGTTTCAATGTAGCTAAAATTGACACATGAGACTGGCAAACTCTTTTTTCGGGCAGTTAACTAGAGGAAAATATCTCCATTTAAAGTTGCGGTGTTTGCGCTTCAGCACAGAAAAATGGCGTTGAACAAAGAGGAGAGCAGAAATACAACACCCACTTCCTCCTCCTCTGCCAGTATGCTGGGTTTTGTCCTTGAACTGGTATTGAACTCTGGACTAACAGATGAACAGAGACTCATTGCCTTGAAGGTGGAACTTGTTTATAGAAAAGTCAAAGTCTTGTGTGGGGATCTGAAAGGGAACCAATTGCCCACAGAGGAGGCTTTTAAAACTTTTGACACTTATGAAGAATGTCTTGCTAATGAGCTGAGAGAGTGGATGGAAAGATGGAGAGAACTGAGTGAGCAACTTCGGAGAAGAAATTCGCTTTTTGGGGGTGGCAGCCCCAAGGCGACGTTAAGATTTGTTATATCCAGTCCCCGGGGTGTGAGCTCGGGGGCCAGGGACAGAGAATTAAGGTATTTACAAGAAGAAAAGGAACGTTACAAAGAACCGAAGAAGCAGGGAGATGATGAGATGGACACCTCTGAACTCGTGGCAAGAAGAGACATGGACTGTGCCTGGATCTGTGGACGTTGGGAGAGAGAAGTTACACGGATGTTCAGTGCCGATGCCACCAGGAGAAGAATAATGGACAGAGGGGGTGTGGGGTGAAGTCTTAAACAAAATTTAAAGTAGTCTAACACGGCAAATCGAAAGTGGAGGGTGAATACTGTCAACAATACTCTGTTATATTTTTGTTTGTATATGAAAGGAGATATTTCAAGTTTTTATGTTATTAGCAGTAATCTTAAGGATAGAAGAATTAGATTTGATGCGAGGAGCAAGATTAAGACTTAGATTAAGTTAAGAAATTGATAAGATTGAATTAAGAAGAACTAGGATGAGGTATTATTATGGTGATGTATTTACTAGTAAGGTGTTGAAAAGATAATTTGATGTAAATATATAATTGAACTAATTTTTTTTTTTTTTTTTTTTCAGAAGAAATGGTTATAAAATAGATTAAGGATATAAAATCGAAGGTGAAAAGGCAGGGGAAGTCAATGGTCAAGATATGGAAAAAGAAATTTTTCTTTTTAGAAAGATACTATAAGAATCTTGACACTGTTTGTATTTGTCATATTTGTTTTGTATTTGTGGGTGTGGGTGAGGGTATATGTTGTTTGGAAAAATGCCAATAAATTCTTATAAAAAAAAAAAAAAAAAAAAAAAAAAAAAAAAAAAAGACATAATGAATTGAGAGCTACACATGATGGGGCCCTCGATTGTGACAGTGGAGTTAAAGTAGAATGTAGAAGAGGTTAGATTTAGATCATTGTAATACTGTAAATTAATCAGGCTAATGTGCAGTTGTGCATGCCAATTATGTGTTACAATTATTATTTTTCATCCATTTTTGTCCACTGTAGTTCTTCAACTTTTTTCACCCATGCTGTGAATGGATTCTATTTTTCAAATGATTGTTACTATTTTTTTTGAAAATTTGGGGAAAAGAAGAAGACATGGATTCAAAATTTGTAACCTGGAAATGTATTCTAAATTTCCACACCAGCTGTCTGGAGCAACTTCACAGTAGTGCCAACATAACCCATTTGTTAGAAGTTCGTCTGTTCGAAACAAACCATTCTGAAGGTAACCACAGTTTGTGAGGTTTGGACAAGGAACCAAGCAATGGTTTATCACAAAAGAAGCAAATGCTTCTTGTTCCTGTCATGACAGACCATGGTTTACCATAGCATCCAAATTCAGCCCATGTGGGTTGAGTGGTGACTTACAAAGCAGATGTTTCTGTTCATGACAATTTCAAGATTGCCCACTTACATAAGCATTTTTGTTGTTTAGTTGTTTAGTCGTGTCCAACTCTTTGTGACCCCATGGACCAGAGCATGCCAGGCACTCCTGTCTTCCACTGCCTCCCACAGTTTGGTCAGACTCATGTTGGTAGCTTCAAGAACACTGTCCAACCATCTCGTCCTCTGTCGTCCCCTTCTCCTTGTGCCCTCCATCTTTCAGGATCTGTCCTTCCAGTGAGCACTCAGGGCTGATTTCCTTCAGAATGGATAGGTTTGATCTTCTTGCCGTCCATGGGACTCTCAAGGGTCTCCTCCAGCACCGTAATTCAAAAGCATCAATTCTCCAGCGATCAGCCTTCTTTATGGTCCAGCTCTCACTTCCATACATTACTACTGGAAAAACCATACCTTTAACTATACAGACCTTTGTTGGCAAGGTGATGTCTCTGCTTTTTAAGATGCTGTCTAGGTTTGTCATTGCTTTTCTCCCCAGAAGCAGACATCTTTTAATTTCGTGACTGCTGTCACCGTCTGCAGTGATCATGGAACCCAAGAAAGCAAAATCTCTCATTGCCTCCATTTCTTCCCCTTCTATTTGCCAGGAGGTGATGGGACCAGTGGCCATGACCTTATTTTTTTTTATAAAAAAATATATGTTGAGTTTCAGACCATATTTTGCGCTCTCCTCTTTCACCCTCATTAAAAGGTTATTTAATTCCTCCTCACTTTCTGCCATCAAGGTTGTGTCATCAGCATATCTGAGGTTGTTGATATTTCTTCCAGGAATCTTAATTCCGGTTTGGGATTCACCCAGTCCTACATAAGCATAATCCACCATAAACAAGATTGCTGTGCACATCAGCCATAAAATGTTCGTGGCAGAGAAACAAGTTCATGAAACGTTTACTAAGCATTTCTTTGCCTGGCTGTTGAAACACTGCAAATAATTCTTTGTGCTAAACTTGAAGTGGCTTGCATATTACTTCAAATGTCTGCTTTTTATATGGATGGTTTTAGGTTCGCCCATTGGGACTTCAAAATTTACTGAAGCCAACTGAAACCCAGTGTAAACTCAGTGACTTTCAGAATTTAAACTACTGCTACAAAATAACAATACCTGCATTTAAGCTAATATATTGGGCTGCTAGTCCCTAACATCACTGCAATAGATGAAAGGCATTGTTTTTTTCTAATATTCATTGAATAGTGGCAAGAAGGTAATCGAGAGCTTGTCCATATCTTAGTTGTTGTTTTGAGCATGTTTTCCTTCTATGGTCACAATGTTTATTTTATGAAGCTTGGTGGCATGAAGCTCACTGCTCAAATATATACAAGTTGCTAAATTAATCCTTTGAAATTGGCACTTTGCAGCTCTTGTAACTATTCTAAAAGTATCTTGGTTTATTATGCAAACACCCTTAGTGCCAAGGGTGACAATGAAATCCTTTTCATAATGAAAATGCATTATAAACCAGGAAAAAATGATTACAATAAATCATTTTGGATACCATGTTTTGTTGTGGTCCCAACTCATTACACTCAAAGAATCAGTGTTAAGCTCTACCATTTTATTTTTTGTTGTAACAGTCTCATAATTGCAAAGCCATGTACAACGTTTGGTACAGTGAAACAACTTCAAATTAGAAACTGACGATTTACGTCTGATATATAATAGGATTCTAGGTAACAATATTGCAACACAGTGATCTGGTTAGTAATGTATTGTTGCTCATGACAGCAATTATTTGATGCTAAAACGAACACAAAAAGATCAGTGATTGCTATACTATGTTGCAAATCCCCACATAAACAAGCTTAAAAGAAAGCTATTTCAGCTATTCTGGCTATCACCAAGGTGAAATGGTCATAGGAACAACAATGATAGGAAGTTAAGTATACGGATTTAGTGGGAAAATGCAGGTGATAAATAACAATGATATGTATCTACTCACATTCTTGCCACTGATGTGAACAATGGCAAAATGAAACACATCCCTGGTTTATCTCTGACTAAATCACCACTAAATCAAAGCATAAGAAGGTTACTCAAGGATAGCATATATATTAATATACACAGTATGCTATAAATTCAGACTAGACAATAGTTAAACTGTATGTAATACTCTGGATCTGATTCCATACCTCAATTCTAGGAATCCCCTTTAGCTTTAACAGGACAAATACAGATTTACACCATCTTGAACAACATGTACAATAAGTCCATGGTGCGGGGCAACACTACCGGTATAAAAAAAATTAAAGAATGCCACTATTTTGAACTATGTCAAAAATTCACCAACTTTTTTATTTAACAAAATAAAAATAATATTTAGAATATTTCACCAAAACTCAGATTAAGTCAAATGAAATATTTACTATAATGAAAAACTCATATTCTTCCTCCTGCCCGGTGACAGAGTCCAAAATAGTCTTGAGGGATAACAAAAACAGCAAGCCGTTTTAAGCTATGAGGAGTTTCAAGTATTTGGAACCTATCATTGAAACTGCTGATGAGAAACACTGTGTACTTTTACATATTTATATATTTGTTGAATTTATATCCCTCCCTTCCTCTTGAAGGAGTTCAGGGACTTCATAGATATTTGCCACCTGGGTTTTATTTACTGAAGCATTACTCTTTTAAAATGTTCTTGAAATAAACCAGCTGATTACAGCCCTTACCCATTCCTTATCCCTACTTCTTCTCTATTCAAACCTTCACTTTCATTAACATCTCACAAGTAACTAACTTTGGAGTATTCTCTTAAAAAGTCACTTGACAAATAAATTTTAACACTGTCAGTTCTCAAGAGAATCTGACTGGCTGGTAATGCATTCTAGCAGGATTTAAGGTAACTAAAGCAGTATTAAAAGACTAACCAATTGCGTCAAGTAGGAACACTAAATGCCCTAAGTAGAAACTAATTATTGTCAAGGAAGGGGGATGAAATATGGGGGCAATGAGCTCAATCCTTTCCATGTCCACAATTTCCCCATTCCAAAATGCATTATATGCATGACTTTCCTCCCACCATCCTAAGAACAAAAGGGCACATTTCGAAAACACAGGGAGGTGAGAAACTGAAAGCCACAGCTCAGTGTAAGAGCACTTGCTTGAATGGAGGAGGTTCAACCCCTGACAATTCCAGGGCCTGGGAGAAAGGGGCAGAGGCTCATATCAGAAACCCTGGGGAGATACTGCCAGTCAGAGTTGAACTAGATAGTTCAATGTACTGAACTAGATAGACCAATATTCTGATTCAACAGAAGCCATCTTCCAACCTTGCAAAAAGCAGGGGAGGGGATGGAACAGAGAAAGAGAAAGTGGGGAAAATATTAAGCATCCCCATACCATACCCATGATCCAAATTCTCCAACCTAATTTTCCTTTAAGAAAAATCAGCACCAAATCTCAGTCACACGTTTGCACATAATATGAAATTATCATTGGTAACTTAGATCCAGGGTAGCTAAGCCATAGCCACATTAAAAAAAACAGCAAAAAAAAAAAGAAACTGTTTGTCGTTCCTACAGAAAATTAATGCAAATAGTTGTTCCCCAGTGTATGTCTTATTTTCATGTTGTAATGAATGCACTCGTCTGCCCAGTTCAGAATACTGAAATCTATTTCATTTGCTTAGGTTCTCACAGTTCTTCTAAATGTTGAGCTGGCAGGAACAGACAGCGACATCTACCCTTGATTAGGCATCTTAGAAAACTAATTAAGTAATCAATAAGTCATTGACAGCTCTGATAAGCAAGCACAGTCTTAAACCTACAGCAATACCGTTCCCAACATTTAGAAGGTCAGTTATACTGTATAACTATGGTAAACTTGTAGACATTTAACTACCTATCTATCTCCAGTGCAAAAGACCCTTTCTTTATTTATTTACAATATTTAAATGCTACCCAATAAAGTTTTCATGTATGGAGGACAACATAATGCTTTCTCCATACATGAATCTGAATGGACAACAAATGATTCTGAAGTATAGAAATATTTTAGTTCTAAAGAAACTGAACATGTTTCTTTGTCTAGCATTAATGCATTTATGATAGGGAAATGTAACACCTTTCATAGTTGCTGTGACCACAGCAAATTGCTCATCATTTCTTTGAACAGGCACATCTGACTTTGATGAATCCATTAGTATACCCAGCAATTACAGTACAACTGTGCTGTAGTAGTTGACTAACACTGGAAGGTATTCACATATTTGCGGCAACTGCAAACGGGGAATCTGTTCCATTAGACTCGAACATTCATTTCCAAGTATCAAAGGAACTCAACTAATGGGAACCAAACTGCTAAAATCTTCTTCTAATTCTTAGCTGCATCAGATGCCACAGCTCACTGTGGCAATTTTAAAAATCTGGTCATGCAGTAACCAGGCCTGCTTCTCTGCCTACTAAAACCATGCTCTGATTTGCCATGTCTCCTTTTTCTTCATCTGCTGGCCTATGTGGCTGCAATCTCACATTATATCAGCCTTATAAACAGCGTCAAAACTAAATGTTGGCACCAAGGTTTAGATATTGGCCAAACTGCTGTGGTCTAAACCACTGAGCCTCTTGGGCTTGCAGAATGGTTGTTTGGCAGTTCGAATCCAAGCGATGGGGTGAGCTCCCATCGCTGTGTCCCAGCTCCTGCCAACCTAGCAGTTCAAAAGCACGCCAGTGCAAGTAGATAAATAGGTACCACTGCGGAGGGAAGGTAAACGGCATTTCCGTGTGCAATGGCTTCCGTCACGGTGTTCTGTTGCGCCAGAAGTGGTTTAATCATGCTGGCCACATGATGCAGAAAGCTGTCTGTGGACAAACACTGGCTCCCTCATCCTGAAAGTGAAATGAGCACCACATTCCATAGTCACCCTTTGACGGGACTTAACTGGCCAATCACCTAGAAGGCTTATATTTTGATTTCCTTTTGCTTAAACAGACTTCTTGTGCATGGAGTAGTCGTGAAATACATGAAAATACTGACATAGACATTTTGGAGAGACAAGAAGAGAACCCAGAGAGGGTAACACTATAATAATCTCAATGAAATGAGATTATAGGTATCTAGCAGAAATTAATGCACTACCTTTCCAGCATTATTACTGACACAGAACTACTTTCTTATGGTCTGAATCATCATTGCACTGATTAGGAAGATACTTCCAATTCCAATACTCTCTTTGTTACTTCATGCTGATACATGAATTCTGTACTCTTTTCAGCAGTTCTGCAAATTTAGTTTGCATAATTGGCCCCTCTTTAATCTCACTATAAGTATGCAACCTGACTACAATTAGTTTGCTTTAGACTCCAATCCTAACCACACAGCTGCACCACCTGATGCACTAACATCAGTGTCAACTGATACCAACTGTAGCTAAGGAAGAGCTGTCATCACGACACCCAAATCATGCCAAGTGGGTCCCTACAGATGGGAGCTATTGAAGTGAGAGAGCAGGTCAGTGAGATGGTGGCTATTCCTTGTCACTGTCTCCTGCCCACTCAATCACCTGGTGGCAAAGAAGATAAGGATGCAGCACCAGCAAGAACGTGCTTCTGCGCTTATGCATATTTCCAGAAAGTCCTGCTGAACTCAATGCGTTTTATTAAGTACACATATTCAGAATCAGGCTGCCAATCCCAGTGACTTTGAAAGGATTTCAGCACTCTTATTTTGCACAAGATTACAGCTGTTCAGTTGAATCCCTATGCATATTTATTCAACAGTATATCACATTGCATTAAATAAGGCTCATTTCTGGGAAGTTTGTATAGGATCTCAGCTTTAGTTATTACCAGTCAGCTTTTCACTTCCATTTTCAAGTAACCACAATTACTAATTATGCCTGAATCAGCATGAACTGGGGTTAGTGTTAACTGAAGGTTAGAGTTAACCATAGATTGGTGTCAACAATAGTTTAAGGTTGTGAACCAGGCCATTATATATCCTATTTTTTCTAGTAGAAAAAATTTTCCTGTAGAAAATATAGGGGGGGGAGGGAATTATACTGGGAGGTTTAAGTATGAACTCAGTATTTTAACTCACTATTTTTAGTATAGGATTTAAGGTAATCATGACTTTAGGTAATTCCTTCTATCTGAAAGAACTGAAGTGTCTTTTTAGATGCTTACACTATGACCCCAAATCCATTTATGCAGAGGAAAAGTACCACTGATGGAATATACTTGTAAGTATTCCACTGGTGGGACTTTCTTCAGTGTAAATGGATTTGGGGCCAGAGTGCAAACGTCTAAAAGTACAATTCAGTTCTTTCCAACAGAAAAGGGAGAAAGCTGAAAGTCCTGTCTTTAGAACTACACAAGGATGGACAGAGCGTGGAGCTCCCATCTGTTCCAGCCTCCTTCAGAATTCGACAATAATTAAGTTTTATTATGCAAAGAACTACTAGAAAAGGTGCAACAAAGATTCCTGTGCAACATGAGTTTAAGGGGAGGGGGAAATAATCCCTACCTCCAATTTCTCCATCTTTCCTTTACTACAAAATCCAGTAATGAGAGTCCAGCAGAAAAAGAGAAGATAAATATAGCAGTAATCCATGAACATATCCTTCAGTAAAAGGTCCTCCAATCTCCTGACTGCTGCAGTAGCTTTTTTCCAAGAGAAAAATCCCAGGAGATAGAGAGGTTGGAATAAGGTCATCATTCTATAATTAATTTATCCTCATGTTCTTGAATGTTCCAGCATGAGATCCTGTATTGGGAAACATGCAGAAGGATTCCTACAATGAAAAATATTATGAGGAAATTATCCACACACACCAACCCTACATTCCTGAAGGGGGTAACAATGGAAAGCACTGATTAGTTCACAACATATTAGTGTTCAGTGAACATGTGGACTGGGGAAGAGAGCTGCAGATCCCAGTGCAGCCTGACTTCTGTGTATTCAGCTGAACATCTGAACAGAGCTTATACATATAATAACATGTGCAAGTAAGGTTCTCTCTATATACTTGGGGACTCTGGAAAACCAAAGTTCTCAAACCACACAAAGTCTACAAAGGTTGTACATGTGCATCACGAGTACAGGGAAGTTAAGACCAGCAACAGGTTCACCGTACAATGGGGAAACAGTTGTAGTAAGAAGTGTTACCCAAAGAAGTCCCCAAGTCTTCTTGTTGAAAGTGGCAGATTAGAGAGAAATAACTATAAATAAAAAGGCAAGACAAAAATGACAACTACACCAGTTTATGGTTTAACTGAATCTCAGAAAGCAATTATTTTCTGAAAAAATTCCAACCAACTTAAAAAATAAAATTTAGCTACATTGTTAAATGGGAATTTTGAGATCCTCCCCACCTCTCATTGGTGTCAGTTTAGAGATCTGTGCACACAATGAACACTAGCTAGTGCTGTGTGTGATACTTGTATTTGTATTTGATCCTGTATTATGATGGGGATAGTTAGCTTGCCATTGCTATCTTCGCTCCATTGCACTGTACCCACTTCCCACCTATAGTCTCTTCTCTAAATAAACATATGAAACCTGCATAACCTGAATGCAGTGAAGCACAGTATAAGGTTCTGTAAACAGAAGGCAGAATAGCAGTTTTGTTCCTAGTTTTTATGGTAAGGTATGTTGTGATTTGCAGATACAGAACTGCTATTTCATGTCAAGTCCTGTACTACAGGAAACCAGGGGATCATTGGTTTAGTGTAATTTAAAAATTAAACAGAAACCGCAAACAATGAATTTGCTATGAGTAGCCTAGAACCTCTCTCTCTCTTACATGCTAATTTTGCATGTCTATAAAGCCTTTTATGTGGGGAGAGTTAGCTAATTAATAGGGTAATTCTCAGGGGAAAGGTTCCAGGTGATTAAGAACATCCTAAGTGCATTAACAGCTTTTGCAGAAATTGTCCTTTTCAATGGGCTGGGAATGTTTACGGATGCCAAGTGCAGTTATTTGTGAAAGGTATTATTAACATGCTACAATATATCAGGAAGGCAGTTGGTGGATTTACCATTCTAGGTGCTCCTGTCAAGAGTCTTGGGACAACTTAAACCTTGCTGACATCAACAATTTCAATGAAATAATAGTTTGCATAACAAAAGCACAGCTCTGATGTGGTATATATGCCATGAAAGGTTCACTTACACTCTAGGACTATTTTTCAGGTAAGACTATTTTACAGTCCGGGACTAGGATTTCAGGTAAGTTTTAAATAAACAGGACTGCAGAAGAACTGAGAGATTTATCCTGCAGCCATCACCAAATATTAACAGCTAGCCAAATTAAAGCATTCCTTAAATCAGGCATAGGCAAACTCCGGCCCTCCAGAAGTTTGGGACTACAATTCCCATCATCCCTATTTAACAGGACCAGTGGTCAGGGATGATGGGAATTGTAGTCCCAAACATCTGGGGGGAGCGGAGTTTGCCTATGCCTGCCTTAAATCTTGCTTCCCTATAATCTGATTTACTGTAAATTTCACAGGAAATTCTGTTGTTTAGCATAACAGCATGCTGGGACCAAAAACAGAAGCAAAGAGGTAAAAAAATAACAGTGATGTTTTTATTACTTATTTTTATGTAGCAATAAAATTAGAATACCACTTCTTTATTAATATGCTTTCCCTGTAAATGGCTTCGTGAAATGTGCTGTTAAGAGAAAACACTGGGGACAACCCCAGCCAAAGTGAAGCATTTATATATCCCACTAATTTCAATGAGAATAATTTAAAATTGTGTTTATGTAAGAGTGGGCCTCATCCACTTTCACGTGGGACGCAGTGTGACAGTACCCCCCAGTGCTTCTTCACTCCTCACCTCTGACTGCTGTAGTTCAACGTCTTTATACATGACTTGGACAAAGGAACTGAGGGGACGCTCATCAAATTTGCAGATGACACCAAACTGGAAGTGGTAAGCAATGCCATAGTCAACAAATTGGGGATCAATATGACTTAACAGCTTTACCTCCGGGTTTTAGTGTGAACAATATGCCTGATGCTAAGTCATCTTGAATACTTGGTGGCAGTGGAGGTTCCACCAAGTCTAGTGGGAATTGGATACAGTCGTACCTTGGAAGTTGAACAGAAGCTGTTCCGGAAGTCCATTCGACTTCCAAAATGTTCAGAAACCAAAGCTCCTGCAGCCAATTGGAAGCCGCTGAACGTTTGGCTTCCAAAAATAGTTCACACACCAGAACAGTCACTTCCGGGTTTACGGCATTCAGGAGCCAAAACATTCCGAGAACTAAGCTGTTCAAAAGCCAAGTTACGACTGTACAAGTTAACTAAACTAGTTCAGTAATAGCAATGTTATGTCTACCTAGCCTACGTGAGCCACAAATCACTCCCAAGTAAGTTGAATCCTATTGACAATCGCGTAAGCAAATAAGCAGATTTTGAAGTCAATTCATTTCTGGTCGAGTGACATACTGTGTAGCGTGACCAAATGCTAGACCAAACACACCAGAGAGTCAGGATTACATGGCACTGAAAAAGGCAGAGGGAGGTCACAGACTGTAAATAACATCTATATTATCCTGAAGGGTTTTCTGTCACATGCAAAGAGATAAAAGAGTGAGAAAGCACACACAAAATGTATCACTTTTCTGCACATTTACCTGGGAAAGCATAAATATGCTATAGAAATTGGTTCTACCTATAATTCAAATCTCACTCTGGAGCAGCATGATAATGTTTAAAAGTTAAGACAGACATAACATTTTAAATATGGCTGAGTTGGTTCAAATATCCATGGGATTCCAGGGCTTTTGTTTTCATGGCAGAAAATTGTCTGTTCCCTTTGATAATTTTCAAATGTGATTCCTTTTCTCAGTAACTGAGGGAGAATGGTTGTGGAGCAGGATGGAAGCACAGAAGAAATTGTTGGCACAGAGCTAGTTAGGGGTGCAATTAAGGATGCTACCCTATTCAGTCTTACATGGATAGGAGCCTAACTGAAATTAACAGGATTTACTTCTGAGTAAATATGCATAGGATTGTGTTGCAAAGCACTTCCAGAGGCATAAATCAAAGTTACAAAAGTGGAGTGACACTTTTGGTTTGCTTGTTTTAGTGCTTTGGTAAAGCAGGCTAAAATGTTTAAAATCAAATGCAATATATAAAAACAAACCTAAAACATTTGCAACCCTTGCTTTATATAAGATGTCAAGTGAAACACTTCACTTAAAAAAAAAAGTTGCTAGGTTAAACCGTAGTCTGCTCCTGCAAGTAAAGCATCTCCAGCTTCTACGTTGACTTCTCATTAAGAGTCAGGCAGGGGTCTAGCACAGGGGTCAGCAACCTTTTTCAGCCATGGCCTGGTCCACCATCCCTCAGACCATGTGGTGGGCCAGACTATATTTTTGGGGAGGGAATGAACGAATTCCTATGTCCCACAAATAACCCAGAGATGCATTTTAAATAAAAGCACACATTCTACTCATGTAAAAAGACACTGATTCCTGGACTGTCTACAGGCCGGATTGACAAGGCGGCTGGGCCGCATCTGGCCCACGGGCCTTAGGTTGCCTACCCCTGGGCTAGCACATCCCAGCAAATACTAAGGAGTGTGGGTATCAGTTGTTTTGGTCTGACTTCAGCTACAACCCAGACTTGACTTCCTTTTACATTGGGAAAGCCACAATACCTCTTTTCCCCAAGAAAGTCATGAAATACCCACCAATGAGTTACAGGATGCAATTCAGCAACTTCTCTTTCCAGTCTATTTCTGAAATTTCTGTCCCGGGACATTCTATACAAGATCTATTTGTTGTTGTTTAGTCGTTTCCGACTCTTCGTGACCCCATGGACCAGAGCACGCCAGGCACTCCTGATTGCAACTTATTATCAAACTTAAAATCATGGAGAGACCTGGTCTGAATAGAGACATTGGATTCTTATCTTATTATACATGATAAAGCTATTTTTAAGCCATCTCACCCCTTGCTTTTTCCTGTAAGACCAGTTGTTAACAGTCGTCAACAGGTTTACCACAGCTATCAGCCAATCACTCATTCCCACCACCCTTCTGAGTAATACCCCCTCCCCACCCTCTCACTATATATAAGGGTCTGGTGACTTCTGTTTCAGTGTATCTGAAGAAGTGTGCATGCACACGAAAGCTCATACCAATAACAAACTTAGTTGGTCTCTAAGGTGCTACTGGAAGGAATTTTTTTATTTTGTTTCAACTACGGCAGACCAACACAGCTACCTACCTGTAACTATCCTAACCATCGTTATTGAAGCAGTGAAAAATACACAATTATCCACGATTTGTAACACTTGAAGGTAACTATTAGTGACACAATTTCTGTAAGTTTAAACCCTCTGGAAGGAACATACTAAATGAGACATGCTGTCCCTCCAAAACAGTAAAATTGTATCACATCACTATAGGAGTTTTACTAAGATTTTAGTTTCCACTTAGTCATTTTCTCTATATCAAGTTTTATAGCTCCCAAATGATGTTCACTAAAAACTACCAACCATTTCCCTTTCAGAGTTAACTGTTCCTTCATGGAAGAAATAATTCAGACCCTCTGTTCATTAAAATGTACTGGTGCTTTATATTATCACTTTTATTTAGGACACTGGAGATGCTTCAAATTGTACATGGTAGATTACACTGTTGCACAGGCAGCAAACACATTCCTGATGCAAACTGGTTAAAATAAACAGTAAAGACAAGAAGAAAGGTTGTGGGCAGATATAATTACATATATGGTAAATGACCATAGGTGGAGGGACGGACCATGGGTATGAGTTAGATTTTTGTTTTATTTTGTTTCTCTCTCCTTTTTGGAGTTCATAGATGCTCCTCTTCTTAATACAGGACCAAGCTAGATGTATACTTGTCATCCGGTTTGGTTTTGTGTGGATTTCTCTTTCACAAATAATCAGTGTGGGATCAGCACCATTCTGTGGGGAGTAGGGGGATTTAAACCTTTGTCCCCAACATGATCCCAGATGGAAACAGGTTACCCGCATGTGCTGTTTGCAATGGGTTTTTCTCCCATTGTGAACAGCGCATGGGATGGGTGGGGACTGGGAGTCTAAATGGGACCACAGCAGAAATAAAGGGTTTACTCCCCTTCCTGATAGCATATTCCAGATATGGCTTTGCATTCACACACCAACTATTTGTTTTTTAGGAAAATAAAGAGGTACAAAAAAGCCAAATAACAAGCACACCACCCTCAATTATATCCAGGGTGAATTCATCATCAACGACCTCAACATAAAGTAGCAACTTGCATATATGAAACAACAACTGCAAATCGACACCACAGATCAAATTTTTAAAGTTACCTCTAAAGTTATTCATATATTGAGTGCAAATGTTGAACCTGGTCAACTTTTATAGGCAGTATCATTTCAACATCTATCCTTATATAAACTGGGAAGGTAACAGCACTGAGTGGTATGCCTCTTGTCAATTATCAAAAGGAAGGTGCTTGAAATTTATTGTACACGATGCTGCATTTAGAGGCACCTGCTCACAGCGAAACACTGTTGAGGCCATACAGAATTTCTGCAAAGGGGGCTTAATATCGCTCACAACCCTAGAAGAATGATAGTTCCCAATCTTCCTTGGGCAAGTCATAGAAGTGCAATCATTTTTTAAAAAACTGATTATATCTGCAAAGCAGAAAGGCCTTCAAAGAAACAAAGGTCATTTCTTTTACACGACACAAAATGAATTGATCCTTGTAATGTGCTGTTCTGTCATAACAGCGAATAGTAAAGTAAATTCAAAAAAAGTTTTGATGAACTCAAAACATCACTGGCTATTAACCAAGATGATTAGGAAATACCTTTTCTTGGCAAGGTTTTTCTAAAATGCTAGATAGTTACAACGTGCACTGAAGTAACAGTGCTGAATGTTCTATTCAAATCAACATACAACTTATACTAAAGCGAACTGTTAGTTACCTGAGTGCAAATCTTTTTAACACCCAGCAGCAGCATCCATAAACAAAAAAGTGAGGTAAAAAGTCTGCCCCACCGTCTCCGCCATTGACAATGATTTTGGACAAGATCGCATCCAATTTGGGTGAGACCTCACCAACTATCGGCATGATCTTGCCTGAAATTGGCTAACAGCAGCACACACTTCTCTGCCAGAGGTGGATGTAGTAGGGCATGCAGTGGCAGCAGAGCAGGCAACAGCGGCAAGAGCAGGTAGGTGGTGGCAGCAGCGGTGACAGAGCAAGGTTCATAATGAATGGAGGAGCTAACTTAATGCACTGCCTTGAAGGGATAAGTCAACAGAGTATTTTGTTAAGTAAGTCGCACTGTAAAATGTAAGAATAGCGGTTTCATCTGTGACGGAATATCTCTGGTCCCTGGTATAGAAATGACCGCAAGAGACCAGCTTTTCAAAGCTATGTATATATCATTAAATAAACCATTTATGATGAAAAATTAACAAAAAGAATACATAATATAAATTGGATTGTAATCCAACATAATATGAAATGGTGCTGTAGATGTAATTAAAGTATATATAGAATAGAAACAGATGAATAAAAATGCTTGGTAGCATGGAAAAGTGACTTCACTGTGCCAATAAACCATAAAAATGGAAAACAAAGTATACTTCTCCAAACACTTCTATAAATTAACTCCAAAACACATCCCAAACACATAAGCAAAGAAAATGAGAGCATACTTCAAGATGCAATAATCTCCTATTATGTTTCTTTCATATGCCCAGATTGGATAAAATCCCAGCTAAGATGGCAAGCCTGTCATTGATTTTTGTATGTGCAAGATTTTATCTTTTTGTAATGGAATATTATTATTATTATTCATATCATTAATTACAGTATTGCTATTCAATGGCCACTTGTATTAGTGTAATCCCCATGACCTCAGATAAATTATAGGAGTGTTACTGGTCACTGAATTGCCACCTAATTATTATAAACAATGCTTCAGTTCTAATTACAGTTGAGAATAAATCCTATTTTGATATGCATAAAGTCTTTGCAATTGAAAACATTTTAAAGAATGTGTAATTACCTAAATGGATTGTGCCCATATTTTTAATAGCTCTTATGTTTGATATGTTTAATATGACACATCCAAGTTTCTTGCATATTATTTCTACTTTTATAACTGATATTTTAACTTCTATTTTATTATGCATTCCATTATATTTTCCATGCAACATTAATTCATGAAACTATATTGTGGTTGATGATGGCAGCTGAACCCTCTCAGTGGAATTAATTAAGGGATAATCTCTCTTGCTTTGTAGCATACAAACCAATAAATGGCTGCTGAGATTAATAGCTTAAGCAAGGCTAAAGTGTTCAGTGAATTCCAAACCCTACTTATTACATACACTACAAAGAAAGAAAGATTACAGTTAAACAATAACTAAGTATATTGCAAAGAAAAACAAGAAAACAAATAATTTCTTTCACACATTTAAAGGTGCCTCTTTGAAAGCTTTTTCATTATTGAATGCATGAAGTTGAGTAGCATCCAAACTTAAAGTGTATTAACACTAGAAAGAACCTCACAGTGGATTCCAAAAGATTGCCATATGGATAGTTTAACTAAGCAGAAATGGGTGATAATGCGGATGAATAATATACAGGAAGTCAAACGGTGCAGCTGCATGCTTGAAGCAACATTTAGACAAACCTATAACTTAAACTAGGAATAAACTACATGTTTTGCATCAGGAGGCAGTCACCAAGTTAGCATGAGCCAAAAGCTGCATTACAATTTTTCAAAATGCAAAATTGCATACTTATACATAAAGGCATGATGGATTTTCCACGACACCTACTATGTGTTAAAGGTGTATAAATTATGCATGGGGTTTTTCTTCTCCCTCTCTTTTCAAAATTATGGAAGCTAGTGTCTTTCAATACAGTCAATTGGTAGGAGATTCAGGACAAACACAGAGAACCAGTTTCTTCTGAGGATTCTGGAATATGTAGCTCTACTCCCAATCCTTGGCAAGGAAAGGTACTCTGATCCAGCCAGGACTACCCAAAATTTAGGAGGGAAATGATACAATAGTCACTTCTTCTAGGGCTTGCAAGAGGGGAAGGCAGGCACAGTGAGGCATCCACTTTGTGAATTCCTGGGGGCCTTTACTGTACTAGCGTTCATTCCCGATGTTTTGAAATGTTAGAGCCCTTGAATGGAAAAGCAGTAGGATCCAATGGCATCCCTAAAATGTGCACAATCAACTCTCCTCCAAACTTTGTTGAATGTTGCAGAATTGAAGGTTCTATTCACCTTGATCTTCTACTCATGTTAATACAACTTGTACTAGGAAAGTTTCTCATGGCTTGCCTTCATTATATATCTATATCCATCTATCTATCCATCTATCTATCTATCTATACACACACAGTATATTCTGGCGTATAAGACTACTTTTTAATCCAGGAAAATCTTCTCAAAAGTCGGGGGTCGTCTTATACGCCGGGTGGAAAATCTGTGGTTGAGTATATCTCAAACTCTATATTTTAACTGGAAAAGTTGGGGGTCGTCTTGTACGCCCAGTCGTCTTATACGCCGCAATATATGGTATATATAACACATAGAAATCAGCCTTACTAAACTGGAAACAACTGTTTCATGAATGTAACACAATTAGTTATGTACAAAAAAAAAAATCAGGTTGATTGCTTATTTGTAAATTACATAAAATAAAGTTTAATAGCAGATACAATTCCAGTTCAAATTGCCCCATTCTGTCTTTTTCACCCAAAGGTGAAAAATGTATGTGACCTCATTGCATATAACAATTGGTAATGACTTGTATATCATTATGTATGTCTCTGCAATTATCTCTCCACAATTACTTTTAATAATACTGCAAGGTAGTTAGCAGACAAAGCAGAGTTAACTGTTTGTGGGGATAAAATAAAAATGATGAAGATTTAGTAAGGAAATACCCAGCTTAATAAATCAACATTAGTTGCATGCAATATTACCATACATCAAATTCTGCCCTCTGCTCAAAGTCAAAACTACCATTAATGTTAATGAGGATTTTCCTTGAATAATATTAAAGGGAAATTTAAACTTTGATCTCTGTTAAAAGATTATGCTAATGAAATATTTAACTTAGAATTTAAGAAAACTGAACTTCGGAATGGATAAGAAAGGAACTGGATACTGTATGCAACCTGGGACCTTACCCATTGCAATTTCTGATTATAGCCTCACCTTCCCACCCCAGGCCCCAGAACCTAGGAGAGTGTGTTGTCATATTCCAAATACATGCTAGTTCATAAGTTCAACTTATTTACAACTAGCGGCCATCACAAAGTTAAAACTGGTTGTAATCTATCATTGAAGACACAACATCCATCTGCACAGGTTTAAATCTTATTTAGCTTGCAGCTATAGTACTGCTTATAGTGCTATTTTACAAATTTATTTTGATCTGACAATGTCATTTACTACTCCTTCAAACCCTCATCCCAAAGCCTAACATTTGCAGGTACTATCCTTAATGTCCTTAGGTAGAATGCTTTCTGGAAAAAATCTGGCTACGGATATTCTGAAATTTAAGTTTTGGTTCTTTGTACAATCTTATGACCCATGCTTATTTACACACATTTTTCATTTTCTCTTATTCTTTCATTGATAAGCAAGTGAACATGACATGCTGCACAGAAGTCAATGGCAAAATTCCAAGTAGTATTAATGGATCTGGATTTCACCCAGTATGTATTTATGGATGCATACTGTGTTACATTCATGTCTTACCATATTCACTATTTCTCATGAATGGGCCCACCCACTATACATTGATAAAAAGATTTTGCAGATTTTTTCCAAAATTCTGAGATTACAGTATAGGTCACAATCATATTCGGTGCTGACAAATTACATATGTAATGGAAATTGCACTGGATTTAGTTCCACAGTTTGTCAGTGGATATACTAGCGAGACCAATAGAGGGTGTAATGTTGTATATCTCCATTGACATGAACAGAACTTTTGCCCTTAAGGATCTGTCTCCCTCTGTCACTGAAATAAATTAAGAAAAAATATGATTAAGTAACTACTGCACATATACTGTATTGATTTTCAGTATTGATTTTGTGTTGGCATTTGGAGTCATGCCTCAAGAAAGCTTCAACGTTTTATGTATTTACAGCTGTCAGTTGGTAAGGGGTCATTTGTTCTCTCCAAATGAAACATGTCTCTGAAGCTCACAAAAAAGTTAGATCTTTTCTGTAGACAGGATTCTTGATCAGCTTCCTAGTACAAGAAGGGAAGATCATATTTTAAATCAGTATGGTTCAAACAAAACTGAGTTATTTGAATTATGCATTTTCCCTTCACTAGTCGGCTAATACGACAGATACAAATTAAGTCTCTCTCCCTAAACCCTGGGGAACCATTCCATAATAGCCTGAGAGCAACAACCAGTGATGAGTCATCATCTCACAAATAAATGGTTCCTAGCCAAAAAGAAAAAAAAGGCACATACTGTTTGTGTGGGAGTTCTGGTTAAATATGTACTTAAGAAAAATCAGCTTGACTGTTAGTTCTTTCATCTTATTTTTAATGCTGAAAATTGCCAGTTGACATTCCATGTAGATGGGGAATTGAGAAGCAGTTCCCAAACTATTGACAAAAAAAAATCACATTTTGACTGCAAAATTCCATCCGTTGTTAAATAAGAACAGTAATGATGATGATAGGTTTCAGGGTTCCATTTAGTCCCCGTGGCTTTTGGCGCCACTACTGATTGCTTTGTGCTTTCACAGATGAAGATTACAAACTGCTGAGTCCATTTAGTTTGGTGCTTTCTGGTAGCACCTGCACCAGTTATATACTTTGCATAGGTGACATTGGGTAAAATGAAGTAGTTCATTAAGAAGCACTTTTGCAGATCATCTTTCATACATGGGAAAACTGCAGCCCCAGTTTCATTCACTTCTGGTCGAAGAGGATGAGACAATAACTGGGACTACGTCATCACCATCTACATCTAAATTGGCACAAGGTACCTAATCTCCACCATTTTTTGCAACATGGAACATGGAAAACTTCATTTAGTATAATGACTTTCTACATGATAATTCTGCTATGATTAATTTCAGTTCAG
Organism: Lacerta agilis; assembly: GCF_009819535.1. Taxonomy (NCBI): domain Eukaryota; kingdom Metazoa; phylum Chordata; class Lepidosauria; order Squamata; family Lacertidae; genus Lacerta; species Lacerta agilis. The sequence continues at coordinate 59,150,434 of NC_046318.1, read as the reverse complement.
CTGGGTAAGAGCGGGGTGGGGGGCTTTGCATCCATTTTCTATCTAGTCATAACGTGCCTTGAAAGTGATGGAAGATGGCTGTTTGTTTTGTAAATGGTGTCCAGAGTTTATTCAACTGTTTCAGAGGAATCAGATGCCTTCTCTCAAATAAACACTTCTGTTGTACTTTAATTTTAGTTAGTTTGATGCTTGGAATAGTGCTATTTGCCATTGTGCTGGAAAGTGCTGCAAAGAATCTGGATATGCATATCTGTATTAGCTATAAAAGGGGGGGGGGGGTCCACAGAAATTAATTTCAGCTAGTATGCTGGGTTAAGCCAACCTGGATAGCTTCACCTATTAAAAAAACCCTCTGGGTTTTGCTTACAGATGAAGACAAGTCTAGATAACAGGTGGTTTCTGCAGTTCCAGAGAACAGGAACTAGTCATTTCTATATTTCTTCTTCCCAAAAGACCTTTATGCAACCTGATAGCTGTATAGAATCTAGAATCGTCCTTCCATATTCTGCCTTAAGACAGATGCAGGCTCATGGCCAGGGAACACGCCCTCCCCCTCGGCTCACTCTGTTTAATTTACAGTCTAGCCATCTAGCCTGATGAAGCTATCTGGAAAACTTCCCATACCTCCAGGTAGCATGGAAAATGGTCAGAGATTATTGGACTCATAGTCCAAGAAATATGGGCAATGCCAGGTAGGGGAAGGCTGCCTTGGCTATCAAACAGAACAAAATGTTGCAAAGTGGAATGTGCCTAGTGAGCCACGCCTTGTTCCAGAACATTCCTCTGTATCCTCTCTCATCTGGTATTCCATTCCACAACTCCATCCTCTACAAGAAGTCAGGTAGGCAACTGAGCATGCTCAGTCCCACATGGGGCTATTTTGGGGGCTTCCCCATTAAGAATTTTTCCGAGGTACTTCTGAAAAACCTTGGATTTCACCCAGGCTGTCTGATTCCTCTCTCATGTTTCAGAATTTTGGCTATACAAGGACTGGGACGTGCATCTAAAATTTGGAAATCAATAGAATGACTATTAAGGGAGCAGTATTAGGCTCAAATTCTCTGGCTGAGAGGACCACAGGAACCAGTAGCAGAATACTAAATATGGCATTATCATAACCTCTAATACTCTAGTGGAACAGTCCACTGTTATATTTGCTCCACTGCCAAAGGCGTTCTGGCAGAATAGGTAGCATGTAACAAAGTTGTAGGTAACTCATGCACAAGTTTCTCTGCTGCATTCAGTATGTGTTTAATGAATAAGTTCAAGATTTGTTTAACATATATTGTTTCCCACCTGCTTTGAAATCTGCTTTTTATATGAATATATTTAAACGGCACAGTGGTGGTGAGCCTTTCCAGAATCCAGCAACATGCCTTGTCTCTCACCTAGCAAGTGCCTTCCATTGGCAAGACTGACCTAATCCAAAATGGTGGTGATTGATGAGCCCTTCTTGGCTATGCTACCATTTTGGCAAAAAACAGTTCGCTGACTAATCAGAATTTCCAATAATAGCAATTGAAACTATACTTTTAAGTACTACCAAATATGTACTGTATTAAGTGGGCCACATTCTCAATGGCTCTTGCAATAACGTTATTGGGAAAAAATAATTATGGTGGTGAAGGGAGGAAATGACTTGTGAACCAATTTTATGTAATCAATTCTTAAGGGAAATTATTTTGAATTGGCTTATTAAACAGCTACAATAAAGCAGCAGCAAAGCACGTTACAGGTACCAAGCACTGAGGTATGGATTACTTCCCAGCCTTTACCATTTAATATACACATTTCATTAATATCCTATTAATGTTTTAATTGTCCCTTTTGAAACATATAATTCAGCTTATGTGAAAGTTCATTGGGAGCATTTCATTTCTGCGCAGAAAGAAAATAGCATCACAATTTCTACATTTTCTTTTTTCAGGATAATATAATTTAGGGCATTGCTCCACTGATGAAGTACTTTCTTTTCCATTTTGTTAGTCTTCTGATCATTAACAGCTATTACCTTTTTCTTCTCATTGCAGCACAACACCTTGCACAGTAGAGCACAGAATATTTTGGTTTGACACTTACGCTGAAGTGTGAACTCATTCAGCTAGTAAATTGAACTGATCTAATGGAACAATCTAGAGCAACAAAGTCCATAGGATAGAAAGCTGAATCCTCTACTCTAGCTGCTATGCTGAATATCTTAGAGCGTTAGCACTACAACTGCTAAAGCAAAATCCTGTTGAATGCAAGTTGGCCAGAGCTGATTCTGTCCTTGTGTTGTAAAGCCTCAATATACTCCTTACCGCAAACATTCTATAAAGTGACAAGACCCTTAAACAGAAGAAGCAAACAATACTGCATTTGTAAAGACATCTCAACTTTTCTAAAAGATTATGTTCATTGAATTTGTCCAAATGGGTTCAAAGTTCAGTTCCCAGAAAGTGAACATATTGTTCTGGGTAACATGGACATCATCTTGAACACAGAGCTGGTCTTACCACAGAGCTGAAAGCAATTTTGAGTAAGTCTTCATTGCTTGACTGAAGCAATGAAACACAACCACCTATGGAATTTCATCCATTCCAGCTGCTGCCCTCATCTTTTCACTTGCTTGGCCCTCTTCTATCCCTATCCTATTTGCTTTCAGAGTTGTATTGGCACCAAGAGAAAAGCCCATATCCCAAGACAAGGGAACGAAAAGCTTGAACAAAAATAAAATAAATAAATAAAATAAAAATAAGTCCAGAAAGGCAAGTAACAAAACAATAATTTTAATGCACTCTTCTGTTATACTGAAGAGAATTGTTGATGTCAGAATTATTTCATGAAAGCACAAAAACCAAAAAGATCCCAATCTTGATCACCACAACTGAGAGGAGGGGGGACCTTAATACTCCGTCAGATCCACAGGATAAAAATATTTTTAATAACCAAAAAAATAGTTTTGACTGGGAGAAAAGGGTCAATTGCAGAGCCTCCAGATGTAGTCAATACTCTAATTATATGTACATTAATTGCAGCTAAGAACTGGAGTTCTGAAATAGTTAACTTTGTGCTTTGCATTGTGAGCACCATTTAGTATCTATCATTACTTAATCATCAGATTTCTCAGTCCGTTGATGTGGGTTCTTCCAGCATAGTTATTATAGCATGCTGATTGCACTTTAGTTTAGGGTCTGAAAAAATGCTGCTTTGTTCAGAATCAATTCAGCCTATTCAAATGCCTTCTATTAGTCACATTATACTTTATCTTACGGGTGCTCATTACCATCTCCACTGAAATCACTTTGGGCACCATGCAACATCTTGACATTAAACAGCAGCACAGTCAGTAGAGATATCTGCCCAACTCATATATAAAAAAAAATGAATCTCAGAATAAAGTTTCATCTAGCTTAGCATCCTGTTCTCACAGTAGCCAACCACATGTCTAGTTCAGAAGGAAGGAATGAACACACCTGCACTCTCCCCCACCTGTGATTCCCAACAACTTGTATTCAGAGCCATACACTCTCCAATACTAAAGATAGTACAGAGCCATGATGGCTAGCAGGATTTGATAGCCTTATCTTCAATAAGGCTTAATTTGTCTAGATCCTATAAGAAGTTTAAACCCCATAAGACACATCAACTGCTGCACAGAACTGCATATATAAACATTCAGCAGAAGCCCATCATTTCAACCATTTCCATTTATTACTTTTGAGACATAACGAAATTCCATTAAGACAATAGGTAAAGGTAAAGGGACCCCTGATCATTAGGTCCAGTCACGGATGACTCTGGGATTGTGGCGCTCATCTCGCTTTATTGGCCAAGGGAGCCGGCGTACAGCTTCCAGGTCATGTGGCCAGCATGACTAAGCAGTGAACCAGGGCAGCACACAGAAATGCCGTTTGCCTTCCCGCCGGAGAGGTACCTATTTATCTACTTGCACTTTGACGTGCTTTCAAACTGCTAGTTTGGCAGGAGCAGGGGCCGAGCAACAGGAGCTCACCCTGTCGCGGGGATTCGAACCGCCAACCTTCTGATCGACAAGCCCTAGGCTCTGTGGCCATCCCTTGAGCAACATGTAGCAAAACATGCAAGCCTAGTAGCTAAGCAGCTTTGTAAATCATGTTTTAGTGGCTCTTCCCAGTTAGACTGCAGTACAAGGTCGCATGCTGCATACAGCCCAAGGTCTGTGAGTTAAAGAGGGATGCAGCATATGATTTATATATTCATACTAATATAAAATGATAGTGCCATTAAACAATTGCAACTGAACATTAACATTCAATCCATGCTAGCTTTAGCATATGGCATCAAACCTCAAATTAATACTAACTTGTCACAGGCATTTTTTCCCTGCAGCCAGAATCACAAGAGTGGTTGTCTGAAATGGCCCAAGGTTGTCTTTAATTTTGTTACCAATTTCTTGTAATTCTCAATCGCAAATAAAGTATAAACCCTGTAACCAGAAAATGAATTCTTAACATAAGGGTGCCTTTTATTTACCAATAATTTTATATTCCCTAAATAAAAAATGCTTTGGCTATGAACAATCAAACTATAAAATTACTTATTTGAATTCTTAACATTGTAAACATAAAGCCCAACTTAAAAAAAAAAAAATCCTTCCAGGAGCACCTTAGAGACCAACTAAGTTTGTTCTTGGTATGAGCTTTCGTGTGCATGCACACTTCTTCAGATACACTGAAACAGAAGTCACCAGACCCTTATATATAGTGGGAGAGTGGGGAGGGGTATTACTCAGAAGGGTGGTGGGAATGGGTGATTGGCTGATAGGTGTGGAAAACCTGTTGACTGTTAACGACTGCAATTGGTCTTACAGGAAAAAGCAAGGGGTGAGAAGGTTAAAAATAGCTTTGTCGTGTATAATGAGATAAGAATCCAATGTCTCTATTCAGACCAGGTCTCTCCATGGTTTTAAGTTTGGTAATGAGTTGCAATTCAGCAACTTCTCTTTCCAGTCTATTTCTGAAATTCTTTTGTAATAAGACAGCTACTTTGAGATCTTGTATAGAATGTCTTGGGAGACTGAAGTGTTATCCTACTGGTTTCTCTGTCTTGTGATTCCTGATGTGAGATTTATGTCCATTTATCCTTTGGCATAGGGTTTGGCCTGTTTGTCCAATATAGAGAGCTGAAGGGCACTGTTGACACAATGTTAGACGATGAGCAATTAAATAGTCCTGAGATGGTATGTTTGATGTTGTTGGGGCCAGTAATGGTGTTGTGCGGGTATATGTGGCAGCAAAGTTGGCATCTGGGTTTATTGCAGGCTCTGGTGTTTGACTGGGTTTTTCCACAAGTATTTATGAGACTTTTGACTGAATGTATAGAGACTGAAACATTTACAGCTGCATTAATTTAAATACAGAATAACTATCACACCCATCAGTCCACAACTGGTCCTTCATGTGATTGATAATCTGTAACAGAAACTTGTTACTTCAATATATTATCATTTAAAGTGATGTTTGATGTAACCTAGTTCAAATTGTGATGCTTAGCACAGAGTATTTGTTAGAAGTCATTCATTCAAAGTTGACATAGTTTGAGAAATTGTTGCATTATTATGATCGTTTAATCAGCGTAAGCGCTGTTCTCCTACCACCATGTGTTCTTCTGGGAGATTCTCTCAATACCCCCCCTGTCCGCTTGTGTTTCTTTGGCGGTGAGAGGTCGGGATTGGCGTAGGGTGTGATTGTTCATTTGTGGGTTGGCTGTGGTGATCTTTGGTTTCCTGTGTGAGTGGGGTGGGTGGGCGTTCCCACCCACCTCTTTCCCCCTTCTCTCCCTAATGAACAACCAAAACTGATATGTAAAAATGTTACATGGAAAAATACGAGAGACATTGCACACACTTCTGTAAACCAAGAAAGTCTTTAATAAAAATAAATAAAATAAAAAATACCCCCCTGCCCAGCCCCTGTGCTGATCTGGTACAGTGCACGGGGGAGGAAGGGAAGGGGGTGAGAGGCTGGGAGAGGTCACACTCTGTGGGAGCTCTTGGGTTCTGCAACTCCCTCCCCACAGAGATATCATCTGGCATCTTCATTTTGGCAAATGCTGAAGACACACCTCTTTACCCTGGCTTTTGACACTTGAGATGTACATTTTTTTATATAATTTAAGATGTTTTTGACTGTTTTTGACACTGTTTTAAGTGTTGTAGCCCACCCTAGGACCCTAGGGTGAAAGGCAGGTAATAGATTTTAATAATAATACTTATGAACAATTTAGGTACACTTATCTGAATGTATGTATTGAGGAAGCAACGGATCGTGTTTATATTGTTGTTGTTCCCGTTGTTGCTGTTGTTATTACTACTACTATTATTACACCGCCTTTTTCCCTAACAAGACTCTAGGCAGCTTACAAATAAAATCAAGAATCACTGGAAACATTAAAAAAACTATCATGAAAAAACAAGTAAACATGAACAGAATTGTAACTCGATACATATTTAAAACATACAAATAACTACAATAAAAACAGCACAGCACCAGCCCTTTCATTGTGTCACTTTTTCCATGCAGAAGAGTGTCCCAAAGACAAAAGCCGTACCAAAAGGTACATTCAGGCGGGGAAGTCACACAAGAATGGGAACTAAACAGCCAACCTGAGCAGGGGAAAAGTAACACCAGGTAGATAGAAAGACTAAAAAATATTATGACACAGTCACAATTGTTTGGTGTTCTCATATACAGACTTGTCTTGCCCAAATAAAAGGTATTGCAGTAATGAATGATTGGAAGACTGGAGTACAGTTGTGCTACTCGGAAGAGGATACATGGCCCCAGTCAGGTGGAACGCTCTGTCGCAAGAGACCAGGGCCCTGCGGGATTTGACATCTTTCCACAGGGCCTGCAAGACGGAGCTGTTCTGCCAGGCCTTTGGTCCAGGCCCAGTCTCACCCCCTTCTTTCTATGGGACCCTGTATGCAAATGGCCTCCTTGGCTCTTTCTATCAGCCCATATGGGACCAACAAGAGTGGCTGGGCCTGGTGAACTTTTAATTCCTTACCCCTACGGTTATTATTTGTGGGTTCCCACTTAATTTTATTTTGATTCTAAATGTGATTCGAATTGCATTTTAAACTAATTGTTTGATTTTGTGTTTTTAATGTATTATATATTTGGTGTTAGCCGCCCTGAGCCCAGTCTTGGCCGGGGAGGGCAGGGTATAAATATAAATAATAATAATAATAATAATAATAATAATAATAATAATAATAATAATATACATCCTTCAAAATTCTTCCATTTCCCAGAAAGCTTGCTTTGCTTAAAAGTAAATCTGTTTAGGGTTGGGGAGAAGGAACAGCAACAACTTTCAGTAAGTGGAGGGGGCACACCCCTATATGCTGTTAATACACCGGGGGGGGGGGAATCTGCATTCTGCTCTTAGGCCAATAAAAGCACTTACACAAGACCTAGCCTGTGACAGCAATGATATAGGAATGTCTCCAAGCAATTGCCTTCTCTCTGAGTCCATCTCATACTTTTTTGACCACCATGATTTGGAGAGATAAAAAGAAAGAGCTCTAGGGTGACCTAAAATATGGCATGGTATCTGCATATTTTTGTTATCACTCATGCATTTAGCTTGAAACAGCATCACAAATATTACGCTCGTCCTCCCACACACTTCAGAATAATTTCTTTAAAAAGGCAATAAACAGTCATAATACAAATTAAGTTCAATAAGAACTGCAGGCACAGTGTGTCTTGAGATCGGCCCTTGTTTGACTAGAAAGGCTTCTATAAACAGCTTTTTTGAAAATATGAAATCATTTTTCTCAAATTTAATTCCGTGCCGTTGCTGAGATAAAAAGAGTGCTCTGTGTGGTGCAAACATTCTACTATTCTAATAGTACACTCCTGTGCATGTTTACTAGGAAGTAAGTAGGTCCCCCTTTGTTCAACAGAGCTGACTTGCAGGTAAATATGTGTAGGACTGCAGCCAAAATATGAAACACCTCTAGAATGAAACAGTGCTGTGAAGAAAAATATCCAAAAAGACAGGTCTGAAAACATAAATTTAAATGCTTTAAAGAAACACAAGCAATAAGAATCACTACCACCCAGGTATTCAATGCTTGAAAGCTGTGAGATAGGCAGACATTCCTGGCCTCCTGTGGCATTAATGTGCTGGTGACAAGTCTGCCCACATTGAACTCTATTCTAAAGCAAATTCAAATGTGATTTTGATAAAATACATGCTTTTTATTGGTCCTGAAATATGCAGTCTCATTATCACCTAAATGTACGACCATGAAAAAAAAAAATCTCGATAAAAGCAAGCTGTATTTGGCCCCCCAATGAAATTTGCTGGCCTATTGTTCCCTTTTGCTCTCAGGTACAAACTTCTAGCCTATGCTGAACTTAATAATACATCACTTGATTAGCTAAGCGTGACCATCCCCTAATTAGGCCATCACTTTTTATTATGCAAAGTGTCAAATCATGTACCCTGAATTCTACAGCAATAAAATAATACAGACCAGATCAACACAGACTGGAAAAAAATTATCAAAACACGGTGGCATTAAGCATTTCTCTTGGAATGGTAAGTTGAATGTAACTTTGTTCTGATGTATTTGTTTTAAGGAAAAGCAGCTGTGGTTGGTGACAGCTTGAACAGAGAGCCAGCAGGACACAGGGGCTGCTTAAATCAATCTCTCATACCATTTTCCTGCTTAAAATACTGTGTTCTGTTGCTCCCCCCCCCCCAGAAGCAAAAAGATATGGGAACCCCAAGCTCCACGGTGAAGGGCTATTGAGCGGTAAAACAGAATGAAAAGACTAAAGCAGCCCTTTTCCTCAGGTCGACTGCTTTGCATGTCAAAAACAACAAGAAGCAAATACTGGAGGTATGTGCAACCAGATACAATGTCTATTTTGGCTCTAAGCTATAGAAATGCAAGTCATTCATATATTTACAAACAAACATGATGAGAGAAAAGTGCAAAATTAAGACTTATACAAACACAAAATAGCAAGTTGGAACCAGGAGAGTACAGAATTGTAGTACTACTACCGTGTTTCTCCTAAAATAAGACATAGCCATAAAATAAGCCATAGCAGGATTTCTATGCATTTGTGAAATATAAGCCGTTCCCCGAAAATAAGCCATACCCCGAAAATAAGCCATAGTGACGCGGCACCTCCCATTACAACAGCCTGGAGAGGCGTGGCTATGCAGCGCACTGATGCGACGCGGTTAAAATAAGACATCCCCTGAAAATAAGCCATACTGTGTTTTGTTGAGGGGAAAAAAATATAAGACGGTGTCTTATTTTAGGAGAAACACGGTAGTAGTAGTGCCCTGGAGAATTTGAAAGATACACTATGATTTTCAGTCCTCAACCAACACCAGGTCCATTGAGCACTTCCTGACCGGCTCACTGGTTCTTCCTTTCCTCCATACTTTTGGAAATTTACCTTGTCCAGCTCTGTGATACGAGTTTTAGAATGGGTAATCATAACATCAAAAGCTGTCTTATCCTGAGTCAGATTATTAGTCCACCTAACTCAGAATGTCTACTAAACTGGCTGGCACCAGTTGTCTAGAACTTCATACAGTGTCTCTCCCGCCCTGGAGGTGTTGGTGATTGCACCTGGGGTGTTCTGCATGCAAAGCATGTGCTCTACCATTGAATGATAGCCTTTCCCACAGAATAAAAAAATTAAAAATTCCTTCCAGTAGCACCTTAGAGACCAACTAAGTTTGTTCTTGGTACGAGCTTTCATGTGCATGCACACTTCTTCAGATAGTCTCTAAGGTGCTACTGGAAATTTGTTTTGTTTTGTTTTGTTTTTGTTTTGACTATGGCAGATTGATATGGCTACCTACCTGTAACTTTCCCATAGAGTTTAACTAAAACTGTACACTTGAGCATCCTTCTGTACTTCACACCAAGTAAGTTTATTTATTAGTGATGACAAAGGGAAAATTTTCCCCATATCCAAATGAATAAAAGGTATTATTCAGGCTTTCACGGTAACTACAGTGGTTCTTCTGGTTGCAAACTTAATTTGTTCCAGAGGTCCGTTCTTAACTTGAAACCGTTCTTAACCTGAGGTACCACTTTAGCTAATGGGACCTCCCACTGCCGCCACGCCGTTGACACACAATTTCTATTCTCATCCTGTGGCAAAGTTCTTAACCCGAGGTACTACTTCCAGGTTAGTGGAGTCTGTAACCCGAGGTGTTTGTAACCTGAGGTACCACTGCACAGAGTCACCTATTCAGGTGGCTGAACTACATGTTATTAAATACCACTTTGTTCTGCTGATGGGATGAAGAACCAGCAGCCTTCCAGATGGGGCCCTCCAGCCTCAGCCAGCATGACAAATGGTCAGCAATTATGGGAGCAGATGTGTAGCAATATTTTTGAGGATCCAAGTTTCCACACCCCTGTTCTACCGTACAGTGGACACATTGGCATGGGAAGATATGTCATACCACACTGTAAGGGATTCTTTGGAGACAAAGAGAAAACAGTGACAGGACTAAAGTAGAGAACCCACATCTTTCATATGAGATCTCAGGTGAATCCAGGAGAAGCCCTACTACTAAAATATTGAAAAATGAATACTGACCAGGTGGCAGGACTACATTTATAGAGCCGGGGGGGGGGGGGCACAGGATGCTTAATAACATTAATCCATTTATTTTTACTTATTTTTTGCTTAGCAATTTCGCTCAGTTATTCAAAAAGTAAATTCTATCATTTGTTCTAATTGTTGGTTGATGACTCATTGTGTTATAGAATCAGTCAATTGTGCAAGAATGATGTTTCCTACATAAGTGATCACAAATCAAAGTCCAATTGCTTCCAAGAGATTAAATAAACTATTCAAATTAACCTACACTTTTCAACTCTTTTAAACCAAAGGAAAATAATCAAGTTTTAAAATTATTCAATCTTTTCCTCTACAAATGGGAAAGAAAAGAAAGCATTAAAATGCAACCTCAATGTTTAAACATTTCTTAAGATTAACATGTAATTAGGCTTACTGAAATAATTTTGCACAGTATATTGTAGGAAACCATGGCTGTTATTTAGTCTCCACAAAAGTACCTATAGCATCAACAATTGTTCAAGCCAAAAATGTATGTATGTCAAAATGAATTTTAAATGAAACTTCAGGTACCAATACTTTTATTTATCTGCACTACTTCATACTATCAAGATGGCATTGCTGGCTAACACATCACACTAAGCCATGATCTGCCAAGACATGCACAACCAGAAAGGATCTGCTGTGCACCACAGGTTTCTACACTCCTCACCACTTCATGTGTCCAGGAGCAGGATTTTGTTAACACCCTCTCCCAACCCCTGCACCCCAGCCTCCCTTGAATCTCCGCTAGTTATCTCTGCTAGACTATCTGGACCGGGAATTGTAACTTATAATGTAGGATTGTTGGTTTCAAAGCAAGACAACTTCAAACCATTGTTTCTGAAGCTGGCTTATTAAACTAACCAGGGTTTGCTATAAACCTGGATCCTTGTGTGGATAATACAGCACACATTTTTTTTAAAAAGCTGCCAAATTCCTCCTATATGAGTTCAGAAAGTGGGGAAATATGAGCCAAAGGCTGACAGTAGCTCCTTCCTTCTCATACACATCTCACTAAGCCAATACAAATCAAACAGACCAACTGGAAGCGACATAATACTAGTCAAATCAAAGTTGTAATTAACTTTTTTTCAGGTGACTATCCCTAGACAGCACATATTTGCACTGATCTTCAGAGAAGCTAAAATTAGTAGATTCAAGTGTTTTCAGGGCATTGATTCCTCCCCCTTAAAATATAATGTACCAATAGAGAATGGTATTGCCATATTTTAGAATGTTTAGAACATTCCAACAAAAATGATTTCCAAGAAATCCTTAGAAGTTGTTTGAATGCAAGAAGCAAGCCACAATCCAAGTCCCAGCCACTGACTAGCAGAGCTTTACAGAGCAGTGGGAACACAGTTGCCTCTGTAGCTCGACCACACACAGTGCCCAGGATGGGATGTCAGGATGGGGGGGGGAGGATAATCGCTGTGCAATCAATCAGGTCTCCCCTCACTGCCTCCAGAATAATGTTTTGAGGGCTTCTGCTGGTGGGGATCCCCCTGGCAGCACCTCTGTCGGCATACATGTTTGGCAGGTAGAAGAGGAAGCTCCACACTGGCAGGAGGCTGGCAGAGCTGGGCCAGGTGACACCTTTACCCAATCCACCATCACCATCCAACCTGCTACAAAGTGAGTTTGGAGTGTTCTGCCTGGCTACAATCCTTAAAACACGTACTAGGAAGTAAATCCTACCAAATACAGTGGGACTTACTCCTGAGTAAACATGTACAGCGTTTGCACTTTATTGAATCCTACCGCTACTGCTGCAAATAGCTATTTCAGTTCCAACTACTTTTGACTACTGGAATAACTTCTTGTATTTATACAGCATATAAAACTAACATGATATAATTTTGCTAATTTTTTTTACTAAATGTAAGTCATCTAAACATGCTAAATCATATGTCCATTTAGAATTTTCCACTTCAAAATTTTCCAGAAAAACTGCACCATGGACTATTGTATATATGAGCTTGAGTACAGTATTGTAGTAATGGCATTAAATTGAGGGGGTTCGTTAATGCAATAAACGCTTCTTGCAGTTACTTAAAACATTTGATATATACCGTATGTGAAGCCTGACTTTGTAACTTGGTGCAACATATGACTGACTGCCCTGCCACTGCATGCTCTGGAAGGCTAAAATTTGAATTTCTGATTTGGCAGAGGCAAGGTGACAAATTATATGAACACTGCTTACACTCATTCAGAATTATGCATGTGTCTCCATTGCAATGTAATTTTTCCCCCCACAAAAGAGATTTGCCTTAGTCCAGAAGAATGCAAGACAACTGAAGACTGCATGCCCATTGCTGCACTTGCATTATGACAAAGTAATCAAAGCAGAGGAAGTAAATGCCCAACCACAGCCTAGGGACTTGTTTCCATAAAAAGAGACTGGTGTCATGAATGGATTCTGATCAAAACCTGTCACACTGCTGCGTAAGGAAAACCGAATCATGACATGCTAGCATGAAAAAAGAAACAGATAGGGGGGGGGGACTAAATGAGTCAAATGTAAATTCAAATGTATTTACCATGGGTTCTTCCATGGATGGAGAAAGGGGATCTCCTCTGAGCTCTGGAAATCTCTGATGCAACCCAAACAAAGATATATAGCACTACTGTTGTAAAATGTACATAAAGTTACAGAGGTATGCTTTGTTTATTTATTTTATTTAGTAATTTAGGTGCAGCTTTTCAGGATTTTGATCATTTTACTTAAAGCAGCTTAAAGTAAAAAATAAAAAATAAAAAGTCGCATTAATATCCACAACACAAAGCAATGCAATACTTAACACATGGAATAAAAACAACCAGGCAGTCAATGATAAGACCATATAGAGCAACAGAGCCAGCCCCCTCATTTGTAGTACAGGATACCTGCTTGCTTTACCAACGCTAAGTGGAAAATAAAAATATTTATGTTTTGCCTAAAAGAAGGAGAATGTTGCCTAAAATCAAGGAGAATGTTGAATTCAGCTCTCCAATAATGGAGAGTTCCACCGCCAAAAATCTAGTTGCAGCTACTGATGGATCCACAAGCAGGCCCTCTAGGCCAATCTTAAAGTCCAGTCAGGTTTACATGGATGCGGGTTGTGTTCTTCAAGTAACCTGGTCCCCAACCGTTAACTGCATTAAAGGTTATAAGCAGCACTTTGAATTGGACTCAGAAACAAACTAGTAGCCAGTACAGTGGTACCTCAGTTTAAGAACAGCCCTGTTTACGAACTCCGCAAAACCGGAAGTAGTTTCCCGGTTTGCGAACTTTACCTCGGTCTAAGAACCGAATCCAAACGGTGGAAGGGCACTGGCGGCGGGAGGCCTCATTAGGGAAAGCACACCTCGGTTTAAGAATGGTTTCAGTTTAAGAACAGACTTCCGGAACGGAATAAGTTCGTAAACCAAGGGACCACTGTATAGCTAATATTATATTGTAGTAATACACTCTGAGCACCTTGCCCTGACCAGGACTGCAGCATTTTTCACTAGCTGAAGTGCAACTATGTTGAGTACAAAGCCCTTCTATACTAAGGCTGTAGTCTATGCATACTTATTTAAGACTAATTTCTACTGAATTCATTGGAACTAACATGCATAGGATCAAGCTGTGAGAATAAACTAGATCTAGCGAACGTACTGTATGCAAGCTACCATCATGCAGAACTATCCTAACATGTTTATTTGGAAGTAAGTCTCTAAGCACAAATTGTCTCACTTCCAGATAAGGATGCTTAAGATCCTTACACCAATTCAAAGGGCAAGCTGGAAGCATAAACAAACAAACATCCAAAACAGAGACACTAAGAGGGATCCTTTCCTGTGCATCTCTGTCAATATCAGTGCAAAAACACAGTGCTCTTATTAAATGGGGGCACTTAGCACCTTCTTGAGACAAGCCCTTAACTGAGTAGATTTATTCCCAGATAATAGTGAAGTTGGACTTCACAACAAACATATTCTGTTAGAGAGCCATGCAAAATAAGATTGTCTTCCTTTGAAGAAAACTGAGATATTTAAATTGTATTTCAATTACTTTGCCACTTTCAAACGTTATTATGGGTACACAATTTTGTATGCATCCATTATAAAATATTCTGAATTTATAATTTACAAATCTGTTGCTTCAGATATTGGAAAAAATAGTAAGAGCACTGATATCTCTAGATTTTCGGACTTCCAGTCACTTCATTGAGAAAACTCAGTTTCCAACAGACATGCACACTGATAAGGCTGCATTCCAAAACACACCTGAGAGACCAATCCAACACATATTTTACACATGCCTAATTCTGCATAGGAGCAGGCTACTACTTGGAGACAAAGTTCACTGAAATAAAAGGGACTTGCTTCTGTGTAAACATAATTTGGATCTGGCTCACCTGTCTGCCAAATATTACTGTATACTCTATGTACGCATCTCAAAATGGCAATTCTCCAAAACTCTACAATATTTGGCTCAAGTTTTGAAAATACTATACCCATATTCTTCATTACATTCAGAATATTCCAGAGGACCTTCAATGATTACTCACCTACAAGAAAATGGAAGTGCTCCGAAAAAGCACTTAAGAATGTACTCATAATTTGGAATGTTTCCTCCTAAAACACTGTATCTAACATAAAGTTTTTTTAGTTCCCACATGCATCAGAAAGTGTTCGGAATTAATTTTATATGAAAAAGCACAAAGATATGGCACCTAGTGAAGTGGCATTCTTTAAAATCACTGAGGTAACACATCTGCATTATCTTACAAAGCAAGTAAAGGCAAGCCTGCTTTGCTGGGTAAAAGCATCTTTAAAATATGAAAAATGAAGGCATCTCTGAAACAATGGTGGCTAAATGCAAAGGTTTCTCAGCCCCTGACCAACTGATTTAGAAGCCTAAACATTTTAAAATAATGCTTTTCAAAATGATCAGCAAAGACAGTAACTATTCCAAACAAGCAATACTTTCAGTATATATTTTAAAATATGGTATAGTATGTTGTTAAATTGGTACTTCAATAGTACAACCTGATCCTATGCAAGTTTGTTTAAAAGTAAATCCCACTTAGTTCAATAAGAGTGTAGATAGGATTGTAGCTTTAAGCATATTTACACAGAAACAAAGTTTCATTTTTTAAAAAAAAATGCATTTGCTTCTACAGAAATGTGTTTATTTTTGAGATGTAACTCCTCTGGTTAAATGCTACACATATGAATTAGATAAACAACTATCTCTTGAGAAGTCTTGCTGGGTCAGTTACTTGAAATTTACAACCTTTTTTCAAGTTCGCTGAGCACTTTTATTGCATACTACTGGAAAATGTATGTCTTCAGTCTCTGCTTTTCTATACAGCATTACTCAGTTGATTTGATTTGGTTTTCCACATCCCAACAACCTTACCACTGCAGATTATGCAAGAACAAACTTTTTCCATCATTACCATATGCATGTGCAAAGCATTTCAAATTAAATAAATTTTAGATAGATGTAGGAACAGCTTTCTCTCCAACCTAAGTAAAACTATTTTGCATTTGGTTAAAAACATGAAAATATACCACTGCACACTTGTCGTGCCTGGCTGTGTTAAAGAAACCACAAAGTAAGTGCCCATGTAATCTAAACACTACCATTTTAAAGTATTAACCACACAGAACAGCAAACATGCAAAACATCTAACTCTGACCACATATCGAACTGCTCAAATAAAGCTTGGTGGGATGGAGGAAGGAGGAAAAATGTTCAAACCTCATCTTCATTTACACTTTTTAAAATCACCATCTATTCAGTGATTAACAGCATGGCAAACAAAGCAATCCATTTCTTGCCCAAATCATGAATTATGATGGAAGATAACTATTTCCCAGGCACTGGAGTTCAGCAACACCAATAATTATTAAACCCAAATGAAAACAAGTACAGTACCAACTATTTTCTTATAGTCAAATCTTTGTCCATATAACTGAAAATTGATAGGTAGGAGACACAGTGCATTATTTAGGCATTGTTAAGGAGGAAGACAGATGTTGGAAATGGGGGGGGGGGGTGAGGTGTGCATGTGTGTTTGTGTGTGGTGTATCTGGTTGCAAAAAAATGTCTCAGGCTCAAGCCTGATAAGGTAACAAGCTTCTGAGGGATGCTGCTGCTGCTGTGTCTGTCTCAAACACCTAGTGGGCAATAACAAAACCCCAACATCTTTCTCTCTATCAAGTCCTGGCATTGTCAGTTCCTTAACCCCATCAAAGAGTCTCTGCCTGTGAGATGTCTCTCATGAGTTCTACTCAGGTAAGCTCCCTTTATGCACACAAACCATGCAATGACCTGTGCACAATTAGTACAGTTTTGCATCTATTCAAACAGCAAAAGAATACCTAGCTTCATCTTCATTTCATCACTTACAGCTCTGCAGCTAAGGCTCAAGAGATCTTATTTGGGGAGAGAGGGAGGGGGGATCTCGGTAATGTAATTTACAAAGAGTGGAAACGCCTACAAGGAGCTAAAGTACCTGCACTGGGGAGATGTTCAGTTGTTCACTTCATCTTCCGTTGACAAGGAAACCAAACCGCACTTCATTCTCCAGGAAAACCTTCCACTGCCATCATTTGAAAACGTACTTATTTGTATATATGTGTATATCTATCAACATTATGATAATCATCATAACATTTATCTTGGAATAAAAAAGTGAAATTTTGGAAAGGAATTATCTTTGGCTTTCTCTCTCTTTTTTGCAATATAGTATTTTTTTTAAGGAAGTGGGGGTGTATTTAAAAATGATCAACAGTACCAAGCTGCAAGAAAAGTTTCACATTATAACCGGGCACCAAAAACACAAAAAGAAGAAAAACGGCTGATTGCAACCGGGTGTCCAAAAAAAAGGAAACAAAACGAAAAACAAAAACCATTTAACAAAATTAATATCTTGCTTAGTGGCTTGCACCAGTATTGCAAGATTACAAACTCTTTGTAAACACTGATGTAAAATGCATTTTCAAATCTCATATATATACAAAAAATAAAAAACCAAAACAACACCATCAAAAATCTCTGCAAAACAGAGTTTAAGCAACATGCCCATTTCTCACCTCTTTGGTTTTTTTTTTAATAAAAAAAATATGCATCATAATTCACATCGCTTTTCTTTCTTTCTTTCTTTCTCACAACAAAACCAGTTGCATATGTATAAATACGTATAATTTATCTGCATTTACGTTATTGCTGGACTGGCAAGTCTATTTCTCTCGCTCGCTCTCTTTCTCCTTTCCTCTTTAGGCTCCCAGTGACTTCCAGTTCCAGCAACACCTTTTGCTCCCAGTTTAGTAAACCATCGCATGCTAAGAAAAAAAAAACTTGTCATCAGAAAAAGGATCAAATCCATGAAAACAAAGAGGTTAAAAAACAAAAAAGCAGCAAAAACAAAAACAAAAAAAAAGGAAGAGAGAGGGGAAAAAACAGGACGAAAAAGGAGGACAAGAATGTCAGCGGAAAGGTACTCACCGAGCGGGAGTAAAAGGAAGGAATAAAAATGCGAGTTACTATAAAATACAGTATGGCGGTGGAAGAAGGAATGAGGCGCTTTTTGCTCTCTCTCTCTCTCCCCCCCTTTTTTTTTATTCCTCCCCCTCTTTAGTCTCAGCCTCAGGCAATTGCCACGTGATTCGGAGCCAGGCTGACTCGCAGGCAAAAGGGGGTGGGGGGGAGGAGCAGGCGGGGAAGGGGCAAACCCCACCGGAGGAGCCCAACTCGCTCGCACGGCAGCAGCAGCAGAAGAAGAAGAAGAAGAAGCAACGCTAGCGGCGCCAGCAGAGGAAGGAACTGGAACCGGCAGTAAGGAGGAGGAGGAGGAGGCGGCAGGAGCAGCAGCAGCAGCAGCAGCTCTTAGCTTCGGCAGCCCTGCGTGGCGCTGGCGGCAGCGGCAAACAGCAGCCCAGACAAGCAGGTGCCCCACGCGCCGCACTAGGCAAGCGCACGCGCGCGGGCGCGCGGAGAAGAAGAGCCGCCTGTGGGGAGGGAGGCGCGAAAAGCAGCGCGAGGCGAGCAGGAGGGTGGGGTGCGCGGGGGGGGGGAGAGAGTTTCCTCACGGACGTGAGGAAGCAGCTGCTTTGCTTCTCTCTCTCTCTCTCTCTCTCTCTCTCTCTCTCTCTGTGTGTGTGTGTGTGTGACAGACAAACGTAGGCGAAAGCACGCACGCGCGCGCGCACACACACACACAAAAAAGCCACAACTTGCCGCCACCACTTCCACTCAAAGTATCTGAAGAAGTGTGCATGCACACGAAAGCTCATACCAAGAACAAACACAGTTGGTCTCTAAGGTGCTACTGAAAAGAATTTCCTATTTTTGTTTCCACTCAAAAGTTACTCCTGTCCCTCCGCGCTCGCCGCCACCAGGACAAATTCCGGAGGGAACAGCACAAAAAAACACATATACACACGCGCGCGCGCGCGAAATGGGTGTCTTGTGGCGCCTTCAAATTTGCTGTGTGTGTGAGAGAAAAAGAGATGACGTGGGGGACCAACCAACCTCATACCACAATTCAGACTTGCTTTTGGGTCTCGCTTTCCGTTTCCAGCATCACGTCATCATGGCTCCACTTCCCTCACCGTAGGAGGGCTGCTCTTACCTCCATGGCTTTGCCTTGAGCGCCTTCCTCTACTGGTTGTGAGAAATTTGAAATATTGCTGCTGCTGCTGCTGCTGCACCTCGCGCCTCAGCGAGATCAAAAGAGGAAAGCTGCTTCGCGCCAGCCTGGAAGTTTGGCTAAGGACCTAGAGCGGGGGTCAGCAACCTGCGGCTCCGGAGCCGCATGCGGCTCTTTTACACGGCTGCCGCGGCTCCGGGGCGCATACGCCCGCCCACTTCTCCAGCTGGCAGCGACCGCCCTCCAGCTGGCCGGCGGCCCGCCCTCTGGAGGCTGAGGGCACTGCTCAGGGGCGTACCCAGGATCACCTAGCCTTGAACAGCGGGGCAGTGGGGCTCGGAGGCGGTGGGGACGCAGTAGAGGTGGCGCAGCTCAGCCGAGGGCTCTGGCGGAGAGCGCGCCTGAGGCGCGCACGCTCCTTCGGGAAGAGATGGAACTGGGCGAGCGGGAGGGGGAACTTTGAAGACCCCGCCTCCGCCTCCGAAGCAGGCGCCCATGGGAGAGGCCGCCCCCCGAGCCTGCCTGGCGGGACCAACCCTGCCCAGCTCCGGGAGTCTTCCTAGCGTGGGAGGCGGCCTTGGGGCGGACAGGGGAGCTCCAGGGTCGGCGGGTATGTGGGACCCCGCGGCATCCAGAGGCAGCTGGGAGCCGGGACGGGATGGGGGCAGGAAGGGGGACTTCAGACGCGTCCCCGCACGGGCACTGGAGGCCAGGACTCCTCGGCTGGGTCGTGGGACCGGGCTGGCCATGGTTCCTCTCGGAAGGCTGCTGGCTGCTGAGTCGAGGCGACAACGAGGTAGGCAGCTGCGGGCTGGGCCAGGGGCGGCGGGTGGCGGGCGAGGGGGGAAGCCCTCTTTTTAAAAATGGTTGAGGAAGCGGCACCTGTTTCCCTGCTGCTGCCTCCTTCACTCCTGGTTCCGCTCGCAACCTCAGACCGCGCTCTCGTGGGCGCGCGTCTCTCTCCGCCCTGGAGCAAGGCCGGGACGTTTTGCAGTTTTTCCTCTGTCCTGAGTGTGTGTTAGGGGAGCCTTGACAAAGCACCTGTTGGCGTGGAAGAGAGGAGTCCTAACTTGGATCTGTGTTCATGTGCAAAATCTATCGCCATTGTCATTAAGGAGGCAGGGAACTCCCCTAAAAAGGTTTGAACACTACAAACTACTACAGCCACCTGTATGCAAGTCAGCACAAACATCACAGGCTTCTCTGGTGCAATTCTGTGCTTTATTTAGCAAGAGAGGTGGTTGGAAGAGGTGAACATAGCCTCTGGTCTGGAATATTAAGGGTAAAAGACACTAAGATTATTGTAAAAGCCAGCAGTCTTCAATAAGACATGGGACAAACATTTAACACAAGTGTGCAGTTGAGGACTCATTTTTTTAAAAAAACAACAACAAATCAAATATTTGTATGCTGTTGCAACCCACCTTGGATCAGGCTGTGACCTGGTAGTGGTCCCCAGGGTGGATAAAAATGGATTATTATTATTTTTGGATTTTTTTTTTATTTAAATCGGATTTTTTAAATTTAAATCGGATTTTTAAAAATAAAATGCAGTATTATATTTGTTTTAAATGTCGCAATGGTTTTGCGGCTCCCAGTTTTTTTCTCCCCTTCTGAAACGGGTCCAAGTGGCTCTTTTGGTCTTAAAGGTTGCAGACCCCTGACCTAGAGGGAGCAGCTTTGAGGAATGGGGAATGGGTTTAGATGTGGCTGGTGGATCAAAAGCACCAGCTGAAAGGGATGTGGAGGGTTAAATGCAGCATCTTCTGCAGCTTGGGAGCCCCACTTCTTCATCAACCACACATGCAGCTGGTGCATTGAGGGACATGCACTCTGCACATGAGTAAAGGCAAGTCTCCACATTGAAATCTAGGGTCTAGAGCTTGGAGGGGGGGTTTGCTAAAAATATTGGTAAGCATCTTCTCCCTTCCTGGCCAATGCCCGCATTTCTCTCAGGTTGTACACATGTCAAAGAGCTTTGGAAATGAGCGATGTGCAAAGTCGATGCTGCAAGATGTGCAGCGGAATCGATGCCCTGCGCTTCAGCAGTGCTGGGGCAAAATTCGGTGCCAGTTGCAGCAGCTGATGGGATTATGGCAACAATCCTAAACAAATTTACGAGGAAGCAAATCTCATTGTGAGCTCAGTGACTATTTCCAAATATATGTATATTTATGATTGGGCTGTAAGACCACTAAGCTGCCATTTTAGCAACACTTACGTAAAAGTGCCATTAAACTCAATAGGAATTGTAGGTAAATCTATTGATGATCGGGGATGCCAGCTTGCTTTAAAAAGTTATTTTCATTGATAGATACATTTTCCTACAGGGGTGACATAGTACACATGAAACATTCAGAGTGCTTGAAAATTATAGCATACAGTTAAATCATTATTCAATAAAATTACTCTCTTGCATAATCAGCCGCTATCATGCTCAACAATGGATTGATTACATCATTTCAGTTGGTTCTCATCATATTCCAATGTAATTATTTTTAGTGTTTGTAAATTATTCAGTTACATTCCTAATTCATTTGCTCCCATGTAGGTAAGTACTTCACGAACTTTTTAGCTTAAATTAAATCTTTTTTACTTCAATTCCTCATTCTCCACAATTTTTAAATCCCCATTCTTCCTAGGCAGTAAATGACAGTAAATAATAGTCTCATCTCTACCCAGTGCTGCTTAATGCTTTCTTTATTATTGGAGTTCAAAATGCATACTAATAAAAATAGTTACTTTCCTCTTTTTGTAGATTTGTTATGGCTTTTTGGACTGCTCCCTTATCAACTGAGTTTGGAAATCAACAGCAGTGTGCTACACTTTATAATACTGTAAATAGGTATGCATAAAGTGATACATATCAAGGTATCCTTATGGATATGTAAACCTTCTAGAAATCAGCAAACGCTAGATGACTCTAATAGTAGAACTATGTGGTGTTCTAATATATATGACAAAAACTTAATTTGCATCATGCTATGGATGTGAATCTGTTAGATGACTACCTCATATGCCTGTTAGCACCAAGCAGTGCATGGAAAAAATACAGCTTTATGATGTAATATTTAAAACCATAATACAATATTAAATATGTTAATAGCTTGAATCAGTGGGAGAACATACTATCAGTGACATGCATTTGTGTGTCTTGATATGAAACTGCTACATCTGCCCACCCCATTTTTTTTAAAGTCTGTATTTTTTTGGAATAGCAATGTTATTCCATATACACATCTATAGAGGAATGATGTTTTGGGTTTTTATACAATTTAGCATCTAGAATACTTGAAATATGTATTTGCATATCCTGCAATCCTGCTGGATAATAATTAATAGGAATTCTGCTACAAATGTTTAATAAGAAGAGGATTGCAGTCTTGCACCACAATTCTATACCTGAGCTTTTCAATCTTTTCCTGTTGGTGACACACTTTTTAGACATGCATCATTTCGCAACCCAGTAATTCGGTTTTACTAGCAAACTGGAGGTTAAACCATCCCCTTTCTAGCCCTGGAAGGAGCGCAGGGAGCGTTCGTGCGACACACCTATACTTCTGCTGACACATAGTTTGTAAAGCTCCGCTGTAGCTGGTAATTGTGAATGCATCCACTTCTGCATAGCTAGGGCACTAATTGCAGAGCAAGAAGCAGAAAACTAAATAAGAAGCCTTCAGGGATGCAACCACAGAACACTGAAGTTTCTCTTCTGATGTATCTTCCCAGCAACATTCATCAACTGAATGCAGATACCAAAAGTGTGCCAAATGTGAGACCATGGGAAATGCAGCCAGGAATGGTACAGCATCATGCAGTGCCTGATGCACCTCACAGCCAAACAGCTCTGCTGTTCCAGTTCCTTGGGGACACGGCTGCAACTTGGTACTCTACATCTAGGCACATCTAAACCCACCTTATGCCTGTTGCCTCATAATAGCTTTCTAACTGTGCAGGTGTGCATGTGTCCACTGTCATAGCTGCAAGATTGTGCCTTTGGTCATTCTGAAATTGTTTCTATTCGGTGCAGTGTAACTAGGTAAAAATAATATTCTGACACCATGTGTGATATGGATAGACAGACACAGACAGACTTAGAAACGGCTTTGTTGAAGGCTTATTTAAAGGTCTGGAGATAACACTTGTGTTTTGTTCTGTTGGAGAGCAAGTGTTAGAAATTACAGCAATCGACTACCATTTCTCAACCTGGCTAAGACAGGTGAGAGCCAAAGAGATGAATTTGCAAGTTTCTAATGGTTTGGACCAACTGGGAAAGTTATGAGAGAGTAATGCTGGTCCACAAGAAATCATACAAAGGACAGTGCTTTCCTACTCGTTATTCAAAAGGTGAAGTCCACAGTGTGGAGCTACTGCTGCAGGCTGATTGTCTGGCAGGTACAATGCCCAGCATAGGTCAAAAGGCACTGAGCAGCTGTGGAATGTAATGCTTCTTTAAGTTCTGTAGAAATATGTTTCCATCCACATTGAACATTGCCAGTGAACAGTCCCAGGTATTTCTTTTTTGAAATATAGTTGTAAGCAAGACATGCATCATGAGGCTTCTATATGAATGTAGAAGTGGAAGCCTTTGAAAATATGCATATTCTATTCTTTAATTCTCTATCCAGATCTCATCTCCGTCTCACAGCATAAACTCACACTTTCTGTCTCCAGGCTTTTGCGCTAACCACTGAGCAGCTAGAATGTTTGTAAATCTTCCATGAAATTACAGCACATAAGGTGGACTTGTTTCAGTAAACTGATTCCAAGTTTCTGTAATATAGCACATTAACTTTTAACTATAGAAAGCTGGTGAACTGACAGGTAACATCCAAAATGGGTCTTTCTCATGAGTTGTTCTTTATTGATTTCATGAGATGTTTCCCTCTCCATACTAGCAAAACTACTCAATTATGGTGTATATCTCATTCATAGATCTATGATGGCATCCGCACATAAACAAGTTTAAAAATAAAATATAGTGAGCTTTATGGGTATGGTGTTTGTTTGCAAAACATCTCTGTTTTCATTTCCTCCTCAAGCATGCAATTCAGCATTATGCCACTTATATGAATAGCCCACATTCAAATAACTGAAATGTCTCACACCTAACTCAATTCCATGCGAGCTTCAGCTTCTTTAGAACCTGGGAAATTCCAATCTCTTAACCTTGTTCAACACTTGGATAGAGCTGTGAGAAGATAGGTTTCCAAAGTAATCTGAATGGTAGACTTCTGAATACAGGTAGATTCATAAAAAGCAAAGGTGGGCAATGCTGATCTACAAGATTAAAAACAATAACAAAAGCAACTCCCAAATTCACAGTTGGGCTAATCAAAATTATACAAAATTGTGGAAAGTTTTCAAGTTCTCCAGAATTCTTCATCAGGCAAGATGTTACGTAAAGCAGGAAGTGGGGGGAAATAAAGGATGGATGGCTGGATGGACAGACAGACAGAAAGATATGATAAATTAGGTCAGCTTGTAGGCTTATTTCCAAAATTGAGTTCTTAGACTAGATAACACACACACACCATACTGCATATATCAAATCTTTTTTATTTTCAGCCACTTGTTCCCCCTGCTCACTCTTCTCAAACTTCTGTATCTGAAATGTATCTGAAGAAGTGTGCATGCACACAAAAGCTCATACCAAGAACAAACTTGGTTGGTCTCTAAGGTGCTACTGGAAGGATTTTTTTATTTTTTTATTTTGTTTTGACTATGGCAGACCAACACGGCTACCTACCTGTTCTCAAACTTCTGCTATTGTTTAAAACCACAATTTTTCTCTGTGTCCCTCCATCCCTGCTTTACTGAAACATCAGCTTATTAAAACCACCATTTTTCATCTTTCGATGTCCCTCCCATCTCATTCTCATTCCCATGCCATGGCCATTGGTGTTGTGCAACCTGCCTTCTCTTTTGCTCCTCTACTCCAAGCTGATTTCATGCAAATCCAGGATTGTGGTGCAGCACTACAAATCCTCTACTGAAGGCTTTTCATTTTTATGTATATAGGAAGAAATGACACCTTGTAAAAAAAAATTAAATTGTGAATGTGTGCCCCAAATCTTTTCAAATTGAAAGTAGTACTTTTGTATGTGAGAAATATTTCCCACCATTCCTCAATTGTGATATTATTTTTTGCTAACATTGTAATCATTATTTTCTTCTGTTTCTGCATTCCCCGCCTTTCCAATTATTGTGTTTTCTTCCTGGATTAATCACATTCCCAGCTAATTGGGATTATATAGCAAATGAGATAATATCCACATTTTATATAACCAATCAGGTGTGATTCTGCACTGGTGTTCGTAAGAACAAACAAAGCCAATTAAAATTGAGTACAATGTTTATTGAATAGACAAACCCTTTAGATCCCTTTCACAACAGCCACTAAAAATTGCAGATGCAGGTTTCTTTTAATGTTGCCAAAACGTGTTTGTTTGTTTTTTAAGCACTCCATTTTGAGCTTCCTTTTATGACTCTAAAGATAGTTGCAATTTTTCAAGCCGTAGGTGTTTGATAGTTTTCCTTATGGAAGTATGATAGAAGTATAAAAACTGCAGTAAGTAAAAGAATTGGACCGCATAGGTTGAGGGCCAAATAATAATCACATCTGAGGACTCAGGCATCTTAATAGAGAAAAGGGCAAGTCAAGAAAAAGAAGAAGTATTGCTTTGAAATTGAGAAATTAGCTCTGGCAGAGCAGTTAAGCAAGAATTAGCTAGTTAAAAAGTTAAACAATTTGCTAACTTTTAACTTTGACTACTTAAAACTTGCAGCTGCCAACTTTTAATTTTTGTCAATTTAAAAAAGGTTAACTGACGTATTAAATTATAAATTAACGGAAAAGTAATAAAGAAACTGATTTCCGCAAAGTTTTCCTTAACACAGCCACTCTCTAGGACCCTATATAGAATTACAATATTTCTTCATTGAAGCTCTAGAACTTCTTATTTGAAAGACAGATTATGTCTTCCTAGGGGTATGCTCTCATGCAGGCAGTATGTGTCTGTGTGTGTGTGCGTGCGTGCGTGCGTGCACACACACACACACACGTATAAGTCAACAAGGCAGTCACTTGGCTGTAGGAAAGGAAGCAAGCACAAATAATCAGATAGATTGGGCCCCAGTAAGTGTGAGAGCCATTTTTGCTGCTAATTTTACAGAATATATAAGTAAATGAGCTTTCCTGCTATAATTTACAAATTTATAAGCCTATCTGAAATTTATCACTGAGGTTTTGTGATAAAAATTCAGAATTGTAGACATTTTTAGGTGACTTCTTAAAATTTTCATGAAATTCAGAACCAGCAGCCTAGGGTCCATGAAGCTGAAGTTTCTTTTTTATCTTTGAGAAATTTAACTGAAATGTCACTTAAGATTTTTTAAAAAACAAAACAAAACCACAGCCCTATGCATCCATTACAGTACAGATATCCCCTCATCTACCCATATGGAGTGACTGTGCAATAGTAGGGGCATAATTCTGCAAGACAGGTTTAAAATTGTCAGCTGTAAATTTTGAAACCGAACTTTTGCTGAAGTTCAAATAGCATGTATACTGTATATACTTGAGTATAAGCCTAGTTTTTCAGCACATTTTTTGTGCTGAAAAAGCTGCCCTCGGCTTATACTCGAGTGAGGCGGGCGGTGGGGGTGGCGAGAAAGAAGCCCTTTCTCTCCGCTTGTGCCGCCACCCGCTCTCCCCAGTCAACCATTCCTTAAGAAGCGTACAAGAACAGCGGTTCTTTACTCTCCCCAGGCAGCTTGTTCCATTCCTGAACTGCTCGCATAAATGCAAACTTGGCAAAGGAGGAAGAGGAAGGAGCAGCCCAAAGGGCTGCTTTCGGGCTGCTCATTCCTCCTCCTCCTCCACAGTGGCAAAGGTGAACCGGCTTATACTCGAGTCAATGAGCTTTCCCAGGTTTTTGTAGGAAAATTAGGTGCCTCGGTTTATATTCGGGTCGGCTTATACTCGGGTATATACGGTAAACAGTTCCTGACATGCAACTGACCATTCCTTTCATCACCCAGATTTATTTTTTATTTCAGTCTAAATTTTATTTTAGACTTTTATTGCTTCTAATACAGACATATTTCATAAACTTTTTTATTACCTTTGGAACAATAAAAGATTGCAGCAGCAGGGGGTTTTGTAGGAAACAGCTTTCATTTGTCACCTTTCTGACTATTCTGAAGTTCTACTGTTATAAAGTACTTCACCTGGGAAAGGAACTAAAACAGGTATTGGTAAATTGTTATTCTGAAAGCTGCAGAATGAGTTCAAAGTAAATTAGTGTGTTGCAGTGAGGTTGTGGGGGAAAACCCATTCATAGCATTATTTTTCATTTTCAAATGCAAATAGGTGATTCACAGTGTTTCATGCTATCTCAGAAATCAACTTAAAGAGTCACTTTGTTTTTAACTTACCCTTTAACTAGTTGAAAGTGAAAATATTTAACTTAAGCAACTTCTGAAGGCTACTAAATTGTAATGTTAACTAGTTGAAAATTTCACTAATCTTTCCCATGACTAGCAACTATATAATGAAACCAATAAAATGTTAATGTCACTTGAGCAAGCGCCTATACATTTATTTTTATTTATTCTGCTAAGGTCCTGCCCTTCTTCCATGAATGATCTCAAGATGTCACCAATTGGGTTCCTAGGTAGTCTTCCACCCAGGCACTTCTTGGAGCCAGACTTGCTTAGACTCAGCAGTGCTGCTGCAGCATGTCAACGTTCATAAATTAGGGAATGCTAATTCCCATAAATTAGGGAATGCTAATCAGATCCATGCCTAATGGTTAATAACGTTTGAAACTGCATAGTAGGCTTATGACAATGGTAAAACAGTTTATTCATGGTGAAATACCTTATACCATACCATACAAAATGTGTAACTCTTTAAAATGTCACATGGGTCTTTGTTCTTTTTATTCATGAGGGAGCTCTATTCCCCGGCTGAATGAATGAAGTGATTGATATGTGGCTTAAAACACACAATCACAGATATTTTCCTCTTTTATCCCTCTACTCATGACAGCCTTTTGCTTAGTTTATAAGATCTTGCTTAGTTTATAAGATCTGACAAGATCACAACCCATGGCACTATGGCTGCAGGCTACTACCGCATTTTATTTTATTGTTCTATTATTCATTTGTAACCCCGAAGAGACAGGGAGCCACTGTATAACAAAGCAAAGCACCGTCTAGGTCACCATGCAAGGTATGAATATAAGAATACTGTATTGAAGTTAAGGATGAAATCGTGCAATTTGAAAATTGGGTGTTTTCTTGTTTACTTGTATAGAATTATAAAAATTAATTTAGCCAAAATTCAAACCAGTTCCAAACATATACTGTTTTACATAAAGTCAGGACTGGTGGCAGCAAGGATCCCTTCACCTTATTTAGGGATCAGTATAGGTGTTAATTGCTTTTGATTCAATGCGCTGGAAGATCAAGAGTGTACTGAGTTGCACTTGACCTACTTTGAGAAAGTGGAGGCTGGTCCATTACTAGAACCTGGGGTATGGCCCCACCAACTTCAGCCTGCCCTCAGCAAGCCTCTTTATTTATACCCAGTCCAGAGGGTAACCATGGCTGTCAGCTTCCTCCCATCCTAGTCTCAGGGTTGTCGTGGTTGGACTCACGATAAAGACAAAACTAGGATTAGTTTGTTCTGCTTGTCCTTGGCTCAGTTACCACCTACTTTTGGCTTCCTGGCTTCCTCCCCACCAGTCCTAATGAGCACAACCCACCACTGTTGTGAAATAAGGATATTGATGCTAGTATAAATACATGAAACATGTTCCACTGTTTAATGAAATAATTAATTTTCCACCACCTTGTTGTAAATTACATATATTAATATGCCTGCCAATGGTCAGTTGACAGGACATTTTCAAACCTCCTGTAGTAAATAGCAGTAATCCAAATCAAGTTGACCTAGGTTGTACCATTTTTTAAGGACTCTAGTGGACCTGGTTTGGCTTGCCTTTTGTCAGATGTCAATGTATTTGAGATGAACTGAATCCAGTGACACTCAGTATTGGCTTCGTGACATCTACGTTAGAGCATAGCTTTCATCATCTTGACCAGGGCTGCAGCCACAACACTGTCCTAATACTAACATCAGGTGAATTAGTAAACATATGTCTGAACTGTGTTACTTTATACTGGAGGCAGGGGCTTGCATGATGGAATGCTTTTCCTATGCAAAGCAGTAAAACATATACACACGTATACTTGGAAACTGCATAGAGTACAATTAAAATACACCCATTAACTGTTTAGATAATGAATGTGTGTCTGCTTTTTTTTTAAAAAAATCCCATAATACTAAATGTTCACCTGGTTCACCTGCTTTATTCTATAGTGCACTACTATATTCCAACCAACTTCAATATGTGCATCTGACAGAAGTCAGGTTTTGCCAATGAGAGTTCCTGACACAGTATGGTAGCATAACAATTTGTCTATAGATGGGGCAGGCAAGCTGCAGTTCTAATCACATTTCTCAAACAACTTAGAAAACAATTAATGGAAATTAATGAAGAAATTTGCAGTATATGCGAGCTGTGCATTTCACTTGACTAATATCCCATGCCTCCCTTTTCCTGGGATGTGATGCAATATAGTCTAGGAAAATGGGACGCTGAATGCAATGCAGTACCCAAGAATTTGCAGTGGTTGAATGGTGGTGGGATGTAGAGATGAAGAAGAGAGGTTGGAGGAAGTCTAGGGCAAGGAAAAGTGATTACTGTGGAGAGGAAGGCAGAGATGAAGATGCCTGGTGGGTACAACAATTCAAGAATGAGGTAAATATTTTGGAAAACGTTGCCATAAGTGATTCAAAGGATCTTTGG
This sequence comes from Lacerta agilis, assembly GCF_009819535.1. NCBI lineage: Eukaryota > Metazoa > Chordata > Lepidosauria > Squamata > Lacertidae > Lacerta > Lacerta agilis. The sequence goes on along the minus strand of NC_046318.1, from coordinate 59,120,287 downwards.
CCACATTTCTTCTAAACTTTTCTCAGCTTCAGCATACGTTGTTTGCTAGCACTGAACTCCGCTTTCACAATAATTAGATATCATCTTGAATGACATGGACACCAAAGTTCTGATAAAAGTTGTCACCCAGAGCATAGTAAGACAAATGTTTCATGGGCATAACAGTGGAACACGTCTTGGTACCTTTGAACAACATAGCATATCCACTTCCACAGGGCCTCTGATCAAAGCTGAATTCTGGGCACTATGGACATAGCTATTTAATATTTTGCCAGGAATAGGAAATGACACTTCAAACAGCACCCCCCGCAGATGTTGACCAGCAGCATTCCTCCCACATGGTCCTCATCACTTATGCACATATCAACCAGATCAAAGACTACAAAGGGTTGATTTTGATGCTACCTTTTCTCCCTCCAAAGGAGAATGTGCATGTTACATCCGTATGATTTTTAAAGGAAACATCTAAAAAAAACAGGCATTAGATATACCTCACCTCTCTAGCTTACAAATCTTTTATTTAAAATCCACATTTTATTTAAAAGTTCTTTCATGTGTGTTCTGTGGGGGGAAAGTTTGGTGTCAAGCTCATCACAGACTACAAAAGAAACACAACATAAATTACTGTAATGTGCTCAAAGATTTAAATCTAAGCAGATGCAGTCTTAAATGAAGGCACTTAAAATGGAGAATGGAATAATGGCTTCAGAGTAAATCAAGAAAAACCCTGATGTATCAATAATAATAAAAAATTTATTATTTACACCCTGCCCATCTGGGTTTCCCCAGCCACTCAAATTAGATCCATCAAATTAGATCCATCCTACTTCCCATGTACCTCAAGGAAGTCAATAAGGAATTGCATAGTGGCATACTGCTTCTGAACATGGAAGATATATTAAGACTAATGGCCATTGATAGGCCTATCCTTGATGGATTTGTTCAACCCCTCTTAATAGCCATCATCGCAGTTCAGTGCAACATACTTAACAAAGAACATGAGGCCAGAGGAAACAACAGAGGAAGTGGAGGCAAGTGTAAACAAGAACAGAACTGGCATTACTTCAGTTACACATAAACTTAATGCAAGGCTGAATTACTGTAGAGCTGGGATAGCCAATATGGTACTCTCCAGATGCTTCGTCCTATGATTCATGTAACCAAAGGTTTCACAGAAAAGGTGAGGTATTATGGGAGTTAGTTCCAACCATAAAGGGAGAGAAAGAGTAGCGTGATTTGAAGAAGCAAGGAGATCTTCAGAATGGCTCAGAGTGGTAGACATGGAGAAACAAAAAAAGAATCAAAGGCTGCCCCCCACCCCCGAATGTAAGACCAAAGCAATAAAAGGGTTTGTGAAAGTATAGGTGTTAATGGTAGGATTTCATGCCATCAGAGCGATGAAGTGAAATTTTGGCAGTAGAGGTTAGAGGTAATGGGACAGTGAAAGGGTGGGGACAGGAGCCCAGAGCAGATGGGTATTGTCAGAGGACCCAGGGAAGGTTGAGTCCCAGGTTTTGTTTTGTTTTTGCACTGGACTTTCCCCTCACTTTTTAAAACATTCTTTGCTTTTAATGCAGATGGGATCATGGTAAAACAGTGCAGGTGAATCCATATTAGCACTGTATTAATCTGCATATATCACCATTTGCAAATGTTGTGCAGATTTGTGCTATGAGCCTGCACCCTGAATCCTTTCAGTACCCAGCAATGTTTCAGAGGAGAAGCTTGTAGTAGTGAAGCTGAGAGATGACCAGGCATGGTCCAGAATTTTCACTGAGTTGTCAGAGAGAAAGACCTGCATTTTCTCCCAGTATTATTCAATAACTTTTTAAGATTCTCTCTCTGCTTTGAGTAGTGACTATAAATACAAAGCAGAATTTGAAGTAGCACAACCTGGCAATGGACTGAATATGGGAAACAAAGGGAGGGGAAAGGCATAAAAGATAAAGCCAAGGTTATTTTCACACCTGCAAGCAACATTTTACAGTAAGCAATAATTGAATCTTTAACTTTCTACTACCTAACTCATTGGAGCTTCAAAAAGGTGGTGTATTGGCTTATATTGCTGCTGATAGTGTTGTTGTTGTTTTGTAGCCAAGGGAGACTAATATCAAAGAGCTGAGTCTGTAATATGACAAATTATTATTTTTAAGTTGGGACCTAAGACAAAGTGACCAAGCTGGATACTGACAACTGGAATATTACTGATAAGCAACGCACGTATTTTGAAGTCCTGTGTTATTGACGGTTTTTAAGAGTGTAATTGGAACATAAACATTCACATACTTTGTGGCAATAAATCAATTGGTAACCTGTAAATGTGACACTCATTTTTCAGGAGTGCATAATATTTCCCACCCATTGTCAACACATTGTAATTGTCGTCACATATGGGGTGGATGGCTGTTGATAGGAAAAGCTGTACCATAAAAAAAGAAAATCACAAACTGTAATTTTATGATAAAAATTCAATTAAAAGTTATTTTCATGCCAGCAAGCAACATTTTACAATAAGCAATAAATGAATATTTCAATTTTCATTACTGATTCTGTCTCTTCTTATGAGCAGTGACTATAAATATAAAGCAGAATTTGAATTCATTCTATGCTGTCATGGGTCCTAATAGTAAAAACCCTATAGAGTTGAACCCTGTACATCAGGCATAGACAAACTCCAGCCCTCCAGATGTTTGGGACTACAATTACCATCATCCCTAGCTAACAGGATCAGTGATCAGGGATGATGGGAATTGTAGTCCCAAACATCTGGAGGACCGGAGTTTGCCTATGCCTGTTGTAAATACACAAGGATAGGAGAGATGCAGAAAGTGGGGGCAGGGCTAACAGCAGGATTATGGCACAGCAGAAATCACATGGAGGTACCAATTGTATGAACCACTGCTACCATGTGGAGGTGCATATGTGATATACACTGACTGGCAGCCACTCTCCAGAGTTTCAGGTAAGGTTCTCTCTAATTGATTATAGTGGCAATTGTTTTTTAGAGCACCTGTAAAATTAGGTACTGAACATATAGCAAATAAAATGCAGGATCGTCCCCCAAACTCAGATTTAGGCCAGTCTAATATTGTCAGTATTGTAATGTCTCATTCTCACATTGCATAATGTTGCGGGTTGCCTTTAATTACTTAATTGATGCATGAGTATGGGAACTATTTAAATGTCTCCTCCCTCTCTCTTTTTTTACCCCTCTGCTGAAGAAGATGGATGTGAGAGTTGTCTTGTTGTTTTGTTATTTGCTTTATAAATAAAACCTTAGATGTTACTTTCCAACCACAGTTGCTTCTGCTGCACTTTGCTGTAAGAGACTGAGTTTGCTATCTGCAAATGGGCTTTTAATGCTCACAACGGTTATGGGCCCAGACTGTGTTGCTGGACTGTGTGCAGACTGTGTTGGACTGTCCTCAGAGTGTGTTCCGAACTGTGCCAGATTGCTGCGTGATTCCTGGCAAGAAGTTGTTGTACTTAGATTTAAGCCATCTAGATCAGAGACAACCCATATAGATGCTGAGCTATAGTGCCCATCAGTCCAAGCCAACGTCATCGCTGGACAGGAATAATGGAAAACACAGTCCAGCAATATATGGAAGGCACCTTGTTGGCTACCCATGACCTAGATAGTCAAAAGATGTGTTGGAAAGGCCACAATGCTAAAACACAAACTTGGACTGTATAGCTGATTTGGTGGTCTAAAACAGGTATGAGGTCGCTCTGCTGTAACCTGCTATAGCCTCAGAAATAAAGTGGGAAAAAATGTCTAAAAGTGAGAAAATATGAAAAAGTGGTTTTGAGTTTTATTTTGTAACAAAGATATAAATTAAATTGATTCTTAAGCAGCAAGTTATTGCAGTATCCAACAGGTTCTCAGAATAATAATAAGAGTCATAGGCTTGGACCACATCTTTGTACCATGACCTCTCTCAGGAATTGTGCTTTATTTCATACAGCTCATATATAGCTTGCTAGTGAATTCAGTTTGTGTGAATATCAAGAGATTGGGAGAAGGAAGGATTCAACAGATAAAAGGGAGTTCAGTCTAGCTATTTAATCTGTGAAATTTGTCTTATTTTTATCTATCTCATCACCATGGTATTTGAACACTTCAGCAGCTACCTAGTGATTTACACAAAGACCCGAGATTTCTGATCTCTCCCTCTTTCCGAAGACAAGTAATTTTCATGTGCTTTATAGAGTGCTTCTCAAGAATATTGGAAGCTCCCAGAATTTGAGCCTCCATAAATGATAATAAAAACCCTCCTGAAATGTGGTTGAAGCCTGAATGTCCTTGAATTCGTTGAATGAAATGAGACGTTAACGCACATTGAAAATGTACCCTGTTCCTTAGTCTGGCTTCTTTGTGGGAAGTGGGGTTGAAGACTGTGTGTCAGAGTATTCAAGACATTGGAGGTTGCTGTAATGGCATTGAGGCTGGATTGGGGGGGGGTGCAATTCTGAACAAATTTGTCTGCACCAAGTCCTGCTGAATTCAGTAAGATTTAATTCCAAGCAGGCATTTATTAGATTGCATTGTTAAAGACAATGGCGTGTAAGTGAAGGAACTTTGAAACTGTTGTAGGCCAACAACAAATGTTTTATTTTAACACAAAACTTCGTCCTTCGTCCTTCTGCAGTTTCCCTCTCTGCCCTGGCTAAACCTCTTCAGTCTTTGTTCCTTCCAGCCCAGCTCTTGAAGGAGTCTTACTCTCTCAGTGGTCACGTCTAATGCAATTATTTGGAATTCCAACTGAAAACCAAAAATCGTTTTCTAATTACTACCCATGTTATTTCCAGCTACAGTTGCAAAACCCAACAAAGGCAATTTATATGACTTGTCTCTCCTTGCCATTTTCCTTGCAGAGACTGTGAATGAGGGTCCCTCCAGATGAACTACAATTGGACTAAAATTCCCATGATTTCTGACCATCATATCTGATGGCTGGGGTTGATGAGACTTAGTTTGACAACATCCAGGTCCCTCATCCAAGCATTCCAGGTCCCTCATCCAAGTGTCTTCTTATTACATTGTCTTCTTTCCATATCTTCTCTCCCCAGCACCTAGGCTTCCTTGCCCTCTTTATCTCCATGGCCCTTCATGGTAGGTCTGGTCTAGAAGTGTAGGAGAATGAGTTAGTAGAATGAACTTTACCACATCAGACTGGAGGTTTGGGCGGGGAAGTGGACATGGGGAAACACATTTATTAAAGGAAGCAAGCTGGGTAGATTAGCCTTATGCACTGGGTTTTGTAAACTATTATCCCTGATGTTCTCATTTTATTACACTTCTTACAAGCAGGGGTTTGTTTTGTTTTTATATAAGACAGAATTCAGAAATACCCCACACCTGCAGAGTACAGTCTACTGTACAACCTCGTTGACCTGCCACGGTAGCCAGGGCAGATTTGTCAAAGAGAGATGTCAAAGAAAGAAAGAAAACGATGACAAACAAGAAAGAATTCCTCATCCCGAGTCCCTGGGCCATACCCCTCAGAGAATGGAATTGTATCTACCCTACAGCCTGTCCCAGGACCTCTTTTCTAGCCTGCTGCCTCAGGTAGAACAGAGGACACTCTCCCATCACTAGTATGAAGTATGATTCAAACACCATCTTGTCCTTCTTCTCAGGGAGCAAAATGTATTGTGTCAGCCCTAGCCAAATCATGCAGCAGCAAGTATTCACATACTGCTTATTGAATTCTACCTCTGAATAAACAAATTTAAAACACATAAGAGTTATTTGTCAAGGGAAACATTTGCTTCCTTTGGCTTCTCTGTTCGTAAATGTGGAATGGGAAAATTCTTTCTAAGCTATTTTGGTTCGTTAAGCATGACGGAATTAATTTTCAGATTTTTCATCCCTGAAATGCTTTCCAGTAATGTCAAAATATCTGTTTATCATGAGTTGTACATCATTAGGTTAAACAATTACTCTTTCTCTGCAACCATCATTAACTAAGAATTCAGTTGTGCATTAAAACTTCTTTTTTGTTCTGTTTTCAGCTGCTTTGACTCAAAGACTTACTTTGTTAAAGTTGTTTTAAACTGTTTTTTAAGATTCAGGTAGGTAGCCGTGTTAGCCTGATGCAGTCAGTATGTATATATATATATATATATATATATATATATATATATATATATGTGTGTGTGTGTGTGTGTGTGTGTAAATAATTGTCCAGTAGCACCTTAGAGACCAACTGAGTTTGTTCTGGTATAAGCTTTCGTGTGATGCACACTTCTTCAGTTTATTTATATATATATATGTTTTTTTAAGATTGTGCTTTAATGTTGTAAACTGCCTGGGAACTTAGGTAGAGAGCAGATAATTGATGATGATGATAAAGTTCACATTTACTACACTCATTGTTTGAATATTCATTAAAATTAACACACCACATTTGCAAACGGCAACATTATTTTAACATGCTGGAAAATTAGAGTAGTTGTGAAAATGACAGGTAAGAAGTGGAAATAGGAAAACTGCAGGCTAGCCCTACCATTGGGCAGATTGTGATGGTCATGTAGGCTGCCCTGCGCTCCCTAAATTGGTGTGCTGCCTTCAGGCATGGTGAAGGATGCTGTCACTTTCTATAAAAATATAAGAATAATTTTGCTGAATCAGATGGAAGACCCATTTAGTCCAGCATCCTGTGGTCAGGCTGAAGTAAGTGCAACTGTTGAAGTAAGATTCAGCTACCATTTGGGTCAGCTTCTGCATTTAAATGTGAGGACGCCACTTTGTCCTTCATCTCAGGCAGCAAAATGTATTGCTCTTGTTCTGAAAGCACAGATGATTTAGGCTTCTTGTCATTTTTTTAAAAAGAAAAAGCAAGCCTAAAACATGGGTAGATGATAGCTGCACACTTTACCAGGACTTCCTTTCATGAGGGAAACATTTGAGCATCCATGTGGATATTACTTTCCTGTATCTTAAGGGACAGACCAGATATGTCTAATTCTCCCCCCCCCCCCACCTTTAATTAATAGTTTCCACGGGGTGGAAATCAAAAAGATCTCAGTTTGGACTGGGGAAGAAGGGAACCCAAAGAAATGATGCTTGGCTGCTTTGAGATCCACTGCAATATCATACAATCCAACATGTTCAGTCCCAAAACAGGTGTGTGCGTCTTCCTGTTTGTGCTAGTCATGTGATCATGTGAGATCACGGAGCCCAAAAGATGTGCTTTTTCAGGGTCGTGTTTTCACAGCACCCAAACCAACATGTTTTGGGGTACCATGCAAGATTGCAGCCCCCCCCCCCGTGCTTTTTCTGGGGCGAAATCTCAGTTCGAAATTGACCACTGTGATCTCATGGGGAGAAATGGGATGTCGTGGTTTTTCTGAGACACTTACAAGGTATGGAACATGGCTTCTCTCTATACTGGCCAGGAAATATAAGAAACATTTGAAAAAAACATGGAAGAAATCTCCTGCCCATGCTACTCTAGTTTCTTGCTGGCAACACTGATTCATGAGGGAGATAAATCACAAATTCTTCCTGCGTTACACACGAGGCCTCTGATAGTAATCTTGGAGTGCTATGCCAAGAAATCAAGGATAGCACAGGGTTTGAGAAACATAAACCTAACCACAAATTGAATGAGCCACATACTTCTTTGAATCCTAATAAATACGTGTGTGTGTGTGTGTGTGTGTGTGTGTGTGTGTGTGTGTGTTATAAGTATGAAATCAGCTATCAGTGTTGGAAGTTTCTATCTGTAGTGACTACAAAAATATTTGCATTGTAAGGTGACTTTCTCTTATTATAACAGAAAATAAGCTACTTTTCTTCTTTGTCTGCTAAACTGAACTCCAACGTGTTTTTCACTAAGAGATAACTGATCACATAAAATGTCTAAGATAAATTTGCCTAAATTTATACTGATATTTTAAGATTGCTGACTATTATGATTTCATATTGGAGGAAGGGTTCTGAGACATCATGCTGATACATGCTATAGACGGAAAGAGGAAAAAATAAGATTCAAAGAAAAGACTCTGAGCCAGCCACTTCTTTAGAATTTTTGAAATAAATTACAAAGTAGGATGTGGATTGTAGTCCAAAGGGAATAGAAAAGATTTGTGCTTATTTGATACCCATAGAGGCTTTGAAAGTCTGAAACATTTTCTTTCGTGTTTTTTAAATTTTTTTGCATGTCATGTCATACCAAAGCCCTCTGTAGATGTCAGTGTTCACATAGGGGTAGGGGGAAATGATTATTGTGCCCCCTTTAGCACATCCAATGTCCATCATATTTAAAAGAAGGGCTTAGGAATGTCAATGTCAATAGGATTAAGAGATATCAGCAAATCTTGTACACGGCATTTTTTCAGCTTCTACTCACTGGAACTCAGTTCTGGCACCTCTTAGGTAGGCACCATTGCCATTACGAGAGAACAAGGGAGGCGTTCATGGTGAGTTCTGGCACCTCTTTTTCTAGAACAATAGCACTGCTTGTACATATTACTTAATTATTGTTGAAATGCAAATTCAAAAGTGGTCTTTCTTTCTGTCCTGCTGCTCCAGATTTTATAAGTGACCATTTCCCAGGGCCAAACTAGATTTAATGTTATTCATATGGTTTGGCTTCATGTGGTTTTCTTCTAACAAATACCTGGCGTGAATGGACTAAGCTCCATCAGAACTGTATATACACACACCCAAGACCAAGCAACATGAATAATATCATGCCTGATATGGCCTTAAGTTGTAAATACTGAACATATGAAGAATTTTCTGTATATACAATGAGTCAGCACAAATATATTTTGCTAAGTATATTTTCCAGGAGAGATGCTTGGAGGAATTTGATGTTCACACTGTGCTTTCTGTGTTGTGATGCCTATTCAGCATTTATAATGCCAAATGGCTCCAAACTTGTTAATTTTTTCTTTCTTTCTAATGAATACTTGAACTCCTTTTGTTTATGTAATGTTTCAGCATCCTCTGAAATGGGCATATATCAACAATATTAACATGACGACATGACGCACGCGCACAGCGCAACACCCCGCCCCTGGAGATACTGGGTGGCGGCTTCGGGAGTTTCTGCAGGCTGCAGAGACTCCCGAAGCCGCCGCCTGCCCAGCAGCCCTTCGTGCCACGGGTGCTCGTGCCTGCGGCTCCACCCTGGCAGTGCCGAAAATAGCTTTTTTAAAAAAAAAAAAGCCGGGGGTGGGGCCACCGCCCAAAGTGTCACCCCCAGCAGGGCGCTGCCCAGGGCGGAGCTCCCCCCACCCCCTTGCTACACCCCTGTTTTTCGGAAGCTGACATTGTCTGGTAATATCCCCTTCTTAGCAAGTGTTTCTGGATCCTGCTTTGCTGCTACCGGTATATGCAAAGAAGTTGTGGCAGCGGCTGGCTCAGAATATGCTGCAGCAACTGAATTTATTGCATATGTTGTGAGAGATCCAGGTTGAGAGGAAAAAGAGCACCTATAGGGAGGGGAGGTGGGTGAATAAAAAGAGATGGGTGATTTATATTATGTGAACATACATTTTGTTATGATTTCCTGCCATTTTTGGAATTAATGCAGAAACACATTAAAAAAACAATTTCAATTTAACAATTGATTTAATCAGTATTTCAGTTAAGAATTATCTTATTAATGTCATCACTGCAGCATTTATAGGCTGTATTTATGGCGCTGTGGGTTACCCACCGCTGTGGGTATTTTTTTCTTTCCTTCTTTTTTTTTGCATATACCACTCTAGCTGCGGCAGTCGCATATAAAAAGAGATTGAGTGCCTTTGTGGGGAGACCATCACTTGTTATCCCTAATAGAAAGGCCTCTGGTCTTAAGGGAAATGTGATCTTAAGGATCTTGCATATTTACATGACCACCACATATGGATCAGGGTTCCATCTACCTCATGGCACTTCCAGCATAGATTTGACCCTTTTCTGTACGTTTTTGCCAGCTTGCTGGGTGTCGGGTACTGCTGGTACATCATCTTTTGTAAATTTTCCTTAATAAGGTAGTAGACAGAGAAGTTCATAGTTTCCCCCCATAGTTTTTCCTACACTGACATTTCTATATTATAACCAATATCTAGAGCCCATTTAATCATTGTCACCTTTACCATTTCATCTTTAGTCTCCAATAACAGTTTATAAATCTTAGAAATTAGTTTCTCATCCTTTCCTATTACAATTTTTTCTAATTCCAAACTGATTTCCCCAAATCCCTTTTCTTTATCTCTTTTAAATAACTCATTCACCTGGAAGTACTGAAACCAATCTATAGTATAATTCTCTCCCCCCCCCCACATGGACCCTTCTCTCTTTAAACTCTATAAAATCCTTGTAGGTAGCCCATCTGTGATCCATATTCAACCTTTTCACCGACACCACCTCGATTGGTGATAGCCATCTTGGGGGTTTTCTCTCTAATAGGTCTTTATGCCTCTGTCAGACAGTGTATATGCTGCTTCTTATAGCGTTATTTTGAAATCCTTTGTGTACCCTTGCTTTGTCGTGATGCAAATAGGCATGCCATTCAAAGCATAGGTCAAACCCTTCTAACTCTAATATTGTATTGGAATCTCTTAGCTCCATCCATACTTTCATCTAACAGTCTCTCCAGTCTTCTAAATGCCAAGGATTATTAAATAACCTCTTTGTGAAGCTGATAAAAGAGAGAATAATTGTAATATGTTATTAACTACAGATTCATGCATTACTATTTTTAGTTTATTGTGTTGCTCAAATAGACAATTCAAGTTACCATGGACCCCCTCCCCCTTGTGTGGCTAATTGAAGTACTTATTTCTACATACCGGTAAATTGTTTTCATAAGTTCAAAAAAATACAGTAAGATTTTTTTCCCTCCAAATAAATCTTCTTGACAACACTCGTGCAACTATCTCCATTTTTTGCTAGAATATAAAAGCAGTGACACAACGAAACATGAATACATTGCACTTCTTCTGATATACCTTATCGAAATGTAAGATAACATACAGATTAGGATGAAAGCCTCAAGCCATATTTCTGAAAGTAAATATATTTGGGGAGTGTGCTTAAGTGCCGTTCAGGATGCTTGTAGCAATGTCTAACTGTTGAATTGCAGAGCAGGCACAGTAATTCTGTCAACCAATAAAAATTCTCCCTTTGCTTAAATATATGTGGAACTTGCAATTTAAATAGGAGATTGGATTGAGATGGGGGTGAACTAAACCATCCCCTCAGCCTATGATTCTGGTTGTAAAAAGTGACTGCTAAAGATGTCAAACCAGGTGGAAAAGCTTAACCTGGCAGATTCCCCCACCCCCATTTTTGGGGGGGAGAACATACTTGCATCATTAAAGAGATGTTCAGGTACAGGAAATGTGTTGCCACAGAAAATAGCTGGAGACACTTCAGAATGGTGAGCAAAGACAACTGTAACAAATAAGATGGGACTTAAATAGGCTTCCCTGGCTGGATATGAGGTCATCAATGTATCTCTGTGTGAAAGAGGGCAAAAGACCATATATTTTGGAATTGGGACTGAAAGATACTGGCCAGTGTGGTGTAGTGGTTAAGAGTGGTAGACTCATAATCTGGTGAACCGGGTTCGCGTCTCCGCTCCTCCACGTGCAGCTGCTGGGTGACCTTAGGCTAGTCACACTTATTTGAAGTCTCTCAGCCCCACTCACCTCAGAGTGTCTGTTGTGGGGGAGGAAGGGAAAAGAGAATGTTAGCCACTTTGAGACTCCTTCAGGTAGTGATGAAGCAGGATATCAAATCCAAACTCCTCTTCCTCTTCTTCTTCTTCTTCTTCTTCTTCTTCTTCTTCTTCTTCTTCTTCTTCTTCCTCCTCCTCCTCCTCCTCCTCCTCCTCCTCTCTGGGAGACTTCAGTTTGATGGCATTGGACAGCTCTTCAGAGAACTAAGCAGGAGAGCAAGATCTGTTGAAATGTGAATGCTTTAAAACTTTATCATGCTCATTTGGTATATACATACAGTGGTACCTTGGTTTACGAACTTAATCCATTCCCGAAGTCCATTCTTAAACTGAAACCATTCTTAAACTGTGGTGCGCTTTCCCTAATGAAGCCTCCTGCCGCCGGTGCCCTTCCACCATTCAGCTTCCGTTCTTAGACCGAGGTAAAGTTTGCAAACCGGGAAACTACTTCCGGTTTTGCGGAGTTCGTAAACCGAATTGTTCATAAACAGGGCTGTTCTTAAACTGATGTACCACTGTATAAAGCAAATCTTGTATCAAGGAGGTATCAGCAAGCTAAGGGTGATCCTGAGCTTACATGAGTACATAAAAAACTTGTAAAAAAGACCGGGGTGGATTCCAAAACAGAATTGAGCACACTTAGTGACTATTGAACGCTAACTGTCTTTTGGAAGAGCGGAATTGAAAATGGGGGTGAGGGAGAATGGAATGGAGTGACCCAAAGGAAGATATGGCTGGAACACAAAACAAGAGCACACAATACTGTCACATTTTATTGCAAGTTCCACTTGTCCCTGTTATCTATCTCTTTGTTGTTGACACCATGGATCAGAGCACGCCAGGCACTCCTGTCTTCCACTGCCTCCCACAGTTTGGTCAGACTTATGTTGGTAGCTTTGAGAACACTGTCCAACCATCTTCTCCTCTGTCGTCCCCTTCTCCTTGTGCCCTCCATCTTTCCCAACATCAGGGTCTTTTTCAGGGAGTCTTCTCTTCTCATGAGGTGGCCAAAGTATTGGAGCCTCAGCTTCAGGATGTGTACTTCCAGTGAGCACTCAGGCCTGATTTCCTTAAGAATGGATAGGTTTGATCTTCTTGCAGTCCATGGGACTCTCAAGAGTCTCCTCCAGCACCATAATTCAAAAGCATCAATTCTTCAGCGATCAGCCTTCTTTATGGTCCAGTTCTCACTTCCATATATCACTACTGGGAAAACCATAGCTTTAACTATACGGACCTTTGTCGGCAAGGTGATGTCTCTGGTTTTTAAGATGCTGTCTAGGTTTGTCTTTGTTTTTCTCCCACATGCAGTGATCATGGAACCCACATATATCTATATCTCCATATATAGATCTATACCTATATTTGTTTGTCTGCCCGTCTCAAGACCAGGACTCTAGAGAACCCTTATTTGCTCCAAGCTGAGAAACTGTGATGCCTGCTCTAAAGAATGATGCAACGTAAGATTAGAATACATTAAAATAATGATACATTTATTTCATACTGTGGTTGTTTATGAATTCTGTGACATTTGTATGATTTTTCAGCAATCAAGCTGGTGGGAACTGTTGGTAAATCAGGCCTGTAATCATCTAACATACTCCCTGGGCCTTGAATCTAAAACCATCTGGACACAATGACAGTGTTCTATTTATTACATACAAATGCTTGGATACTACTGGTGCATAAACAGTAATTAAGCACACGAGTCAGCCATGCATGCCAGATTTGCTAGAATTATCCTTTGAGTATCTGAGATTTTCCATGCCAGTGAGCTTATTGAGGCATTGGCTGGTGATTAAACATTAATGATTTATGGTGCAAGCAGGGTTCATTTACTGCTTACTGAAATATGTTTGACAGCTTCTCTGTGATTTCCCAAGAATTAATACCTTCATGGGTTTTTTTTTTCCTGAGCCATTTTCAAAATTGCTTTCAGCAAAGGCATGACAGAGCAACTTGTATAATAATTGCTTATATGTATAGTTCTAATGATACTGCTAATTGATCAGAGCCATGTGTGTGTGTATATATATACACATACACATACATACTGTTGCACTAGATGTTGATTCCAATTCAATATGCATTGGCTGGACATCCAGCAAGCTGAATTCATTCGGTTGAATTTCTCCTTGAAACCAACAGGACTAAGTCATGACTAAGTCATGTTTAGGCAGCCCTGTTTAGGGAAGCTTTTAATGTTTAATATATTATTGCATTTTAATATTATGTTGGAAGCCGCCCAGAGTGGCTGGGGAAACCCAGCCAGATGGGTGGGGTTTTTTTATTTATTTATTTATTTATTTATTTATTTATTTATTTATTTATTTATTTATTTATTTGACCTTGTTCCATTGATACCCATGGGATCTTGGTTGAGACCCTATTCTCTGTGCCTCCTTTGGCAGTAGCCCAGAGAGTGGCAACAGGAGAATGAGCCTTTTCAGTGTGGCCCCTTGTTTAAGGAACTCTCTCTCAAGGGAGATTTGCTGGACATCAAAATTGACTTTTTTATATACCAGTATATATACAAGGTGAAGACATTTCTCCCAGGCATTTAAGTTGTGAAGCTGGATGTATCTGGGGAGGTTATTCTATGAGAGGATGAATGGGATGGAGGGATTGTTGTTATGGTCTGCCTGCTTCTATTTTGTGATATGGCATCCATTTAAATTATGCACTATATTCTACAGTTACTTGGTAAGTTGTTTGGCCAACTTGTGTAAAGCAACTGATAATTTAAATGAGAAAGCCCAGGAATAAGTGTCTCCATGCCCCTTCATCTTATTTCTCCTTCGTATAAGACAACATGTGCTTATTTGTATCTTTAGAGATAGGTTGGATGAAAACTTTTTATTTTTTTGTTAAATTTTATTTGTATAGATGTCAAGTTCTCCCCAGTGTTCTGTTTGCTTGCTGCACCCACATAAGCCCTGCTGTTAGTTTGAGATTGTCCACCCATCATGTAGGTAGTCATCCCTTTGGTCTTTTGAAGTTGTAGGTCTCTACACTAGGACTGCTTTATTCCATCAACCTGGATTGTCTCTTGCCACATGCTCTGCGTATATCCATTTTAACAGGATGTTAGACTAGATGGGTCATTGGCTTGATCCAGATGGGCTCTTCTTGTGTTTACTCTGGGTAGTGACAGGTGTGGACCTGCTAGGATAGCTTCATCAGAAGACACTGTATTAACTATATCTTCCCTATTTTTTTTAATATGTATTAGATTTATACATATTAAAAACAGGGAAGATATAGTTAATACAGATGGATGCCATATCATCATGTAAGGGAGCTGTTTTCTATAGATGATTTACACTTGGAACTAATCATGCAGCATTAAATATTGAAATCGGCCCAGACCTCATCTGGAAAGTTAAACTGTAAGTGGTTTAAACAGATCATGATCCTGTTTTTGAAACAGCCAACATCTGATTTATTTGATAAAGAATCTTGCCAAGCTGGCACACAGTTATAATAACTATTCATCATTCAAGCCAGCAGTTAGCTGCATTTTTCTCTTTCCAGTATGGACTTTGTTTTATCAGGGTATCTAACTTGTCTCTTGGAATGAGGGAGGCCAACTTTTTGTTTCTAATACTAATCATTTAAGAAAGTGCTTTAGGACAAGACATAGTGTGAATCAGGGATGTTTGCTCTATGTTTGTTCAGTTTAAAATCAAAGCAGAAATAATTCACCATGGTTGGATTCAGGCTGTTAGTGGGCTTAAAGAAACAAGCTCACCAGAAGTTGAGTCCTTTGGTTTCAGTGGGGCTAAGTGCAGCCAATTCAATTTGGATCAAACTCCATGCCAACTCACCACAAAACCAGAAACAGACTCTTCTCGCAGTATTAACTGGCATTCAGGAGCATAGCTGATCCTGGTGAGGTCAGAGGGGGGGGGGTCTTACCTGTTTGTCATCACTGTCTTCTCTCCCCCGTATTTTTTTTGTCTGTCTCCTTTTGCTTAACAATCTAATGACTTGCTATTTCTTTCATTATAATCTGCTGGATTGCTTGCTTCCATTTCAAAATTAGTATCTGCTGTTCTCAATGATTCATATAAGGGGGAGTGCAGATTCTCCAGAGTTCTTAAAGCAATAAATGCTTGGAGCCAGCAAATGTTGGATTAGCAAAGTGCAAAAAAATAGGTGAGCCCAGTTTTCTGGAACTAGGAATTCACTTGGCAGAGAGGCCATCAAGGAGTGATTAACCTGACAAAGGACAGGGAGAGAATCCACCAGTGTAACGGAGGCTGTGTAGTGGCCAGCAACTGGCTGGGTAGTTTGGAAGACAATGGCAAGGTTGCCTGGATAACTGAGTGTGATGGGATAGGAAGATTTGGGGGCTTTTTGCAGGAAGCTTAGAATGGGGAGGGGCAGGCGGACAGGAGGGGGAGTCCTCTGCAAGTGCTGCTGGAAGGCCATGGGTCAGAACCACCTTGGCAGGCTGAGGGAGGGACACAGAGATATCACAGTGCTGTCAGGCAAGGAATGTCCAGAGTGAGGATTTAGTCTTTATTGTCAAAAGTACACAAGTTGGGAAAAGGCATGTTTATCAGTCTTACGTCTTTTAGCTGCTGCTGGGTGTGCATCCGATGAGGGTGTTGCAGCAACAGAGGTCCTGCCCCCAACCTCAGCTTATGTGTCTTCCCCACCTGAGCTGCATGGTAGCAGGAATAGACTGAGTACATGCAACCTGCTTCTGCTCCTCCTGCTTCAATTCTTGCCTGGACCTGGGAGAGCTACACCATCGTGACCTACCTCCTGCACCTGTTCTTCACTCTTCAATCCTGCAGCGTCTCCTGTCTCTGCCTCTCATTTCCTGGCTATTACAGGCTCCCCCAGATCACTGATCCTTTCTTCTAAGTCAGTCTCAAACCCTACTTCTCCCACTGCCCACTTATCAGCCACCAATCTTCAATGTCTAGCCAGTCGCTGACAGGAGATGGCACCCGGGATGATTCTGTCTGCAATGTTGAGCTGCTGCACAGAGCAAGTTACTCTTGAGATGGCAATG
The DNA here is from genome assembly GCF_009819535.1 of Lacerta agilis. Lineage (NCBI taxonomy): Eukaryota > Metazoa > Chordata > Lepidosauria > Squamata > Lacertidae > Lacerta > Lacerta agilis. The sequence goes on along the minus strand of NC_046318.1, from coordinate 59,103,577 downwards.
CTGTAAGATCTGGAGTCCCTCCATCTAAACTCAGGTGTAAATATGTGAATAAACAATATTTCTTAAAGCTCTGACTGCGTCTTGATTCTCAAAGAAACACAGACCCTGGATGAATGCCTGGAAACCCTCCTCCCACCTGGAATCTTGCCACAGCGCTGCAGAGATTGGGAGTGGTAACAATATTTTATATACCATTCTATTCTCACCAGTAATGAAGTACCTCATCTCATTCCATTGACTGGAATGAGCTGATAACAGAGTGGATTGAACGGTGTACATATGTCAAGCAATGCAGTGATAGATGATTGAACATTGAACTGATTTTATAATGGAATGGTGTCCTATAAGACTTGTTTACCTGGAGGAACAGCAGTGTGTTCTACAGCTGATCCTTACTGATGTCAAAGAAACAACAGAAGAGCCAATGAATGATTACAAGGCAAGGAGAGAAAGGATGGCTGTTCTTGACCTTTGCTGATGTAATGATTCAAGCCCAATACGAAGCTATCTGACCTACCGTACAATTTACATAACTAAAAGCACAAGTGCATGCAGGAAAAGAATAGACATGGCAGTTAGGAGCAGATGAAATGGGGAAATTCACTAAGCAAAGACCATCAATTATTTTCACTTGGCAAATGAACAGCAATAACAGTAAAATGCATATCAGTACCAACTGTGATGTGAAATGCAAGGCTTTAAAACTTCATTAAATTTAGAACGGTAATGATATACCATATGCAGCAGTGAGCGTTTGCCGTTGCTTCTTCAACCTGAGGCTTGTTTTCTTCTCTTGTACTATATGTTTACTTCAAGCATTTCAGCAAAGTCTTCAACAGTTGGCAAATAAGGTGGCTATTTCAACCAGATCCATTTTGTTTGATTCGCTTGTCCCCTGTTGAGTGCAGTTCTCCAATGTTAGCAAGTATTGTTTGCATTTCTAAGATTAGCTGCAGACATTGGGCAAAGCAATTTTGACAAATTACACTTCCAGTGTTGGATATTCCAATATTGCTGTTATGATTTCAAAGGCAACAGAAAAACCAACAGAATTGGATGAATTCTACATCCTTACAGCACAACCTTCCCCAACCTGACGCTCTCCAAATGCTTTGGACTACAATTCCCATCACCTGTGCTGGCTTGAGCTGATGGGAGTTGTACATCTAGAGGTCACCATGTTGGCAAAGGCTGCTCTACCACTTCATGTCCACTGCCCACTCTGGCTGCATACGTCTCCATCATGGGACTCTGCCATCTTTAGGAATGTGAGTTGTCACGAGAGTAAATGACACTATCATACGCACTTATTTTTAAAAAAAGGTAAAATGAGAACTTTATTTTGTCCTCTTATAATGCTAGCTATCTAGAGATACTTTTAACTATTAGAAAAATCAATTTCAGAATAACTTTAGGAGGCTTTCATCTGCCTGTCAGAAACTCAGTTTTAATGAACAAAGTAGAATTCAATAACTTTCCAATCAGGTTTTTGACATTTTTGTGTGAAAGGCAGACACATAAGAGGTACTGCAATTACCGCAACTCCACTGGTGTCCAATTGCTGTCTGAATTCATCCTTTGACCTGAACAGCCATCTATTGGATGCCATAAAACTTTACACTGAGATAAAGAGTAAGCTGAGGCCTTGGGGAAAATGAGGAGCTTTATTCCAAGTTATAGCTTTTCAGCATGCCTGCCATTTTTTTATTGCTATGAGAATGGTTAAATATTCATTTCCTTTTCTCTTTTTGTAGGATGTTAATTAAACCTTTGGGTAGTTATGCACTTTGCTGTCCTTTTTTGTATCCCATCCTGTCTTGGAAAAAGTTAATGCAGAGGGCACAACGTTTTCTTTCTTTCTTTCTTTCTTTCTTTCTTTCTTTCTTTCTTTCTTTCTTTATCTTTCTGTGCTGAAAATGAATTTGTGTTGGCCCGTTGCAAGCGGTCTGGTCATGAGTATATTTGCTTTGAATTATTTCCACTGATTTTGGGTTAATGTGATTGGGAGCTGGACCTCCACTGGTGCACCGATACAGCCAGTGTGGTGTAGTGGTTAAGAGCGGTAGACTCGTTATCTGGGGAACCGGGTTCGCGTCTCCACTCCTCCACATGCAGCTGCTGGGTGACCTTGGGCTAGTCACACTTCTCTGAAGTCTCTCAGCCCCACTCACCTCACAGAGTGTTTGTTGTGGGGGAGGAAGGGAAAGGAGAATGTTAGCCGCTTTGAGACTCCTTCGGGTAGTGAAAAGCGGGATATCAAATCCAAACTCTTCTTCTTCTTCTTCTTCTTCTTCTTCTTCTTCTTCTTCTTCTTCTTCTTCTTCTTCTTCTTCCCCTCCCTTCACGCTCCTGATAAGCGGTAGAGACTGTTTCTGGGAAGCTGCTGCCTTGGTTCTGCACTGCTGAGTGAACCACTCCTGGCTTTATGCAAAAGAATGCCCACTTTGGCTGAATGATCAGGGAACCCCAGTCCCTGCTGCCTTCCCCTTGTCCAAACTACACAGCTATGTCTGCACCCCTGGAGGCACCTTCATTTCTGGAAATGACTTGGTTGTTTTTGTTTTAAGTTTCTATGTAAAAAATATAAATATGTGCTAACCCATTTCAAGGACAAACCATCAGCAACAGTGTTTATGATGCAGATCGGATATTGGAGTGTCATTCTTTTCTACCAGCGGTGCTTGAGGTTGGATAAACACAATGCTAAAATATCAACTGTACAATGCTGATATATCTCCATGCCAGTGCTGAGTGAATTTGACAAAATATGTCTTATAGTGCTTCAAGAAAATGCCTCTTACACTTTGGCAAATCTATAGAGAGGGATATTTCCAGATGACCATATAACAAGGTCACCTTCTACTGGCCAGAATAATCTGAAGAACCAGTTTCCATGGTTTTATGTCTAAAGATCAAAACTAACACATTGACTTTTGTTTAGACATCCATATGAGGACTCCAAGGCATTGCTATAATGGTTCCACTACTCTAGAGGAGTGGCCATACCTTTCGTAACAGCTGCAGCCTCTGAATTACCACCAGGAATAGTCATGTAAGAGGAACCACTCAAGCTGACCTTGCGCCAGTGACTGCTCCAATAACTACGGAACCTTCAACTTTGTTTGGATTTCTGCTAGCTCGGCCAGATCTATTCCCTAAGTATAAACATCGAGATTAAAAAATCTGTGTGATGGAATGCTGAGAATATAAGCACAAAAACGCCACACATTAAAACTCTATATCGGCATGTTGTTGGCACCTCTCCCTGTGGGCCTGTACAATTTTTCACCAAGGTTTTAGGAAATGGGCAAAAGTTATACAGTAGCAGTGCTTTCCTGGTTGCTCACATATTACTTGGCATTTTAGCATTTGAGAATAAAGAAATGGCAACCATTCCCCTAATCCCACACTCATACAATTGAAATCAAATAGCAGCATAGACTCTCTCAATAATGAATTAAAACACCATTCTGGTACAAACTACACTGTTTCTGTTATTTCAGAAAATACAACAAAATGGTTTTTGTTTTTTTTTTTAAAAAAGGATTCAGTTTTACTAAAACATCCTTTTGATTCAGCTGTTAGTATTCTTCAATAGGCCTGGCTCATTGTATAGAAATGTAATCCTTTTAGGGGGGAAATGTGTCCCCCCCCTCTCCCTGCCAATGAGCTAATAACAATGTTCACTTCCTAATAAGCTGGACCGTAACATACATTCTGTATGCATTGAAATCTTTGATAGTGTCATTTTTATCTTGTAAGTATAATCCTGTAAAGGGCTACATCTTAAATGGCAAATTACTTGAGGGTAATTGCAATAGCTTCACATCAGGGGGCTTTTGTTTCCCTTTCTTCATTTAATAAGTGCATATAAAATATGAGACTTTTTAAAAAAACCACCCCCCCCCCCACATACAACAACAATCAATTAATTGCATCTCTGACATGGGAATTATTTGCTGAAAGCCACAGCTTAGAATTCTGTAATGGTATTGATCTGACGACTAAAGATATATTACTTAATGCAAATCACAAGGCTATAGAGCGACTGTAATTTACCTTCCTATAACAGCAATTTATGGTATATCTGTCTGGGGAGCTCAGGAAATAAATGAAGTTATCTCACAAGTTAACTAGCACAATGTTTTAGTTCTGACAATCTAATATAAAGACATGATGCATCCTGTGGTCTTATACATGCCTGGACTATGCAACTGCTATGCGAGGCTAAAGCTAGGAGTTTGTGTAACAGAGGCCAATGCGTCAGATCTTCATTCCATCCTCATCTGAAAAGGGCTCTAGGAACTAAGCATGCCTTGTTTTGGGTTCCGCTGGCCCCAGATCCAGAGTCAGAACACTGGAATCCTGGTCCGACCCCGGCATCTTTCACACACATTTGAAAGCAGAATGGGGATTGATCTTAGTCTGACCCATACTAAGGCTGCAATCCTATCCTACCCTCCGACTGTTCCTATTTTCCAGGACAGTCCTGGATTTAAAGAAGCCATCTTGGTTTCTGATTTGATCCCAGAATGTCCTGCTTTTCCTTAGGTTGTTCCTATTTACCTTGGAGAAATATTGGAGGGCGTTGAGTTATCCAAGCCCTGAGCCATTTGAAGGCCCTGAGCCATTTTTATATATATTGGAAGCCACCAAAAATGGCAAGTGCAACCCAATCAGATGGGTGGGGTACAATAAAACAATTATTATTGAATCAGATGTCCCTATTTTCATTGGAGAAATTTTGGAGAGTATGTCCTGTTTAACAGGGATGGAGCACCATTTTTAGACAGAAGGCCTTATTTCTATCTGGGCAAAACTCTTGGGCCACATTCCAGTTCTGGGCAGGGGCCAGAGGCAAAAGTGTATTAAACAATGGATGCAATTTTTAGCTTTGCACAGTAGTTCCATCCAGGAAACTAGGAAGTATTAACAGAGTTCAGTGATCCATTCCAGCCAGGCAAAAATGCTCAAGAGGTACATGAAATGGTGCCAGTGCAGAATGGGGCTACGGAGAGAGTGCCCTAAGGGCCAGATAAAGAGAAATGTCATTTGGCCCCTGGGTCTTAGGTTCCTCACCCTTGCTGTGCACATGAACCTGGAAGTGGTTCCTATTCTTATTAGGTATGTATAAAATTGCTCTGTTAAAATGTTCTATAGACAACTTTAACCCACCCTTCCTCTGCACTGTTTTCCAGCATTTTTGTTTCCCATATGCCAGAATGTGTTTTTGGTTTCAATGCGCATCCATGGGCTTATAAAGATATTGATTGGGGCTTGTTATAGAGCTAGAACATTATGCATCTTCATTCTGAACATACTTCAAGGTTGCTGAAACGAGAAGTTCTGAGACTTCCAGCAGTAGTGTTACAGTATTCAAATTCAAAACAATTCTCTAGGAACTTTTGACAGTTGTTGGAGTCTGCTGAATGCAAATTCTGTGGCAATTATACAAATTTTAATTAAAAACTTGGAAACCCTTCATCTTTAAGTATATGGTGTCCAGTGGCATCTTAAGGATAACAGATTTAATGTGGCATAAGCTTTCATGGTCTAGAGCCCACTTCATCAGATACATCTGCGCTATCTGATGAAGTGGGCTCCAATGTATTACCATGGATGCCACAATAGATCTGTATTTCTGTAAAGAGCTACAAGACCATTTGTTGTTTTTGCAACAACAGACTACGTGGGGTTCAGTTCTTTGAATGTTCATATTCAGTACTAATAGGCATGTAGCTATTATTTGTTGGAACTTTCTCTGCTATGATGAAGTATTGACTGCAGAAGGTGAGGCATTGACTACAGAAAGGTACATTATTAGCTTTCAGTTCACCACCCACTAAATTATTCCATGCAACCTGCCATGGAAGAGAGCAGAGCTTCAGACCAGAAGAGCTTTGTTATGGCCTACGTTCCCTCATTTCTATAGCCAAGTCCTGGATGGAGTGCTGTGATAAGGGAGTCCCTTTTGTTTGGTTCAAAAATGATGGCTAAAAGTTGCTATAGGCAAGAGATTTAACAGGCTGTTCATAATGACCGACAAGTTCCATCTGGAAAGCAGGCAAAAGCGTAATAGAACACAAATATTGGAAGCCTGAAGTAGAGAAATGGAACTGCTTTTAAGAAGTAGACTTGATAAGTGAGGTTTCTGTGGAGATGAAATGCAAGGGACAAACTGTACACACATAATAAACCATGAATATATTTTTCACTCTGTGCTGCAGGAATATCTGAACAATACTTTTACAGTGGCATTTCTTAAGACACTTTGGGGGAGGCCGTGAATGGGAAGAAAATGCTGCTTTCTTTTATGGGCATGGCATTTAACAAAATACTTGCCTACCGAGGACTGCACTTCATGTATCTGATGAAGTGACCTCTATCCATTAAAACATAGGCCATAATAATTTTGTTATTGCAGAAGTACATAAAACCACACATGGTGTGTGAAAAGTGAACAGAGAGATGTTTTTCTCCCTATCCCATAACACTGGAACCTGGGGTGATCCAATGAAGCTTGGAAGATTCAGGACAGAATCGCTCAGTCGGTAGAGCATGAGACTCTGAATCTCACGGTTGTGGGTTCAAGCCCCACCTTGGGCAAAAGATTCCTGCAGTGCAGGGATTTGAACTACATGACCCTCAAGAGCCCTTCCAACTCTGATTCTTTGATCAAAAGAAAGCACTCCCCCCCCCAGCACATAGTTAAATCATGGAATTAGCTCCCACAAGAAGTAGTGACAACCACCAACTTGAATATCTTTAAAAGAGGATTACACAGTTACAAATTTTACCAAACAGAAACTAAATGAGAACCAAACAAAAGGTTCAAAAATATACTGGCTGTTATGTACTGAGCTGAATCCTAGAACAATAGGATCCAGAATACAGCAGTCTGATTGGTCCACAGGAGCCACCCAATCCAGCTCCAGGTGGAAGTGAATCCGCAACCTGATTGGCCTACAGGAGCAGCCTGGAATTAGCCAATCACGCAGGGCCCATTGTGTAAATAATGTATATATAGCAAACATTTTGCAGAAAGATTCATTCATTGCTACTATGAGCTGAATAAAGAGCATGAAATTCGCACTCGACTCTGAGTATATTTCACCGGCAGTATCTGTAATATAACCACCTCGATACATGTATAATACATCCAATAAATGTTTCACATCTCTGAACATATGCACCTATAATCCTTTAAAGGAACACCTAAAAATGTGAATGGTGCATGTAAGATGACAAGCCCTTGCAATACAGGTTTACTTTTTAGAAATTCAGGATTTCAGTGATGAGCTGGTAGAAACTGTAGTTACATGCAGGGCAGGTGGTTTATAGCATTAGAATTAGGTCTGGAAAATGGAGGTTCACAAGTTCTGTTTCTGTCACAGAAAAGAGGACAAAAAGCATTATTTACTGTTCCCCATCCTTTTGAGTTCTTCAACTTTTGAAACAATCACAATAAACTATCAGTTGCTTTAGATCTTTAATTTTTCATAGACACATTGAAGTGCCTTGTTGGCAGAAGTCTCATACTTTATCAGCAAAAGTAAAAAAAAAAAAATTTAAAACAGTTATGAAGCTGTGACTATTAGCTGTGTGTATTGGAGCAGAAAATAAATAGCTCCAAGACAGTCTAATTGGTATATTTTCAGTTCAAGGTTGTTAAATGGATCGATATAAAAGTCTGTTTTAAATCTCACTTGTTAACCTATGTTAACCTTAAAGTGGCTATATTGTTGGAACTTCAAAACCACAATGTACATCAGCCAGGATGAGGCAGCTGATATCCCCAGTCCTCAACCCTAGGGAGAAAACAGTTTGTAGTAAGAATATAAAAATGTCTGTCAAGTCAGTCACTTGAAGCAGTCTATAGCAAAGAAAGCAGTATGAAGGGTCTGAAAGGAATGTGTAAGTGAAAGTGCCTAAATCCAACGTAACTTATGAGCCAGGTTTTACATCATTTATATCACAGAAGAGTCAAGGTGTTGGTGGATGCAAGCAGTTTTATCCTCAAAATGCCTTGCAAACAAGTCACAGTGAGCTACCGTTGGTTCTCCTACCTCCTTTGGGCCTGCCTGTAAAAGGCCCCGTACAACCGAGAAAAGCTCTGCCGGTTGGTGCAGAGCAAACACACTGGCAAGACTGGAGCACCACATTGGCTCTACATGTGCATTTGCAGCATGCCAGCCTCCCCACTGCCTTGCCCCTTTCTCTCTTGGCAAGCAACAGTGACCTGGCTGCTGGTCAGCTGCCTAGCTAGCTGCTTCAGCCTATATGTTGTGTTGGCTGCAAATATTATTTCAACTACATCACCTTTTAAAATAAAGGCATATGTGCTTTGCCTCTACCCAACAAGCCACTGAGCAGAAGAAATCTTCTGGCTACGAAGTAATAACTGTCACAAAAACCTCTAGTAGAGAGGGAGTTCATTATCCCCGAAGAGACAATCTAACCAGCAGCTGGAAGGGGATGAGAAGATCAAAGGGTTGGGATGCTCATCAATCTAACCTTTGGTTTGCACAGCAGGAACCTCAGTCCATATTTTCAGGTTATATGCAAGGCTCTTTTTTAACCTGTGGAACAAAAAAAAAAGCTCTAATCGCAGGCAGTTCACCAATAAAAGCATTTTTCACACGTATAACCTTAAGAAGCACTCAGAAATGAAAGAAAATGCATTCAGCTATGCACACAGAGGTTATTAGCAGCTGCTTTAATACTACAATACAGAATCTCAGGCAAATAAACTGCCCATGAAACCCCAGTATGTTTACACTTGATTCTTTTCAGAATAGGAGCAGAATTACTGTAAGTACCGTAGGTTCCAAAAACTGGGTTCCAAAAATAGTAGGGTTCCAAAAATAATTTAATAAAGGGAAACATAACAAAATGTCTAGAGTGCTCTTGAGATTTGAAAATGAATCACAAAGGCATCTAAGGAAGAAATGTGTCAGTTATCATATAGATGTTAAGTGTCAGTTACATGTGTGTCACAATTGGGTAATTGTGTGTTCCAGTCACATCAAAGAAGTAAAATTAAAGACATTATTTCTTACTCATTCTAATCTACATGTCTAAAGACTGCCGGAAGTAGAGCATCTGGTCCCATGCCTATAATGCCATATGCAACCTTCTCTTTATGTACATTGCCTACAATATACTGTGAAAGAAAACCTTTCAAGTCATACATTTCACAGTGATTATTTCACTTCCTGGGTGGTTAGGTTTTCTTGGCCCAAAGCCTGGTGCCTTCCAACTGCTGTGTATAATTCTGCTAAAACTGCCAGGAATTATAGAGCCTGGTGTGTCTTATTACAATAAGGCTGGGTTGTTGTTGTTGTTTTTTAAAAAGAAAGACCATCTGTCTCACATTGTTTGCCTTCCTTCGGTTAAGTTTAATCCCATCTCCTGGGTTTTCATCCTGCATCCTGCATCTTGTGCCTGTAAAACCAAGCTCCTCCAAGTCATGCCACTGCCCTATGCAGGGTAGTATCTAGTTGTTTATGTTTACAAACAACCAGCATGGGGGAGGAGTGGTTTGGACCCCCTAGTGTGGGGAGAAGGGGCACTTCAACTCATTGCTTTCTTGGCCTGCAGTTTGCATTATAATGAAAGATCACAGCAAAGCAAACTGTAGATCTGTGGTTCCCAATGTGGGGCACACGCCCACACAGGGGGGCAATTTGATTTTTAAGGGGGGGCAATTTGGAAGCTTGTTTATGGCCTTTTAGACTTCCTCCAAGTGAATATAATTTGAATAATAAGAATTATATGTAATGGGGTGGGGGGTGGGGAATCAGGATTTTGGAGATGCTTAGGTGGGGCATGGCCAAAAAAAGGTTGGGAACCACTGCTGCAGATGTTCCAGCTTCCCCAGTTCAGACTGGGTCCACTGCAGGGGGGAAGAGAGTTCAAGTTCTCCTGCCTCACATACGAGGATCCCAATCCAGATCAAAGTGTCCATACTGACTACTTGTAAAAAAAGGGGGGGTTAAAATAACCACATTTAAGGGCGGAGTAACATGCCTAATATGATGCATGGCTGCCTCCCCCCTCTAATTCATCCCCAGTAACACACCTGGCTGGGAGGAGTGCTATATCTATAGGTGTTTGGTTACTACCTTTCTTACTTTCCATTTGCATCTTGTATATGATTTTCTTAAAAAAAAACAACCCACCATTTCAGCTTGTATCACACCCTCCAAGTGTCCCTGTTTTCCAGGGGCTCAAATGAAGCCTCTAGGTCAGCCTTTCTCAGCCTTGGGTTCCCAGATGATGTTGGACTACCATACCCATCATTCCTGACTGCTACCTCTGCAGGCTGTGGATGATGGGAGTTGTAGTCCAACAACACCTGGAGACCCAAGGTTGAGAATGACTAAAAGCTGCTTGCTTAGTATATTCAGGTAGATCGGGGGTGGGGTGGGGTGGCTAATCCCTGCTTTGAGAGCCTGATATGTCCCCGTAGCAACTTTTTAATGCCTACCCTAAAAGCTACAATTTTTGGAAGCACTGCACCTTTATGTGGATGTAAATAAGTGGAGAGGAGGCTGTGTGTATACGTTGTGTGTATAAAAAGTTAGTCCCACTGGATGAAGATGCACATTCTTACTACTCTTTGAGTCCTTTATTGCTCCTCACCCCTTACACCAATCTGTAGATGACAATCAAATAATAGCCCTGCTTTAAGATGTCTAAACAGGAACGCCCCAATGTTCATCAAGTCCCAAAGGAGCTATCATAGTACAAGTAAAACACTGCTGATATTCATATTGCACAGCAATTAAAGTACAAATTAATTACACAAACACTGCATTCTCACCATAGCAATTTAATTTAGCAATGGTCACTCTGTTTACATAGGTGTTTTCGCACCCTCTACTTTGGCAGAGTAGTCTTGGCAACCAGCAAAAGAACAGGGTCAAAGAACTAGAAAACAGTCCAACTGACATGTCATTAAAAGATGAAGTCCATTGCACAGATAGTTGGAAGAGGGGAAACGGCAGCTTGTGAAGGTTTGAAATTATTTAGTTTCAACATGCATTGTTTTGTCCTTCAGGATTTCTATTTTCAAGGCAGCTAACAATTTATGACAGCAATTAAAACCATCAAACAGCACATTTGAACAAAATAAAACACATATGAGGTATTAAGGCAGCATAGTAAATAAGGGTATTTTCCTTATATGTTTTTTTTTTTTTTTGAAATGTTTCATATGAGATGTACACATGCTGCAAAAAAAGGTTTCAAAGGTGGTGCTGGCCTGGAAAGGCTCCCTCGGGAGAGTTCCAAAAGTGGGTCAGAATGGAAGAAGTCCCTGGTTGCCAGCCACCTGACTTTAGAAGGTGGGCCATTCAAGATAATAACAAAATCTCCAGTGATGACCTCCACACTTGGGCAGGCACTTGTGGAAGTAGGTGCTCTCTCACGTACCTGGGTCACAAGCCATTAGGTAAGCATTAACACTTGCTATTTTCATCCTCAACCATTTACCTGAATAACGGTAACGGGAATTTGTTAAGTGACATGGACTAGGATTTATCAGCTTCTGGTGCACTAGGCTTTAATGTGGCACAAATGTGGCTAAATGCCTTTTCTCAAGAACAGAAACTATACAAGTAACTGAAAGTAAGATCCAAATTATTAAAATTATACAAATGCTGACTGACTGACTCCAGCTACAAAAGCTGATGCTGCAGAACAGACTCTTGGTCTGGGGTATTAGGGGGCGTTGTTGTTGCTGTTAATTTTTTGTAGCCTTATTTTGGATCTTACGATTTATGTGGAAATTGTTTGAATCGGTTGTGTACTTTTTGATGTTTTTTTTCATTGTTTATGACTACCTTTGTTATGTTTGTAGTTATGTGATGCTTTTTATGTGTTGTAAGCCAGCCTGAGCACAGTTTTAACTTTGGAAAGGCGGCATACAAATAAAATGATTGATTGATTGATTGACGATACCAACACTGACATATACATTTCTAAGCACAACTATTCCATTGTTAGATTGTCTGGCAATACTATAGCATAACCTTTGCCAATCCGGTACCCTCCAGTTGTGTTTGGCTATAGCTCCCCATCATTCTCGGCCAGCACAGCAATGGAGGAGGACACTCAGTTGGTGAAAGCTGTTATAGTGTGAAATATTAATGCAGGTTCACCAGAAATATTTTCAGTTTGAATGGGAAAGTGAAACAGAGGCAAAGCTTATTCTCTACTAAAAAAAAACAAAAAAACCCCAAAACAAAAAACCAGCCAGCATGGTATAGCATGCAAGAGTTTTCAGTATGTTTTGTTAAACTTTTCATATCCGTATATGAATCACATCAGATTATATCAAATGAAGCTCAAACAGCTGAACCAAGAACTGAAAGATTAATATGCCATTCATTGGGAATTGGAAGAAAATTGGATTACTTCACTTCCTTGCACAGTTGTATAATAGTGCCATTATCTGTAGCTGTCTATCAGTAAATCAAAACAGAGGTGCAAAACAAGTGAATAAGAGCAGCACAGAGCAAGAGGTATGTGCCAAACATTCCCATTTATTTTTGCAACTATTTCTGCTTTGCTAGGTACTAGCATTACACATTTTGGATACATACCAACAATTTAAAAGTTTTACAGAACCATTTTTTTTTGTAACTTTGTTGTGCATTGCATACACAATTGTTCTGCATTCTGTGCCTATCTGAATCACTGTTCAATCACGATTTCTGCAAGAAATAAACTTTATTTATCTTTTTTAATGTCCTCCATACTGTTCTCTGACCTGTTATTGTTCGGGATAGTTATCCATGACAGTAAATACATGATTCTTGCTTCAGAAGCATAAATGCAAAGCATTTATATGCCAATTCTGGAGGCTCAACCTGCCTGGTGGGGATAGTCAAAACCAGTGTTGTGTTGAAGTTGGTCCTCTGTGTTTTCAAAAGTTTTTTTTCTGCCTGTGGAAGATGCTTCTATTATTCTGTTTCATTTTTTAAAAAGAATTTTGATGGATGTGTGGCTTTGAACTTACCTTATGACTGCAAGGTAACTGAAGGTGGTGTGTGTGTGTGTGTGTGTGTGTGTGTGTGTGTGTGTGTTTTCCTTTCCATGTCTGTGACATTCTGCAGCCTTCCTGGCTGCCCACTCTTCCTGATCTTCAAAAGCCCAATGGGAGGAATGATTTCATGACATCATCCTCTGGGCTTTCATGAAAGTGCTGGCACCCAGGAAGGCCGCAGGGGATCAATGACTGGAGAGATGATCTGCAGAATGGAAGCACAGAGACTCAGAAGCATACCGGTACCTTGAAGTAAGATAAGAACAACCACCACCACCCTATACTCGACTCATGAAAATAGCATGGAAATTTTCTCTCCTCTTTGATAATTTTTAAATGCAATTTCATTCCTCATAAATTGATGGAGAGTGGTAGAAAAATAATGCATGGGATACATTTTCAATCCAACTCTAGTAAAAATGTAAGAATGACTATCCTCTCTGGGTGCCTGTGACTGGTAGGAATACTTATCCAAATTTGCTGAGGCAATGTATGTTTACCTGCTTATGTTAAACTTTCTTAGATAAAGAAAACACATTACATTTACAAAATCATCTAAACAGCGTATTCAGCAGCTTATAATTATCAATTAAGAGCTACAGTAAGCTAGCACACTTTGTAGCCAACCAGAAAAGCTATCATATTTGAGTAGCTCTTGTTCCTCACTAGCTTGGGGCCCTGACTTGCTGTCTTCTATCCTTAAATTAAAAGAGACCACTGTGTGAGATAATTTAGAGAGGCTCCCTGAAACTCAGATGAAATTAACACATGCTGTCATAAAAGGATTAGTTTCATGCTCAAATCATAAAATAGATGTGAAAAACACAAATAGCCAACAAAATGTAGATTACATTCTGAATTTAAAACTTGAAATTAGCTCTGCAGGTAGAAGGCTGTTTTGCTAAGTGATCCATTAGCTTCATCTGCTGGTTTTCTATTGCTGAACAGGGTGAAGTTTTCAAAGTCAGAAATATGGATGGATGAAATGACAGCTGCATTATTTTAAGGAAATCATGGGAAAGAACACACCAACTGGGTAAATTGGTGTTCCCACCACACCAGGCAGCTGCTATGTCAGGGTTGCCCACAGTTAATTCAGAATACATCAGCTAATTTCAGTTCAAGCTTATGGGACTTCCAATTCCATTTCATGCTCCCTCACACATTTCTGCTCCCTTTCTGTCCTCCATTCCAGTCCTCTATCTCTCTACTTCATGTCTGGCTCCCATCTTATTTTCAAGCACACGCCATCTTCCACTTGCCTCTTTCACGGGTTCACATTCATCCTCACACTTTCTGCTCAAAAGACGCTCTTCCTTTTCAATCAATGTGTGAGCTGCTGGTGGGAACCTGCTAGCCAAACTCCCCTCTACACCAACATGTGTTCTGGTCACCCCCTAGCTGCCATGGGTTTGGCATTTGGGCACATACCCTCGCTTTAGAATGCTACAGAATTATAGACTTCACTTGGCACCAAAATATTATAGCGAAGGTGAGATATGTGTATAGCAGAGGTAGGGAGTCTCAGGTCTGGGGACCACAAATGTCTCCAATCCGTTCGGTGTGTCCCTCAGAATTTTCCCCAAGCCACATCCTTCACTGGCTCTGTTTCACATCTCAGCTGTTTTGGCCAGACTGGAATGTGTCCTTGAACTCCAATAATTACTCCTTTTGTCTGGATGAAGGATTGAGAGGGGTGAGTGTGTGTGGAAACTAGCTTGGTGGTTCTCAAAGGACATGGCATGCCACACTAGTGTGGCAGGAAAGGATGGCAAGTGTAGTGGAAGATTCAAAGCAATCAATATTGTATTTTGGGATTGATTCATGTTCCTGTGTAGCTGCATGTTTGTTTGTTTTTTCGGATGTCCCATGGATCATATGATAAAGTACTTGTGTTCTATGTTATAAATCAAGCATTGCTAGGAGTTTTCCCCTCTTTGTTTTCCAATACATTTCTTATTAACAAAAAATTCAATGCAAATTTTTATTCTGAAAGTGGGGCCCAGGAAAAAAAGTTTGAGACCCACTGAAACAGCCTCATGTATAAAGGCAACATGTTGTTGTTCTTGCTCCTTCCATTTTTGCCTGTGGCCCTATCCACTCCTGGCATGTGGCACTTGAAAGTTTGCTCAGAAGGGAATACAGCTCTTGGGCTGAAAAAACATTCCTTACTCCTAGTCCATATTGAGGGAATTCCATAATTTTGGCACCATCACTAAAATAAGAGGCCTCTCTCCAGTAATCACCTGCCTAAGGCTCAGAGAAGGGCCTCTGATAAAGATCTCAATTTTCTGGCAGCTTCACGTGGAGAACTGTCATCTATCTACTGTTCTGTCTATCATCAGGAAATTAGATAGTTTTACTTGTTCGGCTATTTTGCTTTGATTTCTGTTGCTGTCTGGACTAGGCCTCTGTGACAGCATCGCCTTTCTAGTCCACAAGTTGGCTGCAGAAAATTGGTCTATGACCTCATTCGGCTTTTGGAACCACAAACCCTTGACAAGCTGATGAACTGCAGGGAAACTCTTGCTGTATTTTATTCCCTAACTGCTGAAATATTTAACAGCATCTTTATAAATATGTACAAACCTGCCCAGATATAAAGCACGCATACCTTTTACGAAGTGCTGAAGGACGTTTGCTGGGGAAAAGAAGAAGAGGTCAGCCTAAAAACCAGGTCAAATAAAATTGTCTATTATTCTTTTTTTGTTATCAAAAAAACTTTATTGATTAAAACACAATACATCCAATACATTCTCACAATAACATACAATATCATTTTTATCATACATTTCCCATTTTTCCATCCTCACACCCACCACCCACCACCCCTCTGACTTCCCTCCATCACTCTTTCGACTTCCATTATAAGCTATTTGTTCACTATTTGTACAATCATAATTACTATATATTTCTATAATCATCTTTAATTCTTTATATTAATTTATTATTCTACAATTCCTTCATACCTCTTACTCCAAGCATATTAGCACTTCTTTCTTTGAGCAATGTTTCTCCATATACTCTTCATAACATTTCCATTGTTCCTTCAAATTTTGATTTGTTTGGTTTCTTATTGCTGCTGTCAGTTTTGCCATTAACAAATACTCATTTAACTTGCCTATCCACTCATCCTTTGTTGGGACCTGTTGTGTTTTCCATTTAGCTGCTATCACCATTCTGGCGGCCGTGCTAGCATACAAAAATACACTTTTCTTTCCACTTGGTATTTGCTCATCTAATAAACCTAGCAAATATGCCTCCGGTTTCTTTACTATTGATTTTTTCATCATTTTTGTCATTTCTGTATGTACCATTGACCAATTTTTTTTTTATATCCTCGCATAGCCACCAGATGTGCAATAGCGCCCCCACTTCTTTCTTGCATCTCCAACAAAGGTTAGACTTCAATTTATACATGCTCGCAAGTTTCACGGGAGTTAAGTACCACCTATAATGCATCTTAATTTTTTTTTCATTAATATTATATGAAGCCGTGAATTTAATATCCTTTCCCCAAAATTTGTCCCATTGCTCCAGATATATTGTATGCCCAAGATCCTTGGACCATCTTAACATTGTCTCTTTTACTTCCTCCCCCATCAGATCCCACTCTAATAACAGATTATATGCTCCCGATAATACTTTTTTATTAATAAAATTGTCTATTATTATATGTAACTTGGTTTCATCTGTGTAGAGTTCAAAGCTATGCTTGACTGGCACCAAGGCCATTCATATGTTCACCATGGATGATGATCACATTCTCTATCTCACCGCCATCACCTATTAAAGAAAGACTTATTTTCACCTTCAAAAAATGCTAGTTTGCTAGTTCAGTTTTAGCAGTCCTGTCTATATACAACACAGTGCGGTGTGTGAGAAAGACTCCTTGCCCGCAGTTGTCCTGAGAATGATGTACCAGGAGCGAAAAGATTTACAGCTCAATGTGTCCTCTGTACCTAGGAATGCTCCTTTCATTCTCACACCTGCGAGTGCTTGCTATAGAAACTTAATAAAGGGCAAAAATGACAGCTCTTGATTTCCACCCAAAGATAACTCTGAAAACTTCTTAACTGAAGTAAAGCTTAGTAGCAAAAGCCGCTACCTGGCAAGAAAGTTCTTTAAGACTGCTGGACTCACTCACTAAAGGAGGAAGGAGTAAAGAGAGAAGAATTCTTAGAGCAGAGGGATGTATCTGGTGAGCAAATACTACCAGTTACCATTAACTAAAAGTTTGGCTTGAGAGTAACTTAACTGTGCTTGTAAAGGGAGCTTATACTCACTTCAGTTAAATGGTAAAAACTTTCTACTGTTGTCTTCTTCTTTGCCATGCCCCTGTTCACCTACAATGTACTGTTTCTGTACAGTTTTCTTGAAAGAAGGAAATAATCAGGATCTGTACTGGAACCAGTGATATTTGTCTTGATCACAAATAGTCTTCAGTCAGGATAACCAATTTGGTGGCCAGGATTACAAATGGCATAGTATTATTTAGAACCACCCCACCCCCCCAACTGGTATTTTATTGTGGGCGTATTCTGCAACATGCTTTGGACACAATATTAGTGTATTACTGGTGGATCTATTCTGCTTAATTAGTTGTTCTGCCATGCTTCCCCAACTCTATGGCTGACAGATCCAATTGGCTGATGGAACCAATTGGTTTCCAGGCAGCCCTGAGGGATTTCCTGAGTGATATGACGGGCACTTCTGCCCCGGGTGGAACATTTGAATGGCTCGAGCCATTGACACAATTATTCCTGAGTGCCCTCTCCCACTTTGAGAAGCCAGCTTGGCTCGCTGGTATACTCCAGAGCTTAAGGCAATTAGACAAGCTGAGAGATGGCTTGAACATAAGTGGAGGAAAACTCCAGTTGGATGCAGTTGAAAACTAGTTGAGGGCTCATAATAGAGCCTACCCAGTAGCAGTGAAGGAAGCAAAGTCTGCCTCCATTGCACCCTCATTATGCCATCCAGCAGAACTTTTCTGGGTGGTATGGAGCTTTTTACAGTCTGGCCTGGAGAATGTAGCAGAACTGATGGCAGCTTGCTGTGACTTCTTTGCAAAGCATTCTGAGAATAAACTCACTTGCATCCACTGGGGTGATGACTCTGCTATTGCAACAGATGAATCTCAGAGGGTCTCCAGAGCATTGCCTGGTCTTGTTGTGTTGGATGGGTTTCAGTTGGTAAGGCTAGAGAATATGGACAAGGTGTTTGGATTAGTCAGGGAGACTCTTTGCTCTCTGGACCCTTGACCCTCCTGGCTGATAAAAACTATCAAGAAGAGGAGAGCTGGCTGGGGCCAGGGAGGTGATTAATGCCTTCTTGCGAAAAGGGGTGGTTGCTGCTTGGTTGAAGGAGGCAGTGGTAAAACCACTCCTTAAGTAACCCTCACTGGATTTGAAAAATCCCTCTCACAGTTACTTTCAGTTTAATATTTCCATTTAGAAAGTTCTAAATAGGTAGTATATCAGGATTTTGTTCTTGTCCTTATTTTTTAAAATTAAAAACCCCATAGTTGCTAACATATTAAGAACCATTCTGCCCTATCTCTCTATTTATTTTGGTGGTGTAGGCCTTCATTATTGTGATTTCAGAATTTAGTAAGAATACAGTAAAAAATCGGATGATTCTTTTCTCTTCAGGACAATATAAGTGCAGCATCAATGCAACCCCAAAGGGAAAGAAATAATGGGCACAATCCATCATCCCACATGTTCAACTGTTTGTATGTGCCCAAGATTTTCACAAGACCAATAGCCACATGGATATGATCACAAAGACGCTCCAAAATCACTTCATGGTATAATAGAAATGGGTCATGTGAATAAGCTTTAAAAGGCCGTTTACTGAAAATGCTTGCATGAGAAAAAAAAGATAACTGGTATGAAGGTGGCTTTGCTATAATGGTACCATGAAAATGATAGCTGATTGCTCAGAGCATCATCTCATATTTTGGCATTGTAAACAACGAACGCCAGAAGGGTGAAAACAAGCCTGATACAACATACTATTCATTTAGAGGCCGTTTAATGTCTTGTTTCACTAATTCAAAAGCAAATGCTTTGTTTAACTATTCATAAATATAAGGTAATTGTTGTGTTTTGCATTAAAATGGATTTCAAGTAAAATACAACTCAAAACGTGGCCGTCAAGTGAACATCCCACTAAATCTGTATATTGCAGCAAGTAACCTTATGGAAAAGTATTAGTTCTTTGTCAGTCAAAATCTATAGATTTCTATTTATTTTTATAAAAACAAAGAACATTATATCTCCACAGCTGCAAGAATTCATATAAGCAGTAACTTTCACTGAGCTTTACAACACAGGAGATATATGAAGATGTGATTTATTTTATATGTATATGATTATATAATTATCATATCTTATATAACTCTTATGAACATTTACAATTATTAAGTAATTGACGTTATATGTTTCTCAATTGACGTTATATGTTTCTCAATTGACGTTATATGTTTCTCATCTCCTTATATTATCAGTATATTATAATTTAGAATCAAACATATATACTGAACTCAATATATTCATGGAACAATCAGGTTTCCTAATTGTGTGTAATGGACCCTGCAACCTGCATCTGTCATCCTGATCCAGCTGTGGGTCATATGGCTCAGGCTTAGGAGCATGCATCCCTATTTTTATAAGTATTGTTAGAAAATACACAGTAGTTCCCTATCAATGGCTTAGGTAAAGGAGCAGAAGCAAGTGGCCGGCGGGGTGGTGGTCCCCACTTGGCCTCTGGTCACCTGCATCACTGCTACATACCAGGATGGAGAGACAGAGAGGGGGGTGAGACAACAGTGAGGTTGGCACAGGGCAACTGCACCGTGGGAGAAGTGGTTTGGTTTTGTCAGTGTGTTTGTATCATGCCATTCTCATTACCACCTCGCTTCTCCCCCTCAACATCCCAGTATGCAACAATGACATGATCAACCAGAGGTGAGGTGAACCCCCATGCCACTTGTTATGTATTCAGTGGTCTGTGTTTGCAGGAGCTTGAGTCTGGACTAAGGATCTGAGCCCCTGTGTTCTGATTCAATACACAATATCCAATCACAGAGCATTTCAGGATTTGGGCCTCTGAGTCATGATTCGCAGATTGGAAGTTTAGACAGCCAATCAGCTTGGGAGTGGGAATGGCCCAGGCCTTCAGAAATGTATATAAGCAGTTGCTTTGCTCCTGTTGTCCAGTTCTGTTAATTCAATAAAGGTTCTTGCTGTTGTCACTGTGTCTTGCCTTGTGGGAACCCACCTACACTTCACTACTCTCTATTGAGTAGAAGACTGGATTTGGTTTGCCCCGTACCAGTCTCATTTGAACTGATCATTGTGATGGACACACCTCCCCCCATCCCAACTAGACACTATGACCTGGTTTGCATGTCACACTAAGCCAAATAATGAATTACTAGGACCTGTGGTCTTTTTACTCCCGTGCCACTGTAGCCAATGTTTTTTCTTGTGGTTAGTGTGGAGACAGCTTAGCCACAAGTTTTGGTTTGGACATCATTCAGTATGGGGTGGGAGTAAAGAAGGCTTCCTTTCTAGGAGCCCACACCCCCATGCAATAGTTTGGCACATTGTGATGTGCAAACCTGGCTCAAAGACACATCTTTTCTTTTCTGATTCTACACATCTTTTCTTTTCTGATTCTACTTCCTCAAAATCCACTTTGCTGTTCAATCAACTATAAGACTCTTCCTGAATAAATGTTCATTATATTGTGAAGGAGGTGTTGGGAATCCATTCTGCAATGGCAGACCATTTTGCTATTTCAAAACTGTTGAATAAACAACAACAAAATTCTCTATCAAATAGCTATCAAATATTTAAGTGCTATCCAAGAATAGATGGAGAACAGTTATCTCCAGTATACAGGGAAATATACCATCGTGGGCATCTTTGCTGCAGCCACAATTCCATGTATTTTAGAGCTGTTCCACTGAGTTTCAGGGCACTTTAACTTGAAAGTGCAGATGAGCAATGGGATATGGGAAGTGGTCTGGGAAAACATTTGCATTTGGGTCCTCAGGTATTGTCCTCGACTGTGGCTGAGGAAAGATGATATATAGAAAAGTTTAGAAAATATTTTGAATCCACTCTTCCCCTTCCCCTATCTTTCACACATGACAGCGGAGATTTAAAGCTTCCACTCGTAGTTTGTGGCATTCTGTAGTTTCTCATTGTGTCTGAATAAAAGAAATTGTAGTGTAAGCAGATCATTGTTAACCACCATTTTCCATATGCAGTTTGCTCCTAGTGTATGAAGGAGGAGGAAGAAAGACAGAAAATGTACAATTCCAAAATTCACTATGGTGTTTTCCTTTCACAACTACCATATTGGCCCGAAAATAAGCCGCACCTTTAAAATTCAAGGGGGGGGGAGAGAAAAAAAAATACACGAATATAAGCCACTCCCTTAAAATTCCCCAGGCACTCACACCCATAAATGGCAAATGTAGAAGAAAATCCTACAGCAATGTCCTAAAATCCAATTTTTGTAAGGTCGCGAATTTAAGCCACACTTTAACTTTGCACGGTCGAAATTTGGGGGGGAAGTGTGGTTTATATTTGGGCAAATACAGTAACAATGACCTGTTGTGATATCTAAATGCAGACATTGCATATAGACAGGGGTCAGCAAACTGTTTCAGTAGGGGGCTGGTCCACTGTCCCTCAGACCTTGTCAGGGAGTGGACTATATTTTTTGGGGGGGGGGGAATGAAAAAGATCCTATGCCCCCCAAATAACCCAGAGATGCATTTTAAACAAAAGGACACATTCTACTCATGTAAAAACACACTGATTCCTGGACTGTCCGCAGGCTGGATTTAGAAGGTGATTGGGCCGGATTCGGCCCCAGGGCCTTAGTTTGCCTACCCATGCATATAGCCTATGGGTTTTTCAAATATATGATTCTGTAATTCATTCCATTGTTTATGCAAATGCTTGTGGATGCAAATGACCTGGAAACCACAAGTGACCTGGTTCCACAACAGAGGCAAAGGCTTTTCTTGTCGCCAACTTACACTGTAGTGACACTATGTTCAGACCCTTAGTATTTCTAATGGATGGGGTGACTTTTTGGGAATGATATTCACTCTCCTTTAACATTGCACCAATCTGCAACATGCCCTCAACCTCCCAATCAACTTCTAGTAATGCATTCGTGAATATTATAATGTGTTGTTAACTGTTTAATAGAAGGATTGCAATCTGCTTTCCCCCCTAGCAATTTCCTTCTCGGCACCTAAACAGAGCAGGTATAGCAAAAGGTTCTCTTCTGTACTGTGAACAAATAGCTCTGTGCCAGCGCTGCTGCCAATACAGTTGCATAATCAAAAAATCAGTCCAAGATTACTTGCACCAAATGGCATGCTTTAAATTAGTGTGGGTTGTTAAAACCAATCAGTATAGTCACCGCTTCTTGGACTGTTTAACGTTCCACATGTTCTGTTTCTCAAATTACTTGGTCCCTGAACAGACTGTAGTGAGCCCCGGGGGAAATAAACCATTACCTTAATTTGTATGTAACTTACGATCTTTTAAAGCCCACTATCTGGTATAAGATTGACACATATTTAAAGATAAGCATTACATACAGTTCAACTGCTTCTAGAGCTGTAGCATTAAATAAGTGAATGCCAACTTTATTATGTTCCTACTGCTAGTTTCATTTCTTCAACATATTAACAAAGAGGGGTGGGGGTGTTTAAAGGCCTTCCCTTATGTTCCTTTTTTTGGTGGGGGTATTGTGCTTAAATGTGAAATTAAATTGTGTTAACACTTGAAGCTTTTAACTACGGAATGATCTTTCACAAATTTCCACATTCCTCATATATGATTCTTTAATTTGTTTGTTTCATTTGTAAACTCATTTATAGGTGCGGCGGCAACATATAAAAGTGCGGGAGATGAAATAGTTAAACCGGTTACCCAATGAGAACCCAGAGGGGGTGGAGTCAGAGGGACTATAAAACCAGCTCTGGGAGGGGTGAAAGAGTTAGTTGAGGGAGTTGAGAGTTCAGTTGTCAGTTGGGAGTTTGAGTTCGTCGGTTGGAGTGGGAGTGAGTTGGGAAAGAGTCGATAGACAGGACGAGTTAGTGTAGCAGAATAAGCTGAGTCAGGAACAGTTAGGAGCAAGGAATATAAGTAAAGCAGAAAGGTGGTTTAGGGAGTGATAGCAGGGAAAGGAAGTTACAAGTCTGGATAGGCACTTCATGATTGTAATTAACTGAGAACGTTTATGAAACCACACGCTTGTTCAACTACAATAAATAAACAGAAGTTTTATGTTTCAATTTAACCCTGACTGGACTCAGTATTGTACCAGGTAGGGCCTGGTTGGTGGCAGCGAGAGATAGAGTGGTGGTACAGGGATCAATAGATGGTGAAATGTCCGGGGACCCTGTGCGATCGCCACAATAGGCAATGCAAAACAAGAAAGAGTACCAACCCCCAAACTTTCCTATGCACGATTTAATATAAAAGTTTGTACAGCTTATCACAATGAGAGAGAGAGAGAGAGAGAGAGAGAGAGAGAGAATTAAATTACTTGACTAGTATTTTGCACAGGGAATGCACATTTAATGGGCCAAAATCAAGTCTGCATAGCCATTTATATCTGAACAGAGTGTTGATGGATTGCTTTTCATGACAGGTTGCTTTTCATGAATTGCCTCCACACGTCATGGTGATTCCCATCTCCATCCCCATCGTTCAGCCTGGACACTGATGTCCAGCTCTGAGGGCCTTCTGGTGGTTCCCTCCCTGCAAGAAGTGAAGCTATAGGGAACCAGGCAGAGGTCCTTCTTGGGAGTGGCACCCTCCCTGTGGAACGCCCTCCCATCAGATGTCAAGGGACTAAACAGCTACCAGACTTTTAGAAGATATCTGAAGGCAGCCCTGTTTAGGGAAGTTTTTAATGTTCAATGTTTTATTGTGTTTTTAATATTTTGTTTTGAGCTCCCCAGAGTGGCTGGGGAAACCCAGCCACATGGGCAGGGTAGAAATATATTATTATTATTATTATTATTATTATTATTATTACTACTACTACTACTACTACTACTACTACTACCCTGCCCATGAGGTTTCTTCACAACTGCCACACACAATGTACAATGATGTTTGCTGCTAAGACCAACCTATGCATTCTGGAACTGCCTCCATGTCATGAAATAGAAACCCTGTATTTTGACTGATCTTGGTAATACTGTATATGAGACAAGCTATAGTCTCAATGAGAGGGGGAGGGGCAAACATGTGACCTTCTTCTTCTTCTTCTTCTTCTTCTTCTTCTTCTTCTTCTTCTGGGACAGCATCTGAAAGTAGTGCAGTTTCCTCCACTCTTGCCCTTCATTAACTCTCTTTTTTATCCATTCATAAATTGAATTTCATGTATTTATTTAATTTATATGGCTTCTGGAGAGTTTGCAACTTATGAAATCAACACACAATTAAAATGCACATAAGAGTTCCATTGGAGAAATAAAACATCCTTAATTAAAATATACAATTAAGCAATCAATTAAAAAGCATCACAGTTGAAAGTTTTTCTTTTCTTTTCTTTAAAGCAATAGTTAAAGTAATAACATCAGAAATTATGTTCAAGGGAATGCTTGTCTAAACACGTGAGTCTTTGGAAGGCTGTGGAATGCCTCTGGTATTTCAGCAGGGATTGCTTTCCGCAACATCGGTGCTGCTGGTGAGAAAGTCTGCCTCCAGGTTATCACTAGCCGATAATCATCAGGCTATGGCAAAACTCTCCGTTTCCAACCAGCTGATCATAGTGCCCTTGCCGATCAGTGAATAATGGTCTCACAGCTGGTTAAGTTGAAGTTGTTGGTTTTTAGCTAATTTATAGCCTGATGTGCAGAATGTGTTAATAGAACTTCAGTACAGAAAACATTGGGGACCAGTCCAAAGGTACTAAACATTTTTTTTAATGAAATCATTCACAAGGCAATGCATTTCAAGAATGAGGAAAGAGCTGCAGAAGGGAACATATCTCCTTGCAACAGTATCTAGAATTCCCTGGTAGAGAATGATATAGGTTTGAAATGTGTGACATAATCGAACAATTTCATTAAAGATATCTTTATAGCAGCTCTGAGACTGCTCCTTTTGTTTTCTGCAGTGTGATCATGCGGAGGCACACACTGATACATGCGCCAGAATATTTCCGCTATCCAGGGAAAGGAGGGGCAGCATCTCATCTCGTCCACCTCTGATGGAATTGCAATATTTGCATGACATTAGGGAAACGGTACAGGAGATTAGGAGTTATCTTCCCAGCACTGTGGAGCTCAGTACATGGGCTGAAATTATATAGAGAGGTGGGGAACTGAGTTCAAAAATAATCAAAGAAGCCGAATGGTGACTCACTACTAAAGAGGAAATTGAAGAGGAATAATGTAACACCTGCCCTTTTCAGAGAATGGTTGGGTTAACATACTGCAGGAGTCCTGGCCAACATCAGCCTGACTGTAGGATTTTCAACAGTAACATTAACTCCAGTTATCAGTGAACTTTGATCCTGTGGGCATGATCCAGCCAAAGTGAAAAAAGGTGTTTATTTCAAGGTTGAGAGGTTTATTAGCAAGCTTCTCTGTGGTATGGTCTTTTAAGCATGGTTATAGTTCCCCTTTATATTATATTACTACTTTATACAGGTTTTAAGACTGAATTGCTTTTGTGAAATGTGTGTGTGTGTGTGTGTGTGTGTGTGTGAAGGACTGCCTTGAGAGTGCTGAATATGTCTTTCCCACTAATGCAAGGCAGGCTGATATCAAGAGATTTCAGGACATCTTACTCTTAAGTTGAGAGTTAATCCACAGAGGAAACTTTTATCACTCCTCAAAAAGGTATCCAATATTTTTTTTCATTTAAATTCCAGTTTGTTGGCACTCAAAGGCTTGCTGTCATTTCTTTCAATCCATGCAGATTGCCAATATATGTAGCATTGCAAGAAACGTATGTCACAGAGAAAAACCATGTAATTCATTCTCCCATTAGATTTAAAGGGATACTTCCCAAACAGTCAGCTGTTGTTGTTTTTCTGAATGCCTTGACAAGTTATTTGAATTTTGCAGCTATGAACTGCTATATAGGAGCTAATTTAAAGGTGTAGCGGCGCAGTAGGTCTGGGCAGAGTAATGCAGCTTGGGGATTAGCACGCCAGCATGTAAATTTCCCTGTGCATAAAAAGGCTGTACAGCAAGCCAAGTCTAAATACTCTCCTTCAACATGTGAAGTTTCCCTGGGTAAAGAGAAAACTGACATGGAGTGCTGTCTTCTCCTTCTATATGAGCCCCACCTGTACTATGAGACCACCTCATAATTCTGGCTATGCGATGTGCACCTTTAAATCTTTACACTAGATTCTGGTCAACACCCAGATTGTGTGCAGATTCTTCATCCTTGCCTCCAGAACCCTGTAAGTCCATGCAGTGCCTCATCTCTCATCTTCATTGAGTTAAAATCAATGAAGGGAGGAGGAAAATAATGGTTAGTTGCAAGGCTGTTAGATTGTATTTTTGAGCCTCTCAGTTCCTCATTATTCCACTCTTAAATTCAGCACTCCGCATTTCTCTATATTTGTATTTTTTTTAAAGCCTCATGAAATTTTTCACCATTATTTTAGTGAGAATTTCTACTAATAAGTACATTTTTCTATGAAGTTTTGAAAAATATGTGCATTTTCGCAAGCATTTCCCCATAATATAATGCATTTGTGTGCTACTTTCACTAATGCATATGCATTTAGATGCACATTTTAGCCTAGTATGTACATTTTTGTACACATTACTAGCCTGGAGAACTACATTGCAAAATTCAGAGATGTGTGGGTTTTGAAGGAACACTGTGTTTCAGCTCATGTATTGCTTAAGAAAGTGTGAATTGGGTAGAGTCACCTTTAAATGTGAACTGAATTGAATTTCTCTGCCATCCCTGTCATTTCCTTCCATTTCCTCTGTTATATGCCTTATGTAGCTTTCAAAACCTCTCTGAGCAGAGACCTGTCTTCTCATACTTTGTAAAACTTACTTTCCTTCCTTCCTTCCTTCCTTCCTTCCTTCCTTCCTTCCAATAGGACCAGGATTTTTTCTTTAGTGGCATCCCCATTAAGGAACTCGCACCTTGAAAAAAACCACAAAGCAAGCTCAGTATTTAACTTTAGAAGGCTAAATGCACTCTTATTCCAGCAAGCCTTTAGGGAATCATGCTATTTTTGTTGATAGTTATTTTTATATTTTGGTCTCCTGGATAAGTTTATATGTTTCACACTGTTGCATATTTTTTTAACATGATATAAATAGAAACTTGTATTTATATTGTTTTTATTGTTCTTTTCCAACGTTTAGCTAGCTGCCATGTTTGTTTTAAAAACAAAACAAACAAACGTTATAAGGTATAACATGCCAGAAACTGAACAAGTGAATCAGCTCTAAGTCATTGGCTATATTCTTGTTCGAATTCCTTAGCATTTATAATTCAGCCAGACAGAGGAAGTGGTGTATTGCAGGCAAGTCCACAAATCAAAAGAGTGCCTCTGTTTCTTGAAGGGCATGTCTGGAACTACCTGTATGACTTTATTCTCTCAACCTATCCATATAGCAATTACTTTGGGGATCATATCCACCCATTGACTCCCACAGCCCATGCAAATCAGAGGTTTGGATTGCTCTTGGTCCGTAACATGTCCTTATATGGTTAGTCTGGATGACTGCAGAACCACCAAAATATTACCCAGTACACACGACCATTTCTAGCAACAGGCACAGAGGAGTTATAGAGTATTACTTGAATAAGAAGCCCTACATTTTCCACTGCGAGAGGCAGTGAAGGATAGGCATGCCTGGCGTGCTCTGGTCCATGGGGTCACGAAGAGTCGGACACGACTGAACGACTGAACAACAACAAACATTTTCCAGGTAAATTTCCCATGTTTTCACCTGGCAACTCACCCATTTAAGTGGCTTCAGCATACACAACATACCTGTAATCAAGTGTAAGATAATGACTAGAATCTAAAGAAGTCCATGCTAAGAGAGACTCAGAGGCAGCATCACAGCTTAGCTTTGGACACTAGGACTCAGCTATACAGCTGCAAACAAAACGTTTTAAATGTGTTGTAAAGTGCAATATACAAATGTGATACTAGATGGCGAGAGTGAGCTATGCCAAATTCAATGTATTTTTCAAAGCGTTTAAAAAAAAGTGTTTTCGCAGCGTTGTTTTTTTTATATGTGTGTAGATTCCACCTAGGTGAAGACTTTTTTATTATACAAAGGTCCTGTTGTTTTTTTTATATGTGTGTAGATTCCACCTAGGTGAAGACTTTTTTATTATACAAAGGTCCTGTTATACAAAGGGAAATTTTTAATCTGTGATATTTTAATGTATTTTAATATTTGTTGGAAGCCGCCCAGAGTGGCTGGGGAAATCCAGCCAGATGGGCGGAGTACAAATAAATTATTATTATTGTTGTTGTTGTTGTTGTTGTTGTTGTTGTTGTTGTTATTTAAACATGGCTTATTTGGGTACTTGCTGTGTGGCTCTATTTTGATACCATGTGTGTTATTAGACACACCTCCACTGCACATTAAGGCAGCCGGCTAGCTTAGAGGGCACAGGGCTGGCCACAGGGCACACAGCTCAGTCTGCTCCCCACCCCCTTCAGTATCTGTTGCCTGAAGTGGCTGCCTAACTCTGCCTTGGATGGTTAGTAAAGATGTGGGGGAAATTAAAATGTGAACCCCCCCCCTGATTCATACAAACACACCTATCCTTCAAAATCT
This sequence comes from Lacerta agilis, assembly GCF_009819535.1. Classification (NCBI taxonomy): domain Eukaryota; kingdom Metazoa; phylum Chordata; class Lepidosauria; order Squamata; family Lacertidae; genus Lacerta; species Lacerta agilis. Next base: position 59,074,691 of record NC_046318.1, on the reverse strand, counting down.
GCACTTTTGTGATGCAGTCCTCCAGCCAAAGTAATATGCTAAAGGCATGCATGCATTAAAATGTGTATGAAAATGTCATACCAAAAATACATTTTATTTGGGTGGGTGGGTGAATCTGGGGGGGGGGGATGTGTATATTTGGCAAAATTGCATTAAAAAAACATGTATGAGAAATGAGCATTAAAATGCTGGTAGTTTTCAAGACTTTAAAAAATGCAAAGTGATGCAGAAATGTGATTAAATGAACTTAAGAATGGAGAGATAAGAAAATGAAACTAACAGATTCATCCGCCCCTAGTGATTAGTGCATTTTATCAATAAACAAGCACATTTCCTTGAGTTCCAGTGGGGCTTTGGCTTTGTGGCTGGCCAAACAGCACCTGCCATTTTAAATGGCAAACTGCTGTAGAAATTCGGGGTGGGGGGTTCAAATAGCTGCTGCTTTTGAACAGGAGATCTGTTCTTTTCTTATTCCAAACCCTCTGGGTGTGCATAACCACTTGGGGAGTACCTAAATTAGCTCTTTGGATCCCGTCTGAAGCCTGTAGCAGGCAAAATCTCTGCTTTTTCTCAGAGACTCATATAAAGAATGAATATTTGCTCATTGCCCATATAGTGGTGGGCTGTCTCCTTTGTAATTTGCCAGGCTATTAGCTACATTTCATGCTTTAAAACATTTCTTGAGGATTGAAAACCCCTACAAGAATGAAGTGTTCCTTCCAATTAATCCATGCAAGCTGTTAATATGGGAGAGTTGCAATAGCACATGTTCACTGCAGGACAAATGTCTGCTTGTTTGCCTTCTCCAATCCACAGCTGAAGATGAAAAGGAATCTTTGAAATGAGCAATCACCTTTGATATGGCCAGCACACCCCTAACTGCAAATTAGAATGAAATTCTTGGATCAGGGACTTAATTAAAAAAATTCTTGCACTTAGTAAATATATAAGGGTGGTTAAATTAGAATTGCGGCACAGTGCCTCTCATATTAAAAACGATGTGACTTCTTCAAGACACACATGCCCAGGGCTTGATAAAGAATATAAATGAAGAGTTCTGTATTAACCTAGGGTAGAGTAGGGATGTAGGATGTTGTCAAATTCCATCACAATGTGGATCTGTTGAAGAAAGCTCCCCCCTTTTGACTAAACATATACATAGACCATGGCTGCAATCCAAACACACTCACTGTCCATAAAGGGAAAACACACCCTTCCCAAAAAAAGATAGGTCTGCATAAAATGTACATAGACTAATTTATTTGTATATGCAAACTTATAAGTAATTACTATAATTTAAATAGAAAAACAATATATTTCAGAGCTCTGGGAGAGAGATGGTGATCAAATGAGCCTGTTCCCCAAGTGTTCTCTGTTGATGGTGAACTTCAAGGCCCCTGTTCTCCATTCTTATCATTCTTTTTCTTTTAAACAAACTTGAAACGGCTGAGGATACCTTGAAACAGAAGACTGTCTTCTGTAAAGCAAGACACATGGCCACCTTTGCTACATCTCAGTCCAGAAGTGCAGTTAGAGATTGGCCAAAGAAACCAATTGGTCCCTGGTTCTAAGTTTCCATCCCTTCCTGTTGTTTAGAGATTTGCTTTAAATAGCATAGCCAGCTGAATTAGACCTCTTGCTTTCTTCCCCTCTTCCCCCCCTTTTTTCCTTAGATGAATCCTTTTTTTTTTTTTTGCTATCCTATCCTATTCAATTGCTTATTGGATGTTTCTGTTTCCTCCTTTCAGGACATGTAGGATAAGATGGCCTGGAGGCGCACTGCACTGTCTTGGGGCTCTGACATTTTCACCTTCATTTTCCCCACTAATATTTGAACCCAAGTCCCATAGTTCCTTCCAAAATAAGGGGCTGAGGAGGGAACATGGGATTACATGAATAAATCTGTCTTCACTAAATCTGTAAATTACTGTGTTGCTTTATCACACTTTCACAGAATACAGGGGAGACCCAGAGAGAATGAATTATCATTGCTTCAAATGAATGGAACCATGGCAAATGGCAAAAACAAAATTATGTCTGCAGATTATGTCTCGCTGATACTTCATTAGAAGAAAAAGTCTATAGTAGCACAACTGGAAATAAACAATCTGCAGACATCATTATCGTTCAGTGACATTAATGCTTACAACTCATGGCCATAACACTTGAGACTGGGAGCCTGATCTCAGCATGCGTTGCCTTCTTATATATTAATGAATATTGCTAGAATCCATAAGTAGTTTCATAACTCTAATACAACTTTGGCTCCGTTATATAACTCAGTGATCAGCACGGTTATTACATTTCTTGTTGGATGACAAATTAGAACCGGCAAAGAAGAAATAAAATTAACGTCAACCTTCTTTAGTCCTGCTTTAACCTGCATCAACCTGCTTTAGACCTTCGGCAAACTATACAGTGTTTTAATTGTATATGATGCAGAACAATAAATATTAAAATGCTACACGCATGAACTTGCACTGTGTCGCTTCTGTTGCAAATGCACAGGGACACTGCAAGAAGGGGGTGTTCCCTCTGGGTGGCCTTCCTTCACTCTCAGGGCTCCTCTTTGTTTGGGTAGGGGGAGCACTGAGCACACAGAGACATATTAACTACACACAGACACCCAAATTCTGATCTGTAGCTGTGATCTATAACAACAGGTACTTCATAAATGGTGATTTTACTGAAATTTTATTCCAGCATATTTCTGTTCCACTGTGTTTGAGGACTAAAGTTTAGAGTTTCATATTTTTTTACACGTATAAAGGTTTTGAGGTATTTGTGTTTACAGCCAGTGCTCATTTTGATGATGCACTGGAAATAATCTAGTTTTCCCTCTAATAACCTCTTATGAAGAGATATTAGCATCCCGTTCTTTCCAGAGAATGTTAAGGCTTGATTTAAATAGTCCTATTAGTTTTAATTGCCGGAAGAAATATCAACAACCTCAGATATGCTGATGATACAACCTTGATGGCAGAAAGTGAGGAGGAATTAAAGAACCTTTTAATGAGGGTGAAAGAGGAGAGCGCAAAATATAGTCTGAAGCTCAACATCAAAAAAACTAAGATCATGGCCACTAGTCCCATCACCTCCTGCCAAATGGAAGGGGAAGAAATGGAGGCAGTGAGAGATTTCACTTTCTTAGGCTCCATGATCACTGCAGATGGTGACAGCAGTCACGAAATTAGAAGACGCCTGCTTCTTGGGAGAAAAGCAATGACAAACCTAGACAGCATCTTAAAAAGCAAAGACATCACCTTGCCGACAAAGGTCCGTATAGTTAAAGCTATGGTTTTCCCAGTAGTAATGTATGGAAGTGAGAGCTGGACCATAAAGAAGGCTGATCGCCGAAGAATTGATGCTTTTGAATTATGGTGGTGGAGGAGACTCTTGAGAGTCCCATGGACTGCAAGAAGATCAAACCTATCCATTCTCAAAGAAATGAGCCCTGAGTGCTCACTAGAAGGACAGATCCTGAAGTTGAGGCTCCAATACTTTGGCCACCTCATGAGAAGAGAATACTCCCAGGAAAAGACCCTGATGTTGGGAAAGATGGAGGGCACAAGGAGAAGGGGACGACAGAGGATGAGATGGTTGGACGGTGTTCTCGAAGCTACTAACATGAGTTTGGCCAAACTGCGGGAGGCAGTGGAGGTTGGGGTGCCTGGCGTGCTCTGGTCCATGGGGTCACGAAGAGTCGGACACGACTGAATGACTGAAGAACAAAATTTGTTTTAATGGTTGTGAGTTGTTGATTGTGAGTGGGGGTTTTTGTACCCTTTTATGAATAATGGGGAAAATGGCTAAGACAAAGGAGAAAACTTATTTGAATAACTTTGGTCATTTTAACAGAGCAAAAAACATTAATGACAGACAGATCCATTGAAACATTTCAAAATAGACGGTACTTTATAAAACACAAAATTGAAATATTGTAATAGATTTAGTTTTTTTTAAAAAATAAGTTTTTATTAAGCTTTCCAATGGAAATACAGTTTCCATTTTTTTTATCCTTTGAAATCCTGTTTTCTGTTTCAGTATAATTGCTTGAACATCAGCTGAGCTATGTCTTCACTAATTTTTCTTTTGATTTAATTTGACATGTCGGGAGCCTGATCTCAACATGTGTTACCTTGTAATATATTAACGAATGTCGCTAGAATCTATAAGCAGTTTCATAATTCTAATACAGCCTTCACTACATTATAGAACACAAGCACCAGCACAATTATTACATTTCAAGTTGGATGATAAATTAGAACTGACAAAGTAGAAAGAAAATTAACAAACTTTGAAATGGAAGCATGTTCACCCTAATGGATTAATCTTTACATTCACCTGCCACCTTCTGCTTTTGGTAATAATTGGGAAGGAGTAAATTGCAAGGTGCCTTGGGAAGGGAAGGGAAGATAGGTGACAAATTCATCCTAATATTCATCTGATATTTCCATAAAATACAAGTAGAATGTTTCTATAACCTTCAGATCTTTATTTCTAGTAGTATTTTATATGGAATTTGCAGTGGGCTGCAGGGAGCAAATGTGGAAGGCTGGAGACCCTGCAGGGCTTGACCCTGATATTGTTTCACCAGCACTGTGGATATGGGAGGTGGCAACTAGGAATGAGTGACATACCAAGTTGCAGCGACTGCTGTATAAACAAAACAGAAGGTCCAAGTAAGGAGAAGGTAGTGAAGAGTGGAAACTGGGAGTCTGTGTTGTGAAAAGTGTTGAAGGATCAATGCAAGCTTAGTCTCCCAGGGAAGGGGGAAGTTAGTTATGAAACTCGAAGGCAGATTTATTTAGCTGAGGGGTGTGCATCTTGAATACGTTCACCACCCCCTGTGCCAGTGTTGAGGCTGGAAGATACTCAGCTCTCTCACAGGTAAGGATGAGGGATAAATTCAATTCAGTTTGCATTTAAAGGCATATATACCTAATTCACACTTTTTGGAAAAAAATAAATTTAAACCCAAACACAGAAATTCACACTTCGTTGAATTTTGCAATGCAGCTCTCAAGCCCAAGTAACATGAACAAAAGGGCATGCAGTAAAGTCTGCATGTAAAAGCATATATGAATGAAAATAATATACAAAATATATTATATTGGGGGGATGTATATAACACATGTACAGTTGGAGAACTTCATGCAAAAATGCTGACAAATTATCTTGAGAACTTTTTTTAATAAAAAAAATCAAACCGATATGTAAATGTGGCAACCTGAATTTAAGACTGGAAAAATAAGAAACTGAGAGGAAGCAAAATTGGCATATTTGGTCATGTACATGGAAAGCCTACAAACAGATTGCAGGGGTGGTAAATAGGCTGTGCATATTACTGGAAATTTCTGATAAGCTATCTGGAGATTTGGAGAAGGACCAGCCTTTACATGCAGAAAGTCCCAGATCTCTGGCACCTCCAATTAGCAGGATTGAGAAAGACTTCAAGCTTCATGTTGAGTTTGATGAATGAAAATAAAAGAGTGTTTCTTTACGTGACAACAGCGGCTAGAATGCTAATAGCAAAATACTGGAAAAGTGAATTAATACCAACAAAAGATGAGTGGCAATTAAAGTTGTGTGAGTACCTCAAACTAGCCAAAATGACAGAACTAATAAGAGATCACTCAGGCGACAAGGTAAAAAAGGAACTAACTGACAAAATATGGTTCCAAAAACAATACTTGGTTGTGCTTAGATTAATCTCACAGATATAATGGGGGAAAACTGATTTTAATAAATGAATACAGAATATCTGACACTTAAGAGAAGTGTTGAAGCCGCAAAGAGATAGAGGGAAGTCAACTAACATAGCAGGGATTCAAACTAGTTTTCCAGAACAGAAAGAAAGTGACTGTAAAGAAAGAAAGCAAGACAAGAAGGATTACAAATGTAATTTCTTTCTGAGAACCTGACGTATAGAATATTTAAATTATTGTTTGTATTGAGTTTGATGGACAAATAGAAGGGGTGCCAAGTAGCCAAAATCACTTAAAAAAGGAAGAAATGCTTCCCTCAAACAGAGGGCATTAGAGGACACGGATTTGCATAATATTTGCATATGCCAATTCATATGTATATATCCAAATATATTAATTTGCCTGTAATTTAAATAGAAATACAATGCATCTTGCCACATTGGGACCAGGTGTCTTCACAGTCTGTGTGTCTCTGTGTTTTTGGACTACAGCTCCCATCAACTCTGACCATTGGCCATGCTGGCTGGGGCTGATGGGTGCCAGGGTCCATCTGCAACCCTCCCCAGCATCTAGTTTAAATTTACTTTTCAGCTGTGTCCTAAGGCTCTTAAAGCCACTGTGCATTATTTTCTTTGCTCATCTGCAAATCAACCATTCGTCCTGGGACTGCAATGAGTAAAATTATGTAGACATGTTTATGGCTTAATTATCCTCCAGACAGTGTGCTGCTTCACTAGGTCTAATCGTGCAGAATCCTGTCTAGATGATGTAGTATTTACCTTTCCTAACAGATTTAGGAAAAGTTACTGCATGGCCAGTGAAGGAGTAACAAAGCAGACAGGTTTCAAAACATGAAGCAAATTGCTAGGCAAAGGTTGTAAACTGTAGCTTGATGAATTTTTACAGACTATTAAGTCTGGGGTAACGTTATATTTACGCATAATTAAATGTGCATATAAATGGGTGCTCCTGCCATTTTATCATCCACACTCTCACACTGCTATAATTTAATGTGTCTTTATTAATATCTTAAAGGTAAGAGAAAGACTAACAGCCTCATTCTAAGAGCTGCTGTTTTAGCAAATAAATATACAGGATGGGGCTCATTGATACTAATACAGGTAGGGGCTTTCATACCACTAAGGAAATTTTAGCTCACCAAACACCCTGCCAGTCCACCTTGTATTCATTGGCTCTGCTCAGAGGTAAGCAGGGAGTGTATCTGTATGACCTTGCTGTGGAATTAATTGGTTGCTGATGAATTGGACCTGTCCGATGATTTTGCCTACCTCATGGCAACTGCTATAGCTTTTGGCAGAAAAAAAGGATTGGGTTAGATCCTTAGTCTAAGCTGAGGGGAGTTGGGTGCCCCTTCCCCTGATCCAGGATCAAATTCAGGATACCCCAGTAATGGGGTGCAGGGGTTGGGTTCTGCCCGAAATCCCAGATGGGGACCATTGGGCCATAGAACACCTCAAATGGTGTCCTGGTGGGTTAGCCTCACAAATCTGTGTCATGGGAGGGTATTTACCGGTAAGCCCAGAATTGACCCTGATGTAGTATCAGCCAGTAACTGGGTTGGCTGAGTCATACAGGATACAGACCCAACGCCTATGCCAAAGTCTGCTCATGTCTGTGATCAATAAAATTGTGGCCATTTCTCAAGATGGTGTCATGTTAAGGTATTTTTTGCTGCTTTGACTTCACCTGCCCCCTCCCTGGTGGCCTCCGACCCACTGCACATGGGGCTGCAAAAGCTTCAACTGGTTTATATTCCAATTAAACTATTTAGAGCTTGTGCCCCTAAATATCAGGCTTGAAGGCCACTTGCAATATTCTCAGCTTGCATAGCATTACATCGGGATTGTAAGAGTTAAAATCAATGAAGGGAGGGGGGAAATAATGGTTAGTTGCAAGGCTGTTAGATTGTATTTTTCAATTGTCCGTGGTTTTGTTTTGATTGTTGATTGAATTATTTTGATTGAAAATTCAATGCCTATTAATGGTCAGGGCTGATAGCTTTACATCTAAAGTGATAGCATTCTGCCTTGGAGCAATTTTCACATTTTAATTTTATAGCAACGCTAAATCACACCAGTGGTGTGTGTGTGTGTGTGTGTGTGTGTGTGTGTGTGTGTGTGTGTGTGTGTGTAAGGGACAATTCAAACAGTCTTTAGAATAGACATGCTGTGCGTTTTGCTCTTACCTATTTTTCAAACAAATCATTCTTGAATGCTGAACATTTTGCTCAGAACAACACAGCAATAGGAAGGAGAAGAAAACACAATAGAGATGCTTTCAGAAAGCTTCTTTGAAAATGCAGCCATCTTTGCGTTTTATGGCAAACAATGTTGACAAATGGATTCTGCGTGGAGGTCCATCAACTATTCAAAACTGTGTGATAGAATGGCACCATCAATTTTGGCCCAAGTCTTGTGATCTGATGAGGGGAAGGTTCATGACCATAGCTGCAATACATTAAAGTGCTAAGGCCTGGAACACAGAGTATTAACTGTCATATTCTGAAATATTTGGAAAGCATGCACTGGTATTGAGTGACACAAATGAGTGGAGCACATCTTTCCAATTATATGCTTTTCTTTCCCAGGGGGATAATGGAGTTTGAAGTTACTAGACGTAGCTAAGACCAAGTTCTTCATTAATTATTTGTAAAATCAGTTTAAATAGATGCTGCCACTGTTAAATGTTGTCTGGGGACTGGGAAGAAGGGCTAGTGGAAGGAGCAGTTAAAGCGACAGTGAAAAGACTTAAAATATCAAACTAAATGAGTACATACATTTACTCAGAAGTAATAATAAAACCTTAAAGGCATCTAGGACTGGCATGTGGATTTATCAACAGGATAGTGCTGATCCAGCCACAGGAATGCCTTCTCCAGGCGATACCTTGTTTTCACAGTTTCTATCCTGCCAGCTGGGCTTATTCACACATTACACTGAACATGGTACAAGAGGACTCTGCACATGCGCAATTGTTTGTGTGAAAGATTGCACATTTGTTTATTTGTAAAGCCCAACTATTGTGTACACAGCAGCATATACACTTGGTGTACAACTCGGCTATTTTTGTACCCAGGTTGTACATTCAACAGATATCCCATGTGAACACCCCTGAGGAGATTTAAGTATGGAAATCTGTTTCCACATCAGATTACCTTCGCTTTAACCAGAGCATTTCTCTCTCCCCCCACATTCCGACCCTCATATTGGCTGGGATTTTCCCCAGTATACTCTTATATCTTGCAGCTGAAGCGTTTGTGATCATTATGCAATCTGAAGCATCTGTAATGGCCTGTAATTCTGACTGATTCAATATATACTTCTAACTGCAAATGGAAGCGATGACATATCGGCAGAGGGAATTAGTGAAATATTTATCCGGGTCATGTCAAGCATGTCACATGGCCTTCTCAACCTCCTGTTCTCCAAATGTTGCTGGACTTCTTCCTTGTTCACTGACCATGCTGATTGGGGCAGATGGGAGCTCAAATATATTAACATCTAGAAAGCAACAGGTTGCTGTAATATTTAATCAGTATCATTGGTGGACAGGTAAACAGAGAAAGTAGTGATGAAATTGGATTACATGTTACAGATGAGGATCTGCAATTAAATATTACAGTGTGGAATATTCCCATTCTGTGTTCCAGACGGCCAGACAGCTCTAGAACACCCCATTCCACCAGGTTTTCCACCCCTACTTCCCCAATAGTAAACCAATATTTCATATACTGTAGGTCTTTGTGCTTCTGTAAATGTTGAGATTTCTGTAAATTTGCTTATGCCTCCCTCTTGTGTGTGGATAAGGATGGAAGGACTTGTTAATGTTCATTCTCTATGTTGTTCATTTCTAAACTCTCCAATTCAGTATGCCACAATTGAAATTCAATTCAATTCAATTCAATTCAAATTGCAATTGAAAACCAAACACTTCATCAAAATTCACCAGCATTTTAGTGCTAATTTCTCCTAATAAACACATTGCCTAGAGAACTGCATCACAAAATTCAGAGAAGAAGAAGAAGAAGAAGAAGAAGAAGAAGAAGAAGAAGAGGAGGAGGAGGAGGAGGAGGAGGAGTTTGGATTTGATATCCCGCTTTTCACTACCCGAAGGAGTCTCAAAGTGGCTAACATTCTCCTTTCCCTTCCTCCCCCACAGCAAACACTCTGTGAGGTGAGTGGGGCTGAGAGACTTCAAAGAAGTGTGACTAGCCCAAGGTCACCCAGCAGCTGCATGTGGAGGAGTGGAGACGCGAACCCGGTTCCCCAGATAACGAGTCTACCGCTCTTAACCACTACACCACACTGGTGTGAATTTAAAATGATATCTGTGTTTTGGTTCACATATTGTTGTGGAAAGTGCAAATTTGATAGGTTCACATTCAAATGAGAACTAAAGCAATTTTCTCCCCCATCTCTATGTGTGGATGGTACTGTTTGCTATACAAGGGTCTATACTCTCCTCCAAATTTTGGAAATAATGGGAGCAATCCTGAAATTAGACACTCAAAATATGCTCTATGTTTTGTTTTAAATCTGGGTGAAATTTCCATGAAACTCTATAACATTTTCCTTTAACTGCATACATACCAATTCCTGCCCACTTTTACAAGAGTGAGTAGGTAAGAATTTTGGAAATAAAATGTTAATGAAGGAACAAGGCCATAGATTCCTGCTAGTCACAGTTCCTGAGCAAAGTCTGTGAATTCAGCTATGCATGGATAAGAACTTTTAAATGGATTTGCAAATTAACTCATGAAATTAATTTCATTTGGTTAACAAGCATGCAGTCTTGAAGAAGGATTTTCCTAGTTTTATGAATAGCAGATATGAAGTTTACACCCCAGTGCTACTAACTGACTGGCTAAAGTTTAGTAAGCATAATTATTGTTATAGCTTTTTGACACTCCCTATGTGGTGGGATTAAAATTTATAATTCCATTTCCCATCAGTGGATATTATAGCAGAGGATGTAATGCTGTAATTATATGAGATTTGTGACAACATTACATTTGATCTGTAAACACATCTACCAATTTTGCTGATGCAAATCTTAATACCTTTAATAAAATGCTCTATAAAGTACATTATTAATATTCAAGTTCAAGGTCAAATTGTAGACATAATTTATTTCTAATATGGGTCAAAGTGTTAACAACATATAGCTGTTCTAAATATTTTATAGAGATGAATGCATTCTAAGAACATATTTAACACATACTATATAGTTTGGCCAAACTGCGGGAGGCAGTGGAGGATAGGGGTGCCTGGCGTGCTCTGGTCCATGGGGTCATGAAGAGTCGGACACGACTGTACGACTGAACAACAATAATAGTATTAGACAACACACAAACCCTATAACAATTTTCTGGTTACCACACAATGTGTTCTTGTTATACATTTTTAAACAATAAAGGTAAAAAAGGTAATATGCACTAGTCAAGACAACAATCAGGTGCTGATAGAGCAACACAATCATTTCCATAGTGATTCAATAAAAATGGAATACTTAAACAGACCCTGGAGTGATAGCTATTTGTATTTTACAGTATTTTGGTGAAACTGAAATCGTTCATTCATCTAAGCATCTTAAGGTACAATCCTAACCATGGCTATTAAGAAACAGGTCCTACTGAATTCAGCGGGGCTTACTTCCGGGTAAGTGGGGTTAGAGTTTCAGCCTTATGTGCAAGAGAATAAGATAAACCAAAACTATAAATTTATTTGGTAAGTGCTATCAGTAACTGCTTTACTTAGTGGCGTAATTGCTTGCTAATGGAATTTCATTATTCCAAATAAATACATTGTCTCTGAAACTCTTGCATTGTATAGTGCAATAGAGTATCTGATATCAGTGGTGATGATTCTCATTTAGCTAAACCAGAGATCTCATAATGTGACACTTGTCTAGTAAAGTCAATATGTAATTTGCAGACATAAGATTTTTGGAATCACTGTTTTCATTTATTTAAAAGTCCAGTCTTGTTTTATGGCATACTATTTTGCATATTTTGCATCAAATGGTTGAAGTGGATGGTTTTTAAAAAGAAGTTAGAACAGTGGCTTCAAAGTAAAAAAAAACAACACCACACCAAACTGTTATTTTCTTTTTCTCTGATAGAAAAGCTGCTAATTGTATTACCTCTTCTTTATCATTGCTTGCCACACTGTACAGACATTTGACATAGTCTTTTATTTTCTTCTAGTCCTTTAAAGAACCCCTCAAGTCCCAGGAATTATTATTTTTAAAGAGATTTTAGACCTTTTCTGTCTGCACCCGCAGGAGGTTACGTGAAGTCTGCCCTGGAATAACTTCCCAGTTTTGCGAAGGCAGATTATACAGCCTGGCATTCGAGCATGCAGCTGTTTTTGGAAGAGAATATACACAAAGGAAGATTGAGGGGAAGAGACCTAAACTGATGAAAGGAGGGGGGGGGACACACAATATGATAATCGTGGCAATTGTTAGAAAAATGCAAAGTTGAAAACCATGGGTGGGATTCAACTGTTACTCAGAGTAGAGCCACTGAAGTTGGATTAATGGATCTACTCTGAGTCAAACCCCAAATACTTATTTACAGAATCATCCTCAATCTAATTGTAAAAGGAGTGCCACCATCCCCTTGGCCTTCCCCCCACTGTTTACAACTAACCAATCACATAAGAAATATGAGTTTTAAAATCAGTCTCCTAATTTGGTTGGCTCCAGTTACAGTGGGATTATGATTTGGTACCACTTCTATTTATTAAAATCATGGAATCTTGATAAGGGTACATGGAGATCTTTTCCATTTTTTCACTGGTCCCAGACTGTTAGATGGACCTACCTCTGTGCTGTTCTATATTTCTGAGGCAGAGAGAGGATGGAGTTTTGCATTATACAATGATTGCATCTCAATGACAGAGAGGTAGTTATCTTGGCTACTACAGGTAGACAAACACTAGGGTAAAACTGTCTTAGGTTCCAAGACAACTTGGAGTTAGGGTCCAAGTTGTGTGGGATATATATTGACTACCAGTGTGGTGTAGTGGTTAAGAGTGGTAGACTCATAATCTGGTGAACCAGGTTCGCGTCTCTGCTCTTCCACATGCAGCTGCTGGGTCACCTTGGGCTAGTCACGCTTCTTTGAAGTCTCTCAGGCCCACTCACCTCACAGAGTGTTTGTTGTGGGGGAGGAAGGGAAAGGAGAATGTTAGCCGCTTTGAGACTCCTTCGGGTAGTGATAAAGCGGGATATCAAATCCAAACTCCTCCTCCTCCTCCTCCTCCTCCTCCTCCTCCTCCTCCTCCTCCTCTTTTGCTACTACTACTACTACAGCTTTCTTGGGCAAATATATCTTAAAAAGCAGAGACTGATGTACATACAAGGATATTTATGGCTACAGTGACAAATAGAATGAACACGATCCATTCATTTCTGCTGGTAAGAAATGTAAAGGCCTTTGTTTTATGTGGACATGAACAGAAATGTTTGCAGTGTATTTAAAATAGCTTAAATGCCAAGGCAAACAAATGACAAATGTATCACAAATAAGATTTAAGTACAATAGCACATCTTACACTGAACAGGCAATGGGTGGAAAAATCTCTTAAATAGAAACAGGCTTCAGGATGCTTAGCATCAGCGACTTATTGCTGAAAAATGCATAATGCATTCAATCTAATATGTTGTTGTACAAAGATAGATAAATATGATATACTGAATATTATTGGAGAACTGCAGTGTAAATAAAAGAAGAGCCTGTTGCTTCCTTGGTTGTCACGTTGAGTATTGCATAAAATACAATTCAGAACGATATGTGAAGGATAAACAAGCAAGTAACAGCAAGCAAAATAATGTCAGGTTTCATTGTTGTAAGTTCTTCAAAAGAAATTTAATGCTTAAACTCTTTCCCCAATTTCCTATCAACAGGAAATTCCGCAAAATGTATTCCTGCGAGGAAAGCTAGGGAAATAATATTCACAGGTTAGTAAATGAATTTCCAGCAACCTCAGCACCCCACAGTGGCCAGAATACTTTGGGGGAAGGCCTGACAAACCTGTTTGTTTGTGGTATAGATGTGACTCAACAGATGTGTCCTACTTTCAGTGATCCTACAAAACTCCTGTTCATATTACCACTACATTACTTCACAACCACTGGAGTGTGTGAAGGATATGTTGTGACTAATAAATTCAAGAGTTGATAATCTTCAGGTTGGGGGCCTGCCAGCCCTTTACTGCGGATATAGAAAGCAGAGGCAATGTGCAGGGTCCTTTTTCTTCTCTGCTCCTGAAACTCAGCCACTTCTGTGCCAAAGCAGCACTCCTGGCCATTTGGAGCCAGAAACAGGGGTGCGGGTGGGGATATACTGTAACATTTTGTTGCAGGTCCTACTAGTTTTGCCACACAGTACTCTTGACGTTTTATTCTACTTCCTCTTGAGCAGTGCGGTCTTCAGCATGCATACCATTGCACCTGAGTTTCTTGATGCTTTGTAGAAACAATGTAGCCGTCTGCTGAGTTAAAATATCAATTACAATACATTTTAACAAACGACAAAAGCGTATCATGCCCAGCCATCCATTTTACCCTGGGCTGCAGTCGCATGGCACGTTAGATAAAAGCCATTTGGTTTTGCAGAACAGGGCTTTTCAGTCAGCTTAATGAGCTCTTAAACAAATAAAGGGGAATATTGGCTTTCTGCAAACCTCGAGCTGCTCGGCCTGTGACATGAGAAATATAGGGCAAGGCACTGAGTAATAGATCTCTGCTAATTTGAAGTGAGAGGTGGCACAGAATTTCAGTTGCTTTCAATAATTCTATTTTTCAAATTTTAATTAGATCCTTTACAGCTACATGTTCTTTGATTTGAGCTAATTGATCAATGCATTGTGTTTTAATGGGTTTCATAATAATAAAACTTGGCACTAATCTAGACCTTCACATTTTCAAAGTGCCATGCAAACATTTAACTAATTAACTCTCATGAACCCCTGTGAGGTAGGAATTGTAGCTGATTTCCATGATCTAGTGCCAAAGGCTCAGAGGGCATTTCTTAGCCAAGGGTGAGCAATTGGTGGTGGTCCCAATATTTTTTTGGGGGGGGGGAGGGTGGGTGGAGGTTAGCCATGTGCTTAACTCATTGAAACTGGTCAGGCTTAAAAGGTCAAAGTTCTTTATGTGATTCCTCCAAGACTATAGACAATGTCAGTGGCAGACATCCAAATTCATAGGAAATAATCAGTCTTGCGGGGATGAGGTACAAGGAAAATTGGATAAAATACTGGCTTTATTTTCCTTAAGCCAGAGTGGGGGTAGCCAACCTTGTACAGAGGAAATGAGAATTGGTAAACACTTTGTGTTCAGAGTTCAGAATTTCAAACCTTTACAAATTTTGCTTTTGAATAATGGGTCCTTTAAAAACAACTAGTTTTTTTTTTTGTATGGTTAAATTTTAAATGGTAAGGGCTGGAACCATGCAGAATTCACAGCTGAGCTCTACAGTGCTGGGAGAAGTTGCAGATCATCTAGAATGGCAATGTCTTTAAAGGAAGATCTTTCACACATCTTTCATTATCTCCTGTCTGCCACACCACACCACACTTTGTCATGCCTTCAGGACTACTCACATCTGAAGACTGATTCTCCTCCTCTCTAAATGCTAGTAACAGTCATTCTTATTTCAGGGATCTATTATCTTTCAGAAAACGAACTGAAAATGCAATTATCATGGATTTTGCCAATTGGTGCAGGGCAGGAGAACCATGAAAAATGTGTGCAATTACCTAATAGCTGCTCAAACGATTCGAACTACAAAGGGTAAAACTCATTTTGGAGCATCAGTTCTAATTAATTAGGTTGAGAGAAAACTTAATGGGTTGGATCCACACTAAGTTTTTTGAACTTTGTTCACATTGGAATCAGTGGGACAAGTTAGTCATGACTTCAGTCCTACTAATTTCAATCAGAACAAAGTTCAACCAACTAAAGCTGCAATAAGTCATAACCCAATGGGTCTTACTTCTGAGTAGATATGCATAGTGTGGAACCAACTGTATGCCTTTTATTTAATTTTAATATCAAAAGGAGCATGTTAATGGAGTAATTTTTTCCATCACTATTTATTTTATATTTAAAAATCTATATACCGCTTAACTGTGACAGTCTCTAAGTGGTTTAAAAACATGCAATATAAAAATAAAATTCCATTTAAACTATAAAATCAGACATCAATTAAATGCCTACTGGAATAAAAAAAAAGTCTTCAGTGGGCACTGGAAGTTCAATAGGGAGGGGCCCTAGATGTCATGGACTGGCTGGATGCAGAGGAGTGGGGAACCCCCAGGGGAAGGAGGTTCAGAGCTAGGGGATTGGTGGTGGGACAATGATGAGTGGTCAGAGGGAACAGAAGGGGTAGACTGGGAGGAGGAAGAGACTGAAGATGCAACAGAGTTTAGTGAGCAGGAAGAGTCTGTGACAGAGTAGCCCAGGATCACAGTCAACAGCAGAAGCTGGAGAAGAGGTGGACCTAGAGGCAGAGATCAGGCAAGCTGCTGAAGGAGCCAGGGAGCCTTCCCTTCCTGCTGTGACCAACTCCCTTTCTGCCTGGTCTCCCAAAACATGCAGAGAAATGAAGAGGGCAGACCAATGAGAGACAGGATAACGAAATCTTAAGCTGCTGTGGAAAGAACTAGGGGAAGGAGTCTTAGACAGCAGGGGGACCTTCAGTCTTTGTAAATGCTTCATTCGGACAAGACCTACTGGGAAGGGCTTCTCATCCATAGTGTTGAGAATAATTCCCATGTTTATTGGAGATGTTAACATAGAACTCTTCTCAACATGGAAGGGAAGGTCTATATCAGTTACCGTCTGATTACAAGGAGCCATTTGGTAAGGGAGGTAGAGTGTTTTATATCGTGTACAAATCTACCTGTACACCAATCACCTTGGCAACATCATGCCTGGTCAGCTTGAAGAGTTATAACTATTTCTCATTATTAACTAAGCAATAAAACTTGAAGAAAGTGATAGAAACACAACTCAGAATTTCTCTGAAATCACAAAGTCCTAAATAGCCCTTGGAAGCATTGTTCCAATATAATTCACTTTGAAATTCAGTGTTTGAAAGATTTACAGAATAAGAAAGAGAGATAAAAGAAAGATATAATCAATACTCCATTTAATAAAGCAAAGTGAGGGAAAAAAAACCTGTTGGCATTATATCCTGTATCTTGCAAAATACTACAATTCATACAGAAGAACAAATCACCCCCAACCTCAAGGATCAATTGATGGTAATGAAATAGCTTATCTTCCCCAGAATTGTAAGTCTTACATTAAATATGCCACAAGAATTCGTAAGTTGTGAAAGGACTTCAGGGAACATGGTAAATTAGAATGTTATTGTGTGATGCAAAGGGATTTCTACAAGACGCCGCCTTTTACTTGATTATGGCTGAATCTAACTGTACACATAAAGCAGTATCATATCACTTTAAGCAGTAATGGCTGCCACTGGAGAATCCTGGGAGCTGTAATTTGTTTAGGGTGCTGAGAGTTGTTAGGACAGTTCTGTTCTCCTCACAGAACTACAATTCCCAGAGTTACTGGGAAGAGGTACCAATTGGGAATTGTAGGTCTTTGAGGTCAGCATCCTAAACAAAGTATATTTCCCAGAATTCTTTTGGGGGAAGCTATGGTTAAAGTGAGATGATACTGCTTTAAACATATCATGCAATTGGGCCCTATAACACTTTTCTATTTCCAAATTGTAGAACAAATCCATACATAGTGAACAGAGCCAGATGGCCCCCTAAGTGGCAACACTTGCTTCTCTTATTGCCTTTTTATGTTTACTGGGGGTGGGAAGGAAGGGAGGTAGCATAAGGAGATATATACAGGAACAGAAAACCAAGAGAATGGGGAATATGGGAATTTCAAGACAACCTATTCATTGAGCTTTAATTCTGATTCGTTTGTGGATAAGCTAGACGGTGTTGTGGTAAAGCAAGTGTTATCCCGCACTTCTAGGGGAGGTGGGATTCTTGCGCAATCTCCCAATCATCTATAATTGTGCAACCTTAATCTGCTGGAATCTGATTGGATCCTACCCCCAAATAGTAACAGTCTGGAAGTGCCTTTAGTCTGCCAGCCTGCCAACCCCTCTGCATCCCCTTATCACTATTTCAAGTAGAACTGTGTGCATATGGTGTTTTGAAATTCTCTACCCTCTATGTGGGCTGATATTTTTTTGTTTTATTTTTTGGTGGGAGGAGCAATGATTCATCAGATTTTCCCAGATGGAAAGAAAATGCTCCACCATTTCCTTGCAGTCAGGGTCTTCTTTCTTTTCCCGTACGTTTTGTTGTCAAAGTAGCTTGCACTCCATTCCCAATGGCTGGGGAAGGTTCTCTGAGGTAGGAAGCGCCCTGTTGTCACGATGGCTGAATTTTCAGGGTTTAAAAATGCTTGGGGAGCTTCTACTGCCCTCCCTGCCTTGTGTGTTTAATTCACCTCTAATTGTAATGCCTCTGATGAAGTACCAAACTTCATACCACTCAAACATCCTGATTTAAGTGGGACACCCCATAATTACAGAAGCCATCCCTGCTTCCGATTGGATCCCAGAATGTCCCATGTTTGATCCAATACTGTACTCTGACGCAAGTCAGCTGGCTCGTGCCAGAGCACCGGACCTATTTTTTGGTCTCACACTCTCTCAAGAGTCAGCTGGATCCCATGAAAGCTTGGGACAAAAAAAAGAGTGTTCTGACTTAGATCAACAGGATGTTGGAGGGTATGACACTTGATTCTGAGCAGTATAACTTGAGACTGCATATGTCTGAATGATTCTCTATAGCAAAACAAACAAACAAACAAACAAGAACCTATGCACATAGAAATAAAGATGTCATGAGAAGGGTTTTAACCTAGCCTTATCACTGACAGACTTGTTTCCCATGCAGAATGAAATTTGTGTTTGTGAGAGTGTGTGGAAGAGCATGCCATCACCTGATGCTGAAGTGATACAGTTGAGGAACAGGTTTATCACCTCATCTGCTGCTTGTGAAAACAAGTCCTTATTTACAATGGGTTGCATAATTTATTTCTTACAGATGTGAATAATATACTGCATCATACTTGTCTTGAATATGTGGGCTTGTGTTATGAGGCCTTACGGCAGGTGTCAAAGAAAAGAAATAGCTGAGGGGTAATCTACCAGAGAAGTTATCTAAATTGAGAAGGCCTAAATTGAATATGCAATTAACTAGAGGGAGGGAGGAGATAATAGTATTTTTCCTGTGGAAATGGTGTAAAAAAACTGAGAGACTCGATTTCCTTCAGAAAAAGACATATTTTTTTCCAGTTGACTGAATTAAATTACTTTTGTATAGAACAAAACAACCAAACCCACATCAGTGGTCTCTAAATAAGAGAATTTTTCAAATAAATACACTGTACTTTGTAGAATACCTAAGGAACAAAACTAGCTTTAAAGCTGGAAGTTAATCTCATCGAACTCTATGGGGCTTACATCCATAGCTGTCAACCCTCCCTGCTGTTTCCCAATGCTATAATAAGGGAATTTCCCGCAAAAAAAGGGAAAGGTTGACAGCTATGCTTACATCTGAATAGAAATGTATAGCATTGTGCCGTAAGCCTGCAATCCTGTGGTTCCTGGTAGGGTGTCCTGAGACAGTCAAATAAAAGTCTTTACCTTTTTTTAATATAACATTTTATTAAATTTTCCAAAAGTAACAACTAAAGCATCATCAATAAATTTTTAAACCATAATTTTGGTTGACTTCCCTCCCTTCCCGTTCTTGGTTTCATTGTTTAAAACTCGTCCTTAAAACCTTATACTTTTAATATTTCATTTTATAACCTTCTTCATCTTGTTACAGGTGACTTTTAAAGTTATCCTAACGTAAAAATCTATACACAAAGCTTAAAAGATATGCATTAAACATTTGTCCCCCTTTTAAAATCAAAGTCCTCTTCTTTCTTGGGTTCCAAGTTCATCAATTTATCCTGCATAGTTCAATAAAATACAAGTCTTTGCTAACCTGGTTCCCTACAACCAAAATACTGTTGGATATTCAGGAATTAAGAAGAAACACCTGTTATTTGATTATCATGGTGGTTTATTTTGTCTAGGCACTGATCATTTCAACCCTTCTACTTTTGCATCCAGTGGATTAAGCTGAGGAAGTTGGAGGACATTTTCCAGTCATTGCTAGGTGTTCAGCTGATGGGAAATAGTGGTGGACTTTAAAATTTTGGCAGCACCCTGTGCGACACCAAAATTAAGTGCTCTCCCACCTCTTGCCTTCTGTTGTTTGTCATGGTTGCTTCAGGGGTTGCTGCAACAATAAGCTAAGCTCAGCGTCCAGAGCGGGGCAAACTGGTCACACTCCCCTAAATCTGCCTTTGTGGGAAAGATCTCCATTGGAGATCTTGGAGATTCATTGCCAATCAGAGTAGACAATATTGGGCTAGAGACAAACATACAGTATGACCTGGCATCAAGCAACATTCCTAGAGCATTCTGTGATGTTGACATGAATAGACCACTCTTTATTGTCCACAATATCTAATTGAACACAAGAAGCTCTTCATCAGGACTGGATTAACCATTAAGGAAAATAAGCACGGGCTTAGGGCATCAAGGGAAGTGGGGCAGCACAGAAATTTTCCATTGCCGGATTTTCCATGGACCATATGGTGCAGCTGAACCAGATTCCACGAAAAAGGCTCCCACAATGGAAAAAATACATACATATAATAATAATATGTATTAAATATGTATAATATGTATAATAATATGTAATAATAATAATACATATTAAATCTGTATAATATGTATTAAATAATAATATGTATTAAAGAACCTTTTAATGAGGGTGAAAGAGGAGAGCGTAAAATATGGTCTGAAGCTCAACATCAATAAAAACTAAGATCATGGCCACTGGTCCCATCACCTCCTAGCAAACAGAAGGGGAAGAAATGGAGGCAGTGAGAGATTTTACTTTCTTGGGCTCCATGATCACTGCAGACAGTGACAGCAGTCATGAAATTAAAAGTCGCCTGCTTCTTGGGAGGAAAGTGATGACAAACCTAGACAGCATCTTAAAAAGCAGAGACATCACCTTGCCGACAAAGGTCCGTATAGTTAAAGCTATGGTTTTCCCAGTAGTAATGTATGGAAGTGAGAGCTGGACCATAAAGAAGGCTGATTGCTGAAGAATTGATGCTTTTGAATTATGGTGCTGGAGGAGACTCTTGAGAGTCCCATGGACTGCAAAAAGATCAAACTTATCCATCCTTAAATCAGCCCTGAGTGCTCACTGGAAGGGCAGATCCTGAAGTTGAGGCTCCAGTACTTTGGCCACCTCATGAGAAGAGAAGACTCCCAGGAAAAGACCCTGATGTTGGGAAAGATGGAGGGCACAAGGAGAAGGGGACGACAGAGGATGAGATGGTTGGACAGTGTTCTCGACGCGACCGGCATAAGTTTGGCCAAACTGCGGGCGGCAATGAAAGATAGGGGTCCCTGGCGTGCTCTGGTCCATGGGGTCACGAAGAGTCGGACACGACTGAACGACTGAACAACAACAACAACAATAATAATAAAAATAGTAAGAATAAAAAGTAGTGTTTGAGATTAATGATATATGCTTTACTATTGTTTAAATGATATATGTTTTACTATTGTATGTTGAATTAGCTGTATATGGGGGAACCAATTTTAAAAAATGTGTTTAAAAAATGCAGCCCTGCTCTTCATGTATATTCGAGCTGCTGGATTTTGGCAAGTATCTGCATTAAAAAAAAAAAGAAAACAATAGGGAATAAAACAATTTCCCTCCACTGGTGCTCTAGAAACAGAAGGCAGCTTTATAAAGGGAGTCTGTAAGTGGGGAGGAACGATGTAGTTAGCTGCAATCAAGCAAAAGGCTACAAATACAAACCACATCTTATATTCATTATAATAAAATGCCTCCTTCTCCTCACTCACTTAACTCTGGTAAATTTAGGAAGAAGTTCCCAAGAGATGTCTTTTGAAAATATCTTCTGCTAAAGAATTTGGCAGCAGTAGTGACACAAATCCATTTAAAAGATGGATTTCTGACATCAGACACAAAATTGTTGAGCTGCAGCTGTCTGATAATTCAACTGACAACATGAAAGAAGAGGGCTTTTAATGAGGAAAGTAGTCATCATCAATCATAAAAATCTGCAAACTAATGCGGAAACCTAAAACTTCCTTGTCAATGTTTGGTAGACTGTGCTTTTTCCTCTGAGAGAAGTAATGTTGCTGTATCTCATTTCCTTTCACCGTTTAGGTAAAGGACAATGGGAGCCTACCCATGCTTGCTCAAAAGTAGGGATGGGGAAGAAATTTGGTTTGGTTTAATGTGTACCTAACCTAATTTGCAGGGACACGGGTGGCACTGTGGTCTAAACCACAGAGCCTAGGGCTTGCTGATCAGAAGGTTGGCAGTTCGAATCCCTGCGACGGGGTGAGCTCCCGTTGTTCGGTCCCAGCTCCTGCCCACCTAGCAGTTCGAAAGCACGTCAAGTGCAAGTAGATAAATAGGTACTGCTCCGGCGGGAAGGTAAACGGCATTTCCGTGTGATGCTCTGGTTTGCCAGAAGTGGCTTAATCATGCTCACCACATGACCCGGAAGCTGTCTGCGGACAAACACCGGCTCCCTCGGCCTATAGAGCGAGATGAACACCACAACCCCAGAGTTGGAATATATATACCTGCATCCTGTTCTTTCTCACCATCTTCATGAGAGAACAGAAGCATGTAGGCACAAAAATGGGTGTTGGTGGCGGCAACACATCTGGAAGTGGCCGCTGTTGGGAATGAAATTTAGCAAAACATGGCAGTATATTGATCCGAAAGCCACAGTGCCATGATGCAACAGGTAATGAAGGTAGCTTCCCCAGAGTAAGGCTCATTTATCACACTCTGGGTCTGCTGATGCCAGGTGTACTAATTTCCACTTGGCTATGAAGGTGACTTGGTGACCTTGGGCCAACCACTGCCTCTCAGTTTAATGGACATCACAGTGTTGTTGTAGGCATTAAATGAGGACAGGCAGAGTCAGGTGTGCTACCTTGATCTCCTCAGAGAAAAAGGTGAGATATAATTGCTTATTATTATTACAGTGGTACCTCGGTTTACAAATTTAATCCATTCCGGAACTCCTTTCTTAAACCAAAGCCTTTCTTAAACCGAGGCATGCTTTCCCTAATGAGGCCTCCTTCTGCCGGTGCCCTTCCACCATTCAGCTTCTGTTGATAGACTGAGGTAAAGTTCGCTTACCAGAACACTGCTTCTGGTTTTGCGGAGTTCTTATAGTTCGTAAACAGGGCTGTTCTTAAACCGAGGTACCACTCTATTATTATTTATGGGGTGATAGGGGAGGGGTCGTAGCTCTGGTGGGCATCATGCGGTGCTCCTTCTGGGATAGTTTGTCCACTTTGGTCCCCACCCTGCACTCAGCTTTTCCCTGAGGCTCTTATACGCTGTCAGCATGCAACAGCGGCCACACCCCAGGAACGGCTTCGACTGGCCAGCTATACCAGTTGAGGATACCCAATGGGTTTCCAACCCTTGTTGAGTTGGGGACTTTCCCTGAATGTGAAGACAAGCTCTGGTGGGCTGTAGGGACAGGACCAATAGCAGGTCCAATGGTCAAGAAGGTGGTTTTTGCAGTTGGGGCTGGTCAGCTTGGGAACGTAGCCCATCTAGGAGAAGGAAAACTCTATGTTAATCCCCCGCTGCCTTGTGGGATATCTTCGGGAGAAGAAAAGACTGAGGAGTAAACCTTACACAAATCCAGAGTGGAGTCGCTAAGATGATTGAATGGCACTTGTATGCTTCCTTCTGGCAACTCCTACAGCCAAGCTGGTGCCAAATGTTTTCCTTTGGACCACATCAGCGAGGCCAAAATTGGGGTCTTATTGTTTGGGCAGCCCAGTATTTCCATACACACTACCCAGGCTTGCTTCCCAGAGAGGTCACTTTTGAGCTGCTAATGCATCGGTTTGGCTTCACCCCTGGAGGCACACTGCATTGTCTCTCGAGACCAAGGGGTGGATGCCAACAATAAAGAATATAGTACAAAACCAGGACAGAACTAACCAGAAAAACTAATGCTACAATCCCAACATCTGGATGCACCATAGTCAGCTAGAAAATATTGAGGAATGCAATTATGCTGCTTTTCTGCCAACATTCCTGTTAGTCAATCAGATGTAAAGCCTATTTTAATTAGGTATATAGCTATATTTATGATCTTGTGGAATGATGAACAAGTAAAAAGGCATTTCTGGGCATGCATAAGTTGTATCATGTTTCTAAATATCCAGTAGAAATCGAAATACTGAAGCAATTACACCTATTAAACACCCCTGCCAACTGTAAATGTTGCACCAGCTAAGATTCATTACAGGGGACTCACTATTTATGAGTTGCTGTGGAGCACTGTGTAAGGGATAAGAGAGCAACCTCGTCGGTTCCTATTGCACTGTCTTCAGGATGTGATTTATTCTTACTTAACTTGAACTTCCTTTCTGTAAAGGGGGAAGACAGGACTCCACTGAAAGTCTGGGGTGAGAGGAAGAAACATACAGAGAACTGCATGCCTCACACCATTTGGGTCAGGCATACGGAACCTTGGGCTCTCCAAATCATAGCTGTCAACTTTCCCCTTTTCTTGCAAAAAATCCTATTCGGAATAAGGGAATTTCCCTTTTAAAAAGGGGAAAAGTTGACAGCTATGCTCCAGATGTTGCTGAACAGAGTATCACATCAAACATTTAAATCTTCTTTATACAGAGCTGCCTTCAGATGGCTCCTGAATGTCATATAGCTGTTTATCTCCTTGGCATCTGATGGGAGGGCATTCCATAGGCCGGGCACCACTACCAAGAGGGCCCTTGAAATTATAGTTCAGCAACAACAGGGAGGTCAAAAGTTCCCCACACCTGATTTATGAACCTGTGGGTGCAGGCATCTCTCTGGTGACCTGATGTGTTGTAGTGGATCTTCTGCCATGTCTACATTACTACCTGCCTCCTCTTTTGCCCTAATTGCATTATTGTAAATAAGCCAAATATTACAAAAATGCCGTAGGTCCCCACTGCTGGAAGCCAAAGCAGCTAGCATATTTCCTGGAAACATTGCACCAAATATAGAAGCATGGAGCAATATTTATTGAGAGTTTCTGTAGGTAGTGGCGATGGACAGTACCTTCCTGATCTTCTGATCGCATCCTTTCCCCTTGCTGTTCACAATGTATTTTACAACCCATTAATACTTGTTCACATTTCATTATACATCTCTAAAGGTTAGCTCATGTTTCCCCTGAGAATGGCATGCCAGAAAGATCAGTGACAACATATGGATTCCTACCAAGAGTATTATGGAAAAACATGCGATTTGCAGCCCAAACCAAAACAGAGCTAATTCGCATTTTACTGCCTCTTTTAATAACAGAACAATATCTTTTTTATACTATACTGGTGCATTTATCCTGGACTAACACCAAATCTTGAAAATAAAGATACTGCTTAATTTTTACTCTGTTCCATACTAAGTTAATTAGTAAAGCATAGTAAATCTAACAGTGTGCTTTAAAAAAGCCATTTAAGCTTGTGTAGTCTCTGCTTTGCTTTGAGATTGTGAATCTTCTTTCCTTTTGCAACATCAAGGATGGGACATAATGGCCATCTTAAACCTGCTAGTGCCAGGGTCAACTTGAGTTAAGGTTCAGATAAAGATAATGAGAGGTTAATAGGTCATGAAATATTGCTAATGAAAAGCGCAGGTAAATGAGCTATGCACAGCGTGGTTTAACTGTGTGTAAACCAGACCTAATTTCTTTTAATCTTCCAAAAGGACAATGCTCAACCAGTGGGGTGTGACACACAGCACTGAGTCAATCTGTTGGACTTCCCTCTGAGATTGTGACTGTTGGAGACCAGCAGTGACTGGGAAACAGATAAAAAATAAATAATTTGGGAACTCCTACTCCAAAGCATTCTCAGTTGAGATAACTCGGGAAGCTTATATTTTAGAATGAAACTAACACAAAAACTTTAGGGAAGAATTCATGAAAAGCACACCCAAATAAACCAAGGTGTCAGCTTGTTGTATTCAGGTACAGTCAGTAGAGCACGATGCCTCGCCAACAACTACCCACCATCCAGATGTGACCTTTCCTCTCTTTGTCATAGAAGAGGGAGCAAGCTTGTTTTCTCCTGCTCTGGAGGGTAGGACTTGAACCAATGGCTTCAAATTACAAGAAAGGAGAGTCCAACTAAACTTCAGGGGAAAGTTTCCATCAGTAAGAGCTGTTTGACAGTGGAGCGGTCTCTCTTGGGAAGTTGTGGCCTCTCCTTCCTTAGAGGTTTTTAAGCAGTGGCCATCTGTCATGGATGCTTTAGCTGAGTTTCCCTGCATTGCAGGTGGTTGGTCTAGATGACCCTTGGTGTCCCTTCCCATTCTACGATTCTAGAAAGTGTGGGACAAGTGGAAAAACTGCTTAGGCCCATGCTTTCTAGGCACAGGACAAGTGGAAGTATGGACGAGCCCTTTGCTACTTTAACTTTGCCCATAATTGGCTGTAGCTCCACCCATTGTTGGCATCAGTGCTTTTTTCTGGGGTCACGCAGGGGTACGCATACCCCTAAATATTTTGTGAATTTTTGTACTTTTGTCTATTTACTTTCCCCGATTTGAACTATAAAATAGTGATTTTCTTGGGTCAAAATGAGAGTACCCCTAAACATTATTTTTTTAAAAGATAAATGGCATGCAGCTCACAACAGCTTATTATTGAACGAATACAGCCCTGAAAAATTGCCCACCCTTGCTTTAAGGGATATAGTTTGCTAAACACATTTTTGTTTGTTAGGAGTACAATAGAGAGGAACTGGAGGAAGTGTCTTTGTCTCGAGAAGAGAGAGTCGAGGTGTCCATGCACATCTTCCTAGGGAGCCAAATGCATCAGACCAAGTCCTGTGTGGCTCCACATATGGACAAAATAGATCCTGCATATATCGTTCCCCTCCTTGATCTAACAGCTGGAGTCATTTATGTGAGTGCCTTGAAAAATGCTAAAACTCTACCTATCAGTTCTTTGCTACAACTTCACGAGCAGTTGTTGGGTGAACTTTTAGCCATCTTGGATAGGGTTTAACTGGGTGCCTACCTTGTTCCTGTCAGCATCTGTCCTAGTTTTGTGCCGTCAAAAGTAGTCGTATTCTGTTTGATGTCAGGAATTGCTCCTCAGGGCTTCTGCCTGCATGCTGTGTAGATACTGAAATGCGATGCATATTGACAAAGAAGTATAGTGAAATTACAGGATCTCGACCTATTCAAAACGCTGCCTCCACTGTCTTGGACCCTTTATTTGACTGAGGATGCACATCTTGCAAAGGCTTCTGTTCATCCTTTCCTGAAATCATTGTCAAGTCTGCTTGCTCTTTCCTAATGGCTCTCACTAATGGCTGCCTCACACATCTTTCTTCTTGCTTTAGATTCTTTGGGAGAAAACCATTTAAGTGCTAACAGGCTAAACCGAGTCTTTAAAGAGCATAGTTGGCCCTTTCTAGTTATGTGTTCCTTTTCATCTTTCCTTACAAATGCTTTAGCATGACACCTTGGGAGCCTGAAGTCAAGTGCTGTTGGAAAAAAAGAATCTTCACAAAAGCTACCCTTTCCTTCCAATCTTATTTGATCATTACCAAAGGAGTACACCCTTGGCTGGCAGATGGTTAAATTACCCCCAATTCTCAACTGCTAGACCTATGAATGAACGAAAAATGCTTATCATTACCTGGCCCAGGGTTTTTGCTGTATCTCAGTTAGAGGGTGATTGCATTGCATAACACTTTCCACAATTTATTCAGAATGCATAATGGAAAATTTCCTCTCTGGGGAATCTACCTAGTAACAGCATAGCAGGGCAAGTGTGGCCAAATGCTGTCTTGGAAGAGCCTATGGTCAGCACCACAAAGCCATTCATATGTCATTTGAATTATCATGGAAAGACCTTCACCATTTAAGGTACATTTATTTAATTGTAATACTCAGGGCTGGATTTAGGTTTGATGAGGCCCTAAGCTACTGAAGGTAATGGGGCCCTTTATATGTCCAGCTATCCTTTGTCAACAACAAATTTTCACTGTTTTTTGTGTTGAATATATGCTATATGGTAATTTATGGACCTAATAGGTATCTATGGACCTGATAGGTATTTGCACATAACAAAATATGTATTTTATCAAAGTAATTGTTGAACTGAAGTACAATTAAGAAGAAGTATATTAATAGTGAAATACAATTAAGAAGAAGTACAGTGGTACCTCGGTTTACGAACTTAATCCATTCCATAAGTCTGTTCTTAAACCGAAACCGTTCTTAAACCGAGGTGCGCTTTGCCTAATGAGGCCTGCTGCCGGTGCCCTTCCACTGTTCGGATTCCATTCTTAGACTGAGGAAAAATTCACAAACCGGGACACTATTTCCGGTTTTGCGGAGTTCGTAAACCGAATCGTTCTTAAACAGGACTGTTCTTAAACTGAGGTACCACTGTATATTAATAGTGAAATAATTATTAAGCTCTAACTTAAAATGATTTTTTATTCATAACAAATTTAATAATGCAGACACATTGGCATTTGGCAATAACAAAAGTTCCTATAGAAATGAGCAAACAAGTGATATTTTAGGGAGCAGGCTAGCAGGCAGGGCCCATTACTTACATCATAGGAGCCTACACAACACAAAACACTGTTGCTGTATGTAGGTTTTATTTTATTTGTTTTTTATCTTATATTTTGGAAATGTACATCCAGTTTGTTTTTTCCTTTAAATTTTTTTGGGGGTCCCAAGAGAGTGGGGCCCTAAGCTATAGCTTGTTTAGCTTATACATAAATCTGGCACTGGTAATACTTATATACCATATTATAGCTCTGGGAGGTTCTCAAGGAGAGATTTGCACAATACAGTAACATACAAGGAACAGAAATAACATGGTGGCTATTTGATGTCGAGATTAGTCAGTGAGCATTTTCTGCCCTTAGTCATGATATTTCCTGGTGCCTTCCTTTGATCACCACCCACTAGGTAGAAAGCTTTGGGGAGATCTCTGTGAGGCAAGAGTGGGGCTGAGCAGCTGGAACTCACTTAGCCCATGATGGAAGCGCTTCTGTGTCACAATGAAAGGTTTCACACTTTTTCAACTGTGGTGAAAATCTGAGCACAAAAGGGATGACATACCTTACCAATTCACTATTTGATTACAGAAGCCCTGAGAACAACGGTGTTCGTGCAGAATTCATTTTGGATGCAGCCGCTCATAAGGTCTTAAATAAGTTTTCTTTTAAAATTTTGTAGTTATGCTCAGTGTTCATAACCTGTCGCTTATTTTGTCCACATCTGATTATGGAGTCAGTGTTAACACCTTATTTCCTTATTTTGTCACTTAATGAGTAGATGAGTTATGTCACAATGAGCTGCTTGAATTTACTTTTATTGCACATTTTACTTGAATGCCCAAATGTCTTAACTAATTTAGACCTTAGTCTTCTTAAATTAAGTCTTATTGAGCTAAGTTGGAAAATGATTATTTGATAGCTGGGATAGCTCAGTTTGTAGAACATGAGACTCTTAATCTTAGGGTTATGGGTTTTGAGCCCTGTGTTGGGCAAAAAGATTCCTGCATTGCAGGGTGTTGGACTAGATGGCCCTCGTGGTCCCTTCCAACTCTAAAATTCTATGATTCTATGATTCTATAACTCAGGTGTCTGCCTATTGTGGATTACTTGTATGTTTTTGCCCTCAAGTATGAGAAGTATGAGAAGTAACAATCCCACTTTATTCTACATTAGGCAACGTCTCCTGGAATACTGTACTCAGTTCTGAGCACCACACTGTAAAAAGGATGTAGACAAATTGGGATGGGTTCAGAAGAGTGCAATGAAGATGGACAGGTATGCAAAAACAAATCCCACAAGAGTTGGATATTTAGCCCGGAAAAGACTGTGGGGAAACTGTTAATGTGATGTAATCACACTCTAATTAAGATATAACAAAGCTCTGGGCCAGATAATGACAAAAAAAATATCTAACCATAATTAAGCCATCTGCCATCTGGATATGTCCTCTTTTTTGAGAATGGTCAAATGCAATTGGAGGGGAAAGGTAGGGTTTTTTTTACTTGTATGTTAAAAAGAAAAAGACAAACTTTTGATTTTGGACATCCAAGGATGAAAAAGAGCACATAACTTGAAAGGGAGAACTTGATATTTATTCTGGAAAAATAATGGCGGGAGCATGATATCTTGAAATATCAAAGAGGGCAAAGACTTGTTCCCTGCTCAGCCAGAGGGCAGAACTAAATCTAATGGCGTTAGTTGCAAGAAGCCAGATCTTGGCTTAACGCTAGGAAAAACATCGTTAACAGTAAGAGCACCTTTTGACAAAGGAACCAGGTTATATAGTTGGTGGGCTCTTCCTTGTTAGAGGTCTTCAAACAGAGAATGAATGGTCACTTGTTGGAGATGAGTCATCAAGGTCTGCCTGGCCTGCACTGAGTAGTGCTCAGAATCTCCATGGTTCCAAAAATTGTTTGAGAACCACCGTTCATCGAAAGATGGTGTCTGTCCAGTTTGTTCACATCAAGCTTTGCCTTCTGCAGCTCTTCTCCAGTCATTGATTTGGAATGCTGGTTGGTGGACATGACAGGTGTTCCTGAGCAACCTTGGCTGGGTCTTGCCATCCTTGGTTGGAACATCCTCAAGCTTTTCAACTTGTTTTTGAGGGGGGGGGAAACAACAACACCAGAATCTGCTGCTCTGCTTTAACAATGTCAACAAATCCTGACACCTTCAGTGTTTTGCAGGCAACAATTTGCACAGCCTCACTTGCACAGGGACTTATAGAAACATGACTATAAAGGCATAGGTCTATACAATACAGAAAAGGCAGAATAACAGAGGAACATGGGGTTTTGTGGGTTCCCTAATCTGATTCAGTGTTACTGACATCAGACTTTGGTTTAGGGAGAAGGCACCCCAAATCATCTTACTTTGCCTTGTTAGTCAGCCCACACACAGAACCACTGCACACTCCTGTTACATACTGTAATATGGGATTTCTAATTAATGTATGGATGCTCTAAATTGTTTGTTTTAAATTACCATAAGCTTTGCAGAGCATCAAAACTTAGGTAGTATGTTGGCATTATCACAGATAAAACTGCATTTATTTAATAAATTGCACAGACATTTTAAGGTTTATTTGTGCATTGGGCTTTTGTTTGTTTCCATGTTTTTTGGCTTCATGTTTTGTACTTTGCAGAAAAAGTGGTAAACTTAACTGTTGGCAATTCCAAAGGTCTTCTGTAGCCAATGAGGACAAGAGATTACAGGATCTAATTAGTATTTCTTGCATCTATAAGTAGCCATGCATTCAAGATGCAAACAGTTCTCTGGATTATGCTGTAGAAATGATCTGTGGCTGGCTGTACACAATGGAATATTCTTACAGGCCACACATGTGCATACACACAAATGGGAAAAAAGATTAAGAGTCTGAAAGCCTTAATTTCTCTTCTATTTTTATCCTGCAGAAAAGCCATAGAACAAATCAGCATTTTATGATTTAATATTTTAAATACCATGGACTCCTTACAAAGCACCTGCAAAATCTTTCTTGGCTGGTTATGTAAAAAAAAAAAGGATTTTGGGTTGCTTTGGGCAAACTAAACTGACCTAGATAAGCACTTGGCTTGAATGTCTAATTTAATTTTCATTAGCTTTCTCTTGGGCCCAAAGCTGTGTCTTACCTGAACAGCTCAGCCATCACAAATCCCCAGCCCTAGCCGTTTACACACAAATAAACAATTTTCCACCCAGCATCCCAGTAGACGCAGCTAAGTCTTTGCTTTTTGCTAGTCAGCATCTTTATCCATGGTGGAAGATAACATGAGCTTTTTTATATATAGAAATGAATTCCTCAGATTTTTCTGGCTACTACATATTGTCAGCATCCCCTCTTGTGGCTTCTAAATAAGGATTCATTAAATGCAACCATGCTACATGTAGGAATGAATACTTTTCTATGCTACCAATTACGTCGAATTTTCAGTTGTCAAAGTTTTCTTGATCATCTTTATGCTGGGTTCAAGTAATTGTGGAGGCAGCTTCATTGCTAGCCCATGATCCAAACATGTTTTGCAGTGTGTGGGTAACATTTACTAGATGTATTAAATTTGTTGAGAAGTGGAGCCTCTTTGTAAATTATTCAACTGCACAGTTCTAAAGTTCAGCCTTACACTTTCTTTTTTGCTTATTTAACTTTCTTAGAAAATGCATAAATTTGTTTCAGCAATTTTCTTATTTCCCTTCTGGAAGTAGGATATTCTCTTTTCTCAGTGAACATTATCCTCTCTCTCTCTCTCTCTCTCTCTCTCTGTGTGTGTGTGTGTTTGTGTGTTGTTAGAGAGTGATGTGCCATTTATCTTTTATACTCACTCTCTTATGTCATTATGATTGTTCCCAACTCCCAACAGGTAACTTATTCAGGAGGGCCATCTGAGAGATTAGCATTCTTGATGGCGTCCCCTCACATTGGCAAACAAACATTTCCACTTCTTGTGAGCCGCCATTGCACCCTCACCAAACCACCAAACCCCCTCCTCTGTACCCAGGCACACCCTACCTGAACTTTACCCAATCCCACCTTGGTTCCCTCTTCTCCTTGGTCAGCATGCCAGCATAGTTAGACACACTTTTGGATCAACTACAAGTCCATGCTTCAGCCTTGTAGTGTGTTGGGATATCTTAAGGCTGTTGTTCTTCCCAACCTTCCACACTGTTTTCAAAGACTACCTCGGCACAGTATGAGACCCTTGGATCTTGGGCTTGCTAAGCCTGACTATCTGGAGCCCAGGACAAATGAAGAAGAAGAGGAAGAAGAGTTTGGATTTGATATCCCACTTTATCACTACCCGAAGGAGTCTCAAAGTGGCTAACATTCTCCTTTCCCTCCCCCCCCCACAACAAACACTCTGTGAGGTGAGTGGGGCTGAGAGACTTCAAAGAAGTGTGACTAGCCCAAGGTCACCCAGCAGCTGCATGTGGAGGAGCGGAGACGCGAACCCGGTTCCCCAAATTATGAGTCTACTACTCTTAACCACTACACCACACTGGTTCTCAAGTGAATAAAGGTCTGAAATGACACCAGCCATGGGATTCCTGATCTCAGTCCCAGAGGAGCAGAGACGCGAACCCACGTCACATTTCCAGTAGCCCATAACAGTTTGACTCAAGTTTCCATTACACAGGAAAACCTGGTAAAGGACCATTGGAGGTTAAGTACAGTCAAAGGTGACTATGGGGTTGTGGCTCTCATCTCGCTTTTCAGACCAAGGGACCCGGTGTTTGTCTGCAGACAGCTTTCCAGGTATGTGACTAAACCGCTTCTGGTGCAACGGAACACCGTGATGGAAGCCAGAGTGCACGGAAACTCCGTTTACCTTCCTGCCGCAGTGCTACCTATTTATCTACTTGCATTGGTATGCTTTCAAACTGCTAGGTTGGCAGGAACTGGGACAGAGCAACAGGAGCTCACCCCATCGTGTGGATTTGAACTGCCGACCTCCCCATCAGCAAGCCCAAGAGGCATAGTGGTTTAGACATGGAACCAGGGGGTATGTCCAAACTGCCAATTTAACAGGAACGCAAAAACCAACAGACAATCACGGAAATAATAACCCAATATGAAATACACAAAACCATGAAAAACATGGAAATATGAACAATAAAAATATATATTATGCCAACAATTTGACTGAAAATAGCGTAACTTAACGCATATCTATAAGTATCTCCTCAAAGGCATAGCCTATAGCATACTTTCCAAATATAATCAATTCTTAAAGTGCAAAGTTCCATATGCAATACAAGGTGCTGTAGAGTGATTATGCAATGAATGCTTATAGATATGGTGTATACAGCAAAGTCCCTCAGATGTCAGAAGTTATGCTATTTTCAGTCAATTTTCAGAAGTTACACTATTTTCAGTCAATTTGTTAGCATAATATATATTTTTATAGTTTATATTCCTGAGTTTTTCACAGTTTTGTGTCATTTAACAGGAACAGCTCATAGGAACACAGGTCAGAAAAAAGCAGAGGAGATGTCCTCTCAAGGAATCAAACAAGGAGCTGGGCTAAGGCACTCTCCATGAATATATGTTTTACTGGTAAATGTCAGGCCATAATGGAGTGTTTTGATATTTGGCATTTCTGCTGTAACCCTTCATGTAGCACGAGCAGAGCCCAGATCTAGAATGTGCATGAGTTATTGCCTCTGTTTCCTGAATAGGGCATAGAAATCTACAGCTTCAGTTACCAAATGAATGCTGTTTCTTCAGGTCTGGGTGTCAATGTGGTTAAAGCTCTTGGTGGTGTGTTGCTATAGCTCTCCATGACTGGGAGTGATGGAGAAAGCCAGGGGTGGCTAAGTTCTGACATGAGGGCTTCGTCTGGTCCTCAATATTTTTTTCTGCTCTTGTCAGTGGTGGCAAAAAGAAAAGAAAAATATAAGTAGACACCATGCTGGGATGAGTGGGAAGGTTTATGCCTCCATACCCAGCACAGCAATAAGATGGGAATTCAAATTGTCCTTCCCTGGCCATCAGATTGATACTTTGATGAGAAAGAAGGAGGCAACAAACCTGCTCCTCAGCTGTTATGCATTGGGTCAATGTTTGGGACCTGTGTTTATGCAATATGCATGCAAGGGTATGAGTTGGCCACTCCCACCACTGGTATGCAGTCTCTAGACAGTCAGCAAAAGATGAATGTGGCTGTGTCAGGCCAGAAGGAGCTTGCAAGGTTAGTGCATGGTCTGAAGCTGGGGTGCATACCCATTCAGAAGGCATTGGGCCCTGGTTCTTCAGCCTTTTGGAAAGGATGTCTTCTGTGTGGTCAGTCTTAAGCCATCCCTCAAGGGATGCAGATTCCTCTCATGCTGAATCTGAACTGAGGCCAATGATAGGATCCTGTCCTTCTCCTCTGAGGAGATCTCATCCAGTTTGCAGTCTGTACAAAGGCCAGTCCTGAAAATGGCAAAATGAAACATCATTTAAATGTATTTTTTCCTATGATCTTAAAAAGCTTTATATTGAATGATTTGTCAACACATTGCCTTGGTGCAAACAACAAGCAATACAAGTTTTTTTGTAAATGTAATGAAAAAATAACTATAATAATAGGTCTGTCAAAAGCCCAGTAAAATCCGTTATAATCCAATTCCGTAATTTAAGTTAAATGCATTAATTGTTCCTAATGGATAAAAATGTTCCATTTTCTGATGGTCAATGTCTGTTCTGATGGTCAATGCATTAATTGTTCCTAATGGATAAAAATGTTCCATTTTCTGATGGTCAATGTCTGTTTCAAACATTTCTGTTGTCTCTATCATTTGATCATTTGTTTAGACTGTTTTAATTTTATCCTGCTGCTGCCATTTCTCAATGCTTCATCAACATGTGGTTCACTTTATTAATGTAGCATGCATGGATTGTTTAATCCTGCCTTTCACCATGAATAGTCTGTATGTTACATGCCTTTCTTAGAAATCTCCAAATATAATTATAGATAGCTGCAAATTCTGGCTGCCTCACCACAAAGGGAGTGCTATCATCCTTGATGATTCAGACAAGGACTATGAAGCAAATATCTTATATTATTACTTCAAGGGTCTATAGGCCACATCTGATTCAGATATCTTGCAGTATTGTAGCCTATTCATGCTTTTAGAGATTACAGGCATTAAAGTTAGACATTATTTCGCTTCTTCGTTGTGCTTGACTTCGACTGGGCAAATAGATCCATTCTTATATATAGATTTATGCTGACATTTAGCTGATGCTGCACTATAATATATTGTGCATTTCCACTGTGTTTATTATCCAGCTGAATAAACTAGTTCAGCTGTTATTGCATGATTGGAAATATAATTTCCTGCAATGCTTCTCCACCAAATATATTTTCCTGTACATAAACAATATATATTTAGAATATGCATCCCTTGAGATTTATAAATTATGGATGCCAGTTACAGTTTAGTGCACGCATGTGCTGAATATTCTTGTAGCTGATTCTGTGGCAAACCATGCCAGATGAAAGTGCCTTGTTCAGGTGGGCGTGAACAAGGCCCCAAAACATGATTTAGTAAGAAGAATAAGTGTGTGATCATTACTCTATATTCAAAAGGCCCCGCTGACTCATTAGAAGGAAAACAACACATTCTTCCCCCCTGCAAATTTGCAAGGAATACATTTTGTTTCTTGAGGTGAGGGACAAAATGGTGCCCCTTCCCCCTTTCAATATGCAAAATCCATCCAAACTGACATTTGAATCTTTAGAGCACTGGGGATAGAGCACAATGCTCAACCATACAGGAGGCAGCTGCCTAACTTAGGTGCTAAAGAGCAGGTTAGTTTAGGTGGATTATGGGAGAATGGTAGGGGGACAGCTGTAGCCCCTGGCATTTGCCACCTATGATGCACAAGGAGTGAGAAGGCAGACAGTTGGCCTCACCTCTGCAAGCACCCTAGAATCCCCAGACAATAGCTGAATGAACTAATGGCCTGACCTGCATAAGTGAGCTTCCTATGTTTAGATCAAATTCTGCTCTTCCAGCTCACATAAATATCTGTTTAAAATAGCCTGGCACCCAAGGGACCTCTGGTCTGATCATGCCACCTATATATTCCTACCCAAACTGCTGTCAGCTGTGTTATGATTAGATCTGTGCAACCTGGGCTCCTACTTTTTGGCTTTCTGCAGCAGAGTACAGTATGATTGCTGTAAAGAGAAAATATGTGTTAGAGGCATTTGCTTTTATGCTCCTTATTTGCAGCACTGCATAATGCACAGCAACAGCAAATTTAAACTTGGCATTGTGTTTTATTGGGTCACATGATGATAGTGCATACCCTAAGAACAAAGAAGTCGTGCGGCACATACTGTAGAACAAACCAATCAGGTCTAAGAGCCGCTTGAGCTCAGCCTTGGATGAGTTCATTTTTAGTGGGTCTGAAACTCTGCAAACTGACAGGCAAAATCATTTGGCTCATAGATCACTGATGGAGCTGCAGTAAGATGGATTAGATGCAAACAGCATGCGTAACAACTACAACAAAAAGATGATGAGAAACTTGAGCAATGGAAGCAGTGCCCTAGTTTCTAACCGAATGAGGAAATAAAACAATGGACAATCCTGTTGCACATATACAAAATAAGATTGCCTGACAAACAATGATTATGTGATAAAGATATATACAAATCTCTCAATACTTGGACTCACACAGACATGACAAGCCAATGCTGAAACACTCTCAGCACTGCCTGAAGTCTTGTTTCCTAAATGTAGCCTTGCAGGATGAATGCAAGTAATCACTTTTCTCCATAGAAACACAGCCACGATACAGTAATCTTTATGGTAATATAATGTAGACCAAAGACCAAGATTATCTGAGGGTATCTTGGGTGCAATGGATCCATTCACCCACAAAGCTTTAATTTTATAGCCTGACAAAAAAATGTGTTGGCCTCCTCATCCAAATCGTATTTCAAATAACTCTGTTCTATGCAAATCCATTTGCAGCGATCACAGAGTGGTATTGATAGTGATGGGATGGAATATGAAAACTGTGACACTAGTTTTATTTCTGTATAGTTTGTGCCTCACCCAGCTCTACTTTAGATTGGTCTCAGACCCTGATCAATGCATCCACTTTTCTCCATTTCAGATTTATCAGCACTTTCTCCCTTTTCTACATTTATTGAAGGTAGAGGTAATTACTCTGGACAACACCTAAAATTGAGCCTGTTGCCCTAGACACAACTGTGCCCAGGACAAGTGGAACCTTGGGAACTACAGGTACATGGGACACCATGAACATTTTTTCATTTCTCCTGCTGCTCCTATTTTTGCCTTTGCTGAAGACTTACTGGTTGCTGTTACCCCTGGGACTGAAAGGACAGAAGGAAGAGAGACCAGCAACAGATGGGGCCAAGAGTTTATGACAGGGAGAGTCAACTAATTCTAGTTTTGTCCCTGTCCTCCTCCTCCTGGCTGAGACTAAGGTGGAGGAAGCTGACAGCCTGTGCCACCCCCTGGACAGGCTGCAAGGAAGCAAAGGGGCAGGAGGACAGACTGAGGTTAATGGGGCAGTGCCCCATTAGCTTAAATGGACCAGCTTCCACTGTCATGGTATGTATTCCTAGATATTATTGGCGGGAGGAAGAGGACTCATGTCAAGGATGCCATTTCAAATAGCTAGTGTCGTGTGTAACCTAAAATCTTTCCCCACTTTTTGAGGCCAGATGTTAGAGTGGCAATTGAGAAATTAATCTACCAGCTGGGATATCAGATGATAGATGGTGCCAGATCTAATCTGAACTGAGCCACTTTCATTCTTTTTCTCGAAGCATTAATGTCATCAGATAACTCAAAAGAAATGTGCTGAAGCTGACAAAGCATAATTTAAAATATGCCTAGGGGATTTTGAATTTATGTCGAGTTATGGATGTCAGTTATTTGGAATTCCTTCCAGTGGGTGTGCATGAAAAGCCTGCTGAGCTCAGCAAAACACAATCTGCAGGTTGCCTGCCTACTATTGTACCCGTCTAACAGCTAAGTCACCCAGAGAGTAGACTAACTGCCAGCAGTGAATTAAAATCTATTCATTTCAATAGGTGTGCTTTGAGAATGATGTCACCAGATGCAACCCTGTGGAAGCAATTTTGTCAACAAGTCTAGGGTGTCAAATTGATCCCATAATTCTGTGCTGGGATGTTGCTGACCCAATCGCAGTGCCCCCCACACCCAGGGGGTGAAGGCCCAAGACAGCAACAAGAGGTGCAAACAAACTGGACAGGACAATGTTATGAGATTGTAAATTACCCACAACTTTATTGATTTACAGATGTAGGTAAACTTTGGCTCAGCCATTTTCAGCCTTCAGGTGTAGGGCTGAAGGTTAAGCAGAGTCGTGCCAAGGGTTTGAGACCTCTTCAAGAAGCAGGTCTACCCGTCCAGTACTTGGGTGCAGCCAGTTCAAATGTCAGTCTGTCATCCAAGCTCCGCCTCCCAGTTTGCCCATGATTGGGCAATTTGAATATATCCTTAGTGGTTGGCCAGGGGAATTCCCCAATGGCCAGCCCATGAGGGGGTGCTTCCTCCTACCCTGGGAACTGAGGGGCATCTGCGATAGGCCTCAACCTCCACCCATTCCGGACCAGGTAAATGGTCATTCTTGTCCATATGAGCTACTTTCCCCACACTGTTTGCTGTATACGCTTCCATATTGTGACATCACAGTTGACAATGTATAAATGCTAAAGGGCAAGCCTTCCCTGTATCCTACCCAAACAAGTAAGTTGGACTGCAGAAAATGTACTCTATGATTCCTGAGAGAAAAGTGTCACCCCTCTGCCAGGAACATTTTAAAGCATCCTTTTCCATCCTGGTTTTGAACTCCAACTCCCATCAGTCCCAGCCAGTGCACATAGAGGGCAGCTGGCTAGCAAAGGTTGTGGGGTGAAAAGGGGACTGGATGAGTGTATGGAAAAAGCAAGTAATGTTACTGAGAGCAGACCCAGAGTATTGCCATTACATTGAAAAGATAAGTTTTTCCTGCCAGCTGAGGCCCTTTATCATGTCCTCTGACAAGGTTCTCTGTGCCAGTTCAGTCTTCTTAAAAACACCTTCCTTGCAACAGGCACAGAGTGATAAGGCCACTTCTGAGATGTCTTCTGGCGCCAGCCTTCTCTCTGCACTGACTGCTTGCACTCATCTCACTGCACAGTTTGTGACAATCCACGATTGGGAAATATCATCAAGAGTCCAGTGAGACCTGTGACTGGCGCCTAGGTATGCACTATCTTGTCTATTGTGCTAAAATGAGAAACAAAAGGGAGGAAATGTATTATGTGCATAAAGCCAGTGCAGACCCGGGGAGACGTCTGAATTAAAGCTGACAAGTTAACATATAAAGGTGAGCTAATCTGAGGATAAAAGGCATATTAATGAACACATTTGTACTGCGGATACTTAGAGAGATCTTTTAAATTTAAAACAAAATCGAAAATTCTTTCTAGTAGCACCTTAGAGACCAACTGAGTTTGTTCCTGGTATGAGCTACCAGGAACAAACTCAGTTGGTCTCTAAGGTGCTACTAGAAAGAATTTTCGATTTTGTTTTGACTATGGCAGACCAACACGGCTACCCACCTGTAACTTTTAAATTTACTTTAGTTAAGTCAGTTAACCATAGTATTGTGCCCATGACTTAAGTGACACATAAAACTAACATTAAACAAGCAACTAAACAGCAAGAGGGTTTATCTCAGAGAGGACAAGGGAGAATTAAATGCCAATTATATCACAGGTGTAAGGCCCATTTGCAATTTGAAAATATATATATCGCAAATCAAAACAATATTTATCCTGAACAGTACACTTCCAGAAGTTGCAGTCACAGGAGTAGCTAAATTAATTAATTTTGGAATCTAGACTTCCGGTTTGGTGCCGAGTCAATGGCGGACGGGAGTCCGACGGCTCCGTCCTCCGTTAGGCGATAGGGAGCTCCGTGCCTGCGCCACGGGTCCCTTAAAGCCACGGGAAGAGCGTCCCGTGGACCGACGGCTTCGTGGGTCCCAGACGTGCTGTCTCCGCTCCTGATTGACCCTCGTAAGGGGGGAAATCGGGCGAGCGGAGCCCCAGCACGGGACTGAAGAAGCGACTGCCTGCGGAGGATCAAAGCAGCGATCCCGCCAGACCCGAGCACCCGGCACTTCCTACATAGAAACTTCCAAAGAAACTCTGTAAGTCAAAATACTGGATTATTTTACAAGTTTAAAGAGCACTGCTTGCAGAGGAAACTTCAAAAGGAAGCCTGTTCCCTTTGAGCTGTTTGCGCGAGCTTGGTAGCGCTAAAAGATCAAAGCCGCGGCTAACGGGAAAGTTTTGCGAACTCTGCCAAACTTTTTAAAAGTTACTTAAAAGTTGTTTAAAGGTTGTTTAAAGACTTAAAAATAGCTGATATGGCAAAAGAAGACACCGCTCCCCCTCTGGACTAGGATTCCGGGTCAGTAGCGGGCTGCAATATATTGTTGCCATTTTCCCTTTGTTGGTGTTCCAGTGTTACAGTGACTGTTTACCAGTGGAGATACTTTGACTCTTTTGCAGCCAGATACAAGCTATTTTATAGACTTGGTGGCTACATTGCAAGTGAGAAGCAGATACTGACTTGGGCTATTCAAAATAGACTCTTCTTGGCTTTAAGGAACTTATAACTTTTGAAAAATCTGAACTCTTTGCCTAAAAGTTGGATTACTGGACTGTTGTGGATTCCTGGCTCAGCAGCCTCTTTGTTCTTAGAAGCTAGCTGCAGGCCACCTGGTGTTTACTTTTGGGACTGTTGGTCTTCTGCTGTGAATGTCTGAGATAGTTACTACAGCAACTGGAGTGACCTTGAGATTACAGCTGCAGAGCCCACAGGGAATGGAAACTAGATCTAAAGGAACTGGCTCTGAAAAAAGGAAAGGCTCTGTTTCCTTAACTCTACAGGAACAAATGGAGAAATTGGTTGCAAGTGTGGCAGAAATTGCAGCAGGCTTGAAAAGTGTCACCGAAGGGTTGAAGCAAACACAAGAATCGGTGAATACTATTGGTGCATCAGTGAATACAACAGTTAACTCTGCAATAGAAAAACTCCAAGTGGATATTAAGGCTGACATTAAAACCTCCACCCAGACTTTAGAAAAATCAATTGGACAAATTGAGGAAAATGTAAGAAAGAATAGAGAAGAAATTAATAAAATTGGGCAGGAGGTGACCACGTTAAAAAAGGACTCTGAGGAAATTAAAGTGGTCAGAGAAAAAATATAAAAGGTGGAGGAAAAATTGGACAATTTAGATTTGGAGCAGATAGAAAATATTGGAACACGACAGAGAACTGTGGAAGAGTCTCTTGCTTTTCTGCAACTACACCAGAGAGAAGGAAACATCCGTCTAAGGGGTCTTCCAGAATTGGAGGGGGAAGACCTAAAAGCCTATATCGTGGAACTATTTTCAACATTTTGGGAGCTAGAAGAGGTAAATGTCTCAGCACACATAGTGAAGGCCTTCAGATTTGGACCAAGAGGCTCCAGAGGAAAGAAAAGCACTAAAACAGTCAGTGACTGTTTGATTGTGCTGCATGATAGACACGACAGAGACTACTTCCTGGATCTACACTACAGAAACAACCTGGTGGTACAGCAGAATAAAGTAATTTTTTATAAGGATATCCCCAGATTCTTTTTAGATAAAAGAGCTCCTTATAACGACCTGGTGACGGAGCTAAGAAGAAGAAAAATCTCCTTCAGTTGGGAATTTCCAGAAGGCCTGGCATTTACGTTTGAAGGGAAAAAGATAAGAATAAGGTCCTTGGCGGAAAAGCAAAAGTTTCTGGACAAGCATCTGGAATTCTTCAAAGGAACTCCATTGGATCCAGCACAGCTTTACAAGTTTCCAGAAGTATTCCCACCACCGCCGGGACTACCAGGACCAAGCCAAGATCCAGAACAAGACAAGAAAGGACAGGCAACTGGAGGAGAGGAATAAACAAAGAAATGGCGCTCAAGTTAATGACTTGGAATGTTCGGGGATTAAATCAGAGACCAAAGAGACGCAGAGTGTTTTATAGCATAGAAAAGAAGAATTTGGATATAATATGTTTACAGGAAACCCACATAGTCCGACGTCACAGAAGACTACTACAGAACAAAAAATTAGGCCAAGAGTTCATATCATCGGACAAGGTCAAGAAGAGAGGAGTAGTGATTTATGCAAAGGAGAAATATAGCCCAAGACAGCTATTTAAAGATGAAGAAGGGAGATACATCGCAATTGAAATCAACGTACAAGGCGAAAAATTTTTGATTCTGGGACTTTATGCACCAAATGATGGAAAGTCGATTTTCTACAAAAAAATACATGACTTGCTGCTGGATTATTTGGATTATAAGGTAGTTTGCCTTGGAGATTTTAATGGGGCAGTTTCCACATTAATGGACAGATCTCAAAGAACAAAATTAACAAATGATGGCAAACTCCCAAAGACTTTCTTTGAAATGGTGGACAATTTGAACTTGGTGGACTCTTGGAGATTAAAAAACCCCACAGAAACAGAGGCAACGTATTTCAGCGAATCCCAGCAGTCATGGTCGAGGATAGACTACATCTGGATCTCGAATGAATTGGCTCCAAAATTACAAAAGGCAGAAATCGGCCCTAA
The DNA here is from genome assembly GCF_009819535.1 of Lacerta agilis. NCBI lineage: Eukaryota > Metazoa > Chordata > Lepidosauria > Squamata > Lacertidae > Lacerta > Lacerta agilis. The sequence goes on along the minus strand of NC_046318.1, from coordinate 59,031,593 downwards.
AACGCTTTCAGACCATAATCCGGTACAGGTAAACCTAAAAATGATTTCCAAGGATTCTTTTAGATGGAGAATGGATGACGCATTGATGAGAGATACCAAGCTAGTAGAAAGAGCGGCGAAAAAGATGAAAGAATATTTTCAAATTAATTGGACTTCAGAAGTGGAGAAAAGGATTGCCTGGGATGCAAGTAAAGCGGTAATGAGAGGATTCCTCATTAGTGAAAAGGCAAAAAAGAAGAAACAACAAAGTGCAGAAATGGAGAGATTGCTAAAATCAATCAAAGAAAAGGAAAAGGAACTAAGAGGACACCCCAGATGTGTCAAAATCCAAAAAGAAATCAAATACTTGCAATCCCAATATGCCAATATAATGAATCAGGACATTGAATGGAAAGTGAAAATGATGAAACAAAGAACATTTGAATCGGCCAATAAGTGTGGAAAACTACTAGCTTGGCAATTGAAGAAAAGACAAAAGGCAAATGTCATCAATAATTTGGTAGTAAATGGAAAAAACGTGGAGAAACCGGAGGAAATCAGATGGTGTTTTCAAAGATTCTACAAGCAACTGTACAAGGAGGAGAAGATAGATGAAGCAGAAATAGACCGATTTCTGGAAAAGAACGGATTGCAAAAAGTCCCAGAGGAAAAATTAGCTACTCTCAACCACCCAATATCGACGCAGGAAATAAAAGACGCAATAAACAATATGCAATTGGGGAAGGCTCCAGGACCGGATGGACTAACAGCAAAATATTATAAGACATTGAAAGACTGGCTATCGCAGCCGTTAAGAGAAGTTTGCAACAAAATACTAGAAGGAGATAGGGCACCAGAGACGTGGAAAGAAGCCTTTATCACACTGATTCCAAAACCAGATACAGATAAGACTTTAATGAAAAATTACCGTCCAATTTCCCTTTTGAATGTGGATTATAAAATTTTCGCAAATGTTTTGGCTACAAGGTTGAAAAGAGTGTTGAAAGACTATATACATAGAGACCAAGCAGGTTTCTTGCCAGGAAGACAAATAAGCAATAATACGAGAATTATTGTGGACATTTTAGAAAAACTGGAGAGAGACATAAATACAGATGCGGCACTATTGTTTGTGGATGCAGAGAAAGCCTTTGATAAAGTATCTTGGACATTTATGAAAAAGAATCTGGAAAAGATGGGAGTTGGAGAAAATTTTTTAAATGGCATTAGGGCCATTTATACAGAACAAAGAGCAAAAGTCATTGTAAACAGTGTGATATCGGAGGAGATCGAAGTAGAGAAAGGAACAAGACAAGGGTGCCCTATCTCCCCTTTACTTTTTATTACGGTCCTGGAAGTCCTTCTAAATATGATTAGAAAAGACAAACAGACAAAAGGAATTAAAGTGGGAGAGAAGGAATACAAATTACGCGCCTTCGCAGACGATTTGATGCTATCCCTGCAAGAACCAGAAAGCAGTGTCCCCAGAGCTTTGGAACTAATCGAACAATTTGGACTTGTAGCTGGCTTTAAATTAAATAAGCAGAAAACCAAGGTTTTAGGTAAAAATTTGAGTGCAGAACAGATCCAAAGAATACAAGAAGCCACAGGCCTCAATTTTGTTAAGTCTGTAAAATATCTAGGTATCAATCTCACAAACAAGAACCTGAACCTGTATAAGGATAATTACGAAAAATTGTGGATGGAGATAAAAAAAGACATGGAGATTTGGACAAGACTTAAACTGTCGTTAATGGGAAGAATAGCAGTGGTTAAAATGAATGTCCTACCAAGGATGCTGTTTTTATTCCAAGCCATACCAATTTTGGACAAACTAGACTGTTTTAAGAAATGGCAAAAGGACCTATCGAAATTTATATGGCAGGGCAAAAAGCCAAGAATAAAATTTAAGATTTTAACAGACTCTAAAGAGAGAGGAGGCTTTGCCCTGCCGGACTTAAGGCTTTACTTTGAAGCTGTGGCCTTTTGCTGGTTAAAGGATTGGTTTAAATTAGAGAACGTTGATGTTTTGGACTTGGAGGGACATGATAACATGTTTGGTTGGCATGCATACCTTTGGTATGACAAGGTTAAAATCCACAGAACTTTTAAGTCCCATATAGTTAGAAAATCCCTTTATCAGGTTTGGACTAGATACAAAGATCTGCTCGAGAGAAAGACTCCTAGATGGATCTCTCCAGTGGAGGCCAAGGCATATAAGAGACCGAATATGTCTGCAAACTGGCTAAGATATATGGACATATTGCAGCAGGAAGGGGACTCGTTTAAGCTAAAAAGCTATGATCAAGTAAAAAGTCAGGTCCCCGACTGGCTGCATTATCACCAGGTTTATGAAATATTTAAAATGGACAAAAAAGTTGGTTTTCAAGTAGAAAAATCAAAACTGGAAACAGAACTGATAGAATCAAACTTTAAAAACCTTTCCAAAATGTATAATCTTTTGCTAGAGTGGCATACAAAAGATGAATTGGTTAAATCGTCAATGATAGATTGGGCAAAAGATGCAGGACATAATATCATGATGGATGACTGGGAAAGATTGTGGCAGAAAGGTATCAAATTTACTGCTTGTCATGGTTTAAGAGAAAACATAATGAAAATGGTTTATAGATGGTATTTGACACCAGTTAAGATTGCTAAGATGAATACCAAAATGTCAGATGTATGTTGGAAATGTAAACATGCGAAAGGTACCTTTTTTCATATGTGGTGGTTGTGCCCAGCGGTAAGTGCTTTCTGGGATAAGATTTATAATGAGCTCAAGAAGGTAATGAAAGTTACCTTTTGTAAGAAACCAGAGGCATTTCTTCTGAGCATAACCAATGAAGAGATACCCAGTCAGGATAGAGTGTTTTTCATGTATGCCACAACAGCAGCTAGAATTCTATTGGCAAGAACATGGAAAGGTGAAGAGATACCAACGGTGGAGGAATGGCAGATGAAGATGATGGAATACATGGAACTCGCAGAACTGACCGCCAGAGTCCGGGACCAGAGGGAGGGGAAGGTGTCACAGGAGTGGAAAAATTTAAAGACTATTTAGTTAAATCAGTTAAACTGAATATTTGAGCAGATTTAGTCAGAATATTGGCTTTGGTAGATATGTGTTAGATATAAATGGTAAGAGGAATTTTTGTTATGTGAAAGATGTATGTGTCAAAATATGTTAAGATAGGTCGCCAAGATAAGGTACATAGTTATAAAGATATTTGACTAAGTAAAAGCTAAGCATATTAAAATTTGGGCAAATGTTAATCGAATAATATATAAAGCTACCTTGAAGAAGTATTTGTTTTTTGAAGACAGGGGAGGGAACGGGGGAAGTCCCCAAACAGAGAAGTTAGAAACAAGAAATGTATAAAGATAGATAGTGGATAAGGTTTGTATATGTTCTTTTTATGTTTTTATTGTTGTTATTGTTTTTATGTTGAATATGGTTATTGTTTATTATGTTTTGTGTTGATGCTGTATTTTGTTTTCTCTTTGTCTTATTGGAAAATAATAAAATCTTATAAAAAAATAATAATTAATTTTGGAATCTATTCACACATTGTTAGGGGTCCTCTGAACTGGGAACACAGCTCACAGGATCTCAAAGAGAGAGAGAGGGGATTGAATCATAGAAATGTAGGGTTGGAAGGGACTCCAAGAGTTTGATCTCCTGCAGTATAGATATATTTGAATGTTCCAGATAAGCATGGGTTCCCTACTTAATTAATATAAAGCTTCTATTCTTATTTATGAATGGATATTTCTTGCTGAATATCCATTCATAAATAAGAATAGGAAAACACACATATTTATTTCAATTAGTTTTTAGCTGACTATTCTCTTCAAGGACACGGGTAGCACTGTGGATTAAACCACAGAGCCTAGGGCCTGCTGATAGGAAGGTCGGTGGTTCGAATCCCTGCAACAGGGTGAGCTCCTGTTGCTTGGTCCCTGCTCCTGCCTACCTAGCAGTTCAAAAGCACGTCAAAGTGCAAGTAGATAAATAGGTACCCTCCGGTGGGAAGGTAAACGGCGTTTCTGTGCGCTGCACTGGTTCACCAGAAGTGGCTTAGTCATGCTGGCCACATGACCTGGAAGCTGTACGCCGGCTCCCTCGGCCAGTAAAGCGAGATGAGCACTGCAACCCCAGAGTCGTCCACAACTGGACCTAATGATCAGGAGTTTACCTTTATTCTCTTCAAAATCCAAAAGCAATATAATAAGTATAACAATATAAAACAGACTAGAAAATAATCATATGAAAACGATGTGTGAATGGGTGGCATCTGGATCTAGATGTTTATGGGCACACTTTCAAATGCAGTTGCCATCCATTCCCGCTGTGTTACTTTCAATGCGATGTGCAGTCACATATGCCTACTGCCTCAGCTAGTCATGTATGTACATAGAACTGGACAAAATACAAGTTGGTAATCTGAGTACTGCACTCACTAGCGAGGGCCAGAACAGCGCAGTGATGCTATCAAGTTCACAGCAAAATGGTTTCGATGGAGAAGTAGACCAAGGAAACCATGGCTCCCAACTGGCATGAAAAATGTGCAACAAAAATGGAAAGGCTTGCTTAAAGTCTTTTGCTATAACTCTTCTAATTTGAATCAGCTGGTCTTCAACACCCAGAAAGCAAAAAGCTGCCTGAAGATCTATACCTTTGTGATAGTCCTAGCTTCGGCTGGGATTGAACTGGTGATGTAGACATGGAATGTCCTATTTTCAATTGTGGGAGCTCAGAACCATGCAGTCCCAAGGGACATATATTTTATGGGTATTCACAGATAATGAGGATGTTTGCCAGCTGGCTGATGGCTTATATCTTCTCTTTTTAATTAACTCAAATTGCCTTCACTTTAAACTAGGTCTAATAACTTCAGAGCTCTTAGAGCTTTAAATAAGTGACTAATCAGTCCCTGTGCAGTTTGTTGGTCTGTGATGGCATTTTGAGTCTTGGGCATGTAGTATACCCTCTGTCTTTCTGCGTGTCTCAAAAGGAAAACAAGACTATTAATCAGGAGCCATTGCTCAAGATACGTTGCTGTCCCCCTTTCTGCCTTTGTGGATACGATTTATGATAGCTTGCTGTTTGGCTGCTGATCAATTTTCTATAATTTTTCCCATTAATATTTTAGTTTTGCTTGTTATGTATTAAATAAATGACTGACACTGGGATAAGTGACAAATGGTGGCTTCAAGCATGGCAGAGAGCTGTTTAAGCTCATCAATCTCTTCAGTGCAGCTTTCCACTGGTCTAGGCTGACAGGAAATATTGAAGCAACAAAAACCTGCCATTTAATACTGAACACCTTTGGGCTAGTTTACTGTTAGCTTGTAAATACTGCGGTGTGGCTAGTGTAGTGAACATTTTCACCCCTGCCCCCTCTTTTTGCCTGAAAGAAAATGCAGTAGCTGCCTTATCCTGTTTTCCACAAAGGACAGTGTGTGCACGATTGGGTGGTACCCAAGCATGGTGTCAGAGCAGAAATGGCAAGAAATAAGTTGCGAAATGTGATAGACATCTAAAATCTGCAGGATCCTGCCCTGGTGACATTGTAGGGATGCAAATTAGAATAAACTATTCAGAAAACTAAAAGAGCAAAAATGTTCATAAGACAGTGCTATCACAAGGAAGATTTCCAGCTGATGATCGTAACAGCAAAGGACCGTCCTTAGTGAGTCAACTGTTCAATCTGAGTTGAAATCACAGTTATAAGTGAGATTTACTGGGCCATCTGTGGCGATGTCTTCCTTTATCTATTAGCCTGATTCTGGCAATAAGGAAAAAATGGTTGTGGTTGAGCTTTTAATTAATCTCTTAATGAGTTGAATGCCCAATCCTGGTATGAAGCATCTGCATCTGGAGATAATTAAATAGGCTTTTTCTTTTTTGTTTTGCTTTAAGTCAAAACAAGCATATTACTAAGTGGATATCATAATCCATTTTCAAGGCCTCTCTTCAGCTCACATAGCAATGGGTACCTCCAATTATTTGTATTTTTACATGTTGTGTAAATAGTTTTTGTTCCACATTTGTACACCAACGTGGGTTCTTTTAATGACAGGTGGTACTTATATTTCATAAATGAATACTTTAAACTGGATTTAAACATAGCTTAGTCTTTCTGTTGTAAACTCCAAAATTCTGGATCAGCACATATCGGGAAGCTCTGAAGTGTGTGTTTGTGTGCGAAAAAGGTAATACAAACTAAAAAATGAAAAAGGACTGTAGAAGGGAAAGTGGCAGTAGAAAGAAATAGCAATGGGGAAACAGGGAAGTGTTCATTTATTGGCCTGGGAAATCATGCCAAAAATCAGTGAGAAATAGAAGGGAAGTGCAGCATCTATGAGATACAGTATGATGTCCACAGACAAAGAGTTGGGGGGAGAGCAAGAGAGCAGACCAGCACTCCTCTTTGGTATCTTGGGTTTTATCAGGCTAATGAATACTGTGACCTACAAAAATTAATAATTATTTGGTGAGATTGAGAATTTCTAGGCTTAATGAAGAAATAACAGACTGGCTGGAGATGGATAATTGGCAAAACCCAGTGGGAGACAATATATATATTCCCAGAAAATGTGTGAGGCCTCAGACTTGACAAATCTGTCAATAGCATCTTTATCTTACTTTAAAGCAATTTTTCACAGACTAATAGAAGTGTATAAAGAACTGTGAGTCATCTCAATGTCCTGCAGCGACACAATCTTTTTTAAAAAAGTTAGTTGCTGCTGCTGTTGTTACAAATTGGGAATTAATCCCTTACACAGCTTTTAAATATATATTTTTAGTGTGGGGTTGAGATCTTGTTGGTGTGGAACATTCAGCTGTTTGAGTGGTAGGAAGAAAACTTGTTGTAATGGATCTATGAATATGTCACGAACCAGGCATCCATGGGATCTCAGATGCACCACTGGGTCTCTTTTGTGTAGGAGGATCCCTATAATTTTAATGGAAGGAGCTAACATGAAAATGCAATGTGAATTGGGTTCGTCCACTGACATGGCATGGTGTCAACATTTTATACTCTGTGTACATATCTATATTCAGAAGAGATTTGGATGATGGTTGGGTATATGACTTTATATACATATAAACATTATGAACAGAGCAGTTATTTTAGACATTAGGTACCATTCTCTGGAGCTATCGTTACCAAGCTTACATATGTCACTGAGCACATGGCATACTTTAACACATGCGTAAACACATTCTACAGAATACTATGGAGCAGTGACCTGAAAACCGCCATTTTCCTGATGTTTCCCCTACAATTTGGAATGCCCTTCCTGCAGCTATAAGTGAAGCATAATCTGTTATTTGCTTCAGACATCTTATAAAGATGGCTGTTTTTGCACAGGCACCCCCGATCTACAAGATTTGACTGTACAATTTGTATTTTGTATGATTTACTAAACTGCATTGTGATCTTTGGATGGAAGAAATCTAATAAATCCCCACCACCACTACCATCACCACCATCATCTCTGTGTGAATTGCAGTAGATCAGCTAGGGCAGAGTTGGGGAAAAGGATCTAGCTGGTGGGCTGGACCCTGAGTTCCCTCAATCCCTGTGGGTCACTTTGAGAAGTAAGCAGAGCTGCCCGCCTGCCAATCATGAGATGTTACCATGAACTTGGGGGACTCAAACTGGAAAGGAGAGAATTTGGAGCACATGCCATATGCACTCCTCCTGATTCTTTCCTTTCTTCCTTTGTGGCCCCATTTCAACTCAAGCCACGCTGCAGAGGAAGATTACTGCCAAATAAGGGATCCACTGCATTTGGGAGCAGATTGGGAGCTCCCAAGTGCAATCTACCCCAGTGGGGTTTTCATTGGAGACCAAATTCAAAAGGCACCAAATATAAGTCCTGCTTGCCAAGGAACAATCAGGAGCTCCTGGTTGGTCCTTGAAGCTGCATCTACACCTGTCCCTGTGCCATTTGTTTAATTTAATATACGGAATAACTTGACAGTTAGGTGTGTTTGCTGCCTTTGATTTTCAAGAGAGACTTCTATTTAGTCTTTGCTCTCTTGTAGACTAGTTGAATTTCTAACATGTGCTTTAGAAAGAATGTTTATTGCAATGGAAATGGTATATCTTATAGACTCCGCACAGATCTTGCGACACTATAAGAAAAGCTGTTCGATAGTAATGTCAAGGTTATGCACTAAAAAATCAGTAGCAGCACTTTTGATCTCCTCAGCTTGGATCACTTGTTTTGAAAAAGCAAAGTAACAGTTGCCAATGGTTATGAAAAGGAAAATCTTGTATCTTTTAATAAGAGCACTTCTTTGAATCAAAAATTAAATGAATTCATAACACCGTGATAGAGGAGTCCTTCATTATGAAACTTTCAATTTCTATTCCTAGTAATGTAGGATTTATACTTTAGAAGGAAAAATAGCAATTAAAACATTAAGTGCAAGTCAGTTATAGTGCCCCTTGAAGTGCATTGCTGTTTTGTTATTCACAATGCATAGGGTTGTTGTGACACACACACACAAACATAAACATACACACACACACGTGCATTCTGAAGAAAGAGAAAATGAGAGAAATTTGCAATCTGGAAAGGAAAGGGAAGAAAGTTACATTTTAAAAACATGCACGCGCACACACACACACACACACACACAGCACAGGTGAGTAACAGACACAGTGGAAGGTATTCTGATCAAAACAATGTCCTTGTCAACTCCTTGTATGGATTGGCAGAGCTGGAGAAATTTGTCTGGGGGTGGAAAGAAGAGATATTTGGTTTGCCTGAGCATGCTCTTAGCTCAGAGGTAAGCAGAAGACTTGCCGGCTTTTAAAAAGTTGCCTCACTCCCCCTCATGTTTTGCAACTGAGCACTTTGCAACTTTCCCTGGCTATTTTTTAGCTAGGGAAATGGTGCAGCTATATAGTGCAAAATACGGAAAATGTTTTTCCTCAATTCTGTTCTATTATGGTTCCACTGGGGTGTGTGTGTGTGTGTGTGTGTGTGTGTGTGTGTGTGTGTTGTTAGTAGCAGGGTGTGCGGAAGCTATATGTACAAACATTTACCCGTATATCAGCACTACTCTGTGTGAAGTCTCAAAGAGGTTGTTTTTGCCAGAGTGCTAGTATACCATAATAATCACTTTGCCTTTTAAAAGCATGTTGGTGAAGCACCTCACCATGCAGAACTTTGGGGGAAAGGAGATAGAGCAGTAAATGTTTTCAGTTTGATTCCCATTCATTTCCCCTTCCTTGTTGTTAGCAACCTAACTTCAAATAGAAATGGTGTGTGCACACTCTCATCAAACACCCAGAGACTGGGGATAAAGTTTGAAAGATTTCAGTGAAAAAGGCAGGGGTGACTGCCCAATATTTCCATAGGAAAGGTATTGAAGGTTGAGAGACAGAACAATAACAACCAAATCCATAGCGTATTGAAGTCCAAGTACCTGGGCTTCAGTAGGAATGCCTCAGGGGGTAATAAATCCTAATCCTTTAACTGGGTTGAGGATTGGGTTGCCCATTAGTTCTTTAAATAAAATGGCAGGAGGATTGTGGACTAAGGCTTTAAATGTCTATAAATAACAACAATTTACAAGAAATTGATTTCTTATTTCCTTTTAAAATAGAGTCTGGCTGCAGTTTTTTCAGCTGAGTTGGCATCCCTGCTTGAAACAGCAGTGCTTTCAAGTACGTTTTAAAAAGGGAATTAATGCTTTTAGTTCTCTTCTTCTTCTTCTTCTTCTTCTTCATCTTTTTTCCTCCTGAGGAGTCAGCACAACCACTGCTGAACTGATGACACCTTCCGTACCTGGAGGAGCTGAAATCCAGCACTTAATGAAGGCTTCCTTAATCTCTTGGCAAGCCAAGGGGAAGCAAGAGGCACTTGTATAGTTACTGACATCAGGAAGCACTGGGGAGGTGCTTATTATCCTCTCCTGGAATTGGTGCAAGTGTTAAGCATGTGTCCACATCACCGCTTGTTGTCAAGGTTTTATTGCTTACTGTGGACACAAATTTCAGGTTGTCATTCTTCAGGTACAATATCAACCTAGTGCAGCAAACTCATTTAACATGTTTCAAAACCCCAGCTTCAGATGCATTTACCCTGGTAGGACGTATTTTGGGTTGCCCTCCTACCAAACACATGCCTCACAGTACAGTGGTACCACCGGTTGCGAACAGGATCCGTTCCGGAGGTCCGGCCAGATCCCGAGGTTTCCGCAACCCGAGGAGAAGCAGTAGACCGCTTCTGCGCATGCATGTGTGGCAAAACGCTTCCGAGTTGGCTGCTTTCGCAACCTGAAGTTTACGTTACCCGAGGGTAACATAACCCGAGGTGCTACTGTAGTTGCTTACAGTATTCAGAAGCATACAGCCTCCGACTATGGAGGCAAAGCATAGCCACTGATAGTATTATTCTCCATGTATTTCCCTAACACTCTTTTAAAGCCATCCACGTGTGTGAGCCATCTCTGACAACCTGTTCAAGCATTCTAGCATCACCATGCAGACCGTTTTAAACCAGGGTTGGGAAATCTGTGGATCTCCATATGTTGCTGGGCCAGAGCATCCCTCATTCCTGGCTTGGGCTGATGTGAGCTGTAATTCACAGCTGGAAGGCCACAGATCCCCCACCCCTGATTTATAGCATAGGGATGTCAGTTGCTTTATAATCTTGTGAGAATTAGAGCCCACCTGGGGAATCTAAAAGAGCACTTTGAATAAAACAATGTCAAATTAAAAGTAAATATGATAGCAAAATGCAAATTGATTACCATATTTTAAGAAGACAGCTATTCAAGTGACATTATAATTGCTATGTATTCCATGAAAAAGGTAAACTGCATATTTTAAAAGTGCAGCACGGTGCTTAGTGGAATCTTTTTAGAAAGAGAAGAAGGGGAAGCATTTGGTGTGAAATATATTTTATTCGGCAGAGAAAGCGTTGCACTACTGCAACGCAGAGCCCTTCATCTAGTTTTGTTAGCCTTGAAAAGAACAACAGTAACAGCTGCAAATGTAAGTGTTTGGGTCCTGGAGAAGAAAATGTTGGATACTAATTGAATTCCTGTTGCACAGCTGGCTTTCCAAGTAGTTAATTGCACATCATGGTAAGTCGCCTGGCCTGCTTCAGGGTTGGTGTGTCCAGTGAGCCGCTTCCTATGTTGGTGGCCCCACTTAGGCTCCTGACCAAGGAGTGACCTGATGGCACCTGCTGATCAGGGCAAGCTGCCCACCATTTAAATTCACCTTTGGAACAAGACAACAGTCATCTCCAGGCTCTGTAGTAAATTAAAAACCACTGGTTCTCTTACCACTTTTCATCACTATGCAGAATAAGAACAGGTATTTGGGACTTTTAATTTCTAGGTAGGCCTGATTTAAGCATAGTTGTGAGTTCTATTCACTGTGGCATACCCTTTTAAAATACCTTGCGTGTGTGCGTGTATGCATTGCTTAATATTATTCCAACAGTGCACAACCATTTAAGAATGGCCGCAAATTGTGTTTCCTACTAGGCGGTTATTTTAATGCCTTTTGTAAATGAAACTCTGCTGTTGCCAATCTTAGTTGCAGGGGTGTGGGAATATTAAAATTCCTGCTTTCCATGGCTACTACCAAGAATACAACATGGTGTTACGGCTGGAAATGCAGATATGAGGGAGGGGGCAGAGAAATAATGATAAAAGCTTCTTAAAGTTTTGCTGAAAACCCATTTCCTAAATAGAGAAAATGCTTTTTCCCCACTAGAACTATGTATTCACCCTTAATCCGCTGCCTATTCATTTGTTTTCTTAATAAACACTGAAACAGCATGGCTTGATTTTTTATTTTTTTTTGGCAATTCCGTTTTATTTGTGAGATAAAATCCTGCCTTCCCTTACAGGAGGTAAGACTACAATAAAACCAGTATAGTCAAGAGAACTAAGAGCAGCATAGCTTTAGGCTTCTGGTTATATCACTCAAAATATTGGGCCTGGAGAGAACTGGGTATTGGAACCATGACTGAAATCTGTGATTTCATATGGTGACCAGATGGATGACAGAACTGAGTTGGAGTATTTGGATTTAAGCTCATTTAGTTCCATTAAAGTGAGAGAGAGGCCAGGCATACATGATTTGCTAGCCACCATCTTGTATGATCCAAATGAAGCTGTTCTAAGGGAGGCATAGGCAACTGTTTTCAGCCCAAGGCCCAGTGGTGGGTGAGGCCAAAGACCAAAGCAGGTGGCGCAATGAAGGTACAGTATCCCTTTGACAAATTCAGGAGGGTGTGAAGCAAGGCTAGAAGGATGTGTGGCCTGGGGTGGGGGGTGTTGCTAGAGAGGGTGTGTGGCCTGGAGAGAAATCCAGGGGAGACCTAGAAGACCACAATTTCCCCCCAGGCTTGAGATTCCCCACCCCTGTCCTAAGGATAACTGTACAGTGGTACCTTGGTTTAAGAACAGCTTAGTTTATGAACAACTTGGATTAAGAATGCTACAAACTTGGAAGTAGGTGTTTTGGTTTGTGAACTTTGTCTTGGAAGCAGAACATGTTTTGCTTCCTGTTGAGTGTGTTCCATTTGTAAATTGAGTCCCCTGCTGCTATGGGAAAGCACGCCTTGGTCTAAGAACGCTTTGGTTTAAGAACAGACTTCCGGAACAGATTAAGTTCATAAACCAAGGTACCACTGTATGTCATGCAGCCTGCAGAGGTCTTGCTGCCATTGGACAAAAAGGCCCCAGGAAGGAGTGTGTATGGGGTATGTGGCATGCAGGAAGAGGGTTTATTTTTAGAATCTTGAAGTGAACCAAAGTGGTTTCCAATGCCTTTTCCCCAAAATAAAATGCAGTTTCTTTCTGACGGGAGTGGAGGTAAGCTCATTCATCTCGATGTTATTTAACGCCACAGCTCTTTTGGAACATTGGAGGGGTGTGCATTTCCTATCACATAACTTCAGATCAAATAGCTCCTGGCACCTGTTTGTTGCCTAGGCTCACTTGACGAATGACCAAACAAACCTTAGGAAAGAGTAATGAACAGACCTTACTTTGCCAGGGTCTGCTGTACTGATTTAAGATATCAGATGGATACCTTGTGCATCTTCAAAAATAAGAAGAGGGCACAAGTAGAAAAGCAGGCTGAATCATAAGCAAACCTTGACTTCTTTTCAAGTTGACTCTGTGGCCACAGGCACGCATGACTTAAAAAAGATGATTAGACAAATTCATAGAAGATTTATTTATTTATTACATTTATATACCCACTTTTCTCCAAGGAGGTGTACGTTGTTCTCTCTCTCCCTATTTTATCCTAACTACAACCCTGTGAAGTAGGATAAACTGAGAGTGAGTGACTGGTCTGAGGTCACTCAGTGGGCCATGATAGTTATGCTCTATCCCCACTGTGAGGCACAGTGTTCCTCCCAATACCAGTTGCTAGGAATCAAAAATAGGGAAGAGGATTGAATCAGGTTAATCTTGTTTTCAACAGGGGTCATCCACATGCATCTGGGGACCTCATGAGCAGATCGTGATGGCAGCAGTTCTACTCATTGCCTATCTCAAGGGTCTTGTATTAAAGAATATTGCTTCTGAACATGGAGGATCTATCTATTTCTATCTACCTAATCCAGCAAGGTCAGCATGTGTGTGCCAAATGTTATTTCTTCACTGGAGTCACACTTCTGCAATGATCTTGGGTGTGCAGTGGTGTGCAATGTGGAAATGGTCTCATTTCCAGTATCCAGAGATCTTGGGTTGTTGCATAAGCACCATGCACGTGCTATGAAACATGTGATTCAAGCTGTCTAAGAGTGCTGATTGCTTGGTTTTCTGGAGAAGAAGGGAAGGTTTCAGGCACCCTCTTCTTAATTCCCACAACAGTGATCAGCAATATAAGAACTGACAACACTGACTATTTGGCAATGAAAGAAGAATGGGAAACTGTCATAGAATGTGAGGATTTCTGGGTTGGAAGCTTATAGTCTAGCTATCCTAAAACCCTCTCTGTGTGTCTATCTGTATCTGTATCTGTATCTGCAGCATTTCCCTTTCCGAGTGCCCATTGCTTTTCAGCATCTTATTGAACAGAGGGGGTAAAGTATCATCATGCCAACAAAGCTTTGCAAAATCTCATCTTTGGTTTATGATCAATGGTGCATGTTCTGTGGTTAAAGAGAATTTGATAGCAATCCCTACAGTCATAACCAGTAATCACAACACCCCTAACTTCAAAATAGTGTCAAGACTTTGTGTGTGCTGGTCCCGAGGGTGATCCAAGAGGCAAGGTCCAAGTCCAGTCCGAAGTCCAAGGAGTCAACGAGGGGTCAGTCCGATGTAGTCGAGGCAGGAATAGGAACACAGGCAGGATCTGGCAAGCAGCAATGTTACTCCCACAACCTGGGGCGGGAATCTGACCACCCTTTTATCTCTGCAGAGCTAATGGCTGGTCCCGATCCCCCGATGACTCACCACCCTGTCTCGCCTGGAGGTGAGCACTCCTCCTGCGGGTACTCAGTTCTCTCCTTCTCTCAGCCCTGAGTCTCTGCAGCTCGGGAGACGCCGGAGGGTTACTGGACCCAGGGGCCGCCTCAGCCTCTGATGGCCCAGCTGACGGCAATGAGGTATCCTCAGTACCTGGAGCCAGGACAGGCTCAGGCCCCTGACTTGGCCCAGCTGGTGCTTGTTGCAGGGGAACCTGAGCAGACTGAGGGTCTTCAGGATCAGGCCCCAGACTAGGTTCAGCTGATGCCTGCGGCAGAGGATCCGATGCGGACTGAGCCTCTCCTGGTTCTGAGTCTGAGCCCAAGTCCCAGGCCATCACACTGTGCTCGTATAAATTTCAGACACCAGGCATTTCAGATTGCATTTCAGACACCTAAACTAATGTTGCCCATTGATCCTGGGCAAGGAAACAATGAGACCAATCTTTTATGTGCAAATGTTACAATGTTGAATATTCCTGTCTATACACGAAGTCTTTTCACCCTTCTTTAACCCTCTTCTTTTTCTTCCTTCCTCTAGACTTGTGGGACTGGAGAGAGCAGTTCGATATCAAATAACTCCACAACCTTCACTCTGGCTTCCCAAATAATTCATGCAGAAGGATGAGGCAAGGTTCAACAATTTACAGGATTATTTCATTATATAGGAACAGTCCAGGAAGCTAGGCCAGGTAAACATCATGTTTCCTTTGCATATCCTACTTTAGGTCCTTCAAGGCTCTGAGTTACCAGTACATCTCCCCTGGAAGTTATTTTTCTACATTTGGGGTTGTATCTGTTGCCCCAACTTATGTTGCTTCTGTTGCTTTGATAGGGCAGGATGCTCTTGTGACAACCTCTGTGCTCTCCACCTCCAGCTCTGTCCTTGGACCCTGTGGTACCCTGTGGTACCAGCAGCTTTGAGAGGATGGCATATAGTTCTGCATTTTCTCTTTCCCACTCCTTACTATCTTCCCAGGAGCAAGATGTGAGAAGCAAGGTTATGGAAGCTGTAGTCCAACAATGTCTGGAGAGTTACAGGTACCCCAAAAATGACCTAGACACCTCCAAGGGCTAAATCCAGGTACATTTGAAATTCAGCCCAGAACTTGCCTGGCCAGGTCTTTTAAGAAAGTTGGAGAAGCCCAACCCTAACATTGGAACAGCCTAGAAACTAAGACAAATGAAGGGTGTTGATGTTTGTGGCTCTGTGGTTTCACTTTTCACAGAGTTATTATTCTTCATGCAGGAAACAGGGTCTTGACATCAAATATTGATCCAATAAAAGTGTCAACACCTTTTACCACTTTTATCTCCCTCTTTCTCCAGGACCAACAGCACTTCAAACAAGGATGCTACCTACTGTATAATTCTTTCAAGTGCATTTTATACTGCCCTGTACAAGCACTCTGAGGTTCCTGTAATCATTATTGTCTTCCTTGTCCTTCTCCTAGTTCTGGGTCCCTGAAGTCTGGTGACTGCAGTTTCACCCTCTCCATTGTTTCCCCCCCCCCCAATAAGAAAACAACCATGCACACCCACAAGCCTCACACCTCTCTCATCACAAGCACAGTTCTTTTTATTCTGAAATATATTCCTGGCTGAAGACCACTTAGGTATGTTTCATTTATTTCTAAGCTTGCTGATAAAACAGATTGAAAATATGTAGTTTTCTACTAAAGCAAGAAGAGGAAGTGGGGCAAGGTGATGTTGAGGTCAATACAGTCAATCTTGGGTTCCTGCCAGTGTGTTTGCACCATGTCAGACTTCCTGCCACTCTGCCCCTCCTCTTTCTGGTAAGCTGATGTAGCAGCTCTGCCCCCACCCATCAAGTGGCTTCTTTTATGAGTGTAAAGCTAGGAATGTAACATGTTTATTTATAGAACTTATGTGCTATAGCATGTATGAATGGGTCAACTCACTTTTGTTTCTCAGAGGCAAGGTTGCATGCAGTTATCATTATGTGCTGACCTTTGTTTCACCCCAGTCAGTGACAGTGCCATCCTGTGCATGACTCCTCAGAGGTAAGTCCCACTGAGTTCAATGGGGCTACCTCAATTTCTGCCCTTGTCATCCGCTCTTGCGGTAGGGTCCTCTCACTCTTCTTGAAGCACTGTGTACGTACAAGGATGCTATAACAGCAGACCTGGCCACCAATTGCCAACCCCACTGGAATGAAGACATGAGGTTCGTTTACTTATTTCAGCAATTTATATAGCACTTAACACTGTAGGTTTCTAAGCAATGTACAATAAGGTTGCCAAAAAGATACAATCAAGATAGAATTGTTTAACATGAATAATAAAATCATAAAAGTCAATTTTTAAAAGCCTCTTTTGGTGAAAAGGGCCAAAGTTTGTTATCTAAATTTTCAAAATGAGCTAATAACAGAATACCTGAATAAGACGGACAGTCCCAATTCAAAGAGCCAGTTGTTAAAAGTCACCTCCAGCTACAACATACAGTAGTTCAAGGAATAGGCCAGGCCAGCCAAATAGCTGAGCCATTTATTGCATTGCCTGTCCACCAAGAGTGAGCTGAGGGAGACTTGAATTGCACTCTACCTCCATTGCCTGACAATTTGTGGGGTAGGACCATTGGAATACGAGGTGTCCCCCCAAGACAACCTGGAAAAAGATGTAGGTTGGGGACCACCCTTCACCCTCCAGATACCATAAGGTGATTGCTAGTCTAATATGACCCCCCATCTTTTCCTGCCCACACTTAATGTCAGCTAGGAGCTGATAGGCTACCCCATTCCTCTCCTAGAGCTACAGTTTCCAATTTGGTTTAACATTTAATCCCTCTTCCCAGGACTGTAGGAATTGCAGCTTTGTAAGGTAAATAGGAGTCTCCCAACACCTCTCTGCAACCTTAACAAACTACAGCTCCCATAATTTTTTTTTTGGGGGGGGCGGCGGCATGATCGGCCATTACTGTTTAAAGTGGTATCATAGTGCTTTAAATGTATTGTGTGAATGTGGCCTTAGTGAGAGATGCATGTCTGCATTAATCAGCATCACCCACAGCACACCCACATAACAGATTTGAAAAGGGCAGTGACCATCCAGTCAGGCATAGGCAAACTCGGCCCTCCAGATGTTTTGGGACTTTAATTCCCATCATCCCTGACCACTGGTCCTGTTAGCTAGGGATCATGGGAGTTGTAGTCCCAAAACATCTGGAGGGCCGAGTTTGTGTATGCCTGATCCAGTGGGAATACAAACTCTGCAAGCCACGTCCATCTACAACCTCATTTCAATCTAAGTTCTGCCATCTATACCCAGCGTGGGGATAAGGACTGGTGGAACAAAGCAAATCATGTTCACACACACAGAGTAATGGACACTTCATTTTTCCTGGAACCATTTGTGCTGGATCTCTACAGCAATCCTCTGAAACTATAGGATGTTGCCTCCTAGATATGCTCCCGTAAATTGCACAAATTGCAGGTTTATCCTATTTCTTTTGTTGTTCGGAAGCTCAGTCTGCTTTGTAAAGATTGGACTTCCTTTTCGCCATTTGAAAAAAAGCTGATGGAATGACAAAAAGGCTGTTAAAATGTCAATAAGGCTGCTATCTTGAGCACAGAATTGTATACTGAAGCTCCAGTGAAAGCAGATGGGTGGACACTGGAGATGTGAGCTGCTCCACAGGCTACATTTTAGTTGCCTGTTTTTGCAGATCTGTGATGTGTACTTATGAGAAGGGCTGTCGCTCAGTGGTAAGGATGTGTTTTGCATACAAAAGGTCCCAGGTTCAATAGCTGGCATCTGCAGGGCTCACAAAGACTCCTTACAGACCAGTTGGTGGAGAAAAGCCAATGTTGAGCGAGTTGGACCAACAGCCTGACTTGATATATGGAAGCTTCCTATTTCTTTCTTTTCTTTAAATCATTTTTTTTTGGGGGGGGGGAATGTGAGTATACGCTGAATAGAAGCACCCACAACAGTGCTTCATATTTTTGTCTTGATCTCAAAAGCCTGCCCTGCAGTAGTTCATAGCAGAGCTTTCACTGTGGCTTCCCCTGTTCTGTGGAATAAATGCTGAGATATGACAGGCTCCTGCTACCTGGACTTTCTGGAAACAGAGGCAGATCTACATTTTGGGGGCCCTGAAGTTTGCACTGCAATGGGGGCCCCTTCCCAACCAGCAAGGAAGTCTGGGTAACCACTATTGTGTTCTTCAATGGGGTTGCTCCATGACATATCACCTCCATGCTACTTTACAACCTCTGTGCTACTGACTCTTAAACTTCAGGTTATTATAGCTTAGTGCCAGGAAAAAAGAGAGAAGAAAAGAACAAATATTTATAGGCATCTCAATAAGATCATGAAGTGACCTTAGATGATGGAGTAGTTTAGAGTAGTCTGCCTGATCACCTGGGGTTTGCAGCATGTCTACACCCTCAGGCAGGGGTAGGCAATCTAAGGCCCGGGGGCTGGATGCGGCCCAATCGCCTCCTCAATCCGGCCCATAGACGGTCTGGGAATCAGCATGTTTTTACATGAGTAGAATGTGTCCTTTTATTTAAAATGCATCTCTGGGTTATTTGTGGGGCATAGGAATTCGTTCATCCCCCCCCCCAATATAGTCTGGCCCACCACATGGTCTGAGGGATGGTGGACCGGCCCACGGCTGAAAAAGGTTGCTGACCCCTGCCCTCAGGGATTGCAGCATTCAGCAGGGATATGGTGTTCTTAAGTTGTATTTGACCAGTCTAGCTTGAATATGAATTTTGGACATTAACTTTGGACTCTAAGTCCACAGTTTAAATCAAACATAAATTACTCAAATGTGGTTGATTTGAAGATGGCAGCCTGTCTTAAGAGCAGGGTCGGTGGCATTATTTTTGTGGCAAAAACACATTTGAAATGTTGGTTAATAAATTGCACACTCACAGTGGAAAAAGTATTATTAATTAAAAAGAAGTTGACATCCTATGCTGGCCTACAGTGAAAAGCTATATGGGATTCCCAGGATGGCAGTGTCAATGAAGCAGATAGTATGGCAGCTTGCTGCAGCCAGGTGCAGTGGTTAAGAGCGGTGCGCTTGTAATCTGGTGAACTGGGTTCTCATCCCCGCTCCTCCACATGCAGCTGCTGGGTGACCTTGGGCTAGTCACACTTCTCTGAATCTCTCAGCCTCATTCACCTCACAGTGTTTGTTGTGGGGGAAGAAGGGAAAGGAGATTGTTAGCCACTTTGAGACTCTTAAGGGAAGTGAAAGGCGGGATATAGAGTCCAAACTCTTCTTCTTCTTCCAACAAAGATCAGAGCATAGTACAGGCCCAACAAACCCAATCATGTTCCAACTCCCTGAGTAAGACAGTGATTCTTTAAAGTGCCAACAGTGGACCAATGTCCATAACACTTTGCAGAAATGGTCAGAAACTTCTTGACAGGCCTTCTTGGCTGGGTGAACATCTTCATGGGCCTCAGGGGAGGGGGTGGCTGGTTTGAGGTGTCAAATATGGAAGATCTTTTCCTCTCTTAGCCTGGTCAGGACTGGGCTGCTGGCATGTCTGGGCTATGTGGATACCCTGCAGTGGTCTCTTCCCAGTCCATGGTCCAGGAAAGGTGCCTGTGCCTGACTTGCTGAATATGATCGTGCCATGACAGCAAACTCCATTTATACTGCTATGCAAAAAAAAAAATCACAAAGTTGTTTATATTAAAACGGTACCTAAAACATTATCCACACAAGGAGCTTGATTCCTGCTTTTTGAGGCTGTCTAGTTGAACCCATAACTTGTGTTTAAGTAGACTGCCTTAATGAAATCGCAAGCTACACCAGATGTGTTGATTTCATGTTTTACAAAACAAATTAAATACTATAATCGTTTACTCGGCTCCAAGCAAATTAGGCAACAGTTTGGGCACATCATAGTAACCGCAGGACATATTGGCTGGCATCCAGAGTAAAATGCAACTCGTTCTGTGTGCTATGGGACTCTCTTGGTTTACGTTACTTGAACAGCAGCCTCCAAATGTTATAAAGTTACCTCTTTCTGAAGTGGAAGGTACTTTCGAACAAAATTTGTGACATCACATGAAGGTCTTTTGCTCAAAAGAAAAAAAGAGAGCTCTGAATCTCACCAAGCAAGCCTGATTCAGGGTACCTAAAGCAATTCCCAGGGAACAAGGATTGATTCTTAAGCCACTCTAGACTTCAAAGGGGAATAGACTATCTTCTAAGACCTCTCAGCACCCTTAGCAAAGGACAGCTCCCAGGATTCTTTGGGGCATATGAGTGTGCATATGAGTGTATGTGTGGGGGTATCCCGAAGTATCACTGGTGATAACATGTTTCAGTAGTCATGAAGGTCATAAAACATGGCACTCAGGCTAAAAGTGCCAACACTCGAGACAAAGCAGAGTGTGATCAGGAGGACCACGCAGCTACAAAGGTTTGTTGCAAACAAGCTCTGATTATGAGCACAACAGCTATATGCTGCACTGTCACATTTATAAATGATAGGACATGTTCATCAGCCGTACAGCCTACATAACACATTGCATGTGACAGATCTTCAAAAACTATTCAAACCTCAATACACACAAAATGAATGTAGACAAATTTGAGGAGGGGATGCCACTTTTCCTACAGAGCGGCAGATTTCTAATAACGTGAGGATTTACATACAATATTTTACCTACTGGGATGGGAGGGGCGATGAGTACGAAAGGTTATAGGAACGCAACATTCCTTTTTGCTACAGGAAAACCTAATCACAATGAATTTTAAAAAGAACTTCTCTTTGAAGCACTGTTTCAGTGGTATTTGACACCACTTTTTCCAGTGGACTCAAAACCTAATTGTGTAGGTTGTTATTATTATTATAATTATTATTTATTGAATTTATATACTGCTCTATACCTGGGGCCAAAAAAACCTTATGCAATCATAAACAGATGGCTAATAGCATTATTTATTTATTTATTTATTGATGAATATTGTACAAGGCAGTAAGGCACATGCTATTTCATGTGCAGATATCTCATTTTAATTTGATTGTGTGAAATTCAGTGTCGACTTGTTACTCACCAACAATTACTAACTCAGTAATCATTTTAACTACGAGACGCAGGCTCTGTAGATACAAGGTTGGTCGTCTATGGCACAATGCCATCCCACTTCTTGAGCTGAAATGGACCGACTTGTGAAACTCTGGTCTGGTTCATACATGTGTGTTTATCACATGATAACCTCAGCAACAAGGAATGGCTTGCATATATGGGTAAGCTATTGCAGGTCTATCACCACAGATATATGAAATGCACATGGACAGTTTGCCATACAGGACTGAAATCTGGCATCTGAGAAACAGAAACACAAGGATCCCTTAGACCCACAGTTTATGGTTCTTTTGAGCTTTTCATTAAAGTCATTCCCAATTGTTGCATATCATAATGGTTTGAGTGAAAAAGTGATAAGAAACTGAGAAATGTACACACATGTATGTATGACCTACCTAGTACTGTCATTGTGCGAAAATTATTTCAACTCCATTTCACTTTGTCGTTTAATTAAATGCACAGCATGCAGTGGCAGCTGGTGATTACCATATCAGGTGAAAGAAAGGCTTGAGAGTTCATCAGATTTTTGACATAAATGGCAGTGCCACCACTTCACAATATATTTTAAAAATATACTTATTTTTAATAGCATTTTCACACTTTGCAGACTATTAGATTTTACACAAGTGTAAATCATCTGAAAACCGGGGGTTGTTTTCAATGAAGAGTAGACCTATTGAAAGTAATGGGCCTACATTAACCCTGTCCATTATATTCAGTGAGCTTATTCTGACTGAGTACTCTAACACTGGATAGTGCTTTGAAAGACATAGGGAGAGGAAACTATTCTTTCAGCTTGGCCCTTAAGCAAAGCAGGGTGTGTGTGTGTGTGTGTGTGTGTGTGTGTGTGTGGAGTGAGAGCACACCAAGTAGCCATGCCCCCATACTGAGCAGTGACTAACCCCACCTCCTGGCATTTTCATGTGCATGTGTGATGTTGTACTGGCCAGCAGAGCAGGATGGTCTGGAATTGTTTTGCTGACTTCCCACTGCAAGGATCACTGCAGGTTACTGAGAAGGAGAGCTGGGAGATAGCAGGTAGGTCAGTATGGTCTGGGTGCATTGGAAGCATAGGATTGGCTCTGCCACTGCACCCACTGCCGGTGTGAAGACTTCCACACAATTTGCAAACTTGATTGCTCAGGGTTCTAGATTGCATGGAAACCTATCTGTATTCAGGTGTTCATGGGAAGGCTCCCTCAAATGAAAAATGAAAAAAAAATGAAAAAGGTTTTCAAGTTTGATAAATACTGGATGAATTCTGTTGTAGTTAAAATGAGAGCACTGCCATTTTTTTAAAAAACAACAACAACGATGTTTCCCAATATTTCTACACATTTAGGAAGCATATTCTCCATGCAACATGGATGGGGTAACATTGACAATCCAGTCTCAGATGTGCCACAATACATAAATATTACTTTGACCAGGGTTAGGTATGCATTTTGTTTTCTTTCTTAAAATCCCAATTCACTGATCTCTTATTCCCCTTTGCTTTCAAGGGCTGGCTATATTTGGTAAACTGTATGGTTAAATTGTTCTGCTTTACAGCCAGAGCACCTTGAGACTTGAAATAATACACTGTTGTCAAACTGGAAGTCATCATTTTGTTGCTCCCCTGCTGTGTCTGTTTTGACATACCGGAACACCTTGGTTTAAGCCATCGTCCGTGTCAATCATCTGTCAGATTGCTACGTTTATTTACAACAATTTCCAGAGAGAGATAGGAAAGTGGCAGTTTGAATATGTAACCCTTTATAAAGGCATGCCAATGTTTACTCCTCTACCTTCCTTAACCTAGCAGACTGCTAGCTAAAGTCATTGAGCTACTCATATATATACAGTACATGATGTTCTGTGATTCTTTATCACAGCCCCCTCAGCCCATCGCCATTCAGCAGGATTTTGGTTCCACCTGCTTTGGGGTTGTAGCATCTGGGGGTGTAACACCCCGGCCTGAAGACCAAATACAACCTTCCAGCCCTTTTGATCTGACTGTCAGGACTCTATGCATGCCACCTCCCTGGAAGACCTGTCTTCCCAGGCCACGTGCTTCGCTGCCCTGCTCTGCATCCTCCTCCAGTCTTTTTGCATGGCTGGCATGTGCCATTGAACTGTGGTATCATTGGAAGATGGAGAGGTGTGTACATATGTAGAACCCACTAGCTTTTGCATGGCTGAAACGTAGCCTATCTACAAAAGAATAGAACCATACATTGCTTTATTCCCTTTTGCCTCTGACATTACCCATGATTGGAATAGGCCCGTGAAAATTGTCAACAAGGGAATGTAGCTCTCTGGCCGAAAAGAGACTCCATGTGCAATGGTACCTCCGGTTACACACTTAATTCATTCCAGAAATCCGTTCTTAACCTGAAACCGTTCTTAACCTGAGGTACCACTTTAGCTAATGGGGCCTCCAGCTGCCGCTGCACAATTTCTGTTCACGTCCTGGGGCAAAGTTCTTAACCTGAGGTGATGTACCACTGTTGTTGTTGTTCAGTCGTTCAGTCGTGTCTGACTCTTCGTGACCCCATGGACCAGAGCACGCCAGGCACGCCTATCCTTCACTGCCTCTCGCAGTTTGGCCAAACTCATGTTAGTAGCTTCGAGAACACTGTCCAACCATCTCATCCTCTGTCGTCCCCTTCTCCTTGTGCCCTCCATCTTTCCCAACATCAGGGTCTTTTCCAGGGAGTCTTCTCTTCTCATGAGGTGGCCAAAGTACTGGAGCCTCAACTTCAGGATCTGTCCTTCTAGTGAGCACTCAGGGCTGATTTCTTTGAGAATGGATAGGTTTGATCTTCTTGCAGTCCATGGGACTCTCAAGAGTCTCCTCCAGCACCATAATTCAAAAGCATCAATTCTTCGGCGATCAGCCTTCTTTATGGTCCAGCTCTCACTTCCGTACATTACTACTGGGAAGACCATAGCTTTAACTATACGGACCTTTGTTGGCAAGGTGATGTCTTTGCTTTTTAAGATGCTGTCTAGGTTTGTCATTGGTTTCCTCCCAAGAAGCAGGCGTCTTCTAATTTCGTGACTGCTGTCACCATCTGCAGTGATCGTGGAACCCAAAAAAGTGAAATCTCTCACTGCCTCCATTTCTTCCCCTTCTATTTGCCAGGAGGTGATGGGACCAGTGGCCATGATCTTAGTTTTTTTGATGTTGAGCTTCAGACCATATTTTGCGCTCTCTTCTTTCACCCTCATTAAAAGGTTCTTTAATTCCTCCTCACTTTCTGCCATCAAGGTAGTGTCATCAGCATATCTGAGGTTGTTGATATTTTTTCCGGCAATCTTAATTCCGGTTTAGGATTCATCCAGTCCAGCCTTTCGTACCACTGTAGTATTATATAATTATAATGCCTGTCTCTTTCCACTCTGCTGCTGGTTCCAAACACTTGGTTGTGGAGGTGCTTTGCCATAGACTCCACTTGCTTGGGAGACAGCTTATAGACTCATAAAATTGTAGAGTTGAAGTGGACCCTGAGGGTCACCTGGTCCAACCCCCTGCAATGCAAGAATCTCAACTAAAGCATCCATGACAGATGACCATCCAACCTCTGCTTAAAAAGTCCACCTCCTTCTGGGGGAGTCGGTTCCACTGGTGAACAGCTCTTACTGTCAGAAGGTGGTGGTGGTGGTGGTGGTGGTGGTTAAAGAAGGTTATTCCTGGTGTTTAGTCAGAATCTCCTTTCTTGTAACTTGAAGTCTTGGTTTGGATCCTACCCTCCAGAGCAAGAGAAAACAAGCTTTCTCCATCTTTCATGTGACAGCCCTTAATATATTTGAAGACAGCTATCATGTCTCCTCTCAGTCTCCTGCTTACTAGACTAAGAATACCCAACTCCTTCAACTGTTTCTCATAAGGCTTGCTATCCAGACATTTGATCATGATGGTTGCCCTCCTCTATACATATTCCAGCTTGTCAAAATCCTTCTTAAACTTTGTTGCCCAGAATAGGTCACCTGCATCAACATTAGCTTATTTGAGTTTTGGCCATTACTTTGCAGCTCATTTGATGCATTGCATTGCATTATTGTTTTCATTCTGAAAAATTAGATATGTAAGCCACCTTGCAGACCCATTGCCTACAGTTTTAAACCCCCATTAATCCATTGGGCAGGGGCTCTGAATGAATGAACAATCTGACTGAAACAGAATAACTGAATAATTTATAAAATAACGCTTCAGAAAATTGGTGCATTGTTGCTCAATTAACAAATTCATAAGTTCCTTCATTTCACTTAGCCTACTTTTTATCCAAACTGATTTCCCCTATCCTTTCTTCAGCTTTCAAGGTCACAAGAGATGGTGGCGTGATGATCCATAGCAGGTGGAGGTAGCAAATACAATAAAATCAGATGAAAGGCCCATCTAGTCCAGCATCCTCTTTTCACGGTGGCCAACCAAAGGCCTACAGGAAGCTCAGAAGCAGAACCTGAGCGCTACAGCACTCTTCACAGCTGCAAAAATGCCTCTGACACAGGAGGTAGTGCATGTCAATGATACAAGTTTAATATGCATAAAATCCTGTGTTTTGATGCATTGTAGTTAAACTGCTATGCAAAGAAGTTTGCATTAGGCAGGAGTTTTAACTTAGCAAATGTGGCAGAAAAGGTTGGATGTTTCCATCTGAGAGTTTAGGCTAATTGATGATTTATGGCTGGAAACCTAAGTAGGTTTCTGTCAGCAGGAAGATGGAACCTGAGAACTCACGTGTATCTGTGTCCCTGGAGTAAGCAGGCAGGGAACAGACCCTGATCAATGTGTCTGGACAGGAACTCCCAGCATGTTAGAAGAGAGACTAAGTTCTGTGATGATTAGCAGGCAAGATTCCTATATAGGATCTATCTCTGAGACAGGAGAGAGGACCTACTTTTGGTACATAAAGAAGACGGGACCACATTGCTTGCTTTTTTTAAGAGCAATGTGTTACATTTATCTTTGTAACATTCATTTAAAGACTGTTCTGGAGTAAATTTTGGAACTCAGTGTTACCCCATTCATGTTGCATGGAGCAGTCCCCCCGTACACTAAACAAGGTCCAGATCAGGGATTCCACTTGCAGCAACTCTAACAGTATATAGCCAGCATGACTAGTAGCAATGGATAACCTTATCCTTCATGGATTTGTCTAATCCTCCTTTAAAGACACCCAGGAGTTAGTGGCCATCACTAACTCTTGTGTGAAATCTTCTTTTTTTATTTTTAGTAATATAACTCCTTTTGTCAGCAGCCAATTTAAGTAATTCCTCCCCTGTGCCTGTATTTGCAAGTTCTTGCTTTGTTAACAATTGCCTCAGCAGCCCACACATCTTTAGAGGTTTTTATTTATCATGCACCAAGATACAACAGTTTTTATATCAATCATGATTGCTCTCGGTATCTATCTAGTGAAATGGCATTTTCACTTTCCCCATGGAAAATGATAGTCCACTGCAAACCTCTGCGATGCAGCAGAAAATTCAGTTTGCTATTTCTGTCATAATCCCATTCAGCCTCCTAATATAATTGGATTTGCCTATTTTTGGCATCCTCTAGGAAAGAATGGATACACTTTCTTGCTTTTTCACTTTATTTATGGTGTGAGGAACCTAATAAGAGAAAAGCACCAGAAGACAAGACTGAATTTGATGAAACAGAGTAACACTTCCTATTTTCTCTTTACCACAGAAATTATTTTTTTAAAAATAAAGAATTTAAAAATAAGCATATCAATTCAGCAGAGCAGGTGCTTCCGTGTACACAAGGTCATCTGCTGGAACAGGTCAAATGGCAGCGTGTGTATGGTTCCCAGGGCTAACTCTTTGTACCCAGCACTTAGGTCTATATGAGAAGTCTCAAAGAACTAGGCTAGAAGCCATGACCACACATGGGTGCCACTGCCAGCTAGATGTGGAGATGTCTAGAAGTGGATATTTTGGAAGGAAGGACCTAAAAAGGTCACCAGGCTACCCACTTTCCATACAGCTGATTGATGCAATGATGGCTGCAGGTGTGGCAATGTGATCGTATACATGCCTACTCACAGCAGGATGGAATTTGAGGGGAAAAAATCAGTTTGCATTGAAACAGATATGAGGTTACTTTACATCAAGCGGAATATTAATTTTCTGAGATCAATAAATAAATTGTAATGTGAATCTATTTAATTCAAAATGTGCACTTCTCTGAAATTTGTGCTGCTTATGCAAGGGGCTACTAGGCATATATTAGTGAAGATAACACACGGGAATGCTTTATATTGGGTAAAATTTCTTTAATATGTGTATACTAGGAGGAATGCACACTGAAGTTCTGACTTTTTTTTTTTTGTATGGGGACCTATATAAAATCAGAAACTGATGTGGAACTGTAGTAGAGCGAACTAAGGATTGGAAAAATGAAAAACTTAGAGAAACCAAAATTGACAGATGCATCCATCTATATACACAAGTCCCACTCAGTTCAAAGCACCCAATTCATATCCATTAACATTATCCAGTGTCTCTTAATTGCTCGGTATATTAACCAAATTTGCAAAATTGTAAAACTTTTAGTAGTTCTATATTTGAACCTGTCTTAAGAGTGCCTGAAGTTATTACTGTCCTATTATATCTTACTAGGTTTACACAGTGTGTTTATTGCTTAAAGAAGTTGCTTAATTATGAACGTAGCCTTGTGTGTATACCTCTGTAGAGTTATTGTTAGAAAGTATCTTATAATACTTTAGTCTCTGGAACGGATTTTTATTTATGTTTTAATTTACATGTTTTGTATTTTTCCGTGGATAAAATCAATTTTAAAAAAGAAAAGAGAGCATCTTAAATTTGTTAAATAGGTTTCTGGTTTCACAAGAATTTTAGTGTTCAAGAAAACAAAAGTCTTATATTTTACATGACCCACATATGTATTAATTGGGGTCCAATGAATACCAATCATTTCTTTTCTTTGTTAATACAAAGGACTGGAAAGATAACTAAGAACACTTCTATAGTGTGCTGGAAATGGACAGATCAATCTATTTGTCTTTGTATCAATGTTACTTGTTCTTTCCTAAGTCCATTCTGTTTCATCTCCACATTAATCTGTGATTTTAAAACCCTACATGAAAGCTTGTAAATAATAATAATAATAATAATAATAATAATAATAATAATAATTTTATTATTCCCCCATCTTACTGCAACTTCCAACATATATGAAAAAATAATAAAACATTAAACATCAAAAGCTTTCTAATGCAGGGCTGCCTTCACAGAATATGTATTTCAATAAATATTTTATCTCACTAGATTTACTTATGAACATATTTTATCCTAAAATACACAATGCTCTGTACATTTTAGTAGATTCTTTGAGCCAAGATCAATATCACAAAATCTGAAGAATAATTATGCTCTGATCTGTGTATTAGTCCAGGAGCTGTACATTTTCTTTAAAATGAAGACTAAGCAAAATTCTCCTTCATCCCTACACTGGTCTCAACTTCATTTTTCATGTCTTCTCTTTTTTGTTGTTGTTGATGATGAAATATCTCCAGATCATCTCACAACATCCTTCACTGTCAGTGTTTCTCCCTCATAAATGGTGATTATTTCCTCACTCCCCTTTGGGAAATCTGGCAAATTTACTGTAAAATCTTAAACCAACTTTACTACACATTTTAAAAGTTGACTTCCCAGCCTTCTTCCACGGTGTTTTTATTCCTACCCCTTCCTGTTGCAATTATACTTTTATTTATTCCACATTCCCTTCACTGCAGATTTATCATTCTTACACTGCTCATATTTTAATCCTGCCCATAATTCCATTTAACTGTGATATTTCCCATATTGTACAAATAAGGATCTCATTCTAGCTCACTAAAAACTGCTGATTACTAACCATGGTTGAAGCTCTGAGTAATCTGCTGATTACTCATTGCTCTTCCCAATGCTGAGCATCAGTGCTGATTCCTGAGAGGGTGAATGGGTGGGGCACTGGCATCACAGCATGATGCGGGCCTGTCGGCATAGCTGTTCCAGTGCTTATGCAGCTGTGCCCATACTTCATGGATCTCCCCATGCCTCACCAATCTCCTGCTCAGGAACTGATGGTGACACTTGGAGTTGGTAAGGCAGGGGAGCAACACTGCCCTGTTCTTGATTGCTACATTATATATCTGATCTACCATATGAGATTGCCTTCCTGATACTGCATTGGGACTAGTGTCAAAACCCAGAGGAATAACCTTGTGTGCAAAAATAATTAAATATGATGGAATAAAAATAATGTTATTATTTATACACTGATGGCAGAAAGTGAGGAGGAATTAAAGAACCTTTTAATGAGGGTGAAAGAGGAGAGCGCAAAATATGGTCTGAAGCTCAACATCAAAAAAACTGAGATCATGGCCACTGGTCCCATCACCTCCTGGCAAATAGAAGGGGAAGAAATGGAGGCAGTGAGAGATTTTACTTTCTTGGGCTCCATGATCACTGCAGATGGTGACAGCAGTCACGAAATTAGAAGATGCCTGCTTCTTGGGAGAAAAGCAATGACAAACCTAGACAGCATCTTAAAAAGCAGAGACATCACCCTGCTAACAAAGGTCCGTATGGTTAAAGCTATGGTTTTCCCAGTAGTGATGTATAGAAGTGAGAGCTGGACCATAAAGAAGGGTGATAGCCGAAGAATTGATGCTTTTGAATTATGGTCTGGAGGAGACTCTTGAGAGTCCCATGGACTGCAAGAAGATCTAACCTATCTACTCTGAAGGAAATCAGCCCTGAGTGCTCACTAGAAGGACAGATCCTGAAGCTGAAACTCCAATACTTTGGCCACCTCATGAGAAGAGAAGACTCCCTGGAAAAGACCCTGATGTTGGGAAAGATGGAGGGCACAAGGAGAAGAGGACAACAGAGGATGGGATGGTTGGATAGTGTTCTCAAAGCTACCAACATGAGTCTGACCAAACTGCGGGAGGCAGTGGAAGACAGGAGTGCCTGGCGTGCTCTGGTCCATGGGGTCACGAATAATCGGACATGATTAAATGTCTAAACAACAAAATTATTTAAACCCTGCCCATCTGGCTGGGTTTTCCCAGCCACTATGAGCTGCTCCCAACAGAATTAAAAGCACAATGGAACATCAAACATTAAAAACTTCCCTAAACAGGGCTGCCTTCAGATGTCTTCTAAAAGTCAGATAGTTGTTTATTTCCTTGACATCTAATGGGAGGGCGTTCCACAACAACAACCACCACAACAATCTTATAGCACCTTAAATACTAACAGGTTTTTTTTTTTTTTTGCAAAATACACTTTTGTGGATGGGAATCCACATAGTTAGATTCATACCATGGATAAGTATAAATAGCTTGTGTACAGGAAGAGGGAGGGAACTTTCCTTTACATCATCGTAGGGTTGCCATATTTTAAGGAGCAAAAAAGAGGACACTATTATGGCCATTAAAAGCAAATAAATGCAATTTGTCTCAAATTTTACTTCTGAAAAAGAGGACGTGTCATGGAAAAAGAGGGCACATGGCAATCCTAAATAGTGAAGCCAATAACACTATCAGTGGAAGTAATAGCATTACTTGTGCATATTATTCTCTACAGCACAAATGAATACATAATCTAATCAAACAGATCAAAGAGTCATTTGGAGCTGGTAAAACTACTGAGGAAAAATAAGTTTCAAAAACAATTTATAGAGAATTGTAATTCCTTATCTATATGTCATTGTCATATGGCAGGTTGTTCTAGTCAGAGTAACTGAAGAATGGTATTTTAATAGCTATGGTTCTTCCCTTCTGCCCCCACCCCGGTGTAAAAAATAATTTCATTTTCATATCCTGCCTTACTAACTGCAGGAGGGTCATTAAATGATGTTTCCATTTGCAAAACTTGCTTTGTACAGATTGTAATAAAGCATCCCTGGGGGAATACAAAGAAGAAAACACAATTTAGGTGATATTTCTCTAAATTGGAACTAATGAAAAAGAAACAAGACATTTCAGCAGCCAATTACACATCTGTAGTTGATACTACGGTTCAGTATTTGACTCGTAACCATGAATTGAGGTAACTGCATTTGATGTACTTTTATGTTGTGACTTTGTTCCATATCTATACCATTGTGAGTGTATGTGGTATTCTACTACTGAGTTTTAAAAGCCCTTTTCAGCTATGATTATGTTCATTACATTGGCCTTGGTCAAGAAACTATTCTTCATCGGGTCCAAACTACTTGACTGGAAGAATAATTTAAGAAAAACTCACACCTATCAAAGCGAAATCGAACTCCACAAACATTGGATCCATTATGGCTGATGGGAATTTGAGTCCAACCACATCACATACTAACATTATAAGTTCATATATGCCTGGTCCCATATAGGCCAGCCTGGTAATTAAGATCAATGTCAGAGGCCTTGTCACCACAGGATATTTGGACAGGGCCTTTGTGGTGACAGTTCAATGACTTTGGAATATTTTTCCAAATAGAATGTGTCAAAATCCCTCTTTGTGTCTCTTTCACTAGAAATTGAAAATATTGGGTTGCAATGCTAGTCCTACTCAGAGGAAACCTATTGAAATGAATGAACATTACTAACTTCTTTTGATTTCAAGGGGTGTGCTCAGAGTAGGGCTTACTTGGAAACAACTCTCATTCTGATGGAGTTCTAGAATAGTTAATAAAATTTTTTTATTGCTGCCATTTTTAATCTGTAACATATTTTATACTGGCTGTGGTTAGAGTTTTGCTTTGTCTTTAACTGTTGGTTGTATTATATGGTTATGAAAAGGGGGGAGGTCAGACTTTCCCAATCTCTAGAGCTAGAATTTGAGCAAATTCGCAAATTCATGAAGTAAGAAAAGTTTAGTTAATTTAAACTAAGCCAAGCACTGTTGCATTCAGTTTAGGATCACAAGCCCAGGCACCTCCACATAGCTAGCTTGGAATATGCCAAGCCTTTTACATGACAAAAGGTGTTGATGGCCCATGTCAAAGAGGAATCCTTGGGGCCCAGGCAGACAGAGGTTGCCAAAGTGACTGCGTGTGTGGCTTGACCAGAAAAAGAAGTGTCTTTAGCAAGGTGTGCTGGGAACAAGAAGGGAGAACAGGCTGAAGGAGAGGCATGGAGCTGGTTCCTGGGGTGCCTCTGTCTGCAATGCTGAGCAGCTGCAAAGGGCAGGCTGCTCTCGAGGTGACAAGGCCTTGACTCCCTCCGTCTAAAACCAGGTGTAAATATGTGATCATATTTCTTAAAACTATGACAAGTCTTCCCCGTGTCTTAATTATCAAAGGAACTTAGCTCCTAGGTGCCTGGAACCCCCTAGAATATTGTGCATATTGGAATGCCACATTTGTAACAACATGTTCTTTCCTAAACAATCATTTAGGATTTGGTTTTTGTTGTTGTTTTTTAAATGCATACTGATGTGAAAATATAGACAACTGAACTGAAGATGGGGAAAATGAGAAACTAATATAGATCCACCCATTCCTACAATCTACGTACCTCTTCTCTCTCCCCTTGCCATCCTCTCTGTTATTGCTCTGCCAGCAGCAGGGGAACAGAGAGAAGGAAGCCTCTTTCTCATCTCATCTCTCTCCAACAGAGCAGTGTTCCAGTCACAAGGGCCACTTGATAAAGCCATTTTCTCAGTGCTATTGTATTGACAGTAGTGAAGGGAAAGCTTCCTTCTTTGCAGAACCCCTTGAAACATGGCATATATCTCACTTATCCCAATAAAATATAAATAACAGTGATCAGAGGTTTTGAGAAAAGATTTGCTGGTAACATTTCTTCTCCTCTAAATGTAAATATCAAACTGACCTTTGTAACTCCATCCCAAATGGAATAACAATTTTGTCCAGGCAAGTCAGTGCTGGATTCAAAGGAGGGCTAGTACATCTTCTTTCTTTATTTTTGTGGGGGTGTCAAACTGAATTAAAAATGAAAGGGAAAGCAATTTCACCAGCAACCCTGGGAACAAATAATATTGGCCTTCATTATGCGAGTAAATTTCACAGGACATGTTTACTGTGAGAAACTTGATGCAGCGCAGCATCTTTTAAGGATTATATACCCATTAAAATTGAATTCTGAAATCAATTAAATGTGACGCCAGCTTTTATACAGAACTGGACATGTTTCTGCCAATGTGTGAGAGAAGATGTGGGTAAGACACAGTAAGAAAAGAAAGTTACGTACTAATTTCAAAAAACAGAATCTTGTATTGAATTAAGACTGAACGATAACAAAGGGGGAAGTTGAGGTTTGCAATGCCTACCCTATAATAATGCAGTGTTAGTATGCAAGCAGCATGCTCTTAGATAAACAGTGTGACTTGAAGGTGGATATATTTAGCTACATCGGCTGATTGTTATTTATCCCAGCTGCAAGATCTACCAAAGGCTGTTAAAAACCTGAAATAGCACATGGATCTGACAATATATTATCTGATATATATATATATATATATATATATATATATATATATATATATTCATTCCCATTTTCAGAGCCAATGGTTTTGTACAAGTTACGTTTGCATTTTTTTACTTCGCTCGTGTCTACATGGAGATATTCTGCTTGGAGAATATTAGACTTTGTTGCCCAGGAAATATCTACAGGTAGGTCCAGAGGGGTGTGACCTTGTAGCACATACAATGGTACTTTTCTTAAGGGGGTTGTATGGTTCCAGGCAGAAGGCTCAACATCCAGCCTGAAAGAAGGGTCCCAAGAACTCTAAAACTTGCTTGCTCATTACTTCACAGCTGGAAGAGTCACTGAAGCCTTTACACTCTTTCTGCAATATTTGTTTCTCCATAACAGCAAGGCAGCTTAGCCAAGTAGCTTTACATACAAAGAGTTTCCTTGTGTAGCAGGAGGAGAAATATCTCCTTAATGTTACATCTCTTAAGGTTCCTTCCATGGGCTAAACAATCTTGTATACATGTAAAACTGGAGAAAGGCCAGAAACTGAGCTCACCGGCCACTCCCCTGCCATTCCATGTAATAGCCCCTAGAATGCAACGTGCAAATAACTAGTCTTTCTTTCTTTCTTTCTTTCTTTCTTTCTTTCTTTCTTTCTTTCTGCCTGGGAAACTTCCTTCCTTCCAAGATAGAATGCATGCCATTGGCACAAAGAAGGATGCCATGCTTTGTTATGCAAGTTACTGGAATTAATCTCAGGATTCATAACAAGCTGAAGGACGAGATAGGAGGTGCTGTTTGTTTGCTCATTTATTTTAATACAAGCTCCTATCTTTTCCTCACTCATTTTAACATGAAACCTCTGGCTTGAAGATTGACATTCATTCCCTTGTCTCCCACATGGTCTGGTGGTCCCTGTGCTGCTGAACAGGTAAGGTTCCTGGGAGAGGCACTGGGTTCTTCCGGATAAGGTGCCCTTGAGGGTCCAACTCTGGGCCTACATATTTGGGAGGTTATTCTGGGAGCTCATGTTCACCAGCCTCAGTGGTCTCCTGATCTCCAGCAGCAGCGTCAAAGCCCTGCTCCTGGACTGGCTCCTTAGTTGGAATGTTTGCTGACTCTGAGTCCTGACTGCTGCCAGACTCTGAGATCATGACAAGTAATAATAATATAAGGAATGGGGACTCAAGATGGTGCATGCTTGGACATCTCCAGCTATGGAACATGCTCTGAGGAGAAATCAGGCAGTCCCCCTCTTTACATCCATTCAGGAAACATGAGACTTCTTATTAGAAAAAGCATCCAGGTTTTTGGCAGGTACCAGTACTTTTATGAAGTTTTTATATTGCTGGTTTTATCTACTTTCTGTAATATATTATAATGTTTTGAATCAATCTTTGTAATTTTGTTGTTGTAAGATGCCCTGGGATCCACTCAAGGAGGGTGGGTTATAAATTTAAATAAATAAATGGAAAAAATACAAAGTCAGCTCCTTGTGTACCCAGGCAGAGGACTTCCTAAAAATTGTTCCCAATACCAAGGAACCCCCATAACTTTGAAATGTTTCTGTCAAATGCAGAGATGGCTCTGGTGTTTATTTCATTAAAGACATACATCTAAGCTGAGAGTGCCTGCTTGGATTCATTACTATTTTGATTGGTTCTAATAAGTATATGATCTGATGTTACTTATGTTTTCTGTAGTAATCAGTTTCAGTTTAGACAAGCCAGTGTTCTAAATGTTTTAGACAAACCAGTATTCTAAAATGTTAGTGCAGAGAAGTGATGAGAGCTGGACTGTCATCTGCTCATTAATGAATGCTCGCATCTTCCCTTTCCCACCCAAGTCTAGCACACTGATCAGGCTTATCTGAAGCCACGAGAAGTGCAATGGATTGACAGATAAGTTATTATTTTAAACCCATTATGTTTCAGGTCACAGAATATGCATTGCTTTGGATATGCTGTCATGGTCCAATCAACTACATGATTAGGGCTCAGTTGCAAGTGACATGGATATATAATGAACAGTGCAATCCTAGACATGACTACTCATAAGTAAGTCCTAACAAGTTCAGTGAGTAAGTACCAGTGAATTCAATGGGGCTTACTCCCAGGTAAGTGGGGTTAGGATTGCAGTAGATCAAGGAAAAAGGTCTGCCCAAAGCAAGGAGCCCCAATAAAACAAAGGATATCTATAATTTTTGTAATTGCTGGGTCACCTAAATTATCCCCATTTCTGGTGCAAAATATGATACCTAAGTCTAAAACTCTGTTTTCCTTTTGCTTGATCTCTTTGGTCTACCTTTAACATCCAAATTAAACAAAGGATTATTCTGCTGGTAGGTGACCTTATAAAACTTAAAATAAAAACACACGCTTCTTCATTTACCTCATTATGTTAATGAGAGTAACAAGTATTGAAACAAAAAATATCCATTAATATTTATTTCCATTCATTTAAGATCTGTCATTAGATAAAAAGAATGCCTTACAGAGCTTTATCATTGCTGACATGAGGCTAAAAAAAAGCTCATCAATCAGATAACACATTATTGTTTCAGGCTGTAATTTAAAATATTAAACAGTATTGTAGGATGCATTTCTGTTTATCTTTCCCTTAATGATATATGACATTGATACCACAATGCTTGTGATGCTGACAGTCTCTTTGTATGCATTTGTGTGTGTGTGTGTGTGTGTGAGTGAGTGAGAGAGAGAGAGAGAGAGAGAGAGAGAGAAATAATGCCTATATGATGCTCTTTTGGAGCATCATTTGTGAGGCTATTTGAAGAATTTAACACAAAGAGACCAATGTATGCCTTGGATGAGGACCTTGGATGCCAGGAGATTTAAAAAGTATTGTTTCAATGAGCACTGGAGAGCTGCTGTCGGGCGGTATGATACTGGGTTTGATGCACCAATGGTAAATATGGCTCAGTGTCCAAAAATGCAAAATGACACACATCAGGGCAAAAAAAATATCTTAACTCCACATATACACTGATGAGGTCATAGTGTGTGATGACTACCCCCCCCCCAAAAAAAAAAGATCTCAGTGTCACGGTAGATAGCTCAGTGAACATACTGACCTAATATGAGAGCCAGTGCGGTGTAGTGGTTAGAGCGTTGGACTTGTAATCTGGTGGACTGGGTTCGATTCCCCGCTCCTCCACATGCAGCTGCTGGGCGACCTTGGGCTAGTCACACTTCTCTGAAGTCTCTCAGCCTCACTCACCTCACAGAGTGTTTGTTGTGGGAGAGGAAGGGAAAAGGCAGATTGCTAGCTGCTTTAATACTCCTTAGGGTAGTGATAAAGAGGGATATCAAATCCAAACTCTTCTTCTTATTCTTCTAGTGTGCAGCAGATATGAAAAAGGCACATTTAGCGTTTGTAACGATGAGGAAAGAGACTGAAAATAAAACTGTCCACATCGTAATGCCGTTATATAAATCGATGGTGTGTCCACACTTAAAATACTGTGTGTAGAAGCCACATCCACACCAAGGATTTAAAGCACTCTTACATCACTAACAGTCATGGCTTCCACAAAAGAATTCTGGGAAGTATAGCTTGTTAAGGAATGGATGCAGAGAATTGTCAAGGGATCCCTCTTCCCTTCACAGAGTGACAATTCCTAATGTTTCCTGGGATGAGGGATTGACTGCTAAACCACTCGAGGAATTGTAGCTCTGTGAGGGGAATAGGGCTCTCCGCTACCATTGTTAAGTGGTAGAGTAATGCTTTAAATTTTTATAGTGTCTCACCAGAGTGAGAGAGATGTGGCCAGAGTTAGACAGATCCATGGGTTTTCTCTAGGTATTCATAATGCAAAGCACCACTCTTTGCATTATATTCACTACCAAACTCCCATCCTGGAATCTGAAACATCAGAAGTGGCTTTCTCAGCAACTACGGCAGTCAGCCGGAGTGCTAATGTAAAGAAGCTTGTTATAATTACCGACTTCATTATCACTCAGACATAACAAAT
This sequence comes from Lacerta agilis, assembly GCF_009819535.1. Taxonomy (NCBI): domain Eukaryota; kingdom Metazoa; phylum Chordata; class Lepidosauria; order Squamata; family Lacertidae; genus Lacerta; species Lacerta agilis. The sequence goes on along the minus strand of NC_046318.1, from coordinate 58,993,650 downwards.
GTAGTCAAAGGAAATTGGAAACTTACAACATTTTAAGGTGTAAGTCTTGTTAGCACCTTACTGTTCAATTATTTTACATGTTCAGGATGAAGAGCCTACGGCTCAGTTCAGGATCATGAAAATAAAGTTGTTGCACTTGAACACTTCAAATTTACAATTGGAATCGGCTTCTCTCTAGTGCCTAGGGACAAGAGGATTATCTATAATTCCTTTGACCTCATCTATCCAATGTTATCCACAAAAGAGAAAAAAGCTATTAATGAATTAAGATAATTCAGTATTATATTCTGTTATGATACTCCTGTTCTGGCTAGCAGAATGGGAGTGCAGGCATTTAGATATAAGCATTCGTTCAGAAATAATAAACCAATATAGGAATTAATCCCTGTGCCTGCATCTTCTCTCATTCCTCTAGTCCTTTAAAGGTACAAGCACAATCTCTAGTTTACAATCTGGCAACCCTTTGTCAGAAGATCCCTGTGAATGTTAACTCTCCCCTTTGGCACAGTGGTACATTTTTCTACTTATCTGCAGCTTTTGAAAGTGCTAGAAGGGGGTCAGAAAGGGGTGTAACTGGGATTGCCCACGCACCTGGGGCTCAGAGGGAGTGGACTTTGCCACATGGCATGGCTGCAGCTTGTTGTGGGGCGGGGGTGGGGAACCGCCATCTTCCTGCATGGCTGGGGGAGGGGAAGGTTGCTTGGCACCACCCTCCTCCAGTAGTGCTGGACCACCATCGGGGGCGGGGCTTGCCTGCAAGCTCAATTGGGCATACGGCATGGGGGCTGGGCCCATGTGGAGAAGAGCTTGCTGGTGGCTAGGGATGGGCAAATCTGCCAGTGTTGGTTTCTCTCTGTCTTTCATTTTTCCAGATTTATGTTCAGTTCTCCACATTCCCCTATCAGTTTGTGATTTTTTTTTAATCCTCTTGAAAATTCATCAGCATTTTTGTGTGAATTTTCTTCGCTATACACATATCTGTATGCAATATTCCCCAACTCTACTCCAATGCAATTTCTTCTAACACAATGCATTTTTCTATAATATTTTCACTAATATATTATCTATGTGTGTTTTTTACACATTATACAGCTGGAGAACCGCATTGCAGAATTTAGAGACGCGTGGCTTTTGAAGGCTCTTTTGTGGTGCAGAACATAGCAGTTAAGTTGTTGACTAGGGTGAGCTTTTGCAATCCCATGTTACACCTTTGCTCCAAGGGACTGTGTTGGTTGCCAGTTTGCTGCTAGGCCAGGTTCAAGGTGTTGTCATTAACCTATAAACAACTTTCCAAGAGAAAGTCTTCTCCCACATTAGGTGTATACATTCACTGATATCTAAAGTCAGAACCTCCTGTTTTGTCTTGCACCTGTGCAGGTACAGCTTGCAGCAGTCAGGGGTGGATTATTTTTATGGCATAGTGAACAGCCTCTGGAATAATCTCCTGCTTTAGGTTAGCTGAGTGTCATTGTATCATCATTTCAGCATCTCTTAAAGATCCATTTACTCACCCAAGCAATTGCTAATCTTTAGTTAGCAGGCCATTATTGATGAGTTTTATTGACTTGTTTTTGCTACTGCAGATTTTGTATTGGTGTAACTGATTTTTAATACATTGTAATTTGGGGCTTGTTTTTGGATATTTTCTTTGTTCACTGCCCTGATTTTTTTTAAAAAAACACTTTAAACCAAATTATCATCATCATAAATCCAATAGTAAAAAGGCTTTTCTTTCCTTCCTCCCCCTCCCCCCTGCTAATATATCAACCTAATATATCAAGTTGTACTGTGTAAGAAAATCCTATGAAATATATCTCCTACAGATTACATAGTTGCAAATAATCCTTTTTGGAACTCTTCCACTTACCACTCTAAAAAAGAGCATCTCCAGATGATGTTCCAAAGTTGTCTGTCTAATGTAGGTTCCCTAGACCTGAAATGTTAATTATTTTCTCCAGCTAGGTTAAGGAACTGGAGACTGTATAATACACTCCTGTAAGCATGTAATGATCAGGGAGTCCGCAAGGAAACCCACTCAGTGATGGCTTTTCAACACCTCCTGAAGATCCTATTGAGTTCCACAGGACTTTCTCCTAGGTGAATTCCGTGTAGGATTGCTACCTAAAGTGGGAGAGGTTAAAACATGAATTTTCTACATTCCTTTCATGCATCCATGTGTATGGACTAAGCATGTCAGAATTAATGCACATGCTAGAGGCAATGTGAGTTGAGTGGCTAATGTGCAGAACAACCTAATTTTGTGCATGTTCAAATTTAGCCTTCCCCTCCCCTGACTAGTGGGGGGGGGAAGCGATGAGACTCCAAGAAGATTACATTACATTCAGTGAGTCTCCACTCTCTCTCTCTCTCTCTCTCTCTCTCTCTCTCTCTCTCTCTGACAAAGCAAAATAATAATAATAATAAAAATCCTTCCAGTAGCACCTTAGAGACCAACTATAATGCATGCACACGAAAGCTCATACCAAGAACAAACTTAGTTGGTCTCTAAGGTGCTACTAGAAGGAATTTTTTTATTTTTTATTTTGTTTTGATTATGGCAAACCAACACGGCTACCTACCTGTAACTCTCTCTTTGAGACACATTATGTGTGTGTGTGAATGGTTCAATGGAGTTATGGACAGAGAGGAAGATGGTTATCTTCTCTCTCTCTCTCTCTCTCTCTCTCTCTCTCACACACACACACACACACACACACACACACCCCTGGTCATACCGGCAGATATATGAGGTGGCGCAGGTGGCCATGGCTTGGCCAAAATGTCATTATGAACAAAATGGCATGGACAAGGATGGGCTACCTGTGGGCTGAAGGTTCCCCACCACTAGGGAACTAACTAGGTTTATAAGCAAAGTCAGAGTTGCTGAAAATCAGGACTGCAGTTGGTGTTGTATTGAAACTGTCTGTCTATAGAAGCTGCTGTTACCTTGTGATGGGTCTGGAGATCATGGTTGTTGCATGATCAGGTCAGCTCCAGAACACAGTAAGCCTTTGGGAAAGAAAAGCATTTATGGAGATGCCTTTGAGTTGTTGTTTCCAGGTCAATGTTTTTCATTGTATCATTTTTATGCTCTATGTGTCCTGCTACTGTGTGCGTATTAACTTAATACTTCTCTATGTGGAATATGATTTTGAGAATTCATTAAAAATTGATAGCACCCTTGCACAACTCAAATGTCTGTAGAATCGGTAAATGCCACTGATTGTCAATATAAACTGCTGTTTTCAAGCAGTTGTCGATGGGAAAATGATCCATTCAGGCCTTAGAAATGATTTACATATAAAAAGCATTTTTAAGCACCAAAAGATGCTACAGCAGAATAAGGTGTTACAGACAAGGTGATAAAAGTCAAGGCAGGTGCCCCAAGCTTGCATTCCAGGATACTTTAGGATCTCTCCTGCTAGGTATTTCAATGCCTAGTATTTGGCAGATGAATTTGTTGCTGTGATGCTAATTGTATTTTATGTCTTTTTCTTAACTGTTTGATGTCTTTAAAATTGTTTGCACCCACTCCGGGATGACCCAGGATGAAGGGTGGGATTTACATCCTATAATATTGAAGCAATAAATAGAAACAGTAGGGAAATGTGAGGATGTTAGGTTTTCTGGGTGCAATAGATCTGCTGTGCTGGGAGGGGAGGTTGAAGGCGATGGAGGTCGGATGCTCCCACCGGTTCACCTGTACAGGTTTAATCCACCCCCACCAACTCACCCCTTTCCCTGTCCCTCCCAATAAGCCACATGCTACCTTCTTCCATGCAGGCTGATCCTGATGAGCCTCATTTTGAACTCATGACAACTTACTGTAGGACAATTATGGTTTTTCCAGATATCTCTGTAGCCAAAAGTGCACACACCCTCAGGGTTTATATCAGCATGGGACAAGCTATTGCAGAGCAGGTGGGATGGAACCGTCAGCAATGTTTTACTAACTGACTGACTGGCTCCAGCTACAAAAGCTGAGGCTGCCAATGAGGCCAGAGACCTTCTTTGTTATGAGTTCTATCAAACCTGCTTCTCAGGATGTTTACACTTTTGCAGTAGGGTATAGTTTAGGGCTTTTTGTTGGACTAAAGATTTAATTTTGGAGGTGTTGATTTTGTTGTTATTGATATTAATTTTATGAATCTGAATTTTTAGATCTTATGACATATGTGGGGATTATTTAATTTTCTCATGTACATTTGGATATGTTTAATTTATTGCATGTGACTACTTTTGTTATAATTTTTTTGTAATTATGTAAGTCTTTTCATGTTGTAAGCTCCCTTGAGTTTACAACTATGGAAAGGTGGCATACAAGGAAACAATGATGATGATATGTTTTTGTTTGTTTGTTTGTTTGTAGCTCAGGCAGAAATCCTTGGTATTTGGAAAAAGATTGGTGGGAGGTAATCACCTCCTAACAAAGAATATGTATTTGCTAATCTCTTGCCCCCCATTTTTCTGGGCACTCAGCTAGATGGTTAAAGAAAAAGTGTTTTAGATGTGTTGTATATGTAATATAACACTGTGACACCAGATGGCGCTGTGGAGTCCTGTTTTTGCATACCGGATTTCCATGTATGAGTTTACAACGCGTTTAACTGAATCACTTCTTTGACGTGTCTAGATCCAGCCTGGGCCTTTGCATCTTTGAGTTTTGCCTCAGTACTAGATTGCTGTCTTTCTAGAGTGGACACCTTTGTGGTTTTATCCTCCATGGTGATGTCACAATCCTCTGAGTGTCAGGGCTTTGGATGCTGGAGACCTGGCGGTGCTGATCTTAGCACAGTACAGTCGTACCTTGGAAGTTGAACAGAATCTCTTCCGGAAGTCCGTTCGACTTCCAAAACGTTCGGAAACCAAGGTGAGGCTTTGGATTGGCTGCAGGAAGCTCCTGCAGCCAATCACTAGCCACGGAAGCCATATTGGACGTTCAGGTTCCAAAGAACGTTTAAAAACCGGAACAATCACTTCTGGTTTTTGATCATTCAGTAGCCAAAATGTTCGGTTCCCAAGGCATTTGAAAACCAAGGTATGACTGTACTCAGTGTTACCTCAGCAGATATGTTTTCTCATACTAAAGTATTGCTTATGAGGGGCTGGGAGGACACTTTCAGGGTAGGTGGTTGTAGTGCTTAACTCTTCCTGTGTTCACATCTTTTCCCCAGCAAATGCCACTCTGAGGCATTCTTCTATCAGTTTATATTTAGTTTTCATAGTGGCCAGGCGAAACAGGTTAAAATCTGCCTGGAGGAAAAGAAATATACAGAAGCTTGGGGGGGGGGGACCAGGCCGCTTGTTAACTACCCATCCGTCATAATCCTACACATTTTGAAAGGATACTTTCGGTACAGTCGCTTGAACAAAGTAGAAAACATTGTACAGAATGTATTATTCAGCCAATGCTGCTCTACATTCAGGAGCATAGTCACTCATGTAACAGGCAGCGAGCAGAAGAATTAAAAAGTGTAAGAAGTTCAGTTTGGATTAAAGACCCAAAGATTGGGATGGGGAGCCCTTTTTCATAAGCACACATATGTGTGTACGGCATACACAGATACATACACAACGCAGCATGCTTTCTCTCTCATACATGCATAAATAAATCATTCTCACACGCAACATGCAATGAATACATGTCACAAGCACATAAATAGGCATGCAAACTCTTCCTTGCATCGGTAGTTTAGCTTTTTAAAAGCCTAATTGCCAGACATGTGTGATCTTTATGCAGGGCTTTTTTTCAGCCAGAACTCACCGGGAATCAGTTCTGACACCTCTCAGGTAGAAGCCACTGCAATTATAACAGAACAAGGGAGGCATTCATGGTGAGTTTTGGCATCTCTTTTTCTTAAAAAAAATAAAAATAAAAATAGCACTGTCTTTATGGATACTGTAGCTGGGATGGTGGCAGTTAACCAGTCCCTCCTCAGCTGTCCCGAAATATCATCCCCATCCCTGTAGCACAATTAAGTTTGAAAAGAAAAAGTTCAATTGGAACCAATAATATATATATATTTTTAAGACTAATTGTGGGGTAGGGTGTATTTTTAGTGGGGGAGGAGAGTAGCACCCCACCAATGGCTCTCTCACCCAGCAATTAGGCCTACAAAAAAATCATCCTTATTATAGCCAATAGGAGGATTCTTTTCAAGGGAAATTATGGAGTAGAAGTATTTTCAATAAGGGGAGGTGATCTTTTTTCTTTTTCTGAGTGCTAAACTTCCACTATATTCTGCTAGATTCCCAGAAGTAGTTTTTTTTCATCACATGAAAGCTCAAATACAATGTGGAAATTAACAGTTAGTTGGGAACACAATAAACTGCAGTGTGAATGCAGCCTAGGAGAGCACGTCAGATCTGCCAGTGCTGTGCACCTTTGTGGTGCTTTTCCTACTGTACTGAATGAGTATACTGATCACCTTGAAAAGTTTAAAAGCATTTCAAGAGCCTCAGGGCAAATGACCATTAGCATTTCACAACTAACTCTGCACAATTAAAGCATTAAACTTTATGCCTGCCTGAAAGATGCTGCTGTGAGGTCTTCCTTTGAATAAAGAAGTCTGCTCTCTCTGCTCAGGCCATTGAGGTTTGGAAGTCCTCAGGCAAGGACATTTTCTTTTGAAGTTCAAAAGTTTCTGTACTTTCTCTAGCCAGGCTTCTTCAGCAGGAAGGGGGAAGCAATACGATTTCCCCAAGAGATAGTGAGAGATTCAGGCAGGGGTTGCATGCATGACTTCTGTTCCACAGCATTGGTCACCTGGGGCTGATGACTTTGTAATCATGATCCTGTTGGGCAGGACCCAACTCCCCTGATATACTGTAGCAGAGCCGGCCCTGCTGTTAAGCAGGTTGAGGCTGCTGGCTCAGGTGGCATGAGTCCATGAGGTGGCACCCCTGCAGGCGCCCTGCCTGCACTCCACTCCACCACCTCTGTTGGCACCCATTTGGGGAAAATTGTACCAAGTTTGCTTCCTATGTTCATTCTCACAGCTGGCCCCTAATGCCATTGGAACTAATCCTGGTCCAATTGCTTGCCAGCTCCAAGCTGATGCAGCAGTGTTGCTGCCTGACACCCTCTGCCCTAGCTGCTATCTGTGGCAGGGCTGCAGATGCAGTGGTGACCCCCACCCACTCCATAATGCCCCACCAGCAAGGAGGGGAAGTCTGGGTTGTTCTATACGTCTGCAATCATAAGTAGACTTATCTGGGAGTAAGTCCTGTTCAACTCAAAGGGGATTACCTCTGAGTAAACATGCTGAGGCTTGACCTATAAAGTGCCTATTCTTCATTTCATCCTGGTTAAATGAATTTTCAGTATAAGGAAAATCAGGTTTTTTTTTGTTTTTTTAAAAAAATCTATCTAGTTATATTGTGCATTTTAACTAAATGGCTGTTTGTTCTAAAATTCATTTAAAATGGAATGGGGCTATTAGCAGCAAGTATTGCCTTTTTATATGGCCATGTTCTCGTGCCTCACACGTGTTTTGGAATACAAACTGCTGTGTGGCAAAGAGCGGAAAATAAGCAAATGTGACCTTTATCTCAACTTCGAAATGCCAAGTCTCCAGCCTGCTAATTATAACATGCAAATAATTTGAAAATCGTGTGGAGAATATTAGATGTTTGAACTGCGCTACTTGAACTATATTATGAGTATATGCAATCATTGCTCAATGTCAAAGAACAATGTGTATTGTGCAGAGGAGAGAGATATGACTAAAAACAATATTCTGTACTACAAAGAGGGTGTTAGATTCAATCGCGAGCCTCTGTGAAAGCCAGCCAAACACAATAATTATGCACCATAGTGATTTTGCTTGGGAAAGGGTCATGTCTCATTGGCAGAGCACAAGCTTTGTGTTCAAAAGTTGTGTTCAGTATTGGAGATCTCCAGGTAAGGCTGAGAGAGACTTCCTGCCTGAAACCCTGGAGAGCTGCTGCCACTCCATGTGGACAATACAAAGCTAGAAAGACTATTAGTCTGACTCAATCTAAGGCAGTCTCCTATGTTCCTAGGTACTGGACTTGCAACTGGACTTGTACAATCACTCGCCAGGGCTCTATCTTCTGTTTTGTCATATAAATGCATATTGTGCCTTTTTGTACCCGATACTCAAGGTGGCTATATGTCAGGGGCTGGACTGAGGAGTAATGGTGGGAGCTGCCTCTCTTCTCCTGAACCTTCCCAAGGGCAGGAGAACAGTATTGATTTAGAACAGTGGTTTGCAGAGGGGCATAGTTCAGGGGGGTGGGAAGCTGGGAAATACTGGGTGAGGGACAGCTAGGAGAGGAAACGCCAGGAGAGAGGAAGCTGGCAGAGTCAGTATCTTTGGACAGCATTCCCGACCCCCCCTCCTTTGCCTAAGACTAGATGTGCTCTGAGAGTGATAGAACAGAGAGCACAGAGGCAACAAGCTCAGATTACCCGATGCAGGAGTGGAGTAGATTAATGGGGATTGAGGGGGTGAGCCTGTACTGGGAACAATGCCATTTCTAGAAGAGATATGCATTCCTTTGTCTCACGCTGTGATTCTTGAAGAAAGTAACTGGTAAGAACACTCCTTTCATTTGATCTGCTTATTCACTGCCACACCGGGAGAAGGATCTAATTCCCCAAAGCCTGACACTATATATACAAATGATGAAAAGTGTGTGTGTGTGTGTGTGTGTGTGTGTGTGTTCAACCCTTGGCATGAATATATGTGATGTAGAATCATAGAATCATAGAGTTGGAAGAGACCACAAGGGCCATCCAGTCCAACCCCCTGCCAAGCATGTACCCAGCATCCACGTACATTCCAATGCACATGAACCTTCTACCTAAAAATAAAATAAAAAGTAGACACCTATGGTTGAGCATAGGTGAAGATTCACAGCATTATCCATTCAACACTGCAACAGAATTCCCTTCTTGCCATCACAATTTCCTACTGTCTTTCTATCAGCTTGACTCCAAAACTATAGGCTTAATATTGGCCCCCTCCCCTGGACAGGCAGAGGACAAAAGGATGAGTCAATGTCCTACCTTTCTTTCCCATTCACTATAGTAGCAGCAGAGCTGATAAGCATCAGTTAGCATAGGGATTTGGCAGGGGGGAGATCTGGACAAGCCAGTAATGCTAATCCTGGATCATATTTTAGTCAAGGTCACTAGCAGAATGACGTCATTCAGACCCTCTCTCAAACTGGTGATGTTTCTGTTGTATCTATTGGGAACATACTGACTAGGGGTGTGCATCTGATTCAGATAAATCCCGGATCCTGAGGCTGATCTGGGATTTCTCTAGGACACTTCAAGGCAGCCCTGGATCAGCACTGATTGGGTTGGGTCCACCTGGAGCTGTTAAAATAATGTGGGAGGATATTAAATATGCAGTTGATTTTTTTAAAAAACAGAATTTATTAGCATTTTCATAATATAACACAAACCCAACCCCACACCTACAAATACAAAAACAAATACAAATACACATAATGTCAGGATTCTTCTTCTTATTTATATACCTTGCAAAAAAAAATTTATAGTTCTGAATCTTGACGTTTGACTTCCCCCGCCTATTCACCTTCGGTTTTAAATCAATATACTATTTCCTTAACAACTTTTCTCTATAAATTTTTTTAACTTTACTTAAAAAAAAACCACACAATTGTCTTAATCTTTGCATTATAACCTAAATCATAACCAAATATTCTTATAGCTAAACTTATTTCTTCTATCCTTTATCATGCTGCTTTTGACTTAAGATTCAATATCTCCTTACTTATTTAAAATAAACTTGTAATTAACAGACTTCACACTCCGATTTCGGATACCATGGCAGACCATTTGGATTATACATTTAATACTTCAACCCACTCCCCCTCTGTCCATTGTCTTTTTCTGTCTTTCACCAGAACCAAATCTCCAATTGTCTTCCTCTGAGTGTCCACAGATCCAGGCAACATCCACAACAAACCCCGCATCGAGCCTTAGGGTGTTCATCACCTCCATTCTGGGCTCCTCCGTTTCTTTTTCTTCTTCTTCTTGTAGAAATCTTAATTCCATGTCCCTTGCCCCCGAGCTGCCACCTCGGAGTCTGGATATTGTAAATTTTCCCGTTCCAGGGCTGCCACCCCCAGAAATCGGTTCCTTTTCCCGGAGTTGCCCAGCCATTTCAAACCATCCTTCAAGCGCCCCTCCCAGCTCTTTGCCAAGGTTTGATTCCATTGTGTAAAACTTTTGAAAAGCCTCCTCTGTGGAAAGTAAGTCCTTTTTATTTATAATTCCACTCAAAACTTGTAGTTTCCGATTAAGCAGTTCCAGCTTCAAGACAGTGAGCATTTCCTCATCCTTTAAACCAGAGTTCAATACCAGTGCGAGCACAAAGTCCAGCATTTTAGAAGGGAGGGTGAGTATCAAGTTTCAGTTCCTGTCTCTTCCTTCCTTTGTTTCAGTTTTTTCCCACGACAGTCCAAGTCGTCGCCATTTCTCCGAAGCCGGAGTATAAAGACCAAAACTTCAAATGGAGATATTTTTTCCCCAGTTAACCCCCGAAGGGAAATCTCAACAGTCTCAGTTTTCAAATTCCAGATACTTTCTATCGATTGTTGTAGCAGCAGTCACTTAAAGAGTTAATTTCTTTCATCTCCCGAAGGGAGGGAGGCGGGCTGCCTTTCTTCTTTCCCCCAGATCGTTCCAGGAATACAAAGAGTCAATCAAATACTCACAGCCTCTGGGTTCTTATCAGCTCGTTAAAGACAGGTAGAACTTAGACGCTCATCACAGGCTTTGTCGCCGCATTTACATCCCGGTTGGGGCATGTCCCCTATAGCCCGGCTCCGTCGTCCCTTCACCCCCACTCCCCCTTTACAGGGGGAGCGGGGGAAGGGTTCGGAGCCACAACGGGCACAGCCGGGGAGCCCAGGGTGCGGGACGCTCTTCCCGCACCCCAATCGGAGCCCCGCTATGCGGCTGCAGGGCTCCTAACCCCCGGGATGGACTGGGTGCTTCGCAGCCGAAGCAGCCCACGACCACCCGCAATGGCGTCAGCCGCCGGAAGTCCTAAATATGCAGTTGAGGAGAGAAGGAGAAGGTGCAGATGAGACTCCTCCTCTCTCCCTTCCTTGCCACCTGACCCTGGGACTGTGCAAGGCTATGTTTTGGTTCAGAGAGCAGATTGGGTCATGTTGGGCACAGCACAATTTGGTTCTTCCTGTGGTCCAATCAGGATTGCTGAATTGGACCCTGGATACCAAGTCAGCTGACAAGCAATGGGTCTCCAGGGTCTGAGCTCTACCTGGAGATCCATGGAATTGAACTTGAGACCTTCTTCATACAAAGTCTATGCTCAACCTCTGAACTACAGCCCCTTCCTAGCTGACTGTTGCATTGTGAGGGGTTACATGCCCAGAAAATACTAAATAAATAAATAATTGTGCACATGGATATATGTCAGTACTGCTCATGCCATATTTTAATAGGTGCATGAGAGTTACAGCTGGTAGCCGTGTTGGTCTGCCGTAGTTGAAACAAAATAATAATAAAAAATCCTTCCAGTAGCATCTTAGAGACCAACTAAGTTTGTTATTGGTATGAGCTTTTGTGTGCAGTATCTGAAGAAGTGTGCATGCACACAAAAGCTCATACCAATAACAAACTTAGTTGGTCTCTAAGGTGCTACTGGAAGGAATTTTTTTATTTTGCACGAGAGTTGTATGCTTGGCCCATCTGCTGCCCTGCATTTCAGGAACAAGATTTTCAGGCCTTATACTTTATAGAAGTAATGATCAGGAAAATGTGTACTAATGGAGGGATCTATTGCTATGTAATAATAATAATTTATTACTTATACCCCAGCCACTCTGGGTGGCTCCCAACAGAATATTAAAAACACGACAAAACATGTATTTATTGTATGTATTGTTATGGGGTGATTTAATATAAGATATTTGCCCTCATTAGGATATTCTGATGAAGAGGATTTGAGTTACTAAAATGGCAATTCTAAGGATAGTGATATGGCGGAAGAGAAGGCAAATTCTGATGTGACTGAATGGTCTTATCCTGAGCTCTGCCACTGAGGCAGAATTGAGGTTAGAGAAGTGCTCTTACACTCCTCTATTTCACACCCATTTTAACTGCTCTCTGGAAATGGGAAAAAATGGGGGGAAATTCCTGGGAGATAAATAACATCCCTAAATATCTCCCAGGTATGGGGGCGTGTCAGGGATTTGGGTGGCTTTGAATTCTTTTTTTATATATTTTTAGTTAAAGATTTTCTTGATTTACAAAGGTGTGTGCAATGTCTCTTTTGTATTTTTTCCATGTAACATTTTTACAAATCAGTTTTGGTTGTTGAGACATTAGGAAGAAAAGGGGAAAGAGGTGGGTGAGATGGGGAGATGGGTGGGGTGGGATGACGGTGTTTCTATTTTACTTAATCTATGTAGGGTTTGGTGTCAGCGATGTTTGTGTAGGTTCTCTGTTGTTCGCTTGTGCTCCTTTGGCGGTGAGAGAGGTTGGGGTTGGCGTAGGGTGTGATTGTTCATTTGTGATTGGCTGTGGTGATCTTTGGTTTCCTGTGTGAGTGGGGTGGGTGGGTGTTTTTGATCAGGTTAGCCATATTGATTTGTATGCTGTCAGTAGATTTTTGTCATTGTCTTGTTGGGCTGTGTGTGTGATGAAGAGGAACCATATTGGGGTGAAGGTGTCTTCTTCCGTTTGTCACCATGTCAGTTTCAGGTTACTGGTTAGTTTTTCTAGTAGGGTTGTTTCCCACACTACTTGGTACCATTGGTCCATGTTTACTCCTGACAGGTCTTTCCAGTGTCTGGTTATGATATTTCTGGCTGCTGAGAGTAGATGGGTTATGAGTTCTTCATGGTGTAAGTGGGCATTATTGTCTTGGAAGGTGTTTAGTAAGACCCATTCTGGGGTGATTTCTAGCACTTGCTTGGTTATCTTATATATTTCTCGTATGGTTGTTCTCCAGAATGGTTGGATTTTGGGGCACTCCCACCACATGTGGAAGTATGTGCCTGTGGAGGTGCACCCTCTCCAGCGTTTTGGTGAGGTTCCTGGGCGTATTAGCGCTAATTTTCTTAGCGTTAGATACCACCTGTAGGTTAGTTTTAGGGTGAGTTCTTTTCTTTTCGCTGATATGGATTTAAAGTGGGTTTAGACCACATTCTGGTCCATTGGGTGGGGTTGATTTCATATCCTATGTCTTTGAATTCTTTGGACCCAAATCATTTTCATTGTCCTTCTGGTAAATCCCTGAACTGTCCCTGACAATACCCTCCCTTTTGGACTTTACCAACATTGACACTCTGATGATTCCAGTTAGGTCAAAGGGTTTCAGGTTACTATGGTGGCCATGTAGGGGGATTTCCCTCTCTGAAATCAGAGATCTGTCTCAATTTTGGAGAGGGAAATCAGATCTATCCTAATGCCTCTGAGATCCTTTCCAGGCACCATAGAATTGCACCCTAGCAGTATAATCCTATACATGTCTATTCAGAAGTAAGTCCTATTGCACTGAGCAAATTATTTTAATTTATATCTCCTTTAACTTTATTTTTGCAGCCCTTTCCTTACATCAAAACCATTGCTCACTCTACACTTAATCTGGTCAGTCTTTTTAAAAACCAAAGCCAAAGGTGATTTCACTGAAACAACATGTTTTTTCTCTTCTGGTGAACCAAATATTTCTACAGAACAAATGCTTCCTGCTTGAAAATCTTGGCACTTCTGCACCTTGTATTTCTTTTTCTGCATCTCTGTGCGGCTGAACAATTTTACCATCCATCATACATACAATAAATTTCTCTTGCTATTTCTGTATTTCTGTAATACATGGAAACATTAGACCATTTGAAATGCAAATGCTTTCTCTTTTCTATTTATGGCCCAGTGGTAGAACACACACTTTGCATGCACAAAGCCCTAAGTTCAATCTATAGCACCTCCAGTTTAAAGGATTGCATGCAACAGGAATGAAAAAGACTTTGCCAAAAGCTCAGACAGCAACTTCCAGTTAGAACAGACAATACTGTCTTAGGTGCACTAGTGGTTTGGTTTGGCATGAGAGATCATCTTAACACAGTAGTAGTTAGCAGGGTGAAGTGGCAGTGCTAATCTGTCCTCCTGTCTCTGGCGCCCCTGCAGCATACCGAGAGTCGGAGGGGGTGATGTGGTGGCAAGATTGGTGCAAACACACTGTCAGGAGTACCATCCTGACCTCACCGCCCCAATAAGCCACAGTGACACTGGTGCCAGGAGGTCATGTACGTACCACTGCCTCAGCAGTCTTGTATGATGAGTGCTACTGTAGTCCCAGGTATCTTGTATTTGGAAAATGATGCTGCTAATCATGGGCATATTTGTACAGCCCTGACTGTATCACACATCCCCAACAACACCACAATCCAGCACATTTGAGAGACCAGCTCTTTTTACTTATGCTACCCCCAATGTCAGTTTTGTTTTTTTTAGTTTTTTTTACCTGCTCCAAGTTCCATCTAAATGGAAGAGTGTCTCACTAATGAGTAGGACAGCTTGCCTTTTTTTGTCTTCCAGAAGAGGCACAAAATACATCTCTTTCATCAGGTTTTCAGATCAGCTTGTTTGTTTATACTGATGCAGATTTTCTGAGGGTTGGGTTTTCTTGTTTTTGTTTTTGCTGTTGAGCTTATTTCATTACTCACTCCATGCTGCCTTGAGCACTGTAAGGTGACTAATAAATTATTTCAAATAAATGAAAGAGACGGATACACCAATTTAGTATTTGAATATTGAGTTGAGAAAGGTTTATAAAAGTTATCCTTTTTATATATTAAAAAATAGTATGATGCCATTAGCATACCATTTACAAGAAAACACAGTCAGGCAGAAATATAGGAGAGTGTAGCTCAATTGGTTAGAGTGTGGTGCTAATAATGCCAGTGTTGTGGGTTTAATCCCCACATGGGCCATTGCATATTTTTGCAATGTAGGGGGTTGGACATCATGATTCTGTGATTCTAGGCCTTGCCAGTCTTCATAATGGCTTGAGTTCTTTGCTGGAGGAACAGACCCCCCATTACCCACAGCAGGGGAAGGTAAAGGTAAAAAGGTAAAGGACCCCTGACAGTTAAGTCCAGTCTCGAACGACTCTGGGGTTGTGGCACTCATCTCGCTTTACTGGCTGAGGGAGCTAACATTTGTCCGCAGACAGTTTTTCTGGGTCATGTAGCCAGCATGACTAAGCCGCTTCTGGCAAAACCAGAGCAGTGTATGGAAACACCATTTACCTTCCCGCCAGAGTGGTACCTATTTATCTACTTGCACTCTGACGTGCTTTCGAACTGCTAGGTGGGCAGGAGCTGGGACTGAGCAACGGGAGCTCACCCCGTCGCGGGGATTCGAACCGCCGACCTTCCTGAAAAAATCCTGCCTGAATTCATACACATTTTGTCAAATCATCCTACATGCTACTGAACCTTCGTTTACCGGACAGGACCTTAATCAGGTAAATCTGTTACTACTTCCCCTGTGAACTCTAAGCCCAACAGAACATGATAGTTATTTTTATAGTATTGTATACTAAAATTTGAATACAATCAGAGTAGCAAAATAGTCAGCTCTTTTTGTGTCTTTACAGTATCTGAATCACCCTGGTGAAACACCATAGAGTGGTAATCCAATGAATCCTGAATCAATTGCTTAATTCATGAGAGAATAATTGAATGTATCCCCTAATTTGAAATAATGTGGAGGCAAGAGATCTAGATTTGATTTTTATTTCTTATGGTGAATGTAATGCATACTATTTGTAAGTAGGAACATACATAGGTGTACTGATCCGCTTGGCTGCCGGGGGCGGCAAGCCAAGCAGCACCCCCCAGGGGCGAGGCCTCGCTCTGTAGCGTATGCATCATGATGTCATGACACATGTGCTATGGAGCGCAGCCCAGGAGGACTGCGCATGTCCGCAGCAGCCTGGGCGGACATGTGCAGTCCGCCCAGACTCCCAAGCCGCCGCCCGTCATCCCTTCCGTGCGACAGCTTGGGAGTCGCACTCATGGGGGGGGGGTGCAGAGTGTCACCCTCCCCAGGCTGGAACCCGGGGCTCACCGCCCCCAACGCCCCGCCCTCGCTATGCCACTGGGAACATAGGAAGCTGCATTATACCAAGTGGGGATGTTAGTCTATCTACTTCAATATTGGCTTTCTGGAGTTTCCGATAAGAAACTTTCGCAGCACAACCTGGAGATGACAGGTTTCCCTGACTCCATTGCCTTCAACAGAGGAGGCAATTTCAAGCCCAAAGGAATGTGTATAAGCAACTAGGCTATTTGCCTAAAAAGATCCAGGCTCAGGGCCCCAATATCCTTGAGACCACCTCTCCCCATACCAACCTATCCAGACCCTGCATTCATCATCTGAGTCCTTTCTTCATGTACCCACTCCAACAGAGGTGCAGAGAGAGCAGCACAAGATTGAGCCTTCTCAGTGGTGGTTCCCCAACTGTGGAATGCTCTCCATAGAGTGAGGCACCTGGTGTCATCACTATCAACATTTAGGCACCAGGTTGAGATGTTCTTGTTAACCCAGGCTTTTCACTCATAACTGATGTACATCTTTTAGAGGGGGGTAGAATGTCTCCCTTTTTATGCTATTGCAGGATAGGCACTTTTAGTTACTTTTAAGAAATCTTTTCATGTATTTTAATTTGGTATTGTACGTTTTTATTTTAAAAGATAGTAAGTAGGTTTGAGACTTTTGTTGTTGTTGTTGTTCAGTCATTCAGTCGTGTCTGACTCTTTGTGACCCCATGAACCAGAGCATGCCAGGCACTCCTGTCTTCCACTGCCTCCTGCAGTTTAGTTACAGGTGGGTAGCCGTGTTGGTCTGAAGAAGTGTGCATGCACACGAAAGCTCATACCAAGAACAAACTCAGTTGGTCTCTAAGGTGCTACTGGAAAGAATCTTCTATTTTGTCCCGCAGTTTAGTCAGACTCATGTTGGTAGCTTTGAGAACACTGTCCAACCATCTCGTCCTCTGTCGTCCCCTTCTCCTTGTGCCCTCCATCTTTCCCAACATCAGGGTCTTTTCTAGGGAGTCTTCTCTTCTCATGAGGTGGCCAAAGTACTGGAGCCTCAACCATAAAGAAGTAATAAAGAATGAGTGCTTCCACTGGAATGAATGGAGGAACACTTGTAAAAGAGGGAAGCTGTGCAAACTGGACTTACAGCACTTGCAAGAGTCAGGAAAATACAAGAGTCAATACAATTAAGGTACCTGTTACAAGAAATATTTAGCACCACACTCTAACCAATTGAGCTACACTCTTCTGTAACTGGCCCTGGCTCCTCAGAGGAGTTAACCTGTCTTCCAAATGGGAGGGAACAAGATTAGATGATTACTGTCTCTCCCCACAACAGAACAACCTGTATGTCTTCCTCATCTGAGTTTTCCTCAGGGCAAAACAAGGGCCCTGATTCAGGGTCATGATAGTAACTCTGACAGTTTTGCAGGCATGTACAATACTTACATCCCTTATGATAAACAATGGATTATTGTATTTTTTTGTTTCATTTTAAAGTATTTGACAAGTATTTGAAAAGGTGACTTCGGTACTAAGATTTACTTTTAATATAATTATTTCATTTTTAAAAAAATTAACCTTAGACAAAAATTAAACTCCCTTCTTGAAGATTGATGATTATAAATACTGACAGTGTGCGTAAATCTTTGTGCAAAGAGGTAATATTTTAATGAATAAAGATGAAAGAAAAGGCCAAGAATAATGTTTAACCCATTTTTATGCTCTGCTATTAATCATTGTAAGGGAGAGACAGTGCACTTTAAATAGGCCATATATACTGAATAAAATGCTTGAAGGTATTGAATTAATCTATTAAATCACCAAAATTAATGTGGGGCTGGAACCATTCCCCAAGCTCATTCCAACATCTTCCAAGGCAGTAAATCTAACATATTATTTTCATCTTTTGGTGTGCCAATGATATTTGCAGTATTAAAGACGAGTGCCGCGGATGTCATGTTTACTTTGACTGCTACCTTTTAATAGATTCAAGTTCTTAAGGATTACATCCTTAAAAGCATTAATATTATACCCCTGGAATTTTATGTCTAAAATTTGTGTAATAAATTTGTGTAGACATAGAAATAGTGCTAGAGTTGTCGTGGGAGACTGTGTGAAGAGTTTCAAAGGGAATTAAAATTGTAGAACATAATAAAAATGGATCATATAAAGAAGAATTAAAATTAAACATATTGAAAGCTCCAGAAGACCCTTTAAAAAATGGTGGTAGGGGACTCAATTTTCACGAGGCATTCCTGCTCCCACTGCCCCAGACCATTCAGTGGAGACAGGTCCCTCTTCTCTTTTACTCTGGTGTGCTAAAGTTACTTGCAATCTTTCCCGACTCCTGTGCATCTTTACCCAGAAATATATGCCCACCAAGTTTAATGGAATTTTTCTCCCCAGGAAGTGTGCAGAGTACTGCACAATTGGAAAAAAGGCAATAACTGCTGGGAGCTGGTAAAGCTAGCAATGAGTTTTTCAGCATCGTCAGCAATAGCTGATTAGGTGAGGACTTTATTAAGCCATGTCACACAGTGCTTTGTTTTGTTTTAGTTTCTTTCACATTTCCCCCCATGTTGTTTTGCTATGAAGTAAGAAATTGTATGTGTTTGTTCAAAGCTTTTTCCGCCTGTGGTTCAAAATCAGTATCCTTCCATGGCAGTTTACAGTATTTAAAACAATTTAAAACCATATCAAATATAAGCAAATGTATAATAACCACAGCAGAAATGCTAGAAACCCTTCTGTGTCATTTGAGTCATTTTAATATTTCACAGCTAGACATTCCAGTATAACAAGCAAACAAAAACAGAGGCTGCTATCTACTGAAATAGCAGTGATCAGAAACAAAAAGTGGGTTGGGGGGAGCCTGATTGTATATCTTGGGAGGGGGAGTTCCATAACCATAAGGCGACCATGGAGAATGTCAGAAGAACATAAGACAAGCTCTGCTGGATCAGGCCAATGGCCTCCCACATTGCTCAGAATTCCTATGGCTGTTCTATACCTTTTGTAAAATGCATGTGTGATGTATGGAAGTGAGAGCTGGACCATAAAGAAGGCTGATTGCCGAAGAATTGATGCTTTTGAATTATGGTCTGGAGGAGACTCTTGAGAGTCCCATGGACTGCAAGAAGATCTAACCTATCCATTCTGAAGGAAATCAGCCCTGAGTGCTCACTGGAAGGACAGAGCTGAGGCTTCAATACTTTGGCCACCTCATGAGAAGAGAAGACTCCCTGGAAAAGACCCTGATGTTGGGAAAGATGGAGGGCACAAGGAGAAGGGGATGACAGAGGACGAGATGGTTGGACAGTGTTCTCAAAGCTACCAACATGAGTCTGACTAAACTGCGGGAGGCAGTGGAAGACAGGAGTGCCTGGCGTGCTCTGGTCCATGGGGTCACGAAGAGTCGGACATGTCAGTGTTTTGAAAAAATAAAAAGGTCCTGACTTCCTTTGTCTCCTCAGCCTGGTCCTCGGACCCTTATCAGCATAAAAGAGTCCACGAGAAGAGTGTCCTTGCAAAGTATTTTCTGCTTTCATTCTTAAAAGTCTTTATCTACAAAACGAGCGACCAACTGTACACAAATCAACACTACCAGCTTTCTCTAACCAACCAACCAAACACACCACAATCAATGACCAGTCCATATATACAGGGATATGTAGGTAAAAGGTTGCATGAGTCATTGTAGGCTGCTGACTCATGCTGACTTAGTTCTTTTAGCATTAAAGAAACAGCGGCCAATTTCTAGCCATGACCGGACACGACTAAATGACTAAACAACAACAACATGTGTAAATTACATTTGTGCAGTTAACTTAATCTAGCTTATCTTCAGGAGAACTCTGTCACTTGGCCTACCCAAATGAAAGATCTCAAGCAATGAAGATTTGTGAGCTGTTTCATAGAATGTGTATCAGGGTAAAAGCTCAGGCTTTTCTAAAGAAAGCTTTGCTTAAGGTGGGAAGGGAAGCAACATGCACTGAAATCTGTTTATTTCCAATAGTTTGCCCCATCCAAAATCAATCCTCTGAACAGAAAAAAGCACAACATTTCCCCTTTTAGCTGCATGGAAGGAAGGAAAAGCTCCCTCTTCATGCTCTAGGGCTCAGGAGGACACCCATAAGATATTCTTGAAAGAGGTACTTAGCTTAAGTGCAATGCAAAACCCATGTTGCTCTTTAATTATGATGAAAGGCATTAGCTCAATCTTCCTAGGATAAAAGCATGTTAGTACCTTAAAGCAACAACACATCACACACTTTTATGCCACATCATCATTATGTAGAACATGCAATAAGAAAAACTTTCAAGAAGTGAAGAGGCTTTGTTGTCAGTGGTCTCAGTGAGAAACAGTATCTGGGAATTTAACTAATGGAGGGATTTTATTTACCTGGGTTCTTCTGGAAGATATATGTAAGGAAAACATTTCCCCAGAATGCCGGGTGCTTTGCCCAAGTATTGTATTTGTCTGCTCCTTCTGGTTTTCATTGCAATGCCTGATGTGAAGGTGTCCTAGAAACCTTAAAGCCCAACTCAGACATTCATTATGGAGGGATGTCAAATTAACACGAGAAGAGGGAACAGTGGGGATGAGTGTATTAGCTCTATCCCTACCCCCTTTATTTTCTATATGTTCCTGTACTTGGGGGAACTCCCATGAGTTTTGGAAACCCCGAACTTTCTGGGACAGCTCAGTTGGTAGAGCACGAAATTCTTAAAGGCAGGGTTGTGGGTTAGAGTACCACATTGGGCAAAAGATCCCTGCATTGCAGGGGTTTAGACTAGATGGTCCCTTCCAACTCTACAATGCTAAGTTCCCATAAAACATCATTTCCCTGGCCTTTCTGTATTGTGTAGGGAAGGTCTGCATTATGACATTTGCTTGAACATGAACTAGGGAAGGACCATAACTCAGTGGTAGAACATCAGCCTTGTTTGCAGAAGGACCCAAATTCAATCCCCAGCATCTCCAGGTAGAGCTGGGAGTCACTTCTGCCTGAACCCCTGCCTGAACCCCTACACTGTTAGTCAGTGTAGACAGTACTGAGTGAGATGGACCAATGGCCTTCGGCAGTATAAGGCAACTTCCTATGTTTCTATGTGTGGAATCCTCCACATGGGTTTCTGATTGCATGGGATGCTCTACTCATGTTCAAATGAATATGAGTGGAACCCTCATAGAGATCTTCTGCATGAAGCATGGGAAAGTCAAGAAGGCAATACACACAAGAAGAATGAGGATGAGGGTTGTGATATGTTCATGTCCACACATTGACCATTTATCTGCTCAGGTGAATGCCTGAACATGCCTTTAGTGGTAGCATGGTTATTCACCAGTCTGTCTTCTGTGAATAACATGATTATTACCCTATGCTTTGTGCAAGAAAATATTACTCTAATAACAGACCTGAGCTTTTTAATTTAAAGATGTCATGCTACCTAATTTAATTGTGCCTGATTTTTTTTAAAAAAAATCCAAGAGTCATATTTACCACTGATAAATCTCATTTAATTATACACTGACAGAACATGAGTTATATTTTTCTCCTTTCATTCCAAAGCAGTGGAAATGACCAAATTGACAGCAGTAAATGGATTTCGTGATAAAGATTTGTGGCTATTAGGTCAAGTAAGACTTTTCAGCACATTGGATTTCCAATTTTTCAGAGGTTTTAAAAATAGCTGGAGAATTCTACCCTTGAGTCATTTATGTTCTTTGGCAAGGAAGGCTCATATAACCAGATTACTTATCTTCCACATTAGGAGAGAAGGAAGACACATGGAGAGGCATATGTTTCTGGATTTATTTATTTCTCTAAGTCAACATGAGACCTTCCTTGTGTGGGTCTGCCAAAGGGAGATCTTCATGATTATTGAAAGGGCATGGTGTGTATCTAATGTGTTACTTATCAGTTTTACAAATGCTTTATTTCCAGAACATTGATAGTCACTGTGAACAAAAAAATAAATAGGATTTTGTTGAATATTTATAGCTAAATATATTTTAGCACAAAAATGGGCTCTTGAGAGCTCTACAATGTTTCAGAAGATTTCCAATTTGTGTGTGTAAGTGATGGTTCAGCTGCAATTTGGGTGCCATTCCTTCCATTGCCACAAATATTTCTAGTAACTGTGTAACTGTCCATAGTTTGCCTTTCCTGTCTGAGCCCAGTCCACACAGGAATCCAGAGGAAATGCAGAAGACAAGTGTAAGATGTTCATCTCCTCATGCTTGTCACTTCCTTCATGCTCAGAGAGGCTAGAGAAACAGGTTGTGACAGGAGGAGAAATGGCTGGACCTGAAGGCTCTGGGGGTTGCTGGGGGGAGATGGGTATTGGCAGGTGTCCAACAATGCCAAAATGGGCAACTGCGGGAGGGGTAGTTTCCCATCTTGGATGAGTCTTAATTGTCAGATTACCAGCTTGTAGAACCCTGAGATATGAGGCAAAACACGACGGAAGAATTCTCTGCATTCGTTTTGTGATCCTGCTCCCACCTTTCAGAATTTTTAGCCATTGGATGAACTCCTAGCAATGACTGACATTTGGGGGAAGTAGTTCTAGCCAAGCATTAATTTATTACATTTCTTATATTTATGTTCCACCTTTTCTCAAAGGAACACAAGGTTGTGCACATGGTTCTGTTCCTCCCCATTTAATCCTAGTTAGGTTAGGTTGAGCGACTGTGAGTTTCATGGCTTAACCAAATCTAACTGTGGCTTTTGTGATGGCATCACTGTTTCTGTGATCTGAAATGAAAACTATTTTGCTGGCAGATGGAGTACAGTTTCAGATTTATGTAGGTGTGCTTTTTGCATCTGGAAATCCCAAAGGCTGTATGGGAACTAGAGAAGGTGATGGAGGGAGGGGCTGGCCCAAGACATTTTGGCACCTGAGGCAAACCACAAAATGGGACCCACCCCCACCCCCCAGGGAAGAAGGGGTGGGTGAAAATAACAACAACAACAACAACAACAACAACAACAACAACAATAATACTTGCCGATCAGAAGGTCAGCAGTTCGAATCCCCGCGATGGGGTGAGCTCCCGTTGTTCAGTCCCTGCTCCTGCCAACCTAGCAGTTTGAAAGTGCAAGTAGATAAATAGGTACTGCTCCAGTGGGAAGGTAAACGGCATTTCCGTGCACTGCTCTGGTTCTCCAGAAGCTGCTTAGTCATGCTGGCCACATGAGCCGGAAGCTGTACAGCAGTTCCCTCGGCCAATAAAGTGAGATGAGCGCCGCAACCCCAGAGTCGTCTGTGACTGGACCTAACGGTCAGGGGTCCCTTTACCTTTACCTTTACCCTGTCCACCTGGCTGGGTTTCCCAGATCTACATCAGGAAAAAGAGGGGAATAAATATATACATTGGGAACAAGGGTGGGAGGAGACCAGAAGCACCTCTTAGACACCATTTCAGATTACAGTGAGGGGCACCTGTTATGAATGTTTCATGATTATGAATAATTACCCAGGTAAGAACATCACCATGTACATCAACCCATGTAAGTAAAGGGAAAGGGGACATCAGTGAAAATACATCTAGGTCAACTCATTTCTGGTTGTGAAAGTTTTCTATCTGCAGTGAATTTTTCACTTATGTGAACATTAAAAATTAGGATCCCTTTCCTGCATTCTGAAGTGACACCTCACCTCATTCTCTTGAGCCTCCATCAATAGTGTCGAGTCTAAGAGAAACCCAGAACTGTGTGTCTGTCTGTTGAGGGGAGTGTACCTCCATCTAAAACCAGTTACAGCCTCCATCCAGGTAAATGGTCTTCCTGGCTAAGAGTACCTAAGTTTTATCTGGAGAAAGCTTCGGCTTATTTGTCCAGTTCCACCCTGGAACTGATCCCAGACACCTAGATATTACATGTCACACTAATGCATATTGTGCAGTTGTAAATGTTTTATACTTTTATACATGATGTATTAACATGTACCTGAGTTGTTTTACTTATGCAAGCACAGTTGAAGCTCCTTATGGGCATTATTCAACCATGAATTGTTGTTAACTGTCACTCTATTCTGTTTCCCTTGCCTCATGCCTCTCAGAGAGCTTTAATTAGTCATTACAGTATTTTGGAGTTATTTACTCTGTGTGGTTGAAAATTTCACAAAATTCAAAGTTCATAAATTTTGACTATGAAATGACATCTATAAGAGCTTGTGCTTTGTTTGCTTTTTCAGACATCTGTAAAAAAAAAAAAGGTAATTGGAAAATAGCAACTTACTGTATATAATGGACCAGGCACAGAAGATATTTACATTATGTACAGCAAGAATCCTATCATCATGGCTTGTTAAAATTATAATAATGTCACTCTTTGGTTTCCTTTCTAGTGAGATGAGATTTACGGAGTTATCCATTCCAAACTGCATAAAAACGCTATATGCATAAATGGCAAGCGCATAGAAACAGCTAAAAAAAGAAGCACAATAGTATTGTCACCCTTCAAACTTGGAGCTCAAACATTGTTGTTCTCCAGTGCCATTCTTCAAAATCTCAGCTGTCTACCTGTTACTCTATTCATTTAGCTGACACAACATTCCCTAGCTGTATTAATAGTACAATAGTGTTAACAATTTATTAATGCTGCAGTCCCCAAACTGCTTGTCGAGGGATTGAATAAGATGGCTCTGAAGTTGATGGCTGGGATGAGAATGCAAAAGGATATTGATCAAACTAATCCAGTTAAAATTCAAATAGAGTGGAGTATAAAGCAGCTTTAGAATAATATAGTAGCACTAGGTAAGGTGTTGTTTAAACCCACCATACTAATTCTAAGGCAAATCCTATCTCTGGAGCTGATTCATTGTGAGGTTCAGTTAGTAGATTTTCTAAAACATGAGAAGAAACTGCAATGCAAAGAAATTAGGAGGTGTCATTTTCACATAACTCTCAGTACATTTTCCATGAAATATAAAATTATATTTACAATATTCAGACCAAATTTTCTAGGATCGGGTGTTTTTAAAATGAATTCATAAACATTTAGAATCTTGAGCTATTTTAGGGCATATGACTGAGAGAAGAAAATGTGCTAATAAGGAGAAAATAAAAATAAATATTACCCCTATTTTTTTCTGAAAGAAAACAAAGTAGAGCATTCCCTTATATAAACAGAAATGTGGCATATGTTAACAATATTGATGTGATAAATAAGGATTGTTTAAAAATCTGTTGGGAATGCAAATATGTATGTGGAAGTTAGTTTCATAAATGATCAAATTCTAGTGCACAAAAATATTGGAAAATGTAAAATTAACTTAAAGATGATGACATAGCAGTAGCTTCCTTGTTATTACTGTTAGGTTAAACATCTCTGTTCATAAATACCGAGTACACATAGACGAAGATGGCAATCCTATGTCAAAGACCACTAGGATGAGCAGTTTAGGATGTGGCAGATCTCCGGCTCAACCAACTCCGGCTCAACCAATCCTGCCCTCCAGGAATTGAGCTGTGACTCCTTGAGGTTTCCCCATTCCCCTTTATTACTAATCCCCTCTTTTACTACCCTGACTGCCAAGCTGTGCTCCAGCTTTAGGAAAGTTGAATCAACCCCAGGCGTTCCTCTGTCTCAGCCCCGGAACATGATTCTTGACTCAACCTGCCTCAGCCAATGTCTCCCAACCCCAGCTGAAAAGAAGCAGAGCTAGATCAACCATTAAGCAAAATAAGCATGTGCTTAGGGTATCAAGGGAAGGGGGGCACTGCAGAAATTTTTCACTGCTGGATTTTTAACATTGACAGTCACAAATTGCTCAGCTGAGCATTGATTTTATTAGTGGAGGTATATTAAAAATCCCAACAGAACAACTATGCAACAAGGCAGGCTGGGTGCCTTATCTCTACTAAGTATAGACACAGATGTGCTATGTAAGATTAGTTTTGAGGATCTGATCAATGACTTTGCAAGCAGAAAAAACTAGGAGAACATTTTTCAAATATAAATAAAGCAGAAGTATACAGAAAAAAACATTTGTTTTCCCCCTTACCATGGGTTTTGTTTCTTTTTGAAAAATAATTTTTTATTTTACTGTCTATTATTGTTTATATTTTGATATATATATATATATATATATATATATATATATATATATATATATATGGACACCAACATCTTTTAAGTGCTCAGTACCTCTAAAGGTCTTAATCTGGCCATGGGCAGAAAATATGCCAATGCCATTTGTTCATCTCAACTTGGCCAGCCAAGCTGAAGCTTACATAGTCAAGGGTAATGTGAGTCCCCAAAGGAGGCATTTTGGGTGTGTGGCAGGGGCAGGACGATGGTGGTTGTGAGACTTAGGCTGGATCCTAATTCCGTTTACCTCAGTCTCATGACCTGGCAACCCAGCATAGAACATTATTTAAAAGATTTGTTTTCCCTGCGCCAGACATGGCCGAGCAGCAGCAGCACCACAGCTGAATGGGGTTTGGATCTGGTGTAAACTTACACTGCCTTAATTTACACCAGCTTGCTTGATGTTGGTTTCTTGTTCACGGAATTGCTCCCTTAGCCCCCTTTGTGATTGTGACAATAAGAATGTGTTGTTTGCTCAAAACTGGAAAGCTCCAACATAGCTAGTTTAATAAGCTTTGGGAATTTGCATTGAAGTCTAAACCGGTGTATTGTTTACGAGCAAAAGTTGCAACAAAACAAATTTACAGAAATTTGGTCTCTGTTTATTGTAAAATGAATTATTGACTCTCAAAAGTTCAATATGGTTTTTTTTTAATGTTTTAAGTGAACAATTCCCCTGTTTTGGTGAGAGGCAAACTTTAAGAGAAATCAAGAAATTGTGAATGAATATTGCTTCATTTAAAATACTTAACAGTATAATGGTGAATATTACGTACTTAAATGGTTTTCTTTCTTTTGCCTTAATTTCTATACTGTGATATATTGTTAGATAAAACTGATTTTTCTTTTAAAGTTATTGATATAGGATACTTTGTTTCAGACAAAGCGCCTTAAGTATTTCTGTAGTTTTATTCCATTAAAAATTACATGGAATAGAATTAGCAGGGCTGCCATCCTGTGGTTGCAAAACTGGACCACAGATAGACATCAAAGGGGAGTTGTCAGTAGGTAAGTCCATGGGGTCATGAAGAGTCGGACACGACTAAACGACTAAACAACAACAAAGTTTCAGTCAATGGAGTATTTTTCTAGTACTCTCCTAAAAGGGATCAATTCTCTTTTTGACCCTATTTACCACAGGCAAATTGATTCTGAAACTGGAGGTGAGCTGGGGTGAGCTGACAAGCAGTTTCAGGGAAAAAATTAAGGTATGACCTGAATGTTTAAAGAGGAAAATCTAAACAAATACAGTTCTGGAGTAGAGAACATTTTCTAATAAGAAATTCAGAATAATATTGAATTCTTTCGTTCAGATGCTGCTGATACGCAAACTTCTTATATTTGACATTTCGTTAACAAACATTCACTCTGATTTAGCAACCATTTTCCAAAACAGGAAACATATTTTTCCATGTGGTGATCATGCTTGCCACTTGGAGAAAAGCCAGCTACAATTGATAGGCATTGGCCTATGTCCCTGCCATAAATGTTCACAGGATGCTGTCACGAGTGTTCAGAAGGGCTGTAGCTCGGTTGTAGAACATTTAAATTTTATACAGAAAGTCTCAGGTTTAATACTCAGAATCTTCAGGAAGGGCTGAGAGCATCCCATGTCTTGAACCCTGGCTGCTATTTAGGACTTTATAGAATTTGGTCTGATTCAGCCAGTGGAATTTTTATTTTCTTGCTTTTGTTCAAACTTTTAATCCCAGCCTTCTACATTGCTGAAGAGGCAAGCTGCAGTGGTTCTCAAACTTAATCCATTCTGGAAGTCCGTTCCAAAACCAAAACATTCCAAAACCAAGGCACGCTTTCCTATAGAAAATAATGCAAAATGGATTAATCCATTCCAGACTTTTAAAAACAACCCCTAAAACGCCAATTTAACATGAATTTTACTATCTAACAAGACCATTGATCCATAAAAGGAAAGCAATAACAATGTACTGCAGTCATACAATCAATCAATCAGTAGCTGTACTGGGTTCCACTCAGTCACAAAAACAAAACAAAAAAGCCACAAAAACAAAAAACGCAAAATAAATAGCAAAAACAGACAGACCTCAAAATGGAGCACGTTCAGCTTCCAAGAAAAGTTCACAAACCAGAACACTTACTTCCGGGTTTGCAGTGTTTGGGTTCCAAGTTGTTTGAGTAACAAGGCGTTTGAGAACCAAGGTACCACTGCACTTATATTGCTGAAGAGGCAAGCAATTTTAAATGTGTGTTGTTTCATCAACAGTGTGAGCTGAACCCCATAGATTCACAACAATATTCAGGGTCTCCAACCCCTCCTCTCCTGGTGCCCATTCATCAGTATCTAGCCAGTCCCCGACACCACCCTTTTGCTAAAGGTTTGTTTTACATATGGCTCCCAGTGTTGGAGCTCTTTCAAGCAGTAGATTGAAAACTGATTTTGGATGGGAAGGGAAACTGCATCCAGACCTCTCATTAGGTAGGACAGAGGAAAGGGTACTATCATCACACAGGTACTTGGCACTGGAAGTTGGCAGTGCTGAGCATCAATTACAAAAATATCTATGTGCAGATCTGCGTATGCCCAATCCCACTTCCATATGTATAGATCGTGAGAGTTGAATAATTTTATATTAATTATATTGCGCTATTTACAGTGGTACCTCGGGTTACATATGCTTCAGGTTACAGACACTTCAGGTTACAGACTCCACTAACCCAGAAATAGTACCTCGGGTTAAGAACTTTGCTTCAGGATGAGAACAGAAATCGTGCGGTGGCGGTGCGGTAGCAGCGGGAGGCCCCATTAGCTAAAGTAGTACCTCAGGTTAAGAATGGTTTCAGGTTAAGAACAGACCTCCAGAACGAATTAAGTTCTTAACCCAAGGTACCAATGTACAGTTTTCAGCATGGCCATATAATTGGACAAAAATCTTTCTGTTCCAGATAAGATCTATATTTTTGTTCTACCACACCATAACTGCACTCCGTGTGAGCGTCACTGCATTTCTTTACTTCTGTGAGCAAGTCCATCCCTGTCCAGCCCGTGCTTATCTTCACCACAACAAATATGGCATCTGGCAAAGGTCAGCCCTGCCTTCCAGATTTCAGTATATTTTTGTGCAACACCTACGCTCTTCAATGGAGTGTCTGCAGGAGAACTTTGTGGTGCATTGTGAACCTTCTCTCTGATGTCTGTTGGTTTGCCTTGACTTTTCCATGTAGCACTATGAATTCAAACTTCCATTCAGCAGAAAACATGAAAATAACAGAAACACAAGCCTTGTGATAGCTTCCACCTTTAAAAAGCCACAATTCACTTCATAAGCATTTCAAACATTTAAAAAATGCCTATAAAAATGGCAGTTGGAGCAAGGCTAGTATGTGTATGTGTTTATGTGGGCTGTGTACTGTGGGAGGCAGTAGCTGATTTATGTCTATTTATCCTGTGAAGATTTGGTGTTATAGCTATTGATCTCTCCTGATACATTAGAGAATTGAGATTGTTCTCAGTCTACCCTAGTTACAAAATTGTTCAAAAAGATGAAATAGTTTATTTCCATTTATTCTCGTGAGTGGACTGATCTGGTCCTGTGATGGCATGTTACAAATGTTGCATATATCTCGAGTGGATCTTTGATTAGTGAATGATGAATTAGAAATTTTACCTACTTGAGCGGCAATTAGTAATCTGGCAGTGGACCATTTCTCATTTTAGATCCAGTACCTTTTAACTTAATAAAAAGAAATAAAACCTTTACTTTTTATCTGTCATCGGGGCCTTTCAGCGTCATAGTCCATGAATAAAGTATTAATGTGCTGCACAGTTGAAATGGCTGCTTTTTCATCCTGTAATTGAAAATAATGGAACACCATAACATACCGTTAAAACTAATTATAGCAGCTCAAGTTACTGCAGCAAAAAAATTCTGCAGAAATACCTGACCAGAGATGACACAGAAAGCCCTGAATCAAATAATACAGATATAGCTCTAGTATGAAGATCTCCAATTTCTGCACCCACCTCTGCAATAATAATGCAACAGTGGGGAACCTCTGCCCCAGAGTCCTAAATATACTCACCAGGCCTCTGAATTTAACCCACAAGGCTATTTGGGGCAATTGCACAGTGTTAAGATCAGGGACAAGCCTCTGCTGTTGATTTTTTACTATCAAAGAGCAAGCATATGTTCGATCTTGGTGCTGTGCAACCACAGTACTATGATGTAAGTTTAGCCTCAGTCTACTCCTGTGGCTTGAGCTTTTAATCACCTGATATTGCTGGATGTCAGGTGATTTATAGGTGGTAGGCAATGCCCACCTGTCAACACGGCCACAGAGGGTGGGCCTTTTCAAGATATGACCCTCTGGGGGATCCATTTCCCTACCTCTTGAATAGAGAAAAGGTGGATATGTGGTGACATGGTAGAAGTTTATTAAATTATAAATGTCTTGAGGAAGTGGATTGAGAAAAGTTCTTCTCCCTGCCAGAGGCGTAGCAAGGTCAGGTGGTACCCAGTGTGGACAGTTTTTGGCACCCCCACAGATTTCAATTTGGGGGGGAAAGGCTCCCCCAAAGTTGTTCCCCCAAGAAGCAACTTTATTCACCTCAGCCACTGGCCATAGCAACAAGAGTACATTACAATATACACAGAACAAAATAAAAGTTGATTATAAAAACACAGTTTAGAGTCTTGAGTCAGCAATCAGATACTGGACCTTAGGATCCCCCAAAGTTATTAAGCTTTTTTGGGCAGGGTCCCACCAAGCTGCTGAGCTACCTGTAGGGAGGCTTGCTGCGCAAAACAGGATTCCCACGGAACAGGAGTGCACACATAGGCTGCCAGGAGTGCGTAAGCCACCAGGCGGGTGAGCACCACAGTCCAGAACCACCCGGTGGGGATTTTGACACCAACCCTGAGGGATGACACCAGGCTGGCCCACCTTGCCCCTGTCTCTTAATACATTTACCATTGCTTCCTAGTTCCGTCGGCGGCCACGCGAAGGTGGAGCGGGGAGATGGATTCCTCCCCTGGCTGTCGACCAAAGGCTCAGCCTGACTGCCTGGCCACTGTGTGTGGCTGGGGAAGCGCAAGGAGGAAGGGAGGCTGCCAAGGCAGCCGGCGATGGAGGTGCTGCTTTCACTTGCTCTCTGCAGCCAGCCAGCCAGCTGAGCCCAGCGCGCAAGCACAAGGGAGGTGCAACAGAGTGTACAGTCGGGATCCCAGAAGGTTATGGATTCACCGGGTCCTGTGCCTCCTCATATGCATAGCCAAGATACCGATTGTGCGCTTTGCAGCGCCTTCCTTGTGTTTGCTCACTGGGTTCAGCTGGCTGGCTGTGCAGGAGCATGACACGCCTCCTGGGAGGGCACGGGGCACACTGGGGGGGCACAATGGCACCCTTTCCCAAAATGGTGGCCAGGGCGGTGCGCCCCCTTCACACCCCCATTGCTACGCCCCTGCTCCCTGTCTCATAACATTAGAACTTGTAGTGCATGGTTAACCCATGGAACTTGCTCCCACAGCAGGCAGTTATGGTCACCTACTTGGGTGGTTTTAAAAGAGAATTAGACTAATTAATGGAGGACAAGGCTGTCAATGGTTATTAGCATAAGAATGTAAGTACATAAGTAGAGCCTGTTAGATCAGACCAGTGGCCCAGCTAGTCTAGCATTTTATTCTTACAGTGGCCAACTAGATGCTTGTCAGAAACCTGCAAGCAGGACCAATGGACAAGATCTCTTGTGGTTTCCAGCAACTGATATCCAGAAGCATTACTTCCTGCACAATGGCTCCACTGTCAAGAGTCAGTATGCCTCTAAATATCAGTTGCTGGAAACTGTAGTAGCGGAGAGTGTTCTTGTGCTCAGGTCCTGTTTGTGGGCTTCCCAGAGGAATCTGGTTGGCCACTGTGAGAACAGGATGCTAGACTAGATGGGACACTGATTTGATCCAGCAGGCTGTACTTATGTTCATACATGGGCTTTGCCCTTTGAAGTTCCACAGCATCTTCTTCCCTTATCTGTAACTTCTACATTAAACTGCTGGTGTAGGTTGCCAGAAAATTTGGAGCGCAATACCATCAGTATGATGATGACCATGCTAAGGTTATTCCTCTCCTTATCCTTACATCCTGGTGAAATCACTGAATTCTTCCTTGGAAGAGGTCAATGAAATATCAGAAAGAGCAGATAATGGTGTGGTGTTGGTGCAAGTCAAGGAACATGTTAGTAACCTTTCCTATATTGGATTGCATACATGTCCCCTGAATAGGCAAGGCCCTAGCATTAGGCAGAGTGAGGCATCCACCTTATGTGAGGTGTTGAAGGGCAGAACTGTACTATACTGCCTGCCCTGTGACCCCTAAACTAGGTTGCTATCTTTAGGTAGGGTGGAGGAAACGGTTCCAATGACAGAATGGAAGTAAAATTCAGCTGTGAGTGTGGAGGGCTTCTATATGTGGAGTAGGGAGCAGGGTGACATCTTGGCCTCTGCAAAATGTCTTGGGCCCGAAGGAGGAGATCTGTAGCTTGGGGATTATCCGAGAACTATCAGCTTTGGCCCTAGAGTCCCAGAAAGTGACTGTGACTGGGAGTGCCTCTTTCTAACTTTGTGTCTAGGTGTGCATAATTAATCTTAGAGCTAAAAGAAAAAGATGGTTCTGTTATTGCACCAGCAGCAGAGTGTGAATCTGCTCTTCTGGGTACCAAATTGCTTGTACAACTGCAATGTGTGCTTTTCCTTTTCCTTTTTTCCTTTTTACTTCACAGCAGCTGCAGCAGTTTTCTATTTAGGAGACTCAATTAGTTGCTGATAACCTAGTGCAATTCCTATTAAGTTATCTTGTCATCAGAATGTACTTGTACGTTTGCATTTGACACACAAAGAACTGTTGTTTCTACTTTAGGCAAAGACAGATTGTTGTGCGGAGGCATTCAAGATAATTAAAATAAAGTCCATTTTGCAACAAGGCCAACACTTCCCAGCTGAAACCATATTCTAAGCTACCTACCCTGTCATTCATCCTCTTGGGATAAAAATTAATCAGCTGTAGTTTGGGGATGTGCTGCATATACTATCAAGTGATTCTTCATTGTGTAGTGAAGCAAGATAAATGAATGTATATATAAACACTCAATACCCCTGATAACTACATGCCATGGTCATTAATTTAATTGTGACCATGGCATTCCACAATGCACAGCTTTTACCAACTGAAACACGAAGCACTAATACTTGAAAAGCAAAGGAAGGTTTCCCATTTATTAAAATGTATCCTGATGGCAATCTGTTTTGGGAACTAAAGTACTGAATTACAGAAATATCTGCTCCACAACAGTGATTTCTACAGTTTTGTCCCCTTGAATTTAGAAGAAGACTCCTGGGGGATTTGCTGCTGCTGTTAAACAGTCTATCAAGGGCCTGTCCATCAAGAGATTTGCTACTTGTGGCAGAGAAGGTGAATAGGAGAGGAAGAGAGGCGGAGGAGAGGTTTCAACATCTCTAAGCACCTGCAGCTATCCCGCCACCCCCCCTGCTAGACTTCACCTGCTTCTAGTTGTCACTTACCACCAAGCAAGTCAGCCCAAGAGTTGAGAGCAGCAGCCCTGATAACTCTCCAGCTACAGCCATAAAAGCAGATAGCATTCAGTGTGGCAGCTTGCTGTTTGGTGGGCTATCACCAAAGGGTTTCATCCTTTTGGGGTCATGACTTCAGCGTTGGAATAAGGGTGAGTGCACCACCCCACTGTTGTTCTGTCTTATCTTTGGTTTTTTATTTTTGTTTTCTTATCTTGTGACCTGTGACCATTATGTGAGTTTGTTTATTAGTGTTTGGGGTGTGTGAATGTTCATTGGACATTATAGAGGCTTAATGTTTCTGGGGTTTCCAGCGTGAGAGACTGCGGTGTTTAGTGCTCCTGCCCTGCCATGGCCTTCTTTTTCACTGTAGCAAATTCCCAAAGGAAGTGTCTGGGGAAAGGGTGTTGGAGGCTCTCTGGTGGGTAGGAGTGAGAGGAGGGAAGCTGAAACAAGCAGGATGATGGAAAGAAAAATCTAAGTTCAAGTCAGATTAATATGTGAGACAGAAAAGAACTCAACGGCTACAGTGTTTGCATTGTGCTCTATACAGTGGTACCTCGGGTTACAAACGCTTTGGGTTACAGGCTCCACTAACCCGGAAGTAGTACCTCAGGTTAAGAACTTTACTTTAGGGTGAGAACAGAAATTGTGCTCTGGTGGCGCAGTGGCTGCGGGAGGCCCCATTAGCTAAAGTGGTACCTCAGGTTAAGAACAGTTTCAGGTTAAGAACGGACCTCCGGAATGAATTAAGTTCTTAACCAGAGGTACCACTGTATTTCTAACCAAAGGGGTATGAAGGTTTAAGAAGAAGTTTAGAATTTGTGAGATGTCATTAAAAACCTGCTATCTGAGCAATACAGGTCTGACTTCATCCCTGCTCCGCTTTGGGCATGAAGTACCAGTGGCGGGATTCTTTCATACATGCTGTGTTTTATTCTGTACCGTTTAATATTAATATTCTGCAGGGGGTTGGGGATATTTCAGTGCACAGCTTTCTTTTAATGAAGAAATAATACAGTACTAATTCTTTCATTTATATAATACTAATTTCAGTAAGCACATAATGTTCTAAAATTTCTGCTTGGCACAAAATTGTTAAAGCTTATTCCTATTAGCTTCTGGATTTATTTATCTAAATGAAGTGGCGCAGAGGCTAGTTGCCATGGCAACTGAAGATGTTGGGAACAATTTTATTTCTTCTTAATTGCTGCATATTTGTATACAAACAACTTAACCGTATCTTTTAGTTTCAGTCGGAGACTTTGAAGTTGCAAAAATAACTTTGACTTTGAATTCTTTAATGATAGCGGCTTTTGCTGTAAAATTGTGCATGTGAGAAAGTGTGAGAGAGAAAATCAGATGTCACTGTAAAACTATACGTAGGCAGCAAGCAGGGTATATATGTATATACAATTTCTTGCTGAATGGGCTTTAAGCCTAATGATATTTGGCTTTGTTTATTGAGAACACATAGCATGTTGGTGGTGATTTCCCCCTCATCCTCCAAAATGAGATCCTGGAAATAATAATAATTATTTTATTATTATTTATATGCCGCCCACCTGACTGGGTTGATGGGCTGGCCCTACCACTTGGCAGAAGAAGGCAGTTGCCTCAGGCATCAGATGCTAGGAGAGGGCAGGCTGGAAGTAGCAGCCCCTCTGCTAACCTGCTGCCCTCAGATGGAGTGTAGGATTGCTCTCCCATTGTCATTGTTAAAGTTGTTTTCTTTTCAACATGTCTTGGTGGGATGGTTGACGCAAACACACTCCCGTGAATCATCTCTCCCTATCTTTAATTATGAATTCAGAGACCTGGAATTGTGATGTCTTTCGTTTAGGTTTGCAACCCACCCATTCTTTAATCTACTGCAAGCCTATATAACAAAAATTCTGTTCTCATTCCCCATCCCACCCCCTCTCTCTCTCTGACTTGCCAAGGTGTCTCAGCTTTTTCAGCTGCACATATATTTCTCCCACGCTTTCTACTTTTTGTTTTAGTGAAACACAACTCATCTCCTACTTTACATATCCCCAAAGGCTCAAGTCCATCTATTCTGACAGGTTTTACTTGTGAGAACTCACAACAGATCATGGAAAGTACAGGGAGATTGATACCTTTTATACTTGCTAATCCAGAAGCAGTCACTTTAAAGGCCTTAATTTGGAAGAGAGTTTCCTAGAAAAGTGCATAATTGCAATCCCAACGGATCTTGGAACTGCCAAGATCCAAATCGTTGAAACCCAACTGTTGTACAGATAAGCTCCATTGGGTTTTGCTGTCACAAGTGCAGCTAAAGGCACTACCAGCCATCCAAAAGTGTTCTCGTATGAGAGAACAATTGTATTTCCCTAAAACTGTACAAGTCAAACAAACTTTCTACATCAGCTTCATGCATGAGAGTTGGCAAAGAAGCCTCTGACAGGCCCCCTCTTCTGTCAATGGGACCTGATTGACTCACTTGACTATCAGAACTCCAAGAAGTGGTCAGTGGCTTCGCCCAGGCATCCTTGCAACTTCCCATAATTTCACCAGAGTAAGGATGGGGGGGAAGAAATTTAGTTTGGTTCACATTTAAAGGTGAATGTACCCATTTCACACTTCCCCAAGCATTATAGAAATTGAAACACAACCCATCCTTCAGAATCCCCATGTCTCTGAATTTTGCAATGCCATTCTTTAGCCAAGTAATGTGTATAAAAATATATATGTTAGGATAAAATATGGACAAAATGCATATAATAGTGACAATTAAGATTCAACAGTGCATTATATTCTGGGAAGTTGCTTGCATAAATGTGTATATAGCAGAACTTCACACAATGCTGATGATGTGGACATGTGAACGATTGAACTTAACAGTTGAAAAAATAAGAGAGAGAAACTGAATTTTCCAGTTCACTCACCCCCAGAGCTAAACTAGGTGTAACATTAGTCAGGGGGATCATGACCATACCTGCCCCAAAGGTATGGGTGAATAAGTGCATCTTGTCTGACAAAGTGTACAGAGTTGGTGTCAGATATACACTTCTGAAGGGGGGATTCCATAGTTGGGGGACACCACAAAGAAGGCCATGACTGAATCTGTATCCACCGACCAAGTGCTGGTTCATGACTAGGGGCTTCCAGATTTCACGATCCTGCTCCCGTTACCATTTGCTGATTGCCATTGGACTTTGGGGGTTTGGGATGGGTTTTGGGAAGATGCCTGTGCATGAATTTGTTTTATGTGTGTAGATCAGTGCACACTGACCAACGTACAGTCTTTGCAGCAAGGCTCTGCTCCAATGACGTGAGTAGTCACGACGACTGGTAGATTCTTATCTGCTGCAGCCTTCATTTGCCTTCACAGCCATTGTAACATATGCTTGTTATCATCTGTTGAGGACTTCTTGCATCATTCTTTGTCTAGCTCCTTCCCTTTGACCTTACCACCTTGGTGACCCTGCTGGGAGTAGGAGATTCCTGATGGCTTCGCTCACAAGGGTCATAGGAACGTGCAAGCCCACTCACCATGACAAGGTGATGATCCAGCAAGTCAGCCTCCCACACGCTACTGCCCCATTTGAACCACCGGAGGCAGCAACACAACCAGCAGCCCCTGCCCTGATTTTAGCATATCTGTATTACTCACAAGCCATTTAGGGGTTGCAGCTGTTGAGTTTATGTGCATCACTTCATGTACTGCCCTGGGATCTATAGGTACAAGGCAGCATACAAATTTACTTAAATGATGTTGATGATGTAATGAGTGATTTCCAACTAAGTCACACTCTAACTAAGCCTATGTATACATTTTTAATATCAATGTTTTAAATTATTGCTTTTTCTATGCTTTTAGCCATTCTTATTTTTAACTGTAATCTGACTTGAGTCCTGTCAGGGAAAAGGGTGGGGTATAAATACATCATCACAATCACCCTCAGAATAAACTCCCTCCCCTCAAGCAAATTGGCTTACAGTAAGTCCATTGATTTCAATAGGTATATTCAGAGTGTGACTAATGTTAGATATTACACATTTAACATATGGGTTCTCATTCATTTGTAGAAGTGGGTTGTACACAAGAATCACCCACCAAATGTTTTGCAGCACTACATTGTGCCTGGTTATGGTGCAAATAATCCAAGTTCAACAGCTACTTGTAAGCATTTTATTGTATTTTATTCTGCTACTAGCTGACCGGGCCATGCGTTGCCGTGGCTGAATTGTTGTAATTGAAATGCCAGAAAGTTGCTGCTTCTTGCGGTGGGAGAGGCCAGCTCGCAAATGGCCGACTGAGCTTTGCTGGTCTGCGTGTGGGTGGCAACATTTTCGGATGATCTGCCTTTGTATTGGATGATGGCAGTGATGTCTGAAGAAGAGGGGGAGGCGGCAGAGATGGCTATACTGTGTTAAAGCTGCTAATGTCCACTGGAGGGCACTTTTTTGCACAAATTCACGGATTTACCTGGGAAAGGTGTGATATTTTTGCAATCTAGGTAGCTAAGAACCTTCCCATATGGCCAAGGAATGTTGTGTCCAAATTTGAAGGCAATTGGTCAAGCGGTTATGGAGCAAGGCCTTTGCATCCGCGCACCCATCTTGAACATTTATATATATATATATAGATGTTTGTAAATTGCTATGAATTATTCCAAAAAAGAAGCTCAAAATTGCATGAAGAAATGGTGATGCCTCCATTTTAGCTCATAGAGATGAGCTAAAAACAAATGCTAGGCTGAACTTCAAAACATCACTAATAACAATCAGCTTTGGGTTCCTATTTCGTTATAGATTTGTTTGTGAGGTGGGAAACATTGACGTTTAGTCCGTGATGCCAAGCCAATTTATGCAAATGGAAAAGAACTGTTGGTATAAGACAAGCATAATCATAGAAAATTCCATTTATTGAAAAAAGCCCTGTTGGCATAGATGATAAAATTGGCTTCTACTTTTATTCTGCCGGAGAAACAAAAACCCGAGCAAGACCTCACTTCCTGGAGTCTGAAATACCCAATTATAGCAATTATAATCAATTTGAGATTGGCTGGCTTCCAAGGAGTTGTTTGTTGCCATATCAAATGGAACCAAACTTCTAGAAATCTGACAAATTGTCACAGAAGCATTAAGGGTTAAATGACTAATTCTTTCTCATCATTTTGCCTGCGGGTCTTGATACCCGCAAGCATTAAAAAAAAGAATAAGTAAATTTTCATGTTTATCTTTATGATCTACTTTTGTACAGATCTTCACATCTGTGACAATATATTTGTGTACAGGTTCTTTCATGCTATAATTGATTTTTTATATCTAAATATTATAAAGCTTCCAGATTTCTACTGCACGGAATACTATTCTTCCTTTCATATTTAATTTTTTCATCTTATCAGGAGGAAATTTGCTCATTATATTATTTGCTCATGGATCTAATTATTCATTT
Source organism: Lacerta agilis (assembly GCF_009819535.1). NCBI lineage: Eukaryota > Metazoa > Chordata > Lepidosauria > Squamata > Lacertidae > Lacerta > Lacerta agilis. The sequence goes on along the minus strand of NC_046318.1, from coordinate 58,954,492 downwards.
ACTGGCAGCACAGTTTAAATATGTTGAAATAAGATGCTCAAATACATCTGTCTCAGATAATTTATAATATTTCAGAATCTGGATGATTTGTTCTTTAATAGCTCTGATCTTCTCATGAATACTATATTTATGACACAAGAGCTGGTGGTCTAAAACTGTAGAATGATACAATTAATAAGAAGTAATTCTGTAATGGTACATTACTTTTTTCTTTTAAAGTATTCTTGGCTTATTTAGTGCATTCCTGAAAACAAATGTATAAGAAGCCTCATTCCAGGCACGCTACACATGACAAAACTTTGCATCCATTACCTGAAGAGCAGTGTGGAAGGTTGAGTTCTCCCTTCCCATCAGGTTCTTGTGAGATCTTATGAGATGGAATAATCCCGCAGGATCTTGCATGAGAGAGGAGGGGCCTGCAAGGGTTCAGGGACATTTCACCCTGTGAGCTTCCCACCTATCCTCAGGTAGGACCTTAATTTGGCCCCTGGTTGGGTTTTATTCCTCTTCATCTTTCTCTCATTGAAATGCAGCTTACTTTTGTTATTACAAAGATTCAAAGAAATGGGGCCTGAGGGGAGGATTAGCTATGCAACGCCTTAAGCTCAGGTTGGGGCCTTGGCCTGGACGGAATCCTCATTCCTGTCACCCAGTGACGCTTGGCTTGCACCACAACAGGTTTCATGGAGGCAGGTTGGATGATTACCAACCCCAACAGAGTGCCATTCCATCAACAAGTGCTGGGTGGAATGGTGTCAGGGACTGGACTGAACAGGAAGGCTGGGAACTGTCCCCTCTTTCTTCTTGGCTCCACTCAGAAGAGGAGGGGGAGTGGGAAGATTCGCCGCCCTTGTCTCCAGCAGTTTTAAGAGGAGAAGGAGAAAGGGTTGAATTACAGCTGGGTGAAGAATTGCCAGGTTAAGAGATAATGGAGGAGGTAGTGAGATAGCAGCCAGCAGAGACCTCCTTGGAGGGTCTAGGAGAGCCTCCTTCTCCAAGGGCTCATCAATCACTTCACATTCAAGAACAGAGAATGCAGAGGTGTGTGACTCCGGGGACTTTCCGTAGGTTCTCAGGATGTTGCTGGGTACATTTTACCATATGTGGTGGAATTGCAAGATCATAATTTTTTGGGGGGAAATGATATACAATGAACTGAAAAAAATGTTTAAAATAACCTTTGTTTAAAAAACAAACCAGAAGTGTTTCTGTTGGGTATCTTAGGACAAGAATTGCTGAAAGAAAATTGGGCATTATTTATGTATGCTGCAACAGCAGCAAGAATTTTAATAGCACAAAACTAGAAGACCGGAGAAATACCATCAAAAGAACAATGGCAAGAAAAGATGATGAACTATGCAGAGTTAGCAAAGTTAATGGATAAACTGAGTGAAAAGGACAATAGTGACTTTGGAAAACAATGGGAAGCTTTTACAACTTATTTGCAGAAACAAAAAAAATGGACTCATTGGCAGGATTTAAATAAACGTTTACCATTTTATTTACAGAGAACAAGAAATATTACAGGTGATAACATAGTGTTATGTGCAAATAGCAGAATGTAACATTTGATGTAATAAACCAGAAATGGAAGTTGGGGGAAGTTACAGGGGGGGGGGGAATTGGAAAATGAATGTTAAGTAATGATACTGGATTTTGTTATGAGAAAAGAAAATCAATAAAAAATATTTTGTTGTTGTTGTTGGGGACGAAGAGTAAAGACTCAGAGTAGGCAAAGTCTCCCTTACATGGAGACATGGATTCTTTGTCTTGCACCCAGATGACTGAATAAAACCCACAAATACAAACTGCTTGTTTTTCTTGCCTTTGATGCTACCAGGGGAGGAGAGGATTCTCCTTGCTTGACAAATGAGGAACTGATCCTTGCCCTACTGCCATGCTAACCTTGCCTGCCTGTCTGCTGCAGTCAATAAAGATTTGGCCTTATTTTCACCCAATAACTGGTGTCCTGTTCAGTTATTTCACTGCTCTCTCGTGCTACAGAATGCACATGCCATCAGAAAAACTGAAGGTGGTGGGAATTTACGCACCAAATGCGAATAGGAAGAAATTTTACGAATCCTTAGAAAAAAAAACTAATTGATTATGTAGGAGAAAAGATTATTCTTCTGGGAGACTTTAATGGGGTGACCACTCCGGAGCTAGATAGAACAAGGAAGAATATTGGAAACAAACAACCTAAGTTACCATCCCCCTTCTTTAGAATGGTTGATATTCTTAGTTTAAACGACGCTTGGAGAGCACGCCATCCTCTGGAAAGAGAGTACACTCACTTCTCCGATCCTAATAATTCTGCAGGAAGGATAGATGCGATCTGGATACCCAAAGATTTTACACTAAAAATAAATAAGGTTGAAATACAGGCAAAAACAATATCGGATCATAATCCAGTTTACCTATGGTTACAAGGAAAGGAAATTGGACCGAGGAGGTGGAAATTAAACGAGACTCTGTTGAATGACGAAAATATATTAACCAAAGCTAAAAAAGCATTGGAGGAATTCTGGAAATTTAACTTAGACAAAGGAACAGACATAAAAGTGGTGTGGGATGCAGGTAAGGCGGTCCTTAGAGGTTTTTTTATAAAGGAGAATGCAATACGAAAGAAACAAAAGGAAAAAAGAAAACAAGAAATCTTGAATGAGATTCTTAAAAATGAAAAGGAACTTTATAAAAAACCAGAAAGTGGGGATATTAAGAGAAACATAAAACTGCTGCAATCCCAGTTTGCTATGATCATAAATGAAGAAATTGAGTGGAAAATAAAACTGGCAAAACAGAAGAATTTCGAATTTGCAAATAAACCGGGAAGACTATTGGCATGGAAATTAAAAAAACAACAAAGCGACAGAGTAATTAATAGAATTAAAATAGAGGACAAGATAATAACTGATCCGAAAGAAATTGGGAAGAATTTTGTCAATTTTTATAGAAATCTTTATAGAGAGGGAGATGAAACACTAAATGAAGTACAGGAATATCTGGAACAAGGCAACCTCCCAGAAATTACGGCAGAACAAAATAAAATGCTAAATGAGCCAATCACAGCATTTGAGATACAACAGGCTATTAAGAACGCCAAGGTAGGAAAATCGCCGGGACCTGATGGTCTTCCGGCAATTTATTACAAAAAAATGGAGGACATACTGTCGGACCCTTTGAAGAAAGTAATGAATAATATTTTGGAGACAGGCATTCTGCCAGAATCGTGGAAAGAAAGTTTTATAACTTTGATTCCAAAGCAAGGAACGGATCAGTTGGCAATTGCTAATTACAGACCCATCTCGTTGCTTAATAATGATTATAAGCTTTACGCTTATATCTTGGCTAAAAGAATGGAAAAAATACTTCAAATAATAATACATAAAGACCAAACAGGCTTTCTCCCCGGCCGCCTTATGCAAAACAACATTAGGAGTATAATTAATATATTGGAATATCTGGACTTACAAATTGATAAACCATCAGTATTAATGGCGGTCGATGCGGAGAAAGCGTTTGATAATGTTTCATGGAAATTTATGACAGCCTTATTAAGAAGAATGAAGTTTGGGGAAGTAATTAGCAATGGAATTAAAGCTATCTATACCAAACAGATGGCAAAAATCATAGTCAACGGAAACATCTCGGAAGAATGCGAAATTGGTAAAGGAACCAGGCAGGGCTGCCCTCTGTCGCCGCTTATCTTCATTTTAGTCCTGGAAATATTAAACAGGAAGATAAGAGAAGAAAAGACCATCAAGGGAATAACATTAGGGAAAAATACTTACAAATTAAGAGCATTTGCTGATGATTTGATTATAATGTCTGAAAATCCCAGAGAAAGTTTAATAAAAACATTGGAATTAATAACAGCATTTGGAAAGGTTGCGGGATTTAAATTAAATATTAGCAAGACCAAGCTGATGGCAAAAAATTTGCCATCAGTAGAAAAAGAAGAATTAGAAAAACTGACAAAACTCAAGGTATGTCAAAAGATAAAATATTTGGGAATCTGGATATCTACCAAAACATAAATCTATATGAGGATAATTATGTAAAAACCTGGACAGATATTAAAAAGGATTTGGAGAGGTGGAGTAAATTGAAATTATCATTCTGGGGACGTATCTCCGTGGTAAAGATGAGCATCTTACCTAAGCTATTGTTCCTATTCCAATCTATCCCTATCATAGGGAAAATGAGTTACATTGAGGCCTGGCAGAAAGAGGTATCTAAATTTATATGGTCAGGAAATAGACCAAGGATTAAACACACCCTGTTAATAGACCATAAAAACAGAGGGGGGTTTGGGCTTCCCGACTTCAAATTATATTACGAGGCAGCATGCCTCGTTTGGATTAAAGAATGGTGCCAACTTAAAAATACTGAACTTTTAGATTTGGAAGGCCACGATAATCGTTACGGTTGGCACGCGTACCTTCAGTATGATAAAGCAAGAATTCATAAAGGCTTTACAGGACATATTATAAGAGGTGCGTTGTTTAAAGTTTGGGAAAGATATAAAGGCCTTTTAGAAGTTAAAACGCCCAAATGGATCTCTCCAGAAGAGGCTAAAGCCTTAAAGAAGAAAAATATGAAGGGGAACTGGTTAAAGTATAACGATTTACTAAAGGAAGAAAATGGCCAAATAAAATTAAGAGAATATGAGGAGGTAAAAGAACATCTGACAAGTTGGCTTGACTATCATCAAATATATGGAACATTCAGAGAAGATAGAAAAGTCGGCTTTGCCGAAAAGCCATCTAAATTTGAGACAGAAATAATAAATAATAATTCAAAAACATTATCAAAAATATATCAAATTCTCCTGGAATGGAAGGTAAAAGAGGAGGAAGTCAAAGAGGTTATGGTGAGATGGGCCCAAGACATTGGCCATCCCATAATGTTAGAACAGTGGGAAAAACTCTGGAAAACAACAATGAAGTTCACGGCATGTTATAGCATTAAAGAAAATATTCTTAAAATGCAATACAGATGGTACCTGACTCCCTCACGGCTCTCAAGGATGTACAAAAATCTCGCAAATATTTGCTGGCGATGTGGGGAGGCTAATGGTAACATGTACCACATGTGGTGGACTTGTAAAAAGATTAAAGAATTTTGGAATACAATATATGAAGAACTTAAGAAACTATTAGGAATATCTTTTTCTAAAAAACCAGAGGCATTTCTCCTAAGTATTATTGGGAATGACATACCAGAGAGATTAAAAGATATCTTTTTATACGGAACAGCTGCTGCACGGATGCTGATTGCAGCAAATTGGAAAGGGGAAAACGCCCCAAAAATTAAGGATTGGCAAAATAAATTTCAAGAATATGTAGAGATGGCTCAGTTAACCAGCAGCCTGAGAGGAAATAATAGACAGGAGTTTGTTAAAAAATGGGAGAGATATAAAAAATACTTGCAAGGAATTGAAAATGGTATAAAGTCTGTGGCGGCCTTTGAATAACCCTGGAGGAAAAAAATGAAAATGAAAATGAGTTTGAGAAAAAGAAGCTGTATTCGGTAATGTAGAAGGTTTTGGATATAAATAAAGGAAAAAAAATGTTAAGTATCTTCACAAGCAGAAAAGGAGCACACAACAGGAAAGACAGGAAGTCTATTTATGTATTTATTTATGTATTTATTTATGTATTTATGTACTTGAATTTGTTAGCGATACAAGTATTAATTTGGACTTGGGTTATGCGTAGATTTATGTAAATAATTAAGGTTTATATTGTTGTTTGTTTATCTTCTGATTTTGTATTATTATTTCTATGTTGGGTTTGACGAGTGTATGTTTATGTGTTGTAAATAAACTTAATAAATGCAAAAAAAAGAAAAAAAAGAATGCACATGCCAAGATAGGAGTGTGTCAAACTGTGCACAACTGAAATGTGAAAAATAATAATCTTTCTGAAAAACCCAGCAACAGTTCACACATTCACAGGGAAACAAAAATGCTTGTTTACTATATGCTTGTGAAACATGGACCACTTATAAACGCCATCTCCAACTCCTCGAAAGATTCCATCAGTGGTGTCTCTGAAAAATCTTACACATCACTTGGGAAGACAGGCGATCCAATATCAGTGTACTGGAAGAAGCAAAGATAACCAGTGTTGAAGCAATGATTCTTCAACATCAACTTCGTTGGACTGGTCATGTTGTGCAGATGCCTGCTGATCATCTTCCAAAGCAACTACTCTATTCCGAACTTAAAAATGGAAAGTGTAATGCTGGTGGTCAACCAAAGAGGTTTAAAGGCTGTCTCAAATCTTTAAAAATGTAGTATAAACACTGATAACTAGGAAACACTGGCCTGCGAGTGCTCCAGTTGGAGAACAGCCTTTAGCAAAGGTGTCATGGGCTTTGAAGACACTCAAACTCAGGACGCAAGGGAGAAACGTTTTAAGAGGAAGGCATGCTTGGCAAATCCACACTGTGATCAACTCCCACCCAGAAACCAAATCCAGAATTGGCCTCCACAGTCACTTACAGACTCATTGTTAAAACCGTGTTTATGGAAGACAATCTTACTCGGCTACGAGTGATCGCCAAAGAAGTAAAAACTACAGTAGATTTAGGGGTGTAGGGAAATGAAAGGGGGAAGGTAAAATCAAGCATAAAATCATTTTACTGATGGAAATTTTAGTTCTATACCTCTCATTATGTGACATGTTAAAAAGTTGCTGAATTATGCTGAGAACCATTGGAGTCTTCTAAGGCTTAAGGCCTACTGCATATATTTTGAATACAGATTATAAGTGTACAAAAATCTACTTAAATTGAGCTTAGTCTTCTTCTAAGCTTGTGTATTCAGTGGCAATTGCTGGGTTTTATTTCACATCCACGCTAGTAATACATTGGTACTGCTAGTAATATTTAGTACACAGAACAAGAGCTCAAAAAACAAAACAAAAACACCATTGCTTTGGAAATAAGGTATGCATAATAGTCATGAAAATGAACTACCCATATTCTTGCTGAGAGTAAGCCAACAGATCTCTTGGCTGAGCCTTGTCAGATTTTATGTGCACAATAAAATCCATGCCGAGAAGAGGTTACATGAAAATCTTAATGTATAATTGTAATAACATCAACCCTGCTGCTATTGTAATCAGTAACAGAACTTGCATTGGCTTCAGAGGGATCTGTAGCAGGACTGCAGTTCTCTTATTCTCGGTATCTTATTACAACGCCACAGGACTTGACAAAAACAACACATTTGCCCTCCCTTGCTTTGTTCCTGCCTGCATAGGGAAGGAGGCACGTTTCATCCAAACAGCGACTGTAAGTGAACCTGCGGTTTTTAGAGCGACGGTGAAAAGGAAGTATGGGGTGCAGACAGTCGATGTTCACCTTCAGAGTGCTTCATTACTTTGGCTTCATTGGATTTGCTAGAGTTCTCACTTCCAGTCACAGCTATTACCAATAGCTATCATTATTTTAACAGGAAGAATGGGGGACATGGGGAAGAGGGGAAGGACAAGTAATTTGAAGATGCAGAGGAAAGTTAGGTCTACGTTGCATTTCTGATATTTCTTTATATCTTGGGAAATGATGAGGAAATTGTGGGTTGTGAAAAACACAAGATAAGCAACAACAAAAAGAATGGCTGGCTTATTATTTGCTTCTATACGAGGCTATTTTTCAATAGCTTTACTTGCACAGCAGTTTATTCTGTTTTCTCTATGTTTCCCTGTTAATTTCCACATTATGTTTGAGCTTTCGCATGACATATTTGAGCTTTTAAGTGACATAAAAGCCATTCCAGAAACCTAGTGGAATATAATGGAATGTTAGTGCTCATTTCTAAGTTAATTGCTTCCAGAAAAATTCTACTTGCAACCCAATTAAACATGCAAAGATCAGAGGTTTTTACACACACCCATCTCTCTATCTTCCATCCAGGTAAGGAAATGGCATTATCAGAGTTGAAGGGCACATTCTAGCCAGGCAAAAACATTTGAGGAGAGCATAGAACAGGGCTAGTACAGGACATGGGTATAGGGCCTGGAGAGAAGTGAGAAAAGGGCTGCGGTCTACTCCTGATTCTTCCAAGTGAAGATGGCAACAAGCAAGGCTGCTTGTCCTTGAGCTCCATGACCTGTTTTAATTTGTTTTTATTTTGAATCATTTTAAAGTCAGTTGGCTCAGCCTTTAATGTTAATTGCAACATATAGGCAAGTGCATATCTATTTTATCTGTTTTACTTTTATGTGGTCTCAACAGCCATATATTTTAATTGGAGGACAGGAGCTGGGAGAGCAGCTGTTTTTACTCAGTATTTAGCGTTTTGCTGATAAGGATGCTCATCTCAACCAATGGAGATTCTGCAGTTTAAACAGTTTTGTAAATAATTTTTATTGATTTTCACAATTGAATTCCACATTTAATCACAATGGCACTCCCCACAATCCCCAAATTCACAAATACCTTTTTCAAAACCTTATATTTGAGGTTCTTTAAACTTCATTACTTCCCTCCAGTCCCTCTTCTTGGTTCTTTATATAAACAGAATTCTTCTGCATGCTTAACCAATTATTATTTCTCTTAATTTATTCAAATTTCTGCTGATTGCAAGTGTTAAGTCAAGGCTGGCGATGTTTCAACCTATTTACAAGTCCCTGCAATCGAACAATAAACATTTCCCATTCTTTTCCCTAACTTTATCATTCTTAAATTTCACCGGAAGGTGACTGTCTATTGAGTCAGATTTAAAACCCTGCTCCCCTTCCTCCCAGGCCTTTCTCAGTCTCAGAGGCTGTAGTTCCAGCCTCGCTTTAACCACCAAGGCACCCCCAACTGATTCCTGCCTGTCCCCCAAACCATTCACCTCTGCGCTAGGCATCTCCTGCTCTTTCTTCATATCAGATCCTTGCATAGACACCTCCTCAGCTTCTGTTTTCATTGTCAATGGTTCTATCTTAATAATCAGTTCCGTCATCATTTCAGTATTTTTATCCATTCGAGCTAGTAATTTGTCTGTTACTTTTTCTAGATTTTCCTTCATCTCTTTTATCAGCTGTCTTTTCAATTCTGAAAAAAGCTTCACCCATTCAAAATGGGACTTCTCCCTCGGGTCTTGTTCAGAGACCCTTCTGTCCTAACTTAAAGTTGGCTACTGTTTAACTGCCATCTTCTTCTCTTTCCCTTGTTCTCAAAACAGTCAGTTTTCCAACCACACCTTATCAGTTTGTCAAGTTTTCTCTGCTGGGTTCAAATTCACCAACAGCTGTAGTTCCAAGTCAAGTCCACAATTATAAATCTGATAAGTCAGTAACTCCAATAAAAAGCAATAAAGAATGGGTTTCAGTTTCTTTTACTCCAACTTTCCCTTCAGCAGACAGTATCCATAAATAGCATAAGGAAAGATTTAGTAACCTTTTCACTTGCAAATTGATTCCATGCAGTGATAGTTACCAATAAGACAGGGATGGACTTCCTTTTTACTCCTCCGTCTGATGCCAAATTCCACCTAATTAATTCTGAAAGTAAATCTTCTTTACCTTTCCATTGGCTTGGTAATAATTTTTGGAAGATCTCTGCTTCAGGCTTGAGCTGAGGCTTTGCTCCCGTGGAATTTCTCGAGCATCCAATTGGATCTGCTGCTGTTGTTGAATCAGGGTGATGTGACGGAAATCTTGAGGAAGTTCACCAACAGTCCATGTGCTTTGTTGAATTCGTTGATGTAACCGTGCCCCCTGCACCTACTGATTGGCTGGCTGAGCTCAAGTGGGCATGGCCGTGTTAATTCCTTACGGAATCACCCTATGGTCTTTCATTGGTTTGCTTCCATGTACTCAATGGAATCTAAGTTATTTAGGGCACCTCCAGACTGATTGTGTGTGTGAGCATATTGTGCGACATGTCACTGATGAAATGATAGTGCATTAGTGGTGCATTTAATACTGGACTGTCCACACACCATTTCACTTTATTAGTTGTTCTGTAAAGCTTCACCAGTGTTACGACCCTATTGCCATCTGAAAGGGCACTCTTGTGCTACAGCACAACCAAAGCAGGACAACAACCCCACCCCACCCCAAAAAAACCAATTTGGTATAAAAAGTTACAAGATTTCAGCAGGAAGCTACAGGACATGCCTTCACTGGAAATGAAACAGTATGGCCACTCTGAAACATCTGCCGTTCCAAACAGCATTGAAAGTGGGATAGTGTAAAAGCCACCTTGATGCCATTGTGAGCATGAATCATGAATGCACAATAAAAAGGATGTTTGGGGAGCAGCTTAAATATTGTCTCCCTTGCATAGCCCTAGTTTTTACCATCCTTTAAGGGAGAAAGGCTCCTTCTATGGTTGAATTCCTCGTAATGAATCTTTTGCTTGCCACTTCTTTGTTTTAACAATCTGTACTTTACATGTCTTCAGTTAATAATTTAAGATTTGAACTTTCAGTGAACTGTAGGCAGCCAGCTCCTGTTTTCCAGCGCCCTGTCGTAAACTCACTTGTCATGGGCAAATTGCAATCTGACAATCAAGGCAGCATTTGCCAATGCCTCTCTAAGCCTCATTTAGGAGAGTAAATCTCCCTTTTTAAAAAATTATTCCATCCAATCCCTTGCAGCATCTTCCTCTGAAGAAAAACACAAACATTTCAAAACAGATTTAACTACATGACACTGTTTTCTCTTGGCCTGATACCCAGTTTATTGAAGGCAACTGGGTTGGTTCCATTGGCTTCAGTGGGCTTTTGTAGAGTTCCAAATGCAGTTCCATTTGTTTTGTGAAAATCAAACCAATTACAATGCACAAAACAACAAGATTTCCAGCAAGCAACAAGGTTTCTGGCAACTGGTATTCAGAAGCATATTGCTTCCAACAGTAGAGCTTGAACATAGCCATCATGATTAGTAGCCATTTCCAGTTGAGACTTCTTCAGACTTTGTTTTTGGTTTGCTTTAAATACGTTGTTAGCTACTTTAAATACGTTTGATAAGCATCTTAGAAATAAAATGAAAGAATTTGCTAAATATATACCTAACCACTTTTTGTTTTTCTACTTAAAAACAACAGCAGTCTTATTCTAAGTGCAGTCTTATTCATGTCTACTCAGAAGAAAGTTCTGAGTATCAAAGTATATGTGTATAAGATTGCAGCCTAAGGTTCATTTTTTAATTTAACAATTTTAGGACTGCATCTGAAACATGGTCCCTTCTCACACATAGGCCTAAAAACCTACACAATGTCTGACTTGTAACGCAAAGCTCATTTGTCTGAGAGATTATTAATTTCCTCCTATGAGACACCCATTTCCTGTTTTCATACTAATTACTTGTCCATGGACAAAGGAAACACATGTTTATTTATACCATACAAAATGTCATTCTTTGATTTCAAGAGACAATCTTGCGTGGAAAGAAAAAATGAAAGTCATCTGCTGCTTGTAAAGGAGAGAAATCCAAGATAGGAAAATGTAGCACTGCGAGACAAAAAAAGAGAGATCAATGTTGCAAGTATTAGATTTGGAAAGTAGCAAGACAAGGTCCAATTGTTATTTAATAAGCTTTCCTGAGAGATGCCACTTGATTGCATCTTCATTTTGTAATTAATGAAACCTTGTTATGCTATAGTCAATAAAAATTTCTTAGGTAGCACTAATTCTTAGCAAGTAACTTTCAAAAGAAATGGTTTTCCCTGTACTTTTCACAGCCCATTATATTTAATGTGACATTTTCCTTAAAACTACAAAATGTATATATAAAGGAGAATACAAAACTTGTTTTAAAAGAACATTTGAATTACACATACTTACACCGCCTCTCCCTGATTTACTTTAGAAGAAGCAAACACTGATTGAAGAATGACCTTTTATTAGAGTTTAATGGAAATGTGGGGAGGGGGACTGCACTGGTTAAAGATAATTTTGTTCACTAAATATAGTCTCTATCAAGCAACAGTAGAAAGATGCTGATGGCATTGACCCAGGGACAAAGCCATTGCTGTTTTACTGTGTCAGTGTCACCAAGATATTATTTCTCTGTGCTGTTCTTGCCTAAAGCACATAACTTGCCTTCTGCTTATTCAGGCTGACAGAATTAGTTTCTTTTTCTTGCACGGAATACTTTATGCCTTCAGAAAGGTATGCTTCCCCCCCCCCAATCTCAAACATGCAATAATATATATAAAAAATCAGCTATGCAACTAATGCCCCAGTAGTCAATACAGAGATATAAAATCTTATATCACAGTGGTCCCTTTGGGTGGCAGGCAGTGGGTCTTTTTAGTCAATGCAGCATCTTTTTAGTGACACACAGCTGAGAACTAATATGCCTGCATGGTTAGCTTCTCACAACCTTGTGGAATAAGTTTACCCTTCACTTAAAATAGGCACAAGTCTCTGGTCTGCCGCTGCTTAATCATGTAACTAGCGCAATTCAAATGATTAGATTGCTTCCAATTTTGTTCTTTTTATTCCTGAATCATCTCAAGGATGATGATCGTCCTCCAGTGTCCTGTGCTAAAGAAACTGCAGAAGATGTTGTGCATACCCAATTGAGCTTTGACATATCTCTCAAACAGTAGAAAGCCAAGTCACTAGCAAATCTTCTTTAAAATGAATGTGCGTTTCGAAAGAAGTGATAGCAGGCATGGCTTCTCTGTTGGGGCAGAGCTACAGCAATAGTCTCCTGGCAGGACTGTCTAGGCCAGGGGTGCCATCTAGGTGGGGGCTGGGGGATTGAGGTGCCCCAAAATTTTCAAGGAGGGCCCCCTCAATATTCTGTGGCCTGTGTTGGGCACCATCAGGCCTTCCTGCGTCTACGACACAACATGCCTATGTTCTATTGTGGGGAGGCAGATTTTTCCCCCTGTCAGTTTCATTGAGTGACCCCAATCCTAAAGTATTATGAGAAAAAAACCAATGTTTTCTGTCTTCATCTGGTTCATAATTTGATAAAGCTCCTTGTAAATGAGAAAACCCAACCTTTTAGCCTATCCTTGTACAGAAGTCTTTTCTCTTAATGATACTGTTGCCCTTTTAATCCACCTCCTCCAGCTCTTCGATCCGTTTTGTGTGTGTGTGTGTGTGTGTGCAGTCATATTATGAAAAGAACTGCAGGCGATGTTCCAAATGTGCCTGCATTCACAGGTTCCCATAATGGCAGTTTCTTAAGAAAATCATTCACAGCTTTACGGCTTCAGTGTATGCCCTCTGCCTAGTTGGATGGGAGGTTTAACAACATTATAACTCCCCAAAGATTTTGTATCTGCGAGTCCAGTGAAGTTGAGGATATCTCTCATAATGTGTTAAACTGCCCCTTGCATGATTCCCTAAGGTATAAATTTCTCATCTGTATCAGCTGCTCCTTGTCAAACAGACCCCACCCCATCCACCACACACAATCAGATTGCTGAAGGCAATGATGTATTTATTGCTCTCCAGGTTGCAAAATTTTAATCCGGCTGATACAGAATTAAGAGCCAGACATTAAAAGGAAAACCTAGTGCAATTGCTCCACCATGTCTGTAGTGCCTATGCACTAATTTATGGTGCGTGTCAGTGTCCCTTTTATTCCAGAGGGGAATTCTTTTAATTTTATTGTATGTGCATTGTTTGTTGAAATAGGCTTGACGTACTACATTAAAACTGATAATACTGTTATATGTATTTTGCATTCCTATAAGTATTGAATTGTGGTGGCCTATGACTTTGAGCAATAAAATTCAGTGTTCAGTGCAATGCCATTATGTTTTCCCTTCCTCATTTCTGTCCCTTTCTTAATCAATTCCAATGCCACAATGCTGAGTTGAGCTTTTCACAAACTCATTAGTATGTCTTAATAAGCAAGGCGCTCCAGTCATTTTAGTTGCCCTCCTCCACGATTTGGATTTTTGAAAGGCCATCTCTATCTTTTCTCCCCCCCCTCCATCAGTCATGCCAATCGATAGTGACTCAAGCACTTGTGTTGCATGCCAGATATTCACGCTCATTTTAGCACTCACTTTCCCATCCCCCCCACAAAAGGTTCTCTAGACAACTGAAGCATTTCATTTGAAGAAAAAAAAATAGCAAACTCAACCTACACATTTCTCTAACATAATTAAATGATCTTTTAGCCATTTTCAAAAGTTTCCAATTAGAAAACAAACAAACAAACAAACAAACAACACAGCTATATTCTGTCTTGTATGAAATGGAAGAAATTAAACCCAGGCTCTTTCTTAACAGGACCTGGCCAGTCAAGATGCAGAGTAATTTTCAGAAGCTCCGAGTGTCATATTTTATGTCAATTTCCACTGGGATGGAGGGCACATGGTTTCTCTTAGCTGCTCCCCAGCACCTTTAAGGCTCAATCACACAATGTTCTCCAGACTATATTTTCCATCCCCCTCTTCTCTCCACCTCATCACTAAGTGACCTTACATGGTAATGACTACTGAACTGAGTAATTTCAAAAGGTAATTTCAGATGGTAATCATAGCTCTGCTTTAGTGTCTTCCTGCTGCTTCCCATAATTTATGAACAATAGTTGGTGATGGTGAAATAATTAATTCGGCTGAGAGAGAGAAAATCTCTGAACAGATTTCATATGAAATAAAATATAAAGTCTCAAGTGCTGCAAGCTGATAGATACAAACTTTTCTGAAGGCTGGACTTATCCACAAAGTAACATGAAGCTGTGGCTTCAGGCAGCAAATTCTATAAGGGTATTATTTTCCTGGCTGCACTCTCAGGCTCTCTGCATTATTGTTTTAAAATAGCTTCAGTTCAGAACAGGAAGGTATTATTTAGACTTTTGCTTGAAAATCCTCAAGAGCAACACAAAGTGCCACAAGACTAATTGTTATCCCTGATTGTTTTTAGTAATTACTTTTAAATGCAGGGCTGCCTCTGCCCGTTTCAAATGTGCCAAAATTTCCACAGTTGACTTTCTCCTGGTGTTTTGGCATGGCAAAGGGATCGCACTGCAGGCTTTGATTGATTTAACCAGTCGATCAATCAGGTTAGACTGAAAAACTAACCCCACTTTCCTGGAAATAAGCTCCTTTACATTCAATGGGGTTTACTTCTGAGAAGACATGGTTAGGGTTGTAGTCCTAGGGTCATATCCAACACTGTAGTTCTTTTTGTGCAATGGGACTTTTTACTCCTCACCTCTTCCTTGCAACCCCCCCACACCCTCAAAAATGTGTGAAGAGACGGGAGGAAGCGGAAATCTCATGGTGTGATCCTTATGCACAGGGTTGGATACAGCCCTGAAGCTGTAACTGCAGACAAAATTCTCTTCCCATGCCAAACCAAACAGAAGTGCTAACAACAAGGACAATAGGAAGACTGCACAGGAACACTGATGTCATTTTCCTGAGTCTTGAAGCCATTGGCCAGCTGGCTTATCTACAGGTAGTTCTTGATTGGGGTCCTAAGTGCCTGGTCATGATACCCCTCTATTGATATAAGTTTTAAATGTACCGTTCTTAAAACAATTTACCCAATATTTTCAGGAATGCAGATGGAGAATCAATCTGTGGCTATTTTCACTTGGCACACTTACTGCCTCATAGAAGGCAATGTTTTTACGAGAACAATGATGAAGTCAAATTACATTTTATATAGCACTGCCTCCAGGATTTCCCATTATGTTCTTGGCAAACAGCTCCTACCAGGGCTTACTGCCCATTTTCTGTAAGCTGCCAGTTTCTATCTTCTGCCCAAGAAAGTACAGACCCCCTTGTCTAACCCTGTCTATACTACCATATTATCAGATTCTTCAATGTGGAATCTTCAATAAAATGTGTATGCTGGAAATTATATCACACCTTCCCCCACAACTGTTATTCACTAGGCGTTTCAAAGACATAAATGATGCCAGAAAAGTTGTAATTATGTAATGACATGAAATCGTGTTAACAAAAGATTGTAAATTAAGCAAGGTTATGCAGCACAGATTTACTATATTTCACACATTTTTAAAGAGAGAAAAAAATGCAGTAGGATCCCCACACACATCCCAAAGAGCACATTTTCCAGAATTTGATATGTATGAGATTCAGTGTGGTAGAGTGGCTAGAATAAGATTAGGGAGAACTATGATATTCACAGGTGTCCTTGTGCCAGTCACAGCCTCTCTTTTCAGGCATCTCATTATTATTAATAATTTTATTATTACATTTATATCCCATGTTTCCTTCAAGGCGCTCAAAGTGGCATACACACTTCCCTCCATTGCATCTTCCCAAAATCATATGAAGTAAGTTAGGCTGGGAGACAGTGACTGGCCCAAGGTCACTCAGTGGACTTCATGGCTGCGTGGATATTTGACCCCCTAGTCAAACACTCTCCCACTGCACCACATGGAGATAGGGAGTCCACAGTGGTAAGTGTGCTAGCTCTACTCCCTTACTAGTTCTGCTATGCTCCATGAGCTGGAGGGTGACTTTCAGAACCAAGGAGCCTGCTCTAGTTCCATAAGCACTTTGTGCATATTAGAATCCTTATATTCCACTGAGGTGGGGGGGGGTAGAGCTACAACACTTCTTCCCATCTCCCCCTGCCCCTCATGTTAAGATAATCCTCTGACGAAACACACAAACAAAATCCTTCTAGTAGCACCTTAGAGACCAACTAAGTTTGTTCTTGGTATGAGCTTTCGTGTGCATGCACACTTCTTTGAAAGCTCATACCAAGAACAAACTTAATTGGTCTCTAAGGTGCTACTAGAAGGAATTTCTTTATTTTGTTTCGACTACGGCAGACCAACATGGCTACCTACCTGTAACTATAATCCTCTGAATTCTTGGACGATGAACCTTGAGGCAGAGGCAGTACTCCTGAATCCAATGCATAATAACCTCTTGAGGGCCTTCTGGATTGATTCCTGATGAATTGTCAGGGAAGGAATTGGATCTGTCCCCAGACTTCAAGAGTGCCAGAGCCTAAAACTTTGGTTTCAGGAGTTCCAAATAATTCCAAGACAACTATGGCCCCTGAGGTTTTTTTGTACTCATGAGTAAGCAATTCCTGATATGCCTACCCTGCCAGCAGCTGGGTTTAGGGTGTGGTTTAGGAGGCCAAAGTATACCACATTTCCTCTAGGGCCTCCTAATTGCTGGAAACAATGCAGATCCTGGTTCTTTAATCTGCATCTTGATGAACTCCCTGTGATAGTGACCTTGGGCTGTTTCTTGACCTTGTTTCCAGATCACGTTTTAGACCTAGATTGATTCTCTCTGCTTGGCCTTGGCTTGTTGAGATTATGCTGCAGCTTGAACCCTGCATTCTTGGGTAAGCTTTACCCTCCTTAGACTGACACCTTAGTGTCTGAGGATGTGGCTGGAGGATGGCATCTTCAAATGCCTGAAGGGGGTTTCTCTTACAGCCTATATGCAGCTGTATACATAGTATTATTGTGAGGATACAATGGGAGCAAAGGCGAAACATGAGCTTCTAGGAGGGGGTACAGTGTAAGAAATATAATGCCAAAGACTTAGAAGTCATCAGCAATTTTATAACTCTCATAGATTCATGGCTGATCCAACATGCTTGTGTTTTGTTGATTGGCAGGAGAACCATGCAAGTCATCATCACTTGATGTTGCTGTCATTAAGTAATAAGAATATGAGTGTGAACTAGCCCATAAATCAGAGTAAGAAAGTACAGTCTAATCTGATCATCTGCCACAGAGCAGAATTATCCACTTATCAGCTTCTTATGGATTTCCCCCAAAACATTTTGAACTTGATGTGCCACAAACTGGAATCTAATGCACCAATCTTAACTTGCCTGAAGAACAAATGGCTTCACGGGAATGAAGCAATCAAGTCAAATCACACCCTGCAGGAGAGAGTTTATCTCTAAGTTTAACAGCCTTAGCAGCCTTTCCATGAATGTCATATTAGAATTGTCATATTCGTTTGGAAGTTGGGCTTTAATTCATCTTCTGAATGTTCGTGTCACTACTTCTTTGATCATCTACTGTGTTGTAATATTATAAAAAATACCCAACACAACACTGGTTAGGTTTGAAGTCTGAGTGTTCATTTTAAGTTAATTCCTGCAGATATTCCGAGATTTTAAATATAGCATCAGACCATATTACCAGTTATATCTGTGAATATTGGAAAGACCTGGAGATGCCAGGATTTAATCTGGGACCTTCTGTGTGCAAGGAAGAAACCCTACCAGTGAGCCATGTAGGGAATCCAGACATACCTTTTCACAAATAGAAAGGCTCTTATAGAAAGGACTGAAGACCCTTGAAGGTTCCTATGCTAATATTCACTAATTCTTTCTAGCCCCTGAAACCCCTAATGCCCCTCCATTTTTCCAGGATATATCCTAACCCCATAGAACAGATTTTCAGGAGATAGAGGGCTACTGGGTGGTGGGCTAGAATAATCACTTCCATTCCCTTCCCTCTGGTGAGTGTGTCCCATGAACAGAGTTCTATTGAAAGGAGCTCTGGATCCTGCCCTTAGTTGCCCCCCTAGTTCTGACCTGTAGGCCAGAATTTTCTCGACCAAAGCTGCTCTCTCTATTCTACTGCATTGTTGCCCCCAAATGGCTACCACCAATGTAGCCATAGCAATACTTGAGCAATGACATGTAATGACAGAAAGAATGACTTGGAAAATGCTGGTTGTGTGGATAGCAAATATAGAGGAAAGAATAGATCCTAGGTGGAATGCAGCTAGTGAGATAAATCAGTTTGCTAGTGAGAATGTGTGAGATACAGTTTAGGAAAACTAGATTTTTAAAACACTCAAACAGAGAAGTTTGACAGAAACAAGCATTACTATGACAAAACAAAAAGCAAAGATTTTTCTCCAACTTTAATTATTATAGATATGAAATCAAAATCAGAGGTGGTTTAAGTGGCATATTGCAATTAAGACCAATTAACTTTATGGATCTGTTAACATCAAAACTGCAGCTTCATTTTCAGCTATATTAAATATTGATTACATCTGTTATCTTTTTAGACCCATAAGGCTTAATGTGGGAATTAGTAGCTCAGCAGTTGATTTGGCAAAATAGGTTTTCTTCCCATTGAAATACATGAAATTGTGTTCATCATCTTTAGGCACCTATGTATACAGGAAACCCTACAGAACCCCAATAATAGTTCATTAAAAATCAAATGTAGATAAATCTTAATTAGACCCATCTCATGTATTCAGAATCTAATTTAAGAAGATTCCCAAGTGCTAAAAGTCTAGCCAAATTAGGATGCCATTTCCACTTAGATTAAAGATTCATTATAGCATCTCAATAGAACGAAATTTCAAGGCTGGAAGCTTCATTCTTTTAACTACTGTTAATTTAAAATGATAGAAACCTGTTTTCAATTACTGTTTTCCGTGCTAAAAATAAGCATATTAGGACAGTGTGAAAAGAGGGAGAAATCTTTCCTGCATTGCATTGACATTTAGTATCCAAAGAAAAATGCAGTCTTGTAAATAATGCTAACCAAAGTGGTATGCTTTGGAAAATAGAATAGTTGTGTCTTTATTATTAAAGGATCACATCATAAAAATCAAAGGAGGTTACTTTAACTAAAAATATGAATCTTTGGGTGAACTGCAGAGAGCTTGAGGAGCTGGACATGAAAACAAAAGCAGATGGCTTATACAAAAATTCTGGAGATGAATTTTGTTTTCCATCTTTTTTAAAAACAACAGTGCCAATCTGCCCAAAAGCATGTCTAATTTATAGGCAGCCAGAAAGTGCTGGACTATGTTCAGACTCTGGCTGCAGAAGAGTTAGTATTTTTCATCAGTTTTGCATAGTAACCTTGTGACAGAAGAGCACCTGTGTGCAACGGGGGAAAGGTTTTTAAAGTATTCTGCCTCATTTTCTTTTGAATCAGATTATCAGTTTTCTTTAATTAAGGCTAACTTTTTTTAATCTGTTGCAGATGAAATTTTAATTATAGTATGAATACTAAGAAGAATGAGCTAAGTCCATATTTGTAACCGAAGGCCAAGTCTGGGATTATATTAAAATGCAACTGTTTTAGGATGCAGTTCTGTATCAGCTCTCTAGGAGTAAGTCCATTGAATTCAATAGGATTTGCTACTGAGTAGATATGTATAGGACTGTGCTGTTGGTTTATGAATTAAAAAGGAGGGGATTTTTCATTTTATTGTCTTTTATTCTTGTAAAGTAAGACTATTCCTCAATTGTCAAAGGCTAAGGGCCCAGCGGGCCAGCAATTTATCACCAGCATTGGTCAGTTGTCCTGCGCCCAGGGGAATGCCCTCTAATTCCTGTTGCCATTGGGCAATTTGATGGCAGGAGGATGATCCGGCCTGCAATAGGCCAGTTCACAGAGGAGACCCAGGGGCCCACCCACAAAGCTGCCCGTCTGAGAAGGGGTGAACGGACTTAAGCTATGCCATGAAAGGACTACATACACCTCTGTTTCAAGGGAATTCAATAGTTTAGGGCAGGGATAGTCAACCTTTTTATACCTAACGCTCACTAATGCATCTTTCTTGAAGGTAAAATTTCCTTACCGCCCACCAGTGCTCGGTGGAAGGAGGATTCAGCTTGTGCCATAGAACCCCCTACTGCCCACCCAGAATCCTGAAACACCCACTAGTGGGTGGTAGGGACCAGGCTGACAACCCCTGATTTAGGGGCTGCTAGAGAAGGTTCTCTCTCCCAGTTGCCAGCTCTGAATCTCCAATGGCGGCAGAGCTATCAAGACTAATCTTAATACCTGAGAGGTTCTGTTTTAGAAGCAGAGGCCTGGTAGATATTTGTGATCTAAACATTGCAGTCCTAACTATGTTCACTCCAAACCATGTCCTATTACATCCAATGGTGCTTTCTCCCAGGTAAGTGGGGATAGGATTGCAGCCTAAATTATTCTGGGCTTGAAATGCTAATGTGAGCACTGTGGGTTGCTCAGCTCCTTTAATGTCATGAAAGCTGTATACGACTCTAAGCTATCTAATTTGGAGTGAATCGATAAAAATTATACAGTGCTTGGTGACTTGATTCTTCGTGCCAATGTTTGCTACAAGTTTCAAGTGAGATGGAATAGTAAGGCTAGAACTATAGTTCAGACTGTTGGGATATTTTGTAGGCGTTCCAGCTTAGATAGTGCAGAATTGGATCTTAAAAAGAAAGCAACATTTCTAAATAAGAAAGCAAAGAGGCTTTATACTTATTCCCCTGTATCATTCTTGCAAGAGACTCGCTTACAAGCTTAGACAATATTTTAAAATGGAGCTATGCTATTATCTAGACAAGCATTAATTAGACCAAAATCCTCAGACTCTTACCCATATAATTAGCTATCTAATTATTTTAAAGGCATAGAATCACACTTTCAGTACAATTAATATAAGTACTAAGAATTGTAATTACAGTACAACTTGTCAAAACCAGCCTTTGTGGGGGACTAGCAAAGAGCAAAGAGCTTTTACTCTTTTACTCTTTTATGTGCGTAAATGCTGTATAATGTGGGGGGTGAGACAAACTCTTATAGCTTATGATCATAAGTGCAAACAATTTGGGGCTCTCAGCAGTCTGATCCATTTATATTGCCAATTTAGTGAACAGTGTGAGTCATCAAGGAAGAAGAGAGAACTGATGGAGCTTGCATATTTGGATACAAGTCTGAAGTTGTGTTTTTTTTTAAAATAGTTTTTTTGTGTTGTTGTTGTTTTGCTAATCACAGTCAAGTATTATGGATAGGCTTAATTAAAGGCTGCAGACTGCAGACACATGCTAAAGATCCATTTCCCCAAAGCTAAACTGTCTTTCCGCTTCCAAGCAAGACTTAAAACTGCAATTTAGTCACTAGGGTTATATAGATGAAACTATTCTAACAGAGTTGGATGTACATAATAGTTTCCAGAGTTACAGGTGATCTGAAACTGCAAAGATCTGTCTTTAGATTAGGTAAAGGTACCCCTGACCATTAGGTCCAGTCACGGACGACTCTGAGGTTGCGCACTCATCTTGCTCTATAGGCCGAGGGAGCCGGCATTTCTACGCAGACAGTTTTTTCGGGTCATGTGGCCAGCATGACTAAGCCGCTTCCAGCGAACCAGAGCAGCACACAGAAACGCCGTTTCCCTTCCTGCCGGAGTGGTACCTATTTATCTACCTGCACTTTGATGTGCTTTCGAACTGCTAGGTTGGCAGGAGCCAGGACTGAGCAACGGGAGCTCACCCCGTCGTGGGGATTCGAACCACCAACCTTCTTATCGGCAAGCCCTAGGCTCTGTGGTTTAGACCACAGCGCCACCTGCATCCCATTGGTCTTTAGATTAAACAATGTAAATTCAAACACACACAAAATATATGGAATAGCTTGACTTACTGCTTCCAGAACACACATTGAACAGGGCTACATTTCCCCATTTTTTGTCTTTAATGGGGAAGGAGAAGCCAAGTATAGAGCACTGCCAGTTTATTTTCTCTTTATACAGTCTTCCATTTCTAAAATGAAAGATGCTGGAGCTTAAGACTGCCTAGCAACAATTGGCAGAGCCTTCCCTCCATCCCTGTTATTCCAGCTGCCTTGCTGTAGTTACTCAATAGTGACAGAAATATCTCCTTCTAAATTTATATTCCACCTTTCCTCCAAGGACTGCAACACAATGTACAAGGTTTTGCTTAACCGATGAGCAAATCTGCTCATTTCAGTTTCTCTCAGTTTCTCATTTTGCCAACCTTAAGTTCAATTCTCCTCATTTCTACATTAGTTTGTAAATAAATAAATAAATAAATAAATAAATAAATAAATAAATAAAATAAAATATGTAACATAGAAGTCCCCCTAGACACATTTTTGTATGCAATCTGACTTAATATGCACATATTTTTGCAAGGCATTTTGTCCCTAATATTTATATTATACCTTATAATGCATATTACTTCTCCTATTATAAGCATTTCCATGCAGACTTTTCCTTGGTATGGGCATTTTTGTATACACATTACTTGGCAGGAGAACTGTATCGCAAAATTCAGAGGAGTGCAAATTTCAAAGGAGGTGGGCTGTGTTTCAGTTTGCATATTCCCCCCCCCCCAGAATGTGCAAATTAAGTAGATTTCCCTTTAAATGAGAAGTGAATTAAACTTCTACCCTATCCCTAAGTACATTCCATTGAGTTAAACAGGACAGTTCCAGCTAAAGTCACAGTCTTAACCCTGGGAGCTGTTCAGTGGAGCTTAATGGAACGGCAGGGCCACTGTTGCCCCCACAGCCCTGCCATGCCAACCAGGCAAAGGGCATCTCTTCTTTTCTTTTCTTTTCTTTTTGCTACTTTGTAATATATTTTGTGTTGTCATTTTGTATTTTTATGTTGTAAACCATCCTGTAATCTTTGGATGAAGGGTGGTGTATAAATTTAATCATTATTAACAACAACAACAACAACAACAACAACAACAACAACAACAACAACAGAAGATTCCAGCCTGCCTCAGACTATCCCCCTGAACACATTTTCAGGTTTTACTTTTTCTTTTCTTTTTTATACTTCCAGCATCCTTTAATTTCTAATAACCTTTCTGTTGGTAGGTAATTACTTTTCTTTTTTGCTTAGAATAAATAATGCTGGTTAAAGAATCAGTACATTTCCTTTCAATCCTCAAGAAGGGAAATGAATTTGATGCAGTTCCTCATATTACTATTGCTGTTTCCTCTTTTTTGATATACAACATACAATACGTAGAGCGATGCTATTGAGGTAATAAATGTGTTGCTCCAAAAGGTATAAACCATGATCATAAATCAATTCAATTTTGAAAGATGAAAATGTATGCATTTCTTTTAAAAGTGTGACTCACTGAAAACACATAGTTGGATATATTTAAAGTTTGTTTTACCTTTAGTAAGCCATACAGTATTACTATTATTATTAGGCTGACATACAATACTTAGATTTGTGGGAGAAAGCACCATTGAACCCATGATGACTAACTTTTGAATAGATATGAATAGGATTGCTCTGGTGGTTAACTCCACCATACAATGGGCAGCAAAGGAACTTGGAGCAGACCTTAGGCTTTTCCTTGCATCCATAGTACCGGTAGTTTGACAATTTTCCAATTCAATGATATACTGTAATCAAGCAGAGACAATTTCCTCCTCCAGTTACAGGAAATGGAATACCTTCTGGCTATTCTGTACTGGCTTATATGACAAGTTTCACTTCCTTACAGCATTTGGAATGAGGAAGATTTTTTTTTTTTTTATGGCACCCTCTTCAAGGATTCCCATTCTCCTCTATGTCACCATTACTGCTCCTACAGCCCTCCAGAATTAGGGAGCTGAATGTTTGCTGTGGGGAGTTTCTTCTATTCAGGTAGGTTCATGATGCAATTTAGAATCCTGGAAGGTCTACACTGCATGGGCAGTCCATGTAAGGCTCTGCACTGCAGAAATTCTGCCCCTAACTTGTGGTGAGGAAGGGCTGCGGAAGGAGCAGTGATGTGAGGGGGGGCAGGGCCTGAGAGCGTGACCCACTCTTCCCCCTCGTACACCAGTGGAGTTGCATTCAAAGTAAATATGTGAAATGCCATGGTGCATCTACAGCAGCACAACCAGATGCCTTCATCTGCCCCAGCTCCAACAACACGACTCTCGCATATCAGTCTCTACAGCCAAAGCAGGCACTGTAACCTTCCAGCAGTTTCACTTCACCCGCAAAGGCATACTCCTCCATTGTCTCCCAAGAAAAAATAGATGCCAATCAACCTGAATATGTGAAGTGGAACACTGGAAGCTTCCTTATGCCAAATCAGATCATTGGTCCATGTAGTTCAGCACTGTCTGCACTGCATGGCGTCAACTCCTGGGACCTTCTACAACATGCAAAGCAGATGCTTTACTGCTGAGCTACTGAGATATGTTGAAGAGAATGCTAAGTATAATATGGAAAATGTGTTGATTCCCTGCCCTCTCAAAGACCTGTGGGTACAACCCCTGAGATGAGCAGATTTGTAAAGGAGAAAAAAAAATCTGTTAGTAACTATTAATAGTTAAACTTCAGACTTGCAGCAGATACATTTGCTGTTTTTATATTCTGGATCTTTTAAATGGGATTTGTCTAAGTTGACTCTAGGGATTTTGAGGTGAAACAAGAGCAGTAAACTGAATGCACCTTATTTGGCTGAATTCCACCTGATTGTGGGAAGCTCAGACCAACTGGCCGCATTGCCATTGTTAAGATGAACACGAGCTATGAGCTCTCATTACCGATAATGCTTTCTTTTCTCTGAAAGTAGCCCCTGGTTCATTTTCATTTGCTTTTAACTCTGGTAAGTTAAGTACAAGGCTATTGAGATGGAAGATACACATATTATCTCTAAATTGGGATGTCACAAAGCAATTAAAGGGAACGGGAAGGGCTTATATATTGGCAATCTCTCTTCCCCCAACTTCCCAATGGTTTCAGTTATCTGATCTTCTTAAACTGCTGTTGTGCTGAAAGGAAGGATATTGGCAGCAATGATACAAAGAATTTAATGGAAATAAATAAGTTAAGCTTCTGCAAAATAGTAACCATGAAGGACTGGAAAGGAAGCAGCATTTCCCACATTTTTGAGATTTAATCCTCTCCCTCCAAGTTAACTGTGAAGCAAGATACATATTGGCAATGCATATGTAGCAAGGGGCTTTGCCAGTCCAACAGAACAACACCAGCATGAGGTTTTCAAAGAGAGAGAGAGAGAGAGAGAGAGAGAATTATCGTTATGAATATGGGAAAGAGGTTCAGAGATCCCAGAACTGTAAGACTAAAAGTGAAGTTGCTGCTGTTTGTCCCCTGACAGAGGCTATCTGCCTTTAAGTGCCAACTAGATCCAGTTTTCTCTACTGCTGCATCTGCAATGCTGATAAAACAAATATCTCTTGGCTGCAGGTAGCTGTCAATGGCACAGAATGTCAACCAGCAAATAAAATAGCAACCCAAGTATCAAACATTTAAAGCAGCCCCTTCCAGTCCTCTCTAGATGGCTTTTGGGACTCTTCCCCAAGCCGCGCCCCTCATACCCTTTGCTTCACACCCTCCTTGAGTGTTTATGCCTGCCTGGGAGTCTGACAGTGGCTCTTTCTTGTCTAGATGGAGAACAGAAAAGGTTGTGTATAGAAACAAGCCTGCTATATGAGGGCAAAATTTACATTCAGCACTCTGCTCACAGCTGCCTCTGGCCTCACCAACTGCTGGTATGTGGCCCTTGGCCTTATTTAAGGTAAGAAATACTCAATAGGGTATCAGCAAAAAGTGGCTATGCAAAATGAAACCGGCCACCCCTGTGTTCTGCAGATTCAGGGACTCTGTTAGCAAGAATGGTTTCTTCAAAAAGGAGGTTCAGACTGGCATTAGTAAATTTCAACTGCTGTTTGGGGATAAAACAGACCTTACTTGTCTAAGTAGCATCCTTACTTGGTTTTGCTTTGTTGTTTCCAAATACCTAGCCTCTCCCCCAATACACACAATTACCAATTTATTTCAGTCAGCATTATTTGCAATACAAGTTGCAGGCAGAAAAGGGCCATAATCCAGATCAGGACCATAGTGGGTGCAATGGTTAAATCCTCTCAAACCCTGCCATAGGAACCCAGATCAGAAGCAGTGTGGTTCGTTGGCAGCGTGGGTGTGGGAACCTGACATCAAGGGCAGATCTATGTAGTTAAGAGCATGTGTACTTTGGCCCAGAGAGGTTTTTTTTGCTGCTAGCTTTAGTAATAGAAAGAGTCCCATGTACCTGCTTGTCTTCCTATTCCATAGCTGGCAAAGAATACCATATAATCAGAAGGACTCTAACTTATGAGTAATAGTTTTGATCAGTTTTTGAAACTGTGATTGTCAGCACACCACCATCCAAATATGTGCTGGGAACAGCTGCACCATCCCTTGATATTAAAATAAAAACCTTGAATTCCAATTAATGCATGCAGAAATAATGACAAATTTATTTTTGTAAACATATACACTGATCCTAAAGGGTTATTATACCAGCTGAACTTGATGTCATTTGCCCCATCTGCTAGAGCAGATGCTTTATTTCAGTGTGAATATTAAATCCATTCTGAAAGCAATTTCCATAATTGTAAGGAACAGTCATGAAATGAAAGAGAGATGATACACTTTTCTTTCTTTCTTTTTTTGATGACGGGGACGTATTTTCCCTACCTATAGGAAAGGGCTGAGCTGTATTATAAGCAGAGACGTCACATAGATCAAATCATTTTTAACAGCACAATATAAATTAACTAGAGAACATATTCTACATGTTCTTAAATGCTGGTTATTATTGCCAGTGCTGTAATTTTCTATTTGCATCATTTATAATGTTGAGACAGAAAGCTGTGTCTGGCTGTTTTCTTTTTTTAATCTAACTTAGTAGGAACATGCTGTTTGTTGCAAGCTACTTCTTCTTGAAGTTGCACTTCAGTATGACCAGCATTTGTAAATAACACCGATGTGTCATGCAAAACACCAATAGTAATCTGCTCTAAACCAGCACCCAAACAGTCACTTAAGAGTGCAAAGATGCCACTGGGCCTTCCTTACCTCCTGTCCACCATAACTGATCAAATCAGCTTGTTAGGTAATGCCCAACTGTTTATGTAAAGGAGAATTTAGAGCTTCTACTGCTTGTGTAGACTTCCTCAAGTGGCTCTTTGGATCCAGATCTTAGAGTACCTGCAATCCATTTCTCCAACTTATTACCATTTCACATGCTGAACATCAAAGGGAAAGTAAAACAAATATGGAACCACTGTGTGAGCGGGAACCAGGAAAAAAAGGGGCAAGTCCCTGGCTGTGGGCTGCTTAAATGGAGCAAGCCATGTCCCCTGGTTGACTGGATTGGTCGGCCCAAGGTTGACATGGCTGGGCCTAGCCAAGTCTCCCACACACAGAGCTTGCTTGCAACCAGCCCACCACTTCGTTTCCCCAGGAAGGGAAACGGCTTTATAGAAGTTGCTCACTTGTCATTGAAAGTAGCACTTGTCTTCTACCAGGGGGAGATAATATTTAGCTCAGGGTCACCCAGTGAGCTTCATGGCTGAGCAAAGTTTTGAAGAAACTAGGTCCAATTGGCCCAAATCACCAGTTTTCTTCCCAAAACCCCCTTCCTCTAGTGTCATGTGATCATATGGAGGAAACATTGGTTATGAGTACTGCTTTTTGTTTTTGAAAGGGCAGTATTGCTGGACCTACTAGTGTGTCTGTAGACATGTATACTACATGTGGAAAAGCTACCGGTACTTGTTGGGAATTAGTGGAGCTGGTCTTGGGATCTTTACAAAAGACAATTGCACATGTGCAGGCAGAATTGCATTGGCTATGAATATACCTTGCTTACTTTGCTGAATTTATCACTGATCTAGATTAGTGTGCTTTGCTTTGGAAAGCTGGCACTAACCATAACGTTGCTTGCAATTACAGAAACATGCAAAATAGAAAGGTTTAATAATGCACGGCACACATTACCTGGTCTATATACGTAGTAATCATTGCAGAGACAGAGGGCAGGATAGAAGTGGAGTGTTACCTAATATTGAATTGTGGGGTGGAGTCTTAAAGACCCAGCTTAGTTAAAGGGAAAGGGAAGGAACCATGAAGAATAAAGGAGTGGGGTAACATATAAAAATGTGCAAATAAGGTGTCTGGGGGGTATAATAAGCAAGTCACTACCTAAAGTTGTTTACAGTCCAAAATGGATATTTCAGTCACTGGGAAAGGGAGGTGGATAATACCAAGGACGTGAAAATAATAGTACACTGAAATTAAGAATACTAAATATGATGCATTCATAGTATTAGAAGTTATATGTAAGTTTTTCAGACACCCTTGTTAAATAAATAGTTGCACCCAGCTTTTAAACTCTGACGATGATAGCAATATCTTGCTAGTTTTTAATATATTATAACTTTACCAGGGTAAAATAAGATTTGACTTACTGACTTTCAAAACTTTTTTCTTGTTTGCTGACTGGCGGACAATACTGTAATGAAGGGGCTGTTGCCACAAGAAAAACTAGTTGCAATTTCAGTTGTGCCTTCCTCTTCTCAGCTTTATTGCAATTCTTTTGCTTTGATATTGACAATTTATAATTTGCTAACATCATAACAGAAAAGGCGATGTCTGATCCGGGATGATTTAATTTATTGTGTGCTGAGGTTCAAGTACAGGAATATAATTGTGTGTCATCTTTAGCTTCCTTCTGAGAAAGCCTCACTGAAAGCAGGGTGAACAGGGATTACAAATGAATCCTAAAAATTGAATCCTAATAAAAGGTGCAATTGCAGCTGTTGCCACACAACTTCAGTTTTCTTTCAGTGGGGACTCAGACCCAAGCGCCGTTGAAATAAATGGAAGGTGCATTACTAAAATGCTTGGCAGATTGCAACCAACCTATGTGTAGCTTTCAAAAACTTGATGTGATGCACCACATACTGACAATTTTTTTGCTCAAACTTTTGCTCAAACTGTCAGATTTCAGCGGCACTCTAAGGTGGGTAGTTCTAAAATAAACACATATAACTTTGTTTGATGATCTTGCTAGTCCATGGAAGATGAAAGCAAAGAGATGAAGGGTCAATTGACAATATATTACATGGATTCTGACATCACAGTTAGCTTGTTAACTTGTTTATAAACAATTAATTATTCACCTGTGAGTAATAAGCCTACAAAATTGCTTCCTGCAAGATTCCCAATTATGAAAGCTAAATTGCTCCTGTTGATTCAACTTCTACCACTCAAATAACAGAAATGACCCTCTCCCCATGATGCATAAGAGTGGCAATGTAGGAATGCATTTGACAGTCTTAATTCTCACAATAAGGAAACTGGAGAAAATCACTGAAGAAGGGAGCTTCCATGGACATGTACAGAGCCAATGAATCATAAAATTGCAGAGTTGGAAGGGACCCTGATGGTCATCTAGTCCAACCCCCTGCAATGCAGGAATCTTAACTAGATCATACATGACAGGTGGGCATTCAGTCCTTGGATAGGCCCACAGTTAGAGGAGCTGCAGGTGTGCAATCTCATTGTTTTTGCCCCCTTGCTTCATGGAGATTTGTGGAAATACAATCATGCGTATTTCACTTCATGATGACCTAAATCTTTCTGATGCACTCTGTGTCATTTGTATAAAGATGATAGCAACTGTATCCAAGCTTCCCCCCCTGCATTGTAAGGGAAATGGCACAGTGTAATAAGAATCTTTATAAAGAAAATCACAGTTATTGGCAGAGCTGTCAACCTTCCTTTTTTTGCATAGGGAAACGGCGCTGGAATAAGGAAATTTCCCGCAAAAAAGGGAAAGTTGACAGCTATGGTTATTGGTTACCTATTACTCATATTGAAATGATGTCATTTGGCTGCTCACCTGTCAAAACTGACCCACAAAAGCTATTCTATTATAGAGCATATTGCTAACTGCTGCCTTTAATATATTGCACATAGGAGTTTGTGTGTGTGTGTTGCTGTGGACCTTTAAATGACAGAGGTAGACAGCATTCGGCAATATATGTACACATTAATTCAAAACAAAAATCTAAGGTTTTATTCCTTCAAAAGTGCCCAGACTGATCAGATTCAGAATTGTTCCAGGATCAGCTTTCTGTTCTTTCTATTTGAAGTGGTTCTGATAAGGATGAGTAAAAACAACCTGATCTATAGTACTGATACTCTAATGTGCTGTAGACTTTTGCAGCCTCTGTCTCTGCAAACAGCATATTTTCATTGTAACGAGATTTATAGTTTAGGTCACATATAAACTTCCTTGGTTAGATTACATAAATACTGTTTCTAAATGGCCATGCAATCAACAAATGAGAGAGAGAGAGGAAAAAAAAACATTTTAATGCAATTTAAAGTTTGCAATTAAAATCCACAGGAAGATACATTGTAATATGGGATTGTAGCAACCTCTTCTGACCTTGTATAGACCAGCTCAACTATACGAGAAGAGAACAGGTCTCCTGCACTTTTGAGAGCTGTGTAGAAAAAGAGAACTTCAACAGGTGTAGCTTGCACCACAGGTAACAGCTGCTGAAATTCCTTCTTTTATAGAAACTACTAGTAAAGGTGCAGAAGCCATGTCCTCTTTTGCACTGGGTCACCCCATGTGCAGCAGAATGTCTGATCCCACCTACAAATGAAATACCCTGGGTAGGGACCATACCAGTCTATTACTTGCCTGAATAGTGGATTTCATGGGGAAGCAACATACATCTTGGACAAGCTACCCAGATGACTCAAGGTGTACTTTTCCTCAGTCATATCAGGCTGTCTTGTTTCTTTTAGAACTCCTCTTGTATTTCTAGACTGGGAGCTGGTGTTTTGACATTGGCTACACAATGTTTTAGAACTAACGCTTGTGTTTTATTATTTGCTATCAATTTTTGGCTGTGGGTCACCTTACCCTGGACGGACATTTTGTGACACATAAAGTTCATGAGCAGAGGCGTTTTGAATTACCAAATGACAGAAATTTCCTCCTAATCTTCAGAATAACTATTTTAGGTTGAGGTGGGTGGGTTAAAGAATTTCCAACATCAAATGCTTACTCCTGACTACATTGAAAGTTACATTGCAAAAAGGTTGTGTATTAACAATACTCCTGAAGTAATCCTATCCTATGAGTCAAAATGAGAGGAGTGGGTAATGTTTTGTCCAAAGAAGATACAATTAAGATCTGATAGCCATCTTCAAATATATTGAGGGTTGTCACATTGATGGCGGAGCAGATTTATTTTCTGTTGCTCCAAAGCATAGGACCCAAAACAACAGACGGAAATTACAAAAAAGTCCACTTCCTCAGGTCAAGCAGGCTGGGACTTGAAAGAGAGCTCCTGTATCAGCAATGCAGCTGCTCGGGATAGGAGCTTATATTGGAGATGGATGCCCCATTCCTTCCTAACTCTCAGCCAGCCAGACTTCTGGGCAAGTGCTTCCACCTGCTCCATTTCCACTTGAGTAAATTAGCAGATTGGGCAGTGACTCTGAAAATTCTGTTTTGCTCACTGTCTCCTCTGTTCCTGTGGCCCTGGGTGAGACGAAGCAGTAGGGCAGTGGGACAGAGTCTGTCAGGAACCCTTTGAGCTGGTGTGAGTACCTCCATTCTTGGGGCAGGGATATCTGGACGCATTGGCTCTTCAGGGACACAGACAGAGAACTCAGGTTTGGGGATTGAGCAGCGCTGAACCCTGACAGAAAGGGAATGTTAACTAAGCCTTAGGAAGATCTTCCTCATGTCATGAGCTGTTCAACAGTGGGGCAGACTGCCTTAGAGACTTTTAAGAGAGTCTGTATGGTTACTTTATCAGGGATGTTGTAGCAGTGGACTTCCTGCACCAGAGCGTGGTTGGATTTAGGTCCCACCATTATGATTTTTTAAATGAATTGCATATTGTGTTCAGAACCACAGAGGGGGAGCTCTCTACTGCCCTCTAAATGATGCCCCCTGCTAACATGGAGTTCTCAGTATTTTAGAATAGCTACATGCATCGCTGCTCCTCTTTCCTCTTAGCCTGTCAGCCTTTCACTGCTCTTTTGCAGTCTACCCTTTTCCTCCTGCTACCAATAATTCCCCCTTCTGTTATATTTTTCCAGCTTGATATTTCTCCATTAACGAATTCTCACTCCAAGAAGCAGTTATTATAGCTTATGAAAGGATTTGTAAATTCCCTCACACAGGCTGACCTTGTCGTTTTCTGTTACTTCCTCTGAAAACGCATACAGAGGTTAGTTAGGAAAGATGTCTCTTTTCTACATTCATTTGGATTCTTTCTGTCCTGTTATCTTCTTACTGCACAGGTGTTCCTTTGTACTCTTCCTTGACATACCCTTAGTTTGCATACTCTTGAAGAAATGTGCTCTAGTTTTCCAAAGCCAGGGGATGTGAAAAAGCACGATGAAAGGGGAAAGTGGCAGCTAAGAAAATAGCTTCTATGGAGCCACTGCACTTTGTATACCTGGTTACAAATGATGCAAGGCACAGAAATGTTCTGAAAACCATTTAGGACTGTGTGGGCCAAATGGTAGCAGACGTTTGCAGTGATGCTCAGGAAAGTAGAATAGCTCACAATATTTAGCTATGTCTTACTGTGAAACATTATTGCATTGTTTGACAAAAGCTGTTTTGCCTTCTGTGTTGTACAGGCAGCAAACATATTTCCAACTGAGGGTCTATTTTTGGATCCCCACAGATTCCAAACCTGATCAAAAGTATTCATCTTTGTACATGGGTAGCCCAGAAAACTGGCACAGCAGTTCCCAGGGCGCAGTGTTCTGTGTGCGATGAAAAGAGGCATATTAATGGATGGCATATGACTCTGCTTTCCATTTCAGACTCCTGGAACATTGACGTTGTTGT
The DNA here is from genome assembly GCF_009819535.1 of Lacerta agilis. NCBI lineage: Eukaryota > Metazoa > Chordata > Lepidosauria > Squamata > Lacertidae > Lacerta > Lacerta agilis. The sequence goes on along the minus strand of NC_046318.1, from coordinate 58,921,155 downwards.
GCTAGTTGACCACACCACGTAAGAGATGCCCAGCAGTCCAATTCTAAACCTCTGCATCCTTTTCCTACCCATGGACCAATTCTGTCACTGCAAGCTAGAGTGGAATAGGGCAGAAAACTGTGGGGGAAACTGTGGCCCTCCAGATGTCATTGGACTGCAGCTCTCAGCATCCTTAACCATTTTGCCATGCTGCTGGAGCTGGACAACTTCTGGAGGACTACAGGTCCCCCATCCCTGGAACAGGGGAAGCAGCTAGCATTGGACAGAGGCAATCTGCACAAACATCTACACAGACATGGAGACTTCTGGGTAATCTTTGGCAATACATTGTCTTGCAACCTAAATATTTTACCCTTTAAGGAGAAACCACAGTGTTGTAATATTGCTAATGCAGGGATGGGGAATCTGTGGCAGTCCAGATGTTGCTAGACTCCAAGTGCCATCAGCCCAGACAGCATAGCCAATAGTAAAGGGTGACTACATTTGGCATGCACAACCTCTCTGGTCAAATTTGGGGCCAATATGCTACTTTGGAGTCGCCTACACCTGACCCAGAACGAACCAGGGCCAACATGACCCAAATCTCAGCCTCAAAGCAATTTGGAGGCCTTGAACAGTGCTTAATTGGGATTTGAAACCCTTATTAAATGTGTGGTGATGGATGGAGGAGAAAGCAGGTTGCCGGTTTTAAACCTTAGATAAACATGCAGTTAGAAGGGAGGAGAGTGTGCACGCTTCTTCTTCCACCTTTCTTCACCCCCTGCCACCTTTTAACAGCCCACAATTACTCTTCTGACTTCATGTGACCTGGGGCGATCCAGGACTGCTTTAACTTGCTCCATTTGAATTCTTGGTTGACCCTAATTGGTTCAGAATCTGGGATTTGTCTGGAGCTGGTGCTCGAATTACTTACTTTTTATGTTACAGAGACACTTACTCTTTTGACAGAATGACACAAACTTGGGTTTTTCAGGATCCTCTGAGCCTTTTGCCATGTCTCCATGTCTCTTTCTTGCAGCGTGGTGCAAGAGCCCTTTGATTAATCAGAAAGCAAAGAGACCTCACAATAATCTTAAACTAAATGTTTCCTACTACTTTAATCCCAGATGCATCAAAAGGAGATAAATGTGGTAAATTATCTTCAGTTCACCACATTAATAAGGCTGTGGATTGGCTTGTTAAATTCTAGCATTAAAAGGCAAACAACATGCTAATTCAATTTAACTTTTTTAAAAAATATATATAAATGCACAGTCTAAAAATAATGCAGGCAGAGGTCCTAATGCCTAAAGCTTTGTGAGCATTACTTCAGTTTTAGGATGGCATATAATAATTGATGTTTTAAATATGATTGATGTGCATTCCTCTTAATAGAACCATGCTTCATAATGTAACATATGCACACATGGATATTCACTTTAGAATAAAAATGTGGCTTAAAACCACAGTATGCACCTGTAAATAAAGCCTATAAATCATGATAAGCTTTAAACCAAGTATGGTATTGGCAATTTCTAATTCAGTTCATGATGACTAAGTGTTGTGAGAATGATTGAGAGTGGGGTTGAGGGTACAAACTCATTCTGACTGCATTTTTTAAAATTGATATTTTTTGGAAAAAATTCAAATATAAAGCAGTAAAGTGATACAAAAAGGAAAAAAAACACAAAAACACAAAAACACATCATGTAAAAGGGGAAAAAATCATATGAATACATACATCTCAGCCCACTGAAATCAACAGATACTTTGCACTGACTCCAGCAAATGGAGAATTCAACCCACATTTTGTAACTTGGACACTCACAAAGAAGGCAGTGAAGCAAATCATTAAACAAGATCCTATCTCTCTCTTTTTATGATAGCAAAAGAGCATAAGAGATCACTGGTAACAGTTTAAAGGGAGGTGACGGGGGGAGTATAAAAGTGATTGAAAAAGAGCATTGTTAATTTTGTCTTCCCCACCTCAGGTAGGTGAGTTCAAAGAGCTGTCTAGTTAACAACTTGATCAAAGGGATTCTTGTCAGTGTGTCAAATGCATAGATACGATATGAAGGAAATCGGATGGAATGACTTAATTCTCTAAATTCAGTAGTTAAGATGGTTCAGAAAGAATCGGGATTCAGTATGACTTTGACAGATTGTAAAACTGGGCACAAACTACAACACGAATTTCAGTAGGGACAAATGTAGGGTTCTACACTTAGACAGAAAGAACCAACTGCACAAATATATGATGGGGATACCTGGTTTTTCAGTAGTACATGTGAAAAGGATCTAGGGGTCTTAGTAGACCACAAGCTTACAGGAATCAACAGTGTGATGCAACTGCAAAAAGAGAGAGTTCACACTATTCTAGGCTGTATCAACAGAAATACAGTGTCCAGATCAAGGGAAGTAATAGGTAAAGGTAAAGGGACCCCTGACCATTAGGTCCAGTCGTGTTCGACTCTGGGGTTGCAGCGCTCATCTCGCGTTACTAGCTGAGGGAGCCGGCATACAGCTTCCAGGTCATGTGGCCAGCATGACTAAGCTGCTTCTGGTGAACCAGAGCAGTGCATGGAAAGGCTGTTTACCTTCCCGCCGGAGCGGTACCTATTTATCTACTTGCACTTTGATGTGCTTTTGAACTGCTAGGTGGGCAGGAGCAGGGACCGAGCAACGGGAGCTCACCCCGTCGCAGGGATTCGAACCACCGTCCTTCTGATCGGCAAGCCTTAGGCTCTGTGGTTTAACCCACAGCGCCACCCGCATCCCTAGGGAAGTAATAGTCCCACTCTCTTCTGCCTTGGTCAGACCACATCTGGAGTACTGTGTTCATTTCTGGACACCACAACTTAAGAAAATGTGTGCAAAGGAGGGCAACAAAGATGATCAAAGGTCTTGAGTTCACTGATTTCAGTGCACCTACTCTCTACGTGACTTAGTCATTGTTCACTCTAGCATATCTATTCTGGTTTAGTTTATTCTGGAAATTTATTATGGTCTGTAATGAAAACACAGGATTCAGCCCACCCAGTTACACAATGGACAGATTGTAAAAGGTAATGCAATAGCAACTAGTGAAACAGATTGACTATCAGGCAAGAGTGTAAAAAAATCCACCAGGCTCCCCCCCCATGCTTTAAGAAATAATAATGCTGGAGATAGCTTGCTATTTTGTGTCCCTAGAAAAGCCCAGCATTCTAATTTCCTTCTGATTTTAGACTAGTTTGCAACCTTTGCAGGTTGCTGTAGCAACCTGTAGCAGCATCTAATATTTAAACCTGGGACCTATGCAAGTTTTCACATTTGTGAGATAATGGCATGGTAAATGGACTCCTGACCTTTATCTCAAAGCAAAATAGGTTCTTTTAAATATTCATAATAGGAGTAGTAGAGATACCCTAAGTTAATATGGATAGTATTCACTACAAGGGTCTGCTGTAGGCTGTTTCCTTTTCCGTCATAGATAAGACAACATTTAAATGCAGATTGTTTAATAGAATTTATGTTGGGGCTTTTTTTCAAAAAAAAAATGCACTGCGTATGTAGATGTCTGGGGGATTGGGGACATGTATCCAGCATCTTATGATTAAGAGAAATTTGGATTAACCAGAGTGCTATTTTCCTATCCTATTTTTAAGACTCATTTAGTGTGCTAGATTTATGCTGACACTAGAGAATGTAGATTAGTGTAGAATGCTGATGTTGTGGGTCCACTTTAGAGTTGAAAATGCATTTTTAGACTTTTTATTGTCATAATCCTTCAAACTCTGCATTTTGGCATGCTTACCATAGCTTTATAGACTCAGGCTTTGCCATTCAATTAATCAAAACCTTATGGATTCCAAGGATATCACTGCAGCTATCATGATAACTTGGCTATGTAAAACAGTTGGCATAGACCACCAGCTGTTTCAAAGTCTTCTTTAATTGCATGAACACAACACTTAATGGAAAAAAGCTTAATGATGACTAGACCAGGGGTAGCCAAACTGGTGACCTCCAGAAGTTGTGAACTACACCTCCCATAATCCCTGACAATGCTGGCTGGGGCTGATAGGATTTGTAGTCCAAAACATCAAGATGGTACCTTGCTGTCTACCCATGGACTGGATTGTCAGGTAGTGACTAAAATCTTTGTGCATGATGACTAATGCATCATATAAACAGGCTTACAGAGAGGAAGGAGAAGACCGAATACCATCCATCCCCCAAGATGATGTGGCCACCTCTTTCTCCACCTACTCCTGCCTTGAGAAGTGGAGACAAGATAAGCATAGTGTTGTTATCAAATATGAGATTCAACAAAGCTACATGGGATGTGGGGATCTAGCCACTGATTGTCCTGCTTTGAGAATTATAAGCAGCTATGGAAACCAACATTTTCAATCTTATTCATGCATGTGTTTGTATTGTACACTTCCTTTGGCACATTTCAGTGAAAAGTGATTCATGAGAAGAGTCTTGGAGATGTTCCAGCACAACCCCCTGTTGATGGCTGGGGGGAAGGCAGCTCCATAGGTGGTTGAAGACCTGCATGGAGGTCCAAGCTTTACCTGAACAGATGGAAAGTTGTAGCCAACAGAGAATCCAGAGCAGGGGTGGAGTCACAGCTCCACTAGATCCAACATTCCTTGCATCATCTTGCAGCTGGTACACACACACAAAATAGATTAAAAAAAATAAATCTGGCCCCATCTTCTGCCCTGACTAGCACATGGGGACAGATCCACCAGATGCTGGGGTGGACCTGCCCCTCCACCCCACCCCACTGCTCCTGGCTGAGTTTTGGATTGCTCTGTTAACAAATTTGTTTGTCTTTGAGGTGTCAGAATATTCTTCATCTGTTGCAGCAAAAACAAGGACAAGCATGGCTATGTCAATTGACGTCATTGCTTAATGTGTGTTTTCTTTTTATGCAAACTGATTTGATCTTATTAAAAAGTGGCATCCGAATATCTTAAATAAGCCCAGAAAAATGACCATCGTACAACTATTTTTACTTTGTCACACTTATTTGTTGCACATTATGATTATTATTATGTCAAAAGTCCTTTACAGTATTGAGCTTTCCTGCCTGTCTGTTTGGTGATTCAGACTTGCTAGAGGCAACTAGTCAAGTGTTTATAAGCATGTTCTAATTTAATTCACCATAGACATTCACGTTCTGCGATTCTGGTAGCTATTGTTGTTCTAAGTGATTTCTAATTGCAGTTATTTGTTTAAGCAGAACCAATTTGCTCACAGTGTAACTTGGGCAACCACATTTTTGGGAATTGATGGCTTTAAAATCTTTGGCAACAGGAAAGAGATGCAGGTGTGTTTAATGAAAATCTGGGACAGAAGTTGTTGTTGTTGTTGTTGTTTCAAATAATAATATTCCCTTTCCCTATTCTGAATAGTTCATTTTGTCATCACACTCCTAAACCTACATTGCTTGCAAGCATTGTGCTTTCTAAATTGGGCACAGCGCTGCTTATTAAACAGTAAACAGAATAAATGCAAAAGGAGTTTCTGAATAGAAAGCTGGTCTTTGTGTTGCCCACCAATTTAAATCTACACAAATCTCTCTCTCTCTCTCTCTCTCTCTCTCTCTCTCTCTCTCTCTCTTTCTCTCTCTCTGCTAAAATGTATTTCATTGACTGATGCTGGAAATAAATGTGATATTTTCAGTGTTACATTTGAGTGCTCTAATCTCTACTAAATCATTTTTCCCAGGTGTCACCTCCAAGACAATGATTAATGACATACTAATAAAGCTCACTTTGGCAGTCTGAAACTAAAATGTCATTTCTATTGGGCATGAATAATTTCCAGCTAAATAGAACCTTGCAACGTTCTTGTTCAAGGACTTTATTTTAAAAAGTGGTTTAATACAAGTGAAGGGTTTTTTTGTTTTTTGTTTTTGTTTTTTAAAAAAAGTGGATGTGAATTATCTACATGATGAAGTGATGTTTTTCTTGGCTGATTTCTCTAAAGCTTTCTGCTCTGCTCTCTTGGGTAACATGGTTACTGTTATCAATCACCACTTGTAATCAGATTTACAAACTCATCCTGCAGTAGTGTTAGCTAACAGAAAGCACATTTAAAGTTAAGTGTTTTTAAAAACAGAAGTATGAAAATAAATCCACACTTAAATATCAGTTTAATAATAATACCTATTGTGATAATAATATGAATGGTAATTGTTCCTAACAGCTGGTTTATTATTGACAGTATATCAGTATGTATTTATTTTAACAATTTGTATGCCATTTAACACCGTAATTTCTAAGCAGTCTGCATACAAACAAAATGCATACAAAGTAAACCCCTGGCCAATAATGGGGGGGGGGTAGAGAGACAGAGCAATGTATTAATAATAACTGGAAGAAAGAGCCAAAGCAATTAAACATAGGAATGGTGAAATAAATGTGGCCGGCAGTGCAATTATATATAGATGACTTTTCAGAAGTTCCACTGGGGTTCAGTAAGGCCCACTGCTAGGTTGGTGGGTAGATGATTTCATCCTTAATGCCTTTTTCTTTTTAGGTAAGTGGTGGGGTGGGAGGTGAAGAATCTGCTGAACAAGTAAGAGAAAAAAAGTGCAAAGTTGCAAACTGGAGAAAGCAGAACACAGCAGAAGTTTGAGGAGCTGGGCTGAGGAATGCAGCATGAAGAAACATGCAGGTCCCCATTTGCACTGTACATTTTAACAGCCATTACACCATTTTAAATAGTCATTCTCAGATGGGTTTAATAAATCCCCCTTCCCAGGGAATCCTGAGAATTGTAGCTCTATGGGGAGAATAGGGTTCTCCTAAAAAGTCTCAGTACCCTAGGCAAATTACAGTTTCCAGGATTCTTTGGGGGAAGCCATGACTGTTTAAAGTGGTATCAGACAGATAGGAACATGGTTTCTCAATGAGCATCTAATAACAGACCATCAAGTATTCCAGTTCTTGTCTATTATGACTCACTTAAAGTTTTCACTATTATGAGTCACTTTCAGCATGTTTTTACTGCCTTTCCTATAAGGTTGCCATAAGTCTGAAAAATCCCAGACATACCTGGAAAAAATAGTGTCCAGGGGGAATTTCGGGAAATTGGCAGAATGTCCTGGGTTTCATCCTCCCTCCCCCCCTCCCACCAAAAAAACAACTTGTGTCCTGAATTTTACTTCTAGAAATACCGTATATCAACCCTAACTGCATTTAGAGATATAGGAGGCAACATGCAGACCACAAATGATGCCTACATTTCTGAGTACATTTCCAAGATGCTGGTGCTTAGCTTTAAAATACAGCACAGCTTGGGACCTGGGTACCTGGTTGATTGTCTAGCCTTATGTGAGCCTACCCCTGAATGAAAAAAAAAATCTTTGGGGGTCCTCCTTCACATGCCCCAACCATCACAGGTGTATATAATTTCTCATTTTATACTTAATTGTATTTCTGTGGAGCTAATTCAAAAGTTCTTACCCATGTTCAGATTCATTTTTGCCAAAAAAAACCTGACCTACATTCTGGATTCATCTGAAGGAAACTATAACCAGGAAAGCATTGGAGTAAAAAACAAAAACAAACCTCAGTTTGTTTTTGTTTTTTAAAATTGTATACAGACCTATACCTATAGATCTCAGGACAGTTCACAACATAAAATTACAAGATAAAAAACCACAAAATACACGATAAAAAAAGAACAGAAACAAACCAATAACCCACCCTCTTCCACAACACTCTAACACACAGTTATAGTGATGTTTGTGAAGAGTGGCAAATCCTGGTGCATTAGGAGGGATCTTATACTAAAGGATGCAGCAAAAAGATTCAGACAATAATTATTTTATTTGCTTTTTCTTAATAAGGAGCTACTATTCAGCAAACAGTTCTTCATCCCCCAAAGGTGGTTTGTGCATCGTTTTCTGAATACTAATTGAACAAGGTGAACATTTGATGTAGCACTTCTTGCATACCTTAAGCTGCTGAGAAAAGAAAAAGACTGTGTTGGGGCATATAGAAATTCTAAAGATTTCTATTCCAACATGTGTGACCTTTCCACCAGAATCCTGTAATCATAAGACTCATTTACATAATTATTATTTTTTGGTATTTGTCTTAATATGCTGTGAAGATTAAATGCCTCTGACCTTTAAGCATACCCCATTATCACCTCTCTCTATCTTAGAATCATAGAATCATAGAGTTGGAAGAGACCACAAGGGCCATCCAGTCCAACCCCCTGCCAAGCAGGAAACACCATCAAAGCATTCCTGACAGATGGCTGTCAAGCCTCCGCTTAAAGACCTCCAAAGAAGGAGACTCCACCACACTCCTTGGTAGCAAATTCCACTGCCGAACAGCTCTCACTGTCAGGAAGTTCTTCCTAATGTTTAGGTGGAATCTTCTTTCTTGTAGTTTGAATCCATTGCTCTGTGTCTGCTTCTCTGGAGCAGCAGAAAACAACCTTTCACCCTCCTCTATATGACATCCTTTTATATATTTGAACATGGCTATCATATCACCCCTTAACCTTCTCTTCTCCAGGCTAAACATACCCTAAGCCCTTCCTCTTCTCCAGGCTAAACATACCCTAAGCCCTTCCTCATAAGGCATTGTTTCCAGGCCTTTGACCATTTTGGTTGCCCTCTTCTGGACACGTTCCAGCTTGTCAGTATCCTTCTTGAACTGTGGTGCCCAGAACTGGACACAGTATTCCAGGTGAGGTCTGACCAGAGCAGAATATAGTGGTACTATTACCTCCCTTGATCTAGACACTATACTCCTATTGATGCAGCCCAGAATTGCATTGGCTTTTTTAGCTGCTGCATCACACTGTTGACTCATGCCAAGTTTGTGGTCTACCAAGACTCCTAGATCCTTTTCACATGTACTGCTCTCAAGCCAGGTGTCCCCCATCCTGTATTTGTGCCTTTCATTTATTTTTTTTTATTTTTTTTTGCCCAAGTGTAGTACTTTACATTTCTCCTTGTTAAAATTCATCTCGTTTGCTTTGGCCAAGTTGTCTAATCTTTTAAGGTCATTTTGAAGTGTGATCCTGTCCTCTGGGGTATTAGCCACCCCTCCCAATTTGGTGTCATCTGCAAACTTGATCAGGATGCCCTCAAGCCCATCATCCAAGTCATTGATGAAGATGTTGAACAAGACTGGGCCCAAGACAGAACCCTGTGGCACCCCACTAGTCACTTCTCTGCAGGATGAAGAGGAGCCATTGATGAGCACCCTTTGGGTTCGTCAGTCAGCCAGTTACAAATCCACTGAATAGTAGCATTGTCTAGCCCACATTTTACCTTTACAAGAATATCATGGGGCACCTTGTCAAAGGCCTTGCTGAAATCAAGATAGGCTATATCCACAGCATTCCCTTCATCTACCAGGCTTGTAATTCTGTCAAAAAATGAGATCACGTTAGTCTGACATGACTTATTTTTCAGCAACCCATGCTGACTTTTAGTTATCACAGCGTTCCTTTCTAGGTGCTCACAGACAGTTTGCTGTACATGCTTCACAGATGCCTCCCTTTTCACTTAGTTAGATCACTTAATTTGTGCAATGCGTTATCTTGCTTGGAATCCACCGCTGATTTAAATAATGGAAGGTTCCTGACCTGGCAGTTAGATAAACAATGGCATTATTTGACGTTCCCTACCCTTGTGTTAAATAAACTCCTGGAAAGTGAGCATCTGCAGCAGAGAATCTAGTACATCTGTAGATGTATATGTCTTTGAATCCTGGAAAAGCAGGGTTCTAAAATGCATGGGGAGCCCACATGGAAACAAAAGGTTCCCCACCATGGGCAGTTGCCTTCCACTAGTTGGAAGGTGATAGGAGTGGCAACAGAGGCAAAGCCAGCACATTTGTCCATGCTATGCGGACACCACCACCCTGTGTGTATTTAACACTTCAAGTATCCTACCTTCCTGGGACTAATATCAGTAATGGAATGTGTTGTGGTATGGTGTTACTCACCTTGCTTCCCAACACTGGGTTTTCTGCTGGTTACTGAGAAAATGGGGGGTGAGGTGTTGGGGTGGTTAGTGCAGTGCAATGGCAAATCTAATCTTCCTCTCCTGTCACAGCATACCTCCCCATTCTGTTTCATCATTAGAAATCCAAAACAGGATGTCATCTGAGTTTTTCTTAACAGGCAGCTTTATGGAACTTTAAAACCAGTTCAGGTGACTTCTTCTTCTTCTTCTTCTTCTTCTTCTTCTTCTTCTTCTTCTTCTTCTTCTTCTTCAAACTGCATCTTATTTCACCATATGTTTCAGGTTAATTATTTTCCACTTGAATCTAATAGAATTAGTGGAAATGGCAAAGGAAGCAGCCAGTTAAATGACCTGCTCATGTTCACCGGTCAGATGCGAAATTAATCTTCCTCCTTGAAAGTAATGTGATTTGTTTTTCTTTAAGAAGGTGTAAGTCTACTCTTGAAACAGCCCACAGTCCTGACCTAATAATTATTCGCTGGATGCAGGAAAATACCAAGACATAAAAGTTGAATTTTATCATGAGAGGACCAGATAGCAATGCCTGAAGGTTCCCTGGGCCTGATGGTCCCCACCTCTGTCATATGGCAAAGTCCCCAAAGGAATTCTGGTAACATTTTTAAATGGCCTGCCAAGGTCTGGTTCAAGCAACGAAAGCAGAGAGAAATGGGGGGGGGCGGGTCAAGCCTTTGCTGTTTCATATAAATGTTTATATATAAACACACACAGAGCACTGCAACTTGGCTCCCTCTCTAGCATCGGACAGCAAAGAGAGAAAGAACATAGGACAATAGTCCCACTTCACAGAGCACAGTAACACAAACATCCTGTCTCCGTCACTTCCCATTCTGTGGAATCAAAACACACACAGTCATGTGGTAGACAACAATCCCATGACTGCAGACATGGGGAATGAATCTCCAACAGGACAGTTGCAAGGCCAGGGCTGTGTGGATCACTAGTTAGTGTGTAGCCTGCAGAGCCCCAACTGCACTGCCATCCTGCTTTGCCCCCACACCATCCTGGTAACCAGAAGTGTGAGAGTGAGACAAAATAGACAAGAACTGGGATACTTGATGGGAAAGTGCCTTTTCTTTGAGTAACCACAGGTATACAATAATGTGGGTGAGAAGAAAATGCACACATGGTTATAAAAAACATTGGCATGAAGGTTGGTGTGCACATTCAGAATACAAGTCTCAGCTCAGACCTTACACAAACAGTTTTTAAGTGCTGAGGAAAGATGTAAAATGCATAGATTGTGACATCTGCCTTGGAAACTGAGATGTTTCTTCAGAACTTGGCATGTATGATTATACCAAACTGATTATTATGCTCAGAGTCCCACTGCCCAGTAAATTGTATGCCCGTAACCTTGGCTTGTCATTTCAGCTATTTACAGCTTTATTTCCAAAGCATCCATGCATCTGGCCATACCTCTTTCTAAATAATATTACAGTTTCATTAGGAATCATTATATCAAGTGTTGGGTTAATCATCCAGTCTGCACTTTGACATGGCACAGAATTGCATTAAATGCAGGGGTCATGAACCTCTACAGGGAAGCACAAATGCCAAATATTTCCACAAGCAGTGTTAGATATTTCAATGTCCTTTGACACACACAACTGTAAAATCCATTTTATGTAATCATTTCTCTTTCAGGTTAGGGTTGAAAGAAGGTTAAGGATGCATTGTAAGTTATACTATCATTTCATGTGGCACTGGGCACCTTTTGGTACATAACTGGGGGGTAATTTTACTAAACACATCCGAGTTCAAGCAGCAACATATCGATGATGGAGCCTGGCATTTTTTTGCCCCAAGATACAGCATTTTATACATGCTTACATTGATTTGCATTTGCCATTTTACTACCTTTAAGAGCTTATCAAAAGCATTTTGAAAGTTTTAAGTACATAATGTCAACTCTAGAACATACGATGCTGCCTTAGACTTAAGCTGCATTCAGACAGCATTTTATTCTGTTTCCAAACCTGAATAATTTCCACATTTTATAGGATCTTCCACACAACATAAAATACGCTTTTGGAAAGCTAGCAGAATCTAGTGGATGTTTAGTGCTCAAATCTGGGTTCCTTGCTTTCTTAAAAACAAAATACCTTTGCAACCCCATTAATCTGGAAAAATCACAGGAGTTTTGTATTGTAATGTCATGTGACAAAGTTTTGGGTGGTATTCTGGCATACCTTTCTTCCCCACCATTTAAAATTTAATGCAACATGGTGGTGTGTTGATCAAAAAGCCAGAGTTCCAAAATGCAACAAGTAAAAGGAATATTAGAATCTGGGATAGAAGTGCCAACATTACTATGAAAAAAAAATGAACACAAGAGTTCCTACTTCTGAATGCATTCTGAGCCAGAGGATTGGCCCATCTAGCTCAGTAGCATCTAAGTTGACTGGCAATGGCAATCCAGGATTTCATACCAACCTCTTTCTCAGCCTTACTTGGAGATGCCAGGGATTTAACCTGGGGCATTCTGCATGCAAAGCAGGTGTGCTAAAGCCCCTTCCGCCCATAGAAATGAGGGGGGGTTGCAGGCATCACGGGCCCTTCACGTGCACAGGGGATGGCTCCATCCCCTGACACCATTGGCTGAGCCCTGGGTGCGGTGCCTGGCTGGCTGACCAACCGGTGCGGCTGACAGGTGTGGCTGGTTGCATTTAAACAAGCGCGTGGCCAGGGCTCAGCCTCTTGCTTCCTGCTCCCAGCTGACACATTTTCCCTGCCCACCCTCCCTTTAGGCAAGTGTTTCTTCCTGACCTTGCTATGGACCACGGCTGGGCGCCGTTGAGGGGCCTGGTAGGAATTTTCCCACTTGGCAAATTGGCTTTGGCCTAGTGGTTTTCGCCTACCTCGTAGCAATTCGTCACAACTTTGGTCTTGGCAGTTAGGCATGGATTATCTCGGGAAGGCTGAAGGTGGGGGGGGGGAGGTTGGGCCATCACCTCCCCCAAATGCTGAAGGGTACTTCGTTAAATGAATCCGGGGGGCATGTCCCTGTCCAAAGCCGTGGTAGGTGAGGGCCAAAGGCACACCCCATATTGGTGACCAGAGGGTGAGTCCCTAGCTGATGTGCAGCAGCAGGGCTCTCCCATCGGTTGTTAACCCTTCCCAGACTGCCAGCACAACGTACTGGAGTCGGATATAGTCGGTTAGTTCCAATGCCTAAGCCAATACCGCTCAACATCCGTAATGAATAAAGTTGTGGCCTTTTCATGCCTATTAACCTTATTTGTTGAGTCCTGTGTCTTTATTTCACCATGGGAGGGGTCGGGATATTAACATGCAAAACCCTATCCCTCGATCCATAAGCTCTCAAAGAACTCTAAACGGTTACTGAGGCAGGACATACGCTTGCAGAAGCCATGCTGGTTCAGGTTCAGAAAGGCTTGTTGTTCTATATGATTGTCTAGTTATAGTAATGCTTGTGACCAATTCTCCTAGACCATGTATTAAGCTAAATGGCCTGCAATTCCTCTAAATTCCTGATTTATAAGGGGTGTTACATTGGCCACTTTCCAAGACTCAGATATGTAGAGTAATCTTAGAGACAAGTTACATATTAGAAGATCAGCAATTTCACATTTGAGTTCAGAACTGTTGGGTGGATGCCACCTAGATCTGGGGATGTGTCGGTTTTAAATTTTCTGTAAGACCTAGAACTTCATCTTTTGTCACTCTTCTTTGCCTCAGCTCCTCAAAGTCTCATCCAGAGAAAGTTAGTTCAGGCACACCATCTCCCCCTCATGTTTCGCTCTGAAGATGGATGCAAAGTTTCTCCAACGATTCCATCAAAAATAATTTAATTGATAATTTTTTAATTGTTTCTACCTAAACCTTGATACTTCCATGGTCATGCCACGCAAAGTTCTTGATAGGGGCACTTCCCCACTTGTCTTTAAACTTTGTCAATCCATCCTAAGATATATGTATATATATTAAAATAGTTTCTCAATCAATTAGGGCTGCAGCCATAAACAGTCTGACTTCCTACTAAAGTTGCACCTTGGAAGTCAAATGGAATCCATTCCAGAAGTCCATTTGACTTCCAAAACATTTGAAAACCAAATCACAATTTATGACTGGCTGCAGGAAGGTCCTGCAGCCAATCAGAAGCCGTTGAAGCCCTGTCGGACGTTTGGGTTCCAAACAAATAATCACTTGAGGGTTTGCAGTGTTCAGGAGCCAAAATGTCCAAGTTCCAGGGCGTTTGGGATCCAAGGTACAACTGTACTGGAATTAATTGTATTCACTTTCAAGTTAAGATTATTATGATTTGATGCATGTGTGCAATGGAAATCTGGAACTCCAGCCTGTAGAAAAATGGCTGGGAAAAGAACTTTGAGGGGAAGAAAATTAAAATGTTGAAGGCTTATGCATTCCGGCACCAGCGCTTCTCTGCTACAAACTGCCCCTTCAGATTTTGCTTTCAGGCGAAGCAGCAGCAGCAGCAGCAGCAGCAGCAGCAGCAGCAGCTAGAGTATAGAAATGTAACTTGACCATGTGATGTGTTTGTTTCAGCCAAGTCATTTCAATGTCATACCAGGGAAGGTTCCATACATTTGCTAACATGCACGGCTTCCTATCCGTCAGCAAGACTGACAGGTGGGGGCCTGTATTGTGTATTTCAAGCTGAAAGACAAATATGACTCCTTCATAGCAATACTATTGTAATTCTAACCACAGTCATCACTAGTCAGCTGTAACATATAGATATTAAAGCAAATGGTGCCTGTAATCAAGCTCTCAGATTGGAGAAACACTGTTAGTTGTAGCAGCCATCTGAGCTCAAAAACGAAAACAAAATAAGCTCCTGAAATACTGCTCCTGTCAATGCTACCATATGTTTAAAAGAAGATATTAGAAGGAGCCATGCTCAGTAATCTTAAAAAGGAGAGAAAGCATCTAATGAAATCAAGGAAGCAGATGGTACAAACAAGTAAAAAAAAGTCTCATTATGAAGTGTGATCAGCACTGTTCCACTGTCCTATAACCAAGTCTAAACCCTACCAAAGTAATACACATAGCCTTTGGTGATTCAAAAATCAACAATTTTGAGAGAAAATGAAAGTGGTAGGAAATTATGGGTATTGGCAAAGGATATATTAAATTATATTTAATCCTCTACAGACCCACATGTTTGGGTTAGTAAACAAATGAAAAACAGCTGGTGCCCATTTTCAAAAACTCTGGATTTACACATGAAGAGCCCCAGTAGCAAAGTTTAAAGCCCATTGTTGGGCAGGTTTAGTGAAGCATAGGAATAGACTTTTAAAGCTTACTTTAATGTGTTCCAGCTACTTGAGGCAGTTAACCCACTTTACTCCTCCTTGCAGAGAAACACACCACACACTGAAGTAAGTTTAAAATACACTTTACTTACAGTCGTGCATTGTCCTTTGCAGCGGAGACAAAATGCAGGTAAATGTTCTTAGTTGAAAAAATACAGCAATATGTCTGAGGCAGAGAGGTCAACTGAGGCATGTCTGCCTCTGTCAAGTGCAGCAAGAGAGAAAGAGAAAGCAACAAGAATCAAGTCTTACTTCCCCCCCTCTCAGGAGAAAAGAGGATATAACATCACTGGGCATCACTAGCAAATTAGAACTCTGTGATCCTCAACCGCTTCATATACTAACTAGCATTGTTAGGTTTGACTGCAAATCTCCTGCAGGAAATTTGTCAACAATTGGCAGAAACTTCTTAGAATAACTAACTTTAGTTGAACTGGGAACATAACAATAAGAATAGTCAGTGCTTTTTTCTAAAAATAAATAAAAAATGTTTAGGGGTACTCTCATTTTCCTACTCATATTGAAATACTGCCTCTCAATGAGGCCAAACTTAGATTCACAAAATGTTTAGGGGTATACGTCCCCCTGTGTCCCCCCAGAAAAAAAAGCACTGAGAACAGCTAATTGCACAACAGAATAACCTGCAGTGGTTCTATAAAATGATTGAAAAGGACACAATTACCCAGCTTCTGTTCTCCAAGTCTCCCACTACACTCCCAAGAAAGATACCTGAAACTGCACCTCAGTGAAATATTTAAGTAAAAATATACCTGTAGAATTTGGAAAGTATATACAAGTCCCATCTTTAATTGCCCACATAAGAGTTTCCAGTGTTAATTAAAATGTTCTATGTCTTTCTCCCCTGCCCCAAAAGGGAACTCATATATATGTGACTGGACTCAGTTTATTACATGTTTTGATTGCTGACACACATTCTTAGAAGGAAGCAAATCAATAGGGCTTATTTTGTCCATAAATGTGCTTTGGCTGGAGATGAGAGAGAGAGAGACTTCAAAAACAGAGCTAGCTGTGAGAGGCAGTGTCTTAAATGCTCTGCAGCCATAGACTCAATTTTACATGCTCAGATTGCCCATGTGAACCATCATAGTCCTTGTTTCTTGTAGCTCATTCCCCATTTTGTCCCTGTTTACTTCTGAGGATGCCTGGTTATCTTTTTGTTACAATAAATTGCTAGAGTTGTACTTTCTCAGAGCTGAATTTCATTCCAGGATATTTAAAAGAACCCAGTTGTGTGTAAACAGAAATACAACCAACCAACCAATTGTGGGTCTCTTAGCTGCATTTTGCACATATGTGTGTGAATGAAATCTAAAACACCATGCATAGCCATAGCTGCCAGGAAACATTATTGAAAGGTGTGTGTAGTAACTTGTTTATATGGTTGTCACCTATTGGCCAAAGGGCAAATGTGTAATGTTGAGAAATTGAGTATGATTGAGGCCTGGGCTCAAGGGAGTGGTTCAAAGATGGATGTCAGACTAAAAGAAAAAAAGAAAAGTATAACAGAAACCAATAAATAAAACCATTCATCTTGCTGGAGCAGCCTACACATATTATAGGATAGGAATGGTGTGAGCCTTCAGATGCTGCTGGACCACAATTCACATAATCCTTAATCACTGAGCAAGCTGGCTAGGGCTGATAGAAGCTGAAATCCAACAATACTTGGAGGACTACAGCTTCCCAACTGCTGAGTTTAATATTCCCATGAAAAACAGTTTCCTCCAAACACATCAGGAACCTTAGGCATCATGCAGTTGTCTTTATTTGCTTGTTTGTTACAAGCATGTACCTACATGGTATACATTTTAATTCTCAAGGTATAAATGTTACTAGCTGTGACTTGCACTGCAAAATATTCTAGGACAATAGCCTGTCATCCACATGTACTGCAACTTTGGATTCCAAATGTTAAAATGGAGTAGAAAATATTTTTAAAACAACAACAAAAACCCTATATTACGGAAGCAAATGTGAGGGCAAAGTCTACAATATTCTCAGTGGCAGTTGTACAGACCTGTGCACTCCAAAAGAATAAGAAATTATTTTTTAAAAAAAAACTATAGATGATGGTGATGGTGATGATGATGGTGATGATAATTTACACCATTGAACTAAGTGCCACAAAAATGAAGACCTCCTCTGCCAAGCTGATCAGACAGATGTGTGTGTGTGTGTTTTTTTTAGAAAGACACTTAATGGATTTCAGTACAGACACTCACAAAATTACAACACAATATTGAATGTCCAGAACTAAGAATTTTCAGTCCAAATTGTGCATTTTACTAATGTGTCTGGCATGATTTTCAGTTATTATGCCCTCTAAAAATGCAGGCACGGGGTTGGGATAATACAGTAGGTGAACAAGAGATTAGAGTTTACCCAGCAATCATAAGGAAAAAAAATCCAATTTACTTCGGCTTCATATTTTGGGGACCTCTTGTATTCATAGTATAAAATCATTTTGATACACTCAACACTTAATTTGAGTCAAGTAGAATCAAGATACCGGAGTTGAATAAACTAAATGATTTTTAATAATAATAATAATAATAATAATAATAATAATAATGTTATACTCTTCTGTTAATACTGCTATTTTGTACTCTTCTATAAATGCATTCTCAAATGGCTCTGGAATTGTTTTAAATCTTCCCAACATGCAAAGGAGAATGCTTAAGTTTTGAACTACAAAACTGCAGAAATGAAAATCCACGTGTGCTCATTGAAACCAGCTTTGTTTGAACAAGGAATCTCATTTCATGCCCCCAGAACTCATTATAAAAAACACAACTCCCATTCCACTCCAGATTTATTTGTATTGAATCTTCTGCAGAAATATGGACTGACCCATAGGAGTACAATTGTCAGGGTAACAATGAAGGCATTCTCAACCATGCTATAGATCCTGTAGAGAGGTGCAGCTGTACTAGCACTTCAACCAATATGGGCTAGAAGAAAAGTGCCTTTGTAATTAGTATCCATGCACTCTATGAAGGTCTCATTTTACTATGTTTAGCAAGCTTCTTTTCTGGACTATGGCTATGTGGCTTCATGTATTTCATAGCAAGCATGCTGTGCCACAGCTTCACCTTGTGTATTCACCCATGCAAAGCCTTTTTGGACTATGGCCTTTAATGCTTACCTATTCAGAGTAATTCTCATGTAAGAGAATCTCTGTAGCCATATCCATTGGGAGTGTGGTTACATCCATGCATCTCTGCACATCCCTGAAGTACTGTATGTTCTGGCGTATAAGACTACTTTTTAATCCAGGAAAATCTTCTCAAAAGTTGGGGGTCGTCTTATATGCCAGGTGGAGAATCTGCGGTTGAGTATATCTCAAACTCTATATTTTAACTGGAAAAGTTGGGGTCGTCTTATACGCCAGAAAATACGGTAATAAGGAGTTGCCACTTAATCTCTGCTATTCTGCACCTTTTCCAAGGAGATCAGAGAGATGTGCTGCTCACTACTGTAAAATGTATATGTAATTCACTAGAGTCATATCCAAATTATAGCTTAAAAACACATTGAACACACATTTGAAGCATACAGCTTTCCCCAATGAATGATGGGAACTGTAGTTTATCCTTCACAGAGCTACAATTCTCAGCACCCTTAACAAGCTACAGTTCCCAGGATTCTTTGAGGGTACGATGTGGGTGTGACCTAGGTCCTTTGTCACTTTCAACACAATGCTGTGCATATCCACTCAGAAGTAAGTTCCACTAAGTTCAATGGGGCTTACCTCCAGGTAAACAGGTATAAGATTGCAAAAAGCACCATTGCATTCAGTGGGATTTACTTCTGAGTAAACATGTGTAGGATTGCACTGATAGGCATGAAATATTTATCCAGTTATTTAAATATACCTACATTTGGTTGCTTGTGTGTGTGTGTGTGTGTGTGTGTGTGTGTGTGTGTATAGTATGTCATAACAAGTTCAGAGTTATTCAAGATTGGTAGTATATCGATACTATGTGGGGGTGGGGTGGGGGTTTCAAAAGAACAAAATATTTGTGAAGAAAGTTGTATTCAGTAGTTAGGCAATTTGTGTCAAACATAAAGGTAAAGGGTAAAGGGACCCCTGACCATTAGGTCCAGTCATGGACGACTCTGGGGTTGTGGCGCTCATCTTGCTTTACTGGCCGAAGGAGCTGGCGTACAGCTTCCGGGTCATGTGGCCAGCATGACTAGGCCACTTCTGGCAAACCAGAGCAGTGCATGGAAACGCCGTTTACCTTCCCACTGGAGTGGTACCAATTTATCTACTTGCACTTTGACATGCTTTCAAACTGCTAGGTTGGCAGGAACAGGGACCGAACAACCTAGCAGCAAACTCTGTCATGGGGATTTGAACTGCCAACCTTCTGATCGGCAAGCCCTAGGCTCAGTGGTTTAGACCACAGCGCCACCCGTGTCCTGACAATATTGAAACAGATAAAAAATATGTATATTTAGACAGTATAGCTAAGTTGGTGAATAAGATGGAAATAACATAGTTGTGAGCAAACAGCAAGTAGCCATAACAGAATAAAAAGATGCATATTGTAATCCCCAGGATTTAGAATGTAAATTCATTATCTCATTTTCTGCATAAATATGTATTTTACATTGTAACATATTTTTCATCTGTGTGATAATGCAATGTAACTCTTCTGAACACCCAGGTAAACTCTGGCTGTGGCTGAATATTAAATCTGATTTGGAACTAAGTCCATCAGGTTAACACATTGCTTATACTAAGAATATACATAATATAAACATACATATAATTTAAATTGCAATTTCATGCAAAATGAGTTATTTTGCATAAATATCTGTCCCTTGTAAGCCTTGCAGGAAAAATGATAAAGAAGCCTTGACCGTAACACACTGTGGTCAGCAGCTGGCAAATGAATAACTGAATAACAATGTGTATGTGTGTGTGTTTTTTTTTAAAAAAAGTCATGAATATAAATCTATATAACAGTATCACTTCTCATGTTTATCTAGAGTAAAAATTAATATATGTAAAGTATTGCTATATTTACTCTGGCTACAAATGCACACTGAATGCACTATCCCCCGCAATCTTAAATGAATAGAGCTTATAAAAAAATCATTGTGCTTTCATATTACTTCCTAGTAATCCAGGAAAACGCATTCATATGTACGAAACAGAGGAATTGACAGAATCTCTGCCCATTGGGAAAAGTAATAGTCTAAGAGTTTGTGAAAGGTTTGCCTACCAAATAAAATACATATTATTCAACTAGTGCTGTGCCAAAAATTTATCCTGAATTTTCCTCTGATCCATTCTTCATCAATTAATGAGAAAATAAATTGAGTTCAAACATTATCAAAAGAGAGAGAAAAGTCTGATGTAGGTGGTTTAGCTGCATTTACCTAATTTGAGGAGCCGAATGAGGCCTTTTCAGATCTGGGGAAATGTTTAATGGATTGAAACAAGAATGCTCAATGCCACACCCACAAAAATTCTAGAGCAATTCTAAAGTATCTTAAGAATAAGGCAGAAAAATAGAAAGGTCTTTTGCAGAGGAAGAAAACTTTAAGAAAACAGAGGGCAGTATCAGTGATGTAAGGAGGAGGTAGCAGACTCACCCCAGCTTGCATATTCTGCTTATCTGTGTAACACGTGAATAGGGCTTATTAATTCAGTTTAACAGATTCCAGACTTATTAAAGTATGCTTCAGGACAGTACATCTCTAATTTATAAGTAAACACTTTCTTGCATGTAAAACATACTTAGAACCAAGGCCGATGCTGTATTATAATTAAATATAATTTTTATTCTGAGTATTTGCGTCAGTGGTGGGTAACGGATGGGAAAAAGAAATTCTCAGATATAGGACAAGAATTGCTGAAAGAAAAATGGACATTACGTTTGTATGCTACAACAGCGGCAAGAATTTTAATAGCACAAAACTGGAAGACGGAGAAATACCATCAAAAGAACAATGGCAAGAAAAGTTGATGAACTATGCACAGTTAGAAAAGTTAACGGACAAACTGCGTGAAAAGGACAATAGTGATTTTGAAAAGGAATGGGAACCCTTCACAATATATTTGCAGAAACAAAAACAAACAAAAACAAAAACAATACACGGACTCGTTGGCAGGATTTAAATAAACATTTGCAATTTTATTTATAGAGAACAAGAAGTATAACAATATGATAACAGAGTATTATATACAGACAGCAGAATGTAACATTTGATGTAATAAAGCAGAAATGGAAGGAGGGAATGAGGGAAGTCAACAGGGAGGGGGGAATTGGAAAATGAATGTTTTGTAAAGATATTGGATATTTGTTACGAGAAAAGAAAATCAATATTTTTAAAGGAAATTATCAGTTAAATTATTGGACAATTAGATTAATATAATTGATTGTCTAACCGCCTGGTTAATTATCTGTATAAACATATTGGACTTTTAGAGAACATATAAATAGATGTCTGTGGTGGCCAGTGAGGTGGTGCATGTGGGGTATCAGTTGACTATCATGCTGAGGAACAACGAAGGATCAAGAGTGCCATTTTTTTGCAGCATACCCACTTTGTCTGTTAAACAGTAGCAGAACATGGAATTCCGTGGAGCTGTGGAACTACTATTTCCTACACTGGTGTCACTGCTACTCACTGGCCAGAAAGACGGGTATGAAGACAAGGTCTGGACCACAGAGATGTAGTGGTGCCATCAGTAATCCAGTGCACCCTCACAGGGGTGTAGCAAGGGGGGGCGAGGGGGCCGGCTGTCCCGGGTTCCATAATGGAGGGGGTGACAAATTATCAAGAAACATTTTTTTTTAAATGCCTGCCCCGAAGGTCTTATCTTACTATACTAGGGATTATATAGCTATATATGAAATTTCATGCATATCGGTTAGTATCTTGACCCTCCTCCACCAAAATAGCTGTTCACTTGGCTGTTTTCCTATGTCATGAAGGCTGAAATTTCAGTTCAGAGAACACTTACTGTTCCCAACCCTAACCCTGTGGAAAGCCATCTAATTAAACTTTAATTTGATTTTGAGATGTTTTTAGGAGGTAATTTAATTATTGTTTGATTTTATACCAATGTTATGTATCTGATGTTAGCCACCCTGAGCCCGACTTTGGCCGGGGATGGTGGGATATAAATAAAAGGTTTTTTTATTATTACTTGTTATTCTTCCTTTATAAGAAAATATGAAATAACGCAAAACCATTTTTGTGGGGGGGATCAATGGGGGGGTTGGCAAGAAATTTTCCTCACCGGGTACCACCTGACCTTCCCATGCCTCACGGGGGGGGGTGACAAAAAATTTTTTGCCCCCAGGTACCAATTTACCTTGCTACGCCCCTGCACCCTCATGACCTTGACCTTGCCGACCTCCTTCCTAGCTCAGCCCCAACCAGGTAAGCAACAGCACTGTTGGTGTTGGGATGGCACTCCAAGGATGTCCACAGCCACATGTACCATTAAGGCCCTCAAAGCTGCAAGAGGATCTCGCTGCCAAGTAGTTGGGGGTTACCTTTAACTTTGATGGTGCTTTGTGGTGGGTATGGAACAGATTCTAGACACCAGCTTTCCCAAAACATTTGATAGGATGGTACTCAGAGCTGAGTAAACTGGCGGGAAGTTCCTTTCCTACTTGAAGCAACATACATGTCTGAATTCGAGTCTATGGCAGTTATCACAAGGCTGGTACCCAACTGATAAAACTTTTGGATGCCTCTGCACAGAAATATATTGCAAGAAACTGGAAAAATCAATGTCAGCAAGAGAGTATTTTTGCCTTAGGGCTGGCCTTCTCTGTATTCAGCTCATATGTATGCACAAAAAATCTTGCCTAAGCAAGAATGCTATTTTTAATTCTTGTAAAGACCTTCAGTGCCCTTATAAATAATCCAATTTTAAATAACCTAGTAGACTGTAACAAAGCAATGTAGTGATTCATAGCCCAAGAATGTTTATGGGAATATGTTTATCATGGCATTAAAGATTGTTATGAATGAAAAGATAAGATGCTTTAAAATGGTATACATTGGCGAGAACAAAATCAAAGGAGGAACTGCAGTCACAGAACTTGGAGAATCATGAATGTCGGTAAAACAAGAGTCCAGAGGTTTAAGGGTTTGCAGCAGAAATCCTGCATAGGTACTCAGAATTAAGTTGCATTGATTTCAGCGTGGCTTATGCCCAAGTATTGCAAATTTATTCTTCGGTTTGGTCCTGTTGCATTATAGAGGAATAACAGGGTCATTCTTACAGAAACAACATTGCTTATGTTTTTTCTGTATCACTGTTGGGCAAATTCCAGCCTAGTTAGACCCAGAAGGTCTCTCCATTTGGCCCGTGATTTCATTTTAGCCAAGCAACACCCTCCTGTCCAACACATGATGTCATATATGATTTCAGGTGTGTGGCAGGTATAGGTGGGGCTGGATGAAAGGGAATTTTCAGCTGATTGTCAGTGCTTGCAAACCCCTTTGTACACCACTTCATAAGTGCCAACAATCAGCTGATTGTTGGGTAGTGCTGTGCATTTTTCCTTTTGCCCCAAATGTGGGCAAAAATGCCATTGCGACATCTAGTGCTTGGCAAGCAGACAGGCCCACATTACCAGAGAAATTTGGGCAATGAGGTTGTGTGGTGTCCCCCACCCTTGATGGCCAAGAATCCAGAGAAGTCTCCACATGAGGTGGTAAATGTAGAAATACTTCTCCGACTCAGATGGGGCAAGTCTGGACGAAGTCATGTGCCATGATGCAGGGCCAAAAAATAACTTTGCAGCTCCACATTTCTTGTTTTCCATCTAATTCATGAAGAGGATCATCTGAATGGATCAACTTTGTGTGAATTTCCTCCATCCCTTACAAGGTAATGGTGTCTCCTCTGAAGGGATCAAAAATCCAGCTCTGCCTGCTTTCCTAGGCATATATGGCAGAGTTCTTAGGCCATTGATAACAGTAATAACTTAATGAAATGTTGGCTGAAGCGTTGCTCTTTTGCAACTGAAAAATCTTCAAATAACGTTGTGGTTGTTGTTATGTTTTTTTGTTTAAAAAAGAATATTCATTAAATGCTACAAATTGTTAAAAAACATAAAAAGTATTGTTATATTCTCTTAATATTCCAAACACACCCACCAGTCTTCTGAAGTTGAAATTAATTGTACACTACTCCAATGTGAATCTCATTTGAATTGCTAACTACATTATAATTGAACTCCATTCTAGCTGAATTGCTAATATGAACCAAATCTGTTTACTTGAAATATGAATATTCCAAAGATTTGCCGGTCAAGTAATGCTTGCAGCTTACTTTTATTAATAAATACCTGTACACAACCCTGGCACTTAAGCAGGCAATGGTTTCATTTTACCATTGTGTTAATTAGTTAAATGAATAATTTATCTCCATTGGGAATGAGGGATGAAACAAATGATGGGAGTAGTTTTGCATTGACATTACATGCCCTAATTTGAATCCATAAACAGAGGCCTGGCTAAGAGACTTCTTAGGTGGGAGCAATCATTGATTCACCTGGCAATTTAGGAAGTGTACAGGCATGCTTTGAATACTTAAAATGGTAGTTGGAGAAAGCTGCCTAATTATTTCAACAGCAACTTTCGCCATTGTATCTCTCCCATTCATTCATCCAGATTAGCACAATCAATTATTTTTTCAGCCAAATAAAATATATTCTAAATGAATTTTACATCAGTTTGGTTGGCATTTTAAAATCAAAACCTTGTTTTTGGTTATTTTCTTTACTTTTAAAAAAAATGTAACTTGCAAAATTACAGCTGCAAGCTTTTATTCATATATTTTGGGGCTGTCCAAAAATACAGCCCTTCTGGAATATAATTCACTGAACAATTAACAATATGGCAGGATATCCACTATCACAGGACCCTAAAACCCTGCTTTGGGGATATCTAAAGGGCCAAGTATAAATACTTTTATGAATGAATGAATGAATGAATGAATAAATAAATAAATAAATAAATAAATAAATAAAGTGGACTTGGAAATGCATTGAATTTGTTGGCTAAAATCTGGATAGTAGCAAAGAACTGTAAGAAAAGCAATCCTCCATCTGCCATAGACTGATTTGGCAGAATATGGTGAACTATAATCATGATTAAAATTTTGTGAGTTTCCATTTTGATGGAATATGATTCTTCTCACTCAGCTCCAGGGTGCTGTTGGTTCAATTGTGACCAAATACACACACACACACACACACACGCACACACACACACACACACCGTTTTTTCCATGTATAAGACTACCCTCATTTTTTTGAACCCAAAATTAAGAAAACAAAACCCTAAAATAGAAGTGAAAATCTGGATGATCTGCAGTGGCAAGTTTATCTTTTTTGGGTCAATTTCCTTCAAAGTTTCCAGCATGAGGTGCATGCAGTGCTCCGTGGTGCAGAAGCAAAGGCAGCAACTGGGGCACCACACGCTCCCCCTCGGTGGCAGCTGCTGCTGCTGCTGCAGGGAAGCGAGGGGAAGGAGGCTCCCAAGTAGGATACTGATGAAGAGCTGGGGGAAGGCAGCGCCCACTCTGCGCCGGGCCATGCCGTCGAGCAAACTGAGCTGAGGAGGGTGGTGAGCAGGCTGGGGGCAGGGTGGGAGTTTGAGAGGGGAAGAGGGAAAGAAGGGCAAGGAGAGGTAGCTGATGCTGCTCTCAACAGGGGTGGTGGCAGCTGCTCTTGCTCTGGTGGTCTTGTCAACAGGAGATTCAGGAGGCGAGCCAGTCGCCTTCATGCAGCCCGGAGGGGGAGGAGAAAGGGGGGCGGCAGCCTCAGCCCGCCCAAGCCAAAATCCTGGACATATGCTTAAATGTTTTTTTAAAACCCCAGATGTCTGTGTTCCGTGTACAATATGACCCCCAATTTTTTACTATTTTTTTTAAGCAAAAAAACCTCGTCTTATACACGGATAAATACAGTACTTCCAGAGTCAACGCTAAATACATTACTTCTGGTAAATACCTGGTAAGCCACCATAGCTGCCAGATGTGAAACATATTGGCATTATTTTCAGCTCTCCTTCCCCACTATGATTCCTAACACCATTGAATAAGTGCCGTTAATAGTATTATCAATGTACGAATACGAAACGTGGTGTAGCTCCAGCATCAGAATACTTCAGCTTCATTCTACTTGCCCTGTCTGCCAGTGAAATCATCAGATCATAGACCTGGCCTTATAATGTTGGTTTTTGGTATAAAGTAGAATTAGAGACTTGGTGGGGTGGGTGGGAGGAACACTCATGTAGAATCACAGTGCAATTCTATGCATGTGCCCGAAGAAATGAAACCTATGGAGTTCAATGACTCTTACTTGCAAGTAAGTGTGTATAGGATTGCAGCCTTAGTCAGTCACGAGAAACTTGACTCTTGCTAAGGAAATGGTAGTGCTCTACTCAAAAGAAAGATGTCGGCATTTTTCTTGAGTGTTAATTTCCTCTGTGGATTCATCTGCTTCATTCAGTCACTGTAAAGTCTGTGTGAAATTTGCCTGAAGAGGAAAAGTACAAGAAGAGTAGGATGTGGAGGACAATCTAGTGATTACATACGATTTCAATTTATTTGTCACCAGAAGTACTATAATATTTTGCTAATAATGTTGAGATATATCATTGCCATTTCACAACAAATTAAAGCGGGGGGAGGGGACCACTCCATATGGCATTGTATAGTTTGCCGTTTCAAATATTATCACCTGTGGTTTAGGCTCCCAACAGCTTTCTGAAACACAATGAATTCTAATTAGCTTTCTGACTTGTGCCAAAGATCTTAATATGTTCCATGTTTCTGGGAGGTATTAAACTCGCTCATTTATCCTCAATTAGGGGAAATGTCATTTGGCGGATTATGAAATGAATGTAATCTGATGCAGATCAGAATTTAATAATCCCTTCTCACCATTAAGGATGTCTGTTGGTGGCTAGAAATTGCCAGCAAAGTTTCTCTGCAAGCCAGGCACTTCTGATTAAGAAAGGAGACTTCAGCTCATAATGGGAAATCAACATATGGGTCGGCAGGTTAATATTCTGCTCCAAACCTGACACATTTTGCCACTGTGATACTGTTACTCCAAAATCCAATAAACTCTTAAATTAGAATGACATGATAAATACAGCATTTGTATATTGAAGTTTCATCTGGACTGCCTTCAATATGAAAGCAATATCCTTCCATTGCACCTATTGCTATTGATCAAAGGGAACATTTTTAAACTAGAAATTATGAGATTATACGAGGGTGAAGGGAAATGATGGCGATCCATCCTTGGAAACTCATTTCTGTAAATGATTCAGCTGTTGCTCATGGAAGCCCATTGCCTGAAGAAATTCAAGTTGTTTCCAGAAAGTGGCAAATGAAGTCTCCTAATCTGTCCAGGGATGGCATAGAGCAGGCACATCCAACAGGTAGATTGTGATCTACCAGTAGATCACTGAACATCTGTGGTAGATCACTGGTAGATCACTGGCTCCCCCCAAAGAAGCTCAACAATTGTGGTCCCCCTAAAAATGCTCAGCATTTTTGCCCTATATCCCAAAAGCGGGGCTTTCCTCAACAACACTGACATGAACCCCCAAAACAGGGCTTTCCTTCCTAAAAGAAGCTCAACAACTTTGACCTGAACCCCCCCAAAAGGGGTAGATCACTGCCAGTTTTTAACTCTGTGAGTAGATGACAGTCTCTTGGGACTTGACCTCCCCTGGCATAGAGAGACTCCATCACCCACTTGACCTCCAGTTGGTTATGTCACTGCTGTTTACCAGGAGCTAGAGGGTGAGGCAGCAGGGAAGGAGTGCCAGACTAGCACCGTTGCTGTGTTTGCACCACACCAACCTCCTTCTGCCTTCCCCTACTCTCTACCTCTTGGTAAGCAGCAGCAAAATAACCGATTGGAAGTTAGATGTGTGTGGCTGCTCCACCAGTGCTGTGCATTACTGAGTCAGTGCTTTAGAAGGTGATTAATAAGTAAATTGCAATATAATCAATTAAGTATACACAAATCCATGTTTTTGTACTGGGGAAAAATATCACTGCTGTCAGAACAACATTTAGCCAAAAGATTTTTTTAGAGTTGCAGAAAAGGGAAGGCTAGGTAAAAACTTGTAGAGGTCTGATGCAGAGTTATTCAATCTCCCCAACGATGATATTGTCAGATGCTTCTGGTCACAAGATATGAAATCCTGTGTTTAGCAAAGATGCAAAAAAGGAAGACCTTTAATATATATAAAAATGGCAAATCTGCTATTTGGTACAATCAAATTAAAACAGACCACAAAAGGACTATGTACCTGCGAGAATTAACTCCCCCCCCCCCCCCCCCCGTTAGACATGCTTTCACCTAGCTCTGAATCCAAATGATGCCTACTGAATACCTGGCTGGGAGATATAGTAACAAATGATTGGCTGTGCTGCTGGGGCTCATGGGAGTATTTGTTGCGTATAAAGCCATGTAAAGGACAATCCCAGGTTAGCAATCCAATGGTGAAAAGGGTTGTTGGCCTCTTGCAGAAATTGACCTATTTGGTATACTATGAAGTGGTGCTCTGTCTGAGGATCTTCTGGGCTTTGGGAGGTGGTAGATAAACAGTATAGGCTTACCACTGGGACTCTTTATCCCAGATCCTGAAGTCTTGGAGTGTTTCTTGTTCCCTTATAGTTTCCTCTAGGAGTGAGGACAACACACTTCTCTTCTTCCTTTAGCCCCAATCTGTTGCTGCTATCTCAGTAAATAGCGCCCCTCTGGGTGTGTTTACAGCTTCAATGTTTCAAGAGGTTTTACAATACTGGGTCAGAACATCCAACTTACTTTTGAAATGCAACATTTGTAAATGGGGAATGGTTATGGGTAAATATGGAACCTGGTGATTTATGGATGCAAGGAAACAGTATATATCTTTGTGAATAATGTGTTGGCTTCTAAACTCTGTTTCTGTTGACAATTGCTTCTTTTTGTTGATGTCCAGCATAAGGCAAGCTTGAAGGACATTTCCCCAACCTTAAACAGGAAATAACATGAGCTCACTATCCACCAGTAAAGATAATAAGTATAGTTTTAAACAGGCTTTTGTTATTCGGAAGTATCTTAATCTTGTTCTCTGAAGAATTGGATTGATGTAGAATAATAATGTATACTTGCAATTTCCATATAACCAAATTTTTGGGACATTAATGTAAAACCATGCTTAATAAGAAAAGAAAACCCAGGCAGATATTTTTTAATAAGGTTTTGAACTTTGCCTCTAGAGAGCTGACTTATGAAAGTTTGGAGATTTTATATTTAATTTCTAATACAACAAAGTTTAGAATTACATTTTCAATTTAGTTCAACCATAGAAGATGGTCTTGAATAATGATAATCTAAAATTGTCTCAACTTATGATGATTGGAATTCTAGCGCTTGCCATGTTATTGCAGAATGCCAGGAGAAATAACGCACAGAAGTCTTAAAAAGGAATAGTGCTGGAGCTAAAAGTTAATTATTGAAATGTTATTGAAAACATGACTTTCATTAAATTTGTTATTACTTTAAATTAGTCAAAGATGAAATAATATTATCAAGGGCTGATAATTTCCCCCCTGTTTTTAAATAATATATTAAGAAGGATGATTGCTTATTCTTAAAACATGGATTGTTTCATACATTGGGGATGTTGGGCAATAATAAAATATAAACTAGTACAGAGATAAAGTCTAACATGTTAAAGGCCCATTCAATTCAATGGGAGAATTAACTGCATGTCCCCATGCATAGTTGTTCATGGATGTTGAGAAATGAAAGCATTTTTGTTCATAGACTGCAATGTATCCCCTGTCATTGAGCAGATAATTATTAGGACAACTGTATTATGTTTGAAGGCTTGCTTCCTTACCTGTGTGTATCTGTTATGGGGTGGAAATAGATGTCTCATATATATATATATATATATATATATATATATATATATATATATATATATGGAATTCTTGCATGGGTCCTCCCATGAAAAGTAAAAGCAGGTGCATTGTGGCGCCAGTTTGGTGTAGTGGTTAAGAGCAGCAGACTCGTAATCTGGGGAACCGGGTTCGTGTCTCCACTCCTCCACATGCAGCTGCTGGGTGACCTTGGGCTAGTCACACTTCTCTGAAGTCTCTCAGCCCCACTCACCTCACAGAATGTTTGTTGTGGGGGAGGAAGGGAAAGGAGAATGTTAGCCGCTTTGAGACTCCTTCAGGTAGTGAAAAGCGGGATATCCAATCCAACCCAATCCAATCCAATGAGATCCAGGACTAGCCAGGATGTGTGAGAAATGGATGAGGATTTCACTGATCCTTGTGTTGATTCATTCCAATGCACATGGGGCGGAACTTCTCAGGGTAACGACTAATTAGTGTAGGGAATTAAACATATGAATCCCCATGGACTCACATTTGTGGATGAACAGCAAAAGAAATCAGCTGGGTGCCAGAATTCAAAACATAGGGCTTTGCACACTCTCCTGCAGGGAGAGAGCCCCAGTTTCAGAGATAACTCACAAAAGTTAAGCATCAGCATAGCATTAGGAATATAGATTGTTAAACCATTTTAGTGTAAAAGCTCAAAATCTGGTGGACCATGGGAAATGTAGTTGTCCCAAGGCATCCTCCACAGTCCTCAGGAGAACCTTAAATCAGTGAACTGGGACTGGCCAACATTCAATTTTTATGCACATACAATAGGTTTAGTGAGGGCATAATATTAGAACTAGCCCTCGGAACATTCTATATCTTTAAAAATTCAAATGAACTCTAATTGTTTCAAGCATTTTGCTAATATTCTTTAGTTGTTTACAAACACAGAACAGACAGAAAGAACTAGAACAGATGCTATAATGTGCGGGAATCCCAGAGTTATTTGACACATATTCAAATCCTGTGCATTTTTGAAGACTCACTTGGAAAGATTTACAAACTCCCTGCCGTTTGCCTGTTAGACTCAGCATGAACTGCAACACTGAAGGCTGCCAATACTGCATGTTTACATTTGGAAATGGACCTATTTCACTGGAGGATGAATGTGATAATTGGGCGGGCGTGGGCATATTGCTGGCCTCCAGTAAATTTCCTTGATTATTGCAAAGCAGCAAGGTGAAACAGAATGTCACACATCTTCTTCACAATATATGCAGTGTTTGGTTAGGTACTTGAAAGCTGACAGACACAACCTTCTGCCACCAGGTGCCCCATCAAACCCATATTTATGCATTTTTGTGAATGCTCTTTTTCTTGTCTTGTTTTTTCCATTATTTTATCTAGCATCTTTGAATTGTGCATATTTCTGTTCGCTGTTTTGGGTCAGTGAAAGTGAGTGAAATGTAGTATAGTAACATAACATGCTTGGGAGAAAGTGAATACTTGGATCCCTTCAAGTCAAGCCATGGAACTAAAACTACCTTGGTCACCCCAGTTGATGACATTTGTTAGGCTAGAGATGCGGGAATGTGACTCTGTTAGTTCTCCTCGATCTCTTGGCAACTTTTGATACATTTGACCACTTTCTGTAATGTCTCAAGGAAGTGCAGGTTCTGTTCCTACCTCCGTAACTGTTTCTAAAAAGATGGTTATAAAAGGCCACTTTCTGTCACCATGGAAACTGCCCTGTGGTGTTTTTGTTCCATTCAAATCAGCAGAGGCAGTTGAGGTGTTAGACCAGTGCTTGCAGGTGGCAATGGGCTGGATGTGGGCCAATAAGTCAACGCTGAATCTTTAAAAGGCAGAGTTTTTAATGTTGGTACCAAAGCAGCTGATATAGTCAGGAAAAGCCTTTCCTAGAGAGTACACACAGGCACACACAGTCATTGTGAGCTATCATGGTTTACTTTCAGAATCTCCAAATATAGTGTCATTTTGATTTCTTCTGGCACCTGGGATTCTGTTTTCCCAGTTACAGGCAGTCAGAAGTGCGTGCAGGAGCCAGGCCCCGTGACCAGCAGGGCCTCTCAGGACTGGGGCCTTCATAAGTTTGTTCTGGAGAGGCAAGGCGTGGCCACACAGATGAGGCTGCTTGGTAACTCACTGCACCTGGTGGCAAGAGCCAGGAAGGGATATAAGGTCAGCATTTCCGTTCAGCTCTTTGCCACAGCAACACACTTCCTGCCTTGCTGCATTTGGCTTCTTGACTCTTGGCTCCAGACCCTTGGAC
Organism: Lacerta agilis; assembly: GCF_009819535.1. NCBI lineage: Eukaryota > Metazoa > Chordata > Lepidosauria > Squamata > Lacertidae > Lacerta > Lacerta agilis. The sequence goes on along the minus strand of NC_046318.1, from coordinate 58,888,654 downwards.
CCTTGGCTTCTTGACTCCTGGCTCTCTGACCCTCGGCTTCCTGACTCCTGGCTTCTGGATTCCTGTTCCTGCTCCCACCTCACCATCTTGCCCCCGGTCCTGACTCCTCTGCTGGGACTTCATTCACCCATAGACCAGACCGTGACAGTGGCACCCTGTTGTGCCTTTGCATCTGACTCTAGTTTTTCCCAAAGAATGGAGAGTTAATTGGATTGCACCATTTGAACTTTTCTGATGTCCGAAACAAGATGGAAGTGGAAATAGATATGGAAAACTTCGTTTTAGTCCCTTCAACAAACAATCTGCCTAGATTGGAAGGAACACTGAAGTCAAAATTAAATACATTTTTAATATAAATTGATCAAGGGAAAGCTTGTGGGGGTTTTGTGATTCCTTTAAAAAAAAAACAAGTGAGGAAATAACAGGTCAGTCCTGAAGTTCATTTTCATCTGGGAAATAGAAAAGGCATAAGAGTTTATAGTCCCACAGAACCCCATCAAAGCTGGCTTTCCAATGACTAATAGATTTGGGGTAACCAATGTAGTGTCCTCCAGAGGTTGAACTGCACCTTCCACCATCCCTGACCATTGGCATTACTGGCTGGGACTGATGAGACTTAGAGACCATCTGAAGTTTGCCACGTTGGTTACCCCTCTATTAAACCCATTATACCAAACCAGTCAAGTTGTAAAGAATTCAGAGACCTGCATTGTTTGAAGGTTATTTTACAGCATTGTGCACTATAATTAGAGCCTAGGAGAAGGAGAACCTGTCCTGTTCAGAGATTGACTACAAGAGCATAAAGGTAAAGGAACCACTGACTGTTAAGTCCAGTTGTGGATGACTCTGGGGTTGCGGCACTCATCTCGCTTTACTGCCTGAGGGAGCCAGCGTACAGCTTCCAGGTCATGTGGCCAGCATGACTAAGCTGCTTCTGGTGCTTCCGTAGCAGTACCTATTTATCTACTTGCACTTCATGCTATCGAACTGCTAGGTGGGCAGGAGCAGGGACCGAGCAACTGGAGCTAACCCCATCACAGGGATTTGAACTGCCAACCTTCTGATCGGCAAGGCCTAGGCTCTGTGGTTTAACCCACAGTGCCACCCGTGTCCCAATATACAATAGTATAATAACCAAAATATTCCATCTGGATAAGTCTCTTCATGGCAAAAACATAACTATGCAACCTGTGCACCTCTCAATAGTTTCAATGAGCTGTGTCAGAAGACATTTCTGCTGAATAGATATATGTTTATACTACTGGCTTCTCTCAGCACGTTAGCTTTCTGTGATATTGTACAATTGAATTTCGCTAATAAGAGAGACTAGAAAACAATGCAGGTGGAAAACACAATGCAGTATATTAGCTGACATACTGCAGAAAATAGTCCAAAAATAGCACGTCACATTCCTCTGATTATGTTATTAGACAATTTAATTTAGTATTTGGCACTTTTAAATCCCCAACGAATAGAAAAAAGCAAGGTTAAAATTTAAAAATTCTACGATAAAACATACAAGCCTAGAAAAAGAGCATAATACGTATATTAACAATTTGCATTTATGAAGTTACTGTTTCTAATAAATGAGTGCTCTCTTAAATGGAAATAACACAGGGAAACAATGTTTATGCTGCAAATTGTACACAAATTCAAAACTAGGAGGAATTAACACTCATTCTCCCATTCAATGGCCAGTTTTGTGAAAAAAATGTTAACATGAAGTTTAAAAGCATTTAGACTCAGATTGAGCAGCCTGCATGCACAGCAGTTGTGCTTGTATAGATTTTATTTATTATATAATATTATTATAATATTTATATCCCTCCTTTTCTCAAAGGAACTCAAGGTGACATACATTGCTCTCCATCTCCCCATCATATCCTCATGAGGTAGATTATACTGAGAGACTATGACTGGCCCAATATCAGCCCGGTAAGATGCATGTTTGAATGGGGATTTTAATTCTGGTCTCCTAGATCCTAGTCCATCACTCTAACCAGTACACAATGTTAACAAATAGTTACTGTGCCAAGTTGATTGATACTATTGTTGATGGGCGGGTGAGGCTACTTTTGCTGGCCAGAGCTTCAGAATCACATGCACATCCCATTCAATCGTTCATAAGTACGTATGTGTCCCACAGGTGAATCCATGGGATGCTGGACAATAAATTAAGACATCTTCAGTAACAAATCTGGTAAAGTGAAGCTGTAGCTGATGCTGTCTAGCATAATCTAGAGCTGCATTAAAACTTAGTTTTCTAATTCCTTCCCTCACATAGATCCTTCAGCTTCCTGGGTGCCTCCGAATTAGCGTTGCCACCTTTTTAACCTGGCAAATTAGTTCAGCCAGTCACACAAGCAGAACATTGAGGGTCCTTATGGAGGCTGCAGTCTAATTGTGGGTATGTAGCCACTTCATTTTAATTATTATATACAGAGCTGCAAAACACATCATTATTGCTTAATGGCCATCATAACCCCATATTAACCTGCACAATAATTTCAGTTTCCAGAGCAGAAAAGACAAGCAAAACAACACTCTACATTATTATACTTCTACAAAACAGTCAGGCCTTATTCATTCTTCATTTGGGAGGGATACTTCTGATTGGCCCATCTGCACTTGCTGCCAGTTAATTTCTGGGCCCAATTCAATTCTCTGGTTTTGACCTATAAATGACTCAGGACTGCAATAGTGCAATACCTCAAGGAACCTTCTTTGTGTGCCTCCTCCAAGCGAGGTCCGGAGAGTAGCAACATGAGAACAGCCCTTTTCTGTAGTGGCTCCTGGTTTGTGGAATGCTCTCCCTAGGGAGGTTTGTCTGGTGACTTCATTATGCATCTTTAGGCACCAGATGAAGACATTCTGCTTCAACCAGGCCTGTGGCTGATTGACATCCGATGCCCTTTAAAATAAGGGAGGGGGAAGGGATTATTGGTTTCTTCTTAATTTTATAATGTATTTTGTGGTTTATATATTGCAGTTTTATGTTGTGAACTGCCCTGAAATCTATGGATGAAGGGTGGAACACAAATAATAAATAATAAATAGCTCTTCGTTGTTGCTAACAGAAGAAGAAAATGGAAGATGGCACTGACATTGGTTTATCTACAAATGGCTTTAAATTCAGGAAAGCATTAATGGATTTCATTCGGACATATAATCATGCCATTACAATAATGTAGAGAAGAACCCTTTTTTCACATAAACAGTAGCTTAAAGTCAGCTATGCTTAATAGGTTGGGACAGAGTTCCTGAAATAAGAATCCATACAACTGATGGATCAACCCTAATCGATATATACCAAAGATGCCAATCCATCCTCTCCATTCGGCATACTTTTGATCAAATGATTCCTCACAGAGTCAGAAAATGGTGTGCTACCACACATTCAAACTCAATGACAAAACAACTTGTAAAATATTTGTACTATGTTTTAGCTCAGTGCAAATAACTATTGCTAAACTAATAAAATTGTTTGTGCGTGAAGGAGCAGGAAGCTAATATGGAGACAGAGAGCTCTGCAGCTCTTGTGACATGCCCTGTGCCTCTAATATTGTTTGTTTACCGTTACTAAGATCCACGGAAACCCCCCCCCCATTAGAGAAAATAAAATGCCATGGCAGATAATATTGATTTGCACTTGCACGCTCTATCACACCTTGCTTCTATTGACGTCACAATGTTGCCCTTTCTCGTGCTAAAGGCAAAAGCTCCCAGAGTGTTCTCCTGTCACTTTGTTCAGATAATCTTTACCATATGCTTCATCCCACTTCTACTATTAGTGATTCCATTAACTTTTTGAGCAATCTAAATTAGCAGGCGACGGAGCCAGCTGAACTGCAAAAAGTTATGCCATAGTTCAGCACTTTAATTAAAATCAGGAAGAAAACAAGTGCCTGGTTTAATTCCAGAGTAGTCCACAGAGAACGCCCCAAAGCTGAAGCAATTTCAGGAGGAGGAGAGCTTTATTTACCAGGAAGGCAGCAGAGCGGACAGAAAGAGCTCCCAAATGCAACCAGTGAGAGAAGCGAGATCTCTTGATAGCAGCTGTGCCGTGTTGCCAGAAGGTCTTCCATATGTGGCCAGAGACTCTCAACTGGCCCAAAGGCAAGTGAGAAAAGCAGGTCAGGGAAACGAGCATGTTTGCAAAGAACCAAAATATGCCGTTTGTGCAAAATGTCCAAGCAATGTTCACCATCTCTAGCTAAAGGGCTTGAGGGTGGCATGGTGAGGACATTCTCACACATGGAGCTTCACAGACTCTTGTCGGCAGAAAGAGAAACATCAGCATGAAAGATGCATGGTTCTGATTGGCTTAGGGGGAGTAAGCACTGACCCACCTCTTCCCTCGTTGTTATAGTGGTCTGAGGCTTATTTCCTGCTTGGCTTCTGGGAGAGAGAAATGGGAATAGGAGATCCTTCACTCTACACAAGGCATTTTCATAGGAGACAGTTGCAAGGGTGAGTGAGTGTGTGCTTTGCCTCTCTGGAGACAGAGATGGGAACATGCTGGAAATGATATTTTTGATTGACCAAGCTGAGAAGACATGGGCTGAAGCAGCTATGAAGCAACTAAGTGAAGGGAAAGATATGATTGTGGGTCATAGGCTTGGGGGTTTTGGAGGGAGTCAGAATCTGGGGGGGGGGGATGTGTTCCACTTGACCCAAAGAACCAGCCTCCACTGCTCCACTTCTGGTATAGTAGGTTTTGCACCTCTAACAACTCCATAGTGGAAGGAAAAACAATCTCGTTCACTTCTTTCTTACACTAGACTACACTGAAAGGAAAATGCTATGCAAGTCTGTCATTTTCACTATCAAAAAACATACATTGACCTCCCCCCACACCATTTCCCTTTGCCCCCAAACCCCTGGTCTTGACATATTTCTTTCCGCTTCGTTATTCCACTCCAGGCATTAACGCTCCTGTTAGCACAACACAGGAAGGTTAATGTGCAGGGCTGTTTGTACATACCCACTTCAACAAGAGCACCAGTCATATCAGCCGGAAATCCCCCAGAGCTGTGTAGAAATCCATCAGCCTCTGAGGATGGACCACCCTGATATTTAGTTCATGTTCATGGCATACAGTAGTTTAAACCAATCCAAAATGAAATAAATGGTATTTTGATTAAAATGCAATATTCGGAGAAACTACAAGTAATAGCTTTCTAAGCATTTTAACTAAAACAAACAAACAAACCTTGTGGCAAATCAATATCTCAGGCACTGAATTTCAACATGTATTCTCCTCTGGCAACCTATTTATGTCCACCAAATGAGTCCTGCTGATCTCTCCCTCCATCCCAGCATTGTGGCTCTGTTTTCCCAGTTGTAGCCAATTTAGTTAATTACATTTTCTTTGATAAGACTTATTACTGATAAGCTTTCTTAATTGTTCTATCATGTGAAAGCCCTTACAATCTGCACAAAAGCCCTGTCAGATGGGTCATGTAGAGAAATAAAAATATGAAGTAATGACTTAGCTAAGGCTAATTAGAGAGAACAGAGCTGAGGTGGGATTTGGAACCTGCTCATCCAATGTGCTTTTAAATGGACCATGAGGCCTACCACTTTATTTGCTGAAGTGTGATAGAACTTGTGATTTTCTATATACCCACATCCCAAGTACAATGGTACAGTGGTGTAGGGAGGGGGGGCGAAGGGGGCGGGGAGCCCGGGTACCACCCTGGAGAGGGTGATACTCTGGGCACCCCTCCCTGGCTTGCCTCCGCCCAGACAGGCTTGCTCGGGGCTCGCCCACTGGCAGCGTGCCACTACAGAGAGCTGCACACTGCTGGCAAACCCCAAGCAAGCCCATCCCAGGCTGGCCCATCGGCAGCGTGCTGCTACCAGCGTGCAGGCGCAGCATGCGTACAGCGCCTGCACACTGGGAATGGCATGCTGCCAGCGGACGAGCCCCAGATGGGCTTGCTCAGGGCTTGCCCATCGGCAGCACACCGCTACGGAGCACTGTGCGCTGCCAGCAGGTCCCGAGCAAGCCACAGAGCGAGGCTGCCCTGCCTGGGGCTCACCCACCAGCAGCGCGGCACTCCCAGCATGCATGCGCAGCATGCATCCGAGACAGGCGTCGTACGCACATTGTGCATTGCGTGCCGGGAGCGAAACCACGCCCCGGGTAGCCGGGCGGCTTCCTCCGCGCCTGCAGTGGTACCTTGGAAGTCGAACAGAATCTGTTCTGGAAGTCTGTTTGACTTCCAAAACATTCAGAAACCAAGGTGTGGCTTCTGATTGACTGCAGGAAGGTCCTGCAACCTGAGGAAGCTGCGTCAGACGTTCGGGTTCCAAAGAACATTTGCAAACCAGAACACTCACTTCTGCATTTGCGGTGTTCAGGAGCCAAAACGTTCAACTCGCAGGGCATTCTCGAACCAGGGTACGGCTGCCCCATATCTTCAAAACACATGTCTAGGTAGTAAACTTGTCAAGTTATCTTGAATGATAAAAGTAATAGAAAAATGTCAGTCTACATTACATGTTAAAGTACACATTTTATTTGCACCATGGTGCAGATGACTTCTCAGGTCTTTTCGGTTGACCTCTTCTCTCAATTCGCATATGATCTTATGTGCCAACAGGCTATGTCCAAAGGACATAGAACATATTTTGCAAAGGTTTTCAAATAAAAGCAAAAGTTAACCCCCCCCCAAAGGAAACAAGAAACATGTTCAATGAAACCCATGAGATTGATGCTCATCCCTCAGAGTGCTCTTATACCTAGTTCTAAGAAGAAAGAGGTTTTTTGTGTCATTGTATTATGAAAATAAAAGTATTGCTACAACAGAAAAGCAATTCTAATAGTTCATCTAATGCACTTCTTCAGTTATTCACTCTTGCACATTATTTCACCATTTTAATCAGCAAGGGGGAAATGCATAAATTGATGGACCCTCCCCCTGTCTCTCAAAACAAAATGCCAGCCAAAACTTTATCAGAAACCTTATTGAGGAAAGGAAATTGAAAACCTTATAGTGAAGATAAATTTTCCACCTTGTGCTGCTTGCCTAGCTGAAGAATTGTAACTATAGGCTTTCTGAGGAACACTGTCATTTCTCCTGGAGAATGAATGGATGAAGATAGGATTTAAAAGTATCTTGAATAAGAGATGTGCTTTCGTGAATGCAAGAAAGTCTAATTTTCAGGCAGGCTTGCGCCCTTGGCCCACTCCCTTCAGAAATGAATCACTGAGCATAATGCTCAACCATAGTTCAAACTTCTTTGCAGCAACATAATAAATAGAAAGAGCTTTGCGCTGGTGAAAGCACTCAAGAAATACTCCATAAAATCTCAGAAACAGCACAAACTCTGTAAGGTTGGTGAATGTACACCATGTGGTGCAGCTAGGTAATTTTAGGTCCTGAACTTAATGGTCTTATCGGGGAGGACATTATGTGTATTGAATTAACAATTCCCTCCAACTTCGCTGCCATTCCATGCTTTACAACTGCTTTAGCGTTCCTGATAAAAATTACAGTTCGCCAATCCTGATTTCAAAACAAACAAAACTCTGAGCATGTGCAGTTTTGCATTTTAGAAACTCACTTAAATCACAGCACTGTTGTGTCTACAGGGATAGCATGACATTTGCTTCTGTTTCCCTGGTGCTAAACACAGTTATTTACTTGGGGGTAAGCCCCATTTTGTTGCAGGAAGAAAGATTGTAGGAGGAAACGTCACGCTGTTACAAATGTTCCTTTAGCAATCAACATTTATGTTATACAGAGATGTTGACCTTCTCAAGATTTGCTGCTCGCCTGGAAGCAGCTAGATATTGGCATCCTGCTGTAGATTTATCCTTGGAATCTGGTTTGGTCAGTTGCTTTGGGTAAAAAATAGGTATGTCAAGTCAAAGTGGGTAGGGGCAAAAAACAACAACCCTCTAACCTTTTATTCCACTTAGCTACCTTATGTAGCTACCTTATGAGAGATTTCACTTTCTTGGGTTCCATGATCACTGCAGATGGTGACAGCAGTCACGAAATTAGAAGACGCCTGCTTCTTGGGAGAAAAGCAATGACAAACCTAGACAGCATCTTAAAAAGCAAAGACATCACCTTGCCAACAAAGGTCCGTATAGTTAAAGCTATGGTTTTCCCAGTAGTAATGTACGGAAGTGAGAGCTGGACCATCAAGAAGGCTGATCGCCGAAGAATTGATGCTTTTGAATTATGGTGCTGGAGGAGACTCTTGAGAGTCCCATGGACTGCAAGAAGATCAAACCTATCCATTCTCAAGGAAATCGGCCCTGAGTGCTCACTAGAAGGACAGATCCTGAAGTTGAGGCTCCAGTACTTTGGCCACCTCATGAGAAGAGAAGACTCCCTGGAAAAGACCCTGATGTTGGGAAAGATGGAGGGCACAAGGAGAAGGGGACGACAAAGGATGAGATGGTTGGACAGTATTCTCGAAGCTACTAACATGAGTTTGGCCAAACTGCGGGAGGCAGTGAATGATAGGCGTGCCTGGCGTGCTCTGGTCCATGGGGTCACGAAGAGTCGGACACGACTGAACGACTGAACAACAACACCTTATGTATGTGTATTGTTCATCAGTTGCTGTGCATGTCATCTTGGTGAAAAACAACAAGCTGCGGTTGTTTAAAAAGTTCTAAGTTTGAAAAGACAATAAAAATATATTGGAGATAAACCCCAGATGTTCTCTTAACACAAGCATTTCTACTTCCCCAATAGCACAATCTCCCCTTCCCCACATTTCTACTTTCTCCAATTGAGGGGGGCATGGGGACACAAGAGGAGGAGAGGAGAAAAGCCTGGTTGCACTAGCAGTGGAACCAGTTGCAGTAGTTGAATTCATATCTGTTCCATATAACATAATTTTAAAATTAAGAAGAAAGCACTGACATGCCCATATTGGTCTGAGTACTAATATTAACCCTGTTTCTTTCTCTCCATCACCTGCCACTCTATGGGTGGTCATTTATGGGGCCCCTGGGCTGTTGGGATGTGGATTTCACTCCAAAGTGCAGCCCAAACTGCATCTACTGCACAAGCCAGTTTTCTCAGTTTGTGGAAATTATTCTATTCCTAGAATTTGAGTTTCCTTGGTAACCAACCAGTATCCTTAGCTGTTTCATTGCCATCTTTAAATATGTTCTATAGAATCAATGAATTGGTTTTCATTTTGTTTTATGTTGTAAGCCGCCTTGATATATTTTATGAAAGCAGGGGCCACAAACATCCAAGTAAATAGAAATGGGATTTCTGCACAAAGCCATATACAGCCCTAGATATGACTCTCCAAAAGCTGATAAAAAAGAGGTCTGAACATTGTGTAAGATAAAATCTAGAGGTTATCAAGTGTGGCTTCTGCAGTGGCAGATACTATGCCTTGTGATCACTGATGTCCAGTTTGGGACTTTCACCACTATTAAAAATAGGCTTCAGTGAGCTGAACAGAGATGATCCTCTTCCTATCAGGTTTTATGGCACTATTCCCCTAAATCCCTTTTGTCAACTATTGTATTATACAGCATGACAGCAGAAGCCAGCACATTGTGGAACGGAGAGGCAGTTAATGTCAATCTTAACTTCTTTTACCTTCATTCAGTCCACAATCAGTTTTGATACCCGGGTAAGATCTTCCTTAAGGGAAGAATATACTGAAGTTTAAAAAGCAATGAGGGAAGGGAGAAGCACTGTGGATTTTGAGAGTTTTCTTCTTGTCAATATCTTCTGCATCAACTCTGTTCTGTCTTCAGACTGGAAAGACACTATCTTCTCCTTTCCTGAATGTGCCAGTTGTTGTTGTTTAAATGTCTTTATCCACTAGCCGTGAGTGTTTAGAGTAGAGGAACGAATAACTGTACTTAAAATATGTGTGCATGTTTTGAAAGTATGTGTTGTTTGGTCACATTTCCTAGTGTTTCAGGGCAGGTATTGTCCATTATGCCCAGTCGTGTGGATTCCAGCCAAATTCAACTTCCCCATGGTGGCTTCATTCTTCACATAAAGCAACTTCCTATGTGGATTGTCCACATTGTGTGGAAAGACTGCACATTCCTTGTGCTGGTGGAATCTCCCCAATGCAGAAAGTTCAACCCTCCATGTGAAGCAACTACATGTAGTTTGTTTCTACCCAGGACATTATTTCAGATTTCAGCAGGTGGTGTGTGTGTGTGTGTGTGTGTGTGTGTGTGTGTGTGTGTTCAAGGTCACAATGTCAGAACTTGGATATATTTAAGGCTACATTGTAAAAACAGCCACAAAGTGGGGAGTTTTGTATACATTACAAGAACTACAGTTGTTGTTGTTGTTTAGTCGTTTAGTCGTGTCCAACTCTCCGTGACCCCATGGACCAGAGCAGGCCAGGCACTCCTGTCTTCCACTGCCTCCTGCAGTTTGGTCAAACTCATGTTGGTAGCTTCAAGAACAACAGTACAATCCATTAAAAGGAAAGGGACTTGCTCTCTCTCTCGCACTCCTGAGACACACACACACACACACACGAGAGAGAGAGAGAGAGAGAGAGAGAGAGAGAGAGTGAGTAAATTAAAAATCTCTGCTTGCAAGCTCAGAATTTAATAGGCATGGTGCAAAGGGGAAAGGAAGTGTTGGAACAACTAAATCTTCACTGGCCTATGAATGGGACTAGGCTAGTGTCTCCATTGCCATGAAATTCATCTTGTAAAGCAGATGGTACAGTCCCCAAGTGCCTGTAGATCTGCTGTGCAGTGGCAGAGCCCACAATGTGTTCTCCTTCATGTCTGCTGTCCCAGATAAGTTGGATAGCTGAAGGCAGGGCACATCAGGGATATCTCAAATGCCCTGAGTGATATGTAGGGTGGTCTGAAGGTAGGGTTGGTGCAGTGCATCCATCTTTCATGGTTGGACCACCATCTGATAAAGTTTAGATTGGTAAAAGCATTCATCCCTACAAGGCTGGCAGACCCATTTGGCCTACAAGGCTGGCAGACCCATTTGGATGGTTGACCCCTGGAGACTGGTGGAACTTGATGGATTCCCCAACATCCTGGGTGATTTTCCAGAACTGAAAGCTGGTGATCCTGTTAAAGCCAGAGTCTTGCTGTGGAGCAAGATGAGATGCATGGTTGACATGATTGCTCCTAAGCTTCTTTTCTGATATTGTGGAGCCTGAAGATTCTAGCACACATGGCACAAATCTTGCTCTGAGGTCAACTGGAACCAGTTTGTATTGTATCCTCAGGTAGCCAGTCAGCTAGTTCTTCCCAGTATGTGGGCGAACTCTCACTGTGGTGGAAGGACCCCTAGAGTCTTCAAGGTCTCCCCATTGGAAGGACTCAATGAACCCACAAGGACCAGCTGTTATCAACCTCACTCAATTTTAGAGAGACCTTGACTTCACAGTTGCTGCAGTTCCCATTGAAGCATGGTGTGGCATGTGGGATTTTATTTAACTTCCTTGTTTTTTTGTGTTGTTGTTGTTTTTAAATAAGATTGTTTGCAGAGTATTGCAAGAACTGCAGAACTCTCAGTTCCTGATCCAGAGAAGATTGACTAAGGTTGAAGCCAAGACTTTCCTTGCCCCATTGATCTCAATAAAACTTAAGCCTGAATTTCTTGGGATTGGGCATCAGTATATCCCACATCCCCTTAGCGTGTAAAACTCAATTTATATAGACACAATAAACTTCCCTTAAGAACAACATGGCCTTCATCTTTGTTATGTGTGTCCCTTCTAAATTGAACTCACATATTAAAAAAAAAGATCAATAAATCCTCTACACTGGATAGTAGAAATTTATTACCAGAAGAATGCTCTCTTTCCCATGGAACTCTAAACTATAGAGTGAGGTTTTGAATCCGCTGATTAATGGTAGCAGGTTAATTAAGTAGTCACTTAACTGGGGGAGGAACCCTCCAGTCTCTTTTGTATAAACAGCCGTGCACTGGAATGTACAGGATTCTTGGAAATGTTATTTGCAGGAGCAGAACATCAGGGCAGAACTTTAAGGCAAAAGTCCAGTCCCCCTCTCCGCAAACTGAAGAGGAGGGCCTGCAAGTTTAATTTGGATGTATGTCCAAATTAGACTTTGCTTATCACACACAAACTGATAGTCATGGGCCTACTCTGAAACTATCTCCCACCCATCCACATTAGTACATCATTAATTTGCCAAAGAACAAAAGCTCCATTGACAGAGAATTAGGAATTCTTTTATTGCACTAAATGGAGTGCAGCATGATTAGCATTGAACCCTAAGGAAATCTGAAGCTAGATGAAGACTTACTAATGAGGAAATGAGAAGAACATGGTTTCCATTCGGAATAATTAATTCTTGGAAGGCTCATGCCAAATTTAAATGCCCTATAGGAGCTCATGAATGTTGTGCATGTAAGTGTTGGCTCCAGTGCTGAAATCTTCATTCTTCTCTCTTGGAGAAATAGGAAACTACACTGAGACATTTCAGTAAGAGCACTCACTGTCCCTGGCCTGACCCAATCCACATGTGGGAGGGTGGACGTCTGAAGCAGGAAGCCTGCTTTGTGGACACCTACATTTAAAGCCCTGTGATACTGCTTTAAACAGTCATGGCTTCCCCAATTTTGGAATCTGTAGTTTTTTAAGGGAGCTGAAAGTTGTTAGGAGACTCCCGATCAACACAGATACAGTTCACACAGTAGTTTGAAAATGTATTCCTCTTCACAGGAAACTCTGGGAACCATAGTTCAGTGAGTGGAGTAGGGGATCTTCTAACAACCCTCAGCACCCTTGACAAACTACAGTGCCCATAATTCTTTGAGGAAAGTCTTATCAGTTGACAGTGCTTTAAATTTATGATGTGGTTGTGGCCTTTGTGTTGGTTCCCCCAGTTTACACCCATCCGCCATTTTGTTTCCTTATAAAATCCTTCTGCTGCAATGTCTCAGTTAAAATTAGCACATTGGAGAAGTGGTTTAATTTTTTTTTAACTCAAGAGTGAACAGTTCTATGACATGTTGTGTTATATGCGAGGAGGAAATGTGCATTGCTTCCAAACATTTTCTGTCCATTGGTCAGTCTGGGAAGTGGAACTCCAAGGCCCAGCTGGGAATTGAAGAACGTAAAAGAACTACTGTTCTAGAGCAAACCAGTTTCCTCTAGACCAGCATTATGCTTTCATGATAGCATACCAAGGTCTTACCTTGTAGCTTTAGGCCAAAGACAAGATGGTGCCCACAGGCCCCATTCAACAGACAAAAGCCAGCGGGACTGGCAGTTATATCTTACTTCAATATTGTTGATCGGACCGTATCCTTCATCATTCCTAAGACAGCAAGCTAGCTTGGGGGCACAGGGCAGGACGTATAATATCTTTCTTCATAGCTGCTGTTGTAGTAGTGGTAATTTACAACCTATGCAGGTTTACTCATTGGGTTTGACAGAACCAGTGGTGCCTGGTGGCCATTTGGGCTGGTAGGGCAGAAGGAAGGGAGCACAACAGAAGATAGAGCCATAGGCAAAGCAAACTCATTCTTATTTTGTTGACATTCTCCTCCTCCCTGCTAAGTTCTACAGGGGGCAACACTGAGGCTAAGTAGGAAGAAGCTGAGAGGCAGTGCTGCCATCCCCAAGACTGGCTGTAAGAAAGAAGGTAGGCAGTTGAGGGCCAGTTGAGGGTAGATTGAGCTTGGAAGGGCAGTGCCTCATTAGCCCTAATGGACCAGCCACCATGGGATGAGCTCCAGAAAAGTCCTATGTCATTTTGTCTGATAATAATCATGTGAGAGGAAGAAAATGGCTCCACCCACTGGCCCCACCTCATTGTGGTGTCCTTGGCTGGCTCCACCCACTGCTGGAATGAGCCACACATTGGTCTGAAATGAGGAGCCTGTAGGCTCCCCATTGAATTCTGACCATTGCCAGTTTCCCCACATGCAGCTGTTTGGCCACTATGAGAACAGGATGCTGGACCTGATCCAGCAGACTCCTCTTATGTTCTTATGCACGGTTCTGTGTCAATTTAAAGTCCTTCTGTTACTACTAAATCATTACATGAGATCTAGAAGAGGTATCACAAGCGATATGTGATGCTATGCACATTGTTTCTAAGCATTTTCCTTTATGGCTTCTGTCTCACAATGGGCCATGCATAAGCATGATAATAAGGGAAATATCATTATGGAACCTGGAACAATGATCTTTTGCATTTTGCCTGCTCTTAAGATTGTCACACGGGGTCTCAACTCAAGACTTCAAGGTGATGTTGATAGAAAGAGAAGCTGTTCTATTTTCTTTTCGGTTCACTTTCTAAATCCCTCATCTCTGCTTGACTGAACTCAGTCTATTTGTTTCAAATTAGGGTCCACTGCATCTCTCATTTGACTTCAGACTCTGGTTGCCCTAAACTTAGTCCCCCTATAACTGAGATATTGCATTAAATGGTTGAACAATCCAAGTGCTTAATGGCAAAATGCAATATAGAAGCTGGAGTGCAGTGCTGGTGTCTTCTGGGGTAAAAAAATAGCAACGAAAAAAGATTCTGTAGAAATCAAATACAGAAATATGAGCCACTGTTTATTTGGTAAAAATGGTCCTGTAACATGCAAATCTGCATATGTGTGCACACATGAACTCATGTGCACAGGAGTGTTTGCATGCCTGCCGCTAATAATAATTGGGAATATGCATGGCAGGTTGACAGCCTCTAAGTTAGATTACTGCGATGTCTAGGGGCTACCTCTGAAGACAATTTGGAAACTACAGCTGGTGCAGAATTCAGCAGCCAGGGCACTGCAATCATCATCTGTGTGCATCCTCCACAACAGGTTCAGACAAATCATGAATGGGCCTTTTCTTTGGTGACCCCCCGTTTGTGGAATGCTCTCTCTAGAGAGGCTCACCTGGTGCCTTCATTACATATCTTAAGGCACCAGGCAAAAACATTCCTCTTTTCCTAGGCTTGGCTTTTTGAAAAATAAGGGGTCTGCAGAACTTAGCTAATTGGGAGCCACTGTTCTAAGGACTTTTACCCTCTGTGGTTACAGTGTACAGTTCTGGTTGCCTCACCTTAAGGTATTGTGAGTACGAAAAGGTCCGGAAAAGTGTAACCAAAATGATCGAGGGCTGGAGTGACTCACCTTATGAAGAAAGGTTGCAGCATTCGGGACTTTTCAGTTTAGAAAAAAGCCAAGTAAGAGGCGGCATGAAAGAAGTTCATAAAATCATGTATGGGATGGAGAAAGCAGAGAAAGAAAAGCTTTTCTCTCTCTAGAACACTAGAATTCATGGACACCCACTAAGGCTGCATGTTGGAAGTTTCAGGACAGATAAAAAAAAAAGACTTCATGCAGTGCATAGGTGAACAATAGGACCTGCTCCCACACGAGGCAGTGATGGCCACCAACCTGGATGGCTTTAAAAGAGGACTGGAGGAATTCATGGACAAAAAGGCTTCAATGCCTACTAGCCAGAATCGCAATGCTTTGACTGAGAGTGGCCGCTGAGACCATATAACACCGGTCCTGAAAGACCTTCATGGGCTCTCAATACGTTTCTGAGCACAATTCAAAATGTTGGTGCTCACCTTTAAAGCCCTAAATGGCCTCGGTCCAGTATACCTAAAGGAGCGTCTCCACCCCCATCGTTCAGCCCGGACACTGAGATCCAGCTCCAAGGGCCTTCTGGTAGTTCCCTCACTGCAAGAAGTGAGGTTCCAGGGAACCAGGCAGAGGGCCTTCTTGGTAGTGGCACTGGTCCTGTGGAACGCCCTCCCACCACATGTCAAGAAAATAAATAACTATCTGACTTTTAGAAGACATCTGAAGGCAGCCCTGTTTAGGGACGTTTTTAATGTTTGATGTTTTATTGTGTTTTTAATATTCTGTTGGGAGCTTCCCAGAGTGGCTGGGGAAACCTAGCCAGGAGACACCATCATTATTTATTGTTGTTGTTGTTGTTGTTGTTGTTGGAAGCAGTACTGCTTCTGCATACCATTGATGGAAGCCACCAGAGGGGAGAGTGCTCTTGCCCTTGGGTTCTGCTTTCAGGTTTCCCACAGGCATCTGGTTGACCATTGTGAGAACAGGATCCTGACTAGAAAGACCATTGACCTATTTCAGCAGGGTCTTCTGTTCTTAATTGGAAGTGCTAGACAAGTTGGCTTGGACCTTATGCTTCCACTCATCCTTCAATGAGAGCCATGTCCCTTCTGTAAATGGAAGCTCCTTCTGTGAATGGAGCAAAAAGAGGATCCAAGCTATGGACCATTGACATAGGACTATTTTCTGCTGTAGTATGTACATCATGACAAGTCTTTCCTCTCCTTTGACATTTCTTTTTTCTTTCCCCTGGCAAACTTTGTTAAAGCTAATAAGAGAAGTAAAAAGAAGAAAAAGTTCCAGTGATTTGTGTCTCCTTCCATGAATGAGCTTATCGCATTCTGAAATAACAAAGTGAAATGCCGACAATGTCAGCTCGAGCTTTTTCTCCTCTATCAAACAAAAGTGCCTCCTCGTCTCCTTGGGGAATCTGTTTGCAGTTATGCTTCCAGATCAACACATCATTGTAGGTCAGGTTTGCTGTCAGCTGGAAACACAATGCAGAAGAATCCTTATGAAAAAGACTTTAATCCAATATCTCAGCATTCTGTTTTGGACAAGTGTTTTTTACAATTTTAAAAATTCTTAACAATGAGGTTATTTTATGTCTGTAAAAATCTTAACATCAATACACTAAGGATAAAATCCTGTTTACATATTTACCTGGGAATAAGTTCCATAGAACTTAATGGGGCTTACGTCTGAGCAGAAACATTTATGGTTTATTTTTAATGGAAAAGAAATTCTGAATATGTCATTTTTGTTCTCTGTAAGTCAAGCTAATAAAGCAGTTTTAAAGTCTGACAAGGTGGCATTTGCAGATGATGGAGCCATAGATTGAGATTTTTTTGGAGGCAAGATTGCTAAAACAGAGGAAGGATGTATCAGAGGGAAAATGCAACTCGAAAGAGCTGATGGAGTTCTGCTTCCACATTCCAAACTCTACATAGAATATAGTGCATTGCTCAGAGTCTAGCTAATAACAACATCTTTATTTACAAGCAGGTTATGCAGTTCCCATTGTGCATTTATAAACTGATTATTTATACACGAGTGCATGAGACAACTACACTTTCGGCTCCACATCTATCTCAACACATTCTGCTTTATTTAATCCTGCCTGTTAGCATGGAAGAGCAGGGAAAGCTTTTTCAAAATACCTTCTCAGTGTACGTTAATGGAAATATAGAGGGTCTGCCTCCTGCCTTTGCCCCAGCCTCTCAGAATAAGAAAGTAAGAAAATCCCTGCTGGATCGGACCCAAGGCCCATCTGCTCCACCATCTTGTTCTCACAGTGGCCAACTAAAAACTCCAGCTATTACAATATTGTAGTTTAAAGCTCTACAGCTTGTGCAATTCTATTAGAAATCATGATGGTAGATGGCTCTTCACTATGCCTTCTGACCCATAGAAATCTGCCCTCTGGAGAATAAGCTCCTTAGCTTTGCCTCAATGTTCAAAAAGTTCCCCAATACAGGGGTGAAGCAATTCATTCATAAACAATGGATTCTGTAAGTGGCTATTTTATCATTTTAAAATCAATTGAATCAGACCAGAACTAGTAGGAAGCAGTCCTCCCACCCTCACCATAGGGGGCTTAATTAAGTATAGACTTCAAATCCTAGTAGTTTCAAAAAAATCAAAGCAATAGATGATAATTTCTCTAAACTGGAGATTTTCTTCTGGAAAATTTATTTCAGTAATATTTGTCCAAATTACTGTAGCAATGTCTTACAGCCTTGTAGAACGTATCATGTCTTATGAGAACAGAGAATTGCAGGTAAATGAATGATGCAGTTAAGGATGGACTGGCTCAGAATACCAGCAGAGCAAACTCCTTGGAACATTGTCTCTTAAAGCCATTCATTGCTATAGTCTCTCCAATAGCTGTATTTCTATGAAGACAAGTTACTTTTATGTTGTTCTGGGAAGTCTGGTAAAAGTAGGGCACTTGGTACGTCGGGACTGGGGTAGAGGTCAGGAAGCAGAAATCAGCAGTCCCGGGTCAGCAGTCCAGGGGTCAGGAAGCCAATAGTCCATGAATCAGGAAACCAGGAGTCAAGAAGCCGAAGCACAGCTAGGTGGGTAATGTGTTGCTGTGGCAAAGAGCCAGAGGGAAATGCTGGTCTTATATACCTCCCCCAGCCCTTGCCACCAGGTGCTATGAGCCTTCTGTCAAGCCTCACCTGTGTGGCCACGCCTTGCCCTTGAGTTCCAGGCCAAACTCAGGAAGGTCCCAGTCCTGCGAGGCCCTACCAGTCACAGGGCCCTGCTCCTGCACGCACTCCTGACAGTGGTTCCCAATTTTCTAAGTACTGCACACTCCCTGTTTTTCAAAAACCAAGTCATGGACCCTCTACTTTTGAAAATTTGGCTATCTCTATGATACTTTTTGTTATGTGAGTAGTGCCACAGATCCCCTGGGTGTGTTATATGGATGCACCTGAGGTCTACAGACCATTAATTGGGAGCCACTGCTTTATGCTCTGCCTTCACCCACAGCACACACATTCAAACCTTCATGAAAGGGGTCCATGTGTTAATTCCTAGAATAGGAGATCCATATTTCCCCCCCCCCAGGTGCTACCGCACATACAAATTTGCAGTGTGTAAGAATCTTTCTTACCATCTAGCATATGACCAGGGTACCCCAGTGCGATAGAAGTCATTCTAGCTGTTGGTACGGGGTCCAAGTTTCCCATGCAGCCAGACTTGCTCAAGCATTGCTTATGGTCACAAGGCACATTTATTAGCAACCAGGATATGGCAGGGGCCCTTGCAGACCAATTTGCAGCTGTTCCATTTTATCAGGAGCAGCGAGATTTCCAAAGCCTTTCGGGAAGCATAAAGATTCCAGTACCACGCTTGTTAGTTTGCTTCTAATAACGCCTGTGAAAACTACAGCAGGCATCTTCTGGGTTAGAAACCCATAATTTCCCTAGAAAGTGGCATCAAAGAGTTGCTTCAAAAGTAATCTAGCATGCTGTCATCATACTCATTATTGTGTGCATTAACCTACAGAAGTGGAAAATTGAGAATGAGTCTGACACTTCTTATTTTTTTGGGATTTTCTTAGCTTGTCTGGGGAGGAAAATGTCTTTGTGCTTCAGGAGCAACAGTGCCAGATACTTCTTGACTTAATCAAGAAGCACTGGATTAGTTGATTCACCCATTGGAATATCTGGTGTATAGTACAATCCAATGCATGCCCCATTTACTCCCAGTAAATGTATCTGAGACAGCAGCATAAACAATACTCAACCAAAAGGGCTCAAGTAATAGAAGCATTTCCAAAAATTGCAGGTGTTATTTTTGGAAGAAAAATCAAAACATGCAGCTGAAGTATGCACAAGAAAACTTTACTTGTGAATGCATCAAGTCTATATTGGCTAGAGAAGAACATGAACTACAAGCTAGCAAGACAACTGCCATTTTGCAGCTGACACCACAAAGTAGCAAATGGAATGTTCAGGTAACCCTGGAGAACACCAGCTAGCTTGCAAATTATGCAATCATGTAGAACAAGCTCAGAGACACAACTCATGTACTCTTGTAACTCCTACACCATTTCAGGGTTGGATGATGGCTCAGTGGTAGGACACCTGTTTTGCAAGCAGAAGTTCCCAAGTCCAGTCCTTAGCTTCTCACATTAAAAAGAACCATAATTGTGGAGACCTACAATTATTAGGACACAATTAGACTTGATGGATATATAGTCAGCCTTTGAGCCCTGCTTCTGTGCTTTTTTAAAGTCATCTGATATCAGGCGTGGAGTATCCTCTCCTCCCCCGGCAGCCTCAGAGGCAAGAAGAACACACAGTTCATATTTTAAGGCTTTTTATTCAGTCATCTGGTTGCAAGACAAAGGATCCATGTCTCCAGGACCGGTGCTAGGGCTTCTTGCGCCCTAGGCGAACCACTTTCTGGCGCCCCCTGCACCCCCGCCAAAGCCTGCTTTAGCGGGAGGTGGTGGTGGTGGAGAGGCAAGCAGCAGTTTCTCCACTGTAGCAGAGAAGCTGCTGCTCGGCCGTCCCGCCCCCCGCCCCCCGCCAAAGCTCGCTTTAGCCGGAGCCGGGGGGTGGTGTAGGGGGCAAGCAGCACCTCTCAGGTACAGCAGAGAAGCTGCTGCTAGCCCATCCCGCCCAAGCCTGGCCAGCGTCCCCTCCATTTTGGCGCCCTAGGCAATTGCCTAGTTCACCTAAATGGACATGCAGGCCCTGCATGTCTCCACGCATAGGAGATGGTGGCTACTCTGAGTCCCTCCTCTTTCGTCTCCGACAACATCCTGGAAACCTACAGGAAGTCAAAGGAGGAACATCCCTCCACATTCTCTTTTCTTGAATGTGGAGGGACCTGCAAGCCTTTGAACTAGGAGGATCTCCCATACTCTCCAGGGGAGGTCTCTGCTGCCTGCTCTCTAGCTTTCCCCCTTCTCTTCCCCCACTATCTCATAACTAGGCATTTTCTTATTCAGCTGTACATCATCCCTGTCTCCCTCTCCTCTTGAAACTGCTGGTGACACGGGGGTCAAAACTTCCCACTCCTCCTCCTCTTCTGAAAGGAACTGATCAGACCGAGGGTTCAATTCCCATTCCTCTTGTTGTCCAGTCCCCGACAGCTGACTGAGCACTGTAGGAAGCTGCAGGAACTAGCCAGATCATTTGTCCATCCCTCTCAGTATTGTCTACACTGACTGGCAGCAGCTCTCCAGGGTTTCAGACAGAGAGTCTCTCCCAGTCCTACTTGGAGATGCCAGAGATTGAACCTGGGACCTTCTGCATGCAAAGCAGATGTTCTGCCGCTGAGGTATGACCCTCCAATGCTAGGTTTGTTCTGATCCAACAGGATTTTTTTTATATAGCATCTAAAAAGGAGAGCAAAAGAGTAGCTTTTTACTTTAGACCGACGTGTTTGTATGCAAATATATGCATATTTAGTGAATTATTCATACATTTGACTAAACTCTTACAATTAAGTGGGTGACAGCCATTTCAGGCTGAAGCATTCTAGTCCTGGTGATAAGTTCCCTATCCATTGAAGAGTTGAAGACTTTAGGTTGTGAAGCTGCTACCTTCCCTTGTACAAGGTTTGTTCTCTGTCTGTCTGTTTTGCATCTTGCCAAGGAAGCCAGCGAGGGCAATATGGTTAAGTCAGTCCTCCCAAAACTTTATTTCAACAACATTATTGATTCAAAGTAAATCAAGGAAATGAAGAATTAGCTCACAAAGTAAAAGTCAAGATTACCCAGCTGCTATTACAGATGGGGTGGTCTTCATAAAAATTGGTGCTTCTTTAATGCAAATAACAATTCTGAAAGATAATGGGTATTATTTTAATTAAACAGTTTCAGTTCAGTTGACAGAGAAATCAGCAGATGAATTAATCCGTAAAACTACTGTATATTAGCAAATGCTGATGTGCATGAGTGCTCATCTTAATTTGTATACCCAACTTTCTTGTATTTAATTACATTTTGGAGACTTTGTGAAATTTAATCAACTAAAACAACTGCCATTTTCTCTCTCCTGAAGACAAGAGAAGCTCTCATTAATTTGCCTTGCAGATCTCAGTGCTAACTGTGGCAGACCCTCCAAGTGTCACTATTTTCCAGAGACAGTCCCTGATTTACAGAAGGTGTCCTGGTTTCTGATTTGATCCCAGAATGTTCCACTTTTCCTTAGGATGTCCCTATTTTCATTGGAGGGTATGGAGTTATGCAACCGTCTGAGCCAAGGAGCTAAGTAAATATACAACCTTTAGAAGACATCTGAAGGCAGCCCTGTATAGGGATTTTTTTTAAAAAAGAAAGTTTAATGTTCTATTATGTATTTATGGAAGCCGCCCAGGGGCAACCCAGTCAGATGAGCAGGGAATAGTAGTAGTAGTAGTAGTAGTAGTAGTAGTAGTAATAGAACATCCCTATTTTCATCGGGAAAATGTTGGCGGGTATGCTGTGGTCCTGTGGTATGGTCTGAAGAAAGATGAAACCACCACTTTGCTAAGCATGCCTGGGTTTGCACAATGCCTTAATGGTTAGTGATTCTAGGCACTAGAACCACATGCGTACTGCTTTGGGTTGGTTCCATAATGAAATAAATACAGGATATAAATGCAATAACTAAAATAAAATAAAGAATGTTTGGCATAATAGGACTGCAGCTATGGGTGTATGAAGCCCAGTGGATGCACTCTACTGTATTTACTACTACTACTACTACTACTACTACTACTCCCTGACAATGGATTTCATTTTATAACCCATTAACCAAATGACCTCTTTTTATTTGCTCTCTCTAGATGTATTTCCAGATGTATTGGGTTGTATGTTTTTGCTTGCAGTTGCAATTCATAATGGGCATTGTAGCTTTCACGCTGCATTCACACGGCATCAGAGAGTTATAGAAGTACTGTAAAAGTGAGTGAATTCTTCGTCATATGGAGGGAGTTTGCTCAAAGCATGGTTGGGATGGATTGCATGGCTGGGATTTGACGGATGTTGCAAGGCAATAGTTTGCATTGCTCTTTCAGTTAAAACTATCTCCTTTAATTTAAATGGAACTCTGGAAGTGTCACAAAGGGAAGAAATAGGGTTAGGTGATTTCAATGTTTAAAGTAAAATCCATCCATGCACCCAGAACACTGTTTAACATTTCTCTGTAGCTTGTTTTTTTTTTGGGGGGGGGGGAGTTGATGAAAAATTATTTTTTTCTGCAAAATGAAGTAATAAACATGGAATCATTTATTACTTTTACTGATGTCCTTATGACCAGCAGTATTGTCATCATTTTTGTACTTTTTTGTAATAAATAGTGGAATGGGGAAGACTTGCTTATTTATATATTTTCGGTGGTGCATCTATTTGAGCAGTTTGAAGAAGTACAAAAAGCATTTAGATGCAGCCTGAAAGCTCACTTGGGTACAATAAAATTACATATGTAGATGTTTCATTGCCAAGTAATGCATAAATAGCAACTTTTGTGATTAATGTTTCCAGCATGTCTTTTATGAGCAAGAGAAACAAATATCTCAATTTCAAATGATCAAAGATCGTTCACATTCTTTTTGTGTGTATGGTCCCTCTCAGACCTGCATTTAAATACCAAGGTGAATTCAATTTATCTGCATAGTTTTCTATTATATATCACCTTGAGTACATTCAAGAGACAGGCAATTAATATATTTTCCTGTTATGCTTTCTCATTTATTATGAGTTTCTTTGCAGTAAAATGAGTGGCTTCTATGCCTGGTTATATTACTACCTCTAGTAAATCCTTCTGCTATCTAAAGCCCAAGCTAGAAATGTGTGTTTGCACACATGACAGATGACCATCCAACCTTCCATGAAGGATAGTCCACCACCTCTCATGGGAATAGGTTCCACTGTCAAACAGTTATTACCGTCAGAAAGTATTCCTGATGTTGAGTCAGAATTTCCTTTCTTGTAACTTGAAGCCATTAGTGTGGGTCCTACCCTCCAGAGCAGAAGGAAACAAGTTTTCTCTATCTTCCACATGACATACCTTTAGTTATTTGAAGATGGCTATTGTATCGCTTTTCAATCTAATCTTTTCCAGGCTAAACATACCCAATTCCCTCAGCCGTTCCTCATAAGGCTTTACTGTTTACTGTTATTTATCAGTTTGATTATTAATGTGCTTTTCTTTGTGGATTTCAGAATGATATGCTGCTGGAAGCCACCCTGGGAAGCTTTGACTCTAAAAGGTGGCTTATAAACATTCTTAATAAAATTAAGAAATAAATAATCATGGAAGGTATATGGGCTCCCATCAGTGGTGCAATGGGCAAGAGCAGGTGCTAAGAAAACAGTCCTTTACTGTCCCCATCAGAAGCGATCAATAGCTCTGTGTTGGCCCTGGGGGAAAGACTGGACATCAAAGCTGTGGAAAGGCCTTTGATGGGGTACAGAAGATGCAAAGAAAAGAGCATTGCTGCACATGAACCCTGCTTCCGTGTCCTATAAGCTGCACACATTTGCCATGGCAAATTGGCATAATGAACAGTCTTCAAGGGCTTTCATAAGAGATCTGTATGCTGCCCATCTTGTTTTGAATAAGACCTTCACCAATGATGCATAAATTTCTCTCTTTCAACTGCAGTGGTTAGAGCTTGGCAATCACTATATGCACTGTGCCTCGAGCATGCATGCATATCCCCAACTACCCCACATAGGATCATGTACACAAAGGCATTATGTTCACAGATTCCTGCTTCCCCACTGTGATTGGTCTTTTGTTAAATTAGGCATAGATGGTCAGAGTTAAGATGCAATCACTCAATGTGATGGAGATGCCCTCTTATGCCTAAATTATTGTTTTTTAACATTTAATAATTTTCCATTTCACGGGTCTAATGGTCTTAAGTTTATTTTTATTTTTTTTGTAATCAAGGACAAAAACAAAATGGCACTTATTGTTTGAGACAAAATGTCAGATTTGATTTAATCCCATTTTGGAAGCCACATTTAATTAACTGCACAGATTATTTCAGCAAATGCTAAAGTCATGGTCTCAGCAAGCAATATAAGCTTCCAAGAAGGGCACGTAGTTTTGCAGTTGCCCGTGAACTACATAAATGTCAAATGTAGCATGACTTTAATAGTACATTTTCACACTTTTATCTTGGAAATTAAATATCTGTGCATTTCCAAAATTCTTTTCTGGCATTTGCTTATTCACCATACATTTTGGTGCAGGCTGCTAAATGCTAAATGTATCTTATGCTTCAGGCTATTCCAGAAAAATGGAAATGGACATAGACTTGTATTGATTTTGTACTATCTAGAGGGCATAGTTTAGCATGGAAAAGTGGACATAAACTGAGAGCTAATATAAACAACCTATAGCTCTGGAATGGAATCTAAATACAATGCATATTTCTGGTCATACTAAATTCATGTTAAATCCCTTTGTAATTGCACCTCTGTTGCAAAATAAGGAAATAGTCTCTGCCAACCTGTGTCCAAGTTTTTATGCTAAGGGATCAGGTTAAGCAGCTTGTATTCACATAGCCAAGCCATATTGCAGTAGGTGCCGTGCTCTATGCCATTTTTAGCCTAGTGGTTCTGCTCTGACTTCTTGGCAGGAGCAATGCATATTCATGAATCACATGTCTGCGTTCTGATTTCATAAAACACAAAGTCATTTGAAGGCAAGATGACTGAGTTTCAACTATATCAGTCACCTATCGGCATGTTGCTATTTGCAGTATTTTCTGTAGAGCCTTGTTTATTTTTGTTTTCTTCCCATTTATCAAATGGTTGCCTGGACTCCCCTATCTCTCCGCTCTTTGCAAGGACTCAAACATTTAATCAGCAAACACTACAAACAATATCTGCAAGATACTCATTTGATCAACTGCATCCTAAATAGTCCCTGCCCTTGAAAACACTGCAGAGGGCTTGGGCAGTGTTAGTGGTTCATGTTTGTCTTTTGATGCTGTCAAGGGCTTATCAGTAACCAATATATCAGCAGAAGAGCTGCTCTTTCCAAGTTCATAAACTCCTCTGATCACAAGAATAGGAAATAATGATCAGCGTGACTTTTTAAGTATAAAGTAGGACTGGAGTCAGTTCCACATGAAACTCTGATTGGCTATTGTAGGACAAATCACCAACACTCATTCTCGGTTTCCCAACTGGTAAAAATCAGAATTTCACTGAGAATTTCCCTATTCAACTCTCAGGGCAGGAGAGTTACAGGGTTAGCTCTCCCATATTGAATACAGAATAAAGAATAAGGAGAGCCACTGGGGTGTGAGTGTGTGATTTGGCATATTTCTGAATTAGAAACAACAATAAAAACCAGTGGTAACAACAGTTTTCAAAGCACGTGAAGACTGCCAAGGGATAAAAACCTTTCTTAAAGTCCATTGGAACACATATCTTATTTTCTGGCTGTAATCCTATACATGCTTAACTCCTGTAGTAAATAACATTGAACACAATGAAGCTTACATCTGAGCAGTGGACATGCATAGGTTTGCATTGTCTATCACTTATTTTGAATGCAGGCTGTACAGCATACACTTTTGCTAAGATGTGTATGGGCTGAGCTGAACTGAACTGTGCAGTTTCTCAGGTGTGTGTCTGTGAGTGTGTGCATGAAAAGTTAATACGTATGGAGTAGTTAAAGACAGCCAAAAAACAAAAACAAAAACTCCTATAATTTCTATATTTCTCTACTGCATTGCACTATGCAAGTTCCAGAACTAACAGCTTCCCTATCACAATCTGTCATAAGTACATCACAGAAGATTAAAGATCCCTAATAATGGAGTGGTGTTGTTTTTTTGTTGTTGTTTTTTTTACTGACCTCATTATACCTCCAGCCCCAAAGAAACACCATGATGTAAATAATTGGGAAGTTCTAAAAATAGCATGTTAGTTTCAGAAGTCATTAAGAAGATCTGTTGCTAAGTTAAAAGCACTAAGAAGTTGAAGAACTCTCTGTGCCATTAAAAAAAAAGGCAGGGGGGACATATCTTGGCCAATGTATACTTGACTTTGCTTTTAAGTCAGACCAAGAGTCCCTGTCACTAGACTGCTCACTTGAGAAATGGAGAGTGCACAGATCAACTGAGGAAAGGGGCTATGTATATCTTGTGTGTATTTGCATGCCAGGGTATGAAATGGCCACACCCACTGTTGGCATGTAGCCCCCAAAGGAATGACCAATGAGTCTTTCCCAGCAACACTGTCATGATCAGCAATCCAGATTCAGAGTTCTGCAATGCCCTATCCCACACTATTCAGATAATTCACCAGACTTTCTGGATAGAATAGACTTTTGGAGATCACACAGGGTAGAAAGTTCAGGTATCTTCCTTCCTCAGGCCCCAGGTAACCCCCAAGACTGGGGGGCTGACACGTGTGTGTGACATCATGTGCACAACATGGATTGTGTGAAGTCACACACGTCTTCCAATGCCGTACAGACTTGACTGTCACGGCATAGCTGACACTGGCCTGTGCAGTGTCAGGAGATGCTGCGGAAGCTGGTGCAACCTTGCTCAGTGGTTGGGCCTCCTCTGCCTCCTCAATATTCAGGGGGCTGAGCCTCCTGCTGAGGAATATTGAGGGGACTGACAACACCTCTGCCCACTACAGGTGGCGTGCATGCTCCCTCCACTTGCTTTCCTCAAGATCAAAGCCAGAAAAAACCCTTGTTCATTTGATGACGAGAGACCAGGTCAGGGTGCCATCTCTGACCCTCCCACCTCCATCACATCCTTGTGCTTTTCTCAGCCACCCTTCATATGCTGGAGGGTGAATATTTACAGAGGGGAGTTTGCTGTAATTCCACAGGTTCTCTGAATGGCACAGGTTACTACCCTGATCGATGTGTGTGTGTGTGTGTGTGTTCTAAATGGTACTGGGAGCCTACAGGACTCCCCACAGCAGACCTTCTTCTCCAGTGCATGGAGGACACCAGGGCCTGCTGCTGAGCAAACAACGGAGGATTTGTGGGGAGTTAGCATGTCCCTGCTCTGCCCTCTCACAATTCTCACTGTGTGATGGACCTGGTGACTGAATTGGGGCACTTGTTATGCCCGCACGTTGCTCTTCATTTAGAAAGCTCCTAGTGGCATTCATCAGCTCCCTGTGGCTTCTCGTTTCCAGGTGCTTTTCAGGTCCAGAGATCTTAATTACCCTGTTATACTGCTGAGTGGGAGGCAACGACAATCTGTGACCAGCCAGGGCAAGTATTAGGGCAATTTTTGTAGTGGGTAAAAAAATTCTGATCCCACGGCAGATAATAGAAGAAGAAAGGGAAATGAAAAGAGGGTGCACATTTTCAATAACTGTGATGTCTTATGGACTCCACTCTGCCCTTCCTAATAAAAGTATGTATTGCTCACTAGGCATCCCAATTAACTGCCAGTTTCATGATGCTCATTCCATCCTGCATCCTTGCCTCCCTGGGGCCAAGCACTCTAACACGGCTTCTGCTCTTTCTTAGTCCTTTGCAAGCTCAGAAAGAAAAACAATTATTTTTTTCTAAAGCAATGATTTCTCTACCTCCACCATCAATTAATTATTCTTGCCATATTTTAAAATCCCGACAGACTTTTCTGGTGATCTTTTGCTCTTCCTGTAATAGGAGAAAATCACACTACTTATGAAGCTTTGTGCAATTTTTGTTATTCTGACTACGTATTCTTATAATCACCTTGTCCTTGTTCAAATTCATTCTGTAATAAAATAGTCTAGGAGCTGGACCTTGCATACTCTGCATGTGGTACTCTGAGTTATTCTTGAGCCCTTGTCATTCTCCCCATAAGCGGTTAATCATTGTTTCATGACTGGTACTTCCACTCTCATGTTCTTCAAGAATATATCCTGCTAGAATCTAGGAGCGGGTGTGCGTGTGTGGAGTTTTTGGTGGCTGAAATCAAATATGATAAATTAAGGGAGAGGGTGGAAGAAGGTATGCCTTGTTTAAGTGAGATCAAAGTCAAATTTTATTTATTGCCTTATTCCCTCTGGTACACCTTGTGCAGGGAAGCGGCTGTGTGTTGTGTCAACAAATGTGCTGATTAATTGATTCCTTGGAATAAATATGTCCCTGCTTAGTTCAAGCAGACTGAAATCTTATTTATCTATTCATGGGTTCAGAGACTGGATTTAACTACAATAAGCTAATAATCTGAACACACCCAAATTCCTTGTATTTTTGTTGTTGTTCTGCTGTGCCAGGGCTATGGGGCCATACATGGTATGCTGTGTTCTAATGGGTGCTTCCTTTAGCAGCATTACATAGGGTTGCCATCTTTCAAAAAGTGAAAATACAGACAGAAAAGTTGTTGAGCATGGACAAAATTAGGGGGGGGGGAAACCCACCATTTTTTGAGCTTTTTTTGGGGGGGGGCAAAAATGACACTTCTAACAAGGCTGTCATATGCCTCGATTTTCCCAGACATTTCCACCCGGTCAATACTTGTGAGTGCAGTGTTCCAGATACGTCTGGGAAATTCCAGACGCATGGCAACCCTAGTATTACAGGCTTCTAAAATATATCTGGTAGGTTGCAATGCATGGCTATCTGGCCATGAGATGACAAATTCAATGGACCTCCCCTAGAAAAGGCAAAATGTCATTTTATTGGTATATTGGGTGGCACATATGAATACTGACTCTCATTTTTCTGTTGCCATATTTGTAGAGCACAGATTATGGCCAGAAAGCACATGAGGCCATCCCCTTGCTAATGCTAAGAAGTTTTGGGTCTCCTCCTCGGGAAGGGAGGCTTCCAAGAAATCAGATAATAGTAATTTATTTTGGTCCCCTGCCCATCTGACTGGGTTGCCCCACACACTCTGGGCAGCTTCCATAGAATATGTAAAAACACAACAGAATGTGCCACCTTAGGTTTCATGATGGAAGAAAGGTGTGGTATACATGTAAGAAAACCAAATTCAGGATCAGAAGCAACATGAATTTGAATATGATTCACTGGGAAACAACAGCAAGATGGTGAAATTGCTTTGGGCTTACCATAGGTTGGGCACTGTAGAAAACTGGGTGCTGGAGTAGATTGTTTGATCCAGCAGACCTTTCCTGATGCTGATGTTACTGTGCAACGGTAATTTAGCAATAGCTCTATAATTCATATCAATAGTACAGTGGTACCTCTAGTTACGAACTTAATTCATTCTGGAGGTCCGTTCTTAACGTGAAACTCTTCTTAACTAGAGCCGTGCTTTTGCTAATGGGGCCTCTTGCTGCCGCTGCGCCACCAGCACACGATTTCCATTCTCATCCTGGGGCAAAGTTCTCAACTCAAGGTAACTCTTTCAGGTTAGCGGAGTTTGTAACCTGAAGCGTTTGTAACCTGAGGTGTTTGTAACTCGAGGTACCACTGTACTGCCAAGTTCTAAAGCATGAATGGTTGATCAGAAGACAACAGAAGAGTGCACCTTCAGGGATTAAGTCAAACCACTGGAGAGTTACAGCACCTGCTATGTTGTAGAAGGTTGTAGAAGGAGTGCCAACTTGAACAAAATATTGGGGGGGGGAGGTAATTGATTACATGATACAGTGCATGCACACCATTTGAATGCCAATGACCATTAACTTGGGGGGGGCTGGCCCCCTCAAATATTCTATTGGGGGCGAAGGCCCCCTTGGCTCTTAGGAGTTGGCTCCTATTGGCTGTAGAGGCTGATACAGGAGAGACATATTCATAGCTGTCAACTTTCCCCTTTTTTAAAGGGAAATTCCCTTATTCCGAATAGGATTCCTCGCAAGAAAAGGGAAAAGTTGACTGCTATGCATATTTTGTTGTAACTGGGAAGATGAAAGAATTAACAGTCATTTTAAGCAGCCTAGAAGATCTTCCATTCTCCCCCCGCCCCCAATCCATGCTTTTGTTTAAATAAAGGGGACATTTCAGTTAATACTATGATTTAGATCATAGCAGTCCATTGGACACATATCTCTAAACACCAAGAATGGACATATATGTCTCTCATTTAAAACCAAATTCAGGTAAAATGATAGTAATTGCAAAAGCAAGGAAGGAAAACATATGGGTATCCACATTAAAGGAAAAACTTAATATATTTGCTAAACGTTGCTAAACCTTACATTCAAAATTTGGACGAAGTCAGATTTTTTCCTCTTTTTTTGCTTTCACTTTCAGAATAACCATTCATGATAAATGGCATTGGGATAAAAGCTCTGTAGTGCCCATCTGACTGAATTATGTCAGTTCCCACCCATTGTGTTCCTGCAGAATGAAGCAAGCAAGCACGGATTTAATGGTGCAGTCAGTAAATTGTGAAACATGTTATAGCAGTCCAGCATGAATGCTTATCTGAGATCAAGGATTCTTTAACTGAAATGGCTCATTCTTCTCTATCAGAGCCATACCTTGGTGGTATATCAGATTACAAGGTACAGTATTCAAGCCAAATGTTTTTTTTTTTTAAAGCCCTCTGTGTTCCCTTGGCTGACTGCACCCAATCTAAATGTATTGTGGAAACTGAATGCAATTTACAATTGCCTGCTTCTTCTTTGCACATGTTGGACTGGGATGGAGGGGGTAGAATTAAAAGGTTCAATAATGATATCTGAAGTTTCATCTGCAATGTATTTCTTTCACTATTGGTTACAGGAGCTGACAGTTTTATTGATCTTTCAGCATGATGATTTCTAGAAAGAACTGCTATTTTAAAATGCTTGATGACCTATCTTCCACTTTCCTTAAAGCACACGAAATTGGGATACTGCCGCTTTATACATTTCTAGAATTTCCATTTAGTTGGTAGGCAGGACAAACAATAGATGTGTGGAAGAATTAAATGTCTGCAAAGCACAGTCCATAGAGATCCATTTGAAACCCCTCAAACCTATCAACAAAGATCTACAACCCATTCTGGACAATGACAGGTCCCTCTTACAGGCCTTCGACAATCCCCAAACCTAAAACAGCTCCTCACCAGCAACAGGGCACATCACAAAGACCAGTCCCAGTGACTTAACCAGATACCAACTCTGTCCCCTCTGACAACACTGTTATAGGACCTAATAATATCATCTATGACATTTGGACTTCATTCACCTTCTCAGCTTCCACAATCATCTGCCAGCAATGCTCTTCTGGATTCCACCTAAGATAGACAGACCAGTATCTATGCAGAAGAAGAACTGTCTATAAATTCAGCATCAGAAATGGCAATATTTAAAGACCAGTGGGTGGATATTGAAACCTCCCAGAATACTCTGTAAGAATACCCTGGGTGAGTTAAGAGATTTCCGCTGCGTACGAAGACAGGCAACCAGGAGATTGAGTAGATGAGACCAATAGTGGGTCCAACAGTTGAGAATGCAGTTTCTGCACGTGCTGTAGAGGGAAATGAGCGGTACATGGGGCTCGTCAACCTGGGAAGGTGGTCCCTGTAGGAAAAGGAAAACTGATCCTAAACCTCTGTGGCCTTGTGACTATACTCATTGGTGAGAGAAAGGCTTCAGGAAGAAGAAAGATCTGTACCTGCTGCCTTGCAGGACATCTTTGGGAGAGGAAAAGGCTAAGGAGTAAACCCTGCAGAAATCCAGAATGTAGCCCCTAAGACGGTTGGGTGGTGTCTTGTAAGCCTCCTTTCAGCAACTCTTGGAGCCAAGCTGGTGCAAAACATATTGCTCTGCTTTCCTTTGGACTACATCAGTGAGGCCAAGATGGGGGCAGCCCAGGGCGTCCCTATACACTGCCCAGGCTTGTGCCCTGGAGAAGTCACTGCATGGTTTGACTTTTTCCAGGAAAGTATTGTGGTACACCAGGAGTCTTTGTCTTACATTAATTATCTTGCAGAGGAGCTGCACTCTTGTGAAGTTGATTTACTTGATATTTTATATTTTAAACAATATTATGAGACATCATTTGTGTTCTGAAACAGTCAAGGTTACTTAAAACAATGAAGTAAATGGAAGTCATTTCAAAAAAGCAGGGCAGCACAGCAAAAAATAATCATCTAGTTATTAATTTCTATTATTCAATTAAAAAATGCTGCATACCAGCAGTGGGGAAGCTTGGGCTCTCCAGGAGTTCCATTATTCCCAACCTGCATGGTCAGTGGTTAGGGATGAGGTGAGTTGTACTCCAGCAACATCTGGGGGGTTGGACTAGATGACCGATGGGATCCCTTCCAACTCTACAATTTAATGTTTCTGTGATCTGGAGGGCCACAGGTTCCCCACCTTTCTGTATGCAGAGAAGCCACTTACAGCAGACTTTCTTATACTTGCAGGAATGTAAAGCATGGAAAGAAATTACAGCACATTCTATAAGTTCACGAAGAACTCTATTTTCCTTTTAATTCATGAAAGCAAGGAGTGCCATATGCTTCATTACATCATTGAAGAATGGCTTAACAAAATAGTTTCTTCCCCAAGGAGTATGATTATTTTGAGACATCTGATACCTAGAAGCATCAACTCATCTATCATCCTAAAGCAACCAGTCGGTTGCATTTTTGCTTAAAATAACTCTCACTTTATTAGGCACCAGACTCTGCTCAGAAATATGGCTTTATGCCCTACAGATATTTAGTAGTTCAACCGCAACTGATTGGGCTTATAAATAGGAGTTTTAAATATGTTATGATTTTGTTTGAAGATCACAAGCAGTAGGGAATGGATTTAATTGGATTGTGAATTGATGGGGGCTTGCTGGTATCTGAGATGTAATAAAACTGTTTAAAAGCACCTAAAACTAGGAGAATTCATTTGTCTTTGGAAATAGCACTGCAGTTGCACAAGCCAAATCCCTGTGGTGGCAACAGTGGAAACTTTATTTTTAATTGGAAGTGAGTCATGCTGAGAGTAGGGTAAAGTCAGCCACATCGGGACCCGAATGATATCGTGTAAGAGAGGTTAAATTGACTGCTCCTTTGTGTCCTAATGAGAACCAACAGATCTAGGAATTTTCCATTCACCGTTTGACTTCACAATATATCTCCAACACACAGGATAAATGCTTTTCAATTCACAAATGGCCAATGCTCCTTTCTGGCTTGTTCAACCACGTGCCTTAATGTCTCAGCAGAAAATGTTTGTTTATTACATTTATATCCCTGTATATTTATATACTTCCAAGTTGATCAGGGCAATATATATGCTGCCACCCTGACATTTCCCCTTTACATTAACCCTAAGAGGTAGGTTAGGCTGAGAGCTGGTGATTGACCCAAGGTCATCTAGTGAGCTCTATGGCTGAGTTGGTGGTTGAACCATGGGTCTCCCTCATCTAGACCAATACTCTAAACTGGAAATAATAATAATAATAATAATAATAATAATAATAATAATAATAATAATAATACCCCGCCCTTCCCCGCCAAACCGGGCTCAGGGCAGCTAACGCCAATAAAATCACAACAAAAACATAAAACAATTCATTAAAATACAGATTAAAATACAATTTAAAATTAAATCTAAACTGCAGCCTCATTTTTAAGTAGCCCACCAATCACACCAAAAGAACGAAACATCAGGGTTAAACTGAAACCAACCCAAAGGCTAGGTGGAACAGCTCCATCTTGCAGGCCCTGTGGAAAGATGCCAAATCCCGCAGGGCCCTGGTCTCTTGTGCCAGACTGTTCCACCAAGTCGGGGCCAGTACTAAGAAGGCCCTGGCCCTAGTTGAAGCCAACCTAGCATCCTTGTGGCTCGGAACCTCCAACAAATTATTATTTGAGGACCTTAAGGTCCTACCCGGGACATACCAGGAGAGGTGGTCCCTTAGGTACGAGGGTCCTAAGCCGCATAGGGCTTTAAAGGTCAAAACCAGCACCTTAAACGTGACTCTGTACTCCACCGGGAGCCAGTGCAGCTGGTAAAGCACTGGATGAATGTGGTCCTGCGGCAAAGACCCCGTGAGGAGCCTCGCTGCGGCATTCTGCACCCACTGGAGTTTCTGGGTCAGCCCCGCGTAGAGCGAGTTACAATAATCAAGTCTGGAGGTGACCGTCGCATGGATCACTGATATGAGAGGACATACATGAACTAGGGCAAAATAACAAGCCATTATATTAGGAGCAGTCAACATGGCATTGATTGGGAGTTGTAGGTCACCAACATCTGGACCATGTTGGCTGAATTATACAGTGGCAACACTGCAGAGGTATTTGGCCCATAGCACAGGTATGTATCTTGGCACACCTGCTGAGAACCAACATGCCCAACTCATACAAGTGGCACACACACACCCCAACCACTAAGTGTGACCTATTTTTCATTCCATGCAAGCATAAATCATAAAACCTAGACCATAAAGCCTCGTTAAATCTAATACTATTGTTGAACTTTAGTGAGTTTACAAGACTCTCATGACATTCTGCACTAATGAATTGAAATTCTGAGATGCTGTTTATCTCTGCCTCAGTTAGCTTGTGTATTGTATTATCATACTGAACACTAAATGTATATTTTCAATGAATACATTAAAGATCTGTTTACTTTCTCATTTAAAGTGATTGACCATTTGGTGAATGACTGAATTTTTTTACAGTCTGCTACCAGCAGACCAGCATCCAAAAAATTCTTTAAAAGTTCATTGTTTTCCACATGAAATAGTTCCCACAAATAATTCCTGTGCCTGCATTTATGTGAAAAGATTAGACAGGAATCCTTATTCTGTTCTGGGAAAGTTTATGCAGGTGCTTGATAGGTTATGAATATGTCCTAGTCTCCTACATTAAATATTTTCTGCTGCTGGCTTTCATTGTGCTTCAATTTACTGTGTAGATTTCTGCTATAGAACTCTATACACAGTATAGACTGTATAGACTTACTGTATTTACTGTATAGACTTCTGCTATATGTGGCAAAAAAGCAGGAAATTTATTTTAGATAAATAAATAGCATTTGCTCTTATTAGATAGTTCTGTTGCCCGTTCTACCCTGCATTGGGTATTCTCTTAATAAAAAGATAAAATATATATCTTTTAGGTATCTAGGGATATGTTTGCACACACACACACACACACACACACACACACACAGTGTGTGTGTGCACAAGCCACATACTTCCACCTGGAATCTGATTTAGTGCTTTATAACAGAGCAATATTTGGTCCGAAGTGTTTCAGAATCTGTCTGAATTGACACGGACTCCAATTATGCTTCAGGATTATCCCCAGGGGAACTAAAACAACAACAAAAATGACTATAACTTTCTTTTGTCAGAAAACATAAAATTTGCAAGTATACAAGTACCCACAGAGTGGATTCAGCTGGCCAAATTATAGGCAAACATGTTCAGGTTTTGTGTGTGTGTGTGTGTGTGTGTGTGTGTGTGCAGAATGCCTGTCAAAGTTCAGAAAGACATGGTTGTTCCCACAGGAAATACCTACACAGTTTTGAGCTGAATAAGAAAGGAATCCTTTAATCTCCCCCAATGTTTTGAAGGCAGTTGATCTGAAAATTGCAGACATGAGGGAGATGATGGGTAATAAACCTGGGGCATATATGCAAGGGCCTTTTTCAAGTAACTTTTTTGGGGTGAGGAGACCTAAAGGGGATCCACTCCTCTGTGGTAACTTTAGGTTGGCACTGATTCAATGGTCCTGCACGGCACTGAGCAAAATGGGTGCAATAAGATTTACAAATATAAAGGGCTATAGATATACATATGCACCAACATAATATTTAACAAGGCTACACCTGCAGGAAAGAGTTAAACTACCCCTCTACACCCCTGCCAAGGTGATTTAGTGGTTAAAGTGTCAGGCTAGGACCAGGGAGACCAGAGTTCAAATCCTCCCTCAGCTTCCATGAAGTTCACTGCGTGTCCTTGGGATGGTGAACATCTCTCAAGCTAACCTCATTCACAGGGTTGTTTTAAGGATAACACGGGGAAGGAAGAGAACCACATTTGCCACCTTGAGCTCCTTGGGGGAAAGGTGGGATACAATAGTACATTTTTACATTCTAATGTAAAATCTAATGTCAGGTCTACTTTGTCTCTCACAACATATATGTTTGTAAAAAGCTTAGGCCCAAAAACCTCATTTATGAACATTTATTAATCATCTGGGTTATTTTCTAAAAAGAGTTTGGGGTAGAGAGCTGGTCCTGCATACATATAAAAAACTAAAATAGCAGACAATGATTGTCTACAACTGAACATTTCCAAAGAACCACAGGAAAACTTCATACAACAGGAAAACCTGTTCGTTCGACAACAAACTCATTATATTCTGCAATCTGAAATCTATTTTAACAAAGCTAAAATATTTCATCACTGGGTAATTAGAGCTACAAAATAAATGCTAAACTTTAATGAAATCTATAAGGCTGTGTTGATTTATTTTATGGCATATATTCAATGCATGAATTACCGCTGCATTAGAAAACTTGAGAGTTTAACATGGAGAATGCTGTTGCAGTATCTTGCATTTAGAATTGCACCAATTTTGAAAATAAAGTAATATTTCCAGGAAACTTTAAATACTACAACTGATGAGAAAACTTACCCTATACATTCAGAAGCACATCCATATTTATTTTAATTTATTTGACAAAATGTATTACTTAGCAGAAAGCCTCTAATTGGTTGACAAACTATAACTGATGCTTTAAAGGTACTGATAAAAAACATTAAAAACTAATTGACACAAATTTTGGTCCACATATAAATAAAACCAGCCATTTTAAAATAATTACACATAATAAAATGATATGTTAGAAATGACATGCTAAAATGACATGCCTGGGTAGGCTTGTGGAAAGAAAAAATGGTTTTAGCGGGTGCTGAAACAATTACAGGGAAGGTACCGGCCTAATATCAATGGGCAGGGAGTTCCAAGGGTTAAGTACTGCCATGCGGAAAGAACAATTTCTTGCAAGTGTGGAATGATCATTATGTGGCATTTGCAAAAGTGCCAGTACCACAGATCAAAGTGGTCAAGGAGGCAGGCATGGGACAGAGGGATCCCTCAAGTAAATTGCCCCCAAACTGTTGAGGACTTTCGTAACAATAACAGCATGAACCTGGCCCAGTAACAAATTAGCAGGTGGTGCAGATCTCAGAGCAGTGCTTGTATGCTGACAAGCACTGGCTGAGGAAGAGGAGTGCAGGGGGAGCGCACCGCCCCTGGCAGCACGATCCCAGTGGGGTGCCACTGCGGCTGCTCCCCCTCCCGCGCTGGGTGCCATGCCCCCACAGGTGGCGTGCCCCCAGGACGCGCACCACGCCCCTGCGGGCAGCACACCATGCCCCCAGGACACACACCATGCCCCTGCGGGTGGCACACCATGCCCCCAGGACATGCACCAGCCACACCCCCGCCTGCTCTCCACCTGCCAGTGCCAGAGCATGAAGTTCCACCACTGCTGACAAGGCGTCACTCCTGCCAGCAACCATGCTGCAACATTCTGTGCTAACTGCATATATCCTGTGCTAACTACCGGTATATATATTACAAACTGCAAGGGGAGCCCCACACGAAATTTGTACAGTAGTACCTCGGGTTACAGATGCTTCAGGTTACAGATGCTTTAGGTTACAGATTCCACTAACCCAGAAATATTACCTCGGGTTAAGAACTTTGCTTCAGGATGAGAACAGAAATTGCACGGCGGTGGCGTGGTGGCAGTGGGAGGCCCCATTGGCAAAAGTGGTACCTCAGGTTAAGAACAGTTTCAGGTTAAGAATGGACCTCCAGAATGAATTAAGTTCTTAACCCGAGGTACCACTGTAATCCAGTCTTGAAGTTATCAATGCAAGGACTATTTGATCTTTCTTCCAGCATTCTCCTGTTTTGTGATCAGAATCCTGTGAAGGGGAGAGTGGGGGTTCCATCATTGAGTCTACCCTCTCTATTGCACCCTGTAGCCCCATCTACATTAGGGGGAAGAGGGGAAGTAGGAAGCCTGCTCTATATGCATAGGATGCTCCCATGCACAGATCCATCTCCCCACTTCAAACATTGACAATGCCTGGGCAGCAGGTGGGTTGGGTCATAGATGGCGTGAGACCAGTGGTGACAATGAGCCCACTCTCTCCTTATGTGTAACTGTAAATTGAGAGGAGAATGCCCCAAAATGAGTTTTTTTTTTAATTGTGACAAAAAGTACCTAACTTGCCCAGTGAACAGCCTGATTACTACCCTCCTGCTTCACTTGTAGATTTGCAAATAGATGCCATGCTAAAGACCTCTAGAATGAGCAGATGGGAAACAGTAATAAAGCAGGGATTAATAAAACAGATTAATAAAACCAGGTTAATGAAACAGGGGGCATAGCTATTCCTTACCAAGACACCATAAGTTGGGTAAATTTATAAGATCTGCATACAGCTTGCCTTAGATTTTGTCTAGGGTACTCCCCATCACTACACAATATAGCTAAAAAAATTTTTATTAATGTGAATACAGTTTCCCCTATATTTTGAGGGATGCATTTCAGACTACATCAGTAATATTGCTGCATGCACCTATGATATAATCTGACATAATCACCCAATATGAATAAGAACAAAGTGCAATTTTCCAACAAAGAATATAAAAGCAGAAGGATTATCATGTTGAGTAAAACTATTGGCTACATCTGCAGCTTACATTTAAAGCACTATGTTGCCACTTTAACACTCGTGGCTTCCCTCAAAGAATTATGGGAACTGTAGCTTGCCGAGAGTGCTGAGTGAGAATTGTGAGAATACCTCAATTTCCCTCACAGAGATACATTTTGCAGAGCGGTTTAACAATCAGCCCTTCTTTCCAGGAAACTGGAAACTGTAGCTCTGTGGAAGGGAATTGGGGTCTCCAATCAATTCTCACACCCTTATCAAACTAAAGTTCCCAGGATTTCCAGGATTGGGAAAGTCATGACTGTTAAAGTGATATAATACTGTAGTGTTCTAAATTTATGGTGCAGATGCAGGAGTCATTAGATGACTTGCAATGTTTTTTTCAAAGATTGCTCATCTTCAGCATTGGATACTCAGTGGTGCAGTGTTCCCAAAAATAGTAATTGTGCTTTTGCCGATTTTGGCAAGTAGCCACCAATAGAATGTATCTTCCACATATTCATTTAACCATATTTTTTTAAACAACAACAAGAAGAAGAACCTATTCTGACATTGCAGTGATGAATCAGAAGCTGTCCTCAACTCCACTTCACCCTGCAAAGTTTTAGTTCAAAGCTTTGTAACTTTGGGGGCATTATTGCTTCCCTCTCACCACTGAGCTCAGAGTGGGGAGATTAGGGATTGCTTTTTCCAAATAATCACTGGGATGATTGAAAGGTCTTTTTAGCGACATCTTAAGTTTCATGACCCAAAAACACTGAAGCAGAGCAGTAAGATAATAATTGTCTCAAGAAAGATAATATGCAAATGGAAAGACATTTACTGAACCAATTGATTAGGAAATTGCAATCAGTATTCTCACAATCTACTAGAAATAATTAGCCCAGCATGCTGCTACTCTGCTGTTGATTAAAGGTATTTGCTTAATATGCTTGCCATCATAATGTAAGATCACAAGGCTCTATCAGGCTTTCTATTGTGGCAAATGCTCTTCATGGGAGTGTGCCACATCCAAGCTTTTAATCACGCTTCAAATTAGTATTAATATTTTCATTAGTGTGAAGTGTGGCTCTGTCTTTTTGGGCAAAGTTCAACTATCTTGTTATCGTGTATTAGGGTCAGCAGTACGATGTGCAAAATGTGGCAGGATTGCTAAAGTTTATGTCTGGTTTTGGCCAGTGTTTTGATGAAAGACTGTCTAGGAGCCTTGCTCATGCTACCTTAACTACCAAGAAGAAAGGTAGTAGAAAATTTACTTAAATAAAAAATTATATGTATATGAATATGTCAGTCACCTTGCACCAAAACTACTAGGCACTGAACATTCAAAACAAGTATTAGTAAGTCAGAAGAAAACAAAAGCCTAACATACATATTTCAGTTGACTTTTCAAACAAACTGGGATGGCAGGGATTATGGAGAGATGAGCAAGGCACCAGTATTTATTTAGGAATGGGGAACCTG
Source organism: Lacerta agilis (assembly GCF_009819535.1). Taxonomy (NCBI): domain Eukaryota; kingdom Metazoa; phylum Chordata; class Lepidosauria; order Squamata; family Lacertidae; genus Lacerta; species Lacerta agilis. Next base: position 58,848,096 of record NC_046318.1, on the reverse strand, counting down.
TGGCCATTCAGGTATTGCTGGACTCCAATTCTCATCAGCCACAGCCAGTGTGCCTAATTATCAGAGCCAATGAGAATTGTATTTCCACAACATTTAGAGGGCCATGGGTTCCCTGTCACTGGTTTAAACAATGTCTCTTTTATTGCAACATTGGAAGGAATCCAACTGGTATTCTACCAATGGAAGGCATCCATCAGCAGAATGGTGAGGGAGGCAAATTTTGGCGATTCCTCCACACATAGGCAAACACCCTGCAGACTCCTGTACTCACCCAAAATCTTCTCCAGAGGACAGAAGCATACCTAACCTCCCTTGCGCATTTGGCAAGGAACTGTATTGATGCCTCCCCCCATCCCTGGTACCCTTGGCAAGGAGTTGTATCAGTGCCTCCCTCCCCAGATCCCTTGTGTTCCTCTACTGGGGTGCCCAGAGGAGCCTACATGCCTTGCCTGGCCACCCAGAGCAGTAGGTGAGCAGCCCGGGGAGTGCATGGATGGGCAGGCAGACTCCTAGCTGCTCTGAGCCAATCTCTAGGTAGGTCCCTGCCAGAGGACCTTCCACCTCCCCTGAATCATTCTGGAGACTACAGGGCTGCAGAGGGGAGAAATAATTGCCAGAAATCATACCACTCTCCATTCCCCATTCTGCCTTTTGTTGGCAGGATACCTTTTGGATACCACAAACTGGAGGAAAATTCTGAGTTTCAGAATGGCTCTGGACAAAATAAAGCAGCCCCATTTCTACAAGACAATTTATCCATAGAGCTGATTCACTCTAATGGCAGCCCCTACAGGAACACCTCCAACCTGTGATTTGTGCAATCATGGAGCTTTTTTTTAAATATTTGCTGCATTTGCACAAATCCTAGGAGACAAGAGTATAGGCCCTATGTGTGGAGGCAACTGTTCTCACAAACAGCACCTCTAACCTGCAAGTGCCTCCCGCCATATGTTCCTGGTGTGCTCCCAACAGCTTCTGCATATGATGACATTTTAACTTAGCTTTGCATCCATTTGCATTTGTGGGCTGAATATTTCAACCTCCCAAATAATTCTGCTGCTGACTTCAAAATCGTTTCCACTACAGGGGTTACAATAATGTAGCAGAGCTAAAAAGATAATATTAGTACCAATGACTGCTGCCATGAGTGGGTCACTCTCTTTTTATCGTGTAAACATTTGGGCTGTTACAGACTTACTGCTATATTTTGCATGTCAGAGCCTTTTGGCACCTCTGCTTAGAATCCTCCACTTTGTACCCTCTGTTTGTTTGTTTGTTTGTTTGTTTGTTTGTGTGGGTGTAACTATATATTTGAAAAGATGTTCAATTCTTTCTACTGCATAATGATTGAATGCCCTGTGATTGTCACGTAACTCTACTGCAATTATATGTGACCCACGCATATGGGTTTGCCTGCGAACAAAGCAAACTGATAATGACTTAATGAGGAGAGCAACACTAGTTTTTCAGCAATGTTTTGCTATTCTATATAATATGGACATTATAGTTGGAATGATGAAAATTATATCTTCATTTGCACTAACTAGACAATTAGATTCAACTTTGCCTGCCTGAATATTTCATTATAAAAAGTAAAAAAAAGCACTCAAGAACTATCATTGTGCTAAATCTGCAGATAACTTCACTCTCTTAAAAGCCATAAGCCATCTAAGGACGAGCATAAAGATGTGATGCTAATCACAAAACTCAGATTTCTTCCATTCAAAAACTGTATTTTAGCTAGAACAAAGCCAAAAGGTGGCAGGGCCTTTTGCAAACATTTAGCAGTACAGGGAATGATGATGATTGCACCCATTCTGCATATACTGCTCCTGCAGAACAGGAGCATTGGGCAAAGCAATTGGCTGGGATGATTCGAGAGACCATTTTAGAAAGCATTGGCCCCACTTTCAATCTGCTTGGTTTACCCTTGTTGATGTTACCACCTAGCCAAATCTCTTTGGCTACATCGGGGTAGTCAATGTCAGTGCCCTCCAGACATTGTTGAACTTCTACTCCCAACAGCCACCAGTGAGTTGACCAATGCTCAGGGCTGATGGAAACTGGAGTCAAACAAGATCTGGAGAACACTACGTTGACTACCTTTGGTCTGCATAGTGCCATGGTGTACTGTACCTGGAAGCCACATGTATGCTTCCATGGGTTCCTTGATGAATAAAGTGTAAGAAGGTGGGATGTAGGTGTAAAAATTCATAGATAACCATGCTCCCTGATTGCCTAAGATCACTCTAGGAAGAAAAAAATAAGTCCTAACTGGGAAAAGAAAAAGTAACAAGAGCAGGGAATAAAGAGAAATGGTCCTCATCCTTGCAACATAGTCTTTGGGTTGGAGAGCTACTTTCATAGGGTAGAAGAGACAGTGCAGCTAAGTTTGTTCCTGCATAGTTAGTAATGCCACTGAAACTAAGAATTAGGCAGTTTGTAAGTTGACTCAGAATTAGGTAGTTTGTAAGTTGACTCTAAAATGCCCATAATTTTTTTATTAAAAACTGAAATATTTTCATAATTCAAACAGAGTTTGATGTTTATTTAACTTGGCCACTGTGGTCCATGCATTGGTAACCTCAATACTGGATTACTGCAATGTGCTCAATGTGGGGCTGCCCTTAAGTACAGTTCAGAAGCTCCAGCTACTTCAAAGTGTGGCAGCCAGACTGCTGATGGGGACAAATGGGTTGACAGCATGTGACAGCTCTGTTGAAACATCTGCACTGATTGCCTGTATGCTATCATGTTCAAGGCTCTTGTGTTGATCTACAAAACCCTGAAGAACTTGGGTCCAAGATAATTTACAGACTGCCTGAGCCCTCATATCCCAGCTTGATCTCTGAGACAATCCAGAGGAGTGCTCTTCATTGCCCCCCATGTTACAGAGGCCCGACTGGTCTCCACCTGAAGTCAGGCATTTATTGTCGCTGGTCCCATGCTGTGGAACACTCTTCCAGAAGAGAAGCAGCAGCCATCTCAGAAGACCTTTTTAAAGGATTATTCTGTACTACTTTTAATTGTTAATGCTTCTATATTGCTGTATACTGCTCTGATGTTTTGTGAGGGGGTGGTATATAATACTTCTACCAACAAACAAGCACAAAAGCTATAAACTATCTACAGCTTAAATAGCTGTGGAGAACACATGCGTGTGTCTGTTCAGAGGTAAGTCCCATGGAGCTCAGTGGGCCTTATGCTCAGGTAAGTGGGTGTAGAAATATACCCTTCCTGTGTACATTTCAGAACACTGACATATAAGCAAAATAGCTGGAAGGAAATCTTTGCCATGCAACCTCTGCTTGCCCCTCAATAGATTTTCTATTTCAAATTCATTCTAGCTGCTAATGTCAAAATATTACATTATAAACATTATTTACTGGGACATTCTGAACTGGAAAATACTGTACTTATTTTTGCTGAAGCATAATTCAATAAGTGAAGTTAGCAATACAATTCTTCGTTGGGATTTCCAGTCTGTGTGGCTTTGCTGAAGAAGGAGAATAGTGAGTCAATGTGGTAATCTATAATGTTGGATCAGGAGGCTCAACCTGATAAAAGACATTTATGGCTTTAAATGCATTCCCATAGCAATTTATGGGGTTTGCAAGTATGAATAACCAATAAATTTAAGTTCATACTGTTTACATTGATATAAGGTTATAGGAATGTTGAACGCGTTTAGCAAAGAATGAAGCAAAAGGAAATCAATTCCATAAAATATTACAAGAAATCTGGTCTTGTGTGTATAATGAGCTTCACTAGGAAATTACCAGAGGAAATACATTGAACACAGGAGGTAGGTTTTTATATATGACACTTTCTTATTCCAGAATGGATTACAACTTTGCTTTCAATTATGTAGTATATTCATGAAATTCATATCTATGTCTAGGCTTCTGTGCCTTTTGACTTGTTGTATAAGAAATCAAATCAAATCACTGCATATCTGATGCAATTCCTTTTTTGGCACAATGCTTATGCATCAGTGAAATATGCCCCATTGATTTCATGCTGAAGAAATATTGGTCAATTTAGAGGTGTGTCGGTAACATATAACATTTTTAATGTGAATCTTGCCACACTGGTTTTTCAGATATGTGTTGTGACCCCCAAAATATTTTCAGATTGTGGTTATTATCCCATGTAGTTAGTATTCTACTGCTTCTAAATATACCTTAAAATGAGAATTTGTTCTAGGTAGTGAACCTAGCTCAAGAATAGCATTCATGGGATATAAAGCATAAAGCCCAGTGGTAGCATGCACGCTTCTCATGTATAAAGTTATAGGCTTAGATTCCAGTTTTTCCAATTAATGGGATCTGAGGTAGCAGATATGTGAAAGTCTGAATATATAGAAAGCTACTGCTGGCCCATGACACTCTTTCCAGCAGGAGTGAGCAACCTCCAACCCTCAGCATAATTTTATGTGTTATTTGGTTTAATTTCCAAACTCCTCTGTAATTGACCAGGTGTCTGGCAAATGCATCTAACTGCACAAGGAGAGAGAAAGACAGACAGACAAACAGTCAGACAAACAGGCAGAGAGAGAGAGAGAGAGAGAGAGAGAGAGAGAGAGAGAGAGAGAGAGAGAGAGAGAGAGAGAGAGAGAAGGGAGTGTCAGAAATAAACAGGGGAGAGAGAGAGAGGTGACTCCACCCACTTCGGGTCTAGCCCCACCCATTTCTTGGTTCACTCCTGCCCACAGCTAGCACACTGTCCTGGGCATACTGTCCCCAGAGGAATGTGGCCCTCAGTGGGGAGGGGAGCTTAATCAGATGAAACAGGAGTCCTCCAGATATTGTAGGAATCCGCCTTCCATCATGCCTATTGGCTATGCTGTGTAGAACTAATGAGAGTTTGAGTCTGTTTATAACCAAGTCAAAAATCTCAATAGGATTTTTGCTTATGCTGTTTTGTAAATATCTCCTTAACTGTCTGACACAATTTCATTCCATCAGTAACAACAGCTAATTTATAATTTAAGTATCCTTTTGTAAGTTACACTTCAGTAATCAGCATACTGGTCTTCTCTATCTATCTATCTATCCATCTACTATCTATTTGTACCCTGCCTTTTTCCATGACAGGAACTCAAGGCGACTTACAAATAAAATAAGAACAGCTAATATTGCATCTACTTTTAAAAAAATGAGATTTTTGTTGCCTTGCTTGTTATTTGTTCTGAATAGTGGTTTAACACTTGCACTTTCAAAGAATTGTGCTGGATTGTTTTTGACTGTTTCTGCAATATTTAATCACTGCTGCTTTTCTGCCCCTGGATTACACCTCAGTGAGTAGGGTAAAGAAATGTTCTCCTTGCAGAAATCCTCTGCCTGTGGCTGGACCCAGCAACAACCACATCCTCCTACACAAGTCATTTCTTCCTTCCCTAAGCTAAATATATGTTCAGTTCCTTATGTGGTTTGTCTCCTGGACCTTTTATCCTCAGCCCTCCTCTGAATAGCACCAAGGTGTCTCTTATTGCACAGTTAAAACGGCAATAACCAAAAGCATGTAGTAGTCAGAGAGCGTTTGCTTAAGAAAGGGAGTGTCTATAGGGCAGAAGCATAAAGCAAATGTAGGAAATGCCAAGATGACAAGAGCTTTATGTATCACAATAACCACAGGGGGGAACATATTGTCTTAGTGTATCTGTCTTTCCCCCTACAACAGATATTTCTATAGAACCTTGACCGTATACCATGTAAAGGAACAAGCTGTGTCACTTATTTGAAATTCTGGTTGTATATGGAAATGACATAGGATCAGAAAGAGCGATGGGTATGCTATCAAATAATCAAATAAAAGCTATCTGTTTCTTCTCATCAGTCAAAGCTGGCTGGAAAATAGCTTAACAGGAGACGACTCCAAAGCTGTCTCTTCCATCCCTCTGAGAAATCAATTACATCTGTTCATTATGCAAACTGTGCTATATTTTAAGATTCCCTCACCAGAACAGACGCCACTTTGCTACTTGTTTTCCATGACTTAAAATGTAAGAGAGGAAGCAGAATAACGAAAGGCCACTTTGCTTATCAGTGCAACCAAACAGTTCTAAAAGGTCAGACACCTCTCCCTCCCTCCCTCCCTCTCCCTCTGCCTCTCTCCCAATGTATCCTATATGGCACAAAGTACCGGTAATTTCAGATTTAGAAGAAGGAAAAACACCGCAAAGCAGTGTGCTCAGGGCTTATATTTAATAACATCAAATTTAGCATTTACACCTGGGAGCCTTGTTATCTTGAAAAACTAGCCTCCCAGTAAGCCATTATCCATATCCATCATGGAGCGCCTGTGTATTTAGCAAGATATTTTGCTACATTTCTCCCCATCACTAATGCATTCAGTGTGATTACCTTCCAAATGTTAGTATGAGATACAGTTCATGGAAAGCAGCCAACATGAGAAAACAATAACAATGCCTATGGTTTTACAAGCAAATATCCTTCCATTAAACAGTGAAATACAGACAGAGATAGGAAGACAGATGGGAAGATGGTTGTGTGGTCCTCACTGCCTGGGAGGTACACCATGCTCATTTTACTAATCTCATGCAAACCCCACCAAAACAACTGGCAATATATCAAGCCCTGCTGAGAAAAGCTGGCACACTGCCCTCTCATATATCTCCTCCTCCACTTTAATTTATCATGGTGCCTTTTTGTTATATATTGTTATGTTGGCGGGGGGGGGGGTGTTGCAGGGAATGAGACAATTCACACCCACCACTGCCACTGCAAGGCAAACTCAGAATAAAGGCCCAGGTTGTTGATGTGCTTTGCCAAGGCACTGGGGCTTTGCCCTAGGGTGCCTGGTCTGATGTCACAGACTGGCTGTACGCAGAGGAATGGTGGGAGGAACCAGGTGGGAAACCACCAAGGGAAGAAGGCTCAGAGCCAGGGGATTGGTGGTGGGACAATCATGAATGGTCAGAAGTAAAAGAGGGAGAAGACTGGAAGGAGGTGTCAGAAGCTGGAGAGGTAACAGGGCACAGTGAGCGAGGGGAGTCTGTGTCAGAGAACAGTCCAGAATCAGAGGTAGAAGTTGAAGCAGGAGACGAGGGAGGCCAAGAGGCAGGGATGAGTCCAGCTAGTGAAGAGGCATGGGTGTCTCCCCCTCCTGCTGTGGGTGGACAGAGGCAAAAGCAGGCAGAGTAGTAGATGTGAATCCTATATTTATAAAGCAGTTTAGTTTCTTCCTACTCACATGCCCAGGGACCCAGGTGGCGCTGTGGGTTAAACCACTGAGCCTAGGGCTTGCTGATCAGAAGGTCGGCAGTTCGAATCCCTGCCACGGGGTGAGCTCCCGTTGCTCGGTCCCAGCTCCTGCCCACCTAGCAGTTCGAAAGCATGTCAAAGTGCAAGTAGATAAATAGGGACCGCTCCAGCGGGAAGGTAAACGGTGTTTCCATGCGCTGCCCTGGTTCGCCAGAAGCAGCTTTGTCATGCTGGCCACATGACCCGGAAGCTGTCTACGGACAAACGCCAGCTCCCTCGGCCTATAGAGCGAGATGAGCGCCGCAACCCCAGAGTCGGACACGACTGGACCTGATGGTCAGGGGTCCCTTTACCTTTACCTTTACCTTACTCACATGCCCTATTGTGTCCATCCATCCATCCATCCAAGCAAGAGACATTATCAGAGTTCAAGGTCACATTCCAGATAGGGTAAAACATTCTATGGGGGTGCAAAGCAGAGTTGGTGTGGGCTACAGCTCAGGAGCAGGTGTGGTCTGGGGAGAGTCCCAAGGCCCCATAGAGAGACCTGGAGGACTGCATTTGACCCCTGGGCCTGATGTTCCCCACCCCTGAGGATACACTTCCTGGCATCACTACATAAACTAAATGTTCCCCTCTATACATTACATTGAAATGCCCACAAGTCTCAATCTCAATTTCTTGAGGAAGGTCACAGAATTACTCGGGAACAAGAAACTTCCCAGTATCAAATTCAGTGCTGATGTACGCAGGCTTAACTCCATTGATTTTTAAGGGGTTTGAGTCTTCTTTTTTTGCCCAAGAATTTGGCTCAGGAGCCTCATAGAGCCACTAAAAGTATAAAAGATAACGCTTAATGTCTTGGTGTTATCATTTAGTTTTAATTAAGAAGAGGGGTTTATAACTCTTCCCTGGTGTGGCACATTAAACAGCTATTTCGTAGATGGCCGCATCTTAGTTCAATTTTTTTATGACCCTTTATTCTACTCTTTCATTTTAAAAAGTACTAAAGTAATGGAATGGGTGCAAGATGGATCATCAGTCACCCAGAGCATCTATTTATATTACTCTAATTTATGAAGCAGGACATGTTTAATATTATCCCCACAGTTCTTCCATCACACACATTTTTACAGCTACCACTGTCTTCATTTTTCTGCCTATGCTCTCACCACCAAGAACAAACAAAATATATTTTTATCTAAATGTTATCATCTTAATGCAGGGGTGGCAAATGAGATGCCCTCCGGATGTTGTTGGAATACAACTCCCACTGGCCATTGTGGCCAGGGTTCTTCATGCCTATGAGAATTTTGAACAGAACTGTGGATTTAACACAATATGTTGTCATATTTCTGAAGCAAGCAAAGAGTTTGACTGCTACTCCCGGATAATTTTGTGGTTCCCCTGCCCTTGCCCCCAGGAATATTTAGAAAAGTGCTACTTCCCCTAATTTTCTAACCACAAATGGGATGGATAATATTTCTCCCACCAGTCTGCCTTCAAATGAGAAGAATGTCACTACTATTTAATGCCAAGTTCTTATTTTAGGTGTTGAAAAATTTTGTGTTCTGAAGCTGGAATAATTCTACCTTTCTCTGCTGAGAATTAGGTAAAGGGACCCCTGACCATTAGGTCCAGTCACAGACGACTCTGGGGTTGCGGTGCTCATCTTGCTCTATAGGCCGAGGGAGACGGCGTTTGTCTGCAGACAGTTTCTGGGTCATGTGGCCAGCATGACTAAGCCGCTTCTGGTGAACCAGAGCAGCGCACGGAAACACCGTTTACCTTCCCACCGGAGTGGTACCTATTTATTTACTTGCACTTTGATGTGCTTTCGAACTGCTAGGTGGGCAGGAGCTAGGACTGAGCAATGGGAGCTTACCCTGTTGTGGGGATTCGAACCGCCGACCTTCTGATTGGCAAGCCCTAGGCTCTGTGGTTTAGACCCACACCCTCCCTTTTTGCTGAGAATTAGAATCCACCAAAATCTGCACTCAGATTCAGTGCATTTGCTATGCCACTCTTACTACAACTCCTAATGGCAATTGGCCACAAAAGTGGTTCTCATTTTACTCTGGGACAATTGCTCTTTGCACATGTAGAAAACTGGATTTGGGTGAATCCCAGATGGGGCAAATTCATGCCTTTGGTTTCCCCTGTGTTCACTGGCGACTGAACGATAAATAAAATATGGAGCAAGCACATTCAGTGAACTGCTCAGTTGCTTGTCTAGTTTGGAGTGGAAGGAGACTGGGATATGAAAGCGTCATTTGTTTTATTCATTTATTTGTGGTCCTAAATATATGAAGCTTTGGTCAGTTAAGATAATGACTTTCTTATCTCATCCTCTTTTTCTGTGTATTTACTTTGTTGCATGAAGGGTTTTTTGGTCATGAATTTGGCAGCAGCAAAAGGATAAATTACCTCTTTAAAGTTCACATTTAAATAATTAACTTCCTACGGCATTTGGGCAAGTGATGATTAAATTAATACAAACAATAATCTTCTCTTTGGAATCAATGGATTATTATTTCCTATTATGGCTCCATCTTCTTCTCCCCCTTTCATAGCAAGAGCATTTGCATCACAATTGCCCCAAGTCTCTTTGGCTATGCAGCTGAGAACCGAATCCTGTTAGCTGGATGATATCAATGGCAACCCTCTCAGGTTGAAAGTGCTTTTGTGTCTTCATAGCTAATGGTTCTGTAATGTGCCATGATCAGGCAAGCTGAAAAGATGGGTATGGAAATATTGTCTTTTGTAGTTTGCCCCCATTTGGGCCTGCCTAATAACTCACGCTTCAAAATATCAGCTGAAACAAGAGAGAGTCAGCAGACTGAAGACTTGCTGCTCTGGATATTATGAACATGTCTGCGTGAAGATATGCATAGCAAAGCTTTCTCTTGGTAGCACATTATTGAAATGCCACAAGATGAAACAGGCAGCTAAGATAAACCCATTGCTGCATATAATAATGTTCCATCTGCCAACACTGACAGCCTTTATCTGCACTTTCCCTGGCACAAGGACTCCTCGGCAACATTAATAGCATTATTATTCTACCCAGGATGCAGCTTTCATACACAATTATTAATAGCCATATTTTTAACAAGAAAGGCACGAGCATCACAGCTTCATTTATTGTACTGTTGTGGGATTCGTTTGCATTAGATGGGTCTTAATGAGGAAGCCATTCATATTACCTTCTAAGAAACAGGATAGGGACCTACATGAACTCTCCAGACAATCACACCATCACCAAAATGCCTAGGGACTCATTACCAGTTATTGTGCTTCCTATTTATTTTATTTTATTTTATTTTATTTTAGGAATAAGAATATGTGTAATTTGCAAATACTGGCTTGTTTATCCCAGCACTATAAAGGATTTCGTGGGAAATATTTGCACACATCAGGGTGTGCAGATAGCTGAGGAAACATTCATGATTCCATGCAATAGCATACACTTTGTAAATGAGAGAGACAGTGTAGCCTAGTGGTCAGAGGGGCAGGCGGTTTACACACCAGAATTTTCAAAGCACATTCAAAGCAACTTCTTTCCCACAAAGAATTCTGAGCGCTGTAATTGAATGAGGGCTGCTGAGAATTGTAACTGTTAGGGATAAACTACAGTGCCCAAAATTCCTTGAACATGGGGGTTGTGGAATAGTGACCATGTGTGTCTATTGCTACCCATGGGATGGATACATCCACACCATGCTCTGGCTGAATATTTCAGCATCTGTGTGAAGTGGTTTTATGCAAGTACTGGCATTTACGTGTAGAGTCAGATCCCTCACTCATGTGGAGGAGCCCTATGTGTGCACACTGCATTTTTGTACCAGCATCACTTGGCCATAGCTGTCAACCTTCCCTTTTTTGCAGTGGGAAACAGTGCTGGAATAAGGGAATTTCCCACAAAAAAGGGAAAGTTGACAGCTATGCACTTGGCTGGTGCAGTAATTCCCCCTTGCCATTGCAAAATTCGTAGTATTATGGATCACAAAGAATACTTGTGCTGATTTGGTTTGTGTATTGTTTTGAAAAGGGCAAATTAGGCACATTTGCCTCAAAATGTGAACTGAATCAAACTTCTCCCCATCAATATCCACATATCCAAGGCTTCCTGAAACACTAGTGGTCATAAAATAATATTATCTTTAAAATGAATTTCTATCTATTAATAGTTAAATAGATTCAAGTCAATCACATGATAAAAATACCTTCTGCAAGTTTTTTTTTTAATGTAAAGTAAACATTGATTCTCTCCTTGCTACCCTCCACAATGGTTTCCAAACCATGCATGGATATGCATTTGATGGTTATTTATAATTCTAAAACATAACTCATTTGACTTTATACCGGTAGTTAGAGGGAGAATACTTTGCAGGCCCAGGCACAGTGAATCCAAAGCCACTGGGGGCTGGGAACAGCAAAGAAAAACATGACTACATTGTCTGAGCAGAATGGCCACAACTTTACTGATTACAGGTGTCAGTAGCCTTTGACATAGCCATTGAGTATGTATCCTAAATCAACCAACCCAATTGCTGGGTGGTTATTTTCAGAATTAGCCTATGATGCACATCAAATATGGACAATCCATTCAGGATACCGATTGAGGAATACTATAGCTCATTAGCCCCCATCTGAGCATTTGGATAGAATTCTCCCCCCTGGACCCCTTTACCAGGGTACCCTGATACTTTGACAGAGGATGGGGTTAAGGTTCTTTCCCCACCCCCTCTATTTAGGCTAAGGATCCAACCCAATGCCTTTTCCCACCAGCAAGTTGTGACAGTTGTTATGGGGCAGGCAAACCTCCAGAGAAGCCCAATTTATCTGCAGGCAAATTTCTCCCAGCCCCAAATTCTGCGACCAAGTATCTGCAGGATGAGATGCCTGATGCCGACCACACTGCTAAGTGCAAGCGTAGCCAGTTTAAATAAGTTGTAGATGAGCCTGAGTGAAGCCAGGCAAAGTCTCTGAAGCCCTTGCCCCTTAGCTCAGATGATGGCATTCCCGGCTGCTTGGGAAACAAATTTTCACCCCTCCACCCTGGCTTGCCCAAGTGCTTGAGATTTCCTAATCATCTTAATTTATGATTTAGCAAACTAGCTGAATGCCTCTCAAATGAAAGCTGCAGCTTTCTTGAGGAAAGCTAATTGGTCCCCAGGTCTGCACATTGTTGTCAGCTCGTCAACAAGAAATTGCATGCAGACTGCAAAAATAGTTGCATGCATATTTTAGTACTCACCATGTGCCGTCTAACGTTGGGTGTAATCAGCAGAAATCGTTTTCTTCACTCCGGTGCTGGAATTATGGGGGCAAAAGTATAATGGGTAAAGACCATAAGACCCAGCTGGAAAGAAAACAGCAGCAGCAGCTGGCAGCAGCTGGCAGCACCAAAATCTCTTTGGAAAGCCCACAGTCACCATTTCAATTATAAATAGTTCTTATTGATCTTACATAAGCTATTCTTGGAGGATTGCTGGCTAAAAGGAGGAGTACAAATCTTAAACAATTCACAAATAGATTCATAGGACAGGGAATCCCACAATGAGTCCCAGCACCTGATCACACATTAATTTTAGCCAGCCAATTCCCTACTGCCTGAATAGCTGAAGTGGGCATTACAAAACTTGGTCCCTTCTTTGCCTTCCCCTCTAATCAGTGCGTTGTATATGCTCACCACCCCAGACGCCTGATCGGCTTGCTCCGCCGCTGACACCACATTGCCGATCCCTGCACCAGTGTTTCTACTGTATCTTGGGTGTTGTAGTACATCCACTTTGCATATAGTTGGGTCCCACACGTCCTTATTTATGGAAGTCAGTGATGAGGCAACATAAATACTTCATGAATTAATGGTGACTGTTACATGGAGAATAGTAAGAAGGGAAAATAAACATCCAAACCGATGGATATGTGGTTCTGTTATCTTTGAGATGCATTAATTAAAAAAAGATATAGCATATTCAAATTGGTTTCTGATATGTTTGTTATTTCTTGTTTGTAGATAAATTAAATTTATAACTCAAACACAGTGGTACAAAATATATGTCTTGGTTCTCCTCCTCAGAACTCAAATCACTACCACTATTGGAAGATTTGAATTTTTTATTAAAGATGTCAGTACAGCAGCCTAACATGGGTCTACAGATTCACATCCTTCAGCCCTCTCCAAGACATCTCCATAGGACTCATGGTAATATGTAATGAATATTACATAGAAAAACAAATGTCTTTATTTCAACATTCTCAAGCTAAGTAGTCCTTCAGTTTCTTAGATATGATAAATAATAGTGTACTCAATGTTTGGTTCATGATTGAGCTATATGAATCCATTTTTTTAAAACCAGTCAGATCCTAAAGTGTTTTTTATATTTGCACCAAAGAATTTTCAGTAGCATACTCAAAATTTACACACACACACATCCACACCCACACACCCACAAAACACACACACATCCTTTATGTATTCTGAAGAACTGGATGCAGAAATAAACTATTGTTTTGTTTGTATAACAGAGGACAGGTTTCAGGGACAAATTTAAGCTGATAATATCTTTTATTTTAAGTATCAGCTGAGGTTTTCCACCTGCCCTACTTTTTAAATACAATTTCTTCTACAAAAATTGATAGCAATCACACAGCTGAAAGTGGGAGACCTTTAAATGCTCTAAGAGAACAAGAAAAATGAGAAAAGGCTTAACTAAACTACAGATTTATGGATCAACCTAGAAATGAAATCAAGTGTCCTTCAAGAATACGTGGCCATGTGAGTAATATATTTGTGATGAAAACAATTGACCTCTCAGACTTGGTGCTTAAGAAGTTAATCCATTTTTGTTATATACGCTGGTGCTTTCCTAGTTGCCAGGCCCAATTCCAACTGCTGGTCTTGATGCATAAAACCTCTCTGGCTGAGAAAAATTGTAGGACCACCTGTCACAACATGTGCCCACTCGTATGTTTAGTTCTTCAGTAGAGGACCTCCTGTGGGTGCCACTACTAATGCAGAGGTGGGGAAACTTTTCCAGCCAATGGTTGTATTCAGTCATAGACAACCTTCAGGAGACTACAAACCAAGTGTGGGCAGCGCCAGAGCAAAAGTGAGTGGGGCAACAGATACGGCTCCTACAATTGCACAGTAGACTATATTCATTTCTAATGTAAGGCAGGTGAGTCCTATGAAGACAACCTTCTCAGACACAAGACCCCATTCACTTTGAAAATACTCTTCCAAGGGAAGTACACCCAGCTGTGTGTGGTCCAATTCAAGCCCAATTGGATTAAGGAGGACTGGAATGCAGAGCAGAGCAAATCAGAGAAACAATACAGTAGGTATGGGGAACCTAGGCACTGCAGGGGGTTGGACTAGATGACCCTGGGGTTCCCTTCCAACTTAACAATTCTATGATTCTTCAAACCTTTGGCCCTCCAGATGTTGCTGAACTACAACTCTTACCAGTCCCAGCAAGCATGGCAAGTGGCCAGGGATTATGGGAGCTGCAGCTCAGCAACATCTGGGGGAGCGAAGGTTCCCCATGGCTGCGGTGAAAGAATGGAACAGGATAAATTCTCTCATCTCTAATTTTGATGTGATTTCATGATATATATAGATATAGATATATATAGATATATATTTAAAAAAATGTTTTCCCATATTGGCTTAGTTTTCTAGTTGACCACCACCACCCCAACCCCCCAAAAGTCTGGAAGCATATTATGTAGTTATGCTACCTAACCTAAAGAGGTTTGGCTGTGAGCGCTGCCTGTGAATCATAGGTAAGGTGCTCTGAGCTCTTTCAAAGAGAATTGCCTATAGAGGTTATAATAATAAAGTCTGGCCTTCTAGTAGTCATACAATTGTCTGTATATTCCTTCCGGCTGTTCCTAAAATTATTGAAAGCTAGATTGTTTCAACGTCTGCCTTCTGATATTAAGTTGTACATACTGAGAGGATCTTTGCTTATAGTTCTATACACAAGCAGAGCATTTATATCCTCTCTTCCACTGCATACCCCATTCTATATCTTTCAAATTACTGCAAACAGATCAGAGGCTAAATACATAAGCTCCAGCATTACAGGAGGTACAGAAGGATTATTCTTGCAGACAGTAAATCCAAACCTGGAGGTCTTGATAAAGGGAAGAGAAGAATGCTTTCTATGAATAGCTCCAAACAAATGTCAAATGATACTGTAGAATATTTTTTTTTTAAGAGTGTCCTTATGTGGGATTAAATTGATTGGTGGCTGTGTGGTGCTCACGAGCAAACCTTCTCCTTTTTATATAATGACTATTCATCAAAGATCTATGGATTAGTGCAGGCCAAATTGAACTGTCAGAATAAATCAGAATAAATATGCATAATGAGTGATAATAGATATAATGGATGAGGTAGGTTTTTGCTACTGTGTACCCGTGAATTGTATTTGATTCCATTATATTCGTTTATTTAAAGGATTATTTAGTCAAGCCAATGAAAGGAATGGGAACATAGAAAGATGCCTCCTATCCTCAGCTTTTTAAAGTAGCTGCAGATATGGGACTAGCTCACTAGGGGTGAACTTAGGGGGTCCTCTAAATAGACCAACAGGAGGATCTTGGGACTTGGCCCTGTCTAAGTGTTATAATAACCATGAGAAAAGGGGCTAACTGGGCTGCTACAGTGCACTGAAGTGGAGGAGACACTGCCGTCAACCAACCAGGCACACTGGGACCCGACTGGACTGAACTTGGAGTGCTGACAAGAGTGATCTTGGAAGAAAATCCCAACCTGGAAAAAGGCAGGGTGGTAGAAACACTTCTTCTCATTCCGATATCTGGTATGGATTTGGGGGGCTGCATTATCTGGGGAAGGCCCTACAAAGTCCAGAGTTACTGCACTCATGTTTATCTAATTACCGGTAGCAACTGGGGCTCATGTTTGGCCATACTGTCCACAGAACCCATGGATCATGGGCCATTCAGTGTGGGTCTACAGGGGACACCCTTGGGGGGAAAGCATTAGAACATGAATGGGGAGAGGTGGTCCTTTAGTTAAGACATGAAACCCCAAGGGTTTTATGTGGGGAGGGGAATGCAGTTTGACTTTCCAAACATCTGCTAGAGTTACAGTAATGCAAATGAGTTCAGAATGTGACCTGTCATATTGGTGTTCTTTAATAAAATGTATTGTCTTTTTAGTTCACAGCTGACTAGCCACACACTAAAATCAATTCAGATCCCTTCATGTGATAAATATTTGGAATTACAATAATACCCCCCAAAAGTCAAAGAATAGAGTTTCCTGCTAGTTATTGGTTTTTATTTTCAAATTGGATTCAGATTTGACACTGCAGGAAGTGAGAATAGCTAGTGTGAGCCATTACCTAACTGATATAGCTGTTGGTTTCTATATATATCTATAATGTTTGATGTTTTACTGTGTTTGATGTTTTAATTTGTTGGAAGCCACCCAGAGTGGCTGGGGCTGCAAGGTATTATTGTTGTTGTTGTTGTTGTTGTTGTTGTTGTTGTTGTTGTTGTTGTTGTTGTTATTGTTATTATTTCCTGACTGGCAATTTTTTTAACTTGTTTGAAGTTTCCCATAAGAACTACAGATGCTAACAAAGTTGCAACTGTGTTGAATATGATAAGTATTTCAGACTATGCAGAAATCATTTTGGAGACAAAAATTCCACTTTGACAGCTAACAATAAAGACTTTCACTTTGTAATCAATGTGCTTTGCCATGCTTATTGTATTCTCCTTATGTGGCCTACTCAGTTTCATAGCCATGTCACTATTGGATGCTCTGAAATCCATGGAGCCTTGTGTAGAGCTCATGTAACCTCTTTCCCTTCCTTGCTGAACAATTATTTTCATATTAGAAAACCTTGACAACTGTGGAAAGTATGGTCTTACTTTGATATCACTCTTACACATGGATCTCTAATTGGTGTCAAGTGAAGGTCCTTCTTGGCCCCACAAGCTGCTTTTATGTTAATATTAATCCCAAAGAATACCGCACCTAACATGTCCTGATTTGAGATAACTGATATGTCACTCATTCTCAGCTTAACCTACCTCTCCGGAATGGTATGAGGATAAAATGGGGTGAGGTATTTATGCTGTCTTCAGGTTTTTGGAGGAAAAGTGGGGTATAAATGTCACAAGCAAGCAAGCAAGCAACCCCCCATTTCCACCTGCTTTTAGTATTGTTGCCAGTCCCCTATTCCTTTTCCCCTCCATTTCCTGCTATTTTAAGATTGCAATACAATCTACAGATAATTGATGTTTTTACTGCTCTTTGTTTTATTCCAGAACTGGAAGCCATCTTGAGAACTCCAAATGGAACTTGACAGTCAGGTTATTAAATTTCATAACTAAAATAAAATTTAACAGAAACATATCCTTTGAGTGTGTTTGATCTATTTGCCTATTGCTGCTATATTGTTCAAAGGTACCTTTGACTTTGATCTAAAAAAAATCTGAGGAAGAAAAGAAAAATGAAGGGAAGGTTAATTCCCACCTGCAGCAATACCCTTCTTGCTGGAATTAGGAGGACTTTGTGGAATAAAAGATATGTTCAGACACATTAAAATAGAGTTAATTATGGGCGATGCAAAAGTGTGCTGCTCATTAACATCTACATGCAATAAACCATCATTTTCGTTTCATCCAGATGTCCTCATGTTTAATAATATGACTGCTAATCTCCACTGTACAGTTTTTAGTGTGGTTACCTATATTGATAATTTGTGATTGGATTAATAATAGGGTTCCTTGATCCCCTCACTATCACCCTCTAAACATGTGATCATGTATTTGTATTTTAATTCTACTGTTTTATCTTACTCCTTATCCTCCACCTAAGTCTCTGTGGTCGTCTAATGGGGCAATTCTGGTGGTTCCCATTATGAACTTAGTGAGGGTTTGGTCATGGTGGAGTTGGAGGTTTGTTTTTAAAAAACATTTTATTGTTTCAAATACACTATTATTTCACAAGATATAGCTTTTAAGCAAGAGCAATTGATTAATTGTAAAACCATCCTGCTTCCATTAAAAACAAAGTATCATACTTAAATCCCTTCTACAGAATTATGTATTTAAAAAATATCAAATCAAAAGCAAGCGTCTCCTTTTATGGGAAAAATTAATGCTAGTGATATATTACTGCAGCTAAGTGTCCTATTCCTTGTTATTTTCTGATCGTATTTCATTGCACATTCCTTCTGTTTAATATGTATGAAGATGTTTGGTGCAAGAAAAATGGTTCCACATTAGATACTAATCATAGTTCTGGACTTATTAATTATGCATTTTAGATTATTCTAAATTATGAAAATGGTTAATATAGGGCTAAGAGGATGATCACTTAGAAGTACATTTAGGACACACATGGAATAATCCCCATTCACACAACATTTTTAATTACACCCATGGTACAGTGGGCAGGACATTTATTTAACTCAGCCCATTTATATAAGAGAGCAGCATTATACAAGATAAATACACTGACCTACTGATCTGTGGATCTTTATGCTATGCTATGCTATGCTATGCTATGCTATGCTATGCTATGCTATGCTATGCTATGCTATGCACCCACCAACATAAACATTGCCGTACCAACAGCAAATACTTGACACATATGGATTTGGTAAACTGAGTGCTCCAGAACAATAGCTCTCAGCCAGGAAACACCAGCCTGCAGATCCAAGCAAAGAACTGTTTGTGAAATAGTATGATACTGTTCCTAGGAGTGACTATTTAATATCCAAGGTTACCTTCCTGTTCCAGAAGTTGGCCAGGCCATCCAAACAGTCATAGACATGAATGACTACATCTCTGGCAATGCTGAGAGAATTGATTGTGGCTGTTGGTTCTCTGCATGTCACTGACTTTTGCTTTAAAAATCACCTCCACAACAGAATTGAAAAGAAATTTGCATTGCATCCTCCTGCATTAGCAGATGCTTCCACTGAATCAGAAGCCCCTCTGTGAAGGGAAGGGCATGAAAGTTTTTTCAAGGCAACTGACTTCGACTAGGTTATTATTTTCTCAGCGCTGCTGAAAAGGCGGAGTAGTAATTAGCTACACTTGTTCTCTTCTTTCTTCCTGTCTCTGCTGTTAATCTGGACTGTCACTGTTCTAATTCTCATTTCCACTTCCCACCTGTCTTAAGTTATGTAACTGTTCTGTCCAGTTCGAATGATTATTTCAAGGACAAGCTGCAATGTAATCGTTTTGGGACTGTAAATCTCTCCAAATCATTCCACAATGTTTCAAAGGGTTTCTTCCTTAACAAGTGAGCAGTAGGATAAAGACTCCTGTAGAACTGAGTCTCAGAATTGTTGCATGCTACAGGTGAAGATTTTCTCTCCTTGTATCAATCCATCCGCTGCATTCAGGTGAGTGTGCATTGCAGAAGTTTGATGTCTTCAGCAAAGCGGCAGGAATATTTGCATGCCATGTAAGATGTTCTAAAATGTGAGCAGGGCTGTTTGTAGAGTTTAAAGGAGCGGGTGGCACTGTGGGTTAAACCAGAGAGCCTAGGGCTTGCCAATCAGAAGGTCAGCGGTTCAAATCCCCGCAACGGGGTGAGCTCCCATTGTTCGGTCCCAGCTCCTGCCAACCTAGCAGTTCGAAAGCACAAAGTGCAAATAGATAAATAGGTACCACTCCGGCGGGAAGGTAAACGGCATTTCCGTGCACTGCTCTGGTTCGCCAGAAGCGGCTTAGTCATGCTGGCCGCATGACCTGGAAGCTGTATGCCTGCTCCCTCGGCCAGTAAAGCAAGATGAGCACCGCAATCCCAGAATCATCCACGACTGGACCTAATGGTCAGGGGTCCCTTTACCTTTAAAGAGCCTTACCAGCCCAAGGTTTCTCTTGTGAGAAAACATCCAGGGACTGCATATCCTTGTGGCAGCAGTGACACTATGGAAGTCCTTGCCTATTGATATCAGGCCTTCACTGCATTCATTTTGGTGCGTGCTGAAGATCGTCTTATTTAGACAACCCTACCCAGATGTTTAGAAAGTTTGCATGCGTTTTAATTTGTTTTAGTCTATTCTATTTAGGTTTTAACTTTTTATGTGCTTTAAATTATGGTTGTAATTTATAAAAATGATAATGTTACTGTTGTTTTGTTTTGTAAACCACTTGGGGGTTCCGCCCCCCTACAACCAAGTGGTATATAAATTTTGTGAAATAAATAAAAAATAAATACCCATGGTGGGTGGAGCAAGAGGCAAAAGTGGTCAGAGGAATCCAGGTTTTCCACATTGTTAAAGGCCTAGATTTTAAATCTTTTTACACGTCTCAGATGTCATGTTAATTAAACATTAAAGCCTCGGTAATCAAATAGGCATCCTTAAAATTACATGCTGAAATCCATGTAGAGAGAAATGCCTTGGCTTTTCTGACTTCTTGAGCAATGACATTCAATGTTCCTTAAAAGGAAAGTTGTACAAGGGAACAATTTTCAGCAAGTTGGATGCCATAAAATTCTTTCTTTTGAAGAGCCATTATGTCCTACTGTGCAGTGAAAAGAAAAGCGCTGGAACAAATTCCTGACTAGAGTATAGAATTGCCAAGCTCAAAAGAACTATTCTCTCAGGTGCAGGGCTGACTAGGAAGCTGTTTAATCCTCATATAATCAGATACTTATTGAACAAGACTTTAAAAAAATTCTTCTTTCTCTTCCATGGACAGCACAGCATAATATTTAGGAAACCTAATCTCAGAGTGCCAGGTAATTCTGGTGGCAGCATTCTGCCTGGTGCACATGAGTTTTGTTTCTGTACTAGCAAAATTTTATACTTATGTATCTACATCTGTAGACTGATTGATGGAAAGGGAGTGTGATGTAGTAGTGTCAGACTGAGTGTCAGACTGCCTAGGAGATCAGGACTGAAAACTTCACTCAGCCATGAAGTTCACTGGCTGACCTTATGAAAGTATCTCAGCCTAACCTGCCTCTCAGGAGTTGGATTTTTTGGTGATGATAAAATGGGGAGGTGGAAGAGCCATGGATACCACATTGAGTTCCTTGGGGGAAAGGTTGGCTATAAGTAAATAAACAAGGCCAGATTTACCCGAAAGACTCTAGGAATACCAAATTTTATAATTACTACTGTAGTAATTATTAATATAACATCAACATAGTAATTATTAATATTGTAGTGATACAATTGCCAAGAATATATACAATGGACACATACAACTCACACAGGCATCCTGTCCCCAACTTTGGCCAAGCAGACTGAGCACAGCTAATATGTCATTTTAGTGAGTTCACACACACACATTCCAGTTAGACTGTTTTCAGGCAGGCCCAGCCCTTCCATTGTGCAGAGTGAAGCAACTGCCTCAGGTCGCAAGTGTTCTGGGGCAGCAGCAGCATACCTTGGCTGCTAGAATTTCTAGACAACCCCTCCTGACTCCTGGCCTGGCCTCCTCTCTCAGGTGTCATGGTGGGCGCTTTAACAGTGAGTGGTGGCACTGCACTCTTTAACAAACAGGCAACACTTTTCAGGATTTGAGTAAAGACTATTGGTGGCTATCTCATACCAGAATAGAATTTTCTGCTGCACCAGTTGGTTAATCATCATGCTATGATTCCAGCAATTCATGGTTCATGTCTATATTTATGTTTCACAAACCATAACATGGTATTTTTTTTTTTGAAGGACTGTCCTTTTAATTTTGGGCTTCTGATGCTTTAATACCACCATTTCCAACACGAAATCATTTGGAATCATCTATGGAACGAATGACTTGGTGTCCTCAAGTGGAGAGAGGTTTAGATGTTAGATCAGCACAGACATAAGCATTTTATAGGAAAGGGTTATTATATCCATTTTCCGTGCAATCTTAAAAATCTATGACTTCCTTCAAAGAATAGAAATCTATTATGAACTGGCTAGCAATTTCATTTCAGTCACTAATGATATTATGCCATTAGATACACCATCAATAACAATATTCCAAATGATCTCTTCACATTAACACTCTGACACATTTCAGCCTTATGATGAAGGGTGCTGAAAGCCATACTTAAGGTGACAAATTAGTTCACAGTTTAAAGGGCTAGGTCAAAAGCAGCATGTAAGCAAATCTTGTTGTAGATCCATCTGGTCCATAGTCTTGATTAAAGTGGACAAGCTCATCAGCTCGGAAGGAGTACATTCTACCTGCCTATTTCTTTACCTTTTCCAAGCTCTGCGATATATATTTTAGAATGGGCAATCGTGGCAACACAGAAAGCAGCCTTATCCTGAGTCAGACCATTAGTTCATCTAGCTCAATACTGTCTACACTGATTGGCAGTGGCTGGCCAGAGTTCCAGACAGGTGGCATTCCCAGCTCAGCACAGAGATACCAAGGATGAAACCTGGACTCTTCTGGTTGCAATGTGAGTGCCTTCCCAGTGAGCTATAGCCCCTCCATTTTAGATGGTGCATGAGTTGGAGAAGTTATAAACTTGTATTTGGGCTGGTGCATGTACGATCCAGCAGCTGTTTTGTGATGTTGCACACTTAGAGAAAACACTCGGTTTGATTGATTTGAAAGCAAGTATATGGGTCATAAACCATCAGACTTTTTCTGGGTTACATGGTTTAGTATGCAATAGAGATAGTAGATCTGTACAGAAACTATTCCAAGGGGCCTGAGCTCAATCTTTTACAGCTACACCAAGCTGCTGTGGAGGAAATGTATTGCTATGAATTATTCAGCAAAGGAGAAAATTTGGTGGAATATTTTAAAGACCAATTTACTTTATTTTACTGTCAAGCTTGCATTTAAAAATGTCAAACTGCATGCATTTCATACCTAGGAATATCTGGGACACACAATTTTTCAAAATCTAACAGAAGGTGAAACAGATG
The DNA here is from genome assembly GCF_009819535.1 of Lacerta agilis. NCBI lineage: Eukaryota > Metazoa > Chordata > Lepidosauria > Squamata > Lacertidae > Lacerta > Lacerta agilis. The sequence continues at coordinate 58,824,980 of NC_046318.1, read as the reverse complement.
TTAGGTTGGGACCATAAATTTTAATTCCACATTGAATTAATTATTGGTGACAGAAAGTCTATAACTAAACTGGACACATCCTTACTGGAATTCCTTGTTTAAGAAATAAATTCTCTACAAATTCCATACTAAGATCTCCGAGTACATGGTTTAATACATTTTGACAGCAATTCAATAACTATATTTGAAATGCCTGTTGTCTGAAATTATTTCCCAGTGTGTGACAAGGGATTAATTTAGAATTCATTTGAGAGGACAAAACTCAGACTTGGTCGAGATACTGAATCACCACTCACTCTGTACTTTCCCCCATAATGGTGGCTTAGTCAATCAGTATCTGAATTGACATTAGAACCAAGGTCAACCACACATGGCCTGGTTCTTTTTATTATTATTTTGAAGAATACTGTAGAGAACACAAATCCTTTAGAAACTCTCTTCCTGTCAAAGCCCCATCCTTTCCGAAGGGACAGAGGGTGCCTGAATAACTTACTGTCACCATATGTTTGCTGAAAATATAATTCCATGCAGCCACAATACAAATAGCTTGAAATACTCCCCTGAAATAAATGGAGCAAGGAGTAGCGACTGTATCATTCTTACTCATCGCACCCTCAAAATCCGATGAAAGTAAGGCCCTGTCAAAACTGTGAGTGGAGATCCATGCATTCAATGAATGGATATAGGATGGGGAAGATGCTATAGCTGCAGTCTCTGCCTTCACTCTTTGTGCATTCCAGCATACATCTGTAACAAGAATATCTAGTTACTTCTCTGCCTGTGACTGAGCCCCCTGCATTTCAGAGTGCCTGATCATTGGGAGGGGGGGCACCTATGGATGCACACACAGAGTGTATACACAGAGCCACAATGTATACATGCATTAATCTGTAGGGCACAGAGTGGAGTCTGCAATGGCTCCTCTGAACTATGTTCATGTAGAGCAGCAGCCACACTTCTGAAAAAGGGTTTAGCATAAGGCTGATTACCTGGTTGAGTGTGGACCTCAATTTAGGCCATGGGAGAAATTGCAAGAAGCTAAATAGGACTGATGGTATCCTCCTAATGATAAGTGAATAACCCAAGGAAAGATCAGTCACACTAGACTATTCAGTTCAACCCCCAAGCCTGTTTAGTCCCAGTATGCTCCAGAATGTGTGCAGATTATCAGATCCATAGCTAGAATATAAACTCTATGCAAGAAATACCAGCCCAGCTCTGAGCTGATAATTCTCAAATAAATAGTGTATTGATTCTGTGTGAGGCACTACCTAGACATGCCATGAAAGAAAGCAAAAAGCAGCCCTTTTCACCTTACGTCTGAACAGTTAATTAGCAAAATACAGATAACAGTACGTGGAAAATGTATAGTGCTGCAATCCTATACACATTTAAGTCCTTTTGAACTCAGTAGGAAATATTTCTGTGTCGGCATGGACAGGATTGTGCTCTAAAAGAGTTAGATAATATACCATTAAATTGGTTGATTGCTCTTGCATCATTTGCAGAAGACAATTTCAATAGAATTCATTCCTTAAAACAAACCCTACAAAGGTCTCTCTGAAATTTGATTTAATATGCTTGCAGTAAATTCTTGCAAGTTCCATTTATGTCATGAATATATAAGGAGACGGATGTTTCTACATTTTAATAAAAATTTAAACTGTTGGCCAATTCTCAGCTCAGCCTAACAAAAAAAACAGTGTTAAAAACTATAATTAAATGCATAAAAGTTTTATCCTTTGGGTAAGTAGCAAACAGTTGTTCTATAACTAAAGAGCTATGGAGAGTCAACATACAATTATGGACAGAGCAGGTTCACATTTCAGGGGCACATTTGAATTCAGCATTGCTTCTGGATGTCAAAGTGGCTATGACTAGAACTCTGAAACTATCATTACTCAGTACACTTCCAAATAAACAGAGCTATGTACATTGTATGCAGATTGTGCATGCATTTCATGAGCACAGCTAGGCTTTTAAAAGGAATTTGCTGAATACAGAAATTATGTGGACAATAGCAAAAAAGGCAGTTTCTGTTTTCAAACACAACATACTTCTGATTACTTTTGATTACAGAACACTGTGGTTTAATAACAGTGGGTAGAAATTGCCATCAAATGCTGGTTATGGATCTTGTTTGTGTCAATACTAGGGATGGAGAAGAAATTCAATTCAGTTTGCATTTAAAGCTGAACCTACCTACTTTGCACTTTCTGATACAATATGGGAACAAAACCACAGCCATCCTCCAATATTTATACTTTTCTGAGTTTTGCAAAGGAGTCATCTAGCCAGCTAATGTGTATAATAATAACAACAACAACACAAATGGATATAGTAATAAAAGTAACTTAAGGGCTTTGTGAAATCATGTATTAGGAAAATTTGCATAGAACAATGCGTGTAGGAGAAATGCTGGTGAATTTTCACAAGGACTTCATAGAATCATAGAATTGGAAGAGACCACAAGGGCCATCCAGTCCAACCCCCTGCCAAGCAGGAAACACCATCAAAGCATTCCTGACAGATGGCTGTCAAGTCTCTGCTTAAAGACCTCCAAAGAAGGAGACCACCACACTCTTGGCAGCAAATTCATGAGAGACTCAGAAAACAAAACTGTTAGTTCCACACATTACACACCTTGACACTGCCAGGAGATAGTATAGTGAGCTCAGTGGACTTTTAGGCTAGTAATAATCTCTCAGTGCAACCTACCTCACAGGATATAATGAGGAGGGGGAGAGACATGTAACCACCTTAAGCTCCTCAGAGGAAAGGCGGGATAGAAATATAAAAATAAATGTTTTATAAAAATTCCAGAAAGCTCAGTTGATATCTTTTGAATGGACTGCCTCTGTTGGTATTTGCTTGGGGAGTGGGGGGAAATCAATCAGCCCAAAGCGGAGCCTTTCTTCCACCCAGCTTCTGCAAATTAGTGAGTTAATCCTTTTATTTGCTGGAGCTCCCATAAATTACTGCCTGAGTAAACCTGGTGTTTGCCAAAGGTTCAACATGTTTCTGATTGAGTTAACATTATGTTTGCTGCAAAGGAGAAGTCCAGAGAAGGCTGGGAGGGAATGGAAAGTGAAAATTGTACTCTAACTGCTGTCAGATAGGCTCGGCCCAAGACACTTTATTGTCTAAGGTGAATCTTACTTCCACAATGGCAATGGAACAGCAACGTCCATCACACCTTCTTCTTTGGCAATCACTCGTAGCCAAGTAAGAGTGTCTTCCATAGACACGGCTTTAAAAGTGAGTCCGTAAGTGACTGTGGAGGCCAATTCTGGATCCACACATCCTTCCACAGTGGGGACATTGGTTTCTGGGTGGGAGTTGATCATGGTGAGGGTTTGCCATGCATGCCTTCCTCTTAGCACGCTTCTCCCTTTCATCCTGAGTTTGAGCATCTTTAAAGTCCATGACACCTTTGGTAAATGCGGCTGTCCAATTGGAGCACTTGCAAGCCAGTTTTTCCCAGATGTCAGTGTTTATGCTACATTTCTTTAGATTTGCCTTGAGAGAGTCTTTAAACCTCTTTTGTTGACCACCAGCATCACGCCTTCCACCAAAGGGTAGCAGGCAAGTTTTAATGATGCAAACTAGGCTGTGTGAGGACCCAACTTGCCCATGACTACCAAGGAACTGTCACCCTTTGGAGTGGGAAACAGCTGTCATGTCCCCAACCCTTGCATCCATGCTAGGATTCTGATCTGGATCAGGACCCTAGGGCTGGGTTTTAATATTGTGGTGCTGTGAGGGGTAGGATAAGGATTTTGTTTTTTAATCAAGGAAAAATGGCTGCAATATTTCATTCTTAAGCATTTGCGGGATATGTAAATTCACAATATCCATTTTCTTTTACGAAAAAAATAAATAAATCACAGTTAAAATGTGTTGGAGGGCGGGATTCTGCAGATGAAGGATCAATATTAATATCAGATGCCTTTTTATGACTTTTACCAAGACAGGATTTACTGTCTGTGAGTACTTATTCATAGAATATTCCCATGTCTATTTCTTTTATATATGGTTATCATTTGATCACATTATGTATATGATTTTATGGCCATTATGTCAATGTGTTAATATCATGGGGCAGAATAATGTCACTTTTTATTAAAATGTTATTAATACTCTTTCGTATAATGCCTTTGTAGAAAGAACCCAAGAATATTAATAGCACTCTATTTCTCTGCATGCTGTGTACTGTACAATGAATATTGTAACCTATGTGATTCATATACAAAAACAAACATTTTCCAGTGAGGAATATCTTAAGACTCAAAATACAATGGAGAGATGATTTACAAACAGCTTTTAGATTCTGTGTTAAATTACACAATAATAAATATGATTGCTGAAGTAGATATGTTTACTATGTTTGTTTTTTGGGTGGTTAATTTTTAAAATATAAGTAGCCACTTGAAGTATCTGTGTCGAGCTATTTCAATTGCTTTTGTTTCATAAATCTGATTTGCAATGGCGTTTGAATAATTTTGATTGCAACTGTACGTGTTAGCTGGATGGGAATCATGAGGGTGTGAGCAGGGGCAGAGCAAGGGGGCGGGGGCGGTCCGCCCCGGGTACCGCCCTGGGGAGGGTGACACTCTGGGGGCAGGCCCCACCCCCGCGATCGACACCGTCGGCACAGCAACTTTTAAAAGGCTGCAACGCGCGAACAGCAGCGCAGCATCTGTGCTGCTGTTCACGTGCTGCAGCCTTAAAGGTTGCTGCACCGCACGGAAGGGGTGCCGGCCGATCACACCCCCATCTTGGGTGGACGTGCGCAGTCCACCCAAGATGGCAGGCGTGATCGGCCAGCGCCCCTTTTGACCAGCACCGCGCCGTGCAGCGTTTTAAGGCTGCAGCGGGCAAACAGCAGCGCTGCAGTTCACTCACTGCAGCCTTAAAACGCGGCCTGGCACGGCCCAGTGCCGGTCAAAAGGGGCACCGGCCGATCACGCCCGCCATCTTGGGTGGACTGCGCATGTCCACACATGCGCAGTCCACCCAGGAGGCTGCGCACGCGTTGTGATGTCAGGACGCGCACGCTGGGGAGCAGCACACTGCCCCCCGGGGAGGGATGCCTTGAAGTTTGCCGCCCCGGGCGGCAGAGCGGCTCGCTACGCCCCTGGGTGTGAGATAGGGCAGAATTTTGTTTGTCCCTGAGTTGTTATTTAAGTTCAGGCAGTATCACAATCTAAAGGAATCAGCCTTGGATGGGGTCTAAAAGTGTCCAGTCCAAACACAGGTCCTCGACAAGACTTTAAACAGCGATTTTGCCACTGATAATGGTCCCTACTGGCAAAGCAACCAGCACGAAAACAAGCTACAAACTACTATCTAATGCTCTGGTTGCTATACTGAATCTTTTATATAAGTTTAAATCAGTGCTTTTTTTCTAAAAGAATGTTTAGGGGTACTCTCATTTTCCTACTCATATTGGAATACTGCCACTCAATGAAACGAAACTTAGATTCACAAAATGTTTAGGGGTATGTGTACCCTTGCGTCCCCCTAGAAAAAAGTACTGGTTTGCATTTTCTCTCTCTAAATATCCAATGCAAGTAACTAACAAAAACATGCCTAGCTAATTAGAATATTTCATTTTAAAACAGACTATCAGCATGAGTGTATTAAACAGCCAGACATATAATGTACAATTATGTAAAACTTATTTGCATCATTAGAAAAGTTCAGAACATAAGAATGTCATAACACAATTTATCTGGATGCTACATGTCACTGATAGGGGCCTCACAGTATCAAGTCGTTGTAATTACAGCATTGCCTGTACGACTTTACAACATGAATTACCTCTGGAATACTTAGTCAAGTATATTTTCTTTAATCCTGCTGGAAATTGTGGCCATTACAGTGTCACTAACCTAAGAGAAGAGTGCCAAAACATCATCATAATCCTATACGTGTTTATTAAGCAGTAAGTCCCATTACGTTCAGTGGGATTTATATCTGAGTAGAATGTATTGGATTGCTGTCCTAATTTATTCAATATGCACACATAAAATATTCATTTCCTTAAAATGTCTGCCATTGCTTCCAAGCATGTCCCTTTTATCAGAAGATGACATATTCATGCTAAACATATATTTATAATGTCTAATTTCCCACAAACATTATTGGGAACTTTCAAAGAAAGCTCATTATTAAGTGGTGAAGAATGGTAATTCATAGTCTTTCTTTCTTCATAATGGAATAAAAATTAATGCAGGTCCTCAGAACTGGAAGAAAATATTGAAAAAAGTAGGGTTTCTTTTTTTTAAAAAAAAAAAGTTCCACTGCCTTGTTCTCTTTATTGTCATCTGTCTTGAAGGTGGTGTAAAGGGGGCTTCAGTAATATCCATTCACAATACTCCCAATCAGTACTGTTTGACAGATAATTTTCAGATAGAATGCAATGAATTGTAAGTAGCCCACCACTATTATGTATGTGACTCACAGTGTAACAGCAAAAATTAATAGTTTTCTTGCCGTTATATGAAAATACTAGGAAACACACCATCTCAATAGCTTTCTTGTTTAGATGTCCTTGACTGGTAATAAAGAGTACAACATCTCAGAAGTTCACTGTACAGCTGATTTATTATACACTTATAGTGATGTTTCAGGAAACTTGCTGATTAGTATATTATATAGTCAGGCTTCTGAAAGAGATATACAAACTTCCGGCTTGATTCTCTTATTTCTGGATGACTCCATCTTGCCAAATCTTTAAATATATACAGCAAAAAGATGGGAAAAGCAGGTTATTTGGGGGACGACCATTTCCCCAGTCTAACCTATTTGCATGGTTATACTTTCTATACAAACAATCCTGAAAGACAAATGATAAAGGGTATGTACAGGTGGGAAGGAGGTTATACATGAATGTATCCCCATATTTAAAATCTCCCCACATGTGCAGTGCAGCAAATCTTCCTGCTAGCAAATTAAAGAGAAAGCTTCCACTTTCCTCATATAATGCTGTACGCTAGAGATTTTTTTTTAACGTCCTCCTTTTTATATGCTATCATGTATGTGTGCAATTTCCTCATATGCATTTTGAGATGGTAAAGTGGCTAAACAGATTGACCCAGTGGTTGATAAGTTAAATGATCTCTGCACTCAAAGTTGTTCCACACGTTCTCAGATCAGCTGGATTGCGAACCTGATTAGAAAGAAGAACAAGCTTAGAGAATCAATGGATGCCCCCATCGTAAATCCATCAGGTTAAGAGAGTATTATCACTTGTCCACCAATGTTTGAGGCGTGTGTTCTTCTTTCCTGTAGAAAATTCTCTGAAATCTGATTTTCCTTCTGCATTCTGGAAGAATGTGTCATATGATTTTTGTGAATGGCTAAATTGAAACCCAAAGGCAGGAACATTTTCCACCACCAGAAACACACACAAAACGCTGGTTTCAGTAAAACCTAAGGATCAAATTTTCACACACTGTTCTCAGTACACATTACTTGGAACTAGATGCCTTTTCCATGAGACCCAGCATCAGACCAGAACACGATCAACAGGCCCTGGGTTCTAGTATTATAAAACAGAAAAGGAAACTTCTTCTCAACCACTTCTACCACAACATGTCCCCCCCCCCGCTCAACTTTTTTATAAACTATCCCACATGTTGTAACCTTTCCTCAAAGAGGAATTGCCACAGCCCCTTTCTCATTATGAAAGGGCCTTCTCAGTAGCTGCTCCCAAACTCTGGAACTCCCTCCCTAGAGAAGCTACACAGGCTCCCTCCTTGTTGTCCTTCCACTGGCAGGTGAAGACCTTGTTTCAATGGCCTTTGATAATTGACCACTTTAAATGAAATGGGTGGTGCTGTGCTGGTGCTGTGCTGCATTTGTTGTAATCATTTGTTATGTTTCAAATAGATTTTATATTTTATATACTTTTAATTCTATGAATGTTTAATTGTGTGTTTTTTTAATTATTGTTTTTAGCCATTCTTGTTTTTATCTGTAAGCCACCTTGAGTCCCATCAGGGGAAAAGGTGGGGGTAGAAATGAATGAATAAATAATAACAATAAGTTTCTCATATCCAGTTTTCAAATGTTAGGTTTCCTACTCTTGATTACCAAAATAATTCTCATATGGGAAAACAACAGCAACCTTATGATAGGCCATAATTGTTATCTACACTGTACACATTTGACTCTATGACTGGGACTGACTGTTATTTGCTAGGCTAAGGTCTCAAAGTGAATTGAAAGACTGGGTGCAACGGGGGGGACATAGCTGCAGCAGTCAGTAGGTGGGTGGCACTTGCCTTTGGATTCAGCCATTTCTGATGGAGTCAGAGAAGAATACAGATAAATTTAAATGTTTATATAGAAGCATATAAAATTTCTGATTAACAAAGCTTTCTATATTCTGCCTGTGGCATATATTCAGTTTCTACTCTCCCCCAAAAGCAAATACTCTGAGCTAAGGGAGTTCAAATTCTGTGCCAAGAAAAGTCAAATTCTGTGACCTGCGTGAATTGTGTGAAGCAGGCAAACTGGCATGCATTTTGCATAGTTTATTTTTTCCTTAAGCTGGTCCTGGTGCAGAACATGCAGCAACTTCCAAGGAGAAGGAAGCCCTGTCCCCTTGCTTCTGCTGCTACACAATCTACTGAGCATCCATCTAGCTTCAGGGATTTCATTAGAAAGGACTGATAATCTCCCATAAAACTGGCAACTGTGAGAACAGAATACTGTCCCTTAAGGTTTGATCCAACAAAGTTCTTTTTATATTCTAGTGATGTTTCATTTCTACACATTGCCCCGCCTTCACATGAGCAACCTGGGAGGGCCTTTAAGATGTTGTAAAGTGTTTGCTTTGATGCCTAAAGTGTTTTCCTTTTCTGCAACCAAGCCTGTTTCCTTTTTAATTTTAAGACAAACTTTTCCTAAGGTCCCATGAGATTCCTCGCCAGTGCAGATTTCTGCTTGGCAGACTTGGGATGAAATCATTCTCATATATTATTTGCTTTCTCCCAAGAGCTCTGCATTGAATTAGTGGCTTAAGCAAGGCACTGAATGTAAGCCTTCAGTTAATTCTCCCTTTATGCCTTCTTGGCAGTCGCTCTAGAATACTGTAAGTTCAACACAATGGGAATCATCGCTGCATCAAATTCCATTCTTGCCTAATTGAATACAGCCCAAAGCCCCTTTGTCTCAATAAAGAAAAGAAATGCAACAGTTTTAACAATGAACACACAATGCTAAAAGGACAATGAGGTTCCGTCTTGGTAGCTCTTTTGTATAAGTGATCAGGTGAGCTTTGATAGTAGTACAAGCCCAAAGATTCATTCAGCTCAGCCTCCAATCATCTACTACTGCAATCTGCATATCAAACAGGAGCTGCAATATCTTCAGCATGGTAAAAAAAATGTTGGGAGGGTAGTGATGGAAATTACTATATCATCTCCACCTGGGAAGTGACTTCCACAATTCCACATTTTATCCTGTCATCAAAATTCTGATATCTATCTATCTATCTATCTATCTATCTATCTATCTATCTACCGGTATATCTCTGAAGCAGAAATGGTTCAAAGATCTAGAATACAGTTTCATCAATGACAACTAGCTCTATTCCCCCGCCCCTCCATTTCAGATCCAGTGTTTTGGCCACAAAACAGTATTTTTTTTGTTGCTGTGGTTAAATTAAGATATTTTGGGTTTTGTTCTCCTCAGAGATAGTGGGGAAGATGCTAAGAATGGATTTCTCTTTTCAACTTTGGTCAACTGATATGTACCAAACTGGGAGCTTTAGTTTTGCTAAGGGTGCTGAGAGTTGTTATATATGCATGTGCCATAGCAGGCTTTACCTTAGAAAAGTCTGGGCTATGTATACCACATTTGTGCATCATTTCAAAGCGTATATGGAAATATAATTGATCAATCAACAAAATCCAGTGCAATCAACCAAGCAAGGTTTCTTAAATTGGGTGACAAAGTCCTAAGGAGCAATTAATGGACAGGCAAAGTCATTCTGAATGAAATGGGAAACAGGCCCGTTAGAGATGTCTGTGGAAAAATGCCCCAAGGAAGCCAAAGGCACATTTATTGCTCATATCAGGAAAAAATGGCCAAGCATTTATTGCTCATATCAGGAAAAAATGGTCAAGCATCCCTCAATTCCCTCTCCACATTGACTTCTGTGCTGCTTAAACATTAGACTCCTTCAGCCACTCTGGAGCCAATACTGATCATCACTAGACTCCTGTCCAAGACAAACAATCCTTGCTAAGTTTTTCAAAATCACATCAGCTTGCTTGTTATCTTCAGAGCAATGAATAAATGAGGCCGGAGTCTGACAAATGAGCATGGAAAACAGGAACTAAGGGATACCATCGGAAAGCTGACTTTATAAAAGCCTCCCAAACTGACATCTTCCCAGCTGCCCTAATTAGCTTTGTCATGCGGGATGCTAACCTGGCCTTATAGTTAGAGCCTTGCAGTTCTGCTTATCTGCCAGAGAGGATAGGAAACCTAGTATTGACTCTGAGCCGTACATGGTTTTGTAGTGCTTCATTTTGGCCTACGGAGCTGGCTCCTCAGGTGACTCCCATAAATTATTTTATCAAAGAAGATTAGTCAAAATGACATTTATAAGATGGCTGGGAGCCGCAATGCAACAGGAGGATGCTTCATTTTGTCAATGAAGTGTGTAATTCTGCTCAAGGTCATAGTTCCTGCTGATATGTTAGCTATTTAATGTACTCCTCTATTAAGAAATAAATCACCGTTATATACTTTTAAGGCTGAGGGGTTTGCTGACAGTATAAAGGAGTTGCTTGCTCGTTGCTGGATTAAATCCTTTATTCAATCCTCTGCTCCACTTTGATGGCCAGAATTACTGAGCTATCAATGGTTTCTAAACAAGCTTGAGCAGAACAAGTTAAACTATGTAAAGGACAACAAGCCAGCAAATTGTCACTTGTGCTGTTGTTTGGCTAAAAATGAAGGAATGAAATCCTTCATTAGATTTAAGTCTTCTCCAAACTTTCAGAGAATTTCTTTGCCTTCCTTCTAGGCAAAATGCACAATCTCAATTTTCACCACACCTATGAATGGGTTGGTGAATTGAAGGGCAAGATTTCATCTCCCCATGTAACAAGTTCAGGAGCAGGTCTCAGGCTTGACCACTTTCTTTTCCCATCACCCATCAAGTGTAGAATATAATGTCTGAAGTGGGCATTACATTACCTTCACCCCAGACATTGTGATTTCAAATTCTGTCAACCAGTTCAAGCATTATATTCTGCATGTAGCATTTGGGCTGGAATATGGCAAGGGTGGCTGTATCCAAGGCAAGACCTGCTCATCATGCTCAAAATGCTCAAGGGACTGAGTAAAGAATCATAAAGAGAAGTAGGAACCTATACATGCCAAGTCTACACCTTGGCATCTTGTGCCCCAGGGAAATGTACCTCCCTCCCTTCATCTTCAATAATTTTTATGCCCTGAGTTGGATACAAGGACTAGCCCCAGGTGGAAGGATGAGGTGTTTCTTAAACAAATAAGGATACTCAAGTCAAAGCTACCAGAGATTCCATAGATTTCAAACCTGCAATTTTGTGGCCATAGTCTGACACACTACCCACTTGTTCAGAGACAAAAACTCCGGAACAGACATTCCCTCTGAGAATCCATTGTATTTTTGCAGACTTCACCATTTTGCAAGTGCCCATAAATGTCCATAAAAGTCACAGTAAATTCTAATGGATGGAAAGTATGTTCCACTTACCAATGTTAAATGGGACAAGATTATATATATATATATATATATATATATATATATATATATATATAGTCTCAGTTTGGTACGCAGGGAGATTGAGCAGGGTGACTCCTGTTAAAAATGCAGATTGCTAAGCCACTAAATTCATTCTGTACTTTCCCACAACCCATCATGTAAATTCATGTTTATGGACTTCCATGCTGCAGTATGTAAGTCTTCTACTCCCTTTCGTAAGCAGATTTTGGACACAGTCAAGAATAATAGCCAGTTAAGGTGTATTTATAACCTTCTTAGGTCACTTATCATTGATACAGCCTATCATTATGGCTCTCAAATGTGTCTGCAGTTGCGACTACTGGCCTGTTAACAGTTTATTACACATAGCGGTCAACATTTTCTAAGTTTCCTTCCCTTCGGGTATGCGCAGTGAAAAATTACCATGCAAACACTGAAGAGGAGCATTCATTTGAAATTAAGTAGCCATGTGCTCAGTGCAGAAACCATCACATTAAAAAGGATTTAGAACCAATTAAACAAATCTGTGGTTAACACATCTGTTCTTCACAAACTTAAATGTACCTTTGCTCCTGCTCATGTTAATGTCTCACTTATCACCCTTCTAAAGATTTGCAAACTTTGGCAAGCAGCCTTAGACCATGGATCCGTCCAGACCACGCTTCCTCAAACTCGGCCCTCCAGATGTTTTGAGACTACAATTCCCATCATCCCTGACCACTGGTCCTGCTAGCTAGGGATCATGGGAGTTATAGGCCAAAAACAGCTGGAGGGTTGAGTTTGAGGAAGCCTGATCTAGACCAGTATTGTCTGCACTGGCTGGCAAGACTCCTTAGGGCAGGCATGGCCAAACCTGGCCCTCCAGATGTTTTGGGACTATAGTTCCCATCATCCCTGACCACTGGTCCTATTAGCTAGGGGTGATGGGAATTGTAGTCCCAAAATAGCTGGAGGGCCAAGTTTGGCCATGCCTGCTCTAGAGGGCCAAGCAGCGACTTCTTCCAGCCCTGCCTGAAGATACTAGTGATTGAACTTGGGACCTCTGTGTGCAAAGCTGATGCACTATCATTTTTCCATAGAAGGACATTCCACAGTGTTCCACAGGCAACCACTGAGAGCACCTGTCCACCCTTCTGAACATGGAAGGGAGGCACCGTCTTGTCGTTTGCTTCAGGCAGCAAAATGTCTTGGGCCAGCTGTGGGTAGGAGAGCGCTGTTGTGTTGGTGTGCTGTTTGTGAGCCACAAACATCTGGTTTGCCACTAGGAGAACAAGATCCTGAACTAGATAAGCTCTTACGTTCTGAACACCCAACACTGAGGAAGATGCCTTTCCGATTTCCTCCCGGGAGCATGTGAAATTGTAGCTCCGATTACCTTTGATGAAGGGTAAATATTTGACTAAGAATTGTCATTTTCTCTGTAAGACTCCATTTCTTCCCTAGAAAACAAAGGGACGCATGCACTAGTAATTTGAGTGGGGTTTCAAATGAACTTCTTCCCGAGGAATTCTTGATCATTATCTGCAAGGAATTGTTTGAGCTAGTGGCCTTGAGACAGAAGTCTTTGAACATGTCACTAGGACCACCTCCAGTCACCCTTTAACTGCTGTTTAAATAGTAGACGCCATGCAAAGTGTCATTTATTTGCCCTGCAGTTACATACCTCCAGTGTTAGTTCATATAAAATACAGCAAGCTGATCATTAAAGCTGATTTTGTGTGTGCTCTTTCACATGTCTGCCCCATCAAGGTTCACTTGATGATCTGCGAAGCAGCCAATTCCATCTCTGTCAGCTGCCCTCACATATCTGAGAAAAATGAGTGCAAAGGGGAACTGACTTCAAACAATATTCACTTCTGATTTGTAACTTTTCTTTGTGCAGACTTTGTCCATGCCCCATTACTTCACGATACTCTTTACAACATCAGGATGTCAGAGGAACAGACGTTTTCTAGTTATGGTTGCAGTGCAGACCATAGGAAACAAAATCCTTTCTACTACTGCTTCACTTATGAATGCCAAAATAAAGCTGTAGCTCTTTCTCTTAGAAATGTGAGAATATTTGTAGTATCTTTCAAATTAAACACCACGGTACAGTTTTTAAAAACAAATGCTGTAAGTCCCATTCTGGAATGTTCCTTTCAACTTTGCTGTATCATGGGCGGGCAGCAAATTTACCCTTTTATCTTACTGTTGACATGGTTTATGTGGGGCTGCCCTCCAAGGGTCCTGATTTTCCGGGGTTAGTCCTGGAATTACAGAAGCCATCCCACTTTCTGATTTAATCTAGGAATACCCTACTTTTTCTTTTTCCTCCCCGCCACATCTCAGAGAACAATTAAAAGTGTTGTGTGTGTTCTGTAGGTGCATACAAAGCCCTTCCTATAATTTCAAAGGAAAATGTAACCAATTCCCTTTAAATTCTCTAATTGCAATGCTTCCACAGCCAGCCATTTTTAAAGCAATGTTTACTAGAGTGTTTATTCCTTGATTTCAAATTGTGCCTTACGCTGTCTACTCAGAAATAAGTTGCACTGCACCCAATGGAGCTTACTCTCAGGTAATTGGGTAAAGGCTGCGTGGACCTACTTTTCATCAGAAAAAATGTTGGAGGGTAGGTCCTTGTATCTAGTCCAAGAGATTCAAAGTGTTAATTCGCAAGATTCAAAGTGATTGCAAGATTCAAAGTGTTAATTCGCAAAAGCCTAAACGAATTGGACTGAAAAGACCTTAAGGACTGTCTGACTGTCCTTGATCACTGAGCTCCTCTAACAGGATACTTTTGATTGTTCCCCACACCACCAAGTTTGGGTTGACCTTCACCAGACTGAGCCTTTAAGTATGATAGACCCTGACCTATGGAACTCCCTACCTGTAGAGGTTTGGTAGGAACCATCCCTTCTTTTCAACTTCTTCTGAAAACTGTATTCTTTCTACAAGCCTTCACAATATGAATTTCTCTTTTTAACCAAGCAGTTATTTATTGATGTTTCTAATTATGTTTCTAATTATGCTTTTACTGCTTTTATTATATTTGGTATGCTGTTTACTGCCTCGACATACTTTTTATGAAAGTGCTGATTATAAATATTTCAGTGTTTCAATAGATAAATAAATAAATACATAAACAAACAATATGCTGCTGTACCTCTAACTGAGCTAGAAGTAAACATGACTGGGTTGGAGCTGGAATCAGGTAGTCAGCAGTAGCGGAGCTTCATGCTCTAGCACCGGGGGGCAAAGAGCAGGTGGGGCGGGTGGCAGCCGTGATCGCACCCTACTGGGATGGCACTGCCAGGGGTGGTGCGCTCCCCCCCGCACTCCTCTTCCTCCACCAGTGGTAGTCAGTCACAGGCAAGGCTGGTGAATGCTTCCACTTTTCTTCTCCACCATCATATAAGGAGGCAAACAGTTCAGGAGAATGGCTGACCAGAGCATAAATTATTGCTTTTGATGTTTCCTAGTGCCATCTCCACAATTGAGCTCCTATGCTTGGACCCCCCTGCACTCCATGCATTGGTGGGGATAACATCTGCAGAAGGGAGACTGTTTGTACTTGTAGAGACTCCCTATGTGACTTAGAACCAGGGGAGGCCCATCCCATTTTGCTGCCTGAGGCAAAACTGGAAGGCGCCACTCTCTGCCTCCCTGGCGCTCCCACCCCACCCCCACCCCCACCACAAAAGCCTTGCTTACCAGGGTCGAGCGGTGGAAGCCACTACTTCTTGCTTCTCCAGTGGCAGGGCCCCGCCCCACAGAATTCTTCAACCTGAGGCAACTCAGAACCCTGCACTATCAAGGTTGTAAACTGTGCAGGGATCCTCCAGGATAGGCTCATTATGGAACATGAGATACAATCCTGGATTTTGTTCACAGTGCAGATTTTTTATTTTATGAAATTACTGCCACAGGTGCTAGAGGAAGTATGAAAAGTAGATCTCTAGGGAGGTATGCCCAAACATAAGCATAGCATGTCCACTCATGACATGGCACTTTCCCCTCCTCTCCTTCCCCAGCAGCTCCCTTGTCCATACATGTTTGCTCTGGGAGAGCCCAAGTTCTCTGGAGCAGATTCTGTGGAGTCATGGGGAACAATGGGAAGATAGAGGCTCTCTTCTACAGTGTCTGTTCTGTTGGTGGGCAGGCACCATTGGATTTCTCCCATGATTTCCTGTATTAAACCATGCTTCAGTTTTATTAACAAGAGACAGTGCATAGCTGTTCATCACTGAAAGTATTCTAAAATGATTCAATTATGGGAACCAAGGCAATCTGTAGGAAGTACTGTCTTCCATATTTATGGACGACATCAAGACTCAGAAAACCACTCCAATGATCAATAAAGCTCATCTGAATTTATGGCAACCGTATCGTGCTTTCCCATCAAACAGATCCCAATTTAAGAGCAGTTCGAGTTCCTGTATCTCATCTGACTAATTTAATCTGTTCAAGGATTTCAGCCCTGAGTTAATGACTAATATCAAGGTAATGTGGGCGAGTATTGCATCATGCCCACATGAGATTAAGGCCTAAGCCACTTGTTAATGGCCATTCCATTTTATGGACAAGATCAAAATAGGTCAATGCCTTGCCAGCAAATAACTTCTATGCATACACATGGGAAGAGGGGGTGCATACACAGCAAGTACTCCCAAGGTGAGGAAGCAAGGCGTCATCATGACAAGCTTCAACTGATCGACTTGCTCTAACAAAGGCTGGAGGGCAACTGAAGTCCTTCATTCAGTCTACTGTCCCTAAATTCCATTTCCAAACACCTCATCCCTACCTCAAGAGTGTGAAAGACCAAATCCTTGGCCTGAAGGTGAGCACTTCTCCTTTCTGTGTCCTCTTACTTGGCATGTGCCCTGTGCCATTTCATAGGAATGATGAGCCAGCAGATCCTTGGCTCTTCAGGTGAAACAGGCTCTGAGGAAAGCACCTGAGAAGGATCCAAATGGGGTAACTATACATGGAATTTGAAGGTATGAAAAGATGTAGAGTTAGCAATCATCGGGGGGGGGGGGAGATAGCAAAGCTCCCCTATTGTTTTGGGGAGAATTGGAATACTGTGCCACAATTGTATGCTGTACATAAATATTAGCATTGGGCAGTTTATTGTGAACTCTGTGTTGGTCATGCTGAGAAGGGTTTGTCTGTCTGTTTGTTTGTTTGTTTGTTTGTTTGTTTGTTTGTTTGTTTTTTGCAGCATCCACTCTACACAATCCTCATCGGAATGCCAGCCCATCCTTTATTCTTTGTTTAACCTGGATTTCACCTTACCATGGAAATTTGATAATTAAAAATAAATCATTATGCTGCTGTCACTGCTGATGTGGAAACTTCTAAGGATTTTTTTTTGGGGGGGGGGGAGTTATGAATAGTGTGACATATATGTAGTGACATTTCAGTGTGTCACCTCCATTGCCGCACCCCCACTTCTGATTGCTTCTGGCATGAGTAGGCTTGCTCGAGATCTATAATAACAAAAAATAAATAAATGTTTGGGGCTGATTGGAGAAGGGTATTGTGCCAAACTTACTGTAAATTAATTCCTCTCTCCCAGCCTCCCCCAACTGATTTCAGCTCCAGATTACAGTGCCTCAGAATCCGATCATGTTCCTGAGAGGGAAGAAGGGAATCAAATCAGTCCCGCATGGAGCTATTAGAGACATTGTGATGGTGGGGGGGGGCAAGCTTCTCTTTTCAGCAGGGAACCCTCTTGCCATCTCTTGCTGTGTATATTCCACACAAAAAACACACTCCAGTGCTGCAGGAGACTCTTGGACAGATTTGGAAAAGAAGAGGATCAGAATTGTTTTGATTGCCCTCTCACTAGGGATGGGGGAGAAAAACATTGTTTCAGTTCAGATTTAAAAGCAGCTTTATCTCATTGGCACTTTCTGAAACACTATGTGAACCAAAGCACAGCCTTCCTTCCAAATTTGCACTTCTCTGAATTTTGCAGTTCCTTAGCCAAGTAAGGCGTAGAATAATGCATCTAGTAGGGTAAGCCGCATACATTAGCAGAAATAGCATACAGAAATGCATTCTGATAGAGGAAAATGCTCTGCATAAATCTGTATCTCAGGCAAAACTGCATACAAAATGTGTATATTAGGAGAAAATCACAGTAAAATGCTGGTGCTTTTTAATGGACTTTTAAGAAAGAAAGAAAGAAAGAAAGAAAGAAAGAAAGAAAGAAAGAAAGAATATCACAAAATGATGTAGAGAACTGAAGCATGGAGAAATGAGAAACGAAATGAGAGTAACCAAAATTGGAAGTTTTGTCTCCCCTTACCTCCTACCTCTGAGCAACAATGGTTGGATCTGGGGGTGCTTTTACCTGAAGTTGAGTAACAGTTGGAGAAGGTGGGAAGAAAGGAATTTATGTAAAGCTCAGCACACACAACCCGGTTAAAAAACTTAAGCATCCTCAATTTATTTTTATTACTACAGATCTTGTGCAATTATGTTAAATCAGAAAATCATCATTATCAGGCAAACTGCTGCTTAATCTTGTGAGATAACTGGAAAACATCTCTGGGTTATTTGTGGGGCCTGCCTGGTGTTTTTACATGAGTAGAATGTGTGCTTTTATTTAAAATGCATCTCTGGGTTATTTGTGGGGCATAGGAATTCATTCATATATTTTTTTCAAAATATAGTCCGCCCCCCACCACAAGGTCTGAGGGACTGTGGACCGGCCCCCTGCTGAAAAAGTTTGCTGACCCCTGGTGTAAAGTCTTAAAATGCAGAACTCTCTTGTGTCTCAGAAAGTGTTCCTCTCTCAGAAATCTTGTTTGATGATTGATACTATAATTCTACTAGTATCAATAGCTAGAAGGAGGGGGGGAAAATAGCCTAGCAGTAGCATAATTTTATCCAGAATTGCTGAGTCCCAGTAAGGTGGATAAGCCATCATTTTGTGGGTCGGTGGGCATTTCAGAAGAGAAAATACATGACTGCAGTTTTTGAAAAGTACTGTAAGTTAATTACACTATGGTTAGATTGAAGATTGACGTAGGGTCTACTTGGTTGCATTTTAAGATTAAACTGACCCTGCATCTGTTAAAACCTTTTTAAGGTAATGGCACAATTCCAGGACTATACTAAAGCACAAAAGTATGAATAATAATAAAAAGTAATATGAATATAAAAATACAATAATTTTAACAATAATTACAAACTTTTAAAAGCCTGCCAATGCAGAGGGAGACCCAGTCATGGGCTATACTGGTATAGAAGCTCACTAAAGTGTTCTCATTGCAGTGTTCTCTATATCCTTTGCCCTTCACTATTGCAGTGAAGAGTAATAATGGATATAAAATAAAGGTAAGTCGCAACTTATATGCTTTTAACTTCTATGCATTCAGCTTTATATGCTTGGCAAAATAATAATAATAATAATAATCAACAACAACAACAACAAGGAAGAAAGGGGGTGAGTGCCTGGGGGGGGGGAGTCTTTGGCAATCCGACCTGTCATTGAACCCAATGTGGTTTGACTATACACGATTTTGTTTTCAGGCACTATCCCCAGAATGTAACCCTACCATAAGTTGAGAGTCACCAGTATTAGAAGCAAAATCCTTATTTAAAGCCTTCCCATTATTAGTCAGGTTAGTGCACTAGACTGGAACCTGAGAGAGACCACTCTAAGTCTAACCTAAGAACATAAGCTCACATCAAATATTGTGTGTAGTCCTTTATTCTATTTTCCACAATCATTTTCCTTTCCCAAACCCATCTCTGGACCATGTAGGTATAGTTAGAACTTTTTTTGTTTTTGTTTTTTGGCCACAGCTGATAAATAGCGACAAACTGAAGTGCCTTAGATGCTTTTACTTATAACATATCTTAGCTGCAAAGCAATGATAGATGGCAGGAAGCTGGTTGTAACCCATAAAAACTGAAAACACCAAAGAAACATAATCCTATGCTTTTCACAGGTATATTTGATCTATTTATCTGAATTACAGCAGTCATTTTGTTTCTATGTAATGTTGTTATCCTAGTCAAATAAACTGAGTTTGTGCCATTTCCTTAATTTGATGTCCTGTTGCCACGCGTTCCAGCTGCTTTCCAATACTTGTATTGATTTTGAGAGGTTGCCATTGATTTGGACTTCTGTTGCTATGCAAAGAGTTACCGGTAAGTGTTAACCTTTAAAATTATTGATTTGTGTGGGTGGAAAAATGCAGAAAAGTTTTACTTTCAAGATTAAAGTTGTTCATAATATCAGCTACAACATCTCTACTCCATCATCATTTAAAATGATTGATACATGAATCTCATTTTATTTTATTACAAAAGGAGGAGGTGTTCCTGATCTGCTTTTTTATATTTAGAATGTTGAAGGGATAATTCTGAAATCACCTATTCACAAAAATAGATCTATAGCATATGGTGTGCATAACTTATTTTGTGTATATTCATAACATGTAGACAAAAACTGAGTTTTTCTTGGTGCAGATAAAAAGCATCTGGGGCATTTTTCCTTTGGACAGCATTCACTATGGTTCAAAGTATCTTAACATAACCAAAAAGATATATTGTGGGTAACGTCTCTTTCACCATTCTTCTTTCTTTTGCCCTTTACCTTGCTTGTTTGACAAGAACCACCAGGGAAATTGGATTAAAATAATGATAATAATGAAACCATTGGGCAGTTTAAAAGGTTACTGAATGAAGAGCTACAGGTTCTCTTTAAACAAATATTGGGATCACAAAGATGAAAATTAAGAGGATAAGCAGAACAGTAAAATGCACATTTCACATGTCCTGACATACCAGGAAACAATATGCAAAACACTTGTTTACAGGTAGGAAACCTATTCAAGAAGTTATCTTAAGTATACTTCATCACATACAGGAACTCATCACCTTATGGTAGACAACAAGACTTCCTTACTTTTCAGCCCTCCTTTGTGCACACCTACCTGTGTATAACTAAACCAGCCCTTTTTGCATCATTAGACTCCTCCCTTGTCCATGCCTCCCTACAGATTTCAAAATCCTACTTAAAATAGGCTTTGGCACTAGTTTGCTAGCTATCACAGCTTCAAAAACTGCTATGCATTTCCACATCGTTCTGAAGGACCACATTATGGCACCACAGAACCTGAACCAAAGGGTTGGTAAGGATTCTATTGCCTGACTACCTGCATGTCTAGAGAGATCTTACTCACCTCAGGTATAGAACTCCAGATCCTAACCTGGTCTCCTCCCATCTGCACAGCTACAGGATTGCTCCAGCAAGAGGTATGACAGAATTTTGCTTCTGTCTTCTTGAGAGTTTCCACACACTCTAAGGAAATTTAGAGTGTGAATGTTACTTAAACGCATCTTTTTATATGCTGCTTTGCATTAACTACTTTGTACTGAGTCAATGTATGCTTTGTTTCTTGTAATAAACTAACCTCTTTTTGGAATAGTCTTGTGTGTGCATGTTCTTGGGTGAAATTGCTTAATGAGGCCCACATTCAGGGCAGCACACAATTGTCTCCATGCAAAAGATCTGACCTTTCAAGGGAACGTGTTCAGGGGGAGGGTGGGAGGTGGACACGCATAGGGATTCTGAGATACCGGTATATACGTAACAGAACCACAATGATACCAGTAAAATCAATGAATTGTGTGCTATCACATTCAGTTGGTTATTGCAGGATGCAGATGAGTTTCCTACTCTTGATTAAAATCAGGGAGAAATGATTCATAAGGGACAAATTGTGAACACTAGAGCCCAAGGCCATTCAATGGAGCTTAATGGGGGAAAGATTCAAGGCAGCCAAAAGTAAGTAGTTTTTCACTGTGCATAGTTAAACTATGGCAGGTGCACCATCTAGGAGGGGGCACCTCCCCCAATTTTCAATGAGGGGGCCAGGCACCCTCAAAGGTCCATAGAAGCCATGCGTGTGTGCTGCAGGCTGTGCTCATGTCATGCACCCACACTGTTGGGCGTGCTCGCGTCATGTGTGCAAGTTGTGGAGTGTTATCACGACATGTCATCACACCCTGCGTCGTGTGTGAGTAACGTCCATGCACATACGCTTATGAAGTGTGGGTATGTACCCATATAAGAAGTGTGAAAAAATAAAAGAGAGAAGTATTGCCCATGAATTAACTTCCACTGAAGCTCTAATAGTACACAGGATTAAGTATAAAGTTTACCATTAGAGGAACCAGTATGGATTTTTTAATTACTAGGATATTGAACCATCCACAAAATCCTTGCGTCCTGGTAATAATACAGAATTACTTTAATAGCCTTTCTCCAAACAGAAGTAACATTCCTTTTCAGAACAGAAATAAACAATAAACAGGATATGACCACTTTATTTATTTTTTAAAACAAAAAGGCCATGCAATCCATTTGATTTATAAGCATATCAGAATTATTTTGGTAGGTGCAAAAGCTAGCCATTTCCTTGTATACCAGTTGTTTACTATTATGCTTATTTGATGTCTCTAGAAATGCTTCATCCCTGTCAGGTTATCTCTGTCTTAATAGCCCCATCATCTTCTCAACCTGTTGAGCTGGTTTATCCTTCACAGGAATCTCAACCCATATGTTTATGTAACCACTATTCCTTAGTCCACTTTATCCACCTGACGGAGTAGATTGTCACCGACAAAAGCTGAAGCACAATAAATCAGTTCATCTCAAAGGTCTCCCAGCACTCCTTGGTTTATTGCTGAATTATTCTGTAAGCGGCATTACCTTTGAAAACTTAATGCACTTAAACCTGTGTGGAATCATGAAAAATAACATTGCCCTTGCTCAAAGCACTTCACTTTTATGGGAAGTGAAACGGAGGACATTATTTACGTCTGACATCTTCCACGAGTATTGTTTAGAATATATCTCAGAAGTTGTTGGGCATGGTGTAGACACCTTAGCATTAAGAGTTAGGCTCCTGTGCCATTCTAGAAGCAGTTTTAGAGAAGTTGTCACTACCAAAGTATGTATTTTATGTAACCATTACAATTTACAGTAACAAAGATCCTACCCTCTAAAAATGCCAAGAGCCAAAAATGGCAAGAGAAGAAGAAGAGTTTGGATTTGATATCCCGCTTTTCACTACCCGAAGGAGTCTCAAAGCGGCTAACATTCTCCTTTCCCTTCCTCCCCCACAACAAACACTCTGTGAGGTGAGTGGGGTTGAGAGACTTCAGAGAAGTGTGACTAGCCCAAGGTCACCCAGCAGCTGCATGTGGAGGAGCGGAGACGCGAACCCGGTTCCCCAGATTACAAGTCTACCGCTCTTAACCACTACACCACACTGGCTCTGGAGAACAGGCTTTGCATGGGGGGGGGGGGAGTCCCAGATCCAGCATCATTGAGCAGCATAGCCACAAAAGATGCCCAGCCCAGATCCTGAACAGCAGTCACCAATCAAAGAACATAAGAAAAACCTGCTGGATCAAACCAGTGGTCCATCTAGTCCAGCATCCTCTTCTCGCTTGCCATTCCTAGCAAATGGTATTCCAAAGTTTGTTGCCTTTAACACTGGATGTAGCACACACCCATCATGGCTAGGTAAGGATATGTGAACAGTAGAATACAGCAGCTTCCTATGTCTTTGATCACTAAGATTTGGACTTAAATGAAAATTTGAATTACCTGCTGTTTTCTCAGCATCCTGAGTTTTGAATACTGTCTGGCTTTCAGTGAAAACCACCAAGAATAATGCAACTCAGTATATCATTTGCACAACTTGTGATCTACTCAGCTGAATGCAACCAGCCCATGCACTCCTTGAGAAGCCTTTCCTGTGGGGGCCCAAGCACTTCACAGACCAAGATATTTATAAGCACCTGTTAGATGGAGGATGGGCAGTCAGCTGCAAGTCCAGAGGTTATGCTGGCTTGCTTTACACTGCTGCATTAAGACTTGCATGTATGGAGAGAACTTACTCACCTCAGGTATACAACTCCAGATCCTAACCTGGTCTCCTCCCATCTGCACAGCTACAGGATCACTCCAGCAAGAGGTATGACAGATAATTTTGCTTCTGTCTTCTTGAGAGTTTTCACAACAAGTTGCATTAAAACTTCTAGCAAGAATGAAAGTATATGTTTCAAAGTATTCTTTAAAGTTTTCAAAAGAGAATTTTGAAAAAGGTTGGAATTCAAAGTGAAAATTCTGTGGGGGGGGGGGTTCAAATTTCAAAGCATCACAAAATTTCCTTTCATTTCTCAAAATGTTAATTAAACTCATAGAAGATATTACCCCTTTCTAAGAAGCTAAGATTATAATAGCTGTTATGTGAGAACATTAGTAAGATCTTCAAGGAACTGGGAAGGGAAATTCTGCAGATTTTAATACAATGTTAAGGGTTAATAGTTTGTTTTAATATTTTGTGTCAGTGTAATTTACCCTGATAGCATGCTGTCATCTTCACATTAGAGCATAATTTTCCAAACCTCACAAAGAAGGCAATCATGTATCATTAGAATTTTCCATAGACTTTCTCTAATATATTTTTACTGTTACCTTGACATGATGATGTCTTCAGGCTGGCTTGAAATGATTTGTCCATCAATCTGACACAGGGCATTGCTTCCATGAATGTGTGTGTTGAATATGTGTATTCTGACATTGAATGACTGAAGCATCCGAACTGCCTTAAGTAAAATGAATTTGCTTGAACAACAATTTTGTTTTCAAAATACTGCAGTCCACTTTAATTTCAATGTCTGAGTTTTTATGGTTATTTCTAGTCTACAGTGTGTGTGCATTTATTTACCTCTGACTTTATGCATGTTCTACATTTAAACAGGAAACAGCAGGAGATAGTGGATTATTTGAAACAGAGTCCAAAAAAGGCTCCCTTTTTATTTGCATTTTTACAAGAAGAATGAACCTTGCAGTCTGCTTTCATATCCCGAATGAAAGAAAATATTATCAAGTCCCATTAATTCAAGCTTTGCTAAAATATGCTAATGCTGTGCCAAAATCTGTCCTCTACTTTTCCAAAAGTTTCTTGAGAGCTACAAAAGAGGTTTCGATTTTGATATTTCATTCACAGAATATGCAATGTGCATTTTTTTATTATTATTACTAAAGTGACCAAGAATGGCTCATGCATTTTTCTTTCCAGCCTGCATTTCTCTAGCACTCGTTCATGTACTCTGGGACCCTGGCTGTTTGCATTTCCTAATCTGAGAAAGCCCCACAGAAGGAGTTACCTCATGCAATCTTCCCCTGGCCTTTGATGAAAGTACAGACACCGGGGAAGGCTGCAGAGTACCAATCATTTGTAGAATGAAAGAAAGAACAACCACAAACACCCATCGGCCACCTCAAAAGTAAAAAGATAAAGGTAAAGGGACCCCTGACAGTTAAATCCAGTCGTGAACAACTCTGGGGTTGCGGCGCTCATCTCGCTTTACTGGGCAAGGGATCCGGCATTTGTCCGCAGAAGTTTTTCCAGGTCATGTGGCCAGCATGACTAAGCCATTTCTGGTGAAACCAGAGCAGCACACAGAAACACCGTTTACCTTCCTGCCAGAGCAGTACCTATTTATCTACTTGCACTTTGATGTGCTTTTGAACTGCAAGGTTGGCAGGAGCTGGGACTGAGCAACAGAAGCTCACCCCATTGTAGGGATTCGAACCGCTGACCTTCCAATCAGCAACCCTAGGCTCAGTGGTTTAGACCACAGCGCCACCCACGTCCCTACCTCAAAAGTAAGGACATACAAAAACAGTTCCATCCATTTCAATATTAATTTGCATTTTCATCTGGTATTTTTTTTTGTTCTGCTGCAATTGGTTTATTTTTGCATGAGCCTGTGTTATGTTTCATCATTCACTGATGTGGAAATATATATATATTAATGTATTTTTTGTGGCACACGGTTAACATGCATATCTCATCCATTAGAAGATATTTGCAAATCAATTACTTTCCTATGTGTTCCCTTTTAAAGTTAATGAAGTGTCTAACAGCCCATCACAAAGCCATCTGTGGCTGCAAATCTAAGTTGACGCAGAAGTAAACCCTATTGAATTCTGTGAGGTTTTCTCCCAGGTAAGTGGGTATAGGATGCAGCCACTCTTTCTACCTTGATATCACAGTTGAGTATAAACTTGTAATCCTCTCTCATATCCTTCATTCAGGCACCAGGGAGAGACAATTTAGTTATAAATCAAGTAAAGTTCAGGGTAACGGGGGACGGGGAGGAAAAGAATTTTTAATGTAATTTTGCTTTTTAAATGGTGAGGAGGTAAAAATGGGCAGTCAAATCCAGATGGCTTTCCCCACTTTGAACAAGAGTTAAGGACTAACAGGCAACCAAGGAATTTCCAAGGGGCCCTCAGAAAAGCAATGCTCCTAGGCCACCTGAGTCCTTAGTTTGACTGTTATGTATCCTAGAAACCACATGCCCTGGGGTTCCTTATGCCCAGGCAACAGCTGAGCATTATTAAATATACAATATAGAAGTTGTCTGATAAGTTTCACCTCAGTTCAGTTGTCCAGGAACCCATGTGCCTTTAAGTCATTACTTCACACTCTAGTTGACTGAAAGGTGATGCTAACAGATGGTGTTTGTAAAGTAATGAATGAATTGCTAGACCACTTGCGGACTTGGTGAAAGCCTGCCTGTTGACCTGCCTGTGTTAATGAGTTAACCAATGGGAAGATGAGTATCAAAGCTAAGCAGAGTTAATTGATTGCTATGTCACAGAGTATAAGCTAACTTTTGTACTGCAGTAGATTTAGTCTGACACTACAAATAAAACAGAGAGCTTTTCCATAGAAAGCATCTTCAAAGCCATCAGTTTGCAGCAGAAAGCTATTGAGGAACAAGGCATTCTATTAAAGGGGTAAAGAGAAAGTTATTGAACGGGTTACTAGTTCCAGCAGTATGAGGGAATGGAGAGAACAATAGCTTTCTATCTAATTATACTTAAAGCTGGATGCTGATAGCCATGTAAATTTCAGGGTTTATTATATTTGCCTCCCTGGGCTCCATTGGGAGGAAAGGCTAGCAGCTGTACCTGGAAGCATCTGGAGGGTTATAGTGCTACCCAGATATTTGGGTACAGGGCATGAGTGATGTTGTAAACAGTGAAAATATTGCCTAAATACATTTATTTTATATGATGATGGGGATCACAGTGAATTATTAAGTGTTTGTGGCAATATGAGCATTGTAGCAAAGGATTCTGACTCTTTTGCAACCTTGACCCTTAGTACAAGCACAATAAAGGATCCAGTTTGCACTGCCATTTTCAAATACTCTTTTACCATTCATTTTCCTAAATTCTGTTTGACAGATATGCAAGTCGATATGGCGCGTTTCTTCTGCTTATTGTTGACCATAGTGTTGGACTATATCCAAAGTATGACTGATAAATCTGTAAGTGATTGGCATTTGTAGGATGTTCAGAATTTTTATGTTGACTTTCAGTTTGGCACTGGCAGAGGACATCTGGGACATACAACTTGGCATGCATTAAGGACATGTCACAGATCTGTTAATGAAATACATATAGGTTTCAAGCATTTCCCTGCCACCCACTGTAAAAACATACAAGGCAGTTCTGGGAAACCCAGCCAGATGGGTGGGGTATAAATAAATCATCATCATCATCATCATCAATGTTTTCAAAGTTTTCAAAGAATCACCAGTGCTTTTATTATTAAATTATTTCCTCTTTGTAGGTTTTGTGCACTTGCTCAAATTATTCCACTACAGACACCAATGAACGAAGTGCAAGTTTTGCACTACATTTCAGAAGCGGTACCGGTAATTCTACCGGTAATTGTTAGAGTCCACCACGTGGAAATCAATTCCACTACTCCATCACTGTGGAACCCATTGGTGATGACTGTCAAGGGCCCCACAAATCCTGATGCAGACCCAGCTTATACAGTTTAAAGCTACCTCACTTGCTCCAGTTTTCCCCTTCCATAGGGCCAATGTAGCAACTAATACCCAGGTTTCCAGCAGAAGGTAAATTATACTCTACCTCTAAAAGAACTTCCAAACTTCAAGAAAGAAAAGGGTAGTTTGAATTAAATGCTAAAGAGACAGAGGACTGCAGTGCTCTGCTTACTAATCTTATTCTCCTCTCTCCTTCAGGGTAAGACATCGGGATCAATATTTTACAGGGAGAAAAGTATAAGGCAAGGAAAGATAGGCACATAACAGATAAGTGAATATCTTTTTATAGGCTAGCATTGCATGATAAAAGACTATTTAAGTTTCCTAGAACTTTTCCTCTGACCTGGCCTGATGAAACTTGCCATATGTCTGTCTGTTACTGACCATTCACCTTCTAATTCACTTATGGGGTCATGTAGCAGCAATCATGCTGGAGGGATAGGCCATAGGGAAACATCAATCTCCCTCCACTCTTAGTGCCATATCTTGTTAACACAAAGGTGTTATCCATTCCTAACAGAATTGCTAAATTGTTGGACCCCAAAGCCTAAGTCATGAAACCCTTAGCATTTTCATTTTGCAAATGGAACTGTGTTCACAGAGAAGGTTTTCCCCATGTCGTTTTTTCCTCTGCTGCCCACAAAATCTGCTCCTGCATGCAGTTCAAGCTGTTTAGCCACTCTGCCTTTAATGGCATGCAACAGTTTAAATAAAAATGCTTCCATTTGACAAAACTATGCATTTAAAGAATTCTTTCAACAACAACTGCTACTACACCCACCCACCAACATAACTTTCTTTGCTTTACTTCCAGGTGATGCAATTTTAGTCTGGCATCTCTTGTAAAAATGAGAGGTTCATCAGATTGTTTCTGAAAGTAAGAGACATCCTGGGGTTCTGAAGCTCCTTGGGACTGGCAGGAGGGGGTTCGTCATGATATAAATATTATAGTAAATATAATAGACAGCTAAAAAAGAATAGTTCAAAATAGATGTTGTCACATTATTTGGGTCCATTTTGTTATATTTTTAGGACTACTCATCGCAATATGTAAAATTAACAGTGAGTAGATGAGTTGTAGCTCTTCTTGGAGCACCAAGGAAACACATACCACTATCAGACATGTGCCACTAAACTAACCTGTTTGGTTTTGACAGTTGTGTTTATGGATTTCAGAAATGATATCTGAATGTTAACATGCCATTTACTACACCATCACTCTTTCGACTTGAAGATGACACTTACTGATGCACTTGATTTCTTCTCAGATACTTCTGGCTGGCTGTGGACCAATTTTAAAATTCAAAATGAACATAACAACTACATCTGCTTGGCACTTTGGTATTCCAGCATGTGTAAATGGGCAGATTGCTCAACAGCAATCTGTGCAGCTAGTGACAAACACAATCACTAGCCCCTACTTGAAATACCTACATGTGTAAGTGTTATGTATTGAAGTTCTCACCCTAGGCCACTAGGGGTGTTGTGTATATAGTTTCACTCTGCTCACCATGGCTGCAGTTCTCACTCAGGTCCACAACATGCAAATGAAGGATTGAGAGTGCCGTTCATGGATTGGGTAGCTAGAGAGAGTTGTTACTGTTGCATGTTACTGAGTACTATATAAGCAGGCTGGCTGAGCCCTTCAGTCCAGTTCAGTTCCAGCTTTAGAATAAAGAGCTGCTTGGAGAAACCTCTGTGTCGTCTGCTATGTCCACCCACTACTTAATAGTAAGTCTCTTAGCCAGCAACCATTTATGAGTGATTGTCATAGAATGGCTGGATGTAGAGGAGAGATGGGAGGCATCAGCTGGGGAATCCAGAGCAAGGGGGATGTTGGTGGGATGACACTGAGTGGTCACAGGGCGAAGAGGGAGCAGCCTAGAAGGTGGAGGTGTCAACAGCTGAAAAGTCAACAGGGTTTAATGAGCAGGAAGAAGTTGTGGCAGACAGTAGTCCAGAATCAGAGGCTGGACATGAGGGCGGCCAAGAGGAAGAGATGAGACAGCCAGGGAATCTCCCACTCCTGCTATGACCATCTCCCTTCCCCCTGGTCTCCTAAAACATGAAGAGGAATGAAGATGTGGAGGATGTGGAGCAAAGAGAGACAAGACAAAGGAGCTTCAGGTTGCTGGGGAAGGACCTGGGAGAGGAGACTTAAAGAGCAGCGGGAAGGCAGGGACCTTCAGTTCTTGCAACTGCCTCATTTGGGCAAGACTTATTGGGAAGAGTTGCTGTGATCACTAGGCCAGAGTTGTTTCGTTTCTTTGAATAAAGAGTTAACTTCGCTGACACTTTTGAGTTATTGCTGACTTGCTCCTGACTTCCGCCTTCACACCCACTCCACACCAGCTTTGAAGGAACAAAAAAAGGTGTCTGGAAATCCAGTATTGGGTCTCTCTCATTTCTTTCACTTGTAATTTGGTCCTTTGAAGATTTTTTCCCCCTGCAGACAAAGCTAAATATGCCGATGCACAAGCACCTTATACAGAGACAAATGATTTATGGGATAGATATATGAGTGTGCTAGAAGACTGCAAAACACTCAGCAGCTGCTAACACAAGCAAGCCCCTAAACCAGAATATCTGCCAGCTATAAGTGCTGAGGAAAAGGTGTATAAGTAAAAAATAATGTAGTGCTCCATTTTATAAGATAAACAGGAAACAGCTGCAATATTTACAGTCCTGTAAACCAATCAGTCTGGTATGATGTATGATACTGCAAAAAGTGGGGGGGGGGGGTAGCATGATTGCCCGGAGAGAGAGCAGATTAACTGATGTCCAGAAACAAATATAGTTATGTAGTGAAGAGTTTGCTAATTGGAGGTAGGGGGCCCCGTAAGAAAAATGTATGTGAATTACAGCCAGCCAGAATGAAATGAGAGGGATCCCGCTGCAGAAAATAACTCAAGAGTGGGTCACTGTCTTATCCATGCAACTGCCGTGAAATCAGAAGAATTGCCTGAAATTATGACGGAAATTGATTGCAATAGAAAGCTGTGGTTTTAGAATTGGACTTGAGTGCAACATTTTCCTCCCAAGCACCACAAGACTGCTCATCCTGTCAAAAAGAGTGGGGTAAATCAAACTCTATTTTAAAGGCTTGTTTTTCCTCCGACAGGCTTGGTCCAGCTGAGCTAGCAGTAGCCCTCTCATCCTGAACAGGGTTTGGATCTGGCAGAAATTTACAGCAGTTTCATTTAGGGCAACATAAATTACATAGTTAAAATTGCTCCCTTAAATGCCAACTGAACCAAATTTCTACTCCATCCCTACTTCTGAGTAGACATGTGTAGGATTGCACTGAAAGGCAATCTAAGCTTGTAGTGTAGACATGCCCGAAAACTTTACACAATAGTATTCACAATAGTGTTTTTGGGTGTTTATCCAACATTCCCGACCCCTGCATAAAGAGGGTGGATCCAAACTAAAATATATAGCCCTGTTTTTTAAAGCAGTAGCATAATCACATTTTTTTTTTTGAAGAAAAGCTGGCTTTCAAAAATTGTAATTAAATTATCATTCCATTGGATAAAATGCTCCTTTATGCATCACACCTGTGCTCTTGGAAATAATGGAGTGGATTTATTTTCATGCAATGTGGAACCTTACAAACTAACAAATGCATTACTGAATAATAAATGAATTTTTGAAGATAAGTTTCTATTTACCTTCGTTTAAGGCTTAAAACCCACACCTACCTGCTTAAACCTTAACTTCATTTACTTTGTCCTAATCTAGTCTTTCCCATCTTTCTCAACATTAGTTGAGTAATGGGAACCAATGACCATGTATTCTCCTCACCAATTGCACTCATAGGAATAAGCCCCCAAATTGTACTGGGGAATTCTGGGCACTAAGCATGTTAACCCCTGTTGCTATTATTTTCCTCCAAGCGCAATAACAGTGGAGCATCCAGGAAGAATCCCCAAGACTGACTGTGAGCTTATACAACAAATGAATGTTGACAGATAAATGAAGGTCTGTTCATTCCAGATCATGTCTTGCTGCCCTCCACTGTCTCCTACATTTATTTAAAGGATTATCAGCCATCACTCTTCTTCGTATAATCCTGCAACTGGAACTTATGCTCTTTTCCCTCCTTCCTATACCACAGATAGGATATATTTAGGAAACTCTGGTCCTCAGCTCAGTTCACTTGAAATATCTCCTTATGATTATAGGGCTCTGTGTTGCAGCCTCACAAATGATTGTGAAGTTGACCGATGCAGGTCCACAATAAAGAATCATCAACTTCGGTGAGATCCAATTAGCATCCAATTAAAATCTACATATGGCTTCAGACACAATTTCTCTGACAAGGACTGGAACATAATGATCTTTCAGATTTCACACTTCTCTTAATTTTCAGACACAGTTCTTAACAAAGAACAAAATGAATTGGGGGGGGGAATAGTATTTTAAACTAAAATTACTTTTGGAAATGTGTCAACTGAGATCAAATGCATATTTAAATAAAACAAAGGGACTTGTCACACCTACTATAATGGTAGTTCCATAGTGAGTGGCAAATTAGGGAGCCTTTTGTTTTTTGTTTTGTTTTTTTACCATGGCTGCCATTTTCAGTTCCCTAAACTGCTTTGGGGAGACCACTGCCTGGAACAGAATAATAGGCCAGATTAGTTAATTACTGAGATTTTGGGCAAACCTTATCTATCATTTTTTCCTGAACGGAAAGCAGCACAATATTTAACTAAGATACAAATCCAATTTAACCTAAGCCATGGGTAGGCAAACTAAGGCCCAGGGGCCAGATCTGGCCCAATCGCCTTCTAAATCCAGCCCACGGACGGTCTGGTAATCAGCATGTTTTTACATGAGTAGAATGTGTGCTTTTATTTAAAATGCATCTCTGGGTTATTTGTGGGGCATAGGAATTCGTTCATTATTATTTTTTCCAAAATATAGTCCGGCCCACCACAAGGTCTGAGGGACAGGGGACCGGCCCCCTGCTGAAAATGTTTGCTGATCCCTGACCTAAGCAATAAACACAGAGCAGGTGTGGGGAACCTGTGGCCCAACACCCTCAACCACTGGCCACACTGGCGGGGCCTGATGGTGGTTGAGCCAACAATATCAGGTGGACCACAAATTCCCCACCACGGCTATAGAGAATTATTCCTAGCAAAATGTGGTTTTTAAGTTTTAAGTCACTGTCAAAACAATTTATGGGAGCACACTCAATTTCCAATAGAGATTAATAGAGAACTTGTGGCTTCATTTAATGAAACCAGTGATCAATCTGATTCAACATTTCATTTCAACTGCAACCAGTATATCTAAAAACTGTAAGCTGGGGATTCAAGTGACTACTATCCTTCTTTTGTCTATGTACCCAGAGACATACTGACTGAATCATCTGTATGCTGATTTATACTAACAAACAAGCAAATCTCTTGGTAGCTAATTGTGGAAAGACAAGTCAGAATAGCTAACATTTTTATGAAGGCCTTAAAAATGTGTGAAAAAAGATTACGCTAATAAACACTGTATATGGCACTATTATTCTTCAGCTGACAGCTGATTTTTTTTTCTATTCATTCCTTACATTCAGATAAATGAAGAATATGAACTTTAAAATGTCATCTTCCTTCAGTAACTATATCCTCTGTAGACACTTCTCTTCCTCTTATTTCCATATAAATTTCAGCATTCCCTGTCAGGGATTGTTAGTTAATATTTTTGTATCTCAGAAACACTTTTGATCATTTTAGAGAATGCATAACAGTCTTAAAATCTCCAACTAAGTAAAACCATGCTTTTATTAATATAATAGTCATCAAACGACTATCACAGAGGGGGTGGGGAGTGTTTAATTCCACATTGTACTATAATGTGTTCTTCATGCCATGTTGTGATCATCTCAGCATGGTACCAACTGCCATTCTGGCATCAGTGTTGCCATCAACTATCATTCAGACTATTTTTCAAGAGCAATATGGATTTTAACTTGGCATCATATATGCATAGATACATACATAAATTCTTAAATATAAATACGATATGTTTGGTTAATCTTTTTGGATCCCGCCTTCAGCACAAACTCAGTTGAATTTTAAAAAGACAATGGGAGCTAAGCAGAGTTTGAAGGCTGGTGAAAACTGAAGAAGATCTCTTGAAAGAATATATCTTGGAAAAATATGTGCATATTTTTATTGATTTAAACAAGAACATATACTTCAATAACATACAAGAATAAAGAAAGGAATAAAAGCAGTGCATCTGAATGAAAAAGAAAATAAATACTGAAAAGGAGAGAGCACAAATCTGAGTCATTTCATTCACCTTCCTGGGGGGAAATTATGATAATGATTATGATGATTGGTGTTGGGGGAGTAGTAACATTTTGAAAAAGATTTGTTTTATTTATAACTATCAGGATATTGTCCTTGATATTCTCACTTAAATCTGAAAAGTTACCAAGAATTCAATGCAGAACCAAATCTTACAGCATGCATTTGAAGATTGTTATAATCATTCACGTATAAAAAAAGTTTCGTCACATTATTAAAAATGAACCTTTTTTGTCCTCTAGTATAGCTTATTTTGTGTGTGTTTAATTTCCAGTACTGGACATGGACCAAGTACAGACTTATAGTCATAGGGCAGAAGAGGGGAAACTGTGGGCCTCCAGATGTTCATAGGCTCCACTTGTCAATGATAGTCCTTGTCAACATGTCCAAGAGATGATGGGAGCTGAAGTTGCAGAAGTATCTGCAGGGTGAAAGTTTCTCCAGTCCTGACCCAGGTAAAAGCTCAATATCCTTCAAATAAAGGCCATGAGATATTATTCCTGGATGTCAAAGTTCTCTTTGGCTTCTAGTGCCTATGATGGGGTTTTTCTATTTGAAATATTCCCAGGTCAATCTTCCTTGTTGCTATTGCTGACTAAAGTAAAGGTAAAGGGACCCCTGACCATTAGGTCCAGTCGCAGACAACTCTGGGGTTGCAGCGCTCATCTTGCTTTACTGGCCCAGGGAGCTGGCGTACAGCTTCCGGGTCATGTGGCCAGCATGACTAAGCCGCTTCTGGTGAACCAGAACAGAGCACAGAAACGCTGTTTACCTTCCCGCAGCAGTGGTACCTATTTATCTACTTGCACTTTGACATGCTTTCGAACTGCTAGGTTGGCAAGAGCTGAGACCGAACAATGGGAGCTCATCCCGTCATGGGGATTCAAACTGCCGACCTTCTGATTGGCAAGCCCTAGGCTCTGTGGTTTAACCCACAGCACCACCCGTGTCCCTTATTGCTGACTAGTGTTATCTAAAATGTGTATGATCGAACCTCTGCATCCTCCCCTGCTGTTTTACTGCTGCCAGCCCCGCCAGGGCTTGGCTCTCACCACCACAGCGCCACTGGCACTGCCCAAGTTTGCTTGCTTGCCACATGGCACAGCAGTCACTTCACTTCACGGCAGTCACTTCACCCAGGGAGCAACTTTGGGCACCAGTGGTGACTCCCCTTTGCACACTGCCTAGAAACACACTTTTGCTCCCTCTGTTCCCTGGGCAGACAGACACGCAAATAGGCTGCTGAAAGAGGTGGAGGGAGAGGCAACGGGGTTCAATGACTGCCTGTTGCACTATTGCACCTTGTGTGGCCAGCCTGCACAATTCCCCGAGAAGCCCCCTCTGGCTGGGTGGATAGCTTCCCTGACAGCAGCTGTTGCCTGCATAGTGGCACGTCTCCCCAGATTCCCAGCTACGTTGCATCCAGCTCTTTCTCTTCTCTCTCCCCAAACACCTGTTCCTTTCTCTTCTTCCACTCTTTGCCCAGATGGGGCAGGACCCGAACCTGCAGGGTTGTCATCATCATGGGGGGGTGGGGGCAGCGTTGGGGCATTTTGCCTGGAGCAGTAAACTGTCCTGGACTGACCCCAATGAAAGAGAAATGAAACCTGCTGGTCTGGCTTGAAAAACCAGCATCTGTATAGCCTGTTCCTTTTGACAACTGAGCAGCTGCTGACAATACTGTAAATGGGTCTTTCCATCCATCTGTCATTAAATCTGCAATTAGACACAGTGGAGATGGAGCTGATGTTTGTGTGAAAAATGATTCTGTGATCTCTTGAAAAAGGCAGAGGTACCTTCATGCATTATGAACTTATTTATTGCTATTGACATAGTACCATATCTACATGCACAGCACTTCACCAGGAAAAAATGAGCAATTCTGCAAATGCATTCTGCTGATCATGTTTCAGAAGGTTTTCATTTTTGCCAGAGTTTAACATCGTTGATTCTTTGTGACAGGGAATGTTGAAGGAACATTTAGGGCTTCGGTCTCAAGCACTTATCCAGAGGGAAATCTCAATGAAATCAATAGGGTTGAGTAAACATACTTAAGTAAAAGGTGAAGTCAATTGGTTGAAGCCAGACTTAGTCATACTTAGAGACGATCCACTGAGATCAATGGGATTTAAGTTAGCATTAATTTAAACAGAAAGTTTGCAATATTTGTAAGTTGTAAAACTAACATTATATTAGACAACTATTCTGAATCTCCAGAATTTCTAGAGGAAATGGTTACCTCTACAGATATACAAATTTATTTAAAAAAATGAAGTCTATTTGAATAAATTGGACACCCAGCTAGCTTTATTGTGAAAGAATGAAATAGCTGGTGGGTTGACATGGGTAGTTATTTGAGCTTAAATGAAACAAATATGTATTTAATATGAAAATGTAAAGTCACATTATATTACTGGTCCATCAAGCTCCGGACTGTTTAGTCAACCTCCAGAATCTCAGTCATGGATCTGTGTTAATTTGCACAATATACTTCATACCTTTTAGTAGTAGTAGTAGTAGGAGTAGTAGTAGTAGAACTTATTAGTCATTTGATACACAAGAACAGGACTCAAAACAACTATAATGAAGAATGTAGAATTTTGTGCATGTTTCTTAACATTTATGGAACGGTGTTTGGTAGGCTTCATTTTGTAAAATTATTGTGAACTAATTCTATACTTTTGGGACTTAACTGTAATTGTAAATGAATGGTGACCCTCTTTAAAATACAACAGCAAGCTTAACACTTGGCTTTTAAATAGTCAATTGATTACAAACCCTGCTTCTAACATCACTGTAGCAAAATTCACAACATTATCTGCTTTGGGCCAAATTTCAAATGATAATTTTCTATTTGTCTGAAATGCCTGTGTGTAACCACGTATTGTAACAGGG
This sequence comes from Lacerta agilis, assembly GCF_009819535.1. NCBI lineage: Eukaryota > Metazoa > Chordata > Lepidosauria > Squamata > Lacertidae > Lacerta > Lacerta agilis. Next base: position 58,788,104 of record NC_046318.1, on the reverse strand, counting down.
ATACAAGATTGACTGCAAGAGCCGTGGGGCTTTTAACCCAGCTGATTATTATCCACTAGGTAGTGTCTGTGCCTAAAGTCATTATGCTTGAAATGAAATTAATTACTGATCTTGTTTTACCCCATTTATCTATAGCCAAGGGGGAGATAAGACGGCAGCAATTCCTCCACGGAGATGGGGGGGAAATTGCTTGTTACTGTTGATGTCTGACATTTCACATCACTCCACCTGGTGGAAACAAAGAAGTGGCTATCCCTTTAAAAATAAAAAACACTCCATTTTGCAATCTCTGATGTGTGACCACAGCATATGTTTCTTGTTTGGAGAGATAAGAAAGGGATGTTCTGCCCAGAAGGAATATGTGTAGCTATATATATAAATACAGAACTTGAAATCAAGAGATTATTAGGCCTGGGAAGTTACAGACTATTGGAAATAAGAAATCAGAGTGGCTGGTCCTCATGTGTGAAATAGCACTAAAAGTCTGGAGCTAGTGCTGTAAATGGAACATGAATAATACACAGCTGATAGAGTATCCTATTGCACCTTTAAAATAAAGAAAAAGCAAAGGCTTGACATAAAACATATCTGTCTCCCTTGTATTTTATATATATAAACAATTATAATATGTATTGGGGAAAAGACATATCACTGTACTGCACATTGAGCATTTTTAGCTTATGCTTTTATCCTGCGTGACGAGCGCATCTGGAGGCTGGAAACGTCACATCAGGTTATGTAAACTCAGCCCTTACCCAAATGTCTTTGCTTTATTCATCTTTCTGTCAAAGCCCAGTGCTGCTTCAAATGTCAGATTTCCCATCCTATAATCCACTGGCACTTCGTTTTTCAATCTGCAAAAGGAAATGGGAGTTTTAACTGTTTAACATTATGTATGTTTACCTCAGAGGTAAGTCAGGTTCTGTGGGACTTACTGTCAAGGAGGTGTTCATGGGATTGAAGTCTTAGTGAGCCGCACAATTAAGAAATCAGTAAACCACACTGTTAAGGAATGGAATAAGTAAAGCACTTGGTACAGTACCTATGGTTGTTCCACAGAGATACATGACTGGGAAGTAGACAGTAATATTTAAATCCCATCATTTACATCCAGTAATATGCTCAAGGTGCACAGGTCTATTTTGAGCAACCCTTTCTTCTCTAGAGTCTAGGAGAAAGTACTTCCAGATCAGAGGGTGGAGATTTTAGAAGACTTGATCCACAGCATGTCTTTCTCTATAAATTCAGTGCAGGGTTCATACAGCTTTAAATATAGTTAAGGTTTTGAATAGCTGTTCTATGAAGTAGTATGTTCAGACTTGAGTATTCTCAGGATTTATATTAAAGCTCCATGTTTTAAAATACATATTTCTGCCGAGATTAATTAGTTACCCATCAATTGTTTCCTTTATGAACTTGAAAGGCAAATGGCAGGGCAAACAAATTAACAGGTGGACTCTTTTATGTCCAACAACCTAATGATTTATATCACAACATAATATTCAGAACACAGCTGCATGCAGCAATGCATTCTATGACATAACCTGGGTGATTTGGAGAGGTCTACCTGTTCCCCAATGTCTGAAGTCAAGATCAACAAACCCCTCCAACACTTTGTACAATTTTATACTCATTACTTATCTGGAGAAGCGCACCGCAAAATTCAAAGAACTATTTCAGTTTGCATCTTGTTTTCATAAAGGGCCAATTAGGTAAATTTGCTTTCAAATACAAACCAAATCAAATTCCTCCCACATCCCAAGTGACGGGTCACATTTATGGAGAAAAACAGTACTCTGTAATTGTATTTTATTCCCTTCCGTTGTTAGCACTAATGCTGGGCAAGCTCAGAAAGGAACGTGTTTAGATTTGCTATCAATATTAATCCTATCAGAGTTCTCGCCTGATAATAAAATAAAAATAAATCTTGTGAGATATCATTCACAGCCCTCTAGGCATATTATACATCGCTAGTGACATAAGTGGCATTTTTGACAGCAAGACACATAATTACAATTTCATCACATTCCTGAAATAATAATGATATTAATAATAAGGCACCTAAAGCCTTGAGACGCTATAGCAAGTTTAAAAATATAAGGCAGGCTTTGACTGTAGGCTCAGAATCTAATTAAGTGAAGGGCACAGGGAAGGATGGGCAGGGGAAGAAAAGGAAATTAAAAGGGAAACGAGGGTGGGCTGTGAAAAGCCAGGGCTCAGGAGTGGCATGCCTAAAGTAAATCTTGTAAAGCTGAAAGGAATAACAGATCCCAGGCCCTGGTGAGTCCTAGCTCAGCATATGCTCAGACTGTGAGGCTGGTTTTCTTATGACTGCATTTATTTAAACATCTATAGGCAACCTTTCATTGTAAAACGACGAGGCAGTTCACAAAAGAAAATGGGTACAATCAAATATTTCTAAGGGACAGAAATACCATCTCTATCCAGGGATGATACTCAAAATCAGTGATCAAGAATGCCCTCACCTATAGGGTTGTTTTAACCAGCCTTATTGTATCATTCCCTTGCTCCAGCAATTGCCCTGGTGCTCCAGCAGATGATATTATTGTTTCTGCTCTGAATAAAGCCCAAGAGTTATGCTCTCCAATTTCCCCCCCTCCACTGCACCACTTTTCTTTGTCTAAATGATCTGGCTCCCTACTCCAGGTAGTAGTGGGGGTGCTGATTCACCAGTCCCTAATATAGAAGCAATGATTATTCTGAGAGTAGGTCAACCCTATCAAATCTACAACATGTGGAAGAATTCAGTTTCTAGGCCTTTCTGCAGTATGTCATAACCTGCTGCACCTCACCTTTAAAAAAAAAAATCCCAGAGCATGTGCATATTCTATATTTCACCCTTCATATGTCTTCAATCCCTCACTGACTTGCTTCACAGTGCCTTGAAGCTACTTTTGCTGCAAAACTTTTTATATATAATGATTAGAAGTTTGTTCCTGGTTACGGCAATATAAAAATGTTGCCCTTTCTCAAGCTGTTCTGTTTCTTCTATTTAAATGAGTCTCCTTCTGCGACCCACTTTCTCATCTTTCAGTCACGCAGGAAACTCTTTTCTCTTTCCCCCTCCCCGAAATAGTCCAGATCTTGATTATGCCTATGGTGTGACTCACACTGGCCTTTCCTACTAAATGTTACTTGAGTGAAAAGTGAGCAATTTCCCATATTTTAAATGCCATGTTCTGTTCTTAACATTTCTCTCCCTTCTCATTGCCTTCTAGATGGGCATTGCCTGGGGTGAAAAATTGTCAGCCTCTGACAGAGGATTTTGCCACTAAAGGAGCTCACACGCACACACACCACAGGAGCTGTGAGCAGCAGCAGTTTAAACGTTTTCTACATAAAATGAGAAGTATCAGTGCATGAGCAACCCAGGAAAGGGGTTGAACAGATTTAGGATAACCAGCTCAGATCTCCTCATACATTAATTCCTCTGCTGGACTGAAGGGGAACAAAGGCATGGTTACCTACGGGTGAGCTAAGCCTGGCAAGACAGCTTACTCTGTGGTCTTAACCCCTTCATGCATTTATAAGCTTAAGCATGTTGGTTATATGAGGCTGGTTATCCCACAAATAAATGGTGGTTATTTGCACAGGGTAGGGTGGTGCCTCTCAGAAATGAAGGTTGTTTTAACCAGACTCCTGCAGAATGGCAGACCTGTGTGGCATAGCACATGCATGGCACAGATGCATTTCTTAACAGTAAACATGACAGAGAATATCATTAGATATCCAGCATAGATAATTGGTACAAGGTTCTAATCTGTCTTGATCTTGTACAGACTTGGAACTTGTCAGCAGCCTGTCAGTGCATTGTGGGAGAATCCTTATTAGTTAACTCTGGTTGACAGTGTCTCAAAGATGCTGTGATTTAAGTCTGATTTTTTTTAACAGCTGACATATCAAAGGTTATCTTTTTCTTTTCTTGGATAATTACTGTCACTGTTGATAAACACATGCATGTTGGTTTGGTTTTTTTTTTACATTCCATCTACTGACTGATGCAAATATGTTTTTCAAGTGTGTTGCGCTTTTCCCGTTTCATGTTCCTTCTCATCTTACAGAATGCTTTGGAATATTGTAACAGGTGAGTACTATTATCATTCTAGAAGATTATTTCCCCAACACCCCTTCATTTAAGGATCCACTATTTTTCATCTCTCCGCCTCGCACCCACCCACCCCTGACACAATTCTTGTTAACATGGAAGAGTCTAAAACTAAATGCAGGGGAGGATTTGCTAGGAACAGCAATTTATCTACATCTAGATAGATGGTAGAAGCTGATGGAATTATGAACGGCATGGAGGGAGGGAGTTCAAATCCTCCCGCTTTCATCACCCTTGAGGCTTCTTTCACCAAATGATATTGAATAGGATAAAATGAGAGGAAGAACTTCTTCACACAATGCCAGGAGCTAACGGCTCTAAATTTAGATAGGATAGATAGATAGATAGATAGATAGATAGATAGATAGATAGATATAGATAGATGACAGATAGAGATAGATAGATAGATAGATAGATAGATAGATAGATAGATAGATAGATAGTTGGTTGGTAAATAGATAGATGAGAGAGAGAGAGAGAGAGAGAGAGAGAGAGAGAGAGAGAGAGAGAGAGAGAGATGATGATAGATAGATAGATAGATAGATAGATAGATAGATAGATAGATAGATAGATGATAGATCATTTTTATAACATGTGGTAAATAGTTTCTAAAGCATGGGTAGGCAAAGTAAGGCCCGGGGGCTGGATCCAGCCCAATCGCCTTATAAATCCAGCCCACGGATGGTCCGGGAATCAGTGTGTTTTTATATTAGTGGAATGTGCCCTTTTATTTAAAATGCATCTCTGGGTTATTTGTGGGGGCTGTCTGGTGTTTTACATGAGTAGAATGTGTGCTTTTATTTAAAATGCATCTCTGGGTTATATGTAAGGCATAGGAATTCATTACTATTTTGTTAAAATATAGTCTGGCCTCCCATAAGGTCTGAGGGACAGTGGACCAGCCCCCTGCTGAAAAAGTTTGCTGACTCCTGTGATCTAAAGTATTTTTAAAAAGGCTGAGAGATATTCATGTAAGATGAACATTATTTGCGGATTCAGCCCTTCCCCTGCCACACGCACAACTCGAATCTGTTGAGGGAAAGTAAGGATACATTTGATGGCTATGCCTCCTCCACCTCTTCCATCATATACCCCTGCCAGCTTCCACAACTCTCCAAGCCATGGAACTGGAGAACTTCTGGACCATTGGCCATATGTGGCCCTCCAAGCCTTTCTCTCTGGCCTTTAAGACTCTCCCTAGGCCACAAACTCTCTTATCAAGGCTGCATCACTCTTGTCCATTTTTCCTTCTGGCCATGCCCACCACTGGTATTGTTTGATGGGGGCAAAGAGGAATTGGTGCCCATTGCTTACACTGCAAATTTCCTAACAGCTATTTATTTATTTCCAATATACAGTGGTACCTCAGGTTACAAATGCTTCAGGTTACAGACGCTTCAGGTTACAGACTCCGCTAACCCAGAAATAGTACCTTGGGTTAAGAACTTTGCTTCAGGATGAGAACAGAAATCATGCAGCCGCGGCACGGCGGCAGCGGGAATCCCCATTAGCTAAAGTGGTACCTCAGGTTAAGAACAGTTTCAGATTAAGAACGGACCTCCAGAACAAATTGAATTCTTAACCCAAGGTACCACTGTAGACTCACTTTTCACCACAGATGGTGACAAAACAGTTTACCCAACAACCAATAAGGCAATCCCAAAAAGAAAAATAATGCAGAAACAGAAACCACAGTTAAAAGCAGAAGTCCAGTCAATAGCCAAAGTACAGCTTACTTAGAATAGAAAGAAAGGTCTTCAACAACCACCTGAAGTTTGACAAGGAGGCACAGGCGGAGAAAGGGGGTGCAGTGTGTGTGGCCGCCCCGAGTGTCATCCCTGGGGTGTGTGACATCACTGCGCTGCCCCCCTGGGATGCTCACCATGGGCGGTTCCCCCCTGGGACGCTAGCCCCGCCCCCACAGGAGGCTAGCCCCTCCCTCGGTGCACAGCATGTGCGCTGTTCCAGGTGCCAGAGCAGCTAGCTCCGCCTTTGCAGGGAGGGTGGCTGTCTGATCTCTGCTGAGAGGGAGTTCTATATAATTGGGCACACAATACTGAATAAATGACTCTACTCATGAAGCAGGACTTCATCTTCATCTCTTTCCCATGCAGCTCCTGTCCATCTCCCTCAGAAAATACATGTTCTAGATGGTTGAGTTGGGGAACCCTTTAGTGTAGATTGGGGGTTTAGGGGACCCCAGGTGGGGAGAAGAGAAAATGGAAGTCCTGTTGCGTATGTGGAAGTCTATTCCACTGGCAGAATGACCACACTGGTTTTGGATGTCAACCAATAGTTTTGAAATTAATACCTGAGCGTTTAAATTTGGTGCTTTTTATTCTGTTGGCTATCTCCCATGCCATTTGCATTTAAAATAGTTTACTTCGCTGCACTGAAAAAGAAGAAAATTTAAATGTTATTAGCTTCAACTAAAGCATCTAAAGCTGCAATTCTACGCACATTTTTTCTGGGAATAAGTCCCATTAAACTGCCTTATTTCTGAATAGTTAAGTACAGGGTTATAGCATGTAAACCTAACATTCTAACACATGTGATTCATACAATCTGGAAACCATCCATTGTATTTAATCTCCAGAAAATGCAATGAAAACACCTAAAAAGTGCTCTTGAATTTGATGGAAACTGAAATAAAAAGGGACACATAACTGAGCCTTTTGCAGATTTTAAAATTCATGGATTAAGGCACATATTAATGGATCACAGCATATTAAATATTTCTCTTTCCTCACAGTGAATAACCTGCTCCTCGAGTACTTGACACTGAAGTGCCACCATCAATAACTTCCTGAGGGAACCGTTCCATACCAGTTATTACATTCATGCAAAGCTTAGACTCCTAGGCCTTCATGCAAATTATCTAGTAAAAATAAGGTAACAAATCATGGTTCATGGCAATGGTGCTCTGAGTTCAATTACAATTAGTATGACTTGTAAAGTGGCTTTCCAATAATTCCACCCCATGAGAGGGGGAAAAATCTGATTATATTCTTACATAGTCAAGCAAGTACAGTAATAAAACCACAAGTGTCACAGTAGCCGATGCTATTTTTTTTTTTTTTAGAGCTTCAGTAGTGACAAGCCCTGAATCCAAGGTGAGAGAATGAGAATCGTAGAGTTGGAAGTGACTATGAGGGTCTTCTAGTCCAACCCCCTGCAATACAGAAATCTTTTGCCCAGTGTGGGGCTCAAACCTAAAACCCTGAGATTAAGTGCCATACTTAGAGCTAACCTATTGAAATCAATGGAACTAATCTAAGCATAGAGAAGACTGGATCAAATTTAGTGTTCTTTGGTAGGAGACTGATATTTCTCTGTTGCTCGTTGTATTTATGGCATTGCACTTTTTAATTAGAGTTAGACTGTAAGAACTTGATTTCCTGTAGGAAATCTGGGTAGCAGAGTCATTTTCCTTATCCCATGTTGGGCAATCAATGTAACTGATTTGACATAAAACTTCTTTCCTATACACAGACTTGCTAGTGGCATAGCAAAAGGTCAAGTTTTGCTGGTACTGTCCTACTAACGGCTGACAAAGGCATGACATGTGTTACCTCCTATCTCTTCTCTGGGCAATTTGCTATTACTAATTAATTCAATTACATCTTCTAAAGAGATGCTAGAGGATTTTATTTAACAGTACAAACAAAAATCAGGCAGTATCCTGAATAATGATGCCTAACAGAGAGAGTACGCCAAGGATTTGGAATGAATCCCAATTACAGTTTTCAGAAAGAAAAGAGTGCAGCTCAAATATATTACCAAATATACCAACACGAACGGTTACCAAAACCATTCTTTTTATATCACAGTGTATCTTTAGAAGACAAAAATATTGAAAGATTGACACAAAGCAATTAGGAATTAGTAAATGACCTAAATTAAAATTTTAATATATTTCTATTGATTTTCCAGTATCGTTTCAATAGCAGCCTCATTATAAGCATACAAATTTTATCCAATTAAGACAATTATTAATGCCTAAATTTACCTAAATTAAAATTTTAAATCACTGCAAGACTCACAGGAAAGAGGTGGACTAAGAAAATCCAAAACAGGCTTTCATAATCATGCAAGTTATTTAGCTTGGTTGATTGCTTGGATGAAGGCTGAGAATTACATCTTCCCAACATGCGAGCCTCAACAAAATGTTGCAACAAAATGCATTACTAGCTTTTAATAGAACTGAACCTGCTTATGGATCCAGCCAGCCATTCCATCCTCCTGCAGTGCAGATTTCCCCTTCCCAATTCTTCATTTTTCTTTTTCAGCTGATACTCAGCATTCCATATCTTCTGAGCATGCTCAATCCACACTAGGGAGAGTATCTGTGTATTGTGTGTTGAGGGTGGGTGTTGAAGTTTTCCCTGCTCCCACTGCAGCTCCATACAACACAACCCATGTTGTCCAGTAGGGCCCTCAACTCTCTGGCTAGGATCTTTTTAGTATAGGGGGCTGAAGGGGGAAGAGGAGAAGAGGAAGATCAGTTGCACACAAAACCTTCCACTGAAGCAACTGTTGGATACAAACCTGATTACAATGATGATTATCACCAAAATAAACATCCACACAGAAATATACGACTTCGTTTAACCTGCTTTCCAGACGAACTCAGAGGCTGTTAAAAACAAATGAAATATTAACATCGAAATGTCTTATGGGAATGACCTGGACTAATTAAGAGAAGCAGCACAAATATGAGATGATTATCACCCCCTGAACCTCAGAGTATGGGAAGTCAACCAAAGACTTATAATTCGGCATAAAATCTGGACTGTTTGATTATTTTGTAATTTGTAATGTTTTTAATGTGGTTTTTATTGGATTGTTAAAATGGAAATTTTAATAAATATTATTATTATTATTATTATTATTATTATTATTATTATTATTACTTTGTGCTGATAAAAATGCAAAGAGTGCCTTTTAATGACGCAAGACCACAATACCTCAAGGACAGCCCCTCTCCATTTGAGCCTACCCAGACCCTGATATCGTCCTCTGAAACCCTTCTTTGTGTGCCTGCTCCATGAGAGGATGGCAACACGAAAATGGGTCTTTTCTGCAATGGCTCCCCATTTGTAGAATGCCCTCCCCAGGGAGGTTCGGCTGGTGCCTTCATTATACCCCTTTAGGCACCAGGTGAAAACATTCCTCTTCAACCAGGCCTTGGGCTGATTGAGATCCGATGCCCTTTTAAATATGTTGTGGAATGAGGAATTTTTGGGTTGTATTTGTTCTTAATTTTACTATGTATTTTTTGTTCTTTTTATATTGTAATTTCATGTTGTGAACCTCCCTGGGATCTACGGGTATAGGGCAGTATACAAATGTTAATAATAATAATAATAATAATAATAATAATAATAATAATAATAATCTCAGAATGCTTGATGAAAGAATCCTGCAAGAATGCTGTAGGCCACTATGTCATCATTTGTCTGCTATCTTGACAAATTAAGATTTATATCATATATTTGTAGCATAAAAGGAGTAATAAATTCTATTATATGACATAAAAGACAACATGATGAGATATATCTGCATTTGTCTCAGTTGTGTCATAAAAATAATGCATAAATGCTACAATGTGGGTAGCGTGGGACTGGGAGATCAAGTAGATGGATGGGGCTGGTGAAGACCCTTTTCCATTCAATTTCTGTGTCACTGACATCATCACAGCTCTCTTCTGTGGCCTCTTTTATCAAAGAGTGACTTTATTCTGAAGGAGCAAATCCAATACAATCTCACTTCCCTTCTCTGATGCTTCTCAAACTATTCATTCTTTCTCTGTGTGTGGAATGCATTGAAATTGCTCTTTAAAAGCTTCACCAAGTTTCCAGCATTTTTCATTATATGTTTTGAAGTACAGAAGGGATTTTTTCATATATGGATTTATTCTTCAGTTCATTCTTTATTCTCTCTTTCCCTCTCACTTTTTAATCTATCGGTCTTCCAAGTGCAGAAAACCAAAGGACTCCATCACAGGCTGCTTACACATTATTGGTAGCGCCATCCATCTGAACAAGGGCAAAGTCTTCCAGTGAAATATGTTTCAGATCTTCTTTGAGATCTTTGTGATTCTGTAAAGTGCTTTTTCACATCCCTTTTTTGGAACATGCAGAGCTCTCTTCTACAACTTTTCCTGCAATCCCAGAATTCTGCATTCAGAATTATCCAAATGTATCAATTTCTTTCCGATATATTCACAGTGAGCATTTCATAATTTACAGAGTGCTATCCAAATCTCCCCCAGAGGTTTGGGCAACCCTCCAGATCAGAGTAAGGGGTGATGTAGGGGATTGCAGGGGGAAAGGAGAATCAACAGAAATTGTTTTCCCTCTTACATTTGCAATATCCTGTGGATAGAAGGGCACTGTTGAATACAACCCCTTGCAATTCTATATTTTAATAGCTCTAGGTTTTTGCATTTCATTCACACTTGTTAAAACCACAGTGTTTTGAAAAATGTTCTTTTTTAAAAGTACCGTGAATTCCAGTGATAAAAAGAGGGCAAGAAACTGACTTCTTTAGGGAACTTTCTGCATTTTCTACATGTGGTTTACCATTAATTGCATTTTTCCTGGGTACTCTAGGTCGTTGAAATAGTCACAAACTGTGCAATTGCTGCGAAAGATAGATGTGACTAGGAGAAGTTTAATCTGCAGTAATAGTTGATAAGTTAACCGCTTGAAATTTTAGCTTTTCCCTACAAAAGAAGAAAATAGCACATTGCTCCAGGTGTCTCTTAAAAATGACACATGATACTGATTGAGGACAGCATGATATGGAGATTAACGGAGAACATCGACAGGAAGGATCTGTAGTATTGCCAGGCACACTAATCTTAACAGGGAGTGGAGCTAATGCAATCATGTGAGACTAACCTGATCATTTCAGAGGTTGCTGCTGTTGCTAGTATGTGGCATTGACAGCTAAATTAGTGAGAAAGGGGTAAACACAGCAACATTATTTTATTTTATTTTAGAAACTAGGCTTTGCTTGATTCTTCAGGGCTCAAGACTTGAAAGATGTACATGCCATTAAAACTGAGCACCAGAACATAATTTCTGGATCAGTGGAATGTCACAGAGCTCTGAGATCATGGTTCTGAAAAAGGATCAAGTTAAACAGATTAGGACAGATGCAAGCTTAAGTGGAATAAGGACCTCACCCTTATCTGTAGCTGGAAATTATTCCTTACAATAAATAGGGACAATGATGGATTGTGCTAGACTAAGGATTCAGGCATAAAATTCATCTGTTCCAACCCCCTGCAATGGTGTATCAATAGTTGTATCAAACATTGTATCAGTTGTCAATACACAGAGTAGGCACACTGAAAGGTGCAGAAAAGGGCAACCAAAATGATCGGAGGGGTGGAGCGCCTTATGTAAGAGAACAGGTTGTAACGTTTGGGACTTCTTAGTTTAAACAAAAGACAAGTAAGAGGTGACATGATAGAAGTTTGTACAATGTTGCATGATATGGAGAAAGCGGATAGAGAAAGGTTTTTCTCCCATAGACATCCGATGAGTTGGAAGATTCAGAACAGATAAGCAAACCCTTTTGTCATGCAGTGAATAGTTAAACTATGGAACTCACTCCCACAGGATGCAGTTATGGCCACCAACTTGGATGGCTTTAAAAGAGGATTGGACAAATGCATGGAGGATAAGGCTATCAATGGCTACTAGATAGCTATGCTCTGCTTCCATGGGGAGAGTGCTCTTGTGCTTGAATCCTGATTCTGTGTTTCCCACGGGCATCTGGTTGGCCACAGTGAGAACAGGATGCTAGACTAGATGGACCATTGGCCTTATCAAGGAAGCACTTCTTAAATTGATAGACAGGACTGACTTAGGTCCATAAATTTCTATAGACATACACTGAATAGAACCTAGTTGGAGACAACCCACTGTCTGCCCTATGGTCTTTCATTGCATGACCTGCAGGGCAATGGATCGTCCCTTTGTTGTAACAAAGCAGCACAACAATAGGTGGCAGGCGGTGGCAATGGATGAGCTTAAGCAAATATATATTTATGTTGGAGGGGGTGAGTTTACATGGGAACAAGCTTTCACATGTGATGGGCATGCAATGCCGCTGAGTTCTGGAGACAAGTCTCTGATTAAATTAATAAAATTGCACACCATAATTTTGTATCAACAGTTAGATTGAAACTGTTTTGTATTTTTATACAAGAACTTCAGAACTCTGTGCACAAACCCCCTTCAGTACAGCTGTGGGTTTAAAATTTTGTTGAAGGGAGCAATAGGCTGGGCCTTTGGTCTTTCCAGTTCTCTTTTCTGAGCTCATCACTTCCTTTACCCTGCAGTATGAGCTATCAATATAATTTCATGCGGCATTAACTGAGATGAATTTTTTTCAGAACAGAACTTTATGAGCTATATCCTAGGATTTTTCTTTTTCAATATTTATCTTTCAGGCTTTTCATCCCTTGCAGAAATATTCAGTGAATCTCCCCCCCCCCCAAAAAAAAAACACACACACACATACACACACACTACAGGTCACCACCCACAAATAGAATGGAATATTATTGGAAGCTGATTTTGCCAAGTCTTAGTTCTAGCATAACTTTTTAAAAATCCACAGCAGGTCAGTGGAATAGGATGGAACAGAATGCTTTGGTGTGGAGACCCTTTCATGGGTTAAGGAACAGAACAGAACAGGAGAAATCCACTTATCACTCTGCCTCTCCCATTTTAACAGGAGGATAACCTTAATCGGCTTCATCCCTTAGCAAAGGAAACATCTGTTGAACCTATGGCCGAGTCCTTTTACAAAGCAATTGATGAGTTATCTGACACATTGAACCACTGAAACAATGGTGCATTGTAGCATGCAGTAAAATGTGGTTTTTAAAAGTAATGTTAAGAAGGCTTGGTTTTCAGCTGCTACTTTTAAAAGGTTCCATTAAGGCTGTCAGCCCTAAGAGTTGAGAGCGTCTCCATTGTAAAATGACACAAGCTAAAATATTCCTTTTGAGACACAAATAGACCCTTCAAGGTGATGCTGATAACATGTTCAAGGCCTGGTTCTTTTGTTAGGCAATCAGAAAATGTAGGATGTTCAATTCAGTTTCACTGGAGATATATAAGGGCACCTGGATGAACATTTTTGTAAACAGCAGGGGACTGCAGCGGACACAATTGCTTTCTCTCAAACACCTCTGCATAGAGCTGGCTAAATTCAGAACTCGGCACCTTCACAGGAATATAGATCACAAACAAGCCAAAAGTAAATCTCAAGGCCATGCCTTTTAATACCTTCTCAAAGCAAAACATGTTGATAATAGAGCTTCTGCTTTCTTTTCCCTGGACCAAAAGGTCAATCTACACATTCAGAAAAGAAATGTGGTATAGTCTCCTTGGGGCTGCATCATTTCAAAATGTAGGGGTGGGGGGAGGTCCACACAACTTAATACTTCCCCATGTTAAAAGTACCTGACAATGAAAAACTAGCGTCCGTCTCTATTTTCCACCTCTACTTTTATTTATTTATAAAAATAAAAGATTGTATCCAACTAATTTCTTCTCATAGGAGATTCCCTGGAAGTAATGGACCTTGATTAGCCATGTCAATAAATGGGTCTCAACTGTGCAGGTCTACTAAGAGTTGGGTTGCATTGACTACAATGCAAAATTCAATTAACAGAAGAAGAAGAAGAGTTTGGATTTGATATCCTGCTTTATCACTACCCTAAGGAGTCTCAAAGCGACTAACAATCTGCTTTCCGTTCCTCCCCCACAACAAACACTCTGTGAGGTGAGTGAGGCTGAGAGGTTAGTGAGGCTGAGAGACTTCAGAGAAGTGTGACTAGCCCAAGGTCACCAGCAGCTGCATGTGGAGGAGCAGGGACGCGAACCCAGTTCACCAGATTATGAGTCCACTGCTCTTAACCACTACGCCACACTGGCAGAGAACCTTTTGGTTTAAAATGTTGTGTTCAGGGCTTTCCATGTTCATTCAAGCAACAAAATGTAATGAAATTGCAACTCGAGAGGGCCACAAATGTATCATTTAGGAAAAATGGATATGATATGGTGCCTATGTTGCAGTTAGTTGAAACTTTACCACTGCCTTGGAGCTGGATGGTTGTCAGTGGCAGGGGTGTAGACCTAAGCCCCAGATCTGTCTATTCACTGGAACAGGCACATGAAGTCTATGCTTCAGAAGCAGTCAGACAGCTGAAGCTACCATTCCAGTTACAAGTACGTAAATGGCAACTAGTACCAACCACACAGAATGATCAAGTTGAAAGGGACCTTGAAGGTCACCATCTTCAAACCCTTGCTCAGTGCAGAACAGCAGCAAGTAAAACATTACCGCTTGCACCTTCTGTACATATCCTATACAGGGAATGGTTGCTTTTTACAATCCTGAAACAAAACTCCTGTAATATTTTCCCATAGTGAAGAATGTGCAAATGAATAAAACAATCCTCCTGAGTTCTTCAGAACTCTGCTGGCAGCATTCTGTACAATTTCACTTTGTATTGTATATTAGAGGACACAAACAAGAATGTGAAAGCTAAGTGGGTGGGTGGTGTGAAGCTGCTAAGGTGTTAAGAAATGTCCAAGCAATAACATGCATTGCTCAGACACCTCTTCATATCATAGAACATGGGTATGCAAACTAAGGTCCGGGGGCCAAATCCGGCCCAATCACCTTCTAAATCCAGCCTGCGGACTGTCCGGGAATCAGCGTGTGTTTACATGAGTAGAATGTATCCTTTTATTTAAAATGCATCTCTGGGTTATTTCTGGGGCATAGGAATTCGTTCATTTCCCCCCCCAAAAAAAAAAAATATAGTCACCCCCGCACAAGGTCTGAGGGACAGTGGACTGCCCCCCTGCTGAAAAAGTATAGTAGTATACAACATCTATACTTATCACTATAGTCACCTCTTCTTTTTTTAAAAAGCATTGTTATACATACCGTGTTTCTCCTAAAATAAGACACTGTCTTATATTTTTTCCCCCTCAACAAAACACAGTATGGCTTATTTTCAGGGGATGTCTTATTTTAACCGCGTTGCATCGATACGATGCATAGCCATGCCTCTCCTGGCTGTTTTAATGGGAGGTGCCGCGTCACTATGGCTTATTTTCGGGGTATGGCTTATTTTCGGGGAACGGCTTATATTTCGCAAATGCATAGAAATCCTGCTATGGCTTATTTTATGGTTATGTCTTATTTTAGGAGAAACACGGTACCTGGTACATAGGCCCATTCAATAAGTCTTTTAGGGTGAAATCCTGCACCAACATTCTGGGGAATAAAGCCCATTGAATCCAAAGGGACTTAGTTTTTAGTAGACATGTATAGGATTTCACTATTAATGTGCAGAACCAGTGTGTTTGCAAGATCTAGGGTCACTAGATGCTCCTAGGAAGAATATCAAGACCAACCTAGTCCCATCCATTGGCCAATGGAAGAGAATCTGCCCCATTACTCTTTCCTCAACCCTCCTCATCTCTTTTTTTCCTTTTGTTTGTGTACATTAGATTGTGAATCTGCAGAGACAGCCTACAACAAACATGAAGCCTGAGGAACAGTGAAAGAATCTTCCAATGGCTTCCAGAGTGGTTCTACTACATCAGGAAATGGGGAAGCAAACTTAGGTGGTGTGGCACAGTTCTGGCTGTGGAAGAACAGAACAGCAACTTTGGCTAACATGTTAGGGAGAAAGGATCTACCGGTAGTCCAGCCAAACATGCTTTTTTTTCTTCTTTTTCTTTTTTTGCTAAAGTGTAAGGAATTTGTTTTGTGGGGAAATAACTTCTCGTGTTCCAAGCACTAAGACACTGACTCCAGATCACGCAAAGCTGCACTGCAGATAGATCTCGGAATACAAGCCAGAAAAGAAAACAAGAAAATCCTTCCTTCTTGTGTTCCTGCACATGTTTTCAGAGTGTGAACAGAGGTTAGAAGTGATTTGTCTAATAACAGCAAAATCCTTATATTCTAAAGCATTTCAAGGAACATGCATTTTTTATATATTTTTGCTCAAGGCTGACTTTTGAAGCTCAAGCTACACTTCATCCCTGCCTCCCCAGAAAATCTAAGGGCATAGAAAGATCAAAAGCAATACATTTTATTTGGCTGAAGTGCATTGCCTAATAAAATATTTTTTTTCTATCCCAAAGTGTACTGCAGAATTATTATTTCAAACATCTTTTAAAATAGCTCCTTTTTCCTCTCACCCCTTCTGCCCCAATTGTCCTTCTTGTGATTGTCTTTGTTATAAAATTATTTATAAGAACAGGTGTTGATGTTAATTTATTATTAAGTCACTAAAATGGCCCAGAAACTGAAACTGAAACAGGCCTTATTGACAGGCTTCCAACAGATTTTTTTTTTTACTTTTGTTTTTCATCCATGATGTAAGACCTTTATTTGGACCACATGACCTAAAGTGGAAAACTGCCCTCTCCGTGATGCCTCTTCATTAAGCCCAACCCATAATATTATTTTATCTGCTTCCATTGGACTACATGTATTACTTTTTTTTCCTATGGAAAGAAACTATTTTCCTATGGCTTCTTGTTTTGTGCATATATTTCTACATTATGCAAGATGATCCTGAGCAGGAAGAAATGAGAATCCACCTGTACTTTCCTAGGGAGATAGTATGAATGATGCTTCCGTGTCCCATCCATCCACTATCTCTGGAGGTAAGAGAAACAAAACACCCACAGCAGGTATGCATATGTGCATGGCCCCTTTGAGAAGCTCCGTGGTCCTCCAGACCAAGTGAGCAGCTGAATGAGTTGCAGCCCCATTGTCAGGGCAGCAAGAGTCCAGCTCCTCCTACAGGATGCCTCCTGAGAGGCCAAGGAACATGTATCTGTACTCCATCACTATGAAGTAAAGCAAAGGTGAGGAATCTTTTTTCTAGCTCGAGAGGCACATTCCCTTCTGGGCAACCTTCCATAGCCACATTGCAGTGGGAGGGAACAGAGGCAGAAGTAGACTGAGCCTCCAATGTAGATTTGACCTTTGTATGATAGGCTGGTTTCTGCACATGCATCCCCAAACCTTTCTGTCCCCCAGGGAGGCAAAGGGAAGGCCTTATCAGAGTTTAATAACACATTCCAGCCCAGCAAAAATGCCACATGAGACAGTGATGGCCACAAGCTTGGATGGCTTTAAAAGAGGATTGGACAGATTCATGGAGGAGGAAAGAGTTATTGATGGCTACTAGCCACAGTGCACCAGAGGCAACATTAATATCAGTATTCTTTTGTTTCTTAAAAAAATTCCCTCTTATATGTTATTTTTTTCATAGTAAATTGTCATACTCCACATTGACTCTTGTTTGTATGAAATATTCTTCAATTTCATTTTATAAATGGAAAAGTGGATACATCCACACTTTCCCCTGAAGATTTTTAAATATTAAAACACTATATACCCTCTTCTGGGTTCTTTCACATCACTGTTTTCTTTTTCATTGCTTTCTGGCCTAATTTATGCTAAAAGAATTATACTTGCCCAAGGCTTCCCTTGGTAATTTTTTAAAAATAATAATAATAAAGCAATTATATATGCTTAGTCCTTCTTTCCTTATGTAACATATTTAACAATAAAAAATTTAAATTAATATTTAATATTTTCTCCCTTTGTCAATACCAGAACCATTATTTTAAAAATGCAGAAGACCTAGTTCTTAGTCTCTTGCTCTTATCATTAAAGCAATGCCAGAATTTCCAGCAATCTTAGCCTTGTAAGCCTTTTGCAGAAGAAATTTGTGGCACCTTAAAGACTAACAAATTTATTATGGCGAAAGCTTTCATTAGGTGCATAAAATGCAATTCTGAGTCACAGGTATACATGCACATATATATATGGTATCTATGGGTAGGGTTGTAAACCTCAAGGTATGTGAGAAATGAAATGCAGAAAATACAGTCTGTGATATATTACCAGTTTTCCAAACTTCTAAAAGGTGCTGTTACTTTGTAAAAGCTTCCTCACTGAGCTTTGGTTCAAAACCTTGAACATGAAACAGCCAAAATGGTGCACTTCGTACTGATTTCAATCACAGAGAGCTAAACTGGATTTCCAAGTGCTTACGTTTGACTAGATTATTCCTCTTTTGAACAAAGTGCCTTGCTTGCCATACCAAAGTATTATTTTTAGTTCTGACAGCAGATCTGACTTTGGGATTTGTGGCATCCTTGCATTACTACATACACAGAACAGTGCTGGGTGTTCACCAGTACAGTGGTACCTCGGGTTAAGAACTTAATTCATTCTGGAGGTCCGTTCTTAACCTGAAACTGTTCTTAATGTGAAGCACCACTTTAGCTAATGGTTCCTCCCGCTGCTGCTGTGCCACCAGAGCACGATTTCTGTTCTTATCCTGAAGCAAAGTTCTTAACCTGAAGCGTTATTTCTGGGTTAGCGGAGTATGTAACCTGAAGTGTGTGTAACCTGAAGCGTATGTAACCTGAGGTACCACTGTATACAGATGATACGCAGCTCTACCTCACCTTTAAATCAGAACCACTGTCCTTTAAAGCCCTAAATGGCCTCAGTCCTGTATACCTGAAGTAGTGTCTCCACCTCCATTGTTCAGCCCAGACACTGAAGTCCAGCTCTGAGGGCCTTCTGGTGGTTCCGTCACTGTGAGAAGTGAGGTTACAGGGAACCAGGCAGAGGGCCTTCTCAACAGTGGCGCCCTCTCCATGGAATGTCCTCCCCAAATCAGATGTCAAGGAGATAAAGAACTACACAACTTTTAGAAGACATCTGAAGGCAGCCTGTGTAGGGAAGTTTGATATTTTATGATGTTTTTATATGTGTTGGAAGGTGCGCAGAGTGGCTGGGGCAACCCAGCCATTATTATTATTAGCCTGTAGCTTTCCTTATGCTTCTGGACTACAACTCCCATCATCCCTAATCATTGACCTTGATGGCTGGGGCTGATGGGAATTGGAGTGCAACAACATCTGCAGGGCCACAGGCTCCTCACCCTTGGTGCAGACATTAATGAAATAGATGGACCAATGGTCTGACTCATGGTAAGGCAGCTTCCTGGGTTCCTATGTCATTCCTGTCTGTAAGCTGCAGCAGTTTGCAAACAAGGAAGGCAATTTTCACAACTCCAGCCTGCTTTTTGTGGAAGAAAATGAAGCACTTTACAGACTCTGTAAACCTTCACCTGCTCAACTTAATTCATGAAAATAAACAAACAACAGCTACTACTGCATTCAGTGCCATTCAGCTCTGCTGAAGGCTGAAAGCTGTTCTGACCACTGATTAAATGATTTTACAATTGTGTGTTGAGTAGAAACATTCTCCTTTATGATGAGTAACTGAAAGAAAAAGATAATTTCCTACTGCTAGCTCTTTTTTGTTAAGCTGCACAATATTGCCAGGTATAATGGAGTCATCCATCATTGTGATTTATTTTTTTCCTTTTGGACTAGCTGTGCTCTTAGTTCTTGTCGCCTCCTTATGCACTGTAGTCGGGAACTGAATAGGTCAAATGGTAAAGCATTCACTCTACACAGAAGACATGTGATTCAAAAGCATATTAATGGTTTGGACTTGATATCTCACTTATATTTAAGCTCACTATTTACAATTAAATATTTAGTACCTCCAATGAAAGTATGGACTGTGTACCTGGGTTCCCTCAATGTTCAGATGGTGTTCAGCTCTGACCCCTGGCTCCTTGTGACATCATGCGCACAACGTCAGGACATCGTGCTGGGCACCCTCAATCATCCTGAGAAGCTAGTGCCTCTGGTACAAACCAAGTGTATACTCTTTCATATGAACAGAGATATGCCTGCTCCTGAGACAATGCTCCTTTTGGAAAAGCCACTGCTCTCCTCACTGCAACCTGACACATCTGCCCCACTTCTGGAAAGTTAGCTTGCTACTCATGCATACATGTGATACATAGGGTCCACAAGGAAGACAGAGAGGCTGCTTCCCTGTAGCTGCAGTTCCTCTGTGCAGTCACAGAACACAGCCACTGCCCCTGCTACATGTACTAATTCAAGTTCCAGCTAGCATGGAAGTGTTCTCCTTTTTCCAACCACACATAGATATGGGGGAGGGAGACCAAACTGGAGCCTTCTGCATGTGAAGCAGTATTGCAGGTATTCATATTGCACTGCATTAAGTAATATGATGCATAAAAGCTTACTCCTTTTGGAATAAAAAATTTCCAAACCCATAAATACGATTCAAAGCTTTACTAACCAGAACTTATTCAAAACAGGTGCAAAACAGTCAATGGTGCATCCAGAAAGTTGTATAAAGCATATGCACATTCAAGCATACATTCTTCTTAAAAATATAATATAATTACAATCAGAGCAAAATCAAAGCTCCATCTCTCCCATAGCTTGCATTAGCCTGCATTGAGCCCAAGGCTATTTGCTCCTGGAGAGGAATCATTATCACACCCCAGTGGCAGAGGAAGCTTCTTCGCCACCCAGGGCGGTGGAGCGGAGGCACCCCCCTGGGGGCGGGGCACCATGGCGCACGACAGATGCACTGCGCATGCCCGGAAATTCCGGGCATGCATAGCGCATCCGGGCCAGCGCTGCTGCTCCCACGGTGAGCCAGTGAGCAAGCAGTGGGTTGTGGGGCTGCCCCGTCTGTGCTGCTTTACGGATGGGGCAGCCCCATGACCCACTGCTCGGTCGCCGCAGGAGCATCAGCACCTACTCGGATGCACTACGCATGCCCATAAATTCCGGGCATGCGTAATGTATCTGAGTCGGTGGTGCTGTTCCTGCGGCGAGCCAGCAAGCAAGCAGCGGCTTGTGGGGCTGCCCTGGCCATGCTGCTTTATGGATGGGGCAGCCCCACGAGCAGGCAAGTGAGCAGCGGCTTGTGGGGCTGCCCCTGGCATCCGTAAAGAAGCACGGCCTGGGAAGCGCCACAAGCTGCCGCTCACATGCCGGCTCGCCGCGGGAACAGCAGCACCGACTTGGATACACTACGCATGCCTGGAATTTCTGGGCATGCGTAGTGCATCCGGGCCGCTGCTGCTGCTCCTGCAGTGAGCCTGCGAGCGAACAGCGGCTTGTGGGGCTGCCCCGTCCATCCGTAAAGAGGCACAGACAGGGTGCCGGGCGGCGGGAGAGTGGCGGGAGGGGCCGGGGAGTGTCACCCCCTCCCCTGGAACCCGGGTCAGACCGCCCCCTACGCCCCGCCCTTCCTACACCACTGTCACACCCTTTTGTTCTCTGTGGCTTCCAGAGAAAGACTAAGAGGCAACTCCCTTAAAAATGGAGACTTGCAATTCAATACCGCACTCACATGATGTAAAGTTAAACACCACATGAGGGCTAGCAGACAACTTCACCTGTTAATTATCAACCTGTTCGAGCTCAGAGAGCTTCAGTATGCTTCAGTAGAATTTTCCAATGTTAAACACTTCAGCAATAAACATACAGGCATTCTCCATTTCATTGTGAAATTAACAATTATACTTAACAAGCACATGCTCTGCCACTGAGCCATGGCCCTTTCCCTCATTGTTACCGCAGCACGTCATCCTGTCCCTAATAAACAAGCAATTGTGAGAAGGAGCAAATTTTTCCATAGGCTTCCGTTTCTGGGTGGTGATCCAAAATACTCTCTAAACAAAGAGGGCAGGCAGCCACAGCAGAAAGGACGGCCCATACCCAAGGTATCTTGTCCAATGGCATGCCAAAACTTGAAGCCAGCTCTCTGCTTCCTGTACAGTAAATCTGAAAGAGGAGTTTCAGATGGTGTCCTCAGTGCAGGAGTGAAAAACCCATTGTGAGGGCCACACCCCCTTGTGGTTAACCATTCATGGGCTGTATGCCAGTGGTTGGGGTGGCAAAAGTGGATGTAGCCAGGTATGTCCCACTATCCATTCAGGCAGGCAAGATAACAAATTCCAGCAAGGTAAAATCACTAAAGTGGGATGCAGAGCAAGGACTGTGAGGGATGTGACCTGGGGTGTGTGTGGACCAAACAGGATCCAAAAAGGCAAACAGGGCTATGTTTGGCTTGTAGGCCTGAGGTTCCCCACCCCTTCCTTAGCAACTGAGCCTCCTTCCCTCCCCAATGACACAAAAGTGAAATCTATAATGGTGCCATCTGCTTAGAACTAAGTATGGCACTGCATTGTGTATGGTTGTACGAGCATATGTGGAAGCAATGAATTATATTGGATTTTTCAGAAATTATTGAGCAAGAAAAGAGAAGGAGGAAAATAAATAAATCCATCTCCAATGAGTTGGGGAAGCTGGAATAAAATGGAAAGGTGAGTCTTGAACATAATCATTAATAAGTCATGGGGCCAGTGCTGGATATGAATGACACAGTGAAACCAAAATCTTCTTACAAAAGCAATATTGAGGGAATTTATTTTCAAAGGACTTTTCAGCATGAGAAAATGAATGGATTAGCATATTCCAAAAAACCCCTACAAAACTGTTAAAAATTAATTGCAACATTGCAGCAGCAGGACAATGACAAGAATCTGAATTAAGAACTGACTTCATTTAAAAAAACAACAATAAAAAGTCTGCCATCCGATATTTATAAATGGAAATATGAAAATGGTATTTAAGATTTGAGTGTTTAGTTACATTACCCTTCATTACATTGCCCAGTTACAAATGGTTGGAAAATGTTTGTCTATACTAATGCAGATATGAATTATACACACAGAGGGGAGGACAATGACAAGAGTCTGTATTAAAACTTGACCCTCCTATAAAAAATCCCACCACCTCCCAGAAATACAATGGAAGTAAAGTTTGAAGCAACTGCAGTGCTTTGTTGTTATATTAAATTCAGGATTTGAGAAGAGAAATGGGAGTGGTGTTCATGAAGAAGTGAAAATGGGGGACTCAGTTTATCAGAAACACAGTGGTACCCCGCAAGACGAATGCCTCGCAAGACGAAAAACTCGCAAGACGAAAGAGTTTTTCGTTTTTCGAGCTGCTTCGCAAGACGAATTTCCCTATGGGCTTGCTTCGCAAGACGAAATCGTCTTGCAAGTTTGTTTCTTTTTCGTAAAACCGTTAATACCCAGGGTGCATTGCTTGAAGAGGTGCAGTTGCGACTTGACTTCAAGGAGCAACTCATAGCACGAGGTCTGGGAGCCTTTTTGGAGGTTTTTGAGGACTTTGGCGATTTTTCAAGCTTTTTGAGAACTTCTTTTGCAGCCATTTGGTAAGTTAAACTTTTAAAACTTTTTTTGTGGTTTTTGGATTTTGGATTGGGGTGTTTGGGATTCTAGGACTTGGTGTTGGGGAGGGGTTTGCAAGGATCTGGAAGCTTGGGTGTTTTTTTTTTGAATTTTTCTGCTTTTTTGCAACCTTTTTTTAAGTTAAACTTTTAAAACTTTTTTTGTGGTTTTTGGATTTTGGATTGGGGTGTTTGGGATTCTAGGACTTGGTGTTGGGGAGGGGTTTGCAAGGATCTGGAAGCTTGGGTGTTGTTGTTTTTTTGAATTTTTCTGCTTTTTTGCAACCTTTTTTTAAGTTAAACTTTTAAAACTTTTTTTGTGGTTTTTGGATTTTGGATTGGGGTGTTTGGGATTCTAGGACTTGGTGTTGGGGAGGGGTTTGCAAGGATCTGGAAGCTTGGGTGTTTTTTTTTTGAATTTTTCTGCTTTTTTGCAACCATTTTTTAAGTTAAACTTTTAAAACTTTTTTTGTGGTTTTTGGATTTTGGATTGGGGTGTTTGGGATTCTAGGACTTGGTGTTGCGGAGGGGTTTGCAAGGATCTGGAAGCTTGGTTTTGTTTTTCTGCATTTTTTTGGTTTTTCTTGTGACCATTGGGGCACTCTGCTGTTGTTAAAAAAATGGTTTTGGCTTTGGATTTCTGTGTGGTGGGTGGCTGGGGGGTCAGGGAAATGTGGGGAAGGGGTGTGCAAGGATCTGGAAGCTTGGTTTTGTTTTTCTGCATTTTTTTGGTTTTTCCTGTGACCATTGGGGCACTCTGCTGTTGTTAAAAAAATGGTTTTTGGCTTTGGATTTCTGTGTGGTGGGTGGCTGGGGGGTCAGGGAAATGTGGGGAAGGGGTGTGCAAGGATCTGGAAGCTTGGTTTTGTTTTTCTGCATTTTTTTGGTTTTTCTTGTGACCATTGGGGCACTCTGCTGTTGTTAAAAAAATGGTTTTGGCTTTGGATTTCTGTGTGGTGGGTGGCTGGGGGGTCAGGGAAATGTGGGGAAGGGGTGTGCAAGGATCTGGAAGCTTGGTTTTGTTTTTCTGCATTTTTTTGGTTTTTCTTGTGACCATTGGGGCACTCTGCTGTTGTTAAAAAAATGGTTTTTGGCTTTGGATTTCTGTGTGGTGGGTGGCTGGGGGGTCAGGGAAATGTGGGGAAGGGGTGTGCAAGGATCTGGAAGCTTGGTTTTGTTTTTCTGCATTTTTTTTGGTTTTTCCTGTGACCATTGGGGCACTCTGCTGTTGTTAAAAAAATGGTTTTGGCTTTGGATTTCTGTGTGGTGGGTGGCTGGGGGGTCAGGGAAATGTGGGGAAGGGGTGTGCAAGGATCTGGAAGCTTGGTTTTGTTTTTCTGCATTTTTTTTGGTTTTTCCTGTGACCATTGGGGCACTCTGCTGTTGTTAAAAAATGGTTTTGGCTTTGGATTTCTGTGTGGTGGGTGGCTGGGGGGTCAGGGAAATGTGGGGAAGGGGTGTGCAAGGATCTGGAAGCTTGGTTTTGTTTTTCTGCATTTTTTTGGTTTTTCTTGTGACCATTGGGGCACTCTGCTGTTGTTAAAAAAATGGTTTTTGGCTTTGGATTTCTGTGTGGTGGGTGGCTGGGGGGTCAGGGAAATGTGGGGAAGGGGTGTGCAAGGATCTGGAAGCTTGGTTTTGTTTTTCTGCATTTTTTTGGTTTTTCCTGTGACCATTGGGGCACTCTGCTGTTGTTAAAAAAATGTTTTTGGCTTTGGATTTCTGTGTGGTGGGTGGCTGGGGGGTCAGGGAAATGTGGGGAAGGGGTGTGCAAGGATCTGGAAGCTTGGTTTTGTTTTTCTGCATTTTTTTGGTTTTTCCTGTGACCATTGGGGCACTCTGCTGTTGTTAAAAAAATGTTTTTGGCTTTGGATTTCTGTGTGGTGGGTGGCTGGGGAGTCATGGAAATGTTTTTGAAGGTTTGGTGTGTTTTCTTGGATTTCTTTGCAGTTGGTCTGCAGACATTGAGGGACGGTGCTGTTTATAAAAACTGCAGCCTTTTGGTAAGTTAGACTTTAAAGCATTTTTTGGGTTTTCTTTTGGGGTGGGTGGTTGGGTTTGGAGTGTAGCAGTAGGGGGTGGAAGGTTCTGGGAGGTGAGGTTTGGTGCTTTCTTTTGAATTTTTTGGCAGTTGGTGTTGCTCTGCAACCATTGGTTGACTCTGCAACATTTTTTGGGTTTTCTTTTGGGGGGGTGGGGAGGTTGGGATTGTAGCAGTAGGGGGTAGTAAGGGGTTTGCAAAGTTTTGGAAGGTTTGGTGTGTTCTTTTGAATGTTTTGGCAGTTGGGGTCAGCATTCATTGGGGGACTGAGCTGTTTTTTAAAGCTGCAACCATTGGGTAAGTTAAACTTTTAGAACTTTTTTTTTGTTTTTTTGGGGGGGGTGGGTGGGTTGGGATTGTAGCAGTAGGGGGTGGAAGGTTCTGGGAGGTTTTGTGCTTTCTTTTGAATTTTTTGGCAGTTGGAATTGCTCTGCAACCATTGGGTGACACTGCTGTTTTTACCAAAAAAAAATTGTTTTTCTTTTGGGGAGGGGGGTGGTGGATTGTGAGTCTAGGAGTAGGGGGTGGGAAGGTTCTGGGAGGTTTGGTGCTTTCTTTTGAATCTGAAGCACTGATTTTTTTATTTTTTTTTGGGTTTGCGAAGGTAGGAGCTGTGCTGCCATGGGGCCCAAGAAGACTGCTGCTGCAGAGTCCGGCGAGAGGAAGAAGGAGAAGGTGACGCTGGAAATGAAGAAGGAGATCATCCGGAAGCACGACGGTGGAATGCGTGTGACAGACCTCGCCAGGGAGTACGGGAGGAATCCATCGACCATTGGGACCATCCTGAAGATGAGGGAGAAGATCCTTGCGACTGATGTAGCCAAGGGAGTCACCAGGATTGTGAAGAACCGCCCAGCTGTTCTGGAGGAGGTCGAGAAGTTGCTGCTCATCTGGTTAGAAGAGAAGCAGCGTGCAGGGGACACAGTGACTGAGGCCGTCATTTGTGAGAAGGCCAAGGCCTTGCACGCAGACCTCGTCCGGCAACAGCCAGGAACCTCAGGCGAGCCAGAAGTCTTCAAGGCAAGCAGAGGCTGGTTTGACCGGTTCAAGACAAGATCTGGAATCCACAGCGTGGTCAGACATGGAGAGGCTGCCAGTTCCGATGTTCCTGCGGCTGAAGACTTTGCAGCGGAGTTCCTGGAGGTTGTGACGACGGAGGGCTACCTTCCACAGCAGGTCTTCAACTGCGACGAGACCGGGCTGTTTTGGAAGAGGATGCCCAAAAGGACTTTCATCACTCAGGAGGAGGCCAAGTTGCCTGGCCACAAGCCCATGAAGGACCGTCTGACCCTGCTCTTCTGTGCCAACGCAAGCGGTGACCTGAAGATCAAGCCCCTGCTGGTGTACCACTCGGAGAACCCACGGGCCTTCAAGAAACACAAAGTCGACAAGGAGCAGCTGAGTGTCATGTGGCGATCCAACAGTAAGGCTTGGGTCACACGTGTGCTGTTTGTGGAGTGGGTCAATCTTGCTTTTGGCCCTGCTGTCAAACAGTACCTGCTGGACAACGACCTGCCACTGAAGGCTTTGCTTCTGATGGACAATGCTCCTGCTCATCCTAAAGGCCTTGAGGAGGACTTGTTGGAGGAGTTCAGCTTCATAAACATCATGTTCCTGCCGCCTAACACCACGCCACTGCTCCAGCCGATGGATCAGCAGCTCATCGCCAATTTCAAAAAACTCTACACCAAGGAGCTTTTCAGGCGATGCTTCGAAGTGACTGATTGCACCAACATCACCCTGCGGGAATTCTGGAAGGACCACTTTGACATCGTCACCTGCTTGAAGATGATCACCACGGCCTGGGACGGGATCACCCAGAGAAATTTGAATTGCGCTTGGCGCAGCCTGTGGCCAGACTGTGTGGCACCAAGTGACTCTGATGCACCAGAGTCAACAGTGGTGCAGGACATTGTTTCCTTGGGGAGGACCATGGGCCTGGAGGTCACCGAGGAGGACGTCAGCGAGCTGGTGGAGGAGCACGACCACGAGCTGACCACCCAGGAGCTGGTTGAACTGCAGGCACAGGCTGCGCAGGAGCAGGCCTCGCTGGAAGAGGAGGAAGCAACTGAGGAACGGCTGTCCTCCAAAGAACTGAGGGACATCTGCCAGAAGTGGAAAGATGTGCAGGCTTTTGCACAGCGGCACCACCCTGACAAGGACCTGACACGTGACCTTGCGAACACTTTTGACACAAGGGTCATGTCGTCTTTCAGGGAAGTGCTGAAAAGGCGGATGAAGCAGCAGACCATGGACAAGTTCTTCAGCAAGAAGCAAAGAGTAGAAGAGGAACCTTCTTCGAGTTGTCCCCCAGAGTCTTAGAAAATGTATGTACTGTACAGTGTATACTTTGGTGATTTTTAAATGCTTTTCTGACATGTTTAGAAACTTAATTTATTGTTCCTTCAATTTTTGAAATGCTCCTTAAAGTATGTGTGACTTTAAAGAGCACTTAATAAACTCTTTTTGTACCAAATTTGGCGTTGTTTGGACTTTTTTTGACCATAGGAACGCATTAATTGATTTTCAATGCATTCCTATGGGAAACCGTGCTTCGCAAGACGAAAAATTCGCAAGACGAAAAAACTCGCAGAACGAATTAATTTCGTCTTGCGGGGCACCACTGCATTTGATTCCATAAATGTGACTAATACTTGCCCCATGTGAGAAATGTATTCTTTTTAGTCAAGTCTTGCCTTGAGTAATGAGCTTCCAGGAGAAAAAAGTGGTCCGTGAATAATTAAACTAGTCATTTGTCTCTTCTTAATATATTTAGGCAATCAATGAGAAATATCTGAGTTGTTATTACTAACAGTTGTATGCACACTTTAATTATAAAGCCACAGACTGTGAATAGCATTCATTAAAGCTAGCAGTAAATGCAATTCTCCCCAGACTTGTTTTTAATATGTTTATAGATATATAAATAATTTAATGGGTGGGAGAGGCACTGGAATAGAGTTGCCACCTTTGCAGGAAAGAACTAAACTGGAAAATGAGAGCTTTTGAAAGTTTGTATCACTCCATACAGACCTTTATAAACAAGAGTGGTCCATACTGTGGACAGGGAACCCTTTTTCCTGTTGAGGGACACACTCTCTCATGCACAATCTGTCAGGAGCCACATACTGGTGAGATGGAGCCTAATGTGGGTGTGGTAACATCCCTTCTCACCCACTCCCATACCTCTCCACTTAACTGGCTGCTGAAAGACAGCTGATTAGTCTTGCCAGGGGTCTGAACTGATCACTTGCAGAAGGATTTCTTCCTCTGCCACATTCCACTGTTTTTGGCATTTGTTTTGGCATTTTCCTCCTTTTCCTCCTTCTCCTCCTTCTCTCCCTCCAACTGAGCTTGATGTTAGACCGAGGTTGCCCACTCTGGTCTACGCCATGTTTAGGATCATTGCTGGAGAGATTTTGGAATGGCACATGAACAATATAAAGGGTTTATAAACATAATCTCAGTGCATTATGGGCAATCACAGGGCAGACGTTTGTTCTGTTCAACCATGGCCATCTTAAAATATTTGGAAAGGGGTGGGGGGGGGAAGCCACCACAAACGTTGTTATTTCCAGGTGACATATTTATTGAGCATTCATCCTGATTTGTTTGTTGGGAGGTTAGACAATGTTACATCAAGCAATCATTAATCCACACTTCTAGTGCATTTCCCCTTTGCTTTCCTTTATTACAAAATGTTAAATTGGGGCAGAGGGTGGGGCAGGCAGGTTTGTTGCATTAAAGCACCAAATCAACTTGAATTGTGCAAACTGAATGTCTTGGTATGAGATTGAATCCCAACCATGAACAGAAACAGTCTGGAAGGCCCCAGCATTCAAAAGTCAGTAAATTCCATCACACTGAAATCAGCAGAATCATAGCTATTCTGATACAGGAGGTGGAACACAGTCAACATTAGAAGCCAAAGTCTTAGCTGAATGCAGCTTCTCTGTAGACATGTATTGCACAAAGCCAAACCTTTCCGCTTTGGTTCATCATGCCTGCTTTGGGTTTTTGAGGAATCCAGTGGCTCTTCAGCCCCAGAGAATCTTTCATTGCTATATTTTTTATCTGCATAAAAATGCTTGTGCCCTCCTATTGTGTCTCTCTCATATGTAGCTGCTGCCGTGATTGGTATGCAACCTTTAGAAAAGAATTGCCTTTCTTCTTGCACCTAAAGGTCAGACGGTAGTGAACACTTCAAAGTTATCCAAAGCAAACTACTTCTGTTGGGAAAGTGAAAATCTCTGGCAGAGTCCTCAGCAGTTTCTGATATAATTCAGAAAGCCAAATGCATGGCTTTGCTGCACGCTGAAATTTAAGAAACAAGCAACGTAAAATATAGGATAAACGCCTTGCTGTGTCAAAGCAGTAAGAATTTGATTGGAATTAGCTTGCAGAACAGCCAAGTAAAATATATTCTTGTTCTGCACTGGATCTGAATTTGAATGAAGGGAGAATCCAATAAAATTGGCAACAGTTTCATCCTCAAATGCACTGGAGGAATTCTATAGGAAGGCACAATTGCATGACCTTTTATTGAGCTGGGAGGGGGGGAGGGGGATTTTGAAATGCAGTTGGTGAATATTTTTTCTGGGAAAGCAACAAGCTTTCAGCCCCAAAGGAAAGCCTGTTCTTTGTTCCACTGTGTGTGTCTATTTGTACCTTTCGGTGTTAGTATATCTACAAATAATTCCAATTTATTAGCAGAGCTTTCAGGCATATATCAAAATTAAAGAAACTGGTTCTTTTCCAAACATCTGTCACTTCCCTTTATCTAGAGAGCTGTTACTTTCCCAAAACTCTGATGGGCATCTCATTTAAACACACACACATTTCCCCCCCCAACTACCTTCTAAATATTGGCTTCATTTAGTCAACCATTCCCTTGTACAACAGCATTATTCTCTATGTGTCTACTCAGAAGTAAACCCTGCTGAGTTCAACAGAACTTATTTCCAGGCAATTTTCCAAGTAAAATATAATATTGCAGCAGTTTTCACTACCAGTCTTCCTATGAAACAAATGGTCAGCCAGCAGTCCTAACAATATGGATTTGTGTGTGTGTGTGTGTGTGTGTGTGTGTGTGTGAATCAAGACTGAATAATGTACTTAGAGATAACTTAGCACAGTGTATATGTCACCACATAATGTATCTGAGAGGTGGTATGATCATGCTAGTATGTAATACTTTACACTACAGCTAGAAGCTAAGAATTGCCATATATATAGATACAGATGCACTCTTTCATAGCTCCAAATGATATAATATAATGCAAAACCCTACACTATATTTTTCTGGAGTAGAAAGATGTACATACAAAATAGTATTCCAATAAATACAATTGAGTTAGAATTCATGCATAGCTTTATAATTCACTTGTGGATATTTCATTTACCACAGTGTTGAGAGTTCATAAGATATATTTTGTTTTTATTATATTTCCAGGTTATATTAAAAGCCACAACAGAAAAGTGAAAAGAAAATGTATTATTCAACAAGTCTTCCAAGTATGAAGAAAAAGAAGAAATCGGGTTAGTTTAGATTGTGGTTACATTACGTATACAGCACCATTGTTGCAACGAAAACAGAATCCTCACACTCTATATTTATTTAACAAAATGTATATGCTGCTTGATTATAATAAAACCTCTAAGCAGTTTAGAAAAAAATAAAACATTATGAAAAGTATCAATTAAAAAAAATCTAAAACAGGTATCTAAAACATTGAGAAGATAATTAAAATCAGTAATAGGCTAGAAGATCTTAAAATACCTGTATACATTCTACATGTCTAGATAGCCTTCCCTAGACAAAAAAAAAATTAAGCAGGGCCAAAAGGAATATGGTGAGGGCATATCCTTGATGTCGATATGCAGGGAGTCCCAAAGCATAGGTGATGGCACACACTAAAAGATTGATTTCTTACAAGGGTACTATTTAGCACCTACACTATAACAGTTCCAGATCTGCAGACTGAAGCAATTGAGTGGGCATATATGGAATAAATTGATCCCACAAGTAAACTGGGCCCAAACTGTTAAGGGCTCTAGGCAGACTCTGTGTTTCTAACTGTAATCCTTCATGTTTATACTGACCCTATTTTAGAAATTTTAAATAAATTTAAACTTGTGATTTAAAATTATGTAGCCCTCCCTATGTACACAGTCTCTCCCCAATTTCCCAAACAAATACGCAGTCCTGATGCCACTTCTTCATAATATAGTTGTGGTTGGTCAGCTCATAGGAATGGGAAACTTCATAAATGTAGAGCAACTACAAGAATTTATTTGTGATTTCAACATTCAAATCTGGTGTTAGTAAGGTTTTAAGTTCAACCCACCAAGGACTACAGGTAGGCATAGCTGACCACTGAATATTGTGATAATCTGCACATAACAGTTTGATTTCTTCAGGAAATGATCCACGCACTGTGTTAAATAATGGCTAATTGTGAATCGGTGCCATTATAATTGCAGTCATATCGTAAAAGTTAGAACTCCTCAATCTGCAATTCCATTTGCAAATTGTAAATATCCAATATTCATGGAAGCTTCAACCTGTACCTTGTATCAGTTCCATTTAAGTCACCATAACAACCCTGGAGTAAGTTGTTCGAGGAGTGTAGCCAAATTATTATAATCTAATGCTAGTTCGGCAGCCATTAAATCATAACTCTGGTGTGCTTTTGGCAGCCTAAGTCACTCAATAATATGATTTAATTTATGTTGTTCATTTGGAAGCCATGAAACATTTGTCTCCCACCATCCCACACCAAGTCTTTTAAAACTCCCGGGTAGTAGAACTGCTGTTTAGATAAATCAGTCACTGTAGCACATAGGTCATAGCACCTTTTTGAACCATAAAAATGGGATTTTAACCAAGGGTGCTAAACATCACAGGCCATTTATTCTGTGTTCCAAACACAATTCTGCAAAAGCGTGACACTCTTACTCAATAACCAGAGTAAAGCTATGTTTCATTCCAGATGGTTGAAAATAAAAGCAGCTTTTTAAATAAAGAGATTAAAGATTTGAACGTTAAGGGGGGGAAATGATAGCATTAGATGTCCCTAATTATAAATGAGTTTTGTTCAGTATTGGGCTGCAGAGAAATGCTGACATTAAAGAAAAATATGTTTAATGAACCCCAAATGGTTATGTAGTTTCAATATTCAACCAATTATATTTTTGTGGCAAATAGCAGGTACAAATCCTTGAAATACACTTGCGCAAGAAAATTCAAAGGTGGAACTTAAAGTACTTTTTGTAAAGGATACTAAATATTCAGTGTATTTGAATACATTGTGAATTTCCCTTGGTGTTCAAAGGCTTCCCGGGATTCTGAAGACCTTCAAAGAGGTAACCATGCCATGGTATTGCAGCTTAAGACAGCCATGGACCTCAAAGGCAAAGATGGAGGGAAGCCATGCATCATGGGGGCAGAGGCAAAAAGTATACCTCTTCATTCATTTTCCCCCCACTTCGCATGAGTAATGTGTGAAGAGAGCTTCAGTGTTGTTTTGATTGGTTTAGGAAAGGGCAAAAGATGGAGCATGGGTTTAGGAGATCCCATGGGAGTTGAGTGGCAGCACACTGTATTTCAAAAGATGATTTCAGTGGGAACTATCAAGTGCATTTTCTCCTGGGTCCATGCCTCTAGCCTTCTTTTCCAAACAAGATGGAAACTTTCAAGTCAGAGTAGCAAAAATGTTGGCAGAATGATGTCCTCAGTCAACAGATTGGTTATTGTTTTCAAGTAAACTCAGGGCATCTACATACTAGCCAATCATTATGTTATCAAAGAAGATTTATTTTTACATTAATTCATTTATTTAGTTTTAGGGCAACCATTATCAACATTTAGCAGAATGGAGAAATGATCCTGGCATGAGCAATGTCATTCTGTGAATCTTTGGGCAGATAGTTTGAGTGAGAACAGAGGTATTTAAATCTACCAACAACACACATGGCAAATGTAGAATATTCATAAACAGAAGGTAGTGTGAAGCTACTGCAGTCATTGTGCCCTCGAGTGCAACTGGTCTCATGAGTCAAGAATAAATCAGATTTGGGCCAAGCAATACAAAACCCTTGTGCCAATCTGGGGAGAAGGGCTGCATTGGGCAGGGTATATCAAGCCTTCCTCCCACTAACAGCTATGGGGTGCAAACATCACTCAACCAGTGCAGAACTCTCCATCCTCCCACCAAGTATGGGGTGGGCAAAAGAGCTACCAGCAGGATCCCAGTGGCATCAGTCAATGGAAGGCCCTGAAATGGGGCATTTCAGGTGCAGGAAAAGGCTGGGGTGACCCAAGATCCATTGGACCCTGAACTGGTCACTCTGTTGTCACATGGTCTGGGCCCATTTACTGCACCAGCTCCAAGCTAGCACAGCAATCACGCTGCCCTCAGTTTCTGCCCTGGCTGATGTGCACTGCTTCGTAACACCATACTGGGCAACAGCTGTGGTTTGGAGTGCTGCCTTAGTCAACTACAATCAGCAAATAGCAATAAACAGTCTATTGGGCTTAGAAGACCTGCAAAGTTGAGCAAATTTAAAACCCATTGAACCAGCTTAGAACACATTAAAAGCAGTGCCCTTCAGAGGAGGCTGTCAAGCTATATCATTCAGATAGTGTGCTCAATAAGGAAATGTTCAAGACTTATTTATGTGTGGTTCCATTGTGTTCTGTGACAAACTGTACCTGTACAGTCTTCTGTACCCTTGCCTGTCTTGGAAATTTGATCTACTAATTATCTGTAAGGAATCTATATTGTATATCTCCTGTAAGAGCACATGAACTGCCAAGAAGTGCATTTGGCAGGATGACTTAGGAAGGGAAAAACAAATAGGAAATCAATGCAAAAACAATAAAGCTTGTACAAACAACAGCAAAACAACAGCTTGTTTTATAAGCAAAGAAAATAATAAGGAAGGAAGCAATAAACAGAACTTACAGCCATAAAGTGAAAGGGACAAAATGGAGTCTGGTGGCAAGTAAGTTATAATGTTACATTTAGGTTAAGGAAATATATTTGCACTTAGTTGTATAACCTTGTCCCGAAAATGAAAAACACAAAGCTATGTGTTCTGTTCAGTCCCAAACTAAAATAGAAGAAAATAACATAAACAGGTGGTAGGGAGGTTGTTGAGGTCCCCTGAAGTCTCATAAAGACTAATTATTGGTAAAGAGAACTCTTAGAGATTCTGTTTTCTGCAAGGAGTTACCTGGGAGTGGGAAGGATTATTTTAGTAAATTGAAAAGATAGAGAGAGTGCAGTCGTATCATTCCTGGAAGAATGTCCCAGGAGCTATAGAATACATAAGATCTACTCATCTGAAATCATAAGAGATCTAATATTCGAGCTTCCCTCTCCAGAACTGCTGGAACTTCCAGTGTCCTGGCCCAACCAATGTTGGATTTCAATTATCAGTAGGAACTAAGGTTCTGTGAAGGAGGCTTTGAGACAAGGCAGCACCATGGAGAGCTCCAAGTGAGTAACTTGCTTATATAAGAAGCGAACTGAAGCCTTTTGAGCCTCTGTCTCCAGTTCCTCTCTCCTTGGTTCAGCCCCCTTTTGGAGAACTAGACTGTGTACACACCACTAGTACATTTGAAACACATTCTTTCCTTCAAAGAATTCTGGTCTAATAAACCACAGTGCCCAGAATTCTTTGAGGGAATCATGGTTCTTTGAATATGCTTTAAAGGTATAGTGTGTAAACAGCCCCAGTGCCTCTTAAAAAGCCAGGCTTTTGACCTGAAGCGGGCATGTCTATGACCTCTCACTTGGTGTGTGTCCTGTATACCCTGGGAAGAACCCGATTCCTCAGGCCCAGAGGACTCTTGAAACTCTGGTCCTACAGGCACTGGTCTGTGTCATCTGGTTCAGTGGACTCCAGCTTGCAAGCTTCAATTTCTGTGTACACCTGACCAGGAACATGGTCTGACCCATTAATTAGTAAACCTGTAGCCTCCATGATTTAAAGCTCTCTTGTTCCCCTTGCATGCTAAGCAAATGGTAGATGGGAATTAGACATGCTTCTGGATATGGGAGGGAGCTCTGCAGCCTGGAAAGGGCCAGAGGAATGCAGACCGTTCCTCCTCCTCCTCAGCTGAAAGAGCACAGCAGGGTATCAGATGTGGGAGCCCCTTAGGATTTCAACTGTCAGCATTATTATTTTAGAAACTCGCTTTCTGCTTGGGCAACTGCAGTTTTGCTTTGACATTTTGTGCCGACACATCAGGTATTTTGCCTCATTAAGTCTCAAAAAGTCTATTAAGTCATAGAATAAGAGAATTGTAGAGCTGCGAGGGGCCCTGAAGGTCATCTACTCCAACCGCCTGTGATGCAGGAATCTTCTTTAAGTATCTCATTAGTAAAATATAATCTGCAAACAGATGAGGTGATCCAATGAGTTCAATGCTAAAGTAAAAAAATAATAACTGACCAGATGCAGGAGAAATCTAACTATTATTATTATTATTATTATTATTATTATTATTATTATTATTGCAATTCATCTTTATTGGTTTCTTTTGACAAACATTCATGAAATCACATAGTAATATCTCAGTTCTTCTGTAACTAAACATGTTGTTCTAACTCATCTATTTTAATATATTAATATAAACCCTCTGGTGGGTTTGTTCCATCCTATTTGCAAATGGCAAAGTGGAGTAGAGTGATATGTTTATTCTGTTTATTCTGTGCTTGTTTCAAACCAATCCAGGGGAAACTTGCCTACTACCACCTTTTCAGGGGGGGAAACTGAAACCCACCTTGGCATTAATAGAAGACACATTTCTATTCACATCTCTCCAAAAGGAAAGTTCGAACTATCCTGTGACCAAGCAGAGGTGTGTGAGCTACAAAAGCCAGTTACCTAACTTGGACATTGAATTTCAATATGGACAATCTCCACTTTCACTCACACCTCTAGGGTTTGATCGTGCAATTCATACTAAAGACCAGGTAACTGTAATTATATAATAATGGATGTAATAGTGCAATAAATCATTAGTAATCAGAAAATGGCATAATGTTATAGATTGCCTTGGCTTTAATTACAGAGGTGCAACCATCTCATTTATCCTAGTAATTTTTTTAACTTGGCACCCAAGACCTCTTGATATAATATTCCAAAACACGTTACTAATTAAGTGTACTTATTTAAAGCAATAAGAGCCCCCCTTTGATTGGTTTATAGACTAATAATCTGGTGCCCAAGCAGATAAATGATGAGGTTGAAGGCCAAACTGTGAGTGGATTGGATAACTGCCGAGTGGCAAAGTGCTGTTATTATTTCTGTAGTCTGGGAAGCCCTTGAGGATATTGATACCACTTCTCTACAGTCCTGCGTAGATTGTAAAGAAAGTTTTGCTATAGTGCTGCACTGAATAAATTCTCTCAGGTTTGAATTTCAGTCCTCACAACTGCCTCATTGAGGGAAGACCTGCTGGGGAGGGTTGCTGTGATCACTAGACCTATAGTCCTTTCGTTGCTTTGAATAAAGAGTTAACTTCACTTGACACTGGTGGTTTTTCATTGCTGTCCTGCTCCTGACAGTGACTTTAAGAATGAACTATTAATCAAGGAAATCTCAAATTGATCAGGAGTGGGCCACAAGTGGATTTGACTATATGTATTTTTTGGGTGGGTGCGCATACCTGAGCCTGTGTGCACACACCAATATATTTTTAGAAACACACTTTATTTAGGCTGTTTCTTCATGTTGAGGTTTGTGTGTGTGTGTGTGTGTGTGAGAGAGAGAGAGAGAGAGAGAGAGAGAGAGAGAGAGAGAGACCGAGGAATGCAAGAAATAAAATCTTCCCTGAATTCCACTCCATTACTTCAAAAGACGTTGAGTTCATGAAGTCTGCACTGGTGAACTGGTAAATTAGAAATTCACAACACTATTTTGTTATTGTGCTCTTGCTGCATTAATGGATACCAGGGTTGAATAGGACAGAAAAGCCATGGCAGGAAGAATAGCCAAGTATCCTGAGCCCTCAGGACAGAGAAGAATAAATAGCCAATAAATAATCAAACAATGTTGATTGTGCTCCCTTAAACACCACACTGCATGTAGACCTTACATCCCAGCTCCACAAAATTTCTTTCAGCACAGGGTTTTTAGGGTGATGGTGTCCAACAAAGAGATGGCTGTTTGGCAGAAAATTCAGGTGACACAACCCTCATCATACCCACCCAGTGTCAGTAAAATATAAGTAAATATTTGACTGCTTTGCTCAACTCTGGTACTCCAAAATCTGGTAGGATCAGCCTGCAAGTAAATACAGGCTTTAAAGCATCTGTTGTCACACTTGCATCTAAATCATGCGCTATTGTTTTAGCTACTGTGAAGTGAGCTGAGGCTTGTGTGCCTGATGTTGGGCAAATAGTGTGTGGCCACATACAAGCATCTACCCTAT
Source organism: Lacerta agilis (assembly GCF_009819535.1). Lineage (NCBI taxonomy): Eukaryota > Metazoa > Chordata > Lepidosauria > Squamata > Lacertidae > Lacerta > Lacerta agilis. The sequence goes on along the minus strand of NC_046318.1, from coordinate 58,750,250 downwards.
AAAGAAAACCCCTTCCAGTGGCATCCTGCCAGAATGACACTCTTACCACACTTTAAATGTCCCGGGACAGTAGGGATAGACAAATCTGTCAATTTTAATTTCTCAATTTTCCAGCTTTAAATTTGGAAGAAAAAGCTGCACACACCCCTGCTCAAAGAAAGAAAAGAAAAAACACCCATGGAGGGCAGAAACCCACACCCATCAACAACTCCTGAGACAACAGTTTCATTGCTGGGGTGTGACATTTCCCACACTGTAGCTGTTTTTACAGAACCATGGTCTGTGTTCCACCCCCAATTATTTATATCTCACCCACCCTTAAATAGTAAAGTCTTTTCATGTGGGAGAACCGCTGCATTCTGAAATTTGACAGACTCCATCCCTTCAGAAGGGGTGACCATTCTTGCAAACCGCATCAAGTTCTGTCAGGCAATCAAAAAGTTATAGACTTTTCTTTTGTTTAAAATATCAAAATGAAAAGCTGACCTGCACAAAACCTCTGGATGTATTTGCAAAGTTTTCTACTTTGGCTACCCATTATAGCTATTTTCAGATTCCCCAACATAGTAAATGAGGAATGAGCTTCATTTTATACAGAGCTGCTTGGAACCTAGAGCACAGATCAAAACAGAGAGAGCACAGAACAGGTGACAAACATCAGATTTATTTTTTTAATGCACAGATAGGGATACAAGGCAAATATTGGGTCCCATGCACACTATATATGTACACACCCACAGACACCAAAAGCAGCTTACAAAAATAATGAAATTCATAAAACACAAAAACAGTTTAAATGATGAAAATCAATTTCATATATTAAAATAAAGATCAGGACAAAACAACCATGAAAACAGAGAGACAGAACACTGTTAAGACCTTTTTCTCTCCTTGGTGAGAGGAAAAGGTCTTAACAGTTCACCTGAAACTTAAAAGCAGGGGCAAATGAAAAATCTTTTGGGAGCCCCACAGCCTGGATAACACAATAGAAAATAAAATTTAAAAATTCCTTGCATGCACACTTCTTCAGATACTAATGCAGGCATGCACACGAAAGCTCATACCAATAACAAACTCAGTTGGTCTCTAAGGTGCTACTGGAAGGAATTTTTTTATTTTCTTTTGACTATGGCAGACCAACACGGCTACCTACCTGACAATAGAAAAGCTTCTGCCATCCACTTCCACTTCTTCTTTTTCCACCAGATGGCTAATTAGTCATTTTCACGTGCAGACACATGCAGAATTCTACTCTAACATGAGAAGTGTGTTGCAGTTCTGGTACCATTTTATTTAAAAACAACAACAACAAAAATACTTCCATCTATTACAACAACACACTAGAACCAAAATAACACAAAACAATAAACAACTTGCAGCCCTACCAATTAAAATTTGCCTCCACATATTAATAAACTTAGGTTAATAAACGTTAGGTTATTAATCTACAAACATTAGGTTATTAATCTACAAATTAAAGCTTGCAATTCTATTCAGAAGTTGACTCGTTGTGGTAAAATAAAGAACAAGCATTGTGAGACATGCTTTCTGGTGTGTTGAGTCTATGAGCAGAATATTGTTGTTGTTGTTGTTCAGTCGTTCAGTCGTGTCTGACTCTTCGTGACCCCATGGACCAGAGCACGCCAGGCACGCCTATCCTTCACTGCCTCCCGCAGTCTGGCCAAACTCATGTTAGTAGCTTCAAGAACACTGTCCAACCATCTCATCCTCTGTCGTCCCCTTCTCCTTGTGCCCTCCATCTTTCCCAGCATCAGGGTCTTTTCTAGGGATTCTTCTCTTCTCATGAGGTGGCCAAAGTACTGGAGCCTCAACTTCAGGATCTGTCCTTCTAGTGAGTACTCAGGGCTGATTTCTTTGAGAATGGATAGGTTTGATCTTCTTGCAGTCCATGGGACTCTCAAGAGTCTCCTCCAGCACCATAATTCAAAAGCATCAATTCTTCGACGATCAGCCTTCTTTATGGTCCAGCTCTCACTTCCGTACATTACTAGAGCAGAATATTAGTCACCTGCGAATGTGGAACTGAAATCTACAAGAAGAGTTAAACTTGATTTCCTCTCCACACAATGAAAGAGACTAAAATTTGATCAAAACTATAGCATCTATTTTCTCCCATTCAATTTCTCCTACAGGTATGTAGGTTTTTCTTTTAAAACCATAGCATGCTTGATTACAGCTGTGGAACTCTGATAAATTAATTCCATTCTTCAGCAGACTCTGGATGTTCAGGTGGGTCAAAAAAGGTGGTTTCGCTGCTGTTACATATGCCTTTATTTTCAGAGGGAAGTTAAACCTCATTTTTAATCCTGCCATACTGCATCTCATTCCTGTGCTTCCCACTCTACTGAAGCTTGGCTACTCACAACAAGATCTGACTTTGTTTTACCATTTTTTCCGTTTCCCCACATAGCCTTCTATAATATGATCTCCCTTGTGATTTATGCCACCATAAGTAAAACTTAACTGCCCATGAAATTTATTGCATATTGTTTGATTCATCTGTAGTGAGCCCACACCAAACACTCTCTAAATTCCAAATATATATCCCTTGCAGGTCTCTCAGTGTAAATGATTGACCATAGTTCAGATGCAAATATGAAATTACTCTGAGGATTTTTATTGCAGCATAAAAATTAGGCACAGTAGCATGGTAAGCTGATAATGGTGCCAAAACATTCCATTCCATTATATCAACAACTCTATATTTTCTCCATATATCCAAGACCCTGAGGTTCTTGTTTGTGTCCTTCCATTCATCTTGCATGTGGAATTTGAAATAGCTGACACCTGGGCTGACATTATTTGGCAAAGTGTGGTATGTGCCTGAGGTGACAGATGCTGTGAGGTGGTCAATGAGGTGTTGGAGGACAGAGCTGGATGTGCCATAGATACTTCCTTGCACCTCCTAAGCTAAGCCAGGGAATGCACTTAGGTACTGTGGATAACACAATACAGTGGTACCTTGGTTTAAGAACGGTTTAGTTTATGAACAACTTGGATTAAGAACGCTGCAAACCCAGAAGTAGGTGTTTTGGTTTGTGAACTTTGCCTTGGAAGCAGAACATGTTCCGCTTCCTGTTGAGTGTGTTCCATTTGTAAATTGAGTCCCCCCACTGCAATGGGAAAGCACACCTTGGCTTAAGAATGCTTTGGTTTAAGAACGGACTTCTGGAATGGATTAAGTTCATAAACCGAGGTACCACTGTACTGTCAGCAGCACTAACGTAAGCATCAACAGTCCGTAAGAAAGATATGAGCCCAACAATACTCTCTTAGCAACTGGAGTTAGTATATAGATAGTAGCTATTGATAGCCTTATCCTTCATGAATTTGTCCAACCCACTTTTAAAGCCATTAGACTTGGTAATCATTACTAACTCTCATGCCAGCTTCAGGCTGGTGCACCTAAGAGACCTGAAGAAAATCCAAAGTCCCTGGGATCCTACTCCCAACCCACACCACGTCAGATCTTTTCTGTAGACCACCCACCTTAACCTAACCCCCTCCACTGACATGGATTGAGGGTTTGTACCAAAGAGTAAAATGTTCAGGAGCAAGCATTAAGGACAGAGGTACAACACTGAAAATCAGTGGATGGAAGGCAGAGTCGGATTAAGAACTTTAGAGACCTTAAAAGTTTTTGGTGCCCCCGTATATATCTAATTCAAAATATAAACAATAACAAAACAAAATTTTATTTTTCAAAATTAAACAAAGCCTACAGTAAGATGGAAAATAATGTTCATCTTTGTATACCTCCACTTTATTCCATGGTATGAACAATTTAATTACTAGCTTGCAGCTGAATCTTGTGCTTTCATGCTTTAATATAGACAGATTTTGTCTCAGAATTCGTAAACCGAAACGTGGAGTTGCTGGTCCATGGTAAATCCTGCAATAGAAAATGTCTGTGGTGCCCCCCCCTTCACATTCTTATTTTGCTTAAGGTTAATCCAGCCCTGGTGGAAGGCCAGTTTGGAGGAGTGTGTGGTAAAATCTCACACACAGCATAGCAACAGGAGAAGCTCTGCTATGTTGGTAGAAGAGTTGAGAATTGCTGAAGGGAGCTGCGTTTCATATACCGATGCAAAATAATCAGCCTAGTGACAGGTCTCTAACAAAACTGAAATCCCCTATTCATATCCATAGAAGTTTCCAGCGCAAGCAGACAACCTGCCCCAGAGCTTCTCAGGAATACTGGCAAGGCATTTTGCCAAATCACCTGTCAGACTGCCAGCTTGCTTGCTTTTCTTTAAAAAATATTTTTATCCTTTTACATTTAATAAAGAAAGGAGATGGGGGGGAGCATGAGTAACAACTGCTTGAATTCACACTGCCAGCTTTCTTTTAATGGAGAGACCCCAAAGAGTCTCAGAAATAAATCACACGAGAGAAGCAAACACTATTGGCTGCATTCATTCCCTTAATTTGCATGTCATTCTCACAGAGCTGGCAGGTGCAAACTAGTGTTGGGGGGATTGTGTTGCACAGTCTACAATAATTATTTTCAAGCAGGCACCCTCCAAATATGAGAAACATATCAGCCCTTGAAAAAATACTAATTTGGATGTGTCACAAGCTGAAAAACAAAATGTGTGGCTTGTTTTTGTTACCAGCGATCAACTCACATTTGCTAAGTTCAGTGTAGCCACTGAAGAACACTTCATATAAATAAAATAATGGGGGCACAATTTGTAGATAGGACAGAACCAAAGTGCTATCAGTCCCTCCCCATTTCTGATCAGCAACCAAGCAGAGGTCATTCACCCACCTGATGCCCAAAGATGTGGAAAAAGTTGGATAGACCAGCACACATTGTCCCTAGAAAGCCCCATACCCCAATGTCATCACAGTGACTTTATTAGCTGGTAGGAATTTTATTAGCCAGCTTATCTAGGGTTGGCATTTTCTGAAAAGCTCAGTATTAAGTTTATCTGCATATATTTTTTTCTAGCTCTTACCTTGCTCCTTAATCTCTGCAAGAGGCAAGGTTTTTTTTCCCTCCCACTTTCCCCAAAATACAAACAATTCTCCCAAAATAAATGCATTATTATATGTAAAATATTACACACACAAACTATATGCACAGACACTGCAAGTTTCCTAAAGAAATGAGCAGAGCAACAGAGACATGCCAAAATGCATATAACTGTATACAAATACATATGTGTTAATATACTGTACCTATAAAATTATGCTGCAGAAATGTAATACAGCATGGGGATTGATGCCTCTAATGTGGATTATGCATATATGAATTTTTAAAATATAGTTTTACATATAATTTTGCATATAAAGTAAAATTGGGCTTCTACAGAAAACAAATCCACACGAGGAGCTGGAAAATAAGGGGAAACTTGGTACAAGAGGTGACCTCGTGTGATCAAAGCTCAGTTGTATTAGAACCAACAAATTCTGTGTATAAATCCATTTAAAACAGATTCCTCTTCCACCCCTACCCATAACCTCCATCATCCAGTAGCCTCCCAACCATCCACACAAGGTCCTGGCAGCAAATTCTTCATGAACCACATATTTATTGAGCTTTGACAATGTAGGCCCATCAGAATGGAGAGTAGTCTACTGGGTACCTGGCAGCTTAGAGGTCATTCCTTTGCCTAGTCCATAAGGCTCCACTTTCAGGGCTGAGTCGGAACAAACACATAAAACTGCTCCTTTCTGACTTCAGGTGATCATATATTCTGTGTAAATCATCTAAGAAGCGATAGGTTTTTGAATACCTGCAATATATAAAAAGAGAACTTGGAATAGAGGTGAGTGGAATAGATTAGATGCTGACATGAAGCAAGCCAAAACAAGTGCGACTTTTAAGCAATATTTGATAAAATCTGTTTCCAAGTATACGGTATTTAATCAAATATGGAACATTTTAAGGTGGTTTCTGTAAATAGAGCTTCATGCTTTTATTTTCTAAGAGGTTTTGAAATGTTTACACACACAATTATATATACACAGAGATGCAATGTGACTGCATAAAAACATTTTAAAGAGAATTAAATTGTGTGTGTGTGTGTTGCTCCATTATCCAGGAACCTACCATCTGAATTAAAGTGCATGTTTGAGCCATCCAAAAACATTCCCTAAATGCTCTTGCAGCTGAGGAAAGGACTCTCTGTTCCCTGTCCTAAAACTGTAGCTGGAGGAAGGATGCAGAAGGTGAACATGCTGCCTCCCACTGAGTCCCATCAGAGAAATAGGTGGGGTGGGTGGGTGCGTAGATGTTAGATAGATAGATAGATAGATAGGGGACAAGTGTTACAGCCAATAACCTGCATATCAGCTGTTTGTTTGTTTACAAGTGTTATGATTGGAGGGGAGGCAGAAGAACTCTGTAGTAGCCCCTGGCTCCTTTTTTATACTTGTATTTTTCCTGGCTTCCCTCCAGTCATAACACATCTCTACAGTAGCCCCTGGTTCCAACTGAAAAGAACTGAAAGATAGTGGACCGGTTGTAACTCCTGTGCCCCCCCCCCTTTGTTTTTATACCCATCCACCAAAGTTCCCAGGGATCCCTGCTCCAATGACTTTGAAAATGTCAGCACAACAAATGTTGTTAAGGATATTGGTGGAGTAGTAAAAGAGCTGGCCCCAGTCACTAGTGACCATTGCCTAATGCTGATTGTTTTATAAGGAAGTAGGAGGGCAGAGCTCTACATCCTTCTCAAGCGCAGAAGAAATTTATGAAGCTTTCCTTGTTTAGCTCAACATGAGCAAACTTAACTATATTCAAACCATGCCTGTTTTAGGATTGCCTTTGCCCTTGTTAAGTTGTGCTTATTGTGCTTTTATTGCAATGTTGTTATCCATTTTCATTGGTTCTGTTTAAACATGTATTTTTAACCGTAGGCCTGTGCAGACATTCAATGGATGCATGGAGGTTGTGATCGCAGCACCTCAATCCACCTTCTGCATATGCCAGATGTTCAGGCATTGATCCTACTATGGGGGCTGTGCGGGTGGGGTGGGTCTTGTTTGTTACCATGGTGTGCATTTCTGTGTTTTCATCCTGTAAACCACCTGTGATCCTCAGACAAAGGCGGTGATATAGAAATTTAATCATCAACAACATTAACAACAATATCTGCACTGGGGTTTACAACAGACTTGAGTTCTAATCACATAATTGGGGCACTGGAAAATTTCAGTGTGAGTATCATGCTTTCAGCTTCTGCACACATAGACTCATATGGAGGATTTATGATCAGTAAGTCATCAATGCATGGACATTGGGTCTGGCTACAAAGACAGAAAGGGCAGCTACTATAAACATACACTGCCTTGGTAGCTCAGTCAGTAGAGCACAAGACTCTTACTCTCAGGGTCATGGATTTGAGCCCCATGTTGGATAAAATATTCCTGCGTTGCAGGGGGTTGGACTAGATGACCCTTGTGGTCCTTTCCAACTCTACAATTCTAAGATTCTATGATTCTGCACAAAAACATCCACTCGTGCATTTTGCACCTCTCTTTAAGCACTCAACTTCAGGGGACACATCACTTTTTTAAAAATAGACAAACAAAATACCATTACAGCAATGACATGACCACCTTCTGCCCGCATCCTGCAAATCGCTTCATCTTCAAAAGGAAGGCAAGCTACCACAGTTCGCAATATGAGCAGCTCAAAACAGCTTGTCATTCGCTCCCATGCTTCTGCATATCTCAATACCCTTCATGCAACCATGACCTAATATGGTCCTAATGAGCCCTTGCCTTTTCCAGAGTGAATGCCAATGCCGCCTCATTGTACAGTCTCTCATTTGATCTTCTTTGTTATTCAAATGAGTGTCTGATAAATGATGAATGTGAGTGGGCATTAAGTTTTAATTAATTGCACGGGGTAAATCAGATAACACCAAATGACTGCAGAGTGTCTGAAAAATGTATGGACCCATGATCTCTGTATGCTCACTGCCTTTAAATATAGATGAACCTGCAGCATGTAACCAGGGGCATGATTTAAAAATATTCCACAATGCTAATAAAGATGCCAGTTATGACCTGATGGAAGAAATGAGGGATTTATTATTCCACTGAGATCCAAAGGACATTTTCCCCCTTTAAGCCATTTTAAAAACAGCAGATGAAATCCTTTCTTAACACACACACACACACACACACACACACACACACACACACACCATTCAGTTAGGTTATTCATTAGCTCCTTAACACCTTGTGACACAGATTTGCACAATTAAAAAAATCTGTAGGCAGCTATGACAGCTATGCCAGTGTGCTACAGATCCACAAAGTACAAACTCCTTAGGCATGTGTTTGCAAACAATTTCCAATCAATACAGAATAATGTTCCAGCACATCACAGAATTAGCTATTTGAGTGACGGGCTGCTCATGACTGGACACAGGAGCCTGGCATCATGGCCACTTTCCAGGGATGGTGCAGGACAGTGGCAAGGCCAGGGCTGTGTGGATCATTAGTTAGTGTGTAGCTTGCAGAGCCCCAACTGCGCTGCCATCCTGCTCTGCCCCCACACCATCCTGGTAACCAGAAGTGTGTGAGAGAGGCATATCTGCTACACTGTCCCACCATGCTGGCTACTCCTGACTGGATATCTAAAAAGCAGGGATTCCAATGTTTATTATCTCTTTGTGGGTTACTCATTAAGCCTTCATGCAGGAATATGTTTGTTTGAGTGTTTTTCTAGATCTCCCTGGCTCAAGAAACAAGTCTACAGCAGGGTTTCTCCCTAGCCCCAAGGGTGGGGAAGGGGAGAAAGGAATTGCCAGCACATCCTGGAATTAAGACTCAAGATCCAAGAGTTGTGTGTTTAGACCTTTTACCTTTCCCCAAATAAATTCACACAAGAATCAGATATTTGGTTTGGTTTTGGCAGAAATTTAGGCCACAACTTTATTGATTACAACCAAGTGAGTGGTTTCATAGGTTCTGGTTCGTCTATCTCCCTGCACCCTTGCAGGCAGTACTGTCCCAGAGCCACATTCGTAGGACAGCCAAGGATGAACACCAGGGATGGCTGCTGGAAGGAGCGCCAATCAGCTGACCTGATGTCCCCTGGACACTGGGCGCCAAACCAGTGAGTACCTGGATTCCTCTACCGGAATATCCTTCATTTGCATAGGCGTGGCCACGTCACGTGCCACACCTATCACCTGAATCAGAGCCTATCTGCAACTTACAAGTTGTGACTATTTGCTACGCAGCAGGTGAAACCCAAATGGCACCAGCCAATCAGCCAAGTTGGGAAAATTCCTGTCGTGCCCCTGCCCCAACGGCAGACGATACACGATGGCATAGCAAGGTCAAGCACAAGCCCTAAATATGAGAGGTGGGTGGGTGTTCCAATGTGAAAGCCCCAAAGAGGAAGCTCAGTAGCCTTGCATGTGCTTTAATAGGTCCCGCGTTGCTGCTCTTTCATGACACCCCATGGTCAGATTGCACCCCAGCAACACGGGACCCACCTATCAGGGGTTGTGGCTGATCCAAGATTATCCCCCACAACACCAGGTCAGGTGGCCAGGTCGCACCGCAACACGTGCCCTTTTTTATGGAGGACACACTCTGTGGTAAAAGGCCACAACTTTATTAATCATTTGACTCAGAATCTGCAGCAATTAAACCAATATTAGGCTCTCCTGCTGTGAACATAAGAATATAGGAAGAGCCTGCTAGGCTGCAGACTATATTAGCCTTCGATGCTCTCCAGCCTGTCATTGGAGCCTGTTCTGCCAGGACACGGATGTGTAGACCAGAACTTGGAGCTCTCCAAGGTCCTACTCTTTGCTGGTATCCCTCCAGCAATGCATATGAGCTCCACTAGGAACAGGATATTGTATAATAGGATAGCCATTTGTTGTATTTTATGAAGAACATTCCTCTGTTTGAAAAGTTGTCAAAAGACAGTCATCTAATTGAAGGGCTGCCTCATTATTTTAATCTGTTTTTATTATGGATTCAGAAATATGTTGCCAGTCACTGTTGAGAAAGCTGCTTTCTCCATTAGCAGCACACTGAAACCATTTTCTCTAAAAGGGAGAAAGCATGATTACATCTGGACCACATTCTACAGAAGTCAATCTAATGATCTATGTTGCACAATTTACCCGCTAATGAACAAGATATGTTGCCAAGCTTAGCCACCATAACCTTTTCATTCCCCAGTAAGGCGAGAAAGGTATTTAGGCAGTCAATGGGCATTAGAGCTGTGATGTTATAGTTCTCAATTAATAGCATCTTGCAACTTCTGCATTTTACAGACTGAATTGAAGGCTTAAATGGCTGTAGTTGAGAGTAGACCACCATTATCTAAAAAATAATCAAATATAGGAATTGCATTTTCCCCTTAAAATGTGCCAAGTTGCATATCAATTCAGTTTCCTCACAGCTATGGCCACGGGACTTGATCCAAAGCAGCTCTAGCATTAAAAAGGCGTTTCAAATATATTTGTAAGTCACACTGAAATGTTCAAGTGGTAGGACCTTATTGCATGTGTAAGTTAATGCTGTGTGCAGAGGGAAAGGCAAATTCCTGGATTGTGGCCTTGTGGAGTGCCAAACTTGATCTCTTCATCTGAATGAGGACTGTGTTACTGTGTCATAAACTTAGTTGGTCTCTAATGTGCTACTGGAAGGGAAAATTTTATTGTGTTACTCTGTGTTGGTTTCTGGGCATGGCCATTTTTCACATGTGACTTACAAATATCTTTGAATAAAGTTATATTTGGTCCCAGCTGGTGTCAGGACGTAGTGGTGCTTCCCACGAGTAACGACTCTCGATTCCCAATCTGTATATTTACATTGCTTTATTATACAGATATGTACAAGTCAGAGCTAAGGTTCTAGCTGACATTCAGTCACTTTCAGATTCCGGAAGTGGCGCTTGGCGGGAACATCTCCAACACAGCAGTTGGGGAACCCCAAATCTCCTCCTCTCTTCCTTCCGTTTGATTCCCCTATGTTGTTGAGGCGACGGGGCTGCCACCTCCCCCTCTGTTCCTGAGCTGCTCAGGTGGCTACTCAGGTGGCGATCGGGCTCTCTAGAGTCTGACAGCCCCTCCACCATGCCGCCCTGTTCCTGCTCGTCGCTGTTGCATGACGTGCTCAAACTCTCCAGGTGTTCTCAGAAACCTCCGCCTCCGAGGCCCCTCTCACCCCCTCATCATGCTCTCTGCTGACCCCTGGTGGTCCCCTGACAGCTGGGGTGGGGGCTTCCACATGTAAATATTATGCCTTGCAATAAAAGAATAGATTCCTTTACTCTATGTGTTAGTTCTGCTCAGGTTTCAGTTGCCTCAGCCTTGAAGATAGGGCAAGATCAGGCCAACATTGGAGATGCTTTCCTCTCCCGCCTAAGATCAAATCCAGGAGTGGGAAAGATAATGGTGCCTGGATCAGGGTTCCTCCTGCCACATGGCATTTCTACCAGACAGATGGCAGTGAAAACCCTTCCAGGAGGTAGCTTGATGGTGTTGCCCTCCCTTGGCAATGTCACTGGTCTCAATGGTTGAGTAAAGAGCAAACAGAATCTCCCATTCACCAGACCCAGGAGCAAAACAGGTATAGTAGGCAAAGCTGCTCCTGCCATGAAGGACACTAGTAGCTAATTCTTTGCTGTTAGAAGTCTCACAGGTGTGGCCTTGGTGATTATCATATGCACAGGTCAGCCTTCCCCCATATGTTGCTCTCCTCACCCATGACGATTGGCTTGAGCCGGTGGGTGATGAAGTGTAACAGTATCTGGAGGGCAGGCATACAAACATAAAAATAGGGCATGGGGTTGGATCCAGGCTTGCCCTTCCACAAATGAAAAAGCTCATTTCATTCATAGAAATGACTTAGATTCAATGGGGGGGTTCTTGCTTGAGGAAGAGGAGAGGCAATCTTTGCCATTACCCCCTTCTTCCTGAAGCTCCTAGCAACATAACCCAGACTGTTCCAGAACTCCAGAGAAGATTTTGGTGGGAGGCACAGGGGACTTTAGTGGCAAGAGGGGAATCAACAAAACCATCTGTCAAATGCCACAAATGGGAGAATCCTATGGGAAGAATCCTATGGGCCTGGATAGCTTAGCTCTAACTCACTGAATTAAGGTAAGCAATACAACAGAGGCAAGTTTGATTGCTACCTTTCAATACCCTGGGCCAGTTAATACAATTAACTCTGGCTGCTTTCCCATCAGTAGAAATACTGATATGTGTTGAAAAATGTGTCATAATAGAAGCATCTGGCCTTCTATCCAACCCATCCATTCCCAGCAGAGGAGACTGGCAACTTTTCACTGGCATTAAATTCACTTAAAGTTCCAGAGTTTCAGATCACTCAAGTTTATCCTCCTTTCAAAAGCATAACAGTTCAGATAATAATGGGTCTTTCATCCTGCCAGAATTTCTTTATTGATGTTTCAGTTGATAATAACCAGAAATGAATGGCTGAGTTCTATTTTTGCTAAAGAAATGGTGACCCTTTCATGCATCTTTAATAATAGTTCTTTATTTCTGAGATCTAGACATTGGACTAATGCTCTGTCCCCTGCAAAGAGGTTTTTTGAAGCTATGTGTACTGGTATTTTTATGGGAATTATTTTTAATGATTTACCTGCTCCTTTTTTCATTTGCATTCATGCCATTAGAATACTCATAAGGAAACTGATTGTATTCCCCTTGTTTCTTACCAAGTGCCCCTCAGGCACTGGACAGCACCACAACACAGGTTTGCATTTATTCTCGCACAAAGAAATGTTTCATTTTTGTATCCATGTCTTAGTCATCCATACATTTCAGACAATACAAGAATCCTGACTTTCACTGGCTTCAACTGTCAGGACCTATTAAAATTCAGATGGGAAGATAGGGACATTCTCCTTCTGCTCCTTGGCAATCAACGGGTTTTATGTAGGGGTTGAATTATTCAACAGAAACTTGTTCTTGACCAGCACTCACTGGCTAGAGGTGACTAATGGTTTTAACTAATATTTAATTTATTTCTGTTTCTTTTAGCATTTATCATTTCCAACCTATTACCTGGTCCACAATGCAGTTCACAAGGTCACCATTAAACAATTTAAAAATCAGTTATAATTAGTCCCCAAGACCAAAAAGAAAAAAGAAAAGGACCCCATCCCTTTTTTTAACAAAGTCAAGGAGAAGTTTTCAGGCTGGTTGCTTTGGCCACAGGAGAAGGAGGTGGGTGGAGCTGCTGGGCAGGACTGTGAGAAAAGGTGGCTCAAGTCAAGACCAGAGGCAGGGAAAAGAGAATGTGGGCAGAGCTGACAGTAGGAAGCTTTCAGTGCTGATCTCGGAAATGTATAGGGTGAGGATCCTACCCAGCCCAATGTTATAAAACCTCAGGCTTATATACTAAGTAATCACCCCATCAGTGCAAATTTTTACAATTGCACAGTAGGACTCCCCCACCTTGCCCTCACATGCACCCTATCCCAGGGGTTGGGAGAAAACCAGAACAGATTTAGGGGCATGTGAGAGGAGAGGAAGTACCATTACACAAGTGTAAATCCTTGCACTTATGGGATAGTTGCTTAGCACTATACTTGGAGTTCAGCAAGAAGCATCAAAAGGAAATCAAGGAACCCCAACAGGAGACCTTAGTTGAGTGGCAGAAGGAAGAAGAGGTCCACAGGAGCCTTAGGTAACATCCCAGATCTGGTATAAAGTAAGAAGATTATGGGCTTCCTAAAGGGTTTTCTACAAGATAATCCTTTTTCTAGAGAGTAAAATTGGTAAACATTCTCTGTAATTGCAGTATGTGAGCATTTTGAAGAATGAGCTTGTTATTTCATTGTGTGAAAGAGAAGTTCAAAGGTTTAACATTATTTAAAATTCCTTATTTGAGTATGCTTCAACACAACAGGTAGGGACTTATTTATCCATTGCATGGTCGTTAAATTCCTGGAGAACTTGGTATTAAAATCTGGGTTTGGAAATATCACTGGAGCCAGGCAACTTACTTTTTACCCCCTGACCCTGCACTACTGTACGTGCACACAGATATGTTCATTAATGGGGCATTGCTCATCAATGGGACCAGGCAAGAGGAAGAATTTGTAAAATGAGAGAGATCCATTTGGTCAGCAGGATAGCACAGTGAACTTACCTGAATCTAATTTTGCTTATGTCTCTCAGTCACGGATGCCTGTCAGCCCTAAATGCCTAAACTCAGAAACAGCAAGCAACAAAACAGAGGAGCTGCTGCCTTCTACAGCTGGTTCCAGTACCACAACCAGCTCAATACATTTTGCTACCTGAAACAAAGGACAAGATGCCCGCCCACCCTACATATAGAAGCTGACTGGTCAGTGATGCAAATCTTACTTTTAACACTGGTGACTGAGCAGCATCTTCCACTGTATCTGAAAGAATTTAGAGGGTGCCTGGCAAGTTGTGTGGTCTTTGCCTCCCAGCACCTGCCACCTAAGGCAGCTGCCTCACTTTGCCTAATGGCAGGGCCAGTCCTGTGCTGTACTAAACTGACCTTTAACCAAGTTGACAGTGGAGGTGCTTGTGGTCCAGAAGCAGCCCCACAGTCCTGATTGGCACACAACCAGGTACTTGGTTAATCAGAGGAAGATCATACAGAGAGTAACCTGGAAAAGACAGGCTGATGCATTTCCTATCTGGAAAGAATTGTTCATCAAGCCATTTTGGTCAAGGAATCAGGCAGCTATCCTCCTGCTTTGCAGTAAGGTCAGGCCTGTCTCCACAACTGCCTTCCTTTGCCCTGGTGATAACAGCTCTGTTTCTAAAGGGACTTCATATCAACACTGAAAATCTAGCCTATATGCAGCTGAAGAGGCAACCGACTGCAAAGCGCTATGACATGTCTGCATGCACCAAGTTAATTATTCAGAACTCCGGGTGGAATACTCCCCACAGTCAATGTCTTGAAAAAACCACAAAATCACCATTCCATTCATATCTGGTGAAAGGCTGTGGATTCTGCACAGCAATATACAGCCTGAATTAGGGATATATCTATTAAGGTGAAACATTTTTCCCTTATATCTATCTATTGTATTTCTGGATTTCAGCCTATGCAATGATGATACTTTCCTAACACACTGGCTAAACATACAGTATTTTTTAATGCCACAAGTTAAGCAAATTGGGTTACTAAAATATACAGTATTGCAACACCATGTTACAACAATCAAGTGCTTGCACGATATACCACCACAAGCATGCTCAGTTTGGATATTTCCAATTTGCAAAACATTTCCAGATTTCTGCTTTTAAATGTTATTTCCAGATTTCTGCTTTTAAATGAGACTCACCACATTCAGAATAAATAAAAAGCAACAGCCAACTACCATCTGAGAAATTAATGCAAAATTCTTAAGCAAAGAACCCTTCTTTGATCTACAGGTGCAATTTTCAAAAACAATTTGTTAAGTTAAACTACTCTGTAAACCTCCTGCAAGATCTAAATTCCTTTTTAGATTTTGCACTACTTGCTCTTGGTTGTAAGAATGAACTTCATTTTCGGAACAGGAAAGGAAAGGAGTCCATATGATTTATAAGGCCAATCAGAAACAAAGGCCAAAGTTCTCACTTCTACTTCAGCAGACCGAATACCTACAGCAAATTATTTTTGGCCAGGCTGTGAAGTGCCATAAACATTACAGCAAAATATAGCTGGCAATTCCAACAAATATATCTGGGGAAAACCAGACCCTGCTTGCAGGCAATGCTGAAAGAAAAGAGAGGTCAAGCCTCGTGCTGTAAATTATTTGCTGGAAACTACTTCCTCAGCATTTTAGGTACACCCATTTTCAGTATGGGTTTGCTTTAATCAGTCTGCTCCCCTCTAATGTGACAAGAAAATGGTTTCAGGGTTACTTTTTAAGGTGTTTTAGAACTGGGTTCTGATACTTGAGAAAAAAATATGTGCTTCTCATGTTAATTGTGACGTATAGTTTGACTACACATATATAATATATGGATTTTCCCTGCAAAATAGTCAAGAAGCAGGAACCCAGCCCTTAACCAAATGCTATTGGTGAGTGTTTTGAAATAAACAAATTATACCTGCATGAAAATTATACCCATGTGCACCCTTCAAAACACACAAGCATTTAATTCATGGGGTTATATCCTATTCTGCGTCAGTGGGTTTCTGCTGGTGCTATGGGACTTCTATTTCCTCTCCTTCTCCTCTCCATGCACTTCCAAAATCTGCTCTGGAGAATCTCTCTACCATGGGGAGGCCTTCTTTGAGGGCATGCAGGGACTGGAGGGGACAGGAGAAAAAGAAGAAGTTCTGTGGTGCACACAAAAGTCCCTTGCGCCAGTGGAGTTGCAATGTTTGACACATCCCATAATTTCTGCTTGGGCATCAGCACCTGTTGCCAAAATGCCATAAAAAAGTGGAGAAGAATAATGTGAACTGGGTCTGCCTTGAGGAAAGATGCTTGATTTTATTTACCTATTTATGCATATTTATGAGCCATTGGCCTGATCCTGGAAGCCTGATCCACCAGTGAGTACTTTTGCCTGGCTTGAATGGGTGCTTGAACTGTGATACTGTCTCTTGCTTGTCTGAACAGAGGATGGAGAGGGGTGTGTGTGTGTTTCTGTAGAAATCTCTGGTGTTTTCCATGTCCACAACGTAGCCTACTGTCCTACTTTTGTCTCTGGCCCTGACTGTTCTTGGGATGCATCCCTCAGAAAGTTCATCGCAAGGGAATGTGGCTTTTTCAGGCTGAAAGAGGTATCCCATCTTGGAAGGTAGTAGACTCTTCTTCAGGGGAGGTTTCGGAGGCCATCTGTCAGGGTTCTTTAGCTGTGATTCGTGCATTTCAGGGGATTGAACTAAATGGCCATTAAGGTCCTTTCCAAGTCTACAGTTCTATGATCCCAGATTTATATAATTGTTACCTGAGAAGCCATAAGCTAACAGTGGTACCTCGGGTTACATACGCTTCAGGTTATATAATCTGCTAACCCAGAAAGAATGCTTCAGGTTAAGAACTTTGCTTCAGGATAAGAACAGAAATCGTGCTCTGGTGGTGCAGCAGCAGGAGGCCCCATTAGCTAAAGTGGTGCTTCAGGTTAAGAACAGTTTCAGGTTAAGAACGGACCTCCAGAACGAATTAAGTACGTAACCAGAGGTACCACTGTATTAAGTGTAAAGCTTCAGGTACGTAAGGTTTGGGGATTACTTACTAAATATTACAATACTTTTTAATAGACAAAGAACATATTTGTTTTGAAAGCAGTCACATGCACACACACACACCAATCCTAAAGCACCAGTTTCAAAGATTTATGATTGTTTGCTGGAACATAACACAAAGTTACATGAAAGTCTGAAACGAAAGCAATTAGGCAAACAACACTGGGATACTGTGTAGAAGGCAGCTTTCCATTAACTACAACATTGGAGAACTATTGAACTGTACAGCCCAGCCAAAGTCGAGCACTTTTGAATATAATTAATTTCAACAGGAGTGTTGAAGGAAATATGTGCTTCTGCCTCCAGCTCTCAGAACTTGTTTTTCATTTGTAAGATGGCTATGTTAGAGCTGCTGGGATCCTTTGCTCCTCACTGGAAAAGTTTTCTTCCTTCTGGCATGAAGAAAATTGTCCAAATGTCATGGTAAGCTTTTGCAGTTGTTGTTTTTTTTAAAAAAAAAAATCGCATGATAGCAGCTCTCACCTAAAGACGACACAGAGCCAAACCAAACTTTGCTAAACATGCATCAACCAGTTTTGACTAGAAAGTGGCTATAACAGGGATAGATGTTTTTATCATTTGGGGTTTCTCATTTTGGGTTCAGCTGCCATAGTTTTGTAAGAATACATGGGGGGATAGATTTTAGGACAAATCTCCCATTTAAAAAGCTATCTATCTAGGGAGCCCCAAATGCTGGGGGGGGGGGCGGGAAAATATTTTTCTTTTCTCTTCCTCGGCTGAGGTAAAAACACACTTCAAGTCAGTCACATGTCATGGCACAATGAAATACCTTCAACATGAATGTATTCTTGGTGACAGCTTTCACAATATACTTTCTGTTGCTGACAGGAAAAAAGACTGAATTGATAAGAATGAGGTGGCCTTAGGTGAGAGGCTTCCTCGACAATTTCAGCTTTCTGCTTCAGAAAGGAAAACAGCCATCCTGAACCTAACAATAAATACTGTTTTCCCGTGGATATAAATATCAGGAACATACATGGTAGTCACAAGGTCATCTTATGCTCCTAAGCCAACATTTTTTGTAATAAATCTAATATTCCTTCCCCCAGCAAGAAACTGTAATATCTCTCTATCCTCCACCTGCAAGCTTCATGTAGCAGTCAAAAGTCCTTCTTGGAAGCTTTAGAGTGATCACAGACTCCTCTGACATTTTCAACCCACTGAAAGTTTCTGTCACAAGACCTGAAAAAATACAAGGGCTTCAATTGCTTAAGATCTTACATTACATCAGTTTCCTAGGCATTGGTTTTATGGTTTTGAAGCTCCTGCTGCCACCCCAAAGTTATCTGTTTGAAGCATTAAAATATAGTGTCCAGTATTTCCTGCTGAAAGTATGGTCTTTGTTTCCTCCAGCATTTGTCAATGAGCGTCTGTAAGCTCACAAATCATCCTATCTGTAGAGTTCACAAAAAAACCAAGGAGGCTAGCACTGGCCTCTCTGGGTTGCTGCTGAATCGGCGCCCGGCATTTTCTTGCCAACTTCTAATTTTGCAACCTTGAATCATACAGGATCCTACCTTCTTGATAGACAAATATGCAGTCACACCGCACATGTTTCAAACAGATGCATAGCAAGGGAATGCCAAGACACATGCTCTGGGAAAGTCACTCTTACCTTTGACTTATAAGCATATGTGTGCATAATCCTTCTGCCAGAAGATGGCAAGCAAAGCAACCAGGGCAGGATTCAAGTGGCTGTTTATGAACAATTAACAGAATTTCTGTACTTGACTTTGTCTGCAAGGAAATGCATCTAGCTTGTGAATGACAGTGAAAGCGAAAAAGGGTACACACATGATGCTATTATACATGTAGCTGTGATTCCCTGTGATTCCTGGGAAAGAAAGAGCTTTTGGTTTTTGTATCTTTAACTATACAGAGTGTGTTGTAGCTATATATAGCTATTTTGCAGAATAAGAAGGGCAGTGGACAGTTCCCTTCCCCAGTGAACTCGCAGTTTGAATTTTAACAGTGTGGGAGACGACGGGTGGGGTGCAGAAAGAGACATGGATAAGATACAAGACTGTGTGGATTTAATGACATGAATGTACACTTGACAAATGTAGGGTAGGAGTGGGGAACCCTGTAGCCCTTCTCACATGTTTGGAGTGCAGCTCCCAACACCTGTTACCATTGGCCATGATGGCTTGGGTTTAATGGTAGTCTAACAATATCCAGAGGCCACAGGCTGCCTGCCCCTGACATGGAGGAATGAGTAGCAAGCAAGTCCAAGTCTTCATGTGAAAGCTTTTGATGAGTTTATTTGAAGGATCAGAGAGAGGCAGCACCAAGTATGTGTTCTTTATGAGTTCCTTAAATGAACAGGAAGACAGGCAAGAGGCATCAGGAGAGAAATAATGGGCAGTTGAGGATAGTGAATGTCACAGGCAAGATACATACAAATGGAGGCAGAAGGATGAGCTCCATCCAGAAGGATGCTGAGAGCAGCTGAGCCTCCACTTGGCTGCCTACAGTTGCTGTTAAATGCACACTTTATACCAGTCCTTGAAGAATGCAAAGCAGGAAAGAGCACACTTCCCCCAGTAACTATATCCTGTTGTTGTTCCATGGTTTGCTCTGCCCTGTAAGCTGCCCTGCCTGATTTTGATTGAACCCAGGAGAATTTCTAAAATTAATTTTAGATCTGATGCATGTGCAGTATGCTATAGTTTTCAGTTTGTGCCATCCCTCCCCCTCAAAGATTATCAGTGGACAGTAGTGCCTATGCAGATTGATTAAATCACAGGGGAGAGATCTTCAATGATAACAGAAGCAGATCAGGATTCCTTTCTGAACTGTGATTTAATCAAGGTGCACATGTGCTTGGATACTGATAGGCAGAGGGGAGGAAAGAGAAAAAGACATGAACTGAAGAACTAGGGCAAAGCTGCACATGTGCTCAGTGGTCTAAACAAAGTCTGGAAAGTCCAAAATACAAAATTGCAATATACTGGTACATCTGTGCACCTCAAAACAATCCCAAAATCAAGGCTAAGCAATTCCAAAATCAAGAAATCCACACAGTGGAAATTCTATAAGCATCACTAAACAATAATGCCACTACTTCTACATGTAGGTTTTCTGTGGCCCCCTGTGCAACTGAAAAATAAGCTTTGGTGGTGACACCTTTCTAGAACTTCATGAAAAAGCAAAGTTCACAGTAGCTGGCATAGAGAATGTATTTTTAAATTAACAAACCTAGTGAGACATTCCAATTGAAAACACCAAACACCACTAACAGTGCACTTCTGTGCATGCTTACTCGGAAGCATGTCCCCTGTGTTCAAACATTCCAAAATAAATAAATTCCAAAATAAAGCCATCTGATTCAATCCACAATGTCTAAGTCAGCCTTCACCAACCAGGTCTCTACAACTGTTTTGGGCTACAACCTCCACTAGCACCAGCATCTGGGGCTTATAGGAGTCAAGTTCAGAACATCTGAAGGGCATCAGGTTGGTGAAGGATTGCCTAGGTTTATTGCAAGGGGAGAAGCAGCTACACCTGACAGTCTGTTAGAAGATGTAGATTGCTGAGTTTCTAAGTAGGAGCTTGTGCCAACTGTGTCAGATACTCAACACCATATTCTTGCCACTGCATTGGTAGGAAGGTTATAAGTTTATTAAAAAGGCACATTTTATAGGAAAAACCACAAAGGTACATTTTAATAAGTGAAGAGTGAATGACTATGCCCTTCATAGGCAATAATGCAGTATTTTCAAATTATTCAATCGCAGCTGTGAATAGAATTCCAGAAATTGTTAAGATGCAAATAATGACAGCCAGAACCAAAATCTTCACAGCTTTCAAACTGTGCATATTCACATACCTTACAGTAAAAAGGAAACACTTATCCACCTGAAATAAACGTGTTTTGCTCTGGTAAGTGGTTTGTTTATGAACTAAGACTTCCAGCTTTTCATTAATAGCTTTTATGGAAATTTACATCAACATTGTATTCACCACAGAGGCACCACAGAGTTCAAGGTGTTGAGTAGTTCTTCTTGTTCTCTTTTGCAGTGAAATGTAATTCATTATTTTTTGGGGGTTTTTTTTAATGGCTGCAACAGATCATCATATAACAGAACGCAGCTCAGTATTAAACCGCATACCATGCAAGTGTCCGTTTTGAGCAGAACATCTTGGATTGACAGAAGCAGACCTAGATTCCAATCACAATCCCAAATGTGCCATTTTGGTTCCCTCTGCCTCCTCTTCCTCTGCCTCCACCGCCAATGCTGCAGCCTCCGTCACCTCCACCATGGCCTCTGCCACTGCTGCTGCTGTACTTCCAGAAGCACCTCTGACCGTGGCATGGAGGTGGAGGAGGTAGAGACCATGGCAGTCACAGCAGCAGAGATGGAGGTGGGAGTGGTGGAAGCCACAGAGTCCACACCAGAGAGAGAGCAAGAGAGGTCCGCTGTTGGTGGTGTTGGTCCAGGACGTCCCCATGTAGCTGCTTTAGCAAGCACAAGCTAAGGAGGGCTCAGGTAAGGCAGTGGCAGGCAGCAGGCACAGAGTGGTGGCATGGTATGGGGGGGTGTGTCACAATCTGCCCTCCTGAAAAGGAGGGTATGAAATCAATTCAGGCAGGTTGTTTCCACATCAGACATCCCACTTCAGGCATCACTCTGAAGGCCAGCTGTGTGTTGCAAAAATAAATAAATAAATAAATAAATAAATAAATAAATAAATAAATAAATGAATAAAGCTCTTATAATCACCCTGCTTAAAAGAAAGTGGGAAATGATAACAAAAGTGATACCTGTTAGGCCCGCCATGAAAGGCCAGACCAAGACATTTTGCTGCCAAATACAAAAAGCAAGATGCACTCTACATACAAGAGCTGACTGGAATGGCACATAAGATAAGCTGGCAAGGGTTTTTTTTTTTTTGAGGGGGAGGGGTATATGATAGGTCTGCAATACACATAGCTCTTATATGCAACAGAGGGCAATGCCTGGGAGGCTGAGGAGAATGGAGTGGGGTTGTTACTGTTGCCCCCCAGTATCTGGTACGTGAGGCAATGACTTCACTCTGCTGGCTCTGCTGCACAGTTTAGTCCAAATACCTTTTGGTTGACTAATGGCTGCAGTCATATGGACTTCTCTCCTGGAGATCTGGCTCAGATGCTCTGACTACTGCTCTCGGTGTTCATAGCTCACGTGAAGAACCAAACTAGGCATTACACAAATTGTATGAATGCAATTAATGCATGTATTGTTTGTTATGTAAATAGCAGCTGCAGGGAAGCCTGAACAGCATTCGGACCCAGGAAAATGTTTAATTTCTTCTCTCTCTGCACTGGTCCCTCTCTGAAGCTGCTATTTGCATTTCAAGGGAAGATCCTATCAGTGCTAAAATTGCATTCACACAATTATTAGCCTGTATTAATGGCCCTTAGAAGTTGTTGAAGCAAACAAGTTAGAAAGGAATAGGTAAGGACGAGAAGTTTATGCAACAGGTCATATGAAAATGAATTTGCGGTGGAAATGTGAAACAGAAAATGAATTAAAAAGGTTCATTTAGAAGTAATTCTGGTATACAGAGTCCCATTAAATCCAGTTATATATTTTTTGCTGAATTATCTAGAAGGGCTAGTGAAGAAAGAAAATTAGAAAATGACTTCTTATTTGCTGGCAGCTGCAAGGACTTTATTTGCAGCTTGGAGAGATTGGTTACTATTATTAATGAGAGCCATAATAAGATACGGGATCATCCAATAATGACAAAATTAACTTACTACAAAAGATGTAAGGAGTATAATTACAGACAAGAAACTTTTATACTAAAATGGATTAAATTTGTTGATTATTGCAGGGTATGTGGATTATCTCTGAATCTTAGTAATGGATTCTCTATATTGTGAATGATAATGGAATATGTGTATATGTGCTTTGTGGAGTGTTGTGGAACTGAATACAACAAAAAGCTATGGGAGGGGAGAAAATGAACTGCCAATTTAACAGATTCTGGAGTCAATTCCAGAGGTCTCCATGTTTCTTCCCTTGTCCCACAATCAGTAGCAGAGCAGTTAAACTAAGAAGAAGAAGAAGAAGAAGAAGAAGAAGAAGAAGAAGAAGAAGAAGAAGAAGAAGAAGAAGAGTTTGGATTTGATATCCCACTTTATCACTACCCAAAGGAGTCTCAAAGCGGCTAACATTCTCCTTTCCCTTCCTCCCCCCCTCCCCCAACAAACACTCTGTGAGGTGAGTGGGACTGAGAGATTTCAAAGAAGTGTGACTAGCTCAAGGTCTCTCAGCAGCTGCATGAGGAAGAGCGGAGACACGAACCCGGTTCACCAGATTATGAGACTACTGCTCTTAACCACTACACCACACTAAACCTTGCTTGAATATTTACCCATAAATCTTTACAAGTAAAAAACAATTTAAAACCCCATCAAGCTGTGCTTCCCCCTACCCTTTTTAAAGGGAAGGCTGGAAATTCGGAGGGAAGGTCTACTGTATCTCAAAGGAAGGTAGGTCCCCACAGGGCCTCTATATCAATGGGTCTGCACAAAACCATGGGGATTAGCATCAACAAGGCCACAATGGTTCACTTTGGTTTGAGAAGCTCCATCAATCCACCACACTTAGAAGGTGTTCCCTATTTTGTGCTAACTTTCTGCGCTTTCTTGTAGGCTTCCCTGCTTGTATCATCCATCACTGTTTGACTCTGTGACAAATGGCGCTGCTTTCAAATGATAATCAATTGTAAAGCCATTGCAGCATGTATCACTTTAATGAAACACATTTTTAAGTGTACCTGTAGACAAGGATAACAATTAACCCTTGTCCAGGGGTAGACTCAAGACGCGGTCCCACTTATGCAAACATTTAAGATTTGTGTTGTGGCCAGAAGAAAAGAAAAGACCACATGGTATAAAAGGATTGCAACAGCCTTTTGTTATCACTGCACATTCAAGTCATGTGCAGAGAGTGTGCAGCCCTTGGTGTGAAATCAAGTATTAATAATAATAATAATAATAATAATAATAATAATAATAATAATAATATATTTATACCCCGCCCATCTGGCTGGGTTTCCCCAGCCACTCTTGGCGGCTTCCAACAAAACATTAAAATACAATAATTCATCAGATATTAAAAGCTTCCCTAAACAGGTAAATCAAGACGTATCATTATATTTCTATATTTATACACAGAAAATGAAACACCCCTCACACCATCAGCTCTTCTTCATTACTATTCTTGGGGGGGGGAGGGTTGCCCCCCCCCATGATATAGATTTCACATGCTTGTCCCTTTCAGATGACAAGTGTATGTTCTCATGTGCACGCATTGTAAGATTGCAGTGTGAGTGCCTTCCCATCCTATGTGCATTCATTGAAAAATCTGCATATACTTCTGCACATGCAGTTGTGCACACATATTCCCCTTTCCACATGGTCCGAAGCAGTTCTGGCACATGTGGATTCTGGTTCCAAACTATACATTACATCCAACCTTTTTGGGATCTGTGGACATATTTGGAAATTTTGAGCCGCTGCAGTGGGCACCACTTCCAAAATGCCAGCTTCAGAGGTGGCACCTAATGCAAAATGAGAGTCATGTGTAAAGAACAGAAAAAGAGAAAGGATCACAAAATGATATGGGCATGTCCCCAGAACTCCCCTGCGCTCAAATCAGAAAAGGCACCTACCTCAGACACAACGACACTCACTCACAGAGAAAAGTTTTGTTCAGAACAAAAGGGTCGGTGTTCACTCCTGGCACCCAATGAAATGTGGGCATATTTAAGGAGATGTGTTCAGTGTAGGAATGCCAAACCTGTGCAAACAGGAACTGAGCACAAAGAGCCAGCAATCTCTCATATATTGTGGGGTGGGTTTTTTTTTGGGGGGGGGGATATTTATGGAAACCTTCCCTGGATATTATAGGAGGTACTGGAGGCACACATAGGTGCCATGCATTACATTATTTACACTTTTTGAGAAATCAACATGCTTAAGCTGAGCTCTTCTATTTTGAAGGCAAAGCATCCAACTGGGAGCACATTCTGGATTGGGACCTCACATGGCTGATTTTTCTTCAGCATGTCTTAACAAACATGTACATGGACTGCTGCAGTCCTACTGTCTCCTATGTACCGTACATTCAGCCTAAATGTATTTGTCCTGGGGAAAAGGCTACTGAAACAGACCATCTATCCCAGTGTTCTCTATATACAGACTAGAGATGGTGATTTTCCATGGTTTCAGACTGCCTTCTACCTGAAAGAGCACATCATTTTGAAAGCACATCTCTCTCTCTCTCTCTCTCTCTCACACACACACACACACACACACAGAGAGAGAGAGAGAGAGAGAGAGAGAGAGAGAGAGAGAGAGAGAGAGAGAGAGAATGGTGTCATCTTGTTTGTTTTGCTTGTTTTTAATCCCTAAAGAAGACAACCACATGGTATAATTTAATACTAACTGTCTTCTTTTTGAGATCTTCAGTAAGGGAGCAAGTTCTATATGGAAGAACATCTTATTTTCTTTATTTGGTATTTGAAGTCTCTCTCTCTCTCTCTCTCTCTCTCACACACACACACACACACACACACAAAACTACTTTTGAACAGCAACTTGGAATTATGACATTTTGCAGACCATTTTTCCTAAGTAGGGAGATAAAATTAAATGCATTAGGAAAACGCTATTTAAATTTTCTGCCAGATTGCTGCTCTGAATGTTTAATTCTACTGTCCTAAGGTTGTATTAATGTAATTTATTTGCATTTAATATGAGCAATTAATTTTGCAGGACAAAACAAAACAAAACAAAAATCAAACAGTGACAAAAGCCCAGTTATGCAAATAATGCTCTGAAATCCTATTGTGATTCAAAAGAATGGCAACTGCACTCAAAAGATGGAGAGTATTTATTTCCTATTAGAGAAAATGGATTATAGTGGCAATATAGAGCACAGTCAAGGGCAATTAGTAGAATGGCTACATCAATAAGCTTTTCAGTCAGCTATAAATCCAATAAAGCATGAGAAGGAGCAGACAGGTTTTTTCCCCTGCCTACGGTACCATTTTCATATTGTCATTGTCTTAGCCCTGCAGGTAAATATTAGTGTGTCCATGAATATTATTCACTGAGCTATACGGGTTGAACTGAACTTCAAAACCTGTTATAGATGCCATCTGAATCTATTGCACACCTGAACAAACAACTGTCCCAATGCATTACACTTTAAAAAAAATATAATTATGTGTATCCTTCAAAAATGTTCCCAATTTTTCATATAGGGGAGAAGTCCTTGGTCAAGAAGAAAGGTGAGGGTTGTTGGGGGGCGGGGATTGCCAAGTGAAGTCCCTGTTTCGTGGTATTTAATTACATGTATGAACCAATCACACATGTCACTCTGCATACACAGAATAAGGATCAACCTGCTACAGTGGGTTCAGGATTGGCCCAAGGTATTTTTCTACCTAAGGCGAAGGGCATGAAAATGCCCACATACAGGAGCTGAATGAACTAGTAGTTGACTCTTGCTTTAACACTGATGATGAGATAGCATCCTCTACTGTATCAGAGGCAGTGAGCCTGGGCACCTGGTCCTCCACTTCTACCCAGTAGTGCAGGCTTTTATTCTAAGTGCCATATGTTATATTCATTTAGTCCACAGCCGAATCTGAATGCAAGACGAGCCCTGCTGGATCAAAACGCTGGGTCATCAAATTCCAAAATCCAGGAGTGGCTAACCAGATGTTTCCAGATGCCAACAATCAGGACATGAAGACAATAGCTCTTTGACAGAACACAGTAGCATTCCATTACAATGCTAATGTCACAACAGATCTGGTTATCTTGGCTGCACAATGGGTCTAGTTACGTAATAATGCCACAATGACTTTGTAGCTCAAACACATTCAGCAACTTTTTTTTAATCTGGAGAGGCAGTTATGTAACTCTGTTGCATACAAGCACATAAAACTTTTTCAAAGGCATCTCCAGGGACAAAATAGGAACATGTACACACACACACACACACACACACACACACACACGCAATGTAATGTGGACCGGTTTGGGGCCTCAAATAGAGAATTACAATAACATTAAAGGATCCACTTAATGGACTGAATATGGTTTGGTATTTCCCATGGCACAATTTTAGCTCAATGAGGCATCATGTTTCACAGGAAGCTTTCAAACACATCTTGCATCAAACCTAATCTGCTTTTAAAGACCAGTTCACAACCTTTAAACCAAAGAGAAACTTGTAAACCTTTAAAATTACATTGTCTGGTGACTCTCAGAAGAGCTTTTAATTGAACGTATTTGTCTACCTTTTAGACACCATTTCTTGGTGCTAAATTGTTCTTTAAAAAAAAAAAGCACTGCCATTGGGGTCCTTTTTGCTAGACTGAGGAAATGCTTTTTTCATGTTCCCACCAGCACTGTAGTTCTGATACTGTTCCTCCAATTATGCTCCTGTAGGTCTTTTCAGGCCAACTGAGCTTTGCTTATGTTAAATGCATGATGTTGTGACAGCTGATCTGAAGCTTTGACAAGAGGTGCTTTCATTTCTGAACATGCCAACAGTCCTCTCCATCTTTCTGCTCAAAGTTCAGGTGTAGACCAAGGCTAGGGGGTCTGGAATGCCACTTTTAATTCACCCCTGAGCAACACAGAGCTGGTTCCGAAAACAGGCCACAGACCCTGCAAAACACCACAGTGCACCAACAGAAGCACAAAGCTTTTAACAGCAGTAGTTATCAAGGGCAATCGGCAGAACAACTCACATTTTTGAGGTCACCTCCCTAATGAATGAATGGAGAAAAAAATGATGAAGCACATTTTGTTTCAAAGACAAAGCTGTCTGCAGCACTGCATCCTTAATCCCATCAATGCTATATACAATTATATTATTGCAGAGAAGCTGGTAAGATATGGATGGGATGAGGTAACTATTATGGGGATCTGTAGCTGGTTGACTGACTGAACCCAAAGAGTGATCACTAACAATTCCTCGTCATCCTGGAAAAGTTACAAGTAGGGTGTCGCAGGGTTCTGTCCTAGACCCATTGCTGTTTAACATCTTTATAAATTACTTGGATGAATGTATTCAGCGGGTGCTCATCAAATTTGAAGATGACACCAAAGTAGCAGAGGTAGCCAATGCCACTGAAAACAGATTCAATATGACCTTAACAGATTAGAGAAGTGGGCCAAAACTAACAAAATAATTTCAATAAGGATAAATGTAAGCTTGTATACTTAGGCAGGAAGAACCAACTGCACAAATATATGATGAGGAACACCTGGAGTGCCAGGTAAGGGTAAAGGTAAAGGGACCCCTGACCATTAGGTCCAGTCGTGGCTGACTCTGGGGTTGCGGTGCTCATCTCGTGTTACTGGTCGAGGGAGCCGGCGTACAGCTTCCGGGTCATGTGGCCAGCATGACTAAGCCGCTTCTGGCGAACCAGAGCAGCGCACGGAAATCATAGAATAGAATCATAGAGTTGGAAGAGACCACAAGGGCCATCCAGTCCAACCCCCTGCCAAGCAGGAAACACCATCAAAGCATTCCTGACAGATGCTGTTTACCTTCCCACTGGAGCGGTACCTATTTATCTACTTGCACTTTGACGTGCTTTCGAACTGCTAGGTGGGCAGGAGGAGTGCCAGTAGTACATTTAAAAAGGATCTAAGGGTCTTAGTAGACGACAAGCTTAACACGAGTCAACTGTATGATGCATCAGCAAAAAAATGAATGCTATTCTGGGCAGCATCAACAGAAGTATAGAGTCCCAATCTAGGGAAGTAATAGTCCAGCTCTATTTTGCAGAGCAGAATATTCCATTGGTCAGACTACATTGGTCAGAATATTCAGACTACACCTGGAGTACTGTGTCCAGTTCTGGGCATTCTGGGCATCACAATTTAAGAAGGCTATTGACATGCTGGAACAAGCCTGTTCTTGTTGCTCCTTAGAATACCTGAGCAACACCAGATACAGGCTGCTAGTCATTTTATAAATGCTTGTAAATTGTTTACTATTATAGAAACCAGCCAATAAAGTTGTTAATAAAAACTGGTGCTGAATGAGGAATTTATTAATTGAGCTACAAACGCTAGACACATTTCAACAACTATGTCTTCCCTAAGGGCAATGGTTATATTTTCTCCTGTTTCTTGGGATGCAGCAGTAATATCCACAACCTTTGGTTTCTAACACAGACACTTGTTTCACTGATGTGAACAATTTTCCTGTACTGTGGTGTCCAATTCCATAGGGGGAAGGCAGGAAAGTGATTTGGTGATGGAATGTGCAAAATGTTGTGTGAGCTAGGAGGAAAGGGGCAAAGCATAGACTGAATGCAAAACAGAATGCTTTCTGAATGCACATCCATGTCTATCTGTACTGCATTATTGTCAATGGATGGCACAGTTCACTGTACATACAAATGTGAAGTCTGATCTACAACTAGCACAGTTAGTGTACCTGTAACTATGTGCAACTGCTACGGCTCGAGTGAAATGGCAGTCTAATGTACGCCATAAGAAAAGCAATTTTTGAACATTTCTGGGATGATCTGTACACCATCCCAGAGATCTAACATGACTCTTCTCCATTTCTCAATGGGTACAAGTGCTTACTGTAAAGCTAAACTGAACTGAAGTAGTAGCACAACCACTACCAGTATTGTGTGTGCATTTATGCTAACAGGACCCCTGAATAGACAGAATTAGTTGGGATGGGGCAAGATATCCAATACACTCTGCAGACCTTTACATGGATATCTGAGTGTAGGGGGAAGCCAAAACACAAAGGCATGAAGAAATAAAGGAGCAAATAGGTATCATGGATGCATGCACCAAGAATCACCAAACTTTCTGAGCCCACAGACACATTTGGAATTTCCCCCCATTTCACAAATGAAAAACTGGCAATGATGAGAACATACACAAGCATAGCACCTACACCTCCCAAAATAAAACAGACAAAAGAGCTGACAGTACCCCCCCCCAAAAAAAGGTGCCCCACAACCAAAAAACAACAAAGCAAAAATAAATAATAAATAAATCATTAAACAGCAGGGGGGAGCAGGGGGCCCTGGTGGGCACCAGAGAGGTTGTTTGAGGGCACCTTGTTGGGGACCCCAGATTTGTACACACAGAGAGAGGGGGGGCTACCTAGAAGATGCTGCACTCTAGCCAGATATCTGATAGCAGGTATGAAAAACACAGCGTCCCAGAGGCCTTGGACAACTGCTGTTGGAGCACTGCAGCTGATGGACCAGTGATCTTGATAATAAAAGGTAACTTCCTATGCTCATAGCATGTAGCAAATCCTGAAATTACTGCTTTCAGTGTACTCCTGTTCCAGTGCAGCATTAAAACATTCATATCTGAGAAAATCAGCTTGCCTGCATTGAGCTTAAATGAAACTGATGTTTTAATCTATACAAAGCAAACTATTAGTATAGTATTACTATTTGACATCAAGGAGATGCGAATTAACTCTAGGAATTTTAATAATGTGGCTCAATAAAACAATATGCTTCCCTCCCCTTGTGTAATTCCTCAGCAGTTTCCTAATGAGATCCACAGGCTAAATCATATCAGTCATGCATTAACAAAATACCCTCCGGAGTTTCTAAGGCTTGAGTTTATGATGACTCACCAGCTAGAAATCAAAACAACTCTCAGTGACTTAACTTTGAGAACATAAGGTTTAAGGGCACAGTGCAGCAAAAACATGCTTTTCTGTTCAAGTCTCATAAAAACAAAGGGGAGCTACACAAAAGCACTTACCACTAAATGGATGCTGATCAAGAGCAGAGAAGTATCCATCCATTTCAATTTGGCTTGTAAACAAGGACACAAGAAAGAACTGAAGAAGCTCTATGCCAATAAAGGTATTGTATTATATTGTAACTAAAGAAGCACTAAAAAAAATTATATCCCCCAAAAATGTCCAAAATACCTGGAATAATATATTTAAGGTGCCCATAGCCAGATGGAGTAATTACTAGATAGCAGGGCCAGACAAAGACATTTTGCTACCTGTTGTGAAATACAAGATGGTACCCCACCCCTCACATACAGTGGTGTTCAGATGTTGAAGGAGGTCTTCCTGAACCTGAAGTGTGGGAGCCATTCAAGGTCCATGGGGATTCCCTTTTCACCTTCTTGGGGACTCAGGATCCTGCAGTGAGGCAGAGTGAGCAAATGCTGAGGTGGGGGAAGGGTCAGAGCTGTGAGTGCCATGTGGCCTGCCCTGTACCCACCACACTAGCAGTGGAAGACACTGTCTTTTCGGCCACACTGAATTAAGAGCCAAATACCAGTCAAATTGGTTTCTGTACATGCCTTGGGAGAGGGCACTATCTTGTCCTTTGCCTCAGGCAGCAAAATTTCTTGAACTGGCGGCCCTAGCTCAGGAAATACTACAACCAGCACTACCTACCAGTTTCCCACATGTCAAATAGTACAAGTAGGCAGGGCAATAGGGCAAGTGCATGACACGAAAACAAACAACAACAACCTTCTTGGCCCTTTTCATGGCCAGGCTGAGACTGTAGTGCATACCTAGGAAGTGCAGACAAGCACTGAGCAAACAGCCAACTGAGCCAGCAGGATGCAAGGGTGGCCTTACATGGCATTCTTTTTTTTTAATTGAAGATTTTCTTGATTTACATAAGTGTGTGCAATGTCTCTCTCGTATTTTTTCCATGTAACATTTTTACAAATCAGTTTTGGTTATTGAGACATTAGGGAGAGAAGGGGGAAAGAGGTGGGGGGTTGGGGGGTGGGTGAGGTGGGGTGACTATGTTTCTATTTTCCTTAATATATGTAGGGTTTGGTGTCAGCGTTGATTGTGTAGGTTCTCTGTTGTTCGCTTGTGTTTCTTTGGTGGTGAGAGAGGTCGGGATTGGCGTAGGGTGTGATTGTTCATTTGTGGTTGGCTGTGGTGATCTTTGGTTTCCTGTGTGAGTGGGGTTGTTGGGTGTTTTGGATAAGGTTAGACATATTGATTTGTATGCTGTCAGTAGATTTTTGTCGTTGTCTTGTTCGGCTCTGTGTGTGATGAAGGGGAACCATACCGGGGTGAAGGTATCTTCTTCTGTTTGTCCCCATATCAGTCAGGTTACTGGTTAGTTTCCTCTAGCATCTGCTGTATTAAGCTGAAAAGGGAAAACTTGTCCTAGGACACTGGTGGAGAACCCTTTTCAGCCCAAAGGCCACATTCCCTCATGAACAACCTTCTGGGAGAGGCCCCATGCCCATAGTGAGAAGGACTCCAGAACAAAAGTGGTAGAGCAACAGATGCGAATTTACAGGCTTCTATAGACACACAGAGAGAGCATTTGAGGATGGTGTGCAGCCCAGGTGTGACCTGGTGTGTGCAACTAGGGGAGGGTCCCAAGGGCCAAAAAGAGGGGGTGGAAGACCACATTTGTCCTCTAGACCAGGGCCAGATTTAGGTTTGATGAGGCCTTAAACTACTGAAGGTAATGGGGCCCTTTATATGTCCAGCTGTCCCTTGTCAACAACAAATTGTCACTGTTTTTTGTGTTGAATATATGCTATATGGTAATTTATGGACCTAATAGGTATCTAAAGCCATTTTATTTGTTTTTTTATCTTATATTTTGAAAATGTACATACAGTTGTTTTCTTTAAAAAAATTTGGGGCCCCAAGAGATTGGGGCCCTAAGCTATAGCTTGTTTAGCTTATATGTAAATCCGGCACTGCTCTAAACCATAGCTGTCAACTTTTCCCTTTTCTTGCAAGGAATCCTATTCGGAATAAGGGAATTTCCCTTAAAAAGGGGAAAAAGTTGACAGCTATGCTCTAGACCCCTGTCTCAAGCCATGAACTTCCAAAGAAGAAGGGAATAAGCAAGAAAAGGCACAATTCAGAATAAACACTATTTAAGGAATGGGACAAAAGTTCATATTTCATAGTGTTATTTATTTCATTTCATTTATTTTATATTCAAGGGACATAACACCTTTGGGGAGTTTGAAGTCACCCTCACAAAAGATTAATTGCAAGTATCCCACAAAGATATGTACAATCTCAAAGGCGCATTTCTTACAACCATGGTGACATTTTGCAGACCAAGCTCCAAGATGGCTGGAATGCCACCAAGACCCATTTTATATGCCTGCAACATATTATCTTCAGTAACAAATCTGCAGTGCTCTCTACCATGTCTGTAGAATATTATTTATAATTTCAGCAGATTACATGGCTATAAAATTAATCATAGAAAATAAACCTTAATGATTTGTGGCACTGCAACTCCGTGAGCCATAATAAATACTTACATTTGGACAAAAATGAGTTGGATTGCATATACCAAAGCTTGATCCAACCAATTTAGTCAAATTACTTGGATGTCCTCCCGGAATACAATTTTGTCTTTTACTGATACTGGGGGGGAAAGCACCCTGAACACAGAAAAGGCCAATCAAAACATAAATACTTAACGACTGGCTTTAATGGGGTCGAATCCATTTCATTAGAGACCCTAAAACAGCTAACAGGTAATTGATGTACCCTACAACCCTGGAACCAGGGACTTAGGCTTAGCTTCAAGTCAAATATTATATCTTGGCAAAAGGAAGCAGACCTTGCTGTTGCCCACATTGCCCACCATTCATCCTGCTCTTGGCACGTCCTGCCCACTTTCAAAGCCCAGTGTCTCCTTTGGCACGCTAACCAAATTCTCTTCTATTGATTTACTCCTCTCCTTGCCTTCACTTCTTGTGGTTCAGCAACCTGCTTATCAGTTGTTTGATCCCAGCATGTGTTTTTTCTAAGGATTAAGACTCTTGCCTTCTACCTAGGCACACCACTGTCAGCCACCAGGGCAATAGGCACTGGAGCCATCAGGGCAGGTAACTCCCTGGCTCCCCATACAGCAGATTGAGCTGGTTGCTTCCCCCCACAAAAAAGCTTAAAACATGTTGATGTAAATGAAGAAATATTATACACCTACCATCTAAAGTGGGAGGCCCCCATAAGGCCATTAAGTCCAGAGTCTACAATGACTTAACTTCACTGGCAATAGGGCGCAAGATAGATTTCAAAGACCAGTGTTTCCTCCATTGCTAGTCATTAAACAGTGGGATTGTGTGTGAGGGTGGGTCCCTTTTCAGTATGAAATAATTACGCATCACTCCAAATGGGTAGATGAAAACCCCAATATCATCTTACTTAGCAGCTTAGCGAGGGCACGAGTAAAAGACAGAAGATTTGATTGACTGGAAGAAAACCCAGCACACAGAAGGCAGGCAGAGTAGCAGCATCTCGTTTCCTCAATAGTTCTGTGCTGTTTACAGCTTATCATGGTAAAACAATTCAGTTACTGAATGCTGTGGATGGTGGAGAAAAAGACTCTGTCTCAGTTCCTCTGCCTAGGACACTGCTATATAATACAGTACTGAGGCTAAAGTGGTTCCATAATGTCAAGTTGCCCAGTCTACAAAGAGAAATTATTTTTTCTTTGACGGGGAACCCTTCTCTTCCCTTAGACACATATCAAATCCTGAAAAACACCTCCTCCATTGGGGGGAGGAAGGAGAGATTTCTTTTCCCTTCATCTAACACACAAACATGGTGAGATTTCAGTATTCAGTAACTGACCCCAAGCAATGCAATGATCTTTCAGAAACCCTCTCTGCGATTCAAAGAGACATTGATTTTGTTCTCCATTTATGTGAACAGAGTTTAGATTAGGGTGAGCTACACTTCTTAAAGAAACCATCATACCTTGGAATTTTAAGTGAATTTCACCTTTGACATAAAATGAGTACTCTTGCCCTTAATGCAATTGCCGAGAAATAGCTGAGTTTATCAAACTCAAGACCAAGATGTGATAAAGCAGGGGGTCAAATTGGTGGGGAAGCAAGACTAGCCCTTTAAGTCCATGTCCTTCCCAACAAATTTTCCCTCCAAAGCACACAAAACAATCCCCAGTTATCTGTCCTGGAGCCATCTGAACGGTGCTGAAACAGTTTCCAGGTTCAGGAGCAATATGCCTCCAAATATAAGTTGCTTGTGAATGTGACACAATAGAGATACTTCCTATCGGTATCAAGCTACTGGCTATACTTGAAAGTGACCCATTTCTTATTTTTTCTTGTTTCAGCATTTTATTTTACTTAAACCAAAAACAAGGAAAGTAAGGCACTGGATACAAAAGAAGAAGATGGAGATGATGATGATGAAGAAGAAGAAATAAGGTTCTCAAAGACCCCCTCTCAAATTTATCATTCTCGCTAATGCCTAAGTTGGTTGGGGGGTCCTATATTCAGAACCAATATTTTGATGCATCTGCTTTGATCTGCTGATCAGCATTACCTGCAATAAAGGGGTGTGTGCTTTGAGTACCTTCTCTTTTGTTTTCTGCTGCTTGACCTATTCTGTCCAGCAGTAACCCTTCACGCTTGTTACAGACCTGAGAAAGGGCTGCCACAATCATACTAATTAGTGCCTCTGTATATAGCCCCCATATTCAAAGTCCGAATCGATGCAGGCCAAAAATACCAGAAATACCACCTCCCCTCCTACAGACCCTCCTGGGTGCTTACTGTAGATTGTCAAAGGCCACCCTCCTAGTAGTTCCTCCAGCTTCAGAAGCCCAGGAGATGGCAACTCAGGAGAAGACATTCTCTGTGGCAGATTCTAAGCTGTGGAACTCCCTCCCCACAGAGTTGTGTCTGGCACCTTAATAATAATAATAATAATTTATTATTTATACCCCACCCATCTGGCCGGGTCTCCCCAGCCACTCTGGGCGGCCTCCAACAAATACCAAAATACAATACAAAGTCACAAATTAAAAACCTTCATTAGACAGCTTCCAGAAAATACTGAAGACACACATTTTTGTCCTGGCTTCTGACACTTGTATATTTTTAGGATCCACGTTATTTCTGTAACTGTAAATTGTTACGAAGTGTTTTTAATATTGTGTCGCAATGTTGTGTTTTAATGTTGTAACCTACCCTGGGACCTAAAGGTGAAGAGTGGGTAATAAATGTATTACAGTGGTACCTCGGGTTAATAACTTAATTGGTTCTGGAGGTCCGTTCTTAACCTGAAACTGTTCTTAACCTGACGCACCACTTTAGCTAATGGGGCCTCCCGTTGCCGCTGCGCCGCCAGAGCACGATTTCTGTTCTTATCCTGAAGCAAAGTTCTTAACCTGAAGCGTTATTTCTGGGTTAGCGGAGTATGTAACCTGAAGCGTCTGTAACCTGAAGCGTCTGTAACCTGAGGTACCACTGTAATCATAATAGTAATAATTAATAATGCCGGTGATCATCGTCAGTAAACTTTGCCCTCCCAAGCTCCTCAGGCATTTGCAACGTGGGTCACTGAAAGTGTAAACTGAAAGTTTTACAATTGCTTAATCTTGACATTCCCACAATAGCCAAGCTATGTGTGCGCCAGACATGCCCACATTTCTTTCCCAGTGTTCCTTTAGATATAACTCATCTTTCAGGCAGCTCTAGAAAATTCTATCCCACGTGTGCTCTGCTGGCTGGCTCACCAAGAATAACAAAAGATACACTGCAGTAAGCCTTTATGCAAATATATAAGATTGCTAAGTTGGTACTGAGCGGGCCAAGAAGCAATTTGTTTTGGTATTTACACTATGCGTATTAAGGAAGTGCAGAGGAAATAGCAATTTTTTAAAAAAATAAAATCCTTTCAAGAATCAAAGGGGAATTAGAAAATCAAATTGATTTAAATGCAGCTCCACTTTAGCGTACAACCGAAAAGTGGAGGCGGAATAATCTTTCATTTGGCAATGCTAAGAAAGTCACATGCATGCACAGCATAGTCCAAACAAATAAATGTCAAACACAGAGAGCCACTCTAAGTCCAAATGTGATTCAGAGAGAAAGTCAACATCATGGGGCAGCAGGGGGATGGGGGGTGCAGGGAGGTCTAGACTCAGTAGCAAAGAGCCAGAGACTTGTGTCATTTCCAGCAACTAGAAGGCTTGTGTGGCAGCCCTTATATACTCTGTCTTCCAAGACCACACTCTTGTTAAGTATAATTGTTTAATTGAACACTGAAATGGAAAATGCCTGTTTATGTATTGCTGAAGGGTTTAACACTGGAAAATTCCAATGGGTTATACTAAAGCTAAGGGTAGCTCTCTAAAAGTGTTGATAATTAACTTAGAGTATTATTTGCTAGCTCACAAGAGGTGTTTAACTTTAGATCATGAGAGTAAGGTATTTAGTTGCAAATCACCATTTTGAAGGAAGTTGCCTTTGGACTTTTGTTCCCAGCCACAGTGGGAGAAAGATGTGCAAATGAATCTCTCTGGGAGAACCTCTGTTTTGAGTTGCTTCAATTTACTAAGAAGATGAACCAATGCTCTGACAAGCATATGTCATATTATGGAACTATTTGCATGTATCATTACTTGTTTTTTGTTTCTGTTATGAAGAAAGTTCTGTGAAGGAAGTATTTGAATCATATTTATAGTCTAAACCAAAGAGCCATTGGCTTGCTGATCAGAAGGTCGGAGTTTTGAATCCCCGCAACGGGGTGAGCTCCCATTGTTCAGTCCCAGCCCCTGCCCACCTAGCAGTTCGAAAACGTGTCAAAGAGCAAGTAGATAAATAGGTACCGCTCTGGCGGGAAGGTAAACTGCATTTCCATGTGCTGCTCTGGTTTGCCAGAAGCGGCTTAGTCATGCTGGCCACATGACCCAGAAGCTGTTTGAGGACAAACGCCAGCTCCCACGGCCTATAGAGCAAGATGAGCGTGCAACCCCAGAGTCATCCGCGACTGGACCTAACCGTCAGGGGTACCTTTACCTTTACCTTTACAGCTGCTAGTAGGGAAGGAATTTCAGAGGTTGCTTGTTCATGTGTAGACCTCTTACAAAAATATCAACTGGATCCATTGATGCATACTATATAATTACTTTTCATCCTGGACCTGGACCTTTTGCTGCTCTGCATTCTGAAGTATGTAGCATATTACACATTTGTTTCTGCCCTAGCATGTCTTCTGTGAAAAGCAAAGGGTAATATAATAATTTCCAGAAGTGACCATACAAACATGGATCTCACCACAAATTCTTAATATTTTATCAAACAATTCTAATGAATATGTGCTCAAAGCACCTTAAGGACCAATGGCAGGAACTGAGTCTGCACCAGGTTGCTTGTGGTTGAATGCTTTGTTAGCAGACTTGAAGCCTTTTCCTTCTTGTTATTTGTATCAAACCTGAGGAGAATGTTCATTCGAGCCCTTCAAGCAAAGGGCATGGATCACATGAACCATGCTATCAGACATACATTAATCTGTGAAGTTCTGCTTTACAAGAAGTGCATGGTGGGCCAAAGACTCTTCTACAATGAAGGGACTTTGCCTATCTTCACAAATTTCTACACAAAGATTTTATCACTACCTATACTAGAAATATGGAAATGGCAAAGATACATAATTAATCTAATAATGTATGGAGAAGGCCAAATACTTCCTTCAGCTTTGGCATGTTAAACTCATTTGCAACCATAATCATATAACTGTCTGAGAACATTAATAATGTATTCTGTGACCTAATAGGCCTCATTCGGAGCATCCATTACATAACGAATTGGGTTCCCCCTCTCATTTTCATTGGCATAAATCAAGGAAGAAAACTCCACTGCTGGGAAGTCAAAGTCAAAGAGGTACACATGATTTGTAAAGGTCATCCACTTGCATACTAAATAAAAGAAACAGACTCTCCTGCCTCTAATGTTACGAAAAATCTGAGAAGACATGGCAGAGAAAATGATTCCTCTGATATTTCAGGCTTTGCCCTCTCTGATACGAGTTCATAGCTCTATTAAGAAGGGCAGGGATTCCTTTGAACCACAGCAATCAATGGAGATAGTGGAAAAATTGTAATGTGTTACCACCTCTCCATTACAGGTCAGGTGAATCAATGCTAAAAATGGACAAGGAGTCATTGAAGCAATCTAATATACTTCAGGTCATCTTTAGAGAAAGTACTTGAAATGCTACATATAGACTTTATGTGAAATAGATAGACAGGAGAGCAATGAGGAGTTCAAGAAAGGGTAGAAGCTATCCTATTTTACTGACCTGGAAAGTGTGCTAGAGAGGAGCAGGAAAAGGGGAGAAAGTGAAACTAAGGAGGCAATTGGTCTTCATAGATTTTTTTCAGTGTCACTGTTAACACACTGAAAACCAAATATTACTTCTTTAGATATTTATGTACTGTCTTTTTAACTCTCCAGGATTTTTTAAAATCAATGATAGCTCAGGGGAATTATATGTCTAGGTTCAAGGGGCAGGAGAAACAAAGGTATATGGATGAGAGAAGGAGGGCTAGTTACATCTAGGCCCTTGCTCCCTCTCCTTCAACTACAATGTTTCAGAATTTGAGGGTGCCATGGACTGCTGGCATTTTTTTTTTTATAAACACCAGGTTTTCTCAGAATAAAACCTCCTTAACCAATAGTCCCAGCCCACTGATGAGGCAAGGTGAGGTGCCCACCTCAAGTAGCTGAAGCCCAAGAGGGGGCCCCCACCTGATCATGAAATCTCACTGGAAATTGGTGCCGCTGCCAGTGCCTCACAGGCACTGCTGTGCAACACAGGTAAGAGAGGCGTGATTCAGTGGGCAGCGGAGTTGGTGGCATGTTCTCCATTCACCTCAAGCGGCTAAATGGGACATGCCACCCCATTAACTGAGTTTTAGGAGAATGGGTGGTAGTATGTAAAGGTCCAAATTAATGTTTTGAATAATATACAAAATTCAAGAGGGAACTTCAGCATCCCCTGCGCAAGGAGCCATGCAATTCCCTGATTCTGTAGGTAATTCTGTACGCTCTGTGCAAGGCACAAGTTCCTCTTTTACACTTTACATCAAGGGTGGTGAACCTCAGACCTGGTGGCCTCCAGGCCTCTCTGTCTGGGCCTTGGAACTCTCCCCAGCCTCTTCCCCAAGCCATACCCCCTCACCAGCCTCCCTTCACACCCTCCTCGATTGTTGTTGCCTGGCTAGAATGAGTCCTTGAATTCTGCTAATTCCTCTTGCCTGCCTGGGTAGAGAATAGAGAGGCGAGTGGGACTGTGTAAAGAAACTAGCCTGCTGTACAAGATAAAATTTACATTAACAGCTTTGCCCACTTTTGCTCCTGGCCCTGCCCTTCACTGCCAGGTAGCTCTCAGGAGGTTACCCAGAAAGGAATGTGGCCCTGGAGCTGGAAAAGGTCCCACAGCCTTCTTTATAGCAAGAGCATCACTAGTTTAACTACTCTGAGTCCATCCATAAAGCGCCTGAAAGGGGTTTAGTAGCATACTTGTAGAATAAGAGGGACTGAGTACTATTAGAGTGGAGCAAATGGTAACAAGCGGGTTTGTGACATATCTACATCCACGCACTCAAACACTTCACTTTCCCTCTTGAGTTCCTGTGCTGTCTTTTAGCTGACTGATATTGCTGATTCTAACAGCCTGGAGTCTAGATCCCAGAAAGTTTCTACTCACCTGGACATTGCCACATATCCTATTCTGCTATGGTGGTGGTGGGTGGTAGAGATCCTTTGTCACACTGACAAATGTACATACTGGTAAATAATACAACAGATAGTGCACTAGCTTTGATCTAAATGGACCTTGCCAGTGCACTAGCATGACTTTTAGATTTTCTTTAATGATTTCACTGAAGTGTTATTATGGTCTTCCAAGCATTAAGTCTTGTTGACTACAAAACATTTGTTTTCAAATGCCAATCTTCTAATGCTTTTATTTGTTTCTCTCTTTTTCATTTAGTCTTCTTCCAGTTTGAGCCAAAGAAAATATATTGTATCTAACTGTACCAATTACAAGGAAATTGAGATTGAAGACTTAATTCCATATGGTTCCTTGGCTTACCACCTTACCATGATGGAACAGCTTGTGTCTTTCTCTCTTGGCTTTACTTTATAGATAGGGGTGGGAGGAAGATGCTAGGAATTTCTATTAAGACCCCATATTGATTTTGCATTCATTTTTTTAAATCCCAAAATGAGGAAACTTTGAACCCCAACTTCAGTTCCTGTCAGTCATGGTCATTGCTCATGCTGGCTGGAGCTAATGGGAGTTGTGGTCAAAGAACATCAGATTTCCAACCCCCTGTTCTACACAATTTTTGTGGGTAATTTGTGAAAATCTGAAACACTTGATTTTTCAAACTGGTTACTTTAAAAGCACACATAGGAGCTCAAATGGTAACACCTAGTTGCAAGTCCTTCTTAAATTACCATATTTTCAGTAAATTGATTAGCATCTCTCAAAATAACATCTGTGATTTCTTGTTTGACTTGCATAGTTATAACTTTCAGCACAAGACTGTGACTTTTGACAAATAAAATATTAGCATCTTTTCCAGGAAGTAAGTCTTTGTGTTCTAGTATATGATTATCAGCAGAGATGACGGTTGAGTGAGCAGAAGACTTCTTCACTGTTCTAATTTATAATGGGTGCCATATTTATGTTCTCTCCTTTCCTATGTTACACAGAAATTCCCACCTTACATTTTACGTGCCTCTATTGCTAAGGGGTTAGCTAGGCTATATTAATGGAACATAATAATATTCCAGTTTCCTGCTGAAAATGTATTTTAAGCAGGCATATTTAAGGCCCATGAGAAACAGCTAGAAATGGAAATGACTTATTAAACTATGGAAAGTCTATGTGGCAAGTAACAATAGTTGCAATTTTACCTTCATGCTGTCACTCAGAAATATTTCCATGAGATAGAGCAAGATTAATTATGTATCTCTGCCAGTTCCATACTTATAACTGTTGAGAAAAATCTTTGTGTAGACACTTGTCAAAATAGACAAAGATAAGAAAAACTACGCAAAGAAAAAAACTTTTGTGCACAAGTGTGATGTTGTTATCACGGAACATCTATTTTCAAAAGAGTTCATTTGATCAATGGGATTGAAACAGGTCTTGGTCAACCCTTTTGGAACATAGTCTACAAGAAAAAAGCTCGAAAATTCAAACACTAAGGTAAATTATACATATTAGAAAAAACAAAGCAAAATAGAAGTTGGAACTTGGGGGGGGGGGGCTTTCTCAGTTAGAACTTTACTCTCCATACTGCCCATGCATTATAATATAAATGTCCTGAGTCGACCTTATTAGCAGTGGTGCAGTTGGATAATTTTAGACTCTAGACTTAATGGTCTTACGGGGAGAGTCCTCTTTAGCTGTTAACATATATTGCTTCACTTGCTTCAAAATGTGGTGATTCAAATCCCTACTCAGCTATAAAGCTTACTGGCTGACCTTGAGCCAGGCGCTCTCCTTCTGCCTAGCCTATCTTGCAAGATTGTTGTGATGGATAATATGGGAGGAGGAGAGAATAATGTATGCTGCCCTCAGCTCCTTGGATGAAATATGGGATATAAATATGATACATACCACTGTATGCATAGATCTCCATGCTACCAACTCTGCAAAACAAATGGTTGGCAAAGTAATCACTGCCACTACCAATCATCTGATGCAAGGGAGGGGAATATGATGCCTGTTTTCAGATCTCTTCACTAACAGGTGATCGGGTCTGTCAGAGATGAGAGCTCCAGTTTGGTGTCGTGCATAGCACTGGATTCGATAAAGCTTCTTCAGTGCTGTGTGGGTAGGGATGAAATCAGGCTATGCACTAATATACATCAGGAACTTTCCAGGGCACCTTAAGCTGGTCTTCTTAACCTGGTGCCCTTCAAATATTTTGGACTACAACTTTGCCCATGCTGGCTGTTGCTAATGGTAGCTGTAGTCCAAAACTTCTGGAGGGGATTAAGCTTGGAAAGGATTCCCTGAACTCTCAATGTACATGCTTGAAAGTATCCTGTGTAGCAGCAATCCAGTGATGTTATCGAACTCTCACTGTGCTGAGGCCTTGGGGCAGTTGAGATAGGCAGCCTAGTTGCTCATGCAACTTTGGTTCCCACATTCAGTCCAGCAAGGGTGGATAACTTGTGGCCCACCAGATTTTTTTGAACTGCAACTCCCATCATCCCTGACCATTGGTCATGTTGACTGGGGCAAGCGGCATAGTGAGCCGCTTTGCCGCCTGGGGCGGCAAACTTCAAGGCACCCCCCCCGGGGGTGGTGCACCACTCCCCAGCGTGTGCGCCGTGACATCACGATGCATGCGCAGCCTCCTGGGTGGACTGCGCATGTGTGGACATGCACAGTCCACCCAAGGTGGCGGGCACGATTGGCCGGCACCCCTTCCGTGCAGTGCGGCAACTTTTAAGGCTGCAGCGCATTCACAGCCTTTTAAAAGTTGCCATGCTGCCGGTGTCGATCACGGGGGTGGGGCCCGCCCCCAAAATGTCATCCCCCAGGGCGGTACCCGCCCCCAACTTGCTCCACCCCTGACTGGGGCTGATGGGAGTTGGGAGTCAAACAATATCTGGAGGAGGGCACTAAATTGGTCACTCCTGAATTCCAGATTCTACAATCTATTGTACTTTCCCTTCAGACATCTCATAGCAGAATGTAGTGGCTTCACTTATTCCTAGGTGTTGTGTGTTTTCACCTATGAGGTGTCCCATTTTGTGTGCAGGATCCAGCCTCCATCAGCAATCCACATATGGAATCCTGCTTCTATATATTGCACACTTTGGCTGTATCAAGGCAGAAGTGCCTCTTTGAGCACCCCTACTTTGCTCATACTGATTAAAAGTATCAGATTTCTAATTGTTATTTCCAGTAATCTACCAGTCTATATAATTTATCTGTTTTAATTTGGACTGGTTCATATGGTCTCTCATTCAGTTATCTGACATGAACTGACAGAAGACAGTATACTAGAACCTCTCAAAATGACTTGCAGTTTGAAAATTCTTATTCTCCCTTAAAGAGGGACTGATGTTCACCATCATAAAACCTATGAACTGTTTGCATAAAAACAGCTTAGAGCAGCTATGTTTTATTTTTTATGGTCTGCATGAAATTCAGACATCTTAATATTTCAGCTCACTATTTTTCCACTCTCTCCTAGTCATGTGGTGTTCTGCCATTTATATAACGGTTGTGAATTTTGTTGATTGCCTGGTGAGACAAGCCAGAGAGGTAAGGTGTTAAAACATGTCTATAATGTTGGTTCTTACACTGTTCGGAGAACACTTGGCTTTAGAGCAGAGATTTGCTGTAATACTGCAATAAAGGTATGCAAGTTACAATTCTAGCATGAAGTCCTGAACTGAAAGGACAGGCGACTTGCAAACCCGACTAAAGATAATGTGCTCACAAACTGTAATGGTCAAAAGGTAAAGAGATAACATTTTGCAGTCCTTTGTTTAACTACTAAGTATGTTTCCTGATTGGTGGCTGGTGACTAGAAACAGC
The DNA here is from genome assembly GCF_009819535.1 of Lacerta agilis. Taxonomy (NCBI): domain Eukaryota; kingdom Metazoa; phylum Chordata; class Lepidosauria; order Squamata; family Lacertidae; genus Lacerta; species Lacerta agilis. Next base: position 58,705,644 of record NC_046318.1, on the reverse strand, counting down.
TACAGGGGTGGGTGGATAAAGCACTGTTCTGTTCATGTAGCTAGAAAAACAGTCTGAAAGAGACGGTCTGTCTTTTTGCAGGAGGTGGAGATTTTCAAGCATGTTCCTTTTGTTTTTTGCTTTGAAGCTTTACCCAGATGCTCACAGCAGCTCCACCAAAGGCAGGATGCTGGAGAACTGAGGAAAGGTCCCAAGGAATGTACAAGTGAACAAGAACAGAGGCAGAAATATACAAAGAGAACAGATGAAAAAAGTTTGCAGAAGGAAAAGAGAGTGGATGGGGGAAGAAAACTGGATTCAGAGGTGGGAAAGAGATAAAGGGTTCCACTAAAATTCAACAAAGTCTTATGCAGAGTAATGACATTGAAATTAATGCACCTAACTTAGCCATGTTCATTAATTTCAGTCTACGCTGAGTAAAAGATAGTTGACTATTCTGTGTCCAGAATACTGTGTCCAGTTCTGGGCACCACAGTTCAAGAAGGATACTGACAAGCTGGAACGTGTCCAGAAGAGGGCAACCCAAATGGTCAAAGGCCTGGAAAAAATGCCTTATGAGGAAGGGCTTAGGGAGCTGGGTATGTTTAGCCTGGAGAAGAGAAGGTTAAGGGGTGATATGATAGCCATGTTCAAATATATAAAAGGATGTCATATAGAGGAGGGTGAAAGGTTGTTTTCTGCTGCTCCAGAGAAGCGAACACGGAGCAATGGATTCAAACTACAAGAACACGGAGCAATGGATTCAAACTACAAGAAAGAAGATTCCACCTGAACATTAGGAAGAACTTCCTGACAGTGAGAGCTGTTAGGCAGTGGAATTTGCTGCCAAGGAGTGTGGTGGAGTCTCCTTCTTTGGAGGTCTTTAAGCAGAGGCTTGACAGCCATCTGTCAGGAATGCTTTGATGGTGTTTCCTGCTTGGCAGGGGGTTGGACTGGATGGCCCTTGTGGTCTCTTCCAGCTCTATGATTCTATGATTCTATGACTACCACCCTAACAGAGACAGTCTACATTGGTAAGCCGGTGGCAAGCTAGAAGGAGAACTCTGTAGAGTACTCCTGGCGAGCAAAGGGAACCACTAAGCTACAGAAAAATCACCACAAGTGTAGATTTAAAAGACAGAAAATGAGTCCTGTGATGAAAAGGTATGAAAACTCCATGAGCACAGGAGGCTCCTCACTTCAGAAGATCACCCTCCCCAAGCTGGAGGGTGCTGAGAACAGTGACCAGGGGTGGAACTAGCACACTCCTCCTTGCACACATACATATGCACACATGCAGGTAACATTTATTGGTAGTGCCTGAAGAGAGCCATCTATCTTCTTTTATTTGGATCTGGAGTTAAAACAGGCCATTTAGCCATAATAAGGTGTAAAACTTTGGATTTCAGATAGGCTTCCCCCGCCCTCCATTATATAGAAAGGTATATGTCAATTTTGCTTTCTCATCAAGCTTTCAATGTTAAATTTCAAAAATGCCACGCACTGTCACCTAATGATGCATGAGCCCCATTGATAAAGCAACAGCCATGCACTGCAAATGTAACGCGATGCATAATGGCTGGCTGGTAAGAATATAGTGTCTTGCCTTTTTCCAATTGAAACTCGGTGACAAGCCAGCAGAACTTAAATAGGTGCAGGAAATACATTTTTAATTTTCTGGTTTATAGTCTAAGATAAAAACCTTTCTGCATTCCCTGGCAAAGTAATATTGCAAATCTAGTTAAAAGGAACCATTTGAAACTCATGGGGATGCTTCCTAAATGTCACATTGAGAAAATGGGTGGCAGATCACTGTATTTCAGAAGGCCCTAAAGCAATAAAAAATGCAGATGATTTCCACAATGCATTATATACCCTTTCTCGCATGTAGAATATCAATGATAAGACTAATCAGAACAGAATACTTAACCAGATGCCTAGCTCTAACAACAGAAATTTCCCATCAAACATATAAGGAGAGCCAATGTTAAGATTCTCAGAATATTGATGGAATTTTAATTTATGCAGAACACATTACCCAGGTGTTCTGGCCGAGATAGCAAAAGGAGAAACTAGCATATATGACATACTGCTTTCCATTAACCCCCTGGCACTGGGCAATTTCAAACTCCCCTTACTAAAGGCTAATCCATTTTGCTTTAGTACTTAGCATTCAAATAAAATTCTCAACTTCTGGTGCCAAAATATTGACACACTTTTTTGAGCAGAAGAAAGGCATATGGCGATTTTGATCGCTTGCCAACTCTACTTTTTTGTTATATCAAGTTAGGAAGAATGAAACATATGCTTCGAAACCAAAGCAATGCTTTCGATTATTACATCAACAGGCTCTGCCTCTTAGAGGGAGGCAGTTCAGAACCCTACAAGAAAATGGAGCCTTGGATCTTGGAGAATCTTGACCTCGAGGGTTGCCTTGCTCTTCTGGGACATGGTAACTGCTGCCCTCCTAAGGATTTGTGGATTCCTTCATACCAGTGCTCACTCACAACCACAGGGTTGTGCTTTCCAGACATTTTAAAGATAATTCTCTATGCATACCAAGCAGGTGCTGTTTATTTTTGCAGCCTGCCTTTTCATGGCCCTGCCTTGTGACAAACTACCCCAGAAGGAGTGTGATGTGTCCCCCACCAGAGGTACTGCCCCTCCCCTAACACCCTATATACCCCAGTGTGTATGGGAGGTGCAATATAATTCTCCATAAGTTACTCTGCACACACACACTGCTTTTTTCTAAAAAAAAATGTTTAGGGGTACTCTCATTTTCCTACTCATATTGAAATACTGCCCCTCAATGAGGTCAAACTTAGATTCACAAAACATTTAGGGGTACCCCCCTCTGCGTATCCCCATGGAAAAAACCACTGTATGTATGAGTATGTATGAGTGTGTGTGTGTGTGTGTGTGTGTGTGGTGTGTGATGACTTCACAACAAAGGATTTATGATGAGACAAACATGTAACTCTCAAACATCAAGCAAGAACAATTTTCTGTCATACATACGTATATAAGGATTTTACATAAATGACACAATAAAACAGAGCACTGTACTTTTAAAGTGCTGTCTTTCAGGCTGCTACTACAGAAGCTCTTTACTTGGTTCAGTTTTTCTCCTTTGAAGCTTAGTCCTTGCTGGCCACAAAGAGGAAAATTTGTCTCTATTCAGTCACCTCAGGTCCACACCAGTCTTCTTAAAATGGCTTCCAGTGCCAATAGTTCCATGAAGAAAGGAAGCTTTAAAGTCCATTTTATAACACAAAAGAACATCAACAGACAAGGAACTTATACTTTTGTAGAACTTCATAACTCCTTTTACATTTTTAAAGGAAACCTCAATACCAACCTGTTCCTAGAGGTTTCGGGACTTTGCACAAAGGAGGCAGCCAGGAATCATCTAGTCTAACCAGCACTTCCTACATGCACTGAGGAAAGTAATCTTCCTTTCTTAATATAGGCATTTTGCCCATAGTAGTAGTGGCTGCTCCATGCTTCAACTCTCTACTGAGCAGGTGCAGGAATATCCTCCCTCCAGAATTCTTAAAAGGAACATATTCCAGCGGGTTACACTAGCCCTGCCCTGCCTGCACCCAGTCTCCCCACTTTGCAACACCCTCTCATCTCCTGACTTTCATGCAGTGAAACCACAAGTTTGCAGGAAGATTCTAAGCACATTCAGCTGATGGCAGTTATAGTCCTCCCTTTGATCGGGAACCTTGATTGTGGGAAGGATTTGATGTGTGTTCAATTGAATGCAGTTACAAACCACATTCAGACCTTCATGTTCAATGTGTGAAAGTCAAAAGTGCAGCTCCTTTTTATTGGGACATGGTGACATGCTCTCTCGACATGGTTTCGATGCTTTGACTACTGCAAACACCCCAAAAAAGTTTCAATCCAGTGCCCACTTAATGGAAGCAAGCTCCACTAAACTCAATTGAGTAGACATGTATAGGCTTCCACTGCGAGTGTTGGGCTTGTGACACCCTAAAAAGAAATGGAAATACTAACTTCAGTGGACTCTGGGAAGAAAAGCTCCCTATTGTCCTCATTGAGATAAGGTGAGCAGAGTTCACCTTCTGCAATTAAACAGCAACATCAAAGAGCAATGTTAACCTCAAGATTATTGGTGATATTCAGATAATACTCAAGAAAAATGCAGAATTTAGCACAGGAGCTTTAAAACAATGTAGCCCTATAGCTGTACAGCTGTAAACCCTGCAATGGAATATATATGACCATATTGTTGTTTAAACTACCAAGTGAGAAATAATTTATCTTTAGAGCTCCAGTGGCAATAAAGATAAGTCAGAATGTAATTAGTTAGACTAGAATATGTTCTGCAGAAACAAAGTGGTGGACGTGTGTGATTTCTAGATAAGTTTTCATTTTATTGAGTTGTGCTTAATTCATGTAATAAGCCCACACACACACGAGAGAGAGAGAGAGAGAGAGAGAGAGAGAGAGAGAGAGCTGTAAATGAGGACTGACATGAAATACAGATAATTAATTATAAACAAATAAATGCAAAAAGAAATTATAGATTATCTTAGAAATCCAAGTCCAATATCTCAGTCATGGACCAGTGTTGCCTGCTGCCTGCCTCATATCTTTAGATACTATCTCCTTCACAGGCCCAGGATGAAAGAAAAGACACTTGCAAATAGTAATGTTGGGGAAAATTCTGTTCAGTGCTTATTTAAAGGCAAGCTTACATCATTTGCACTTTCTGAAACAATATGTGAACCAAAACACAACCCTCTTTTGAAATGTCCATTTCTCTGAATTTTGCATTACAGCTCTCCAGTAAAGTAATGCATACAAAAAAGCATGTATGACTGTAAAGTGCCCATTAATGCATATATTAATGAAAACAACATACAAAACTATTGGAGAAAATTGCACTGCAGAAATGTGTTTATTTGGTAAAATTGCATATAGGAGAAATTTGCATTGTATAGGAGAAATTTGCAGCAAAATGGGTGGGGGAAACCATCGTGCATCACTGAGTACATGGCATGTTTGCTGAAGTATACAGAATTCAGTCCCAATTAAAATGTGAAGCCTTTGTTATTTGAACTAAAAAAAAATCCAAAATAGGAAAAACTGGCCAGCTACCCTCAAATATTTACTAATCTTTCTTCCTATTTTCCTTAAGCCTAGTAAGAACTATGAAATACAGATGTAAATATTTTCCCCAGGACAAATTTAAACCTAGGACAGAAGACACAATTGACACAGCTCGTTCAGCATCAATAGTGGAAACATTTTCTTAAATCTATCATCATAGTGTATCTGGACCTCTAGCTACTTTCTATCGATCATAAAAGCAGTCATAAGACTTTTTCGAACACTGGAAAATTTAGTGGAATAGAGGTAAATACACATTCATGGTGTCAGAAATGTACAGTTATTGTTTCATCTAGATAAAATAACACAAAATATTCTTATGAATTTGTAGTGAGCAGATGTATAATATTCTACAGGCAAGGAAAATCAGAAAAAGATAGGCAACATAACCTAAATCTTTTTAATGAAAATTAAGATCTGCATTTTAAATAATTATCTAATTCCACTTTTCCTACTGGCTTTTTCTCAGTGTTCTATTCCTTTCTCTTCCCCTGTTGTCCTGTTGCTCTATCCTTCCAATTTCGCTCTTTAGTTTTGAATTTATATTGACCCCAATACCTCGAGGACCGCCTCTCACCATATGAACTTACCTGGACCCTGCAATCATCATCTGAGGCCCTTCTTCTTGTTCCTTGTCCACAAGAGATCAAGAGGGTGGCAACAAAAGAACAGAGCATTTCCATGGTGGCTCCCTGCTTGTGGAACGCTCTCTCCAAGGAAGCTCACCGGGTGCCTTCATTACATTCATTGTTTCAAAGGCCTGGAAACAATGCCTTATGAGGAACGGCTTAGGGAGCTGGGTATGTTTAGCCTGGAGAAGAGAAGGTTAAGGGGTGATATGATAGCCATGTTCAAATATATAAAAGGATGTCATATAGAGGAGGGTGAAAGATTGTTTTCTGCTGCTCCAGAGAAGCGGACACAGAGCAATGGATTCAAACTACAAGAAAGAAGATTCCACCTAAACATTAGGAAGAACTTCCTGACAGTGAGAGCTGTTCGGCAGTGGAATTTGCTACCAAGGAATGTGGTGGAGTCTCCTTCTTTGGAGGTCTTTAAGCAGAGGCTTGACAGCCATCTGTCAGGAATGCTTTGATGGTGTTTCCTGCTTGGCAGGGGGTTGGACTGGATGGCCCTTGTGGTCTCTTCCAACTCTATGATTCTATGATTCTATATCTTTGGGCTCCGGGCGAAAGCATTCCTTTTCTCACAGGCCTTTGGCAAATTAAACAACTTATGGCCTTTTAAACTGTTGGGGAATTGTTTTTGTTTGTAACTATGTTATGTATTTTTCTGCTTCTATATTGTTAACCACCCTGTGATCCTTGGGCAATATAGAAATTTAATAAATTAATACATTAATAAATTAATAAATTAGTCATTGTCAACTGGAGTAGCCTGCATGCTACAAAGCAGAGGTGGGAATCTGTGACCTTCTGGAGGTTGTTCAAGTCTTATCACCACCAGCCAGCATTGCCAATGATCAGGTGTGATGGGAGCTGGAATCACCACCTGCTATAAAGAGATGACTGCTTCCTTCCTTTCCTAAGGAAGGAAGGAAGGATGGAAGGAACGAAGGAACAAACAAACAAACAAACAGTTAATAAGAAAATTAAGAAATATTTAGTGCTATTAACGAAATGAACTCTGTGACCCAAAAGAATTTTCTCTCTCCTGCCTATAATTCTGTAATTTCACATTTGCGGGGGTTAATTAGAAGCTCAGACAAGGATCATGGTATGTAATCAACTGCTGATTCCTTTACACCAGGACATATCATTGTGTAGCCTCACATTTTCAATTTGATATGCCTACCAAATTCGTTCTTCCTGAAACAATACATGAACCAAAATGAAGCCATCCTCCAAATTCACACTTCTCTGAATTTTGCAGTGCAGCATTACAGCTATGTGATGTGTAGAAAAGGGCATATGCTAGAATAAAGTGCACATTAAATGCATATATTTCAATGCTGAAAATGTGTTCTACCAGTGAAATGTGTGTACATTAGACAGAATTGCCTTTTAAAGGCAGGCAACTAGGAAAATTTGCTGATAATTTTCTTTTTTCTTTTTTTGCCAAATCATATTTATTAAAATTTTCATAACATTTTTTTTATAAAATAAAATACCACAAACAAACTTCAAACTGATATAGGAATGTGGAGAACCTAAGATCTGGAAAATTAGAAATGTAGAGAAAGCAAAAAATGACAGATTCGCCATTCCTAACTGCATAATGTTTCAGTTACAGGTGGGTAGCCGTGTTGGTCTGCCATAGTCAAAACAAAAACGAAAATTCTTTCTAGTAGCACCTTAGAGACCAACTGAGTTAGTTGCTGGTATGAGCTTTCGTGTGCATGCACACTTCTTCAGATAGCTCATACCAGCAACTAACTCAGTTGGTCTCTAAGGTGCTACTAGAAAGAATTTTCGTTTTTGTTTTGCATAATGTTTGTTTTCTGATGACTTAAATGGGAAAATTCTGTAGTGGGTTTTCTGAGATTCTCCTATTGTTGACATTTTCTGCATCAATATACTTGTTTCTGGACTATTTCACGGGTGGATAAAAGCGGATGGGAAGTAAAAGCCGCAACACAACCAGATGCTTTAAGATAGGCTGCCAATCATTCTTCTAAGCACCCATCATATTCAAAATTGTACACTCTATTACATGCTCAGTATAAACAGAATAGAAATGTCACTCTAATATTGATATTCTGACACATTTTTCAACTTAAGTTACACTGGCACTTAAACGGGGGGGGGGGGCGGCAAACAAGCCATAAAACCACAAAGGAAACAAGGAAAAATGCTAAATGGCATAAGCTGAAAGACAGGCAAATCTGAAAAGAAAAGATGAGCAGGGAGGAGAGGCTGCATGGCAAACAGGAGTCCCTTTAGTTGCCCGAAGCCAATTGAGATCTTGTATGCAGCATCAGAAAGCTCTTCTGTAGTGGTGCCCCATCTATGGAATGCCCAACCCTCAGAGATACAGCTGGCCAGTGTGGTGTAGTGGTTAAGAGTGGTAGACTTGTAATCTGGTGAACCGGGTTCGCGTTTCCGCTCCTCCACATGCAGCTGCTGGGTGACCTTGGGCTAGTCACACTTCTTAGAAGTCTCTCAGACCCACTCACCTGACAGAGTGTTTGTTGTGGGGGAGGAAGGGGAAGGAGAATGTTAGCTGCTTTGAGATTCCTTTGGGTAGTGATAAAGCGGGATATCATAGAATCATAGAGTTGGAAGAGACCACAAGGGCCATCCAGTCCAACCAAACTCAAATCCAAACTCCTCCTCCTCCTCCTCTTCTTCTTCTTCTTCTTCTTCTTCTTCTTCTTCTGTATTATGCTGTTTTCATCTGTTCTATGGTTTTGGGTTTTTGATGTTTTTGCTGCTGATAAGGTTTTACCTGGGGTTGCTTTGGCATGAAAGGCGAGTTAGAAATAACCTTTAAAAGTATGTAATTAATTGTTGAAATAGGCACTCAAGGGCACCATCAGTGCTTTTTGTTCAAAAGCAGATGAGGTATTGGGAACATTTCACAGAGACTATTTAAAAAAAAAAAAAGTTTAATGTCAAATGGAAATTATTTGTAGTAAATAAACGTTTGCACAAGCCTACTCTCTAATTAAAATAATTAAGAAGTATCTAATATATGATGCAAAGGAAATAAATAACAGCCAGCAAGATAAATAAGCATTGCTGTGCTCAAGCTGTAGTATATGGATTTTTGAATAATTTTTATGTCTGGTTAATCAATCTGGATTAGTTAATAAGATTAAGGAGATTGCCTTCTACTTCCATATTTAAATCTCAGCAGTTGTTTGGTAACCATGGAAGCAGATTGACCACCATTTAGGCAGACTTTCTCCTCCCTCCCTCCCTGCCTGTATGTTTTCAACCCAGTATTTTTGCGTTAAAGCTAAATATCAGTATAATCAGCTTTCTTTACACAATACTATATAATTATTGCACTAGCTGGGGTGGATTTAGAATAAAGCAGGGTGTCTGAAAGAGCTTGAAATAATTGTGAGCCTGGTGTAAACACAGACATTTATTCTTAGTGTTGGAGAAGGAAGTAGGGAAGACCACTGTGGTTCAAGAGTTAGTTGTATGGAGACCGTGGAGATGGGCATGGTCCAGTTTCCCATTCCTATGCTTTTAATGAGGCTTAGCCTGTAATTGCAAGAATCAGACCCCGACACACAGCCCTGCATCATCAGTGGGGGCGGGGGAGGCGCTGCTTTAGGGAAGTTTTCAATGACTGATGTTTTTAAGCTTTTGTTGGAAGCCGCCCAGAGTGGCTGGGGAAACCCAGCCAGATGGGTGGGGTAGAAACAATATTATTATTATTATTATTATTATTATTATTATTATTATTATTATATGTGTGTGGGCTTGGGTGGTCACTCTTATGCTTTAGAATAGCAGCTTTAATCAGTTCTTTGAATACTGTAACCAACATGTCTTTTCAAAAAGGAATTTTCCACTGCTGCTACATGCTCCAGCTTCTGTTATGCAGAAGCATGCAAAAGAAAATCACAGTGGTACCTCTCGTGACCTTAGAATGCATGAACGATGACTTCCTTGCCAGTTCTTCACACACACACATGCACTGTGAAGGTCTTTCTGAGACTATGGTTCATGCAGTTCTCTCTTTCTTTCCTACAAGTTAATAACCACGGTGTTTTCTTCTTTCTGTCAGGCGGTGAAACATGCTATATGTACCACGATCTGATTAAGTCAAGCCCTTTTGCATTCCAAGTGTCTCCGTGATTAATGGTTGCTATAAGTGTGCTGCACATGATATTACTACCCCGTAAGAAAAATTATGATGACGTTATAATGCACTAACTTTTGGACACAGTTAGTAAAAAAAAAAAAAAAGGCTTTGATTTTAGCAGCCAAAGAGACTATATTGCATTCTCTTTTTCATCTTTTTCTTACATCTTGACACTGGGAGTTTTCTCCTCTGGTTTCATAGCTTGGGTTTTTTCTGTGCTTAACCAAACTGGTGCAGGAGAACTAAGGTAAGCCTAGAGTTATAGCTGTAGTTCACTGGTAGAGCTTTTGCCCTATGTTCAATCCCCAGCATCTCCTGGTAGCACTGGGGAGATTCCCAGTCTGAAGCCCTAGAGAGCTGCTACCAGTCAGTGTAGACACGACTCAGCTAGAAGTACATAAAATTGAGTATGTAGAAGAAGAAGAGTTTGGATTTCATATCCTGCTTTTCACTACCCGAAGGAGTCTCAAAGCGGCTAACATTCTCCTTTCCCTTCCTCCCCCACAACAAACACTCTGTGAGGTGAGTGGGGCTGAGAGACTTCAAAGAAGTGTGACTAGCTCAAGGTCACCCAGCAGCTGCATGTGGAGGAGCAGAGACGCGAACCTGGTTCACCAGATTACGAGTCTACCACTCTTAACCACTATACCACACTGGCTCTCATATAGTGAAATGCTTTTTCTCCATCTCTCATAATACTTGGGGACATCCAATTAAGATGAATATTGGAATATTTAGAACAGGCAAAAGCAGGTACTTCTTCACACTATGGAATTTGCTCCCAAAGAACGCAGTGATACTTCTGACACCATGTGTTGTCTTCAGCTATTTATGTAGAAACTCACTACAAGCTAATGGTTGACAAACTTTGTTTCTGAAGAAGCCTGGGAGCACATAAAGATTGAAGACAAATGCCTCCAGCCATGCCACACCTCTGAGTCAGCCCTCCAGGAGCTGCCCTCCTGGGTCATAATTGTTTCTCTTAAAGAAGCCACATGGCAGATATTTAGTTGATAGTGTATACATTACAGAGATGGCCACCAACTTTTATGGCTTTACTAGAGGTTTAGACATAATTATTGGGGGGGGGGTGAAGAATCAATGGCTACTAGCCGCAATGGTTATGCTCTGCCTCCATGCTCAGAATCAGTAGGCTTCTGAACACTAGCTGCTGGAAACCACAGCAAAAAGAGTGCTTTTGTGTTCAGGTCCTGTATGTGAGCTTCCCATGAGCATGTGATTTGTAACAGGGTGCTGGACTTGATGGCCCTTTGCCCTGATGCAGCAAGCTCTTCCTATGTTCTTAAGGTCTGGCTCAGTACACAGCTTCTTGTGTTCCTAGATTGGAACACTTCTGATAATTAATTATTTGGGGAAGGATGTGTGCAAAACAAGTGCAGTGCTCTTGCTTTGCATGGAGAAGATCCCAAGTTCAATCCTCAGCATCTCCAGGTAGGAACTGGCAAAAACCGTTGCCCGAAACCCTGGAGAGCTGCTGCCAGTGAGTGTTGACAATACTGGGCTACATGGGCCAGTGGTCTGACGCAGTGTAAAGCAGCTTTCTGGGTTTCTAAGTTCAACCCTCCTCCCATAAAGCCCAGAATGTCATATCCATAGAAACAAGATTGGCTTTCAGCATTAGATTCATCCTGCCACAGTACAGGGTACTGATATCATTGCACACCACTTAAATACATCTATCTGAAACACTGTATGGTGGTGGTGGTGGTGGTGATAATAAGGATGACGAAATTCTGGCTAGGTTGGCTAGCAGTTCCACTATTCTTTCTCCATCTCTCCCTGCTTACAACTGGGCAAGGTGTGAGTGAGATTCAGGAGGCTGGAAGGCAGTTTCCCTTCAACAGTCCTGGTCTCCGTACAGAGACAGAAATTAATATTTGTTCAGCATCATGAAATTAGGCAACCCATGAGCAATTACATTTTTACATTAAATATTGAAAACTCAATAATGATTTAATATTATTTTTTCATGCCTTCATAACTCCCTGTACCAAAATGCAACAAGTTTGTTTTAAAAAAAAACATTTCAATGTGCTCTGCAGCAAATCAAGACTGCAAAATTACCTTCCAGTATCTGATTATAGCATAATGCCAGTTACAAGAACTTGGTCAACATTTTGTATTATTCTGCTTATTGTACTCTCCATGTGTTATTAATCTGCAACTCCTTTTCTGTACTTCAAAATATATTGCATTGTCTCAGCTCATTTAAAACCACTGGGGCATTTTATTGTGCTGGTATTTTCATAAAGATTACAAATAACACAATCTAGCTTCATCCAAATGGTATGTCCCCAAAGGATAGATAGTTTTCTTGTTTCTAAATTTCCGCTGTGTCCATATCTTGTCACTGACATTTCTGGCATTGTTGGGGAAAATTAAAATGGATTTTCACAAAGCCTTATAGCATTACATCAAACAGAACATTAAAGCCAAGGGAATTCACAGCTAAAGGTAAACTGTAGTGGAATATCTTTGTTTTTGCATTGTTGTTTTCAGAGAAGTAAAATAACACAAAACTGCCTTTCTTAGATTAATGCTAGAGACCTTTGTTCTCAGTTATATGGCATTAAAGGCTGCATCTTGTTGCTGTAAACCGACATTCCTTGTCTCTCATGTGTCGTGGACTACAAATCGCATCATACCTGAGCATAGTTCATGCTGACTGAGGCAGATGGGAGTTGTAATCCAAACCATCTAGACGCCAACAGGTTAGGGAACTGGCCCAGCCAGCATGGCCAATGCTGGGGGTTGTAAGAATACTAATCCAATAACATCTAGAGAGCTCCATGTTGGCTAAGCATACTGTGGACAGATGTGTTGCCTGATCTCTACATTTCTAAAGCTTACTTTTTCCAGCATCCAGTTCTCTGCCCTACTTTACATCTTCCTCTTTATTTATCTCCTAAATGCAAAATGTTTATTTTTGCATTCCCAAATTTTAACTCAGTTCAAATTCTAAATGTGTTGCGGGGGCCGGAGACAGTAGTAGACACCCTCCCACAGTTTTCACTGCTATAATATCTAACTGATTTATTGAGATGGCTTATAGTGGTGGAGAACACCACAGCTGCTGAGCTTTCCAGAAGTTTTCTTCGATAGCCAAGCAAAAACAAAAACAAAAAACCCTAGAAGTCTTGACTCTCAAAGTACCATCCAAGAGCAATACAAATCCAAAGTTCTACTGCTGTAACACTCCATCTTATTTCATTGGAGTAGGATCTTTGAGCTATTTTCTCTTGCTCCCCAAACAGAAATGAAACAATCATATTTGGAAGAATGGTGTCATAACCTGTTTGATTCCAATAGTTATTATGTTTTGGGAACATGCTAGATATATTAGGGGGACCAGTTGGCCCAATATTATTAAAACCTTTGTCTCCGTCCATTATTGGAAGTGTCCTTTGTTACAGGAATTTTTCGTTTCCAGACAGGTAGACAAAGCATATGGCAGAGTTGTTACTATATCCCTTGGGAACCTAGGTTTTTATTAAGACAGCTCCTTTTTACAAAATAGATCAAAAGGTTTTGGGCAAGCAAGTTAACAACAGGAACCCAGAAGCCTGTTCTTTCAAAACTAAAATTATATTCTTTTATAAGAAGTTTTTTTAAATAAACAATGACAACAACTCAACTGTCCAGTAATAGGCATGAAACTTAAAATTTCTGTCTCCTTGTCTATTCTCCTTTCAGCAAATGGTCTATTGCATGCATGAAGGCACACACACACACACACACACACACACACATCAGCTACCACCACGAAGGGTGCTGGAATTCTACAGAATAAATAAGGGGCCCTTATTCAGCTCACATTTTTAAAAAGTATACACAAAAGCTAACACAGGCACTGTGCTAGCTGAAAGAATTAGTTTACAAAAAATAGATAAATGATAGAGATAGAGATAGAGATAGAGATAGAGATAGAGATAGAGAGAGAGAGAGAGAGAGAGAGAGAGAGAGAGAGAGAGAGATGATAGAGTGGGTATGCTTGTTTCAGAAGGACCAAGATAACACTATTATTTAATTTTTAAAAATAATATGAAAACTGTAAGATTACTTACAAACCCTTGTCATCCACTCCTTTTGCATCAAGTCATCTCTATCTCTGCCTCATGCCTCCAGGTAAACTTCTACTACAAAGTATATTGGAGCAATTATGCTCCATTCACTGTGTAAGCAAGTACAATGAACCGGAGCAGGAGCAGGGACCGAACAACAGGATTTCACTCCATCGCAGAGATTCAAACTGCTGACCTTCTGATAGGAAAGCCCAAGGCTCTGTGGTTTAGACCACAGCGCCACCTGTGTCTCGGTTCCAAATGGTAGATTCTGTCAAAAGAAAGAGAGGTGGTGCCCATGAGAATGCTAGACTGGGTGATAAGGAGCAAAAGATGGGGAGTTGAGATAAAGAACACCCATCCACCTTATTCCCTGAAAGAGCCTAATCAGCCTTGGGTGTCATCTTGTTGGGCAGAACTGTAGAGGATGCGAATGGGACCAACTGTCACTAATGATTGTCATTCAGCCATAGAGTACCGGTAATAAAACCAGCAGTAATATAGTGTGGTGGGTTACTGCTTTCTAATGGTAGGGCCAATCCTGCTTGGGAAACACATGATACAGTACAATAGAACACCAGCCACAGTCAATGTCACCAGATAGAGAATGTTCTCCTGGTCTGTAAATACATGCTAATTTCCATTCTAATTGAGCTTCATTGCCCACAGTACACATATTTATTTTGTTCTGTCACTTACCTGTGTGATCATTCTGGATGGATAAAAATGACCGTGTATATGCATGCTGCTGCTAAGAATGGCTCTGTCACCTAACTGAAAAACTATAAAATGTATACACTTTTGGAGCCCAATTCAAAACAAAGCAAACTCTTGACAGTTCTGTGAGAAAATATGAGAAGTTAATCATATATTTTTAAATAAAAAATGCAAAAATATTAGATTATGATCTTTCAAAAGGTTAGCATCCTTTATATCTTCCACCAATCCAAACCAGTGCCACTCTTTTCTGAAATATACTTAGTTTCCAAAAGGACATGAGCTGTGTAAATGAGATTACTTATTCTAGGAGAGAATTCAAGGAGAGGGTGGGGCGGAAATCACACTCCTGTATCTGATAAATGTACAATCAGAAATTAGCATACAATTACAACATAAAAACATGAACTACAGATACAATCACAGCAAATTATCATGCATTTACAACATGAAAACATATCAAGCAGAGATACAATCAGAGAGAAAAGCACAGATGATTGGTAATCTAAAAGCAATTAACTTAGCCTTTAAAGAATGAAAAACCCATCCTCAAAGCCTTAAAATCAATAGGAACATCATTTTTTTCTTCAAATGTAAAACATATATACCACTTCTTTACCAAGTTAGACTGACTTGCTGCGGCCAGTCATGAAGACCAAAGCTCGCTTCTAGGCTTAGTCCAAATCTTTAAATCATGGTGTATAAAGGATTCTTTGAATATTCATGGATTTACGCTTACTCTCCTTCAACTACAATGTTTCAGAATTTGGGGGTGCCATGGACTGCTGGCATTTTTAAAAAATAAACACCAGGTTTTCTCAGAATAAAACCTCCTTAACCAATAGTCCCAGCCCACTGATGAGGCAAGGTGAGGTGCCCACCTCAAGTGGCCGAAGCCCAAGAGGAGGCCCCCACCTGGTCATGAGATCTCACTGGAAACTGGTGCCGCTGTCGGTGCCTCACAGGCACTGCTGTGCAACACAGGTAAGAGAGGCGTGATTCAGTGGGCAGCAGAGGCTTCCCATCTTTTCATGCTCTTTGGAGGATTCCCCAATCCTCTGGAAAAGGGGAAATTGGCGGGGGGGGAACCACCTTCCCTGTCTTCTGAAGCTTCTGTACGCTGTTGGATTCCAGACCTTTCCCCTTCTGACAGATTCTCGCCTGCAAGTCTTCCCACCATGTGTGTGGGGCGGGGAGGAGACAGGTCTACTAAATAGTGTGCCCAAGTGGGAAAGGGAAGACTTTCAGTGGGTCATGGACTGGGGGGAACCCAGAGGGAAAGGAGGAAGGGAAAAACAGATCCAGACTGAGCTGTAAGCAAACCGTTCCAACCTGTGTAAATGAAGGGTGAAAGGGGAAGAAGCCAAAACAGATGGAGAGATGAAAGATGGGGAAAGCATAGAGGTGGGAACAGAGAGATGCAATCATGCAGTGCCATGAACTCCAACCACTTTGGCTCTAGTCCATTAAAGGGCCTCAAGGTTGCCAGCAGTGCAAAACCAACCTTGTAAAAAGCTTATTGAGGGCTGAGCATGTCCAATAGCCTCAGAACGTTTAGTTTCAGTTGGGGGAGAAGGATATGGAGAAGCAGGAAGGGAAAGGAGAAATGCCCTGTTTATAGACTTAATATAAGCTGGAAAATGTAGAAAACCATGGAGCAAATCAAGGCAGTCAACTGATGGTTGTTGTTCAGTCGTTCAGTTGTGTCCGACTCTTTGTGACCCCTTGGACCAGAGCACGCCAGGCACGCCTATCTTTCACTGCCTCCCGCAGTTTGGCCAAACTCATGCTAGTTGCTTCGAGAACACTGTCCAACCATCTCATCCTCTGTCGTCCCCTTCTCCTTGTGCCCTCCATCTTTCCCAACATCAGGGTCTTTTCTATGGAATCTTCTCTTCTCATGAGGTGGCCAAAGTACTGGAGCCTCAACTTCAGGATCTGTCCTTCCAGTGAGCACTCAGGGCTGATTTCTTTAAGGATGGATAAGTTTGATCTTTTTGCAGTCCACGGGACTCTTAAGAGTCTCCTCCAGCACAATAATTCAAAAGCATCAATTCTTCGGCGATCAGTCTTCTTTTCTTTAAACTGGTGGTAAATGCAAGTTATTTCCATCCTTCATTTGGCAGGCACGCTATCCTGATAGGCTAAGCAGGAAAGGCACTGAAGGAAAATTGCTTGACCCATTTTAATATTTGATGAAGTAGTACTATGCTTATAAATACCATATCTGTGGGGATTTTATAGCTGATATTACTCATATTATTAAAATAGAAGCTTCTAAAATCAAACATAATAAGTTTTGGGTAATACTCGAAGTTCATTAATTTGTGCTCAACTAAGCTTTGAATTAAACTATTCTGAAAGCATATCAGAGAGACACAAAAATAACATTGTTTCGCTGTTAATTCATTGTCAATTTTACTTCCCAAATATGCAATGATTGTTAATCCTTTTGTACATTTTTAAAAAAAACACCCTTAAATGTTTTAAAGAGGTTGATTAGAATATGTTCCAAATGAATTCCAGTTTTGAAAACAGGTTCCACTGAAAAATAATCCAAGAGAAAGCAAGGAATTAATATTACCATTGATTTCCCCCTTCAGTCAATAGCAAAATCTCCATTCGTTGTAAGATAGCAATAGTCTGTTGTGTACCCTGTGCAACATAGCACAGCAGTACTGGGCAGAGAGAAGGGTGTTGGGGGAAATATCCAAGTTCGTATTTATGCATCAACGTGGGATGTTCTGGCACTCTAAAGTCTACCTTTGAAGTAATCCCCAAATCTAATATGCTCTGCCAGCTTTTGTGGTGAATTAATGGGTTTTTTATTCAGGGATTTTTATTCATAATGTAACAACATAGTGCATGCTCTGACCATAACTCACACAAAAACAAATCACCTGTATTTTGTCAACTCTAGTTTTGCAATGGCCTGGCAAAAAAAAGCCAGACTTTCTACTCAACAGAAGAAACTGGTTTGGCCATTTTTTCCAGCCTTCCTCTTCTTGAACTGTAACATTTAGAAGAGGCCTGATGGAACATGGGTTCTTAAGTAATGAAAGCTAATTAAGATACCTATATATTAAGTGTGATGAACAGCATGAAAATAGCATATATGGAAGAGCAGAGAAGGGCCACCTAAAGCCTACTTCCATATGTAATACAGGATAAAGTGGAAATAATGAGTGTACATAGGATAAGGAGATAACTTCACACATCCTGGCAGAAAGATTTAAAGCTTTCCACCCTGCCCAGCACTGCAATGGAGAGAAACAATTATGCCCTCTGCAAATTTCAGATCATCTAAAGAGTGGAAGGCGTACAATTTTCTTCCCATTGTGGCACTGGACCAGGTGCAGAAGAAACATGTAGCCCAGCCCAGTCTCATAATGAGATAGAAAGAGATGATGGATGATAGATAGATAGATATATGATAGATGATAGATAGATAGATAGATACATAGATACATAGACAGACAGATAGATGATAGATAGATAGATAGATAGATAGATAGATAGATAGATAATGATAGATGATGATGATGATGATAGATAGATAGATAGATAGATAGATAGATAGATAGATAGATGATAGAAGATACACACACACACACACACACACACACACACACACTCCTCTGCTGATCTGTAAATAGGATAAGAGGAGCAGGTGGGCTAAGTAACTTGTTCCATCGGCACAAGGATCTCCACTTGCAAATCAGAATTCCTCCCATCCTCTCCCTACAACCACAACCTCCACAATTTTCCTCTGCAGGGTTGGTGAAAAACCCAAGAGCAGATTTACAGGGCAGGGGAGGAGATGGGGGAAGTTCCACTGCAGAAAAGAAAAGCCTTGTGCCGACAGAATGGGTGAGTTGGATACCATCCAATATCTGTAATCTGGAACTGAATGGATGAGAAAATATTGAGCTCAAGGAGTGTTTCTAATTTATAGCCAGCAATGAATAGTCTCCTGTCTTACTTTACTGTAACCACAAAGGTTTAACCCTAAATTTGTCCAAGTGGACGTCTGTTAGACCCCTTTTAAACTGAAGACACATAGTCATAATTTGGACTATAGAGATGAAAGCTCATATAGATAAGGCATATTAATTGGACTCCAGACATAAAGTCTTAAAAATCAAAGCTCCATATCCCATGTAGTAAACTTTTAATTGATCCTGAGCTATATAGGAGGTGGAAAAACCATAAATAATATCCACAAGGATGCAGGATCATAAATAATTTGTGCCAGGGTGTCCTCCAGAGGCTGTGGATGACAACTCCCATCAGCCCTAACCAATATGGGCAATGGTCAAAGATGATGGGAGTTGTTGTTCACAACCTCTGGAGGGCACCAAGTTTATCTTCAGGCCTCAGAACTGGCTCATAGGGGCAAGTTCTACCGGGAAGAGTTGCTGTGCTTCCTCGGCCTGACCTCCTGAGCTGCCTTGTTTCTTTGAATCAAGAGTTAACTCCACTAAAGCCGTGCTATTGCTGACCTGCTCCTGGCACCCGCTCCTGACATTGTCGAACTCCCCTAAAGCCATTGTGACCCGATCTGCCCATCTGTCTATACACACATATACGTGAGCACATATCTTTCATGTGCATTCATGGAATTAAGGCATGTATCCAGTGCATCCCTAACTACTGTCCCAGCAGCAAAATGATTATTCACACTTTCACAACAGGACTTTCCCCCTTCTCCACACCCTGCTATAACTTGTTAAATGAAAAAGGACTCGGGGCTGAACTGTTATTAGATCACAATATAATTTCCCCCCCGAAATGTGGCAGGGAGATCAAAAGGGGGACTCTGGCCAATCAGAAATCACAGTCATTTGACAGAAGTGTCCCTTGTGGGGAAAGGTAGAAACATGTCTCAGGAAATGAAAATTTTGACTTAATCCAATTATTGGGAGAAAATGCTTGCTAGCAGCTGCCTACTGGAACTTTTCCTGGAGTTAATATTTGAATATTGGAGGTGGATGCTTGAATTTTATATGGTCATCGTGCCCAGGAGTAATTACAAATGCAGTCATCTTATTGCTGTTACAGTGGGATAATTCCCAACATTGCAACCACTATGGAAAGAATATTTTAAGGCATCGCTGTGACTTTCTGTGCTAAAAGAACACAGCTTGAACTACCACAGCTCCCTCTGATTTCTTACACTCATCTTTCATAGCAAAGCAAAAATATACATATTTTGAGTATACCTGGGCATGTGCAAAGTTCCAGCTGTAGTGAGATATTTTGACAACACAAATAAGTTCATTTCAAAGGTGAAAGTCCTCCACTATACCAAATCTCCGTTACTGGCTACCAAATGTGTGACTAACTCACGAAATTAGAAGACGCCTGCTTCTTGGGAGAAAAGCAATGACAAACCTAGACAGCATCTTAAAAAGCAAAGACATCACCTTGCCGACAAAAGGACCGTATAGTTAAAGCTATGGTTTTCCCAGTAGTAATGTACGGAAGTGAGAGCTGGACCATCAAGAAGGCTGATCGCCGAAGAATTGATGCTTTTGAATTATGGTGCTGGAGGAGACTCTTGAGAGTCCCATGGACTGCAAGAAGATCAAACCTATCCATTCTCAAGGAAATCGGTCCTGAGTGCTCACTAGAAGGACAGATCCTGAAGTTGAGGCTCCAGTACTTTGGCCACCTCATGAGAAGAGAAGACTCCCTAGAAAAGACCCTGATGTTGGGAAAGATGGAGGGCAAAAGGAGAAGAGGACGACAGAGGATGAGATGGTTGGACAGTGTTCTCGAAGCTACTAACATGAGTTTGGCCAAACTGCGGGAGGCAGTGAAGGATAGGCGTGCCTGGCGTGCTCTGGTCCATGGGGTCACGAAGAGTCGGACACGACTGAACGACTGAACAACAACAACAACAACAAGAGACATCCTATCTGTATGTAGTAGTCAGGTTCAAATGTTTACAGTCTGCAGTTATTTATTATAAAAGGTGAAGAAGCTTCTTTGTGTTAGCAGCACCTTAGAAACTAACTTGTTTTATTTTAGGAGCATGAGTTTTCCTATAGTCTACTTCATCTGAAGCTGAAACGGACAACAATATCTAGTTCATTGTTTGAATTTTAGAAAGAGGAACTGAAATAAGAATAATCACCAAATAATCAGTGATGTGAAAAGTGCTTTGTGGCTAGGTCAAAATGTCTGGTAATTTGCTTTACTCTGTACCCAGCCATTACCATTCTTGTAGAATCACAGAATGTAAGATCAGAAGAGACCCCTAAGGTCATCTTTTCTAACATTCTGTGTCACATCAGCCTTTGGATGTGCTCGAGTTATTATTATAGAAAGTCCACTCACAGGTGTTTGGCTAAAAGACTGTTTGAAAATACACCCAGCCTTGAACACATCCCTGTGTTCCATTAAGCTTAGCTGGAATTGAGAGAGAATAGATTCTCCATTGATATACTATGTGAATACTGGAAGGAATTCTAACTTCAATCTTTTCCTCTGGGCGAAAAGGGGGTAAAACATTAATCCCTTTCCAGCAGTATTCATATTGTCCTTGAAAGCAAGGCTGGGGCTGCTATTGAGCTCCATAGGCATTTTGCCCGCAAAAGGACAGAAGACAGCCTTTGTGCATCTTTGAAGTCCATGGAAAGCTTCCCACTGACATCAGATGGCGGTTTTAGCAAACCCAAAGAAAGTCTCTTACGATCTAAGATCCAAAATTTCCTCTGGTCTTTTATCAAAGGCTCCAGCATGCTTTGTCTATGCCAGTCTCGGCCACTTAAAAATGCCACTGTAACACCTTTAAGTCTTTATCATCTAGAGTTCACCAGCATTTCATAACAATCCAAACATATATGTGGGTGTATCTACACACCCGCACACATTGATTGATGGGTTGGATTCAGTGCTTCCCCCCCCAAAAAAAAAAATGCTTAGGGGTACTCTCATTTTGACTCAAGAAAATCACCATTTTATAGTTCAAATTGGGAAAAATAAATACAGTAAATGGACAAAAGTACAAAGATTCACAAAAAGTTTAGGGGTATGCGTACCCCTGCATACCCCCAGAAAAAAGCACTGGTTGGATTTATAACATGCTCTTCAACCAAAGGAGCCTGGGTAAGGTATACTCAGTTTTTGTTTTGTTTTGTTTTGTTTTGTTTTGTTTAAAAAAAATAACAATTAAAACATGTTGATTTGTTTGCTAAAATGGTCACACAAGTGGGATGTTATACAAAGCCTAACCTGTCAAGGAAATTTGATAATATTGTTAAATACCAGATAAGCACAGTTGCACAGTTGCACAGTGTTGATGTTATGAGTGGCACTATGGAGATAGCAGCTGACTCACAGAAGACCACGGCAGCACTGGAATTACAGGACATTCTGTAATTCAAGGATGGTCCAGGAAAACCTGGACACCTGAAGAGTATGGCACTGCTGATGGGGTAGCATCCCCCATTGCACGTCAGGGTGCCATGTGGTGTACACAATATGGAATGGCTAAGGTAGTTAGAAGGAATAGCCAGGGAACTGCCAATGCTGCCTTCCAGCAAAATAAATAAATAAAGGAATTCTAATTTTTGAGGAAATTCACACATAGTATCAGATACATACACCAAATAACTTCACCATGGCCCTGTTTCCAAGGGTTCAGGGCCTACACAAAGGATACACCAAGCATAATCCCAACTGTTCTGAGGTAAAATAAGCTAGTTGTCCATCATTGTGGCTGCACTCTGCCTCAACAATCCCACGGAGTAACTGCAGTCTTGTTAAAATTATATACAGCAGTGTGTTATACCAACACAGCTGATTACAAAAGCAGTTTACTTATGTGAGCACTCTATATCGGAGATGAAGATTCATTGAAATCTCCAGAATGGCTTTTGTGTCACAGATTTCCCAGTTGGGAGAGAATAATCTTGCTTTCTTTGCTTCTGTACCTGATTACTCTCCTATCTAAAACAAAATATCAGATGACTTTTGATGAGACTTGTGCAATCTCCCTTTTTAGAAGCAGATTGACCTATGGGGGTGGGGGTTGTCAACATCTTATCCTTCACAAAGTACCCATTTCTACACACACCTTTCGGTTGTTATTAAGAGGAAAATTTGAAGGGGTTTATTTCTTTTCATATTTTCTCTTCATCTGACATCATGCTCTAGTTACTGTTTAAAAAGCTGACTGACCTAGAAGTGATTTTTATCTCAATTCGAAGGTTATGATTTCAGCATGAGGTAAAAGGCGCAACAACATCCGCATGAGGGAAAGCAAGCACAACTTTGTCGTCAGCCAAATGCCCTTTAAATAAAGAACAAAGGCAGAAATATGTGCGGAGGGAGGTATAATGCATAAACACATTCTCCCAAGTCTGCTTCTGAAGCCCTGGAGGCTTCCAGACTGCTCTGACTGACTGCATTTTAAAATAGATTGTGTGGGCGAAAGAGGATCTTGGTGGGCAGTAAATCAAATGATGGTAGTAAGGCAGGCAAGGATCGAGATTTCACTGCAAAAAAATAAATAAATCCCTGCATCAGAAAGCAATTTAAATACATAAAGGGGATGACTCAGGAAACCATAATTACCTAAATGGAAATTCGGATGCATGCATATCAGAAAGTTAGAGGAAACAAATAATTGGAAGCTCTGTCCTGACTAGTAATGCATCAGTGGTCTATGATCTTAAGAGCTTGCTCCTGCTGGTACCCAGAATGGTTCTTGGCTGCACCAAAAAAGATCAAGCAGTGCTCAAATTTTGGTACACTAACCATAATTTTTGTCAGGTTTGTCAACTTCAGGGAAAATTTTGATCTAAGGTCCATTCTTCCAAGCCCCCTTACATAGCAACTTATTTAATTGTTCTTCCATTTCCTGTCATCACTGCCACACCTATTTTCCACCAATAGAAGTCAATGGGATAGACCTGTAAAACTTGCATGTCTACCTGTACATTTACATATTTTTCCATTCTCCCCATTTCCTCCTTGGGGTTTTTTTTGTGGGGGAGCAGTTTTATTCCCAGGATTTCAAAATTTTACCCTGTGTCTGCAGGTACCTATGCACCTAACACAACTCTTGAAAAGTATATCATCATCATCATCATATGCAATAAAGCTGCAACACTATGCATACTCATCAATACTAAAACCATTGGATAAGACCTCATCGTCTTATCATCCCCTTCTGTATCCAGAAAGAAGCAGAACCATTGAACAGCAGTGCCTTCAACTCACAACGCAGACAGCCCGCCCAGAAAGATACCATGGGTAGTGCTATATCAGAAGCTGCTAACGGGTCTGGGTGAATTAGCAGGCTCACCATCCCTCTGTCCTCCTCCCAGTATAGATCATCCATCAGGGCAGTCAAGGAAGCCTCTTTGCTGAAGTGGAACCGGATCAACAGTTTCACTGTTGTCAGATGTGGGATAGGAACCTCCTATTGCTCAACCCCTGCCTTAGACTAAATGTATGAAAGCCAGTAAAAGATGGCATGCTGGGAAAGAGAATAATGTGCGAACTGATCTCGTATCTCCCACAAATTCACTACATAGTCATAGGCAAGCAATAATGTCTCAGCCTCGACCCAGCCGCTCCCCCCATCTGCAATATGATAACAATATTACTGACCTGCCTTAAATGTAGTATAAACACCAACAATTGGGAAACACTTGCCTGTGAGTGCTCCAATTGGAGAACAGCCTTTACCAAAGGTGTCATGGGCTTTGAAGACATGCGAACTCAGGACGCAAGGGAGAAATGTGCCAAGAGGAAGGAACGCTTGGCAAATCCACACCATGATCAACTCCCATCCAGAAACCAATGTCCCCACTGTGGAAGGACGTGTGGATCCAGAGTTGGCCTCCACAGTCACTTACGGATTCATTGTTAAAACCATGTTTATGGAAGACAATCTTACTGGGCTACGAGTGATTGCCAAAGAAGTAAGGTTACTGAGATGATATGAGAGGTGTGCTTTGCATATTCACAATAATACTGCTCAACAATGTCACACCCGTTGTTTGTGTGAGGGGGAGGAGAAATGTTTGTGCATATGCTTGTACATATCCTTGGTTTCATTTCAGTAATCTCCAGCACTTACTATATGTCATCGTTTGATTTTACATTTGTGCTCCTTGTTCTTCAAATTAGAAATAATACAGCCAATTTAACAAGCTCATACAGTAGCTGTTGACATTTCAATTATATCCACTGTATATAAACAAACAAAAAAATCAATAGGCTTTTGCTTGCTTCAGATCTGACCTTGAAATTGGATCATATTTATTTCATTTTGTTTACTCTAATCTCTTTGCCTTCGTATAAAAACATTCAATTTCCCAACAGTTGGCCTATGATCACAGTAATGAACACCATTGTTACATGATGCAAATAAATTCCAAAATATACTGTTGAAAAGGATGAAAGGGAAATATGATTTTAATTTTGTTTCACTTGTTCTTGGGAACATATCAGTAAACTAATTATAAGGAACACCTCCACTACCTTTTCTGCAATGGGAAAAGGATTGCTGATTACCAGTTTTGTCTTTAATTCTATTTGATGAATTGTGGTTAATTGTAGTGCAATTATATCATATGCTTAAGTTTTAAAAGAAAGCTACATATGTCAGGGAATAGGACAGGGATTTTGAAAAACAAGAATGCTAATGGCTATAAATAGCATGTAGTTATTTCTGCTTTGAAAATACAGGAGTAACTGTCATGTAGGTCCTTCAACATATAAATTATTTTGAGTCGTCAGTAAGTCTTCAAAATCTTGCAAAATTAACTCTATGCATACTAACTTGGGAATAAACCCCAGTAACTAAAGAAATATATATATACAGTGGTACCTCGGGTTACAGACGCTTCAGGTTACAGATTCCGCTAACCCAGAAATAGTACCTCGGGTTAAGAACTTTACCTCAGGATAGGAACAGAAATCATGCGGCGGAGGTGCAGCAGCAGCGGGAGGCCCCATTAGCTAAAGTGGTACCTCAGGTTAAGAACAGTTTCAGGTTAAGAACGGACCTCCAGAATGAAAAATCCAGTTCATCTAAGTGCTGGTTGGGTCTCAAAGTACTTTGCAGTCAAGAGCTATATATAGATCCACCTGTGCAGTAATATACCTTCCCGCCACAGCAGGAAGTTCCCTGTGCCAGAAGCCATTTAGTCATGCTGGCTAAATAACCTGGAAAAGCTGCCTGTGGACAAACACTGGCTCCCTTGGCTTGAAAGCGGAGATGAGCGCCATACCCCATAGTCAAATTTGACTGGACTTAACCATCCAGGGGTAGTTTACCTTTACCTTTTTGCAGTCATATAACACAAATACAATAGTCCTCTCATTTGAAACTCATCACTGGAATACTGTCCTCAGTAACCATTTTGAAAAGCTAGCTTTCAATGTGAAAAGATACTGGTTTGGATACAGACTGCACTTCCCATGCACTGTAATACTTATTCCAGCCACAGAAGGCTTTTTATCCAGTGAAGGGATTTGACTGGTGGAGGGGAGAAGACTTTTGCCAATTCCCTCCTTCCTTTGCAGCCAAGAGTACCCCCTCTGACACTGTTCCAGAGATTCCCAATCTCTCCAACACAAAAGAAGGAATTGGTAGAAATAGACTTTCCCCAGCTCCAACAGCTGACAGGATCACCCTCTGCACAGAACTGCTTACTCATTCACTCAATGGGTTGTCTCTTCTTTCTTTCTGTGAGCAATTGCCTAATGGTATGTAAAGTGAATAATTTAAGAGATAGTCCTACATGACAGACCACTCTGCAAAGTTCACACGTCCTTCCATGTGTGTACAGAGAATGAAAATCTCAAGTAGAGGATCCTGGGTTTTTGCAGGATGCTGGACATGAAAACATTCCATTTGTAACTTTGTAAGCCTTTGCTGGATGACTTACTAAAGCAATTTAAGGTTCAGAAGAAACCACCTTAACAAAAGCTGGCTCCAAACCTACCATTAGCTAGAGCAGGGTGGCTGCCTCAATCAGCTGGGCATTGTCAAAGGACGAGAAATTGTCAATTGCTGAAAATATTATAATTGCATTTGACTACTAGCAAGGGAAAAGAGGCACTTGCAAGATTTCTGCCTCAGGCAGCAAAATAACCTGTGCACCCTTGGGTATTCTGCACCATGACTAAGGGTGGGATGAGGATGCATTTGCTGCTCTGCCTCAAGCAGCAGTAGAACAGCAACTATGGTCCTTATTTTAAAATTAAAAGGCAATTAACCTAAGAACACAAGTAGAGCCATGCTGGCTCAGGTCAATGACCCATCTAGTCTAGCATCCTGTTCTCGCCATGGCCAACTGCATGCCTATGGGCAGAGGCCACACATCCCATATCACCACTTGAGGCAAAATGAGAAGTGCTGCTTTGCCCTGCTGTTGCCGCCACTCCTGCCACCACCTACCTGCTCCTGCTGCCACCACACTTCCTGCCCCTGCTGGCAGAGAAGTGGCACTGCCACTGGTGCTAATTTGGAGCAAAACCATGCTGATTCGGGGTTAGACCTCGCTCAAAATCACATAAGATCTCACACAATTTCCAGTGGGATCTTGCCCCCAAATGGCCACAATCTTCTCAAAATCAGCGCCAATGGTGGCAGTGGTGCTTGTCCACCACTGGCAGAGGCAGTGGAGCACCCAGGGGCATGCTGCCCGGGGGGCTTCAGGCACCTAAAGCAGTGGCCTCATCTGCCTCATGTCTGGGTGTGCCCTGCCTGTGGGAAATCTGCAAGCAAGATCTGAGCTCAAGAGCACTATCCTCTCCTGTGGTTTTTCCAGCAACTGGTAGTCAGAAAGAAGCATTGCAACCTTTGACTGTGAAGGCAACGCAAAGCCTCCATCACGGTTTGTAACTATGGTCAGCCTTAGCAATGTAACTGGCAGGGAGCTAGGCTGAGGGGAATAAGAGGAATTGGCAGTAGTGGGGTTGGTGGGGAGACAGATTTTAAATTTCCTTCCTTGTTATACAGTTTTTCAAGGATAAAGCATTTTTATTTTGAAAAAAGCGACATAGTTATTCCATTGCCCAGAATAAAATGAGCATTTGCTAATTTGTTCCAACATTGCATGAAATCATAGTCTTCATAATCAAAATGTCCCCCTTCCCAAATATCTCTTCCCAAATAAAAGATCTCAAGAACCACATACAGTGGTACCTCGGGTTAAGAACTTAATTCGTTCTGGAAGTCCGTTCTTAACCTGAAACTGTTCTTAACCTGAGGTACCACTTTAGCTAATGGGGCGTCCCGCTGCCACCGCCGCGCAATTTCTGTTCTCATCCTGAAGCAAAGTTCTTAACCCAAGGTACTATTTCTGAGTTAGCAGAGTCTGTAACTTGAAGCGTCTGTAACCTGAAGCATCTGTAAACCAAGGTACCACTGTAATAGACAGGCTTGATAGAGGTTGCCAAGCAACCACATAGCACTTGTATGGTGGCCAAATGATCAGGGGAGATGATAGATAGATAGATAGATAGATAGATAGATAGATAGATAGAGATAGGTAGATAGATAGAACACTTAAGTACCAAGAATAATTAAATCAGTAGCTTCTCTATAGCCCCTGCTTTGGGGTTTTTAAGTGAGGGCAGACTTTTTTCTGCTGGTGTGAAGGCCTATTGATTTCAGTCAAGCTATGAGTTGGTATAAAACTCCAAGCAGGATAAATTTCAACAAGTAAGAAATTCTGGACAAGCTTCAATGAGTGTTAAAATTGCAACAGTTCTTCAAAAGTCTGCACCGCTGGAAATAAGCTGCCATCAAAATCAGTGCAATATGTCAGGAATTCCACCCCTCAATCAATAATGAGGTACTAGAATTATTGGTACTGTATGTACTGTCTGGAAGGACAGATCCTGAAGCTGAGGCTCCAATACTTTGGCCACCTCATGAGAAGAGAAGACTCCCTGGAAAAGACTGGTGCTGGGAAAGATTGAGGGCACAAGGAGAAGGGGACAACAGAGGACGAGGTGGTTGGGCAGTGTTCTCGAAGCTACTAACATGAGTTTGACCAAACTGCAGGAGGCAGTGGAAGACAGGAGTGCCTGGCATGCTCTGGTCCATGGGGTCACAAAGAGTTGGACATGACTAAACAACAAGAAGAAACTGTCTATTATTTGCAAACAATAAATGCCAGATTGCATCTCAGACCTTCTGCTGTTCACAGGTGTGGAAAGGATGCAGAATGAGGAGGAACCCCTACACATTGGTTTCTTATCCCATCAAACACCGAATCTTAACCAACTAATTGCCAGAGTATGGTCAGTGGCGGCTAATTTGTCAGCAAAATGGGGAACTTCAGGATACTTTGAATTGTAGTCCATTATTGACAGGTATGGATGTTCTTTAAGTAAAAAAGTGTCCACTGCAACATTCCATCTGTATAGCTCAGTCAATAGAGCATGAGACTCTTAATTTCAGGGTTACAGGTTTGAGCCCCACATTGGGTGGAAAAAGTCCTGCATTGCAAGGAGTTTGGACAAGATGAGCCTCATGGTCTCTTCCAACTCTATAATTCTATGATTCTCAGTTCAGGTATCTCATGGTCCTTCTCTGATTGGTGGGTTGTATGGACAGCTTGATATGGGCCTTCATGTTTGGCCTATAGCTAAGGAGTTGGTCTCTGGCTGAGGTCCTTTGAACTCCTTGATGCGCTTTAACACGTCATCTCTGGACCTTGCGGAATGGCACTCTTCGACCCAAGCATCACCAATTCATTTTCAACACAAATTGAATACACTCTTACTTCTGGCATCACCTGATTCCGTCTTTGTCAGGACTACCCACTAAGGTGCTGATTCTTATCCTCTGGAGGACTGGATCCAATCTGGTGTGGTGTTGCAACTGCTTGAGTGTGTGGCCACCAATGGGTTCACTTTTGGTAAGGCCACAAATAACTTTTCATTAAGGGGCATCTCCAAATCATCAAGGACAATGGCTTGGATCCTGACACCTGTTCTGTGAATGGAATGGGTCTTCTTCACCTCTCCTCTCTCACACACCCCATTTCCCTTCTGCCACCTCATTACACCATTTTCTTTTAAAGAGCAGGGGAAGTTATAGCATCACCACATTGCAATGGTAAAATATCTGCTTTCTCAATATGCCTTTCAGCTGTGCCAGAATGAATTCAGAATCATTCCAAAGAGACCATTCCCTCACCTGTCATGTATTCCTTGTCTTCTTTGCTTTAGCTCATTTTGATGCATTGAATAGCAAAGATCCCGTCTGACATTGTGGTTTTCTGACTGACAGGCAGCACACAGACACAAAGCAGAATGTCAAAGAACACGGCATGATAAAACTAACCACATTTCAATACTGTTATGATAATGCCATGTTACTTGAAATTTCTCCTTCCTTTTGACATCCTAGCCTTGTAACTCATAGAATGTTTGCCAAACTTATATATTTATTGGGATGGAGCTAGTTTTGCTGTCCCTTGAAAGGATGCGTGATAAATACGGTTTCCCTTCCCTACTTCAGCTTTATATAACATCCTAAGACCTGATTATAGGGGACGCAGGTGGCGCTGTGGTCTAAACCACTGAGCCTAGGGCTTACCAATCGGAAGGTCGGCGGTTCGAATCCCCGCAATGGGGTGAGCTCCCGTTGCTCTTTCCCAGCCTAGCAGTTCGAAAGCATATCAAAGTGCAAGTAGATAAATAGGTACCACTCCTTTGGGAAGGTAGACGCCGTTTCCGTGCGCTGCTCTGGTTTCGCCAGAAGCGGCTTAGTCATGTTGGCCACATGACCCGGAAAAACTGTCTGTGGACAAATGCCAGCTCCCTCAGCCAGTAAAGCGAGATGAGTGCCGCAACCCCAGAGTCATTCGTGACTGGACTTAGCTGTCAGGGGTCCTTTACCTTTACCTTTTAAGACCTGATTATACAAACATTTGAATTGTGTGAGCCATTTTAGAGAGCCAGTCTCACATCATGGTTAAAGGGTTGGGCCTTGTAGACCAGGAATCAAATCCCCACACAGCCATGAAGCTCACTTTCAGCCATTCACAGTCTCTCAGCATAACCTACCTCACAGGATGGTTGTGAGGATAAAATGGGAAGGGGGAGAACCATTACACAAGACCATTCTTCCTGCTGCTGCCTTCCATAGTCCTGTGAGCCTACCAAGCAAAGCAGGCACAAGATTCCTGATCCTCCACCTTGGCGACTGAGATCTTCTGAGGGGGCATTTTGGTGGCCCTCCACACACAAGTTCAGTCGCACTTTACCAGGGACTGAGCTTGTGTGTGGCAGCCCCTTCCCTGTGTAAATCCTTGCTGGCAGAAGTTCAGCCACAGTCACCTCCTGCTTTCTTTCATATGTCTTTTAGGAAACTGTATTGTTCAGACAGGCCTTTGGAATATGGCTGTTTTTAATCAACCAGTTTTTGCTGGTGTTATTATAATATTGTGTTTTTAGACTGTACAGTGCCTTGATATTTTCTGTATGAAAGTGCAGGGAGGGAGGGGTAGCTCCATGTCTTCATTTTCTGCCGCACTCTAGTTCCCACTGGAGCTCCTACCCCCCCCCCCAAAAAAAATGAAGGCGAAAGAAAAGAAAGGAAGAAATATCACAAAGACCAAATAGACAGGGAAGTCAAGAGGCATTCTGGGCAAGGTGACCCAGGTGATCATCTATGTTGCCATGACTGGAAACCCTTTTAAAAAATTAGTTTAAAAGTTTCCAACAGCAGATACAGCCTTTAGCAGCTGCCCCAGCAAGGGGAGAAGTTGAGAACCTCAGCCTGGAACACCATGGATGCATAAACCTCCCTTCCCTTGAAAACATAGCAAGAGCACAAGACAAGGGGTGGGGTGGGCTCTAACAGGCTTCTCTTCCCCACCCCAGTTTAAAAGAGGCCTGCTTTGTTTTTCCTTGATCTTCTATGCCCTCAAGTGGTGATTTATGGGAGTAACTCAAGCCCTTCATAGCCAAGGAGGTTTCTTCTTAGACCCCATCTTTCCTATATTTTTCAAGCATTACCACACCACTTCAAACAGTCATGGCTTCCTTCCATGAATCTCTTGGAAAGTGTACTTTACTAAGGCTGCTGAGCATTTGTTAGGAGACTCCTATATCCCTCACAGAAATACAATTCTCAGTTTTAGCACTTGCTTAAGGTTACCACAAGGACTACCCCCAATAAACTTTGGCAGCCCAACAGAGCCCCATAGAATTTGGGTGCCTTGTAAGAACTGGAAAGTCCTGCTTTCATACTCTGGCCTCACTTTGACCTGTATTTTGAACAATTGTGTACCAATTCATTCCTCCAGGTCTGAGAACTTTTCTCGTCCTGTGGCTGTGCCCTGCAAAATCTGATGTTTCCCTCTGAATTGGGTCTTATCAGAGGCACAGAAAATTTGAAAACAGATTGTGCTTAACCGAGCTTCAATTCAGCAGGTAACATACAACCAAATACGGGTCAAGCAAAAGAGTGGATGAGCCCGAAGACTGGTCAACACACTGTGGCTATCTGGGGAAATTTCTGCTCATGGCACCACACCCTACAGAATGCCATAGGATGGGGACCCCAAAATGGTTACAGTCGTACCTCTTGTTACGAATGCTTCAGGATGATTACAACACAAGTTACGAATGCGCCAAAACCGGAAATAACGGAACGCATTACTTCTGGGTTCGGTGGTTCGTGCAAATGACATCACGCGCATGCGCAGAAGCACCGAATTGCGTCGCCCACATGCGCAGACGCGGCACTTCAGGTTACACACGTCAATGGTTACGAACGGGGCTCCGGAACAGATCCTGTTCATAACCAGAGGTACCGCTGTACTTCCCACTCTTGTCCCTGTGCCCTCTGCCATGGGTGAAGCAACAGCCATCCATTGCTTCAGGCATCTTATAAAATACATGTTTTTTGCCCAAGCTTTCCCTGACCCATAAGATCGGACCCTGTCTTAATTTTGAATTTTTATTTTTTAAAAGGTTTTTAGGCTAGTGCTTTACTGGCTTTATGTTGCCTTTTTTGTTTAAATGAAACTCTTCATTGTTTTTATGTTGGACGCTGCTTAGAGGTTGTTAAAATATTATTAAGTGATTGATAAATGCTTTTAAATAACTTAAAATGTGGTATAACTGATTCTGCTGCTATTGCAGCTGTTTGAACCACTGTTAAACGTAACTCCCTATCACTATTATGCTTTAGCATAACTACTTAACAGAACTTTTAAAATGATGGTGATCAGAATGACTGAGACAAGGCGCTTCTTTCCAGAGACTCTTGCATGTGGCAAATCCCATCTGCATCTGGGTCAAATGGAGGTTCAGTTCAGCGTGAAGAAATCTGCTCTTTAAAGAGCCAGCAAAAGGTTAAAGAGGTTCAGCTAATACCAGCTGAAATGGCAGCATTCTCAATTTACTAGGATTATTCCTGCCTTGTGCCTTTGATGGATTGTGTCCATGTTTGCTCTTTCTTGCACTGTGAGTTACATAAATTGCTATGCAAGCACAAGATAATGTTTTCAAATCAACTCATTGGCCCATTTATCTAGTGCACTGTAATCTGCCAGAAGATCAGGGAGGAGGAAAGGGGAAAACTTTATAAAGCTGTGAATGTCAGCTCCCTTGGGCAGGCAAGGTGTCATCAACTCCATGCAAGCTCTGCTGACTCATGCAAACATCTATACTCAGAAGCATTAATTTTCTTAGCGCTACAGTACATTATGTGCTGAAAGGGGATAAGAAGGAAGCAAAGTCATCTGGAAAATATAGGCTAAATTTGTATAGCCTGCATGGAAAACATGAACTCAGCCGCCAGGAGGAATGCTGAATAACAAGCAGATGATGGTAGAAATTTAGGTAGATGGTAGAAACTTCAGAAGTTCTCCCACCCCAAACCTACAAACACAGCACAGGATTGGGAAGGCTTATTAAGGTTCAAGTGTAGAGTTGGCTCAAAGCAAAAGTCATTTTAACATAGTTTGGGAGTGGGGGGAAGTTGGACTGCACTGCAATGTGGTATCTGATTAGGATGCCTTGACTTTTTATGAAGCATAGCATCGATGTTGCTAAGTAATTAAAGGGTGCAGGACACAGGCCTATGACACACATAAGATTTCTGCATGTGAATATACCGTATTTTTCCATGTATAAGACTAGGTTCCCCCCCCCTAAAAAATAGTGTTAAAAATTAGGGGGCATCTTATACATGGATACATCTCTCCCAACCCCCATTTACATAAACCTGAGTCCCCCAAAATAGGGGGTGTCTTATACATGGGGGTGTCTTATAGACAGAAAAATATGTGAGTGTGCAGACAGATAGATGCAGATCATTACACTCCAGGGAATGCCCACAGGTGCTAAGGTCCCAGTTACGGAAGATATCAGCCTTCACCAAAGTATGCACCAAAGAGGGTAGGATTGCAGCACAGTCCAAACACACCAAGGTCAAGCACAAATAGTCTAGGCTCAGTCCAAGCTGAATATCACTGGGAATTCAGGCAAGGAACAACCCAGGGCAAGGCGACCAGAACTAGGAACAAGGAGCCTGAAATCTGTTGTGTTTCCAGCAATTGGAAGGCACAAGAGGGGGAATTTTTGTACCCTAAACCACACTTTTAGAGAGCCAGTGTGGTGTAGTGGTTAAGAGCGGTAGTCTCGTAATCTGGGGAACCGGGTTCGCATCTCCGCTCCTCCACATGCAGCTGCTGGGTGACCTTGGGCTAGTCACACTTCTCTGAAGTCTCTCAGCCCCACACACCTCACAGAGTGTTTGTTGTCGGGGAGGAAGGGAAAAGAGAATGTTAGCCACTTGGAGACTCCTTAGGGTAGTGAAAAGCGGGATATCAAATCCAAACTCTTCTCTTCTACTTTAACCACAGCTGCTGACAGTGAAGATGTATCTGGGATTGCTTACTCTTGAGTAGGTGGATGAATCTGAGGTACCTATTCCTCCCAAGCTGATTTATTCCATTATTCTGCATGGTTCTGCCATTATATTTTGCATATCATTTGCTGCTCTAACCAATGCATCTCAGTGGGGGATGCTGCATATATTGCAGCATAATCATAAAGCTGCATATCGTAAAAAAAAATATAAATAGCATTTCAGGCTGGGTTACTGGAAATAAATTTCAGTGATAAAAATTAACCGCATATCCATTTACTACTTCCTGGTCCACTGCTTATTGAATTAGCCAAGTTGTCTCTTGCATGAAACCATAAAGGCTTGCAATAGAAAAACAATAATTTAGAAGGCCCCCCCTTTTTTTTTTACAATCTTTCAGCACCAAGCGACAGATCAAGCCCGTGATTTTTAAAAATCATCCTTCAAAAGGAAGCACCTAGCACAAAACAATCTGCTTTCTCTCAGCAAGATATGTTAAGTCTATGGGAGTACAACACAGAAAGTCTTGGCTGTGTGCAATTTTTCAAGGTGAAAGAAAATCCCTGTCAAATCCCAGCAGTGAAAGAAAATGAGAAAGCATGATTAATAGCACTGTTGAAAGCAACAAAATAAACCATAAAAGCTAAACTGCCAAACATTGTGCAGAAAGCATGTAGAATCACAAGAGTCTGTCCGACGTGTGCGATGGCGGCAGTTGACAATATATATCAGAAACGCCTGCCTGAAATGCAAGTGTTGTTTATAGTGGTTATGCAAATTGCATCCGAATATTTAAAGTAAGGTGTACAAATTCATCCAGATAACAAGATCGCATGTTGCAGTCTGGTGATAGCATCCTGCAGTACAAATGTGGGGCCAGGGGGGGCCACAATGCATTTTCTCACCTAATACTCTTTGTTTGGAGAACAACGGGAGGAGCTCCAAATTCTTGAAGCCAATAGATGAATTAAAATATCTTCTAACTAGAGGTCATGGGTATTCTAGGTGGTCAATTGTTTACTTATTTACTGAGCTATCCCAGTTTGCCTGTCTTCTAGTCTTTTTTCTTAACCCTTTGCCACTGGGGCAGATATAGTTTGCTGTTACAGCTTCCTGGGGCTCATAGAACTCCAGCCTTTATTTATTTATTTATTTATTTATTTATTTGTTTGTTTATTTGTTTGTTTGTTTGTTTTAAACTTTCCAGAATCTTACAAATCGTACTTTTGCATAGCTCTCGTTGAGCTCCAGTTAGTGTCAGTTGTACAAAAAGCAGAGAAACAGATATCTGTTTACGAAACACATACAGTATTAGATTGCAAGGGGAGCATGGGCACTCTTCTTCAAGACATGTAGAGAAGCAGGAACAAAATCCTTGCCCCACACCCATTTATTTTTAAAAGGGGAAAGCTGTACACCCTTCATAATTGAGGCGTCATGCGCATATTTTGTACGTGAATGGCTGTACCCAAGTGGAAAATATCTGCCAAGATGTAGCCTTAAGAAAGATTCCTTCTTACCTTGCAGCTATCGGCAGCATAATAATTTGAAGGACAAGAATCTTCTACAGTACTATAGATCATTCAACCTTGCACTTGCCTAGCATAGCAGGCTATGTATTATCTCTAAAACCATTATGTTAGCTCTACAGAAAATAAAGTTAACTTATACTGTATACCAGGAGTGGGGGGAGTTTCCATGCTCTGTGCTCCTATAAAGGTGGGCTCCCTACTGATTTAAATGTTGCCAGATGTCAAAATGCCCAAAATAACAATAATAGCAATAAAAACCGTTGTTGTTGTTGTTGTTGTTGTTTTTGTTGTTGTTGATATTGATATTATTATTCATTATCCTGCCTTCACTCGAAAGTCCCCGGCAGGTTACAATGATTAAACCCAATACTGCAGTACCTTGGGTTACAAACGCTTTGGGTTACAAACTCTGCTAACCTGGAAGTAGTTGCTCCAGGTTGCGAACTTTGTCCCAGGATGAAAACGGAAATCGAGCACTGGTGACGCAGCAGCAGCAGGAAGCCCCATTAGCGAAAGTGTGCTTCAGGTAAAGAATGGTTTCGGGTTAAGAACAGACCTCCAGAATGAATTAAGTTCATAACCAAAGGTACCACTGTATTAAAGACAGTTTAATGGGTAGGTTCTAAATGCATATACCTCAATTGTCAAAAACAAAAGTACTGTGTTTTCAGCATTTGCTGAAAGCTGTATAAGAATGTTGTCAACTGGACCTCTGTGGGAAAGAGTGCCACAATTTAGGGGCTGCCATGGAAAATACCCTCTCTTAGCCCCCCATCCCACTCCAAGCTTCTGAGGGCAGTGGAACCCCCAAGAGGGTCTGTAGAGAAAGAGGAGGTCTTCAGGTATTTGGGGGCTGAGTCGTTTAGAGCTTTAAAGATTCACATGAGCACCTTGAATTGGGTCTGGAAATGAAAATGGATGCTCAGGTACAGAGCATCATGATTTATCACTGGGCACTGTTTTTCCTCCTTTTCATTCCCTGTTTCACTATGTTATCACCTTCAGATTGCAATTTGAATTTGCTATTTAATTATCATCAAAGGTGTCTAATAAGACTGTGATGATAAAAGATCATAAAATTAAGGTGCATTACAATGTTACAGAAATTGAGAAAGCAAGCAATGTTGGTGGGTCAGAAATGACAAATCTTGTGACTCTCTGGGGACTGCCGAACTGGAATCCTGTTTCAGAATCCTGCTCTCAAACGTGGCTAATATTACCTACCTGTGCAGTACTTTCATGCAACACTATGAATGAGCTCAGTTTCAAACAAAAGACTCAGCACTGGATTTTGTATTAAATAGGGGTGGAAGAGATATTAAATTCAGCACACGTTTAAAAGTGAACCTACCTAATTTGCACTTTCCAAAACATTTGCCTCCCTTTCAAATTCACACGTCTCTGAATTTTGCATATACTGTGCTAAAGTTTAAACAAAATATTAAAAAAAATCCTTCCAGTAGCACCTTAGAGACCAACTAAGTTTGTTATTGGTATGATCTTTTGTGTGTATACACACTTCTTCAGATATCTGAAGAAGTATCTGAAGAAGTGTGCATGCACACGAAAGCTCATACCAATAACAAACTTAGTTGGTCTCTAAAGTGCTACTGGAAGGAATTTTTTTTTATTTTGTTTCGACTACAGCAGACCAACAGAGCTACCTACACAGCTACCTACCTGAAGTTGGGCTAAGTCTGTATAACAACGGTATATTCATGAACGTAACACACAAAACTGCATCATATTAGAGGAAATTGCTTTGCAGAAATGTGCATATAAGGCAAAATTGCATGTGAAAATTGATACATAGGATAAACTGGCACTAAAATGCTGATGAATTTTCATGAGGACTTAAAAAAAAATCACATACCTATTTGGAAATGTGGAGAACTATACATAAGATTGAAAAAATGAAATAGAGAGAGAGAGAAAGCTGACAGATTTGCCCATCCCTGGGAGAAACAAGTACTTGGCAGAGCATCTCTCTCACCAACTACATACCAGACTGGTCTCTTAGATCCTTGGAGGAAGGGGCTTTTCAAGGTTTCACCATAGGGAAGTTCCATTGAGAAAGACCCAGATAAGGACCATCTCAGCTGCAGCCTAGCACTCTTTGTGATATTTCTTGCCTCTAGAGATGCATAAGGCACCAGCAATACTTCAGATTTCATTGTTTACTGAAATATGTGTAATTCTTGACTCAGGAATTCGAGTCTTCTTGAATTTAGATGAGATGTACTGTATTGTTTGTCTGTTGTTGGGTGTTTTATAGCTCCCTTTCTGAACCACTTTGTGATTTTGAATGAGGAGCTACATATAAAGGGAAAGGAAGAAAAGGAGAGAGAAAAACCTCAAGGCATCCCATTAGGACATGTGCAAAGCACCCTTTTGCTTCCCTCAAAATTCCTTTGAAGTCTCACCCAAGCAGGGACCTTCAAACATGCCTTTAGTAAACCAATACTTTGTGGGAACATTGATTCCTCCGAGCTCCCTTCCACCGCCCACCGCAACACACAGTGCTGCTTTCTTTGTTATCATGATTTAGAAAAACAGTAATTCCTATGGGAGAAATAGCACAAGTGATGGTTCCAGATTTTAAGTAGGGTCCATTGAGCAAGATGCTTCCCTTGGAAGCCTACCTCTTCCTCAAAACTGCTGTGGTTTCTGCCTGTTTCATTTGCTTTTCCCTCTCAAACCAGTTGCCAAACAAAGGGTGAAACAAGACATGCAGAGGTTCCTATTCCATGTTCCTCCCACAGCTTGTCCCTCCCATGGCAGATAGGGTAGACAATCAAGAAGTAAGGAGCCAGAGGATGAGAAGGGCCAGAAGGCTCCATGGATTGGCAGTGGCTTGGGTTTGGCTCTAGCCATGTGCAGCTGCCTTGGCTGATGTTGTGTATCTATGCTAATATGTGTGGTTTAGTCAAGAAACCCAAATGCACACATCCTGAAAGCATCACCTTGAAGATGTTTAGGTTGCCTGTTATAACATCTTTCCCCACTGCTGCTCTTTTCTCAATTAACAGCCCATTTGTGGGTTGCAGATGAGCTTTCATTTGTACTGAATGGCTCATTAGAGAAGCACTATCAGTGGCTTGTTGTATTTTCTTTTTGCTACCAACATTGCATATAGTCATTAAGAGCTTGCTATGGAAAAAAAAATCAATATGATCAACCTCTGTTGTGTGTGAGCATGTGCAATTTACAAATCCTTTGAAGAAAAAAAAATATTCAACAGGTCAATTAAAAATGCTGAACTACGTGTTTTAACCTCTTCTTAATATTTGCATATGATAGTACGCAAGTGCATTTCCAATGTGGCAACAATTAGAAGATGTGCATTAAATAAATGAATATCAGTGCCATAAATATGGTTCTAAAAATAAGGGGAGTGAGACAGAAATATATCATAGACTCATATCATTATGTAGATTGGGGGGAAATATCCCATCTCATAAGAAACCAGTAGTGCTGTTCAAACGACGTATCGAAACATGAATTGGTTTCCCTTCATAGGGACATAATGTGGTTCTGCTAATGAGCCATCACATTCTGATATCATTATTACCATTTTCACTGTTTCTACAACAAACATATGTCTTTTATGCTCAGAAGCTTTCCTCTTTTTGCAAATGCTCATTATGAGCATTTCCCTCCCATTCACAACTGAAAGATTGCTTCTGTATTACTAGGAGTGTTCTAAATCTTGCCCCTGAACTGAAATCAAATGAAGAAATGGAAGGAGAAGTGGGAATAATATTTATTCCAGCTCTACGGATGCAAAAAAAACAACATATAAAAATAGCCGATGAAGTTGCAAGCAAACAATATTATATATAATATTAAGAAAAAAAATTAAAAATGTAAGTGGAACTACAACTCTTTTACATTGTTCCTTCCATGTTTGCATGATCGCTACTGACAACAGATGTTAGAGAGGGAAAACCCTAGATATAAGAATGCAGCCAATGCTCAGGCATGAGCCTATTTGGAAATAATGTATTTCAAACTGGAGGCCTTGCTTCTTAATCCCTGCAGGCCATGATTGCTCAATGAGCCAAAGTTGCTTCACACATGCTTAGAGGCACACTCTTCATTATTAATTCACCTGTTCCCGGGGATCAGTCAAAACAAGTTTCCAAGGCAGAACCGTGTCTTGAAGGAAGACATGAATTCTGAACCGAGTCCTTGGTGATCTCTTCTGAAAACTAGCTAGGACTAAGCTCCACTAAGTACACTAGGACTTATTTCTGGGTAAATGTACATAGAGTCGCTGCTATAAGGAAAGCATCGAGCTGTTGGTTAGGCTGGTCACATTTCCAACTTCACAGAGGACAGGTCTCGTGTTCAAGTCCAGCTTAAAGAGAAACAGAGAGCAGGAGCACTGAAGG
This sequence comes from Lacerta agilis, assembly GCF_009819535.1. Lineage (NCBI taxonomy): Eukaryota > Metazoa > Chordata > Lepidosauria > Squamata > Lacertidae > Lacerta > Lacerta agilis. The sequence goes on along the minus strand of NC_046318.1, from coordinate 58,665,146 downwards.
TGTCCATTGATGGGAAGCACCTGGGTAGCAGACTGAACAGGGTAGCACAGCTCACCCAGGCACAATACGCCCCAATGTGATGCGGCGTATTGTGTTTCTATTTATATCATGGGACTGTACCCAGCAGTGTCTGTGTGCAAGTGGAATTAATGCAGTGGAATTTCCCATTCCTCTTTTCAACCCCTGTGCACCCCCAAATCCACTCTGGGGGGCTAGAGGACCTGTCAAAACAAATTGTGGCGTGTTGAGGGAGGAAAAGAAAGAGGGTTCTATTGCACAAGTGAAAGTCTGCTGGTGCAGTGTTGGATGCAACCTATCATAATTATTTCTAAAGTCAGGTCTATGCACTCAAATTAGCCTATACATATTTTTATGTGACTCTGGAGCGTTGTTTGGTGACACGTTTCCTCTTTTTCAGTGTTGTGTAAGTGGCCACCCTGCTCCCGGTTTGCATGTTTGCTCCCTGTGTTTTTATAAGAGGAAGGAAATAGAATTTGCAGAGAAAAGTCCATTCTGAGACAGTGGGAATAATATAGGTCCCCATGTTGCATCTACCTTTGCCCAAACGTTTAACAAGACACACAAAAAGCATCTTCTTAAGTGAAGCTGCATGTTATCAGTCAAAAGGCAGGATGATTTCACACCCTGTTGAACAGATCCAATAGTTGAGTTCATGGAGATGAAGCTGCAGCTACTGTAGCCCGTAATTGGTTTACCAGGGAGAACTAACAGATAGCATAAACATCCTGATTCAGATATTCGCCAATAGTTTCCTGTTTTAACCCTTGCTTCACAGCAGAAACCTGAACAGATATTACATGATAGCAAGGGGCTAGTGCCTATCAGATGCATCCATGACATTGCCCTCCAGACAGACTATTTATCCAAATAAGCTGTAATTCATTCATCTGTATTGGATGCAAATATTGTGGCTGTGTTCAGATTGCTAAGATTGATTAGCAGCCACAACAATGAATCCAGATTTACCTCTGTTGCTCTGAAAGCATGTAATTCATTTCAGCTGGTGAAAAAGCTATTTAAAATAGCATAATACAATATTCCATCCTGTCAGCGGGTGCAAGCAGACTGGAAACAAACAAACAAAAGTAGGTATCTCATACATTTCAAAAAGAATGTGCCAAAAGCTATGGATAGAATGTGCACATTCCAAGTTTCTGGAGGCATTTTTACTGTTGTTCAGTCAGGAAATCACAAAGCTTTTCTATACAGGAAAATCCAAGGCATTCGCATACAACTTTCACGAGATAATGAAGTGAAAAGAAAGGGAGTTTTTGTCTTCAATTCACAGACGAAAATTTAAAATTAAATGTGCTATCATGGCAAAAAAGGAGAAGTCCTATGAAACATTTAAAAATAATAATTAGTTCATTGAAGCCTGTTTGGTAGGCAAAAGCCTGTTTCATCAGATGTATATTCATGTGTATATGTGCATTTGATCTGGTAAACTATGGCCTGCAATTTATGTTGAAAGTGATCAGGAAAATAAAATTCCCAATATCATAATGCCACTATACAAATCTTTAGTGCAGCCACATGTGGATTATTGGGTACAGTTCTGGTCCCAAAAAAACTCAAAAGAGATATTGTAACAGCACCTTTTCCAGCTCTACCAGAACTGATTGTGTATCTACACACAAATACATGTGAACCTGCACCTTCCTTGTGTGTTCAGAGAAGTATTACTTGGGGATATTTATTGGATTCAGCAGCTAGATGCAATTGTGGTAGAAACATTAGGTGGCAAAAATCCATAGGTTTTATAGATATATAGTCCTGCAATGGCTATTGTTGTTTAGCCGTTTAGTGGTGTCCGACTCTTCGTGACCCCATAGACCAGAGCAGAGCATGCCAGGCACTCCTGTCTTCGACTGCCTCCCAGAGTTTCATCAAATTCATGTTGGTACCTTCAAGAACACTGTCCAACCATCTCGTCCTCTGTCATCCCCTTCTCCTTGTGCCCTCAATCTTTCCCAGCATAAGGGTCTTTTCCAGGGAGTCTTCTCTTCTCATGAGGTGGCCAAAGTATTGGAGCCTCAGCTTCAGGATCTGTCCTTCCAGTGAGCACTCAGGGCTGATTTCCTTCATAACGGATAGGTTTGATCTTCTTGAGAGCTATATGTTTCAAAAGCTGCAGTTTGTATTAAAAATCTGCACTGCCACAGGGATTTTATGACCTCTCCTGATTCTGATGTTATGGGAAAATACAGCTGAGTGTCACCAGCATACTAGTGGCACCTTGTCCCCAAACAACCTAATGACCACTCCTGTGTGGGGCTCAATTTGGTCTTCTGCTCATTGAGAAGGGACAGCAAGCTCATGCCTGCAGTTTCCAATCTCCTTTTTCTTTTATTTCATTAAAAAGAAGCTGGTGTCAAGTTACATATTCCACACACCATAAATGTCTTATGTAAATTTAAGGACAAAGTTTATGCCGAAAAATTATTGGAGGAATTCTGTATTCTGAGTTAAAGAATCATGGAAGTCACCACCAGACAAGCTGCTAGTTTGCCTTTCCCAGGGGCGTCGCTAGGGGGGGCGCTGGGGGCGGTACGCCCCCGAGCGACAGGGGCCACAAGCGGCGGGTGGGGGCGACAAGCGGCGGGTGGGGGCGACAAGCGGCGCCCCTCCCGCCACTCCCCAGGCAACGCCGGTCACCCCGGGAGCAGCAGCGCTGCACGGATGGGGTGCTCCCTCGGCCGTGCGCTGTTGCTCCCGGGGCGACAGGAGCGAGCGGAGGCGCATGGGGGTGACAAGCGGCAGCCCCTCCCGCCATTCCCAAGCGCTGCCACTCCCTCCGTCACCCCAGGAGCAACAGCGCACGGCCGAGGGAGCACCCCGTCCGTGCAGCGCTGCTGCTCCCAGGGTGACCGGCAGCGTGGGGAGTGGCAGGAGGGGCCGGCGCTTGTCAGCCCCACGCGCTGCCGCTGGCTCCGTCCCCCCGGGAGCAGCAGCGCACGGTGTGTGCGGTGCTGCTGCTCCTGGGGCAACGGAGCGAACAGCGGCACGTGGGGGTGACAAGAGGCAGCCCCTCCCACCATTCCCACGCGCTGCCGCTCCATCCGTCACCCTGGGAGCGGCAGCGCACGGCCCGACGACGGAGTGCGCCTGCGCGCGCAGGCGCACTCTGTCATCGGATCGCCGCTTCCACAGCCTCCTTTTGAGCCGGAGAGCTTAAAAGCGAGCTCTTCGGCTTAAAAGAGGGCTGCAGAAGCGGCGTCGGCACCCCCGGAAACGCCCTGGGGGCGGAGCGTCATGACGTCACAATGTGATGTCACGACGCCCCGCCCCCGGGGCGTTTCCTTTGCCGCCCCGGGTACCGCGGAGCCTTACTCCGCCACTGGCCTTTCCCACATCAGCATGTAGATGATTTCATCCATTTGTTCAAATACAGCCCATTACAGAGCATCCCCCCTCTGTACGGCTCTTGCTGATGGGAACTGACACTCCATACTGCAGAACCCTGTATAGGTTTCACAGAAGCAGCTCCACATTTTTCATACAGTTACTTACTCCACCTATCTTCATATGAATTGTCAGTTATGGCTACCATGAACATCCTTCTTCTTCTTTTTTACAGCAGCAGATGCTGAGCATAGCAGCGCATGGAAGACAGTTGTCCCAGTTTCAACACTGCCAAGTGGCGGAAGGCTGGTGTCATGAGTTCAGAGTCAGATTCTGGAGGCATTATTACAGTGCATAACAGCATAAGAGGAGCCTGCTGATAGCCCTTTGAGTCTAGTATCCTGTCCTCACAGTAGCCAACCAGATCCCTGTGGGGAAATTCACAAGCAGGACCAGAGTACACAAGCACTCTGTCTACCTGTGATGCCCACCAATTGGTTTTTCAGAGGCATAGAGCAGGGGTAGGCAACCTAAGGCCCATGGGCCGGATGTGGCCCAATCACCTTGTAATCTGGGGAACCGGGTTCGTGTCTCCGCTCCTCCACATGCAGCTGCTGGGTGACCTTGGGCTAGTCACACTTCTTTGAAGTCTCTTAGCCCCACTCACCTCACAGTGTTTGTTGTGGGGGAGGAAGGGAAAGGAGAATGTTAGCCGCTTTGAGACTCCTTCGGGTAGTGAAAAGCGGGATATCAAATTCAAACCCTTCTCTTCTCAATCCGGCCCGTGGACAGTCCGTGAATCAGCATGGTTTTACATGAGTAGAATGTGTCCTTTTATTTAAAATGCATCTCTGGGTTATTTGTGGGGCCTGCTTGGTGTTTTTACATGAGTAGAATGTGTGCTTTTATTTAAAATGCATCTCTGGGTTATTTGTCAGTCATAGGAATTCATTCATTTTTTTTCTTCAAAATATAGTCCGGCCCACCACATGTTCTGAGGGATGGTGGACCGGCCCACAGCTGGAAAAGGTTGCTGACCCCTGGCATAGAGTATTGAACAGAGGCTAGTAGCCATTGATAACCTTGTCTTCAATGAATTCCTCTAATCTGCATTTAAACCATCCAGGCTGGTTGCTGTCAAAACCTCCTGTGAGAGCTGTAGTTTAACTCAATGTCACCTTCCAGATATTATGGGCTACAAATCAGTCCCAGCTCAAAATGTCCTATGGTCAAGAATCATGGAACTAATTAATTAATTGACTTTTACATTTATGTGTCAAGGTGATTTTCATTTTTTTAAAATAACTAAAATGGAGGGCATCCAGCACCCTTGCGATATAGTGTCCACTGTATTCTGAAGAAGCACCTGCTTATCCTGGCTTTTGAGGAAACATTGTTTCCTCATCTGTGAAGTGGCTCATGGTTTGTTGCACACACCACACTTAAAACAAACCATGGTTTAGAATTATGTATGAACACAGCCATGGTTTCTCTCTCATATTGGGCAAAAAATGAATCTGCCACAACACAGTCAGGATAGCAGCAGTGCACTGTAGTTGAAGGTAATATTTAATTGGGGCAAAGGAGCCAAGCTATAAAAAATAGCACTCTTTCAAAGTTATTTCAGGAATACTTAGAATCATAGAATTGTAGGGTTGGAAGGGACCCCAGGGGTCATCTAGTCCAACCCCCTGCAATGCAAGTATACTTTATTTTAAGATTGCAATTATGCTGATATGTGGTTTTCAGAAAGGCTTTCCAGGATTGCAAAGAGCCACCCAGGTTTATAGCATAGCTCCTAAATCCATTCAGAAAGTGGCAGGAACCATGATAGGTTGCAATATAAGAGGCCTTTGCCATGGCTAGGGTATTCAGGGTAAAATAGAACCTGCAAATGGCTTTTCTTATCATCCATGAAGAAGTCTAAACTTAATCTAGTCACTGTTGCTTTATCTCAATACCTCTTTAATTGACATTCTGCCTAAACTAATGAAAAATCAGCCTCTCTACAGTGACTGCTATTAGTGCCTTATTTTGGCCTTGTCAGGAATGACTGACTGAGAAGTGAAGCTCAAACACTGATAGCTGGAAATCTTTCTGCTAATCCAAAGTCAGCAAAATCTTCAGGCTCCTCATATTGAATATATAGCTATTATTCTTTATATCTAAGTTGAAGGGGATTTGAAATAGAAGATAACACAATTCAGGGGGAAAACCTTGATACTCTCTTAAAACTCCCCATAAAGGGCCTTACCGGGCTATTAAATTTATTTTCGTAAGGATAAGCTTTTTAAGAAAGAACACAACACATTGAAAGAACCATCTCTTTTTAATGATTATCTCTTCCCTTCCTGTAATTCAAGATATCAGCATTGCCTTTGACAGAACTAGGGCTCAAACTACATAACAAAAGCTGCTGTGTTGATTCAGAAGCTCCCTTTTTGAAATCTGAGAGAGAATTAAATGTAGCCAAGCACATCCACCACCACACCATTAAATCGTATAATGACCAATTTCCTGCTTGATACATTCCAAAACATGTGCTTTCAGGTAGAATTGTAAGACAGATAAACAGCATATTATGGTGGTCCAGAGTGATACCACACACTAGGCAATTTACTTTTCAATCTGCAATAAATAGACAAATTTATCTAAATGCTAAAAAAAAATATGCCATGAAAACAGAATTTATGTTTACTGAATACCCTGTACAGATCATGATGTATCCTGAAGAGGCCAGTTCTAAAGCCAACAATCACCTAGACAGCAATATTACGCTCCTTGGAGGGGTGGCTAAGGAACTGTAGGATGCTAAAGATGCATAAGGATGGAAGAGAAAATAAATTCAGTTCACATTGAAAGATGAACCAACTTAATTTGCACTTTCGAAACCAATGCACAAACCAGAACACAGCAACTCTTCAAAGTTCACACTTCTGAACTTTGCAATACAGTTCTCCAGCAGTGATATGTAAAAGAATGCATACACTAGTGGACTTAAATGCATATATTAGTGGAATTTGATTTGAAAGTATGTTTATATTAAGCAAAATTGCATATAAAAATATGCATATTATGAGAAATTAACTCTAAAATGCTGGTGAATTTTCATGATGACTCAGTTTCTGAGCTGAATTTAAGACTGAAAAATGCAGGAACTGAGAGAAACTAAAATTCACCCATTCCTACTACTGGGGGGGGGGGGGTCCATGGGTGGATGCCTCCCAGTTGCAGAAAGAGAAAGCTACACCTCCATAACTCTACTGCAGTCCTTTTCTGGTCCCTCAGAGGAACCCACAGGGAAAGTCAGGGCAATTGCTACAACACCATGAAGAGCTCCTAGTGAGCAACTTCCTCCTACAAGGGTTGGGAGTGAACTGAGTCTTTTTCAACCTCTGCCTCCAACCCATCTGTCCTAGGCTCCACTCACTTTTGGAGAACTAGTGACATAATGGGCCAACTTTCTGGCCCAAATATGTACTCTTCTCCTGTGCTCCATGACATCCTGCCCCATGTGCTTCCTGTGCTGTTGGGACTGGTGAGGGAGTATGGGAGGGACTCAGTTCCTCAAGTTGCCCATGAGGGCACTGAAGTTGTGGGGTCCTCTTTGGTGGGCTCCTGTCCACCAGCGTCAGGATCAGAGGCAGCAACTCTTAGTCAGTTACACTGTAGACTTCAACTCAACAATAAACACACCTCACCACAGAAGCCACCTTGGCTTCCAGTAACAAAGATATTGTGCCCCCTCCTATGAAAATGGGTTCCCTAATGTTTGCAGGAGGACTTGTTATGTAGCACAGTTTTTTTTAAAAAAAATAATAATACTTACTCTTACTCTTGTCTTTTTAAACTTTAAAGAATTGCAGAACTCCCCCGGGCAACAGTCTCTTGACATCTGTCATTACATTCCCCCCCCCCACACACACACACATAATGTCCTAGAAATTTAGTCCTCCTAGGGCATTGTGGAGGAAATGATGACTGCTTCAAAAGCCACCCATGGTTGCTATCTCCCAGCACCACCATGCAATGGCCCAGGTGGGTATCAAACAAAATAGCAGCCACCAACCAAATTACAGTCACAGGAGCTCAATCCTGCTTGGGGTGGGAGCAGCGATAAAAGGCATGAACCAGCATGTGGGGCCAGCCCACCCATGAGGAAGGTGAGGTGACCACCTCAGGCAGCAGGATTCACATGGGCAGCAGATCTGGCCTTTAAGGAATGCATCGCCTGCTGCTGTTGCCTGTGCTGTGGTGGCAGCGACAGTTGTGGCACACTGACAGGAGGCCAGGTCTGCTGCTTCCTCAGCATCCCCCCCCCCCCACCAACCAATGCTGCCTTTACAGAAGCCTCTGGGAGAATAGGAAGCTCTGCCGGTCTCCTCTCCCCCTTGTTCCTGATGTAGATCTTCACTCACTCTTTCTTCTCTGGCAAGCAGCTAGGCTGGTACCTGCCTTTTCTCACTGCTCCCAAGCAGGATGCAAAAAATGTATTGGGCTGGTCCTGACAACATGGCATCTTGATTCTCAGCCTGCATTTAGAAATAAGAAGATTTCTAAAAGTTTGAGCAATATGCCTTAAGGTGTATACACACACACACACACACACACACACACACACACACACCCCTCCTTTAAATGTTTTGCCATTTGTGCCTGCTTCCTAAGTTCTATTGTACAAGGGTATAATTTATCATTTGATTCTCAGCATCTTCATTTTCCCATTTCTTTGACACATTATTAATTATCTGAATTCAAAAGGAAGCAAATCACCCCAAAGCAAGGGGTTGGCAGGGAGAGAGAATTACACTTTTCACTGCTGACTAGAGACAGAAGAAGCGTTAAGAAGAGTTAAGACGTTGGATAGATGGCCATTTAAATCCACACTTAGCACATAACAAACCTGTTCCATTTCCCCCCAAACAGCCAGGGTGTATCTCTGAGAGATGGAATTGCTCCATGAAGCCTTGAAGGTCCAGATCTCCTCATCGGCAGGCAGGCAGTTTGAAACATAAACTACAACATTCCACACAGTAAAACAAAAGCTTATTACTAATGCAATTGCCAGTTATGGATTTCAGCAGCAGCTATCTTCTTCCACAGCCACTTTAAGCATTTAGTTTTTATTTAAAAAGCTTAATTGGAAGTTTTTATTACTCCCAATTAAGCTTTTTAATTAAAAGGGGAAGTTGAAGGAAGCTGCAGGCAACTACTGCTGAAGCTCACATCCTCTCTCGCCGCCTGCCTCCCCACCCACCCCCAAAACACTGAAGGGGAAAAATTGTTTTCATAAAATTGCAACTGTCAGCCAGCTGCAGCTTTCAGCAATGCTCACTGCTGGTCCTATTTACCTTGCCAGGGGCACTTTGCGAATGCAGAGACAGACACGACTAATTGGAAAAACAAGGCAGCCGCTTTATACGTTATTATAAAGCAATTAACTCATTCCACCAAGGCAAAGCACGTATCACAGGAAAACATCCTACCAATTCCATCCTCTCTTATCTGCCTGCCTGCTCGCAATGCCGGAAAGACTCAATGGAAGCCCTCCCATCCAATTGCCGTTGAGTTAATTGCAGTTTACTTCAGAGTAAGCACATTTTTGGATCAAGACATCACACAGAACGAAACTCAGAACCGGCATAGCACCGGATAAGGTGAAAATCCAACCCCCCCACCCAGCTGTGTTGGGGTCTGTAGGCTTGCACTATGATAAATCATAAAAACGAGCCTGCTGGATCAGGCCAATGGTCCATCTAGCCCAGCATCCTGTTCTCATGGGCTGACCAAACACTTGAGCACAAGAACAATCTCCCCTTCTGTTTTCTAGCAACTGGTATGCAGGGAATATTCCTCTGACAGGACAGGCAGAATGTAGCCATTGTGATCCATATGTATGCTCGATGTTTTCCCCACCTGCTGTCTGTGCTCTCAAACCATCTTTGGAATTTGGTGGAGAGGGGCCAGAGGGTAGGATAGCTTTCCAATACATGAAACCTGAGGGCATGGTCTGAAGGTACATGACACAACAACTGTAATCATCTCTGGCAGGCAATCAAGCCCCGATAAGAAGTAATGACTCTCCGGCAGTTATGTATGTTTATTTACACACACAAAAACATATCCAGAGCACAGCTTCTCGCCTGCTCGCATTGGCGATAGTTGGTCAGTCTGAATCTTCGCCCCTCCCACAGCAGGAAGGATGCCAAACTCCCGCCTTTCCCCTCTTGCCCTTCCCTTGCCCTCTGATTTTATCCTGTCTCCTAAAACGGGGACTGAAACGCTGGCATCCGCCCTCTCCACTTCCACTTGACACAGTCTCAGACCTCTGCTTATCTGCTGGTTGCCTAGCAATGCCCTGGCTGCCTTCCAACTTTTCCTCTTCTTGAGAGCTAACAGAGTCTTCACCGGGAAGGGGGGCCGAACTGCCCCTTCTTGACTCTGTCAGGCAGCTCTCATTTGCAGAGTTGGTCCCTCCTTCACTTAGCTCAATTTCTGAGTCTGACTCTTCCCCTGCGCTCTTGGGGCACTCTTGTTCCTGACAACAACTTTGCTGAACAGGTCCAGCCTCTGGTCAGCACATGAGAGGGTAACTGCTTAGAGACTCCGTGTGTTAGAGCTTCAAATTTATAATGGAAGACAAGTGGGATATAAATGTAGTTAACAAACAATGAAATATGTTCGTTGCACACAAAAGCTCATACCAAGAACTAACTTAGTTGGTCTCTAAGGTCCTACTGGAAGGAATTTTTTATTTTATTTTGTTTTGACTATGGCAGACCAACACGGCTACCTACCTGTAAATGAAATGTCCGCAATGTTTGTCTGGGGGGGTTCAACTCTTTTGTCTACATGCATTTCTCATGCACACAGCTATTGATGATGTTGTTCACTTGTCCCATAAGACTGGAACCTGGTTCACACAACAAGCTTTGGCTTAGCAAGACCGAGACCTCCTGGGGAGGAGCTCACAGCCTCTTTACTCCTCCCTGGTTTTTGCTGTCAAGCCACACTAAACTAAGCAAGGTTGGGCATAATATATCATCCGAACCAAGACTTGTGTTTAAGCTCTTTCTTCACTAACCATGAGCCGTAACCAAGGTTTGTTATTGGCTACAGCTTATGGTAAAGAAGAAGAGAGCTTAACCGTAAATTCTGGTTCAGGTGGCACACTTTTGTTTACCTCAGCTAGGGGTAGACAAATCCGTCAATTTTGATTTCTCTCAGTTTCTTATTTGTCCAACATTAAGTTCCACATCAGTTGGATACTGATAACCTTGATAGAACAGCAACGAACATATTTCCACACTATTTTTTTTTTTTGTCTATAAGATGTAGTTTCACAGGACCTTGCATAGAAAAGCGGCACTTCTCAAGTGTAGTATCAGTGCATGAGCAGGCCTTTCTGGTTGCATTAGTGCAAGGGTGCAACTAATGATACTGGGTTGGTTCAAAGGCTCCTGGGTATGATCCTGTCTAGCCTTCATGGATAGAATCAGAATGTTAGATACAATTAATATCCTGCTCCCTAGGATGGAATACAAATTTTCCCCATGGGTCTACTTCAGTTTACAGTATAAAGTATTTGGCACGTAACTTCATTTTGGCCAAGTTTAAACCCTCTAAATTATTAATATTATAGAGGATTTTTTCACATTGCTACTGTATAAATTGATTATTACTCTTGGCAATGAGTTTGAACCTAATACAGTTTAACTTAAGGGAGATCATGGAAGAAAAATTCTCAATCCCTTCCCCTTCATCCACTTTTGACCCCTCAGAAGCGCTCCTGAACAATATGGGATTATTGTGTTGGGGATGCCAGGAAACGTCCTTTCCCTAAACTTTCTTAACTTTCCTTAGGATCCAAGCCATTATTCTCACTTATTCAGGGAGGAGAATGCAAACAGTTTATATTCATCCATTCTGATGAGATGTTTAGGATCAAACAGCATATGGCTCAGTAGGAAACAATGGAAATAAAAGAAATTATTACAACATGTCTGTTCTCAGTAAATGAATAAGAATTTTTATCCTTAGATTTGAAGTATTTTGTCTGTTTTTACCTATAACTAGAAGGTGAAACCTATGGTTTGTATTCTGTTAACACAAGGACTTCCACCCACACAATAAGACTTCCTCTCCCTCTCTTCTCTCTGTGTGTTTTGGGGGTTCACGTCCACTCTTCAAAGCAGATGGTGGGAGTGTATGTGGGTAGTGCAGGAAGAGGGTGGGGGAGAAGTTCTGTTGTCCTTGCAGTAATTTGATGACTTTGGTAGACAAACTAATCTTTATTTAAAAGAGCTGTAAAAACAAACATTTGGGAATGCCGTGTATATGCAACAGTACAGACTGGTGATAGGATAATAATATGGTGCCCTTCTTTTAAGTTAACATCTTGGTCTGCACACTATTTTGTAATGAATTTTTCCCATTGTTCTGGGCATCCGGCCAGTGTGGATTTGATGGTGGGAAAGATGCTAAGCTTAACAATTGGCACCATGGTTATTAGTAGTAACATCGGAAAAGGAATAGAGGCTCAGCATCCTTGTGAGGATGAAAGGAGACTGATAAGCAGTCCTACAGCAGGAGGAGGCGTAGGTTTTTCTTATCCTGGTGCATTAGGTAATGACCTCCAACTGTCCAAATTCCCAATTAATACTGCCTGATGGGGAACACTAGCTATTTAACTCAGCTATCTTTGCCATTAGGCTTCCCGCTTGATGCTGTTTGAAATCTGAGTCATGGTAACAGCTCTCCATTTGAGGCTTGCTGAGGATGCTGAGGAAATTCTCAGCTTTGCATTTGCTAATCATTTTACTTCCTGCAGTGGTCTCTTGACCACTGCAAACCAAATCAAGGCTATGGCATTTTAATGCAACAAGAATGTATTATTATATTTCTAGCCACTCCACAATAGTTAAATCATTTAAATCCCCCCCACCAATGTAAAGGATCTAAGCCAAATACTTTAAACAAGCTATGGAGAAGACAGTTGTTTTCATAAAAAAAAAATATCAGCAACTGTCATTTAATCCCATTGTTGTTGAGTACTTTAAAAATCTATTTATTTGAGGTTTTTTATTTCAAATATTTTTAAGCCATCTTTTTAAAAATATGTTCATGGTAGTTCAAGGTCCTCAAGTGATAATCTTTTGGAGGTCCCGAGCAACAAAGACGTTAGGTTGGCCTCAACTAGGGCCAGGGCCTTCTCAATATTGGCCCCGACTTGGTGGAATAGCCTATCACGGGAGACCAGGGCCCTGCGGGATTTGGCATCTTTCCGCAGGGCCTGCAAGACGGAGCTGTTCCACCTGGCCTTTGGGTTGGTTTCTGTTTAATATTTATGCTTCATCTTTTATTGGTGGGTTATTTTGAAATTGAGACCTGCAGTTTTAATTGAATTTTAAATTTGTATTTTAATCTGTTATTTTAAATTGATCGTTTTTATGTTTTTTGTTGTGATTTTAATTGATGTTAGCCGCCCTGAGCCCGGTTCTCTGGCTGGGAAGGGCGGGGTATAAATAAAATTATTATTATTATTATTATTATTATTAGTAAGCAATAACGGCAAAGTGACTCGTGAGATATGATGGCCTTACCAGTTGCTGGGAATCTCAAATGGAAAGAGCACTGTTACACTCAGATCTTGCTTATGGGCTTCCCATAGGCATCTGGCTGGCCACTGTGAGAACAGGATATTGGAGCAGATCACCCACTGGCCTGATCCAGCTGGACTCTTCTATGTTCTTACACATTGGTCACCCCAATATGCTGCTTCCCGTGCCACAGCTGCTGTTTCTCCTCTCTTCCTCAGAGATGCTTTTTGGATGACCAACCTGCTCTGGCAGTTCCCCCTGGTGACCTCAGTGACTCACCTGCCCCTGGGGCATAGCTGTCAAGTTTTGGATTTGAAAATAAGGGATCAGCAGTCTCACCTATCCCGGGGACAGTCGCATGTCAGTGGTGGGCGGAGCCAGAAGCAAAAGTGGGCGGAGCAGCAATGTAAACTCCAAGCGGCCTCGGGCTCAGAGCGGAGCAAAGAGGAGGGCAGCCATGTGCTCTGCGCGATGGAGCCCCATCGTTGTCTTGTCTGATCCCATCAAAACAGGATAGGAAGCAGCAGCTGCTCAAAGGCAGCCAGGCTCCGCCCTCCAGCTAACCCTATTGGCCGGCTGAGGGGCTCGGTGGCAATGGATAGGGGCTGATGCAGGGGGAGGAATACACCCCCCTGTAAGCACAGGAAACGGCTCCCACTTGCTTTGAGGGCTGAGGCTTTTCTCTCCAAGTAGGCAAGGTCTTCCCACCCAGTCCCTGGCCAGCAGGGGAGGAGCTGCTTCCATTAAAAACGGGAAATTTAAGGGAAATAAAAAATAAGGGAGAGCAGCGGGAAACTGCTTGAAATAAGGGAGAATCCCAGGGAAAACGGGATATTTGACAGCACTGCCCTGGGGTGAGTCCTCCTCTGGGCTTCCTCTCAACTGGACCAATGTGCAGAGGAGTGAGATGCAGAAGTGGGGGAAGTGGAGGATTTCATGGGCCCTCTGCCACTTGCACATGGCCTCTTGCACTGCTCTGAACACTTCACAACAGTGATTAAGTGCCTCTAGCAACAGCAGCTTCCCTGCATCTCCCTCTAATAAGGCTTAGATTGTTGCCTCCATATTTGAAAAATAAGGAGCACAAACAAGTTCCCTGGTGTTCATGTCACCTGGCAGTGATTAAAGGGGAAGGGGAGGGGACCAAGAACAGAGAGAAAAACAATGGTTTTCAACTTCTTACATATTCAGTGTTGAATATAAAATAGGCTTTTGCCTGCTAACACATTTCAGGGAAACACGGCAATGAAATATTTCCAGGTATTTGCCATTTAAGAGTATGGCAACATAGTAGAACAGGCCAATATCGTGCAGAAGATTGTTAGCCGAATCTTCTAAAACCAGAGGCCAGCATAACTAGATAAGATTGCTTCGTCAGCCACATCCATTCCCGTTCACCACTCCTGTTGGCAATGCGATGTCGATGGCAGCAGCTGCAGAAAGCAAAAGAGGCAAGGATGTGGAACAGAATTCAGTGGAGGGAACAAGCGGAAGGTGTGCAAATTATGTCACTCTAATTGGATATACTATAATTTCATCCTTGCATCAGTATGAAACCTTCTTTTAACACAGGAATGAGGACCCTACCAGAGTCCTCCAAATGTTGTTGGACTTCCAACTCCCACCAACCCCAGCCAGCGTGGCCAATGGCCAGGGATGATGGCACTTACTGTTCAGCAACATCTGGAGGGATGCACAGAATGGTCCATGTCCTTTGCATGCAAGTAGACCTTTAAGTCCAATCTGCGGTTATTTTAAGGCAAGTTCCTTAAAAAATAAATCCACAAACTTTGAAATTTTAAATTTTTAAAAAAGCACTCAGGAGGTGGTGTGATAGCTTTCTGGCTTTTCTTTTAAAAAACAAACAAACTGATTTCTAGCTGCTTCTAGCCATCTTTTTTCCATACTTTATTCTGGCATCCTTACATAGGGTCGCCCTACGTCAAGACATATCCGGAATACTGCAGTCAGAAGCTGTGGCCGAGCGGAAATTGCTAAAATGTCTGGGAAAATCCAGATGCATGGCAATCCATGTCGGCAGTGTTGTTTTTGGCAATTTTCCTTAAAAGTTTGTCCTTATGAGGACATTGTATGAGGGGGGAAAGATGGTTGTCGGTACACAGGTGTGAGCAGCCATCTTTTCCTCTGTACAATTACTCAGGTAGTGGTGGCATGTCATAATGTACTTTCACACCCAGGGGCTTTCTACTCAAAACATTTAAATGAGCACGACAAACACTGTGCTTTCTAACTGCTCCAAGCAACTAGAAATGGGTCTTTTACAAGACACAAAGAACTGGAAAGCCCATGTGTTTTTTAAAAGTAAAACCATGCTCTAAAAGGTTAATAGTCATATGCTGTAATCTGCTGCTGCTGCTGCTGCTGTTGTTTGTTGTTGTTGTTCCAATCCATGCATGATCCACTGTATACAGACTTGGGGTGGTTTGCTCCAAATTGCAGCACACATTGAAATTCTCCCCCATCTGTAGTCACAGGTTCTGGATCTCTGTTGCAACAGTGTGTGCTCCAAACACCCTCCAAAGCCGAACCAGCTACAAAAAAAACATGCATGCAAATGCCACCAAGGCATTTGGGGTTCTGCTGTCCTTGGCTGTGTTGTTACATAGATTGACACAGCTCCCTAAAACAGGGGGCTAGAGGAACAGGGCCTGATCTACATTTGAGAGGATGGTACACTTTGAGATTGGTGGGCTTTGCCAGGATGCTGGGACGCTCATTGTGTTATGTGCTGAAATCACAACTGGAAGTGACTCTAAAGTGAATCAAATAGACCTGAATATATTCAGTTTAGCCTATGTACAGATATTTCTTCAATTATTTTCTTATGGACTATGTTCCATACCTCATGGCGAGGCATCAAACAGAACAGAAAGAAAAGTTTTCCACTGAAGACAGGATGCTGGAAAGTTCCAAAAGAAATGACCCCACACTGAATAACTTTCTGTATCATAGAAGCATGGTGGCTTTATCTTCAATACCCACAGTCACATAACCCACAAGGTTGACATCTTGGTGTGCAGGTATCTTACTGTGGATTAATGTTCTTCTAAGGTATCTAAGGCTGTATTTCAATGTCCACTACTAAAGTCTATGCAGTTCCCCAAAGGCCAATCTGAACAGCATGACTTACTGGAGAAACATTTGAGCCAAGGTGAGTGTCTGTTGAAACATTTTTTTCCAATCATTTGTATTCAACTATTACTTTGAGAAAATGCTGCTGTTTATAGTTCACAGCACACACTCTGTGCCACTGCAATGCTCCAAGGGAAGATCTGTGCAACCTTTCATCATCTCCATGCAGATTAAATTCATCCCCCGGAACACTAGACTGTCTTTTTATTTGCTAAATTGTCTGTTTACTCCTACAGTAGCATGCAGATTCATTTTCCGACTTTGCTCAATGGAATGATCCCCAGCAAACATAATGTGAATAGAATTTCTAGAAAGGTTTGCCTGAGATTATACCTGCACCAGCACATGGCCATTCCAAGCTTTGTGTCCTGTTCCCTTGTCCTGATGTAGCAACATGCTGACCACAGTAATGCACACCATATTCATATTAGACTGGGCAACTATAGCATGTTCCGTGTGGAGATTCCTTTTGGGAAATAATTGGAAATTGCAATTGATACAAAACATGACCGTCAGATTATTGAACCAAGAGAGATGCTTGGGTCTCATCATTTCAATGTTGCAACAATCATATTAGTTCTGTCTCCTTTTTTAAGGCCTATTTTTTATTGATAACATAGGTTCTCAGTCTTACAGAAGAGTCATGGCTTTTATACAAAAGAACAGATCCACCTCTCATTTTAGGGGTGTGCATTCATTTTTAAAAAATGAATGAAAAAGGAAATGAACAAATGTGAAAAAATAAAAGTGGGCATACCTCTTTTCATTTTGTTAATTTTCTTTTTCTCCAGCCTGCCTGAAATTTGGTAAGTCTGATACCCTTGGAGCATAGAAGAATTCCGAAATGTTATGCCATGTGGAAGGAAAACATTAAAGTTACCAGCAGAAGAAGCATAGCTCTCCACTAAGATCCATGGAACAACGAAAATGAATATGAATCAAAGGCAACTAATTGGTCGTAAAATGACCTGAATATCACCTCAAAAACAAAAAAGAAAAATGAAATGAAGATTTTAATTTTTTTTAACATTGCACGTCCCTAATTTCTTGTTCTGCCCTCTCACAAGTAGCATCTAGTGATAGAAATCACATCAAACGGAATCGTTGGTGCTCTGCTCTGAGCCTTCTCAACTGCACAATTAAGCAGCCAATTAAGTGAAACAAGGACAGGGAAACCAGGAACATAATGATATCATGTCACACATTTTGTATAACTAGATGCCACAGGGAAGAAAAAAGGGGACCTGGAATTTCTGCTTTTTCCAATGGCCATACATCCTGTCTAGAACATCCTGCTCTGGCCTTCATTACATTGCCTAAAATCCATGCATGGCTAGCTGCATGTGCTCTGATGTATTGATAATTTTTATAAACTGTAAGAATAGGCCTGCTAACAGATAGTCACAGCTGGATTTTGTATGGTGGATTTAGAGGAGCCTGCTTCTGACTGCCTCGTCCAGGTGACCACAGGAGCGACCTAATTCATGCAGTGGAGGTTTAGTCATGCTATAGCAAGTTTGCAGGATGCTTCATAAACCATCTGTGGATCTATAATTATATTATTGGCCCATAGCAGCCAATATGCTTGCCCAATGCAAGGGGTTGTATAAAGAACTGTCTTGCAAAGTGCACACAGTCAAATTATTTGGAACTATTTTAATGCTCATGACTAAAATGAAATACCAGGAGTCAGTGGCTGGGATTAAATGAGTTCTTGCAAACCAATGGCCACCCACCAGTGGCTTTCTATTGCCCCTGAGGATTCGGCGTGTTGACTGGGGCTGATGGGAGTGGAAGTCCATCAACATCTGGAGGGCCCCAGGTTCCCATTCTTGGTCTAAAGAAACATTCGACAACATGATAAAGTATCTGCACTTGAACTTCAGACATATAGTCCAAATTGGAAAAGGCATTGGTTACAGACTGTACTAGCTACTCTATTTCCTGATGTGGGGGGTCCTCAGATTCCAAGACAGGGCTCAGTAAAGATTCTGGTGGAATCTACACATGTATAAAAAAACGCTAGGAAAATACTTTTTTAAAAAGTTTTGAGAAATACATTGAATTTGCCAGTTACAGGTAGGTAGCTCTGTTGGTATGTAGTAGTCAAAACAAAATAATAAAAAATAAAAAAATTCCTTCCAGTAGCACCTTAGAGACCAACTAAGTTTGTTCTTGGTATGAGCTTTCATGTGCATGCACACTTCTTCAGATATTTATTGAATTTGCCATAGCTCACTTTTGCCATCTAGTGTCACATTTGTATATTGCACTTTACAACACATTTAAAATGTTTTATTTGTCGCTGTATAGCTGAGTCCTCTGGTTCTTAATTCTGCCTCTGTCATAAACTCTGGACACAGAATGAAGTGCTCACTGCCAGAAAGCTTCTTTGTGAGATTGGTCACACAGTAGCCGTAACGGGTCCCCATAAGAATTTCAGTCACAAAAAAGAGGAGTGGGGAAGCAAGATGAAGCACTAAGGCCAAATCTGGCATATTCTCAGGGGCTAAGAGTGAAGAGGAAAATAAAACTGGCATCTGAAATAGAGCAAACCCTCCCAGATGCCCTTTCTGAACAATAGACCAAACACTCATCTATTATATTTGTCAGGATAACAAATCAGGGTAGCAAAAGTGAGAGGATGCCAGTTCTTGGAAGGACACATAGGGAAAGCATTTTGAGACATGCAAGATGAATACGCTGCCTAATGAAGAACAATGGAAAGGTACGCTCTATTAAGCTACTAATCACTATGCTCTTTTCATACAGTTCGGAAGAGGAGTATGATAAAGAGTGAGAGTATTTACACAGATGTTCAAAGAGACAGCAAGGACTAGGAAAGGACAAAAGAGCAAATACAATTCAGAAGGTGTTTAAAGGCAAGGGCGATGAAGGAAAGCAGAGAGTTTGTATAAGTGAACTTGTGTTTGGGCAAGAAAGCTCTCAGTCTTGGGTCTATGTCAGAGTCATCATAAAAATGCAATGGAGAATATAGGGCTGTCAAACAATTAAATAATATTTACCATATTCAGCCATCTTCTAATCAAAATTAAATCCAGTTGCATATTATTACCTCTACCTTTTTGAGATACTGAAGGAAAAGTTAGATAACTCACAAATGAACAAATTATCGCTCATTGTGACAAGGAAAGCGTACTTTTAAATACAGTCATACCTCGAGTTACGGCTGCTTCAGGTTGTGCGATTTTGGGTTGCTCACCTTGCCGAACTTGAAAATACCAGAATGGGGTACTTCCGGGTTTCGGTGCTCGAGCATGCACAGAACCACTAAATCACGCTTTGCGCATGCGCAGAAGCGTGAGCCACACTTGTGCAGATGCAGCGCTGCGGGTTGCGAATGTTGCGGGTTGCGAATGTGCCTCCTGCAAGGATCACATTCACAACCCAAGCGTCCACTGTATTTTATTATTCATTCCTTATTGCAGTAACCCAGTAAGATCAAAATAGCCTCAAAAATAAGCAACCATGCCCTTATCTTTTAGATTCACCTATGAAAATGGATCCTGGTTGATTAATCAACTAAAACTTTAGTTGATTGACCTACTGATTACACTAATCAAAACTTCCAGCCTGACTAACTGAAAATTGCAGCTGAAGGAATCTCATCACAAATGTATCTCAATTGCTGCAGCATTATGCAGAAAATTAATACTAGCTCTATTATGGGATATATAATTTATATATATAAGCAGTGTTAGAAATGCAAAAATAAGGTGCAACAGAGGCATTTAAACCTTGTTGTAGTGTGAATAGTCTAAAGTATGTGCACAGGTCAAAACAGAGGGTTCTAATTCCTGACTTCTTTGTAACCCAACGGCAGACCCT
Source organism: Lacerta agilis (assembly GCF_009819535.1). Taxonomy (NCBI): domain Eukaryota; kingdom Metazoa; phylum Chordata; class Lepidosauria; order Squamata; family Lacertidae; genus Lacerta; species Lacerta agilis. The sequence continues at coordinate 58,645,182 of NC_046318.1, read as the reverse complement.
CCAAGTGTCCCTATTTTCCAGGGATGTCCCTGATTTAGAAAAGCCGTCCCGGTTTCTGATCTGATGCCAGAATGTCCCACTTTTCTTTAGGTTCTCCCTATTTTCATTGGAGAAATGTTGGAGGGTGTGGAGTTATCCAACCCCTAAGCCATCTCAAGGCAATCCTGTATAGGGAAGGGGTTTTTTGTTTTTAAAAGTTTAACACTTTATTATATTTTTATGTGGGTTGGAAGCTGCCCAGAGTGGCTGGGGCCACCCAGTTAGATGTGTGGGGTATAAATAGTAACATCATCATTATGGAATGGGATGTCCCTATTTTCATCAGAGGAATGTTGGAGGGTATGCAAAGGGAGGGGGCCTTAGGCTAGATCCTTAAAACATTCAGCTACATCATGTGACCTGGCAACCCAGCATAGAACACTATTTTAAGGTCTTGTTTTGCCTCTGCCAGGCTAAAGCAGAACAGCAACAACCCCACTACTTAATGGGGTTTGTATCTGGTGCAACTTTATGGCAGTTTAACTTACACAAGCTTGCTTTACATCAGCTCCTTGTGAGTAGGATTGCTCCCTTAGTGCTTCACTATGCTTGTTTATTATGTGTGAGAAATACAGTTCAAAAAGCTTCCCTGTTCTTTGTGTCCATTCACAATTCTGCCAGCACATTCTGCATATGAAAGTTATACTCTGTGAATGCAAAGTCACCTTTGAATATACATTGTTTCCTGCTCCCTAATTAAATGCACAATATGACAATTTTTGCACACAATTACGTGTCTCAACTTCACAACCAATGCACAACAAACAGGCATGCATAGCATTATGGTATGATTAAAATGTGAGTCAAGTTTCTTCCTCTTCCCCCTTGGATGCACTAGAGAAGCAAAATAAGATCAAAAACTCCAGATGCTCTAACTTGCTTTACTGGAGTAACCGCCAACCAAATCAGACATGGGTAGAATATAATTAGGTTATAAGTAATATGAGCAAGATGAGCGATGTGAGTAACTGTTTAGCATTTTGTTAATGAATGTTGCCAGAAATTAAGGAGGGGAGTTATTTCTTAAAGCAGAAATGGCAAAACTGAGAGTGTTCTAGGTATAAAATGTGCAATTTTCTTGAAACTGAGTTCATGCTCTATCACCTTGTCCAAGAAAAAGGCTGGCTTGCTAGAGCCATCTGGATCTGTTTCACTAAATTTACTGTCACCTGCCTCACTGTGTATAGTCAATGGTTTTGGAAATCTGCACTACAAAATATTGAAAAATTCCACATTTGGCATTAAAAAGTATGCCGGAATTATATTTGCACAAGGACGCTAGATTTGCATGCTTTGTCATTCAAACAGTTGCAAAATTGGTTTCTAAGGGAGTTTGTTTGGATTTAGGAATATTGTGTTTGGTAAGAAAAAAAGGGGGAGACAATTAGATGAAAGAAGATAGAATAGACTAGTAAAGGCAAGGATATGCAGAAGTGGAGGCTGAAGTGCAAAGAAGCTCATTGTTCTCACCTGTGCCTTCTCCTTTGTCTATATTATTACCATAAAACAGACATATTATCAGGCCTCACCTAGAAGGCTTCCTCCTGTTTGTTTTTATTCTAAGGAGCCTCAGACTGGCACTGGCGGAAGAAGAGGGGGGCAGTGGGAACACACCACCCCCGGCAGCACAATCCCGGTGGGGTTCCATCACAGCTGCCACCCCCATGCTGGGCACCCCACCCCACAGGTGGCACACCCATCCCCCAGAACGCACCCCAGCCCCGCCCCCAGCTGCTTCCGCCCCCAGTGCCGGAGCATGAAGCTCCACCACTGTCAGAAGGTGCAGAAACAGCCTTTGCTGTTACTTACGCAGGCTTCCTAAGATATCCCCTGCGATACACCTGGTCTTTGAGGTGTGTGAGGGGCTTACATCATCAGCAACTAAGGAAGCTGAGGTCTCAGTTATCCTACAGGTAAGAATCTCCTTAGTGTGTCCTTCCAAACAATCCCATCCTCTCACCATCCTCCCAGACTCCACCTTTGACTTCCCATCACCAAAGTAGTCAGGCAAAGTCAAACAGCTGCCTCATAGGCAACAAGGACTCTCCGTGGTTTTACAGTGGAAACTTTCCTCACTATTTTTTTATTTAATGGGATTACATTCAAGAAAGCAGCTGAATTCCATAGGAGACAGCATGCCCTATGATCTGAGACAGCTACCTTCTCAGACTATCAGTCCAACTAGCTCAGTGTTGTAAACAAAGACTGGCAGCAGCTCTCTGGGTTTCCTAACACGGTACATTCCTCCTCCTAGCCAACGATGCCAAGGATCAAACCATGGGTCCTTTGGCACACAAATGCTATTCTACAGAGCTATGACCCTTCCCACAAGAGATGCAGCCATGGAGATTTCCAGAGCCTCTGAATGTCCTTTGGGTGCTATAGGGACTAATCAGCAAAAGGCTCTTAATAGAGAGGCTCTATTCCATCATAGGCTGTTGGATTTTATCCTGTCACAATCAGCCCTACAATTCAAAGAACGCACAGCAATAAGAGCAGTGAAGAGTCGCGACCTATGTGATTCTGTGATTGAACTTTCAGCACCAGAAACTCAACAAAGGAGTGGAGCAAGGCCTGAAACTGTGGGTGCCCTACTCAAAATTGAATCGCAAGTACCAATATGTACTATTTTTACCCTAAAATGATACTTCTAGACATGTGCACAAATGTGGAAATTCATCATGTAGTTTTAAAAAAATGAACAGGCAAGGGAGGTAAATGACCCCTGGATGCTTAAGTCCAGTCAAAGGTGACTATGGGGTTGCAGCACTCATCTCGCTTCCAGGCTGAGGGAGCTGGTGTTTGTCCACAGACAGCTTTCCGGGTCATGTGGCCAGCATGACTAAACCAATTCTGGCGCAACGGAGCACTGTGACAGAAGCCAGAGTGCGCGGAAATGCCGTTTACCTTCTCACCACAGCGTTACCTATTTATCTACTTGCACCGGTATGCTTTTGAACTGCTAGGTTGGCAGGAGCTGGGACAGAGCAACAGGAACTCACCCCATCGCGGGGATTCGAACTGCCAACCTTCTGAACCGTCACCCACATCCCTTGTTGCTTATAAACAAAATCCAATAAACCTACTGCTATGATTGGTTCAAAATGCATGCAAGGGGTAAGGTGAGCACCTATATATAAAACTTGCCTGTGCTGAGTTATAAACGTGTGGATGCAAATTTAGAAAGTTGTCATCATTTAAACAGCAGTGCAGTACCTCCTTCCACACTGAGGAAGGCTATGGCCAAGTGATCCATGTGCCTGCTTGGGCTCCTGTCTAGGTGTTGTCGATAAGTGACTTGAAGGGCCCTGCAGCTCACCTTTCTTGTGGGTCTTTTATCTTTAACCCCTTCCAACAGAGGATTTCCTCAAATAGAGGACTAGCCTCTGCAAAGGAGGGCAAATGGCCACCCAATTAAGCAGTGAAAGTTGTTCATATTTGCAACTGGTGCTGGAGAAACAACACATATCCAAGAAAGTTTAAAAGAAGCCCCGTGGATCTGTTAGCCGAACACGCCAACAAACTTTTTAAGTTTTACTGCAGTGCTTTTAGAAGCCATCTTCTTACTCAACAGTGCCACCCAGAGGCACAAATAAAATCACCTACTGAGAAGGCAAGACATATTTTTAAAACTATGTTCTCATATTAATGGATATGCATGACAGAATTATCAATATGTTTCATGTTTAGCACTGCGTGCCCATATGTTGCTAAACTGCATGTTAACCGACAGTCGTAAAGTGCACATTTTGCCTGCAAAATAAATAAAAATTACAGCTTCCTATTTTGGCATCTCCAATATTTCTTCTTCTTTTAAAGTCAGGTAACAGTGCTGGAAAAGGCCTTGGACTGCCTCAGCCATTTGTTATGGTGAGCACGGGGGTGCAGGATCTGACTCGGTGCAATGCCACCCACTTCTTCTGTTCACCTCTAAAATATTTTTTTCAAGTGTAAAGGGCTTCAGACCTATCCAGCTGCACATCTCTCGATTAGGAAGATAGAGAAATAAAGTTAATGCATGAAGAGGTCTGTAGAAAATAGAGACATTGTGAAGGAGAAGGCACTTCCTTCCATATCCTGGAAGGAGCAGGGCTTCTGAACTATGGGATTGCGGGACTAAAAGGAAAGGGAAAGAATTTGGCATGCTTGGATACTGAAAATGCAAATTTTGACTGCAGAAATATTGCATGTAACAGAAACCTTAGGAAAGAGAACTTCCCAATTACGTGAAAGGAAGCACTCCACAGGGTATCATAGAAACTGGGGCTTAGTTTAAGGTAGGGGTATGCCTGGGTGCATTCTGAATAATGGGGCAAGTTGAGATTTCAAAGCAAACTATTGCATGCCTAAATCAGATTGCATCTTTACCAAGGTGTTTTGCGGCAGATCAAGGACCTCCTAAGCTTCTGAGGCACTCTGTAGCCTTCTTTTGTTTTGTTTTTACAAAAAAAAACCAATTAAATGTAAAGTCCTTTATTTCCCCCTCTTTCTTTCTGAGAAATGAAACCATGAAAAATGCCCAAAGCTCAAGAGGAAAAGAGTGTAGAGGGGAGGGATCTTTCATTTTGATGGTCAGATCTAGCTTTTAGTCCCAGCCAATTATTTCCAAAGGCAACTCCAGTCACAATGGAGGGGTGTTGCAGGATGATGTTCGGAAGGACTGTCCTGTCAATAATAAGCGAGACCAGTGGTTTGCAAGCAAGGACAGCTCTCTATAGCTTATTTAATATTTGGGGCACAAAAAATCAATATAGCAGAACACATGAATCTAATACTTGGGGTGTGTCCATATCCTACTCCCATGTCAGTACACTGAACAAGGTGAGGGACCCACTGGCATTATTCAATAAGGCCTGTACATATACATGGCTCTTACAACCAACTGGGAACCCGAATCACACAGAAGACCTTTAGGCAGCACAAGTAAATCCCATTGAACTCACTTCTGAGTGGGCATGCATACGACTGTGTTGTTAGGCATTATCGCTGTCAGCTTGCATAGCCCATGATCCAGTGTGAGCCAGTGTGGTGTAGTGGTTAAGAGTGGTGGACTCATAATCTGGGGAACCGGGTTCGCGTCTCCGCTCCTCCACATGCAGCTGCTGGGTGACCCTGGGCTAGTCACACTTCTCTGAAAGTCTCTCACCCCACTCACCTCAAAGAGTGTCTGTTGTGGGGGAGGAAGGGAAAGGAGAATGTTAGCCGCTTTGAGACTCCTTCAGGTAGTGATAAAGTGGGATATCAAATCCAAACTCCTCCTCTTCTTCTTCTTCTTCTTCTTCTTCTTCTTCTTGGTATTTGGAAACACTGGCATTTGGGGGCATGGCTAGCAGACACACTCACACTTCCCCTTATACATTAAGTGTGCCCTTGCTGAGGATGTCTGCATACCACTAGTATTAGCTGGTGTCAAATTATATTTGACACAAATATATTAATATTGCGCAGTTTGAAGTGACTGGATGCATAAAAGCTTACTCTCTTTTGGAAATAAAACATTGTGAAGGCCCATAAGTTTAATTAAAACTTTAGTTGCAGAACTTTCTTCAAAACATAACAAAAACATCAAAGATACACCCAGACAGTTGCATAAGACATATGCCAATCCAAGGCATAGGCTCAGCATCTTACAAAGTATATGATAAGTAGACCATCTTGTTTCGTGGTGCACCGAAAATAATTTGGTACTAAATGCCCAAAAGACAGTAGAAATGGTAATTGATTTCAGAAGGCACTCTTCCATTCTGCCACCACTTTCCATTCTTGGTAAGATGGTTGTAGTAGTAGAGTCCTTTAAGTTCCTGGGCTCTATAATTTCTTATAACTTAAATTGGTCAAGCAACATCAATAGTATTATTTAAAAGGTCCACCAGAGGCTGTATTTCCTGCGTCAACTTAGGAAATTTAAATTGTCCCAGGAAGTGTTGATCCAATTCTACAGAGGCATCATTGAAACTGTTCTCTGTAATTCTATAACAGCTTGGTACGGTACAGCCTCCAAGAGAGACAAGAAAGACTCCAACGAGCTGTAAGAATTGCAGAAAGGGTAATTGGTGTTAGCCTTCAATAGAGACAATTTATGCTACCCGAGTTAGGAAGAGAGCAGAGAGAATTGTAGCAGATCCTTTACATCCCGGTCATCATCTGCTTGATTTACTTCCATCTGGACATCGCTATAGGACTTCATATAAAAAATCGGCCAGGCACAAGAATAGTTTTTTCCCTTGTGCCATTAAATTGTTAAATTTGTAGTTGTATAGCTGAAGGGGAGGTAAATTATGGGTGGGGTTTCTTTGCTTCTTTGTATTGTGAGAGGAACAGTGTCTTTATGTTTACATTGCAATGTAGCCAAAACAAATTCCAAGTATGTTGGAAAATGTACTTGGTCAACAATAAATTATTCCTATTCCTATTCCTGTAATTCTAGCAGACCTAGAAGCAGAGGTCTGCCTCTCCCCCACATCCTGCAATCCAGTCTGTATCCTGCCTGAGGCTACTTACCTGGAGAGTTTCATTTACATCTTTCAGAGTCTGAGAACAAAGAACCAGCCACCACTCTTCCAAGATGGCGAGTTTGCAATTCAATACCTCTCATGTTATCTAAGGTTAAACACTCACATGTTAAGTAGCAGAAAAACAGTAATGGTTAATTATCAACTCAGCTAAAGCTCAGAGTCCCTGCAGTGGAATTTTCCAATTTTAACCCTTTCACCAGTACACATCCAGCCATTCATCATTTCAGTGTCAATTAAATAATTATACTTAACAAAATATGCAGCAACCTATGGATAACTGTTCTTGTAGAATGCAGGGCTGGTGCTGTAGGAATACCCCAAGTCTGTGACACCACTGATCTAACTAAGTTCAGTGACTGCTCTGAATGGCAGCAATACTCTATGGTCTCAGACAAGTATCTTTCTCAAACCTGCTGAGATTTTAGCTGAAGAAACTCAGTATGCAAAGCATGTATGCTATCACTGAACTTTGGCCTCTCCCTTGACTGGTGGGGGGGATGCAACCCATATTAAGCTCATATTGATCTTCTAATAATAAAGCTATCCAAATAAAGACTTCAGTTTTATCATTTTTGCCAAAGCAGACTAGAAAGTATCAACCAAGGGCCCACAGAGGTTTCTCCAGCAAAATTGCTTCATAAAAAATGAAAATGAATATACAATGCATTCCCGAAGAGAGCTTTGCAAAGCATTTATATTTTCTCTTATGCATCATTTTTCTTTTTCAAAAAATGCCATTGCAACAAGAAAGCTGAGGAGAAACAAACTGAATGCTTCAACTAAAAGCCCCCCAAGGAATCATCCCTCAACTTCCCCGAAGACACAGATCTCCAAATTAGAGATATCAAACGTTTATCTTGGGTTTAAAGTCCTCTTGAAGGTCAACAAGAAAGCAAAAAAGACTACAAAGGAAAGAAGGCTGTTGTCTAAGTGTTTGCAAGTACCAAGATCAATTTCATATAAAGCCACATAAAAGTGCTTGCGTTTTTCTTCCCATCGTTGGTCTTCATGTGTAAAAGGCAAGATGCCATTTTAAATGAACCTGTATTAGAATCAGATTATTTTAGCTGATTAGTGGAAATGCAGGAAGATGTAAGTACAACTGCACAGAGGTGTGTACGGGCCCCAAACTTCACTTTTTATCTGTATCTGTGCTTTAAAAAATATTTCTGATTTGCCTGAATCACTCTTTGTTTGATCCACTTCACTCTCTGATTTGGGTTCCAAGCCACACTGTGTAAAATGAAGCTCTGTGTTCCCAGTTTACTCTTATGGAGTGTCTTGCGCCTTCATTTCATATCTTTATGTGCCAGGCAAAACACATTCCTCTTCTCCCAGGCCTCTGACTAATTAAACAATCTACGGCCTTTTCACTGTGCAGGGTGGTATCAGTTTTTGTTACTATGTTATGCATTTTGGTGTTTTTATATTGTAAACAGTATAGAAATTTAATCAATTAATTAATAATAATTGCTGTAACTTTTTCCCCCTTTTGGCAGAAGCAGATGAAATTTGCAGGCTCAGGAGCCCCTCCAGAGCAGCTTAATTCTGCCCAAATGCAAGTCCGTGGATTTTTGTGGGTGAGGATTAGGCAAAAGGTATTCACTATCGTCCATAATCCATATTGGGCAATATCTTTATTAGGTCAACTAAAACTCCAAAATCCATATTAGCTTCATATTATCCAGGGAGAACCAGGAGGTTTTTTAAAATAATTAAGAGGTGGCCAAGTTGTGTATATTACATTATTTAAGCAGCTGGAAAGTGTAGGGTCCATTTAAAAAAAACCAAAAAACATTAGCAGTTTCACACTGCTTAGCTAAATATAGACATCTGGATGTGGCCATTATTTTTTTAATAAAAATACATCCTAAAGTTGCATCACCTGGACAATGTTTTTAATGTTTCTGTACTGGCATTTAGAATCAAATTGCATCTTTAGTGGTTTAGGGAACCACTCTATGTTTTTCAACATAACCTGCTTCACAGTGCTCCTAGCTCAATTGTTTGCACCCTCCTTACACACTGATAGGTATTCTCTTGTCCTAATGCATTTAGTATATTATCTGCCTTAGAAGGAAAAGAAACCATTAAGAGTAAAGCTATTAAGTTTGTAGCTGCACTTTTAAATTACTTGTGTAATATACAATACCAAGGACTGCAAAGTGAAAATGCAGGAAAATAAAAAGTACATTATCTATTAACCTTATTGATAAGTCTTTTCAACAACACAGGCTCCACATAATAATCAGCATACCAGGAGCATAATGGCACAGAAAAGGTTTTCCTGCAGTACGCTGGAGACTTATAAAAGCCATTTTCTGTACAATTGACTTTGCCTGTTGGAAGAGAAGAGTTGTCTGCAGCAACCAGTCTCCCTCAGAAATGAAACTCTGTGATGGAAAAAGGTTTTGCTGGAGTCTTGCATACTAAAAAGCAAGTTGTAATTTTCATTCAAAATATATTAAAGGTATTACAAAAAGAATGATTGGAGCAGTTTACTTCCATAGGAGAGCATGAGTTTTGAGTTTGGAAGAGATAATAGCATCAACCAGCTTGCCAGGGTTAGGCAGTTTAATGGCTACTATGGGGTATTGCTATCATGGCTATTTGCCTTTTTATCTGGGTGAGAGACCTCAAACCAGGGGTTGGAATCCAACATGGCACTACGTGAACATTCCTTCAGGGCATTATTTGCACAATGGAATGTTATCCCCCTCTCTTCTCCCCTCCCCATGTGTCTTCTGTTCTAGGGATCCCCCTAATCCTCTGGAGCAAATGGGGGGGGTGGAAAACCCCTGGGGGGTAGGAGAGAAAGGAAAGTCCTGTCACAGAAATCCTGTCAGGATGGGTTATTTGAATGCCACCCTGGACCTGGATATTTTTATCATGCATCTAGAGATTAATTGGATAAAAATAATTTGGATAGATTTATTATTTATTTGGGAAAGGTACCTGGGACAAAGTTTGAGACTACTCTTGAGCCTTGCAGAGATACCTGGGAGCAGGAATGGGGAGAAATCTGGAAGGTCACCAATTTCCACACCCGGATTCAGACCTTTAGAACTTTCCTAATGGTCATGAAGGACCAAATCAAGGCCACCAATGCACAGATATTGTTAATTGAGATACAGCTGCCAGTATTTTAAATTACCAACTCAGTGTTGCATTACTGCTGAAAATATATGTCAGGGATGTGTCTGCCTACATCAGGCATCCCCAAACTGCGGCCCTCCAGATGTTTTTGGCCTACAACTCCCATGATCCCTAGCTAACAGGACCAGAGGTCAGGGATGATGGGAATTGTAGTCCAAAACATCTGGAGGGCCGAAGTTTGGGGGTGCCTGGCCTAGATGTTGCTGGATTAAGACTTCCACAATCTCTGAACACAAGCCCTGTCTATAGGACCTCAGCCTCCCATTCCTGATCTAAGCTGAATCCAATTACAAGTCTATACAAAAGCAATAAATTACTGCCATGTGCTCCAATACTGTGCGGCATATTGCTGTTAATATAAAACTCAATCTGTATAGATGCAGAGTCCTTGAAGACTTAAAATAATACAAAGCTAGTGGTTTTTCTTTGCATTTTTCCTTCAAATTAAAAAAAAACACAACCCCAAACACCTCATGTCTTTAAAATTGCTAGGGGCTCCTCTTGTACAAGAATAAAATAATGCATTTTTTTTAAAGCAAGCATTCATGAAACTGGCTGATTTGCATGTACTTGGGATATATTAAAATTTATGTGTGCTGCTCTTGGAGTGTGCTATAAATCTCCATTATTGATGTTGGCAGTTTCCATATATTTAAATGTCTAGAGCTCCTTGCAGATAGAGATTTTTATGATTATTTTGGTCACCAACTGAACTGTTTAGAGAAATGGTTCAAACGATATGGATAATTCAGAGCTTATTCATGAAAACGCCAGGAAGATAACTACAGCATAATAGCTAATGAAGGTGTCTAACTTTGCCGACTACAAAGGATAAGTGGTGAGTCATCTCATGACTCTCCCATTCAATATCCAGACTTCATTTTTCCCCTCATACAAGAGATTACTTATATCTGGGTTCCTTTATTTTACAATACTATTATACATAGGGTGGAATGCTAAGTGGCACAAATTAATACATACTTTGTTGCTCAGAAATACTTTGATGGCTGGGAGGATCCTAACACTAGTTAACAGTAAGTGCACAATCAAGACTGAAGGTAGTGGAAGGAATTAGGTGCAGAATTTGAGGGAAAGATTCAGGAGCTAAAAAGTATAGAGCAGAGACTTCTGTTTCAGTGTATCTGAAGAAGTGTGCATGCACACGAAAGCTCATACCAAGAACAAACTCAGTTGGTCTCTAAGGTGCTACTGGAAAGAATTTTCTATTTTGTTTCGACTATGGCAGACCAACACAGCTACCCGCCTGTAAATGAAAATAAAGGTTTTGGAAGGGGGCAGAGGTAATTTAGCCATGAAGCCCACTGGGTGAGCTTGGGCAAGTCAATGTCTCTCGGCCTCATGAGGTTGTGTGTGAGGATGAAATGGAGAGGGGGAGAAGTGTGTGTGTGTGTGCTGTTTTGATTTTAGTTGGGGATTTCAGCTTTGTGAATTTCTCCTGGCTGGATTACTGCAAAGGGGCTACTCTTAAGGAGGATACAGAAACTTCGGTTGCCAAACTAGTATGGCCAAATTTATGAAGTTCACTGGCTGGGTCCAATTGGATTTCTGGATCCAATTCAATATGCTGGTACTTACATTTGAAACCCTAAGCAGCTTAGGAGCCATATACCTGAAGGAGCATATCCCAACCTGAACAGTAGGGATCTGTGCACCTATTGCATATGGCATCAAGGAAAAAGAGGTCAATTCACCAGGGCCTTAATAGGTGCAAAGTGATGGCATCCTCAGCCTAAGCAGTCTGTAAGTGTACAACTGCACCAAGAAAACCAAGCCCTTTTCTTTTGTGGCATTATTACATGTATTTATTCCAAGTATTTCCATGCTGACTTTCAGGGCAAAGCCCATCCAAGGCAGCTTACAAAATATACTAATCACTTCTCCCATCTTGATTTCTTTGCCAAAAATCCATCACTCCTGCAATCTATATGCTAGCTAGCATGCTATTGGCACCATCAAAATGCTCGACTGTAGCTTTAAGCATTAACTATGAAGAAATGGAAAACTATGAGCCCGTCTAGGATGTCCATCGGCCTCCCACTTATTCCCCCGGGCTCAAATGAGAAGCAATTATTCAGAAGCAAGGAAGAAGAAGCTTCCATCCAGAGAAACCACATTTCCACTTGGCTGAGAAGTTACACAGAAGCAAGGCAAAATCTGAAAAATCAATAACAGGGTCTATGAACAGTGCTGTTTTTGTTTTTTTTAATTTGAGTACACACACTATAATTGCTCTGCCTTGCTTTAAATGCCTGGTGGCCGCACACTTCACAGCTGCTGGTGCCATGGCTTAGTCTTGTGGGATATAAGGTGAAAACCGCTTGATGTACAAATTGAAGTTCAGTTTGAGTACATACATCATGCCACAGCTTTTAGGACCATGGAAGAATCAATAAAGCATGACTTTGGAGGGGAAAGGGAGAGACATGAACAGAGGAAGCAGAGAGAGGAAGGTGGAGAGAGATCGAATATTCTCTAAAGAAAGCCATGAGAAAATCTCTCCCACTCATCTAGTTCAAATGTGCTTTACTTGTATGTCTCCTTAAGACATAATTGGTTGGAATTGTTTAGCAGATATGTGCCTTAAAGTAACCAAAGCACCAGTCCAGATTGGATTCAAACGCAAAGGCCCTGAGGCAAAGCTCTGCTGCACCAAGCCTAATTCATATTTTATAAAATGCAAATACTAATAAGATGTTCCAGCATGATGGATGGGTGGTTGTAATCTGTCATGTACATCTAATACTTCAGTAAATATTTTCTTAAAATTATTCTGCTATTATGTTTGCTGTTCCCTAGATGAAAAGTTCTAATTCTGAATAATACTAGCCTGCTACTCATACCAGTCGTAATAGTATATTCTTCCCTGCTGCCCTGTGATTTATCCCTGTTTCCATTAGAAATCCATATGAATGTAATATACCTGTTTAGACAGGACATTCAGGATTTCAGAGGAGGAACAGCACAGCTTCAGACAGAGGAAGTTTGGGAGGCATGCAGAGAGCAGGAAGAAAGGTGACAGCTGAGATACAGTTGAGAGCGCAGGCAAGCGCCTTCTCTTGTTGGGCAGGAGGCAAGGGAAGCAAAAGGTCCCTATAGTCCAATAAGTCTGTTATCGATTTCTTAACCATTTATCCTTCACTGGCTCTCAGAAGCATCAGTGTGATTGGTCCTGCTTCCTGCACTTAATTGCTGGCCCTGTTTTGAGCCTTCTCAAAACTGTAAAGGTTTTTATTTGAAATATAGAAGTAGTAGTCCAGTGCAGATCTGATAGTTGAGCAACCTATATCCACCTCCTCCAGTCTGGTTACCCTCCGTATGTTTTAGACTTCAACACCCATCAGCATCAGCCTTGTTTCCTGGGGTTGTTGGGAGTTTCGTTTTGAAAAATATAGAGGGCACCAGGTTCTGGAAAGATGATCTATAGTCGTGGCTTCTGGTTTGTGCCTGTGCCTAATTCAAAGTGCAGGTACTTATTCTCTAGAGCCTTTCATGGCTTGGGATCATGAAAACAGTTGAATGACCTGTCTCCATATGTAGCTATTCATATGTTGGATTCATCGTCTGCCTGGGTCACCATGCCAATGCAGATACAGCAGATGGCAGCTAAATGGTGGCACCTAGTTACAGTATAATCTCTGCAGGAAAGGTCACCTAGCTAGAACCTGCCTTGATAGCTTTCTGGAGGTTGAGAAGACCTTTCTCCCCTTCCCAGACATTTTCAGTGTGAGCTTATTTTAATGTTTGGTATTCTGTCGCTTGTATCTGTTGCTATGTTTTATTGTGCTGTCATTTCATGGTTAATTCTTGTGGTTTTATTTTATTGCAAGCCACACTAGGAAAGCTTTTGTTTTGAGTGTAGAATAGAAATGCATTAAATAAGAAATGCTGTGCAAATTAGTTCTGGACAGCGACTGGAAATACTAAGAACTCAGATTATTTATTTACTTTTAACAAACTGGTATTAGGGTGTGCATGCCCTGCCTTTTGGGATATTGGGGAATGATCCATCCCGCCGTAGCTGTGAGCTTTCCTAGCATCGCTTGTGATGCCAGCTCACAACTTGTGACATTGTACCAGCACAGCTGTCACTGTATTCAAAGCTAAATCTTTATTTTTCGAGAACAGTGCCTCAGCTGAGAAGGCTGAGTCCATTAACTTTAAATCTTGCCATTTTTACTCTCTGTTCCATCTCTTGCAGCTAGAGTGTGACTGCCCGGCTATAAAGGAAATTGCCTCAACAATTCCTTCATTTGTACTACTTTACGATAAATTTTAAGAAGCACTATAGTGCAGGGTTGGTTTATCACATCCAGGAAAGATGTACTTAAAGCGGTGCCTCCCAAAACACACTGATCGCCATGCCTCTCATTTTATTGCAAGCCACCTAAAGCTTTTGGTACACTAGTCATAAAAAAGTAGATTTGCAATTGATGGTAGATACCAAAAGTGATGCAACACGAATTGTACCGATGGGCGCAGGGCATCATTTCTATGATACGGAAATATCTTCCACTAGAAGCAGCAGGGGTTTGATTAATGATTCATAATGCTGAGTTTGCATGCAGCAGATTGTTAAGCGCATTTCTGTTTTGTTTTTTTAACAGTGGAATACACTGCAGTCCTGCTGGTTTGGCAGGCGTGACAGGGTGCAAACCACTTCTTGTTAAAACAAGCCCTCCCTACATACAAGCTAGAGAACGAAGAAACATGAAATGAAAACAAAGGAACCTGAGATGAACCAGCTGTTTATGAATGCTCTTAATTTGTATATTAACTATGACAATGCTCCCAAGATAGAAGGTGCCTTATGTTAGTATTTCACCCCCTCCCTTTGTGAGAATCGTATAACTTGTGGTCTGAGAGAAGGGGGAGGGAACTGAGTCTTTGATCTCCTATTTAGCTTCTCTGTGTTAGTTAGTAAGACAGACAGGGTTTGTTCTGTTTCAGTTCAGTTCTAGTTATGAGTTAGTTCTATCTCTGCTGTAGATAAGATGTGTGGAAGAAACTTAGCCACACAGGCTGTATAATTTATCTATATAATGTAGCTTGTAGAAATAAAGAAGAACTGTTTCAAGTTAACATAGCCAGCGCTTTTCTTCGACCTCTGAAGTAATGCAGGTGCTCATGGCACACAGTCATGAGTCCAGTTATCTGGATTAAGCTGAAGGTGTTCCAGTCTTCTCGCCTGGCCCAGTCGGGGCCGCAAAGAGGGGCACAAGACGTGGATAGATCCTGGCTTACATCCACACCTTATATGTCCCAGGAGCAGACCTGAGGGGAATCTTCATGCTCTGTCAGTCCCGTCCCCAAGGAAAGCCCTGCCTTCAAGGCTGGCTCTGCAGGCAAGCTTGGGTCCAATTCCCTGGTTGGTGATGTGAGTGTTATAGCCAGAAATTAACCGAATACTCCATTGGACATTTCAAATGCTCCTTTAAAGAAATGCAGAGAAAATGCATGAATTCACAATCGTCCAGACACAAGGGGCTATCAATTCCACCCCCCCCCCTTTTCTTCCTAATGTCTCAACAAATGAAACTGATTTGTAAAAATGTTACATGCAAAAAAATACGAGAGAGAGACATTGCACATACTTTTGTAAATCAAGAAAATCTTGAATAAAAATACATTTAAAAAAAAAGAATGACAGAGACGGCATGTAATCTAACCTCCACATAAGCTTTTTGTGCAAGCAAACCAGGATGAATGTGAAGCAAACAGCTTGTCTGTGGATGGAGGAACATGCCAATTTTGGCTCCTCTTGGGGCTGAATCCACTTACTTGCCTTTTGCCCTTTTGCTCTTTAAAATAAATAAATAAATAAAATGAATCAGGTTCTATAGTACCATTGTTTAGTCGTTTAGTCGTGTCCGACTCTTTGTGACCCCATGGACCAGAGCACGCCATTAGGAATTTGCATAACTTCAAAAAAAAAAATACTTGCCAAATTTGCACCTTAGTAAACTTTCTTTTGTAACTTGCTGGCCTAGGAAAACTGTAGTGGTGTAATTATGTTTGCATGGGCATAGGTTCAATGTAAGCTTTAACACCTGATTTTTAAAAAATGTATCGATTAAACATGTATCTCCCAATTAAAAAAATAATATTCTTTTATTATTTCCAATTTGAAATGTGATTATAATTAGGATTTCAGATCACTAGGCAAATTCAGAGAGGAAAGGAAATAGCTGGAGCTGTCAGCCTGAAGAGTCCTACACAAAAATATTGAAATAACCTGTCTTTCTTCATACTTCCTCTGTAGGTATGTGAGGACCCCTGGGACAATTTGTGTCCTGAACCCCTGACCTACCTGGCAACAAATGAGTATGCCAAGCCTAAAGTTCAAAGTCAGAGGGTCAATCCACACAAGCAAAGGCCAAAGGTCAGGAAACACAGTTCAGGGTCAATCCAAGTAGCCAATCTCAACAAAACTCTCCATTTGTGGTTTTGCAGCCCCAGCTACTTGTTATTTCTACATCTGATAGCTAGTAAAGCAATTAAATGTCAGCTACTTCAATTATGCTACCCTGTAATCATCCAATTAGTGAACTGCACCTCAGAACTGTGGGCTCATTTGTATTTCTCAAAGCTGTTCTCTATATAGGGAGAATGTACAGCAAGAAAGCAACAGCAAAGCCGATTTAAACAAAACGTGAAGCAAGGAACAGAGTTTGCATAGGTGAGGAATTTTGCCTATATTGATATATGCTAAGCCATATCATTTCGAAAGAAATTTAAGGTTTTGTTTTTCTCTAGACATAGGTAGGGTCAGCCTTGCACACCCTCCCAATATATATGCATGCAGAATTTGAAAGTTCAACCCCTTTATTAATGGCTGTTTGTTTTTACTAGACACAGGTATGGGGAGTTCTAAAATAGTCCCCAAATTCCATTATTATCCTGCAAGTAGTATATATTAACACAAGTTCCTTGTGCCAAATCAGGCCATTGATCCTTCCAGCAGTTGGATCACAGACTGAGGTTTTTCCTCAGCCCTGACACCCAATATAATTTTATTAGAGAGACCAGGAATTGAAATTGGGACCATCTACATGTTCTACTACAGGCATAGGCAAACTCAGCCCTCCAGATGTTTTGGGACTACAACTCCCATCATCCCTAGCTAACAGGACCATGCCTTAGACCTGGTATTCACCTCTATGGATGTTGGTGATCTGACATTAAAAAAAAGTGAAACTAAAGAAGTGCCATGGTCAGATCACTTCCTGGTGCAACTGGACTTCTCCGCAACCCTTCCCCTCTGCAGGGAGGTGGGACCAATTCGGATGGTCCGCCCCCGCCACTTAATGGATCCAAATGGTTTCCAGAGAGTGGTAGGGGATACTTTATCCCATGTTGATGGCCTTTCAGCCGATTCCCTGGTGGCCCGCTGGAATGTGGAGCTAACCAGGGCTATTGACTGTTTGGCTCCGAAGCGCCCTCTCCGGTTGCATGGAGCCCGGACAGCCCCGTGGTTTTCCCCGGAGCTGAGGGCGATGAAACAATCGTTGAGACGGCTAGAGCGCCGGTGGCAGAAAACCCATTCTGAATCCGACCGAACACAGGTTAGAGCTCAACGTCGAGCCTACCAAGTGGCGATAGCGACGGCAAAGAAGACTTTCTTCACCGCCTCTATTGCATCTGCGGAAAATAGCAGCAGGAGACTCTTTCAGGTGGTTCGGAATCTATCGGAGCCACCTTCGTCATCGGGGCCTGGTAGGGACCCCAAGATCTCCTGCAATGCGTTTGCAAAGTTTTTTGCGGATAAAATCGCTCAGATTCGGAAAGAGATAGACTCCACCGTGGGAGCAGGGCCAGGGCGGGAGAGTGCCAGAGTCCTGTCTAGTCCAGTTGCGTGGGATCAATTTCAGTCTGTTACCTCCGAGGATGTGGACAGGCTGCTTGGACGAGTGAAACCAACCACCTGTCTCCTTGATCCTTGCCCATCCTGGCTTATAAAAGCTAACCGGGAGGGGCTGGGCGATGGGCTGCGCGGGGTGGTGAATGCTTCCCTCTGTGAGGGAGCCTTCCCAGCCCCGCTGAAAGAGGCGGTCATTAAACCGCTTCTTAAAAAAACATCTTTAGACCCGGCCAATATGGCCAACTATCGCCCAGTCTCAAATCTACCATTCTTGGGCAAGGTGATTGAGCGGGTGGTTGCTGAACAACTCCAGGCACGCCTGGAAGAAGCGGACCATTTGGATCCCTTCCAATTGGGATTCAGGCCTCACCATGGGACTGAAACCGCCTTGGTCGCGCTGGTCGATGATCTCCGGCGGGCTAGGGACAAAGGTGAGAGCTGTTTCCTAGTTCTGCTGGATCTCTCAGCGGCCTTTGACACCATCGACCATAACATCCTTCTAGACCGGCTAGAGGGGTTGGGAGCTGGAGGCACTGTTATACAGTGGTTCTGCTCCTTCCTCCTGGGCCGTGTTCAGAAAGTGGTAGTGGGGGATGAGTGTTCAGACCCCTGGGCTCTCACTTGCGGGGTGCCTCAGGGTTCTGTCCTCTCCCCCATGCTTTTTAATATCTATATGAAGCCGCTGGGAGAGATCATCAGGGGGTTTGGGCTGGGTGTTCATCAGTATGCAGATGATACCCAGCTCTACCTCTCTTTCAAATCAGAACCAGTGAAGGCCGTGAAGGTCCTGTGTGAGTGCCTGGAGGCGGTTGGAGGATGGATGGCGGCTAACAGATTGAGGTTGAATCCTGACAAGACAGAAGCACTGTTTTGGGGGGACAGGAGGAGGGCAGGTGTGGAGGATTCCCTGGTCCTGAATGGGGTAACTGTGCCCCTGAAGGACCAGGTGCGCAGCCTGGGAGTCATTTTGGACTCACAGCAGTCCATGGAAGCGCAGGTTAATTCTGTATCCAGGGCAGCTGTCTACCAGCTCCACCTGGTACGCAGGCTGAGACCCTACCTGCCCGCGGACTGTCTCACCAAGGTGGTGCATGCTCTGGTTATCTCCCGCTTGGACTACTGCAATGCGCTCTATGTGGGGCTACCTTTGAAGGTGACCCGGAAACTGCAATTAATCCAAAATGCGGCAGCTAGACTGGTGACTGGGAGTGGCCGCCGGGACCACATAACACCGGTCCTGAGAGATCTGCATTGGCTCCCAGTACGTTTCCGAGCACAATTCAAAGTGTTGGTGCTGACCTTTAAAGCCCTAAACGGCCTCGGTCCTGTATACCTGAAGGAGCGTCTCCACCCCCATCATTCAGCCCGGACACTGAGATCCAGCGCCGAGGGCCTTCTGTCGGTTCCCTCACTGCGAGAAGCAAAACTACAGGGAACCAGGCAGAGGGCCTTCTCGGTAGTGGCGCCCGCCCTGTGGAACGCCCTCCCATCACAGGTCAGGGAAATAAACAACTACCTGACATTCAGAAAAAACCTGAAGGCAGCCCTTTTTAGGGAAGTTTTTAATGTTTGATATTTTTGTATTTGATTTCTGTTGGAAGCCGCCCAGAGTGGCTGGGGAAATCCAGCCAGATGGGCGGGGTACAAATAATAAATATTATTATTATTATTATTATTGTAGTCCCAAAACATCTGGAGGGCCGAGTTTGCCTATGCCTGTTCTACTACATACTATTGATTCTTTAACGTGTGGTGTAGTATAACAACAACAACAACAACTGTGCATCGCAACTGAAATATGCATTGACATATTTGCAAATCAGCAAGGTACAACATGGCCTGCATGCAATTATTCAACGCCAGAATAGATGTGTATTTCCAAAATGCAAATACAGTGGTACCTCGACTTACAAATTACTCAACATATGAATTTTTTGACTTACAAATGGACATCCGTTGGCGGTTTTAGATGGGGTTTACTCGACTTACGAATTTTAGATGCAGTTTACTCGACTTATGAATTTTTCCGAATTCTTCGTTTCCAATGCATTCCTATGGGGAAATCGCTTTTTCCGACTTACGAATTTTTCGACTTATGATTGTGCATTCGGAACGGATTAAATTTGTAAGTCGAGGTACCACTGTATATGGCATTCCTAGCTGCACTGGTGTAGCTGGTACTACTTCATTCTATGACTTTTCACCAGGCTATCTAAACACCTCTAATGTGTGAAGAATTCTCCACTGGCTGTAGAGCTTCTGTGATGACACAGCTAGAGCATCCATGGGATGCTGTTATGGCCACCAAATTGAATGGTTTTAAAAGAGGATAAGACAATCAATGGATAACAGCCATGATGGGTAAGTGGTATCTCCACAGTGGGAGGTAATATGCCTCTGAATAACCACTGCTAAGAATCACAAGTGGGGAGAGCGCTGCTGCCCTCAGGTCCTGCTTGTTGGCTTCCCATAACCATCTGGCTGGCTACTGTCAGAACAAGATGTTGGACTAGACTGAGCCTTTGCTCTGAGCCAGCAGGGCTCTTCTTAAGTCTCTAAGAAAGGGAGTCTGACCCCAGGGTCATGACACCCAGCTACTTTGAAGCTATTAAAGCCATAAAGAAGTTCACAGCCATTGTTTCTTTTTAGTTGGTGAAGTATCTGCCAGCAGCAACTGACACATCTTCCCGTGTTTCTGAAAAATGCTGACAAAGGTAAATCGTACATCGTGTCAAATCATCTAAAGTACGGCAAGATGAGAGTGTCTCTGAGGTGTGAAGCCACTCATTTGGAGGATGAAGGAGAACAGAGACAAAAATCAATCAGAAGTACACATACTGGCAAATCAAGTCTTTCCTACTTCATCACTGTATCATAAATACAACGATCCATTTGACAAAGTTAATTAGCAGCAGGGAACATTGCAATCTCTACCAAGATGAAACAATATTTGGTTCTGTCATAGTTCAGTAAGTATGCAACTACTTAAAATGCAGAGAACTTTTGCAGAATAATTTAATATGAACCCATGTTTCTAGCAACAGAGACTCTGAGATATCTTTCTTTTACATCTCTAGCCCTCCTAGTGGAAGGGGTTAATTAGCTAACCTATATATTTACCTGAATGTATTGTTAGTCCAGTGAATGTATTAAGTATAAAAGTGCCCCTGTTAAGCTTTTCTGTATGAAATTGCTCTGTAAAGCTGTGAACTTTGATCTGCATTGTACTTCTCTCTGGCAAGCTTTGCCTTACTAAGTGTCTGGAGATAAGAACAGTAGACCTTACGCAGAGAGTACTGTAGCTGTCCTTCATTGAGAGGAACTGTTGTCTAGGTCAAGAGATAGGATGGCCTTGCTGGAGTGCGCATGAACCAACACTGGGCTAAATGTTCTTTTGCCTTATATGTCCTTTGCCTTATATGTATAACAGGAAATGTACAACAGGAAATGTTCCTTATATGGACAAGAGGAAGTTTTCTGGGGTGGGAAGAGAGCCAGAGAACTGTCTATAAGAACTGTCTGAAATTTGACTAGTTTTGTACTTGCTTGGCTATCTAAACACCGAAGTACCTCTGCATGCAGAAATTAAATCTTTCTCTCTCTGAAGCCAGAAGCCTCAGGTTTTTTTGCTTCTATGTTTTCTCACCGGGCGCAACAATGGGAACCCGTAGGGGCAAATAAGGCTCCATAACGTGGTGCGTTGGCCGGGAACCCTTCGCTGTTCCCCGGGATTGAGAAAACAGGGAGTCCGAGGCGTCGCTGCACAGCAGAAAAGGCTCTCCTGATCTGGCGTTTGCTGGCCCCAAGCGCGCTTCCTGCCTGTTTGTGGGAAGGGACTGGCTTACCCCAGGGGGAGAGCCAAACTGCACCGTGGCGACGGGAGAAAGAGAAAGCGGCCGCAGGGGGGAAGGGAAGTAAGATCTGCAGAGGACAGGTAAGCTCCACAGGGGGAGCAGCTTCCCAGGGAAGGGGAAGCGCAGGATGCGATCGATCCTGCAGCGGCAGTGTGTCGTAGAGGGCCGCCGCTAAAATCCGGTAGTGTGCAAATAGAGTTGCCACCGGAGCCTGGCAGTGTGCAAATAGAGTTGCCGCCAGAAGCCTGGCCGTGAGCCGTGGAGGGCCGCCAGGAAGGGGGAAAAGAAGGGGGGTGCCCTCTCTGAGGAGAGAGAAGGGGGTTAAGAATTTTTCTGTGATTTTACTCTGTGTATGGTGAATGGTGTGTGGGGACGCTCCAGTGGATGTATTGAGTGAATGAGACGCAGGAACTCAGTGTCCCTAGCGAAGCGGAGAGTGTGTGCATGAGAAAAAAGTCTGGTTAGGTGGAAGGAGTGTCCCACTGTCCCAGGTTGAACCAGAGCTAGCTGAGATGGGGAATTGGAATTTTTGTTGCTGTGTAAAAATTTATGACTTGTAATAATTTTATGATTTTTCCTTCACTATGTGTGTGTTGTATGAGTTCTGTGTTTGCAGTGATTGTGCAGTGTGATTTTTGTGAGTTTGTCTGTGTCTGCAGTGCCTGTGTGTGTGTGTTGGTCCCTGTTTGAGGCTTGCATTTATTCTGGAAAGGTGGGGCAGAAAGCAGCCCTAAAATGTGTGTTCCCAAACTCTGTGTTCCCAAAATTGTTTCATTTCTTGCTGCATTGCCAATGAAGTCTGGGAAGTCTGTTGATATGTGGTTGCACAACGACAATCCTCTTGTATTTGTTGTTTTGTTTTGTTGTCCCTTCAAGGAATCTGTTTGAACCCCAGGGTTTGGTGAGTGTGTTTTGGAAATTGTTTGTGTGCCAAGGTATGTGCCTTCAATAGAATGGGCTGTAAAAGTATTTCTCTGCAATGTTAAGGTGAATGTAAAAGTGTGTCTGAAGCATTGAAAGGAGGGCTGCTCTTGCAATCAGGAATGTTTGTTTTTAAAGCTGGTACAGTCTTATTTTGTTTCTTAATTGACCTTTGGTAAAGCAATGAGTGGGGAGATGGACAGAAACAGAGAGAAGCCTTAGTTTAAACAGCAAGGATTTTTCTCTTTGCAGCAGTGAATCTTGCAAAGGAAGGAAATTTGCCTCCCACAAAGGGGGGGGGAAGGTGATTATGTCTTTAGAAAAGAGAAGATTATGTCTTCTGAGCAGTTTGATTGTTTCCAACAGAAGTTGATTAGAGGGAAAAGTTTTATTTTATATCCCAGGTTTTAAGTTTTTCAGGGAAGGTTTTGAAACATAAGAAATGGCTTCTTGGAAGAAAGTTATTTGAGAATGTAGATGTAGGTTTGTGGGATGTGTAATGAAGGAGAAGAGAATGTTGAAGTAGAATGGGAAGGGGCTCATGGTTAGCAACTGACAGTGTAGCCCTGACAGTGTAAGTTAGGATTTGGAGGAAGTTTGAACCTCAGGAGGAAAAGGGGACAGAATTTTTTTGGAATGATTGGAAGAAAAATTGATGATAAAGTGAAGGTATACATATCACAGAATCATAGAATCATAGAGTTGGAAGGGACCCCAAGGGTCATCTAGTCCAACCCCCTGCCAAGCAGGAAACAATATTGAAGGCAATACACCAACCTCCATGCCAAGGTTGCAGAGCACATCTAGGGGGGTGAATCCATTGTCCAAACCATGGAGAGGACCGCCAGGTTGTTGCCATGGAAGCATGAGACAATGAGAGAGGCCTGAAGATGGCTCTGATTCAAGAGGTGGTAGATATAGTAAGCCCTTCAAAGATTGTTTTTTTAAAAAAAGACAGGAGCTTTCCCTATTGCCCTGTCCATAATTCGTTGTTACCTAAAAGAAGCCTGAAAATTGTCACTATTTGAATGAGCACATCAAGGGTTCAACTCCATTGTCCTAATGAAACACCGTTGTGAGGAGTTAGCAATTTTGCTAAGCTGGCCGCCATGTGTGAGATGATGAGAGTGACCTACCGATGGCTCTGAAGCGAGATAAATAGGCCAAGTTCTATTCTGTCTGACAACCCAACTCTGTCAGAATTTGTTCCCTACTGCCCTGTTTCCACCTTAAGTCCTCCTGAGGGTCAAAAATAGGTTGGTGGTGGTGAGTTAATTCTTGGACACAAGGTCCTGATAGGCTTGGTGAGGTGGTAAGTAGAAAATTAGGTACTGAGGATCAATGGCTGGTGCTTGGATGCAGGAAACAGAAGAGGAGGGAAAGTTAGTTTTTGATATGGCTGTTGGAACTGGTAATATAATTGGGATGGAGAAATGGAACATTAGAAAAGAGAAGAAGACAGTAAGGAGAGAATAGCTATACCCAAACACCCTAGATCATTTGTACAATGTTATATTGGAGAGGATTAGTTGCTAGGAGAATGTTCTGAAGGATGTCAAGATAGTGAGAATTGCAATGGCTCTAGTAGTGTGTCTGGAAGGTGATGTTGAAGAAATGGATCTTATTTGGGGGGAAATTGTATCTTTCTGTTCCCTGACATTAGCAGAGTTTATGCTAAATTGGTCTGAAATTGTGGTGATGCTAATGATGATAGTGTGTATGATTGTATTGTGTATTTGTTTATATTTGTGTGTATTCTAAGTTTAGAGTGTTTGTATGGATTGGAAAAATGAACTAAATTATTATTCTGGGCCAAAGAAGTAGACCAAGGAGCTATGGGATAATCATTGCGGAAGAATATTGTATTTCGAGGAGATAGTGATCCGGCATGGTCAGTAATATCTTGTGAGTGTATGGGAGGCTGTCCTTATTTGATTGGGTTATTCTAGCTTACCTCCAACAGGGAGGAGGACTGAGGTGTGATCAATATCGATACCTGTGAGGTTAATCTGTGAGGCAAAAGAAAGGCAGGAGGGGCCCAAGACACCACCCTCCAAGGGCAGATATAATCTCTGTAACTATCTCCTATTCTTTTAGCAGGTGCCCTAATGCCATGTAGCTTTGCTATGCTAGTTTTATCCCTACGCAGAGACTCTGAAACCTAAGTGGCAAAGATCCTGCAGAGTCTTTATGACAACACTGCCAGTGGTGAAAGTGGCTGGTGTCCGCCTCCTCATGTAGAGACAGGACCTGCCAGTGTGCTGAAACATCCTTTGAAGCTGGAGATCCAGGGAAGCAACAAAGGCCAAGAAGCAACAAACCTGCTGCCAAAGCGCACACCAATGGAAGAAAAGGAAGGAAAAGAACTCTGAATGGGAGGACTGAGTGATCATATTGCCTTAATTTGTGTTGACCAGTTACCAGATAATGTGACCAGTTGAACAGTTTCTGTAATTAGTGTTAGGAATATTTGAAGTAAAATATCCTTAGTTGTATTTGTTGTATCTGTTGATATTGTGTCCCCCATTGTTATTTTGCCTTTGTATTTTTTGTTTAATGCAATGCATGCGTATGGTGATTTATAAAGTTGTGTCATGGATTCTTTAGCTCATTGCCCTTGCTAGAGAATATCAGTCATTTCCCAGGGACGCGCTGGAGAAAGAATTCCAGCGGTCCAAGAGAACAGGAGGGAATGGAAGGGGTTAATTAGCTAACCTATATATTTACCTGAATGTATTGTTAGTCCAGTGAATGTATTAAGTATAAAAGTGCCCCTGTTAAGCTTTTCTGTATGAAATTGCTCTGTAAAGCTGTGAACTTTGATCTGCATTGTACTTCTCTCTGGCAAGCTTTGCCTTACTAAGTGTCTGGAGATAAGAACAGTAGACCTTACGCAGAGAGTACTGTAGCTGTCCTTCATTGAGAGGAACTGTTGTCTAGGTCAAGAGATAGGATGGCCTTGCTGGAGTGCGCATGAACCAACACTGGGCTAAATGTTCTTTTGCCTTATATGTCCTTTGCCTTATATGTATAACAGGAAATGTACAACAGGAAATGTTCCTTATATGGACAAGAGGAAGTTTTCTGGGGTGGGAAGAGAGCCAGAGAACTGTCTATAAGAACTGTCTGAAATTTGACTAGTTTTGTACTTGCTTGGCTATCTAAACACCGAAGTACCTCTGCATGCAGAAATTAAATCTTTCTCTCTCTGAAGCCAGAAGCCTCAGGTTTTTTTGCTTCTATGTTTTCTCACCGGGCGCAACAATGGGAACCCGTAGGGGCAAATAAGGCTCCACTAGAATAAAGTTATAGGGCAAAATGTCAGGTACCTTCAAAACAATTTACATGACATGAGTGGTGTGACTACCTTGTATATTTATTCTGGTACTGCGGAAGGCTCCCTGTTGTTACTAGACAGCAGCAACACCAGTGTGTGTGTAATCTCCCTAATCACCACCTGCACGACATAGCTGATTTCCCATGGTTGTTGGGAGTAGTTGTCTCTCCCATTTTGTGCTATGTCACACCCACTCCATGGCAGCCATTTTATCAAAATATGCCCACTTGTCCAGACAGGCAACGATATGAGACTGATGTGATTGGAAGAGCAGTATTTGGGGAAATGATTAACCCTTCTTTCTTTTCCTGATCTAAATCGCACACAAACCTGAAGTGCAAATAGCTTTGTGGTTGATAAATGCATATATCTGTATTGTGTCTGTCTTCTTTTTAAATTCCCATTGTGGATCTAAATAACAGCCAGGTGAGGTTTAAACCAGGAAAATAGGTAGGGCAGGGGAAGAAGCTTCTGTGGCTCCTTTAGAGTAAAAATGAACATGTTGGAAGATCCATTCACAGACCAAGCATACATTTGGCCTTTAACAATGTGTACATACCTTGTTGAAAGCTGCTGCTGGGAACTGTAATTTGCAAAAGGTGCTGGAAATTGCAGCTCTGTGAATGGTAAGTTAGAGTTCCCAGGGCTCTTGGAATGGGGAAGATCCTTTAAATGTACTCTAAATATATGGCGTGTATGCAGCCAAAGATAAGACAAGCCTGAGGCATCAAACCAATAGCCCCTCTAGTCCCGTGTCCTTTTCTCACAGTGACTAAACACTTGTGAGAAATGAGCAAGCAAAATTCCAGCACTCTCCCCTCCTGTGATTTCCAGCAACTGTTATTCAGAAGCTGCTGCTGTGTGAGCAGAGCAGATTTCTGCTTCTACAAGAGGAGTTCCTCTTCCTCTCCCTTCCTGCGGTTCCCTGCCATGCATCTTCAAACTCTGCTCCAGATGGTTGCTGCATGCGATGGGGGGGGGGGAGCTGCAGGTTGGAGCAGAGACAGGTAGAGCCCATTATGTGAGCCAAGATTCACTCATGCACCCAAATTCACTCATGCAACTAATGTTTCTAAGGCAAAACTGTCATCAAAGCATAAAGGTGTACATCACTTGCTGAAGTGCTGAGTATGAGACACACCCCAGAGCACTGCACTGGGAAGGTTCAGACAATCCAGAGTCCTTGGCTATTCACTCCATAGCATAGATATTTTATAAACCAACAGGACTGCTGTGATGAGACTCATGCTCAATTGTGTTTTTCCTCTCTTCAGATGTCCTTGAAGTACACTGCAGGAGAGGGTTGTCTCCGAGTCTGACAACAATAAAGCTCTCAACAGGATATTGTTTCCAACCTAGAAATAAACAAGCTACCTTGGTGTTATAAAACAAACCAAAGCAGAAAGCCTTGTGCGAAGAGGGTACTCCACTTCCTTGCGAATATATCCTCGTAGCATTAGAGCCCATTACTTGTAACACTGAAAAGTAGAAACACAAAGGATGGTTGCTGTGGGAGGTTTCCTACTGGCCGTCTTCCTACAAACCCTTGCAATTGACAATGAAAGAGCTGAAAACTGGAATGATTTGTTTCCAGTGTTTGACTTTCTCCCCCAGTAGGTAAAAGCAGATCCATGTGCAGCAACAAAATGGGCAGGTAGAGGTAGTGGCAGACTCCAAACAACAATGCGGTGTTTACTGGGGTGGACTGTGGCAGCAGCAAGGTACCTATATGATAGTAGTGGCAGCATCCTGCAGGTAGAAGACCTACCTCATCCCCATTCTGGGTACCACCGCATCCTTCTTAAATGACACTGCCTATGGGACAATTTATTCAGGATATTGTTCTTTTAAATTCAGGTGTACCGTATATACGCGAGTATAAGCCGACGCAAATATAAGCCGAGGCACCTAATTTGACCACAAAAAACTGGGAAAACTTATTGACTTAAGTATAAGCCGAGGGTGGGAAATGCAGCAGCTACTGGTAAATTTCAAAAATAAAAATAAATACCAATAAAAGGCTTGGAAAGAAAGGGTCTCTTACAGGGAGGGCTCAGGGGGTAAGGGGGCATATTGTGGGTACATTTCAGGGGGCAAGGGGAATATTCTGGAATGGATTAAGGGGGAAGGGGGCAGATTCTGGGAAGGTTTCAGGGTGGGTGGGGCATATTTAGGGAGGGCATGAGAGGCAAGGGGGCATATTCTGGGAAAGTTTCAGGGTGGGCAGTTTCTAGGGTGGGCAGAGCTGGGATGGGCAGGGGTTAAGAGGGAAGGCTTGGAAAGAAAGGGTCTCTTTACAGGGAGGGCTCAGGGGGAGGGGGCATATTCAGGGAGGAATTAAGGGGGGAGATTCTGGAATGGATTAAGGGGGAAGGGGGTTGATTCTGGGAATGTTTCAGGGGTGGTTGGGGCATATTTAGGGAGGGCATCAAGGGCAAGGGGGCATATTCTGGGAAAGTTTCAGGGTGGGTAGTTTCTAGGGTGGGCAGAGCTGGGATGGGGGATGGGTTAAGAGGGAAGGCTTGGAAAGAAAGGGTCTCTTTACAGGGAGGGCTCAGGGGGAGGGGGCATATTCAGGGAGGAATTAAGGGGGGAAGTTTCTGGGAAGGTTTCAGGGGTTGATAGTTTCAGGGTGGGCAGTTTCTATGGTGGACTGAGCTGGGATGGGATGGGGGCAAAAGCAACAGGCTCTCTGGGGCTGAGCCGGCTCGCGCGCCTGCTCGTCCTCCTCCTGCTCCCGCTGCCCCCGTCGCTACCTCTGTTCCCCTTCGGGGAGAAGGGACGGGAGGAGGAGGTGGAGGCGATCCTCGCACAGAGCAGTGACTGCTCTGTGCAAGGCATCGGAGAGGAAAAACATCGAGGAGCACTTTCTCCCCACTTTTCCCTCCCCGATGCCTTCCGCAGAGCAGGCACAGGATCATAGAGTCTCAGCGCAGTTTCTACAGTGGGCAGAGCTGGGATGGGCAGGGGTAGAGCAGGCACAGGATCATAGAGTCTCAGCGCAGTTTCTACAGTGGGCAGAGCTGGGATGGGCAGGGGTAGAGCAGGCACAGGATCATAGAGTCTCAGCGCAGTTTCTACAGTGGGCAGAGCTGGGATGGGCAGGGGTAGAGCAGGCACAGGATCATAGAGTCTCAGCGCAGTTTCTACAGTGGGCAGAGCTGGGATGGGCAGGGGTTAAGAGGGAAGGCTTGGAAAGAAAGGTCTCTTTACAGGGAGGGCTCAGGGGGAGGGGGCATATTCAGGGAGGAATTAAGGGGGGAAGTTTCTGGGAAGGTTTCAGGGGTGGGTAGTTTCAGGGTGGGCAGTTTCTATGGCGGACTGAGCTGGGATGGGATGGGGGCAAAAGCAACAGGCTCTCTGGGGCTGAGCCGGCTCGTGCGCCTGCTCGATACCTGTCCTCCTCCTGCTCCCGCTGCCCCGTCGCTACCTCTGTTCCCCTTCGGGGAGAAGGGACGGGAGGAGGAGGAGGAGGAGGCGATCCTCGCGCAGAGCAGGCACAGGAGGAGGGATCAGAGAGCAGGCACAGATGGGGGATCGGCAGGGCAGGGGAGACAAGCAGCAAGAAAGGATCCCTTTCTTGCCGCTTGTCCCTTTGCAGCCGCCCGCATCACTTGAGTATAAGCCGAGGGCGGCTTTTTCAGCCCAAAAAATGGGCTGAAAAAGTCGGCTTATACTCACGTATATACGGTATATCAGGTCAATCTTCTAAATTTGCAGGTGTCTGAATATCAGAGATCACAAAGTATTATTTTATGCGTGATTACACACACACACACACACACACACACACACACACGTATTTTACTGTTTCCAAAAAAAATAGAAAATGTTTCCTAGGAGTCTTAAACCCCCCTCCCCAATATTCTGAAAAATGTAAAAGAATGGAGAGATGTTTGAGGGTGGAACAATTCCTTCCCACACACAATTTTTCCAGGCCTTCACACCTCCGCTAACTCCAGTGTCAACAAGCGGTCAACAGTGTACTCTGCAAGAAGAGAAATCCCAAACATAGCACATCTGTGTAAGTTTAACATGCTGGATCTTGACACAGAAATCAAACCTGTTATACCGGTAGTTAGTTGTTTTCCTTACTAGCTGGCTTGCCTGTGGAGTGAACACCTGGAATGCACATATGGACAGGCAATTGGACAATGTAACCCTTTGTTTTCTGGACTTCAGTCACAAATCTATGGCCGAAGAATACAGCCATAAGTAGCCCATGGCCTTTTCGTTTGCCTTTATGAGGTGTAGTTAGTCAATATGCTTCCCTGTGAAGAGTAGCTGCAAATGATGAATCAGTGTGCTCCCTATAAAGCTAGATTAACTGCTCTCTCGAATGCCTTTTGTAAAATCTCATTGTCCTTCTGCAACAAGCGCACCTGTGCCATTGCAGAAAATGCTCGTTAGCTCAGCGACAGGTGGAGTAAATGAGTGCATCATGTACTTTGTCAGAATTATCACGTATCATCAGGTCTTATCTACATCAACATCTGTTCACAAAGCAGTAGAACCAGCTGCAAGATCATCAATTGACTCGTGGTTGAATTTTCATTACAGGGCAGCATGTTACTGGATAACCATGTGACTAAATACATACTGTAGTAAGTCTGCTAAAGGATATGCCACAAGTACTATTGGGTGAATTAATATTTGAAAAAGGAGCCGTTTTCCTCCTAGCGTGAGAAACAAATACAGTGGTACCTCGGGTTAAGAACTTAATTCGTTCTGGAGGTCTGTTCTTAACCTGAAACTGTTCTTAACCTGAGGTACCACTTTAGCTAATGGGGCCTCCTGCTGCCGCCACACCGCCACCAAACGATTTCTGTTCTCATCCTGAAGCAAAGTTCTTAACCTGAGGTACAGGTTTTCTTTATAAGAAGCTGATGTCTGCCCTTTTGTGGAAGCTGGAGAACACTTCTGAAATGTCACAAATTTGAGAGCAGCATTTGCTAATCAAGTACCATCCAGATGTTGGACACCCAGCTGCCCAATGGTCAGGGATGATATAGGAGTTGTAGTCCAGAAACATCTGGGCAGCACCAAGTTGGCAAAGGATATTTTAGGCAAAAATGACTTCAGATCCTCAGATTGCTAAGAATGGCTGAAGACAATAGTAGTTATGGCATGGCAATGGTTCACAATAAATAAGAATTTATTTATTTTTAAGTAAAAAAAAAACCAAGCCAGATGGGCAGGGTATAAATAACAAATTGTTGTTGTTGTCATTTATATTTGTTTGTTTGTTTGTTGTTGTTGCTGCTGCTGCTGTTATACTATCTGAAGAGAAACCAGGGAATAGAATTTAGAGGTGTAAAAAGCAAAAAAGTATAACATAGAAAGGCACAAAGACACAAAGTAAGCTCTCCCTGAATTCTGCATAACTTTTTTTCGACTGAATCCAAAATGTACTTTGGGTAATTTCTATAAATATTGAAAGAAAGTTGAGTTGAATCACTATCACACGGGTCAAAGGGTTATTTGAGGAATAAGGAATCAATGTGCAAGGTCAGAACCCTCTCTAAAGACTGTTGGATGATTAATCTATCATTCAAGGTCAAAACTGTGTTTAAAGTTTTGTTTATCAGTTAATAAACTGATAAATGTTGAACTAAGAAATAAATAGCAACTGATAAATTTTGAACTAAGAAGTACACGACCTTAATATATACATGTTATTATAAGGATAATCCTAAAAGCTGATGTATCGATTAAATGATAGTAAAAGCTGAATTTAGAATTTGTTAAGTTAAATTTAGGAATTCACTTTTATATAGAAGAAATGGTGTCTCCTTGTTTATGTCTTTTAGGACTGTTTGGGGATAAAAATGTAGTAAGCAGCTGCAAGTCTCCTTTATGTTTACATCTCAAGAACCAATGGAACAGTTGAGCCAGTGTGGTGTAGTGGTTAAGAGCGGTAGACTCGTAATCTGGGGAACTGGGTTCGCGTCTCCGCTCCTCCACGTGCAGCTGCTGGGTGACCTTGGGCTAGTCACATTTCTTTGAAGTCTCTCAGCCCCACTCACCTCACAGAGTGTTTGTTGTGTGGGAGGAAGGGAAAGGAGAATATTAGCCGCTTTGAGACTCCTTCGGGTAGTGAAAAGCGGGATATCAAATCCAAACTCTTCTTCTCTTCTTCTTCTTCTTCTGTAATAGAATTCTCCAAAACGGTATAAAAACCATGTGTTTGAAAATAGCAGCATCCCAGAACTCTCTTGCCTGTGTCTGTTCTTTGGCACTATCATATACAGGGGAATCTCCACATGTGAGCGTTCCATTCCAGGCACATCACTGGGAGGTGGGTAAGTGGGGATTTTCCGGTTCCACCCCCGCCCCCTTTCAGTGCCGAAAATGATGCATGTGTCAGCGGGAGCATGCATGCTAATCATGCACAAGTGCGGAGATGCCTGTACAAGCACTATTGAGACCTGAACTTATAAAATGATAGACTTCGTAACAAAATAATAATAATAATAATAATAATAATAATAATAATAATAATAATAATAATTGTCACTTCTAGAGTATTTATGTTTTATATTTGGATATTTATGTGATACCAGAATGATATGTTTATTAATAAAAATAGAAAATGTACTCAAAAGATTCTCCTCTCCTTTACGTAAAGCCAAAATCAAACCCACCAGCAAAACAATTTTAGGTGTATGCTTTGTTGAAGTGTATTAATTAGCTATAGGTGGTAAATTCCAAAAGGGATTCCTAAAGACTGGCACTGTAAACTGATAACATTAGCAAAGTCTAAATTCATAAGACGTGTTTGCATATTGTCTCTCCTTCCACTAGCTGACGAATGGCTAGTTTTTGATTAATTCTACTAATCAGTCCATTCCAGAGGAACTAATCTATCTAACGATATTCTATAATGTCACATTTTCTAATCCTCACTAATCTAATTATGATGCCACCTAAAAACAACCCAGAATAGGCAATATTGACCTTAAGACAAGTGAAATTGGAATTTTACAGATAAGCAAATAAAATATTTTTATTCTAGACTTTGAGAGTGTAAGAAAGTATGAAATGCTTACAAAGATGCAAGCTTTCATGCCCATCAAGACACATCCCTTTTCCCATGTTGTTCCAATCTTTGCAAAAGAACAGATATCTGTTGTACAATGGCCAGCTCCCACCAGTCCAGTTTGCTATCCTTCAATGGACCTAAACATAATGGAATATTTCCAGTGAAATAAATCTGGAATTACACTTTAAATGGATACAGTCTGACTTCAGTGCACAATAAATGTTTGAGAGAAGCAGCATAAATAATTCCTTCTCTTTTCCTTCTGACACGGAGCTCATCAAATCCAATCCATGCTCCATGCTGAATAATGAAGGTTTTCTTGTCTTTGGAAGCTCTCATCATGCAACAAATTATTATACATCAAAGGAATGAGTTCTGCCTCAAAACTGATGCTAAAGGTTATGAGTTAGAAAAAAATGAGGGGGGGGGGAAATCACCCCTAAAAAACATCTGCAGAAATAAGTCAACAGGGATTTTTCACCCATTCCTTTCAAATTACTGAAACAGTCAAGTGAGAAATAAAGAAATGTAATACAAATTGCAGAGTACCATGGCTAGGGCACAAGTTTTTGTATAAAAGGTATGGTGGGAAATTAACTGGAAACCAGCCATGGAAATGAGGTAGCACCACTAGCGGGGAAAACAAGGGAAGGAACTCCAGGTGCTATAAAATTATGTTTACCGTGAGCTGAACACAACTTGAGAGAAAACTTTATTACAGCACATTTTTTGCAACAATTCTGACACAACAAGAATCCTATAGGAGTTAAGATTACCTATTTTAAAAAAACCAGTAGGTTCAAATCAAAACCTGGACTTGCTTTGAGTAATTTTTGCAAAACAAAATATGGTCTACAAGTATAGTATATGAGAAGGGTAGGATTATAAAGAGGATAAGAATGGATAAATAAGTGTTTTGTTTGTGTGTATTTTGTTTTTGTAGTTTTTGTATTTGTATTTTGTGTATGTTTATTATTAAAACCCAATAAATTCTTATTTAAAAGAAATTTTAGACTTCCGGTTAGGTGCCGAGTCAATGGCGGACGGGAGTCCGACGGCTCCGTCCTCCGTTAGGCGATAGGGAGCTCCGTGCCTGCGCCACGGGTCCCTTAAAGCCACGGGAAGAGCGTCCCGTGGACCGACGGCTTCGTGGGTCCCAGACGTGCTGTCTCCGCTCCTGATTTACCCTCGTAAGGGGGAGAATCGGGCGAGCGGAGCCCCAGCACGGGACTGAAGAAGCGACTGCCTGCGGAGGATCAAAGCAGCGATCCCGCCAGACCTGAGCACCCGGCACTTCCTACATAGAAACTTCCAAAGAAACTCTGTAAGTTAAAATACTGGATTATTTTACAAGTTTAAAGAGCACTGCTTGCAGAGGAAACTTCAAAAGGAAGCCTGTTCCCTTTGAACTGTTTGCGCGAGCTTGGTAGCGCTAAAAGATCAAAGCCGCGGCTAACGGGAAAGTTTTGCGAACTCTGCCAAACTTTTTAAAAGTTACTTAAAAGTTGTTTAAAGGTTGTTTAAAGACTTAAAAATAGTTGATATGGCAAAAGAAGACACCGCTCCCCCTCTGGACTAGGATTCCGGGTCAGTAGCGGGCTGCAATATATTGTTGCCATTTTTTCTTTGTTGGGACTCTAGTGTTACAGTGACTGTTTACCAGTGGAGATACTTTGACTCTTTTACAGCCAGATACAAGCTATTTTAAAGACTAGTGTCCCCAGAGCCTTGGAATTAATTGAACAATTTGGACTTGTAGCTGGCTTCAAATTAAATAAGCAGAAAACCAAAGTTTTAGGCAAAAATTTGAGTGCAGAACAGATCCAAAGAATTCAAGAAGCCACAGGCCTCAATTTTGTTAAATCTGTAAAATATCTAGGTATCAATCTCACAAATAAGAACTTGAACCTGTATAAGGATAACTATGAAAAATTGTGGATGGAGATAAAAAAAGACATGGAGATCTGGACAAGACTTAAATTGTCGTTAATGGGAAGAATAGCAGTGGTTAAAATGAATGTCCTACCAAGGATGCTGTTTTTATTCCAAGCCATACCAATATTGGACAAACTAGACTGTTTTAAGAAATGGCAAAAGGACCTATCGAAATTTATATGGCAGGGCAAAAAGCCAAGAATAAAATTTAAGATTTTAACAGACTCTAAAGACAGAGGAGGCTTTGCCCTGCCGGACTTAAGGCTTTATTTTGAAGCTGCGGCCTTTTGCTGGTTAAAGGATTGGTTTAAATTAGAGAACGTTGATGTGTTGGACTTGGAGGGACATGATAATATGTTTGGCTGGCATGCATACCTTTGGTATGACAAGGTTAAAATCCACAGAACTTTTAAGTCTCATATTGTTAGAAAATCCCTATATCAGGTTTGGACTAGATACAAAGACTTGCTTGAGAGAAAGACTCCTAGATGGATCTCTCCAGTGGAGGCCAAGGCATATAAGAGACCGAATATGTCTGCAAACTGGTTAAGATATATGGACATATTGCAGCAGGAAGGGGACTCTTTTAAGCTAAAAAGCTATGATCAAGTAAAAAGTCAGGTCCCCGACTGGCTGCACTATCATCAGGTTTATGAAATATTTAAAATGGACAAAAAAGTTGGTTTTCAAGTAGAAAAATCAAAACTGGAAACAGAACTGATAGAATCGAACTTCAAAAACCTTTCCAAAATGTATAATCTTCTGCTAGAGTGGCATACAAAAGATGAACTGGTTAAATCCTCAATGATAGATTGGGCAAAAGATGTAGGACATAATATTATGATGGATGACTGGGAGAGATTGTGGCAAAAAGGTATCAAATTTACTGCTTGTCATGGTTTAAGAGAAAACATAATGAAAATGGTTTATAGATGGTATTTGACACCAGTTAAGATTGCTAAGATGAATACCAAAATGTCAGATGTATGTTGGAAATGCAAACACGCGAAAGGTACCTTTTTTCATATGTGGTGGTTGTGCCCAGCGGTAAGTGCTTTCTGGGATAAGATTTACAATGAGCTTAAGAAGGTAATGAAAGTTACCTTTTGTAAGAAACCAGAGGCATTTCTTCTGAGCATAACCAATGAAGAGATACCCAGTCAGGATAGAGTGTTTTTTATGTATGCCACAACAGCAGCCAGAATTCTATTGGCAAGAACATGGAAAGGTGAAGAGATACCAACGGTGGAGGAATGGCAGATGAAGATGATGGAATACATGGAACTCGCAGAACTGACCGTCAGAGTCCGGGACCAGAGGGAGGGGAAGGCGTCGCAGGAGTGGAAAAAATTTAAAGACTATTTAGTTAAATCAGTTAAACTGAATATTTGAGCAGAATTAGACAGAACATCGGCTTTGGTAGATATGTGTCAGATATAAATGGTAAGAGGAATTGTTGTTATGTGAAAGATGTATGTGTCAAAATATGTTAAGATAGGTCGTCAAGATAAGATACATAGTTATTGAGATATTTGACTAAGTAAAAGCTAAGTATATTAAAATTTGGGTAAATGTGAATCGAACAATATATAAAGCTACCTTGAAGAAGTATTTGTTTCTTTGAAGACAGTGGAGGGAACGGGGGAAGTCCCCAAATAGAGAAGTTAGAAACAAGAAATATACAAAGATAGATATTGGTTAAGGTTTGTATATGTTTTTCTTTTTTTATGTTTTTATTGCTGTTATTGTTTCGAATGTTGATTATGTTTATTGTTGATTATGTTCAATGTTGATTTTGTTTTTTATTGTTTCTTATCTTTTGATGTTGTATTTTGTTTTCTCTTTGTCTTATTGGAAAATAATAAAACCTTATAAAAAATAAATAAATTCTTATTTAAAAAACAACAACTTTTCTGCTTGTATACGTTGATAATATAATTTTGGTTACTGGGGACAAACAAGATTGTACAAAAACAACATTGGGTGCAGGCCATGTTGTAATGTAGTGCTTATGCGACTGTGAATAAAAGGTGGCTGGGCTCATTGTCTCAGGGTTTGGGGGGGAAGAGGTGACAAAACTGATTTCCAATACGTGCCCCCCTTTATTTCCATAACAAGTCCTTGAGTCTGTACTATGAATGGTGACATCAGGGACCTTGTCAGTCCAACCCCTACACAGTCTCATCAGGGCTGACCTTAAGGCATTTGGAACAATTGGGCCAACTTGGGCCCCGCGGGCTGCTCCTAAGGGGCCCCTGCACCAAGGCAATCTAGATGGATTTTATTTATATCTATAAGATTTTGCAGACTTTAGGTGTGAACTGGGGCCCTACAAAAAAAAAATCAAGTTGCGCCCCACTGCTTCAAATTGGGCTGCACTGGCTAGCCCTGAGTCTAATAGTTGCTGGGCCTGAGTTGCCCTGCCCTTGCATGAAGTCTTGGGTTTACAATTTGGGGAGAGGGGAGACTGCGGCACTGGAGAGCGGGCAGGCTGGCGAAGCCCCCTAGATTTAGAGGCCCAAGTTGTCCTGCCCTCACATGAAGTCTTGGGGAGCGGGAGGGCTGGCAAGGCCCCCTAGATTTAGAGGCCCTAGGTTTCAGCCTACTTAGTTTATACATAAATCTGGCACTGATTAAATCCCAGCCTGTAGTTTCAAGGAATGGCCAGCAGATGGCAATGCAATAAAAAGGAAAGCAAATATTTATTCTTGATCTGCTATTTTTGGACAAATGGATGCATGGATTTCGCTCCTCTCTTTCAGCATGTGCCATTCCCAAAAAGGTTCTCTCTTACGGGATAAAGGACCTCTACACCTATAAAGCGGGATGGGGGGGGGACACCTCCGGCTCCTCCTCCTCCCTCAGCGGCGCTGCAGGATTGCAGAGGAGGAGAAGCTCTGCTCTCCCCAGACTCCAACTCTCCTTCCCGGACACTCAGCTTGCCGCCCGGCCCTGGTTCCCCGTGCCACTGGTGCCACAGGATAGAGATGTGCCTGGGGAGAGGAATATTCCCTTTGAAATAAGGGAAATTTAAGGGATATAAAAAATCAGGGATAGCAGCGGGAAATGGCTTGGAATAAGGGAGTTTCCCGCAAAAAAGGGAGACTTGACAGCTATGACAGAGTTCCAACAAAAGATCTGAAGAGCCAAAGCTTCTGATTTATGGGAACCTGTTGCACGCATGTATATTACTTAAATATATTACTTACTAGGCACAGGGCCTTCTCGGCAGTGGCTTCCACCCTGTGGAACGCTCTCCCATCAGATGTCAAGGAAATAAACAACTATCTGACTTTTGGAAGACATCTGAAGGCAGCCCTGTTTAGGGAAGTTTTTAATGTTTGACATTTTAGCATGTTTTTAATGTTTTGTTGGGAACTGCCCAGAGTTATTATTATTATTATTATTAGGCTCCAATACAGAAAATACTACAAAAGCACCAGACACCTTCAGTACAGTACTCTTCTCTCTCATCCAAATGAAGCTCAGGCTGCAAAGGGACTTTTCAGTTTTCGTGAAAGCGATGAGCGGGCACCACTATTAAACAAATCCATTTGTTTTCTAGCTTCTTGGTTTATTTATTTTTTAAAGGGGTGGGCTTAAAACGAACCTAGGTAGTTAAAAAACAACAACCAAGCATCACAGTGCCATCCTGTACTTGCCTACGCAGAACTAAGCCCCGTTGGGGATCAATGGAACTCGCGTCCAGGTAAGTGCATTTACCATAGGATTGCAGTCGGGAAACTTTTAAGTAAATATCACGAGGATTGGCTTGTTTGGTTGGTTTTTTTGCGGGGGCGGCAGTTGATGGGCAGGCAGGAAAACATGGAGACGCGACACTTTTCCTGGCATTCCCCAGCGGACAAGCGAACTTAAGGCACAGGCGCCAGCCGCGAGAACTTTAAAGCCGGATCTGCTTCCCTTG
This sequence comes from Lacerta agilis, assembly GCF_009819535.1. Classification (NCBI taxonomy): domain Eukaryota; kingdom Metazoa; phylum Chordata; class Lepidosauria; order Squamata; family Lacertidae; genus Lacerta; species Lacerta agilis. The sequence continues at coordinate 58,606,579 of NC_046318.1, read as the reverse complement.
ATTAAACACCACCGCATTAGGCAAGCCTGGGATACGCAGCAAGTCTTTTCTCGCACCTGTTCCTGAAGCGGCACAATATCTCTTTCCCCCCCACAGAACTACAAATCCCAGCAGGCTATGCGGGAACAGGTGGCGGAAGGAAGGTGGAATGTTTTCAGCCCGCTTTTCCAGAATACGCCGATTCACGGGTCGCGCGCTTGGCCGCGCTGCTTGTCGGGACTTGAAGTTTTTTTTTTTTCCCTCTTCCAAGCGACGGTGTTTTGTCCGCGGAGGGGGCAGAGCAGGTCTGGCCGCAGTGCACCCCGGGAGCTGTAGTCGGAGACGGGCTGGAGAACCGTGGCGGCGGCTTGCGGCGGCTCATACCTCTTGGGACTCCGCAGGGGCGGCCGGCGAGGGTGCCTCCTCCCGCGCGCAACAGGTAGGCGACGCCGCGAGCGCGTCCTTGTAGCGCCTTGGCCTCGCCTGGCCAAGTGGAGCGTGGGGGGAAGGAGGACCAAGGGGCCGGGGCGGCCGGCGAAGGGCAGGAGGCGTCCGCGTGAGTAAATGCCCAGAGCGAAGATCGTAGAGTGGGAAGGGTCCGCGAGGGTCATCTAGTCCAGCCCCTTGCGGTGCAGGGATCTTTTGCTCAACGTGGGACTCGAACCCGCGACCCTGCGAGCGCGAGTCCCCTTCACCGGCTGAGCTGTGGAGTCGAGGGGGACGGTGGTCCCGAGCCCCTTGTTGAGGGGCACACCGTCGACTGCACCCCAAGGAAACGAAGGTGGGCCTGGGAGAATGTGGTTCACAAATATTCCTTCGTAATCTCCCTCCCTTCGCTCTCTGATAGTTTGCTGGCTGCTGCTCCCTGCGGTTCGAGGAATCGGCTTCAGCGCCCCAGTAATAACTAATGGCCACAGCCAAAGTAAGAGGGGGAGCGAGAGAGTTTTGTGGCACCTCGAAAGGGCTTTATTGTGGTCTACAATTTTGTGGTCTTTGGAGCCTCGTCAGATGCACGGGACTGGCAGCTGAATATGCAAGAACTGGTAAACATCTCGAGTAGGATGATTTGGCTTATTTACTTGTTAGGGTTGCACCCTGCCCTCCACCAAACAGACGGTCTCTTGATTTTCATTGGCCTTTTGCTCTATGTAGGGTTTTTCTTCCTTTTCTTTATAGTTATGTATTTATCTTTGCCAGTCTAGGTTAACACTTCATGGATCAAATGAAATGGATTTTTGTCCATAAAAGCTTATGTCACTACTTATGCTTCATTCATTTACAGCCATGTAGGATTACATCATTAAATGCCATGAAACAGCACAGTTGGTTAAAACATCAACTGAAACACAAGAGTTAATAATAGTTTGAAATATTCCGGAATAGACAGTGAAATAGTCACTAAACTTTCCACAAAAGCTGTGGCAAAAAGGTATACTTTAGGCAGTGGCAATTTACAGGGATGGTGTCTGCCTTATCTCAAAGGGGATGGAATTTCATAACTGAGGGGCCACCGTGGAGAAGGCTTTGTCATGCCCCACTGCGTGACAGAACCACAAGAAGGATTTCACTTGCAGATCTTAGTAACCATTGCTGTTGAATTGGGTGCATCAGGACTGGTAGCCTAGTGCTAGAATTACTGTTGGACATGCTGCTAGCATTGTGTTTTTAAAGACAATTCCTACTGTATAGCAGTAGAAATACTGTTGTCAGATGTAAACCATACAGATAACTCTTTTCTTCTGGGCAAGAATAGTTGAGCTAAATATCACCATCCATAATACTCCCTCCCTCACAGCAAGGAATTTGTACTGTAGGATAGTCTTTACATGCCTTTCCAGAATGTGAACAAAGCAAAGAGGAACTGCAATACCTCCTTCTGCTCTGTTCTTTCCTATGGCTATTTCAGTAGGGAATAAAGTACTTTACTGCAGAAATTAGTGTGGGAGTAAATGGCTGTAGGTGGAACTCAGTATTCGCCAAAGGGAAGCACTGTGCTCATGGCATCCCTGTAGTGGAGTCAGTGCTGCTTCCAGGGAGGGAGGAGGCAAGTTGACAGGGGCATCAACATTGTGAAAGTGCACTGGTGGAGCCGCTCTCATGCTCCTGTTGATGTGCCCCACAGTGCCAACATCCCCTCTCCCTCCCAATAAGAAGCAGCGGCTACACTGTAGTGGGTTATCAGGTGCAGAGCGCACCTTTTTCCTGCTTGCTGCTACTGAGTTCCATCTGTATTTACAACAGCGAATTGCTTCCATATTAATCTCTGCACTAAAATGGTGGTGAAAAGAGAAAGCATAGCTGAGAGAGAATGACTTAAAAAGAGATAACTAGGCTGAAATAGCAAAGAAAATATTGCCAGCTTTTGATGGTGTTACGCTTCCTGTGTAGGAGCAGGTATATAGCTTGAGGATACTTCTGGATCAATTGCTGTCGCTTGAGGCTGAGGTTGTCTCAGTGGCATGGAGTGCCTTCCATCAGCTTCAGCTGGTGGCTCAGCTATGCTCCTATCGGGACAAGGATAGCCAAACTTCTGCTGCCTGTGCTCTGGTAGCCTTTAGTTTAGATTACTGCAATGCTTCATACTGGGGGCTGCTTTTGAAGATGGTTCAGAAACTTCAGCCGGTGCAAAATTCAATGACCAGGTTGCTCACTGGGGCAAGACAGCTTGAACATATAATACCAATCCTGGCTTGACAGCGCTGGCTGCCACTTAGTTTCTGAACCCAATTCAAAGTGCTGCCTTTGACCTATACAGTGGTACCTCGGGTTATGTACCTGATCCGTTCCGGGGTGCCATTTGCACCCCAAAAAGTAGGCAACCCGAGCGTCCATTATGCATGAAAGCATGATATCGCGCTTTTGCGCATGCGCGAACTGCGCAGAACGCTTGGCGCAGCGATCTTTACTTCCGGGTTTGCGGAGTACGCAACCCGAAGTGTTCGCAACCCAAGGTATGACTGTACAGTAAAGCCTTCTGTGGCACAGGACCTCAATGCCTTAATGACCATCTCTCCCCATATGAACCAATCCAAACCCTGCAATCATAATCTGAGACCCTTCTTCATGTGGCAACACAAGAACAGGCCTTTTCAGTGGTGGCTCCCCGTTTGTGGAATGCTCTCCTCAAGGAGGCTTACCTGGTGCCATCATTATAGATTTTTAGGTGCCAGGCAAAAACCTTCCTCTTTAACCAGTCCTTTGACCTCTGTCTGGCCTTTTGTAGGTGTTTAAAATGTATTTTGGGACGTGGGTGGTGCTGTGGGTTAAATTACAGAGCCTAGGGCTTGCCGATCAGAAGGTCGGCGGTTCGAATCCCCGCGATGGGGTGAGCTCCCGTTGCTCGGTCCCAGCAAATAGATAAGTAGGTTGGTTTAAATGTATCTATTGGAGTTTTGTTTGTTTGCTCATTTGCCCATAAGTTACTTTGAATTGCCTTTGGCAAGAAAAAGCAACTAATTAATGTAATAAAAAATAATATAAAGGAGGTTACTTCCTGCAGTTAAGTCAATACAGTCGTATCTCTGGTTACGATTGCTTCAGGTTGTGTTCATCACAGGATACGAACGTGCTGAACCCGGGATTAGCAGAACGGGTTACTTCCGGGTTTGGCAATTCGCAGACGCAGCACTTCAGGTTGTGGACCTTTCAGGTTGTGAACGGGTCTCTTGAATGGATCCCATTCGCAACCAGAGGTACCACTGTACAGTCCTTGAGTCGGGAAAACTATAAAAGTGAACCTTCAAATTATTTGACTTGTAAATCCATGCAGTAGTTGGATTACAGGTGTTGGTTAATATAATTTATGCTGTTGAATATCATTTGATGATTCAGAGATCCTGCAATCCAGTCTCTGTAGTATCATTGTGAGGAGATAATCACTTTGGAGAAGAACATCAGTGTGGCTGCTTATTCTTCTTTACATTTGCTAATGATACTGTTTAATTATACAACTCCTTTTTCCAAAAAGCATGAAGCTAAAGGTGTGGATAAAATTAAAATGTTGAACACATTTCCACTTTACTCAGCATCTTATCAAAATATCTACGCTGGATGATTTTGCTTTCTGCATATGCTAGTCAGTGTTCAAAATTCCAGTTGTTCTAGGCACATTTTGTGACAGGGAATTTGGTTAGTGCGAGCTCTGGGTGCAGTAAAGGTAAAGGGACCCCATTTACCTTCCCGCCGGAGCGGTACCTATTTATCTACTTGCGCTTGACGTGCTTTCGAAATGCAGTACTGCATCTAAAATTTCAGATTAAAACTGCAGAGTGGAAGGAACGGAGAACCTTATTCTGCCTCCCCACTTACAGCTACTCTCTGAAGACTGGAAAAGAGACCCTCTTAAGAATATTAGGGGGTGGGCAGGGGAAGGACTTGAGTCACTAGACCATGTGAAAAATGAGGACAGTAGCAGGAATTTAAAATAATGTGAATTGGATGAAGCAGAAGGTGACCTCATAGTTAAGAAGGATGTACCAGGCAGGATTAGGTCAGCATCTGGTATGAGAATTTACTGAAGCATTTTATAAGACTTTGTGACATCTAGCAACCCTAAGTTATGTTCTTATTATGTAAAATTATTTTCCAGTTCTATATAAAGCCATTCGTACTCTGTTGTTGCTTAATACAGACATTGAGGGGAATCTCCATGTTTTAAATAAGGTTATGAGAATGTCTCTATAAACAGTTTTGTTTGTTTGAAAACCTGCTTTCTCTTATTTCCAGATAACTGAAGGGAACGTGAATGAGAGTTCCATAAATTCTACAATCAAGAAGTATAAGCTTTCTTACGGTTGCTAATGAAGGATGGCTACTCCGTATGTTCCTGTTCCAATACCTATAGGAAGTTCTACTAGTTTTACCACAAATAGAAACCAAAGAAGATCATCTCTTGGGAGCATTTCAACATGTTCAGATTCTTCAAAAGCACAGCTAGAGGAATCTTCTATCAGTAGTTTTAAAAAGAGGAGTGTCCCTGATGCAATTGGTGCCACTTCATCTCCTTGCAATAGTCCGCTTGTTAGGACTAAATTTATAGGTACGAACACATCTATGGAATATTGCACTCAACCATCAGAAGACAGTGAGCAAAACATAAACTCTGGGAGCTGGGAAGATCGGCCTGCTACGCCTACAATACTAGGTTATGAGGTGATGGAAGAGAGGGCAAAATTCACTGTAAGTTGTGCTTTCTTCTTCAGGAATTTTGACTAAAGTTTCACAGAATCCTTAAAAAATACTAATCACGCTGCACAGTAAGTACTGTGAACGAGACTTCACTGTGTTTCTTAAATGGCTCTTGAATTGCCTGCTAGATGCCGTTTCCATACTATGTGATTCCTCACCCCCATTCCTCTCTTGACTCCTATTCTGGACAATGACTGCCTCATAGTATCCGGCTACTAGTGTTGTGATCTGGCCTTTGTGTATGTACTCGGGATTACTGGGATCTGCAATTGTGGAGCGTGTGAGTGTGGGTGAATGTGTGCAGGTGTAGTAGATGGTTTGAGGTGCAGATGTGTGAGCAGACATCGAAGTTGAGCGGATGTAAGTGTATTGAGTGAGTGGAATTCTGTGTCACAGGGTTTGATGTTTTATATATTGTATGATTTATGGGTTCTGATCATTTCCATACAGTATTTCTATTATTTTACCATTGTTGTTGTTTGTTTGTTTGTTTGTTTGTTTATAAGCCGCTAAACTGCTTTGTGATCTTTTCTATTGAAAAGTGGAATATAAATACTTGAAATTAATTAATTAATTAAGCCATCTGTTCTTGTATAAAAGTTGTTGATTCCAGCACTGTTGAGCTTCTAAAAACAATAAATGCTTTCAGTTCTGCAAATTTTAACCTTGCTCAGCTTTATACACATGGGTAGCTTGAGCATGGCTGGAATTACATAAAGCGGTGTTGATTACTTTTTGCTGTCTGAGCTGGATTCAACAATTGAGGATAACCGAGGCTGTGTTTTTGAAGTGGTTGTTCTGTGTAAACAACACTTCAAAAAAAAACACAGAAAAGGATTTTTTATGGTAATTTAGGCTGCAGTCCTATATACTTCCTTATTTGGAGGTAAGACCCATTGAACTCGGTGGGACACTTCCGGATGGACATGTATAGGACTGCACTGAAGTCACAAAGGGAGAAGAAGACGTATGCAGGCATCAGTAGTTTAGATACTAAATAGGTGGGTATAGTCCAACGAGTTCTCCTTTTCATCTGAGTCATCATAAATTAATATTGCAGATTATTGCAATGTACCATAATGTTTCAGTAGAAATTACTTTCATTGGTTATACTTTGAATATGCATTAGATTTTTAATCCTAACCTTAATTACCGGGAAGCAATATTCAGATCTTTGGGACTTGATTCTGATTAACCGTGCAAGCCAAACTATAGGAACCCAGCGTAAATTAGGATGGCATAAATTACCACATTCCAAACTCAATCCAGGAGCAGAGCCAGCCCAAGCCTGATAGAGGGAAAACAATACTTTATAACAGTGTGACTTACACTACCCTTTCTGCCAATCTAACTTCCACTTTATTGGTAGATGATGTGATTGAGGCAACTGGAGTTTGGAAATTAGGCAAGTCTCCCCATAACCCAGTTCCGCCTGAGCTGGGATGAGTGACTAAGTGTAGGTAGGATCAGGGTATCTTGTTGAAATACACTATGTTTATGAAAATAGTTTAAAATAGAAAATCCAAATTCCATGAATTGGTTCCTCCTGGGAGCAGTAAAACAATACCAGTTCTATATTTGCATGAAATGCTTGTTTATTTTTTATACTTTAGTATATATACATTAGCAAGCGTTATGTCAGCTTCCTAGTAATTATAGTGTAATATGAGTAAACTGCTCACACAACTTACTGAAACTGCTTTAATAGTTTGTTTGTTTTTATTTAACAGGTTTACAAAATCCTTGTAAAGAAAAATCCAGAGGAAAACTGGGTAGTTTTTAGAAGGTATACGGACTTCTCCAGGCTTAATGACAAGGTATATAATTCTTGATCTCCAGCTGTTAATGTACCAGATTAACATTTTTGCTTCCAACTTTGAAAAGTTAGAGTGAGAAAAACAAGCAATTGCTTTGCCATAGAGCTAGTAAGTTCACTGAGAAGCACTACTTTTAAATGGTATTTGGAAAGCCATTCCAGAGCCATATTTATTTACATTTTTTAATTGAATTGTTAAACCACTCTTCATGTGAAGATCACAGGATGATTTGCATATTTGACACCTAAAAATAATACCTGCAAGCCCTTTAACTTTTTCTGGTTACCTTCCTTCCCCCCCCCCCATGGTTTGGTCTGCAAAATCTTAGGTGGCCCTCAACTAACTTTTACACAGAGTACACCCGTTAAAATGAACGGGCCTAACTTCCATGTTCATTAATGTTGAATGCTACCCCTTGCTTAATCAAGAGAAGGCTAGTTTGCTAAGATTCATATATCTCTGCCTATTGTTGTAAACATTCTTCTAACAAGATGCATTCCTATAATGTGTTTCCTGACTAGTCATTTGTTTGTACCACAGAAGACAGAGGAATAGTGCAGTAGCACGGCTCAAATTTCCACAGTTTTTTTGCTTTTTTTAAAACGTGAATTAATAGATAGTGGTTGTTTTCAGGTATTGGCGCACTGGTACTGCATTTGATATGGTGTTTCTGCTCTTCAAACCAGCTTGACATACCACCCTTTGCTGAGAAAATCTCAGCAAAACAACCCATTGTACATTAATCTGAGTCAAAGGGATAGAAATAGATAAAAAGCAAAGGAAAAAACAAACACCTTAGTGATATATTAACTGTATGCAGAAAGTGTAATTCCTTGCTATCTACTTGGTTTGCTTTTTCAGCTCAAAGATATGTTTCCTGGTTTCCGATTGGCACTACCACCAAAGCGCTGGTTCAAGGATAATTACAATCCTGATTTTCTGGAAGATAGACAGCTGGGACTCCAAGCATTCTTACAGAATTTAGTAGCTCACAAAGACATTGCTAACTGGTATGTGATTCTCACCTTCTTCTACCAATTGGATTATCTTAACAGGGTAACAAAAGAATAAGACCCTCTTTAGCTGTTGCTCTTTTTTGGTAATACTTGGTTTGAGCTCTGCTGCCCACTATTCTAAATTGTACTCCTGCCTTTCCAGAATTAGACTAATGAACTTGCTTTCTGTGAGTAAAGAAACCCACCCCCAGACTAACACCAGCACATATGCTGGGCCAGGTTCAGGATTCTTTTATCAATTTGCAAGGACTTTAACAACGGTGGTCCACGAAATCTTAACAAACACCTAATTCCTTATATCCATGCCTATTGCCTAATCACTGAAGGCCTTGCAGGCAGGACCGGTGCTAGGGCTTCTGGCGCCCTAGGCAAGACCAATCTTCTGGCACCCTACCCCCCTGCCAAAGCCTGTTTTAGCGGGAGGTCGGGGGTGGTGGAGAGGCAAGAAGCGGTTTCTCCGCTTTAGCGGAGAAGCCGCTGCTTGCCCGCCCCGCCCCCTGCCAAAGCCTGCTTTAGCAGGAGGTCGGGGGGTGGTGGACAAACCCGGAGCCAGCCACCCCCTGCGCGCGCCTTGCCCACCTCCGTCCAGGGTCCCCGGCGCAAGAGGCGCCTCCGCTGCGGGGCTGCTGACTTGCTGCCAGTGCTGCTGCCGCCTCGCCTCTCCACCGGCCCGCGCTCCGCCGGCAGTCGGAGGGCGCAGCCAGCTTGCACCCCGCCAGGGAGCCGGAGGGCACAGCGCGGCTGGCCAACTCGCACTCCCACGCTCTGCTGGGCAGCCGGAGGGCGCGGTGCAGCCAGCCAACTCACGCTGCCGCGCTCCACCCAGCAGCCGGAGGGTGCTGCCGGCGGGCACTGCCGGCGGGGCTGGAGGGCGGAGGCGCCCTCCAGGCGCCCCCTGCATTTCGCCGCTCTAGGCGATGGCCTAGTTGGCCTAAATGCACGCGCCGGCCCTGCTTGCAGGAGTAGCTGTTAGTTGTCGATGGCTCAAAAGCACAGCCACATTTTCAGCATTGTGGGTCCAATTTTGTGGAACTTCTTCCCAGGTGAGATGAAATAGGCCTTTCCCCTTTTGAACTTCTTACACCTAGTGGAGGCCTTTTTATGTCACTAGGCATTTTAAGTAAGTTTTGTTATTAGTTTTAACTTACCTATCTTCATTATATCTTTTTAACTTTACTGTTACTCAGCACTGCTGAGACAACAGAGTTTAGCAATACTGTATATTAGTTGTTGAAACTGAAAATTAGTAACAGTGTAGGAACTTGCGTTATTTTAGGTTACAAAAGGGCAAATCTGTTTAAGACTGGAAATTGCAAAAGGAGTTTTGAGAGGTCTTTAAAAATATTTCAGACTGCTGCATTCTAGCCGCTAGCAGGGTGGCAATCTGTCTAAATGGTGTGAATCAAAGTTATTTAAAGGACTGCCTGCACCTGTATGAGAGAGCTCAAGCTTTGAGACCAAATTCTCTGGCCGATCAATAAGACGGACAGATATCAGAGACAAGGCCTTATGAGTAGCGGCTCCACATTTGTGGAATTGCCTCACCCAAGAAATGCATAACTCTTAAGATAACTTTTGAGATGCTTTTATTTCATTTCACTTTTGATTAGTCTGCTGTTCTTTAATTGTTGATGCGCACTTTAACTGAGTCTAAATTTTCTAGTTTTACGTAGTATTATTTTCTATTTATTATCCTTATACATCACACTGTGAGAGCAATGTATTTGGAAGGTGGTTGTTAAAGTCTTTAAATATACAAAAAATCTGCTGTTGGCTGTTTGGCATTGTGTATTCAGCATGTAGAGTTACAATATGGGGATTATTCGTTAATTTTATTTTTCAGTTTCTAAAAATACATATAAGATGATGATTTTTTAAAAGCCCTCTATAATGCAGATCTGAATGGAATGCTTTTGATTCTGCCTGTATTTGTTATATGCTTTCTAAGATGGGTAATTTTGAAGATACTCTTTTATGAATGCTTTAGAGCTTGGCATTGCAATCAAAACCATGTGTTGTTGTTTTTAATTATAGAATCTCTAGTTTTATGCAATCTTGAACCACATATGTTATGAGCAGTGTGCTATTTGGCAGTACATTGAATTCTAAATGCCAACCTTGAAGCTGAAATGTTCCATTTCAGTGTGCTTGTTTGTGTTAATGGTGGCTGGTTATAGATGGGTAATTATAGTAGAATCCTGAATGGTTGGGTGGGCTAGACTGCAAGTCGTTACAATTTCTCAATGGATCAGAAATTGGTCCTGGGGGGGGGATTTGTCTTTGCCACTATTGTTGAACATTTCAGTACAGGAGTGGCTAAGCAGTTGTTCTCCAGTTGTTGCCAGTGGTTAGTGCTGATAGGGCATGGTTATGATCTTAAGAGCACAGGTTAGCCCAGGGGTCAGCAAACTTTTTCAGCAGGGGGCCGGTCCACTGTCCCTCAGACCTTGGGGGGCCACACTATATTTTTGGGGGGAAATAATGAACGAAATCCTATGCCCCACAAATAACCCAGAGATGCATTTTAAATAAAAGGACACATTCTACTGATGTAAAAACACGCTGATTCCCGGACCGTCCACGGGCTGGATTTAGAAGGCAATTGGGCTGCATCCAGCCCCCGGGCCATAGTTTGGGGACCCCTGGGTTAGCCACTTCTGCTTCTATATAACAGCTGAAAAGTAGTGACAGAAGTGCCTCTTGGCAGGTACTTTCAGTTTCTATCAACTCTGTTATATATGAACTTCTTGAACTTTTGTCCTTTAGAGATTTGTGCCATCTGATAGCATGTTGGGAGTCTCTCACAGAAATTGTAGCCTTCTGTGCTGCAGCTGTGACAGCAACAACCATACAGAACTCCTCCACTATAGGTTGTAGACCCAATGTTCAGCTAAGAGCTTGTGCTGCATAGTGTTGATGCAATGATGTTTGTGATTTTATTTTTTAAATGCAACCTAAAATATCCTGAGATGCAACAAATAAACTCATCTTTTTCTGTCGCTTCTAACTTCTGCACTGCAGTGCTAATAGACTAGTATGTAGAGTTTTCCAAATTCTTTCACGATGTCTTGAGCTTCTTATGCCAGAATCAATGTTCTCATTAATGGTTTCTTCCTGACATGCAAAGCAGCGACACTTATTCAAGACTCTGTGAACCAGTTCTCTTGCCCCAATTTTAAACAGGATTTTGTTAATGAGATTCTTCACTTTATAATGCCATGAATAAGAGTACATTAAAACTGTGCATCCTAAAGTAACACCCTCATTGGAATGATTTTTTAAATAGGGATATAAGTTCACAATGAATATCAGAAATACCACATTGTGCAAGCTGTGTATTGGAGACATTAATAGACTCGCTCAAGAGAGTTTTCCCTTTTATTTGCTCATGAGTATTTATTTTTGCATATTGTGGAAACTGGAGAGAGGTGTTAAACCTGTAAAACAGATGCTTGGATTACTTATTCTTCTGACAGGCTGGGCCGGAGTCACTTGTGACTCCACCCTATCCTGGGGGAGAATCTAAAAATGGGATTCAGTGCTCTGCTGTTCATAAAAGGCAATTGTGCATGTGTGTGTGTGCATTTTCTGCTGCTCTAGTTGCACCTTTCTGTAGAAGCATACTTTCTGCTTCTATCAGTCTTGCCCATCTTATAGCTAAAATAGTAAAGCTTTGTTGAATCTGTGTAAACAGCTTTGCTCAATCAAAAACTGTAAGTTAAAGGTGGAATTCCCTTCCCCGCATGCACTGCATTACGGTTTGGAAAGAGGAGAGGAAAACCAATATTGCTGTCGCTTCCATTAAAGTTCTAGATGCATTTGAATGAACTTTTGCATCACAATCCTAATCATATAAATATCACATAGGAGCATAAGAAATGACTTGCTCCAGCCTGCATCTAACAGGTAACCAGCATTCTGTTTCCAGCAGCTGCCAATCAACTGATTCTAATAAACTCTCAAGTGTGGCATGAAGGCAGCACTCTTCTGTTTTATACAGTGGGAGACTCTTGAGAGTCCCATGGACTGCAAGAAGATCAAACCTATCCATTCTTAAAGAAATCAGCCCTGAGTGCTCACTAGAAGGACAGATCCTGAAGTTGAGGCTCCAGTACTTTGGCCACCTCATGAGAAGAGAAGACTCCCTAGAAAAGACCCTGATGTTGGGAAAGATGGAGGGCACAAGGAGAAGGGGACGACAGAGGATGAGATGGTTGGACAGTGTTCTCGAAGCTACTAACATGAGTTTGGCCAAACTGCGAGAGGCAGTGAAGGATAGGCGTGCCTGGCGTGCTCTGGTCCATGGGGTCACGAAGAGTCGGGCACGACTGAACAACAACAACAACCTCAGGTTACATACGCTTCAGGTTACATACGCTTCAGGTTACATACTCCGCTAACCCAGAAATAACGCTTCAGGTTAAGAACTTTGCTTCAGGATAAGAACAGAAATCGTGCTCTGGAGGCTCAGCGGCAGCGGGAGGCCCCATTAGCTAAAGTGGTGCTTCAGGTTAAGAACATTTTCAGGTTAAGAACGGACTTCCGGAAAGAATTAAGTACTTAACCAGAGGTACCACTGTACTGCATTTTGTCTCCAACATCTGGTATTCAGAAAGGTGTACTGCAGGCATCCCCAAACTGCGGCCCTCCAGATGTTTTGGCCTACACTCCCATGATCCCTAGCTAACAGGACCAGTGGTCGGGGATAATGGGAATTGTAGTCCAAAACATCTGGAGGGCCGAAGGTTGGGGGTGCCTGGTGTACTGCCTCTGGCCATAGATCAATGTATATTTCTAGCTTATTATAACTTCAGTTGAGAATATACTTAACAAAGCCCTACACTTGAATCCCCCCTTTTCCACTAGTGCACAAAGAACTTTGTTTCTTAACTGCAACCACATATAGTACTTGTCTATTAGAACTGCCAAAGGCATCATAGCAAAAAAAAAAAAAAAGCCAACCCAAGGCTACCCAAAACCACCTGATATTTATCTTATTAAGTTATATGTTTTTAATCATCATTCTTCCATGTAAAAATACACATTTTGTAGTATTTTTCACATTTTGTAGTTTAATATTGCCAAAATTGTCCTTTAACTCAGTAACGGGGTCTAAAAGAGGTACAGAACAAGTGAAATCATGGTTGGAGAAGGCAACAATGCTTTCATATAATAAGCTGTTCTGAGATGGCCATTTGCAATCTCATTCCACATCTTTTCAAAGCAGCAGTTCAACCATGAAGAGAAGCTCTACTGTAAATAAAACTGTGTTTGGAAAGGGTGTGATATAACTGTCAAATGAAGCAAAGAAGCATTGTTTCTGTTTTTTCTAGACAGTTCATTTGACTGAATAAAAGTTATGAGAGGGAAACTACACATTCTCACTCGCTTACAAACTCGCTGATGAACCTGGAAATTCTACAGATGTGATGTTAGAACAGTTTTCTGCAAGCTTTCTTTTATAATATAAAACTTCCTTAGTCCCAACCTGTGTGGGCTGCTGCTCCAGAATTTCCAGCAGCTCAATGTCCCTTCTTGTTGTTTTCTTCAAAACAAACAAACTTTGAATATGTAAACTGGCAAATCTGTGAGAGGAATTCCTTCATACAAATTATTTGCAATGTGAAGTGTTCTCCATTTCTAAGGTATTTAAAGCAGCAGGCACACTGGTTTGCATGTTTGGTTGAAGCCTTAGTTTAATCTTCTCAAAAGAGATGCTTCCACACAATTGACACATACAACTTGGTTTGTTTTTGCGTTGTTTTGCATTCTCATTTTGTATTTTTATGTTGTGAACTGCCCTGTGATCCTCAAAAGAAGGGCAGTGTACAAATTTACCGGAATAAACAAACAAACTTCTGCTAGTCAAAAGTATGCTGGAAAAGAGACAGTTTAGGAGTAGTTACACGGGCTAGACATGGCTTGAGAAAAAATCAAAGGCATCTTGCAGAATACAGCAGTGCAAGTCATTCTTGCTCAGTTTATATAAGCCTCTCTATCATCTCCTGTTTGAACAGTCTTCGTTGACCCCAAACAAGTAGGCAGACAGTTATGTCTAGTGTACAGATAAGGCGATAATCCTGGGTGAAGGCTTATTGACAGTCATTATTAATCTTCAGTTTGAGTGTGGGAGAGATCCTGCTTGGTATGCATAAAGCAACTATTATTTTCTTACATTTGTTTTGAAAAGCAAGGTTTTCGTGTTTCGAAAGCAATTTGCTTCTGTAGTACAGTATGGAGAAATCTGCTATTTGGGAAATGCAAATTCTAAGCCTCCACTGGGACATGGGATTAGTTAGCGGTTCCATTACTCCTGGCTGTTGTCATTCTCTATTTTAATTCAGATTTATTTACTTTTTGCTTTTTACTGGGAAGTTAATCAGATTTTAAAATCCAGGATAAATTAAACTTTTTTAAAAAAAATATCCTTACCCTGATTGTCTTTCATTTAAAACAATTTCATTTTATACTACGCAAGCATCCATTACTGGGGAGGGTGAAAATGGTATGGAAAACATTCATTTATACCTTCTAACTGAAACATACACGTTTGTTAGAATAAAAACAAACTTGCTCATTTTCGGAGAAATGTTATGTTTTGTGTTGTTTCTCACTGACTTCAGGCTGTTCTGTTTGGAGACCAACTTATTTCTTTCTTTTCATTATTTCAGTCTTGCAGTGAGGGAGTTCCTTTGTTTGGATGATCCACCAGGACCATTTGATAGCCTTGAAGAGAGTAGGGTAAGTGTAAAGTAGTTATTTTGTCATTAGAATAAAACACTCTTAACTGACCTTTTGCATATGACGTTTTTCATGTGGTGCCTTTATAACAGGATAAGCATCTGTTCTCTTTGAGGCGGACATAAAATATATATGTCTGCCACATAGAAAAAGGCATGGAATGAATAATCTATGGACTGTATGTCACACAACAAGCGGCCCAAGGCAGAAAGACAGGGCAGCTATGGAGCAGAGATCACAAAAGCCTGGGGAGGTGAGGGTGGGAAAAGAATGCAGAAGTTGTAGGAAATAATTCCAGAGTTTATTTTGGCTATATTCTTCCTGAAGTTTTTCTCAATCTCCGAATGTTGAATATTGTTTTATTCTGCTGCCTGGTATATAATTATTGATGACTCATGTTTGATGCATTGTTTTAAATCTACCTCTGCGATCTGATCCTTTTGCCTTATCAGTTGTGCATGTATCACACTTTAGGGTTTTTACTTCACTGGTTTAATTATATTTAGCATAAAGTATTTTCTCACATATTTTTAATATGTGTATCTTCATGATTTATCAGTTACACTGCTCAGTCTCACTGCTATTTCCTCCTACCTGAAATAGGATATTTTATTTGGATTGTATGTCATTCTTTTGATTTGTTTTCCTTGGGCATCTGATTTTTCAAATATTGCAGAACCCATCTAAAAGGCTTTCTGAATTAATATAATACCATTTGCTGAATACATGCAGGAAGAACAAAGAAAGACATTTCTTTGGCTCACATCTAGCAGATATGAACCAGCTTAACACATCATGTTAATATGTCCAGTTCAAATGCTTGGTAAAATTATTTTTAAGTTAAGACATTTGGAATTTTGTTAGCATTCTGAAATGTATACAGATGTTGTGTGTGTGTGTGTATGTATGTGTTGAATTTGGCTTTTTAGAGAACAACTTTAACTATTTTAACTTGGTTTCAGTCAAAGTATAATGCCATTGATGTATTTTAATTCCTGTTAATTTTGGCTCTAGTAAATGGCTGGTCCCTTCAGAACCGTCCCATAGTTTAAAGGGATTGGTAGCATTCTATCTGTACCAGCCCCTGGTGGATGCCTGGTTAACTGAATGTGCTGCACAACCAAATGCGGATCACTGCCAAATTACATAATAGGCTGTTTTGCTAGTGAAGTTAGCGACAAATTATGAAATGTAAACTTTTTAATGTTAATTGCAGGCTTTCTCTTAAAGAGAAAGAATTGTAAGCCCTCAGTCCGTGCTTTGTGATTTTCTGCATCAAATGGTTTTGTTTACGTAGGTAAAGGGGAGCTCACAGCTACAGAACTTCTTATATCTATCAAAAATATAGAGGAAGTCAAGAAGAAAAATATATCCACTGCTTATAGAGACAGTCTTAATAGCATGTGCAATGTACCAAGCATTGAATCAAATATTTCCTCTGGCAAGCTATTAGCATTTCACCCCAAAAATGTTAAAATGCAGCGTGTACCGGTATACACATCTGAAGAAGTGTGCATGCACACGAAAGCTCATACCAAGAACAAACTTAGTTGGTCTCTAAGATGCTACTGGAAGGAATTTTTTGATTTTATATTTTGTTTTGACTACCGGTATATTGGTTTAGTTTTTCCTTTACCCTGTACACACACACACTTTACACACACACACACACACACACACACACACTTTTAGAGATGGGAAAGTGGTTCCATTTAAAGAAAGGGAAGTAACTTGAATGACTCCTTGTGACATCAGTCAGGGCTTTACAAAATATTCATTAACAGTTTTGCAGGATGTTTGCTTTTCAGGTAACTATTAACCTTAGAAACTCGGCACGGTATCATTGGACATACGTATCACCTGTGTGGCACCTTGAAGATGAACTAGCTTAGTGGGTCATGAGCTTTTGAAGACAACTTCCTCTTTAATTGGACACTTGTCTACAAAAGCTCCTGGGGACATGGGTGGCGCTGTGGGTTAAACCACAAAGCCTAGGGTTTGCCGATCAGAATGTTGGCGGTTTCAATCCCTATGACGGGGTGAGCTCCCGTTGTTCGGTCCCAGCTCCTGCCCACCTAGCAATTCGAAAGCACGTCAAAGTGAAAGTACAGTGGTACCTCTGGATGCGAATAGGATCCGTTCCGGAGCCCCGTTCGCATCAAGAGCAGCGCGTATCTTGAAGCGCTGCGTCTGTGCATGTGCGTGACGCGATTCGGCGCTTCTGTGCATGCACATGACGTCATTTCATGCATCTGCACATGCGCGAACCACCGAACCCAGAAGTAACCCATTCCGGTACTTCCGGGTTCGGTGCATTTGTAACCCGCCAAACGCAACCTGCAGCGCCATAACACGAGGTATGACTGTAGATAAATAGGTACCACTCCAGCGGGAAGGTAAATGGCGTTTGCATGCGCTGCTCTGGTTCTCCGGAAGCGGCTTAGTCATGCTGGCCACATGACTCGGAAGCTGTACGCCGGCTCCCTCAGCCAATAAAGCGAGATGAGCGCTGCAACTCCAGAGGTTCCTTTACCCTTTGCCTTTACTACAAAAGCTCCTACCTCAAAAACCCAATTGGGCTTAATCCTAAACATACTGAGATATAAACCCCATTAAAATCAGTGGAATTTACTTCCAAGTAAGTACTGTATATTTAGGAGTGGGTGTTGTTACTGCAGCTGTACTGATCTCTTTGCTGCAGTTCAATCTTGGGATCTTAAGTTCTGCAATAAAATCTTTTAACATCTGATAACCTTTGTGGGGGGAGGGGGCTCCACAGTCGTTGCAATGTTTATTTATGTCACAAGGGACTGGGGGGGGGGGGAATCTCTAGTTGACCTTCTGAGCCGCATGAGGGGATTTGTAGAATTATGTGGCGTGGCAACAAGACAACATCATGTGTGCCAAGATGTAATCTCAAGTAATTACAGTGAGCTTCACCTATGCTTTTTTATATAGCTTTAGCAGAAAATGTCAACTTCTGGTGGACTTTCTCAGTAGCCACATTCAAACTAAAATGTGTTATTTTGTGTTTCATCGTGATTATGCCGTTACTATAAGATTCTGCAATAGATGCAATGCTTTTCTGTTCCCTTACATTTTCCTAGCTCCGTTTTAATGTGCCAGTGCAATGAATAGTAAAGTTGCTACAGGATGCATGTCTGCAGAGCTGTGGTGGCTGGTCATGCAGATATTCTCAGCTGCATGTGTAGGCTGCAGCTTGTCATTCTGAAAAATATTTTGAAATATGGGTTTGGACAGTCCCTTTGTGAGCCATTGTCTTGTTGTATACCATGAGGTTGTTGTTGTTTTTTGTCTTGCATTTAAAAACAATGGCAGCTTGGTACAGCTTGACCTCATTACTGTCACATAAAAATGTTCAGTGCAATGAAATCAAATTGAGGTTGTGTTTTTAGGGATATTAAAAATTAAAAGTATTGCAGTAGGGGAACCATGCATAAGAGAAGAACATCATCAGTCTCAAGCCTTTGCATTTCTCACACAAAACTATTGCCTTAAAAAGAAATCATTTAATTTTTCTTCTAGGCTTTCTGCGAGACCCTAGAAGAAACAAACTACCGTCTGCAAAAGGAACTTGCTGAAAAGCAAAAAGAAGTGGAAGCTCTGAAAAAAATGCTAAACGAGAAAGAAGTGTACATAGACGCCATAGAGAAACAATTGGGGTAAGTGGATAGAAAATTCTTGAAACTAGACTGCAATTTAAAAATTAATCCCAAAGCATTGAGCACTTATTCATTCATTTCTGAAAACTTCTTTTGTTGCAACCATACCCTCAATTCTCTCCTGAAAGACAGGAGATAACCCCCGGAGTAACTCTTGCATAATTTTAAACTTCAGTTTAAAAAGGAAATCAAAAGTCTTGTGTGAAGTAAAGCACTTAAATACATATGTGAGCGTTTCTGACACAATTGAGGTTGGTGCAGGCCACATATAGCCTGTCAGTTTAACTACATATTTCTTTGGATAGGAATAAGGGGAGGGAGAGAAGTTTCCAAGTAGCAATCTCACAAAGAGGAAATCCTTAGTAAAGTATCCTGAGGATGAGGACTTCTATTTTACTGCCAGTATGAACCTGAAATAGGGTGAAATAAATGATACTGCTAACTTTATAGTTATTGCTTGCTAGCAGCATTGTACCTGACATTGCCCAGGAATTCTAAGGAGGGTGGGAATGAATGCAGAGTGAAAATTTGTGCCATTTTGAAAGGTTCTGTGCAGTTTTGAAAGGTTCACCATCTTTATTCAAAGGATTGTCCAATCTTATCCAAACAGAGGGGGAAAACTGCTCCTTCATCTCAAGAACCACTATGCAATCTGATTATGAAACCTTAAGAGCTGTCCAAATGCATAGCAAACAAAATACTGTACTTTCCAAATTATTTTGTAGATGAGCATCCTATTTTGTAGTCTAGTATCTAAAATACTTACTTTACCAACATCTAATATAATTAGATTTTCAGTGCATAATGGATAAACAGTATGCTGAAGCATCAATACAAAATAGATACAATATGTAATGAAAGTTCTTTGCTAATTAGTATCAGTGTCATTTCAATATTAGGTCTTAAACCTAATAAAGGAATGAAAATATAATTATGTGTAGAAAAGACTTCTAAAAGAAGTTCTGCTTAGGTGCTTTTTCATTATTTCCTAGCTTAACTACAGTATCGTATCTAAACTAAAGTTTAGCAGGAGCTACAATTACATTTGAAGAAGCAGAGGGGGCAATTTTCACCAATTCCTCCTTTTCCCCTTATGCTCCTAGAAAACACTGGGGGGAAGGGAGAGTTAGCAAAAAAATGTGTATTCTCTTCTTTCTATAAATAGAAAGTCTCCTTACATTTGTGAAAGTGGTATTCTGGATCCAATCAGCTGTACCTTGACTTTGTTACACAGGGATTTAAATTTAGGAAAAGTGAAGTCTCGTAAGTTGTCAGGACAAGAGAGTGAGTGCAGTGGAGAAGTGGAATCCTCTGCAATAGAGGCAGATCAAGGAGGCCTGGAAGAAGACAACAGGTACAATCTAAAATTCTCTGTTTTATTTAAGGTTATTTTCTGAAAAGCCTTTCACTTGTACAGTCTCCTGTGATACGTTGTTGTAGAAGTGCCATTCACATTCCAAATGCAATTCACACTCCGGAAATATTAAATATATTTATGTTACTTGAGTTTAAAAGGATAATAGTTGAGGGCTGTACCTCTTCAGTAGGAGGTATGATGAAGAAGTTGCACTGGTTGAACATGAAATGATCTTACAGGCATGCATCTGTGATCCACCTTAACCCAGAGGTCTAGGTATCCATGACTAATAATGTAAACAATAAAAAATTGGCAACCTGGCTTAGCAGATTTTGGAGGGCAAGGGTCTACCTCTATAAACTCTTAGTAAAAGAGATTAGTTTTCAAAGTGTGTTGATCAGAACTGTGAGATATGAAATGATCCCCCCCCCAAAAAAGTGTGTCAAACATATTGATCTGTTCCTACAGTTCTGAGAAAGAGAATCAGGCAACATCTTGGAGCGGTTCATTGGCTGAAAATCACGTGCCAGAAATCGAAGTTGCTGAGGTAGCGTATACCACCGATGAAGAGATGTAAATGCTACCAGCTGCCTTTACAGTAGTGTAAAAAAGTCAATGTCTGGATTGCATTGAACAGAAGTATATAGTAGCTGTCAAGCAGAAGTTGAGATGGCAGAAGCTTGAATGTTTACATAAACCAATCTAGAGAAACCTATGGCATAGGAAGGATATAGGTGCTGCTTTGTCTCAGCCTTTATCTAGCCTTATGAGAGATATATATTAATATATAAAAAGCTCTGGTTAAAGGCAGGTCAAGTTGTTCCTGGAATCCTAAGTGATGTATATAAGTTATATGTACCCATATATAAAGGATAAATGCCACATATGTAGATATACCAATCATGTAGCATGTTTTATATCACATGCTTGCTATTAATATCTCACGTTTTGTATGGACAGCTTTTTGGTATTTGGATTTTCAGATTCTTTATATAGGCATGTAACTTCTGCTCTGGGAAATATAATTCTGCCATCTGGACTTGGAAAATGTACATGATTTCTTGTGGTTTTTAAAATCATAAATGTAAATAAGTGATACGTAAATTTTAATGCAATGATCTAGGAAAGCTTGCAGTACCAAAATTAAAACTTTCAGTAACGGGAATGTGATTTGTTTTCATAATGCAGAAAGAAATACTGCACTGTGGGCATTCACCTGCACTTGAAAACAATATAAAAGCTGTCTTTTAACTGTTTTTCTTTAAATCTCCTGACACTTTTGCCACTCAGCCACCGAATCAACAAATTTGCCTTATATAAAGAACACTACCTCTTTCTTTTGTTGCTAATACATAATTGCGCTGTTTAAAGGATGTATATTATAAACATATATTTGAGTCATTAAAGCCATACTTCTGCACAGTTAAATAACTAAATCTAATTGCAGTTTATGTTTGTGTGTGTTTATAAAATATTGTACACACAGGAACACACGCTAAGCTTCACTCCCATTTTAAAATTTGTGTTGAACCTAATAATGCACTTTATAACAAAGAAAATATTGTGCCAAGTTCATTGGCTCTGTGTTTTTTGTGCTTTTTGTTCGACCTTTAGACTGAGGGAAGGTGCAATTGGTTTGTACAGTAGTGCCTTTTTGTATTTTGCTTGTTACAGATGTTATAATAGTGTGTCAGCTTTAGGGAATCTTCAGAAACATTCTGCTCAGCAGTTATTTGCTGGAAGTGCCTTGTTTTGTCTGCTCTTTCAGTAGGAAGAATGCTTCTTTTGTTCTTCTCTGTGCCACCTACTTCTTTGTTTAATGCTGTTAACACACAGTCTCATGTGCCGGAATTTTCAATGGTCGCTTTGTGTTTTAGGGTGCGAGGACAAAGATCTCTGCAGAACTGTATAAAACCATCTGGGGCAAATAAACCTTTGAACACGACAACATCTTTTTTTGGTCGTCTGTTGCAAAATAATGCTGGGTTTAAGAGAGTCTGGAGTGTGGCTAACTTGCTCCTTAGCTTTTTAAAATCTACATTCCATGTTTTGTAACAGTGCATGAAATTTTAATGTTGGCTTGGAATGCATTTTCTCTGCATTTTATTGCAGGAGATTTTTGTATATTAGCACCATTCTGGAGGTCTTTCTGCTACTTCTACCTTCAACTGTACAAACACTCTTACTGGTCAGGGGTGCCCTGTTCCATCTTCATTGTCAGAGGCAGTAGGTCCCTGGATGCCAGATTCTGGGAGTTGCAGATGGGCAGAGGGGTGGTTGCATGCTTCTCATACACATCTGGTTCACTACTGTGAGAGCAGGATGCTGGACCGTTGGCCTGATCCAGCAGGTACATCTTATGCTCTTAACAAGGGGAGTATAACAATGACAGGTCTCCGTAGCCCGATGGGTCAGTGTGTCTGGCTGTTAACCAGAAGGTTGGTGGTTCGAGCCCACCCACGGACAGCTGTGGGCAGGATTCCTGCATTGCAGGTAGATGGACTAAATGACTCTTGGGGTCCTTTCCAACTCTACAATTCTATGATTCTATGAAAACAGGTTAGGTAGGTTGGAAGGTAACTGTTATTCTCACCTTGCCTCTCTCTGATTACTCTGTGCGTCTTAAAAAGCCCTGTGCATTGTAGCCTACCTTCTTAATGTGAGAAGTCTTTCTTCAAACCCCCACCACAGGGCCTGTCTCATCACCTTTGCACTATCGCTGTTCCTGCCCATTTACATGGGACCTAATATTGTACTAACAATGGATCAGGACTACTAGAAGTCTAGTGCTTATTGTAAAATAGAGGTGTGGGGGGAGAAGTTGAAACAACTGGAAAAGCAGCCTGCCTATTAGCTTGGGTGTGGATTTGCATTACTTAGTAGGTATGAAAGCATTAATTGTTGCACATACTTCAGATTAAATGTGATTATTCAAGCGTCCCTTTTTAGATACATGCTTAGATTTCATTGTAATAAATCACGGTTGAATCCTTCACTAATTAAATATGAAGGTAAGTTTCTTTGGACTGAACTATACTCAAAATATGATTCGTACTGAAATACCTCATTGTGTTTGAAATTTTGCATAATTCTCAGTCACTTAAGCTTAAAAAAAATACAAAAAAAGTTTTTGTTTTATGCATCTGTTTAGATAAGCTATATGAGAATTTCTCTCAGCTTTATAATAAGAATAATTTTATTCATACCCCGCCCATCTGGCTGGGTTTCCCCAGCTACTCTGGGCAGCTTCCAACATATATAGCTGTGGCGGGGAGGTAAATGGTGTTTCCATGTGCTCTCATTTCCATCACAGTGTTCCGTTGCGCCAGAAGCGGTTTAGTCATGCTGGCCACATGACCCGGAAAGCTGTCTGCGGACAAACGCCTGCTCCTTCGGCCTGAAAAGCGAGATGAGTGCCACAACCCCATAGTCGCCTTTGACTGAACTTAACTGCCCAGGGGTCCTTTACCTTTTCCCTTTTACCTTACAGCATATATAAAACATACCAGTGTGATGCTGGCATCCTTCCATATCCAGTTTAGTTCTGCATGGCCTCTTCAACAGCTGCAGTCAAGTTTATTAACAGATCAATTCTAAACTATCCCTCCCCATGCCCCTGGGCTTTTGGTTTGTTGACAGGTTTAAATTGACTCCAAAAAATATTAAATATAATTCAATAACTGTTCGGAAGAACCACTGCCAGCCTGTGGTCACATTCACACCTTGCATTTAAAGCTCTACAACACCACTTTAAACAGTCATCATCAGTTCCCCCAAATAATTCTGGGAGCTAGTTTGTTAAGAGACCTCTGTTCCTCTCACAGAGCTATGATTCCAAGAGAAAGGTGTTTGATGGTTAAATCACTCTGGGAATTGGTCTATAGGAGGGGAATAGTCAACAGTGTGATGCAGGAGGGGAATAGTCAACAGTGTGATGCAGCAGCTAAAAAAGCCAATGCAATTCTGGGCTGCATCAATAGGAGTATAGCATCTAGATCAAGGGAAGTAATAGTACCACTGTATTCCGCTCTGGTCAGACCTCACCTGGAATACTGTGTCCAGTTCTGGGTACCACAGTTCAAGAAGGATACTGACAAGCTGGAACGTGTCCAGAAGAGGGCAACCAAAATGGTCAAAGGCCTGGAAACGATGCCTTATGAGGAACGGCTTAGGGAGCTGGGTATGTTTAGCCTGGAGAAGAGAAGGTTAAGGGGTGATATGATAGCCATGTTCAAATATATCAAAGGATGTCATATAGAGGAGGGTGAAAGGTTGTTTTCTGCTGCTCCAGAGAAGCGGACACGGGGCAATGGATTCAAACTACAAGAAAGAAGATTCCACCTAAACATTAGGAAGAACTTCCTGACAGTAAGAGCTGTCCAACAGTGGAATTTGCTGCCAAGGCGTGTGGTGGAGTCTCCTTTGGAGGTCTTTAAGCGGAGGCTTGACAGCCATCTGTCAGGAATGCTTTGATGGTGTTTCCTGCTTGGCAGGGGGTTGGACTGGATGGCCCTTGTGGTCTCTTCCAACTCTATGATTCTAGGAGTCTAATGACTCTTTGGAGAAAGTTTCGACGAATGGGGATGTATTCAACTAATGTTTGCTCAGAGGCCCATAGAAATTAAGGGACCTAAGTTAATTTCAGTGAGTCTGCTCTGAGTAAAAGTTGAATGCAATCTATGATGTTTATGAGAGAGAGAGAGTTGTCAGTAAAACTGTCTCCTAGCCCCCACTCTAGAATAGCTATGTATTTCAAGTTCTGACCAGAGTGTAAGATCGTGCCAGAAACTCTGGTGCCATTTTCCTACTTCAGTCAGTGTTGTTGTCTCAGGAGGGAATGTAGGAAACTGTAGAAGACCTGTGATGCTTTGTTGCATGGCTCAGCAAGCCCCTCACAATCTCCTCCCCTGCTACTGAAAACTAGATGCAGACCTTGAAAATGGATGGGAGGAAAGTATGAAGTAGGAGCAGTGAATGACTGAACCTAGTGGGGAGTGTTTTGGTGATGCTATTTCAGATTAACTGGAATAGGAACATGAAAAGGAATTTAATTTCTGGTAATCTGGGGTTGCTGTGAAGAAGCTGTGGAGAAGAAAAGGGGGGGGGGGACCCTAAAGGAATCAACTAGTCAAGAGAACAAGGGAATCAGTTGTGTGTTAACCTTGGCAAACATGCATTAAATAGCTCCTTTATTTGCTTTCCAGAACAATCATCCGTGGACCGGAAATGTTTTGATCAAAACACTGCTGCTTTGTTGGATATTATTTTATATACTGATTATATTCTATTGCCAATGCTTTTTAAGTGGAGAGCTTTCTTTGCACACTGTTATTCAGGATAATTAAGGGTTGACTTTCAAGGCTAGAAACACCTGCAGATTGTGTGTGACCATAAGCAGGTCATTTAACTCTGAATTGGATCTAAAAGTGTAGCTACTGTATAAATCTTCTGGGGTTTTTTTAATAGCTTATTTTATTTATTTGTGCCATTTACAACAGACTTAACACATTTATTATGGTGCAAGCTTTAGTGGCACAGATTAAACTTTATCAGATACAATGAAATTTACTTGCTGCTTAACTTCATGGTGTTAAAAAGACACACTTAGTTTGGAACAAGTGAGCACTAGTAGGCCGGCACTCATTAAAGTAAGTTAAGGAAGTTTGGAAACATTTTCTCTTTTTTAATCTACATGCAATTTGGGAGAGAAGTGTAGCTTATGTACTTATTGTGCAGTTTACAACTCTTGACTGCCTTTTCAGTTTAAAGCCCAAAATAGTAATTGCTTGAATTCTGTTTTTTTTAATATTATTCAAAATTAAATATAAATTCCATGATGAAAATACATATTGAAAAACTTAAGTTTAAAAGGGGGAAAGCTAATATTTTTATACACATGCTTTTACAAGCACTTTGCTTCATAATGAATTATTAATAAATATTCCTTATACACAAATCCGCTGTTATAAAATATTAAAGTTTTAAATTATTAAGTTTCAACCACTGGAACTAGGAGGACAGGCTAATGTTAATTTTTTTTACTCTAAAAATACAAATCTATTCCACTCCCCAAAGTTCCTAATTCTGCTTTTATTTATTGGGTTATGACATTCCAACTCTCTATAACCTCCCTATATTTTTCTTGATCTTAAATGATAATCACTGTATTCAATTGTTCCCAAAACTTCCCTAAATAATTGGTTGAAATCTAATACATATAAGGATGATAGGGCATGGCCATTCCCCCAGTCTCACTCCATTAGTAATACTTCCACTAATATTTTGGACAGAACAATCCATGGGGCTAGGTGTTGGAGAAATGAGGCTAAGGAGCCTGTGGGTCCTCAGTCAACCCCCCCCCCCAACAATGGGCCACTGTAGCCCCACAGCTGATGGAGCACTACTGGCAGAACACCTGTGTCCATTGAGAGTGTACTAGGTGCACCAATGCCATTTCACTGGCTGGGTGGTACCGTATTTTCTGGCGTATAAGACAACTGGGCGTATAAGACGACCCCCAACTTTTCCAGTTAAAATATAGAGTTTGAGATACACTTGACCGCAGATTCTCCACCCGGCGTATAAGACGACCCCTGATTTTTGAGAAGATTTCCCTGCATTAAAAAGTAGTCTTATACGCCAGAATATACAGTACTTACTGCCTCTTTCTATAGCCCATCTGCCTGAATGCTGTTTGTAGGATTGCAGCCAAGGTCCCTTCTGTAAGCAACAAATCAGGATCAGCTAGCAGGTGGTGGGAAATATCTAGCCTGGTATAAGGCCATATCAAATGCCTGAAAAAGCACAGTAAGTTGTGTTGTAACTCTTAATGAAAATGCTTCCACGCATGAAACATAATTTAGAACTTGGCGTTTAAATAAGTGCCCTTTATTGCAAAACCTGGGCAAGGTGTTCCATGACTCATTGTTTCCAGATCTCCAGTGGTGTCTGGTTTTTTGTTGTTGTTGTTAACGCAGAAACCGGCTAAACCTTTAGTTGCAGCCAAGTTTGAGAAGAGCTGCTAATCTTTTCAAAGACAATATCTAACGTTTATTCACTGCCAACTGTATAGGAGCTACTGGGCAGAGATGGCTGGCATTCTTCAGCATGGGACAGAGGTCACCAATCTTTTGGGAAGTGTCCTGGGAGTCAAGTGAAAGTAGGAGCAAGCATGTAATGAATAGGAACACAAGGAGAGAGCTCTGCTGAAGTAGACCAAAGGTGTGTCTAATCCAGCACCCTGCTTTCACAGTTGCGAACTCAATGCCTGTACAAAGCTCACAAGCCGGGCACGGTACCATATGGTTTTATTTATATCTACCCTGCATTTCCTTCAAAGAGTTCAAGGTTTGTCCCCTCCCTCATCTTAATTTCACACAAAAAAGTTGTTAGGTAGGCTTCTTATCCCACTCCAGCTGTTATTCTCCAACAACAGAGATACACTATTTGGGGATGGTTTTGCCTTTAGTCTGCTGTAGTGGGAAGCTGGTAGAAGCAAGGATATGGAGACAAGCAGTATGAGCTGGACTCTACTGGAACATGTTCAGGTCTTCCACAAACCACAGCTGCCTGGGGTGTGCCGGTTGGCCATTTATCTGTGACTGAGAGGGTGATGCAAAGATGAGAATCGTCTCTACCATACGTTTGGTGGGACACTTGTTTCCTAACTTATAAAAATCAGCTTTTTTACTTTTGAATAAAAGTGAACCAAAAACAATGCAGCATAGTAGTTCAAATCCCCACTAAGCCATTCATCTCAATGGGTGGCATTGGACCAGTCAGCCTAACTAGGCTCTCAGGCATGTTTTAAGGATAAAGGAAGGGCAAGTGTGCATGCTGGCTAGAAGAGAGGGATAATAATAAAAACTGAGCCATGTCCATCCGTCTTGACAAAGTATCTTAATATAGTGGCACTAGTCTGACATAAGTTAACTGTGGGCTATAGACATTAACAAATAAGGGGTGGGAAGGGGGGGGATGTAGGCTTCATTCCCCTGAACTAAATCCAGCACTGTATGTCTCCTTGCATTTCTGCAGCAGATAAAAAAAGCTATCCCTCTGAACCGATCCATTTCTGTGTATAAAACGAAGCAATATTTACATATCCTCAAAAAGAGGTTATGCTGATTTCCTCATGTAAGGGAGCCTAGCATGAACAGATCTTCAAGCAAAAGTGGTCAAGCAAGTTTAACATTTGTTACTGAATTCAGAGTGCCACCTACAGGCCACCAAAATACCTCCCATCCTGTTTAAAAAATAAAAAGACCTTTCACATGCATCTCTCTCATACATATTAACTTGGTCCAAAGGCCATTACCATGATGCAGGTGAGTCTAAAAGTTATTATAATAATTGCTTCAATCTAGCATTATTGGGATGCAGGTGGCGCTGTGGTCTGAACCACTGAGCCTAGGGCTTGCTGATCAGAAGGTTGGCGGTTCGAATCCCCACAACGGGGTGAGCTCCTGTTGCTCGGTCCCAGCTCCTGCCAACCTAGCAGTTTGAAAGCACGTCAAAGTGCAAGTAGATAAATAGGTACTGCTCCGGCGGGAAGGTAAACGGCATTTCCATACACTGCTTTGGTTTTGGTGTTCCGTTGCGCCAGAAGCAGCTATGTCATGCTGGCCACATGACCCGGACAAACGTCGGCTCCATTGGCCAGTAAAGTGAGATGAGCCCCGCAACCCCACAGTCGTTCCTAACTGGACTTAACTGTCAGGCGTCCTTTACCTTTACCTTTACCATTATTATTTAATGCAGAGATTCCAGTAGTTCATTAAAATGAGGAGAGCAGCTTTCCTTCTGAAAGCTTCAGTTGCACTTTGGAGCACAATGCAGAAAGGCTCTGTGTCTTTAAGATGGATTTCTAGAGAGGGATTTCCACCAATCTTACAAGATCTGTCCAGCAGTTCTGTAGACCAGTGTTTTTCAACCACTGTTCCGTGGCACACTAGTGTGCCGCGAGATGTTGCCTGGTGTGCCGTGGGAAAAATTGAAAAATTACTTTATATATAGTCAATATAGGCACAGAGTTAATTTTTTTAACATTTTCTAATGGTGGTGTGCCTCGTGATTTTTTTCATGAAACAGGTGTGCCTTTGCCCAAAAAAGGTCGAAAAACACTGCTGTAGACTGCATGCATCTATACTTAGAAGAAAGTCCCACTGAGTTTACACCCAAGTAGGACTATACTTTGACTCTACCTAAAGAAAAGCAACAACTAATCCACTATGATGCAATTCCTAGTTAATAACACTTCAGCCTCAGCTTGCTTTGTTTGCGCCTATCAGGAGAAACAACATTACCAAGCAACTTTTAGCTAGTTTTGGGGTTGTTATACACACACCCACACACTTAAAGAAGAAATCGGAGACAGGGAGAGAACATGCCAAAATGTGCCATGACTCTATATATAAACTGCAGAAAAATAATTTGCACCAATAGCATTTTAACTTGCAATAATTTTAAAAATCATTTTATCGAAGGATTTCAACAGCTCATGCTTTCTATATCCAAAATCTATATAAATAGACTTGTCATAGTGGATGCCGGTCAGGATTCAAACAGTTGTACACATAAAAGCTTTTTAGGCTCTCCTGAATGCAGCCCCCTCTCTCTACATACATGCACATACACACAAATACATAGAGCCAAAGGATCATTTACAGCAGAGGGAGCAGGTTTTCAACCTACAGAATCTGCTTGTATTTGAACCTGGACATCTACCACCTAGAGCCAGGTACTAAAAATACATCTTTGCAATAATTGCCAGTGGCTCTGAGATGCTGCTGAGCACAGGGATTTGTTTTGAGTACTGTACCAGAATAGACCTCGGCTCACAATTCTGATCCAAGCTGCTTTCACTTAAGCAGTCAAATTTGCTATTATTGAACAACTTAAAACCAGAAATCTTTTCCAAATCTGTTGCAGATCACCCAGAGATCTACCTACCTCCTGATCCATGTAAGAATTATTACTTGATGTTGGGTATGAGTGTCACATTTTCCAGGGTATTACATGATTAAGCATCAGTCATCAGGGTGAAGAAAATATGTGTAACTCATCCCCAATAACGATGAACCAAGGTGTAAGAGTATTAAGCCAGATCAATACCGCATCCTTTAAAAATAATTTGTGTTACCATTGGCCAAGTTGGCTAGGACTGAGTGGCGCCTCCCATCAGATGTCAAAGAAATAACTATCTGGCTTTTAGAAGACATCTGAAGGCAGCCCTGTTTAGGGAAGCTTTTAATATTTGATGAATTGTTGTATTTTAATATTTTGCTGGAAGCCACCCAAAGTGGCTGGGGTATAAATATTATTATTATTATTAAAACCCCTGCTTTATAGCAAGATAGGGAAAACAATTGCCAAGTCAAATACAAATATTTTCAGACAATATATTTATTTGCACCTTCATTATCCAATCATCTGAAACCCGGTTCTGTTTCCCCCAGGTCAAAAAAAAATGACCCCGTTTGAAATTTGGTACTTCAAGTTATATAAATAATTCCAATGTAAAGTGTTTCATTCAGGCAAAGAGGGAAAAAAAAACTGAACAAGTGTAAGGAGGACATTTCAAAAGCCACAACCTTTAAAATCTATTAAGATTCTCCATTTGATAATAGGCATGGCAATATGAAAGGTTCAGTGTTAAAAGAAAGCTAAGTGGGAAGAGGGGAACCGGAGATTCTCGGCCATTCTCTGTCCACTATTTTCCAGCATGAAGTCAGCCCTTTGATTTAGTGGACTGCAACCTCCATGTTAAAATGGTTTGATAAAATCAGTTTTAAGTTGGCTGGTCACAAAACCAAACACCCATTATAAACTGGTTTCTCAGCCCGCCAGCCCCCACACACCCCAACAAACATGCTCCATTTGTTGGCTAAAATTAACTCCATTTTAGCAATCTAAAACACACGAAAACCCAGTGGAATTTAGCCACTTATAGCAAGCCAAATTGTATCCAGCATTTTAGACTGCACAGCTCTTCATGTGTTATGTGCCTATACAAGACCCAAGTTGTCTTTCTATATATATGCTTGACAAAGATAGTGTGCTAATCTTTAAGGTGCCACATCAGTCTTTGACTCTTCCATATAGGACCCTGAGTGAACAAGGAAGAAAACTCCCATAGAAAGCAAAGAAATCCAACAGCACAACACTCTGGGAGGACTTAGACAAATATTTTCACGACACCCTGTAGGGGTATATGAATCTGCCAATTTTGGTGTCTCCCAGTTGTTGGTTTGTCAGATTTTAAAATCGGTTCATCATATTTCCAAATCGGTTTGTGATTACATATTTTCACATATTTGTGAAGGCAATTTCTCCTAATGTAACACATTTTAATACAAACTGCTAGACACATTTTTTTACACGTTTTGGTTGGAAAACTGCATTGCAAAATTCAGGAAAGTGCAAATATTGAAAGGTAAGTGCATTTCGGCTTGTGTGTTGTCTGGGGAGGTGTGCATTAAAATGCAAACGAAATCAAATTTCTCCTTCATCTCTACCTAGTGGGACCAAATGGACCACGTATTCCAACAACTCCAATCTTGTTTGGAGGATGTTGCTCTATATTAGAAACATGCCTGCTCATACCATCCTCTGCACCAAACAGGGTTTGCAACCTGTACAAGCAAAAGTCAGTACTGTACGTACGAAAGAAAGAAAGAGGAAAAGCAACAACCTGGGAGAGCTGCGTTCTCAGCTTTGAATGTTTCTATGGAACAGAACCAATTAATTCAGGTAATAAGCATGCATGCCTGTACCTATACAGAGCTTTCAGAGTCAAAGGATAATACTGTGTAGTAGTAATAGACTACCCCAGTCAATTTTCACCGGTAATATATAAAAAAACAAAACAGGTTTCTTCTGTATGAAAAAAGAAATTCATCTGAGGCTGCATCTGAAGGAGAAAGCACACTTCAAGTACAGGTCTTAAGTAATCCTGGCTCTCTTAAAAATGCACACACACACACTCATACATATATGTGTACATATACACATCTAGACAGACATAAAATCCCACCAGGGACCAATGCCGGACTGTATCAAACACAGCCATGCTCTGTATAAAACAAAACACTGTTCCATAAACGTCTTCCATGGCGTTTCCCGTAACCCTGTAGATTGCTGTTAAGAAGCCCATGCCGCAAGCTGCTGCATATCATCTTCATCCTCCACCCTCTTCCTTGAAGATGCTGTAACAAAGAGATGTGCAAGAACTGTCAGAATATAAAAACAAGGTGCAAACATAATGACTCAGTGGGAAGTCTTGGCCATGGCCATCATGCACCCGATCCAAATTCTAATTATATCACTTGAAATGCAAGACTCGTCATCATGGAGGATGTCAATAGAAGTTACACACTAGAACTGCTCACAGAGTGCCAGTTAAGACCCAGGTCTTGGGTCTTGAACCTCAGTGCTTTTTTCTTTTTTTTTTAAACCCTGTTCTTAGTGTATTCTGTCTCAATTCTTCCTGCCCATCCAATCAGAAATCTTGACAGTTTCAGGATAGATATACTAAAATTTATTTCACCTGAATCATCCTATATCATATATCATTAACAGACAGCTTAACATAAGAAAAGAAAAGAAGTTTACCAGGATGGGAAGGCAGCGGCGTGGCTGGTACACTTGGTAGTCGAACATTTGCCATTTTATTATTGAGTTCTTCTTGCTCCAGTTCTTCCAGTTCTGCCAACAGCTCATCCTGAAAGTTTTTTAAAAAAAATGGTTGGTAATGTTTTGAGAAACAGGGTCTACTATCTCAAGAGACTAATAATGACAGCCATGTAAACAGCCACTCGCCTAGTTTCCAGTAGCAAGTAAGTATCTGCTCCAGGCAATCAGGCAGGGAAGCTTTATTAAACTGGAAAATGGGTTGTTGTCATGTCATGATTGACATAGGTCAGAGGTGGGGAAACTTAAGCAGGGGCCAACTCTGGTCTGTCAGTCATCATTATTTGGCTCACAGAGCCACTCTTTATATGTCTCCCACCTGTTGCATACCTGATGTCAGGTGTGGGGCAGGTGGAGATGCAACTGGATTGGCTGCTTGTGCAACTGATCCAAGCAGAAAGCATGATTTATGGCCCCACATGTTAGCTGATACACAGTGGTACCTTGGTTCTCAAACATAATCCGTTCTGGAAGTCCGTTTAACTTCCAAAATGTTCAAAAACCAAGGCGCAGCTTCCAATTGGTGCAGGCGCCCCGGAAACAATAGCCAACAACTGCATTGGACGTTCGGCTTCCAAAAAACGTTTGAAAACCGGAACACTTCTGGGTTTTTGGTGTTCGGGAGCCAAAATGTTCGAGTACCAAGGCGTTCAAGAACCAAGGTTCCACTGCATGTGGGAAATGGACTAGTATTATTTTTGATTGTAGACTTATCTTTAGGACTCTACAAACAATTACAAATCAGTGCACCACACCCATACGTACATACAGAGCCTTTTTTGTAGTAGAGGCTTTGTTTCAGTTGAGATTCCTGCATTGCAGGGGATTGGACTAGATGATTCTCAGGGTCCCTTTCCAACACTACAATTCTATGATTCAAAGACCATGAAACTTCGCTGGGTGTATGTATTATCATGTCTTGCATATAGTTCTGAAAATTTTCTTCAGGGAAGTACTGAATCCAATTTCCCACCATTTAAACAGTTATCTCCTCAGTCAACTGAGAACTGAAGTGCACTTAAAGACAGGTGTTAAGTGCTTGGCAACCAGCCTGACAAGATTTTATCGAGCATAAAATTAAGCAGTGGTATTTAGTCTGCATCTAGTTTATGTCCTTAATTTCATTACCAACCTCATCAAAGTCATCACCAACTTTTCTGGTAAGAGCTTCTGTGATTTCCTGAGCGATATCTTGCTGTTCAGTGATATCTTGCATCATGTCGTCAATTTTGTCCAAGTCCCTGAAGAGACAAATGTTGATGTAATGAACCTGTATACCAGGCATGAACATTTTATAAAGTTACCAGGGTGGGACAGAAAATGGACAAAAACCACAGAAATATCATGAAGCACCAAAGAACAGCAGAATAAAGAGCAGCAATAAAAACAAGCAGAAAATCTATAGAATTATAGAACTGTGGAGTTGAGAGGGACTCGGAGGATCATCTAGACCTACCCCCTGCAATGCAACAATAGATGTTAAAAAGCCCAGGAAAATAACAGGTTCAGCTGGTGCCTAAAAGACTTTTTGTTGGAGTCAGACTTGGCACATCAGAGTTCTATTCACTATGGAGGAAGGGGCAAGATTATTTTTGCCTTTACGGTACTCTTTTCCCCTACAGAGCCTGTTTCCCTCACCACCTCCACACACACACAAAATCTCTTCTGAGCTGTTCAGCATCAAAGACTACACAGGATCTCAGTCCCTTTAATTAGCGAAAGGGACACTGTAGACCCAGCCTTCCAGCTTAGGTGCAAGGCAAGCCTCCCTGGTGAGAAAATGCCATAAGGGCTGCCACAACATCGGACCCTCACCCTAGTCACCATGACCAATTTCAGAACGCAGCCAGGTTGATGCGAGGGAAGAGGTTCCTTCTAGAACCCACATCCCAAGCCATGCAGGGCTAAGCACCAGCACTCTGAAGTGTGCTCTGAAACAGAATGGTAGCTACTGGAGCTTTTTAAGCACAACTGAGATGTGTTTGCAATGACCAGTTATTATCCTAGCCGCTGTAGCTGGGCAGTTTCCAAAGGCAACCCCACATACATTACACTGTAGAAGTCTAATACCACCAGAACATGAACTTGCTCGCTTGTTTTGTTTTAGTCATCCCTCCCTACACACAAAGAAATTGGCCATAACCTAAAATGGAAAGGAAGGACACCCTTGTAGCTCACCAGTTCATCACCTGCTTTGCACAAGGGAATCTCAGGCACAGCACAGACTACAGTGAGCAGCTAATCATGTTAATCTGGACTGCCACAGGGCCTGCAAAAACACCACAGGAGCCAAAAATACCACACTCAACCCCTGATGTCTACCCATAAAATCTTGCCACACCTGAGGATCTAACGAAAACAGCACAAACTAAAATAAACCCAGTGGTAATCTTAACATCGAAGAGCATTTCCAATGGACAGTTGGCAGTGTGTTTTCCACTTACATGTTTTCATGCACCTTCTTCATCGCTTGGGCTGCATAGCCCATGTTCTTGAACACTTCCGTGTTAGTGTAGGAATTTTCGAGGGCTTCGCGTTGGAATTCAATGGTGGAAAGGGTCCCATCAATTTGGGTCAACTGTTTCTCGTACCTCTTTTTCCTCTTCAGTGCCTGCAGTGCAGCTGTTGGTGTAACAAGGAGAGGTTAGCGGGAGAGCTTTTCGTGATGCAGCTGTGGAGAACCTGTGGTCCTCCAGATGCAGCTGGACTGCAACTCCCAGCACACACCCCTGACCACTAGCTGGGACTGATGGGAGCTGGAGTCCAGCAATGTGTGGAAGGCCACAGGTTCCCGACCCCTGCCCTAATGCAGTGCAAATGGAGCTGCTTCACACCAAATAAGGCAGAGTAGCAGATAAAAAAATAAAGGAAGGAAGAGGGCTTAGGAATCCATCAGGCCACACACACAAAAACCCAGGGTCCCTCTGTAGCTATCAAGAGGCAAAAGAATCTATATGAGGCAACAACATTCTAAGGGATAAAATACTGTCACGATAAAAGCAAGATTTCGGAGATAAGATACAAAAAGCACACACTTGGGATACTTTCTCCTCTACTGCAGAGGCACGTTCCAGAGAAACAAACAACTAACTCCACATTACCAGTAGGGCTTTCTGGCATTCACATCTCGAAATCTGTCTCAATAGAAATTTGTTAAAAAGCAAAGGAGGAGGAGGATAGAAATAAATGGTGTTCAGTTGGGGAAAGTGGGAAAATCCCCTTGGATGAATGCAAGACTTGTGAATTGTGGCTGTTTGTTTTGTTTTCTGCTTTGTGAATGTTTCCGCCCCAAAGCTCAGGCATTAGGGTCTCTACACAAGGGCACAATTTAAGGATTCCAGAGATCATGCAGTTCCTTCCACTGTATTTCTTGGACAAGGTCCCCTGCCCTAAATGACCCATCCTTTTATGAAGGATGCATCAGCTTTGGCAAAGCTAGGTACCAGTATTAAGTCATTGTATGAACACTAGGATGGTGTGTCCGGAATCTGCTTTAATCAGAATCTGCCACAGATGTTGCAAATTCTGTATTTCTAGCATTGCTTCTAGAATGGAATTTGGCAGGACAAATCCATGGAAGTATGATCAAACTAATTCCAGGGAATAAAACTAATTAGAAATTATTTAAAATTGGTCCCAGCCCTGCTGCCCCCATTTTGTTATTTGCAAAATTACACATTTGGAAAATCAGCAGTGAGACTGAAAGAGGCTACAGCCTAAAAAAAAGCAAAAAAAAAAAAACTGATGGGGGAGGGGGAGCAAATATTTTAGATAGTGCTTTTTTCTTTAAAAAATGTTTAGGGGTACTCTCATTTTGAATCAAGAAAATCACCATTTTATAGTCCAGATTGGGGAAAATAAATACAGTAAATGGACAAAAGCACAAAGATTCACAAAATGTTTAGGGGTATATGTACCCCTGCGTACCCCCAGAAAAAAGCACTGATTTTATAACACTCTGAGTCTCCACTTATATGTTCTCCGAAACAAAGTGAAACTCTGAGCAGTACTGTACCTTGAACTTCTTGCCACTCAGGAAACTGGGAGTGTCTCACAGAGTAATACAGCTCTGCTGCTGTATTTGTGAAGGAGGCTGATGAGGAAAAAGATCAGCCTTAATTCATTTCCTTAATGGGATCTAATGACAATGAAATGCTTAGAGATTTCACTGGAACGTGAAGTCAGTGGTAGGGGATATAAATAACTGCTGCATTCAACCCAAACGAAGTTGTTGAGCAGCAGGTGTGCACTAACAGATCAGGGATTTCTTTGGTTCATTGTGGCCAAAATAAGAGGATTCCATGCTTCAAGAACTACCCAGTTCAACCAGTCCAACAACTGCAGCATGGAATGAGTTCATGCCAGGAACTTCCATAAGAATCTGAACAGCTAGTGCCTTTATAATATGAATTTCTAGGAAGACAGAATCCATTCCCTTTAGCGTCATCATATGTACAGTCATTTTTACAAATGGGTAGATTTATCCAAATAAAAACATATAGTCATAGATATATGTCTTTGGATCATATGACTCTACTTAAGCCAGTGGGGAACCTGTGGCCCTCCAGATGTTGCTAGACCATAGCTGTCAACTTTCCCTTTTTTTGCGGGAAATTCCCTTATTCCAGCACCGTTTCCCAATGCAAAAAAAGGAAGGTTGACAGCTCTGTGCTAGACTACAACTCTCATCATCCTCGACCAACAGCCATGCTGGCTAAGCCTGATAGCAGTTGGAGTCCAACAAGGACTGGCCAGCTATAGGTTCCTCATTCCTGCCTCCACAGGCGTTTTAAAAACTCATGAAATTCAAAATCCAAAACATTCTAAAACAGAGGCCACTCCCTTCAGCTTGACCCTGAATTGTATACAGATAAATATATGAAACCATTATGCTGTTATACCAAAAAAAAAATTCTTCTCAGCCTTCTAAAGACTGTATGGCCCCATCCAGTCAGAAATCTAGACAATTTCAAAATATATATGCAATATATAATGTAATCCCCAAAATAATTATAAAAATACATTATAGTGCATTTATAACTGGTTGTCGGAATGCCCCAGGTGAATTAAAGGAAAATAAGAAGTAGACATAGGACTGCCAATTGCAGAGATGTGAAAGACCGACTGACACCCTAGAAAGTCAGAGTCCGAGCCTTTGTCTGTCTGCTTCACAACAGTGGATAAGACAGGCTCAAGAATCTGGCTTTGCTTATCAGTACTACCATTTATTTATTAATTGGTAAATGCACATTTGTTGTTTACTGTATAGTCAATATAACCTCACCTGATGGTTTCACAATATTTGAGAGTAACTTACTTCACAGACAAGATATTCTGAAAGACCGGAAAAAGAAGGTTCCCATTCCAAAGATTTCAGAAAGAGAAGAAAGCCAGAGAAGAAAGAGAGTAATCTGAGGAAATAAACATAACATCACAGGTCGCAAGACTATATAGATTTATCTTTAGTTATTTATTTTTTTACTTTAAGAGTGCTGCAGTTTTAAAGAGTGACAATTTCAAAATTGAAGTAGTAAGAGAAATATCAAGGGTAGAGTTTGATATTGGATACTTCTCTAATTCCAAAAGTATTCATTTGGTACAACAGTTGTATTCAAAAAATAAAAGGGAAACTTCCTTTAGAGAATGAAAATACAGCAAGCATACAGTCTAGTAAGGCAGAGGCTACAGTTGCAGACACAAAGCTGTGCCCTTCAAACTAAAATGTAGAAGCAAATGGAAATGCAATGAATTCTCCAATCATTAAACCACAATTATTTCTACAAAACTCAATGATCATGGCGTAACAACAGGCAGGATTCCAGAGAGTTCTGTTCCCTACCAGCTATTTGTCAATTTTTTACTAGCTACAGCACACACACACACACACACACACACCAGAGGTTCCCCAATCTACTGTAGTAGGAATGAGGGGGTTTCTTGGTGGGGGGAAGGTAAGGAACAAAAGCAACTACGGAAAGAGAAAGTTATTTCACATGAATAGGGCTCTACTCATAATTTGTTAGGATTTACTTTAATACATTTACAGTGATACCTCTGGTTACAAACTTAATTCGTTCCAGGGGTCCATTCTTAACCTGAAACCGTTCTTAACCTGAGGTACCACTTTAACTAATGGGGCCTCCCGCTGCTGCCACACTGCTGGCACACAATTTCTGTTCTCATCCTGGGGCAAAGTTCTTAACCCGAGGTACTACTTCTGGGTTAGCGGAATCTGTAACCCAAAGTGTTTGTAACCTGAAGTGTTTAAATTTCAATTAACACGCTTCTCATCTGACGATCACAGGGCCATTTACAACATAAAAACACAGGAAAAAGATAGGAAAAAAGAGATTGTATATATTTAAACTAAGTTTAATTTCTGTGAATCCAAAAAAGAGTATTAGTACATGGTTGTTTTCATTTTTGTCAAATTAAGAGTGTGTGTATTATGTATATTATTTATGAATTTCAATAAAGTTATGTTAAAATAAACAACAACAACAACATAAAAACACAAAAATACATGACATAGTAGCAAACAAAAACAATACCCCCTCCCACAAAATATCAACAGGTTTAGACCACATTCCTTTTCTTTCTTTCTTTCTTTCTTTCAAAGCAACAGGTAAAAATAGTCTGTCAATTCAGTTTACACTTACATTTTGGCAAGGGCTACTTATGAGTGGAGAAAAACTGATAACCAAGTTATCTGTTTGGGGAAGGGCTGTAACTCCGTGTTAGAGCACTTGCTTTGCATCTGGTTCAGTCTCCAGCATCTCCAAGTAGGGCAGGGAAAGACCCTTTGCCTGAAATCTTAGACAGCAGCTGCCAATCAGTGCAGACAATACTGAGCTGGATGGACCAAGGGTCTGACCCAATGTAAAGCAGCTTCCTATGTCTACTTCTGATACAGTCCATGAAGCAATGCCAGCATGTTCAGTATAAACTGAGGGGAGAAAGTTAGCCCTGGCATTTGTAGCCAATGAAATGAGAAGGTGTTAACCCTCTATAAAGATAATGTGTTTCTAAGCAAATCTCAGAGAGCTTCCTTTACCACAGTTACAATAAACTCAATATTTACACTTAAAAGAAGTAGATCAGCTCCACTGCATACCATTTGACAAATATTTATCCTTGGGGCTCTTAACTCATGTGTCAGGACTAGGAGGTGCCGATTTTGTACACCTCATGTGGACTGCTGCTGGATCAGTTCTGGAGTTGATTAATGGCTTAAAGACATTCATACTAAAGGAGAACTTACTATGGCTCTGAGTTGTGGCTTAAGGACAACTCTAATGAACTAAGCCCCATTTTCTCTTGGCATAAGATTAGAAATTCAGACAAAGTTTCCCAGCTGAAGTTTTTACACAGGGTAACCTACTGTGTTACAAGAACAGCAGGAGCAGATCTGAGCCACTCCTGTTCTGAAGAAGGTGCTTTTTTCTTATAAAACTCTCTGGAAGTTACAAAACAATTCTCTCAGTGAGTGAATGCGTCCATTATGGTTTCCAATTTTTCCAATCTTAAATTCAGTTCTTCACATTTCCACATCAGTTTGCAATTTTTTTTATTAAAAAAAAGTCCTCATGAAAATCCATCAACATTTTAGTACAATTTCCCCCCAATAAGCACATTTTTGTATAGTATTTTCGCTACTGTAATGGTATTTTCACTAATACAGTCATACCTTGGAAGTCGAAAAGAATCTGTTCCGGAAGTCCATTAGACTTCTGAAACGTTCAACTTCCCAAACACGGCTTCTGATTGGCTGCGGGAACCTCCTGCAGCCAATCAGAAGCCACGGAAGCCTCGTTGGATGTTCGGCTTCCGAAAGAATGTTCAAAAACTGGAACACTCACTTCCGGTTTTCGATCGTTTGGGAGCCGAAACGTTTGACTCCCAAGGCGTTCAGGAGCCGAGGTACGACTGTATATGCTTTTAAGATAAACTTTCCCCTAATACGCACATTTACATATGCATTACTTGTCTGGAGAAACTGCACTGCAAAAATTCAGGAAAGTGTGAATTTTGAAGGATGGTTGCATTTGGTTTTGCACATTGTTTCAGAAAGTGTGGATTAGACAGGTTCACTCTTAAATGACAACCAAATCGAATTTCTGGTCCAGAGCAGGACAAGTGGGCAGAGGGGTAGGGACTCTTTTCTTCGTATCCTTTTCCCAGCTAAAATATCACCCTTCCAAAGAAACAACAAAAAATCCAGGTACCCATTTAATACTTCAGTGTTTTGCCTGACGAAACAAATGAAGCAGCATTTTAATCAGGAAACCAATCAAGAAGAAAGGCTTAATGAGAGCCAGTGTGGTGTAGTGGTTAAGAGTGGTAGACTCGTAATCTGGGGGACCGGGTTCGCGTCTCCGCTCCTCCACATGCAGCTGCTGGGTGACCCTGGGCTAGTCACACTTCTTTGAAGTCTCTCAGCCCCACTCACTTCACAGAGTGTTTGTTGTGGGGGAGGAAGGGAAAGGAGAATGTTAGCCGCTTTGAGACTCCTTCGGGTAGTGATAAAGCGGGATATCAAATCCAAACTCTTCTTCTTAATGCCCCTTCCCACAGAACCATCATGGTCTCACTCTTAAGTCACCCTCCCCACCAGTGGACTGCTAATTTGACATTTACAGACTACACAAATCCTGATGATGGATCTCCTGCTTCAAATTGAATGTGGTTCTTATGCACCAATGCATCAAATCTTGGGGAGAACCAATTGTGCATTTTATAATAAGAAATTAGTAAGCTATTGCCTCTTTTTATATTTTGTAGTTCGCAATTGAAGCTTATGAAGCGACTTCCTAGAAGGCTGGAACAAAGCGGTATTTGGGATATTTATGGGTGCACGCCAGCCTCGCTATGGTGTTCTTAATAACATGTCGCTAGGCTTGTTCTACAGTAACATGAAACATTTGCATCATTGCCTGACTCTTGCATTGCCCAACCTCAAGTAACAACAGTCAAGACTGCTAAGTCAAACACATGGAATGCGGATCACCATCATGAGACATGCAAAACACCACCAGCAGTACATACATTTTAATTATCTATTACCAGCCCCCCTAGGCTTGTTCTTTTAATCCCATACTTCCTTAGACTTTACCAACAACTTGCTATGCATCTTCCAGACAAGAGTGTTGATACATTTTCTGAGCAAATATCAACTAATAATATTTGGTGCAAGGAAAAATATATTGTTGGAAAATATGCCCTTTGCTTTGTGCAAACGTGATTATTTTTTAACAACCTAAAGGACTTCAGATATCTAAAGGGCTGTCACATGGAAGATGGAGTGAGCTTGTTTTCTCCTGCTCTGGAGACTAGGACCCAAACCAATGGATTCAAGTAACAAGAAAGGAGATTCCGACTTAAACGACAGACCTTTCTGACAGTAAGAGCTGTTTGGCAGTTGAACAGACTTCCATGAGAGGTGGTGGATTCTCTTTCCTTGCCTTGGAGGTCGTTAAGCAGAGATTGGA
Organism: Lacerta agilis; assembly: GCF_009819535.1. Classification (NCBI taxonomy): domain Eukaryota; kingdom Metazoa; phylum Chordata; class Lepidosauria; order Squamata; family Lacertidae; genus Lacerta; species Lacerta agilis. The sequence continues at coordinate 58,564,621 of NC_046318.1, read as the reverse complement.
TGGTCATCTGTCATGGATGCTTTAGTTGAGATTCCTGCATTGCATGAGGTTAGACTAGTTGATCCTCGGGATCCCATGCAACTCTACAATTCCATGATTCTATGATCTGGATGTCATGGACATCTGCTGCATATAAGTTGATATAATTAGTGACAACAATCCTTCTAAGCCTATTTTTCTGGATTACTTTATTTATTTAGTAAATAGCCTCAAGAGGCTATCCAAGTTTGGGCTTTACAGCCTCAAGAGGCTATTCAAGTGGCTTACAAAAGACTTACACAATGCAATTATATTCAAAGGGTGATGACCACTTGTGCTGTCTTGCTTGTGCAATTGATTTCTGCTTGTACAGAAATCCCCTTGAGCACTTGAGGAGCCTCTGCAGCAGGTTGAAGACAAGCAGGGATTGCAAGGGGAGGGAGGAATGGGAATGGGGAGAGTAGGGTTATTGGTTTGTGGGAGCTGTTGTTGTTGTTGTTATGTATTTTGTATTTTTATCTTATATTTTTATGTTGTGAACCACCCTGAGATCTGTAGATGAAGAGCAGTATACAAATAAACAAACAAATCAATGGGAACCACAATGCCCCCATGACTGCCACAACCCCTGAATCCAACATCAATCACGACACAGAGCTGGAGGCTGCAGAGGCATCAGCTAAGGAGCCAGATCACATTCAGAGCTCTGAGCTAAGCTGCCTGGAGATCCAGGAAACTCTGCAATTGAGGATGGCAGATAGAAACCCCCCAGAGGAACTAGCAGGACCAAATCCAAGACCCTCATGGGTGCCTTCCCAGAGGAACCAGATGCCTCCCATTACACCAGTCCACCAACTAGCTCTGTGAAGAGCTTGTCTGAGGTCCAGGGCCAGAGTCTTGTTCTTGGCATGACAGCATAAGTCCGGCGGGCCCCGGGCTGGGCCCCCCAAACAGCTTAGCCCTCCAAGGCATGGGGCAAGTGTACCCAGCTGCTCCACCACTCTGCACAGGCTTCCCAGAGACACAAGGAGGACATCAGTAGGGAGGCTAGGGAATGGAGGAGGAAAGCCTGCCTCCAGGCCCAGGCCCTTTAAGCCTCTGAGGTTCTCCATGAGACGGTGGAGCCTAGAGGAAGTAGTTTGTTTTCTCAGAGTTATTTATGGTTCTGCAACTTTTAAGGATAGGGAGGGAGGGAGAGGGTGTGTGTGTGGAACCTAGCCTATTGTACAAAGGTAAAATTCACACTCGGTGCTCTGCCCCTCTTTTGCCTCTGGCCCTGCCCTCTGTTGACATTTGGCTCCCATAATGATTCTCAGAAGGAAATGTGGCCCTAGGTTTCCCACCCCAGCCCTATAGCTAACTTTTAAACTCAAAGGTATTTTGATCTGCAATGTGTTCTTAAGCAGTTTCTCATCACAAAATTATTATCCCCATAGTAAATATATATATATATATCCTTCCAGGAGCACCTTAGAGACCAACTAAGTTTGTTCTTGGTATGAGCTTTCGTGTGCATGCACACTTCTCTAGATACACTGAAACAGAAGTCACCAGACCCTTATATATAGTGAGAGAGTGGGGAGGGGTATTATTCAGAAGGGTGGTGGGAATGGGTGATTGGCTGATAGGTGTGGAAAAACTGTTGACGACTGTTAACAACTGCAATTAGTCTTACAGGAAAAAGCAAGGGGTGAGATGGCTAAAGATAGCTTTGTCATGTATAACCCCATGTTCCTCTATTACATATGGAAGCATATTGTGGTTGTCGAAGCATCACACAAAGCCAAATGGGCCAAGGTTTGATAGATTGTGTGGAAAGCTGTAGAAAAACCAGTGTTTATATATTATTGAGTTCTGGGAGACGACTATGTCTGCATAACTTTAAAGGCTGTTCCAACAACAAAACTGCAAGTGCCAACATTGCCTTTGTTCCCTGGCTCCCTTTCTGTAAGTACGACAAAAGTTTTCTTATCTACAGCTCACACATCAGGGTAGATTTCCTTGACCCACTTCCTAGCTAAAAGCCTTTGTGAAATCTCTGCGTTTTTATATTCTTGCTTCACAAAACAACAGTACTGTACATTCAAAATTGCTTTGATATTAGTCTAATTTAAAGCACTCTGGGTCAAGATAAGGCATCGTATTGGGTGATTGTTACTGTTACTTTTATTTTTTTTACATAATCAAGAATAAGGTTTTCAGTGTTGCTTGTATGCTGCCTGAATCCATTCAACTGCCCTTTCCTTTCCTCTGCAATTATACCATGATCTACCAAACATGCCCACAACATGGTCTTCAAACAATTGTATTGTCACCCCACTATTGCAACACCACAAGCTGCTCTCATTTCATTGATGCTGCTGTACTATAGCCATTTACCCATTGTACTCAATAGTTTTGTACCCATTGTACTCATAGTTTTGAATAGAAGTGTATAGGATTGCATTGTAATATTGTAGTCAAAAGAGATATTTCAGAATCAAGGCTAACAGTTTCACCCAGGTAACCATAACCAATGGAAGCACATACCCGGTAGCTTTTGTGGTTAGCTTGGAAGGTCAGCCTATCTGTGCAAGAGATTGCGTTCGCTGATGTGGGTGGGAGCTTTGCAACTGCCCTTCATCCTCATGCTCTCCCTCCTGCCACTGTTGACCTCTAACTCCACGTTGGGCAAAAGATTCCGGCATTGCAAGAGGTTGGACTACTAGACAATCCTCGTGGTCCCTTCCAACTCTACAGTTCTATGATAACAAATGTTTGGAAGATCCTAAATGAAATTTTTTAAAAAAACAACCATATGATTGCCACATGCCAGTTTCTGATGTAGCAATACTTATTCAGAAGTAAAAACCCACAGAGTTCAATGAGGTTAATTCCAAAGAAACGACAGTATGTAGTGGCCTGCCAAAGTTCCCTTTACTGAAGGTTGAAAGGGGAGCACTGTCACAAACTAGAAAGCCATTCTTCCAAAGTACTGTTATATAAATCTCGAACACACCTACATGACTTCATCCAGCTATTTTTATTGGCTAGCTAGGGTGGGTCTACGGATGCAGGCAAAAGAAACACTGAAATTACCAAGTGCTGTTCTAATTCTAACTTAGATTCTAGCCAAACAACGAAGACCCACAACAAATCCAAGAATATACTTCACTTCAGCACATGATCTTCAGTTTATTTTTGTAACAGTCTATGCAGCAACTAAAAAAAAACCTAGTTGCGCAATACCATACAATACCACACAATAAAAAAGTCACTAATATGCAATGTTTCATACATCTAGAACTACTCATAGTGTTGGAATATTTTAGAAACTTAAAACAATTATATATGATAGTCGCAAAGGAGCTCTAGAGCCACTGCAATCTTAGCCTTCAGCCCATTTGTATATGGTGATGTGCAATTCAAAGGATGTTTACTCAGAAGGAAGTCCTGCTACATATAATGAAATTTACTCTCTGGCAAGTGTGTTCAGGATTACAGCCCAAATACAGGACTCACAACCCAAAATCTTGCAAGGTATCATTTTTGGATACAAAAGTATCTTTAAAACAATCTGCTTCTGCGGACCTTTTATAACTAATTTTAATGATTGTTCTTGTTCCATATTTACTTATTAAACTAACAAAGATCAAAGTAACAAACTTTCTAGTGGGTATAAAGTTCACATTGTGACGCAGTGTGATTAGGAAATAAAAGGCTGTATACAAAGATAGCATCATATAGACACAGTTTAGGTGGGCCATTATTGTGGAAATGTGTTCTCTTTCTAGGAAATGGGTGTGAGAGCAGCATAGGTAGAAATTTCTAGGGAGCAAGCATCCTAGCTTGGCAACAGGAAAGGAGATCACTTTTGTATAGGAAATAATGTATGTGTACATCCTGCACTCGGTTGTCACGTGGTATGATTGCAAAGAAGGATGGGAAGGAGCTTGTACTGGGATACAATCACAGGGAGCAACAGCCAATTATGCATTCTGAGTCAAAACCCAATGCACTATTTAGTTACTAAGATGCATACCCCACCTTTCTAGGCAAAACAACTCCTCTCCAAGACAGCTTACAAAAACAAAATAAAACAAAGATTTTAATTGCAACATTCCAAAAACCAAGTAATACGCAGCAGCAGGATATAACCACGCAAACAGAAAAATGTAAAAGGCAGATACAAGTGCAAAATTATTTAGCACATACTAATTTAGAGAGCTGTTTTGGACTACAACTCCCATCAGATCCAGGCAGCATGGAAATGGTCAGGAATGACAGGTCTGGGATAATGATATGGTCTTAAAATGAATGGTGAGGTAAAGGGGGGAAGGATTTTAGGTTGATTTAATTTTAAATAGGAGGTCGTAATAGATTTGGAAAAAAGAAAAGAAAAGAAAAGAAAAGAAAAGAAAAGAAAAGGGAAAGCTTAGAAATACATTGAGTGTGGAGGATTATTAAAAAAAGAAGTAATCGATTCGTAAATTGGAAAAATATTTGGTCAGAAGTATTAGTAAATGTAAGAAGGAGAGAAAATAGTATTGTGATTATTGGCAATAACTGTAAATTAGGTTTGATGTGGGAGTCAACGGGGGGGGGGGGGAGTCGGGGAAGTCCCAGAAGTTAAGATGATATGCGAATGGTAAAGTGATTAAATGGACAAATCAGAATTGTTCACCCCAGTGAGAGGGGGGTTTATTTGGTATGCTCCTCTTGGTGAGAGAAAGGGGGGTTAGAAAAATTTAATCATGTGTTATAAATTGATTGTAATTTGGTTGTAATTGGAAAAAATCTAATAAATATTATTATTTTTTAAAAAAAGGAATGACAGGTCTGTGTATTCCAGAACTTCAAGAGGGAACCAGGTTAGGGAAGGTTCCTTTAAACTAGAAATGCAATACATTCCAGTAGCCAAGCTGAAACTGCCTCTGGTGCAATAGACTTTATGACACAGTCAGCTGCCTTCTTCTGTCTCTCCACTCCACACACAACAGAATCGACAATTACATTCCTAAAGAGTGGGAAGCGAGAGAGCCGGAACCGACAATGTTTGGGGCGAAAGCAGCGGGTAGTCCGACGCGAAAGCGTTTGCACTCTACACGTGTTCAGAGGCACCGCTTCCTAAAAGCGCCTCCCCCACAAAAGTTTGACCAACTTGACCCTGAAATCATGCCTTTAAGGCCTGAGCCGGTCCAAAGCTCACCTCGCTTGTCTCGGGTGCCGTGTTTCTTGGCCAGCGCCAGCTCCTTTTGGATCCTCGCCTCCAGATACTCCTGCTTCTTGGTCAGCATCTCCTCGGTCTCCCGCAGCCGGGCTAAAGCCTCCTGCGGGCTCGGGCCCCCTTTGCCTTTCCCCTTGGAGCTTCCTCCGCCCTTGAAAAACTTGTGGATCTTGCTCATCTTCGCCCCGCCGAGGACCAGCCGCCTTTGCCAGGGATACGATCGCGCCTCCTCGACGCCCCTAACTCCCCACCCGCGGAGCTCTTCCCTAGAACAAGCCCAGAGACGCGCCAGAGAAGCCCCGGGAGGGGAAGGAAGTGGCTGCTGTTGCGGCGGCTCCCGAGGCCGACGGCCGAGCCACGTGACCGACACGTACCTGCGACAGGTGTTGCCACCTGGGGAACGTGCGGCGCCAGCGGAGAGGCTTTTCTAAAACGGGAGCGTCGGGGGCCCCAGCAGGAAGGGCCAGCCAAGTCGAGGGGTTGGGTTTCCCGTGTACGCCGCTGCACTCTGCACATGCTCACCAGCGCCCTCGTTTTCATTCCTTCCCAACATTCCTGGGTTGAGCAGTGATTCCTTTGGGGCTTTATCAGACGTCAAAGAAATAAACGATCTGACATTTAGAAGACATCTGAAGGCAGCCCTGTTTAGGGAAGTTTTTAATGACTGATGCTTTAATGTATCTTTAATCTTTTGTTGGAAGCCGCCAAGAGTGGCTGGGGAAACCCAGCCAGATGGGTGGGGTATAAATAACATATTATTATTATTATTATTATTATTATTATTATTATTATTATTATTATTATTATTATTATTATTATATCAGAGTCCGGTTGAAAACTTGGGAAACCTTAAGAGCCTCGTGGTAGCTAAATGCAAATAAGTCTATTATTATTAGCCAGGATAGTTGGTTAGAGTGTGATGCTGATAATGACAAGGTTGTAGGTTCAATACCCATATGGGACAACTGCATATTCCTGCATTGCAAGGGGTTGGACCAGATGATCCTCAGGGTTCCTCCTAACTCTATAATTCTATGGTAAGCTTTCATGGGCTGCCGTGCATCAGAATCGAGGCTAGTCAACGTTACTCGCATTTTACGGGTTTTTAAGGTTTGACTCCACCCAACCCCCAAATTGTTGCATTAGGAAGGATCTGGATTCGAGAACCCGAGGTGGAAATTCAGCATGCATGATGGTTTAATATTGCTTTATACAGAATGCCTAGTTTACGCGATTCTTGCTTCGTTGAGGGATACAGTGAATCCAGCGTTAGGTTAGAAATAACTGAAAATAAACGTAAATATACAGCATTATTGAGGATACCAAGACACAGGGAGCTAAGCATTCGTGCCATGACACCTTGCTTTAGTCATAAAGCTTACAATAGGCATGACTACCAAACAGCGTGCCTTGATTAATCCTTTCCTTTACATGTATAGATTCAAAAACCAAGAGATCCCTAGGTAATTAATGTGTCATTTTAAATTGTAATGGCAAGGAAGATTCCTACTGATCAGCGGTGGTCATGAGAGCAGTTATGTCATGAATCGCACATGAGTCACCGCGTGTACCTGCAATGATTGACAGCACTGTGCAAAGTATGCTTGCTCAGAAGTAAATCCCTCCCATCCAGTGGGGTACAAGGGGACGACAGAGGATGAGATGGTTGGACAGTGTTCTCGAAGCAACTAGCGTGAGTTTGGCCAAACTGCGGGAGGCAGTGGAGGATAGGGGTGCCTGGCGTGCTCTGGTCCATGGGGTCACGAAGACTCGGACACGACTGAACGACTGAACAACAACAACCAGTTAGTTACTTAACTGGAAGCAACCCACACTGAAATAATTGGGCTCTTACTCTCTAGTAAACTGATTTAATGCCTAATAATACAACTCTAGACATACCTGCTCAGAGGTATAGCCCATTAAGTTTACTCCTGGGTAAGTGATATAGTAGTAATTTATACTGTGGCGAGTGGGAAAGATCTAGAATTTTATTTATGACTTTTGTATGGACACGACTAAACAACAACAAATGTCTCTGGACTTTTTTAATGTCTCTGGAAGTTTTAAAGAACTTTAAAATAAATAAAAAATAGAATGTAAAACAATTTTTAGAAATTGCAGTTGCAAATCTACGCACGTTTACCTGGGAGTAAGTCCCATGGAAACCAGCAACACTTAAATGAGGGTAAATGGGCTGTGCGCGTGCGCACACACAAAACAGACACCTACATCAGAAAGGGGGCGGACGTGATGTGACAGAGGGTAGGCGCCCGTCCTACATAGAGCCCGGCCCACCTATCTCTCAAGCTCCGCCTCTTAGATGACGCCCAATGGGCGGTCTTCGGAATGCCGCGGCTCGGGAGGAGGAGCCGATTTTATCCTTTTAGAACCGCCGGAATATGGTGGCGGCGCGCGCATGCGCCGTACGCCAACATGGCGGAACTGGAGATTGGACAGCACTGTGAAGTGGAGGACTGCGGGCAGCTTGGTAAGGAGCCCTTGAGCGGCAGGGCAGACCATGGGACTCTCCGTGGCGGGGGAGGGGGAAGTGCATCTTCATGGTAACACTTCTAGACCTCAGGTTTAAGCTCTGAGGGGCGAGTTGGAATTGGACGAAGAGGCACCACCATGGAGATTCGAGGGTAGAGCGGCTTCCTGCTCCTGCCCTTCAGGAGGTGTAGTCGAATGTGCTGTTCTGTAGTTTTTGCTTCTATGGGTGTGGAAGGCAAAGGGGAGGAGATAGTTGACAGTAACCAAATTAAGGGGCGTGGCTCTTTCCAGAAGTGGGCGTGGACTGTTGCTTGGTAGCCAGTGGAGTTTAGACAGGACTCTGCTTATCACTGAAGGCAAAAAAGGTGTTTATCCTGTGGCCGATTTGCTTAGATAGAAAAGGACATGCCCTAGAGCTCATGCTTGCCAGGCCAATTGTGTGTGCGTATATGTGTAGGAAAGTAGTTGTCTTTTATTTAAGTTTTATTTCATGGTCTTGTCACAAAACGTAGCTTGCACTCAGTATAAAACCCAGTTCTAGTGCTTTCTTAAAGGAAGTTGGAGACTTAACACCAAATCAGTCTGCCAGTTCTTCTGGCCTTTCCAGATGCAGGACGCACTGCGCAGCAAAGAGATGGCTAGTCTGCGCCCAAGCAAATGTGTATACATTCTTTATACACAAAGCAGCACGTGTCATTTCACTTGATTCACACCTTATAGATAGCTCCCCTTTCTGAGCTCAGAGCCCAGCACCCCAAGCCCACAGATAAAGATAACAGCAAAGCAAGCCAATTAGCTTATATAAAAGCAAGTGAATGTAAACATATATGAGCTCATTGCTATGACAAACTACCAGTTAACTGGGGGGTTATCGTGACTACCAAGATGGCATTAGCAAATCATATTTATTAAGGTTTCCAATAAAATAACATGATCTGAAACATTCCAAATTACATTCCAAATTATTTCTCCAATTATAAAACAAAAAAAGGTTCCAGATTGTCCAAATTATTACTTTAAATTTTACTTAGCATTAGCAAAGCTTCCAGAACAGTTCAGCTTCAGTTCAGCACATGTGTTGATTGACATTTGAGATTATTTGTCTTATTTTTGTCACTGGTAATTGCATCTGTAAAATGTATATAGATATGAACTCATTTAAATCACTTCTACAATGCTTTACATTTCCAAAAACAGCTCTTTACAGCCTCTCTTAAAAGATCAAATAAAATATTACAAAATACCCACAAACAAAAATTACAAATGAAAGTGAGATACAATAATGATCCACATTTAAAACAACATGAGTAACCTAAACACAAAAGTAAAAATATCAAAAATTCATTTGAGTGTTATCTTTTTCATTTTAGATTTTCTCCCTTTTGTGTGTGATGGTTGCTCAGGAGTCTTCTGGTAAGAAAGAATTTATGCTGCAATCCTAACTCCCAAGATATACCACATCCTAATCTCTCCCTGCAGGCATATCCTTCCCCACACTTTAAACTGACATAGATGACTTGACCCAGGCATATTTATTTATGGGTGCTGAGGGAAAGCCATGCTGTCTTAAGTCAAACCAGCAAAAACAATGTCAGAGTAAAGAGCATGTCAAGGGTGAGAATGGGAGTGGTGGGGTGGGGTGAGAAAGATAGACAAAGTTGCACTGCATCCTAACTCACTTTGTTCACTGGTCCTGCCTACAAAGCTCATTATAACATATCAAAAATTCACCCCATGGGAGACAATGGAAGGGCGGAAAATGAAAGCTTACACTGTCACCCACAATCTGGTCTTGATCCACAGGCCAGGAGAAGTTAGGATGCAGGCGATGCACTGGTTTAACTGCCTTCTGGAATATCTGTCTGTATCTTTGCTCTTCTTATTTGTACAGCACCATCAGTTTTTTGTGGCACTTAAAAGAAACAAGAACAATAATATATATGAAATATTCCCAATCCTGAGGAGGTTAGAATCTGTAGTTGAACCAGGAATGGAGAACCTGTCACCCTTGAGATGCTGTTGGATTCTCAGCTCCCATCAGCCCAGCCAACATGACCTCTGGTCAGTGCTGGTGGAAGTTATAATCTAGTTACATCTGGAAGGCTACAAGTTCCCCATCCCTGATTCAGACATTTGGATGGATGGGCTGGGACACAACATGGCTAACAAATAAACAGAGAGAAGAGAGGAACGAGAGAAGTAAATGAAACTAGGGATCAATATGAGCAAAAATATGCATGTTTATTATGTATTTTTAAATCTTTGTTCAATTTAAATGTAGCGCTCGTGATTAGTTTTGCTGAGATAACTTTTCAGAAAAAAATGTGCCAAGTCGTTTTTTGTTCTCCTGTTAATTCACACACTAATGATGTGTTGGTCTTTATTTTTTGTAATTTTAAGTCTTCAGCACAGAAGTCGGGCTGCACATGGTTGTTCTGAGGTAAGTTGATAATTTTTAATCATCTAGCATTCATCACCTCTGGAGTATTTTAGTTAACGGTGAAGTTCCCTTAAGCTCATTCTGAATAATTTTGCATGCAATGCTTTGTAAGTTTTCGTCCAGCAATTCACATGATCTTTTTGCCAAATTATGTTTTAATTGTATGCTTGTAAATCACCTTGAGACTTAGGTGAATGACTTGGCTTAGCACATCACCCAAACCAGAGTTCATGGTTTAGCTCTCCCAGACAAACCACAAGCCATAACGCACAAGACAAACCTTGGTTACAGCTTGTGGTTCATCTGAAAACAGCTAAACCGCAAGTCTGGGTTCAGATGGCGTGCTAAGGCAAGACATGGCTTAGCTAAGTGCAGGGCAGCACCAAAATAACTGTGTTGGAACAAAGCAGCTGTGATCTCTTCCAGAGTCTGCAAGCTCTCATGTTCACCTAACCCATAATATGTCTTAGCATGTCATGCAAACCAGACCATTCTTTGCCTTTCCCCCCTAGGTTGCTTACAGAGTATTTATTATTTACCTTAAGTTGTGAATTGGTTGCTTTTAGTTGCTGTTATTCTTTTATGGTATCCTTTTTCCTGCTTATAAGTTACTGATAAATCATAGGCGTTTTGGTGTACATGAGCACTTCTTTTAGATTAATGGCTTCTATTAGTTAATTAGGAGTAACTTCCTGGACATATTTTATTTTACTCAGTCTCTTTCCACCTGGCATTTGGCAAAAGTGGTCTTGTATTAAGAACATAATATCCTCTCTCTTTATTAAGCGAGAGCTACTAAATAGCTGTGATGCATGACGGAGAAAATTCCCAGTTATGTTTTGGTAGAATTTAGGATGCGTATTTGTAAGTAAAATGAATTTCCTTTGAAATTCTCTTAGGCAAATCTAAAAAGTGGGGAGGTGAAACCAGATCTCCACAAATCTTTCTTGTGCACATATAATGGTTGTGATGGAAAAGAACTTGTACCTGTGTTGTGCCCTTCCTGTGAAAAGCAGTTTTGCTTTCGGTAAGCAAATTAATTAAATCTAAGCAACCTCACTCCTCATTTTTCATTAGCTTGTAGACTAACTACTGAGAGTTTCTTCATCTGTTGTTTTCAGTCACCGCCATGAACTGGACCATGAATGTGAAAAATTGGAAATCCCTAAGCCTCGCATGGCTGTTACCCGGCAGCTTGTTAAAGATATTGTAGGTAGGTACAGTAAGACTTGCTAAAAAAAATAGTTTTCTGCTGCAGAATGTATGTTACTGTATGTAGACTCCTCCTTTCCTGTTGTGGGGACATATTGGAGAAACAGGATAGCTTTGGAGCCAGCAGATAAAGCACCCTTGGAATGCCCCCTTTTACTTTTATTGCTATTGGAGCACTGACAGCACAGGTTTCCACACCCACGGTGGTAAGACTTCTTAGGACAGGCTTCCTTTGCTCACGGACCTCCCTCTCCATGGCTGAGGCGGAGATCTACTACGGTCCCTAGGATGCCTTTTCAGGGGCCATAGGATTGTGCCCTTAATAGGGTTTCTGATACAGAAAGAGGATAAGAGAGGCTGTTTTTTCATATTTCATATTGTGTCCTGAAAGTAAGGCTGGGTCCTGCAACTTCCATCTCCTTGTTACCATTCCTACACATAATAGAGTTGTCCTATTGTTCTGTGTACTTGAGCTATGTCTGGGTCTACTTCCTATGAGACTTAAGTGGAAATCCTATGCAGGAATAAGTCGTTCTGTTTTTCTAACAGCTAACTGCAACTTCCGAATGCTAAAACACTTCAGCTTGAGTGCTAGCAAGATATAATGAAGGAGTGGAACCACTTTCATTCCCACAAGTTCTCAACTGTAATTGAGCAGTAATTTTTTAATTGCGTGAAACTATCCCTCAGACAGGCCTGTGGGACCAAGTTGGTTCCTTCGTATCTGAGCTCCCCTGAACATCTCTAGTTCTATATATTAATGTGGCCCATTCTCAGTGACACATGTTGATTACTGGGAAGCATATAGTACTCGGAGACTGGAGAAAAGGTTCCATCCTATGTACACAAGCAAGAGAAGGCTGCACATTGTTCCAGTACACCTGTTCTGAAGAAGCTTTAACATTCATGCTGGTGCATATTTCATTTTTAGCAAAATGAGAGGGACTGGTGATAGCTACTAAAATGAGTCCATGCCTAAATCTCAGATTCTAAAGAAGCCACAGTGAGTAAAAAAGGCAGAGGAGCAAAGAACAGCGAAACAGCAGCAAAGGTGGCCCTAATGAAACTGAAAATGCACGCATCTGGGGATAAGTCCGTGGTGCAGGTAATTCACATTCATTTGTCTCCAAACACCATACCCATTTGTAATTACTGCCATATTTAGTGAAGCAAAAGTGATGTCCGTACTTCTGCTATTGTTTGTTCAGGGTTTTCTAAAGTGGGGGCAGGGGTTACCTCCTGCCCTTGAAAGAATGCAAGTGTAGGAGAGTGTTGTCTGCTACACAGTCCTTGTATAGCAATTTGAATAACTGCAGGACCTGAAGGAAAGAGCAATGAAGCCCCATTAGTAAAATCTTCTTCCCACAGGGACTGTACATGTTGCAGCAGCTTTGTATATTAAACTCTGCACAAATGTAAAATATGGTATAGAATGGAAACACCTGGAATTGTGGGGAGAGTGAGATAAGTGGATTCTAGATTGCTGCTGGGTAGTTTTAGTGAATTTGTATCCTTTTCAACTGAGGTCCTCAAAACTCAATAACATTCAACTAATATTTGTATTTTATTTTTATTTATTAAATTTGCAAACAGCCCCACCCCTATACCTTTTTTATTAGTTTCAGTCTTTATTGAAAGTTCAAAAGGTACATAACCATACATGTACCAACAAGAGAAAAAAGAGAAACAGTGCAGAAGGGAAAACAAAAGGAGGGGGGGGACCCAAAACTGTATATTTTACAAGTTGGTTATTGTATTTCGCCAGATCTTAACCTATTACAGTATTTGTAAGAATGGATTCCAAATTTCATTGAATTTGTCCATGGCAAGTCTGCGTTTACAGTATATGCAAGTTGTTCATATGTTGCAAGTTTGTGTAAGTCTTCAATCCAATTGTAGAATGGAGCCACATTTTTATTTTTCCAATTCATTAGTATCAGTCTTTTTGTTATGGTAAGGGCATGGAGAGTCCATTTGTATTGTCCTTTTGTGAGGTTCCATGTGCTGGGTTCAAGAGGATATTTTGATCTGTAAATGTAAGGTTGTTCCGTACAGTTCTGTTGATGGTTAGTTACCTTCTGCCAAAAGTCTTTCCATATAGGACAATGGAAAAACATATGTTTTAGAGTAGATCTTAGGGTGGTTTGCAACATAAAATCACAATATAAAAAACAGAAAATAATAATAAAAACAAAAACATCCCAATAACCCCCTTTCTACAACACATTTTTAAAGCTTATTAATTATTATTATTATTATTATTATTATTATTATTATTAATTTGTATCCCACCCATCTGGCTGCGTCTCCCCAGATTCTAGATTGCTGAAAATGAAATGAAACCATCCCAGCTGGAGCAAGAGTAGGGACTTGATGTTTTCTTTGAGTGCCTGCCTGCCTCATGAACAGCTGGTGGTAGTGGCACTGGGGAGGCGACATTCTGTGTATGTTTTTTTTTTGTTGTTTTTTACAGATGGTGGATATGGGTTGTTTTTTTTTTACCTTTTCCTCTCTGGTTTACCTGACCCTGATTCTTTGTAGAGTTCCTTTCTGAGGAGTATGTTCCTTTCTAAAGCCACATCAATGCCATTTTCTATTGCAGACAGAGAGAATCTACTTCCAAGTGTTTTTACCTAAAGAGAGTAAGGAGAAAAGCAAACCCATGTTCTTTAGTAGTAACTGGAGCATTGGTAAAGTGATAGATTTTGCCGCTTCCTTAGCAAACCTTAAGAATGATAACAACAAAACCACAGCTAAGGTAAATCAACTACAGCAACTATTTTTTATTGTTCAAATATTTTTAGTTTCTTTAGAGAGCTGCAACATAACAACAGGGTATCCCCCCCCCTTCTCTGGATTTTCAGAAAGTACGACTCTGCCACCCAACATCTGGAGAAGCTTTGCCTTTGGACCAGACACTAGCATCTTGGATAAGCAGCAGAGAATCCCCACTAAATAATGGTGGAAATGTGATCTTGGAATATCTTGATAATGAAGTCCAATTTCTAGAAAATGCAACTTCTTATATAGAGTAGTTGTGAAAAACACTCTGCATGTGATTGTCAGGCCTAACAAAAGACACACTCTGTTTATAGTTTCATCATGTGTTATTTTTATCACCTACATGAAGAAATTTAATAAATTCTGATTTATGTCCATTTCAAAGTAGTCCAAGGAATTACAGTACTCATAAATGCATGCTCATCAATTGATGCCTTTTAGGGCAATGGGTGAACTAGAGCTTGTGCAAGCCCCGGCCCCCAATCAAATTATACTACTGAAATGATCATGTAAAACAAAAAAGCAATGGGGGGGGGGGGGAAACGTATTACATAAAAGAAAATGTAACAGAATTTACTACGGTACCTAACAGAGGCATGCTCTATAAAGAAAATATAACATTCATAACTTTATATATATTTGCAAAAATTGAGTTTTAGGGTTCTCTAATAGAAAACATTTTAAAATATGGAAGTTTTTCACCCTAAAGTGTCATTTTAGACACGCACATGCACGCACACACACCTGCATCTTGTATAAAAAAAATCCCACTATGATTGCAAGTGAAGTCGTTTTAATATGGATTCTCCAGATGTGCAAAAACTAAGTTACCGTTAATCACTCCAAAACTGTCTTTTCACCTTTTGCATTGCTTGAGCTCCAACACTGACTGGTACAATTTTTGATCCATATGATTTATAGAAACAGTACACATTCCAAAGAAGTTATGCTGTCAGACATACACAAGAATTCATAAGCTTCAGTTGCAATCTGAACATAATTGTACTTAAAAAAAAATCTTGAAGCTATAAAGTTGATTGTCAAAGGAATCCTTTAATTACAGCTGTCATGTCACTGGCAGCACGTTCGGATTTCAAGATTCTCGCTAAAAGCAAAGAAAATGTCATAAGAGTCAAGTTTTCAGACCGGTGCCACAAACAGCTACACACACACCCCATCCACCACACAATCGCCTTTGGCTGCACTCCAGATGCAGCTGGTGTTTGTCCCACTCTCCCTCCAAGCTGGCGTCTAAAGACATACTCTATAAGCTCCCGCCCCCAAGAAACATCAGAATGCGTGAGAGCCAATAGGACGTGTTGGCTTGTGTGGCGTGAGCCAGCTTGTTATTAACTCTGGTGCAAGCACAGTGATGGGACCAAAGGGCGACATCTGGGTTACCCCAGGACTGAGATTTCATTTACGATGGCGCCTGCGCAGTGGGTTCCATTGATGCTGTCATGTGTAAAATTCATGATGCGAGTCACCAGGGGCCTTCACTTCCAGACGGTGAGCACACTTGCCTATTAAAATATAATATTTAGCTCAGGTGTGTTTGAGGTGGGGTGCGTGTGTGCAGTAGCATAGCAAGGTCAGGTGGTACCCGGTGCAATATTTTTTTTTTGTCACCCCTCGCCCACAGGACTTCCTTCCAAATTTTGAGTTCCCTCAAAGTGCCTTAGGAAGATGCCCAAGGTTGTTGAGCTTTTTGGGGGGATGCCCATAGTTCTTGAGCTTTAAAAAATAAAAAATAAAATAAAAAAGGCCAGGAGGATCAGCACAGTGGATTCCTAATACAAATCAACAGAGCAACAAGACATGCAGCGGCTTAAGTAGACTGGAGAAAAATCTATATTGAAATTGCACATATATTCCAAAGTAGCTAAACAACTAACATGAGGAACGCACAGATCTCTAACACAAGAACAAGAAAGCTGTGGACCTCCAGATGTTGGATTACAACACCCAACAGAGTGTCCCTGAAGCTCAGCTCACCTTGTGCTCCCTCCTCACCCGCTGCCCTCCAGGCAGTGACTAGCTCCGCCCACAGCTAGTCACCTGACTCAACAGAAGCCCTGCCCCTTCAGGGAGTGCACCCAGCCAGAAACAAACACACACACAAGCCTGGATAGTCCCACAATTCCAAGAGGCAGAAGCTCTAGAAAACAAGCACAGCCCTTGTGCTCCCTCCTCAGCTGCTGCCCTGGATCATATTTTGGATTTTCTCTGTTTTTAATGGCATTTTTATCAGGGCATTTTATCCTTACAAAGAATGGGTTAGGCTAACTGTGGATTTGAAACTGGGTTTTCCTCACCCTTAGTCCAATACACTAACCACTACACCAGGCTGCCTCTTTATGCATCACATAAGCACACATCCCAAATGAGGCTAACATAATGCAGCCAGTGACGAGGGCTATAGACCAAGGAAATACATACTGCAATAAATGTTGTTTTGTTTTAAGATACCAAGAACCACTTTGCTGTTAAAACCTCTTTGTGCTTTAAGCACTGCTTATTTCACCAAACACATGGCCCATCACACCTACAATTCCCAAGAGACACACCCGTTGGATTTCTGCCTGTCTCACCACGGCTAAGGATTTCCAGAATGGCATCTGATTATTTTTTTTGTTAGTACATTTACATCTCACACTTCCTCCAAGGAGCATGGATTCTGACCACTCCCCATTTTAACTTCACAACAACCCTGTGAGGTAGGCTAGGCTGAAAGACAATGAATGACCTAAAGCAGGCACTTAACCACCTAAAGTTGCCTACTTGTTGTTGTTCAGTCGTTCAGTCGTGTCCGACTCTTCGTGACCCCATGGACCAGAGTACGCCAGGCACGCCTATCCTTCACTGCCTCTCGCAGTTTGGCCAAACTCATGTTAGTAGCTTCGAGAACACTGTCCAACCATCTCATCCTCTGTCGTCCCCTTCTCCTTGTGCCCTCCATCTTTCCCAACATCAGGGTCTTTTCTAGGGATTCTTCTCTTCTCATGAGGTGGCCAAAGTACTGGAGCCTCAACTTCAGGATCTGTCCTTCTAGTGAGTACTCAGGGCTGATTTCTTTGAGAATGGATAGGTTTGATCTTCTTGCAGTCCACGGGACTCTCAAGAGTCTCCTCCAGCACCATAATTCAAAAGCATCAATTCTACGGCGATCAGCCTTCTTTATGGTCCAGCTCTCACTTCTGTACATTACTACTGGGAAAACCATAGCTTTAACTATACGGACTTTTGTCGGCAAGGTGATGTCTTTGCTTTTTAAGATGCTGTCTAGGTTTGTCATTGCTTTTCTCCCAAGAAGCAGGCGTCTTCTGATTTCGTGACTGCTGTCACCATCTGCAGTGATCATGGAACCCAAGAAAGTGAAATCTCTCACTGCCTCCATTTCTTCCCCTTCTATTTGCCAGGAGGTGATGGGACCAGTGGCCATGATCTTAGTTTTTTTGATGTTGAGCTTCAGACCATATTTTGCGCTCTCTTCTTTCACCCTCATTAAAAGGTTCTTCAATTCTTCCTCACTTTCTGCCATCAAGGTAGTATCATCAGCATATCTGAGGTTGTTGATATTTTTTCCGGCAATCTTAATTCCAGTTGGGGATTCATCCAGTCCAGCCTTTCGCATGATGTATTCTGCATATAAGTTAAATAAGCAGGGAGACAATATACAGCCTTGTCGTACTCCTTTCCCAATTTTGAACCAATCAGTTGTTCCATATCCAGTTCTAACTGTAGCTTCTTGTCCCACATAGAGATTTCTCAGGAGGCAAATGAGGTGATCCGGCACTCCCATTTCTTTAAGAACTTGCCATAGTTTGCTGTGGTCGACACAGTCAAATGCTTTTGCATAATCAATGAAGCAGAAGTAGATGTTTTTCTGGAACTCTCTGGCTTTCTCCATAATCCAGCGCATGTTTGCAATTTGGTCTCTGGTTCCTCTGCCCCTTCGAAATCCAGCTTGCACTTCTGGGAGTTCTCGGTCCACATACTGCTTAAGCCTGCCTTGTAGAATTTTAAGCATAACCTTGCTAGCGTGTGAAATGAGTGCAATTGTGCGGTAGTTGGAGCATTCTTTGGCACTGCCCTTCTTTGGGATTGGGATGTAGACTGATCTTCTCCAATCCTCTGGCCACTGTTGAGTTTTCCAAACTTGCTGGCATATTGAGTGCAGCACCTTAACAGCATCCTCTTTTAAAATTTTAAATAGTTCAGCTGGAATATCATCACTTCCACTGGCCTTGTTGTTAGCAAGGCTTTCTAAGGCCCATTTGACTTCACTCTCCAGGATGTCTGGCTCAAGGTCAGCAACCACATTTCCTGGGGTGTATGAGACCTCCATATCTTTCTGGTATAATTCCTCTGTGTATTCTTGCCACCTCTTCTTGATGTCTTCTGCTTCTGTTAGGTCCTTTCCACTTTTGTCCTTAATTGTGGTAATCTTTGTACGAAATGTTCCTTTCATATCTCCAATTTTCTTGAATAAATCTCTGGTTTTTCCCATTCTGTTATTTTCCTCTATTTCTTTGCATTGCTCGTTTAGAAAGGCCCTCTTGTCTCTCCTTGCTATTCTTTGGAAATCTGCATTCAATTTCCTGTATCTTTCACGATCTCCTTCGCATTTTGCTTGTCTTCTCTCCCCCGCTATTTGTAAGGCCTCATTGGTCAGCCACTTTGCTTTCTTGCATTTCTTTTTCATTGGGATAGTTTTCGTTGCTGTCTCCTGTATAATGTTACGAGCCTCCATCCACAGTTCTTCAGGTACTCTATCCACCAAATCTAAATCCTTGAACCTGTTCTTCACTTCAACTGTGTATTCATAAGGAATTTGATTTAGATTGAATCTTACTGGCCCAGTGGTTTTTCCTACTTTCTTCAGTTTAAGCTGGAATTTTGCTATAAGAAGCTGATGATCTGAGCCACAGTCAGCTCCAGGTCTTGTTTTTGCTGAGTGTATAGAGCTTCTCCATCTTTGGCTGCAGAGAATATAATCAATCTGATTTCGATGTTGCCCATCTGGTGATGTCCATGTGTAGAGTCGTCTCTTGTGTTGTTGGAAAAGAGTGTTTGTGATGACCAGCTTGTTCTCTTGACAGAACTCTATTAGCCTTTGCCCTGCTTCATTTTGATCTCCAAGGCCAAACTTGCCAGTTGTTCCTTTTATCTCTTGACTTCCTACTTTAGCATTCCAATCCCCTATAATGAGAAGAACATCCTTCTTTGGTGTCATTTCTATAAGGTGTTGTAAGTCTTCATAGAATTGATCAATTTCGGTTTCTTCAGCACTGGTAGTTGGTGCATAAACTTGGATTACTGTGATGTTAAAAGGACTGCCTTGGATTCGTATCGAGATCATTCTATCATTTTTGAAGTTGCATCCCAGTACAGCTTTCGCCACTCTTTTGTTGACTATGAGGGCCACTCCATTTCTTTTACGGGATTCCTGCCCACAGTAGTAGATATGATAGTCATCCGAACTGAATTCGCCCATTCCTGTCCATTTTAGTTCACTGATGCCTAGGATGTCAATGTTTATTCTTGCCATCTCATTTTTTACCACATCCAGCTTACCAAGGTTCATGGTTCTTACATTCCAGGTTCCTATGCAATACTTTTCTTTACAGCATTGGACTTTCCTTTCGCTTCCAGGCATATCCGCAACTGAGCGTCCTTTCGGCTTTGGCCCAGCCGCTTCATCAGCTCTGGATCTACTTGTACTTGTCCTCCGCTCTTCCCCAGTAGCAAGTTGGACGCCTTCCGACCTGAGGGGCTCATCTTCCAGCGTCATATCTTTTATATGCCTGTTGTCTTTGTCCATGGAGTTTTCTTGGCAGGGATACTGGAGCGGCTTGCCAGTTCCTTCTCCAGGTGGATCACGTTTGGTCCAAACTCTCCGCTATGACCTGTCCATCTTGACCTGTCCATAGCTTGCCTGAGTAATTCAAGCCCCTTCGCCACGACAAGGCAGTGATCCATGAAGGGGAAGTTGCCTACTAGCAAGTATCAAAAGCTGGCAGTGATCTACCACCCTCCAAAGCCATTTAAGTTTAATAAATAAATAAATGGATCTTTATTTCACAGATACAGTAGTTATGTTTGGATATCATTGACAGGTCCAAATAGTTACTAGATGGAGAAGTAACTAAACAAGTGACAAAAGTCAAACTATATTTTATATTAGTTTGGACAGATCTGAGGAGCCAGCTTCTTTCTTTCTTTCTTTCAACACTTTCCCTTCCGAGTTGCTTCCTTGCTCCGTGATTCTCTTTCCCTGTCCCCCTCTCTGTGTTAACTCCTTCCCTTCCTTGCTTGCTCCGTGATTCTCCTTCCCTGCTTCTCTCCCCCCCCCCCCAGGCAGCATCCCATTCAACCCCACTGCCAGCTCTGAGTGCAGCAGGAAGGATCCACCCCAGCCAGCTCTCCCTCGGAGGCGGCAGACAGTGCAGCATCTCCCTCACGTCTCCCTAGGAGCGCAGCGACCATAATCGGTCTCTGGTTCATCGCGATCGACGCATATATGCAGCGTAAGGGGTCACACAGACAGCAAAGCGGTTGCTGAAAGGCAGTGAGCTGCAAACGTGCCATCAGTAACGACTTAAAAAGATAGAATGAAACTTAACCAGCTAAGCATCACATAGCCTGTTGGAGCCTGGTGTGCCATATCTGCCTGCCCTCCCAAAAAACCTCACAAGAAGAACCCACCCCGCCCCAAACATGTCAGCAAAGCCTTGCAAGACAAAAGGGAATTAAAGCGGGCTACAACCATGGTGTCTTTCTACCACTCTCATCTATTTCTAGTTATTAAAAAACCGTCGGACTAGAATGCACTCTGCGCATGGTCAGGGGGCATTTGCCAACGATATTTGTGTATCTATCAAGGCCCTGAAGGGAAAGGTCACCATTGCTTTAGAAGCAGCCTCCCTTTTTCATAGGTGCGGGTCGGGCAGGAAACCAACCAGCTGAGTCCCCAAGGGTTCTTCGGGGGTCTGCCGCCTGAGCCAGGAGGCGGCCCGGCGCTTGCCTGCCTGCCTGCCTGCCTGTCTAACCCGCCCCTGCGCCTCACCCGAGGCATCCCACTGTTGCCAGGACGACCGTGGGATGCCGGTGAGCCATTTCCTTCCGCTTTTAGCCGCGCCCCTTGGGGGGGGGGAAATACCGGTGGCTGCCTAAGAAAGAAAGCGACCAGGAAGGAAGCACATAACGGAGAGAGGTGCAAAGGTCACCATTTTCCTCCCACGGAGGTTTTCGCCGGCCGGCCCGCTTTGCAGATTTCCGTTTGAGAAGTTTAATCTGAACAGTGCTTCGATTTGCTGACGGTAAGCCCGGGGCCTGGGGGGGGGGGCTTCTCTTTAATGCATTTCCATGAGTTCCGGGGCAGCCATTGTTTCCTTTTGGCGCCCAGTTATTTCCACTGCCTTCCTCCCCCACTTCGCGATGAGAATCTGCTCTGCTGCCAGCGCTCATGGAGTCTCCACCCCACCCACCCACAACTAAATATATGTAGTGGGGCTGGGCCATGGCTAAGATTAAGACCCAGGATTGGGTTGTTGTTGTTTTGTTTAGGGGCAGCTAAATACAGTTCCTCTCCTTCCTTCTCTGGCATTCCTGTTAAAGCATGCAAAACTCAGGGGTAACAAGAGGAATCCATGTTTTGTTAAATTTAGACCCCCCCAACAAGATGCATCCTTTTTATATAGCACTGAAATAACAGATAAATGAAAAGTGTAGCCCTCCAATTATTATGTATTGGGTACCCTTGATGGTCACGGCTGTCTTCCACACAATGCTCAGTATTGCTATGGGGAATGCTTAGTTGAATGGAGAAAGTCACATTTCCCTAGAAGCAAAACTCCTGTTTTAAGTGCTAGGAAAGTGCAACATCTACACAACACATTTGCTGGATCTTTCACAGCAGCTAAATGTTAACAGCCACCTTGTAGCATATTATTAACTGTTTGTCTGGAAGACTGAAAGGTTTGGAAAACATTGCAGAGATGCTATTGTTGGTCATCATGAGTAACAACTTTTCATAGATTTGGTCTCTGTTGGTTTATCAACTTTTATATGTGCAGAAACATGCTAAGGGAGCCTACAGTGTGAAATTGCTAATAAGCTATAAGTGATCTTCCCACTGCATATTTTCCCATGTTGCACTTACTTATATTTATACACATCACTCTCTATCAGCTTTTATAATACATCTACTGCAAGTAGAACACAATACATCTACTGCAAGTCACTGCCAGTTCTAGTCATCTGTGGCAAGGACATGTCTCTTGCTACATTTATGCAGGAGCACAAATTTGCTCAGCATCTGCCTGACATGCAGGTTGGCAACATACAGGAAATTGTATAGTTGCAGTGTAGCCCATATTACAAAATAATGCATTGCTCTGGACTGTGCATTATCGTGCAGTGTCGCAACTTTGATACGGTATCAGCATTTTGAAACAAAATAATAGTATTGTTTATGTTGAAATAGTTTGAACCTGCAGATTTAGCATTTTAACACATCTTCAATGTTGTGCTGTTTGCTCTTTTGATTAGTATAATCTGGTGATGTGTGTTCTGTTTCCTAGAGAAGGATGGCTGATCCTTGGCAAGAATGCATGGATTATGCAGTTATTTTAGCAAGAAAAGCTGGAGAGGTATGTTTCAGGAAATTTTTAATGTTTTATGTTTTATCATGTTTTTAATATTCTGTTGGGAGCCACCCAGAGTGGGGAAAGTCAGCCAGATGGGGGGTATAAATAATAAAGTATTATTATTATTATTATTATTATTATTATTATTATTATTATTATTATATTTGAATTTTTGTAAGCACATAATTATTCTGAAAAATGTGTATGTCTTGCTTGTACTTCTGTTTAGTACTTCAGCAGTATAAAGTGATGGGGTATTTGCAAAACAAATAAGGAGACCAACTCCATGGTGTACTTCCCTTCTGCTAGTCATTTTTGGATAGGAGACAATGATCACAAATGGCTGTGTTCAAGCCTGAGCATGATGGCTGCTTTCAGATGAGCTATTTACTGTGGAATTGCCATTCACCATCGACTCACCTTGAGAAGTCATCCATATGATACTATCATGCATTTGTAATCTTCCCATTGTCTGATCCCTTGGTGGTTTCTGACTTTTTTTTTTGTACCAGAAAGAATCTGATATGTTCTGAAAAGGCTGGAATAGTAGCACTTAGGTGGGAATGGTTCACAACACCATTAAGTAGTCTTTGGAGAGGGCTTTGAATGTGTTAAGTGACATTGCTGGGGCAGGGAGGGCATGGCACCCCTCCTCATTTCTGGTGCATAAGCCCCTGATCATGCCTGAGCTTCTGCCTGTTCCACGAGGGAGGAAATGTTTTTTCTGCAGCTGACTTGAGTGCATTTTGTTTTGAAAAAGTGTCATACAAATAATTTTCTTTGCAGGTGGTCCGGGAAGCACTAACAAAGGACATAGCTATCATGATTAAAAGCTCTCCAGCAGATCTAGTGACTGTCACTGATCAAAAAGTAGAAAATATGCTTATTTCTTCTATAAAGGAAAAATACCCATCTCACAGGTACAGAATATTTTAGAACTTGATTTTTTTTATTATCACTGGGGAGAGGAAGGATACACAGGATATATCTATTAACGGACACATCCCAGTTCTAGGACTCATTTTAGGTTCAGAGTCTCAAAAAGGTGCAAATGAAGTATGCAAAATACCAGTGGTGGCAGAAAGGGCTCTCTCTACTTTAGCAAGTTCTCCTGGGTTATATGGGAAGATCCAGTATAGTGGAGCTTTCCAGTGCAACCCCCTTGCTTACCAAGCATATATAGCAGAAAGCGTAGTATCACACAACACGTAACTACTTTGTGGAATTCACTCCCATAAGGTATTGTAATGATCTCTAGCTTATGTGACATGAAAAGGAGATGACAAAAATACATGAAAGATGGAGTTTTATAGACACACCAGGGCAGAGGCAGTAGTGGGGAAGGTTGTTGCATTCCTGTCCTCTTGGTGGGCTGTCCAGAGTCATCAAGTCATCACTGTGGGCTTCCAGGACTACATCCTGCCTAGTCTAGGAAGCTGAAATAAATCCGACAAGGCTCCTTGTGGCTATATATTTCCTGTGCATAAAATGAATCTGTACCATGGAAAATGGGATATTCCATAAATGATTTGTGAGATGAATGATCATTTTTGAAGTTGTGACATTTTAAGATCTATATGTGTCAGGTGTAAATCCTGTTGTACAGATGTTTATGTTTGTTTGTTTTTTAAAATATCCCCTTAGTTTTATTGGAGAAGAATCTGTTGCTGCTGGTGCAAAAAGTACCTTGACAGATAATCCCACTTGGATTATTGACCCTATTGATGGAACTACTAACTTTGTTCACAGGTATGTTTTTTGCATCTTTCTCTTAGAGTCACGGTGGGCGTGTTTAGGTGTCACATTAAATCACAAACCGATCACACCCACTTCACTCTTCCCCACTAGCACTGGGAAGAAACAAACTACGATCCCATTCTGAGCATTACATTAACCAGGGAGTACAGTTTGGTTTGGGACTTGGGTGGCGCTGTGGTCTAAACCACTGAGCCTTGGGCTCGCCGATCAGGTCAGCGGTTCGAATCCCAGCAACGGAGTGAGCTCCCATTGCTCGGTCCCAGCTACTGCCCACCTAGCAGTTCTAAAGCACGTCAAAGTGCAAGTAGATAAATAGGTACCACTCCAGCAGGAAGGTAAACTGCGTTTCCATGCACTTCGCTGGTTCGCCCGAAGCAGCTAGTCATGTTGGCCACATGACCATAGCTGTCAATCTTTTCCTTTTTTTGCGGGAAATTCCCTTATTATAGCATTGGGAAACAGCAGGGAGGGTTGACAGCTATGCACATGACCCAGAAGCTGTCTGCGGACAAACACCGGCTCCCTCGGCCAGTAAAGCGAGATGAGTGCGCAACCCCAGAGTCATCCGCAACTGGACCTAATGGTTAGGGGTACCTTTATCTTTACCTTTACAGTTTGGTTTGGTCCAAACAAACCACCATATCTAAGCAATGTTTCTTCTTGGCTTATTGATCATGGTTTGTTTGTTTTTTAAGTCAACTAAATTGCAGTCTCTGATTTGAACATCACATTAAGCCATGGTTTGTTTCTCCCCTGTGAAAATGGTGAAGTGAGCAGGATTGACTTGTGCAATGCACCTCTGTGTATTGGGGAAACAATATTTAAAGGTGCTTTTACCCTCTGGAATCAGAGTAAGATCTTTGTGCTGTGCTGTGGGATGGTCATGTTAGACTTTGCTTTCCAATTTGTATTTGATTAGGAGTAACTAGTTAAAACTTTGCCTTAGTTCTCTAATTTACAGTTGAACACGTGCTGCCTGTCATTCATTAACAATATGCCTCTGAGCTTACAAGTGCAATATGCTTATCTCTTTGGTTTTCAAGGTTTCCCTTTGTGGCTGTTTCAATTGGCTTTGTTGTAAAGAAACAGGTAACTTATAATTTCTTTTTAACATACAGTAAAAAAGTAAAATACTACCATTGCAGCCTACACACAAAATGTGAGACTTTTTTTGAAGGTGTAAAAAAACCCCAATGATATTGCATTTGTCTGGTTGCAGATGGAATTTGGAGTTGTATACAGCTGTGTAGAAGACAAAATGTACACTGGCAGGAAAGGAAAAGGAGCATTTTGCAATGGACAAAAGCTCCAAGTATCAAAGCAACAAGGTACGGCTTTTGCATTAATATAGCAGTTTAACTATACAAAATTGGGAAAGTGATGGGCCAGATTCAACTAACCAGGTGCCCCAGTAGAATGACTTCCATTAGCACTACAGGGCTTCCCCACCTCCCACAGTGCCTCCCCCAGATCTAATGTAAAGTATGATGTGAACTCTCAGAATAGTGCTCACAAGAAGCAGAGGGGAGATAATTATTTCCAGCAAGCAGAAATGCTTGTGCTGGCAGAATGGTTATCTTAGCACAATGTTGAATTTCACCCAGTGGATTGAGAATTGCAAACACCCAATTGTTGACTTAAATTTATTTTAGATGTATTAGACTAGAATTCATGATTTAACCCAGAGAAGCATGTAAACAACAGGATTTGTTTCTCACTAAACTAGTTGTCCATACCACATTCATGCTCTGGAGTTTCAAAGGGTGTGGATGGATGGATGTATCTTAAAATAGGGCTTAAGGATCTTTCTCTTGAGGAATGAGACTGATCTTCACTTGCTGCTGGATTTGACAGGGACCCTAACCAGAAAATTTAATTTGTCTGGCAACAACCTATGCAAAACATGGAAGGGAATCTCTCTCTCTCTCTCTCTCTCTCTCTCTCTCTCTCACACACACACACACACACACACACTACTTACGTGTTCATTCTTTGTTTGATGGAGGTGAGGGGGTTTTCAGCCAACAGTGCAGAACACAACTAGCTTCTGCTGCAAAACAGGCATGCCAAATTTTCTAGAACTCTATCCTGGAGACTAGATCATTCATGTGAACAAAATGTGATGAGTGTTTTTCCATACTAGCTTCACTGTTCATTTTACATATTATCTGTAGGAACACACACACAATTTTCAGCTCAGAAGACCATAGAGAACCTTTGGGTGCACAGTGAATTTTGCTCCTTCAAGTAAGGTTGATGCAGCAAGGTTGGCCCATGTATCAGTCTTGTGCTTATTTTTTTGATCTTGTTAGAGGCCATGTGTTCACCAAAGGGCACTGTATAAATTCAGGTAAGTGCAGGAAGCAGAGGCCAAATCCTGACACCCCTGGCATGTTACATGCAAATTTCTATTTATTTGCAGATTTATAAACCGCTTCACAACCAAAAGTTATTGAAGTGGTGTACAGGAAAGTAAGATAAAGTACAAAAGATTGTGAACTCTGTGAGCAAAAGGCAATAAAACCATTTGTATGGATATTGTATAATGGTTTAATGAGTTATATGCTTTGGGTGGAACATTGTATGAGTACTTTTCTTAAATATTTGCTGTTTTTCCTTTGAGCTACAACAACCAATATTTCTTAAATATTTGCTGTTTTTCCTTTGAGCTACAACAACCAAATTTGAATTAAAGTAACGGGCAGACTTGTCTACCTTTCCTCCCCCCCCCTCTACAGATATTACAAAAGCACTCTTAGTGACAGAGTTGGGTTCCAACCGTGATCCAGAGGTTATAAAAACTGTTCTTTCTAACATGCAAAGACTACTGAACATTCCTATTCATGGGTATGTTGTTGTTGTTGTTGTTTATTTTTTAAATTACTCTACTGTCCTGCATCCGAAGGTCACAGGGCAGTTTATGCATGCCATTACCAAAAAACAACAACCCTCCCACAAACAATTTAAAAGGCCATAGATTGTTTAATTAGCCAAAGGCCTGGAAGAAGTTTAATTGCCTAGTGCCTAAAGAAATGTAATAAAGGTGTCAGGCAAGCCTCCCTGAGGAGAGCATTCCACAAGTGGGGAGCCACCACACAAAGGCCCATTGGCATGTTACCACCCTCCAGGCATCTCAGACAAGGCACACAAAGAAGGTCCTCAGATGATGATTGCAGGGTCTGCAGTGGTTCATATGGAAAGAGGTGGTCCTTGAAGTTTTGTGCTCCTCAGCCGTTTAAGGCCTTATTGGTAAAAACCAGCATTTTGAATTGAACCAGAAACCGATTGGCAGCCAGTGCTGTCAGGCCAGGATTGGTGTTATATGCTCAAACTGTTTTGCCCCGGTAAGCAACCTGGCTGCTGAATTCTGCATCAGCTGAAGTTTCCAAACCGTCTTAAGAGGTAACCCCACGGATAACATGCTGCAGTAATCTAACCTAAAGGTCTGTGCTCTGGCATAGATGACAGAAGTTAGGCTATCCCTGTCCAGATAGGGGCGCAGCCATAGCTGTCAACTTTTCCCTTTTATTGCGAGGAATCCTATTCAGAATAAGGGAATTTCCCTTAAAAAAGGGAAAAGTTGACAGCTATGGGTGCAGCTGAGCCACAAGCTGAAGCTGGTGGAAGGCACTCTGTGCCACTAAGGCCACCTGAGCCTCAAGTGACACTCTCCCTAGCACTGTCCTTGTAAGCAGTGGCAGAGCAGTGGCTGTCCTTGTAAGCAGTGGCAGGCAGGGGGGGCAGCCGCGATGGAACCCCACCGGGACCGCGCTGCCCAGGGCAATGCACTCCCATCGCCCCCCCTTCCTCCGCCCCTGCTTGTAAGCTGCCTCTCGGCTGATAATTTTGGCACATAAGTTCAACACAGGTATTTGCAGGAACTAAAAGATTGCCCTCATTTCCCTTTGCATCTATTTCAAAAGCCCAGTTGAGCATCTGTCTATCTTAATATGCTGACTGTGGTTGGACTGCATGTTGTCCCATATGACGTGAGCAGAAGACAAGCATTTGCTCTCGCGAGAAAAGGGGTGCCCATTGGTCCAATAAAGGAATTGTGTGCCCCCTTTCTTAGAGTAATGCTGGAGCCAGAGCAGAAGCAATGAGTGCTAGGAGTTCTAAGAAGCTTTGGGAAAGTGACTGGAGAAGATATTTATTGCAGGGAAGTCCATAGAATCATAGAATCATAGAATCATAGTGTTGGAAGAGACCACAAGGGCCATCCAGTCCAACCCCCTGCCAAGCAGGAAACACCATCAAAGCATTCCTGACAGATGGCTGTCAAGCCTCCGCTTAAAGACCTCCAAAGAAGGAGACTCCACCACACTTCTTGGCAGCAAATTCCACTGTCGGACAGCTCTTACTGTCAGGAAGTTCTTCCTAAGTATGAGATCTACATGACATCAAAGAGGCTTGTTTAGAATGAGCCACAACTTAATTTTTTTAACAAATAGTCTTTAAAAGTGTAGTGTTGGCAAGCCTTTCTTTAAAAATGTTTGTTTGTGTGTGTGTGTGACAACATATTTCAGTTGATGCAGGAAGGCGAGGGCAAGGCAGAGAACGTCAATGTTTATAGCAGTTAAGTGAGCCTAATCTGGTCGTGAATGTCCTGGCCAAAGGTTCCACAAGGGGGCACTATTCAGAGGCCAAAAAGTCAGCTATTCTAAAGTGCTTAAGAGGTCACACATTTGGGGGAGGGGGTTATATATAATTTAGGACATAATGGAGGGATGGTATGATGCGGCAGTGTGCTCCTATTAAAAATAACATGCAGCTATTGACAGGTAGGTAGCCATGTTGGTCTGCCATAGTCAAAACAAAATAAAAAATAAAAAATTCCTTCCAGTAGCACCTTAGAGACCAACTAAGTTTGTTCTTGGTGTGCATGCACACGAAAGCTCATATCAAGAACAAACTTAGTTGGTCTCTAAGGTGCTACTGGAAGGAATTTTTTATTTTGTTTCCACATGTAGCTATTGAGTTAGATTCAGACTGAGGCTGCATCCCTAAATTCACATACTTGGGAATAAGCCCTATTCATCCCAATAGGATTTACTTCTGAGACGACACTATTTCACAGAGACCTAAGATGAGTCACGACTAACTTATCTCACTGATTTCACTGAAAGAGACCCAAGTCAAATGATTTGGTTTACATCTGCTTCTTTTGCATTTCAGATGACTGGTGATTACTGTGAATATTTTAATGTGAAACTGCAGGGTTTGAATTTGTTGCGATAATATACTTTCTCTGTTTTAGGATTAGAGCAGTTGGGACTGCAGCCGTAAACATGTGCTTGGTGGCAACCGGAGGAGCAGATGCCTACTACGAGATGGGCATTCATTGCTGGGATATGGCAGGGGCTGGGATTATCATTATGGAAGCGGGCGGAGTGCTGCTAGATGTCTCAGGTAAAATATGTTGGGAATGTAGCAAGACCAGTTAATTTCTGCTTTCTTAACTGAGGGACGTGCATTTGTGATGTGCAATTCTGATTGTGTTCTATGTCTTTTAACGGTTGTCAGTTTAGTAAACAGTAGGTGGGGCTTTAGAATTTGAGTGTATTCCATCCAGTGGATTGTCAGGGCCTCAAGTTTTTGCAGGATTTAACCCACTACTTTTGTCCTGGAAAACACACCAGATTAGTATGACTATCAGACAGGGGTTGCCTGTACTGTAAAACACTATGCAATCTTCAGATGAAGGGTGGTATATTGTTATTATTAGGTTACTTTGGAGTGCAGTGGTACCTCAGGTTACATACGCTTCAGGTTACATATGCTTCAGGTTACAGACTCTGCTAACCCAGAAATAAAGCTTCAGGTTAAGAACTTTGCTTCAGGATAAGAACAGAAATCATGCTCTGGTGACGCAGCAGCAGCAGCGGGAGGTCCAATTAGCTAAAGTGGTGCTTCAGGTTAAGAACGGACCTCCGGAACGAATTAAGTTCTTAACCCGAGGTACCACTGTAGTCCTAAATAAATTTTCACATGACTTATCCAGACTACAGTGGACCCTTGGGTTACGTTACCTGCGGGTAATGTAACTTTTGGGTTGTGAACGTGGCAAACCCAGAAGGGTATATTTCCGGGTTTCGTGCACATACATGCGCAGAAACGCTCTGCGCGCCACGCACATGTGCAGAAGCAGCGCCTCTAGATGCAGAATTTTCGGGGTACGTACAAACCCCCCCGGAAAAATTAAGTTTGTATCCAGAGGGTCCTCTGTATTTTGATAATTATAGCTAACACCCTGCTTCATAATATTAGTTCATATATAACACTGTAAATCAGTTGTGTTTGTTGTATTTTTTTTCATCCCTAGGGGCACCATTTGATTTGATGTCAAGAAGAATAATTGCAGCAAATAGCCAAGTACTAGCAGAGCGGATAGCAAAAGAGATTCAGATCATTCCCTACCAAAGGGATGATGAAACAAATTAAATGTTATAATTGCACCATCTCTGTTATGGACAATTCCTATCAGCTGGTCTGTATATTTAAAAAGAGCTTTTAATGTGAAATGCACCCTTTGTGCTAGGGCACGTGATATAGATATGTTGCTGAATTCTGACATTTCAAAGCTTGATGCTTCAGTCCCTCCCAAAGTTCCTAGAAATGTGTTCTGTCTTCTGCTAACAGCACACAAGTATTTTTTAAAATAATGTTTCATTACCTTGTTTATGTCTCTTACAGGAAGACATATGGGGTGTGGTGGTGGGATTTTTGCTTCAAACATCTTGGGCCCAGAGACTCATTCTGTAATCTGAGGACCAAACTAGATGTTACCTTTGCAAATAAGTGGCCTCAAACTCATGTTTGTCAATACAGCCAGCAGGTGGAGCAGATGCATAACTCCTGAACAGCCAGTTTCTCCTGCACAATTTTTTTGGACTCTCTCTTCAGCCAAACACATTTTCTGATACAAAGCTGGATGCGAGCAGAATTTGCTGGGGAGAATCAGCAAGCACATATCTGCCTGCCAAGTCTTCCCTGCAAAGTTAGCCTTATGATGGAAAAAAAACTGCCCTGTTGTTTCCCTTGTAGTGTCCAGTTTGGCCACAAAACTTCTGCATTTGCCAACTTCTGTATTTTTCGCCTCGTGATGTATTTCATATCAACCTTATTGTTGATACTGGCATGATCAGTATCATCTTTGATATGCTGAGCACAGGATGTCAGAGTTGAAGTCAGGATCCAGTTAACCATTTTGAAAACACCGTGTGTGAAATGGTGGCGCAAAAGCATGTGCTTAAATCTCGTCAGCTGAAATCTATGGTACTTAAAAAATGTTTAGCTTTGGCTTTATTATTCCGCAGCTTTTCACAGAATTGTGGTTTTTCCTTTCTCCTTCACAATAACTGTTAAAAGGTGTTTTAAAAGGGGGAATTATTACATAGATTCCAAAAACAAAAATAAAATAAGACAGGCATGCCCTCTTTCGAATACCTAATTATTAAACCAGTGTAAAAATATTTGGCCAAAAATCATGGAACAGTTATTGTCAATATGAGAGTAAACATTTGGCTGAGTTTTACACTGAACATTCTTCACAGGAAACTTTTTATAGCCTTATTTTGAGAAGTTTATTTCCAGTTCCAGATATTTATTTCTTGGTTTATTTTGGAAGTCAGTGTTCGGTCAGCTGAAGTGGAGTAAGTAAGTAAACAATAGCTCCTTCAGAGGCAGCAGAAAGTCTTGTGATGCATGAAACTTATGAATCAATAGGGCATAAGCTTGTGTAGGTCATTTGCAGAAAGTAGGCTATGGCCCAGAAAAGCTTCTCCTCTAATGTATTTGTTGGTCTTTAAGATGACATAATACTTTTTGTTACATTTTCTGATTAACACTCATTCAGGGATTTATCCGTTAAGCTGCATGTGTCAGTCTTACGTACTATAAAATATCTGACGTTTGCCATCTGTTAGAAAGAAAAGTTAGAAACTGTAAAGAAGCATTGGGAGGTGTAAGGAAGGTAGCCTTGTGGTGTCTAGAAATAGTGACTTGAATCATAAATTAAAGCTTGTACCTGCAACAGCTGGAATTTTGACAGCCGAAATGCTTTCAGTATAGAATACAGGTCTCCTGATAGAACCATAGCTCTGTTGCTAGCAGTTTTCTGTGATGATTGACTTTGTGATGCTATTTCAGATGTACAGGCGACCTGTTTGCAACCATGGAGAAGTGCCACCAATGTAATATGTTGTAGGCACATGGTTAATGGCCCTCTGTTCTTCTGTAATTAGAGCTTTCATTATGCTAGATCTTCTAGTTCAGTCATAACCAACAGGGCTTATGGCCTAGTCACGTGAACCTCCGCCATTGTCCTGAAACATTAGGTTGCTAATCTGGCACCCATGGGTGCGCATATGGCCAGAGAAGAGCTTCCTAGCACCCACAGGGTCCTGTCTCAATTCCTCCCCCTGCTGAAATTAGGCTTGAAATAAGCCTAAACCTAACAGGATAATGAAAGCCTAACTTTTGCTTCTCTCTCCAGGAAAATTGCCACCACCATTAGACTTTGGAGGTGGGGAGCAAAAACAATTCCGTCAAGTATAATTGCTGGCAAGGAGGGAGGGTCTTAGTGAGTGTGTATATTCATGCAGGGTTGTGGTACCCTCACACAGTTTCTCCATTTTGCACTTTTGCCCATAGGCCCCCAAAAGGTTGGCAACCCCTTCACCTAGTGTATAGGATTTATCACCAGTGTTTAGATTTTAGCAGTGCATGGACTGTAGCACCAGTGCAAGGGGACAACTCAAGTGTAAGCTCTAGAGACATTTCCTGTATTTCAACCGTCTTCAGAATTTTACTTTTTTCAAGGTGCCAGAATGATTCTTTAGCATAGCAGGCCAGATAAATTCTGAGTTTTTGTATAAAATCCGGGGGGGGGGGGGGGTAGCATGGAATGCTAATATTAAGAAGCTTTACTTTGTAAAACTGAGAATTGCTTTGAAAAGTATTGTAGTAATATATTTAAAATAAAGTCCAGCTTTATTTTTTGGCTTCTAATATGACCGTGACTATTATTGCCCTTTATTTTCAGAAATTTACATGCTCCGGTGCCGTCTTCACTGAGCAGTGATTAAAACATATATTTCAGTGGTGGTTGTTTTCTTAAAAGCTAGCCTAAAATTGTATATCCAGCACCTGTGATCGAACGTCCTGTTGCAACATAATTGATGGGAGTAGCCTTGGCATTGTCCCATACGCATTGTTGCCTTTAACAAAAAAAAAAACCAAGGAAGAGATGTACTGTACTTGAGAAGAGGCATTTGGAAACAATAAGAGGAAAAGGTGTGTAAAATAGTAAGGGTGTGTCCGTGCTTCTGTGCAAGGGAAGGGCTGGCTACGCTTGAGTTCATGGTTTTGAAAAAGAACTAATACGTATTCCTTTGCATGAGTTGCGTCATTATTAAATCAGGCATGGCTGAAAATGAAGTGTCCTGTACAGTTGTTAGCCAGCCAGTAGAGGGACTCATTTCCCCAAGTTAAAATGCTGTACATTGCTTCCTCTTACTGTCATATGCTAATACACCAATATGGTATGTTCATATTTCTAAAACAAATGGGCAAACACACTGTCTCTTTGGCTGCACATCAGTTTGTTGCTGTTGATATCCCTCAAGTAATAAAATCCAGAGAGCTTTACTTAGAGGGATTGGTTCCAGAGAATAAGATCCAGTATTTGGGTGGTTTAGGATCCTGCTGTTGCCTGGCTAAACTTAGTATTTTCCAAGTCTCACACAGAGTAAAGGTCTGATATCAGGATTTGCCCTATGATGATGGCCTTTGGAATTTTTCTCAGGGGGCAGTTCAGCTATCTTTGCTCTGTATTTCACATACTTTTCCAAGTGTGCTGTCTTGTAGACATTCACATATAAAAGTGTACAGTCTTGCATTTCAAACCAGACATTCCTCCACAGGTTTCACAATGTCATATAACTTAATCTTCACTTACATTAAAAAGCAACGTGTAAATTGTCCGCAAAATGAAGGGAAGCTTTAGTTAAAATGTTATATAAACTTTACTCAGATTGTTCTCAGCAGAATGAAACTGGGTGATGTTTATGGCTAAGAGAAATAACAGGCTGAAAAATACTAACTGATAAGCATGGTATTTTTCCTGCTGTGCTCGGCACTAGCTGGTACCACCTCCCTCCCCCATCCTTGAAAAATTGTTTGGGGTAAAGGACTTAGGGAAGAGATTAGAGTTGCAAAGGCTTTATAGGCAACTCTGCATGAAATCTGATGCTCTCATCTGTGCAATTAACCATTTCTTTTTGA
The DNA here is from genome assembly GCF_009819535.1 of Lacerta agilis. Classification (NCBI taxonomy): domain Eukaryota; kingdom Metazoa; phylum Chordata; class Lepidosauria; order Squamata; family Lacertidae; genus Lacerta; species Lacerta agilis. The sequence goes on along the minus strand of NC_046318.1, from coordinate 58,529,817 downwards.
ACAAGAAACATCAGCTCACAATAACACAATGACAAACAATACATCCATCTCATTTTAAACATGCAAGTCAATATAGGTTATCCAAATACCCTGATAGGTATCCAAAGGAAATTAGCATTTATAAGAAATAGCAAGGGCAGTAAAGTCCCTGGATCTTTGCATAATAGATGGTGGGTGTTCTGTGTCATTTCAGGCTTGAAGTATAAGCCTCTTGGCAGCCATAAGGGCTTGCAAAATCCATCTTTGTCCTACCATTTGTCCTCACAGGAATATAATTTAAAAGTAGATGAATATCTGCAATCGAAAAGCATTTCTGCAATACAAAATAAATGCAGACAATAACCAAAAATATATATCACCGGACACGCTCACATCATATGCCTCAATGCCACATTGAAATTAACGATTTCCATTTGGCAAGAGTAATTAACCTATATCTACATATAGGATTAGATCCAAACAGTGTTTGGGTTTTTTTTGTAACCCTCTAATTTATTTTGTTTATAGAATATATCACAGCGCAAAGCAAACAAGAAAGACAACCTCACAAAATAGCAAATGTATGCTTCTGCAAAAATAATAATCAGAAAATGTTCCACCAAATATATATGAGTTATGGATGGATTTAATTGTGTGTGCCTTTCTTTTCATATATTCAATAGAGCTTTAACTACTTTGTCGAATATTCCATTAATACTGGGTTCCAGTTTTGTTACAACCAAGAATCTTACGTGTATTTATTTATTTATAACAATATTTATATACTTACCGGTATATACATAAAAAATGTAAGTGATTTACAAAAAGTATACAGTGGTACCTCGGGTTACATACTCGTCAGGTTACCTATGCTTCAGGTTACAAACTCTGCTAACTCAGAAATAATTCTTCAGGTTAAGAACTTTGCTTCAGGATAAGAACAGAAATCGTGCTCTGGCGGCGCAGCAGCAGAGGGAGGCCCCATTAGCTAAAGCGGTGCTTCAGGTTAAGAACAGTTTCAGGTTAAGAACAGACCTCTGGAACGAATTAAGTACTTAACCAGAGGTACCACTGTATATAAAACCATACAGTTAAAGTTTTAAAAATAGAAATCAGATAATTACTGTGGAAAGAGCAGTCGAAAAAAAATATATAATAAAAAATTGTCCAGTAGCACCTTATAGAGACCAACTAAGTTTGTTCTGGGTATAAGCTTTTGTGTGCATGCACTTTTTCAGATACTTCAGGTATCATGCACATGAAAGCTTATACCCAGAACAAACTTGGTTAGTCTCTAAGGTGCTACTGGACAATTTTTTATTTATTTTTATTTATTTCAACTTCGTCAGACCAACACGGCTACCTACCTTAATGTGGAAAGAGCAGATCTTAATTGCCTGCATAAGCCTGTCAGAATGGGGGGGGGGGGAAGTCAGCAGGTGTGCAAAAGCTGAAACACAAGGTGCCTGCTAAATCTCTGTAGGTAGAATATTCCACAATACCAGGCTGATGGTGCTAAAGGCTCAGATCCTGGTTGTCAGATGAGTATTGCCAACTTAGGGAATGACCAGCAACACTCCTGCAGTTGATCTCATCGATCAAACTTGAGCTATAATGGTCCAGGCTGCCCCGAGATGCCCTAGACCTAAGTTGCTCAGCCTTTGTAAATTAATGCACGGACCTTGAACCTAGCCCATTAATAGCTTGGCAGCCAATGCAGATGTTTTAGCAATGGTGCCACATGTTGCCGGTTAGATGGCTCCATGAGCCTGGCTGCTGCATTCTGTGCCAGCAAGAGCCTCCAAACCAGGCTCAAAGGCAGCCCCAATGTTACTTGGTGACATTCTCTTGTCAATTTAACAAGAGGCTTGACTCTTACAGTTCAAAAGTACTTTTAAACACAAGACTTGGAAAGGCAAGTGCTTTGCAGGCAAAAGCCCCCAGGTGCAACCCATGACATCTAGCAGCAGAGGGCAATCCTATACCAGGATGAACTGGGATGAGCAAGTTGGGTCTCTGGCTCAGCTCGTCCATACTGGTGTACACCCCCAACTCCATTTTAAAGGCTTGTTTTCCCTCAGAGGCTTGGGCCAGCTTAGTGAGCAGGAACCTTGATCTTGAACAAGGTTTAGATCTGGCTTAACTTTATGCCATCTTAATATGCACTGGCTTCCCATAGTTAGGATTTGCTTCCTAGGTTCAGAGACCTGTTTGAAACTCAGGAAAGCTACTGCCACTCACTATGTATTTGGTTAATTAATTACATTTATATCCCACCTTTCTTCCAAGTAGCTCATTATTATTATTATTTATTCAATTTATAGGCCACCCTTTATCAGAAGATCCCAAGGTGATGTACAACATTAAAAACAGATTACGGAGCATCAGTGATAAAAACATAAAACATAATAAAAAGCTGACTGACCTGCAGCCTAATAATAAAATTGTTATCAGAATATGATAACAGTCCTCTCCCCCACACTTTCACACGCCATAGATTACCCAGGCCTGTGGCTATTAAATAAAGAGGAATGTTTTTGTCTGGTGCCTAAAGACATGTAGTGATGGTGCCAGGTGAGCCTCTCTGGGGAGAGCATTCCACAATCGGGGAGCCACCACAAGAAAGGCCCATTCTCTTCTTGTTCCATGGTTCTCTTGCTCTACATGTTATCCTGACAAGGACAGTGTAGAGTTGGTTGGACTAATACTATGAGACAACTTCCTGTGTTCTTTGGCAGGCACCAGAAAGTTGACTCCAACTTTCCTCAACCAGTGTCACGAACTGGCAGGACCATGGGGAGGGGTGGGGAAGGATCCAGGTGAGGGGGTGTAGCCATGACTGGTACACACTGGGGCATGGGGCAAGCTGGAGGTCGAGAAGGAGAGGTTGGGGGCATAGAAAGTACTCATGGGGTGACAGCGGACAGCGAGGGGTTGGGGGATGGTCCAAGGGACCAAAGAAGCAGGGCCCATTGCCAGAGCCTGAGCTCCACCCTCATCTCCATGAACATGGCAGGCTCTGAGGCACAGGGAGCAGTGGAAGGTGTGCTCTAGGAGGCCGAGGCCAGCAAGGCCCACAGCCCAGCTCATGAGCTGATCAGATGGAGCTCACTAGCTCTGGGAGAAGGTTGTGATTTCTCAGCTGGAGTGGGCTTGGAACAGGTGAGGGTCACATGCCTCATCTAGCCTAGAAGCTGCAATCAGGATCAAGGGATAAATGGGAAGCAGAGGTGAGGTTCTGTGTCTGGTGGACTTCCCATGTGGATGGGCCTTGGCTTGGATATTCCAGAAGCAATTCAGGACTGTACTTTTTGGGACTGTACAGTATATACCAGTGGGGACTTGGCACCAGGTATGCCGGGGGTTGAGGACAACCAGGTGCCTGCCAGATGTTTTGAACTTCAACCTCTATCAGCCCCAGCTAGCACAGCCAATGGTGAAGAATGATGAGCTACATCTGATGGGGGCGAGGTTGGGGAAGGCTGGTCTACCCACCAGCAAGCATATGGATTATCAGTTTTCCACCCACTCAGACTGTGGCAGAATGACACTTTACTTAAATAAGAGATTCTTTTTAAAAAATGATCCAGCTGCAGTGGGAAATAGAGATACAAGGTCATGAGAAGCTGCAAGCCTGCAATTGTCCATATCCCCAAGATAGCTTATGTAACAGACGGGAGGAAATGCTTTTCTAATCCCCTATTCCTGTAAATTAAAATTTAATTGTTTTTAATTGCTGGATTTTAAATTGTGGTAACTCACCCTACGACCTGCTGGTGCAGAACAGGTAATAATATCCAAATAATGTAGCCTGTGGGTCTAACGGTAGTTAATAATCCTGTTTTAATTTCTATTTCATTTATTAGTTTTCTCGAGGAGAGTTTGGTAACCCTCTCAAGGTGAGAGGGTTGTGTGGACTAGCTAAGCCCGGCAAGACTGCTTACTCTATGGGTTTAACCCCTGAATGCATTAAATTGAAGTAAGCATGTTGGTTATATGAGATTGGATTTATCCCACAGGTCTTACTTCAGTATCTAATCAAGGCAGTGGATGGAGGAGGTAGTGTGCCTCTGAATACCCATTGGTGGGAGTCACAATTGGGGGGAGAATACTTTGCACTCAGGTCCTGCTTGCAGGTGTCCCGTGGACATCTGGTTCGCCACTGCAAGCATGATTGAACTAAGCAACCAGTACACATTGACCTTAAGACTTTAAGACTCTTAGCTGAAGAAGAATACCGAAACAGGGCCTTGTCCTGGCACATTAATTTCACCTGGTATATAAACTTTAAGAAATAAATCTATTCATAAGAGACTTGAAAAACTTGAATCAATTGAATCATCATTGTGGCCTGAGTTCTTGTTTTCTACTATTTTCTGCATCGCTTCTATCAAGAACTCCAACTTTTTTAGTTAGATGGAACTTTGGCTTACGTCTGCAGGGCTCTTATGTTTTTTTGCATTAATTCTGTGCATTATGCATGCAGCCAGATACCATAACAGCAGCGAGAGCAGGTGGCGCTGTGGTCTAGACCACCAAGCCTGTTGGTTCGAATCCACGCAACAGGGTGAGCTCCCATTGCACTGTCCCAGCTCCTGCCAACCTAGCAATTCAAAAGCACACCAGTGCAAGTAGATAAATATACAACACTGCGGCAGGAAGGTAAATTGGCCTAGGTGCCTTCCTAATGTGCTAGCTTTTTACATGCATCAAGCTTTGTGGGATTTATGTATGTTCAGAGTTGGGGAAGTACTTGATTGTCTGCTGTTTGGGATATATGGATTGCCTCTTATTTTAATTCTCCCTAACGTGTCTTTCATCCCAAAATGTAAACTGCAAACTCCACTGGACTTAACTCCAAGTTAGCCTTTATTGGATACCATAAGTATATTACCATAACCCTTTAATCAACAGCTGCAGATCACAGCCAGATTTGGGTAAGTAGCTTATTATACAGCCCAACTTCAAAGGGACTTCTTGCACAATAACACATTCCATCCAAATCTGGTAAGCTACAGCCACTGCCCCCTACACTGATTTGCATTCTGGTGCAAATATTCCTGGAGACTGGAGTGTCTGAAAGGAAAATGCTGAAGGGCAAAAGATAAACCTTTGTAATTAAGAATGTTCTTACGTGCATGAAGCTGTAACAAACTTAGTTTGTGAAATGGAATTGTGATCGGTTTTGTAAAGTAAGCTTGTTCAAAGGGCGTGTGTTTGTGTTTGCGGGTGGCTGAGTGTGAGTGATATGAAAGGCTGTCACTGAAGCAGCTCCCTTTAAGCCAATTCCTGGAAATTATTTATTTCATTTCCACATAAGTGCTGTGTTCATTTTTGTAACACTAAACTAATATGCCGTAGGTAAAACAAGCTGAAATGGAAAGATAATGTCTTCACACTCTTCCATAGACTCTGGTACAAATGATGTCATTCATGGTATATTCCTAACAAATGAAAAAAAATAATAGGTTACAACCCATAGCCTTCTATCATCTTTATAGCAATGCTGGTGTCTTCTCAGTTGCTTCTATGTGTGGGGTTGTACTTGTGATGCTGTTGCCAGTAACACTGACCCAGTTTGCATGTTACATTAAACCATAGCTTATATCATTATGACCAAGCAGCAGACCTGCACATGCTGCTGAAATCATGGACACACGACTCCTACCCTTTCTCATATACTTTGGGGGCTGTCCACTCACTCCTTCTGTGACTGCTTCACAGAAAGGACATCAGGGTAGAATACCAATTTGTTAATTTCAGAAGAGCGGTCATCATAATACAGTGCAGCTATTGAGGCTGTAGTGTCAAGAGCCAAGGAGAATAATAATAATAATAATAATAATAATAATAATAATAATAATAATAATAATAATAATTTGTACCCCGCCCATCTGGCTGGATTTCCCAATTGCTATTCTTCCCAATTTCTTCTTGTTCCCCCCCCCCCCCACTCTCTCCTTCCATGCTCCATCTGATGGGCGGGGAAGGTATACTATGTCCTAGTACTGGTGAAATCAACTTGATTGGGAAGAATAGCATTCTCCTTGGCTCTTGACACTACAGCCTTGATCGCTGCAACTTTAAGCAAACAACAACAACAACAGAACTGCCTGCCTTGGTCCATCTGGTTCAGTACTGTCTCACACTGACTGGCAGGGACTTTCAGACAGAGGACCTTAGCAGCCCTAGCTGGCGATTCTTGGGTTTGAACCTGGAACTGTTTTCATGTTCTGTAGGGTTGCTATATTCCCGCCAAACATCAATTCCGCCTTTGAAATCCCTGTAATGTCCGACAGAATCCGGACCTATGGCAGCCCTATGTTCCGCCACTGGACTATGCTCCTGTCCCTGGCCACATGGGTGTATGAATGAAATGGAAAAGGCTTACCAACACCATAGTTCCATCTGCTATTTTTCTTTTGATGGTAGTCTCTTTGCCATTCCACTTCTGCACTTGAATCAGAGTGCCATTCTCTCTTGTTATAATGCTCTTAAAAATAATTATAAAAGTAAGAGTTACCGGTATAAGGAGATGAATCTTTGGTTCTACCTGCTATCTTTCTTCTCCCCCACCAACAGGAATATATTTATCTAACTGAAGTTCTGATTATTAGCAGACGGTCCTGTCAAGATACAGTACTGCACTTCCCACCATGGGAACCATTCCTAGGGGAAACAATAATATTCACCTTGGCATGCCTGTTATCCACTGTTATTTCCTCAAACTCTTGGTCTAGCTTGAAGGAAATCTCAGTAACTTTAAAGACAGTCTCTGTTCTGATGGTGGCTACATCTTTGTCTGTGGTGATGATCATGGTGGGTTTGGCTAGGCTGGCCAGTTTCCTTTGGGCAAAACCTACTCCTGCAGATGAAAAGGAAAACAGAATTTCACCTTGGGAAACTGACCTTACTCTGTCTCCCACCCAGGGCCACTCTCAACCATCTACAAACTCCATGAGTACACAATCCCTGGAACTTAACAAAGGCCCCAAAAATATGACCCAAAAGAAGAAGAAGAAGAAAGCAAAGAACAGAAACAAAAAAGGGGGGAAGAAACAAGAAGATGGAAGGAGAGAGAGAGATTAGAAAAAGGGAAGGGAAAAAGGGAAATAAACATTAGAGAAAAATAAAAAGGACTTCTGATTCTCCATCTGCCAGTTACATAAAAACGGTGGGAGGAGATTATTTAAGATATTCAGTCCATGATAACAACTATCTTCTCCACTTTCTGTTACAACTGTATTTCTTTTAAGTCAAAGTGCCTCAGACTCATTCTGAACAGTTTTCTTGTTGCCCCACTCCTTTCCCAGGGAAAACCTTTTCTTTAGTGCTAAATTGGAGCAAACATCAATCCAGAGAAAATCTGAATTGCCGTTTCCTTGGATTGAATACTAAAGAACCATTTTCCCCAGGGGATAAGCCCTTAGTTTGTGACAAAGTGTTTGCTTACCCAGTTCTTTCATATATTCATCAAAATTTTCACTAGAGATGAGTTTCCAGGTTCCCGAGAACTGCTCAACCATTATGTAAGAGTGATGGGGGGGATCCTTGTGAGTACTGCTGTATGGGAAAACATGATGATAATATTTTGTAGGAAAAAGAAAGCTTTTGGTGGGCCAGCTCCAGATTTTTTTTATGTCCTTGGCATGCTCAGACAGGGAGTTAGTTGCTACAGAATGTCGTCTCCTGGGCTGCCACCTGCCAAATTTATAATCTAATTTAATCTCACTGTAAACATGTGGTGCAGTGACAATAAAGTATTTCTATAAGGGTGGTGGGACTACCTAGAAGGTCCTTCTGCTGATCTGAGAGGGTCTCTCAAATATTTGGGGCCTCAGTCATTTACGCCTTTAAACAGTTGGGTTGCCTAGGAGTTCACTACTATCTCTCATCAACTGATGACATATCCTACAACATTTCTCCAATGAAAATAGGGACATCCTAAGGAAAAGTGGGACATTCCGAGATCAAATCAGGAACCAAGACAGCTTCTCTAAATCAGGGACGTCCCTGGAAAATAGGGACACTTGGAGGGTCTGTGATGATGCTTCTCTTCACTGCCAGCACTTCCTTCTCCTCCTGCCTCCTCTTACTCTTCAGGCCCAATGTTCAAGGAGGAAAAACAGGAAACAGCACTGCTGCTGTTAACTCATCTATTTGCTCACACTTTTCCTCTGGGCCTGATGGACTATGCATGCAACTTGCACACTTCAGCCCGCAAATTATAGCACTGACACTCTGTGTGGTCTGTCCTCCTCCGCTCCTCACTCCCCATTAACCTCCCTCTCCAGGGCCTGTCCTCGTGACATCACCAGGGGCATCCTGCCATAACATGGCCAGGACCCGTCCCTAGGTCTCAGGTTTGGGCCCTGAAATCTCAGGGTCTGGGATGCTCTTGACCTGGCAACCCTAGTGGCCTGTGGGCCTCTTCCAGGTCCTTCCTTTCTCTGGTAATGGTTCTTTATATTTAAACTGGAATTGGATCAGAGTTTTTCACACTGAGGGCTCCTTCAAAGAGAGGACAATGTCTCTAAAAATCAGGCCACATTATAGACACACACGGCCTAAATCAGGGGTCAGCAAACTTTTTCAGCAGGGGGCCGGTCCACAGTCCCTCAGACCTTGTGGGGGGCCGGACTATATTCTGAGAAAAAAAAATATGAACGAATTCCTATGCCCCACAAATAACCCAGAGATGCATTTTAAATAAAAGCACGCATTCTACTCATGTAAAAACACCAGGCAGGCCCCACAAATAACCCAGAGGTGCATTTTAAATAAAAGGACACATTCTACTCATGTAAAAACACGCTGATTCCCGGACCGTCCATGGGCTGCATTTAGAAGGCGACTGGGCCACATCCGGCCCCCGGGCCTTAGTTTGGGGACCCCCTGGCCTAAATCATTGCAAATGATCCATTTTATTTTTTTTACTGGGCCTTCTCTCCCTTTAGCAGCTGTATAGCAGGCAGTAATTCAACTGGTGAGAATCCCCCCTGTCAGCTGCATGCATATGCTGGAGGAAAGTAGCATTTGTTGGGTTTCTGCCTGTTATGTAGCTTGAGTAGAAAACTTGTTCTAGGGTAGAGGTGCAGGAAGGTGGCAGGCCCAGCCCAAAAAGCATGGAAAAGAAAAGTGCTTGCAAATAAGTAGATAGATAGAAGCAATTTCAATCAAAGCAAATCATGTACTTGAAAAGGTCAGTGTTTCCCCAGAAACCTTTTTTTAAAAGTTCACAGCTTACCTATACAGATATATTCTCCTTAATACTGAGATCGCCAATGCAGTGCTACAGCATTATGGCTTCAAAACCTGAAATATTTCCAGGGTCAAAAGGGTCCCAAGGACTTTTGCTTTCTGGGTAGGTGACATTTTAGAAAGGTGACGGATAAAAACTTTGTGTTAGTAGTAAAGAGCACTGGCAGGTTAAATGCCTGTAAGCTAATGAGGGTATCCTCATGTGTGTCTTAAATCTCACCCTGAAGTGAAATTTCAATCCGGTTATTAACTCTCTCCTTCTCCCCACCCACTCTAAACAGCCATGACACTTGGTACAGTCCTCTAATAGACTGAAAAGTGCAGCTAGATTAAAAAAAAAAGTCCGATACAAAACGCACCAGAGAAGCAAAGCTAAAGTTGCTTTCTGGTCCCTGCATGTCAGTGCACTTCAAATAATACATGCATTAGCAAAGAAAGTTGCTCTGGAAGTTTTGAAGGTTAATGAAAGCTGTGTGAGATAAAATGGTCATTGCGTGGCCAGGCGGAGTCCACCGAACCCCGGGCAGCCCCTGAGGGAAATAACGATACGTGACAACGTTCTATGGGATTAAATTGACCACAACTTTATTAATATTCAGATGTAGGGAGACCTTGGCTCAGGCATTGGGTGTTTATCCTTCCCAGCCCCCCAGCGGGGGTTCTGGGTAATATCAGGGTTATCCAGCATGTGTGGGGAGTGGGCTAACTCTGGAGAACATATGTTCAAGCAGATAGCCCACCCCCCTGTTTGCCGCCACTGGAGGGGGGGGCAATGACGACCTCTGGGCGTATGGGCCAATGCCTCCCCCTGAGACCCCTTTAACGGGAACCCTGTTATTGCCGCCGCAATGGGGGTGGGGGTCACTGCCCCACGCCTCCCCCCCATTTTGTAAATGACTAAAAGATTCTGCCCAAGGCCTGCAACCGCCAAAGTTGTGACTAATTGCTACGGGAAAGGCGAAACCTGCCAATGCAGGGAAAGTCCTTTCCGGCCCTTCAACAGCGACCTTGACATAGCAGCGCCTGCGTTCCTGTGTGGCTGTGGAAATAAAATGGTTAACCTGCAGAGTAAACACCAAATGAGGGAGTGGTGGGTGGGGAAGCTCTGAATCCAACAGCCGCTTCCCAGGTATGACTCAATTCCTGTTGTGTGTACTGACTAATCCCTCCTTCTACCTGGCCAATCCCGCCGGCAACACCTCCCCAGCCAGGATTGGGCGGCTGCTTGAGTGGGTGGAGACCACAGGTATCCAACCTGGGAAGGTAGTGCCAGACCCAACTGCCAGGAGCTGCACTGTGATCCCAGGAGGCTACTCGTGACCACGCAAAATGCGCACTCCATTTGATGCGGGGAGCAGTCATTACTGCTCCTTACCAGCAGGGAAAGACCTTTGTATTTTCAAAGAAGGAAACCACAATGATTACACTTAGGTCAAAGCAGAATAAATGAAAGAGAAAATAACATCCAGTGTGCAGTTGGATGCAAAATTCAGAGTTAGAAAAATGTACAGTTAGAAAGCAATTGGAAAAATGGGCAGGGTTATGACCCATTATCAGGGACCACATGTACATAAATATAGGGCAGAATGCTTAAAAACAAAGTGCCTAAACTATGTTAAAACACCATCATCTTTTGGGCCAGAACCTCCTCTTCTTCACCTACATCTTTGGGCAGGTAGCACTTTTCACATCTTTGTAAATAGTCTCAAAGTCCACCTTTTTTGTGCCTGTTAGTTAATGAACTAAGGCAGAATCATAAATGAATCTTCACTGTATAGTAAATAAGCACTGACTACTCTGGAGAAATTGCCACAGATACAGGGTGTAAGCAAGAAGCAGAACACACTTTATGTTGGCTCAGCTCATTATTATTATTATTAGTGTGGAGTGTCTGATGGGAAATTTGAGCAGCTGGAAAACCAGCTTTACTAAAAACAATCCTGCATTCAGTTAAGAAGCGGGTCAAGTTTGTATGCACAACTGATGCAATGTTGATGTAAAAAGCTATCCATTTGACACAAAACAGTCAGAATAAACCTTTTTAACACCAGCAATGACTTAGCTATTACAGTGTCCCTTGTAGGGCTGTTACCTTTCTCCATGCTGTGCGAATACTTCATGCCACTGTTGAATTTCTGCCTACTATAAAGTTGAAAAAAGGAGAGGGTCAGTTAGAACAAGGAAACTTCAACTCCTTTTATCACCTATTTGTTTGCATCTGATATTTGCAATATTTGCTACATTGTAAGATGATACCAATGAAAGTTGCATATTTGGTAGTTTGATCTCCTGTGGTGCCTCTGTACTATAAAGTTTCTGTCAACTTTAAGCTAGACTGGCAACCATCCCGCAGTAGTCACTTTTGGCTCTGAAACATTAGCTTAGAAAATGCAATCTAACTCATTTGCTGAACTGTTCAAGAGGAAGCCTGCAACAATGTTGTCCTTCCTAATTACTTGTAATTAAAAGCAGGAACGTCAAATACAAAGCAGCTGTAGGATAGAAATCCTGATAGCCAGGAAAAAGGAAACACCTGAGTTTGTGTTGTAATGTATCTCCAGTCTAAGCAGAAAATGTCTTGTTTATGTCTCCAGTGTGTTTCTGCTGTTTATCAATTTTTCCAAGATGAAGGTCAAACTTTGTGAAGTTCCTTTTTCTTAGCTGTTTAATGTCAGTTTTTACAGAAAGATTAGTTGTATTTTTAAGAATAATATTCAATAGGACACTGACTAGCAGCGTTTTTAGAACTCTTAAAGATCTTTGTCAATGTATTAGCAAAGCTTAGCTGCAAATCATGCCTGAAATCAGCCTCAGTTCAGATTAAGTCCAAGAAAACCATCAGTCCTGAAACAACACAACAACAAAACAACAAGAGTTGCTACAGAGATGCAAGATGGGTGTGACTCCAGCCTACCATTTTAAGGAGCAAGCAGGAGCAACGCCTGTTTAGATGTCTGAACATTGTGGCATGACTTTGCCACCTACTCCCAAGCCATGCCAAGTTAGGTTTATGTACCTGCATAAAGCACTGAGTTCAACTTTTGACTCATAAATTACTTCCATGTGGATTAGTAGCTGGGTTGCAAATGATGTTGCGCAGTGGTAGATTCTGGGAGGCAGAAAGGACAAGACCTTTCCAACAGCTGTTCTAAATGAAATACTGTACCATAAACTGAAGTCCTTGAGGTTCAGTCACCACTGCCTGAATGTTAGGAAAGCATAGAAGAGGCAGAATTGGTAAGTTTTGCTCATTACGACAGGGGGAGTTTAGAGGAAGCCCCTCATACATTCAAATAATGATTGGGGAGGGCTGTGTGGGCTAGCCCCCTCTGTTGCCACCATGCCTCCACTGGCAATACATGTGGTGGTAGCCATGCGTCCACCATCTGTACACTTGGCACACATTGTCTGCCAAAATACATGTGTGGAGCTCCTGGATAGCTCAGTTGATTAGAGCATGGTGCTGATAACGTCAAGGTTTCAGATTCGATCCCTTTATGTGACAGCTGCATATTCCTGTATTGCAGGGGTTGAATTAGATAATAAATTATTATTATTATTATTATTATTATTATTATTATTATTATTATTAATACCCAACCCATCGGGCTGGGTTTCCCCAGTCACTCTGGGTGGCACCCAACAGAATAATAATAATAATAATAATAATAATAATAATGCGCTGAATTGCGTCACACGCATGCACAGACACGGCGCTGCGGGTTGCGAACGCTGCAGGTTGCAAACGTGCCTCCTGCACGGATCAGATTCGAAACCCAAAGGTATTTCTTTGACATCTAGTGGGAGGGCGTTCCACAGCACAGGCACCAATACCAAGAAGGCCCTGTAGCTTCACTTCTCGTTGTGAGGGAACCGCCAGAAGGCCCTCGGAGTTGGTCTGGGCTGAATAATGAGGGTGGAGACGCTCCTTCAGGTACACTGGGCTGAGGCCATTTAGGGCTTTAAAAGTCAGCACTAACACTTTGAATTATGATCCTCAGGGTCGCTTCCAACTCTAGAATTCAATGATTCTATGATCTGCTTACATGGAGGAGCTATATCACATGAGGAAAATGTGCAACTCATGACCTCATGTGTGAAGTGTTTATCTGACCACCCTGGCTGTGCTTTCTGGGAATGCCATTTGTTTACCCTCATAGAGCTACACTTCCCAGCACTCTTAACAAACTACAGTTCCCAGGATTCTTTTTTTTGGGGGGGGGGGTTTGCTTTTAAATGTGTGGTGTGTACACAGCCTTCATGATGAGAAAAGCTTTGTTTGCTGAATATCTTCCCGTCATGAAGCTGCTAAACTCACTGGAGCCGTGCCAAGAAAAAAGAAAAACCAGAACCCTACTACTATAAGGCTCTCCCAAGGGCCACGTAAACAAGAGCTGCTTGTCACAAAGAATAATAGAATAATTTCCCTCTATAAAAGCCCAGCTGCATAACTGAAAACTCATTTCCCCTCTTAAATGGGTAAAGAAGCAAGAGTCAAAGCTAGGAGCCAGCGAGAGGGAGGAAATGAAGGAACAAAGTTCAAAAAAAGACTGATTCCTTTCAAAAATGAGTGAAAGGTTGATTAATATTGTTAGGCAGCCTCAAAGTTCTCACCATCTAGCTTAAAGCAACATCAGTGCTATACACTGAAAGCACTGTGAAACTATTTCAACAAGCGTGGATTTCCCTAAAGAATCCAAGGTACTGTACTTCGTTAAGGGTGCTGCTAAGACAAAAGCAAGGACTGCTTCAATCAGCACATCGTCAAACTCTGGAACTGGCTTCTCCAAGATTCTGTTCACATATAAAGGAGAAGCTACCTAACTTGCATGTTCCAAAACAATGTGCAAACCAAAACACAGATATCCTTTGAAATTTGCATATTTTGCAGTGCAGTTCTTCAGCCCAGTATTGTGTACCAAAGAAATTAATAAACTATAAAAATGCATTTATTAGGGGAAATAACACAAAAATCTAAATTAGGGGAAATTACATGCCAAAGCTCATGAGAAGAGAAGACTCCCTGGAAAAGACCCTGATGTTGGGAAAGATGGAGGGCACAAGGAGAAGGGGACGACAGAGGATGAGATGGTTGGACAGTGTTCTTGAAGCTACTAACATGAGTTTGGCCAAACTGCGAGAGGCAGTGAAGGATAGGCGTGCCTGGCGTGCTCTGGTCCATGGGGTCACGAAGAGTCAGACACGACTGAACGACTGAACAACAACAACATGCCAAAGCATGCATATTTGGCAAAATCATATAGGATTGGAAAAATGAGAAATTGAGAGAAACCAAATTACAGTTTTGCCCATCCCTAGCCAGAACAATTCTTCCTTTTCTTTTCTGTTTGCATTTTTCCATAACAGCATAAATCAGGCATAGGCAAACTCAGCCCTCCAGATGTTTTGAGACTACAATTCCCATCATCCCTGACCACTGGTCCTGTTAGCGAGGGATGATGGGAGTTGTAGTCCCAAAACATCTGGAGGGCTGAGTTTGAGGAAGCCTGGCATAAATCCTGATCAGTGACATGTTTGATTTGTCCATTGATTTCACCAGGTCTGTTCTGAGTGTGAATTAAAGGAGACAACCCAGTTTAAGCTTCCAGTTCTATGCACACACTTACTATGGAGTAAGTACCATGCTAAAAATTCAGTGGGACAAACTTTAGAGTAAGAATGCATAGGGTCTAGCTGTATGAGTGCAATTCTGAAACTACTCGCCCATGAGCGGGCCTATGGACTTTAGTAGGCTAAGGCTGCAATCCTGTGCACACTTAAGGTAAAGGTAAAGGGACCCCTGACCGTTAGGTCCAGTCGCAGACGACTCCGGGGTTGTGGCGCTCATCTCACTTTATTGGCCGAGGGAGCCAGCGTACAGCTTCCGGGTCATGCGGCGAACCAGAGCAGTGCACGGAAACGCCATTTACTTTCCCGTCGGAGCGGTACCTATTTGTCTACTTGCACTTTGACGTGCTTTCGAACTGCTAGGTTGGCAGGAGGTGCACACTTAGTAAGGAGTAAATCCCTCTGAACTCAATTCGGTCTCACCTTTGAATAGCCACAAACGGGACTGTAATGTGAAACAACGTGACATGAGAGTTGATTGCATTTATTTTCTCATAGCCGCTCTGATTCAAAAATTGCTCCTACAACATTTACATGATATTATAGTAAGAATCTTTTGATTATCCAAGCTGCCACATCTGAGCAGCTTTGAAGATCACAGTCTTTGATCCACCTACCCGAGAGCAACTAAAGCAGCTCTTCTACTGCCATGAATTTATTGTTTTGGCACGCACCATTTGAGACAGCTCGAGTATTTCTATGCTGCTGAGTCATTGAAAAAGATAGCACTGTGGGCCCCACTATCTTCTGAATGAACCATGCACAGGATTCCTCTGTTAGTAATTGTGAGTGTGTAATCATGTGGTGGAGAGGAGTAATTAATAAATCAATGCATAATAAAGGTTACAATATTTCCTCCCCAACCAGGAAAATTAATTAGGATGCAATAGCAGAAATTGCCACAGACACTCAAGCACAATAATTAAGTGCTGACAATACAGTGATTTATATTGTAGTGACTAATAGTACTATGACCCACTGGGAAAGGAAGAAACTCTGGTAATTGGAGTCCTTGAGAGTCTCTGTTACCATTGGCTAATCTTTTGAGGGTCACATGCTCAGGGTTTCTTTTTAAAGTCATCATCTGGCTGTATAGTAGAGGTGCTGTGCTCTTTGTGGTGCTTAGTTAAACGTGTAAGAAGTTCCTTAGGAGACTTAGTTAATTCTACACCATGTGTGAACAATTTGTGGGAACTTGGAAGCTGGTTTCCACTGAAAAGTTTGATGACTATATGAAAGAACTTGGTAAGTAGGAAGCAATATTTTTTGTGGGTTCGGTTATGGTGCTGAGTTTGTTTGTTTTTTTGCTTTAGTTTTCTTATGTGTGAAAATACTTCCCCCCCCCCACCCACATTGATTACTAAAAAAAAAACAAATTAGCTGTTGTTCTGCAAGTAGTCTTGTATAGTTCTGAATTTAATATTAAGTTGCTGAGTTTACCGGAATTAGACTTCTTTAATAAAGCGAGAGTCAGGATGGAATGCTGCAACTCAAATCAAGTTGTTGTTGCATAATCCTATGCATGCTTGTTAAGCAGGTGCCACATTGTGTTGTTTTTGGAACGATTTCCAAGTAAATTGCATGGTAATCCTAAAGAAGCTTATAAAGTAGTAAGACCTATTGTAAGCTCAGCCCATTTTCCATACAAAGGCTGCAACAAGGGTACCATTTTTATCTGTTTATTTTTGTGTTTTTTAACTAGCACTAGGAAAAAAGTCTGTAACATGGGACTATTCAAAAAATCTACTCAAAGTCTTTATAGTACTAGGCCATTTTTTAAAAAACTTACTGAAATCCTTTTTACTCATTGCCATTTAATCATGTTGCTGAACTGATAGCTACCTCAATAGTGTTGCCACTGTTTTAGCAGCAGGTTATCTAGGAAGAAAAGCCATAAGTGCTGCTTGCCAACAAAATATTTCAGTGTGGAGTGCTTCTCTTCATGAACCAGCTAATCTGTGGTGTTTCCCCTCCTTTCTGCTTGCTTTTAAACGGTGCCCACTGGACATGCTCAGCCCCCAATGGTCGGGTGGGGGTTCTTCATGGGTAGGGGGATAGTGTGGTACTGATACCCAGTTCAGCTACATCAATCTTTGATTTCTCTGTCCATTTGGGGGTTCATTTGAAAGTAGCTTCTCTGTGTGAACCAGGAAATGATATATCCATCCAATGAGGTGGTTTTCCTCTATCCTACGTATCCTATGTGTCCTTTCATCCTGTTCTCCATCAGTTCTAGTCTCTTCCCCCCCCCCCCCCCGCCCATTCAGTCTTCAATTTCTTTCCCCTTTCAGAGCTCAACTGGTATTTTATGAGCAGTAAACACTTTCAGTCCTCATTCAGCTGGGTTTTTATGGGGGTGGACCCCCTAAGTCCCCCCCTAAAAATACTTTGTATCTCTGCAACCATTGGGAAGGTTACTCTGAGTTTGCTGATACTCTCCTCTTATTCATGGGTGGTGTGGTTTGGACAACAGAAAGGCCAGCATACTGGAAATGGATAAATGGATAGTGGCAAGCACCATAAAGCAGGGAGCATGGTTTATGTAGTACATAAATGAAACTGTGGAATTTGCTACCATCTTGTTGTGTTTTTGTTTTTTATTGCTTTTATATCTCCAAGGAACTCAAAAGTGGTAAACAAATTTTCCCCTGAGATGTGTCAGTAGCCACCAGTATGGGACTTACCCACATTTGCCTTTCACCTGCTCTTTCTAGAAGCAATCCACACTTTAAAGCTTCATGTCCAGGCACTCTTTTTTTGCTCTGGAGCTTTCTCCGTGAAGACCCACTCTCTAAAGCTGAATTGGAGCAAACTGCATTCCACGGAAAACCTGAATTGTCATTTGTTGCCCTTCAGCTTTAAAGAGTGGGTTTTTTGCGGGGAAAGCTCTGGAAGCGAAAGAAGAGAAGAGTGCTCGGACACTGAGCTTTAAAGCGCAGGATAAAAGGGGATTAGAAACGTTTATGGAGGAGAAGGTTATCAATTGCCACAAGCCATTATGGCAATATGTTACCACTAAAGAAGATCACAATGGTCATCTGAATATGTCACTGGGAAACACAAGCAGGAAATTGCTATTGTGTGTACATCCAGCTTGTGAGACTCTTGGAGGCACATGACTACTGTAGAAAATGGAGTGCTGGTCTGGATAGATGTTTGTCCTGCAATATCTCAATACCACAGCATGGGAATGCATAACACTTCATTCTCCATTTTGCCACCCATGCTCTTCTCCTGAAATAGTTTTTCTCTAGCTGTTTGTTCTGGTTATGCTCTGCCGTGAGGTATTGTGTGTGTGTGTGTGTGTGTGTGTGTGTGAGAGAGAGAGAGAGAGAGAGAGAGAGAGAGAGAGAGAGAATAGTTGCAGAGAAGGGAAGCTTGAGCAGGACAAGTATTTAGTTGCCTTAAAGTTATCCTGCAGGACCTAGCTTGGGATGTACCACTGCCCTGACTAGTTAACTGTCTTGATCTTCAGAGACCCAGCAGCTTACGCTGAGAGCTTAACAGTGTTTCATTTGGCTTCTAGGTGTGAGCTTTGCCACCAGGAAGGTGGCTGGTGTTACCAAGCCCAATGTGATCATCAGTTGCAACGGAGATGT
Organism: Lacerta agilis; assembly: GCF_009819535.1. Classification (NCBI taxonomy): domain Eukaryota; kingdom Metazoa; phylum Chordata; class Lepidosauria; order Squamata; family Lacertidae; genus Lacerta; species Lacerta agilis. The sequence continues at coordinate 58,511,350 of NC_046318.1, read as the reverse complement.
TATAACCATCAAAACAGAGAGCAGTTTAAAGAACACCGAGATTTCCTTCAAACTGGGGGAACCATTTGATGAGACCACAGCAGATGACAGGAAAGTAAAGGTATGTCCTGCTGTTTTCTTAATTTATTTGATTTGAGTCTTGATGGTGCAGGATGGGTATCACTTGAAGTGTGGTGTGGGAGGCGGAGTGGATCTGAAAGATCAGATTTGGATGGACTGATTTTTCCATCTGAATGTGGAGGAAGAGTTTGCCCCAGGTATCAAGCAGTAGTTAATGGTCATGGGAGCCTTTGGTATGCACTTCCAAGGCCATGGATGGGGAACATTTCTTATCCTGAGGGCCACATCCTCTTGTCAACAACTGTCTGGGGGCCATGTTCTAGGGGTTGGCAGGATCTGAGGGAAGAGTGGGCAGAGCAATAGAGGTGGAGCTGATTTTTGTCTAGCGGGCTACATTCCAACCACATACTCTCTCTTCCCTTATTTACACATCTCCACTTTCTATCCAGCCAAGCAAAAAGCTTTATCTGGAGGGTACCACCTTGGGTACCCCTGGTTTAGCTTCTGGAGATGTGTGCTTTGGCAATCACTCCATGGTTTGCCAGTTCATGCATTGGGCGAAAACACAAATAAGCTTCTTAATCACAGTTTAACATGATTTAGGATCCACTAACCAGATATTCACTCTTTTCTTGGCAGAGTGTTGTGACATTAGACAATGGGTCACTCAATCAGGTGCAGAAATGGGATGGCAAAGAGACCACAATAAAAAGAAAAATAGAAGATGGAAAGCTGGTTGTGGTGAGTTCATTTTTTCCCTTGTATCTATATTGCAATGTGAAAGTAGAACTGGCAAAATTATTCCCTACCGCTATTGAAAGGGAGAGATAAAAATGGAAGCAATGATGCAATCTATACTACATGCCATGCATGGTGACAGAAGAGCTTAATAGGTACAGAAACTACTTTTAAGGGGACATAGAATGCAATTGCTCAAACAATTTTTTACATCAAAACAGCACACTTTGATGGCCGCTCCTTGCAGGCACTTGTATTTGGACAATGTACTGTAAACATGGTGTTTCTCATTTTATGAGAGCCATGGTACATAATCTGATCCAGCATTTCCTTGCATTTGAACCTAAGGAAACAGGAACGGAAAACGGCTAAAATTCACTCGGGACAAACTTTAAATCGAACAATATGCTGTTATGGTTTAAGGCAGCTGCAAATGTTTGGATTGCAACTCACATCAGCCCCACATCAGCATGGCCGTGATAACTAAGGCTGATGGGAGCAGTAGTCCAAAACATCTGGAAGGTATCGGGTGAGGGAAGGCTGGTTCAAGGGCATCACTCAATCACATTAAGTGCCATTGATTCAGTGATATTGTTAAGAGTACATGTCAGTTGGAATAAATGGGCTTTGATGATGAAGGTAATGTTCTGAATACAATTTTTGCAAGTGTATAGACATAGGGTCAGATGGAAAAGGTAGGTATTCAGGCTGTTGGAAGGCACTGGGAATTAAGAGGGAGTTCCTATTGCCAGCTACAGCGTAACTTCCAGATTGGATTACCGCAATGTGCTCCAGGTGGGGCTGCCCTTCACGACAACACAGAAACTTCAAATGATCCGAAATGCAGCAGCCAGATTACTGGCTGGGATCCACCTGGAATTTGCAAAACCCCTGTTTTGAAACAGCTTCATTAGTTGCCAGTTGTATTCTGGGCCGATCCGAGGCACCCACAATAGCATTTAAAGCCCTAAACTACTTAGGCCCAAAATATCTGAGAAACTGCATGCTTCCTTACGCGCCATATTGGATAAGAGGAAGCCCTCTTGATAGTTCCACCCCCATCATAAGCTTGGGGTGTGTGCATGTGCAGGAGGGATCATTCTCTGTGGTAGGCCCTAAGTTGTGAAATTCCCACCTCTCAGAGAGCTGCATCTGGCACCTTTGTTACACGGCTTTCGGCAGGTGCTGATGAGGCACCTATTTAGCCTGGGTTTTGAAATGTGAGATGTGTGCTTTCAGGACCCACCCTATCCCAATGACTGTAATTTGTTTTAATTGTTTTTAATACTGAATTTTATAGTGCTGTATCCTGCCTTGGGACCTACTGGAGAAAGGCGGGCAATAAATCTGGCACTAATTGATGGGCTTATAAAATCCATCCTGTTGAGTAAAGGGACATATTCCGTGGCCAATACCAACAGGGTTTCGAACCATCTCTGCAATTGCCAGAACACAGGTTTTATAAACAAACTGATGACAGTTTTTAATACTGGGATTTAATTGTTGTAACCTGCCCTGGGACCTTAGGGTGAAAGGTGTGTTGTTATTCCTAATAATGGTTTACAATGAGTAGACAACTAGCTCCCTGCTTGCCATCCCAATGTGTAGGATCTCGGGGGCGGGGGACATCAAGTATTAATGGCAGCTACTTCAAAGATGCTACCAGGGTGCTGTCTAAGACTTTCTGCAAGAGGAATCCCACAGACACACAAGCGGGTTGACCAGCTTGCAGGCGTGAACTTACCTCCAAGTTTCTTTGGCTGTTGTGCCAGTTGTCAGATCTATCCAAACTTACTGAACTCTGCACATGTCCATGCATGTAGACTACCAGCCGTAGGCATAGTTCACAGATTAAGGGAGACGCCAGGTAATTGGATGAAACAGTGGTTGATACTGCCAGTCAGCATTAAGGTACAGGGAAATCTGGGCACCCCTCTGCCTAGCTTCTCTTCTGTCAGGGTGTATCTCTTTTTTGCACCGAAAAAAGAATCCAAATTATCTTCTAGGAAACACGCTCTTCTTATCTCCAAATCTCTATCAGAGGTTGGGAACCTGTGGGTCCTCCAGATGTTGTTTGACTACAATTCCCACAATCTCTGACTGTTGCTGACATCAGAAGGGCCTCAAGTTCCCCATCAACACTGCTCTCTATATTTTGCCTTTCATTAGGAACATACTCAAAAGCACTAGTGATAACATAGAATACCAGGACCCAGACCGCCAGAGCTTTACAGCTCTAAAACTGTGCTTTGAATTGAGTCCCAAAATATGTTGGGAGAGGTGTGATAATCTACATCGGGCAACAAATTAGTGGCTGCACTTCTGAAGCTGCTGGAATTTCTTAGACTGCATTTTGGAAAGTCTGACAGAGAGTATATTAAAGTAGTGCAGCTTAGAAGTCATCCATGGCATAATGTGGCTTATTCTGCCTCTGCATGACAAATCAGTTATGCATCATTCTTCTTCAGGGTTTGAGGTTATTGGGGGATGGAGAATCTAATTTGGGGGGCCAATGGAAATCTGGTGGTGAGAAGCAAGATATTGGGGCTCGGGAAAAGCTTTGGATTTTCTGGGGTTCTGGCCTGACCCCATTGCTTAAGGTTTAGAACAAGCACTTTAAATCCAGAATGATATGTTAGTGAGTATTGAATTTCCACCTGCATATGGAATGTTAATTTGGTGCCCCACAAAATCACTTGTTGTGTTCAGCATTTGACATTCACCGGAACAAGGCTCCCTTTATATGTGGGGGCATGGAAGCTGCTGCCATGTATACAAATACGTGCACAGCTGTAAGATGCTTGTGAATGATGTAACAGTGGTCACCAGTGAGGTTGCTGGTCGGTGGTGTGAAAGATCATGTGATTTGGGCCAGGCCCATTTTGCTGTGTCATTTTGTCAACAACTCTGACTTGTGACATGCAGAAGCTTCTCTCGTACTATTGTGGCTGCATCTGAATGGGGGCTTGTTCTCTAGTAATCTAGCTGTGGTCCTCCTGCATTCACAAACACCATAAGGGATGTGAACAGGAGATGCTCCATACTCTGATAACCCCCAGATTAGACCATTGCAAGCCTACTTCAAGATGTTTGTGTTAGTGTTTAAAGCCCTAAAACTTTGGCCTCAAATGTCTGAAAGAGCAGCAACAGGCTGCAGATTAAGATAAGCAGAGAAAGCCCTCCTGGAAGTTTTGCTACTCTCAAAGGTTTAGGGGGTGACAACCTGCGAGAGTGTCTTCTTGGCAATGGCCCCCCAAATGTGGAACTCCCTCACCACAGTGGTGCATTTGGCACAATCTTTTAAAAACAAATGTTAGTTGCCATTTACCTGTGCCATTAAGAACTGAGTTTGGTATTCTACCTGTAATGTGTGTTATGGATTATGATTTTAAGGTTATGGGTTTGGGGTTTTATACTGTGGTTTTGTTATGCTGACACTTGTCCTGGGATCTTTTGGTGAAGGGCAAGTAATAAAACAATGAATAATACTGCTGCCTTAGCTAAAGTCAGACAGCTTACTCAACTGTTGGCATTATTGTAAATCTTGAAACTTTTCACTACAACAGTTACTTAATTGAACAATGGAACACTTGAGCAACTTGTTTGAAGTTGCTTGTATGAAATGAATGGATTATGGGATGTACTGATTCTCCTGTCTTTTACCTCCTAGGAGTGTGAAATGAACAAGGTTATCTGCACCAGAGTGTATGAGAAAGCATGAAGACAGACTCCTTCCCCTGTGTGGTTAATGGGACACAGAAGCAGAAGAGTTAGCTGGTTTGGGATGCAGAGCCCCACAAGGCAGTTGCTTTCTCCAAAGAACTGATGTTATTGATAGAACCGTTCCAAAGAACCTGTATACAGTATTCAACCTAAAAGTATGGTGACTATTCAATAAAGTGCTTAATGAAAAAGAAACAATGTTGCTGTTTCCTTGCGGTCAGATTCTGTATGGAAGCTGAATAAGGAATATATCCAAAGTGAGATTTCAGAATTCTTTCCGTGGGATCTGTCAAGCTTCACTAATTCCTTCTTAAAATAGTAGCAAAAACCTGGCATCTAGAACAGCCATTCTGCTCTATTGCAGAGGTATCTGACCTTCCTTGGTGTGGGACCTGCATGGATGCTCAGACAGCTGTCATGGGAAGTCAGAACACTGGTCTATCTAGCTGGGTATTGTCTATACCAGGGTTTCCTAAACTTGGATCTCCAGCTGTTTTTGGACTACAACTCCCATCAACCCTAGCTAGGAGGATCAGTGGTCAGGGATGATGAAAATTGTAGTCCAAAAACAGAGTGGACACCCATGTTTGGGAAACTTGATCTATACTGAGTGGCAGTGCCTCTGCAGGGTTTCAGGCAGGATTCTGTCCCAGCCCTACCGGGATATGCCAGGGGTTCAATTTAGGACCATCTGCATACAAAGCAGATCTTCAGCCACTGAGCTTCACTCCTCTGATGGACATTTGGCAGCAGTGTGCATGGGCAATGTATACTTCATGCACACACATGCAGGCATCTCTTACACTCTTCTTGGCACAGTAAGGAATCTTACCAAGTCATCCAGCAGTGGGTTGGGGAGGAAATGTTGCAATTTCGTTTGCTTCCACCATTGCAGTTTGTGCATGGAACTTTTCTGTAGCATCCGCACTACATTGTCCTCATCAAAATGCGCTCCCACACATTTAATCTGAGAAGCTCATCTAGAAGGGCGGGGCTTTAGCTCGGGGGCCTAGCAGACACTGAGGAGTTGCAGGGTTGATCCCTGGCATCTCCCCAATTAAAAGGATGTTGGGAGTGGATGGGAAGGACTTGTGCCTGAAAGTTGAAGTGACTCAGAATATGCAACTGGCCTCAAGGATTCAGTAGTCGGACATGAGCCAGCCTCATGTGTACGCAGGCAGAAGTAGCACAGTTTGCTTAACTCTAAAAGATTTCATCTGGGTTCAAGCAACCCAGATGAATAATTATGTGCAAAGGCTGGATTCAGTGCCATACCGTATCAGATACACAATTGCTCCCTAAGCATTAGGCAGCGAAGTCTCCTATTCCATGCATGAAGCTGTAGCCCTGTGACTGCTTACCTTGAAGTAAGTCCTGTGGAATTCAACGAGGCTTACTTTTCAGTAGACATGTGCATTGGGTTGTGCTGTTAAGGAACCTTTAGTGGATTGGAGGATCAGTTTAGACTGCCCAGTCAGTTGTTATTAGAGCTTTTTCCCACTAAAGGAAGACTATTCAGATTGGATGGTAGATGCACAAGGTTGTAATCCACCCTGGCTGCATTTTTCATGGCAGAACTTACACAGAAGTAGACCTACTACAACACAGTTCTCATTTATTGGTTCCTCTGCAGTAGGAAACACTGTTCCTAAATTTCAGTGACTTGCCATTTACAAAAACAAAAAATACCTGAGGCAAAATGCATCCCAAGAAAACCAACTGAATCTTACAAATGAGCTGGTTTTGTGGGGAGGTTGTGTGAGTATGGTACTCCACACAAAGTTCACATACTGAGTAAAAAGATGTTCTATGCAATTAAGACCACCCATTCATTTATTTAATCCATTACTAACATTTATTACAAAAAACCCATACACACATAAATATGTATATATGAAAAAATAACATGAGTTCACATTTTCCTATCTTTAAACCAAAGCCAATAATGAATATAGTCTACAGACTGCACCCACCTTTCCTTTTCCAACTGGCTCATTTATTATAATTTTCATTTTTGACAACTTCCAAAGGCTCCATACTTTCTTTTTAAAGAATGTATGGGTTGCCTTATCTGAAAATACTTAAACCTTTGAGGAACAAAAGGTAACAGTCTTTCTCTTAGTTGTTCAAATAAAATGATCTCATTATTAACATGCAAAAAGTCTTGCAGGGTTTAGAAACCTTACATTTCCCATTCTCTCATATCTCCCAGGATCTCATTTCGTCTTTATTTGATTCTTATAATTACATGATGCACAAGGAGAGAATTCTGGTGAAGCTTTACCTTTAGGTCTTAGCCATACATAAAAAAATGATTGTGGCACATGGATTTTGTATTTCTTATTGTGTTTATAGCCCGCCTTTTCCTCCAAGCAGGTCACTGTGGCATACATGCTTCTCCCGCTCCTCACTGAATCCCCACAACAACCCTGTGAGGTAAATTGGGCTGAGAGGCAGTGACTGACTCAAGGGCACGCGATGAGCTTCATGGCCATGTGAGGATTTGAACAATGGTCTTGGATAATTGATTCCCTTCCCCTACACCAGCCAAAATTAAATTGTTCAACCTCAGTTATGAATCAATATTTTCAGGTTGTTCAATTTCATCAGATTTCATCTACCCCATGCCATTTTTTCAGGAAAGAGAAGCAGATAAGGCCCCTTTCCTGACACATTACATTTGACTTATTTTGGAACAATTTAGCAAGCTGAGGCACCTTGAATTCAGTTTGGGGCAGAAAAACACCCCCTAAGACTATCTGTGTCGGTTTCTTGGTTTCCATTTTAAAACCAAGTGAAGCAGATTAAAGTGTTCTTCCTCCGATGCTTTCGTTTGGGGCATTCTCATGTCTCAAAATACATTGGACGTCAGCTTAGGGTCAAAAACTGCCCCATAAAACTTTATGTGTCTTGCTTTTAGTATTCCTGAATGATGGTGAGCCAGAGATGCAACCAACTTCTCACATGCAAGTAGCAAGACCATGTCTATCAGCATATTTCGAAAGATTTGCCCTGCTGAATCACTTGACCCACATGTGAGATCAAGAGGCTCTAGATTATCTTGACAGGCTTATTGCTTTCATAAACTTAGGCTATGTGATAATAATAATCTGTTTCTCCTTTCCCCTACATTACTCATTGCAACAGATGACTCTGTGGTGCACCAGATTTGCTTTCATTTGAGTTCTGCTACTTATGCTCTACAAAGAAATTGCATGAAGTTTTGCCTATTTGTCACCCTTTTTCTTAAGTGATCACTCTTCACCACAAGAATGATAATTGAAAATAGAGTAACTTTGGGTCACAATGAGGCTGTAGACACTTTCCTCACTATTCAACAACCATTCCTTTCGCCTTTGTACTCAGGAATTTACTCCACACCTTGGTTGTCTTTGTGATTCAATACAAAGATTATTGGAGCTACTTGAAGCAAAGGTGTTCACCTACACTGCAGTTTTTGTGGGGCAGTCACCCTGGCAGCCCCTGTCATGGCCAAGTGTGGGTGCAAAACAATAAAGACCAAGAGATATGTATGGATGAAAACTTGGCCACAACTTTGTTGACTGGCAGACATGGGTGGGGCTGGCATTGGGTTAGGATCTGTAGGCTAAAGGACTTCCAACCTGATGTGCTGCCATCATACCACATGCCTGTCAGGGCATCCACTGGTCATTAATTGGCATCAGTGACTCAGCATGGCAGATAACTATGCAACTGGGACCACTGGTATCTTGAGATAGCTACTGGACAGCCGGACACACCCAAGCTAGGAGCAGGGGCTGTTCACCTTTCATGACCCCATCAGGGTCCCCCCCTTTAAAGTTCTACCCTTCCCAATGGAGATGAGATGCCTAACAAACAGTTGCTACCCACTAAGTGAAAAGTGAAAGCCCCTGAACCTAATACCAGCTGTGGTTGGGAGTAAAATGCCCTTTCTGACCCTGTTAACCAGTAGCTACAGCACTCCTCAGAGTCTCTGAACTAGGAATGGAAGGGCTGGGGAAAGTTTCCCCTATTTCAATTAAGGAGGAAGGAGGTTGAGCAAGATGGCAACCTGTGTTTTAAAAATAGGTACTACCCTACCCCAAGATTTCACAGGTTCTACACTGAGATCTTGCATGAAAATTGCCCTTCTTCCTCAACCATGGTGGCTGCTACCTCACTCCACAAATTGGCTACTACCATCAACAGACTGTGAGTTCTACACTCTTTCTGGATTATCTGATCAAAGCTCCTGGTTTTCAGCAGCATGTATATTTGATGACATCCTGCCCTGCTTCTCTACCTTAATATTTTCTTCTTCCATCACATCCTGTATCTCCTGGTATCTCCATCTAGATGCTTCTAGGGAAGGTGTAGGGAACTACAATTCCCATCAACCATGGCCACTGGCCATGTTTGCTGGGGGTGATGGATGCTGTAGTTCAGTAACATCTGGAGGGCCAAAGGTTCCCTACACCTGCTCTACAGGTGGGAATCCACTCTCACGTTGTTAGTAAAGAATCACATACGTGGAAGAAGCAATAATAATAATGGCTATGAAAAAAAGTTAATTTACTTTCCTTTTTCAAACTCGTCTCCATTTTTTATACTTGCATCTTAATAGCATTCCTAGTCTCCTGCCACATTTGTGTGTGTGTGTAATTGTATGGAGAAATATAGTTGGGTGTTAACAATAAGTACACTGATGACACCTTGCTCTAAATCTTACCCACCACTTGGGTGCTAAACAACATCAGGAACAAGATTGGAACTATCAAACCCCATAGCATATTTCCCAACGGGCTGATAGACATTGTCATTCCCTGCAATGCTACTCTCTGGCCAGGTATCATGTAAGTAGGAATAGAACCACTAAAGAACTGTGCCCCCAATTCCCATCCCAATGAGATGGTCCAAGATGATACCAGGTTATTGAAAGAGTAAAAGGGTCACTCACACATCCTTTATCTCTTGATAAAGGTCATCCAACAGGGTGAACAAGGCTGAGTCAGTCTCCAAGGCAGGTTGGAACTCAACAGTAATAGATGCAATCAGGATCCTCCAAGTCCTGTTACAGTTGGACTACTATTACCCTTCCATTCACCTTGCTCAAAAAGGGAGTGTTAGCATATGGATGGGAGTTGTCTAAAACCATGTCGTTTGAAATGAGTTTTTCAGAAGTAGTAAAACTACCGCCTCCTCAAGGATAGTAGGCCCGACTCCCCTGTGCAAAGAACATTTCATACTCCCAACTATTTCTTGTGGCCAGCACAAAACTTTCTACATCCTGAACAAAAGGCCTCTGCTCTCCTCTTGAAAACACACAAACTGCTAGTCATACCCATAACACCCTCCTGAAAACCAAATATTGTTCTCTAGTGTGGCTTTGTGCCGGATCTTCCTTCCAGCATAATAACAGCAAGATCACGTTCTAGTCCTAACTATTCTGCTTTATGACAATAGTGGAGGAGTTGGTGGCAGGCGCAATGTTGCCAGTCTTGGGACCAGCATGAATTGCTTGGAACAAAATGCCCATTGTTTGGCCTCTGACGTTGTCGCTTTGCATTGGGTGGCCCTGAACACTACACATCCTGGGACTCTCTTAAAAAGATGCCATTGAGATGCGTGTGGCTCACACAATCCTTCTGCCTCCTACTAAGAACTGTTCCTGTCACTTCCATTCTCCCGAGGAAACACTGTCTAGCAAGCCCTGCATAATGTGCAACAAATTTGTGGGAAGCTGGAAACTTGTCTCTAGTGAAAACTTTGATGACTACATGAAAGAACTGGGTGAGATTTGATTTGGATATTGGTATACTGCTGCCATTGCTATACATTTCAGTGGTGTCTTCTTTTGGTGCTTTTCACTCAGATCATTAAACTTTTCTCTTAAGCATCTTGAAAAGGAAGCTGAACAAGAGAAATTATTCATTTCTTCTGTCTTACTAACCATGCTCAGATTCTGTCCTTTCCTTTCATTATTGTCTTGCATATTGTGAAATTGCATCTGCTAGCGATGGCTTGGTGTTTTTCAGAGCCCAGTTTTATATCATGAATTATGTATTCCTTCCGCAGAAATATTGGGTATCATATAGTGTCCCATATTCTTTTAGGGTATGTTTCTTTTAATTACAGATAGGGAAGAAATTAGTTTGCATTTAAAGGTGAACCTACCTAATTTGCACTTTCTGAAACAATATGAAAACAAAAACACAGTTATCCTTCAGAATTCACATTTATCTGAATTTTGTAATGCAAGTACCTAGCCGTGTTCTGCATACAAAGATGTGTATACTTGGTCAATGTCTCCATAAACATTTTAGTGAAAAAAGCATACAAAATGCATTATTTGCAAAAAATGTGTATAGTAGGCATAATTTTGTATAGAGAGAGAATTGCCCTAAAATGCTGATATATTTCAAGAATGCTGACTGGATTTGTTGTAGGATCAGTACATTTGTTAGGCAGTAGGGCCAATACTCCCAGGCTGCATTTCAAACAGTTAAAATACACAACAAAGGTTTCATTTCTTAAATGGAGATTTTTGGGGGAGGGCTGATGAATCCATATGTATGTATTCATCCAGAAATGCCTGCAGCACTAACAGTGAAATCTTAAACACATCTACTTAGAAGTTCAGCAAGTTCAGTAAGACTTATCCCCTCGTAAGTGAATGCAAGATTGCAGCATTAAGGGATAATATTTATCTGTGAATGAACTATTACAGACCCAAAAAAGCACTACACAGAGATCACTTGATATCACCTCAAATGCATTATTTCTCAATGGTGCTAGTCCACGTATGCAGATGTGAGTCTTCAGATACTGAGTACAGTACTCAAAAGAGAAACCAAGTCTTGTATATTCATGTCTGAATTGCTTCTGTGTATAGGGGATATGTGATATAAGACAGTCTGTCTTCACTGGTCTTCCATTCAATCCAGTATTGCATTTTGTGTCATATTGACTTTTGCATTTGAAAACACCAGTGTGGTTGACAGATGTTCCCCATTGTCTTTAAGATCATTTGCTAATCCCTAAGAATCTTCCCATTCAAATATAGTTTGGGGAGAACATGGGCAATCAATAATTGTAGCACTCTCCACTAATACTGTAATTCTCTCCAGCTGATATTCCTTTTTTTCACTTATAGTTTTCAGGTGTATTTTTGAGGCCAGGGAGTGTGTAATGTATGCAGTGCCCAATGGGGTATAATGTTCTTTATCTGGTTTGTAGGGGTGGGGTTGGCCACCAGAAAACTTGGCAGTTTGGCCAAACCCAAAGTCATCATCAGCATGAAGGGTGATGAAGTAACAATCAGAACTGAAAGCACCTTCAAAAATACACAGATCACTTTCAAGCTGGGGCAGGAATTTCAAGAAACCACTGCAGATGACAGGAAAACAAAGGTGAGAGATACCTTCCCCCTCAACTTGCTTCCTTTTAACAGCACTGTAAGGTCTTCAGCTCTTTTGACAGAAACCAAGGCAACTTGATATGTGGGATACAGATAGCGCAGGACTTGTTAACAATACACTTGTTCCAAGTATCCAAGGAGTGAGACGTTCCTTCCAGGAGAACAGCACTTACCCAGGTTTCCTTCTCTGTCGGAGATCACTGGAGGCTTCTTCTTTTTTTGTAATATGTTCTGCCAATTTACAAATATACAGGTCAAGCACCAGTGGAGAAACACAAACACTTCAACAGACAACCAAAGTATTCCGTTATCACATCAGACATTGCAGGAGACAGCCAGCACCCCAAAACACTGTTAACTTACAAAGTCCAACACTCAGTTCTCTCAGAGTAAACTCGGCTTGGCATTTCTTCTTTCGAGAACATTTTTTAAAGTAAAAATAGTTGTTGTTGTCATCATAGACCAAAGTTAGTTATGTTCATTCGTTTTAGTGTGTCTACTCTATAAGTATGACTAAGTATTTAATACAACTTGATTACTAACATTTAAATAGGAATTCAATGCACTCATTGTAGTGGGGGTGTATGGGGTGCTAGTGGGGGACACACATTATTCTCCTTTTGAGGTAGTTTGTCCACCTTTGATCCCCACCTTGCACTCAGCTCTCACCTGTGGCTCCTAGAAGCTGTCAGCATGAGACAGCAGCCAAACCCCAGGAAATGGCTTTGACTGGCCAAGGCTGATTGGTCCCAAATCCTCAGTGAGTTAAGGACTTCTCCCTGTATGTGAAGATAGGCTCCAGCAGATTGAGGGGATGAGACCAATAGTGGATCCAACGGTCGAGACGACGGTTTCTATACGTGCTATAGATAGAAATGATGAGGACCTCTGTACACGCTGCCCAGGCTTGCACCCCAAGGAAGTCACTTTGATGCTGCTAATGCAGTGATTTGACTTCACTCCCAGAGACATACTCCGTCGTCTCTCGAGACAACAAGTGACACCAGGTGAGCTGTGTACCCACTCAATCTGCTCTTGAGGTACTAACTGTTGATCAGCAACTTCTTTCCTTTCTTCCGGTTCTTTATCTTGAAAGTGAACTTGGACCAGACAGTCCTTCAAATCGGAGATGCCTTCAACCTCCCCTGTTCCTGTCCTGGCTCCACCTATGTAACTTATGCTTCAGCTTTGCTAAAGCTAAACAGGTGTCAGCCCAATTAGCTGCTTGGACAAAGATCACCAGGAGCCTCATTTACAAGATGGGGATAATAAAACAACAACAACAACAACAACTGCTACTACTACTACTACTACTACGATGATGATTAGAAAGAAATACAAGTGCTCCTGAGATATAATCATATGTTACTTGATTACCAAGGATGTATATGACTGCCCCCCCTAAATGGCATCCCAACTTTGACTTGATATTTGCAGAAAAAAGAAACAAAATAGTCATATTTTTATTTTTTCCTTTGTGTCTCCAGACTGTTGTAACCTTAGAAAAAGGTGCATTGGTTCAAATGCAGAAGTGGAATGGCAAAGAATCAACAATAAGGAGGAAACTAGTTGATGGGAAAATGGTTGTGGTAAGTTACTGTTTTAAATTACATAATACGGAACCCATTCTAGGCAGTTTTCAATCACATTGATTTCAGTGAGAAACCTATAACCATGTTATTAGCTTTTTCAGTGTAATAGTGGGATTTGAAGGATTGTGCCCAACATTTTTGAAGGGCATTTTTGCCAGTTTTGAATGGCAAGCCTCCAGTCACTGTTGTAATTTCTAGAAAGGGCAGACTTCAAGGGCCTGTTTAAAATAGATTTAAAAACTACTGTGTAGCTAAGGGGAAAGTACACTTGAATTAGATTTAGCAATGGTTCAAGAATGGGTGGATTTCATCTTGTTTTTCTCCACTTGTATGCCCAGTTTAATACAAATAGCAACCTTGATGAAGGTTAGGGGTTTCAAGGTTGTGCATGTGTCTTTGGCTTAAACATCATCAGGTTTAAGGTTTTCAAGCAGCTGCCACCACATAACCACCTGCCAGTGCTCAGGGATCAGGAACCAAGCAAGGAACCAAATTGTTCCCCACCTGCCATACACACTATGGATTAAAAGTATTTCATGACCGCATGTAATGTATTTACAACAGCGTTTTTTAAAATGACTGCATGCAAGGCTGGGGCGGGTGTTTCGATTTGAGGTGTGTGCAAGCCCCACAAGTGACTGCTAGGGGTGAAAGGTTGGTACAAAGCCAATTGTGGGATAGAGAAGTACTGTATGCACAAGCAAAAATTGGATACTAGCCACACCACATAGTGCAAGTCATAATTAGTCGAGATGTTTCGATAGCGTTAAAATAAAGATTCACTTCCCAGGTGGATTGTGTTCCTTCCCATGTGCAATTATCTTCAAGTATTGTTTTGGCTGATAGTGTAATGCAAGTGTGGGGAACTTGTGGCCCTCCAGATGTTGCTGAACTCCAACTCCCATGATCCCTGGCCATTGAGCATGCTTGCAGGGGCTGATGGGAGTTGTCGTTCAGCAATATCTAGAAGACCACAGGTTCTCTGCTCCTGGTGTAATGTCATTTCAATAGGCTTTATATAAGTGTAACCCACTCCTATGTTATTTTTGATTTCTCAGGAATGCACCATGAAAGGTGTCACCTGCACAAGAGTCTATGAGAAGATGTGAGGAATCTCCAACTGAATCTAGTTTGTCTGATCCACATTATTTCTGTGGGGAACCAGGGGAGCTAAACATCATGCCCTTTCCCCCCTCGATTCATTTTACTAAAGAGCAACTAAGCTGTAAACATAGATTTAGAAACAGCTGTGTAAGCAAATGTGGAAGTATTTGCGATTCAATAAATGCTTACCGCTATCCGACACGTGAATGTATTCTTTCAGTGCACAGAATGTGCTAGACAGAAGTGAGTCTCTCTGTGTGAAAAGAAATCAATTCTCTTAGGCCAGAGGGCAGATGAATGAAATAAAATTTCATACATATGGTGAATTCTGGAGAAAAAAACACCTGGCCAATAAATGAAAGCTTATTCAGTTACTCAGGCTGCAACTGGGGCTAGAAAATAAATTGTAGAATACAGATGGCTTCAAGAACTATTTTTTTCACTTCCACCCAGGAATGTCAATTCATTCTGTTGAATGCCAGGCACATTAATTTAAGCATACCTGAACTGCATAACATGTTATTTAATGAAAATGTGGTTTGGTTTGTTACTTTGTCACCGAATTTGAATCAATAAATGAAGGCAGCACATCACAGAGCGGAGAAAAAACACTGACAATGTCCTCAAGAGAGCCAGCATCAAACATTGCCCCAAGCAATTTCCATTCTCCTCAGAAGCTGACCATCCCTGCTATGACACCTCCATGGGACTCATGACACACAAAACACATGTCTTGAAGAATCCTGAGTTACAGAATGTCATTAAAACTGGGTGTGTGTGTGCCAAAGTATTAACAGAAAAGATGGGTTTTGAGGAGGGATTGGAAGTAAGTAAGAGAAGTGGTATCACATGGGTGTTCTGGGAGGTAGTATCAATAGGGCAGCAGGGGGGAAAGGGCAGAGTCTTTTGAGGCAGCTTGTTTGAAAAGTATTTACTTATTATAAAGTGTCATATCCAAAGGTGTTGCTCAGCTGATGCAAAGTTTTCTGTTAGTGGACAGAGAAAGGAAGCAATTATTTGCAAATTCCCTCCTGTACCCCCTTGTCCATTAAATCTGTTCCAGGGAAATGGGGGACCCTTCTGAGGAGATGCAGGTGGCACTTGGTTGGAAAAGGCCCACCTCACTGTTTCACTGACGAAAAGACTTAACATCAGCTGAGTGATGCCATTCGATACCACCCAGCTTTTGTTGTTTCTCTGAAGAAAAATACAAAAATGCATACATTAAGGTTCAAAACAAGCTAAAGCCACTGTTTAAAACAGAAGCAACAGAACAGTCATTTAAAATCAAACTCAACCAAGTTCTTGAAACGTTTGCCCAAGTTCTTCAAAAGCCTTCAGGTATGAACACATTTTAATGTCCTAGTGAAAAATGAGTACAAGTCTGTTGGACTTCTCAAGCCAGCAAATTTCACAAGGTGGGTACCACACCTGTTCAACGTTCCTTTTTTTAATTACAAGTTTCAGAACTATTTAAAACTGTGTTTTAAATTATTATAGCCTGCCCTGGGACCTTAGGGTGAAGGGTGGATGATTAAAATGATGACTGGTGGTAGTAACCCTAGTTCATAGTTCTAATGCCAGCAAATGAGAACTACCAGTGTAGGTAGTCGATTTGAGGAGGCAGGAAGATAGGAAACAGGAAGAGGGTATGCAGGGCCCAGGTAGCCAGGACTCAAAAAGCAACAACCAGAACTGCTGTAGGTTGAGTTGTTCTGTCTAGTGTTTGCAGCTGAGAAAACAATACATAGCCAAATGACAACTCCAGCAGAGACACAACCGGGGATGGGGGAGAAATTCAATTCAATTCGCATTTAAATGTGAGCCTATACAGGTGAAACTCGAAAAATTAGGAGGAGGAGGAGTTTGGATTTGATATCCTGCTTTCTCACTACCCGAAGGAGCCTGAAAGCGGCTAACATTCTCCTTTCCCTTCCTCCCCAACAACAAACACTCTTTGAGGTGAGTGGGGCGGAGAGACTTCAGAGAAGTGTGACTAGCCCAAGGTCACCCAGCAGCTGCATGTGGAGGAGCGGAGACACGAACCCTGTTCCCCAGATTACGAGTAACCACTACACCACACTGGCTCTCATGCCCGTGAATTTTCGGGATTACTTCTAAAAATATCACAAGCTTGATGTGGAAGGTGTGGAGATTATAAGATTGGGAAAATGAGAAATGGGATAACTGGTTGTTATTCCTTTGTATTTGTACCTACGAAAGGTTTTTAAATTTGTTGTGAAATTGTTAAATCTAAATAAAGTTTATAAAAACTTTAAAAAAAAAGAAAAAAGAAATGGGATAACTGGAAATTGTCGGATTCACCATCCCTGGACACTGCAAGTAGAACTGCAAGTCTTGATGAATGCAATGATGAAACAAATAAAATAAAGCTCTGGCGTGGGCTGCGTTTTGCATAGATCCACCAAACGCACATAATCACAACATAAAGTATGTGCTGCAATCCTATGCACACTTTCCAGGCAGTAAACAGAGATCAATTTATTAATAACAATAGCAAGAATAAAGCTTTCTGAGCAGTAAAAGTTAGCTACTTTATATACCACGGCTCCCTTCTAGAAATATGCTTATAGCAGAAAGAGTGTCAGTCACTTAGTTTGACAAATGGCATTTCCTAAGTGGGTGATCATTTTAAAAGAGTATTCGAATAGAGCATTTAGAACTCCCTCAGAACTCATGGAAAGAATTAGGTTGTTTATCAAGAAGGAAATTCCTGCATATCTTGCTATTTCAGTGCAAAGCAGTGCATTGGGCGACAGGTCATTGTGCTTCATATGGGAAACTAGTTGCCTGAAATTAATGATATCATAATTTGGAGTAAAGGTCAAAACATCATTAAAAAGCAATATAATCCCAAAGGCAAGTATGGGTGGAGCTTGTCACAAAGTAGTTTGTAGCATTGTGTTACACTAGAATTTTGGATGGTGCATCAGCTTCTCAACATGCTTTCCCAGATGCAATCTACTTTCAACAATATATAATGTTATTTAAGGAAAGGGAGAGCTCATGGGATTTTGAACAGAATAGCCAAGGTTGATTTGACAGGTCAACGACTTGGCTTGGAGTCAAGCACTTTGATCCCAAAACTTGCTACCATATGTGGACAAATGTCATGTAGGCTGTTTTAGGTTTTTTGTATTTTAAAAAGAGGATCCAGTCTATTACTCAAAGACTGAAAAATGTGTGAACTCAGTCCTTTAGTTTTCTAAAGTTTTCTTGATCTCAGTATCAAGGAAGATACACGGCAGGACTAGAAGGTTGGCTATTTGTTCTCGGCCTCATCTTCATTATTCTAGTTTGGGGATTCAGTTTAAAACCCAAAACGCAGGTTGGATATCAGAACTAGTGTTGACTGATTTCAGAAGGATCTCCAAGGTGGCTTATGTAAAATAATGGTTTACAACAAAACGGGATATCCCTTCTAGCGTATAACATTATTCTGGTATAAGATATCCTCTCTTTCCAACAGGGTCACAGGTGTTTTCACTGTGAAAGGGAGGAGTCAAGAGCAGCAACTGGGGCTGATGCGCTGAGCAATGGCAGATCCTTTGTTCCCTGTGTATATTCTACGCCTAAGAGATGGTTCAAAAAATTGAGTCTTCCACACCCCGTTGGAAAATGCCCTGTGTGTGATACAGGAGGGGGCGGGAATTCTTGGCCAGGGTGTCAGTTTTTAGCAATTGGTAAGTTTTGCAGCTTGCTTATATGTGCATCACAGCAGAATACACCACACTTTCTCAGCTTAGTGCTGCAAATGTAGGCAAATAAGAGGTCAAATACTTTTTTGGTTAATTAATATAATAATAATAATAATAATAATAATAATAATAATAATAATAATAATATTTATTATTTGTACCCCGCCCATCTGGCTGGATTTCCCCAGCCACTCTGGGCGGCTTCCAACAGAAATCAAATACAAAAATATCAAACATTAAAAACTTCCCTAAAAAGGGCTGCCTTCAGGTTTTTTCTGAATGTCAGATAGTTGTTTATTTCCCTGACCTGTGATGGGAGGGCGTTCCACAGGGCGGGCGCCACTACCGAGAAGGCCCTCTGCCTGGTTCCCTGCAGTTTTACTTCTCACAGCGAGGGAACCGACAGAAGGCCCTCGGCGCTGGATCTCAGTGTCCGGGCTGAATGATGGGGGTGGAGACGCTCCTTCAGGTATACAGGACCGAGGCCGTTTAGGGCTTTAAAGGTCAGCACCAACACTTTGAATTGTGCTCGGAAACGTACTGGGAGCCAATGCAGATCTCTCAGGACCGGTGTTATGTGGTCCCGACGGCCACTCCCAGTCACCAGTCTAGCTGCCGCATTTTGGATTAATTGCAGTTTCCGGGTCACCTTCAAAGGTAGCCCCACATAGAGCGCATTGCAGTAGTCCAAGCGGGAGATAACCAGAGCATGCACCACCTTGGTGAGACAGTCCGCGGGCAGGTAGGGTCTCAGCCTGCGTACCAGGTGGAGCTGGTAGACAGCTGCCCTGGATACAGAATTAACCTGTGCTTCCATGGACAGCTGTGAGTCCAAAATGACTCCCAGGCTGCGCACCTGGTCCTTCAGGGGCACAGTTACCCCATTCAGGACCAGGGAATCCTCCACACCTGCCCTCCTCCTGTCCCCCAAAAACAGTACTTCTGTCTTGTCAGGATTCAACCTCAATCTGTTAGCCGCCATCCATCCTCCAACCGCCTCCAGGCACTCACACAGGACCTTCACGGCCTTCACTGGTTCTGATTTGAAAGAGAGGTAGAGCTGGGTATCATCTGCATACTGATGAACACCCAGCCCAAACCCCCTGATGATCTCTCCCAGCGGCTTTGTCCTATTAAAGAGTTAAAAATATTCATAAATATGAGTAAAAATAATGGCATAATATTAGAACATGATTAGCGTCTTCTTTTAGCTCAACTGATTATATAAACGAGCCAGTATTAGTGGCTGGTGCTGGGTCAAGTGTATGTGTTAAAAGGCAAAAAAAAAAATGTTACATTTTTGTGTCTTTGGTTACTTATTTTGTTTCCATGTGAGATAATTTTTTAAATTTTTAATTATGGCTGGAGGACCTCAAAAGCTGGAAGTGGCCTGGTTTTTTCTGGACCTCTGAAAGGGCCTGCACACATCTTGACCAGCTATGACTGCAGGACCTGTGTTTGCTCCTTGTTTACAACAAAAGGGGTGCATGCCTGAAGTCCCCCACCTCCTGCACTTTCTCTCTGTGTGTCCCATTGCCGCAGGCACTTCATCCTGGAGGCACAATAGCCAGTTCTTATTTAGAAGGTGAGAGTTCAATTTCTGGTGCAGGAAATGACTTTGTGCTCTCCAGAATACTCCCATTTGGGACCTTGTGCACAAATTGCTTTTTCAGCATCTGGGGAAAGGGTCAGAGCACAAAAGGGATTTGGTATTCAGAAACAATGTGCTAAAGGGCATGTTTTGGTCTGTGGATGTTTACTGAAACCTGGGTCTGGCAACAACCTAAGACTCTGATATGTTTTATAGATGCCACACCAACAGAAATATTGAAGCAGCGATATAGGCTAGAACTTGAATGAATTTAAATAATAGCTAATTATGGTAATTATTATCAATATGTTAAGTATGATGATAAACCAAACTGCTAAGGATGATTTAACAATGAAAATCAGATGGGAAGGACCAAGGGAAGTCAGCTAACACTGTTAAAGAAAGTTAGACGAGAAAAAAGAATATATTTTTTTCTTTTTAAGGCTTTTGTATGGTTATTATGTTTTTGTATGTTATATTTTTGTATGCTTGTTTTGAAAAGGAATAAATATTATTTGGGGGGGAAATAGAACTTGAATGAATTTTGATGCAAGCAGCTTGATTGTAAGAAAAACAACAACCTCAAATCAGTGGACTAAGAGCACTTTGGTATTGTATTATACATTTTCTTGGTTTTCTTAATTATTATTTTTTTTGTAAACTTTGCTTTATGTAAACAGAGTTGCATACAGTTTATGAAGTAAATAAATAAACGAGCTATCTGGAAGTGACCTGAACATTAGATCTACACACACATGGACCTCTGACCAAGGCTTTTTGGAAAGAGGGCAGGCAGACCCAAAATGGGCCATTACAGGGTGGAAAATGAGCAGTTCAAAAACAACATTTGGGCAGTTCAACACTTCAAGTCATGCAAGACAGGGCTGGTGGCCAAATCCAGTCACCCCTGGTCTCCATGCCTGGGCAACTGCAGGACATGGGCAAGAAATCAGCAGAGTCCACTCCATGCAGAGATCAGAGGGGGTGGTGGGAAACACACAGGCAGATTCTTCAATAAGGCTTTTACTGAGGCTTAAAGCATACAGGAACTCACTGGATCCCCAGTAAGGCAAAATCTTCACTCGAAAGTGCATCATCCAGTTGCAGAAGCAAAAACACAGAAAGAGAGAAAGAAGAATAAGGAAGGATAAGGAACTTCACTCAGTGCCAGGTTTATATCACTCTGTCTCTGAGCACTGACCTTGAATTCCCACATGACTCACAGAAAAACACCGGCTGTGGGCATGCTTTGTCAAGAAAGTACAGTACCAGAATGTTCTAGTAAATTAAGGAAGCTTCTGCACCCATAAAACTTCCATCCCTGGCAATGTAGTATTATGTTTTATGTGATGCAGAAAGTAACTGATAAGAATGTGAAAAGTAACTTAAGTAGTCCACGCTTTGCTAGAACCTGAGACTCTGGCCAAACATATGCATTTCCCCTCTCGCTGCCAAAGACACTTTCCACAGACTCCACTGCTACCTTCCACAGAGCAGTCACCAACATTTCTAATATAGCATGTTACTGGACTAATGCCTGTGTACTAAGAAGGGTGCGAGCTGGGTCCTGCAAGCCTGCTGTACGGTATTTGTGCTTTTGTGCTTTTTCCTGTTGTTCTTCCTCTTTTAATATCCCTCATTCCAAACAAAGCTTTGCTTTCATTCATGATGCCTCTTGTGGGAAGCTTGACTATAATGTTCTTCAGCATTAGGGGTGTCAAATCCCCAGTTCTGATGATTTTCTCCCACTCTCTGTAGGCCTCATGGAATGTGACTCTAAGCAAGAAAGCATGTATGCACACCTAAGGGAAATGCACAGGTGCACTGTAGCAGCACATGCTTGGTGCATGAATTATAATCACAGACCACCGGGCAGCTGTACGGTTTCCTTTAGAAAGCCCTGCATCTTGACCTTAGCATCACAGCCTCTATCGTCAATAACAGAATCCCCACTGGTTTTCTTGGATTTCGAAATCAGCCCTGCAGACAGCTGTTTGCATTTTGAAACTTTAGAAATAGCAGCTGGTGGGAACTTGAGTTAAAGGAAGAGTGTCTATTCCTTTCCTTGGAACAGCAGCAGTAGGAGTGGCAGCCATGAACAATCTTTACAGGGAAAAGGATAACTGGTTGGTGTTCTGCTGGTAGTAGCTGTTACTTTGGGGCAGCAGAGTGGGCGATAGTGATCTATCAGGATGTCTGTCTATTGCAATGGGTCTACATATTTTGCACAAATACTTAAAGAGGTTAGCACTTGTTACAGCAGCTTAAGGAAACAAAAAAGGGGGGGTGTTGTTATTTAGAATCACCCTCTAATTTCATTAGGGACAATGGAGAAATTCATTTTTATTTTTGGCATTTTAATGAGAAACTGTCTAATTCGCAGGTCTCAAACCAATACATGAAAGGAAACACAGTTTTAAATCATGTGAAATTTGCGATGAGGTTGACAAAAAAGCAATGTCTACAAAAATGCATATATTCTGGGCAGTGTGCAGAAAATGCATATATAAGTGAAAATAGCATACAAACTTAATTATGCCTGGGGAAATTGCTAGCAAAAATGTGTATATTAGTCAAAACTGCATGCAAAATATGTTTAGTATGATAAATTTGCACTAAATTGCTGGTTAAGTTTTATGCATTTAAAAAAAATAATAATCACGAATTGTTGTGGAAATGTGAACTGAATTTAACTTTGGCAAGATGAGAAAGTGGGAGAAACTGAGATTGGCAGATTCACCCATCCCTGTATCGGGTAGTTTATTATGTTTTTATATGTACTAGAAGGGCATAAATATAATAATAATAATAATAATAATAATAATAATAATAATAATAATACCTAAATTTCATAGCCACTTGAGAGGTAGTTTGGGGCCCTTTGGGGGAACCACCAATTCTTTCTCCCAATTCCATAACTAAGGCCTGCATAGCCACAAAAAGTTATCCTTTATTTCTCTGACCTACAGTAGCTTTTACCTTTGTTTCAAGGATTAACACTTCAAGCTTTCCCTGCCACTGTGGGTTATGCCATTTTTTTTAAATTATATTTATTGAAAATTTTTAACACATAAATAATCATACACACATACACATTTAAAACTAACAAAAACAAACATAAAAACATACATATAAATCTTATACCTAATGTTTGTTCCTCACATTGTAATGGACTTCCTCCTATCTCCTCCTCCTGTGTTCCATGTCTATCATCTTTAGTAATTTCTAAACATCTTACCGAATCATATTTACTATAAAACTTACTTAAATATTCAACCTTATCTATTTTTCTTAACTTATATTCATCTATCTTAAACACTTAACCTTACTCTACGTCTACAGTCTAGCTTTTCCTTCCTACTTATATCTAATTCTCAATCATACAGTAATTTTTAAAATACAATTTAAATTTCTTCCAATCTTCTTCTACTGTGTCATCCCTCTGGTCACAAAGTTTCCTGGTCATCTCAGCGAGCTGCATATAGTCCATCATTTTCATCTGCCATTCTTCGATCGTTGGTAGTTCTTCCGGGGTTATGCCATATTTAGCAGAGTGCCTTTGTGACTGAGATCATAACTCAACCTGCTTTAGTCCTTTTAGTTCTTTCATTTTATTCCTTCAAGCGATCTCAGCAGGGAACCAGTATATGCATTATTTCTTTATCCACCTAAGGATTTTAAGATCATGCCAGAGCATGTCTTAGCATTGCACAAGAAAAATTAAGAAATAGTTCTCCAATAACCAGATTCTAGTTGGGTTTTTTTTTAAGGCAGTCAAACTCTATTCATTTACATTGATCTAAATGTCTTTCTGCACTGTTGTTATTGCCACATTGCAACAGTCTGGTGAAGATGGCATTGCTTAATATTGCAACCCTGACATCTCCAGATCACCAGCCAAAGCAATGCCATTTTTGGTTTAGAAGTGAGGCAGTGCTTCAGCTATCATTTTAAAAATTGCATTTAAATCACATCATATATGACTATAAACCAAATATTTTCTGTAGGTTTACAAACAATAAGCCAAGACCTTTAGAAAGCACTGGAAAGTGCATGGTTATTAATTAAATGCATATCCCATCCTTTGTACCTAAGGAGCCCAAGGTGGCAAATAACAAATGATAAAACATTTTTAAATGTCTTTAAAAAAAATCCAGTACATACTGTATGCAGAATGGGAAAGAAGCTCAGCTTAAAAGGCTTGTTGGAAGAGGAATGCTTTCAGGAGGCGCTGAAAAGAGAACACACCTTTAACTCCCTTGTCATTCAACAGTCCAACTGCTTCCTCAGTCACTTTCCTGCTTCTGATACATTTCTATATTTTTTTATTGCTGGTCTTAATGTTTTTAGTGGTAACCTCAAACTCTTCTCTCTCCCCCCCCATCCCTTACTGGGTTTCAAGCTAAACAAGCTATAGCTTAGGGTCCCACTCTCTTAGGGGTCCCCAGAAAATTTAAAGAAAAGAAAAACTGGATGTACATTTCCAAAATATAAGATAAAAAAACAAATAAAATAAAACCTACATACAACAACAGTGTTTTTGTGTTGTGTAGGCTCCTATGATGTAAGTAATGGGCCCCGCCTGCTAGCCTGCTCCCAAAAATATCACTGGTTTGCTCATTTCTATATATAGGGTGCCTACATTCTGCATATGCAAATGGTTTTAGATACCTATTAGGTCCATAAATTACCATATAGCATATATTCAACACAAAAAAACAGCCACAATTTGTTGTTGACAAAGGATAGCTGGACATATAAAGGGCCCCATTACCTTCTCTAGCTTAGGGCCTCATCAAACCTAAATCTGGCCCTGACCACACGTGGCCTAATTCATTAGTATTTCCAACTCATGACAAAGAGTTCCCCAGTAAGCTGACATTCTCAGTGACCTAGTCCTAATCATAGCAAGAGGACATGTCACAGCATAAGAGCTCCACCCTCAAGACACAGAAAGTGTCATCACTTTTTAGCACTGAATTACACCACAGCAAGAAGGTAGCAAGATTTAGGCAAGAGGGCAGACGTAGAGAAACATGCCTTGTTATAAGCTGCGGCCTGCTATTTCTGATTCAGTTTGTAGCAATAATCTCCCTTTGATCTGCCCCCAAGCCGTCACTAGCCCCATGTACCCCCTTGTCCTTTTTGTTTTCTTAGGAGAGAGGTTATAGCTCAGTAGCAGAACACAGGCTTTGCATGCAGAAGGTCACAGGTTCCACAAAAATCAGAAAATGGGGAGGACATTATCTGCCTAAGACTATGCTGAGCCTCTGCCTGTCAAGAATGGATCATACTGGGCAAGATGGAGAAGGAGACTGACCTGGTATGAAGAAACCAATCATTTTGATTGGTTATTTCCTCCAGATTTCATTCTTCTTCATCCATGACCCCTCCACACTCCCGGAAAGCCTGTGTGATGGGCTGGAATTGCCACTCACAACTATTGTGTGGAAAAGTCTGTCTCTCCCCCCCCCCCAATCCACCAGGTTTCCATTATGCCCACTCTTGAGATCTTTTCCAATTCTGCAATTCTATGCTAGTGGGATGTTTGTTTTATACACAGAAAAGCATTTAAATGCAAAGTCCCCACCTGCAGTTTTTCAGCCTATGTGGAAGCTGCAGTTAATGGTGAAAGGAGAAACATTTTCTCTTATATTTATTTATTAAATTTGCACCCCACCCTTCCTCTCAAATCACCCCTAACAAAATCAATATTCTCTTTTTCTTCTTCTTTTGTTTGGATTCCTATTCTGCAGTAAGGAATTAAAATAGATCAAAAGTTTACAAAAATGCACATTAGCACGGACTTCCAAGTCAGTGATGAAAACTGTTAACGGAACCCTTTCTATTCTTCTTTAAAAAACAAAACAAAGATAAAAAGCCCAATGGTTGCAAGGACTGAATTACTACAACCATCTTTTAATTTCCAGAACTCTGTTGTGAAAAAAGGGGAAGAGGAAATTATGTTTCCCAGGTATAATTATGCCATTGATGACTGCCATGTGGTGTACAAAGAAAGAAAAACCTTAGTGTTAAGTGCCAGGAATATATCTGTATGTAGTACTAGTCTCACCTAAATGTACTTGTTACAAGTGGATAGCCGTGTTGGTCTGCCATAGTCAAAACAAAGTAGAAAATTCTTTCCAGTAGCACCTTAGAGACCAACTGAGTTTGTTCTTGGTATGAGCTTTCGTGTGCATGCACACTTCTTCAGATCTGACTAAATGTACTTGTTCCTTGTGCAGTTCTTACAGTGATGAAACAATGGGAAAGGGCAGCTAATCCAGACTACATTTCCTAATAGTAAGATTTCATATGCTGCACATGTTGGTGACTAAGGGAAATGCTGAACCCTTTCTAGCCTCCTGAGATCATTCCCTGAGGTTCACTTCTGCCTTAGTTTCACAGTGGCAGAAAGACCAACAATACTACTACTTAGGCCTTATTTAAATATTACCTTTCCTACATGGAAGCCTCTAGAAAGTCACACCATCTGGCCACATGTCCCACAGTATACATGATATTTGAAAGCCCCTTAACATTGGCTCAGCTATGAATCTATGTTTAGGACTGTGTGTCTCTGCACCTAAATGGTGCAACATCCTTTCTTCTGAGGTCCATCGGCCTCCCTTGCAATCTGTTGCCTACCTAGTCTTGGGCAGGCCTTTCCCAGAGCTTGGATATATATATATATATATATATATATATATATATATATATATATATATATCACACACACACATATATATCATATGTATATAGATAGATAGATAGATAGATAGATAGATAGATAGATAGATATATGAATGAATTCTGGTTCAAGTTCAACATGTCCAGCAAAGGAACTAGTTCAGGATCACGTCCATCCCTTTACAAAATGAATTAGCATCCCTCATACAAACCTGCCTAGGTTCTGATATCTTTGGGGGATAACCTTTTCTTGATCCTACCATCCACACAGGCATGCTTGGTGGGGACACAGGAAAGGGCCTTCTTGGTGGCTGCCCCCAGACTTTGGAACCTTAGAGAAGTTAGACTGGCTCCCTCCTTGTTGTCCTTCTGCCAGCAGGCCTGAATCACAAATTAAAACTTGACCTCTGATTAATCAGATAAGAAAGACTCCTGGAATCTTTATCCACAAAAAGGAAATGTCTATTACCTCCCAGCACTGGGTTAGATTAAAAGAAACTTGATAATGTCTTTTGTTTCCTGTTTGTATCCACAAATGTTGTAGATGAAACTGCTACGATTTTCCTTCTAGCAATAAAAGTCACAGGCAACTGAAGCAGAAAAGCCCCTTCCGCCCATAGAAAGGAGGGGGGGTTGCAGGCATCACAAGCCCTTCACATGCACAGGGGATGGCTCCATCCCCTGACGCCATTGGCTGAGCCCTGGGCGCAGCGCCGGGCTGGCCAACCAATTGGTGTGGCCAACAGGCGTGGCTTGTTGCGGTCAGGGCTCAGCCTCTTGCTTCCTGCTCCCAGCTGACACTAAAATTTACCCTAATCACCATTTAAACCTGCATTTTTCACAATGCTAAACAAACTTAAAATAGTAATTATTTTCTCAGGTCCAGATTACATTTATTAAATGTTGCATATTGATTATTGGAAACTGATCAAAATACACATAGATTCACATTCTCTTTTCTGCTACTAGTGCCTTCACAGGTTAATTCCACACACATACACATACAAACACACCATCTTGTTTACCCTCAAGGAATCATTATGGCTGTATGGTATAATCTCTGATGATACACACACCCCAGCAAAATAATGCATACCACAGCATAATGTGTTCTGGCATTATAGGGCAAGCTACAAATCTAAATGAGCTGAAATAAAATATACTCTCTGAGCCAGCACATCATATTGTTATGTCCTGTGGTCCTGATGCAATGATGAAAATCTATCCAGAGTTAACCACATTCAAGTCTTAATGATTTAATGTGATGTCTTTGAAATCAAAGGAATTTACAGGTGCATAGTTTTTGGCTGAACATAGTCCTAAAACAGTTTCCAACTTTTGTTTGCTGTATATGTTCTTACATGTGTGCAAGCAGGTCACATTAAAAGCAGTGCCAAATTGGATTACATGTTTGAAAAAGCAAAACAGAAAATGTGTAGTTTTATATTTATATATTTTTTAAAGCATTTCATGAATTAAAAAAATAAACCAAAGATAATGAACATAAAGAAATACTATTACAGCAGACTGAAAGCAGCATATGGTTGAACATTATCATTGAACTTTTTGTTCCAAAACATTACAAATCCCCCCCCCATAAACCTGTTAGGCTGGTTTATATATATTATTTTATAATAAGTTAGCTTAATCATAGTTACTATGGACCAAATTTTCTTAATCCATTCAGTTACATGAGAAGATATGCTTCGCCCGCCCCCAAATTTTTAGCTATTACCGGTATAATCTTAGCAGCAGTTGTAAGGGTAAACACAATTTCTTGATCATTTTCTATAATAACACTTTTTAGTGAACCAAGCAAAAATATTTTATGCTCCAAGGGCATGTGATATCCCAACATAGCAGAGATATTAGCCTGAACAGATTTCCAGAACTATTTATATTTGAGAACAATTCCAAAGATGTGTATGTAATCTGCTTTCTTGAATCCATGTCTCTCGAGCATATATCCCATCCTAATTTATGTATCAAGTTGTTTATTTT
Source organism: Lacerta agilis (assembly GCF_009819535.1). Lineage (NCBI taxonomy): Eukaryota > Metazoa > Chordata > Lepidosauria > Squamata > Lacertidae > Lacerta > Lacerta agilis. The sequence goes on along the minus strand of NC_046318.1, from coordinate 58,482,733 downwards.
AATCCTGCATTAAAAACTGGATGGTTTTACCTGTTGAGTGAAGCATAGATGTGCCCTTCATGGGCACTTTATAGTGGCAATGCTTCTTTAGCTAACTTTAAGTTCCATTTGTGTCCCTTGGTGTATGCTTTCCCATGATGTGGGAGAGCCATGCAGCAAACAATGAACAGTTGCAGGCTTTGTGACTCAGATTTAAAAAATCGCTTGGGGCAGCAGTGTTGTGCCTGATTAGATCATGCTGCGTAGGCAGGGCTGGTGTCTAGCTGGGAGGCTTTTGCTTCCATCAGCTCCCTTCTCTTTTCTATTGGTCAGCAACACAAATCTTTTAATACCACTCGGTGACAAGCCCTAAACAACATAGGCTTGATTGCCCTGGGATTTGGAATCCTCCATTCACAATCATAATCAATCACCACAGTAAAAGGTAAGGGACCCCTGGATGGTTAAGTCCAGTCAAAGGTGACTATGGGGTTGCGGCGCTCATCTCGCTTTCAGGCCAAGGGAGCTGGCATTTGTCCACAGGCAGCTTTCCGGGTCATGTGGCCAGCATGACTAAACTGCTTCTTGTGCAATGGAACACTGTGATGGAAACCAGAGGGCACGGAAATGATGTTTACCTTTCTGCCACAGCGGTAACCTATTTATCTACTTGCACTGGCGTGCTTTCGAACTGCTGGGTTGGCAGGAGCTGGGACAGAGCAATGGGAGCTCACCCTGTTGCTGGGATTTGAACCTCTGACCTTCTGATCAGCAAGCCCAAGAGGCTCAGTCACTTAGACCACAGTACCACATTCTTCTATACAGTAAATGGCCTATTGCATGTATTGGACATAATTTGTATGGACTTGCCTCAACACAAACACTACAGCAATACATAAAGGCACTCTTCTACTTCAGACCAGTGCATTTAGATCAGGTCCTCTCCCTTCAAGGATTATCTGAACTGTAGAACAGAAGACCTGATTTATGAAAAATAAGCACCTGCATGAGGAAGGCTTGCAACTGGATGGTAGAGCTGCCTTGCAGGTGGAAGGTCCCAGGTTAAATTCCAGGAGTCTCTAGGTAGGACATGGAAAGACGGCCTGAAATCCCAGAAGCTGCTGCCAACCAATACAGCGGTACCTTGGTTCTCAAACGGCTTAGTTGTTGAAGAAATCGGCTACCAAACGTCGCAAACCCGGCAGTTTGCGAATGTTTTTTTGGAAGCCAAATGTCCAACGTGGCTTCTGTTTTCCTTGGTTTTCAAATGGTTCCAGGAGTCGAATGGACTCCCGGAATGGATTAAGTTAGAATACCAAGGTACCACTGTATAGACAATAGCTAGACTGTCTAACCAGCTTTCTATGTTCCTAAACTAAACAAGTTGCAATATTATTTTTCTTTGGGGAAGGGCTTTGGACCCCTGGCTGAAACTCTGGTGTATAGATAATGCTGAGATAGATGGGCCAGTGGTCCAATCAATATAGAGAAGCTTCTTACGTTTCCATAATCAGAGAAAATACCAGTCCTCATCTTGTTATCACTGTGGAGACTCCAGATTCTATGGGAATGATAGGGAAGATTAGCTTAGCTCATGATCTCATCCTTATTTCAAAAGAAAAAGAAAGGCTTAAATGGTTCTCATGCTCCTCAAATCAATTAACCGCTGAGAGATGGTTAAGGTTGGTTAAGTTTGGCCAAACTGCGAGAGGCAGTGAAGGATAGGCGTGCCTGGCGTACTCTGGTCCATGGGGTCACGAAGAGTCGGACACGACTGAACGACTGAACAACAACACATTGCAAAACAAATGCTAGTAATAAAATAAATCCAAATGAACAAGTGGGAAGGAAGGGCTTCTCTTTATAGCTGCCTCTTGCAAAGGAAAACTTGAAATGCTTAGTTAAAAGAAGGAAAAGGAGACAGGTTTGCAAATGATTGCTTTTGAACTGTAGATTTTCTCAAACACACACCTTTCCTTGAGGCTGAAGGAATACTGACAGCCCAAATGGTAGAAGTAATTCTCAAAGGATTATTTAAAAAAAAAATCCTTTGAGCATTACTTCTACCATTTGGGTTGCCAGTATTCTGACAGAGACATCAACAGGCAAACTTTCTGTTTCTGTTGTGATAAAATCTAGCAGAAAAGTGGGTCGGTCCTTAATGTGAGTTTCGAATGAGATCACTCCTTCTGAAAGTGAACTCAGTGGTGAAAGCACCATGCTGACAGAGGTGGAGCCAAAATGAGGATGCTGAGAAGCAGGAGGGAGATATAAGCATTCCTGGGGAATGCAGTGGGCTTTGCAGGTGTACAAAATGTAAATAAAAAACCAAAGGGCCACAAACTACTTCCAAAATAGCCTTCCCTGGCTCAGTCCTATTGAGCTAAGTATCAGGTGGGGAGGAAAATGGAAAAACAGGGGTGAGAGAAGTGGACCACCTTGTCTGGTAGCTCCTGACAACTTAGTTTCTTTGAGGGGGACATGTTTGGAACCCTGAACAGGAGCAATCCTGTTAGGACATCTGTGGGCAGCCTTTGTCCCTCTGGATGTTGCTGAACAACTCCCATCAGCCCTAGCAAGCATGGACAATGGTGAGGGAAGATGGGGATTGTAGTTCAGCAACATCTGGAGGGACACAGGTTTCCCACACCTGTATTAGGAGATGGGGAGGACACACTGTAACATTTTTGGTGGGGAACGGTGCTAGTGCTTTAACTGAGTTTGTTCCACTCTTGGTGTTGTGCATAGCCCACACATTATTCCTCCTGGTTGGGATTGTCCCATTATCTTTCAAACGGTGTGCCTGTTGTTGAATCGGGTTCCAGAAAGTGCTTCCGTTCCATTTTCTCATTGTGGTGTGGATTCTTCTTTGATGAAAACTGCAGTTTTGTGCCATACAGATGGATATATATACCAAGAATAGTCTTCCATTGTTAGCGTAATAAATAGGTTTTTAAATAATTTTACTGTTTGGCTTGCTCCTAGCAGGTGCAGTCTAGCATGCAAGCACGCATGCACACACACACACACACACACCAAACACAACTTCCAATTGTTAATGAATTTAATAATTCAAGAACTACAACTGAATTTAACTATTTTGTTGTCTCTTTGAGGGCTTTAGTTTTAGTTATGCTTAAATTTATCTTTGCATTATAACAGGGTTTTTTTTTTTTGTCTCAATCTTCATAAAACTTTGTCTTTGCATTTTACTGGTTTTAAATTTGTAGGTCACTTCTCAGCTCTGGCCTGGAATTCATCATTGCTAAATGTCTGTTGTGCCACTTCAGATGTTTCCAAGAGGCAGAAAATCCCGCTGAGCTCTGCTCAGTCTTATCCTTATATTGGAGCAAAGATTTTAATGCTGCACATTCCTCCGATCAGAGTCTTGATATCAGCGCATTGTGTAGCTCTTGAGATATGTGCTGCATAAACAATAAAATGGAAAAGGGCTTTCTCTGTATCAGTTTACTTTAGGACAGTTCCTCCTTCCAAGCTTTATCAAGTAAGTGTTTCTCTCCCTGAGAGAGAGAGAGATAAGATTTGGAGGATCAGAACAACTAAAAAACAATTATCCTTAAGTCCATAAGAGGAACCTTGTTGGATCAGGCCAAAGGCACATCTAGTCTGTCACTGTGGTCTCACAGTGGCCAGCCAGAAGCCTATGGGAAAGCTGCAAGCAGGACCTGAACACAACTGCACTCTCCTTATTTCTGATTCCCAGTGCAACGAACCTCCCTTTCACACTCCCCTCCCCTGTTACTAAGTTTATTTATTTTTATTTTTTTATTGCTCAGGTGTTCCGGCTCAGACTAATTAGCCTCCCCACCTGTCCCTCGGAGGTCCGTCAATGAAGTAAACTCCCTGGTAGATACAAAACGGGAGTATCTTAGTAACCGGAGTGTATTTGTCCAGCTGCCGCGGCCGTTTATAATCCTTGCTCTGGGCTTCAAGGGTTAAACACCTTTTTGCCTACAGCCCCAGAGTCTCTCTCTCTAGATCCCTCACTGTAGCAGTCTGCTAAACCCTTTTAGCAACTCAGTGGCATACACAATGTTTCAGCCCGCTAGCCCCTCCTGAGTGAAACCCCTAAGACACAAACTAACACCCCACAGGATAGTTTGGACTCTTCCCTGGGTTCACCTCTTCATGAGCAGTTTATAACCCGCTGGACCCACAAATTGATGATGACTGACTTATAGCAACAAAACTAGTATTTATTTTCTTTTTAGAGCATAACGGTTTCAGAGAATCAAATGTTTAAACGTAGTTTCATAACAGCATAAAAGGTTTTCTATTCAGTATAATATACTAAACCTTCGACCTAGCCAAACCTACCCACCACTATCCTGGTCTCTAACCCTCTCTCCCTCAGTCACCACTCACTCCCTCTTTCTCCCTCCTGACCAACTGCCGCCCCCTCCTTTTAAAGGGCGAACAGTCCCGCCTCCTGCGAGCGAACTGCCACTCAAACAGGCGGAACCTTAACTCTTCACACGCTGGGGTTTCTGACCATACCCTGCCTAAGGGCAGATCCGTTACACCCAGCAACTGGGATCCAGAGGCAGACTACCTCTGTCAGTGGAGGGAGAACTTAGTGCTCTTGGTTAGTATCCATTGCTAGTCTTATCCTCCACGAATTTGTCCAACCATCCAAGTTGGTGCCCATTACTGCACTGAGTGGGAACAAATTCCGTAGTTTAACTATGTGATGTGTGAAGAAGTCCTCTCTCTTGCTTTTTGTTTTATCATGAAAGAATGATAAGCCAAGTCAGATCTGTGGAGGAGGAGAAGAAGAAGCCCATTATAGCCAAGTCCAAACTTTCAACTGTAGCATCATCACCATCATTTATATAGCATGTTCTAAGTGCTGGAAGTGTTTCATATGCACTGTCTCCATAGTATTTCCTATATTTTCAATTGTAATAATCAAATCGGTTTACATAAATAGATCCATATTTACTCATAACAAAAGTATATTTTTAAGCATTTCATAACATATATCCAACTCACCTCCTTTCCAATTGGCAGTTGTCCTTTATTAACCTAAATAAATGAACTTATTATCTCTAAATCCAACTAGCACATCATAAATACCTTAATGGCTTAACCACTCATTAATTTAATCTAATGCATTATACCTAAGAAAGCATCCTTACCACAATACCTAAAAAAAAACCCAGAGTTGTTCTCTCTAAACCATTTTTCTGCTTTCTTTCTATTTCTCATAATTAAAGCCCAGTGTTTCATTTTCCATTCCATTTCTTTTGGTACTCCTATGTTCCCTCCCCCAGTAAGGATTGTTACTAAAATGTAGCTACCCTCATCAAATAATATACTCATTCATTCTCTGTTTCTGAATCCAGTTCCATCCATATTCCCTAATAACATTTTAATGTGGTATAATAGGATTTCTGTTTCTGTTAATTTCCTCGATCTTCCACAGTAGCATTTACAATAGCCCTACAAGGTAAGCCAAATATTGTCTCCCATATTGCTGATGGCGACTGAGGCTGGAAGAACCGTGGCTGAGAGAAAAATTGTCCAGTGGATTCAGCGATTGTGAGACCTCCTGTGCAAATTATCCAGGGGGTTGTTATCCTTGTGGTCTACCTGTGAGGGAGACCAACACTTACCTTGACCTGGAGAGCTCTGTTGGTTAGAGCATGGTGCTGATAATGCCAAGGTTGCAGGTTTGATCTCCTTATGGCAGATATTCCTGCATTGCAGGGGGTTGAACCAGATGATCCTCAGGGTCCCTTCCAACTCTACAATTCTATGATTCTTCCCTGTCCTCCCTGTTATTATTTTACCAGAAGACCTCCCCTGTCTGGATCCAGGAAGCGGTGAGGGATTTATGGCAGTGGATGGTGTTTGTGCAGGGTAGCACCTTCCCATTTCATCTCAGGTGGCAAAGTGGGATGGGCCACCCTTGCAGGAAACTAAATGTGAGATTCCAGGAACATGGATCACCAAGAATCCAGAAACAGCAACATGGAACCTGAAATGATAGCTCCTTCTGCCATGTGTGAGGTTCTCTAAAAGCAGTGTCTTCAAAGGCCTAGAACAGGCGTGTCCAACTCCCTTTGGAGGGTTTGGCAAAAGTTATTGAGCTTTTTGGGGGGACACGATTGACCTGTTGGACATGCCTGGCCTAGAAGATCACAGGCCTAGAAATCATTTTGGGATGTAAGCAATATATAAAGAATATTGTTACAGCTGCTAGACTTTCCTCCATGGGAGCTACTGGTTAGGCAACAATCGGTCCTTTGGAGTTTTTGTAATATTTGGTTCATTTCTTAAGTAAGACATCTGCATGGTCCTGAATTCAACCTACTGAAATAATTTATAGAAGTAGTTAAAAGTTGCAAAAGTAAAGGGAATTTTTGAGAGAAGTGGGGGGGGGATAAGGTGGCTCAGTGGGTGGAAATCTGGAAACCTTACAAATAGCAAACCTACATTTTCAAAGAAGACTTTCCTCCAGAACAGAGGCATATACAATTCAGGAATTCAGCCTCAATTATAATTCAGAAGAAACGCCAATGGTTTTAATTCATCCAAAACTGCACTCTGAGGAATTATGCATATGTAAGTGGATTTTCTAGTGGGTAGATCGAAGTCATACTTTATAATTCTTACATGAACTTTATGATCTTTGTGTTTCCATTTAAGCAGATTGGATACTGTCCTCTTGATGGAATAGGGCTGGCTTAAAGTTTATTAGTTCATGACTACTTTGCCACAATGCACCAGGTTTGATGGTGTGAATCTTCTCACCCAAAAAGTAGAAAAGTAGTCATGTTAGCTGATAAGGGGAAGAAAATCCAAAAATCATATTAAAGCAATACCTTTATTAGACCAATAAAAAATATTGTAAAACCATTTGCAAGGCTTTGAATTCTCCAGTACTTGACATCAGGCTAGATGGAAAGAGAAGACCCGGGTAAAAGCCAGTTCTTGTGTTTTCAGTGATGGAAAATCAGCCATTGAGATGTCTCTTGTTCCCAGCAGGCAGTGGTGCGACCTGATACTGAACAACCATTTTGAAAGTCTGTTCCTTCCTCCCCTGATTCCATCGAAAGTCTTATGATGCAGACTCCATGGCTTCAATATCAGCAAAACAAAAACCCTCCATGCTCTCTCCCCATCCCCGTCCCCACCCCATTTACCATCTAACCAACTTTCCCCAACCTGCTGCCCTTCAGGTGTTTGGAGCTGAGGTTGGGGCTGATTGTAGCAGCTGTACAAAACATCTGGAGGGAACCATGTTGGCATAGATGCTGATCTAGCCCAAGAAAGAGCTCTGGAATATTTAGACCTAATATTTTGTGATATTTTGGTTGGCGTAATAAAGGTATTGCCCTGATGTGGACTATGTATCTGTTGGTTGGTTGGTTGGTTGGTTGGTTGGTTGACATAATTTGGATTAAAAAATATATCTACCACTATTCCAAACAACCGATTTCTCCAGAGAGCTTGCAATGGGAAAACATCAGTATCCTAATATGCCGTCTCTGCTGTGTATTTCTCTTTCACAAACCCTCTGACAGCCACACTGAAATTAATGGATTATGCACAACTTTCCATGTTTGTTTTCTACAAAGGGGCCACAGCAGCAGACTTCAGTGGTTTAAGCATAGAGATGAAACTTTCAGTGCCGTGCCTATAACCCCAAAGAGGAAGGCAAAGGCATAAAATGGATTAAGAGGTCTCTTTTATTAATATTGCATTAAAACGCTATAAGATCTATAAAGACTATAATACCCCTATTATGCTAAGATTAATTTCGGTGATAAAGGATCACTTTCTTTTGAAGCATTACAGGCCAAATAGCCTGAAAAGAAATAGCCATTCATATGCTTGGTTTTTCCAAGGCAAGCACTTTTCAAAGCATAACTTAATATGCAGTTTATATATTCTCTAGCTTACATTTAAAAGAGCACCAGCCTTTCCAAACCTGGTATTCTCTGGCTATTGTTAGACTCCAACTCCCATTAGCATGACTAATGCTGAGGCATGATGGGAGTCATAGTCTAAACCATCTGGAAGGCACCAGGTTAGGAGAGGTTGCACTGAACAATTGCAATATCTGTTTCCGGCTTATGAAGCACAGAACTTTTTTTTTTACAGTCTAATTATACAAACAATTTGTCCTTTGTAGTGCAAATGCAATTTTTTGTTCATTGATGTGTGGGATTCAGATGGCTTCCCTCCAGGAAGCACTTCTACTAGGGAGTTAACCCACACAATTCCTTTTTTACTCATTTACTGGAATAATTGTGCTTTAGACAGCTGTCTGGAATGCTGTTTCATAAATGATACCCTGATCTATTTGATATTACCCTTGGCATAACTGATGATGGGTGATGTAACCCCCTCCTGCCCACAGTACATTTTGACCTGTGGTAATAACACTCTGCAAAGTCTACAAAGAGAGAAACATCTTGCCCTTAACTAAATGTAGAGAACATATACGACCAATTGGTTTCACTTCTGACAGGGGATCTTCAACAATGAGTCACTGTCATTCTTTCTTCCTTTATTTGTACTCATAGCCCACTGTGCACTGTATGGGCCAAGGCAGGTTACAAAAATACCACAACTAAAAAAAACAACAACCAAACTTCATTAAAACCATATAACTGAACCATGAAAAAAAACCACCAATGGGAAAATGACAGCACAGAAGGACAAAACAGCAGAGCACAGCAAGGCAGATGGAGGGAAGAGCTACATAACCAAGGTGGATCGGGACCATGCAACAAAAAACATAAAGGGATGTTGCATCCCACTTCAAAGGGGATGTCATTCCACAACCTAGGAGCCACCACAGGAAAGGCCCTCTTGTGCATGGCCACCTTTTGAACCACAAACGGTGGTAACACTACCAACAATGTGAACTTCACTAAATCTGAGTTGTGTATGAAGCTACCTGGTCCCAGCACTGTCTACTTTGATGTTAGTGGGTCTCAAGAGTCACAGGCAAAAGTATTTCTTTCAGGTCAGAGGTACAGTTATGCTCTGTCTTCTCTCCCTCTCGCCGTGATATCAAGGGTCTAACCATAAGCTGGCCATTAATGGTTGCCTGCTACACAATCCCTGTTTTTTCCCCCTCAGCAGCTGAGCTCTTCAAATCCAGCAGCAAAGGTGCAAGACCTTGAGAAAGAAATGTTAACATCAGATTTCATCAACTTGTGTTTGGCTTAAGGCTTTCAAACATATGGTTTTCTTCCAAATGCCTGTGGAAACCTTGCAAACCAAGCTTCTCTTTAGCATTCCCCAAAGTATTTGTGAGGATGTTTCTGCTCAGCAGAAATATTTAGAGCATAGACTAAACATTTCTCAAGGTTTACAAAACTCAAGCTGCCCTTTGCTACTTTAGGTTCTGCATAAGCACAATTGCATTTCCACGCTCTTCCCTTGGTTTATTTTATTGAGCAAGATTTCTATGCCACTTAATAAAATATAAGTTAAGGCTTTAAACAGTTTATATAATAGTATAAAAATTATTTTTAAATGGTGATAGAAGCAGATTTTAAAAACAGCAGACATAATAAAGTTATCAAAATATAGATAAAACCAACCAAAAAATACTTGTTTTGTTTCTTACCTACTCTTTACCAGAAGGTCCCAGGGTGGGACACATAATTATAAAACAGTTACAACCATACAACAAGAAAAGGGTAAGAACAATTAAAAACAGTTCCAAGTAGCGGTATATACAAACATTTTTTTTTTTAAAAAAAAAAACACAATTTCATGCTTTAAAATGATTCCAATACAGATGTAGATTGGAGCAGTAAAATTACATATCTGGGTAGGCTTGCCTAAATGAAAATATTTTTAGCAGGCATATAAAATAGCACAATGAAGGCTTCTGCCTAATATTAACATTCATAATCTTCTCTGGTTGCATCAGAGAGTAGGTGCTGACACAGAAGATCAATATCTCACAAGTGCAGAAAGAGCATTGTGTCGCCGTTGTCAAAGTGTCAGTTCCACAGATCATAGTGGCTGAGTGAGCATATCTGGTCATCCTTCAAGTAAACTATCCCCAAGAGGTCGAGGTGTTCATATGCTAATAGCAACACCTTGCCTTTGACCCAGTAATGATGCACTACCTTTAGCTTCCACATCAAGTGCAAAGGAAGCCCCACATAGGAGGCATTGCAGTAACTCTTTAAGTTACCAGTACCTGAACTTCTGTCAGGTCAGGCTCGCCTGCCACAGGAACAGTCATAGGTGTCATAGCAACCAAAGCTGACACAAGGCTCTGCTAGCCATCAAGGTCACCTGGACCTCAAGTGACAAAGCTGGTTCCAGAAGCACCCCCAGACTTTGTACCATCTCCTAACTGCAACCCCATCCAAGGCAGGCAACTGGTTGTTTTCTGAATCTTCCCATTTTCTTTGTATTTGCCCTCACTGGCCTGTTAATGAAACCGGCAATTCTTTTTGCCCTACATTTCATGCCATTTTTACTGTAATGTGCAGGACCTTTTGAAATAGATTTGTCACTGGCAACAAGTGATTTTTTTGGGGGGGCAGCACCTCCTGTCTCACTTCTCCAGCAACCCCACAGCCAATTTTTGTCCCGCCTATTCTATGTTCTCGTTTCAACTTGCACACCCAGGCCTGATTTCAGGAACGGGGGCAGCGAAGTGGGAGGCATGAGAAATGCAATGCTCTCTCTTCCAGTGATATGAAGAAATGTCTGACTTGGCAAGAAGGTTGCCAAATCTTGTCCTGGCCTGGTTCCTGTTCTAACAGCTTAGAGGGTTTTGAAGCTGAATGGATGTACAGTTGCTTGACTGATGGACAGAAAGATAGGTAGGAAGATAAAGAGAGAGTAGCCTGACATTACGCAAGCAAAGCGTTTCCTCATCACTCCGCAACAAGGAAGAAGCTTAGTCATCTTTCCATACTAGGTTCCTGTAAAATGCCCTGGAAGATGGGCCTGGCCATAAAAAGTTGCCAAATTTGCTCCCACCCACTTTCTTCCTGATTTTATTTCCATTTACCAGCAAAATGTTGCTGGGGTGGCATAGGGAAATAAAGAAGAACCTGATCAAAAGAAATTTATCTGAATATTCTGGGCACACCGGCATTTGCCACATGACCCACTGGGATTTATTTACATGAGGGCAGGTTTTGGTTGGAGCTCTTGATGGCAAGAGCAGGTCTGCAATTCAGCCAATTGCCCAGACGCATGTTTGACTCTCCCTTAAAGGAGGTCTTCAATCGAGACCTTGTGGATGATGCTCCATCTCAGAACTGAAGGTCCAACAGCCTATATTTCCATGATGTACTTTGCTGCATAATTTGCAATTTTAAATCTCTGCTGGGGTTCTCTCACCAAAGAGTACTTGGCCCAAACCTTGACATCTATTCTACTTTTATACCTGTATATTTGTTCCTTGTCACCAATGCACCTACCATTGAATAAATCTCTTTTCTCTCACACACCTTGCCTTAATCCACTTGGTTGGAGCCAGTTCTACAAGAATTATGCCTCATATTAAAATATTGCTAGAATCATAGACCCGCATCGGAGTTTAAGTCTGTGTTGTTACATGCACATTTGAACATCCACATATACACTGCTAGTGAGAAAATCTCATTTAACCCTAGCCCCATTTAAAACAGTTTCATACCACTTCGAACAGCCATGGCTTCCCCCAAAGAATCTTGGGAACTGTAGTTTATTAAGAGTGATAAGAGTTTCTACAAGATCCATATTCCCTTCATAGAATTATATATTAAACCAGGCTTCCTCAAACTCAGCCCTCCAGATGTTTTGAGACTACAATTCCTATCACCCCACTGGTCCTACTAGCTAGCGATCATGGGAGTTGTAGGCTGAAAACATCTGGGTGGCCAAGTCTGAGGAAGCCTGTCCTTCTCCCCAGGGAGCTCTGTGAAGGGAATGGGAGTCTCCTTGCATCTCTCAGCACCCACAGTGAAATCTATAACTGTTTAAAGGGGTATGATACTGCTTTAAAAGTATGTTGTAGATGAGCTTCAATGGAGCTTACACAGTGCAAACATGTCCAGAAAGATTTTGCAAGCCAGTAAGACTAAGCTTTCAATATTAGGGCTCCTGTACATTTCACAGTTTGTTGGGGAAATTCCATGGAATCCTATCACAGTCTTGTAGCGCAGCCCGTGCCAAAATTCCCTAATCTCTCTGGAACTATTTCCTCTTTGTGTGATTATATCTAGAGGTTCTCTGTTGGCACTCTGGTGTTTGACTTGTTCTTAAATGGGTGAGGTCTCGCAGACAAAAGGGCACTTCCACACGGATGTTTACTAATGCTACTTATTCGTGGAAGTGTTGGATATGATGTCATCCTCATCAAAATGCAGAGCCACATTATTTCCTTATTTAAACTAGATTTACCACTTGTGGGGGGAGGGGGACACAAACAAAAAAGTAGAACAAAAAAGGCCCTGTGGAAGTTCCCAAAGCAATGTACTGTGAGGTCTTGTATATCTTTGAGGCTGGCTACTTATGACACCTAGTGGCTATAACTGAACATCAACCATGATTTCGAAGGACAATAAAGAAGGGAGGTTGGGACAGGGTAGGAATTGAAGGGAAAGGTTTAAAAAGGAAGCGCAAAAGGTGGCAAACATAAAAGAAACTCTGGGTAGTTGCATAATTACAAGTTATCTCCAGTGTATGGGTGAACAAAGTGATTTGTTTGAATGATTTCTGGGACAGAACCCTAACTGTCTTCACCTTCATCACTGGAGAAATCAGATAGCTAACCTGTTTCACAAGTGAATGGAAGACCAATAAAACCTGTGAGGATGTTAGTGAAAGAAAGAAAGCATTTAATCTACTTACTCCCAAATGGTGGGTTGTGACCCACCTTTGCAATGCATGACAGGAGCCATATGGGAGAATAAGGAAGCTCTGAGAAAATGCACCCCATAGTTGAATTCGACTGGACTGGGGGTCCTTTACCTTTTACCATTGGGCGTTGGTGGCATCATTACCCCCTAATTACCCCCAGGCCTGGACTGGAGCTCCATGTCTTTGCAGCCCAACCCTGGGTCTCCAAGCCAATTGGGGTGACATTCGTTGGGGGTGCAAAATAATTTTTATAAATTGTTTGCGTTTATTTGGATGGTGGATTAATTTGGCTTGCCTTCTGTGAAATTTCAGGTGTAGTAATGATTTCCTACATTTGCATGAATTAGTATGAGCAAATCTTATGCAGATTTGTTCCTGCAGGCTTCAACCCCAGATCACTGAGGTTCCTAGCAGTGCCTCTGCTGTTGGATAAGATGCTGTCACTTCCCTGCCAGTGATCGGACTTGACAGATGGATGCTGGATAGAAGCCCCCACACAAAAGAGAGTTGGGGGCATACAAACAAGTTGCCCACCCTCCAGCATGTCACAGTTCCTGACTTTTCAGCTCTACATGAGTTAAAGAGCCTTCATCTGGAGTAGAAAGCTGCAAGATTTCATAGGGGTTTCCTGCATGCTTTTGAACCCAGCATTATTATTGTTAAGTCCATATATTTCTACAGATAATCATGCTTAGCATTCCATTATCTAAGCATTTCACACTTATATAAACACATACTTCAGTGGGACTTACACCCAGCTAAGCAGGCATTGGAGTGCTGCTTAAATTTACATTACACTGTACTGTTAGATAACTCTTCTGGAAACAGGAGGTGCTAACTGAATAAAACCAGAGGAATATTAGCTAGAAACATGCAGTTTCTCCAATCATTCATAGCCAAACTTCATATCCACATCACTAGTATTGGTGGCTAATAACTGATTTCTGTCAGAAACCGTATGTTAAGTCTGGATTTCTTTCACTGAATTGAATAAATTTAAGTACCCAATTTAAAAGTATGTGAGTTTGTTCATAATAAGGATTGCTAAAGTCAAAATGGCATTCAGTATTCATATCATATTTCAAGAGACAGAATAATAATAATAATAATAATAATAATAATAATAATAATAATAATAATTTATTATTTATACCCCGCCCATCTGGCCGGGTCTCCCCAGCCACTCTGGGCGGCCTCCAACAAATACCAAAATACAATACAAAGTCACAAATTAAAAACTTCCCTAAACAGGGCTGCCTTCAGGTATTTTCTAAATGACAGGTAGTTGTTTATTTCTCTGACCCCTGATGGAAGGGCATTCCACAGGGCAGGCGCCACTACCGAGAAGAACCATTCATCCTCAGTGAGAAAAGAATTCTGAACTTTCTAAGAATCTCATTCTGAGCACACCTCCCACCCACTGGAATGTACAAAACTTAGTTAAAGTTCTACAGCAATGCAATTTCCATATATTTATTTTACAGATAATTTTAGGCTTTGTGTGTATTATTAAAAATTCAGTTCCAACATTCTCCATCACCAACCTTACATAGGAAGGTTTGGGGAATCTAAACATCAAACAGTTGAACACCCCCCCTTTTGTTGTTGAAAAAAGGGTCATGCTTTTTTAAATACTAAGTTAGGATGCAAGTCCCCAAAATTATTGTACCTTTATGTATCTTAAGAATGTAAGAAAAGCCCACTGGAACAGACCAATGATCTATGTAGTCTTGCAATTTGTCCCCACAAATTTGGGGAAACTACAGGCAGGATTCGACACATGACAAACATCCTCTCCTGTTACAAGGAATATTTACCGGTATCTTATCAGGGAGTGAAGCTGGATTTAGGATCTTGGAACAATTCTACATAGGTGAAATTCCACACTGTTTTGCCAATTGCTGTATTTTGTTGTTGAGAAATTGACATTCTTCTTTGCTCTATCTTTACACCTGTTAGTACTTTGCTCAGTACTTTGAGTCCACTAGAAAATGATGAATATTGTAATAATGTTGATGCTCCAATTAGGGATCAAGGGTAGAATTCAATTCACTTTGCACTTAAATATTATTCTACAGCCCTGTTTAGGGAAATTTTTAATGTTTGAACTTTTATTGTGTTTTTAATATCCTGTTGGAAGCCTCCCTGGGTGGCTGGGGAGGCCCAGCCAGATAGGCAGGGTATAAGTAATATATTTATTATTATTATTATTATTATTATTATTATTATTATTATTATTATTATTAATTATACCTAATTTGCACTTTCTGAAACAGTATGAGAACCAAACCACAGCCACCCTTCAAAATTCTCACCTCTGTGAATTTTGCAATAGAATTTCTCAGCCAAGTAATGTGTACAAAAATGCACATGCTGGTGTAAAGTGTGTGTAAAAATAGGGAAAACAACATTCCAAAATACCAACGTTCCAATCCAAAATGGAAAACAGCTTTGTGAAAATGTGTATATTTTGTGAAGCTGCACAATCAGAGAAATTCACGCTAAAATGACAATGGGTTTCCATGAGCACTTCTTTGAAAAATGCAAACTGATGAGGAAATGGGGGAGAGTTGAACTTAAGATTCAAAGAGAAATTGAGGCAGGCCAAAAGTGTTAGATTTGCCCATGCCTTCCCCCAGTGCAGCTCTGGATAGACAAGGGTGGGGAAAAACACACACCGTACACATGTGCATATTCAGCTGAAGGCTCATAGGCACTCCTTGTGTTCAGGGCCCCCAGTCATGCAAAGGTGTGGTCCCAATCACACATACTGTACTTAACCGACTGAATACACCTTTGGATATTTTATTTATTTAATAAAATATTTAGATACCACTAGTTCGTTTTAAAAAAATCAAAGCAGTTTACAACACTTGCACACCATGCTAACCATACAGGTATCAAGGAGGTGGGCCCAGAGACACACCTGACATTATAGTGAGTGCCAGCAACATGGGCCCATCCTATCTTATACACACATGTGGACAGTGTGGGCAAAGAGTATGTGGCATTTGCGTGTGGCATACACAACTAAAAGTATAAATATCAGCCTCTTTCCATGGCTCTTTGCCAAGGCAGTTCTCCTTTGAAGTGCAGCAAAAAAAGTCGAAGAGGGTGAGATTGCTGATGCACGCAATCACGAGGCAAATAGCAAAAGAAAAACAGCATAGTTTAGAGCGGATGTGGGACTGATTTGGACTGTACACAATAAACAGTACCAAGTTTTTATAAAAAATGGCTGTGTATCAGAAATGAGACATGAGGAACCTCACCTTTTATATATAACTCTTGAAAAACTACACCTGTGTCATTATGAGGAGACCCTGGGCAATAGATATAACAAATGAGGGCTGTGTAAATATTGGAAAACCTCTGAAATGGCCCTGGCTTTGGTCCAATAAGTATTTTTGTCCTTTTTCTTAAGTGATTTTCCTGGGCAAAGCCATAGTGAGCATTATTGAAAAACCTGATGTAAATATGGCAACAATGTGTTAAGTGTAAGGACAAAAAAACACTTAGCTTGACTTCCTTCCCTGGAACACTCTGTCACATCTGAAGCAGCAGAAGTGATGTACCTTTCCCTGGGAACCAAGAATAGACAAAAGTGGAGGGTTGTTTTGAAAAGCACCCCTCTCCCTTTCTACCTCCACCACAAGTCTTTCTCCATGTCCTGGTCAATGCTTGTCTAAATGACTGTAGCTTTCTTCCAGTGATGTGGTGGCCCAGTGTTGTGGGAAGGTCGGAGAATTGTTGCTATTTCTCAGTGGGTCCCTGCAGGATCCTTATCTCCAGCATCCTAGGTAAAGGTAAAGGGACCCCTGACCATCAGGTCCAGTCGTGTCCGACTCTGGGGTTGCGGCGCTCATCTCACTCTATAGGCCGAGGGAGCCGGCGTTTGTCCGCAGACAGCTTCCGGGTCATGTGGCCAGCATGACAAAGCCGCTTCTGGCGAACCAGGGCAGCGCACGGAAACGCTGTTTACCTTCCCGCTGGAGCGGTCCCTATTTATCTACTTGCACCTTGACGTGCTTTCGAACTGCTAGGTGGGCAGGAGCTGGGACCGAGCAACGGGAGCTCACCCCGTGGCAGGGATTCGAACCGCCAACCTTCTGATCATCAAGCCCTAGACTCTGCCCAATTATCATGAAAGGGGAACTTTTTTGGCCACTATATGCTCCCAGACTATGCATGGAAAATATGAGGTGCTTCAGCTGCAACAGAAAGGTGTGCAAATTCTGTTATGTATAATGCAACTTCACAGAAAACGCAACTCATGTCACTCCAAAAGTACTCCAAATCCTTTGTATTTGTATGCACAGAGAAAATAGTTTCTCTAGCTGAAAGGCAACAATGGAGATCCATGTTAATCACTGCAATGCACCCCTAATTATTATTATTGTATAACTATATGTGTTTTGAATGAGTTTCCCTGGGTCCAGCTAATATTAGTGCCATCTTGCTATGGAGAACCTAGCCCCGCAAAAGACACTGTGTTGCATTCAACTAAGACTTACTCAGGGGAGATCCACTGAAAGCAATGGAACTCATTTAGTCATTTCAATGGGTCTACTCTGAGCAGGACTCATTGTTTGCACTGTAACAACAAAGTAAAAAATCTAGAAAGGTGAATGGAGAGAAACTCAAGTCATACCGTGCAAAGAAACTACTGGAGGAAGTGAGTGCTAGGATGAGTGATTTATTACCCTTGGCAGCCTTTCCTTGGCTAACATATCAAACAAGCGTCCACAAAACACTGAGAAGAGATGGGCAGCCGCCACCACTGGGTTCTATTCTTATAGCATGATCTATCCCAACAATAACACCACAGTGGAAATGCGTCAACAGATCCATTTTCTAATAAACAAAGTCTGCATTTTAAGTGAAGGTGTCCCGCATTGTTAACTGTTGGCTGGAATATGCATGAAAAATACAATCTGTTTATTTTTAACTTCGGCGCCACTTTATGCATTTCTTTTTATAAAATAGAAAAATGCTGTATAGATGCTACAAGAGTAAATATTTAAAACAAGGAATGATGAGTTATCCCAACTAAGTGCTGAGAAGGGGAAGGAAGAGGGAAGGGCAGAGTCGTGGGCAATAAAGAACTCCCATTGGCTCCCATTGGATGGCTTTGACTGCGTAAGGATAGCTTGGCTAAAATTATCCATCCTCTAGTAACCTCCAAGATGAAGGTTCTCATAACACTAGAACCTGTGGACATCCCATGAAGCTGAATGTCAAAAGATTCAGGACAAATAGAAGAAAGTATTTCTTCAAGCAGTGCATAGCTAAACTCACTCCCACAGAAGGCAGTGATGATCATTAGAGAAATTCAAAGGGGCTGCAAACAGATATATACATTTTAAAGCAATTAACATGGAAATGAATGTTAAACTTCCACTATGTTCCGCTAGATTACTGGAAGCAGGATTGACATGGTGTGAAAGCTCAAATGCAATGTGGAAAAAGAACAAACTGCCTTGTGAAAGCAGCCTCGGATGTACACTGACTGACATTAGCTCTTCAGGGTTCAGACAGGGATCTATGCTAGCCTTTTCCAGGGATTGAATCTGAGACCTTCTGCTTGCAAAGCGTGTAGCTGTAACATTGAGCTATAGACCCACCCCACTGTGTCCGCAAAGTATTTTATTCAAGAAGGTCCAGAGTAATATTCAATATTCAGGAAGGTTCTGAGCAATAACTGGCATTACCTGGTCCTGTCTAATTTTGTACCTGATGAATGCCAGTTCCAGCATTGCTGTTCTTTTCCTAATAACCTGCTTTGGCCACCCAGAGTGTATTCTTGCCTGAACAATGAATAACATAATGTGCCAATTAGATTATCATGTTCAGCTTCCGTGATCACAGGGACACTGTTCCAAGCCGTTGTTTTTCTTTGCACTAGAACTCCAACTCAGGGAAAGGGCTCCATCAAGACACAGCAATGCTTTGGGTTGACATTGCATGATAAGGACTGTGCTTGCTTGTATTAAATTTTCCCACTGAAACTTGAGCAACATTTTGTGAAGAAAAAGTGTTGATCCGATATTTGCCACATCAGTTGGTGAGCAAGCCAGGCTCCCCTTTTGCTCCACCTTCTTTGCTTTGGTCTTTATACCCATTCCTGTGATGCAGGAATATATTTCACCTGCTCACAAATAGGGATGGGGGAGAAATTCGATACAGTCCACATTTAAAGGCAAATTCATATCATTTACATTTTCCAAAACAATATATGAACCAAAACAATACTATACTTTGAGATTTGCACGTCTCTGAATTTTGCATTGCAATTCTTCAGAAAGGTAATGCGTACAAAAATGTACATACCACATAAGTGTGCGTGCTTATGAAATTAGTGTCCCCAAAAATGCATTATGTAAGGGGAATTGTTTTGCAAAAGTATGTTGTTGTTTGTTGTTTAGTCGTTTAGTCGTGTCCGACTCTTTGTGACCCCATGGACCAGAGCATGCCAGGCACTGCTGTCTTCCACTGCCTCCCACAGTTTGGTCAAACTCATGTTGGTAGCTTCGAGAACACTGTCCAACCATCTCTTCCTCTGTCGTCCCCTTCTCCTTGTGCCCTCAATCTTTCCCAATCTTTCCCTGGAGCAGGAACCGGCAAGCCACTCCAGTATCCCTGCCAAGAAAACTCCATGGACAAAAACAACAAGCAAAAGTATGTATGTTGGGCTAAACTGGATACAAAGCTGTGTGTCTTAGGATAAATTCACACTACTGAATTCTTATGAGGAATTTTAAAAGAAACTGATGTGGAAATGTGTGGAGCTAAACTTAACAGTGAACAAAGGAGAAATGGAAAGAAACCAAAATTGACAGATTGACTAATCCCTACTCAGAGTTCCCTGCAACAGGAGATTCCACCACTTAAGGATGGCGAATCTTCCTCTGAGCACAACAAAGGGTCAGATATCCTGCCCTTTTTATCATAAAGAGTTGCAAATTGGGGGCTCTTCCATCTTGTAATCCCTCCCCCTTTGAGAGTAAGGCTTGTAGCTCAGTGATAGAGCATCTGTTTTGCATGCAAAAAAAAAAAAAAAAAAACCAGTTTCAATCCACAGCATCTTCAGTTAGGGCTAGGAGAGACCCCTGCCTTAAACTTTGTAGACCTGCTGCCAGTCAGTGTAGACAATACTGAGCTGGGTGGACCAATGGCTTGACTCAGACCACATTCACACCATACATTTGACATACAGTGGTTCTGAAACTTGGTCCTCAAACTTAATCCATTCCGGAAGTCTGTTCCAAAACCAAAGCGTTCCAAAACCAAGGCACACTTTCCCATAGAAAGTAATGCAAAATGGATTAATCTGTCCCAAACCTTTAAAAACAACCCCTAAAACAGCAATTTAACATGAATTTTACTAATTTTACTAACGAGACCATTGATCCACTTCAGGTTACAGACTCCACCAACCTGGAAGTAATACCTCAGGTTAAGAACTTTGCCCCAGGATGAGAACAGAAATTGTGCAGCAGTGGCACAGTGGCAGTGGGAGGCCCCATTAGCTAAAGTGGTAGCTCAGGTTAAGAATGGTTTCAGGTTAAGAACGGATCTCCAGAACGAATTAAGTTTGTAACCAGAGGTACCAGTGTACTGCAGTCACACAATCAGTCAGTCAGTAGCTGAACTGGGATCCACACAGTCACAAAAACTTAAAAAAGCCACAAAAACACAAAATAAATGGCAAAAACAGACAGACTTCAGCATAACACTCAAAACGGAAGCGTAACACTCAAAAGGGAACATGTTCGGTTTCCGAAAAAAGTTCACAAACCGGAACACTTACTTCTGAGGTTGCAGTGTTTGGGTTCCAAGTTGTTTGAGTACCAAGGCGTTTGAGAACCAAGGTACCACTGCCCTTTAAACAGTATATATGGTGTGAATGGGGCTTTACAGCTGAAAGTCCAGAGTAAATGTGATACATCTGCTTTGAGGAGGGTTGTATTTTGAGATGTAGGCAGAGCGCAGGTAAGTTGAGAACTTTGTGACCTGTGGCAATGTGTTGTGAAAACATAACAGTGCTTTCTCTCAAATATTCTTTTAAATGATGATCTGGGAGGCTGGCTAACAAGATAACCCATCCCCACATGCTTCGGAGGCAGCACTTGGCCACACTTGCCCAGGAAGCTCCAGGCAAGGCATTCCTGGAACAGAATAAGTTATTTGCTTCCAGTTCTAAAGCACCAAACACGAAAGATGAAGAGATACAAGCATGGAACAGCAACCACGTTCCATATTTCATCTGTAACAAACTGCAAGCATGAACCAGGTGCCCAAATTTGAAACTCTTTATAATCGACTCCTTTTAAATGAGACAATTTTAAGTCCTTCTAGGTATTATGGCATTGATGGAAGTGCCATTTTAAAAAGCAATTGGAATGGTGGACGTCTATCTGAACAGGGATTATGATGGATCGATTGGGGTGGGTAACCCTATCTTGAGACCCTTCACTTTTCCAAGATTCTGGCCCAAAAAATGACACAAAAGATCACCTCACTGCTTATTTATCCAACCATCTTATCAGAAGGTCTCTTCCGTATGATATAGGGATCAAGTCTTTATTGTGGTGACACCTATCCTTTGTACATAACAAAAGTCTTTATCCCACTCTGCATCTATATAGCACTTGAAATTAACTTATGAAATTGTTTAGAATGGTTTTTACATATCAAAGTGCTATTATCATTGTTTTTATACCGGAAATTTTGGCATAGTTTATTGTTGATGGTTTAATTGTGAGATCACTTTGAGTTGATGTATGGGAAGCCATCTATAAATGGAATTCAATTTTTTTAAAAAACAACAACAACTGCAACTGTTGAATATTTTCATGGCGGCAAACAGCCCCAGCCTCACCCTAAGCCAGAAAGTAAAAAAGGGGTCAGTGCGCTGGTATTCAAAGTAGTGACTGGTGGGATACCACTTAGAATCATAGAATCATAGAATCATAGAGTTGGAAGAGACCACAAGGGCCATCCAGTCCAACCCCCTGCCAAGCAGGAAACACCATCAAAGCATTCCTGACAGATGGCTGTCAAGCCTCTGCTTAAAGACCTCCAAAGAAGGAGACTCCACCACACTCCTTGGCAGCAAATTCCACTGTCGAACAGCTCTTACTGTCAGGAAGTTCTTCCTAATGTTTAGGTGGAATCTTCTTTCTTGTAGTTTGAATCCATTGCCCCGTGTCCGCTTCTCTGGAACATTGCCCTGTGTCCGCTTCTCTGGAACACTTCTCTCCACATTTCCAAACACAGTGTGTCACTAGCACTTACCAGGGGGAGAGCCAAGGCATGAGAAACTCAGCGCTTTGCAGCCTGGTGGAATCAATCCTCCGATCTTGATATTACGCGCCTGCCAGGTATGCCAACTTGAATAAAATATAGGGAGCAGGTAAGCCCTGCCCTGCATAATCAATCACAAGATGTGCACACAGCAATGCCCATCAACCTTTTTTGGGGGGGAGGCTGGCCCCCTCTAATATTTTTTGGGAGGGCTCAAAGGGACCTTGAACTGTAGGAGTTGGCTTCTATGGTGCCTACAAGCTCCTCATTCCTTGCCTCTCCCCCTCTCCCCCCAGTAAGTGCCATATTGTGTAGGGATGCCTGCAGTCAAGTGAATGTTCCAGGCCTTCACCTCCTTCCATCACAGAGATTGCAGGTACTTGCTCCATAGGAAGCAGAGCCAAGAACAGCTCTGAGCTGTCCCTACATGACTTCATCTTATTAAGGCGTCCTGGAGGAAGTGGTATTATTTTCATATGTTCTTTGAAATATGTGTGAACAATAGAGAAGGCACACCCTCTCTAATAATTCCTAGACAAAATACCAAATTAGGTTCACTCACGCTCACGAGAAACTGGAGCACAGCATTCACTTGAATAAACTGCAGCCCGTAGCGGCCATGTGCATTCCGCCGATCAAGACTTTGATGTATGCGCAGGAAGAATGCGCAGGAAGAATTCTGCCCCCCGCCCTTCTGTATCCTGACTTCATCACATCAGAGGCACACCGCACATCAAAGACTTGGTCGATCCATTAGAACAAAATGCACATGTCTTTTAGTACAGCCACACACTATTCACACTGCAGATTGTTAGCTTTTGAGGTTTTATTGCATTCACCCTGTGAAACACATGTACACCTTTTCTCCATTAGGAACACAAAAACAGAGGAAGCTTTTTTCTACTTACTCAGACCACTGGCCCATCTAGCTCAGCATTGTCTACCTTGACTGACAGTGACTCTCCAGTATTTCAGAGAGCATTCTCATCCAGCTCCACCTGGAGATTTTGGGGACTGAACCTGGGACTTCCTGCATGCAAAGGAGACTGCTCTACCACTGAGCTATGGCCCTTTCCCCTGACAATTGCTCATCATAACGGGTCATCAAAACTTTCCTAAGGAAGCAGTGAAGTGAAGATCAGTGATGCTGGGGACATTATACCTCCTTTGAAGTTCACGTTACCTCATATATCTACTCAGAAATGAACCCCTCTACAATAGTGCCTGCCTGGAAATGGATGAAAGAACACAGAGAGGAGTCCAAAGATAAATCATACACTGGGAAGGAGCTGTAATAATAATATAAAAAACATAATCAAATTGTATAGAATTTAAGGCACACTACAAGCACTCAGATCAAGTATCCAAGTATCTCCATACTTTCTGAGGTCAATTGCAGCTGACTTACTTACTGAGCATTCATCCTGATTTGTTTGTGAAGGGGTTATGTGAGTTTAAATCAAGTGTTTTCCCACACTTTTCCAGTGCTTTTTTCTCATAATTCTCCTTACTGCAAAATGTTTGATGGGTGTGTGTGTAATTGTTGCACAAGAGCACCAAATCAACTTTAATCATACAACCTAAATTTGTTGAGACGTGACTGAAGCGCACCTGAAATTAACACCCTGAGATGCCGTTTCTAAGTAAACTAACATGCCAGTTCCAGTCAACGGTGAGACTTACATCTGTGTAAGCATGCAAGGGATTGTGCTGCTTGTTCAGTTGATTTGAACTGGACTGAAGGACATGCTCAATGGTGTGTATTTTTACATACTGACTAAGAAGCAGAAAGAAGATATTGTGCCCCTCATATGTAATTAAAAAAAAATACTAAACTGTAAAATAAAATTTTAAAACAAAACACAACAAAACATAGACTTATTGGTGCTGTGGGTTAAACCACTGAGCCTAGGGCTTGCTGATCAGAAGGTCGGCGGTTCGAATCCCTGCGACAGGGTGAGCTCCCGTTGCTCGGTCCCAGCTCCTGCCCACCTAGCAGTTCAAAAGCACGTCAAAGTGCAAGTAGATAAATAGGTACCGCTCCAGTGGGAAGGTAAACGGTGTTTCCGTGCGTTGCTCTGGTTCACCAGAAGTGGCTTTGTCATGCTGGGACCGAACAACGGGAGCTCACCCCGTTGCGGGGATTCAAACCGCCGACCTTCCAATCAGCAAGCCCCAGGCTCAGTGGTTTACACCACAGCACCACCCGCATCCCCTTTCAAAAATTGAAAGTGACTAATTCAGTGTGACTTACTCCTGGGAGACTGTGCATAGGATTGCAGCCTAAATCTCTCCTTTCTGAATTGACGAGATATGAACTGTAGCATTAGCTGAATCATGTCCATCTGCTGAAAATTGTTCTCAGGGGTAACACTGAAGCTTTGATAAGCTGAAAGTCTCAGGCATTTCTTTCAATATAGGGAAGCAGTCGTGTGATCACTGATGCACAATTCTAAACCAAAAAGTTAAAGGATGTACGCAGGTCTTGAACAGAACTCTTATGTAGTCCAATCCCACATGTGTGGCTGAAGGTGGACAGCAAGATAACAGCTGTGTAAATGCGGAGAGAAGCTATTTATTTTATTCCCTAAAGGTTTCAAGAGTAACTCTTTCTCAAGAGATAAATAAAACTTTACAAATAAATCAAGGCAGCTGGAATCCATTGATGCATGTCTAAAGTAAACTGAACAATCTGCTTTACTCATCAGCCCTTAGAGATGGACAGTCCAACTGGCTTGGATAAAGCAGCCTTGCGAATTGAGCTTTTGGGTTGCTGGAAGCACTCTTGACACACATACCCAGACTCACGGAAACCAATTCCCCACCCCATAAAGCTGTGCTACACATGTGAGCAGTACAACCGTAGGTGGAGTGTCCCTTCGTATGTCTTTTTGCCCCTGATCAACATTCATCAGAAGAAAGAGTGCTAAGAAATGCAATAGTTGCTCCTGGAGCCATTTCACACATACTGCAAGTCAAGACAAGAGTCACATATTTGTTTATCTGATTCTTCCTAACTAACATCAAAATGTTGCATTTATCTCTATTAAGTGTCACACAGGTTTCACTTTTTCTTTTCTTCTTCTTTTATATACCAGTATGTCATTCAAAATATTGAAGTGGTTTTCAGGAATAAAACAGAAAACTAGACAATAAAAACCATGGAAGGGTTAACAATAGGCATCAATTAACCATTGTGGGAGGGTGTGTTCTTAATTGCCTGGCTGAATAGAAAATTTTTCAGCAAGCATTTAAAAGTTGGCACAGAAAGCACTTGCTTTTAAGAGACTCCCATCCATCTTGCAGTTCCTTCCCCTCAAACATTTCTACTCAAAGGATTGCAATAGCTTGTCTTTAAACTTCTTGAAGTCAGTTTCCCTAAAGTATAACTATAATAGCTGGATACGTTATTTAATGTCAAAATAAGGTATCTTCCGAATCAGCTGCTAGCAGGTTCATTCAGATGTAGCTCACCAAGAGCATGTCAGTTATGTCAAACAAATGTAAAGTACTACTCAAGGACTCAGTTATCCGATAATACCATATGTCAGTGGGAGGATTTAGTAGCAAATATACCATTTGGGTAGATATTTTTAGCACTTCAAAAACCATAGGAAGGTTTTGAATTTGAGAGTTGGTGTCATGATCTATTTCACTAGAACCCGCAAAACCTCTCATTCAACACAAAGTATTGGCACTTATGTCTTAGCTTGTGAGCTGCAACTTATCCCTTTGAACTTTATTCCAGCACACAGTAAAGCTTCCATGACGATGGGTTGGGGGGAAACATAGGCAAACTGAATGCAACTTATAGGCTTTACATCATCTCTTGCATCTTCAATTCTTTTCTATATGGACAGTACGTGTAGAGTAAAATGGGGCAGGGCTGATGCTAAAGGATATTAAGGAAGCGCAAGGAGGCAAGGAGACAGGCAGGTATGGAACACAAGAATCCTGGGATGGGGAGTTGGAGACCTACACACAGACACCATGAATGGCAGTTTATAGGAACCATGTGAGAGGCAGATTTAGGGCAGCGTAACTGGTTCCGCCGCACTGGATGCCGAGCCTTGGGGGTCTCGCAACTATGACACTGTGAATTGAGTGGAATGGAAGGCAAAAGGTGGGGGTGCTGAATCTTGGGTTCACACAGCGCTGCTAAAATTTGAAAGACCAATGTCCTCAACATAGCTTCATCATGAAGCTTCATCATGAAGGAAGTTTTACTGGAATCCTTCTTGGAACTCTTGAGGCCCATAAAATCCTTGACTCAAGATAAATGGTGAC
The DNA here is from genome assembly GCF_009819535.1 of Lacerta agilis. Taxonomy (NCBI): domain Eukaryota; kingdom Metazoa; phylum Chordata; class Lepidosauria; order Squamata; family Lacertidae; genus Lacerta; species Lacerta agilis. The sequence goes on along the minus strand of NC_046318.1, from coordinate 58,456,303 downwards.
ATGTGGATACTTCACTTAGGGCAGCCTTTCCCAGCCAGGTGCCATTCAAATGTTGCTGGACTGCATCTCTCACCATCCCTTAAAATTGGTTGTGCTAGGTGGGAATGTTGCGAGTTGAAGTAGTCTAAAACATTTGGAGGCAGCAAGTTTGGGAAGGCTGATTTAGGGTGTTAAGACCTACATTCAGCTTTTTCAGTTACAGCTTACTATCTAGAGTTTGTTTTGCCCCAAGACAAAAGTGACTTCAAAGGAAATGAGTTTGGCAAATTATAGTATAGAAAGAATTTTTTTCTATATTGACTAGCAGCTAAGTAAACCTTCTACAGACTATAACAGGAATGAGGAACCCACAGCCCTGCAGATGTTCTCGGACTGCAACTCCCATTGGCTCAGCTAAACCAACCAATGGTCAGGGATTATAGAAGTTGTATCCCAACATCTGAAGGACTGTAGGCTCCCCATCGCTGGTCTTCCAGTGCCATGCTATTTGCCTTTAAGACTGCATGTGTAAACATACTTGCTAAGACATAAGCATCATAGATGTTGCACTGAGTTCAAAGAAACCATGTTATAAATGTGCCTAGACAGAATACACCTTAACTAGTAACTAATCACTTCTTCTCACAACTAATCTAACTAGAGTTTCCAGAATTTCTTCAACTGAGGAGAATTCTAAAAATTACAATACAGTTACAATATACCTACTATTTCCTACTTCTCTGTGGTGGCACCTACTCTCTGGGATGCCATTATTCAGAAGAATCAGCAGTAGCATGCTTCCAAAACATTACTGAAAACATGCCTCTATATCCAGATGTTTGTTGATCGCCAGCACTAGATTTCTTGATCTACTGATATTTGCTCTTTTCTGAAATGCTTTTGAACTATGTTTTTATGTTTGATATTTATTTATTTATTAATAGCAAAGTGGATTAAAATATTTTTAAATAAGTAAAAACCCATGAAATTTTCAAATTTAATAGCTCTCAATAGTTACACCAAGGACTTGAAATTTAATTGTGTACAGTACAGATTCTTCCAAGATGCTTTAAAAAAAAACCTGGGGACAGGGACAGGGAATATGGATAAGAAATATGGAGTGTAGACCAGCTTTGTTCCTGGAACTAAGCTGTCCATCATAAAGCTCTGCATCCAAAATAGAAGCCAGTATCTTCATGCTTTCTGGTAGACGCGAGTACATTTGGCATTATTCATGACACATTCCTGCAAAACAAAGAACGTTCATTCATCAGTCTCTCTCTCTCTCCAGATCACTAGAGAATAGAGCAATGTAGATAGACACTTAGTATGCCTGAATTATGTTGCATTCCAGCTATTGTGTACAATTTTTGCTAGGAAATCAGGGGAAATTTCCACTTACCACAATGAGTTTCCCATCTACTACCTTTCTGGTTATCGTAGTCTGTTTGCCATCCCACTCCTGGTGCTGGGTCAATACATTATTATCATCTAAGGTGATAAGGGTCTGAAAAAGAATACAGAAATCTGGTAGTTAGCATCTTAATGAATTTATTCCAAAACTGCTCTGTCCCAAGAGAGTGCGGCAATAGTTACTGTGCTTCTGATCCTGCGCTGATGTGCATAGCTAAGGCCCAAACTAGATGCGATGCATTCATGCAATTATAATATTTTTAATTATAACAGCATGAGTAGCTTTTCAAAAGTAAATGAAAGCACAGGGTGGGAAGGGGGGACTCCAGATTGGGAACCAGGCTTTAAACTTTCACCTTAGCTGCAATTCTTTCCAGTGGGTGCTTGCCCTCTCCCAGTGCAAGCAGGTGCAGGATACCAATCCAGATTAGGGTCACAGCAAGGCCTGAAGCTTTGCTCTGCCAGGGTCCCAATCTGGAATCAGCCCCCCATGCTGACTTTTTTTTCCAATTAGCAATTGTGCAAAGGGTGCTATGTCTAGTTTTGTCCTAAGGAGTAAACTCATGCAAATGCTACCAGAGAAGTACTTGCCCCTTTAATTAAAGAAGGTGAACAGAGATTACCATTTTGTCTGAGTGATATTTTGCAGAGGGCATGCAATTACATTGATAGTCTGGTAATGTTCAGCATATGCCTATGCATCAAAAGGGAAATTATCGTGCTCCTGCTTTGCCAGATTTATAACTGGGTGTGGAAAGTGTCTTACCAAAACAAAGGAGACAAATATTATAAATACACATGCCAAATTAAGCATGTCGAAGAACCCTAGAGCCCTCCTACTTTATGTATTTTTTTAACAATATGTCCACCCTCCTAGTCCCCACCTACTCCAAATTCCTCAACACAAATTCTCCAGAAAGCTGAAGCGCTGCCTTCATCCAAGAAACCCCTACCAGTTACCTGTATTTCTCCCATGAAGGCAAGAACAATAAACAGCTATCAGAAACACAGGTATTTGCACAAATTCTAATTGTGCAGACAATTAAAAAGCAGTAACTTTTAGACTCTTAGTATGCCAAAGAGTCTGTGGAAGATGAAGAATGACACATGGATTCTCTATGCTGCCATGTGCTTTTCTCTCTAAATCTTTGTGTGAAGTTTGATACTGCCAAGAAGGATCAGGACACGCCTAGTTTTGTCCTCCAGGCAGAAAATGAAAATGACGCCTGACAGACATAGTAAATGAAATGCTTGCACAACTTCTAATCATTTCAATGGAGCTTCCCAGTTGAGAAAGACTAGTCCATTACCTGGTTTGCACAAGACAGTAAGTCAAACTGTGGCTTACCAACACTGTGTGAATATGCTGGCTCCCAGAAAGGAACTCAGAGCCACTATGCTCCTTGGCAGTCTCTGTTACTCCTACATTCATCAGGCAAAGTAAGGAATGTGTCAAATTTGGGGGTTCTTAAGGGTGGCAAAGTAGGAGGCACCGACTTCATTCACACGTCATGGTAAGCCAAACTTTGACTTACTGGGAGTGCCTGAATGTGCACAGCCTCCACACAGGACCTTGTGTAGCCACTTTGCTCCTTCCCAGTTTTTCTTCCTTCTTCACCACACTAAGCCAAAGTTTCCCTTAGTATGTTGTCTGAACCCAGGATTATGGTTAAGCTTTCTCCTTGAAAAAGACCCCTCAGAGCATCACACTATTTATGCTCTCAATTTCCCATGGGTCTGGGAGAGGAATATTCCCCCCCCCCTCTTTCTCTTGCTTTAAATAAGCAGTACAGTGGAACTGCAGTTCCTGAACGCCTCCATTGTCATATGTTTCAGTTCCTGAACGCCAAAAAAACCAGAAATAAATGGTCCGTTTTCGAAAGTTTTTTGGAATCCAAACATGTGACATGGCCTCTGCTGAGTGCAAGAAGCTCTTGCAACCAATGGAAACACACACACGCTTGGTTTTTTAATGTTTTGGAAGCCGAACGGGCTTCTGGAGAATGGATTTCGTTTGAGAACTGAGGTACCACTGTAACAAAATGGGTTGTGTGACGGTTTGCATACGGTAAAAAACTCTGTAGGGTGCAACATGCAATTAAGACTGTCTCCTCGAATCCCCTTTCACGTAGCACTTTCATGTGTAGAACCAGTTTGGGAGACGATACTGTAATTGTAGTATTGCAATTGGAGATTAAGGAAAGGTCCTGGCAAAGAGCCATTATTCTTATAGGTTATTTGCATAAGATTATGCTCCTGTTACCGTAATCTGAGGGGAATTCCCATGCTCCAGAACCTGCAGAAGCAAGACGCTTGCCAGAAATCACACAACATGACACTTTAACGCATATGGCGATGAAAAGAGCTCCAGGAACTTGTTGTGCCTGTTTGGCAAAGAAGCCTATTGAAGGGATCATCAGCTGGCAAGCATCCAAAAGGGAGAGCTCCTTAGCATTAACCACAGACATGACACTCCCAAGAAAAAGCCACTGAATCATTCAGGCAGGGCTTTTGACCTGACTGTTCTGGGATGTGCAGATATGAATCAAATCCCACTATTCCATTGCATGTTCTTTTGCTGCCTGAATTTACAAAATGGGAACATCATTAAGATTGCAGGGATTTTCCAAAATTAAAAAAGAAGCTGCACTAAGAACAGTAAAAAGTTGCAGGTAGCAATTTGAATCCATTAGGGAACAAATCCAGCTTGCTTTGACATTGTAGCAGGGATTGTACTACTTCAGCTGAGAACTATGTTGACTGATTAGTATTGTTGAACAGGGTACCAAGCTTTTTGGTGTGTAAAATGCATACTGGTAGCCATTTGCCATTAAAGGAACATTTGATAACTGCTGTGCCTTATTAGTATTAGTTAAATTTCTATACTATCCTTCATCCCATAATCACAAGCTAGTTTACAACATAAAACACAAAAATTCATACCATAATAACAAACCAAACCAATATCTCTCCCCCCCCCCCAGCTTGAAAGGCAATGGATTGTTTAATTGCTTTAATTTGATATTAACCACTTTGGCATATCATCCAAACACAATTAAGCTGCAGTTAATCTTAGCTATAGGTTAGCTGAAACAATCCATCTTCAAAACATAGTTTATGAAGATGGTTTGGTTCATCCAACTGTAATTAAGATTTGCCACAGTTTAGGGTTTTGTTAAATGCGTTAATCTGGCTTTCACTCTCTCCTTGTCTTTGTGGGGCTCTTTACCTGTTTGTGGTGCTCAGTTCCATCTACTGGCTGGGATGCACATCACATCAGTGCTTTGCCGATTGCAGTGGCTTCCGGGCCATATCTGGGCTCAATCCAAAGGCACTAGTTTTGACCCTGAAAGCCTTCCATGGCTTAGGACTGGCCTACCTGCCTGTGTCCACATGTGCCTGCCTAAAGTTAAGTTCTGCAGCACAGACCTGCCTTTGCCATTTGGCAGTTATCCCTCTTACCACAGAAAGGCCTTCGCAGTTGTGGCGTCCTGACTCTGGAACTGTTTATTTATTCATTGTATTTATATTCCACCTCCAATGAACTCAATGTGGTGCACATAGTTCTCCCCCTAATTTAATCCCCACAAGAGCCCTGTGAAGTAGGTTAGGCAGTGACTGGCCCAAGGTCACCCAGTGAGCCTCTTCATTGCTAAGTGGGAATTTGAACTCTAGACTTCCGGGTCTAGTCTGGCACTCTAACCACTACACTGCACATCCCTTCACAGGGAGCCTTGGTGCCACGCTCACCTAGCTTGATGCCATTTTAGGTATCAAATGCCTTTTTTGATTTTCAAAGATAAGGTTCCAATCCTGTATCTACTTACCTGGGAGTAAGCCCCAGTGGGCCTACATCTGGGCAGACATGTACAGCAAACTACTGTTAGTTTGGTTATTGTTTTCAAATTGCTGCTTTATGTTTGCGGCTGGTTTTTTTTGCTTTATCTTGAAACTTTGTAAGTTGCTCTGAGAACAGGTTTGAAGGGCGAGGTACACAAAAGAAAAAAGGAAGAGAAGGCAAATAACCACAGAAAGCCTTGCGGCTCACACACTTCCAACATTGCCCCAAGATGCGTTTGGGAATTTTTTGCTTCTGTTGTAGATTAGCCACCATTAATGATGCAAACAGCACTACGGGAACCAAAGGCAATGACTGACAAACCAAACGCAATACCATGCTGATTCATGAGGCAATTTACCTCAGTAGTGATAAAACTGTGCACCACTTGAACCACAGTGATTGGTATCATTCACAGTGTTACAACATGCACTGATGGGAGTAACTTGTTCACCTAACAGAACTCAGAAGAGTTCAGGGAGTTGCATCAGCTTTTTCCTGTAGGGATGTTCACATGTTATATTCAACTCGGGTCCAATGTGTTTGGCTTAACACTTGTACAGTTAGTGACCTTGAATGTTCAACAAAGTACAGTATGTGTACCTGTGTACCCAACAGCCGAGCTGTACAAATCAACAAACACACACTCTTTCACACATAAATGTGCACATGTGAAGAGATGGTTTGTACTTGTGAGCAGTGTGAACATGTGACTGTTCAGTCACATGCCCTTTCTGGACGATTGCTTCATTTACCTGAGTTTTTCGGCCATCTAACGTCTCCTCATTGAACTTCTCGCCCAATTTGAAACTGAATTCTGATGTTTTGAATGTGCTTTCTGTTTTCACGTGGAACGTGTCTCCATCTTTAGTGATGATAACGTCTGGCTTCGCCATGCTCCCCATCTTCCTCATGGCCATGCCCACACCTACAGAAGACAGAAAGGCAAGTGACCTGTCAGTGCATAATGACTCTGCTTGGCTGAACCGATCTGACACACACACACAAGATTACCTAACTGTTTAAATTACCCAGCATGGGGAAGGAGAACTCCAGTGACTCAGCTGAAGTGTTGTAGCATTTCAAGTTAATCAGAAGCTCATTATAACTACTCCACTTTCATTCTGCCTTACAGGAGTAACAGGTCTTTTTTGTAAGACTTCAGCATATTACCAAATGACTTCTGCCTCAGATACAAATAATTAAATTATATCACATTGGCATTCAGAAAGGGAAATTAATCCAATCAGGCAAAAAAGTACCCATTGCTCTGCAGAAAAATTAGAAATAAATTGTGTGATGTCACAACTCTTGCCTTGCCCCTCCTCCAGTGCTATCTATCTGAGACTTTCTGGAGAGAAGTAAACAACAACAACCCAAAACACTATGTTTACAAATACAGTCATTCCTGTAGGCCACTGGGGTGGAAACTGTGACCCTCCAGATGTCATTGGACTTCAGATTCCATCAGCCTCAGCCAGCATGACCAATGGTAAGGGATTATGGAGCTGCAGTCTGAAAACATAGAATCACAGAACTGTAGAGTTGGAAGGGACCCAAAGGTTAATCTAGTCCAACCCCCTGCAATGCAATATCTGAAGGAGCCCAGCTTCTCCCTCACTGCTTTACTCTAACTCTACTGAAATCACCAAGAATATAACAACAACAACAGCAATAACCGTTTGCAGGATGTATGATCATTAAGGAGAAGCTTGTATTCTCTTAATGAGTGGACAGCCTAACTGCAGAGGTCACATTTCTATTCTCTGGAGATAGACTTGGACCTCATCTAGATTATTGTGCATTTTAAGACTCAATTCATGTTCTGTTTCTGGAATGAGGACTAGGCTATACATATTTTTAAGTGGGATATTCATTGTAGCGTCGTGGCAATTTTTCCATTACCATAAGTATTTCAGCTCACCACATGAAACAATCCCCCTCTCCTCCTGCCACACACCGTTCTGGGGGCTCTTCTGACTCCCCTAAGCCAAACTGGGAGACCACAAAAGGGGAGGAGACTGCATTGTACTAGTGGAAGTTATTGCATTGAGCTTCTGCTAGAAGGAACCATTAGGTGAATTGAGCCCAAAACAGATAAATAAAAGGTTTCCTGCACCAGTACTGTAATCCTCAAGCCTTTACAGCAAAGATTATAAAGGCTGCTTTACACATGCTTATTCACCACTTGATGGATGCAACCATGATTGATAACATCACAGAAACGTTGTATAGTAACTCGAAGTACAATGCTTTTCAATAGTCAGCAAACCTTCATGAACGAGTAAATAGGCAATGAGAAATCAAGAGGTACAGCAAATCCATGCAACAAGTGTGTCAATTGTGGGGCTAGTTTAGGCCTGCCAACTTGCAGCTCCACAAGCCAAATGCAACACACCCGTGCTTAACAATTCCCCCAAACAGGCCACAGCATGCCACAGTGATACATTTTCCCTATTCTTTCTTGTGCATTTACATTTACATCTTCAAAAAGCAACGATCTAGTCCTTAAGGATGCAAAAATAGATATGGGGTGCCATACAGGTTAGGAATGGGATTTAAGCACTGTTCATAACTCTTTGCCACTACCCAGGAAGATCAGAAGAGATTTTTTTTTTTTTACATACAATGTGTAAATACAAGTAAGTTGTGTTTTATCTACATTGTTTAAATGGATCACAGGATTCTGCTTATTCTGCAAAAGCTTGGCTAATAACACTGAGTTTATAACAGAATATACACAGCTCTATTCAAGAGTCATCTGTGGACTTGGATTGCATTTTAGTGAAATTAATCCACAAGGATAGAAAGAAGAAAGGTTCTAACATAACAGCCGGATGTTAATTCAGATATCTGTTATTCTTTCCAGTTTCAGCCTCAGCTGGAGACTCTAAACACACTGTAACTTGGCAGGTCTATCAATGCAGCCCAAAACTATTCACCCCTAACTAGGTTAGTGTTCCGTTCAATTTGTCTGGTAAAATAATAATACTGAATATGAGGTCACTGTGGTACATTTTATCCTCCTGTGCACGGTCACAGGAAGTTTGCTCATTCTGGTATTTTTTTTCCAGTCTGTGCAGTGAGACAACCAAAGCCAAATGTTTAGATTTCACATAAAAGATCAAGGCAGTGCACAACATTAAACACCATAAAAACAATGCTATATAATTGCAAGAATGACCGGCTTGTCTAAAAAAAGAAAAAGAAAAGCAAATTAAATTTCATTAAGAACCTCATATTCTGTTATAATGAGCATTCATCCCCACTCTATGGTTTCTTCTTGCACCAGCAATGTCCAAATGCATTGTAATAAGAAGTATAAGCTGTGTTACAGGAGTTCAGAAGGTTTCTGCCATCTGCCCTCCTTTCTGACTCAGGTGAAATCCCTGGGAAAGTGCCATTCTGCTTATATGAGAGATCTCCCTTTCCTTCCCATCACCCCCAGCCATTCTTCTGTCCCCAACACCGAGTTTTTCATATGTTGTTTTAGGCAGATGGTTTGGTCTATGTACACACACACACACACACACACACACTGCAGCTCAATATCATGTTTGAAACAATATCCATTTGTATTTGTGTGCCTGTTACTAAAGGCAAGTCTGAGAACGCCTCTGCAGACCTTGGACAGAGCATTCAGCCTCTCAGGAGCCGAGAAAATGAGACACACAAAAGCTCCTAATCCCAGCTCCCCACAGGAGAGACAGATATGCGCTTTCAGGAAAAGAAAAATTAATTAATTCCTGTTCCCTCTTCATAATCCTCCACTCCTAATCAAGCCAGACACACCACATGTGCACATAGTAGAGAGAAATAGGACTGTGTCTACTCCAGCATGATAGAATACAAGAAAGGCATGACAATTCACAAAACCCAAAGAAATGCAGTGCACAAAATGTGCATCATGCAGACACTGCTCCCCATACACAAATCATAGAGAACTTTTAAGTAATTCACTTAATCAAAAGCAGCCATTTTAAAGACAATACCACTATTTAAGCAGGGTGGTTTTTGTTTGTTTTTTCTTTAAAAAAAAAAGCTTTTGGCTGCAATGCTACATTTATTTATTACAGATGCACAAATTCACTGCATCCATGAGGGCTACGTCCATGTAAATAGCAAAGTTGCAGTGGGCATCTTGGATGCAAAAATAAAATAATGCACACACTACTAGCACTACTGTTCTTGTGATAGGATTTGCCCAGCTTATTTATGGATTGGCTTACTTTTCAATCCGAATATTTGCCCTCCCCCCCCTTTCTTTCCCCCCAAGTTTTGCCCAACGAGAGGAGGGAATCTCTAGTTCTGCTTCTCTGTTGTCATAAAATGTCATCATCATTTTAAACAGATTCCCCTTAAGTTCTTACTCACCACCCCCCTCTCTGCCATTTCTCCCCATCCCCAACCATTCGCTGCTTCTTACCCAACTCCTTCATGTACTCCTCAAAGCCTTCGCTGGAGACCAAGCGCCACCTGCCCAAGAAAGCCTCTGGGTTCGCCATTGCGCTGCGTTTGGATGGAGCTGTCCCGGCTGACCAAGAGAGAGGCTTTGGGAAGAGCAGCTGCAGGGGAGGGGGGAGGCCGGGGACGTCTTTATATAGATGTCCTGAGCATGTGCTGCCGCCAGGGGACCAATCGGGAGGCCTGACGTCACGGGTGCCGGCTCCCAACCGCGAGGACGCTGCCGGCGGTGCGCTGTACCTCCCCGCCGAATGACTGGGCTGCGCGGCCCAAGGGCGCGAGGCGGAGGGTCCTGAGCTTCAGCCCCCGCGCCGGGGAAGCCGGGCGCGTCTACCTGCGTTTCTCTCACCCTCGCCTCGCTGCACAGCGCGGTGCCCGGATGGCGCGCGCCAGAAGCCGCTCTCCCGCAGCAACCCCCGCGCGCCGAGGCTACTCGCAGATAGGTAGTAGAGCGCCCCGAAGGAGTCGCCACCCCCAAAGCCACAGTGGGGTGACGCCTCTCCTTAGGAAAGTCCCCTCAGGTGGAGGAGTATCGTGCGCAGGGGGGGGCGTGGAGCGCCTTTCCCGCTCTGGGCAACTGCGGGGGGCCGGGGCACGTGTCGGCGGGGGCGGGCAGGGCGAGACTCCTCAGCCCAGCAACTCCCTCAGACCTGCGTTGAACGCCCACGCCGGCGTTGCCTCAACTCCTTCCTCAAGCTGAACTTTAGGGTTCCTCCCCGTCTCCTCGTTTTGGCCTTGCAACAACCCTGTAAAGTAGGTCAGGCTGAGAGACGACCCAAGGCTATTCAGGTAAGCTTCTGTGGAGATTTGAACCCAGGGCTCCCCTCCGGCATTCTAACCGCTACACCACCCTGACGATGTGACATTTTTAGTTGGTCCTGGTAATGATACTGCTGCCTTAGAGACACTGATGGCGCTGTGGTCACCACTGAGCCTAGGGCTTGCCGATCGGAAGGTCGGCGGTTCGAATCCCCGCGACGGGGTGAGCTCCCATTGCTCGGACCCAGCTGCTGCCAACCTAGCAGTTTGAAAGCACGCCAGTGCAAGTAGACAAATAGGCAGCGCTGCGGCAGGAAGATAAACGGCGTTCCCGTGCTCTCTAGCTTCAGTCACCGCGTCCCTTTGGACCAGAAGCAGTTTAGTCATACTGGCCACATGACCCGGAAAGCTGTCTTTGGACAAATGCAGGCTTTCTTGGTCTGAAAGCGAGATGAGCACCTCAACCCCATAGTCACCTTTGACTGGACTTAACTGTCCAGGGGTCCTTTACCTTTACTGCTGCCCTACTGCAACCTTTGGGAGTTTGTCTCATGATTACCAATGCAGCCACCTGTAATTCTTATGTGTTTCTGAGTAATGAGCCTTCCAATGACTATCCAGGGACATTCTTTTTAGTTTGTCCCATCACTGGGTTAAAGAAACGATGGAGACCTTTTTTTCCTCATCAAAGAGAAGGATGTGCTTTTCCCTCACATCTTGTAATGGATATATGGAACCCATTGCTGCAAGATGTTGCCATAGTCACCACTTTTAGATCTTTTGGAAATGGAACTAGCCTGCCAGGGGTGAGGGAAACAGGAAAGGCATTGCCTTTGGGTCTTCCTGTGGACTCCCCAGACCATCTTACTGGCCATTGTCTGAAGCAGGATACTAGGCTAGATGGACCCTTGGTCTGCATTCAAGTGACGGTTCATTTCCCTGAGGTTTCCCTAACTGTTAATTTCCGCATTATATTTGAGCTTTTACACAACATAAAAGCCACTTACAGACTTCTTAGTGGAATAGATGGCGTGTTTCGCAATCATTTCCATGCTCTTTGTTAATTAAAAATAAATCAGTTTGCAGCTCCCTTAACATGGAAAACCATGGTGGTAAAGTGATGAAATTTGGGGCTGTATACTGACATACAGTTATTTTGCACACTTTTCATGGGGGAACATAAGCGCGGGTGGGGAAGTAGTGCTGTGTCACACCACACTTCATGATATGAATGAAATTTAGCATGACATGCCGGTGCATTGCTCAAAAAGCCACTGTTCTGTAACACAGCACGCGCTGCAGAGTGAAAGGAACGTTGGAAAATGTGACACAAGTGCTATGCTTATCAGGAATAACTAACACAATATTCCCCACACCTGTAAGGCTTTTTCTGTGTACTGATTATACAATATTCTCGGTCTATAGCCATACACATGGTATTTGCTCACTGTAAACACTCTTTACTTTCCCCAGTAGTACAGTTCTTCTATTTACTAGGGGAGTATCCCTATCAGGGTGCTTTAGCAGTCTTAAGTCAGATGTGTACAAGCAAGTACTTACCAGTAACTTGGGAGAGTGGAAGAGTATGAATGCAGTTGTGTGGGCTACACTCTATCCTGCTCTAAGGACCCACAGTGATGAATGATACAAAATAACAAAACAGAGACCAAATAAGCAACTTTCAGTTCACCTTTAAAACATGCTAAAAGAGCATGATCACAAAGAGTGTTGATCTTGCACAAATGTGCAGAGCTGACAGCACACAGCTCATGTGACCTCTCACATGGGCTGCTGCTCAAGATGGCTAGTGTCTTATCAGAATCAACTCCCAAGGGCCAAGACCATCTCTAGGCCCATCACTGACTTTATAAAATGGGAAGCAGCCCCATGTATTGTCATACAGGAAATTGAATAACTATCATGAGATGGATAAACACAGTGAAGTCTGGGATTCTGATGAATATCCCACATGGGCAAAGGCACAGGACCTTGCAGCTGCCACCAACCAGCTGATCTGTGGTGCCTGCCAACCCTGCTTTCAGCAGGGACCCATGTTTTTACCTGCCATACATCTTATATGGCAGGTAGGCATGGCTTGGAGACAACAAGGGGAGGGGGTTATTGGTTTGTTTTGCTCTTGCTCTCGTTTTTAATTATGTGTTTTGTGTTTTTATCTTGTATTTTTAATGCTGTGAACTGCATTGAGATCTTCAGATGAAGGGTGGTATAAAAATATAAAACAAAACAAAACAAAATAAAATAAAACAGCCTCACGGGCTGGGCCTATTGAGGCTTGTGAACCAGTGGTTCCCCACTGCTGTTTGAGGTACTCCAACAAGACACAAAGGCAGCAGCCCTGTTCAGTTCTTGCTCCTGAACAACTAGCTTAATCCAATAGTCACTGTTTGTTGTGGCAGTGAATCCCACACATTCATTATGAGTTTTGTCTTGTACTTTATGTTTGTATAAATCAAGGCCACATTCACACGATACATTTAAAGCACTATGATAAAGTCATTTAAAGTCATTGCTCCCATCCCACCCGAATTCTTGTAGTTGTAGCTTATTAAAGGTGCTGAAAGTTCTGAGGAGAGCTTTCTGTGAAGAGGGGTTGATTGTTAAGCTCTGTGAGGAGAATAGGGGTCTCCTAACAATTCTCAGCACTCTTAACAAACTACAGCTCCCAGAGTGATTTGGGGGAAGCCTTTACCATTTAAAGCGGTATTATAGGGCTTTAAATGTAAGGTGTGAATGTGGCCATAGTCTGCTGCTGCTGCCGGCTGCTGTGCAATTATGAATCCAGATCAGATTGTTTTGCTGAAACTGTACTATGTTTTTATAAGCACCTCTGTCTTGCTCCACCATTTGTGAAGTAAACTAACAGGTATGTGGTTCCTTACAATTGTTCCAAAGGGAGTAGAGATTAAAAACGTAAAAGGAAGAAGTACTATTGTTGCTTTGAGAAAATTCCACAGAGTTCTAGAGATTTGTGGTTGGATCCTGTGCCCACTACACCTGTGCTGTGCTTTTCCTGTAATTTCTGGGTCACTCTTACCAACAAGGTGAACATAAACTTTCTGGTATTTTATGTTAATTTACAAAACAGTGCAAAGTGCAATAAACTCCAGATTAGGGATCACTCTTGCTTTTCTCTTGAACTGCTATTGCCACCTACAGTTCCACATGTCGTCACAGAGAGTAGTCTGCTAATGTGATAAAGCCCCTTCTGCCCTTAGAAAGGAGGGGGGGTTGCAGTTAGCACGAGCCCTCCACGTGCACAGGGGATGCTGGCATCCCCTGGCGCTATTGGGTGAGCTCTGGGTGCGGTGCCCAGCTGGCTGACCAACCAGTGCAGCTGGCTAGGGCGTGCCTACTGCACTTAAGTCGGCTCGCAGCCAGAGCTTGCCCTCTTCGAGCCAAATGTTTTGGCTCGATTGGCGGTTAGGCATTGGATAAGGTCAGGAAGGTTAGGAGGTGGGGGGGGGAGGACGGGCCAACACCTCCCCCCAAGTGCTGAAGGGTACTTCGTAAAGGAGTCCGGGGGGCGTGTCCGTGTCCGGAGCCGTGGGTGGTGAGGGCCTAAGGCACGCCCCAGATCGGTGATCACAGGGTGAGTCCTTAGCTGATGTGCAGCAGCAAGGGCTCACCCAACAGTGGTTATCCCTTCCTGGACTGCCACATCGTACTGGAGTCGGATATAGTCTAGTTAGATCCAATGCCTAAAGCCAATACCGCTCAACATCCGGAACCAATAAAGTTGTGGCCTTTTATTCTCCATTTAACCTTATATACGGTGTCTTGTGTCTTATTTATTCACGGGAGGGGTCGGGATATCGACATGCAAAAGGCAACTGGAAAGGTTTTCTTTAAAAGACGTTGAAAGGGGAGAGGGGGAATTGCACAGTTCATTTTTTTTTTTTATAAGAATTTATTGACATTTTTACTTATAGCAACATACAACCTTAACCACACCTACATTTATACACATACAAAACAAATACAATTACACATCTAATACAAAAATTGCCATGATTTTTCTTCTTAATTAGACATCTCAAAAAAAAAAAAAATTTTCTTTTTCCAATCTTGACAGTTGACTTCCCCTGCCTTTTCACCTTCGAGTTTATATCCACAATCTACTTTTTAACCTCTTCATTTAAAAAATTAAACTTAATTATATATATAAAGTAAAACATTCATCTTAATCTTCATCTTAATCTTAATCATCTTAATCTATAAACTTTAACCACTTAAATTGACTTTATTTATACTACATCCTCATAAATCCTCACAAATCATCCTCATCAAATCTATCTCTTCTATCCTTTAAACTGCTGCTTATAACATAAAAACTTGAAATATCTCCTTTCATGTTCAAACAAATAATAAAACAAACTATTGTTGACAGTGTTCACCCTCCGATTTCAAAATACCATAACAGATTTCTTTAGATTTTACTTAATGCTTCACCCCACACCCCCTCTGTCCATTATTCTTCTCCTGATGGCATCAGCACTGAACTTCCTTGCAGCTTCCCTCTCCAAACGTCCACAGATCCGCGCACAGTCCAAAACTCTCCTTGCCACGAGCTCCGAGGTATCCATCTCTTCCTCTCTCAGCTTCTCCGGTTCTTTGTAACATTCCTTTTCTTCTTGTAAATACCTTAATTCTCTGTCCCTGGCCCCCGAGCTCACACCTCGGGGACTGGATATAACAAATCTTGACATCGCCTTGGGGCTGCCACCCCCAAAGAGCGAATTTCTTCTCCGAAGTAGCTCACTCATTTCTTTCCATCTTTCCATCCACCCTCTCAGCTCTTTGGCAAGACTTTCTTCCAAAGTGTCAAAAGTTTTATAAGCCTCCTCTGTGGGCAGTTGGTTCCATTTCAGACCCCCACACAAGACTTTGACTTTTCTATAAAGTAATTCCACATTCAGGGCAGTGAGCCTTTGTTCATCTGTTAGTCCAGAGTTCAATACCAGTTCAAGGACGAAACCCAACATACTGGCAGAGGAGGAGGAAATGGGTATCATATTTCTTCCCCTGTCTCTTTGTTCGTCGCCATTTTCCTAAGCTGGAGCGCAAACACTGCAACTTTATATGGAGATATTTTCCGCTAATTAGCTTCCCAAGAAAAAAGTTTGCCAGTCTCATGTATCGATTTTAAATACTTTGTAACCAGTTCTGTGGCAGCAATCCCTCAAATTGGTTAATTTCTTAGGCTCGAAGGGAGGGAGGCAGGCTGCCTTTCTCCTTCCCCCCGGATCGTTCCAAAAACGCGATTTCTGCCAAGATTATTTACTCACGACCACCGGGTTCCTTTAGCTCCATTCTTCACAGGTAGAACTTAGACGCTCACCGCGGGCTTTGCCGCCGCATTTACATCCCGGTTGGGGCATGTCCCCGTAAGCCCGGCTCCGTTGTCCCTTCACCCCCACTCCCCCTTTACAGGGGGGGCAAGGGAAGGGTTCGGAGCCTCCGCGGGCGCAGCCGGGGAGCCCAGGGTGCGGGACGCTCTTCCCGCACCCCAACCGGAGCCGCGCGCTGCGGTAGCGCGGCTCCTAACCCCCGGGATGGACAGGGCGCTTCGGACCCGAAGCAGCCCTCGACCACCCGGCGATTGCGTCGCCGCCGGAAGTGGAATTGCACAGTTCAAAGCTACAATAAACTTGCACCAGAGCTTTGTTCCTTGCCCTGCCCTAATGACTCAATGGAAACTTTCAGGCTTCTTCAGAATATTCTGGGTGTGCAGTCATCTTCACTTGAATGAACCAAGGCAGCTATTTAGAAAGAAAAGGCCTTGGCCATATGTGGCAACCATTCATCTCACATATTTCATCACTCCTTTACAGCCACGCTGTGTTTCAGCTGGCAGAAATGGCAAAAAATATTAGAAACAAGGTATTCTTGGGACAGCTACTTTTGATTCACTGTAAATGTAATCCGCAGCCCAGTGAGGAAAACGGACAGAGCTAGGTGTTCTTAGCCTGGAGAAGGGAATGTTCTGGATGGACATGGTAGTGATCTTCAAACAGCTGAAGGAA
Source organism: Lacerta agilis (assembly GCF_009819535.1). Taxonomy (NCBI): domain Eukaryota; kingdom Metazoa; phylum Chordata; class Lepidosauria; order Squamata; family Lacertidae; genus Lacerta; species Lacerta agilis. Next base: position 58,439,806 of record NC_046318.1, on the reverse strand, counting down.
TGCCACATGGAAGATAGAAGGCCTGTTCCCCATTGCTCCAGGGCAGGATAAGAAGCAATGGCTGGAAATTGTAAGGAAGCATATTTCAGATAAGCACTAAGATAAACTTCCTAATGATCCACAGCACAGAATTGCCTTCTTCATAACTGCTATACTCTGAACTGACATTTCCTCTGAGCAATCCATTACAACTTCCAAGACTTCTTTTCCAGGAAATCGCCACCATTGCTAGCCACACTAATCAGTATATGTGAAGTTCATGGGTTATGTCTCTATGTACTTCCCGTCACACCATAGTTTACCCCTCACAGAGCTACAATTCTCAGCATGGTACATAAATTAAACTTCCCAGGATTCTCTGGGAGAAAGCGATGTGCTTTAAATGTATGGTGTGTGTGTGCGTGCAGACCTCATTTGGGCAAGGCTTTGATGTTTTTAAAGGAAGCTCCTTGCCTTTTATAGCTTCCATGACTCTTCTCAATAACTACTATAGTATCGCCTTGGTACCTTTCCTGAGCTGTGATATTCTAGCCAAACTTTTATTAATCTGTTTTAAAACAAACCCAAACACACCAAACTTCTTCGAGAGATTTTAGCCTGTTGACTCCCATTTTCAGCTTCTTGCATTATTGAGTAGTTTCCTGTTTTGAAATCAGTATTATTGCGCTTTCTTGGAAAATTTCCTCTTGTGTGTACATTGAATTTGATAGCACTGTGATCATTCTTGTTTGGTTCAACAGCCCTCATATCTTTATGCAGGGACTGGGAACTATTCGGGATTAATTCTCCTCTAGGCACTTCCATGACCCAATTATTCTAAGGCAATTATGATACTGAGAACAACATGTTTTATTTGCTATGACCCATGTATTTATTTGCCCAGGTGGTGTTAGTAATTGACACTGTCCATCATTACAACACTTTCCTCTTGGGCTGCCTCCCTGATTCCTTGATCTCATGAGCACCTCCCTTTTATTCTGGTGGGAGGAATAATATGCACCAGCATCTCATATGGTGACAGCAGGCACCATCCCTCAGACAGCTGCTGATAGTCCACCACTGCTAACTGCCCTGGACCCCTTTTCTGGTTCTCCATTAAACATAATCAACCATTAGTGCAGTTACCCACAATGCCTCAGAGCAAGGCTACAGCACTCTTGTAAATTGCACTGATGAATCTTATTAATTGCGCCCTTCTGTTGTCTTGAGGGTTCTGCGTGGGTTGCTGGTGTCCTTCAGGCTGCTGGTTCAGGAACATATTACCCTTGACAAAAAGTGCACCCAATGACTGTCACATGACAAGAGGGACTACAAGTCACACTAACTTCCCTTTTTGATGCTTTGTTCTGTGAAATACTGTAGCTCCTAGCAGAGAAAGCAGTGCTAATATTAGTCCGTTGACTTCAAAATCAAGAGGCATGTTTAGCCCGCAAAATATTATAAGACATGACTCTGCTAGGCTGTGCTGCTGTATCTCCACTTGGGATTTACCTATTGCAACAAAAGCTTCTCCTCAAGATAAAATGTATGTTATAAAGGTTGATTAACATAATCCCAAGGGCATTCAGCTCTATCAAAATGTGTTTTATCCTTAACACCGTGCTCACAGTTGTCCTGATCTGCTGCCAGTCGCACAATATCTTGTCATTATATAAAATGGGTGGGGTGGGGAGTGTACATCCACTGCTGCACCAGAAACCAGGTCTGCACAGCTCCCAATTGGACTGAGAACTGAGCATGCATGCAGTGCCAAACAAAGTGATCAGCAATGCTAGAGTTAAATAGTGGCAACCAAAAACCATTCAGAACAAAACAAACAAAGCAAAGTGCATTGATGAAAACAAATGAACCTGCTTTATTTAAGACCTTTTAAAAAGGTCTCCCTTCATTAAAACTTCCAGCGTGCTTTACAGACAGTGTAATTCAACTTACATAGAAGTCAGTGCATTAAAAACATAAAACATACAGTATCCACAGCAGCTAAAAGCTTGGTATTGACACCCAGCAAATACTGCTTGATTACAGCCCTAGGAAACATGACTAATGGTCAGGGATGATGGGATTTATAGTCTAAAACATCTGGAAGGCACCAGATTAGGAAAGGCTGGTCTAATTATAATGCTGGAGTTGGAGCACAGAAATTATGTACTCTTAACATCATTATAACAGGGTGGTTATTCCATTATGTTAAGTACAAATTTAAACTGAGGGCTTATCCACACCTTTGTTTGCTCTGCCACTTTCTCCCCAGCGGAACCTGTGGTTTAGCACTGAATTGACACAAACGGCAATTGGGTTTTCTGTGCATTGTTGTTCCAATTTAGTGCTAAATTGAGGGAAGCAGTGGGGCAAAGGCAAAACCATTCGGACCCATGCTTTCTAGACACGGGACAAGAAGAAGTGTGGATGAACCCTAAATCTGAACCAGTACAACAGTCATGGTTTCTGTCCCAGGAACCTGTAAATTATTTCAGGAAAAGGGATGCACATGAAGTACAATAAAAATCAAATTAAACAAAAATCCCAGGCCTTTCACTACAATTCCAAGGTTTCCTTTAGAGAAACCACAATGGTTAATATAGTAGACATTTGAAGTGTAGACATATCCTAACACTGCACTTGAATCCATTTGTAGAAATGGCAATCAATTAAATACCTGTCTGCTATGTGTGTGGTTCCCCCCCCCCCCCCCGTGCTATTTAACATGCCCCTGAAACCACTAGGAGCTCTCATCAGGAAAGTTGGAATGAAGTGTCACCTATGTGTAAATTGTACCCCCTCTCTGTTCTGAGAGGCAATTCATGTGCTGGACCAGTGCTTAGAAGTGATGAAGGGCTGGGTGTTGACCAGTAAATTGAATCTTTATCCTTTGAGGACAGAGGTATAATGTGCTCTGAGTTCTCAAGTCTAGAAGGTGCAGAGACAGACTGTTCTCAGTGGGAGTGAACACCCCTGGAACACCCCTGGAAACAACAGGTCAGTAGCTTGGAGATGTTCCTGGATCCAACATTGTCATTGGAGCTCACATAGCCTCAGTGGCTACATGTTCCTGTTTTAAGTTCTGGTTGGTTCTCCACCTATGGTCCCTCTTAAACAGAGTGGACTTGGTTACTATACTTCGTGCTCTGGTAACTTCCAAATTATACTACTGTAATGCACTCCTCATGGGGCTGCCCTTGGAGATGATTCGAAAACTTCAACTGGTCTGAAATGCACCAGACAGACAGCCTCCACCCTACACCTCTTGGGTGTTAAGATTAACAGAAGGAGCTCTCTTGGTAGTTCTTTTTATGTAGATGTATGTGCTGAAGGTCTCAGGTTTGATCCATGGCAACTCCAGGCAGGACTGGACTCTTTTGTGAAGCCTGCAGGCAGTATTGAGCTAGATGGATCAATGGTTTGACACGGTATAAGGCAACTTTCTACAGCATCATAGTAGGGCTGGGAGATTTTGGGTTTTCAACATTGCAGTGTATCACCAGCCAAACATCGCAGTTTGGCATTATACTGCATTGTTGAAAAAAGCTGCATTGGCCCCAGCCGGCCAGGTGCCAGGTGAGACTGCCACAGCTCTCATCTTGGGAGTTGAGGCATTTTTACCCCAGCACCTCACAGGTTGTGGCCAGTACAGCTGGCCCCAACCTGGTGCTCAGCCGGGGGGCGGGTGGAAAGGTTCCTGCCCCCAGCTGAGCAAGCCCCAAGGCCCCTTGGCTGGGCTCCGCTGGGGGCAGGAGAACTCCTGCCCTCAGGGAAGCCAACCCTGAGTCCCCTGCCACTCGCACACAGGAGACATGGGGCTCCCTGGCCAGGCTCTGCTTGTCAAGAGTGGTGATGGTTTCACCAGCGGTATACCGCTGAGTGAAGCTGTCACCGCAGTCTGCCCCCCACGTATCTGGATATATCACCCAGGCCTGCATCATAGAATTGTAGTGTTGGAAGGGACCCCAAGGCTCATCTAGTACAACCCCCTGCAAATGCAGGAATCTCTAAGATATTAGCTAAGAAGCTTCTTCCTCAACCCATTGCTTGGAAACATGGTCTCCTGCTCCTGGGGGAGTATGGGGAGAGGGCAATACCTAGCCATCTTGCCATGGCAGTTTACCCGCAAATCCTGGCACTAATAATCTCCTTGCACCCATCCCTCCTACTCCCCAGGTGGCCCTTCCCTGCAGTTTAGAAACTTAAGGAGTAACAGCTGAGCACAAACAAGGCAAGATAAGAGGTCCACAAACCCCAGCAACAAGTCACGTACTATGACTGTACTAGTTCTGCAAGCTCCCTTATCTTTGAGTGAAAAGACTTTCCCTTACATTGCACATTTCACGTGCACTTGGGAAGGTCCATGAAGCAGGGCCAACTGTTGACAAGATCAATCCAAATGTGGTCACTGGGACATTTCTTGCCAGTCCGGCTACATCAAGGGTGGGAATGCTTTCAACATCATAATGGCTGGTGATCATAATGGCTGGTGATCCCTGTTATTAGTGGATTCAAAACAGTTATTAAAAATGCCTCTGCATTGCATGTGGGAGGCACTTGGGTGACCTTCCAATCTGATAGGAGCAGGTTTAGCATGGTGGCAGTGAGGCTGAGCTATGGATGAGGACGTCTTCCGCTCAAACCTTGCCTCTGCCACAAATTTGGTAGGTGCTCTTAGGCAAGTCATTATCTCTCTGCCTCTGAATTATGGGCGTAGTAATATTGACTGACTTACAGGAATTGTTGTAAGGATCACAGCTAGATACCACATGTAAAGCACTGAACACATGACAGATTATTAGATTCAAATGTCAGATTCCTAGTGATAATATCAGATCTGCTTTCTTACAGGTTTTGAACAGCTCTTACTCGCACTAATGCTTTGCCTAAATTTGCTTCCTTGCATTTCCCACTCATTGGGTCTAATTTTGTCCTCTGAGGCAACCAAGAATAAGTCTGCTCCAACTACATGACCACCCTTTAGATGTTGGAAGACAGTCATTACATCTCCCATTCTCCTCCAAGCTAAAACACACCAAGCTCTGCCAACTGTTCCTCATAATACCTGATTTCCAGAAAGCCTTCCCTGTCCCCTTATGTGAGGAAGATGCCCAGGAAGAAAGCAAAGCTACACATTCTAGGTGGTCCTCTTTATATCTTCACTTCAGATTACTGTAACAAAGGCTTTGATGTCCTTTGTGATGAAATGCTATCCTTTGGCCCATTTATTATTACCAGGGCATCTTCAAAATATTAAACTTGGACCTCTTAAATTATTATTTGTTTTCTCAGTAAGTAGGAAGGAGTTTACACAGCTGCATTCAAAAAATATTAGATCTTACTGAGCAAATATGTGCTCAGTTTTCTACCCAGTTAAGTCAAATTACTTGGATTTAAAACTATTTGGGTTTGCAGTTCTAAATAACACTTCTAAGACATCCCAGAGAACTCAGTAGGACTTCCTTCTGAATAAACATGCATAAGCATCAGCCTGTTCCAAAGGAAGGCATGCTTTTAAAAGATAATGCATTGAAGGCTATTGAAATAAATGCTAGCTTGTGCATCCAGTTGTAAGCAATGGCAAGATATCCATCTCAACAGGTGGCAAATGAGGGGGGAGATTTATGCACCCAGAAAGGTCTATAAAGTGTGTGGAGCTGACCCTTTATTTATGGCACTTCAAAGACTGAAGTTTTTTACTTCCTTCACAATGAAGCCAAAAGTGAAAGAGCAAACCATGAGCGGCCTCACTGAATTTGAATTAATGTTAATGAACTTTGATATAAAAGATGCGAAGTTTCAAAACTTTAAAGCAGGCATCCCCAAACTCGGCCCTCCAGATGTTTTGGAACTACAATTCCCATAATCCCTGACCACAGGTCATGTTAGCTAGGGATGATGGGAGTTGTAGTCCCAAAACATCTGGAGGTCCAAGTTTGGGGGTACCTGCTTTAAAGGCTATGGTTAGCAATGGATATGAGGAAATGACTGTCGCGGATTGCTCCACGGCGTTGTAGCAGAGAAGTGCAAAAGCCACAGGTTCTTTAGTGCAGTATTCTTTTAATGTGAGCTATATACATAGAGACAGTTCATACAAAGACAACTAGGACAACTTCACTCTCACTCTCTGACTCCACTCTACACCACCACGCCCTGCTTAACAGGTTCCCCTTTAATACAAGACAACAGCCAATCATCTGTCGGCTCACTCTTGCTGAGTCACTCTGACACAGTAAGGTTTGCAGGTCTATTGCATCAGCTTCTTTTACTTTACATGCAAGCTCAAGCCTGCAGACTTACTAGGCTACACAACATTCTATGTATCCCGACAATGAACAAGCTTTGGGATGGCACAGCAACATTACGGATGGAATTAATTAAATTCAGTTTACATTTAAATACTAGCTTCCCTGATGCAAGTGTTCCTGAATAAGGTGCAAATTGAAACACAGCCATTCTACAAAATTCACGATTTTGCTGTTCTCCACCCAAGACCTGTGTACAAAAATGCAAATACTAGTGTACATTGTGCATATAACTACATATATTAATGAAAACAGCATATAAAAGTCTGCTATTTGTGCTGTTAGGGGAAATTGCTTTGTAAAATTTGTGTATACTAGGGGAAATTCCATAAAAAAAGTTACATGAGGAGACATCAGAGTATAATGCTGATGCATTTTCAGGAGGGCTTAAAAAAATACACATTGCAAACTGCTGTGAAAACGTGGAGAACTAAGCCTGAATTTGGAAAAATGAGAAACCAAAATGGATGTATTCAGCCATCCCTAACCAACACTCTCCATATCTGCCCAGATCTGGGGAGCAATGCAAAAAGCTATCTATAGGTGGCATTACAAACCAGTAAAAATCTCTTGCATTTCTAAAGCATGCTTGCACCTATGGTGCACCAGAACCTCAAGCAATAGCGGATGATCCAGGAGTTCTTAGGAATGTCAGAGAAGCTGGCACAAAGGGTCCACTTGCTTATGTACAAAACTTCCCAAAAACATTCTGTTCAGTATGGTTTAATTTTATCAAGTTACAGGTAGGTAGCCGTGTTGGTCTGCCATAGTAAAAACAAAATAAAAAATAAATAAAAAATTCCTTCCAGTAGCACCTTAGAGACCAACTAAGTTTGTTCTTGGTATGAGCTTTCGTGTGCTTGCACACTTCTTCAGATATCAAGTTTACCTTGGCCAACAGGTGTTTTGAAAACTCCCAGCATGATATTGAGGGGTTTGGGTATGTTTAGCCTGGAAAAGGATGAGACTGGGAGGAGATATGATAACCATCTTCAAATAGAGCAAGTCACATAGAGCAAGCATGTTTTCTCCTGCATTTTGTGGAGTTGAGAGTAGAGACAGTTCCTTATCCTAGACAGTTTGTTGGAAATTGAAACAATAAATGTCATAAGCAGTAAACTACGAACCTGTGGAAAGATCAGATTCATAAATATTTTTTACTTTGCTTTGTAGCTTAACCTTTTGCTTTCTCATTTCGGTGGGATTTTTTTTTTTTGTACAGTATTCGTATTTCTGTACTTTTGAAAATTCAATTTATTTAAAGGCTGAAGTTTGAATACTCCAGTGTCATTGCAAAGATAGTCACTGTGCACTTGAACCTTTTACTGTGTTTTCCCAAATCTCCCTTGCCAGTTTGACAAGAATGTCACAAGTTTCCCAAGAAATCTTCGACCTCTGCCATTCCTCCAGAGAGGCTGCTAATCCAAGAAACATACTATTGCGATAATAACTCAGCTTGGATTCAGTAGTGTGGTGGAGCAACAGGACCAGTCCCTTGTCTTCACAATGCTGTTTACCAGAAAACTGGAGGTGTCCCAACAGCTGGCATTGGTTAGGAGTATTGGGAACTGCTTTATACAAACTCACATGGCACTCTTTCAGTATCAAATGGCAGCAGGTCACCCTTAAGTATCTAAGCACTGTACCTCCAAGCTACACACTTGCTTTTTCAGAGGGCCGGAACCCCATGCAAAACAGACAACTGACCCATTTTCTGGAACGGGGAACCTCTCACCCACAGGGTCTCTGTCTTGCTGGGATTCAGCTTCAGCTTATTGGCTGTCATCCATCTCATTACTGAGTTTAGGCACTAGTGCAGGATCTGCACATCACCTTTTGCTTCAGATGCTACGGAGAATAGAGCTGTGTAAACTGCATACTGATGACACTGTGCTCCAAAGCTGTGAACCCAGCAGTTTCAGACAGCTATTGGATAGCACTGGGGACACAGTGGTGCCCTGCAACTCACGGAGGGTCAAAAGGCAATCAGTCACCTAGTTGCCCCTCCCTGTAGGTATAACAGCACATTGCCCTGTTCACTCTCAGCTCTCAAAGCCGATCCAATAGGACACCGTGTGGGAGAATCAACTGCCCCTTCCATCTCTCTCCCAATGAAAGTTTTCAATCTCCAAACCAGGCCTCAACCCAGATTGAAAAGGGTCAGGAACATTGGTGTTATTCAAGAATGCCAGCAGTTGTGCTGCCACTAGCCTCTCAATTTCCCCAAAAGGGGTATTGGCAACTGGCAGGTAGTTTATTTGTATAGATAGGGATAGGTTTGGAATCCACCACAACCTGTTATGATTAAAAAAATCTTATCTCATGAAAGCATTTTGTATGGCAAGATCCCTCCCAGCTCTCTGTAAAGCAGACCTCATGGCTGTAATATCTAGTCTTAATTTCTCTGCTTTGCTGTTTATTCTTTTTTCTTGCCCCCAAACCCAGTCACTGGGGTTTGTCAGCATGTGCTTGCCAAATCCTCAAAATTCTTGCCCTATTTAGTTATGTATTGTACAATGAGTTTGCTGCAACACTTTGCAGACAGTCCTTTAAAGCTGATGTAAAAGTCAACCGTCAAGCTTTATAAAGAACTTTTAAGAAATTGAGCAAACGTCAAGTCTTTCAGAAACACGTCATCTCTTTGTCCTAATTTGCTAGTGTAGGGAAAGCAAATTAACAGAAAGAGGAGGATACTAAGGCCAGGTGAGTAATCAGAGGGAGGGGGAAGCCTAAAAAAGGGAGGTGCAGGTTAGACATTTGCTCTACTATAACAGAATCAGGGGAAGAGTGGGAAGCACTTGAACCCAGTATGCTTGCAATTTTTCAAGAGGCATATACACAGGCTCAAAGGTCAGGTGCCAACCCAGTTTTCTGTATTTTACCTGTAGGCTATCAGAGGAAGTGAGGGGACCTCAGGAGGTCCAGGGGCCAAATGTGACCCTCTAAGCTTCTCTCTCTCTGACCCTCTAGACTCCCCCCACAAAACACACTCTGCAAAGGTAGCCTTCTTCACCAGCCTTGCTTCACACCCTCCTTGAGTGTTTTTCCTTAGCTGGAATGTGTCCTTGAATACCAATAATGGCGTTTGCTTGCCTGGATGGAGTACAGAGAGAGGTGTCTGTGTAGAAGTTAGCTAACAGAACGAAAGGCAATATTTACATTTGTTGCTCCTCCCACTTTTACTTCTGGCCCCACCCACCACTGGCCCATGGCCCCCAGAAGGGGAATTGTCAAGAGGGGAATTACAACCCTCTGGCAGAAAACAGCTCCTCACTCCTGCACTCAGCAGACGCCAAAACACTCATATGCATGCACACACTGTGGGGACAGAGTTTCACACGCCGGGGAGTATTCTGAACCTGAGTTTGGCAATTCTCCAATTCCATGCAATTTTCTTCCTCTAAATATTTTTTCCACTGAGCTGCATAATGCTGTGAAAACTGTATGAATCAATTTAGCTTTATATTGTGATCCTTAAAATAAAAAAGCAACCAAAGAACACACCATTTCTTTTTCTTTTTTGTATGGTCAAACACCAAACCGAATTTTCTAAGGCATTTCTGAAGCTGCAGAATCGTGCCTATATTTTCAAAATACCCTAAATAAGCAGTGACTCTTGGCTTTGAGGACAGTCGCTCTAGCAAAATTGGTTGTGATGTATGCAGAAAGAACAATCAGGGCACAATCCAAAACTGTCACACTGGGTGGGTGGGGAGAATGGGGTAAATCTACCTCTGTCCAGCCCACAGCAGCTCTGCTGGTGTGAAGCACCCCATCCTGTCCAAAGGTTCAGGTAGGTGGAGGTAACGCTGTCAGCAGCCTGCAGAAAGTCCTGAGCCAGCTCTGTTGCTGCCCCTTGACAGAATTGGGCCTGATCTGAGTCTGATTGCTACACCAGATTCAGGTTTCTTCCTGTTTCCTTGCCTTCTGCCCTGGTTGGCATGAACAATTGGGCTGGGGTGTGTTGGTGGCTCCGGAGTTCAGGTCGTACTGCTGTGCAGCCTGGCTCTTGATTGCTCTGCATACCTTTATTGCTTTACCTAAAATTAATCACTCTACAAATTGTGCAATTACTCCCTTTTTGGTCCTGAAAGAGATTTCAGTCAATGGAAACAACATACATTCTCTGCTATAGCTGTAGATGTCTTGAAGGAAACTAATTTTCTTAGTGACGACAAAGTGTCGGAAAAAGGCTACTACAATTCCTATGCGCCACGGTAATTTCCCACTGTCTCATAGCTAATGTTATCATTCTTAAACCCCTTGCTCCAAGAAGTCTGAATAACACGAATAACACACGAGACTACTGCATAATCAATTCTTTTGCATGGAGTTTTATCTTTAAAGAAAACGTCAAAGACATCATTCAGCAATTTGTCAGGACCAATCTGCATTGTCTGTATCCACCTTGGTAAAAGTCCTGGCTGTCATTCCAAGGGAAGAAGTTGCACCACAGTTTTCATGAGTTCATATGAAACATCTTAACTGTTCCTTAGTTGACATTCAGGCACTCTTTTTCTGAGCCTTCTCTTGTGCCAAATTCTCTTTGGCTTCACACCTGGAGTTGAAGGCATTTAACATTTCTCTAATGGTTAAGTTGGCTCCTTTCATGATCAGTCTGTCACCGTCAGCTGCAAAAGAATTAGCATAGTTCAGAACAGAAGGAAAACAAAAAGAAATAGCCCAAGATCTACATAACAACATTAGATGAATGTTCTTGGTTAATGGTCCAGATACACACACACACACACACACACACACACACACACACACTGTGTGTACATATATATGGCTGCAGATCATTCTTTGTACGATGCTCTTCAAAATGGAGCAGTGAAAGAACTTGGCTGGCACCACAGAACTCCCAAGTCTACACCTAAAGAACCTTGGCAAGACTCAAAGCAGCAAAGATTGGCACTCTCCTGCTTTGTGTCAATTTGTTCACTGGAAGTGCACAGACTCTCCTGAGTGATTTATCTGGGGTGGAGATGCTACAGGAATGTGGATCCCTTCTATATTGTTTCCTTGCAGTTATCACCTTGCAGTTCTCTACAGTTCTCTGGATCTTGCCTGGGTCTGCATCAAGTGTTAGTCTAAATTGCAAGTAAGATCATGGACATATGAAAAACTGGTGTGCAGGTTTTAAGGGCTAAAAAGTTCCCGCTGGGCTCCCCACCCCCATATTTTAGGTGCCTGCTTTCACACTGTAAATCTTAGTATTATTTTATTGATTTCTTGCAGTATGTATTTGTCATGGCCTTTGGCTGGAACAATAAAATATACTTATTGAAAATATGTGAGCCAGTTAATTACAGATATCAGCTGCCCCAATATTCCATTATCTGAAAGCTATTCTCACTGTTTCTGATAACGGAAGTCTCTGAGATAATGGAAATTACTGACAGTCAACTACAGTGACCACACAGCCAGGGTCTTGGAAAGGGGTGGAGAGCAAACATAATTTTCTAAGAGTAAGCCCCACTGAACTCAACAGACTTTCAAATAGACACATATCGGATTGTATGTAAGTGCAGAACTGCACATTTCAAAGAATAATGTGCAAGCTATAACCCTGTGTCAAATGCTCCTTCTCCCTAACTAACCTTGCATGCCTATCTGTCAGTGATGTGGTTTTTTATGGTGTGTAGTTGCATACTAACCTTCCCATTAGAGTAGCTTAATTTGTAATAGAACTCTGGTCAGGTTTGAATGTGATGGCAAACCAGGCTTTGATCACATCAGCACCATGGCTTCCCCCAAAGATGCCTGAGAACTGCATGTTGTTAAGGGTGCTGAGAATTGATCTATGAGAGGAGTAAGCTACAGTTCCCAGGATTATTTGGAGGAAGCCATGTGCTTTAACTGTATGGTGTGGATGCGCCAGCTTACTGTGGTTCATCATGAATGAGCAGCATCTATTGATGCTACTGTTTTTTCCAAAAGCTACCATGAGCCATCTAGTGGAGTCAAAGAACACTGCCATTGGAAGTATACTTTTCTCAGTTCCTTTTTATCTTCCTGGCTTCACTGACAATGCAGATACACGGCAGATGGTAGTTCCAAACTTTGTTACCACCTTGCTGCCAGAAGCAACCTGCGGAAATGAGTTCTTGCCATCTAGCACTGCTTAAGGAGTGGGGTGGGAGTTTGCGGAAACCAAGGGAAAGAAAACAATACTCTGATCACCAAGCCAATGTATTTACACATCAGAGGTACTTCCTAGAATAGCAACAGAGATGGTTAAAATAAAATAAAAAGGTTTTCAAGTAAAGGCATTTGAGGCAAGAGGCATAAATGGTCCAAAACGCTAGGTAAAATGTTGACCTCTTCCTCCATTAAGATCCCACAAGTAAAATAAGTTTGGACCCATTTTTCTGAATTCGAAAGCCACAGAAGATCCCCAGCTTCTTTAGGACAGGGATGGCTAGCCTCTGTAGTTTTAGGAACTGAGAGTGGTTAGTTCCATAATAACATTTGCAGAATTATGCCCAAACCTTGCTAAATGCTCCGCAGATTCACTTATCTGAACATCCGACTTGCTTGGTTTTCCCCCCTGCTTGGTCAGCTGTAGCTACTTTTGGGCAGGGGAGTGAGAGCAGGCAAGTCAGAGTGCAGGAAAAATCTGACAAATCAGACAGTGAGAGAGATCAGGGAAATCCATTTTTTTTTCTTTGCCTCTCTTTTGCTGATTGGCTGCAGCCATTTCAGGAAGAAATTATTGAGAGTGCAGGGAAAGGGAGCATACAAATGCTGTATTAGACAAGTTTCTATAGGAAACAATGGAAACTATGGACTCGGTTATGCAAACACTTGCCTAACAAACGATTTCCAGGGAGGCATTGGGTTCGTAAAGGGGGGCCTGCTTGTATATGCAAAATCCAAAAAGGAGATGCCACATTAATATGTTGAAACCTTTTTACACCTTGACAACATTTTGAATCGAGAGGCTTCCAGGGAGCAGAAAATTATTTAGAGGAGTTCATCTTACCAAATACGACATCAATTACTGGTTCAGACCCATCGTGTTTCACATCTGTTTTCACCTCACAGTTGCTGTTGGATAAAAAGGCTTTCTTTGTATGCAGACACTGTAGGAAATTTCTGGAAAAGTTCAGAAATATATATCAGAGCATATTTTATCAACAACATAGCAAAGTTAGAAGTGTAAAATACAATGAACATTTTTTTAGTCTAGAGTGGAACAATGTAATAATATCAGCTGCCGAAATCCAAAAATATACATACAGCAAAGCTCTGAAATGTAAGACAGACAAGACAATCTTACAAGTTTCCAAAAAATTAAATTAAATTAAAAAATCCTTGCAGTTTAGTAGCTTGCCATACCAATTGCTCAAAGCACTCCGGTGTGGAATTATTTACATTTTATTTATTGAATTTATATCCTGCCCTCCTTCTTGAATAGCTAACTCAGTCATTTTGGATTAAGGCAGAGTGTGATTATTAGTACTAGAATGACTTAATCAGGATGCAAGCCATGCAAGGAAACATATCAGTATAGCATATCAAGCACGCACCTTGTTAAAAATGCATGTTCAGAGTTAACATACCAGGCATTAAGAGCCTGGACTGGGGCATGGAGTGGAGGGGTGGGATGCTAGCATGCCAACACTGCAGAAGCAAGATGTGAGTAGCACAGGGTACAAAAGTTTGCCTTCTATGCCCAACATCATACTTACGTTAGGCCTAACAATAATTTAGGAGTGGCATGGCAGGGTTTTGTTTTGTTTGTTTTTTGTATAAGCAAGCGATGCATGATCTCAGGTAGAAATTCAACAGAACAGTTCTCTTTCTCTCTTCCCTGCATTGCTTACTAAAAAAAGGCCCTATCCCACACCAGCGGAATTACTGCCTGCCATGCAGCAGGGCAAAGGAACGGCAGCAAAACGGGTCAGAAATAAATTAGTCCTGCTAATCGTTTATTTAAAGGGCCCGTTCTCAGCCCATAAAGATACACAAAAGTACTTTGCACCCCCCAGTACGAAGGAGCCGCAGCCCATCCATTCCCAGCATTGGAGGCCAGATTCTACAATCAGAATGGGCAAAACGTGCCTAGGATGGCACGTGTATTTCGTGCAGGTTGTGTGCATGGCTTGCCCATCAGTGCCCTGGGATGAATGGGTCCGGGTGTGTGGTGGGGGGGGGGAGTCCTGTTTCAGATCCAAGGGATCCCAGCCCCGTGGCCTCTCCTCACCTGGTGCTCTCTACGTTGGACTCGAAGGGGCAGAAGGCGACCAAGACGCTCTTCACCTGCTTGAGCGTCACCCCCGCCCTTTTCGGCAGCACGAACGACATTTTCCTCTCCGTCCCTTCGGTAGGATCGGTAAGAGCGAGCGCCTTGCCCTCTGAGCGACCGGAAGGACTACAGTTCCCAGAAACCATCTCGCCGCGATCGGCACGAGGGCTCCTCCCCGCGCGCGCGGCCTGCCGGGAAATGTAGTCAAAGCCCCTCTTGGCTTTCTAGTTTGTCCCATTCCGTGGAATTCTGTTGAACTTCTTCGCTCTTTGTTGCGCCGGGATAGCCCAGAATTGGCATTTCGGTTCTTTTAGAATAACTTTAAAGAGCGGGGTCAAGGGAGCATCATGACATAAGGAAAGCCCTACTGGATCTCAGGATAAGTTTTTATGCCTGGTTTGCACGCCGTGTTCCTTTCTTCTTGGGGTTCTCCCACCTGGAGTCAGCAGGTGAGCGAAGGCTGCGGAGTTTCTCACCTGTGAAGCTAAGAAAATAAAAACGTACTGGCCCATCTAGGCCGGCATCTTGCTCTCGCAGTGGCCAACCCCATGCTTGAGATCTCCTAATGAAGGGTGGTATATAAAATTAATAAATAAAATAAAAACAATATTAATACCAGTTTCCGGAAGCTATGGGAGGGGTGAGTGCTCTTGTGCCCTCCAGTATTGATAAGTTTCAGCTCCTATTCTAGCCAACTTTTGTACATAAAATGGGAGTGGTGGGGGGCATCTTTTTCTTCGCCTCAGCCGAATAAGCTCTTCCCCTGGAAAGAGGGTGGTGGTGGTGAAGAACTTTTCTTTTAAAAAACAAAACCCACAGACACTACTAATACGTTGTCATTTCCAGAGGGATAGATTTGTTTGTCCATTGCAGCAAAAACCAACAAAGAATTGTTGAAATCTGACAACTTTATCAATATATAAACTTTTGTGGACTAGTATGGAGGGTGGCGTTCTTCAGGGCAAACCTGTCTACTTATCAGGTTTCTTTTAGCCCTAATGCTAGTGTTATTGAGGCTTGTGTGCATTCCGAAACGGGTTTACTCAAACGTAAATCCACTGAGTTCCATGAGACTTAATCCCCAGGAGGAGTTACAATGAGGATTATAATAGAGAACAAATTTAAATGACCGAACTGGGATTTGTACAGTGTTTATTGTTATCATAGCATCAAAAGTGTGCATAGCCATAGTCATAAATGCCTAGAAAACATAATTGGTTTTTAAGGATTTAGGAAATAGCTAATATGCAAAAAAAAACTCTGTACATTTCTATGGAAAAGGGAGGATAGACAGGCTTTGAGGAATGAAAACATGGGTACTTGGGTGGGTTTTTAAAAAATAATAATATGTATGCTGCCATTTTGCCAGAAAACTTTTTGTAAAAATAAAAATAAAAATCAGGGCACTTCTACTTGTATGTAAGCAGTCACTTGAGGTAGCAGCACACATTGCAAATGATGGATGCCAGGACTCTCTCCAAAGTCCCAGAGTAAACCAGTCTGAGCAGCTCTTGGACTGTGTGAGGAACTGTGCAAATTGGGGAATTGTTGGATTGTGAGCTGTGCTCCATCATCCTATATTATAGCAGTCTTCAACTTCTTCAGGCCAGGGACCCACCTTTAACCCATATGTGCAATTGTGGACTCATTTCTTCATTTTCTACAATATATGTTGTATGGTGGCAGTGTGGCTTGTTTCAAGCTGCCTTAGACAAGGCCACGCCCGATAGTGAGTCCTGCCTGCCCCACCAGTGGAAGACCAATGATTTATTTCACTGCAGAGGATCCTGGGGACAGCTTTTGACTCATGTACCACAGCTGCTTGTACTACCAAAAAAACAAACCCTTGCACTCTGAACTTACTAAGCACTGGTTCCAGTTGAGATAGATGAGCATCTATTGAACACATGTAACCCTTCTGCCACAAGATGGCAGAAGACCCACTCTACATGTATTTGCTAAATGATGATGGCTCTTATGATGCATAGCTTTATTGTGACATACTGTAAACTTTCGTGGACTATATCATATAAACATAGAGTTGGAAGGGACCCTGAGGATCATCTAGTCCAACACCCTGAAATTCAGGAATATGCAGCTGTCCCTTATGGGGATCAAACTTGCAACCTTGGCGTTAATTCATGATAGCTTAAAGGTAAAGGTAAAGGGACCCCTGACCGTTAGGTTTAGTTGTGTCCGACTCTGGGGTTGCGGTGCTCATCTCGCGTTACTGGCCCAGGAAGCCGGCGTACAGCTTCCGGGTCATGTGGCCAGCATGACAAAGCCGCTTCTGGCGAACCAGAGCAGCACACGGAAACACCATTTACCTTCCCGCCAGAGCGGTACCTATTTATCTACTTGCACTTTTGACGTGCTTTCAAACTGCTAGGTGGGCAGGAGCTGGGACCGAGCCATGGGAGTTCACTCCATCGCGGGGATTCAAACCGCCGACCTTCTGATCAGCAAGCCCTAGGCTCTGTGGTTTAACCCACAGTGCCACCTGTGTCCCCTCATGATAGCTTAGGCCACATTAAATCTATTGGCTTTTCTTGCTATAACAGGTTAACATGGCTACTCCTCCACAGGTTATTAAAACAGTGGCTCAATGTACTTCAGTAGTTTTTGTTTATTGGAGCAGGGGGCATTTCTCAGTGAGAAAAGCTTTACAGACTTTCCTTCCCGAATACTGTATATGACCTATTGCAATTATTGTCATTTGTTTTTATTTTCAAAACAGTGGATGCTGTACTAGCTAGGTATTGTAGAATAAAAAATAATACAATTGATCACTACAATACATAAAAACAGCAGCTTTCTGAGATTTTATTCTGAAAGGCAGAGTATTTTTTAAGGAATACAAAGGAGGAGGAATAATTAAATAGATAAAAAATGCTGTAATCTCTCTGGAGCATTTATTATTTACAAAGTTATTTACTACACCCCCAGTATATTGCATTGACCTGGAGGACTTAGGAAAGAAGGTGGTCTGTTAATAAATTAACCTGTTGATCAGATAACCTGGTTCTGAGGTGTCTGGGGCAGGGTAGCCAGCATACAAGTAAAACAGGGATGGCCACAAAATTCACCAGAAGCTGTGCATGTAGTGTTGTGGACCCTATTTTAAGAAACTCCCAGTTTAAGTCAGACAGGCCCCCTCCGCTCCTGAATTTCTGACACCTACTGAGTACTTTTTTATTCCAGCAGATATTTTAACTGATGTTTGATTTTGTTAAAAGTTTTGACTTCTTTATTGTACCTTTGTAAACTGCTTAGAGACTATTGTAGCTAAGTGGTATATAAATTGTTTGAATATATATATATAAAAATAAGATGCTGCTGAACTCCAATCAGCCACAGGCAGCATTGGCCAATGGCCAAGGATTATGGGAAGTTGTAGTCTAACAGCATTGGGATAGCACCCCTGGCATAGTCCTTTAGAATTCAGCACTGTAGTAAGGTTCCCATTTATGAAATAGAACAGTCCTCAGACTACATTTTCCCCATCCCTTTTCATGGAGAGTTGCCGTTCCACTGGCAATCTTGCTTGTGTGTGCAGGTGTGTCCCACTGAAGACCTGTTGTCCTCTTTCCTGGTTTTGCACTTTTTCTTTCTTTCAGAACTCCACAGGTGAAGTGTGATGCTGCAATGAGCAAATCTTCATAATTGTTTCGCACGCCCTAGTCAGGTAAAGAGCCAGGGCTTTTTTATATTAAATCCCAGCCTGTCTGATTATATCTTTGGGAACATCTTTTCTTGGCATTGCTGCCTTACTGTTCTCTCAGTTCTGGTTAATTACGGTAATCTACTACACTTAAGAAGAGTGAGACTTCTCAGCTGACGTGTTTGGGAACGTTTTGTGTTCCTGCAACACTGACAATCAGGGGCGTCGCTGGGGAGGGGCGGTGGGGGCGGTACGCCCCCAGTGACAGGGTGAGCAGCGGTGGGTGGGGGTGACAAGCGGCGGCCCCTCCCGCCACTCCCACGCGCCGCTGCTCCCTCCGTCACCCCGGGAGCAGCAGCACACGGATGGGGTGCTTCCGCCGCTTTTTTCGGCGGGGGGGGGTCGACCAGCGAGGGGGGGTGTCAAACTTGTCACCCCCTCCTTGCTGGCCACCCCCCCGCCGAAAAAAAACGCGGGGGGGGGGGCGGGGAAAGCCTGGAAAGGAAGCAGAGCAGGCGCGTTTAAGCACCCCTCTGCTTCTTTTTCCCCTTTCCGCCGCTTTTTTTCGGCGGGGGGGGCCGACCAGCGGGGAGGGTGTCACGCTTGTCACCCCCTCCTCACTGGTCACCACCCCCCGCCGAAAAAAAGCCTCGGAAAGGGGGAAATCCCCCCCCTTTCTGCATACACGTGCGTCGTGACGGCATGATGACGTCACGGTGCACGCGTCGTGCCCCTCCCCCAGGGGGTGCCTCTGCGCTGCCGCCGCCCCCAGCAGCGCAGAGGCTAGCGACGCCACTGCTGACAATTGATTTTGCTTTATGCTTGCTTCCAGTCTCCCATTTCTCATCTCACTAAATTGCTGCCCTGGTGCTTGTTGCCAGTTCTGTTGATGACGAGTTGCGTTACAAGTGTGTCTCTCTGGCCTGAGATGTATCATTTGATATTACTTATTTATGGCCTTGTTTGGACTTTCTCTGAATAAGATATATGTCACCTTGGGACTATCAGTACTGCAAAGAGGCAAGGCGAGACATGGCCCAAAAGTTTAGTTAGGAATTCAGGTGAGATCTCCTGATGGCTTCAGAAAATAAGGCCACGCACAGAGATTTAACTGCTTCTTCCCTGGAACAGGCAACATAGAAATGCTCTGAAGAAAGCAAAGAGTTGCAGGTGGCCCAGAAGAATATGGTAGGCCAAGACAGCCATGAAAAGGATCAAGTTGCTGATCAAAAGATCAGCAATAACTTAGGCTCCCTTTCTGCAGCTAAGGCTTTAAACCATAGCTAAGGAACCAATGGCCCTTCAGATGCCGGACTCATTAGCCTCAGTCAGTGAGGATAATACTGAGCTAGATCAAAGCTCTCACTTGGTATATGGGCACCTTCACATATTCTCATCAGTTAGAAATGCCCATGTGTTGTCAGAATTGCCTCATTTGCCCTTTTCCCGAGTTCTAGAAATTCTCAGCATCACAGTCAGGCAAAAGATTTCCTAATCGTAGATTCTACAACAAAGTAAGAAGAATATTGCCTTATTTTTGTTGGTTTTCATCCCCTTAAGCTGTATCAGTGCTGCTAAATGTTATACCGGTATATTTAGATATATAGACTGCTCTAAATCAAGGGATTGGAATTTGGGACTTTAGAAGAAAGCACTTTAGTGAGCAATGGTTGCATTATTTAAGGAAGTTGCCCACAGCAGTCAGCAAAGTTGTGAGGCTGCAGTGCTAGGCACATTGGATGGTGAGGTGATGTGCCAACTGAACTCAGGTGGACTTGCTTGCAAATCAATGTGCAGAGGACCAGGCTGCCTATTCCAGTATTCTGTGGTCTGTGAGTGCAGGGTTTCAAAAGGCATAATGGAAGAGAAATTCTGGAAATGATGACTTTCTTTTTGGTATGCAGCACTTTCAAAAATGTGCTCCTGGCATGAGCATGGATTCCAAAGTCTTTGGTCCATGGAACATTGGGAAGTGACCAATAAATTCACTCCATGATGTTTTCCAGAATGCAAGAGCTTTAAAATGCTTCTGAATTCTTACGATGATTGCTTTTCTTCCTTTCCTCCTTTTTGCGTGACTTCAGGGGAAATGCCACAGCTGTGTCACACACTCCAAGCAAGCCTTTCTATGTGCACTTGATTAATGGGCACAGGGCCATAGCTCCATGGCAGAGCATCAGCTTTGAATGCAGCTTCGATCCTGGGCATCTCCAGGTAGGGCTGTAAGAGACTCCTGTCTGATATCCCAATAAAGCTCCTCCCAAATCAGTGTAGTAAACACAAGCAAGATAGGACAATGATAAACCCAGCTTCCTGTGTTCACAGACAGCAAGGAGAGTGATCCCAGTTGAAGACCCAAGTTTCAGAGTACTGAGGCCACTTTGCATTTAACCAAAATCATATATTCCTGTCCAGTGTGTGTACATCTATACAGAAGAGGAAAACAGTTTTGTCAGTTTGAAGCAGATACCAGCTTTGCACATTGCTGACTGGCTGTCTCCCCCTCTCCCAGCCACCCAACGTAATATTTGCATGTTTAGACCTTTTAACCACCCCCTAAATAAATTCACACATGACTCAGATATTTGGTTTAGTTTTTGGCAGAATTTAGGCCACAACTTTATTGATTACAATCAAGTGAGTGGTTGCATAGGCTCTGGTTCAACTAGCTCCCTGCACCCTTGCAGGCAGCGCTGACCCAGAGCTCTATCGTAAGTCAGCCAAAGGTGAACACCAGGACAGCAGAAAGTGGAATCCCACCAGTCCGCCAACCTGATGTCCCCTGGACTCGGGCACAACCCCTCTCAGGGTTGACCAAACCATTGAGTCCCTGGATTCCTTTACCTTTCGCATAGGGATGGCGATACCCTTCTGCCACCCCTATCACCTGAACAAGAGCCTATCCTCAACCTTACAAGTTGTGACGATTTGCTACGCGGTAGGCAAAACCCAAGTGGCAACAGCCAATCAGCCAAGTGGGGGAAATTACTGTCGTTCCCCTGTCCCAAAGACAGACGACACATGACGGCATAGCAAGGTCAAGCGCAAGCCCTAAATATAGGGAGAGGTGGGCGGATGTTCCGATGCACTGGCCCAAAGAGGAACCTAGGGTACACACGCATGGGCTTAAATAGGTCCCTCAATGTCCTTTTCCTGCATCCTATTGGTCAGATTGCTCCCAGCATCAAGGGACCTACCAATAGGGTGTTGTGGCTATCCAAACGATCCCACCCACAACACAGGGTTTGGTTGCCAAGTCGCACCACAACACGTGCCCTCCTTGAGGGAGGACCTGATTTCTGTGATCATCATCAGCGGCTTCTTCATATGAAGGGAGCTGCGGCAGGTGGCAATGCAAGAACGGCCTTTTTCATTGGTGGCTCCCTGTTTATGGGATGCTTTCTCCAGGGAAACATTGTCAGCTTTTAGATGCCAGGCTAAATCATTTTTCTTTACCCCAGCATTGAGGCATTAACCTGGATCCTGCTATGGTTTGACTTAAAGCCCATTTGGTGGTGGTTATCATTCAGTGGTGTGGAGTAGGATTTGTGATTTTTATAGTGATTGTTGGATGAGAATATTCAGGAACTTAGTTTTATTGTATTTTTATGTGTCTTTGGTTTTTAATTGATTATCAAGTTGTTTTGTATTTCATGGGCTTCTAAGTGGCTTTGAGACATCTTGTGGAAAGCAGTGAATAAAGGTAGTTGTGGTTGGAGTAGATTTTTTTAAAAAAAAAAAAACCCAGTGTTTTGTAGTGCTTTTGCATGTTCAAAGCATTTCAGCTGAATTACCAATTTGTAATCCTCACAACAGCCCTGTAAAGTAAGTATCATAACACTTGGTTCTACTTGCTAAATTTAGAATGGATGTGGCAACCACTGTCTATAGTCCAGGTGTGAGCAAACTTTTTCAGCAGGGGGCCGGTCCACTGTCCCTCAGAACTTGTGGGGGGCCAGACTATATTTTTGGGGGGGCAGGGGGGGAATGAACGAATTCCTATGCCCTACGAATAACCCAGAGATGCATTTTAAATAAAAGGACACAGTCTACTCATGTAAAAACACGCTGATTCCCTGGCCCATGGACTATACCAAGCCATAAATGAATCAGCACTAATGCAATGGTGGGTATTCACAGGGGAAATTCCAAGTATGACCAGATTCCTTACAATCTCATTCAGTGGTTAGACCCCACCCCCAAATTGTGTTTCTCTAAGGAAGTGACCTCACACAAACAAAAGCGTTGCACCACAAAAACTGTTAAATTGGTTTCTTAAAATTGCAAAATGGTAAACGTGCTTAAATGGTATTGATTTTCTATGGCTTCAGTAAGACTTTTGAAATAATGTATAGTCACCTTCAATAAATCAGAAAGCAGGGGCCCTTGCACTATCAACATCTTTCCAAGGCTTTAAGTAACTAGAAAACAAATTATGAAAGTGTTTTGAATTATGCTACTGATACATAACATATATATATATCTATCTCATGGTGGTTTGTTTTATTATTGCTGTCTGCAGTATTGAAGTCATGGCACGTTTTCCTCATAAGCATTAGCTAAAACCATTAAGGCCTTCGTTTATTTAATGCAACTGAAATTTTTTCTGCTGTATTTCAAGGGGAATTTATTCAACCAATTAATACACCCTTTAGGTTTCCTGCAGTTTCTTATAATGCTGCACAATGCAGCAATTCTACATTCCCCCCTGCCAGTTATATCAGCATAAGAGCTAGAGGAGACGGAGTGTTTATTTAATTAATTTCATTTGTGAATTGCTTCCCATAAAAGTGATTTAGCAATAAAAACATATATAAAAACAATTTCAAGTCCAATGCAGATACGGAGAAAAACCTTCACTTAAAAGTCTTGTTGGGACAGGAAGGTATTCAACAGGCATCCCGAAAACAGTAAAAGTTAAGCCTGTAACTGACATATAATGAGAGAGTATTCCATAGGGTAGGTGCCACCACAGTAAAAGCCAAATTCTACATAGTTTGGAATGGACATCCTGAAAAGATGGTGCAGAGCACGATATTTTAGGCATGGCATTAAACAGATATCAGTGCCATTAGCTCTACAATGTGGCTGGAGGGGAAGTTTCCCTTTGAGGTCTTTTCAGTGTGTTCTAAACATCACTAAGTAAATCATAAATAGAACTATTCAATGGACTTTGGGGGTGGGGAGGGGGAAAGCATTAAGTTTTCATTAAAACTAGTGGTTTTAAATTTAGCTGAAACACGTGGCAGAGTTCACCCAAAAATAGACCAGAGGCAATATTTCATCCAAGTCGGGACGCGGATGGTGCTGTGGTCTAAACCACTGAGCCTAGGGCTTGCCGCTCGGAAGGTCAGCAGTTTGAATCCCCGTGACGGGGTGAGCTCCTGTTGCTCGGTCCCAGTTCCTGCCAACCTAGCAGTTTGAAAGTGTCAAAGTGCAAGTAGATGAATAGGTACTGGTCCAGTGGGAAGGTAAATGGCATTTCTGTGCGCTGCTCTGGTTTTGCCAGAAGCGGCTTAGTCATGCTGGGCACATGACCCGGAAAAACTGTCTGTGGTTCTATTGCCACACTTCTACTTCTGTTTGCTCCTTACTAGGGATGGGATGGGGGGGAATTCAATTCACTTCGCAATTAACAGTGAGCTTACCTAATTCACACATTCTAAAGCAATATGTGAACTGAAGCACACCCATCCTTCAAAATTTGCACTTCTCTGAATTTTGCACTGCAGATCTCCAGCCCAGTAATGTGTACAATGTGGGATAATCAGCCTCATATAACCAACATGCTTAAGTCTAAATAATGCATGAAGGGGTTAAGGCCATAGAGTAAGCTGCCTTGCCAGGCTTAGCTCACCTTGGTAGGCACTAGATAATCCAGCCTTTGTTCACCCCAGTCTACCTGAAAAGCTCTGCATGTGAAGAGGCTAAACTGATTGCTCCAGCTGTATGGCTGTCTCATGACATTATTGTGTTCATATACCAATAATTTAGGAACTTTTACCACTTTGTAAGTCAACTTTCACCATCTCTGCAGTTTTTCAAAAAAAAAGTATGAACCAGACCTTTGAAAAGTTTGCAAGTAAACCATTTTTTTTAACTTACCAAACATGTAAGTACATTTTCCTATGCTGGGAGAAGAAGGGAACTTTGAAAGGAATTTAGAAGGGCATATTTTAAAGTTCTAACAGTCTATATTTCCATGCTTTACATTGCGGCATATGGGGTTCTCTCACTAAAGAGTTCTTGCCTAAACTTGAATCTTGGCATCCAGGAATTCTCCTTTTCTACCTATCTTCTCCTGCACCAACATACAAAACATTTACCAGATGGAAATGGATATTGCCCCCACAAAATAAATGCAAGCTTTCATTTTGTCCATTATGAAATACCATGACTGAGGTTGATCACTTTTGCTTTTGCACACACCATGGGATTTCTTTTTTAAGGTGCACACAGAAACAGGTACAGAAATACCTGTGTGCATGTCCAGAGCAGAAAAAAGTAGTGGACAGCAAGGAAGGGGTTGATGTGGGGCGGGACAAAATTCACTGCCAAGATACGTTCAGTCAAGCTCAGCCCACTGATGTGGACAGCAAGCAGCAGAATAGCAATGAATATTCATGACTGAAAGAGGAGGAATGTGTGGGAGCGAAAATACAGAAAAAAATATATACCTTCCTGAATGCTTGTGATATAAGGCCACCATTGGGAAGCACCCTGCTCTGAATTGTCTTTTGCAGCCTGAACATAAAATACACAGGAAGAAAACATACAAATCACTTCAGACAGGTAGGATTTTCCTAATTTCAAACAATTGTACATCCACAGTTGTAAGCCTCTCTGAATGAGTATTATATTTCTGAAGAATACCCAACAGTGTGCCTCCTAGGTTCCTCTTAAGCATCAGAATAAATCATGGTGGCTTAGTCTATTGGGACCTCAGGCAGATCAACTGAAAATCAATGGGATGTTCTTCCAAGCAACTGTGTTTTAGGGCCAGGCTGTTGGGTCATATTTCACAGAGTATCCTGCCAGCATGGCAAACTCATTTATTTCAATAACTGCTTACAAAACTTTGGAGATTTGTCTCCAAAGCAAAGCGTTTATTCCTTTATTCATAGAACAGGTTTAAGCTTCTGCAGATGAATAAATCAGATGGGGAGGAGGGAGAGATAAACAAAATGCACCAAACTATGCAGAGCAGGAGAGCACAATTTTTAGCTCAGTAAAAATTTGATGCTTATGGAACTTGGCAGATGCTATTAGGAAGAATCAAACCCAGAGGGGTGATGTAACAAAGACCAACTGTGTGCCTGATCAGTCACTCCGTTCCATCTTGTAAGTCACACAGTGTGCTGCAATCAAGGGGGGCAAGGGGGCATTTCTAGGTCAAAGGTCAAGTCCCCTTTGCCAATGATATTCAGATACAAATGGGGTATACAAATGGATTTGCTTTGATTTATCAATTCCTGCTATTTGGTTACGGTAGGTCTAATTCAGGTGTTTCTCATTAGCTTAATAAGTTCTTTCCGCCGGCTGTCCTCCTGGACCTTTCAGGGCTCAGTCAATATCCATAAATTTTACAACTGACAGAAGACCCCATCTTAATAGAAGTCCCTGCAAATGGTCATTCTATAGTCTCTCTTCTGATGCTTGATTTGTGCCCACTGTTATGTCTAGCTTTTAATAGAACTGTAGCCTGGATGAAATACTGTGCGGCTTAAGAGCTTCTCTAATCAAGTTCAGTGTAAGCCAAAATGTCTCTGGATGTTATCCATATTTTGCTTTCTTTCCACACTTCTTTCTACGACTGCACTACTTCCATCATCTTATAACACCTTCATTCCCTAGATTATGACTGTGTGCACACCATACATTTAAAGGACATCTCTCCCCTGGCCAACAAAAAGAATCCTGGGAACTGCAGTTTATTAAGGGTGCTGGGAATTGTAGCTCTGTGAGGGGTAAACGGGTCCCAGGATATTTTCCTGGGGTGGGGTGTGTGCAATTTCAGTGGTACCACCTCTAATGTATATGTTGTGGTTTTTCTTCCCCTTTTTTGAATACTTGTGTGTTTTATTTTTTTTTTTTTATAAGATTTTATTATTTTCTATTAAGACAAAAGAAAAACATAACATAAACACCACCATTAACAATACAAAAATACAATACATAAACACAGCACAAAAACACAATCAAACAATTACAATAAAAAGAAACATATACAAACCTTTAAACTAACACTTATCCTCTTACTTTTCTTGGTACTATCTTCTCTGTTTTAGGGGACTTCCCCCATTCCCTCCACTGTCTTCAAAATCATATATATCTTCTAGGTAGCTTTGTATCTTATTCTATTCACATTTGCTCAATTTTTAATGTGCTTTACTTTACTTAATCATATACCTAATCGCATATAAATCTTAACTTAAACACCAAATCTTAACATATTTTCTAACAAATAAATCTTTCACACAAAAATATCTTCCTAACAATTTTATCTAACATAAACCTGCTAAAGCCGCTATTCTATTTGATTCTGCTCAAATATTCAATTTTACTGATTTAACTAAATAGTCTTTAAATTTCTTCCAATCCCGTGACACCTTCTCCTCCCTCTGGTCCCGGATTCTGGCGGTCAGTTCTGCGAGTTCCATATACTCCATCATCTTCATCTGCCATTCTTCCACCGTTGGTATCTCTTCGCCTTTCCATGTTCTTGCCAATAGGATTCTAGCTGCTGTTGTGGCATACATAAAAAACACTCTATCCTGACTGGGTATCTCTTCATTTGTTATGCTCAGAAGAAATGCCTCTGGTTTCTTACAAAAGGTAACTTTCATTACCTTCTTAAGTTCGTTATAAATCTTATCCCAGAAAGCATTTACCGCTGGGCACAACCACCACATATGAAAAAAGGTACCTTTCGCATGTTTACATTTCCAACATACATCTGACATTTTGGTATTCATCTTAGCTATCTTAACTGGTGTCAAATACCATCTGTAAACCATTTTCATTATATTTTCTCTTAAACTATGACAAGCAGTGAATTTGATACCTTTCTGCCACAATCTCTCCCAGTCATCCATCATGATATTGTGTCCTACATCTTTCGCCCAATCTATCATTGACGATTTAACCAGTTCATCTTTCGTATGCCACTCTAGCAAAAGATTATACATTTTGGAAAGGTTCTTAAAGTTCGATTCTATCAGTTCTGTTTCCAGTTTTGATTTTTCTACTTGAAAACCAACTTTTTTGTCCATTTTAAATGTTTCATATACCTGATGATAGTGCAGCCAGTCGGGGACCTGACTTTTCACCTGATCGTAGCTTTTTAGCTTGAAAGAGTCCCCTTCCTGCTGCAATATGTCCATATATCTTAACCAGTTTGCAGACATGTTCGGTCTCTTATAGGCTTTGGCCTCCACTGGAGAGATCCATCTAGGGGTCTTTCTCTCTAACAAGTCTTTATATCTAGTCCAGACCTGATACAAGGATTTTCTAACTATATGAGACTTAAAAGTTCTGTGGATCTTAACCTTGTCATACCAAAGGTATGCATGCCAGCCAAACATATTATCATGTCCTTCCAAGTCCAATACATCAACGTTCTCTAGTTTAAACCAATCCTTTAGCCAGCAAAAGGCTGCTGCTTCAAAGTAAAGTCTTAAGTCCGGCAGGGCAAAGCCTCCTCTCTCTTTAGAGTCTGTTAGGATCTTAAACTTGATTCTTGGCTTTTTGCCCTGCCATATAAACTTTGATAAGTCCTTTTGCCATTTCTTAAAGCAATCCAGTTTATCCAAAATTGGTATGGCTTGGAATAAAAACAGCATCCTTGGTAGGACATTCATTTTTATCACGGCAATTCTTCCCATTAACGACAGTTTCAATCTTGTCCATATTTCCATATCTTTCTTTATTTCCATCCACAATTTTTCGTAATTGTCCTTATACAGGTTCAAATTCTTGGTTGTGAGGTTGATACCTAGATATTTTACTGTTTTGACAAAATTGAGGCCAGTGCCTTCCTGTATTCTTTGAATTTGTTCTGCACTCATATTTTTTCCTAAAACTTTGGTTTTCTGCTTGTTTAACTTGAAACCAGCTACAAGTCCAAATTGTTCGATTATTCCCAAAGCTCTGGGGACACTGCTTTCCGGTTCTTGCAGGGATAGCATCAAATCGTCTGCGAAGGCGCGTAGTTTGTATTCCTTCTCTCCCACGCGAATTCCTTTTATCTGTTTGTCCTTTCGTATCATATTTAGGAGGACTTCCAGGACCGTAATGAAAAGTAAAGGGGAGATAGGGCACCCTTGTCTTGTTCCCTTTTCGACTTCAAACTCCTCCGATATCACACTGTTTACTATTACTTTAGCTCTTTGCTCTGTATAGATGGCATTAATGCCATTCAAAAATTTTTGACCAACTCCCATCCTTTCCAAATTCTTTTTCATAAATGTCCAAGAGACTTTATCAAATGCTTTCTCTGCATCAACAAACAATAGTGCCGCATCTGTATTTATGTTTCTCTCCAGTTTTTCTAAAATGTCCACAATAATTCTCGTGTTATTACTAATTTGTCTTCCTGGCAAGAAACCTGCTTGGTCTCTATGTATATAGTCTTTCAACACTCTTTTCAACCTTGTAGCCAATATATTTGCAAAAATTTTATAATCCACATTCAAAAGGGATATTGGGCGATAGTTTTTCATTTGAGTCTTATCAATATCTGGTTTTGGAATCAGTGTGATAAAGGCTTCCTTCCACGTCTCTGGTGCCCTATCTCCTTCTAGTATCTTGTTGCATACTTCTCTTAGTGGCTGCGATAGCCAGTCTTTCAATGTCTTATAATATTTTGCTGTTAGACCGTCCGGTCCTGGAGCCTTCCCCAATTGCATGTTATTTATTGCATCTTCTATCTCCTGTGTCGTTATTGGGTGGTTGAGAGTAACTAGTTTTTCCTCTGGGACCTTTTGCAATCCATTCTTTTCCAGAAATCGGTCAATTTCTGCTTCATCTATCTTCTCCTCCTTGTACAGTTGCTTGTAAAATCTTTGAAAACACCATCTGATTTCCTCAGGTTTCTCCACGTTTTTTCCGTTTACTACCAAGGTATTGATGACATTTGCCTTTTGTCTTTTCTTCAATTGCCAGGCTAATAATTTTCCACATTTATTAGCCGATTCAAATGTTCTTTGCTTCATCATTTTCACTTTCCATTCAATGTCCTGATTCATTATATTAGCATATTGGGATTGCAGGTATTTAATTTCTTTTTGGATTTTGACACATCTGGGATGTCCTCTTAATTCTTTTTCCTTTTCTTTGATTGATTTCAACAATCTCTCCATCTCTGCATTTTGTTGTCTCTTCTTTTTTGCTTTTTCACTAATGAGAAATCCTCTCATTACAGCTTTACTTGCATCCCAAGCAATTCTTTTCTCCACTTCGGAGCTCCAATTTATCTGAAAATATTCTTTCATCTTTTTCGCCGCTCTTTCCACTAGCTTGGTGTCTCTCATCAAAGCGTCATCCATTCTCCATCTAAAAGAGTCCTTGGAAATCATTTTTAAATTTAACTGTACAGGGTTATGGTCTGAAAGAGTTTTAGGGCCAATTTCTGCCTTTTGTATTTTTGGAGCCAATTCATTCGAAATCCAAATATAATCTATCCTCGACCATGACTGCTGAGGTTCGCTGAAGTATGTTGCCTCTGTATCTGTGGGATTTTTTAATCTCCAAGAGTCCACCAAATTCAGATTATCCACCATTTCAAAAAAAGTCTTTGGGAGTTTCCCATCGTTCGTTAATTTAGTTCTTTGAGATCTGTCCATTAATGTGGAAACTGCACCATTAAAATCTCCAAGGCAAACTAATTTATAATCCAAATAATCCAACAGCAAATCATGTATTTTCTTATAAAAAATTGACTTTCCATCATTTGGTGCATAAAGTCCCAGGATCAAGAATTTTTCGCCTTGTATGTTAATTTCAATTGCGATGTATCTCCCTTCTTCATCTTTAAAAAGCTGTCTTGGGCTATATTTCTCCTTTGCGTATATCACTACTCCTCTCTTCTTGGCCTTATCCGATGATATAAACTCTTGGCCTAGTTTTATATTCTGTAGTAATCTTCTGTGACGTCGGGCTATGTGGGTTTCCTGTAAGCATATTATATCCAAATTCTTCTTTTCTATGCTGTAAAACACTCTGCGTCTCTTTGGTCTCTGATTCAATCCCCGGACATTCCATGTCATTAACTTGAGCGCCATTTTCCTTTCTCTAGTCTTCTCCTCCAGTTGCTTCTCCTTTCTTATCTTCCTCTGGATCCTTGCCTGGGCTGGGTAAGCTTGGTAGTGGTCCCGGCGGTGGTGGAAATACCTCTGGAAACCTGTAGAATTGTGCTGGGTCGAGTGGTGTGCCTTTAAATTGTTCCAGGTGCTTGTCCAAAAACTTCTGCTTCTCCGCCAGGGACCTTATTCTTATCTTTTTTCCTTCAAACGTAAATGCCAGGCCTTCTGGAAATTCCCAACTGAAGGGGATTTTCCTTTTTCTAAGCTCAGTTGCCAAATCGTTGTAGGGAACTCTTTTGTCAAGGAAAAATCTGGGGATATCCTTATAAAAAATTACTTTATTCTGCTCAACCACCAGGTTGTTTCTATAATGCAAGTCCAGAAAGTAGTCTCTATCGTGTCGATCGTGTAGCACAATCAAACAGTCACTGACTGTTTTGCTGCTTTTCTTTCCTCTGGAGCCTCTTGGACCAAATCTGAAGGCCTTCACTATGCGTGCTGAGACGTTGATTTCTTCTATCTCCCAAAATCCTGAGAATAACTTCACTATGTAGTCTTTTAGGTCTTCCCCTTCCAGTTCTGGAAGATTTCTTAGGCGGATGTTGCCCTCTCTTTGATGTAGTTGCAGAAACGCGAGGGACTCTTCAACAGACCTCTGTCGTGATCCAATACTCTCTATCTGTTCCAAATCTAAATTATCCAATTTTTCTTCCACCTTTTTTATTTTTTCCTTGACCACTTTAATTTCCTCTGAGTCCTTTTTCAAGGTGATCACCTCTTGCCCAATCCTATTAATCTCTTCTCTGTTCTTCCTTACGTTCTCCTCAATTTGTCCAATGGATTTTTCTAGGGTCTGCGTAGAATTTTTAATGTCAGCTTTTATATCAGCTTGTAATTTTTCTATTGCTGAATTCACTGCTGTATTTCCTGATGTAACTTGATCTTGTGTTTGCTTCAACCCGTCAGTCACGCTTTTCAGTCCTGCTGCAATTTCTGCAACACTAACAACTAATTTCTCCATTTGTTCCTGTAGAGTTAGGGAAACAGAGCCTTTTCTTTTTTCAGAGCCAGTTCCTTTTGATCTAAGTTCCATTCCTTGTGGGCTCTGTAACTGTAATCTCAAGGTCACTCCAGTTTCTGTAGTAACAATCTCAGACATTCACAGCAGAAGGCCAACAGTCCCAAAAGTAAACACCAGGTGGCCAGCAGCTCAGTCCTGAGAACAAAGAGGCTACTGAGCCAGGAGCCCACACCAGTCCCGAAAATCCAACTTTTAGGCAAAGGGTTTTAATTTTCCAAAATATAAGTTCCTTAAAGCCAAGAAGGGCCCATTTTCGTGTAGCCCAAGTCAGTCACAGTTCCTAACTTGCAGTGTTACCACCAAAGTCCACAAAGTAACTTGTATCTGGTTACAAAAAAGTCAGAATGTCTCCACTGGTAAACAGTCACTGAAACACCAACAAAGGGAAAAAATGGCAACAATGTATCACAGCCCGCTACTGACCCGGAATCCTAATCCAGAGGGTGAGGGGCATCTTCTTTTGCCATATCAACTGTTTTTAAGTCTTTAGACATCCTTTAAACAACTTTTAATCAACTTTTAAAAAGTTCGCAAAACTTTTCCGTTAGTCGCGGCTTTGATCTTTTAGCGCTACCAAGCTCGCGCAAACAGTTTAAAGGGAACAGGCTTCCTTTTGCAGTTCCTCTGCAAGCAGTGCTCTTAAAACTTGTAAAAATAATCCAATTCTTTAACTTACAGAGTTTCTTTGGAAATTTCTATGCAGGAAGTGCCGGGTGCTCGAGTCTGGCGGGATCGCTGCTTTGATCCTCCGCAGGCAGACGCTTCTTCAGTCCCGTGCCGGCGCTCCGCTCGCCCGATTTTCCCCCTTACGAGGGTCAATCGGGAACGGAGACGGCACGTCTGGGACCCACGAAGCTCAGGTCCACGGGACGCTCTTCCCGTGACTTCCGGTTAGGTGCCGGTCAATGGCGGACGGGAGTCCGACGGCTCCGTCCTCCGCCAGGCTTTAGGGACTTCTGTGCCTGCGCCACGGGAATACTTGTGTGTTTTAAACCCTTCAGCAAAGCAAATATCCCAGCCACAAGGATACAGCAAGTAATCACACCGATAAATACGATCACAACATAGTAATTATGCTGGACCACAACAGGCCTTTCTAAAGAAAATGTTTTCACATCATTGATGCTCCACTGGAAACATATAAACATCTCTGAGATGTGCTAAAATACGAACAAGATTATGACTGGGATTTAAAGAGCTACAGTATGTTGGCTGCACCCAATGTGTTGCATTGTCTTGGGAGTTTCTGTTTTACTCCCCACCACCTTTTGTACATGTTCCTATGACCCATCAAAAAACTGTTTTCCCAAACTCGCTCAATTTGAAAGTTCTTTGCCATGTGGCACAGAGATCTGCTGTTTTGAAAAATTCACGCCCAGCACCTCCTTGGGCACACAGAGCCGGTTGGTTGCGTTGTTCTTTGGAGCATAGCCTATAATTACTACTGTATTGTCTGCTGTTTGAGCATGCAGTTAAATAAATGTAAAGACATCCAAATCTTCTGTAAGTATTAGCATTTAATAGTAAGCCCAGATGCAGAAAAAGTAAGCATACGCTGTATGAGCAGGACTTCCAGACATAAACAAAGCAACTAATTTCATACTTTCACCTGTGCTAGCAAGAGCTGTGCACACTTCTCTTAAAAGAGCTGTACAGTCAAAGTAGGGACAGGAGGAGAACTGTGATTCATTTTATATTTAAAGGCAATACACGTTTTCTGAAACAAAAACAACCTGAGACCCTGCTATCCTTTGAAATGCGCTCTTCTCTGAAGTTCTCCCGTCAAGTAATGTGTACAAAAGCACATGTGTTAGGGCAAAGTGTGCATAAAATGCATACATTATTAAAAAGAACTTCAGAAATGCATCATATTAGGGGAAATTGCATACCAAAATGTGTATATTAAAAATATTCACTGGTGAACTTTCCTGAAGATTTTAAAAACTGACTTGGAAAATGTGGAGAACTGAACTTACATTTGGAAAAAAGAGAAACCAAAAGAAACTTGAAGCGCATCACTGTTTAATAAGCATTCATTCTGCTTTCTTTGGGGGGAGGGGGGTTGATGACTGTTATGTCAAGCAAGTGCTAGCCTACACTTCCCAATGCTTTTCCCCTGTCACTTTCCTTATTGCAAAAGTCTGATCTTTGTGGGAGGTGGGTTTGTTGTGCAAGAGCTCCAAATCAGTTTTGATTGCACAAACTGAATATACTGGGATGTGATTGAATTCTTCCTGAAAATAGTGACAGACTGGAAGCACCCTAGGCAACTGTTATGGGACTCAGCTATATCGCTGCAAATAAAATGTTTTAAGTGTGTTGTAAAGTACAGTATACATATGTGACACTATATGGCAGTGGTGGGCTATGGCAAATTCAATATATTTTTCCAAACCATTTTTTAAAAGCATTTTTTATATGTATGTAGGTTTCACCTTGGTTTATGCAGCATCAGTGGCTCGCTCGAAAACAGTAGCTGGTGGCTGCTCCAGATGCACATTCTTTCTTTGGTTGTGTTTGTTTTAGGAAATGAAAAAGAGAGAGAGAAGTATGTACTACTGGGAGCAATGTACAAAATGAGAAGTTGCCTTAATTACTGTTAAGTGAAGTCATTGCTTCATGAAGAAGAAATCAGTAACAAAAACCTCCCGAAAATACTCTAAGAACTCTCCACAAGAAAAAGAAAAATGAAGTGTGAACTACTTACTTCATTATTTTTGTTGTAATGAAGTTCCACCCAGAAGCATATGAAGTCTGGGAATCAGGAACAAACTCAGAATGACACAATATCTTATCATATGATTTTCGGGTGATCATTCAGCTAACAGGCCCATTTAAGGAACTGCAGCTTGGCATAATGAGAGAGCAAGGATGGTTCGGGGTTTGGGGGTTCTCCTTTTTTAGCAAACATTTTAAAAGCTAGGTTATTGCTCTTTGGTTCCAGGGTTCCCATGGACTGGGTGGTGGTGGCTCCACTTCCTCCTCTGACAGCTCCAAGTGTTCTTCAGCAGGTTTTTCTCCAGAGGACCCTTCAAGGGGACTCTCAGCCCTGGTTTCAAGGGACCTGTCTGCACCTCAGTTTCCTCGACCAGTGGAGTGTCCGGTTCATCCTCTGTGAATGTGTCTGGTACCACTTCAAGGCTACGCATGGCACTTCTTAAGGGTTGCGCTTTTCCTTCTATAGATAATATTGAAAATGTGGGCTCCCATATTAGGCAATTATCATTGTTAAAGCTAAGCCCAAATTTTACCCACTTGAAACCTTCTGACATTTTGGCAAAGATTTAGGACATAATATCCAAATGGAAGACTGGAAAAATTATGGAAAGTGAATTTAAAATTTGCTGATTTATATTGTTAAAGGAGAATTATATGAAAAATGATGTATAGATGGTATATTACACCTGTAAAAATAGCAAAGATGTAAAGAACAGGCTCCAATAAGTGTTGGAAATGTAAAGAAAAAGAGGGCACATTTTTTCATATGTGGTGGAATTGCAAAATAATTAAAAATTACTGGGAAATGATTTATAACGAAATAAAAAAATGTTTAAGATAACTTTTGTTACGAAACCAGAAGCTTTCTTACTAGGCATTTCAGGACAAGATTTGCCAAAAGAGAAGAAGAAACTCTTTATGTATGCCACAACCGCGGCTAGGATGTTGCTAGCCCAAAGATGGAAAAGCGACTAAATACCAACTGAAGAACAATGACAAGAAAAATTGATGGAATATGCTGAAACCAACTGAAAGCCTTAGAGACAAAGACAATAGAGATTTTTAAAAAAGATTGGGAACCATTTATGAGGTATTTAAAGAAGCAATGTAAAGAAATGAACTCACTAGCAGGGTTTGAGTAAACACTTACAATTAACAAAATAAATACAGAAATGATAAAGATGGTGTTAAAATGATAAGAGATAAATAGCAACATTTGACATAAAGAACTTAATATGAAGATATAATTTAGCAAGCTGAGTAAGTTATTATGTTAGAAACCAGAAGAGGAAGTTGAGGGAAGTAGGGAGGGAGGGGGGAAGTTGGAGAATTGTATTCTTTTTATGTTATATGAAATGTTATTATTATGATAAAAATGTGAAACTTAATAAAAACTATTTAAAAAGAGAAAACAAACCTTCTGACATTTTGATCTAGCTCTTCCTCTATTCCCAGATATGTAGATCTGGTGGTAGTTTATCATGAAAGAAAGGTACAGTATTTCACACCACATCATCTGGGTGTGTGCTCAGTCTGTTGTCTAGGTGTTAACCATTGATGGACAACTTTAAGGCTCCTGTTCTCGCTCTCCTTATGCTTCTTTATTTTTAAATTGGACAGCGCTTCAAAGAGAGGGTTGTCCTCTGTCAAGCAGACCACACGACTGCCATACACTGATGCCAGGTTCTGCAGCATTGGCTGAAAAGAAGCTCTGGATTTAATCAATACTAATTCATGTGCTGGGTTGAGTAATTAAAGTGGCTTAGAATAGTGAGTACGCTCTAAAATTATGCACACTTGCAACCATTGGGAGGGATTCAAAGGGGATTAAATATTGTATCGTGCTTAATTCCCATTAATTTCAATGCTGCACAAAGAGGCTCTATGGTGCACTTCCTCTAGATTGCACACAGTGGGCACAATCCAGAAAAGGCTGATCATGATGAGCACAGCAACCCTAACCCTAACCTGGAGGAACAGGGCAATGCTACAGATTGGCCACTGCATCCCAAGACCTTTTGCTGGTGCTGGCTAGGGAAGAAGGTAGAGTTGTTGGGGCTCCCCCCCCCCCGTTGTGCTAGCTCCATGATGGCCTACCTGACTGCCCTGAAAATTGAGCCTCACAGGGCTTTGGATCTAGTGGAGCCCATGTTTCCTGCCCCCCCCCCGCCCCAAAGCAGTCCATTTCAGGACTTTTTCCTGGCTACTAGCAGTGGCTACCAGCTGGCAGTGGCTTCCTACCTGCCAGGATGAATCTCAGGGTAGTCTTCTCTGCTGGTAGAGGTCAATGGAAAAGTGAATGACCATTCATCACCCTAAGCCCCATCTCCACCACCAACAGTAAAGTGATTAGGGCTGTGCTTCAGTGCAATTAACATCAACCAAATTTATCCTGTGCACGCTTACTTTGAATGAAATGGAATTTGCTTGTCATCTCATGATGAAGCTGGATGCTTTGCTCCATTGTTTCTAGTAGAAAAAGGGTTCTGGCTACCTTTTGCTTACTACCTACGAATTTTTGATTTAATCTGTGGAAAGTGAGTCACAAGACTAACTGGTATTGAAACCATTGTATGTGGACTATTCTCCGTCTCCATTATTGCTCCTGATAATAAGCACACTTGAACAAAAATTGCTGCTGGGAAGCCGTGAGTCTGTTCTGTGATCCTTTCCTGATACCATCTGTTCCTGAGCTGCATGTACTTAATTACATCACAACCTGTAATTAAATCAAACTCTCATGCGATCTGCATAGATGGCCAGTGCAGATCTTCCTTTTCTCATCTGGTGCTTGAACAGGATGGCATAAGTGTCTTGTGCAGCTGTGGTTGAAAGGGAGCTGTGTCTAAACCAGGCAGGCTGTCGTTCTGTATTTATCCATCTTTGCCCAAAGAGGTAGGTTTCAGGACATGAAAAAATTTCCAAGTAGATTAAAAGCAAGAAACCATCGACTGAAACTGGGAGAGAAAACCCCCAAGAGGCTGTTAAATAAACCCAGTGGATATTTCAGAGCAGAATTATTTGGGTCGAGATTTACGTAGTTAAAGGGTATCTCCCCAAAAGGAGAAACTGCTACTGCAGAGAGCCTTCCAATGGCTAAATTAGAGGCCTGGAGGGAATATGGACAGTGGCAAATTGAGAAATCCCAGTTGCTGTCTGGATAATGACAAATCCCTAGCTGGCAGATGTTGGAACTTGCTGAACAGTAATGAAGGGAAGGGTGATTCTTACATCCTTCCTTTGTACTGTTCTTTTGGACAATTATCAAGAATAGATTTCTTGGAATAAAGCAAGTTAATGCTATGTTCAGTGTAATACCCCAAGGTCAAATCTTAATCTCAGCTATGTTGCTGAGTGTCTAGAACAACAGTCAGACACAGATAAAGTTATTCCTGGCTTATGCTTTTGGAAAGATGCTCTTCCTCATCTGAAATTTGTCACGGGCATTTTCCAATGCAGGTAGGTAGGCAGGCAGATTTTAGATACAGTAAATTGCTGCCTTCTTTAGAAAAAGTTTCAATTAATCTATGAGGGAAATACCGTTAGTGTAGTAAACAATGACAGCTTGCATCTTCAGCAGCTGTAGGAAGGTGAAGGCCTTAGCTCAATGGTAGAGTATCTGCTTTGCATGCAGAAGGTCCCAGGTTCGATCCCTAGTATCTCCAGGTAGAGCTTGAATAGACCCTGTCTGAAATCCTAGAGAGTTCCTGCTGCTCAGGGTACATGGACCAACCATCTGGCTCTGTGAAGAAGCGGCTTCCTATGTTAGGAAAATGATGCATTTGTCTTCCACAAACAGGATTCAGAGAAATAGAACAGCTCTGCTATTTCTTACTAGACTTCAGTTCTGCTATCCTATTGCATCCTGGTTATTAGACTATCTGTCCAGGCTGCTGCACTAGAAGGGTTTCAGTCCTGATGTAGCCACCACTCAAAGATAGCAGATGCTGTGGCTTGGGGCAAGGTGGGGAATCCCTGATTTTGCAACTTGAACTTGTAATGCAGTTTGGATCAGTACTTTGTGACACCTTCCCCTCATTCCTCAGGAAGAGCTCAGAGCAGCTCACAGGTGGTCTCCAAGAGATCCTGCTTCTATCCAGGCAACTTTCAAAGCCTGACCTGCATTGCTTCAGCAGTAGAGCAGCACCCTGTGACTTCAAATCATGCTTCTCTGGATCAGCAGTGAAGCAGTTAACCATTTTTTTTAATTGAAGTTGTAGTATTTAGTTGTTTTTAGGTTAAATCCTCTTTTCTCTCCCTTGGGATTAAATAGATTTCAGATTTGCCCAGTATGGTATGACAGGCTGCCTGCAGACAAAGGCTGGTCTTGCTTTTTGAGGGTTAACACTTTAGGGTGAGTTTTTAAACAGAGTGTTTTAAACAAAGATATCTAAGTATAAGATTTAAAATCGTCCTAAATCTTCTGGAATCATAGTATTGTAGAATGGGAAGGGACCCTGGGGATCATATAATTCAACCCCCTGCAATATAGGAATATGCAGCTGGCCCATACAGGGATCAAACCTACAACCTGGACATTATCGGCACCACACTGTAACCAGCTGAACTATTCTACTCCCTTGTTTTTAAGACACATCATGTTACCATACAGGCACAGTTTTAGGGCGATCACACTGGTATTTCAGTATAATTTAGGAGTTACCTAGCTGAGAAGGGAAGGTGAGGAGCAACCTTCTTAAAAATGCACCAGGCCAAGTGACCTCATCTTAGGTGTCCTCATCTTATGAAGGCTGATGCTCACATAGAGAAGTGACATACTGAATAATCAACAAAGTCCTGCAGTTTAAATCTGATGCGATCATACTTGATCCACAACATGTTTGTGGTATTTAAATATAAGGCCAGAGTCTATATTGCACATATGCTGAAAATTAATCTTAATGCTGAAGTGAAATGCTTTTATGGGTCGATGGATGTCCCTGCCATCATATGCTAAGAGCCATATGTTCTAAAAGACAAGCACTATAGCACCTAAAAGTGATCAATCTATAAAGATGTTTTGATTCATTGCTGCCCTTTGATCACCAGTTCTGTAAAGGTGAAACCTGCAACAAGGTGGTTTTTGAAAATAATTTCACGAAGCCATGACAGTACAGTGTTCATAAACTTCTAACTGCTCTGATTACTTTCAGAGTAAGGTGTTAATTCTCACAAATAAGATTGAAGTCCATAA
Source organism: Lacerta agilis (assembly GCF_009819535.1). Taxonomy (NCBI): domain Eukaryota; kingdom Metazoa; phylum Chordata; class Lepidosauria; order Squamata; family Lacertidae; genus Lacerta; species Lacerta agilis. Next base: position 58,400,312 of record NC_046318.1, on the reverse strand, counting down.
TAATAACTAACTATCCATGCATTGTGGTGGTTTTTCCATATATATATATATATGGAATATATATATATTCCCATAGGATGCAATTAGAGAACTTCGTTTTAACTCCCAAATTATAACAAATGAAGACCTTTCCTCTCTTGCTGTCTCCACCCCTTGCCAATTGCATGAGTAAATTATGCATTGATACAATGAGATGTCCCAAGCAAGAAACAGCCATTGGGAGAGCACAATGGGCCCTTGAGAAGAGCTCTTTTAGCACTTTTTCCAAGTCACTCACAACCCAGCTGTTACCATCTGCCAACGAGAGAGTTTGGCAGGAGCATTTTTCAAATGTCTGCCAAAAACCAATCTGTTGGAGAGAGGGAGGGAGAGAGAGAGAGAATAGTTCTCAAGCTACATTTCCTTAAGATATGAGAAAGTTTGTATAACTGAGAACAATTGACAATATTGGCCATCAAGACAGAACTTTAGGGCAGAAGTCTTTGGCCCACTCAGTATAATGTGGAGGAGTCCCTCATATGCTGTATACCACATATTTAAGTGAGTTAAATAATACACATTACTATCTGCTGGGAAGAACAATGGGATGCACCCAACTAAGTTTTTCTGAGAGTAGACCCATTTAAATCAATGCACCTAATTTAGTCATGCCCATTAATTTTATTGAGTCTGCTCTAGTTAGGGCTAACACTGGATAAAACTTACTAAGTTCAGAGTAAAAAATGAGCTAAGTGCACTATTGAGGTTAGGTGCATTTTAATCACACAGCCCTTAAGCTGTTTGAAAATTATGAATTAAGGAAGTAACAATATATAGAGGAGATTATATTTCTCCACCTGTGTGCACACCAGCAATGAAAAATAAGAAAACTGTAGGAAATGTTTTCAATTTGTCATAAATGTTACAGAACTCAAAATGTTCTTGATTTACTTCTATCTCTCTTCAATGCATGCAGACAGGTTCACTTCAGAGTAAGTCCAGTCCATTTTAATGTGCAAGCAGGCATAAATGTGGACGTGCAGTTCTACTGGTACAGTTCAAAAAAAATCAAGTACTGCAAATGGAGAAGTTGCATTATATTAGCTGATATAAAAAGTGACTGAACACTGTCTGAAAAGAGTATTACAGTTACAAACTTAATTCGTTCCGGAGGTCTGTTCTTAACCCAAAACTGTTCTTAACTAGAGCCGTGCTTTTGCTAATGGGGCCTCTTGCTGCCGCTGTGCCACCAGCACACGATTTCCGTTCTCATCCTGGGGCAAAGTTCTCAACTCAAGGTAACTCTTCCAAGTCAGCGGAGTTTGTAACCTGAAGCATTTGTAACCTGAGGCATTTGTAACTCGAGGTACCACTGCATAGGCTTCCGTAGAACCCCAGCTCTGAAGTGTACCTATTTCTCATCCCTCTGCCTGATATACATATTTTGGCACACATTCTTGGGTTACAGAGCAGCATAAAAACGATGGAATACCCATGCTAGAACCGCAGGTTGTCCCCTATGTAAGGTTGGGTTACAGGGTCCCTGCATCTCTGATGGGCTGAAAGGACCAAGGAAGTCCATGGCACTCCTGCAAATGCACCTTTGTTATGCTCTGCAAAAAGCACAGATACAAGAGCATTGATGCTTCCTGCTGCAATATCACTTATAATGCTGATTGCTATGAAAAGGCAACTTTTAGGGTTTCATTACTACTAATCATCAGTCAAAAATGTTTCCGTTCTGAGTGCTTAGTGCTGTTCTATTTGCAGAAGAGAAACTGGGTATTTAAAGCATCTGATCTTGCAAGAAATTGCTTCCTTTCCCCACCCTTTCTTTATGCTGCCTTGGCTGCAGCTTGAGACCCCATTTAACAACAGCTTTGACTTATTTATAGCATTTCTTTGCATATTTAAATGGGGCTTTCCATATGGTGTGAGTACAGGCACCAAACAGCGTAGCAATTAACTGACAATGAGATTGATCTTCTCAATGGCTCCCAAATAAAGGGAGAGACTACTTAATGATCTCAAATGCTCCGAGATACTGAACATTGCGTTTGAATTGTGGAGCCAGGGCCGTCTTAGAGGGATCGGCCGCCGTGGCGCAGCGATCCCTAGGCGCCCCCGGCGTGCCGCCTCTCCTCCCGCCTCCCTCCCGCGTTGGCCGCCCCGTGGGCGTGGGGGCGGGTTGGGGAGGGGGCGCCCGGTATGCCGGCGGGCTCACAGGGGCATCCCTGGGGGGCCTGGCGCCCTGGCGCGGCGCACCACCAGCCCCTATGGATGAGATGGCCCTGTGTGGAGCCTCTGCCATTTCCTAGTCTGGTGTTTGATTGTTTGAAACCTCAGAATATTTTGCTACGTACTTCTTGAAATTCAGTTTATGTGAATGGAACGTTGGTGGTAAACCTGGATAATCAGTGATTTTCTTCTAGACACACTATCCTATATGCCTAACAGAGCATGAGCTACAGGCTGCATTTGCATCTTAATTCAATGAACCCTGGACAAAAATAAAATAAAATGCTGCTTTCTTGTACAACTTGTATGTTTCTTTTTCTGCACAGAATGGACTCCCTGCAAGCAAAGGAAGTCCCATCTTGCAAATGTCCAACTTGGTCAACGGAGCTTGTGGAGATAAGGAACTGGGCCTACCAGGTTGAAAAGGTCCCTCTATCCCCAATCTAGGTGCCAGATTGGCTCTGCCAGTGTGTTTGCACTGTGCCAACCTTCTCATTGCTTCCCTCTCCCGGTATGGAACTGCAATCCACCTGTTGGGAAGGGAGCCATAGCTCAGGAGCAGAACATCAGTTTTCCATGTAGAAGGCCCCAAAGTCAATCCTTGGCATCTCCAGCTAAGACAGACTCCAGGTCTGAAACCCTGGGGAGCCACTATCTGTCAGTGCCAACAATACTGAGCTAGATAGCCCAAGGGTCTCAGTATGTCAGCTTCCTATATTACTATCTTGCAAGCCATTTCTGGTTGTGCGTGTTCTAAAGTTCAACCTTCAGTTAATGTATGGCAAAAATAAGGTCCAGTGCACCTCATCAGGGTGTCAAATGAACTCTGTGCACCCTGGAACATGCACCAGAATTTTCCTGCGACGTGCAAGAGTTACACTATAGCTATGCAGGGGTTCAGTGCAGAAGGGTTTCCTGAAGATGTGGAGGTTGCTAGCCAGCACTATAATGTATTTCCTCTAGTAGGCTAGCAAAGTTAATCATAATTCTATCCTCCTTAGCCTCTAGTCACTGTGACCACCATTGTTCCTTCTAACATTGTATCCTAATCCTTGCTGAGCTCTTTTCTTTGCCTCCTTGGAGATTATCAATACATTGGATTAGAAAAATATATATTGATAAATGTAAGAGTAATCATAGCCTATGTGTTTGGGAGAGGCTCTAATGTAAGGCTAGGCTCATTACCGGTATTCAGGCTGATCCTCAATAACATTTAATGGCTTGTATTTCATGGGCTCTGATAGTGCACAACAATGCTTGCCGTATAAAAAAAAGTCTTCAAATTTCTCCTTGCAAGTTTAGAGCCTTGCTACCACACAATTATGTATGCAAACTGGGTCCTTTAAAGTATTTTATTTGCCATGCACACCAAAAATAGCATATTCTTCCAAAAAAATGTACAGCTTGCCAATAATTTTTTTCTTTCACAGGCTTATTCTCTGGCAGGTGGCTAATTAGTACTAATTATTTCTCTATAGCATTTTCTGTTTTAATGTTTTGTAAGCTGCTTAGGCATGATGAGATGAGAAAGGATATACATTTTGAAATAAGCATATTAAGACATGCAAAGTGCTTTTCGGTCTTTTCAGTGCTGTTGCCTTCACGGCAAACCCATGTGGCAGATCTCTTATATTATTCCCATACTGCAAATAGGGAGGGGAAGACTGAGAGTGCATGACTTGCTGAAGATCACACAGTGGCCTCATTTGCACATAGCAGTAAGCCGTGCTCAGAAATAAACCGTGACATACTGTTAATGAGCAGTGTGTATGCTGCTCAATTGCTGCTGCTCTGCTAGGACCAGCCCTACCATTAGGCAAAGTGAGGTGACTGCACTACAGACCCAAAAGAGCCTGCTGGACCAGATCGGTGGCCCATTTAGTCCAGCACTCTGCTCTCACAGTAGACAAGAAGAAGCCTATGGGAAGCCTACAATCAGGATCATCTGAGCACAATAGCACTCTCAGCTGGTATTCAGAAGCATACAGCCTCTGACAGCATATAGCCACCAAACACAGCAGCCACTGATCACCTGATCCATAAATTTGTCTAAACCTCTGTTAAAGCCATCCAACATGGTGGCCATCACTGCCTCTTGTGGCAGCAGGTGCATGGTGTGAAGATGTGCTGTCTTTTGTCTGTCCTGTCCAGTGGCGTAGGAAGCCGCTCGGGCACCGGAGTGGCAAACATGATGTGCACCCAGAGGCGGGGCATCATTACGCAGCGCACATGTGCAGCATCACTACATACGACGCATGCATCGTACGTAGTGATGCCACACATGCGCTGTACATAGCGGGGTGTTGGCGGCACTGCTCCAGGGCCGTAAGGACAGTGCTGGGATCCTCTGTTTGCAGCTGCAGCCGCGAGCAGAGGATCCCGGCACCGTCCGCACAGCACTGGAGCACCACCACCTGCAAACCACATGCCTTGTCACCCCCGGAGACATGGCACTGGGAGCACATCGCCCCCCCCCATTGCTACGCCACTGGTCCTGTCTGCCACAATGCCAGACTTAGCATCATGCGCAAAATATGGTCTGAAGCTCAACATCAAAAAAACTAAGATCATGGCCACTGGTCCCATCACCTCCTGGCAAATAGAAGGGGAAGAAATGGAGGCAGTGAGAGATTTCACTTTCTTGGGTTCCATGATCACTGCAGATGGTGACAGCAGTCACGAAATTAGAAGACGCCTGCTTCTTGGGAGAAAAGCAATGACAAACCTAGACAGCATCTTAAAAAGCAAAGACATCACCTTGCCAACAAAGGTCCGTATAGTTAAAGCTATGGTTTTCCCAGTAGTAATGTACGGAAGTGAGAGCTGGACCATCAAGAAGGCTAATCGCCGAAGAATTGATGCTTTTGAATTATGGTGCTGGAGGAGACTCTTGAGAGTCCCATGGACTGCAAGAAGATCAAACCTATCCATTCTCAAGGAAATCGGCCCTGAGTGCTCACTAGAAGGACAGATCCTGAAGTTGAGGCTCCAGTACTTTGGCCACCTCATGAGAAGAGAAGACTCCCTGGAAAAGACCCTTATGTTGGGAAAGATGGAGGGCACAAGGAGAAGGGGACGACAAAGGATGAGATGGTTGGACAGTGTTCTCGAAGCTACTAACATGAGTTTGGCCAAACTGCGAGAGGCAGTGAAGGATAGGCGTGCCTGGCGTGCTCTGGTCCATGTGGTCACGAACAGTCGGACACGACTGAACGACTGAACAACAACAAGCAGAGCAGTCTTGGTGGCTTGTTCCTCCCAGACAACCACAAACAGTTAAAGCCAAGAACAAACCTTGCTGGCTTGCTCTTGTGGTTTGTTTAAGAGAGGAACAAAGCATGAGCACCAGCTGACAGGTAACACTTGTCCGTTTCTCCTGGAGGCAGCGCAGGGCAGTGGATCAATGTGTACCAGTCGTGGGAAATGACTGTTTATTTCTGACTGTGATTTATCTTTATGCGCAAGCCAGGCTGAGGGGAGCAACGGCCACACATTATGCAACAAACACATCTGCTGTCTTCCCAACAGTGGAGAAGTGTTTCTTGCAGCAAACACATAAAGTATGACAAAGGACATATGCATATGTATTATTAAGCACTCGTGTGTATGGAACTAGGGACATGTTTATTTCTTTCATTCAAACACTGTTTTTCCTCAACAGAACTGAAGGAGGAATACATGGAGTGGCCAACTTGCCACCTCAAGGCACTGAACAAACCCAGAACCTTGACAAGGGTGTGGTGTCACATGCCTGGAACCACGCAGTTGCCATCCAAATATATTGGTGTAAAATTGCTGTGGAGCTGCCCTAAGGTTAGAGTCTACATAATATTCCGCTGGGTGACATTGGTCCTGGTTAGAAGTGTGTGACTACTACCCCTTTTAGGACATGGTCAGATAACATGCTGGGGCAACATGGAATTTCTGTATAGTCACTAAAGAAGAATGTATCCTAAGTAGAGTGAGGATTTGACAGATGTGCTGAAGCCACAAACCTTAGCATCATGCCTGCCCATGAGGCAAACTGATGCAGCTGCCTCGGGTGGCAGAATCCCACAGGCAGCTCCCCTGTGGGCGCACTGTCTGCCCCTTCTTCTTCTTCTTCTTCTTCTTCTTCTTCTTCTTCTTCTTCTTCTTCTTCTTCTTCTTCTTCTTGTGCTGGAGATACAGACCAGTAACATGCAATCCACTGAACTAGGTCGTTTTTGGGATAGGAACAGAGAGGGCAATCTGGCTACATCTCCCTCTTTTGTCTTGTCAAGCACTTAGACAACAGGCATTTTGTTACATGAGGGGGCCTCCAATTTAATCTGTAGGAAATAGGTTGCAATGCCTTTTCCCACCTGTTGGGTCTAAAACAGCCATCCCACCTTGATGCCTTCCAGATGCAATTGTGCTACAGCTTCCATCGTCCCTGACTATTGACCATGCTGGCTGGAGCTAAAGGGAGCTGGTCCACAATATCTGGAGGGCACCAGGTTGGGTAAAGCTGTTTGAAATAGTTGGGTGAAAATCCCTATAGAATTATATCTAGTCTGTGACTAAATAGCACAGCAGGTGACTAGGAGAGTTGGTAAGTTTGTGCCAGCATTATTATTTTTTTACTGCTTGACAGATCAGATGTTTGTGATCAGGCTGTCTGGCTTTAATGGATTACTATTTATCGTTCTCTCATAATAATAATAAAAAAACACTCTTACCCTGTCTGTAAGCAGGGTTGTTTCTTTCCATTGCTTGATGAGAACCAGCTCTTTAGGCTCAGCAAATGAGAGACCCAGGAGTGGGGTAGATGGCAGCGTTACTGCTTTCTCCCCTTTTTAATGCTTTCTTTCTTGTCTTTCTCAGCAGAAAACTACATCTGAACATTAATGGCCACAATCAGTTTGGGTTCATTTCACTTGGCAGGTGGGCCATTAATTGAAATATGAAATAGGAATTCTGAAGATCTATTTTTAATCTGCCCCTCAGGCAGACTTTGATGTGTTTCCAAGTATTCTGGCTAGACTGCTATAATGGACTCGCATCACAGCCATTTTCCTCTGTTCAAAGGCACACACAAACAAACACAAAAACCACATACACACACATAAACAGACACAAAAACAAAACAGGCACACAACTTGTCAGCAATCAGCATTATCTACACAAGGTAATTCTGTGGTTTATTTTTAATTTGCCTTAAATGACAAGAGAAAATTTATAACTATGGATAGACTTAGTTTATTAACCTATGCAACATCTTTGAAAAAAGGGTGTTGTCAAAAGAAGGAAACATTTGGAGGGATAAAGGAAAGGAACAAAAGAAATCCTTCACACAAAGTGGGATGCCATTGATGGCTCCATAGAAAAATATTGAGGGAATGGAAAGCAAATGGGAAAAGAAAGGTAGAGCTCATCCTCTCAGAATCTCTTATCTTAAAGCTTCTCAAATATTATCTTAATACGTCACAATAATATTCATATCCTAAAAATATTTCCTTAGAAGTAATGGTGTTATCAGTAAGATTTCTATTCAGGTGAGTTTGTTATAGGATTGTATCCTTGCAGCATGATCCTGTGTGGGTCTACGCAGAAGCAAGCTGCACCAAGTTGAGTGGACTTATTCCTAAGTAAGTGGGTATAGAAAGGTATCTTTCACTTAAATCCTAATTCAAGTTTCTAGGTTTTCTGAGTAGTTTTTTAAAATTTAGGTGTGTTCTCAATGTACTGCTAAAGATTGTTCCACTCACTCAGAAACACTGACCCGGAGTGGAGTAGTTTGGAACCCAATTCCCCCTCAATTTTCTGGTTTATCTCTGCATTGGTTAAACCCAAATTTACAGTGGAGGAGAAGCGAAACTGGTGTTGGTTGAGGGTGATGTCATGTGGACCATGCAAGTTAAATAGGAAGGCAAACAGATACAATCACACAATAAACTCCAATCTGGACAAGCCTTCAGATAATTCAGCCTGCAGGTTAGGACAGACTTTTACAGCTTGCATGCCACATGCCACCACAAGCCAAGTGTGGTGGCTCATCAAACTTTAATAAAACTAATGTTTTTGCTTCCCTTCTGACAGTTTTGAAAACAAGGTGTTGCCTGGAAGCTGATAGATGAGAGGAGATAGTTGGTAGACTGCTTTCAACTTAGCGGATCTGGATTGTTTATTATTTGTTTTCAAAATGTATACCCTGCTTTTCCCCTCCAACATAGGAGTTGGTCAAAGTGGCTTACAAATAGAAATAATTTAACCATTCAAGCACAAGTTATTGGACTAAATACAGCAGCAAAACACAAATAGTAGCACCTACATTCAATTCTTTATGGAATTGCTGACAATATGCAAATAAAAGAGGAAGATGATCTAATCTCTTGGGGAAGGGATATGGGGTGCCACCACTGAGAGGACCCTCTTGCCCATTGTCACCAAACCTTGCATCAGAAGGTGCATACAAGAGGGGGTGCAACAGATGTCACACACACACACACACACACACACATTATTGTTATTAAGTTTTATTATCAGGAACAGTAAAGAATAATACAAACAATAATTAAAAATAAAACATTAATAAATAAGCACAGATAGTACATTCTGTATAGTTAGCATAAAAAGGAGACACATCAAACCTGTAAAGAATTAAAAGACACTGCTAACACAAATACCCTTTTATTTATTTTGCAGGGGAAGTGAGCTGTTCAGTCAACAGACAGAAGCTTACGGAGCTCCATGAGTTTCTCCTTATTCTATTAACCACAACATTATTAAGGCTGTGGGGGCAATCATTATCATATTCATAAGCAATAAAGTTTTCCTAGACAGACAGAAATTTGTCTTTACTCTTTCGACTTCCAGAAGATCTCAATTTATACGTTAATTTTTGTAGTAGGGCTGCTTCCCATACCTTTATATACTAGTAAAAAATAGCTGTCCCAACAGCTGATGTTTAATGAAAAGATGGGCTCTCATAATTTCAGGTAACTCGGTCCCAAGCTGCTTAGGGTATTCCATTCAATGGTGAGGCTTCTCTGAAACTTAACTTTGATGCTAGAAGCTCTCAAGATAAATCTTGACAGTTGAAGGGCTTGGCTTCAAGGAAGGCCAGTTTTCAAATGGAAATACTAAATTTAGCAATCCATAAGCACTTGGCATTAAAGAAGACAAAGAGCCAACAGTGATTGGTTCATTTAGATTGCCAGTCTTGTCTGGCAGAATTTATTTTGCACATATCAGCCATAATGCACTTTGTCATTGATTTGGGAAATGAATTGCCTTGCATGAAGCTATCCAGTTTTTCTGAAGTTTTTTTTTTTTTTAAAGGCTGCAAGAGAGCTATATAAGATATATTTGCTAGTGGCAATTTCATTCTGGTACAATGGAGCAGGTCCCTCATAACAACTTGCATGTCTTTGCCAAGGCCCATTGAGCTCACCAATCACTTGTATGGATGAACTTTAAGAAAAATGGCATCAGCTGTCCAGACATAATAGATTTGGTGGGAACCTTGCTAGAGAAAGCAAAAGGCCGTTGACCTTTGAAAATATTTGCTGATTTTGGAAATAGCAAGATGCTGGTCACTTTTAAAGGACTATCTGAGCACTTATGTGTTAAAGACCAACCTTTAAAGCAGATGTGGGAGAACCTTTGACCTTCCAGGTATCGCAGAACTACAACTCCATCAGCCCTGGCAAGCATGGCCCATGGCCAAAGATGATGGGATTTATACTTCAGCAGCATCCAAAATGCCAAAGGATTTCCACACCTGCTTTAAAGAGTTTTTTTTAAAAATAATAGAAGTCTGTGGCTTTGGTGATGATGGAAAATTGCATCCAGATGCAACAACAATGTCATCATGGATATTATTCATAAATAATCAATTACTAATCATGCAGTCACCTTTAGTCACAGTGTATAAACCTCAGTAAGATAAAGCAGTTGCAGACTTTATGTTGGATGGAAGGAATAGATGTTATTCTGGAAGGAATCCAACATTGTGTGAGTTGACTTTTGCTTGCGCAACGGGGCTTCACCTTCCTCTCCCCACCCTGCCAAAATGCACCCCCCAAATCTGCTGGGGGGGGGGTCCCTCAAGCCTCTGGAGCAGATTTTGAGGGCATGTGTGTGTAGGCGGGTGCCCTGTGTTTTATCAACTGAATTCCATTCTGTATGTGCACTGAGTGCCTTGTTCTAAGTACGCTTATACAACTCTGTCCTTAGCAAGCTGTAGAAAAGGGATGTCTCTTCCCCAATGCTTCCTGTCAGGAGTTTTGTTAGGGACCATGAGCCCTTGGTCTTTTGTCCTAAGCCCCAGATCTCCTATTCCTGTACCTCTTTTTTATTTTTTTATTTGAAAATGCATAGGAGATCATTCCATCCTGTATCACGTCACTAAGCCACAAAGGTTTAAAAACCTTTAGGCCTATGAACACATTTAAACAAGACCTTAAGAAATTTAAGCCATAAGTTGAAAAAACACTCATGGTTTGTCTTTCAGTAAACCCCTTAATTGTGATCATGGGACTTTTGACAGCTACAATGCTATTACTCTGCTAGACCCATACTTTGATAGAAAATTTCATAACCCTTCCCTACATACCAGTTTCCAGCTCTATGATTAACCCTTCTTCTGCAGAGGAATATTGGACATCTCCTTGTGTGTAAACAAAAATGTGATCAAAATGTGCACCCTTGCTCCCCAGATTAGAGCCCTTCATGCAAAGGGATGTGAAAATCATTCCATTTTGGTTCCTCACAGAATTGATTTAGCATTAGCTGTAAACCACAGGACAGATCTTGGCTACAACCCATGGCTATCCTGGAGACAGCTAAACCACAAAACCAGGTATGAATGACAGGCTAAACCAAACTATGGCTTAGCTCAGCTCAACAGCAGAACAACTAGGGAGGGGGGAAAGTGGCTGCAACTTCCTCTCCAGGAGCCTGCCATGGATTTGACTTACACTTAGTGTGATGTGCAAACCAGGCCACATCTCTGAAAAGAATCCAGTCCTTGGTATGTTTCACAACAACCACAGAAGAACAGCTAAAACAGAACACTGCTCTGGAATAAGCCTCTGCGGCATAGACAGAAGCACACGTGCTACTTCATTGTTGTGCTAGCAAGTCGTTTGGGAATTAACCACAAATTGAGAATAGCTGGGATGCTAGAATATTCATAAGAACATTGAACAGCTTTTATGCAAGATGGGCCATATGGTAGGCTTCTGCACCTTCTACAGATATAAACACACACTTCCAACCTCATAAGCAAGCACGTGTTGCCAGTCGCTTTCCAGCAAAAGAACCTCAGAGAACTGCACAAATCTGTGCCTGCACTGTGTCATTTGGTAGCCTGTAGGTGGGAGTCAGCTAAGGGTAGACCCACTGGGTAGACCCACTGAATTTAATGAGTATGACTAAGGTCCATTCATTTCATTCTGTCTACTCTGAATAGAACTTAGTTGACAACCACCCTTGCCAATGTGCTATCTTCCAGATGTCGGTGGAGTCTAATACCCATTAGAGTATGTTGGAGGTGGTAGCTGTCATCCAGCAACATCTAGGAGATACAATGGTGGTGACCCATGATGGATGGTGTAAAAAAACAACCCTCCAAGTAGTATTTAATTTAGCCTTAAGTTGTCCACAGAGCTCAGAACTGGGAATCAAAGATTTCTCCTCCCCCCTCCTAAGTTTTTTTTTTTTTTTGGCAGGGGTGGGGGTGCTGGCCAAGTGCTTGCAAGTTGCAAAGTCTTACATAACACAATAGTATGTGAGCTAATGCCATACAGGGGAACTTTGCCACTTCAGGCATATTTCCGGCGCACCGATTGTCACAGAGAGCCTTGAAAAGCGAGTCAGTGCATCTGATGAGTGCAAGAAGCACATGCCCAATGGAACACACCAGCATGCAAATTTAATTTATTTTATCCACTGTATGCATATTATAATATTTATGTATTGCATCCATATACCACTTTCCCCCTCCAAGTTCAAGGTGGTGTACATGGTTCTCTCCCTCCTCAATTTATCCGCACAACAACCCTGTGAGGTAGGTTGAGCTGAGAGGCAGTGACTAGCCCGAGGTCACCCAGTGAACGTCATGGCTGAGCAGGGATTTGAACCCTGGTCTCCCAAGTCCTAGTCCAACCACTATGCCACACTGCAGGGAGACTGCTTGGAAGCAATAATGATATAATTCAATGGTATGAAGTCAGTCAGGGTAAGCAGAGAGGGCAGGCTGACCCCATATTTGCAGCTTAGTCTAACATTGCTATCCTTTGTTCACTGGCGCATCCAGACTACTCCATTGCCAATAAATTGCATTCCACAGCTTCTCCTCCCATGATTCAACCAATAGATCTGCCGTTATTTATTTCAAAGAGCTTTTTTATTTGTGCTGGCATTTGGTAGTTGTGTTGATCCAAAATGCAGGTCATTAACAGCTATGTCTAACTTCTCTCCATGCCTGCAGAGAAGATATATTTTGCTTGCTTCTTAGTGCCCTGGGCCATTGACATCTAAAAACTTAAAAATAAATAAATAAATACATTATACTTTTCCTTGTCTGTTCAAATGTGACAAGGAAGTGGCATGTGGGACACCACCAAAATCCCCTGCCTTAAAAAAAAACAAAAAGCACTGAGAAGCCAATAAGAAGCAATATAATTAAACTAGAAGTGATAAAGATTTTCCTAACTTACAACATTGTTTGAAATGTGCATTTAAAACAGGACCTTTCTTCTCCTTTAGGGTACTTCAATGATTGCTCGTTTCAGATTCGCCACATTAACTTTTCAGCATCATATAAGCCTGATAGGGTACATCTTTGTTTTCTTATTTCTTTTCTATTAGTCGGTATCATTCATCACCCTGATAAAAACTTGTAATGGCTGTTTCTCTCCTGCTTTGCTTTGCGTTATAAAAGCCCTAGGGCTAATTAAGGAACTGATCCTGAAACAAAGCTCTTTAAACTTTATTGCCAGGAACAGTCAGATTGAATCGGCAGTATAGTGAAGTGTGCATATGCCTAATTTACAAGGTCAGGTTGCTACCAAAACTCCCCCCCCCCCCGGTTATATAATAATGCATTAAATTGGAGGGGGAAAGAATACCCCCCAACAGATAGATACAAAAAAAAAACCTAGCTTGTTGCCCACCCACATCCATCCCACCTCTCGCTGGGACTACCAGCTGCCATAGCACAGATACCTTATGAATCTGATATCCTTTGGCATTAAGGTGGAAGGCAAAGAATGGATTGTGATGGGTAGCCATTGTTATTTCCATTTGGCACGGGCCATGGCTTGGTGGTACAGCATCTGCTTTGCATGCAGAAGGTTCCCGGTTCAATCCCTGGCATCTCCAGGTAGGCCTGGGAGAGAATCCTGCCTGAAACACTATAGAGCCGCTGCTGCCATTCAGTGTAGACCAGGCTTCCTCAACTTCAGCCCTCCAGATGTTTTTGGCCTACAGCTCCCATGATCCCTAGCTAGAAGGACCAGTGGTCAGGGATGATGGGAACTGTAGTCTCAAAACATTTGGAGGGCTGAAATTGAGGAAGCCTGGTTTAGACAGTAGTAAGCTAGATAGGCCAATGATCTCACTTGGTATAAGGCAGCTTCTTATGTTCCTGCGATTCACTGCCTTTGCTCCCCCTGGACATGCAGGGCTCCATGCTTACTCGGAAAGCAGCAGTGAGGAATGCATGGGGCTGATTCCCAGATGCCCAAGGGAAATGACAGCGGATATTCCCCCACACTGATACTATCTCAGGCAGCACAATCAACTCTCTGTCTTTAATTCTAAGTTTAACGGCCAGGGGGTCTGAAGGCTGAAGATTAACCCAGAGAGCTGAGCTTGTCATAGCCTCTCTCTCATGCACAAGCTGCCTGCAGTTTCTTCTCAGGTTTTCATCTAGGCGCTATGGGGAAACCCTCAAAGGAGCGGAATGACCTGTGTAGTGGAAGGCAGGGCACAGGAAAGTACTGCTCTGGGATGTTTTTCAGAGGAGGCGTGATGGTATCAGCTGCTGAAGCATTGGGGTGGTGATTGATCAACCCTCCTTGATCTGGCAGATGAGGGAGGTGAAAATGAAGCAGAGAGCAGGAGTGGGGAAGTCACATGACACTTTTGGCCCTCCAGATGTTGCTGAACTACAACTCCCATCCATCCCAGCAAGCCTGGGCAATGGCCCGGGATTATGGGCGTTATAGTTTAGCAAAATCTGGAGGCCAAAGCTTCCACACCCTGAGCACAGAGGAAACTGGAGAATGAGTAAGAAAAGCAAGTAGAGAGAGTGCATATGTACCGGTATTTTCTTTTAAGGGGTTCCTACTTTACACTGTTTAAACGATAACACTTCCATGCAGGGTTGTTTGCGTTTCTAGTTTAAAAACTGAAATTGCATTTCATCTGGCTGAATATATTTTGTTAAATCTCAGTATGTTTTGCAATGATGCTGGAGGAGACTCTTGAGAGTCCCATGGACTGCAAGAAGTTCAAACCTATCCATTCTTAAGGAAATCAGCCCTGAGTGCTCACTGTAAGGACAGATCCTGAAGCTGAGGCTCCAATACTTTGGCCACTTCATGAGAAGAGAAGACTCCCTGGAAAAGACCCTGATGTTGGGAAAGATTGAGGGCACAAGGAGAAGGGGACAACAGAGGATGAGGTGGACAGTGTTCTCGAAGCTAGCAACATGAGTCTGACCAAACTGTAGGAGGCAGTGGAAGACAGGAGTGATTGGCGTGCTCTGGTCCATGGGGTCATGAAGAGTCCGACATGACTAAACAACAATGTTTTGCAAGTTAAACCTATGCAGTCAAAGGTGAGCATCGCTGAATTTATTTTGCTTGCTTGCTTCCAGGAAACTATATGCATAAGATTGCAGTCATGATGATCTTAATAAGTTGGGCATTATGCCACATGCTGCTGTTGTTGATGATATAATAATGGATCAACACAGATGTCTGCATTTTTGGATTCTCTTTGGGGGTATGACTGTGGGAGCTGTCACGATGAGTCCTGCACTTCAACATTTACCGTTACACCACTGGGAGTGACAAATTGCAGGCTGAGCTAAAGCTAGTTGGAGAAAAGCTTTGTGCATTTAAGTGAGTCCCAGTGCGGCTGCTGGTGTAGTTGCAGTGTCAGGCAAAAAAGTCATTAGATCTGCAACCCTATGCCTACTTACCAGGGGGGAAGTGAGCCACATTGAACTAAACCAGGCTTACTTCTGATGCTTGCAATGTATAGACTTGCAATGCTGGAGAGCATAGTGATGCAGTTGCTTTAAGAAAACACATGTGGAAATTCAATAACCATTTCAATTGTGCATATGTGGATGCAGGATTAATTTAAGGGTAGGCTACAGGATGGGTGGATGGCTTCTTTGAATTCCATATAGTTGCTTGCATTTGATTGGAAATGTATTTAAAAATTGGAATGTAATAAACTTGAAACAAATTCTGCCAAAATGCATGTACTTCAGATAACTCATTATTTTTTATTCAGGCAGAATTCCAAACATTTGACAGCTGGCTCGTGAAACAGGGCAGTTTTGCACTCAGTGTTGGGGGCTCATTTTCTCCCTGGTGGTGCTTTCTGCCATGCACAGAAGTGCCCAAGGGAAAGAAAATATCCAGTTCTATTTTTAGCCGCACACCTTGGAATACCTTGCCAACAAAAAGCAGCCCAGTAGCATTTTCAAATCGTAGCCTCAGTTAAGCTAGAAAATAGCAGGTCTCTTTCATTTTGCCGCCTGGCTTTTCTTCTGAATTGGAGCCAAAAGAGGCTTAACACAGCAATCCTAAGCACGATTACTCAGAATTAAGCCCCTCTGAGTTGTATGGCTGCTGATCCAACTGTCCATCCAGCTTTATTAAAATGTTACTTGTTAAAGGCTATTAATTACACATTGTTTATATGATTCATTTTGCAGGTCTGGGAATCACTCCCACATCTGCGTACAGATTGTATCTGTGTATAACCCTCTCACACCTTTGTGAATTCACTTTAGAGAAAGGCTCATGGCAAGTTCTTAAATCCACATCTGCCGTTTGATGGCTGCAAGATCAAGTGGCAAATATGCAGTGTAACATGGCTGGCGTGGTCCCATGGTACTTAAACTGGAAACTGAGAAGTAAAACGTATTAGAAGAAAGGGAAATCCTCTAGTGGCAGAGGCACATTTTTTTGCACATCAGTCTTCTGAACTCTGCCACTCTGAGCTGATGATTTTCTTATTTTCCAGCCTCACCTATCAAGGATCATCAGGGACACCACCATGTTCCTCCTGTAGCTAGTTCTGAAACCCATACCATAAAAATATATATTACCCTGTAGTAATTACTCTGGGAGGATGCACCTTCTGCTTCCCAGGAAAACCATCATGGCAAGGGGGTAGAGCAACATGGCCCCAAGCTATATCGGCTATGGAAGGAACAACTGATTTCTTCTACTCTCCCTACTCGTTTTTAACATACCTGCAACACTTCCAAAATGGTATGTGCTTTGTGATGACAATACGAATAAATGCGTCAGGAGGTTTGTTCATAACTGCGAGAAAGCTTGCTAGGGACAGAGTTTGAACTTTTTCTTTTCACAGCGAGTTAAACCATCTCCCAGTTGGGGAACAGGGCCTCTCCACCGCTTGAGGAATGGCAGACAGTGCCTTTTCCATTTAGGTAGACTGCAGCATGGATATATGTTCTCTCGAGGCACGGTGCAATCTAGATCTCCATTGACTTCACGTCAGCACTGCCCGGTTGGGATCGCCCCCGCTCTATTTAATCACCTAAATGTATAAAGAGAATAATGCCTAAAAGCACGTGACCCTGGATTATCCCCAGGTCACCACGACGCCCCCGACGTCTCGCCCCACTGACCCACTAAATGCCGCCTCCGCCGCTCTCGTCTGCCAGGCTGAGGACCTGGCAATCCTTTCGGTGAGGTGTGTGTGTGCGTGTACTTGCCTCGCTCTTGTCAAACGAGCTCCATTTGCCCACCGCCCTCCCACAGCAACAGCAGCCGTCTCTGGAAGGCGTCGGGCATTGTGAACGTTGACCCGACTGAAAGTTGAGCAGAGGGTCAGCGCTCCTCCTCCTCAGCGCACGTCTGAACGCGGCGACTCGCGTTATCGAAGGCGACACGGTGCAGCGCGAGGGGGCCGGTGAGTGGAGAGGGAAAAGAAAGCAGGCAGGACACCGGCGAGAGAGAGAGAGAGAGAGAGAGAGAGAGAGAGCAAGCAAGCAGGGGCCGGCTAAGCTGCGAGCCGGGGAATCGGACAGAATCCTCTCAGGGGAGCGAGAAAGGTGCCTGCAGCCTCGGCTGGCTTTCTTCTCCGCAGAGTGCCTGCCGGAATGCCTCCTCCCTCGCCATTTGGCCGCCGCCAGCAGCGCCTGTAGTGTTGAGCCTCGCCGAGCTGGGCTCATGCGCATTGCCGGCGATGCTCGCGCGCTGCCCTCTCCGGCGCCACTTCTGCTCCTCCTCTCGCTGCTGCTGCTGCTGCGGCTGCTGTTTCTCTCTCTCTCTCCTCCTCGCCTGTGTGAGGGACTCCCTGAACTAGAAGCTGCTCGCTTTGGGGCTGCCCACCCCCTCAGCCCTGCGCCTCCCTTGCCACCGGGAAGCCTTTTTTTGCGTTTGTTCTTTGCGACGGATTGCTTCCCCCCCCCTCCATTGCGCTTTCCCACGCGCACCACCTCCCCGCCCGCCCGCCCGCCCGCCCGTGCTCCCCATTCTTCTCTTCTCTTCTAAGCCAAGCTGAGGAGAGGGAAAGTGGGGCGCTGTGGGCTCGACGCTGCTGCCAGGACCGGCTCGTTTGGACTCGGCGCCTCAGCCGGCTGCCTTTCGGAGCGTGGCGTCCTCAGCCTTAGCGCTGCAGTGCGCGAAGCCGCCAGCGGTGGCGCGGCACCTGGAAGGATCAGAAAAAGCTCCCCGGCTCGAAAGGGGGAAGACTCTGCCGCCACTGCCCGGGGGACCTGCCTCTCTGGTAAGTGGAGAAAAAAAGGGTCGCAGCCTTGACTGTGGGTTGCGGAAAAAACTGCAACGCTGATCTCTTCCCGGAAAGCCGAAAGTGTAGGGGAGAGAGGAGGAGGTGGTGTTGGTGGTGCCTAGCTGCGGATAGCCAGCAGTGTGGACAATGCACTCTGCAGATGCTCAGAGGCACTGCTTTTATGCCTGACCATGGTTTGGCAGACGTGACTCTGTCGGTGAATATAGGGACCCAGGATTAGATCTCTGCTGAAATTAAAGCCCCAAACAGGTGGAAGGTGGGATTGGGAGAGAATTTTCAGGGGTCAATTTTCAGGGGTGGCCTGAGCTCCTAAATGGAGGCTGGAAGGGGCAGCGGGCGCACACCTGCCCGGAAGCGGTTTGTCCGTGGTGGTGGATAAAGAGCAGTAATCTGAAAGAGAGGCGGGGGGGGAGAGAGAGAGAGAGAGAGAGAGAGAGAGAGAGGCACAAATAGCCTGGGAATAACAGAGTGATAAAAGATCCATAATCTACTTCATTCCTAAGGGATCTCACGGATTTGCCATTTCTGCTGCGTGATAATGTTTCTAAACCAGTGATTGGGGAACTGCCGCTTTTAGGCTGTGATTCAAAGTGCAGGTGCAGCCTTATGCTAGTTACACTTTCTGAGAAGCATCTCCCACGATATTAAGCAGCATTTGCGGTCCCAAGTCAGCCTTTAGAGCTGCTGCAGCAGCATTACTTGGATTGAAGAAAGTTCCATGGAAATAACTGCGACAGCTTGCAAGTTAGAAGTGTTTTAGGATTGTGGTGCCGGGTAATGGACATCCGCTTGCGTTTGTGGTAGCAGCAGGCTGTGTGTGACTATGTGTGGTGGTTTTATGTTCCTTCTCAGCTCGCTGGGTGGTCTGGGCAAATCTCAGTTTAAATTAAAGTGAAGGAAGGGATAAATGAGATAAGAATTGTAAACATACTTGTGGCTGAGAGGCACTTTGGAATGTGAAATAATAATATTGCAGTGAGAGGGGCAGCTGTAGTCAAGGGGAGAGAAACAAGGCTGCAAAGCTATTTTCATTTACCAGGAATTCAACTCAGGGGGGCTTACTTTTGAGTAGGCATGTACAGGATTCCACTGGATGAGAGGCATGCATGGCACAATATCTACAGAAACTAGCCGACAGTGGCCAACCTCAGATCACTTGGTATCATAGCCTCTGTTTTTGTTTAGGTGCCAAAAATTAGCATCAAAATTCTAAAATCACATTGCATCCTTTAAGCTTTCCAAGTTCACATTCTTACTTGGAAGTAGCGAACATGAGAGGTCCAGTGGTGGTGGTTATGCGTTGGGGTGTCAGCTGTTTGATAGCAGTTTTTGTCTGTGATCTCATGCAATGCAATCAGCTTCAATGGAACTATCTCTGAGTAGTTTGTCGGTTGTGATACAAGCAGTTGGGGTCTGTAGTGACATTTAAACTGGGAAGTTGGGTTGGGGCGGAGACTTCATTAGTAAGGAGGAAAACCCGTACTGAAGGGAGAAAGGGAACATGTGATGAGAATAAGTGGGTGTGCATAGCCAGCCTCTGCAATTTACTCTAGCACTGTGGGATTATTCACTTCCAGATTATCTGATCATAGATCATGTGTCACCTAATGGATTGCTGCCAAGTCTGAATAACCAGTTGGAAAGGAGCTCTCCTTGTTCGGGTGTCTTCTATACCAGGCTCTTCCATTTTACATTTTTGTTAACTAATCCCAAGCAAAAGTGTGCTCAGGATTTTGGGATGGTGGAGAAATTTGATTCAGCTTGCATTGAAAGGCAAATTTGCCCAATTTCGAAAACAATATGCAAACTGAAACACCACAATCCTTCCAAATTTGTGCCATTTGTGTTGTGGGCTGGTAAGAGTTCATATGATGCAGTTAGGGTGGGGTGTTTGCTAAGGACCCAGGGGAGGGCTCCAGCAGGGACCAGAGACCTCTTGGAATTGGGGCAACTTGGTCTCTCACCTTACCTGACTCCATGATGAGAGCCACAAGCCCCACCTCCTTCTCCGTCCCCTTCTTCCTCTTCACAGCTGTCAGCATTTTGGTGCCTGTTGTGCCACCTACCCTGGTGCTGTCAGATGCTCACCTATTTCTCAGGGGCACAGACACCAAGAGGTACCAAAGGAGGAGAGAACAGATGGTTCCACTTACTAGGCATAGTGAGAGATTGTAAAAACACTTGCTGCACTTAGTTGAGCCTGCCCCATTCCTCTATATGGGATAGCAAGGGTGTGTTTCACTGCTGGATCAACATCTGAAACTCTGGGAGTTAGAAATTTGTTGTTGAAATCAATTATGTGTATTGCTTGAAGTGCCGTAAGCTAGTGATTTGCATACGTTCTGCAGCAGTCTGAACATTACACAGAATCCACCTCTGAGCCTTCATCCTTCGGCAAGGACAATTTGTACTTCTTTAAATTTTGCAATGCATCTCTCCAGCCATATGCACAAAAATGCGTATACTACAATGTGCAAATAAATGCACAGCATTGTGAGTTTGAGGGGTGGGGATAGGCTGTATGTCTGTCCAATTTCTGGATCCAGCAGGGATTCAAATTGCCAAGCAAGTTTATTGGTAATGGCCCAAGTATGGGTCATTAAGGTAACAAAGGAAGTGGCTCTGTGCCAAAGGACAAATGGGAGGACTCCAATCCCTCAAACCTCTGTTAGTTAGAATGAAAGAGTTGAGTTGTGTGTGTGGACTAGAAGCTGCAGGCTGGGCAGCTGAGAGGCAGAGCCATGCCTGATTTCTGCTTGAATCCAAGGTTGTGACTATGGGAGAAGTCTGTGCTGTCCCTCATTCTGAGGAAACCAAACCCTAGGAACCCCTGGAATCTCACACCACTTGGAGATTGGGGCAGCATGCAACAATATAATAATGATTTTTTTAATGCATTATGTTAGGGAAAAATGCATATACAAATATATATAGTAAAAAAAGTATTGCAAAAATGCCGAGAAATTTTCATTAGAAGTTTTTTTTTAATAAAAAAAATTGAAGCTGATAAGGAAATCTGGAGAACTGGACTTGAGATGGAAAAATGAGAATATGAGAGAAACAGAAATCGGCCTTTTTGCCCATCCCTAATTAGGATTTCCATTTTCTACTCAATGCAAATTAGTGTGCACACTTGGAACTTGGCACAGATTAAAGCATCGCATCATGGCCTGCACTTCTAACCATGATTGTGTGTGTTGTAAGCACTGAGCCAGTGAGTTGACAGAAAGATACATTCGCCATGTATTGACCATCATCTGTTTGTATCTAACCAGCACATGTAGTTGCTGCTAGGAAGCATTTCCACTTTCCCTCTCAGCTGCATTCCCTCACATGTTTCTTTCCAAGGTTAAGTTCCATCAGGCGCAGGGGATTGCCACTGGAAGAATGTTGCTCCTCTCTGTGTGCAGACTAGTAGAGCCACTTCCCCTTCCAATGTGGAGGCATATATGTGTGCACGTGGAGGCCTCCATGGTAAATAATCCCACTGTTATTTGAGGGGCAAACCCTCAGCAACTCATGCAACGGAAAAGCTTTTCAGCTGC
This sequence comes from Lacerta agilis, assembly GCF_009819535.1. NCBI lineage: Eukaryota > Metazoa > Chordata > Lepidosauria > Squamata > Lacertidae > Lacerta > Lacerta agilis. Next base: position 58,378,554 of record NC_046318.1, on the reverse strand, counting down.
ACAGCACTAATAGACCTAATTATCTAGACACACAGCCAGTGATTTATAAGTGGTTGAACTGTAATGCTTTGAATAGTAGAGCTCTTTGACCTTTCATTCTGATCTGTCACCCAGGAGTCTGGCTTTAAGCACAGTAATATATCATCAGTGATGCTGAATACTGATTAAATATGTAACACTGAACTGATTAAATATGTAACACTGAGCAACTGAACAACAAAAGAAGGAAAACACTTGTTTCTTGTTATATGTATATTTAATTTAAAAAATACATTTTGTAGTTAATGCCATAGTATCATTTTGTCTCTCTCTGTGTGTGTGTGTGTCCCCCCCCCCCATCTTATGGAATATTATTTGCTATTTCCACTTGATAATGGTGAAAGTCTCATGAGTACACCTTAATAACCTTGTATCACATTGGGATTCTGCCAATGCAAAGTGTTCTTAGGATAACAGCCCCGGGACCAATCATAGTGGTGAAGTAGTGGTATAACGTGTGGTATAACACACGTTATAGTGTGGTATAACACACTATAATGAAACTGCACCTCTAAGGATGCACAAGGGTTCTTTTCATGTGTACCTCCTGCAGCCTAGTCTTTTGCAGTGACTTATGTGGTCAAGTTACAGGTAGGTAGCCGTGTTGGTCTGCCATAATCTTTCCAGTAGCACCTTAGAGACGTGTGCATGCACACGAAAGAAAGCTCATACCAAGAACAAACTTAGTTGGTCTCTAAGGTGCCACTGGAAGGATTTATTTTATTTTATGTGGTCAAGCAATTCAAAACATCACACTTGAAATATTGGTTTCATAGCATTGCAAGCAACTGTTCTTAGGATCAGGACAGCGTTCCCCATTACTGTACAGTGGTACCTCTGGTTATGAACTTGATTAGTTTCGGAGGTCCGTTCTCAACTTGAAACCGTTCTTAACCTGAGGTGCGCTTTCGCTAATGGGGCCTCCTGCTGTGCGCACGCCTCTGGCACGCGATTTCCACTTGCATCCCACGGCAAAGTTCGCAACCAGGAGCATCCACTTCTGGGTTAGCGGAGCTTGTAAGCATTCACAAGGAGGACGGTTCGTAACCAGAGGTATTACTGTACTCAGCCGTAGACATGATGTATCAAATTCTGCTGCATTTTTGTTGTTGCCATAGTATTCTAGCAATACCTTTTAAAGCTTCTCTTGCCTAGGCAAAGATATATTTTGGAGAATGTCCAATGTCTTTAACAACTCTACATTTTATTTATTTATTTAATGTTTGTCATTACAATTAATACGTGTATTACCAAAAGCGGTCCCAGAAGATTTTTATTCTAGCGGTCTATAACCATACATACTTTGTTCTAGTCAGTAATAAAACAGAACTAAAAAATGGAGGAAAGAAAACATTTTCCATGTGAAGCCAATTATTCCTATGGTTTACAAGTCCACACACTTCAGGAAAACACAATATTAAACTGATACAAGTCTTGGTTACTTTCAGCCCTGTAAGCAGAATTGGCTACACCTGAAGTTCTAGAATTTAAACACCTGAATCCTAAATGTTCCCATCAGAGCATTGCTGTGCAACCAGCTGTCAATAGATCTTGCAAAGAATGTGAGCTAAAGTAAGTCACAAGAGCTGCTTGCATGACTAAAAAGCTAGAAAGATCTTTTTAATCCTAAAAATGCACATAAATGGTTTTCTCTAATTCCTTTTGTAAAAAGAAATAAAAAATCATATAATGAAAAATTAATCTGCCGCCTAGTTCTTAATGCATCTCAAAACCCAGTGCTCTGCATAAATCTAATTGCAAGGCGTTTTAATGACAATGTGGGGGCAGGGGCAGGGTTAGTTCCTGCATCAGTTTCCCAAGGACTCCATTAAGTAACCTAAGCTCCACATTTAACCAGCCATTAAAATGATTTTAATTTGTAGACGGCACCATCTGGAGTCTGCCTTTTAAGGGGAAAACAATTCATAATGTAAGGAGAAAATATTAAGAGAGTTGTGATTTTGTTTTGCTCCAACAAGAGGCTTCCACTGAAATCTCTTTATTGGTCGTGGGTGGTATTCAGGTGCTGTTTGTTCCAGGAGATCACACCATTCACACATCAGAATGTTAAGTAAACCTGGACACTAAAACGATTGGAAAATTGCAAGGGGAAATTTTCTTTTTTTGAATTTTTCAATTAGAAGTGGCAGACAACAGTTTCTTTAGGCCACATTTAAAAGAAGCTGGTGCATCATTTTGCTCATTTTAGGGGATATTGGTTCAAAATAGGTGAATTTAGGACCGCAGCTGATGATCAGTAGTCAAGTTTCCTTGAAGTCCGCATAGCTATCATTGCAGGCATTTTTCCCCTGAGTGTTCTTTTTACTTGGCAACATGTTTATGATATTTGGCGTATGCTTTATTTTAGTCAATAATAAAATAAAAGTTTGGAAAAAGAGAGGAAAATATTTTCCATGTGAAGCCACAGAAATCTTTTTGTTTGTTTGTTTATGAGTCCATGCACTTCAGGACAACATGATAATAAACTGAGATAACTCTTGGTCACTTTTATCCCCGTAAGCTTACATTAACTGAAACTCATTGCCACAAGTGTTTCTTTTTAAATACATTGTTTACAATTGAAATTCCTTCATTGACATATAGGAGTGCAGCCTGTTGTAAAATGTTTTTGTCTGTTAAGTAGCTTTTAGATGATAAATTAGTAAAATAAGTGCACATAATGCAAATTCTCAGTCAAGCTTTGTTTCCTGAGGATCTGGAAAAAGGCACAAATAAAAAGAGCCTGCTGGATCAGGCCAATGACCTATCTAGTCCAGCATCCTGTTCTCATAAGCATCCAACCAGATGCCTGTGGGAAACTTACATTTTAAGCATAAGCAAATGTTACTGTCACGGTTCAGAGGTTTCTCAGTATGACTTCCTATACTTATCACCCTCAGAAGTCTGTAAATATGCAGCAGGGCTAGGGAATCTTTTTCACTCAGCAACCCAGACCTTCATCTCCCCTCAACTCTGCAGGCCTGCTATGATGGGTAGGCAGGGGTACACACTGGTCAATCATCTGATATTATGATGGTGTCAGGTGATTGACACCTGTCAAAGCTAGTTGTGGGTGCTTGGAAAGTATTGTGCAAGAGGCTTTGCTAGCCCTGTGCTTGGCACTTGGGAAGTGCTTTGAAGATAAAATCATTCATCTCTCTGCAGACCTGGATGTTTTGAGTGCAAATCCCACTTATAGGTGATGCAGACTGGTGGCAAGCTGGGCCAGAATGTGTCTGACCGTATGCCCTCTGGACCTTTGCCCTTCTTGGCTGATTAAAGCTATCAGAGGTGGGGTTGCTGATTGACCAGACTGGTGGCCACTTGAGTAACTTCAGGTGAAAATCCATGAAAGCTAGAGGTTCAGTGTAAATGTAGGTGTAATTATTGTTTTATTGTAAGAGCTTCCTCCCTCTCACCAACTGTGCAGGCGATGCTGCTTTAAAAGTTGCCTGGGATTTATATTGTTGTAACAGGAGGATGCAGGAAACCACATTGTTTGCCTTTCAGGCTATGTGTATATACTGGTAGAAAATCTGTTTTATTTTAAACTTTCTCCACTTCTTCATTCTGCGTATTGCAGGGCCTGTGTGTTCTTCAAAAGTCTCAAGTCTCAGACCTTGCTTGTAGTCAGCTCCACTGATTAATTCGGATGCAAATTTTAATCTGTGATTAAAACTTCAGTCAATTGATTAAACTGACTGAAGTTTGGAAGCCTGGTGATCTATACTACAAGGCAGTTAATGCAAACTCCTTGTTCCAAGTACAGTGGTACCTTGGGTTACGAACTTAATTTGTTCCGGAGTTCTGTTCTTAACCTGAAACTGTTCTTAACCTGAGGCACGCTTTTGCTTATGGGGCTTCTCGCTGCTGCCACACCGCCGCCGCACGACTCCCGTTCTCATCCTGAGGCAAAATTCTCAACCCGAGGTACTACTTCTGGGTTAGTAGAGTTTGTAACCCGAAGCATTTGTAACCCGAGGTACCACTGTATAAATATTTTACAAACCACTCTTTCTATTCTTAACTCTAGGAATTGGTGCCTTACTAGAGTCAGATCAGGAGTGAATGGGGGTTACAAGCTGATACTTAATCCAGACAAGATGGAGGCCCATACAAAAATGCTGTCAATCTAAGTGAGGTAGTACTTCTCCAAAAGAAAAGAATACTCATTGATTCATCATGTTCCCCAAATGCTTAGATAGCTGCTGTGGTTAGGAGTGCATTTCATCAACTTTGGCTGATATGCCAGCTGCAGCCTTTGGAGAAGGCAGACTTTGCTTGAGCGATGCTTTAGTTGTATCCATGCTTGATTACTATAATGCACTCTATGTGGGTCTGCTTTTGAAGATGGCATGGAAGCATCTGTTGGTCTAAAAAATAGTTGTTATACTTTTGTCTGTTGCTTGCAGGTCAGAGAATATAACTCCAATCTTATATCCAGTCATACATCAGCTCCACTATTTGCTTCCAGGCCCAGTTCAAAATGCTGATTTGGCCTAAACAGTTTAGGACTGGGTTACTTTTGAGACCTCTTTCTCCTATATAAACATGAAGGACAAGCCCTTTTTTTCTGGCAGCGGTGTGACACTGGAATGGTCTCCCAAATGAAATTTGCCAGGTTCCCTCTTTGTGTGACTTTCACCAGAAAGTAGCACACTTTTAATGAACTTTTATTCTTACTAGTTTTTTCTTACCCTTACTGCTGGAAGGGTGTGTGTTGGTTGTATTATGTTCTTTGTTTTTAGAAGCTGGCTGCTGTACTTTTTTATTGATTTTGCTGTATGCCAATCTGGGCACCTTTTTGATAGATGGATGAGATATAACAAATTAATTTTATTTACTTCTTAATTTATTTTTAAAAAGTTAGAAGAATTTCATGCCAAAAAAACCCAAACATCGTAAGAATCTTTTACCATTACTGCAACAATTCTCAATGCCAAATTTGTTTTATTACAAAATAACTAGCAGAAGATGATTCTATCTTCTGATCAACTGTCCTGAGTATTAACTAAGGAAGCTTCTTACGAAAGCTTGTTAAAAGTCTGTATGTGTCAGTAATTCCAATTATGCACACATTAGCCAGTTTAGAAATGGAGAAAGCACTTACAGCTCTATTCAGAATATGAGCTTCTAAATTATGTATGGTCTGTTATCCCCCCCCCCCAAGGAAAAACTCAGGTTGCCTTGGGTGCTTTGCTTTGCCAGATAAGGGCTAGAAAAGACTTGGATCCCGATAACTTTGGGATAAAGACAAGAATTTTTAGTGTCGGTGGCATTGTCAAATCCTATATAGGCTTTCCTGACAGCCTGAGACTGTATATAAAATGACACTTGTGTATGGTGATCCTTCAGCCTTTCATGTTTCTCTTTTGTGTAGATAAGCTTTCAAATCTCCATCCTCAGTGTCAGCCAATGATAGCTTTAAGTATAATCTGACTTCCTGGAATAAAGATACAAACATGATTTAAAAACCCATTTGTTTGTGACAAAGGAAACACAGATATTTGTAACAAAATGCACAGACCGCAGCCTGCCATCCATTTAGTTTAAGTGCTTACTCGTAAGCGCCTTGGGTACCATTAATTTCAGTGGGACTATTTGGGCATAAATGCTTGTAGATGATGATGGTACTATAATGGTAATGGGAACATGTCACACTTCACAGTCAGTCAAGGCTTATAGTTGGACCATCGTAGTATGGCAGTGGTTGCAGAACCTATGATCTCCTAGCAAGTGGATTGTGGTGCATGTGTGTATGTCTGCAAAAGGCTGGAACTGGGGGGGTGGGTGGAGGAAACCGTGTGTGTGTAAAAAAGGGGGGGTGAGTTAATGAGTTTAACCCCAAATGCAGCAGCATTTGAAAAGAACTCTAAGCCACTTTGGTAACTGGAATAGCCTCTAAAGTAAAATGTGCATTTTAGAGAAATCTTAGGCAACACAGAAGAAAATAGAGACAACCCACAACACCATAGGCTGTTTTTATGGGATACACTTTATTTGATCTTGTTACATTTATATGACACAAATTCCATTGGCTCCCAGTTCGTTTCTGGAACCAGTTCTGATTCTCACCTTTTAAAGCTCTAAAAGATTTGCTATTTTGATACCTCCAGAACCACCTCCCATCACATGAACCTGTACCCTCTCGTTATGGTCCTGCTCCATGTGTCTCCACTGTGTGAAGTGAGGAGCATAGAGACACATTGCCGGCCCCTTTCATTGGTGGTGCTTGGACTACAGAATTCTCTGTCCCATGAGGTCTCACAGACTACTTCTCTAAACACATTTAAAGCATCAAAGAAGACCTTGTTTAGAAAAAGCTTTTTTTTTAAAGAGCTTTTTGAATTGAGTTATCTATAGGTTTAATGTCTGTTAAAGTAACTTGGCTGCTTGGATTTATTACTATACTGCTGTCCTGCTGATTTGTTTTATGGTTTGCTGGTTTTTATTGTTTTATAATCTTATTGACAGCTGTTGTAATCTAGCATCCATATAGGATGTAAAGTATGGGGTATATAACCTTTTAAATAAAACTTTTTTGCAAAATAACAAAGCATTCACATTCTTGGATACAACAGAAATTTAGCACTGTACTTGGACAGATTCTCACATGCTTGCATCCAATATGTATTCCACAGTTCATACATTTAGCAAGAAATGCTACTGTACACATATGAATGTGGATCTGTCTCTTTCTCTTCTGAGCCATGTCTACTAGATGATCCATTTAGCACACACATAACCCCTGAGTTATAACAGCGGCACTGCTTTCTAGTTTGCTTCTGTGCCCAGTTCAAGGTGCTCATGTTAGTGTTTAAAGCTTTAGATAACCTAGACCACAAATATCCAAAAGACTGTCTCCTTCTTTATGGACCTTCTAGAACAGAGGAGGCCTTCTTCATAGTTTCACTGCTCCTAGAAACTTGAGAGCTAACAGAACATTCTTTGTGGCAGCCCCTAAACTATGAACATCTCTCCCCACAGAGAGAGAGAAGATGCATCTAGCATCTTCATCATGTAGTCTTCCTTGTATGCTGAAGGCACACTTCTTTACCTTGACCTTTGATATCAATGATATATAGTTATAATTTGGGACTCACTTTATACTTTTGACCATAATCAGTTTTAACTGATTTTAATGCTGTAAAATCATTGTAAGCCAGTGTGGTGTAGTGGTTAAGAGTAGTAGACTCGTAATCTGGGGAACCGGGTTCGTGTCTCCACTCCTCCACATGCAGCTGCTGCGTGACCTTGGGCTAGTCACACTTCTTTGAAGTCTCTCAGCCCCACTCACCTCACAGAGTGTTTGTTGTGGGGGAGGAAGGGAAAGGAGCATGTTAGCCGCTTTGAGACTCCTTCGGGTAGTGAAAAGCGGGATATCAAATCCAAACTCTTCTTCTTCATCATCTGTCTTATTCTCACCAACCCTCCTGAGAACTTCAGTTACTACATCAGCACAGAAGTGGGGGAAACAATTCAACTTAATTGGTGAAATCTTGTGAGGGATCCCAGAAGTGAAGTTCCTTAAGAAACCCGCACCCCCTACCATTTAGTGCTTTAAAGGCTAAAACCTGCCCAGAACTGAACCCAGAAAACCTATTGAAGCTTGTACAAAACTGGCATAATATGATCTGTCATATGTCATGGTTGCAGACAGCAGTCTGGTGGTTGCTGAAGTCTGAATTGAGTGATAGAGAGTGGTGGAAAAAATGGGAATTGCTCTTCTGGATATTTCATGATGGTATTTATAAAATATTCATGACTTTTGATTTGAGGCATGTTTCCTTCTCTCCCTATCTTGTGGAACTGAAGAGCGTGAGTTACCTTAAATTACCCATATGAGTTATCTCATGAGTCGCTGTGCAAATTCCTGTTTCTATCCTTTGGTTTGGACCTTGCTGATAAATGTGATTGTTTGCAGAGATATTTTTTTTGCATACGCATATGTTCGAGCTGGGGAAAATAAATGTTATATCTTCTGGAAATGTTCCAGAGCAGGCATTCTGTCACGCTATTGATTATGGCACAGTTTTGTGGCATCTTCAAGAGTAGGGCAGTTTTCTGCTTGCAATCAGTTCCAAATTTGGAAAGCTGTCTTCTTATACAGTACCTACTTGGGATAATGAATAAATCCCCTATCATCTACATAAGCCTTCAAGACCAACAGATTTATTGTAACATAAACTTGTGTAGATCAGAGTTCAAGTGGACAAAACCTATCTGTTGATTTTGGAGATGCTGCAATACTATGTTATTTTTGTTTGTCTTTGTTTTCCTGTTGCAAGAGACTAATATAACTACCTCTCTGGAATGAACAGCTGTGGTATTTCCACCCTTTTAAACCCATTCCGTCCTTTAAAACTGCCACTAAAACGAACGCTTCAGAAATCTTGACTTTAGGGTACACACTGTTCACCCACTATCTGTATTATAAATAATCATGTGAGAGCAAAGCAGCAGATGTTGATTAGAAAAGGCTATTTTCCACTAGCCCTCCTCTTCAAGATGACGATACTTAAGGAAGATTACTGCGATGAAATCCTGTGTGTGTGCAGATTGGATTCTTCCTTTTCTCTAAATGGAAATTTTAAAGAATGACAGAAATCTGCCCTAGGAATGAAATATCATGCTGACAATCTAATCTAGGAACAACATATCTCCATAGCTCCTAGGATAGTCAGAACTTTTGTATTTGCTCCCAAACATGTGCAAAGTGCTGGAAAATTTGCAGTGATTTTTAATTTTGTTATTTAAATAGGTATCACAGAAACTTTAGCTTAGCATTCAGCATAGTCTTTTCAAGTGCAGTTTTTGTAGGATTTACATAGTTCTGTAAGTACTCAAGTGAGGGCTTCTCCTCCTCCTCCTCCTCCTCCTCCTCTTCCTCCTCCTCCTCCTCCTCCTCCTCCTCCTCCTCCTCCTCCTCCTCTCTCTCTCTCTCTCCCTCCCTCCTCCTCCTCCTCCTCTCCTCTTTGTACACATATGTAGCTTAAACACTTTCACATTTAATCATAATTTCCTCCCTCCCTTTAAGGGACCTTTGTTAGATGAAATCCTAATTATAATTGTCAGTGCTAACTAACTTTTTTTGCCTTTCATGGTGATAGTATATTTACAGCAAACATAAGAGCAATACAAGTTTGTGCGTCAGAACAACATTCAGTGGCAAAAAGGCTGTTCTCAGTGCATGCCAAAAAATTCCACTATGTCCCGGAATCCTTATGTGTTCTATGCGATGGTGACAGTGTTTTGATAAGACACATCTTATACTGGTGATAAAATGCAAACATTCCTGGATTTCCCCCCTCCTCAACGATTGCTAAGTCAGCTATTTTAATGACTACTTTCTAGGTCTCAGAAAGACAGAAATTATAGAGTAGCTTTGTCTCTCTAAGAGTCTGTTCTAGTGATGCAAGTCAGATAAGCTGCATTGAGAAGCATTTATAAAGCTATCGCTGTTCTTTTGTAACAGATAATAATTCAAGCTAGCTTTACCTCAGCACAGCTGAGACAGCTATAGATAGCTTAGGAATGAAATGTTATCAATAATAGATGGTGTATTTTATGTTCCCTGACACATGGTAGTTGGGGTGCTCCCATGTATCATTCCTGGATGAAATGCAAATATTCACTTACTGTCCAACTTCATTCCTTTTGCTGTTGCTGCATTCTTTTGCCATATTTGTCCATTTGCTTTTGCTAAGCTTTATGTAGATGGGGATATTTTTCATTTTATTCTTGTGATGCTTTAAAGAAATTGCCCATGAGCTAAGCAACTTGATTTTACTAAAGCAACTTGGTTTTGCTACTCTTTCTGGTTGATGGTGTATCAATCTGCTGCAATGTGGCGGTTTTTTTTCTTTGTTTCCTTTCTTAACATTCTAACAACTGTTTTTATTATTTCTATACCATGAGAAACTAGAGCAATGGGATATTGCGTCCATCCCTGCTGATTACATAGGGTAGCTTATCTGTTAAATCCAAAACTGGTCTAATGGGAATATTGTGTGTTGCCACATTTCATTTTCAGAGAATTTTAATGCGGATTCTCTTTCACAATGCCAAATGGCTTTCCCTCATCCATTAGTTTAAGAAGGTATGGGGGAGGAATGTACTCTGTCAGGAGGATTAAAAAGTAGTAACAACTACCAGCCTGAGGGTTGCAATATCTCCCAAAAGTTGTGTCTTCTTGAGTTCATCCAGTTGGTAAATATGAGGGGCATCGTTCTTCCATTGTGCTCATTTGTAGTGCAGGTGTCTAGGGATCAGAGTTACTTGTATTTGGCCCCCTAGCATATTATTTTAGCAGAAAGTGGCTTTTGTAGCTGTGATTAGTAGTGGAGGAAGGGCAAATAAGAACAAACTGGCTGGTGCTGATGGGAAAATATTTGGAAGGCCCTTCTTTGGTGAAGGCTGATATATAATGAAGTAATGGCACTTCTAAGGGACACGGGTGGTGCAGTGGTTTAAACCACTGTGCCACTTGAACTTGCCAATCGGAAGGTCGGTGGTTCGAGGCCCCGCAATGGGGTGAGCTCCCGTTGTTCGATCCCAGCTTCTGCCAACCTAGCAGTTTGAATGCATGCAGTGCAAGTAGATAAATAGGTACCGCTCTGTCAGGAAGGTAAACAGTGTTTCTGTGCGTTGCTCTGGCTTCGCCAGAAGTGGCTTAGTCATGCTGGCCACATGACCCAGAAAAACTGTCTGCGGAAGCAGACAAACACTGGCTCCCTCGGCCAGTAAAGCAAGATGAGTGCTGCAACCCCAAAGTTGTTCGCGTCTGGACTTAAGTATCAGGGGTCCTTTTACCTAATGGCACTTCTACTGATGTGACAGTCAAAGTTCTAGGGTGTAGTTACCTTGTAGCTGCCCAATGGATGTGGGATGCTGTTAACTTTTACTACTGTGAAAATACTTAATGATGTAATGTTCTTAATTTTGTCTTTAATCTGGTGTATGGAAAGAAAAGGAAAGGAAGTTATTTCTGACTCCAAGCAAGTTTTCCAAAAGAGGGTGGTGTACTTTCTGAGATCAAATCATTCATGTGTCATTTTGCTTAAAGGGGAGGTTTAAGAAAATCCTGTCATTTTAATGGAGGAATTGTTTTTCTCAAGCCAAAATATTGTAGAGCAAGGACACGTGAGTCCTAGTGAAACAACACAAGTGATATTTCATGTATGTCAGAAACTGCTTGTTAAATTAAAATTTTGTAGGTTTTTTTTTTTTTAGCTCTTTGAAATGTACTGGAATGACTTGTCTCCAATGTCTTGCCTTTTATATTTGCTGGAGGGGAAAGCACAAAATGGCAGTTTAATACACATCTAAGATACGTTTTTGAACTACATCTAAGCAACAAACAGTAGAAGGTGAATGTTCATGGTGCTCCCATCTGGCTCAGGAGTTTTTATATTAGTTCTGTGTGATCTGTTTTGCAACAGATGGAGAGTCACACTAGGAGGAGTTATGAAACGCCTCTGAATGTAAGAGGCCTGAAATAATTACAGTGAGCTATTGCTCAAACACCTATTCCTTTCGGAATGGCTGGTGATGATGTTGATATGTGTGAAACAGCTGACTTCCTCTAATCAAAACACACATGACAGGTTTTCTTTGCTGTTTAGATGTGATCCACCTTCCCCTACCCCCAATATGATGATACAAAGGGGCAAAAGCAATCTGTGCTTCCTTAATAAAATAGCATAGCATTTGTGTCACACACACACACACCCTTACATGCATTTATGTGGTCTCACTCCATGTGAATAATTGTTACTAAGTTTGGCTTTTTCAGCTATAAATGGAGAACTGATCTGTATATACATGTCGCATGGTAAGGAAATATAAGGTAATCAGTTGTGGTGTTGGTAGTATTGTTCTATTTTATAATGCAATTCCTAGACCATAGAAACTAGATGTTGGAATAAAAGATTGATGCATGTCCTGTTGGGATGCTATTGTTTAGAAGGATGTACTGCTTCTGTACTTAAGTTATTTAAAATAACAGGGGGGGGGGAGATCCTGAAGGAAATGTTGATAGGAAAAGCATCTCAGTGAGTGATTAAAAAACGTGGTTCTTTAAACCAGTGGTAATCTCAGTATAAAAGAGAGAATTGTTAAAATACAGTATACACATGTAAGATGAGTCTAGCTGAAGAGCTGCTGTGTTTTCAAAGCTCACTGAAAGAGCAGAACCTGTACTTCCGAAGCCTCATCTGTCTCCTAGGATGTGATCAGAATAGATGCCATTAAAGATCTAAGCACACACACACACACACACACACACACAATCTCTTTCCCCCTGTTTATTCTGACACATTGCAGAATTGAAGTAGTACTTGAAAAGTTTCCTATTACATAGATCAAGTCGGGGTTATTGTTATTATTTATTAGACTTGCTAGTCGCTTGGTCACGCAGAGGTCTCCAAGCAACTTACAACATACTTAAAAACTGAAAAGGAAACACAAATACCTTGTAATATTAACATTGTAATACAGAAACTTCATAAATGTATACACTGTAAATCAACCTGCCCCCAATGACAGCCTTAGGGAGCTTTGGCACCATACTGTCTGCAAAAATAATTGTCTCAGTCCATCAAAAGCTTGCCGGGGGAAAGGGGGGGGGAATAGGCTTTTACCTGGTGCCAAAAAGATGTCAGTGAAGGTGCCAGAGGACTTCATTGCAAAAACATTCCACAGATGAGGAGCCACAACTAAAGAGTCCCCCTCCAAGCTTCCCTCAAAGAAGGGACCTGGAGAAGGGCCTTAGACTCACCAAAACTCTTTATGGCTCAGAACCCCAATATCGTCTGAACACCACTCCCAGTATGAAACTACCTCGACGCTTAGTTCTTATATTGGGAGTGGTGTTCAGAAGATATTGGGGTTCTGAGCCATAAAGAGTTTTGGTGAGTCAAAGGCAGCACTTTGAATTGGGCTTGATAGCATTCAGGATGTCTTATTTAGATAGTTCTAATGCTGTATCTGAGGTGGGTGAGCCTATACCCCATGGACTTAGAAGAAACCTGTGAGCTGTAATTGACCACTCTCATTCCTAACACTATACCATCCTGTGATCCTCAGATGAAGGGCAGGTCCATTTGCCCTTCCCGGGCGGGTGGCTTTGTGAGCAGGCCCATAGCCGCTCTCATGTATTTTTGGCCAGATCATTCCCTGCTGCCAAATTGACCACTGGTGGCAGGGCCTTATGGGCGTTCCCCTGGGTGCAGGATCAACTGCTCAATGGGTGGAAAGCTGGTGACGGCTCGATTGGTGGATAGGCATTGGGTAAGCTGATATCTTGAATGGAGGGGAGGTTGTGGCCTCCTCATTCCCCTCCATGGGTAAGGATCCATGAGGAGTGGCTCCTGTCCGATGCCCAGATAGGGGATAGGGCCATTCCACCTCTCTGACAGGGACCACTTGGGGGATGCCCCAATTTGACATAGGTCATAGGACATTCCCCGTCAGTTGGCTTCACCCTTAGAGACACTGCCAGTGGATGGGCTGGAATGAAATATGCAGTGGCTTATCCTAATGCCTATGGCCAAAGCCTACATATCTGTAACCAATAAAGTTGTGGCCTTATTTGATCCCATAAATCCAACATACTGTGTACTGTCTAGTTATTTAATCCTCAAGGAATGGGATGGTCATGGGACCTCGACATGCAGTATTGTGTAACCAAAAATATGGAAGCTCTCTGGAAAAGCCCAGAATGCATTAATGTGACAGTATGGGGCTATGCTGATTCTGATGAAATATTACAACTTTACAATCAGCTTTAACCAGGGCCAGAGTTGAAAGCAGGACTGATTCCCTCACCCCAGATGCTGATCTAAGTACTAGAACCTCCAGGAGGGTAGTCTATTTGTAGCCCTTTTCACATGGATGGCTGGGCATGTTTCATCTACACTGTTTGGAACCATTTCAAGAGGGTTTATTTTAAAATTGTTGTTCATGTTTTATTGCAGTACATAGCAAATGTCTGCGGAAGAGAAATGTAATTTCAATATGGGACTGAAGATAACACTCCAATCTGTCTAGAGTACTATATTTCATCAATACAGAAGGTACATTAATTGCAAATTCTATGAACTTATGCTATTGCAAGCTAGGGAGTTTTTGTTTTCTAAAAATATGGAGGGCACTATAAAATCCCATTGATTTCTAAAGGAAGGCTACACTTGCCCTTAAATATTTTCTGTTTAGCTTTTGGATGATTATTTTTAAAAAAAAAAAAAAAAAAACTTGTGGGAGAAAAAATCTTCACTGATGGAGTCTCAAGATGGAATGTGGGGTGATACAACTTACCGGTACATTCAAATGAGACTCCATTAAGTGCTGTGGCTCTTCTACATTCCATCTTGATCAGATGCAGACTCCTTGGCTCCTGGAGAACTTGAACGCTTACCTGCTATTGTGTGATATCTTGGTTGGCCTAATAAAGGTATTGCCTTAATTTGGATTTTGAAAATAATGACTTGCTGTTTCTCCCCTTCTTTCCCACTCCCACTTTCCCCATTTCTACTAATTCACCTGCCAAGGTTTGTAAGAATCTCCCACTCTCTCGCCAGGAAGAAACATTTTTCAATATTATAGATCACTTTCAACATCAGAACAACTTACAGAGACTGCTCTGTGATTATTTATATAATTGCTTTTTACTTTCTCTGGAGGTCAACCTGGGGGTCTGTTATATGGACATTTACAATTTATGGAGGCTCCTATTCTGAGCAATTAAATGCAGCAACAAAATTGCATGTGGCTTTTATTGAACCTATCTTATGATTTAATATTCCTTCATGTGCTGTGTTAACTTACACTAAAAAGAAGGAAAGAAAGAAAGAAAGAAAGAAAACACCACTAAAGCTTAACATCAGGTTTTGAACACCACCACCAAGCCCTTTCACAAACACTTTAATCCTAAATATTTTGGCAGTAGTGCAGTGAAAACGATATATGTGCTTGCAAGCAATTGGACATAACACACACACCATAAATCAGGTCAAAAAGTATGAGCAGTTATAATCAAAAACACTATGCAGTGCAGTATGGTACTGAGCAAAACGTTTTGGTGGAGAAGCTCTATTGCCATGCAAAGTTGTTCCATAGTTGTCTTGATCTTCACAAGTATTACATAGTCTCCCATTGGAGACAATGGAACACATTTCCACAAAAAAAGCTTAAATGGAAAGAATCATGCAAGTATTAACATGGGTCCAAGGGGATTTCAGACTATAATTTCTTGTACATTTGTTCTGACACTCCTCTCCTCCCAGTGTCCTGGATGGTGTCAGGTTAGCCACCCTTGGTATAAGAGTTAGAGATGAACTGGGGAAGGATATGTGGATGAGGTCATTTCCTTACCACTCAGTATTTCTCACTATTTGTATCACATTTAAACAATTAACATGTTTAGCTAGCAAACATTAGTCCTAGGGGTATCAATATTGGGCATTTGTATTTTAGTCATGTTTCTTCCCCCCCCTTCCTCTGGGAAGAAATATTGAAAGGTGTTGACCTCTGCATTAGTACATCATATGCCCATGGAGGAGACCACGACCTGTGCTTTTCTCTGGGTTTTGATCTCAGGCTCAAATAAAGCTCTTGGTTTGCTAATTGAAAAAAAAAATGAAATTAGCGCACGGTTTTGTTATCAGAAACTAAAAAGCATTGTTGATGAAAGGAGCTTTTTTGTCTCCCACAAGGAGCTTAGCAGAAATCGTATTACAACCAAGAAGAAATGAATGCCTCTTATTTTCTGTTGAGATTTTGGGCAGGATTTCAGTGAAATGTGCTGAGTGTAAGAATGGCAAAGATCATTTCATTTTGTGATATAGATATTAGGTTCTGACTTTGGAGCTGGTTGAAACCAGCCACCTTTATCAAAATGACACATTGCTGTAGAGAAATTGCTTTGTACGTTCAATAAACGTGAAGGAGGTGTATATAGCAAGGCAGGAAGGAAGTTGTTATGGGGCACAGCTGCAATTGCATCTGTCTGGAAGTTGTTAAAAGAAGAAATGACCAGATTTTGGAAAGGTGTGTGCACTTCATTATTCAAAATATATGAAATGGCTGAAAAGCAAAGTTGTTGGTACTTGTGTCTCTTATATACAGTGAGCACAGCATGACAGCTTCCCCTCTTAAGGGCAACCCCTCCACACACTAAAGGTCGATGTGCATTGATTTTATTTTTACAGGTTTTGCCTTTAAGGTGGTGGCTGGGACTTAATAAAGAGGTTCTGAAGTTGGTTGAGAGAAGACAACAGGGATTGTTCTGTGCCTGTCCCTAAGATGTTGGGATGCCACAAAGGTGAAGAATGATAGGGCACTGGAGGTAGGTTGGATTATGAACGTAGGCAGCTGCTGTCTTCTCCACCCACATCTTGATTATACCTGCCAGCTTAGCTTCCACACCCCCAGTTAAATAATCAGTAAGAGAGATGTTAGTCTGCATTAACCTGGAATTCAAAAGCAGCACCCAGAGACTGGTAGGGCACCCACCAAACCTGAGAGTGGGAGAAACTTTGAAACATGGCATTTCGACATTAACCGGCTGAGCCAGTGTCCCTTTCCTGGACTACTTTCTATCAATACTCCCCTATTTATGACCACACTAATTCAGACCCACCAGCTTCCCCCATTTGATCCCATATACTCACTCAGAGCAGGGCATAACCTACCAAAGCCTGTCTCCAGATATTCCACGCCCCCTCCAATAAAACACAAATCCAGGCAAACCTCAAACATCCAATCCCAGCAAAAATGCTAGAAGGGTGGCCTTTGAGCCAGCTTCCTTAAGTGGCTCCCCTTTGGTGCTGTCACTTTGGAGGCAGTACCTCCTGGACTGGGTCTAGCAGATCAGGATCCACCCCTTGGAAATAGGGTCCAGCCAGCCCCAGTTGTTAGTCGGTCTGGCTAATAACGTCAACATCTAAGTTCTGGACACGATGGAGAAGTTTGTCCCATTGCAATCATTCAGTTTATAGTATAAACTGTTACAGTATCAGTTGCCTGATCTTGCCAAGTAGATCTAAGCAATCATTGTCACATCAGCAGAACTGCTTCAGTAATGGAAAAAATCTCCCCAATCTCTTACAGTCTGTTTGCTTGAGCTGCTGTAGCATGTCAGCTGCTGTTTTCTGCCTGCTTCTTGATAACACGTTTTTTTCCCCAGGGTGTAAGGCTTTATGTTAGAGGTGCTTGTCAGGGAGCTCTATGGCAGTACATATATTTTGGGATGGGAGTACTGTGACATGTTCTAGTTGTAATCATAGGACCGTTTATGTGCTTTGCATTTTACCTGTTCTTTAGAAAGATTGCACTTGCATCTCTTAGTGATCATGTTATATGTGGGAATATGTTTTTAAGGTGCTACTGCACCTGTTTGTTTGTGTTTACTTTAAGGTATCCTTCCGCTTTAGGAAGGAAGGGCAAAGGATCCAGCAGGGAGTTTGCTGCATGGATCCCTCCGCGTTTGGGAAAAGCGCGCCAGTTTAGCCAATGTAAAGGTCGATAAATGGTTTCCCGCCCTGAAACTAGCATAGAGACAAGGTTGTGATTGGTTCATGTAAATGTTATGACGATGTTTGATTCCTTAATAAATAGCCTCCGCTCTCTGTAGCGTGTGTGGAGAACGCGCGAGACAAGCCAGAGAGAACATCGGTGCGAGACAAGCCAGAGAGAAACCAAAACCAAAACCAGCCACACAGAGCAGTTGAGAGCTTCTTCACCATTGACTGCAGTCTCTTAGTATTTATTTCTTTTATTTAAAAACTTTTATTTGGCCTTCTAAGTTTTGGCCGCTATCTAGCTTAGCCTATCTTTCACTCCGGAGACCTCCGGAATCTTCGGAACCTCCAGATACCTGCAGAAAACCTTCAGTAACCTTCAGAACTCATGACAACTACCTTCAGATCATAGCCAGCAGACCCTTTCACAACACAGTGGGAGCAGGAACTCCGGGATTACTGGTCGTCCCATCTGCTGGCTATCCCCACAGTTATATATCGCTCATTAGCGCCAGCCAGCATTGCTAACAGTCATGGATGATGGGAATTCTAGTCCAATATCTGGAAGGCCACACTCTTGCTCTAAAGAGTTGCTGTGGTGCATGCATTAGAAGGAGATGTTCTGCCACATGTTCTCACAAGCACATCTCTCCCCCTCCCCCTTATCCATTACAATTGCCATATTCATTTACAATCTGGCTCCAGCTGTAGTTGCACACATGTGTGCTGCCTGGTTAAAGCCCATCTCTTTACCCCTCTCTGCCAGAGTCGGTGCTTGTGCTGTTAGAATAGCCGTCGAGATTGGCAACAAGAGATACATCTGGAAGGCTGTGCCAGGTGCTGCATCATTAACGCAACACCTGTATATGCAGCATGTGGAAGGAAGGGAGAAAGATAATTGGGTAATTCATTTCCTAAGATGATGCTTGCAAGCATTATATAGTGGCATCCAGAGAGCCATCTTGAAAGAGGTGGTATTTGCTGCTGGTGAGGAATTTTAGAAACGCTGAAGTACATGTAAGTTTGTGTGTGTGTGTGTGTGTGTGTGTGTGTAAGAATCTGATACCCTTCACATTCTGCCAGCTCAGGTGGGGCTTGTTTCACCTTTCACAGATAAATTACACCATTTTAGCATTAGCTGGCAGATTTAGTTTTCAACTGAGCCATATGCAGTGACAGTCAGCTTATTACATTGATGTTCGCTGAAACAAATCCAAGAGTCAAGAGAATTTACTATCCATTTACTATCACTTACTTTGTGCTAAGTATTAGAAATCTATCCACCAGTTATTCACAGACTACTCTGCAATCAGTGTACCTATTCACTTTGAAAATAATAATTATTCTTGCAGATAGTGCAGCCCCAGCAGCAGCCTTTTAAAGCATCCCTTTTAAAGTGTTGGGTTTTTTTTCTTGTTTTGTCATTAAAATTGGTCTATAAATTTTAGACAGACTTCAGCTGAATGAAAGTCTATCACATGCCAGACACACATTGATTTCCTCCATTAGATCAATGCTTTCCAGGGCACCATATTATTTATTCATAAGACCGAAAAGATGCCTGAGAGGCTTTTACAGAGGTGTAAATCTGTAATCCAGATAACATTGTAGAAGGTTTATTCCAGAACCCCAAGAAATCTGTGCAGGCAAACCTCCCTACCTGCTTTACTCTAAACATACACTCCTTTCTGCAATCATTCATTCATTTGGAGAAAGAACCAGCTATTATTAAAGCTTGAAGTGTAACATTTTTAGCTTGTTTTTCTTATTGGTATTCAGGTGAAGCAAGCGTTTTCCATCCTCCTCTCAGTTTCTGACACAGCTCCTCTTTTATTTGTAATAGGATAATCGTGTTCACGACCCCCTTGAGGGGGAAAATTGTTTTCTGCAAATCAAATTTTTCTGAAGAAGCGTGCATGCACACGAAAGCTCATACCAAGAAAAAACTTAGTTGGTCTCTAAGGTGCTACTGGAAGGAATTTTTTATTTTATTTTGTTTTTCAAATTTTTAAACTTTCTCAGTCGACGTTCAGTCAGCCTAAACACATTTTCAGTATGCATGCTGTGTACTTCCCTTGACCGTAACAATATTTCATTTCATACTATTGTCTGTGCATATATCCACACTATTAGCACAGTGTCTACTGACTGTGCACCATGTAAGCAGAAGTGTTTTTGAGGACTTGGTCTTTCACAGGGCAGTTCTGCAGGATGCATCAACGTATGCAGAATATATTGTTAACCATCCTGAGTAGTTTCTTCCGAGTGCTTTCATGGTGCCTGTTTGTACGACATACCCACATATAGGTTTGCATGATTGTTACCCATCCATGCGCAATTAGATGTACTAGTATCTGTGCTCTGATTAGGACATGTCTGAGGTCTCCTTTGAATGTTACCGCAGTGGCATGGGAGTTAGCGGAGTCCAGATAAGTTGCTCCAGACATACCTTCACAGTCTCCACTGATGCTGGTTGATCTGTATACCGATAGCTAAGCCCTTGATAAAAATCAGGACCTTAATTTTTCAGTCAACGAAACATGCTTCCGCTCACAAAATGTACCTTCAGTTTGTCATGTGTTATGCGTTGGAAGCAGCAGTTTGGTAGAAAATCTGAGGTAAAACAAAAATTAGTAATAGCAAAAGGAATATATTTAGAGATCATTTAATTTATAGCCAGTTACAGCATTAAGTGTATTTGCTTGCTGAGAATTAAGTATAATTCTTATTAATACGTGTATTTTCTGAACTGCTAAGCTGTACTTATCTGTGGCACTCATTTATTCATTTAATACTCTGTGCTCCACTAATTGATGGAAACTGATGATTTCTGCATCCTTCCTCAAATGTATTCTCACTGATCACCCTGGGACTGCTATAAAAGTGTACAAATGCAGCTCTTTCAGCAGCAATTTTTCCTTACAAATAGAATCTTTCATGTGGAGAATGTGGAAATCTCTTTCCATTAGCACTTGAAAAATTGCCTTAATCCAAGTTTAGTTCAGACATTTGCCTACTTAAAACTTATATTCTAACCATTATCTCCTCTCTTCCTGATTACAGTAATTTTCTCTGCTCTATCCCCACTTAGAAATTTGAATACTGCTTTCTTGACTGCAGCAAGATAGTGACAGCCTTATTTCCTCTATAGTGCTTGGTAACAAGAACACATCTTGCGTTGACATCTCCACTGCCCCCACTGATAGGTACATTTGCAATTGCAAAAGAAGGGGCTGCCTCTATCCTATGAATAAATCAGGTTGTTTGGCAGCAAACCGAAACATCATAGTTTACCTGTGTTGTCTCTACCCCAGACACACATTAGTTACTACACTTGATCTTATTATATTACTAATTACTGAACTGAGCCTGGGTAAGCTGAGAGGATAATGTATAGGACTCGATTTTTGCAACTGGGAACAATTCCACACGCCCCCTCCCCACAGTATGGTATGAGGCGCTACTTAGACCCTCCTGCCATTTTGTCAGCTTGCCAATATGCTTTCTCGCACATGGATCCAAAGATAGGGCATATCTTTTTGTCCTGGGGGTGGGAAATTAGCCTTTGACCCTGTATCTCCTCTCTACTTTCAAACAGGAATGCTAGGGGTGGGAGTTAGGAACAAGGTGTAAATAGCATTGTTCTCATCTTCCATTTTAACTTATTACCTCCCCATGGCTACATCTCCCTGAACGCATGATCGCTGGAACTGGGGTGGCATCAACCATGTCCCTCCTTCCTCAAAACTCTTCTAAAACACAGTATGCAAACTACAGTGGTGCTTTGGTTGTCGAACATAATCTGTTCCGTTTGACTCCCGGAATGGTTCGAAAACCAAAGCGTGGCTTCCAGTTGGCTGCAGGAGCTTCCTGCACTCAATCGGAAGCTGCGTTGGATGTTCAGCTTCCAAAAAACATTCACAAACTGGAACACTCACTTCTGGGTTTGCGGAGTTCGGGAGCCAAAACGTCTGAGTACCAAGGCATTCGGCAACCAAGATAAAACTGTACATTGAATGGTCACAGGACAACCTGAAAGTTTCCTTCCTCCATGTGGCAAGCATGTATCAAATGCCACATTTTATTTGTCTTGCATTGACACACAGAAATCTCATATATGGCTTTGGATATACATTGGAGAATGTTAGGCTTCAGGGTGGGATACACAGAAGAAGAATTCTTCGTATTCTAGCATGGTTGATAACGACTTTATCTATATTAGTCTTTTCTATTTCAAGCTTAATTTATTGTAAATACATGCTTGAAGAGTTATTAAAGAATAATTAGTTCATGAAAATGAACTACCGAGATAACAGTGCCCTGGGATTTGAAATTAAACACAGAAAGATGCCTTCATGCATTTCATTAAATAGATCTCTTCCTTTGGACGATACAGAGAAGAGGAGGGGAAGAGGATCATTAAGATATCTTGTGGATGTAAATGTTTCATGTGTGCATGCATAAAATGAGTGAAAACTTGTGTTATGCAGCAGGATTTTAGCGCAGTGTGCTTGTTGCACACACAGTTACTCCTGACAGAATGCATGGGTGATGACATTAGCATCACATTATTCATTTGAATGAGCAGGGAGCCCCAGCTCTTCAAATTATCCAGCATTTGGATAACAATATTAGACTTCAGACTTGAAGATGCCACATCTCCTTAGATAAGTGGTAACCAGTAGAAAATAGAATTAATAGTCTAAAAGATTGGTACAGAATATTTTCATATAGTTGAGGGTGGTTGGGGCTTTACAGTGCTGGATCAAACATTCCACAAGGGGAATAATGCAATCCGTGTTGATCTATTTGTACATCCTAGCCCCCTACCGTACTAAATTTGCTCTTAAAATAGCTGAATCTGAGTATCGCAAGGCAATTTACAATATAAAAACACAAAAATACATACCATAACAACAAACGAAACAACAACCCCCCCTGCACCTAAGGATACGTAATGAAGGCATTAGGTGCACCTCCCTGGAGAAAGCTTTCCACAAATGGGGAGCCACCACAGAAAAGGCCTCTTCTCATGTTGCAGCCCTCTGGAGCTCTTGTGGACGGGGAAAAACAAAGAAGGGTATCAGATGATTTTTGAAGAGCTTGGAGCAATTCATATGGAGAGAGGAGAGGTAACAATGGCAGCAACTGCAGTGGATTGGATCCAGACATAGTCATGTTTAGAACAGACTAAGCATGACTAAGTCAGGATCCAAGCCAATGCTGTAAGCTGCCTGTTTGGTTCAAAAAGCAGAATGGTGTGTAATACCTTATTTGTAATTACTTTTAATTGATATAATCAGAGGGGTTTTAAATCTTTAAAACACAGCCTAATCATCACCCTGGGTATTTTAAACATTATCTAAACTGCATTACTCTTGCTGACATTTGTTTTTTAAAAAAATTATTTAAAAAAAACATGTAAACTGAAGCATGGTAACTCGTCAGGAATTCACTTATTTATGTTGTCCAAAGTCATTGCAATGGTAACAGCACAGTTTCACCCCTTATTTAAAACCATATAGGCATGATTACTTTCCACCACTGTTAGCTATGCTGAAACTGTCTTCCTTATTTCTGTCTGATGGAATTTATCTGCACAGCTTTACATTTGATTGTTCAGAGAGCAGCCTTTGGAAAGTGCTATTCCAATGCTGTCACTACATGTATTTGTGAGTGTAAGTCTTTGATTAAGTCGAAGAACTCCTGATGTGTCAATGATATCTGAAAGATATATAAATGACTACATATGTGGATACTACCTGTAGTAGAACAATCAATAGTTTATTTGTTCTAATGTAGTTATTTTCCACTTCTGCATATTTGGGTAGTACGGTAGAGTAACAGTTATGACTTCATTTTAATTACATTGTTCATCTTATTACTATAAACTGTTCTTTGCAGTGCAGTGGTAATGTCCACACATGTACTTTCTTTTCTTTTTTTATTTTGAATATGGGCAATTGCAAATACAGTGATACCTTGGAAGTCGAACGGAATCCGTTCCGGAAGTCCATTTGATTTCCAAAACATTAGGAAACCAAAGTGCGGCTTCTGATTGGCTGCAGGAACTTCCTGCAGCCAATCAGAAGCCATGGAAGCCCTGTCAGACGTTTGGCTTCCCAAAATAGTTCACAAACCGGAACACTCATTTCCGGGTTTGCGGCATTCGGGAGCCAAAACGTTTGAGAACTAAGCTGTTCAAAAACCAAGGTATGACTGTAAAGCTTTGGCTACCTTGGAACTCAGTATATTTACAGTCCCACTGAACTCCATTCCAAGGGGACTTCCTGTAGATTTCACTCCTTAAAAAACGAGAACTTGCACATTGTAGGCGGGTGCTGGAGTGATTCTTTTCCAGCTGACCCTGGCATCAGGAAAAGAAATCTCTGAAAATACAACACAAACCCATGCAAATTAAAGAGAAGGCAATAAAAGCATACCCACTTCTGTTCCTCCAAATATAATTGGAAGTATATAAGCTAATTAAATTCCCACCTTAATCCTATACATCACCCTTAATGTGATGATATATCCATTTCTTAAAGACATTTTATTTAATTGTTCTATTTTTCATGCTCCATTTCTGTGTCTCTATGGACTACCCGTGTTAGTATGAATTCTAGTAGGACCTGGAGAATTAGTTAGCCTTGTGGCAGCTGGCATGATAGGATTTTTGATCAAATAATGAAATGCAGTTGATGGGTGGTCTCCTGGTTTTAAAGCACTTGTGATTCAATGCAACTCTTCCTTATTTACCTAAGAAAATGCACATAAATCACACAAAGATGAAAATGCTTAATGGAAGTGCAGTGAAAATGAAGTGTAAGCCTAGAAAATTTCCATAGAAATAAAGAAAAAGCACTTCAAAATTATCCAAGTGTATTCCATTCATATTCCTAATTTGCTACACTTTGCAGAAAATGACCTCTGATTTCTAGATATGTTAATGATTGATTGTTGCTGATGCTGTCTATATTTTTGTACATTGTAGCTGCTGTGGGTTGTTGTTTTTTTTTAAATCATTATTAACTCTCTTCCGTTGTCACTAGCAACTGGAATTCCATTCTTGTTATATAATAATCTTTGTGCCCGCAACTGTACCTTGACAGCGGTGCTAAAACAAGATTAGATTAGAAATTAACTTGAAACACTCCTGCGGTCATAATTGTTTATAATTCTAAAGAATAACATTTCACTGTTTGAAATCCATTTGTGTAAGATGGTAATAATTTTCTGCATATGCAGCATCTTACTGACAGCTTCATTTTTGAAGCTTCATAGCTTATTTTCTCAATATTTTCTCAGTGTGGAAGTGGTGTGAGCAAGTAATTGTTGTGTACTTTGTAAATTCTTATTTTTATCTTTTAAGACACATTCTTATTCCTAACACCATTACAGACTAAGGAAGAAAGGTAGCAAGGATGTTGATTATATTCAGCATAAAGCTATTAGATACTTTTGGTATTGAGTATCTCTGGTTAGTATGTACCATTATGTCAAAGAGTCTTTCGATGCCCATTAGTGAAAGACAAGGCTGCAATTCCCCCCTTTTTTTAAACAGTGGGAAGATTTCAGTGGCATATTCTTCTGACTGTTCAATCAGCAGAAGCATTCCCCTTGCTAAATGGAACAGTCCCACTCCCTTTGCTCCCCCCGTGTACAATTTCAAGGTTTCTCCTGACCCTCCGGAGCAGGTTTGGGGGAGGTATGTGGGGAGGAGACAGGAGAAAACCCCGTTGTGCTAACAGGATCCCTTGAGATGGCTTCTGCAAGCACCAGGTTAGTTGAATCTGAGTCCCTGGGTGGTATTCTACAAAGTTTTATTTAGAGTAGACCCATTGAAATTAATAAACACGATTACATTAGATCCATTAATTTCAGTGGGTCTGTTGTGAGTAAAACGTTGTTGGCTACCACCCAATGTACTGGATTCAGTTTCTCCTAAGCTTATCCAGGGTTTCTTCTTTAATAAGAAAATCAGTAATGGCAGGAAAGGTTCCTTGCTTTATAACGCTGATATTTGCAGATCTCTTTAAAGATCCGCAAATATCAGCTTAGCATACTAGTCACTCTCCTGTCCCATGTCTTCTGATGTGCAGTGGACTCTGGGTGGTGGCAATAGTCCAGGGAAGTGGTTGGATGACAAGGGACCCAAAGGTGTGCTAAAGGAGGAAAAGGAGATTACAGAGAAGCTGAATAAATTCCTTGCATCTGTCTTCACAGCAGATAATATAAGGCAGATCTGAACTAACTTTTGCAGGAAAGGAGTCTGCGGAACTGAGACAGATAATGGTGACAATATTTCCCCTATTTCTAACCTCCAAAGTACTGTGTAAGTGAGGGAGAACATGAATATTTCCCATTGGCATGCTAACAATTGAAATTGTAGGTGCCTGGTGATCGAATGCAGGGATAGAAAACTTGTGGCCCTCCAGATTTTGCTGGACTCCCAGTTCTCACCGGCTCCATCCAATGTGAATAATGGTCAAGGATGATGGGGGTTGTAGCCCAACAACATCTGGAGGGCCATAAGTTCCACATCCCTGAAGTACTGTCTGTGCACAATTCATGAGGAGGGATTGTGTGGCCTAAAAGCAAAGATGCTGATGTAGAAAACATTCCCTGAAAAGCAGAAGGTTTTTGGAAACTACTTTAATGTATTACCACATTGTAGCCTGATTTAAAAACCTCTTTGAGGCATCTGGTGAAGAGTAACAGCTAAGCTAGATGGACAACATTTTCTCATTCAGCAGCAACAACAAAAAGTCTGTCAAGGCCTCAGGGCCACATTCCCATGAGACTGGCTCTCATCTCCCCAATTAAGATATGCTTCAGATGACCTGCTCCAAGTTACATCAGTCAGGGAGGTCAAGACAGCCTCAGCAAGGATCATGGCCTCTTTGGTAATCAGCCCAGAATTGTTAAATGGCTTTATGAAGGATGTTCACTTTTGCGGATGTCCTTGAGCACTGCTTGCAAGACTTAATTCCATCAGTTCCCAAATGCCCAAAGTCCTATTGATGCTGCTGGTTTGGGATGTTGTTGTTTTTTGTTATTGAAAAAAAAATCCTTCCAGCATTTTTTATTTTTTATTTTGTTTTGACTATGGCAGACTAACACGGCTGGCTACCTAACTGTAACTTTGTTATTGAGGTAAGTGTTAGCCTTGTTGCGGTTTTCATTATAGTTGTGAGCTGGTATGAGTGTAGGATGAAGCAGATATAAATGTTTTAAACAAGTAGTCAAGTAAGATAAGCTTGCTTTTTCTCTAGTTTTTCTCTAGTTTTGTAGGTTCAAATTCCACTCTCAACACCCATGTCCACAACATTATAAAGTCATTGTTTAGATAGAGACAGCGATAAAGATAGGGAGATAGATAGATACAGAAACAATTTTATTTATAAGATTTCTTACTTGCCCTTCCACCATAAGGTCTCAGGATGGGTTACAACAATATAATATACAATTATAAAGAAAAAAGATAAACAAGTATCAAACAAGTAAACTGTTCAAAATGAAACGTAACAGTATAGAATTTGGTATTTACTTTTTTACATTTAGTACTCCCATTTGAGTTAGCTGTTTTTATTCTTTTTTATGA
Organism: Lacerta agilis; assembly: GCF_009819535.1. Lineage (NCBI taxonomy): Eukaryota > Metazoa > Chordata > Lepidosauria > Squamata > Lacertidae > Lacerta > Lacerta agilis. The sequence goes on along the minus strand of NC_046318.1, from coordinate 58,351,392 downwards.
ACAACTACATTTTTTGGAGAGGCAGCTGTTGTTCCTTATACAGTATAGAATGTGGGGAAAGGAATCAGAGAACAGAGCAGAGCTTCTGCCCACCTCATCAATATCTCAAATATCCACCTAGCCAGCCTTCATGCATGCACCCCTTTGTGTGTTTTATGTCTTCCTGCTTCCTCCTATTTCATCTGTCCTCCCAGCCTTGGTCTCAACTCCATGGAAGGGTGGTGGACGTGGAGAAAATGAACCACAGAACAGGGCAGCTATGAGTGACATCCTTTGATCTACAAAGGAAACTAAACACACGGGGATACATTCAAACAGGCTATGCAGAGTGGGGTTCTTTTACTCCTTAGAAATAGCAGACTGGATTGTTTCAAAATAACTAAACCTTAAAAATGTAGCCATTTGCCAACAATTTGTGGTTTTAATAGTAGCTGGTTTAGAAAACAGATTTGTGTGTTTATCCTGAAATTCTCAGCTGTGCTGTATATTTAACGGGGAAGTTTTGCCGTTGTGAACTCTTGTTATCTTTGAGCAAGAATGAAAACAATCAGTTTGTGCCTGATGTGCTTTATCTGTGGGAGCTATGCAATTAAATGTGGTGAGAAGGTTGTAGTATAGGGCATGCACTGACATTCTGCTAACCCTTCAGGAGATATCCAACCATGAGAATGAGTTAATGAAGATATATCTTGGAACTACAAGTTTGTTTTCTGTCTTTGTGCTGTATCTATATACCCAGCATATATTAAGCAGGAAGATTTCAGGGACACTGAATAAATTGCACTATAGGGGAAGAATTTATTTGACAGGGTGATGGATTTAGGCTTGCAAAACTATTTTTAAATTATTAAAACGTATGTTGGCTGCTTCACAACTGGGAGGCCCTCTTCTCTTGCAGATGTCCAAACTTCCAAGCTTGAACGTTTTTCTAAAGCTTTCTGTAAAATGTTGCCATTTCGATGAGCTTTTAGCTGCTCTTGTTAAAACCGATATGATAATTTTACTTTTTGAATGCCCTTTATTTTATCCCATTGGGGCTCTTGGTTGTTTGTTTTAAACGTTGTTATTCATCACCCATCCAAAAGTTCTCAAGATGAGAGAGGCTAAAAATCTTAACATCAATTACATCATGAGTGCCAGGAGAAACAGCTGCTGTTATCATTCATAATAATTTCAGAACACACAAAATGTTTCTCCAGACCTCTTCCAATTCCATCAGTAAAATCATTTTTCATCATTTCTCTGTAGTACAATTTTCTTAGTGTGCATCTTAAATTTCTATAGCCAGTTAAAGAAAGTATACTGTATTGATGGCTACAACTTTAAATACTGAAAATCTTTGAGGTATGTTTATTTAAATTCCTGGTACAAAAAACAGGTTCACTATGTTGGCTCTATTGGTGATACAGTTGCCAGGTCAGAAACTTCTCAGACCTTGATTTCAGGTCTGAAATCTGAGACCTAGGGGCAGGATCCTGAGATGTCATTAAGCAAAGCACATTAAGCATTAACCGCAGTCACTGAGGGCATGCCATTCAAATAAAAAACAAGGACAACATATGAGTGAATATGGTACTGGTTGTAAATTAAGAAGGACACCTTAGCTAAAGGGTTTGTCACTATGCTCATTGTGAACTGCTCTTGTGCACAGCCAGGGTTAATGATGCAATCACCAGTCAGTACTATATACATTTAACTTCTTTCTGACCTCATTATCTACACTCCCCTCTCCAACACGTATAAAATGTGTTACTCTTTAAACACACACACACACACACACACACACACCCCTTTATTGCCCAAGTTCTGGGCTAGCAGAATCCCCTGTTGTGAATCAATATAGCTCTTGTCTCCAATTCAGGTTTTAGTTTGGAAAATCTACTCCACTGTCATCACTCTATTCCTTTCCATATCCAGAGTGATTTCTTATGCCCATTCCTAGGATTCCCAGTTGGTTCCCCCACTTTTAGGGGAGAGCAGAGGGGGGAACTGCTCTAGAAGCAGAAGGAAATAACACACCTGAAATGGGATTGGGAACGTCTCAATCCAGCATTTATTTTCTTCTGTCTCTGATGCAGTCCTGCCCCACTCTACCCACTTCCCCACTCCACTTCAAATGAAAATAATAAAAATCTCCTTTAGACTCTCCAGTCTCCATTTCTGCCTCTCAGCACTCCAGTCACCTTCAGTCAGTTTTTGTTCTCGTCTCCTCAAGAAGAACAAAAGGCCACCCAGGACTTGCTGCAGGCCATGAAGACAGCAGGACTTGGCTCCTCCTTCACATGTTCTGCTTGTTTCTGCAGCCCTGCACCTTGTGCCAGGGGTGCATGCACACTCCTTGGGTTGCCATATTTCTAGAAGTAAAATTCAGGACACATAACTTGTTGAGCATTTTTTTAGGCAATCAGCCTCAAATTCTAGGACATCCTGCCGACTTTCTGAAATTCCCCCCAGACACCAGATGTATGGCAACCCCATCATAGTCCCATCCTCCTCCTTTTCAGCCCAGCCCAGTTCTTTTACTTACCAGTACTCTGCGTTCCCTCCCACCACTCAACCTTGGAGACAGAGGTTAATGGGGAGAAGAGAAGAGGGCAGATTATGTTGAAAGTCTATACAATAATTTGCAGTGATGGAGGTTAATTGATAGATAGATGGAGGGAATAGAAGGGCAGGCCCTGCCTGAGTGTCTGTGCAGTAATTTGCACCTGGCTCCTGTTGAGCTGAAGCTTGCAAGCTGCATACACAATCTTCTTAGTAAAAAATATAAACACATAAAGGTGCTCTCTCCTACCTGGAGACTCAAGCCCTACACCTGCCACCTGGTGGGAATAGGCAAACCTGGGAACATGGTAGAAGCATGAAAGGAAATTATATTAATAATTCATATTCTGATTTGAATCCAGTTCCTTTTTGTGCCTATCCATGGGTATTAATATGAAAAAGTCAAGGCTCTTTTAAAAATTGCTTGGTTCAGATAAGTCTGCAGACTTGCATTTTGTAATATTTGCTACCTGCATCTTCTCAGATTTTATAAGGTAATTTCTGTTTGCTTATAAGGGTAATTTGACTTTTATTTCTGTTCAAGTAAGTGTGGTAGATTACATATGCATTTCTTCCACTTAATTGTTTTTCATTCATTTGTTTTAAAGAGGTCATTTCATTTGGTAGGAGTGACCACAAAGTCCATTAAGGCTAGTTTTATGGTTCCATTATCTAACTCTAGATTGATTGTATAGCATGACTAGTAGCCACCAAACTGCTAGGAATGAAAGGTTGTTGTGCTAGTGCAGATAAACTTCAATAATCAAAATGAGCTCATTAGTGAGCTTTCTTTTCTTTTCTTTTTTAAAGCAGCTAATAGCAGTTCCAACAGAAGTTGTGCATTCTTCCAAATTATTAATCTTGTTAAACCTCTCTTGATGGCTATTTTTAGATCCTTTAAAGCTCTTGGGGAAAGTGCAATATGGTTTGACATGGAATGTAACATTGCCACAGAGCAATTAAGCAAGCTGAAAGGCAATTAGGAACTGTGGTTTGTGGAAAGTTATTGAAGCCTTAATGAAAAATAAGTATAAAATGCTAATGGTAGGAAGAAATACTCTAATCAGAAATCTGTTTGGACTTAAACTGAAAATGCAAAGATAAGAGATTTCATAGGTCAACTCCATTGATTTTAATGGGACTACTCTGAATAAAAAATGTAATAAGAATATTACTTGTTTGGATATTTGCCCTATAACATTTTGGAGATTAATTAATAGTAGATGTTTGGTGAACATGAATTTTGTCAAAGCATGTATTAACAAATACATGGGAAGACTGTCCCTGTCAATCCCCCAAATAGCTAGGTTAGTAAAGAAAAACTGGTCTTAATTCTGCAGTTTATGGTCTCCTGTTAACACTGTCCATAATCTAGCCCCAGGAGAAGATGGGATCTAAATTGAATTATTCAAAAACAACATTCAGTGATTGGTTCCTGTGAACTTATGAATTACCAGACGTTGTTCTTAATTTCAGGAAAGGAAAAAGAAACAGTCCAGCAACCATAATCCATAAATGGCTAAAATGAGATCTTTGCTAAGGTTTATGCCAAGCATAGGAGCCATATCCTAGGGCCTAAGGTCCCTTCTCCCCCCCCCAAAAAAATTGAGGGGGCTGGGCCTGTACTGTGTACCCTTGAGTGCCCCCTCCCCCGAAAAAAGCACTGCTAAAAATAGTTGAGGCTGAATTACACCTGCAGATCCTTTTGTGAAGGTGAAATTTGGTGGTTTCAGACACCATATTTAGGAATTGCACTGATTGCCACATGTTTGAAGGTACAATGTAATTTCAGCAACCAAGTTTAGAGAAACTGTTTGCTCAAGATCTGCTCACATGGGGGCAATACCTGTAATTGCCACACATAAATCAGTACTTTAAAAATAGAACAGAAAAGTCTTGCCCAAGACCAATTTATTAGAATTTCAGTACAGCTAAATATCAGCATAACTAGGGATCACTCATATTTGCTCTTGCACACTTGGGAGGAAAAGAAATTAAAGGTTCACAAACAGAAGTAGAAAAACAACTTCCTAGAGTAGAAAAGGGTAGCAGAGTAATTGAGGAGAGTGGTTGAGAAGAAGGATAAAACAGTGCAGCACAAATACTATATTCTGTCGAGAACTGCCCTCTGGCATGGATGGGAAAGTGAAGAATGCCCTATGAAAAATTAAGATGAAAAGGATTGTGTGGACAGTTGTGTGCCAATTGTTCACATGAGGCAGGGGAGGGGGGATAATAAACAGCATAAAGCCCCCACCTGGTAGCATCCTAAATCAGTTCGCAATCTCCTTCATCAGAATAATTCCAAATGCAGACCTCAAGGTTTGGAGATGCAGCCTATTTCCCCTCTCCCCATCTACCCCACACTGCTTTACAGAACATCTCACTTGATACAGAGGTCTTGATAACTTGAAACACTATTTTGTGACATTTTGGTTGGCCCTGAATGTTTTTTGTTCTTTAAGTAATTCAAGAAAGAAGCAGTCTGTGAAAGTGGATTACCTCCGTAGAGAACCAAAGGAAAATTGTGAAGCCGAAGGCTTTACACATGTATAGCTCATTGAAAGTCCACTCCACAGTCAATGAAATGTAAACACAGGCACCAAAGAGTAATAGATACTTAATCCATAGCAATGTTTGTATTTCTAATGAGGTGTGACATATTTCTTGGTACTAGGGGGTGGAAGGCAAATTGTATTTACATGAGGGTGTCTTTAATGGACCCCTGATGTCTCTTTTTTAGAAAAAGAAAAAGCTTCTGGAGGGAAAGGGGAATAAATCTTCTCCTTCTGTAAAACATTGCCACAAGCAGCTCCCCACCATGGAAGGTTCAAAATTTGCATTTTTAATCCTGTATGGTGGGGGACCGAGGGATATTTTGAGAAGGAAAACACCCAAAATAACCCCCCTCCTGGTTGCTTTAAAAATAGCCAAGTGTTGGGGTGTGTTTCTGTGCTTCTGAATATAATATGCAATTAATTATGCTGCATTCTACAGCGATTTGAGGGTGTTTTCTGTCCCCTCGTTAGTCCCCTACAGGATCAATGTTGCACTAGAAGAGTTAGGTCTAATTTGTTTGTGTTGTCTGTAATGCAACGTTATGGAGTGCTAAGAAGAACTTGCAGAGCCATGAGAAGTAAACTTGGTCAGAAATAATACTTTAGCCCAGTGGTTCCTAACTGGTGGTCTGTGGATCCCAGAGGGTCCACATAACCCACCCAGGGGGTCTGTGCCACAATTCACATAACAAAAACTACCATAGATATATGAAAATTTTCAAAAGTAGGGAGTCCATGGCTTGGCTTTTGAAAAATGTGGGGTTCCGCAGTACTTATCGAATTGGGAACCACTGCTTTAGCCTTCTGCAAAGGCAGAAGGTAGTTTCACAACCAAAAGATGTGTAACAGAACACATGTATTAGATAAATGTGTGCATTAAAATACATGTGAAAATAGCATTCAGCTGCATTTTGTTAGGAAAAATTGCTTCCTAAGACGTTCATATTGGGCAAGATTGCTTGCAAGCATGTATGCACACTATTTTTTTTAAAAAAATTAACAGATGGAGAAATGTGGCGAACTGATTTTAAGACTGGAAGAATGAGAAACTGAGGGGAACCAAAACTGATTTGTCCATCCCTAGCTGTGAGGTAGGTTATGCTAGGAGATAGTGATTGGGTCCAGGGCCATCTGGTGAGTTTTATGGCAGTGAGACTTTGAATACTGTACAAGGCTGAAGAGTTATCTACAGAGCAGATTTAGGGGGCAAAATAGGAGAAGAGAGAATGGGGAAGCTATATTGCACAGCTAAAAGTCATTGCTCTAATGTAACTATTTAGTAGGATACCACCCTAAAGTTCCCACTTAACTATAGAGGGAACTAAGTGAACAGTTTGCCTGATCATACACCAGGCTTCCCCAAACTCGGCCCTCCAGATGTTTTGAGACTACAATTCCCATCATCCCTGACCACTGGTCCTGCTAGCTAGGGATCATGGGAGTTGTAGGCCAAAAACATCTGGAGGGCTGAGTTTGAGGAAGCCTGCCTTACACCAATAAAAGTTAGTCCACTGAAATATATTCCTTTACCCATTTTGTAATTCAAAATGCAGCAGCAGCTACACCTAAGCATTTTGAGGATGACTTCTGTGCACAACACAATCAGCAAACATTTGTTTTGAATTATGTAACTTGCTGTGAATTTCCTTTGCCAAAAATGAGAAGAAAGTCTTAAGAGCTTGCTTAGATATCACTTTCCACTAATTTAGCCACATTTATTCAGAACATCAAAAAGGAAACGATAAAGTTCTTCTCCTTTATTCATAAAGGCCAGGAAAACATTTCTTCAGACATACTAATGTCTGATGGAGAGTGATGCTTAACCTCTTAAATTGAACTCATACTCCTAAAGAAGCAGCTAAATAAAAAAAAACTCAGTTCTCATTTTTTGGCAACTTTTTAATGGATTGTTAAATAAATGCTTCTTTTTTATTGCAGAAAATAATGGAATTTTTGCCCTTTCACATCAGAAGTTGAAAGAAGCTCTTGGATTGTGACACAGAGGCCATTCTTTATGATTAGGGCATGAGATACTAATACATTTTCTTCTTTTTAATGAGTTTGCGTTTATAACAGTTGCTTCAGGCCACAGTAATTTCAAACTCTTAATGGCCTTCAAAGGAGACTTGAATACTTACTTTCATATCACTAAAGGCCTGTGTAAGCTGTCTAATATATTGATTTCAAAATAATCTAAGAGAAGAAGGTTTGTAAGATAAAAGTCTGTTCTTTCACAACTTCAAGCAACGTCTACATCAATGTTTTATACAGAGACTCATTAGGAAAACAACGCCATATAATCCTAGCCGAGGCTGTTTTTTAGAGGTCAGTAGTATGAGGGGGAAATATAATATGTAACCAGAAGCCATAAAGCATATCTTTTTATAGAAATATTTCAAAATTATTTAGTGTACTTAAACATATCCCACCTAGCCACTGTAGTGACTGTCCACTGATGGAAGGGAATTCTGATGGAAGGAAATAGGGAGGGGGACAGTTTTCAGTTATCCTATTTTGTATCTGATCCAGAGGGATAGGGGACACCACCCCAAGAGCTGATTCAAATATGGGAGGTGTTGTGCAGAGGGTGCAGAAGAGAGTAATCAAAAGTTGCATTGCTCTGCGTTCTACTGGTGGATTCTTTTCCATCAGCAGACAATCACCACTGGATTATCACTCATTAATTTAGAATGCTGCATGTTCTGACCTCAGCAAACCACTTAGCGTTTTCCCAAGAAGAGAGTCTAACCCATGGGTAGGCAAACTAAGGCCCGGGGGTCGGATCTGGCCCAATTGCCTTCTAAATCCGGCCCGCGGACAGTCCAGGAATCAGCGTGTTTTTGCATGAGTAGAATGTGTCCTTTTATTTTAAATGCATCTCTGGGTTCTTTGTGGGGCCTGCCTGGTGTTTTTACATGTGTGCTTTTATTTAAAATGCATCTCTGGGTTCTTTGTGGGGAATTCATTCATTTGCCCCCCCAAAAATATAGTCCAGTCCCCCACAAGGTGTGAGGGACAGTGGACCGGCCCCCCCGCTGAAAACGTTTGCTGGCCCCTGGTCTAGCCACACATGATGTGTCCCCTAGAAGCTAGTAAACTACAGTGTATATAATGTGACACGACCTACCATGCAATCATATAGCTCCTTTAGATACACACTTTTTCAAGCCCACCATTCTGCCAAAGCAGCCAGGTCATGTAACACTTGCCACTTCTGAATCACAGGAGCTGAATCTCTGATACCTCCTTTTGAATTATGCTACCTTGACAGGAAAGACCGGGGAGTTTGCTTTGTAAATAACACCTTGATTGCCCCATCTTTTTGCTCCCAAATGCTCTCTTGCCTATTACTTTGCCAGTTAACCTGTCAATCCAAGCAACCTGGCTGAAAAGACCATAAATGTCAAATGTGGTTCCTATAGCCCTTGGTTCCGAGAACTGATCATGTAACACAGGCAAAGGCAACCTTGGGCCCTCCAGATGTTTTGGCCTACAACTCCCATGATCCCTAGCTAACAGGACCAGTGGTCAGGGATGATGGGAATTGTAGTCCCAAAACATCTGGAGGGCCAAAGGTTGCCTATGCCTCATCTAACAGTTGATCTCCAACAGTCTTACATTGGTTAGCTAGCTCTTAAAAAACCGCACACACATTAAAGTACCATTCTGCATTTTTTTATGTCTCTTGGTGTCTTGGAAAGAGTTTTTCAGATTTAGTTTTAACTGGAAATGCTAGGGAATACCTTCAGCAACAGGAAAGGGCCTTTGCTGAAACCCTGGAGAGCTGCTGCCAGAGTAGGTAGTTTGGGGCAGATAGACCAGTGGTCCAAACCATTATAAAGTGGCTTTTTTATCTCTGTAATTAATTTATTTAGACCATATGTTCACTGGCCAATCAATAAAAGTCCTCTGGGCAGTTCACACAGTTCAAACAATTAAAACATTAAAATACTTAATTGGAACATTTACATTAATCAATCCATTTCTTGCCTAAAGACCAGAACAAGGAGCATTGAAACCACAGCATAAATAATGTATTCCAAGGGCAAACATTCTAAAAGGTCTAGGACTTTGCAAAGTCTTCACCAGGTGTGGAAAAGTTTTGGAATGTCTCACTGGGGGGGGGGGCATTCTATCCTTCTTTTTAATAACCACACACCCGGTGGCAATACCAAAGGGGTGGGAATCAGGGAGGGCACAGAAAGAGCAAAATACCTGTATTATTTCTAGGTTGGTGAGAAAGAAAAGTAGCATATGTTAATGACAGGAGTTCAGAATTGGAAGGGAGCAAGGGGGTGCTCCCCCCCCACCTCACCTCTCTAGGCAGAAGAGCCTGGAGAAGGTCCTTCAGTCACAATCTCAAGGTTTGAGCAGGTATATAAAGCCAATAGATAAGGCAGCTAGATGATTTCACAATTCAGAAGCAATTTGGTGGATTCGGCCCCTGAGGCAATAAGGGTTAAGAGAAGCATTGCTTATAGCTCTATATCAAACTGCATTGTGAGGGAGCATAATATTCAACTCGGATAGCTTTGGATATAATTCCTGTTCCTGAAGCCTTTCAGCTCTGTGTTCTTATGAGCTGGCACCAAGGAACATGGGGGTGGGGGTTGGGAATCAAAGCATGATTAGGCTGTGTGTTTTGCTCAGAAATACCGGTAACTGGGTTTTTTCTTTTTCTTTTGTGAATTTACTTCCAGGCCTGTGTGCGCCTTTTGTTAAGATCTGAGTCCTAATAACGGCAATATGGCAACTTTTGTTTGGAGCGGGCAATGCCAGTGACAAAAGGCAAATCATACAGGCATTGGGTTTTGTGTTTGTTTGTTTGCTCATCAATAACACTGTGTTAAAGAGCAAACTATGACAAATGAAAACAAATACATTATTGATACTGTCGTGGAAATGCTCTTGGGCAACGGCAGTTACCAAAGCAGCATTACGGAAAGCACTAAAATAAAAATCTAATGAAGTCTCACCCCAAACTTTAAAACATCCTATGGCATACTCTGTTGGGGTGGTAGCTGACTAACTCATAATCATTGAAATCAATGGACTTTATGGTTATATTTAACTGACTGTTACTTAGGTCTGTTAATTTCAGTGAGCGAACCCCAAGAACAGCACACAAAGGAAGGGGGATCATTTAATCTGGCATAGCACAACTTTGAATTGCACCCAAAGGGTCTACTGATACTTAAACGCTTTTTAGATTTATACAGTACTAGTTAGAGATGGCCTTGTATAGTTATGACAACAGAGGTGCAGCTTTGCTAATGGTTTAGAAAAGCAGTATCAGCATTTTGGCCTTTCCCTAATGGAGGGCAAAACGGTGGCTCAGCTGAATCAGTTTAAAAGCCATTTTTCAAAAACCAGGGGTTTCTGCTAATGCATTCTCTCCCTTTTTTGAAAGTACGCAGAGGGGATTTATGCTGTTTTAATTCAGTGGTGCTTCAAACGGAGGAGATATGATCAGCTGATATGCATGGGTCATATTAACACTTCACTTACTGGGAACGTTGAATGAAAAAAACGGGACCAGCTCTTGGAGAGGAAATGCTGGTGAGACACAGCTGGAATATATATATAAATAAGAGGCTGAAGGGTATCTGGGAGGAGGAAGTTGGATACAGAGCTGTAAATGGATGGTAGACCCAAGCAGTGAAGGTGCTCATTCATGGGAGGCATTTACGAGGTCATAAATTATGTCTTGGGCTATTACTGGGTATGTTTGTTTGATGGTCCTAATATAGTGGTGGTGTTTGGAAGCTCTTGTATTGATTTAGTTTAGCCCATAAAAAAAAGGCCTTTTATTTCCTGGCTTCTTCTCCACAGCTTCAGAATTAGTATGGCTTGAAAAGCACACAAAATAATTAGGAAGAGGCATGCATGGGTTCTGGTGCTTCCCATCTGCCACTGCTCCCCCTCCCCTACCCCAATTCTTATTTTGCTCAGCCTGGCCCTTTTACTCTCTCTACATTTTCTCCTCCAACTTCTACCATTTGCCATTGTAAGAGGAGGAGGAGGAGGAGGAAGAATGAGTGTCCTGTATATGAGATGTCTATTCTTCTCCCCCACAGCCTTGCTTGTAACCAACAGCTTGCAAAGTCAGGTCTCTTGGAATGGTAAGGGTGCCAAAGAAAAAACAAGTGGCCTTTTTAGAGCCTCAGGTTGACTGAATCTTTCTGAATAGAAACTTGACAGAACCAGCATGTTGCAGAATTCTATATTTGGAGTTCTATATTTTTAATCACTTAGGTTCTAATCCAATTTACTACCACTATTTGGAGGAAAATGGGTGGTGGTGGTTTTCTTTTTAAATGTGGTACCTGAAAATGTTCTAACAGTTTAAAGGTGAGGGGTGGTTTACCATGGCAGCTAGTAGTATTTTTATTTTATTTTATTCGAATGCATGTATTAGTGAAATAAACATACACAAATGCATTATATTAGAGGAAATTGCTTTGCAAAAATGAGTATATTAAGCAAAATTGCATACGAAAAAATATGTCTATTAGGAGAAATTCCCACCAAAATGCTGATGAATAAAATATATTTGCAATGAAGTAAGTAGATTCGAGAGCATTGCATATCATACTGCAAAGGTTCTGAAGATGTCCAGGTTTCTGTTGTTCCTGAAAACTGAAAATTCACTTTAGGTGTAAGTGCAGAATTGAATGCACTCCTTTTCATAGTGCTTGATGTCACAGCAAATCCTTCACCACAAATAATTATGAAACTTTATATATATTTAGGAACATTTCATAATATTCAGTATTTTATATTCATCTGCTTAATTGTTTGACTAGGAAGAAAGGATGAAGATGAGTACAAGGACCCCTAGACTCTTTCGAGACTTTCCATTTCAAGAGCCAGAAATATTTTGCATAATTCATCTTATTTCCCTCCCCCCGCATTGTTTCTAGTCAATTGCTTTTCCGATATTAATTTACACTCTTTGCATTGAATACATGTACTGGTAATAGCAGTTTTGCTGCCTGAGTTCCTACAATACCAGCAAATGATCTTATTTCAGGGGTAGCTAAGTTCTTTTCACCATCATCATAGAACTATCATTGATTTATCAGAAGCAGAAGCAGCTGCATGCCCCTTGGGAAAGTTCACAGCTGTCTGCAGCTGCTGCGGTAAATTTCTCTCATAAGGATCCAATGCGAGAGAGGAAAGAAACTTCAGGAAATAATGTTAACTCTGTGTTTTGTGCATGGCTGCAGTGATGAAAAGCATTACAGGCAACTGATTAAAATATTGGTCTCCTTCCCTTTTCCTCCCCCAGCCGCTGCAATTTTCACTTTATTCATTACAGTAATATATTCCAACAAATGATCAAACTGCACCATACATAGAAATGAATACCGTAGTATTTAGATCTTCCCTGCATAAGTGATATTTCTCTTCAGTCATAGTTTTAATTAAAGAGCAGAGGCAATTTGTGTTGAGCGTCCAAAATGATAAATAAAATCTCATTGTTTCAGTAAACAATCTGATTGTAAGATTAAGCATTCCTCATTCTTCCATTTTTCATAGCAGGTCCTGTCTCATTGCTCATACTGTTGACATACGTAACAAAGTCGTACGAAGTTGTTGTTTTTTAAAACCTTAGATACAATTTATTTTATACCTATACTGTAGCTCTGCTAGTCACTAGCCGCATACCCCAGTTGCTACATTATTTTACTAGTGCAACAGCCTGTCTAACCTCTGTGGCCAAAGTTATTCCGCTCAATTCTCTTGCGTATCATAGGCGCTTTTCCCACTACCGTCCTGACCAAGAGAGAGGGACTGGATCCCAGCACTAGGAGCAAATGTAACTGGAGCTTGATCCAAGATACAAGGAAGTTGGGAATGCTGATAGAACTTCACAGCCTAAAATCAAAGAGCTGCTCATTATAGCTAACGAATGAAGATGTTAATTCAGGTGAGACTGGAGATTTCCCTCTTCAGCCCTTTCTTAAAATAGATAACAGGTTCATCCAAATGGGGACGAATGCTACTCATGCATGCATTTTTTTTCAGTGCCTACATAACTTGCCAGCTCATATTCCCCCCACCCAACTGAATCCGTAAGTACCATTTGTGCGAGGGGGAATCTGGTAATATATATATATATATATATATATATATATATATATATATATATATATATATATATGTATGTATCTGTTGCCATTGTCCCATTTGTGATATCTCAATAACCCCCATCCAGAAGCAGCCATTTTTGTTCTGTGTTCTGTTTCCAGTTCTTGGTTGTTAAGGAAAAATATAACTACTTTAACACCATGATTTTTGAGGAAGGGCAGTAGCTCAGTACTAAAGCATCTGCTTTGCATTCAGAAAATTCCAGGTTCAATCTCCATCATTTCTAGGTTTAGCCGCATATATTCTGATTGGATATTCTTGAGAGCCACTGCCAATCAGTGCAGTCAATTTTGAGCTAGAATTGGTTTGACTCGGTATAAGGAGCTCCCCATCCATAGTCTAATGTACGAATTGGTAATCTGTAACCCTCCAAGATGTTATCGAACTCCCAACTCCCATCAGCCCAGCCAGCATGTCCATTGGTCAAGAATAGAGGGAGTTGTGATACAACAACAACTGGAGAGCCATAGGTTCCCCATCTCTAGTCTAATGCTGAATATTTCATTAATCAGTTCCGAAACAGATGTCAACACCTTTGAAGTTCAAGAGCTAAGGTTTTCTACAGCAAGCATATTTTGAAATTCAGCAGTTTCCAGACATTAATGGAACACAGGCCGCTTTCAAAAGGTGGGCAGAAAACAGTGCTGCTGTTTCACAAAAAGAACACCAGATTGGTGATTTTTTTTAAAGCTTCTCTTTTTCCTAATTACTTTGCCTAGTGTTGTCACTGGTTGGCAACAAGATGTCAGTCTTTCCTCTTTGTATTTTTATAGGGGAAATCTTAAGATTAATTATCTGTTAATGTGCAGTGATATTGCATGGTTTCCCTTTCTGGTGGATGGGCATAATTTTAGTTTCATGAATATTTAATTTCAAAAGTCCTCCATTATGCTGACATCCAGTGACTTGGCATATTATTTGACATGCTTTTTAATCAGATTTGGCATGTCAGAAAAGTGTTTTTATTACGATTCCCTTGTGTTTTGAGAGCTTAGCAATTTCATTTAGCTAAATGAAATATTCTGCATAATTCAAACTATATCTAGGGATTTCTTATTACTCAGTCATGACAACATGGTAAAATGATTGGTTTTTGTCATTTTCCTAGCCATATTACTTTAAATGCATGTGAAAGTCACAAGTATGGAGGGGGGGTGGAGGCATGATTGGAAATCTAATTAAGAAATGAAAATAACAGCATGAAAGACCACTAAGCCTGTCAGTTATTTCATCTTCTTAAATGAGGCACAGAATAGTACTCATGAAATGGTATGACAGGCAATTCAAGATGTCCAACAACTGAAATACTTACTAGAAACGTGCATATTTATTCTACTTTTCATTGCATTTCCCCCCATATGTAGACATTAACAAGCTAGAGGAGCAATAGTCAATGGTGCATCTAAGGCTCTGTTGCATTGCCACCTTTGGCTTCTATGGGAGGAAGGACATAAAATAAATTTAATAAATAATAAGCAATTTATTTGTCCCTTTCATAAAAAAAGGAAAACAAATGTTTGAGAGTCTTACTGCTTTCAAGTTTCAGCTCTGCTCAGGGGAAGACAATTGTAATTTGCATGAGACTTCCTCATGCAGCCACCTCTGCACCTGATGTTGCAGGAAAAGGCATCACTGATATTGGCTTTGGAGCTACAGCAGGGTGGTTGTATGAATCTGCTCCATCCACTGAGTTTGCTCTTGGCCTGTTACTATCAATATCTGAAAGGGGGGGGGAAGTGTGTTGAAAGGGCTGAGAGTCAACTTGGGCAAGACTTTTATTGCTACCTGGGCCTCCATGAACACTCCAGTACAGTCGTACCTCAGAAGTTGAATGCCTTGCAAATTGAACGGTTTGGCTCCTGAATGCAGTAAACCCAGAAGTGAGTGTTCTGGTTTGCAAACGTTCTTTGGAACCCGAACGTACAGTGCGGGTTCCGCTTGGCTGCAGGAGCTTCCTGAAGTCAATTGGAAGCCGTGCCTTGGTTTCCGAATGTTTTGGAAGTCAAACAGACTTCTGGAACACATTCAATTCGATTTCCAAGGTACGACTGTAATTGTTCCTAAACAGCATACTTCTTTGAGAGGCAGGGTAGCCCCTGCTAGATACAGGCAAAATCTCCAGTTCTCAGAACTGGGAGCTACTCATCAGCAGTGTGTCTGTCTTAGGAGGATTCAGCTCTACTTAATTGTTCCTCATCTGGGCCACTTCTATGTCCATATTGATATATTCAATAATGCTTAGTTGAATTAAAGGTTATTCTGGGTCTGGACTCATGGTAGTTCACTGTACCTATGTGAAGTAAGATTTCATTTTGATAGGTAATATTTCAATTTTTATGTTATTACTTGCAATAAGATGGATCCAAAACAGCTGGTGTTCTGCAGTCTCGAGCTACATTTGAGAATAAAGTGCTGCACTACCTTGATGCAGTTTGACCTTAAAAAAAGAAAAGCTAGCCCTGCTTTGCCTCAAGCAATAAATGTTTTTAAAAACCTTCATAAGATTTATGTGTTATTTCCCTTTTGCCATTTATTGGATCGTACAAGTAGCATTACATGTACTGAATGTACATACAGTGCTGGCCTTGTAGCATTACCTGGTTTTATTCATTTTTAGAATATTGAAGCAGGCTTTTAAAGGAGTAAAAAGGCCCACAATCTTCTATCATCAGGCAGCACAGGCCATTTCCTCTAGGCCACAGCTCTTCATTTTTATATAGTTAATACGTTGTTATAATGAGTAGGAACATGACAAAATTTCATTATGGACATTGTCAGCCTCAATCTGTTTGAAACTCATTTGGGGAAAATAAAAGGGCCTCCATTTACCGGTAGTTTGTGAGTGAGTTGCCATTTAATAAGTGTGCCAAACATAATTACTGCATTGGGACGCGTCATCTGGGAATTGTATTGACTGTGTCGTTGTGTCAGACTTGTGCAGTTGGGGTGGGATCCTGCAAAATTAATGTATATGGCACTCAACTCATCTGTTTCATATTAAGGGTGCATTCAGTGGTCTGAAGTTACACTTGGAAGAACTTTGGCTGATTTCCTGTGACCCTTGCTGGATACAGCCAATAGTCCACCTGATACAACATTCTGTCTATACAAGTGGCTAGCCAAATGCCCCTGGGAAACACCCAAGTAGGGCATGATGGCGAATAGCCACCGTCTATTTATCTGTAGCATCTGGTGACTCTCAATCAGCCTCTGGCAGTCTTTGAAGGAAAATTTAGGGGGGTGGTCCAGATATGGTCAAGCAGCCGCCACTGCATGGGTTTAATCAAATACATGTGCTACCAGACAGCATAAAATCAGAATAGGCTACGTACAGAAAGGTTTGGTTTTTTAACAACATTCCTTTCATTGGAAGACATACTGGTATCTTTCCAGCACTGTCTGGAAGGATATTTAACTTAATAGTATACTATATGGCTCTATGGTGAAATATTATTGATAGCAGAGGAACTGCTTAGCCTTTAAACCACATGTTTATATCATTTTAATATTTTTATCATTTAGGTGCTCCAATGCATGAAAGATCATTGCATCAATATGATCACTGCACAGCAGGCATTCACTATCCGCAGAATTATTTTGCATTTTCTTGAAATTAGTCTCCTTGCTTTGAAGGAGCAAAGTGAGCCCCCAGCCACCCAAAGATTTATTCATCCGCTATCATCACACAAATACCACTTCAAACTCTTGCTCTATCATTCATAATACAAGTTCTCAATTCCCAAAGCCCGGTCTCTGTTCAAAGACCAAATCTGTTTCAAAAAAAGAGAGTAGCCGAAAGATTTATCCACACTCAGCTGACAATCTGTGAGATTTCCTTCTTGCTCTTTTGTTTTGCTCTTGATGGCTTGAAGCAGACTTTCCATACCCAGAAAATGGATGTTCCAGATGTTTGCTTTCACATCCAGTCACTTAGAAAGTATAAAGCCAGTTGATGCATTCCATTGTTCAATCTATGTTATTGAATAATAATTTAAAAATCATATTCTTTTGCTGCCATTTTAATAATGATGACTGGCACTGAGGAAGGGGGACACACTAAAATATACTAGCGATTTCCTGTCATCCATTCTCACCCTAGTTAGATTGCTTTGAAAGGAGGAGGAGGGAAAAGTCCAGAGCTGTACATGAGAGGAGTGTCTTTGTGATACTATTCATTCTGTGTTCTGACAGAGAAGGCATTGTTTGCTCACTGTAATAGGCTTGGCAGCCAAATAAGGTAGGGATCTGTGCTGCGCATACAGATTCAGAAAGTAGCAGAGCGGGCAAGAATCTGAAAATTCCAAGAACCAGATCACTGGGAAGGACTTCATAGCATGCTGTGCATATAGCTTGTTTGCCTTTGCATGACAATCTGTACAGTTCTGAATGAAGAAGCATGTAAGAATAAAGGTAATTTTTTTAAAAATTGTTTTGCTTTTATAGTGATTAATTAAAACTGCTAATAAGCCATCACCTTAACACAGAAATTTAAACATTGAACATCTGCAGCCTTATTTTGACTCTTGAGGATCATTTAAGTTCAGCGCTGGTGCCTCCCCACTGTGCTTATGTCGACTGGATTAAAATTTAATGAGAGAACTTGTGTGAAGAAGAAGAAAAGGCCATTTAGGCTGCTTTAGCTGTTGCATTCTAGCCAGCAGCTAATGTTTATATGCAGTGTGGTTTGGGGATCTTGCTAATAGGAATGCATTTCTGCAAAGCCACTAGATGAGGTTAAATAGCTTTGCACACTTACTGGTATATAGTTCCTTGCTTCTTGGTCACTTCTTGTAGCAAAGGCTGCTGTGAACAATATTGTGAAGCTAATATTATTTCCACATCATACAACAAAATGGGGAAATAAGCATGCATTATTAAATATTATTAAGCAATATTTATTAAAGCATTATGAGTAATGGATTGCAAACAGTGTCAAAGCTGACATTTAAGTAGTAATTCGTGTGTTTGCCCTGGTCACCTCAGTGATTATTCCTTCATAACATCTACCTCCTCTATTTTGTCTCATTTCTTTTCTTTTCTTTTCTTTTTTAAAGAAAATCACGAATTTTTCACACATGCACAAACAGGCACACATTTGAGTGCTTATCAGTCTTCTGGCTGTTTTAATTGCTGCTGTGCTCTGAAAAATATTCAGGGTTCAACAGCCATTATTAATGAACTATAAACGAGAGGGTTTTTTTCCTGAGAAGTAGTCTAAAAATATCTAATCTTTTGAGGAGGGAGCTGGGTGGCTTTGCTTGTTTAACTTCTCCCAAGTTTTTTTTTTTTGTGGGACGCTAAAAATTGAACATTTTAGAAACCATGCTCACAATTTACCTAAAGGGAAGCAGAAATTGGGAGCGATCCATGACATCAAAGTAGCATCCAGTTGAGCACCGAGGCTTTTATTCCAGAGAACCCTGCTCATGCTTTCTGTGGATCTGCTTGCAAGTTCTGATCTTGTGGGGCTTTTGCTACTTTGTACTCCTGAGGTGTCTTAATCCCCAGGGAGCAACTGCTCTAAGAAGCAAAACACACTGTGTTGTGTATGTGACTCTGGAAACACGCTGCCTGACAACAGCAGCTCTTGCCTATCTCATTTAAAAACTGCTATCTGGCTAAGAGCAGCAACAAGCTGACCAGATGCATTTCAACTGTCATTGTTGGCGAACAAGTAATGATGTTTCCTGGCCTAAATCAATCGGTTCAGATCTGTGTTATGGGCTGCTTAGAGATTACTTTGTGCCAGAAGACATTTAAAGCCTATTTAACATGTTACCTTTGTAGTATTACATGAGACATGTGTTGGTGTTTTTTAAATTCACCTAAATGCAAAAGCCTCCTGTTTTCACAGTGGCCGACCAGATGCCATGGGGAAGCCTGCAAGCTGGACATGAGTTGCAGCAGTTTGTTCCCCAGCAACTGGTGTTCAGAGGCAGAACAGTGGAGACAGAACATAGCCATCGTGGCTAATAGCCATTGATAGCCTTGCCTTCCGTGAATTTGTCCAATCCTCTTTAAAAGCCAACCAAGTTAGCGGCCATCACTGCCTTCTGTGAGAGCAAGCTTCTTTTATCTGTCCCGAATCTGCCAACATACAGCTTCGATTGGATGCACACTAGTTCTAGTGTTACAAAAGAGGGAGGAAAACGTTTTGCACCATTTTATCATATCACTTCTTAACTTGCCTTTTCTCTAAACTAAGAAGTCCCGAATTCTGTGGTGTTTCCTCATAGGAGAGTTGCTCCTTTCCCTTGATTATTTTCATTGCCCTTTTCTGAACCTTTCCCAACTTGTTTGAGGTGACCAGAACTATACACAGTATTCCAAATGTGGTTGCACCATAGATTTGTATAATGGCGTTCTGATGCCGGCAGTTTTATTTTCAATTCCTTTCCTACTGATCTCTAGGAACATGCCTATTTCACAGCTGGGTCTACATCTTCATCGAGCCATCCAGTACAACCCCAAGGTCTTTTTCCAGGTCAGTCACCAACAATTCATACCCCATGGATATATATGTGAAAGTAATAATTTTTGTTCCAGCATGCATCACTTTAGAAGGCTGAGGTAGCGGCATTAAACTCACTGGCTTTATCCCATTCCCACCTGTAAATTTCAGAGCAGCAAATTCTAAATTGCATTAATTTCAGTCCCCTGTTAGCTCTCAAAACAGGGGAGGGGTATTATGGGGCATATACACAGTGGGACACATATGGCTTCTAAGCTATCTGAATTGTGTCTAATATAGCACCTGCATCTTGAATTAAAGCAAGAGCTTGTTGCCTTTTGAGAGCTGGTGAAGGTGAAATAGGAACCTCACCAATTGCCTTTGCATTCATATGGGGAGAAGTGATCAAAATATACTAATGTAAGTTGAGAGTAGCTGTGCACATGCCCTAAATATATGTTCAGCTAGTCAGTTTCTAGTAGACTCACTAAGCACACATCTGATTATCTGAGATTACAAAACCACTTCCTTCTTGTATCTTTCTCTCTATGTTAACTTTGAATGTAATAAGAGTCTCACTGACTCAGTCAACTTCCCTGTGCTTAAGAAGATTTAGAAATGTGAGTTGTTTAAGATGCTACGTGTGTTTCATGTAAGCTCTTGTACCCTAAGGGTGAGGTGTCCTGGAAATACCCCGAATGCCTGATTAAACATTCCCATAGATATGTTGCTTTATTTATTAAAACACATGGGCCGCAATTCGGCATACAGCTGTTTCCGCAGAAGCTCCACTGAAATTAATGTAACTTCTACAAGGGCAACTGTAGGAGGGATTGCAAGCCATATGAACTACAATATGTATTTTAGCTGTTAACAAAATAATTGGAAGAATTGGGTGTGCAAGTTTGATGTAAAAGCAGAAATATATTATATACAGCAGAGGTGGAATTCCAAAACCCTTGTTTGCTACTTAATACTGAAGTGGTGGGGGGGGGGAGCAATCAACTGCAGGGGGGATCAGCAGGACATTTAGGGGATAAAAGACCATTGGGGGCAGTAATGTCATCACCCAAGATGGATGCCTAATTTGAGCTTGCCTCTTAACCCAAATAATTCCCCCCACACAACCACTCATTTTTATGTCTACATTTGAACTCCCCCCCTAACATCGAGTGGGATATGACCCAGAACCCTTGTGGGTTAAGAAAAGCTATCATTTAATAAATATTTTGACACCAGACACTAACTTCTAACACTGGTGACAGCCATGAAGGGCCCACAATTTAGTTCTTGAACCATTTGGGCAAAAATATGTTTGAAGAAGCTAGTGCAGCAACAACCCAACAAATTCCTATGAACTCTCAAATGGCATTACTTTCCATTTTTAGTGGAGGAGGACTTGAATTAACTCATGGGGATCTGCTTCTGTTTCTACTTACAGCTGTAAGACTGACTATTGTCAAGTTCTGGGAAGCCCCAACTTCCAATATGTTTGAAAACTGGTACCAAAAAAATTGGTTCTTGGCACTAATGGGACAGGTGAATGCACAAAGAACAGTACAAATATATAATGCTCAGACAGACAATTTTAATGATGTTTGGTATAGTTTTATTATATATGGAGACACAAAGGAACACAGTTACCAATCTCCCTCCACATATGGATTTTTATGGCAGGGCACTTAGATAAGATATTCTTCAGAACTGTTATCCTCATGTGAAAGACAGAGTCTTGAAAAACAGACCTTTCCTTGGTTGCGTATTTCCCTTGTTGTATTTGTTTTGTTACACATAAAAATCAACAAAATACATTTCATAAAAAGGCTATCAGGAACTTGGGTCAAGGTTAAGCTTGCTGCCTCCCACCTACTGTCCAGCTCTGCAAATGACTTCCAAATAGGTAAAGGTAAAGGACCCCTGACAGTTAAGTCCAGTTGCGAACAACTCTGGGGTTGCAGTGCTCATCTCGCTTTACTGGCCGAGGGAGCTGACATTTGTCCGCAGACAACTTTTTTCCAGGTCATGTGGCCAGCATGACTAAGCCGCTTCTGGCGAAACCAGAGCAGCACACGGAAACGCCGTTTACCTTCCCGCCAGAGCGGTACCTATTTATCCACTTGCACTTTTGATGTGCTTTCCATCTGCTAGGTTGGCAGGAGCTGGGACCAAACAATGGGAGCTCACCCCGTCGCAGGGATTCAAACTGCCAACCTTCCCAAGGCTCAGTGGTTTACACCACAGAGCGACCCGCATCCTGTGACTTCCAAATACCACACTATTTGCAAAGTAACATGTAGCTTCACCTTAATCTTCTGCTTTGAAGTTACCAGGCTGCCTTTCTCATCACTGGGTCTGCTTAATTTTACCCTGCTTTCACATCTTCTTTGTATTTAAGGTGCAACTGAGGTGGAAAGCGTCAAACCCTCTTGATCCTATTTCATTCATAAAATTGTTCCAATACATTGCTTCAATTTGGTCAATCAAATGCATATATACTTTTCTTTACTACTTTTTGGTAAACGGCATAGTTCAGTTTTAAAATGTGTTATGTTAAATCTATTTGCTAGATGCTGGATCTGTCACATTCATATATGTTACATTAAATACAGAGTTTGATTAATGATGCTTTCTGAGGTTATAAAATAGAGGGGATTTCCTTGTAAAATTAGTGGTTTATGCTGATATATCAGGTGCAAAATGTGTGTCTCTGGCATTCTTTAGGCTAGGAAGCACATGTTACTTGCCCATGTTCCCTTTTTAAAAATGCATGCATCTTGCTGCTTCCTCACTGAAACTGCATGACATCAGCTAATGGGTAAGGAAGGAAGCCTCGTGCAATTCATTTATGATGTGCAAAACAGTAGCTCCTAATTCCACATCATAGAATCACAGAATTGGAAGTGACCCTGAGGGTCATCTAGTCCAACCCTCTGCAATGCAGGAATCCTGCCCCAACCACCAACTTTCTGGTTAACACCCAGCACAAGTATATAATATCTGTTCTGTTACTTTTCTCGAATGCTCACATGAAATGATGTTGTACTACAACTAGTATTGCCCATTAAAATAGTTCCTAATGAGTAATTAACTAATGCAAACTCTACACTCAAGATGTGCTGATGAACACTCCTTTAGCTTTACAAAAGAGTAGATAAAGACTCACCTAAATAAACGGAGTGGGATGGAGGGAGAAAGCCCGCTTGGTCTTCATGTATAATATTTTGGAGGATGTTCTTCAGCCTATCTGATAGTATACTGGCAAATAACTTATAGTCATTATTTAGTAGTGATATGGGTCTATAATTTGAGGCCAAAGCTAGATCAGTTCCCTGTATTGGAATCAGAGTTACCGGTATATAACTTTCCATCCATGCAAAAGTGTTTCTTAGCCTCCTGAGGACTGGCAGTGGAGCAGAGCAGGCATACCATGAAGCAGAATGAGGGGAGCTATAATGCAACGCTAACCCTCAAGTGCAGTGGAAATCTATCTTCCACTACCTGTGTCGAGGTAAGATTCAGATGGCAGTCTAGACACTTCTGTTCATGGAGCTATCTTGTACTTTACCTCAGACAGCAAAATGTCTTGGGGTGACCATGCTGTAGAACATGGGTAGGCAACCTAAGGCCCATGGGCTGGATGTGGCCCAATCGCCTTCTCAATCCGGCCCGCTGACAGTCGTGTGTTTTTACATGAGTAGAATGTGTGCTTTTATTTAAAATGCATCTCTGGGTTATTTGTGGGGCATAGGAATTCGTTCATTTTTGTTTCCAAAATATACTCTGGCCCCCCACATGGTCTGAGGGACGGTGGACCGGCCCACGGCTGGAAAAGGTTGCTGACCCCTACAGTAGAAAGACAAAGAGCTCTTCCTGCTGCATTTCCATTCTGGATGTGTAGGAAGATGCTTATCTCCCCTGGAAACCAGCTTGTTGTCTTCTGCAATCCCACTCATTCACTCATATGGAATTCCATGCACTCACCTGCATGCAGTCCCTTTTTGCCTATGGGTACCAGGCGAACGGTTACATCCAAAGCTGCTCTGTGTGAAAAAACAATGTAGTTTTGATTTATAGAGAAGGACAAATCTGTCAGTTCCAGTTTCTCGATTTCCCATACTTTCCACATTTGCCACATCCTCTTGAAAATTCTTTTTGTACACATTTCTCATAGTATACACATTTGGATGCAGTTTTTGCATTTTGAAAGCAACTGACCTGTGCACCTGCCATTTGCATAGAATGCCACTTCTATGCAATATTTCCCTAAACATTTCCATACAGTAGCATTGTCTATTGCTATTGTGACATCACTCTATTTTTGCAAGTAGCTATTAAAAAGAAAAAGAAAATAACTAAAGATCACAGGTGATGTTTTTGTGTTTCATCAACTGCTACATATAAAGGACTCCTTGCATAGGACTAACATTCTTTTGCCCATTGATAGGCTCTGCTGATCTTTCCTTCTGGCTGCAGTGTATCATCCTGTATCAGATGCTGTTTGGGAAGGTTCCCTAACCTTGAAAGAGTTCTATTTTGGAAATGCCCCAGTTGGTGTGTTTGGATCCCATCTGTTTTGCACAGTTTCTCACTTGCTTCTCTCTCTTCCACTTTGATGGATCTTTAAATTCTCAGCAGTGTTAATTGATTCTCCAGGTTTTCTGTCCTTTCATTTCCAAATATGTTGGTCCGTCTTATTATTACAGTCTTGAAAGCAGGAGAACTCAAAACAAATAGCATCCTGAAAATACTCTTTTGCTGTTCCTTTGACCTTGTCCTCTAATGCTGGTATATTTCGGCGCTCGGCAAACTGCAAGGCAACAGCATTAAATAATGTTTTGAGCTGCACTCATCATTCTTTTCCCCACTGTCCTCCAGCCAGTTGGCATGCTAGAATCTCTTCATTTGCAGAAAGAAGCATACGGTAGTTCAGATAGTGTAGTTTTCCTCCAAGTCCCCTGTTACCTGATCACCCACTTTGGCAGATTGTAAAGAACACTAAATATACTGTGGAATGTCTGCATTTTTCCCTTTTCCAACTTTCCTACTTAACTCCATTCGGAGTCATGAGAGCTGTTAAGTCAATTCTTCTATACCACTTTTATAGCAATTAACTTACAAAATGTTAGTGCTAAAATACGCTCCCCAAAGACTCCAGTGATTTGTTTAAACAGGGGTTGCAAAGCTTTCATTTCTTTATTTAAACCATGCTTGCTCTGCCTAGTTTTCAGTGTCGTATCAGTGTAGCTCGAAGTGTTCGCAGAGGATAATCAAATGTAAGAGAACATTTATTGCACCAGAATCAACAGCTTGATTCCTCAGTTTGCTGGGCTCACAAATGAATGCTTAGAACTGGCCGCACCCTGACAGCTGCATTGGACTGTATGACAAACATAAATATGCACTGTCTGAGATGATATGTTACTGCAAATTTTTAGGATTAAATTCTGTGACAATTTTTGAATTGTCAAAGCCAATGGGGATTTCTAAGTTGATTGTCTATTCACTATTACAATATGTACAAACATCTGAAACTTCCACAGTAGTAGTCCTAGGCTGGGTGACTTCAAGTCGTCTAAAGAAGAAAGCAAAGAAGAGGTTCAAAAACTTTGGGTTGCTTATTTCAGTGTCTGGTTAGTGAGAACACTCTTGGCTAGGATCCTCTGTCTCCCTACAGGGGCCTAAGATGACCCACACATCATGCTCATTAGCAACCAACCCCAAAGTTTTATTATTAATCAATTTGTATAGACAACTATGCCATAACATAGCTGTCAACTTTTCCCTTTTTTGCGGGAAATTCCCTTATTATAGCATTGGGAAACAGCAGGGAGGGTTGACAGCTATGTACAGTGGTCCCTCGACTTACGAAATACTCGACATCCGAATTTTTCGACTTACGAACGGAAAAAGTGGCCGCACGCCAACGAATTTTTCGACATCCGAATAGAAATCCGTTGGCATTTTAGATGCGGTTTATTCGGCTTACGAATTTTAGATGCAGTTTCCTCGACTTACGAATTTTTCTTTTTAAAACTGCTTCAATGCATTCCTATGGGGGAAATAGCTTTTTCAACTTACGAACTTTTCGACCTACGAATGTGCTTTCGGAACAGATTAAATTCATAAGTCGAGGGACCACTGTATATAGCAGTGGGGAACAGCAGGGAGGGTTGACAGCTATGTGCCATAACCATCACACTTACCCTGGGCTGAAATTCTAGGTGCTCCAAAGGAATAATATGACTCAAAATGTCTGTGTGTCATTGACTTGATTTGTATTCTGGAATTCATTGCCTTTGTATATTAGGCAGGCACTCTTTATGTTTAGTTTTAGACGCCAGCTTAAAGCATTTATATTTACACAAGCTTACCCAAATTAATGTGGCTCTGATCTTTGCCTTTTATGTGCACTGCTTTGAGAGTGTTTTTCTTGATTTAGTAGTATAGAAATTGAAGTACAAAACAAATATGTTCAGGTTAGTAATGATAGAATTGCAAGACTTGTGTCCCGTCCCCCATCCCCCCATTACTAACAATTAGATTAAATATTTTACTATTCAGGTAATGTGCAATAGACAATGTGGGATAGTTGACAGTGTTGGACTTGGATCAGGGAAATCCAAGTTCAGATCAATGGTCGGCCATATAATTTGCTGAGTGGTCTTACATCAATTCCAACATAGCTTCCCTCACAAATTTGTTATAAAGATAAGACTGATGAGAGATAACAGACATGCCACTCTGAGCAACTTGGAGGATAAAAATTGAATAAATACATATTCCAAGTGTATGTTAAGAACAAGAGCCTTAAGATGTTTGCTATTAATCTCATTGTTCCAAAGAAATTAAACTTACAAAGAAAGCCTATGAATGTTTACTTGAAAGTCACACTGTGGTCAGTGAGGCTTACTCTCTAGAGTTTTATTCTTAGGGTATTATTGTTTGGCTGTGTTTGTGATTCCATTATACTTTAATGGAATTGCACCTCAATTGTTGCAACTTATCCAGAGGTTTCTGAAATATCTCTATCATCAGGTTAGAATTTCATTACAGAAGAGCAAGAATGGACAAACAAGTCAATTTTCCACTGTGAAATTCAATTGTCCACAGCAGTTTATAATTTATTTATTCATTTTTTTAAAAAAATCATTATGAAATTTCTCCTAATTCTCTTGTATGTAATTTTGCCTAATATGCCTTTTTTTTGCAAAGCCCTTTTTACACTTTGCCCTAGAATATACATTTTTATACACAATGCTATACCCATTGCTTGGCTGTAGAACTGTATTGCAAAAGTCACAGAGATACAAATTTCAAAGGATGGGTGTGTTTTCATCCACCTATTGTTTTGGAAAATATTGAATAGGTAGGTCCACCTTTAAATGAAAACTTAATTGAAAATCTTCCCCATATGTAAGTGGTAGTAACGAAAATGGCATCGGGATATATTCCACCCTCCCCCCGTTAATATATAAATAGAGCGATTTCATTTCTTCCATGCTTCTCAAATTTATTGCCAAGTACATATAACTTGGCTGAAATAACTAAGGGAAATCAGACTGGAGATCCTGCTCTTATTACCCAAGAGAGAGACTGCCGTCTGCCTGGGTTTTGATAGCTGTAGTTGTTTGTATTCACTTAATCAAAAACAAGAAATTCCCAGGGAAAAGAAATGCCAGGTTTTGTCATTATCCTTGTAGGAGAAGGGAAGAGTTAAAATTGGTGAACATGGGACAAAAGAAAGATTAGTTTTCTGTGATAAATCTCAGGTTTTTCATATTTACAGCCAGTTTTAAAATGATTGATTGATTACATTTGTTATATTTCTATGCCTCTTTTCATTCAAACAAATTGCAAAGCGGATTACAAACAATAAATAACAACAACATAATAGAACACCACAAATATAACATAAATCGTATAGAATAGTTAACGAATTATCAGTAAAACAATTAAAAGTCTACAAAACACTATTAACAAAACAAATAAGCTAAACAGCACAATTACAATTCACAAAGTACTGTAGCAGTCATGATTTATAAAACAATATTAACAACATTAACAAAATAGCAACCAAAAATTCAACTGAGCACTGTTGAATTCATGCACACATTCTCCCCATCCCCAATGACTCATGCTCTTCTTTTAAATGGACATGATTGCTATCGTGGGTGGGGGAGCTACACTGAACTAAAAGGATTGCTTAATGTATGATAATTCTGTGCCCTGGGTTACTCCGATGTCTTATATACCCCAGGGGATAGTAATGTAAAGCAAAGAATGGGGAAAGGGGAAACTTTTGAAACAATCCTTCCTCTATTTTACACAATGGAAAGTTTTAAAGGAAGTTTCAGAGAGATCTGATTCTAAAATAACATAAAATTGCACAATTGATGACACAATCTGTAAATTTAGCGGCTTTGAAATTCTATTAGTACATCATATAGGAAATATTGGGATAGATGGTGCAAGGCAACCTGTGCAGTCCAAATGCACAAGAGAGGTATTAGGAGGCATGCTAGAGGGGAGTCCCAAGGTTTTCAGGAGTAACAAGCAATTTTAGGGTAGGAAAGCCCTACGGTGAAGGGCAATACCCAAACCAGCCAAATGTTTACTAAGCATGCTCAGTGGGTGTGGAATGACTTTGTGGGGCAGGGGGTGGGGACAGAAAAGCAGAGATACAGGGGAATGACTTTCGAGTATTCTGGAAGAAGGTATGGCTGGCTGGCTAGAACTCGAACAGGAACACTTAGCGTTGAGCACTTCGTTATGGGTCCCAAGGGTATTATATTAATCCTTAAATAGGTTGCCAGGAAATATCACTGCACAACAAATGTGAACCTTCATTTCCTCTGAGAAACATGATTAGCTTCATGAAAACCCGTTTTGTCCGGTATAATTCAAGTACAAATTTTAGCTGATGAATTTGGCCAAATTGGAAAAACAGTAAGTTTTGTGGTGCAAATAAGTGATCCAGAGAATAAATTCAGGTACATGTAGGAGCGTCCATGAACTCAGCTGAACTTGCACCATTTATTTGCTTGGGTTTTTTTTACCCATGGAACAGCTGCTCCCTTATGTGCTGCATGAGCTGCTTTGGAATCTCTCTTGTGCTTCAAATGTGACTTGCAATCTAACATGACGCACTGCTGACTTGGTGGGACCATAGCATCTGCTTTGCATGCAGAATGTCCCAAGTTCAACTCCTGGGCATCACTAGACAGGACTGCAAAAGACTCTTTTCATAAACCCTGGGAAATCACTACCAGTTAGTGCACACAGTACAAAACTAGATGGACTAATCTTCTGACTTGGAATAAGACAGGTTCCCGTGTTTCTATGATTTGATGAAAGGAAACACAGTGGCGTAGCTAGTCGCTTGGGTGCCGGGTCCTGCAGGCACCCAAGCCACAACATCACTCCCAGGAGAGACCTGTGGCTCGGGCACGCTGCAGGTCCCATGGTAAGTGCTGGCCCCTGCAGTGTGGTGCCCAGCGCCAGCCTCATGTCGTTACGTTTGTTGACTGAACTAAAAAGTTTTGTGAGCCCAATTTAAAAATAAAAAATCATATTTTTGTCATTTTGTCAGCCCCATCATGGATGACACCCGGGGCGGACTGCACTCCCTGCACCCCCCCTTCCCCCGCCACTGAGGAAACTTACCAATTTACTCATAGGGTCTTCTTTTCATTCTGAAAGGCTTCTCACTTTGCAGTAAATAAATTACTTTACAATCTCCTGTTCAAGAAAGAGATGCTGCTCAGTAGTGATGCAGGGAAGGTTCCCCCCCCAATCTTTTGACTACTCTTTCTTGTTCTTGTTGTGGTCCAGAAACAATTGCACATGTTTAAACTCTATTATGACCACTGCGACTTAAGTGGACTGTACTGTGTGTTTAAGAAGATTAATGGAAGATATTCCGTTCAGAATTACGATAGAGGGTTTTGGGGTTTTATTTTTAAATGCAACCGAAAGCAGGAAGGGTGGAGGAAGGTAGAATAGTGGCAAAATAACCACAAACAGATGTGAAGCCATCATCCTGCATATTTTGCACACAGCTAAATGATGTATAATACACGAGTCACATTGTAAGCTACTTTGCAATAAGCAGACATTCTTTATTATTTATTTTTGTATGTGCAGATATAGTTAATTACAAAGTCAGGAAATAGAACAGTTGGCGAGCTTTAAGAATAAATAAATAAATAAAAGCCACAAACTGAGACTCTAAAAGGATAATCCTTTTATTATGCATTACAGTGGAATAATAGAAATGGGATGGCAATCTCTCTAGATATTTGCTCTTGGAAGACTTAAAAACAGTGCTGGTATTTTTATAGAGACCTTTGACAGTGTTGTTTGGATTACTAACCACAAAGAAGTATTTTAAAGGCAGGAATCAAGTGTGCATTTTATATTTATTTTGTCCACTGTTAGGAGTACTGCTAGACTTCATTTAAATTCATAATCCATTTTATGCATGTCTGAGGCTCAAGACATGGTAATGGGAGGTCTAGACAGGGATTTAACAATATTTTGAATAACTGGCAGCATAGTTATAAGTGAAGAGACCTCTCTTTTTAAAATATCCCTACTTCAAAGGCATTCTTAAATACACAGATCACAATAATGGTGAGATTTACAACAATAGAAGTATGGTTGTTATCTGTGAGGTTATTTAGGGATACGCAGAAACCTCTAGCTAAAGCAGCTGCCAGTGCCCCAGGCTTTGAAGTTAGTGCTTTGGGTTTGCTCACCCTGAAAAAGCGGCATTCGGAAGGCTGCTAGCTATCTCGTGCAAGTACACAGGGCTGAGGTTTCTTAGGGTGAATGTTATCTGACAGAAACTTTACTGCAGGTCTCCTAGTGCCTTAGAAAGATTTATAAGGTTCTAAGTCCCTGTTCCTGAAGTAAGGCACTCTGAATGAAGGCCTTTGACTAACCATATGTTTTTGCTTATGGAAGTGGGTCAGTGGAGAATGTTTGTTTCAAGAGCTCAAATGATGGAATTCAAACCCCGTAACAGCTATGACTGCAAGGCAGGTTCACTTCCCCTTTTCAGCCACTCCACAAATTGATTTATTCATATGACTGTAGATAGTGAAGCACTTTGCATGCAGGAGTTCTATTACAGTTCTATTAAGGTCAGACCATTGGGCCATGTAGCTCAGAATTGTCTACACTGACTGGCAGTGGCTCTCCAGGGTTTTTCAGGTAGGCGTCTTTCCCAGCCCTTCCTTGAGATTCACACTTGGGATCCTGCAAGGCAAATACTCTACAGCTGAGCTGTGGCCCTTTCCAATAGAATGGACCCATGTTTGTAAGCTTGGGTGTTCACTTTCACCTTCAGAATAGTTTTACTGCTCTTGGTGGGAAAGGTACTCTCAAAGGTCAAGTGGTGGAGAGTCCAATAGCCTGATTTGGTCCATCTACAAGTTTTTCATCTAAGAAGCCCCACCAAGTGCTTCTTCCCCACGGGAACTCCTGAGGAGAAAAGCACAGCAAATTGCATGATGACTTAAGTGTTCACGAGCCATTAAGCCAGTCCTTGTACCTGATTACAACTTCCCCAGTTGACAAGCTGCTGCTGTGTATTACGTTCTGCTAAACAAAAAGGTTGCTTGGCAACCAGGTTGCTCTAATCTTAGTGCAAGTTACTTGTGTGTGCTGCAGTCTTTGGCCAGTTTTGCAGCACTTGTAAAACCGCAAGCATTGGGGTGAAACATATATATAGTAGGGTATATAACCAGTCCGAGTTGATGGGGCTGTCAGTGGCCTGTTGTGTCTCATCATTGCACAAGGAGACCAGAACCTGAGCAGAACCGCCAATTCTAACCACTAGAAAACCCCTTAGAGCTTTCAGGAATCCATCAGATTCCATTTGTTTCCAGGACTACCTGAATTCCCCACCACCATCTGCAGAGGTGAGTTGTTGTTGTGACTCCAAAGCTCACCAGAAACTGGTATGTCATAGAACTGAGTTGAAGGCATCCCAAGGCTCAGCTAGTCTTGCAGTAATCTCAGCTAAAGAATCCCTGACAGAGGACCATCTGACCTCTGTTTAAAAACCTTCAAGGAAGCGAACTGAATTGTACAACTCTTCCATCCCCCCCCCATCAGAACACCCATCTCTGCTATTGGAACAAAGATGAAAGCCTGGGTATGGCTTGCTGAATGTGGTGGACCAATAACCACTCGAGTTAGCCCCATGGAACCCATGATGTCCCAAGCCAGCCCTTCAGAGAGGCTCAGCATGAACAAGGAAATCACCCAAGGCTACTTTCCTGGGTGACCTTCCTGGGGTGCAAGCCTGGGCAGTATGTATAGAAGTCCTAGGCTGCCTGCCCCAGACAACAAGACCTCCTCTCAGTCTTGCTGAAGTGGTCCAAAGGAAAACAGAGCAATACGTTTGGCACCAGCTGTCTTAGGGACTCCACTCTGGATTTGTGTAGGGTTTCCTCCTTAGCCTTTTCTTCTCCAGAAGATATCTCACAAGGCAGCAGGGGTTTAGGATCAGAAACTTACCAGGAAACTAAGAACACTGGATGTTTCCTGACACTGAATCAAGCCTAGCTTATCATTGTCTATATTGACTGGTAATGGCACTCCAGGGTTTCAGACGGAATTCTTTCCCAGCCCTACCTAGAGATGCCTGGGACTGAACCTGGGACCTTCTGCATTCAAAGCAGCTGTTCTACCACTGAGCTACATCCCTTCCCCTTAGGAAAGCCTGCCTTAGCATTATTCCTGGCAGAGTCTTCCTGACTGGGTTTCCCACATTCTGTAGCACTTACAAATAATAGCAATCATTTATTATTTATATCTGGGTTGCCCCAGCCACTCTGGGCGGCTTCCAGCATAATATAAAAACACAATGAGATATCAAACATTTAAAACTTCCCTATACAGGGCTGCCTTCAGATGTCTTCTAAGTGTCTTACAGTAGTTTATCTGTTTTACATCTGCCTGGAGGGTGTTCAACAGGGCAGGCTCCACTATCTAGAAGACCCTCACTGCCTGGTTCCCTGTAACTTCACTTCTCGCAGGGAACTGCCAGAAGGCCCTCGGAGGTGGACCTCAGTGTCCAAGCGCAACAATGAGGTTGAATGCACTTCTTCAGATATACAGGGTCGAGGCCATTTAGCACTGACATTTTGAATTGTGTTCGGAAACGTACTGGGAGCCAGTGTAGATCCTTTAGGCCTAGTGTCATATGGTTCCAGCGGTCACTCTCAGCCAGCAGTCTAGCAGCTGCGTTCTAGTTTAGTTGTAGTTTCTGAGTCACCTTAAAAGGTAGGCCTATGTAGAACACATTACAGTAGTCCAAGGATGGGTGCAGCCATGTAGCAAGAGCTAGATGAGCATCTGAGGCAGATTTGACTCTGACAAGAAGTCAGCATGATTCTTCCTGAGTAATAGACGTTTGGCAAAGGGCTTCTCAGAAAGCAGATTTCTTGTCGCTCAGTATTTGGAACAGGAACATTGTGTGGCTGCCAAGTTCTTCCCAGCTTTCTTCAGCAGACTGAAACGGACTAGGAGTGACAAATTCAGGGTTGACCTCACCACAATGTAATGTGAAGCAGTCTACCTCAGGTGGCAAATTATAAACGATATGTGTCTTTTTTTTCTTTATTTGGGATGTATGTGGGTGTAATTTGTACAAAGAATTCCACTCTAGAGCAGAGCAGTGTAGTTTTTTTTTGCTTGAGGTGTTAAAAAATAGAAAAGAAAGCCCTTCAGGACCCACCTCTAATCCCAGTTTCATGTGTGCAACTAGTGTTGTCTGTGTTTCAACCTTCTCATTCAGATCCAAAAAAAAAAGATGCAGTCTTTTATTCTCCCAGCAAAACCATGGTGAACCTTAATTAGTCAGTATTTATACAGCACCATGTAAATATAAAATGCTTTTGACACCTCAATTATTATAATTACCATGTGAAATTTGTTTGAAGCTCAGATCTGGAAAAGAGCAAAGCTTTCAAACTGCATTTTCCTTGAAATGACTTGTGCATTCAGAGCTTATCTCTTTTCTCCCTTGAAAATAGAAGATGTTAAGTTTCTGCCACCCTGCCCCGGAAAGGTCAAATCCAACTGTTTGGAGGAGTTCCTCCCCCCCCCCAAAAAAAATCTTGAGTTCTGTGGGTGTGTTTAGTCACAGTGGGTAAATCTGCAAGCGAAGCAGGACACACAGACTCTGAGATCGATTCTGCCTGTTCAGCAGATGGCTTTACACAATATGCTGCACTGCACGCCTGCTGAGTCCTAAAGGCAAATGTGCCATAAGTAACCTTGCCATAAGCCTGTTAATGCAAAGGCAATTTTCTATTTTAAACTCTGTAACGCTCCCCCTTTGTTTGCCGCCTGTCTGTTTACAGAGGCTGCTGTACAAGAGCATAGCAGATTGTTTGCTCTAATAATACGGCTAAGCCCTAAGGTCAAACTGCACTTCCATTTATCCCACACAAAATAGTGATACTTGTTGCTTATCACATGACAAGTGTGCTGAGTTGTACCGAAAATGTCTGAAAGCAGCACATAAGCGCTCGAGCAGATGTGGGGGCAGGGGGGGGACTACTGCCTGCCTTTTATTACAGGGTGGGTTTGTGTGCCACTTAATGGCACAAGAGGCTTCTAAGTGGCATAACAAAATATAAAAGCCAGTTACACAAAGATTAAAACAGAAACATCCATAATTAAAACACTGTGAACAAGTCGTGTCTCCAGGCACCAGCAGAAGCAACTAGTGATTCAGTCCTGAGCATCTTCGACATACAGTTCAGGTTGCTGGACTGCTCTGGATAGCTGAAGTCGCTACAGTGGAGCCAGCTTGCCATCCAATTAAATACTTCAAGAGAAGCAAATGTACCATAAAGGTACCTTGCAAGTACCATAAAGTAAAATGGCCTTGAAACTAACCACAGCAGACAGAAGGATATTTTAACTGTCAAGATGATGTTTGCAAAATGACAAGTAGTATATGTAGTGTCAGTGCGGATTCCAAGCCTTGCATGCACATTTTTAATAAAGATGAGCCAAATTTCTGTAAGTTTCCCATTGCATCTCAAACTTTGGGCAGGATCTTCTGCTAGCAGGTTATGCGAGTTGCGATACACTTGGGAGGGTGTCCTCTAACTTTTGTCAAAATATTGGGTACAAGGCAGCACCGAAAGAGATCTGTATAATGCAAACTGTGCACTCCCTGAGCTAGTCTAAAAGGACCAAGCTTGGTAGAGCTTCTCAACCATACTGAGAAAAGGTTAACATAAGAAGGTAAGACCATGATAAGAACAGCCTGCTGAATCAGTCCAGTGACCCATCTCATCCGACATTCAGCTTTCACAGTAGCCAATGAGACACACTTGGGAAGTCTGCAAGCAGGACATGAGCTAAGCAGCACTCTGCCCACCTAGGATTCAGCAACTGGTATGGTGAAGGTAGAACACAGCCACTGTGCCTAGTAGTTCAAGTAGTTCTTTATACATTCTGTGTAAACCAGCATCTTCCAGGGCATCTAACTATGGGTAAGGACAGGGTTGCTAATAGTGTCTTGCAGAACCCTGCTCATCCTGTACTGAAGGAACATCTGCCATTTATCAAGCTCTATGTTTCCCTTATTTTTTTTTTTAAAATGCATCACTTATTTCTGGATAGCTAGCTTGACAAGTTGGAATATGTAGAAATTTAGCCAATCTGAACAGAAAAGAACTGAGGGCCTTAGCAATGGTGAGTTTGAAACCTGGGTATTAACTGGCTGCAGCTACCCAAGTCAGGGGGCTATCATGTCTTGAGTGTATACTTGTTCCTTTTTCCTCCCTCAAATTTTGTGGAGATACCTCTTAAATGTTTGATTGCAAAATTCCAGACCCTTCTCATCTTGGGCCATTTGAGTCTGACTGTGAGCTAGCATATGATATCTTACTTGGTGATGTGCATACTTATCAGGAGACCTTATCCAAACAGAAGGCTTAAGTGCAGTTCCGTGTAAGATTCGATCAGCTTCTAAGAAAGCATGACAGGATATGTGCGTGGCTGCTATTTTGGGTTTATCAGATTTGGAAACTAACTTGCCATGCAAAATGTTATGAAAAGTCTCTCCATTTCCCCTCTTCATAATTACTGAGAAAAGTAACCCCGTTATGTTTGGAAGGAGTGGTGCTTTAGCCG
This sequence comes from Lacerta agilis, assembly GCF_009819535.1. Taxonomy (NCBI): domain Eukaryota; kingdom Metazoa; phylum Chordata; class Lepidosauria; order Squamata; family Lacertidae; genus Lacerta; species Lacerta agilis. Next base: position 58,315,521 of record NC_046318.1, on the reverse strand, counting down.
TGAAGATTTCCAATATTACCAGTATATTAGTAGCAGATTATTAGATCTTATAATTATATCTATCCTGCCAGATTAAAGGGAAAGGAAACCTACTAATTTAAAATGGTTCTCCCAGGGCCATGGGATAGCTCTCATTGCTTCAATGCCTTGGGCATAATGTGTGATTTTATATTTTTGCTTGTGCAGGAGGGAGGGAGGCCAGTAAACTGAACACAGTGCAAATTTAAAGAGTTTAACACAAATTCAGTGTGTGTTTTATTTATTATAAAGGGGTGTTCCGGAAGAAAAACAAGTCATAATGTACCTATGACATACATATGCTAGCAGAAAGCAATGTGTTTCAAAATGCATCTGGAAGAATACCTGAAGTGATTGTAAACTGCTGCTTTCAGTTGTGCTGAGTTCATAAGAATTGAAATCTTCAGTTGTTTGTTTTTCTAAGTATTGGAATGCTCCCACCCAGCCATTCTGGCCAACTATCGGGGATGAATGAAGCTGTAGTCCAGCAACATATGGAGGGATTAAATGCAATTTCTGAGTCTTTTGTTTCTTTAAATTCCATCTGTTTGTACTTCAGATGTTGTTGTTCAACATCTTTCTAAATGACTTTGATGAAGCAACTGAGTTGATGCCCATCAAATTTGCAGAAGACACCAAAGTGGGAAGGGGAGCTAATGCCACTGAAGACAGAATCAGGATTCAAGAGGACCTTAACAGATTGGAGAATTCTGCCCAAACTAACAAAAGAAGTCTGGTGACTTCTGTTTCAGTGTATCTGAAGAAGTGTGCATGCACACGAAAGCTCATACCAAGAACAAACTTAGATGGTCTCTAAGGTGCTACTGGAAGGATTTTTTTGTTTTTTGTTTTGTTTAAACGAGTTTAAATAGGGATAAATGTAAGGTTCTACACTTAGGCAGGAAGAACTAGATGCACAAATATAAGATGGAGGACACCTGATTTACTAGTAGTACATGTGAAAAGAATCTAGGGGTCTTAGTAGACCATAAGCTTAACATGAGTCAACAGTGTGATGCAGCAGCAAAAAAAGCTAATGTTATTCTAGGCTGCATCAACAGAAGTATAGTCTCCAGATCAGTAATAGTAATAGTACCACTCTATTCTGCCTTGGCCAGACCACAGCTGGAATACTATGTCCACCACAACTTAAGAAGCATGTTGACAAGATGGAATGTGTGCAGAGGAGGGCAACTAAGATGATAAAGGTTCTGGAAACCAAACCTTATGAGGAGCAGTTGAAGAAGCAGGGTATGTTTAGCCTAGAAAACAGGAGTCTGAGAGGAGATGGTATCCATCTTCAAATACCTCAAGGACTCACATGGAAGAGTGAACAAGCATGTTTTCTCCTGAGCTGGAGGGGAGGACACGAACCAATGGCTTCAAGTTACAAGAAAGGAGATTCTGACTAAACATCAGGAAGAACTTTCTAACAGTATGAGCTGTTCGACAGTGGAACGGACTCCTTCTAGAGCAGCCTTTCTCAACCTTGGGTCCACAGATGTTTTTGGCCTACAACTCCCATCATCCCTGACCACTGGTCCTGCTACCTAGGGATGATGGGAGTTGTAGGCCAAAAACATCTGTGGACCCAAGGTTGAGAAACACTGTTCTAGAGGTTGTGGGCTCTCCTTCCTTGGAGGTTTTACAGAAGTGGTTGCATGGCCATCTGCCATGGATGCTTTAGCTGTGATTCCTGCATTGGGATTGGACCAAATGGGGTTGGACCAAATGGAAGGGTCCCTTCCAACTCTACAATTCTATTATTGTTCTAAGACGCCTGGTGTGGTGAGCATGGTTTCAGTTGTTCTGCTCATATACAGACACTTTCCGCAAAAGTATTCTATAGCTTAAGGGACCTACAGGCATTACACAGTTTCCTCTAGGAAACTGCCCAAGACTATGCTGTGCCTAGTGGCATGAGATGTCCCAAGGGGGAATGGGGAAATTGGTCAGAGAAATAGATGCAATCTTGAGAATGGATGGCATCTGTAGTCAAGAATCTTCTGGTGGTGTCATAGATGAAGTGAAAAAGATTGTCAAGGACAGCAAGGGCTGGAGAACTGACACATTAAAAGCCTTTTCAACTGCTTTAATTAGCAAGGTAAAATTATGTACAGTCAAAGTGCTTCTGCAAACAACATTTTTAAAATTGAATTAGCTCTGCCTCTCCTGGAACTGTCAGCTGTCACAAATTTATGATGTCACAACTGAAAAACGCATTTCGTGAAGAGAGCTTTAATTTCTGGGCTTTTTATTGCTTCTCCACACATACATCAAGCTAAAAAGCTATCAGCGTGCATTTTCCCTGCCTAAGTGGCACTGGCCTTACACCATGTGTCAAAAAATAAGTAAATGTAAAGGGGGGATGCTTCCAAATTTGTTCTGTTTTTTATGCTGGACTCCAGAATACAGTTTACCTTCTTGCTCGGCAATCAATCCTCAGCTTCAGTTACCCCTCCCCACTCCCTCACTATATTTAAGGGTCTGGTGACTTCCGTTTCAGTGTATCTGAAGAAGTGTGCATGCACACGAAAGCTCATACCAAGAACAAACTTAGTTGGTCTCTAAGGTGCTACTGGAAGGAATTTTTTATTTTATTTTGTTAATCCTCAGCTTGTTTCTTTTCTTTTTCTTGTTTGAAATCATTTTAATTGAAATTTCGCCATATACTGCTTGCAGATACATTTTGGAATTACACTACTCCAATAAAAACAAACTAAAAAAACCAACAAATATAGTACGTCCAAAGTCATTGCACGCAAATTCACAAAGTACATGACATATGCAGTGTTAAAATTATTGTGTGTATATCTTTCTTTTCTCTCTCTCTCTCTCTTGACAGGCAGATGCCAAAGCTCACATATTTCAAGGCTTGGGTCACCCTTTTCTAATCCTGTTGGAGGTCTAAACAATTGAATTCTTTAAGTGTAAGTGATCGTGGCTGTATATTATATCCAGGAAACCATTGATAATTTGGAACTAAGGGAGGCAGGGATTGCCTCATTAAGCTCTTAATGCATAAGCAGTGTAATTACATTCCTGAAACTTGTGTGTGTGTGTGTGTGTGTGTGTGAGAGAGAGAGAGAGAGAGAGAGAATGATATACCATAATTAGGCAATAATGTATGCTGTGGTCATTTATTAGGTAAGGCTGCATTCCCTAAGTACCACACTATAGACATTAATTAAGTAGTTAGTGAAGCCCATAGGAAACAACGCATCACCTTATTACTATTCATGAACACTTCCGTGATGCCTCTGCTATCAATTTTTAGGTTCCCTTGGCATGCAAGATAGGTGCTGTGAGATTTGAACTACTGTTCCATTTAATTTCCATCTGAAGCGTGGCTAACTCAGGCTGCAATCCAAGCTCGCCTTATGCCAGGCTGTGGGGGGGGGGGGTTGGGTTGTGTGGGCACATCCCTCCACTTGCTTTGCAGCCTCCTCTTGGCTGCTGTCAGAGTAACACTTGCATCCCTCTGCTGGGATGCAGACCTCCCCCTTCCACCCACCAAATGGGGCATACCTGCCAGCAGAGCCTGATGAAAGTTCCCAAATTAGGTTGCTCCAAGGGTTGGGCTGAGCTGGCCAATGATCTTCTGGATCCTGAGGTGCTCTCAAAGAGCCAGTTTGGTGTAGTGGTTAAGAGCAGCAGACTCGTAATCTGGGGAACCGGGTTCGTGTCTGCACTCCTCCACATGCAGCTGCTGGGTGACCTTGGGCTAGTCACACTTCTTTGAAGTCTCTCAGCCCCACTCACCTCACAGAGTGTTTGTTGTGGGGGAGGAAGGGAAAGGAGAATGTTAGCCGCTTTGAGACTCCTTCGGGTAGTAAAAAGCGGGATATCAAATCCAAACTCTTCTTCTCTTCTCTTCTCACAGCCATCATCAGGCCCGAGTGGGGCTCAGTTATTTATTTCCTTATTTAAACTGCAGCTGTCCCAGGGATTGGGCCCAGTCTGCCAGCCTCCAGCTTTCTGCAACTACCTTTGTGGGTGGGCAGGCTGCAAATGGGGTGGTAGCTCTGCTGCTTCAGAGAGCCTCAGCCGGGGCAGCAAGCAGTTTGGATTTTTCTTTCTATAACTTTGCAGGTCAATAGTTTTGAAGTCATGGTGAGCTCAGGATGAAACATAAGGTCTAGTTTTTGGAGCACAGGAGACCTGGCATGGACCCTTGGCCTTTCTTTTCTGTGTTGAAATATGGTCACAATAGGTTTCTTTTAATTTGGCAAAAAGGCTGTAGACACCTTCATCAGAAAACTCTCTTTAAGCAATGTATGCAATAAAACTCAGGTTACGATCTGCACAACTTTATATATATTCTGTCTGGGTAGGGTGGCTGAAATCTCTCCCAGAACATCTCACTCTTTAGGGACCCTGCATTTCCCAGGGTCTTTTCTCAGAGTGGGGGACTGTGGGTTTGGAGACCCAGGACTTGACACACTTCTGTATGGGGGGGGGGGGGCAAAAGCAAATGAGGGAGAGGTCAGTACACAGAGGCAGGGTTTGGGCAAAAAGCAGTGGCAGCTCTGTTTCAGGCGGCAGTAAATCTTGCACCATCCCTGGTGGGTCTGTCAGGCAATGCAACAGTTGAAGGATATTTATGGGGCAAAGGTTGGGATTTTCAGTTGATGGAGATGGTGGTAAAATGGGTCGCATTTGATGTGCTCTCTCAGGACTAATGGAATCTGATGAGGACATTTTGTACTTCCAGTGCAGAAGAGTATGCCTGGCAGTCATGAGACTGGATTTCCAGGGTAGACAAGAAAGCGGCTGCCCTGAAGAAGCAGAGGGATATGGAGGGGAAGTCCTAAAAAGAGAGCTCTTTGGGTGCAACAAGGACCAGAAGCTCTGCCAAGCAGCACCTAGAGAAGCAAGAGGAAAGGGAGGAGAATGGGGAAGAAATCAAACCATTCTCCAAAACCAAAATGTCTCAGAGCGTGAGAAGGGACTGATTGACACTGTCAGGGGTGGAACAAAGTTCATCCATGACAAATGGGCACAGGAAAGAGCTCTGAGCTTAGCTGCCAGAAATCTTCAAGAGGGGAGAGCAAATCCAATGGAATGATAAGAATATGTACCAGGTTGCAGAGGTCAAAGGGATAATTTAGGAATTTGAGGCAACAAGAGGAAATTCCTTGTCTGAAACAGATTGTTGGATGATAAAATAACTAAAGAGGCAAAATAAGAAAAGGGCACATTTGCTTTTATTTAAATGACTATTAATGATTAGCTTTATTTTTCTTGGGAGACCCAATTACATATTCAAAAAGAAGTAGAAAGCAGCTCTCCAGTTGTGTGTTCCTTGAAAAAGATAAAATTGAAAGGATGGTAACCTACCAGCATGTTTGCATTTGAAAAGTATATGTCTGTGTGCATATGTGTTCACATACCCATATTCAATGTAATTGGCTATGCATATGCGCCTCATTTACCTTGGTATCAAGCAAGGGGGTGATGAAAAAGATGGGATTTATAGCATCTTTGTAGCTACAGTTCACACATGTTCACTGAACATTGTAAATTGGATTAGAAATAACAGCAACACCCTAATAAACAGAAAAGGTGTTAAAACTGAGCTTTGACAGCTTGAACGCATCTGCATCTCTGATTATCTCATGCGCGCTTTTTGCAATAATCTTTTGGACTGACTGATCCTGTTTCAGCACATCTCTTGTGCTTATCTGTGGCTTTATGGTGGAGACCTTCCTTTGTATGGATTTTCCTGACACATATTAAAAAAACATTATCCTTTTGCAGTACAGTTTTTTCATATTTTGACAGGGCAGAAACAGTGGTGAGAGGAAGCTTCCCTCAAGATCAGATAATCAGAATGACACTAGCTTTGAAAGATGTAAGTGTGGAATTCTTATGACTTCGCAGCTTCCACTGGAGTCAAGTATTATTGTTAAGTTAGTCCAAAATAATAATAAGCAAAACAGCCAGCAAAATTCCGTTCCTTAAGATGAATTCACATTCTCATATGGACCTTTTGACAAGCTCTAAACACCCCTTTTGGGGAGGGGAAAAAACACATTCCTTTTCCCTTGTAGGGTATCAGGAGTGGATTAAAATCAGATACCCAAGACTCACACAGCCACCTTCTAGATCTCTCTGTAAGCTTGTGTATTTATTTACTTGCATGTGAAAAGTGCAAGCTAAATAGTGTTCAGTGTATTAAATGCCTTCTCATGGTATTTAGGATTTTATCATGGCTCTAAAACTTTGCTGTGGCAATTAATATGCAAGCAATCTCTCTATATATTTTTATGTGTCTGAGGAGGGGGTGCCGGCCTTCTCCATTCCCTGGATCCAGGAAGTGTTAAAAGCTAGTCAAGCTTTCTAATTCCAAGAAATAGCCTTGGTGAGGTGATGGGGGATTAAAGAACTCAGTGCCAGACGGAAGTCTCTCTTCCTCAACAGATAAAGCCAGAGTAGAGAGTGGGGAATTGATGCAACTTAGAAGTACAGGCATACCTCGTAAGTCGAACAGAATCCGGAAGTCCATTTGACTTCTGAAATGTTTGACTTCCGAAATGTTTGACTTCCAAAGTGCAGCTCCTGACTGGATTCAGGAAGCTCCTGCAACCAATCGGAAGCCGTGGAAGCCCCATCAGGCATTCGGCTTCCAAAAGAAAGTTCGGAAGCCGGAACACTCACTTCCGGTTTTAGATCGTTCGGGAGCCGGAACATTTGACTCCCAAGGCATTCTGAGCCGAGGTACGACTGTAAAACATTTGAGAGCAATGTTCGATTTCTGTTTGAATCAAAGGCTGCGGCTATGAGAGAAACAAAACCCTTTTGAGGTGCGAATGCTGTGAGGCCCTCCATTGTAGGCTCAGGGTGTATATATGTGTAAATAAGCCGTATATCATGAAGATACCGCAGACTCTGCTATGCCTCATTCCAAAAGGAATCCTGGGTAAGTGCCTGGAACCCCTGGAATCTTGCACTGCTCGTAGATTGGGGTGGCATGCAACAATATGCATTTGTGAGCAGACTGGATGGCATCAAAAGTTGTCAATACATTCCTGTAGGGTAGTTACTGGTAGTGAAATGAAATTTTAGAGAAGCAAGCATAGGTGTTAAAAACTGCAGATCCACAATCTGCAAATTAACCATCTTATCATAATCCGTCCACTTATATGACAAATGCAGGGAGGTGGGGATAAAGCATCAGATATGGACAATAATCCACAAAAATGTAGATAATATTGGTTTTATAAGACAATACCAAACACCCCTTCCTGTGTAGAAGTGCTGGACTGGGACTCCTTCAGTCTAGGTTAAGCATTACTAAGCTCTGGCATTTTCACACATAGATTTTATCGCGTTAACAGCATTTACGTGTGCACAAGTTGCATTAGAGACACAAATATGTGCTTGTTAATATCAAATATGTGCTTGTTAATATCACATGCAGAACTCTGTGCAAAAGGCCACAATTAAATTGTACTAAAATATCTGTGAAACGTTAATCAGAGGTGCAAAAAGTGGCTTGTGATACAATGCATTGGGAGTCTACAAAAATGTGATTGCTTTGGAGCACTCAAAGGGAACAGTGGTTTAATGCCGCCACCTTGTGCCCAAGAGTTGAACAAGCACATCTACAGGCAATAACTCCAATGCCACAACAGATTTGTTCTTTAAGCTCCCACTTCTAGTTTTAAATTTTTACAAGCTTCTGAACTATTAAAAACTTTTGCTACCTATGGGAGTAGAAAAATCTGTATGCTTGAGCTCAGAATAATTACTTAGGAGTGAGGCTCACTCTAAATCAAACATCCCTGTTTCTTCATGAATTTCAGATCAGTTAATTTCAAATAGGTAGAGCATGGTTATTCTTGGTTATTCTGGTCCCATCACCTCCTGGCAAATAGAAGGGGAAGAAATGGAGGCAGTGAGAGATTTTACTTTCTTGGGCTCCATGATCACTGCAGATGGTGACAGCAGTCACGAAATTAGAAGACGCCTGCTTCTTGGGAGGAAAGCAATGACAAACCTAGACAGCATCTTAAAAAGCAGAGACATCACCTTGCCGACAAAGGTGCGTATAGTTAAAGCTATGGTTTTCCCAGTAGTAATGTATGGAAGTGAGAGCTGGACCATAAAGAAGATTGATCGCTGGAGAATTGATGCTTTTGAATTATGGAAGAGACTCTTGAGAGTCCCTTGGATTGCAAGAAGATCAAACCTATCCATTCTGAAGGAAATCAGCCCTGAGTGCTCACTGGAAGGACAGATCCTGAAGCTGAGGCTCCAATACTTTGGCCACCTCATGAGAAGAGAAGACTCCCTGGAAAAGACCCTGATATTGGGAAAGATGGAGGGCACAAGGAGAAGGGGACGACAGAGGACGAGATGGCTGGACAGTGTTCTCGAAGCTACCAACATGAGTCTGATCAAACTGCAGGAGGCAGTGGAAGACAGGAGTGCTTGGAATGCTCTGGTCCATGAGGTCACGAAGAGTCGGACACGACTAAACAACAACAACAGAGCATGGTGCAAATTAATATTTATTTCATGAGGCTTGTTTTTTTCAATAGCAAAGATGGAGAGTTTTCAGTTCCCTTGGTTATTCAGAACTTCTGAGCCATCTTTGTCCTGTCCCCCCAAGTGTGCATGCATTCAGAATGGACATCTGCAAGGCAAGAGCCTGCTTCCACAGGAGCAGAACCGCTCATTGAGGTATAGGGACGTAGAGGTTACTCTCTGCCATATGAAGAATGTAAGAGCCTGCAAAAGGCCCATCCAGTTCAGCAACATGTTCTTAAGAGTAGCCAACCAAATGCCTCTATAAGAGGCCTGAAAGCAGGACATGAGCACTATAGCACTTTCCCCACCTGTGATTCCCAGCACCTGGAATTCAAAGACATGCTGTTTCTGACAGTGAAGGTACAATGTAGCCATTGTGGCTGGTAGCCACTGATAACTTTTATCCTCCTTGAATTTGGCTCTCTGGAAGAGAAGTCATCCCTGCTATTGCTCAGTGCATGGGTGTCGGGGCTCTGGTTACCATAAGACCTTGGGATGCAGACAGCAGCACATTCCTTCTGCTACTGTAACTGCATACAGGGGCGTCGCTAGGGGGGTGCGGTGGGGGCGGTACGCCCCCGGGCGACAGGTGTGACAAGCAGCGGGTGGGGGTGATAAGCGGCGGTCCCTCCCGCCACTCCCAAGCACTGCCGCTCCGTCACCCAAGGAGCAACAGCGCACAGCCGAGCAAGCACCCCGTCCGTGCAGCGCTGCTGCTCCCGAGGTGACTGGCAGCGTGGGGAGTGGCAGGAGGGGCCGTCGCTTGTCACCCCCACACGCTCCCACTCGCTCCGTCCCCCCGGGAGCAGCAGCGCACGGTGTTTGCGGTGCTGCTGCTCCCGGGGCAACGGAGCGAACGGCGGCACGTGGGGGTGACAAGCGGCAGCCCCTCCCACCATTCCCACGCGCTGCCGCGCCCTCCGTCACCCTGGGAGCGGCAGCGCACGGCCCGACGATGGAGTGCGCCTGCGCAACATTTCGTGCAGGCGCACTCCGTCGTCGGACCGCCGCTTCCACAGCCTCCTTTTGAGCCGCAGAGCTTAAAAGCGGGCTCTTCGGCTTAAAAGAGGGCTGCAGAAGCGGCGGCGGCACTCCCGGAAACGCCCTGGGGGCGGGGCGTCATGACGTCACAATGTGATGTCACGGCGCCCCGCCCCGGGGCGTTTCCTTTGCCACCCCGGGTACCGCGGAGCCTTACTCTGCCACTGACTGTATAGAATCCCTTTATGCATGTAGCAAATGAAGGCAAATCCAGGAGATACCGGGTACATAGTGATTTTGGACAAACGAATCACTTGTGTAGTGTTGTAAACTTGTGTAGTAGTCTCAGTTACTTTTGTCATATTCGTAAAAGCTTTGAGTGAGATCATATTGTGCTGGCACTCTTGAACTTTAACTGACCTGAAATAGGTATTGTATTTGGGGGAAAAACAGAACAGAACATTTGTTTCACTACCATTGTATGAAAATGTTGCCAAACATTTCAGGATCACTACAGATGCCCCTGGCTAACATGCAGCTATTTCAAATGGGTATATCTCATTTTTCCATGGTGTGGTTCAGCACCCAACCTGAATATCTGCTTTTAAAGCTCCTTTGCTGGATAAATACAGTACTGCAGCACAAGTTGGCTTTTAAAAATGAGTATTTCTGAGTTTGACTATCAAACTGGGACATCGGAACCTTTAAAAATTGGCTGTTGCATAGACAATTAATGCAAATTAGTAGACAAAAAGGTGTGTCGATTCATCTTCATCGATGTTATACTAACAACTTTTCCCTTTCTTGTTTTTATTCAGAGTTGTTAAAATATATTTATTTCCAGTTCTAGGGTTGTAGCCAACTAAGTCCTCCCCAGATTAAATGCACTGAAATTAATGGGTCTAAGTTGGTCATACCCATTAATTTCCTATAAGTAGAACTACTGTTTGATTAAAGCCCCATAATCCTATTGATTTCCCTCTTTTTGATTAAAGTCAGATGGGGGGGGGGGTGTGATCAATCCAGACTGTGGTTGCAGTCCTCTACAACATACCTAGAAATAAGTCCCACTGAAATTACTGGGGCTTACTTTTGAGTAGATATGCATAGGATTGCACTGTTAAGTTAAGCTGCACTAGGGTCCCACTGAAATCCACATGAAAAGCTTGGTATGGTGGCTTGGTTCCCACTGGGACTTAAGTGCCACAAATTTAGTCTCAATTCATTGCTATGAAATACCATCATTTCCCTCTCTAAACTTGTTCACATGCAGACATTCTCCCTTGTTAGAGAGCTGGGGTAGTATAGTGGGCTAAAAGACGTAGCTACTAATCAGGAAGTGACTAGTTTTGCTTATTGACTCTGCCATGAACTCATCAGGTGCTATGTTGTGATACAGCGTCATTCCAGGCACAATGGTGAGGAGAAATAGTGGCCAAAATAGCTGCCAGTCCAATCCCACAGCAACGCACCTGTGCAACCTCAAACAAACTGTCCCATTTTTCCATTAGCTTCATAACGGTGCCTCTGATTATCTCATGACGGTTAACGTAGCTGAAATGTTAGTAGTTCTGAAAATATAAAAAAGGAGGATTAAAATTGTAACTTCCGTCTTGCCATATATTTAAAACACATGATTCCCCCCCCCCCAGGAAATGTGATTTGATAAGGATGCTGGGAACTGTAGCTCTGTGAGGGATAAACAACAGTTTACATGATTCTTTGGGGAAAGTGCTATAAATGTGCTTTAAATGTGCAGTTTGAACACAGCCCAGCCTTTAAACCAAACTTCGTCTCTCCCCCTTTTTGCTCCACAGAAAGAAGAATTCTTATCAGCACAAATGCCAACGTCTTGTGAGGACTAGCTGCCCTCCATCCAACAGCACCCCCTTCTGTATCATGGGGCCTGGTGATAGCTTCTTAAGTACAGGGCTGCTTCACATCATCATATGGGGAAGCCTGGCAGCCATGACAATGCTCCTGGTCTTCAGTTTTCTGCTCTTCCTATGCTCTAGCTGTGATAGGTAAGGTCTTTCTCAGGATAAAATGTCAGGGTGCAGTAAAGGCATGAACAGGAACTGTGTTGTTGGACCCCTTAGACAGTGATAGCATCAGTGTGTGTGTGTGAAATCAATAGCATGTGACCTCCACAAAATCAGGACCAGCGGAACATAGCTAACTGCCCATGGTAAGTACAAGATTGTCAGGGGTGGCTGTCTAATTTTGTGTTATGCCACAAACCCCATGGCAGCCATTTTGTGTTCTGCCATCCTCCTTCTGCCCCCAGTAGCAGCTGTTTTGTGACTGGCTGTTTCAGCACACACTCAGAATTCAAAATGTGTCCCGTTCCCCCCCCCCCAAAAAAAAAGGATGGAAACCCTCAGCTTGGGGTGGCATCAGACAGCAACCACACCAAATAAAGATTGTGGTTATAATTTCATAATACACAAGTGTTTGTGTTTAATATTGGGTGCTGAGGGTCTAAAATGAGTGTCTTAAAATCAAGGAGTGATTATGTTTTTGTGAACAAATCCAAGAGACAAAGGTCAGTTTTGCTGTACGTTTGAATTTGAACCAGAATTCATATCAATCAATTTTGCCTGTTAATGAGACCAGCATATAGTTCATAATGCATATTAATTATGGCCAGCATTAATGTGACCAGCATGCAGTGCATCATGCATATTAATTATGGCCGCCCACTTTGCATTGCTGATTATTCAAACAACAGAGGCCATGTTCGACTAGAAATATCCATTAAAATAAATAGCTTTGCCCTTACCCTTGTTGTTTACATAAAATAGCAAGAGTGGGGAAAGACTCTGAAGCTGCTGTTGAATTGGAACTGACTAAAATAACTCTGAAGAATGCTTACCAAAGTTTGTGACTGATAACTCCTGCCCTCATTTGCATGCTCAATCCCTGCAGTCTCTAAGAAACTTCCAAGAGGATGAAAACTAAAGACATTTTTGTAAGAATTGGTCTGCTGGGTATTTCTAACAAGCTATGCAAATTCTAATGCCAGACATTATCTGGCAATCATACTTTAATAATTTAGCATGCTGTTAGGCTGGATTTGGTGTCAGGATATTTGTGGAGCAGGTACTTGCTGAGAAGTGCAATTAAACTAAATCCCTTCCTTCCTAGAAAAGTTACACTGATGCCATTGATATAATAATGGGTGACATTAAAAACAGATGCTTTGTCAGAAAAGCTTCGGGGAGCAAATTAGTTACTGCGTACATGAATCATATTGTGTATTGCATGGGCAGCTTTGTGGATTTTAAATGGCATAATTAGTCTGCTTTCAGCCAAATAAATTTTTAGAAGTGCAGCTACAGTTGATGTGGGATTTGCCGCTGAGTTCAGAAGGGTGGTGAAATGTAAATATCTTGCTTCTGAAACTCTCGTGGAAGGGAAGTTTGTGTCCTGTATGCTTGCAGCAACTTCCTTTGGTATTTATATACATGTCCAGTTGATTTCAGGAAGATGTTAGTTGGATTGGGGCCAGCAAGTAGTCATCACCAACACTATTGTTTGATGTTTGGACTTACAAATGGATGTTGAGAACTGTTGTTTTATTTTAACAATGTACCTAAATCTTTGTTTACATTAAAGGGAGAAGAGACCCAAACACCAGAATGGGGACCATGAGAATCTGATGAATGTGGTAAAAATGAATCAGTCACTTATTATTGAAAGTGCTTTTTCTGTAGTTCATAACATATAAGAGGAAGACTAGCATAGGATACTATTAGCTATGATAACAGTGAACCTTAAGACTAAAACTCCATTCATTAGCTGATCATTGTTTGAACAAACAATAGTTTAGTGTTACTGCATATGTGAACTTTATTTACCGTATTGGCCTGAATATAAGCCACACTTTTTTTCTAAATTCTGGCCGTGAAAAGTTAAAGTGTGGCAAAGCAGCACAGCTCCCCCCCCCCCCCGGAAGCAGCCCAGGAGCACAGGGCAGCAGCGCACCACTCCCAAGCCTCCCCCAGCGCCAGCTTGAGGAGGTATTGCCGGGAATGCCGCAGTGCCAGGAGGCAGGCTGCACCCACAAATAAGCCTTGATTTTTAAAGGTGTGGCTTATTTGCGGGTGTGGCTTATATTCGGGCCAATAGGGTACTTACCTAAGAAGATTTATAAACCTCTTGATCAACGAAACCTCCAAGCAGTGTATAAATAAATTTGTAAATCAAACACTGCTAAAATCCACAAACCAATTAAAAAAATATATACCTAAAACCATAACCATTACAAAGAATTGTAGGTAACTAAATTAGATGTCAGGGTAGCCTTCCTGAAAGCATGGTATTTTCGACAGGTGTCTAAAACAATATAGAAGGCATAGGCCAATCCTGAAAATTAGAACTTATTCCATAACAGTCTTCTTCTTTGGCGATCATTTGAAGCCGAGTAAGATTGTCTTCCATAAACACAGTTTTAACAGTGATCCATAACAGTAATTGCTCAACAATAACTCTTCCCATAGCTGGTTCAAATTATATGCTATAACCCATTCATTTTGCTTTGCAGCCTTCAGATAAGGAGGCATTTAGCCACTCTGTCACAAGTCTGGCTACAGATCCACTTGCCAGCAGTGAACAAAATGGAGGACTCAGTAATGGTGATGGTAAGAACTGATTTATCATTTATTTGATTTCACAGCACTCACAACAGCAAACGGGCACCATGCTTAGTGCGAGATGATGTGGAGCTAGCATGAAAGTTCTATCTGTGTTGTTCAGTCTGTTATTTAGGTTATCACTCGGTGCTTCCATTATCAAGCAAGGAACATGAATAGGTGAATTAGCCAAGAGAGATTAACAGATAATTGAAGTAAATAAACGAATCAACTATGCTTAAAAAGATAGGGATTTTGATGGTAATTGTGTTGTGACTGGGTATGGGAAAACAATATTCAGAGAGACATCTATTTGTTCGCATAACCTGTATACATTTCATTGGCAATTGTAGTAATTTATTATATGCTTTTTAAAATTAGTACCTCTAGGTCATATGTTTTAAGATAATAAATGTCCCAGCGTACACAAGTGCTCTTACATTTCAGTCCCTGAAACATACTACTAAATTATAATTGCAGTGCTATCCTGAGGTAAAATTAACACATTTATATTCTTGGTAAACTAGATAGCTATAAAAATCCTTGATGATTCAGTTCAATCATTGTGAAGGTAATTGAAAAGTGAGTGAGTCTTCCTGCTTGGCTAAACATTTGAAATGAGTCTAACTTTAAAAAAAAAAAAATGCTGAAAGCGTTTCAGGTTCCACAACCATTGCTGGAAACTCAACACTTCCATGCCATTGAAGATCTCTTGTAGAAGGAGATTCTCCCTCTGCACCAGTAATTAATCATGTGAATGAGCTCCACAAATTGAAAGGGTCAGTGGAGCTGAGCAACTGGCCCCACCACTGACTCACATAGCACTCGATCCAAATTGAAATGGATGTCTGCATAGGCTTCCATGGGAGCTGTACAATCAAGAGCTTCTGATTTTGTGGAAGCCTACACTATTCTCAGTGCATATTCTCAGGATACTGGGGTAGGGAGCCAGGGAGCCTCATTGCTACTTTCAACATGTGACTCAACAAGTGATGTGATTGTGTGATTATTTATTCACATTGATTTGTATTCATTTCAAGGGCTCGTTCCTCAGCTCTCAAACGCACGTCCTTCCCACCAATGCAGTTCACAAAACAATACAAGGCAACTAAATAATAATAATAATAATAATAATAATAATAATAATACATTAACAACAAAGGTCAGGCCAAACAGCAAATAAAAACAGAAGTAACAGCAGAAATTAAAACATTAAATATATGCCTAAGAGAATAAAATCACCTTGAGAAAACAAAGTCACCACTGATTTGAGGTTACATTTGCACTATACATTTAAAGTAGTATCATACCGCTTTAAACAATCATGGCTTCTCTCAAATAATCCCGGGAACTGTAGTTTGTTAAGCGTGCTGAGAGTTGTTAGGAGACCCCTGTTCCCCTCACAGAGCTACAATTCCCAAACGTACAAGTGGTACACTTGTTAATTGCAGTAGCATGGCCAGCTAGGTGATGGTAGTTGCATAGAAGTCACAATAACTTTGAATTCTATAATATCTGAACACAAAAGGTTCCCTTATTTAGGTAATAAACCATTGTCTTCTGACAATTTTATGCACATTTCTTGCCAAGTGATGCTGTATCTAAATTGCAAAGTCTAAAGACGATTAAGATGTCTAGGAAGGGGTGTCTCTTCAGCCTTGCCTCCTCTCTTTCCTGGGGGTTCTTTTTGACGAGAAAATCACCACCTTTAGTTAATCAAGTCATTATCTAATACATGCTTCAAAGAGATCAAACTTTCTGTGCATAATCCCTATTAAAGGGGCTTACTTTGCTGTAGGTAGGAGTAAGAGAGGTTCCTATATAGTTTCATCTTTGCTTGACTTAAATACTAGACTGAAGGATATCACAGGTTAAGCACCAGTGGAGGCAGGCCTATTAGGGTGCAATGGGGCACTACCCCACCAACTTTAGCCTGCTCTCAGCCAGTCCCCATCTGCCTCCCTTCTAATGTATAGCCAGATCTTAGCTTTGTACTTCTGGAACTCAGCAGGGAGGAAGAAGGAGTGCA
This sequence comes from Lacerta agilis, assembly GCF_009819535.1. Classification (NCBI taxonomy): domain Eukaryota; kingdom Metazoa; phylum Chordata; class Lepidosauria; order Squamata; family Lacertidae; genus Lacerta; species Lacerta agilis. Next base: position 58,299,324 of record NC_046318.1, on the reverse strand, counting down.
GCTGGTGCAGAATTTGGCAGCCAGGTTGCTCACTGGGGCAAGACAGTTTGAGTATATTATACCAGTCTTGGCCTGACTTGCACTGGCTGCCAATCAGTTTCTGGGCCCAATTAAAAGTGCTGGTTTTGTCCTATAAAGCCTAAATGGATCAGGACCACAGTACCTCAAGGACCACCTCTCCACATATGAACCAACCCAAACCCTACTGTCATCATCTGAGGCCCTTCTTTGTGTGCCTCCTCTATGAAAGGTTTAGAGGGTGGCAACCTGACAACGGGGCCTTTTCTGCAGGAGGTCCCCATTTGTGGAATGCTCTCCCCAGGGAGGTTGGTCTGGTGCCTTCATTATACACCTTTAGGAGCCAAGCGAAAATACTCCTCTTCATGCCTTGGGCTGATTAATATTCTACAGCCTTTTAAATGTGTTTGTGGGAGATATTGTTTTGTTGTTTCTGTTGTAACTATTTATTTGTGCTTTTATCTTGTGAACTGCCCTGATATCTTTACATGAAAGGCAGTATATAAATCTAATAAACAACAACTAGAATCAGTTGATTCCAGGTCCTGTTAGTCTCCTTCCCTTCCACCCTACCAGCCCCAGTGAGCACCAGACACTGCTGGTTAGCACACATAATCCAGTGTATCTGAGGACCTTGATGGATAAATCTTTCCCTGGAACAGGATATTATTTTTTCAGGTGTGGCCCTTCTGGTTTCTTTCTTTCTTTCTTTTTTGGCTTTTCAACTGCTTTATTGTCAAATAAAATATATACATATGGATCTGCTTCAATATTCCAATACATAAACTCAAAACAAACCAAAACAATCCATGACCAAATTCAAACAAAATACTCCAATATTTATCCGTCCAAAGTTCCCCTCCCTCCTCCCCCCTCCCCCCCTTCTGGTTTCTACAACAGATGTTATATTCTGCACTTACCTTAAAGGCTCATGTTGCTCATATTATGCATATCCCCCCCCCTTAGTTCTCTCAGAAGATAGCACAACTGCTTGCATCCAGCCTTATGAAGAAGTGCAAACTTCTGCTACTGACCTCCTGGATCAACAGGACAGTCAGGGAAGATCCTTAAAATGTCATCAAAGCAGGGAGCTACCCAGAATTCCTCCTAACAATGCCATGGAAACTATTCTGTCTGCAAGAAATACAGAAAATTATCAGGGTCTAGGTATGGAGGGCCCCTACGAAGTGCTGAAAGACAGCTCCTCCCAAGAAAATATAGTTGAGGACTGTTTGTATGAGACTGTGAAGGAGATAAAGGAGCTGGCACCAACAGCTAGCACAGAGAAGAGCTGCGACAGCAAGCCCAAAGCTGCAGTGATGGTTAACGGGAACCTCGATCATGTTGCTGAGCGTAAAGTTGAATCAGTTGAGTATGCCTCCGTGGACAGGAATAAAAAAAGCCGCCAGAGTGTTAATTCGGAGAGTCCTCTTAGCAACACTCCAGACCTGGAAGATGAAGCTCCACCTCCAGTGCCAGCGAAACTCCTTGATGAGAATGAGAATGAGCAGGAGAAAGGAGCCAAGGAGGAGGAAGAGGTGGCTGAAGGGCCTAGTGAACCTGACAAGGTATACCTTATGTTGCTTAATCATTTGCAGAAGAGCATGCCACTGTATTGAGACCTGCTCCTGGTGTCTATGTTTTGTCATAGGACGTGCTGTCCTATATTAATAAATAATGGAAATAAGGGTGAAATATGTTCAATAGTCATAGGAGTTTTCGGGTCTTTCCTGCTGACCTTCTAATCAGAATTGCCAGCAAACAGGACGATTCAATAAACTTCTGGCATTTACTGTAACTTTGATTCAATATTGTGTGTGTACGCGTGCATGGATGTTCTTGCATGTATACAAGAGTGAAATAGTGCTGTAATGTAGGTCAGTGTTTTTCAACCTTTTTTGGGCAAAGGCACACTTGTTTCATGAAAAAAATCACGAGGCACACCACCATTAGAAAATGTTAAAAAATTTAACTCTGTGCCTATATTGACTATATATAAAGTAATTCTCTAAAGTAATATATAAAGTAATTTTCCCACGGCACACCAGGCAACATCTCGCGGCACACTAGTGTGCCGCGGAACAGTGGTTGAAAAACACTGATGTAGGTGACTGTAGGCATTTTGCGGTTATTTTGCTAGTATGAAAACAACCATTCCTAAATGTGTTTGCGGAAATGTAAATGGTTATTTTTCATCAGATGCATTACCTGCCGACCTATTGTTAATGGGTGTGTTTCGTGTTATAAAACGTTCATCTTGTTTGGAAGCAGAAGCAACACAAAAATTAAAATAAAAGCACAACAACAATCTTGGCCTCCAAATCCCTGATCCAAGAAAGTCCTGGCTTCATCTCTGATTTTGAGAAAAACCAAAGGTTTTTTCTCCACTTCTACCCAGAAAAGCCCAGCTGCATTTTATGACATCGTTTCAAATTAAATAGATTTTTGTTTTATTTTTCCATCTTCCAAATCTTCTGTCAGGCCTATCGGCCCGTGTTCCTTTCAGATGTTGTTCAAAAAAACACTTCCTTGAAACTGACTTCAAAGGGGCTTCCTGTGACCTCTGAATGGCAGTTACACAGCACTTTTGAAGCTGCACACTCTCTGTGCCTGTCAGCTGATTGGCAGTGAAGGTATGCATTCAAATGAGGTTACCTTCTTTGAACTTTGACAGCTATCAACTATCTGCTGTCAGGTGATTCCCAGATGAATGCTCACACCCACCAGTCAAAGTTCGCCCACAGGGTTGGGGTAATTAATTTGGGCTCTGACCTACCAGCTATTCCCCATCCCTGGAATATATATCCCATGAGGCTAAGGTGTGGTAGTTAATCACTCTCTTTATGTAAAAATGCCCTTGGTTGTCCAAATTTGCCAGTTCTGAGTATTGTATGTTGCCTGACATACAGTACTGAAATTTAAATTATGTTGTCCCATCCTCAAAGTTTTAACTGAACATTTATAATAGCTTTTAAGTGACAATATATATTTTAAGGCCTTTTTTGAATGGCTGGTTTTATTTTTATGCTGCACAAGGTAGAAATCCTAAAGAAAGCTGTGGTAAACTATGGTGAGATAAGTTAGTTGTTGCCGTAAACAACTAATTATTTCTTCAGAGTTTTTTATGTGTTGCCTTGTAGGCCCCAGTAACTGAACCGAACCTACCAATCTTTCTAAAACTTAAAAAATAAAAATAAAATTTAATTATCCGGTTATGGAATGTAGGTGTTGTATTGGTATGATGCATTGAAAAATCCAAAGGAAAATCTTCTGATCAGCCAATCAGCTTCATTTTAATTGTCTACATACGTGGACTTTTGCTGACAGTCATTTTTCAGTAAAAGTTTAAAAAAATCTAGTAGAACTGGAGTCTATAATGTTGCTGCTCATTCACCCCTCCTTATGCTGCTCAAGCTCATAACAAACGTTTCTCCGCATCTGAAAGCTCTACTTACCTTAAGGCTGTTTATCTCTGAAACTGCAGTGTGGGTTTTAGCTAATGTTGAAATGCATGAGTATGAAAATGACCATTTATTATGTACTAATTCTTAGAGGCAGGGTGCCTATCACTGCTATCTGTTAATAAAGCTTATTTTCCTGTCTCTTTCAGAGGCTTAGTTCACTGTCCTACAAATCTCGAGAAGAAGACCCATCTCTTACAGAAGACGAGGTGAGTTTCTTTTTGCATGAAATCTAATAATTCTGCATAAGTACTGCATCATTAAGAAGGTCTGAGAATGGTGGGAAAAGCTGTGCAGTAAAAGATGCCCCCCCTTCCAAAAGGATTATTTTTGTTGGACGCATATGGAAATCTGAGAGCTGTAGCATTTTCTGTGTTTTTATAGTGAAGCAAGGCATTCTCTGTAAGAGGGGCTCGCCTCTGGCAATTTAAGAAGCATCAGCCCTGATGCAGAATCATAGAATTGTAAAGTTGGAAAGGACCCCAAGGGACATCTAATCCAGCACCCCCTGCAATGCAGGAATCACAGCTACAGCATCCCTGACAGATGGCCATCCATCCTCTGTTTACAACCCTCCAACAAAAGAGTGTCTACCACTTTACCAGGAAACTGTGGTTTAATCTCTTGACTTCAAACCATGATATCAAAACTTGGAGGAAGCCCGCAAACATGGTGCTCATCCTCAATCCAACAAACCATGGTTTATTGGGCCATAAATGTTTATGACTGATTCAGTCTATATGCCACAGCATATTTCTCAGTGAATAATGAAGCTGTAGTATGAACAAGAGATTTGCTATTTTCATGTATTTAATTCTTCCCCTTTCCCACCCTCCTCTAGATTTCAGCAATGTACTCTTCTGTAAATAAACCAGGGCAGGCCACCAGAGCGCTGGAGTCTACATACACCTGCATTCCTGAAATTGTACCTCAGAAGTCACCATCTATTTGCAGTGGTCTTTATGCCAGTGTGAAGGACTTGGAAAATACTCCAAACCTTACCACCATGCCTCAGTCAACAGACAGACTAAATGGGGAATTAGAGCCAGACTATGAAGCGATTCAGACTATAAACCGTGAGGAAGACAGAAATGTTTTGGTACTGAACAACAGCCAATCAATCCTCCCACAAGAGAATGACTACGAGAGTATTGGGGATTTGCAACAGACCAAGGACATCACTAGGCTTTAACTATGTAAGATGCAAGACTCTGGGAACTGATGATTGGCTGTATTTCAGAAGACCCAAGGTGGATTCACAGTCAACATTTTATCACTTACAAGCTTGACCGACAGCTTAGCATACAAAATTATCTCCACTGAAAACAAAAAGTATTTCATGTCAAGTAAAATGAAAGCTCTGCCTGAAATGTTTGATATGCTACTGTCTGCTTTACACATGGAAATCACCTTCTAGATGTAACCTCACTATGGGGGGAAAGCAAGGGATATTGCTTCTTCTGAAGAACAGAGAAAGGCAAAGGGGAATAAAAGAGGTTTTTTAAATAAATAAAAACTAAACTAAAAACACAACCGTTAGAATGTTTTGCCAAGAAATGTGATGCCATTTGACTGCTCTTGTAGGTACTGGTCACCACCACAAAATATAGATATAATCAAAGCTGACGGTACTGGAAAGGCTTCCATAGAGAGAGCTAGCATTTGGTAAAAAGAGTTTAATGTTTGCCACTTGCCGTATGTGTGTGTGTGTGTCCATGCTTGTGTTATATGCACACAAACACACAAACGGTTTTAATTTTCTTTAAAATAGTATTTTGTCATTTATTTGGGTGGGGGAAAGAGGACAAGTTGTAAATTCTCTTAGGATATTTTCACACATGCACCATTTGTAGCGCTTGGCATGCGCATCATATTGTTTCACTGTGTATACATGCCAGCTTCCAAACAGCTAATTTGCAGTAACATACTTAATGCAACCATGGAGACTTTTAAGTCAACAAGGAAGCCTGACCTTAATCTTATGCTTCAGCTTTTGTCTTGCTCTGCAGAGGTGGGAAAATGCTAGGAGAGGGCATGGAGATGGTATTTTGGAAAATCTGCACATCACGTTTTGAGGAACTACAGTTAAATATTGTTGAAGGTGGTTTGCACTTTTGTTTGCTGTGTTGCGGACTACAGCAGGGGTAAGCAGCATGTGGTCCTTTAGTTGGTGATGGACTGGAAAATCCCATCATCCCTAATCATTTTCCATGCTAGCTGGAGTCCAACAATATTGGGCAGGAGGGAGTGTCTCTGGACTATAATATGGTACTGTCATTCACAAGTGATCTATTCACACAATGATTGAATAAAAATTGTAGAATCCTTTTCTCATCCCCCTGTAAAAGTAAACTCTGATTTATTTGCATTTAGAACCTCCATTTTCTTAATGGAGATACAACTATAATGCTTTAAAGTTTAGGATTTAATACACGTACACATCCTACCTTTCACTCACAATCACTTTGCTTTTGAAACGTACTGTATTGCATTACTTCCCCCAAATAGGTGGCAACATTTGTGTAAAGTGTGCATCCCACATAGAAAGGTACTAGATGCAATCTTAAGAAACATCATTTTTTTTAACAAATGAAAGGCGGTAAGTAAAACATTAGACATGGAGTTAGTGAGCAGCTTCAGAGGTAACTTCAGAGTATTCAGTATACTAAAGTTTGAAGCAAACTGTAAACATTAAGTTGTTTAATTAAGATGAATGTTAATGCACACAAGGAAAAATAATCCTTACAGATTCAAGATTACTCTCACTAACTTACAGTTTCCATTATTCTCAGAATCACTCTGGACAACATTAACACTCGCTAAACCAATTTAAAGCAGAAGCCAATTGATTTATATTCAGGCAAGACTGGAAAGTTTTGGAGTAGTAACCAGAGCACATGGCACAAAGTATTATTATTTTTTTACACAGGCTGCTGAGAGTCATTTGTTTTTCACATGTGTTGCTGCTGATGCTTTTTCTCCCTAGATCCATGTAGGAAAAATACAATGTGTGAAGTGTCCGTGAGAAAACATGCTTTGTATATACAAATAGAGGTCAACTTCCCAAATGTTGCATGTCTTGCTTGCTGATCCTCTTTCTACCACCCCCTCTCTATTACCTTACCACTACAGTTAACTTTTGTATACATACAGCATCCTCCCTAATGCTTTGTTCACTTGATTCACTCAGTTTGCAAAAGGAGTAGCTACAAATGTATTGTTGCATTTATAAGTTTTTGTGGTGCTATGTTGTAAAATGTGAAGGAGAGTCACACATCTCCAAACTATCAGAGGTGTGTGGTGGACTTGCTTTAGACAGCTGCAACTGGGTGAAATAGCCCTAAGTAATTAGTGTTTCCAGGCACTTGGAAAGTTTTTTTTTTTAATGCATATCCATTACTTGGATTGTTTTAGACATCTGGTTCGAATTTCCAGAAGATGCCTTGTAGCTGACTTGCAGCCTTATCCTTAGCACCCATTCAAGTTTTTGTGTAAGCACTAATGATAACATCAATTGCCATGTGATAGCTTAGCTGCATTAACCTGCTATCACAAGTTGTTGCCATATGAATTGGGTACCCACTCAAGTAGAGGCCATTTCAAATGCTTTATGCAGCAGCAGTAATTGTCCCCATGGAGTAAAGAGTTTTCATACTGCTATCATATTTCTGGTATCAGCTACAGTGGCATGCCATTAAGTGGACTTTCTCTGCTTTGGTGGTGATCTATGTGCCAGCTAAGCCAAAACTACATGTCATTGCTATTGTCTAGATTGCCTCTTATGTGGAGGCTGTTTCATGTGGCAGTCATAATATTTATACCAGCCTTTAAACAAAACTTGAAGTACAAGCACACAAGCCCTTAGGGTAGTATTCAGCGAAGTTTTACTCAGAGGAGGCCCACTGAAATTAAGGAGCATGACTTATCCACACTTACTTTTTGCCCTACTCTTTCCAGGCACACTTTAAAGCTCTGCATTTCATATAGTAATAGACCTGTAGAGTTGGAAGAGACCCTCAGGATCATCTAGTCCAACCCCCTGCAATGCAGGAATATGCAGCTGTCCCATACAGGGATCAAACCTGCAACCTTGGCATTATCAGCACTGTGCTCTAACCAACTGCACTATCCAGGCTGGTTAACCAATTGAGCTATCCAGGCTGAGCACTCGTTCCAGAGCTTTCCCTGTGGAAACCTGCTTTTTTAAGCTGTGGTGCCACAAGCAGCAATTCGGATTTTCTGTGGATTGCTTTTTGCTCTGATTCAGCATTAGAGAGCAGGTTTTCATAGGGAAAGCCCTGGGGTGGGGAGAAACAGAGCACTCATGTGGAGCTTTAAAGTATGGACTGTGCCTGGAAATTGCAGAGGAAAGGGCAAAGGAAAGGTAAGTGTGGGTAAGCCCTAAATTAGGTCCCCTAATTTCTATGGGTTCACCCCGAGTAAAACTTATTTGAATACCAATGCCTGGTATTAGCAGCATCACTCAAACAATTATTGTGGCATTCCAGATAGATATGCCTGTTTATCTATTTAGAATTTAGGAATCTTTGCGAATGATTAGAACAATATTTTCCTGGAAGCCCTAGTAAGGTATGTGCAAAAAAAGCTAACAGTGAAGAAGATCCCTCCTGTGGGGATTGTAATACTGTTGGTATGCTGTGGGAATTGTAATACCAGGTTCCAGGATTCTAACTTCTCTTTTGTTAAGGCTAGCTCTTCTCCGGTGGCAAGTTGGTGTGTTTCAGCCATCGTGTTGCTCAGGACATAAAACACTGTGCCTTTAGAAATCCACCTTCTATGAAGTCATCTGGTTTGCTGGACAGTTTCTCTCCATCAAAAGTATACACGGTGCTTTCTCTTTAATTTTTCTAAGGTGCTTATTGAAATATTCTGAAAAGCTACTTCCTTGTATATTTTGCTAGAAGCTAATTTTTCTAGAAGGAACAGTTTGTTTCCTCTAGAAATTTCTACTTTGCTTAAGCCTGGAATCCCATCTGCTCAAGATGGACTCAACAGGCTGGAATGACTGACTTAAACCAATTGAGGCAGATGTTTTGTGTTGAAAACAGACTACTGTATCTCTCTCCACCTGATGTTGAGTTGTATATTGCCAATGTGTCATTCTGTGTTTGTATTAATTGTGTGGGGTAGTGTTTTGGTATAAGAGGAAGATAAAACAAGCCACCTAACTAACCTTTGAATAGACACATAGACACACACACACACACACACACACACTTACATTAGCTATATCTGTGCAAAAGTTTTTGCAAGGACTTAGATCTACTCAATTCCATTTGAGGCTCTGAATTGAGCCCATGTTAGTTTTGCCAGCTGCATGCCAAAAGCCAGCTTTAGCAGTATATGTAGTACTTGCTGCATTTTCCATAATATATCAGGAATTTGACCCTCTACAGAAACATTTCTGAAAGAGCTCTTTTTACACACAATATTAGAGTTGTATCTTTCAGCATGAGTGGGCAATACTTGACACCTGGGAGAGCCACTGCGAGTGCCAGGCTAGATGAATAAACAGTTTGACTCTCATATCCGCCAACATTTCTTTGATGAAAATAGAGACATCCTATTCTAATAATAATAAAATTTTGTTATTTATACCCCACCCATCTGACTGGGTTGTCCCAGCTGCTCTGGGAGTCTTCCAACATAGATAAAATCATAATAAAACTATATAGGGTTGCCTTCAGATGTCTTCTAAAGGTTGTATAGTTATTTACTCCTTGGCTTGAGGGTTGCATAACTCCATACTCCAATATATCTCCGTTGAAATTAAGGACATCCTACCATACCCTCTAATATTTATCTGATGAAAATAGCGATGTCCTGTGGAAAATTGAGACATCCCAGAATCAAGTCAGAAACTGGGACAGCTTCTGTAAACTTGGGACTGTCCCTAGAAAACAGGGACACCTGGAGGGTATAACTAACATATATATGTATAATTAACATATATAGTCTCATAAGAAGTACCACATTTATCTTAGCAAAAATACAGAAGGGTTAACTTGTTGCTACTTACAAAGTTAATGTTAAGTTAATCACTCAAGGACTTCATCTTGTTAGCAGTCATCGGGAAGTCTTCTGTGTGCGTGCACATTTCCTCCCCAGTATTTTATGAGTTTTTAATAATATCTTACAGAGAGATAGCATGGAAATAATTGTCTGTTCTTTGCTTTTGAAAGGTGCTACACCACATAAGGTACAGGTTTTTTTTAAAAAAAAATGTGTATGTGTGTATTTTAAATTGTGTTATGCATCTACAGCCACAGGTGATTCTTTAGAGTTCAGTAACCAGTTTTATTAAGAATAATTTTCCAGCAATCTCCTGAACTGGTCATTTAACTCAGTCCTGTCTACAGTTCTTTGTGCATGTTGATACACACAAGGAGCTGCTGAATGAGCAGTCTACCCTTCGTTATGATGGATGGGATGTCCAAAAGAATGCAAGCACTATCAGCTTCCTCCATTCAAATGAATGGTGGACAATGGTTTACAACCCAAGAAGTGGTTTTTATAGCCGAGCTTTTAGGATTGCAAACAATTGCCCACTTGCATCACTGACTGTAATGGGGTCTAAGTGCTAAATCGCAGCTGCTGTGAATAGAAATCACTAATCATTTTTACTGCTGTAGCAATTTCTTATACAATAGGTGAGGCTTTTTTCACAGCCTGTCTGGTTATGATTTTATAATCTATGGAGTTTTATACACTGAGCAAGCAGGCAGTAAAGTAGTTTCATTTTCAGAAATTATACACCACAAACTGCAGCTTGGAATAATTCTAGGTCTTGTTCTACTTTAAAAATAATTCATCATCATCATGACTAAGGTATGGTTATATCAGTGGATAAATTCAATGAAGTTCCCTTAAATATTTCTTGTAATTGTATGTACAGTCTGATGTAATTTAGCAATTCTGTTTTCCTAATATTGTTCATTTAGTATTCCTAGCCAATTTAACATTTGGCTGCTGAAAGCACAGTAGGCAATTATGTTTATTGACTGTAAATATGGACAAACTTCTATATAACTGCATTGGAACATACAAGAAAGTGTTGTGTGTTCCCATTTCAAAAGGCAGATCATAAGGCATATGCAGTGCTATTTTTCCAGAAAAAGAGGCGCCGGAACTCACCATGAATGTCTTGTTCTCTTATAATTGCAATAGCGCCTACCTGAGAGGTGCCAGAACTGAGTTCCACTGAGTTCCAGCTGAAAAAAAGCCCTAAGCATATGACTTGTGGATTGTTAGAGATCTATGTAAATAGTGTTTAAAGGCATAAAGGTTTTGTACAGAGATGAAACACATATCCAAAACCCCACTATGGAAACTATATTTAAAACCCACTTAATAGTGTGGAATAAAGTACAATAAAAATTGCTTAAGGGAATGCATGCATCTTTTTCTTTGTGTGCTAGGAGTTTTCACAATTCTTTTGACTCCTTTTTATATAACACAAATAAGAGGATTTATGAATACATTTTCATGAGTGTTTTTATTTAAAAGTCTAATATTTCATCTACGCTAATAAAAACAAGAAGTGTTATGCTCTTAATCAAGGACGAAAAGTAAGCAGCAAGGTAACAAAGTTTGCCAATGGTGCTGAATTGTTCAGGGTAGTTATAGCAAAAAAAGGGGGGGATGTAAGGAGCTCCAAAAAGATCTCTCTGAACTGGGTGAACGGGGAGTAAAATGGAAAATGCAATTCAATGCAGTATTAGAACTCTGGGCCATCCAATGAAACTGAATGTTGGAAAATTCAGGATAGCCAAAAAAAGAAAGTACAGTGCATAGTTAAACTATGGAATTCACTCCCATAAGCCATAGTGACAGCTCCAAATTCATGGAGAATAAAGACTATCAGTGACTGCTAATCACAATGGGTTATGTTGTCCCTCCATTGTGCCTCTGAAAACTAGTTGCTGGGATTCATTATTGCACTCAGGTCCTGCTTGCTTCCTACAGGCATGCTGTGAAAACAGGATGCTGGACTAGATTGGCTTTTGGCCTAATTCAGCAGGGCCAAGTATATCTGGGCTGAACTGCACTGTAATGCCTTGGGCATATGTATTTTAGGAGGACTTAAAGCTTGGACAATGCATCCCATTGGGACTTTTCCCCACCCCACCTCAGAACCTATATGGCATAGAGAAGATAGTGTGACCTTCTTTTGTAGGGAAGAACTTTCAGCCTACTTCTTATAGTAAGGGGAAAGATAGGAGCTACCTGGGATGGCTACTCAAGTTTATCATTACATGGGGGGTGCCAGTTACCAGGAAGCACATACTGTATTACATGCACTGCAATCCCATGCAATTCTCAACAACTTTGGCAAACAAAAAAACAAAACAAAAGCTCCATAACTTTTGTGTCACTTTGAAATAGGGCGACCCTAGCATAGGATTACAGACTTAATGGGACAAAGCTATTTCCCCCCTCTTAAATGGCACCCAAGACACCCAGAGGAAAGTCATTTCAGAACGGAAAGTGACAAAAAGTAAACTAAAACGAAGATGGTGCTTGATCATTAAAAATCAGCCCAGTAATCTGCCTAGCAAAATCAAACTTCACAGGCTGTAAAACCAGCTTAGTCTTCTGTTGGCTATACATCTGATGCTGATGGTGGGCATCAGTAATAATTATACACACACACACCCTCCCATCTGGCTGGGTTTACCCAGCCACTCTGGGCAGCTTCCAGCAGAATATTAAAATACAATGATTCATCAAATGTTAAAAGCTTCCCTAAACAGGGCTGCCTTCAGATGTCATGGCACATAAACAGATCCATTTTAAAATGTGTTGAGAGTGACTTCCCATTTTGTTAATTCTGTGTAGGATTTTAGACATGACTCCATTTCTTATTACATTGGTGCAAACTAAAGTCAGCGTAGCCCTTTCCCTATCAACAATAGTTGCTCTCAAAAGTCAGTTACAGGTGGGTAGCCGTGTTGGTCTGCTATAGTCAAAACAAAATAAAAAATTCTTTCCAGTAGCACCTTAGAGACCAACTAAGTTTGTTCTTGGTATGAGCTTTTGTGTGCATGCACACTCTATGAAGTGTGCATGCACATGAAAGCTCATACCAAGAACAAACTTAGTTGGTCTCTAAGGTGCTACTGGAAAGAATTTTTTATTTTGTTTTTTCTCAAGAGTCAATGCACATTATGAAAGTTTCAGTGTCTATTTTACCAAAGTTAACCCAATCCTAAAATCAAGTGTTGTCTATCAATTATGTCTATGATACATGCTTGACTTGCTTACATAGAATTACAACTGCGCCCATAAACAGCAAGTATATTGTGATTATGGGCACTGTTTCTCAGATGCATTCTTGTACAATCATGATTGAAATATTCATCGTTAAACATGAGCACAACATTCCACAGTGTTGTGTGTGTCTTTATACATACACATACTCCCATCATATCTGGCCATTGGCCATTCTTGCTGGGGCTGTAGGAAGTTGGTTATGCATCTCCATGATCTCCTTTATTCCAGCAGTTCCCCTTTCTATATAAAGTCCAATTCCTCAGAAGAGAACGGGGGCTTACACAGTCACTGCCCATACCTGGTCTTCTGCTGGGTAACTGTTCTAAAGCTGAGACTTACTCCACTCCCATGTAGATCCCTACCAATAGAGCTGTCTGGGAACCAAAGAGGTGTTCCGACTGTGTCTTTTGGCTTTGGGCTCCTGAAGCCCAGGGGGGAGGATGGGGAGAATTGGGGACCAAGAAAGGACTTGGGGTGGGGTCATTGCAGCGCTTAGGCAAAAATCCCCAAGATGGGGCTCTTCAGGCTGCCCCCAAAGCTCATGCATTTTTCAACATGTCTCCAGTGAAAGCAGGGTTCTGCATGGGCCCTAGGCCATCTCCTCTGAAGAGCTTTCTCCAGAGTCTGAGCCAGCCACAATCCTGCCACCAAGAGCCTTGTATTGTGTGCATTCATATTGTGCCAAAGTGCCTGCCATCTGTTTGGCTCTTCCAAATAAAAGTTTAATTGTACAGGCAGAGCTTTAAACTTTTACCCCCCCTTTTTTTTTTTTACTAATTCACTTGGCACTTTGTGAAAAAGGGAACAGCAGCAAATTCTTTGAGCTTGCTCGGTGAAAGGAGCTGGGCAAGGGGCCCAGCCTCTTCCTCTGCATGAAGAAGAAAGGGGGGGAGGTGTTTGTGTTTGAAGGTTCTGGAGATTTCTGAAGAGAACATCTTCAGAATAAAACCTTGACACCTAAGGGTTACTTCATATGTCACTTTTGATCCTCAGAAATACACTGTACTAAACGGACACAGATTGTTTGGATGCCCCCTATTCACTTATGGTACAGATGCCTACGTTGTTGTTGCTAGAACAAGGGGTGGGGAGTGGAATGGCTTTATCTTATATGGTGAGTGCAAGAAGTGGTTCTATACAGATCCAGGATAAAGTTCCACTCACCAACTCCAACCCTTCCTTTGCCCCCACAACCCTTCTGTGCTCCCAGCCCAGTGATCACACAAACACACGGGACCTTCTCTTTCTCTCCCTTCCCTTCCCTTCACCAAATGACTAAAACTATCATTCACACATGCAGGTGCATGCCTCTCCCCCACCCACAACTTCCCTTAACTCCCTTATCCACACACCCCGTGCCATCCTTAAATATAGACTCTCTCACTTTCTGCCACTGCCACCTAACTCAGACTGACTCTTCATCTTGCTTGTGTTGCTGCTGCTGCCACAGCCAAGTAGAAGCAGTGCGAGGAATAGCAAGGAAGCCAGAAGCTGCTGTGGCCAGTTTAGGGATCCACTGGTGCAGTTTCTGCCATGCCATTTGGCCTGTGCACCCTCCCTTCCTCCTCCTAGCCTTTTCTTCAGTGGTGCTTCATTGTCATTACCTCCTCCTCCTAATGGTCATCATGCTGTAGTGTGCAGAACTAGTACCATCTGCTGGTGGCCATACGAACTACACTGTGATGACAATCTTGTATCTTTATTATATGTACTGTATAGGTAAGCGTGGCATCCGTGGAAGACATCTACATTTAGAACATCAAGTACAACAATTCAGCAAAGTCACAACACTAGGACAAATAAATCAATATATTATTTCAGATCTACTTGGAAAGGAAAACAAAAATGGAAATGGTCGATTCTGATTTGCATTGGCAGCCATGGAACTCTGAATTCTTCTGTACATTAAACTTTAGACAGAGGAGACAATAACAGATAATTTGCATGTCTGTGTGCCCAACTTTAGCTTCAAACACTTGAGAAATGTTTCTGCATTATTAAGCAGATATCCTAGTCTCCTCTGGGGCTTTTAAAACGGAAGATTTTAATTATTGTATTTCATTTCTGGAAATAACAAGTGATCTAACCTGTGTTTGTATTTTTTTAATATTAATGCTACATCTTAAGAAGTTAGTTGCATGTTTTCTCCCAAAACAGCAAGCATTTTGTGACCCCTTTCTGTTTAAGCAGTTGTTTTAAATCTGATCAGACAAGCTTCTCCACTGGAGTCATCTCAGAACCTCTCCACATGTCACACTTCAAGCAAGTCCATTATGGAAACCTACTAAAACAGTAATGTCTGTGCATCTGCCTCTAAATTACCAAAGCAGTGAGGTTTCCTCTCTGCAACTTTCAACAACTTTCATGAAGTTTCACATTTATAAACAAAGTACCTAGACCAAATCTGGTATTTTAATTCAGAGCCAGATCAAGCTATAGAGAATATTGTTCCTAACTAGAGATAGAAGGATCAGTCAATCTCTGTTCTCTCCATTTCTCCTCCACCCCCCAATCTAAAATCTATCTCTCCAAATTTCTGCAGCAATTTGCAATCACCTCATGAACATTTATCAGCATTTTTGTGCAGATTTCTCCTAATAAACTGGGTTTTTAAACTGTTTTAATAAACGTGCAATAATATATTCATTTTTATGCACACTTTCCCCTAATATAATAACTTTTGTAAACACTGGTTGGTTGGAGAAGTGCACCACAAAGTTCTTTTTTTTTTTTTACAAAGAATTTATTAGTTTTCCACATAATACAAACAAAACAAAACAACAATACAACAACAAATACAACAAAACAAACACCAATATTTCTTATTCATCTTAAAAAAAAAAATCTTGTTTCAAATCTTACTAAGTGACTTCCCCCGTCCTCTCTCCTTTGTTTCCAATTCCAATCCACTTTGATAACTTCTCATCTTTATATTTAGAATCATCAAAATTATCTAAACAAACTTCTTAATATTCAATTATTGCATATAATGTTCCCAATAACAAACAAACTTCTTAATATTTATTTTTAACTTCATGATATAACCTATTACTTCTTAGCTCCAATCTTACATCTAACTTCTCATATATAAATTTAAAATCATCAAAATTATCTAAACAAACTTCTTAATGTTCAATTATTACATATAATGTTCATAATAACAAACAAACTTCTTAATTTTTATTTTTAACTTCATGATATAACCTATTACTTCTTAGCTCCAATCTTACATCTTATTTTCTTAAACTGCTGCTAATAAACATGTCCAATATCTCTTCACTAGTTCAAAATCTTAAACTCTTAACACACTGACTTCAGGGTACCATGGTGAGCCGTCCTGTTTATATTTTAAATAATCTCACCCTATCCCTCTTCTAACCATTTTCCTTCGCAATCTCGGGGTCGCTTCCCCGACATTTCTCCATCTTTTTACCACAACATTACCCAGAATGTCCTCTTTTCCTTTGAAACCAACAGACCAGACACAGTCCATAAATATCCTTGCAGGGGGCTCCAGGAAACTCATATCTTCATCTTCCAGCATCTCCATTTCACAGTTGCATTCATCTTGAAATTGTAGTTTCACAAGTCTTTTGCCCATCATTTCCGGGCTCCCACCCCAGAAATTGGATATAAATTGTATTCCAACCCTAGGTCTCTCACACCAATAGGGTCTTTCAGCTTCTTGGAGTTGTGCAGTCACTGTACTTTGTTTCTCAAAAATTTCCTCAAGTTCCCCAGCAAGATTTTTTTCCAATTTAGCAAAGGTCTTTCCTGTAATATATAACTTTTCCTCAAGATCCTGGTTCAGCAAAATTAATTTCTGGCTTAACAGTTCTAATTTCAAAAGAATAATCCTTTGTTCATGAGTCAATTCAGAGTCTAACGCCAGTTTAAAAACGAAACCAAGCATGGTAGAAGTAGGCATAGGGTATCAAGTTTCAGTACTTTTCCATCTTCAACTATAATTTTCAGCCGCCATTTTCCCCCGGGTCAGGGTAAAAAGAATGCAGTTCATCATTTTCCAAAAAGAGATATTTCCGAACTCTTAATTCCCCCAACGGGGATTCAACCAGTCTCACTTGTTAAAAGTTCCATAGAAACTTTGTATCCACTACTGCAGCAGCAGCTCACAACAATGTTATCTTCTCCGATCAGCAAAGGGAGGAGGAACGGGCTCCTTTTTTACGATCCTCCTGGAGTGCCAAATGCCATAAATTTTAAAGCCAATTAACTTCGTACTCACGGCCTCCAGTTTCCTTCTTTTAAATGCAAAACAGGTAGAACGACGCGCTCATGCAGGCGGCAGCCGCCGCATCGCCGCCCGGTTGGGGCAATGCCTCCACAGCCCGACGCTGTGGACTCTTCACTCCTTTTCCCCTTTTACAAGGGGATCGGGAGAAGAGTTCAGCGCCATAGTGGGCTCGCTGGAGAGCCCAAGCCGTGGGACGCTCTTCCCACGGCTTATCGGAGCCCCGCTGTGCGGTAGCAGGGCTCCAACCCCCGGGCTGGCCTGGGTCGCCTCGCTACCGAAGCAACCCACGACCGCCCAGCATGGCGTCCTCGCCGGAAGCCGTGCACCACAAAGTTCAGATAAGTTTATTGGCACAACAAGTAGATTATTTGGGTGGCTTGCAATAGATTAGCTAGGGTTTCTGCCTCCTGGTTGTTTTAACTGCAGCAACAAAAAGACTTTTGCCATCACAGTGTGTGTGTGTGTGTGTGTGTGTGTGTGTGTGTGTAAGGACCATGAGCTCAGTTGAGTTCTGGTCCTAAAAACAAATTCCTAGATTCAGCATGTGCTCAGAGGCACACTGTATCTATCAGACTGTGGTTGGTAAATCTTGGGGTTCTACTAAAAAAAACAAGCAGGTCCGACAAGCTTGATGTCTGCACAACATTGTTCTACCTGACAGACCAGAATATTGCAGGACATTAATGCTCCTGTTTCAAGAACTTGACTCTGGTCAGGAATTGCCTCAAAGCAACCCACAGTAATAGTCCCATTCACAGAAGTTTCCAAGCACCTCAAAAAACAGTGCTTTTCAGTGAAATCAGCTGATACACTGAGCTGCCTATCATCAACTTCACTGTAATCAACTGAGGGCAAACTGAGTTATGTACATGCAGGTATGAGTTTGAGCTATGTTTGAACTTTCCCCCGATTATAACAGTTTCACTATGGGGCAGGAAACTACACAGCAAAATAGCTACAGTGAGGGAATACGATGCAATGATTTGTACTATATAAAATCTTTTCCCTATATGATGCAGAGAAATGTCTGATTATAGCCAGCAGAAAGGGATAGGTGCCTAAATTCAATGTAGATATAAATGCCACCTACTGACACGCAGGATAATATTGTTACTAAGGTTGCATGGCACCCACAATCTCTGCCAAGATTCCAGGGGGTTCCAGGCATTTACCCAGGGTTTTGTTTCCATTGGGAATCAAGACATGGCAGAGACTGTCATATCCTTAAGAAGTGTGGTTTATGAACACATATTTACAACCTGGGTGCCGATGGAGGGAGTGCAAAGTTCACAGCATTCGCATCTCCTTCGCAGCAGCCCAGCATTGCATTCAGAGGTTTTCTAAGTGCCTTTGCCCTAGTTTGTTTGCAGGAAACCCTTCCACCCCCTGCATGGAGCTTTCCCCACTTCCTGCCTCCCAGAAACCCCCTTGCCAAGCAACTCCTCCTCTTCCGTTCTCACCCCTCCTTCTCCCCACTATTCCAAGCCTAGTTTTTAAAAGGGGGAAATTTTCCTGTAGCGGTCATCTACCCTCACTAGATTCAACGTGCTGCCATCTGCCTTACTGCAGGGCAGATTCAAGGGTAAACCATACGCAGAACGAGTCTGCCCCTGCAGCTTGATGGAGGTAGAAACTGTCTCTCATGCCTTGTTACGCTGCCATTTCTACAGGGATATATGCTCGGTATTTATTACCCCTGCTATGCAACCTAGCAGTTTGAAAGCACGTCAAAGTGCAAGTAGATAAATAGGTACTGCTGCAGCAGGAAGGTAAATGGCGTTTCCACACGCTGCTCTGGCTCGCCAGAAGCAGCTTAGTCATGCTGGTCACATGACCCGGAAGCTGTCTGCGGACAAACACTGGCTCCCTCGGCCTATAGAGCAAGATGAGCAGCACAACCCCAGAGTCGTCCGCGACTGGACCTAATGGTTAGGGTACCTTTACCTTTACCTTTTATGCAAAAAGGACAAGAGGACAAGGATCCTGAGATCACGTTAAGGGTAGCCAAATTCTGTGTGATTGCCATAAAACGTAAGGAACAAGTTGTGCTATCATAATGATGAAGGCCTTAAATGATAATTTTAGGTTATATTTTAGTGACTAAGTTTTATTTTATATATTTTTAAACTGTTGCTATACAGTGGTACCTCGGGTTAAGAACTTAATTCATTCTGGAGGTCCGTTCTTAACCTGAAACTGTTCTTAACCTGAAGCACCACTTTAGCTAATGGGGCCTCCCGCTGCTGCTGCGCCACCAGAGCACGATTTCTGTTCTTATCCTGAAGCAAAGTTCTTAACCTGAAGCATTATTACTGGGTTAGTGGAGTATGTAACCTGAAGCGTATGTAACCTGAGGTACCACTGTATCTGTATTGTCCCTGTTATACCTAATTGCAAATTCAAATGTATCCCTATCGTGTTTTATGACTTCCTTGATATTGTATGTGGGCTGGAACGGGTCTGTGACCGAAATAATAAAAAATATAAAATTTTCTGTAACCTACCATCATTGGTCAGTGTAAACTTGGCAACCTCCATTGGCACAGACCCCAGGATTCCCGTGTGATGGGCCATCAGGACTTTTTGTCATGCTATTCCAGATGAGACCCTCTTCTGGAAAGGGAGCTTAGCCTGTATTTCTCCACTGGCCTAGCATCTTCCCTTCAATACTCCAAAAATCACCTAAATTCAACCCCTTAACATTCACTAGCTCTAGCAGCTATTGGCTGCCCTTGCACCCACAAATTCTGTTACCCCAGATCTGTAACAATACTAAGAGTGGCACAGCCACTAAATTCCTAACACTGACCAAAACAATACTACTTCTTTTTTTTAAGGGAGGGGGAGCCAAATAAAGAATGCTGCATGCATTGATTTCAAAAATAACTTCTGAGTTGAGTGGAGCAGCTATACTTAGTGAGTTGGCACTGCTCAAATCAACTAATCTCTATGACTAGGCTGAGATTAAAAGGCAACCAGAGAGCTGCTCTGTGTGAATCACAATAAAGAATTTGCTGTATTCAAAAAGTTACAGCTATGTGGATGCATGCCAGTGAACTACCAGTGTTCCAGAGTGAACAGATGCCAGCTGGAAAACCTAGTGTCTTCGCCGTAGAATAAAATGGCAAAATCCCTGTAGAAAGCGCATCTCTTAAACCAATCAAAGTGATGGGTTTTATGCTAACTGACCTAAATTAGAACTTATGATACCCTCCCTCTCCCATTTAAATTGAAATAATAAATTAGGAACCCATCCTCTCCCACAAAGTGGGCCTTAAGGTGGACAGACAAGCCATTCCCTGGGAAATCTCACAGAAATTCAAACAGGGACGTTTAACAATCCTGCCCCTATGCATTTACAGAAGTATGTGCAAGGGAGATGGAAGCTGTCATAGGTTTGCCAGCAGAATTAATATTAAAGTAAGAGTGACCCATCAGGTGACATTTATAAGAAATGAAATGCCTTACTTGTTGGAAAGTTTAAAGATTTTAAAGCAGAATACCATTCTAAGTTTCTGGAAAGCTGCAGGAGGCTTGATTCGAACCAGGTACTCTGAAGACAGAACATTTTGTTCCTTATGCCATAAAGGCAACTTACAAACTGCTGGCTAAAGTTCTGCTGCACCTCTGCATTGCCATTTTAAAAGGTTAGAGGATGGGGCTGTATTTAATTAAGTGATTAAGTGACATGTGGGATTAAATTATATAAGGAACCAATAGTGGCCCATTGAGACCTACAAAGCTGCTGACTGTGGCCTGTGGTCAGTTTATTGTGAAAGGAAGGAACAATAGTGCATTGTGACAGGAACAAACCTCAGACTTGCACACTTCCTTTCCCCCTCTCCTATTTGTGGCTGATATCCAAAGTTTCTGCTTCATATCAGCTGCAGTTTAGTGTGTCATTCAAACCCCAATCCGTTAATCTTAACTATGGTTTGTTGAAATAAGCTGGCTTCATAAACTATGTTTTGAAGATGACTTGTTTCAAATAAACCAGGTTAAAATTAACCACATATTGTCTGGTACAATCTAAAAACAGCTACAATTTATCTGCTCTCCTCTTTGCAGCCATGCTGCAAGAAAAGGCTAAGGGAGTACACAAGCTTGACACTTGCTGTGGCTACTGCCCACCACAGCAACCATGGTTTATGACATGTCATGATGAACCATGGTTATCATGATGTCCAAACCAGCTCAGAGTTTACTTCAAGTATTGAATGCACTGCTCACAAACTGCATGGCTCTGTTTATTTATTTCAGTATTGCCTTTCAACACAAATGTTCCCAAGTGGATTACATAAAATATGTATTTTAAATACATATACAATTATAAAACAATTATTTAAAAAATACCTAGTGGAATAAAAATATTTCCCATTGTGTCCACAACAAGACCAAGAAAAAAATCAAACAGTATATAAATTTTATGAAACAAATAATAAACAAGCAAATTGCCATAGCTCAAAACTTGTTTTGAAATTGTAGCTTCCAGTTTAGGAGCCTTTCATTCAGTGAGTGACAACTAGTTAAAACAAGAGACCAAAGGAAGCAAAAAGTAGCCAGATCCAATGCACAGCAACACAATTGTCTTGTTTTCATCTACCCTCAGTTACTATATAGCAAACTGGAGTAAGGATCATAGGGAGAAATAGCACCCACAAACACACTGTGGCAACACATCACAATTCTGACAATTGCTTTCACTTCTCTCAGTGAGTTGTGTGTGCACAGCAAGGTAGAAAAGCAAGTGTAATCTAGCAAGACTAAAAGTGGGGTACAGAAAAGGGGTCTAATAAAGTATTATTGCCAGGGATTAAGTACACATTATTGCTTGGAATATATTTTTTAAAACAATTCCCTAACACTGACTGGGAAATAGTCTAAAAATAGCTGAACCAGAATGTATTATGTTGCAACTCTGCACACTTGCATCAAAGGGAACAAAACCAGTCCGATTCACACACACAAAAAGGACAAATTGTATTGCTTTCAGCCAGATAAAGAAGTGAATGAATGAATAAGAACAGTCATGTGAATTGGCACCTACAATTCAAGCCTGTGCAGGTGCTTACTAACGAACAGGTCTCAATGATTTCAACAGGACTCCCAAATAAGTGCATAGCCTTACGTTGCAACCCTAAACACACTAGGGAGAAAGTCTCACCAACCTCAGTGGGATTTAAGCAAACATGCACAGGACTGCATTTTTCATTACGAACAATATCTTGTTTTTCATCACCTTCCTAAGGGATACGTAAATGAAGCTTTATATATATATCAACATGATGGATTTCCGTTTCCTCATGGGGTTACAGACAGTGGCAGAGGAAGCCGGGGGCATTGAGAGCGGCCCGCCCCCAGTACTATCCCCTTCAATTCTGGAGGTGGGGTGACACTCTCAGCACCCCCCGCGACTCCCCTGGCCAGACGAGCCCTGCGCCACCCGTTGCAAAAAGCCTCATTCAGCACAGCAGCGGCTGGCTGGCCGTGCGAGGCTCGCTCATCCGGTGATTTGGTATTCCTGCCCCCACCCCCGCGACTCCCAAGCCAATGCCGGCACGAGCGGCACAGCATCGGCAAGCACCGTCTCCCTGCCTGCCTCTCCGGCTCGCTGCAAGGGGGGCCAGGTCCTGCTCTCCCTGCCCATCTATGTCCCTTCCTTAAAGGCTCCTGCGGGGGTGTAGCTACGGCTTTTGCTCCCCCACCGTCATGTCCAGAGCATGTTGCTTTTGGTTTCCCCGCAGTCCTCATTTAAAAGCCTGCTGTACACAGCCCAAAGTCTTTGCTGCTTTTACTTGGCAAACGGGGGGGGGGGGACCCTGAGAGATTTCTTCCTCTTTTGTCTTTGCCCTCCAGTACTCAAGGGGTGGTGGTGGAAATGAACTGCTGAGAGAAGAATCACATTGCTCTGTTCTTTGGGATTTTTTTTAACTCTGGGAGGAGTGTGATTTGCAAACTTTGGATACAACCCAGCAAGTTTTGCTAATAGGAGAGGAAAATACACATCCCCCCCCCAATGCAGTTTTAGCAGTTTCTGTTGTGTCTCATCCTCTCCTGTTGTATCCTTCTGCTTATTTTCTTAAGCACCAGCCACTTGTCTTCTGGAACACGCTGCACTCCCTTAATCTCCGAGTTGCCCTTTTGAGTTAATTCTCTAGTTCTGTGATGGCATGTGTGCATGTGACAAGAAGAGCATTGTACATGTTTCCATGCTACATTCACACATTATGCTTCCTGCTGTTTCATTCATGTATGCCTTTCAAACTAAGATGAAATGGAGCTTTTTTTCCCATTGCCAGCTGAGAACCACCCTTTTCAGAAAGCTTTTCACTGAGACTCCAGAAACCCTTTATGGGCAGTGGATTTGGCCCCTATTGGATCTGATGTGATATTATAGATTGTTGAGAGAGAGGGGGGGGGAGAAAGGGAGGGAGAGAGAGAGAGAGAGAGAGAGAGAGAAGACAGTCGTCCAGGGCTCCTGTCCATCGCTCTGAGCATGGGCATAGCCGGGGGGGCAGTGTGCCCCCTAGATACACAAAAATCATTTTAAAGCCAGTAGCACATGTGAAAAGGATCTAGGCATCTTGGTGGGCCACAAGTTCAACATGAGTCAACAGTACGATGCAGCAGCAAAAAAGGCCAATGCTATTCTAGGCTGCATAAGCAGAAGTGTTGTTGTTGTTGTTGTTGTTGTTGTTGTTAATTGAATTTATATACCACCCTATACCTGGGTATCTCAGGGAAGTTCACGGAATAAGAAGTATAGGGAAGTCATGGTCCTACTCTCTTCTGCCTTGGTCAGACCACACTTGGAGTCCTGTGTCCAGTTCTGGGTACCCCAGTTTAAAAAGGAAACTGACAAATTGGAACGTGTGCAGAAGAAGGCAACCAAGATGATCAAGGGTCTAGAAACCAAGCCTTATAAGGAAAAGTTGAGGGAGCTGGGTATGTTTAGCCTAGAGAAGAGGAGAGGACATATGATAGCCATCTTCAAATACTTTAAGGACCATCACATGGAAGATAGAGCAAGCTTGTTTTCTCCTGCTCCAGAGGGTAGGACTCAAACCCATGGTTTCAAGTTACAAGAAAAGAGATTCCACTAAACATCAGGAAGAACTTTCTGACAGCAAGAGCTGTTAGACAGTGGAAGAGTCTCACTCAGGAGATGGTGGACTCTCATTCCTTGGAGGTTTTTGAGCAGAGGCTGGATGTCCATCTGTCATGGATGCTTTAGTTGAGATTCTTGCATTGCAGGGAGTTGGACTAGTCTACGGTCTAGTCTGTGGCTGAGGCATTGCTTTTGGTAACATAGGGAGCTGCCTCATGCCTAGGGGCTTTCTTGGGGGGGGGGTGACTCTCATTGACAGATTTCAATTTTAATTGGGGGGGGGTGTGACAAAAAAATTCTGCACCGGGTACCACCTGACCTTGCTACGCCTCTGGTTACAGAACTAGTTATAAGACTGTGCATCACTAAGGTTCATTATTTGGCATTTTTACCCTAACACATTTAATGACTGAGAATACAAACAAAACATACTAAGTTAATCCGAATGCTCTCTCTGAAAATCCAAAAGCTCCCCTGACAGCATTCAGGCTCTCTCCAAGCGCCTGCCTTCCTCTCCTCTGCGCACTGCCATTCAGGCTCATGTTTTTGTTATGGAACAAAAACCTCACTTCCAGCTGTGGCGCCAAAATCTAGTGCACACTGTAAAAGTAACTGACAGCTCAGATGTGTAGCTTAGTGGAGGCCTGGAGTAGTTCTACCAATGAGAGGCTGACTTTTTAACAGAGCCACACATGTTTACAGACTGCATTCTGCCGGTAGGAGGAACAGTCTGTTGGAAAAGCCGTAATGGATTTTCTAGCAGAAGCTTAGATTAATTCAGTTTGAGGTATTGGCCCACAAACTGAGTGAGCTAGTGTTTAACTGAAACAGAGATCCACTGGAACATAAGTCTTGAAACCACACGAAATGTAACAACTATGTCCCATTAAATTATGAAGCAGGACAATTTGGGGGGCAGGAGATTCTAGGCTCCTCCTAGCCCCAGAACCTTTTTGTAGACTAAGTAACCAACTACAAGGCCTAAAAGAATTAAACTTTGTGACCTTGTATCACATCAGCTCTAGACATTGCCTAGTGCCCTGTGTTCTCTCACAACCACAGTATTACAGTCATACCTCGGGTTGCGGCTGCTTCAGGTTGCAAGATTTCGGGTTGCGCACCGCGCCGAACACGGAAGTAACAGAACGGGTTACTTCCGGGTTTCGGCGCTCGTGCACATGCAGAAGCACAAAATCGCGTGTGTGCAGACACAGCAGCGTGGGTTGCGAACGCTGCGGGTTGCAAACACGCCTCCTGCACGGATCGCGTTTGCAACCCGAGCTTCCACTGTATTTCTATTCTACTTCTAATACTTCTACTATTTGTTTTGTTGATATGATACTTTATAATCTCTCTGCAATCATTATCACACACTTTCCAGTGCATTTTCCTGTCCCTTTTCTTGCCACATATGCACACATGCACACACACACAAATCCAGAGGTGGACTGTTATTATGCAAGTGCACCAAATCCACTTTATTTGTGCAACCAGAATTTGCCTGAATTCCACCTGCAAAATGGCAACAGTCTGAAAGGCAGTCAAAATCTGATGTGGTAGACCATATTTACAGGCACCAGCTTCTCTTGAGGTGATTCTTTGAGAAAAGGAGTGCATTTTGCAGCCCCTACTCTAATTGGAAGCTGCACCTACAAGGGTAGGCTGCCTGGCTCAAAAATTACTTTATCCATTCTGTCTATGTTGAAAGGGGTGCGCCACATCAAAGATGATCCACCCCATCCCTTCCCCTTTACAAATAGGCCGAAAAGTAGTAGAAGGTGACTGTGTGGCTAGTTAGATATTTTGACAATCATAATCATAATAATTCATTATTTATATGCTGCCCATCTGACTGGGTTGCTCCAGACACTCTTACTGTCTCCCAACCAAAAATAGTAAAAGCACAATACAACATTACAAACTAAAAACTTCCCTGAATAGGGCTGCCTTTGGGATAACCAACCACAAAATCAGGAAAGCACCAACAGCAGGAGGGGTGGAGGGCTCCAGGTGCTTGAAATAATTCCAGACCCAACATGTTTAGGAATAAATCCTTACTTAGGGGAACATTTTTTTGGCAGCTGTGTTCTACATTACTTGCATTTGAGAAATGCTGCTAAAAATGAAGGATTTTGTTCCAAAATAGATAAAACTAAAATCTTATTTCAAGCACCTGGAGTCCCTCCACTCTTTCTTCCAGATAGAGATTAGACCAACAATCCTCCAAGGCTGTCAGCAATATTGCTCATCTTGTAGATAATTTGCCAAACATGACAAATGACTATGGGTGTTATAGAGTTAAACTTGCTTGGGCTTGAAGGCATCTGAGAGTGACAAGCCTCTTAACAGGTGGAAGAGATTTTATGCACAGTGTAAAAGGGAACAATCTTAAACTCATTTTGATTTGTAGGTCACTGATTCCCAAATGGCAAGTTCCTAAAACATTGTGAAAACAAGTTGCCTTGATGCTGCCATTAGCTATTAAGCTGATAAAGGTCTGAAGGCCCCAATGATCTGAAAACAAAGAAGGCTTCTGTATGGTTGTTTCCCAAGGTTTTGTTTTGGTGCTCTAGTGCAGGGGTAGGAAACCTAATACCCGGGGGGCCGGATGCAGCCCAATCACCTTCTCAATCCGGCCCACAGACGGTCTGAGAATCAGCATGTTTTCACATGACTAGAATGTGTCCTTTTATTTAAAATGCATCTCTGGGTTATTTGTGGGGCCTGCCTGGTGTTTTTACATGAGTAGAATGTGTGCTTTTATTTAAAATGCATCTCTGGGTTATTTGTGGGGCATAGGAATTTATTCATTCCCCCCCCCCCAAAAAAAATATAGTCAGGCCCACAGCTGAAAAAGGTTGC
The DNA here is from genome assembly GCF_009819535.1 of Lacerta agilis. NCBI lineage: Eukaryota > Metazoa > Chordata > Lepidosauria > Squamata > Lacertidae > Lacerta > Lacerta agilis. The sequence goes on along the minus strand of NC_046318.1, from coordinate 58,272,326 downwards.
TGACCCCTGCTCTAGTGCTTGAGGAAAAACAGGCAGGAAGAAGCCTTGAGTAAGAACAATATGGTTTGGATAACCATGCCAACGCTGTTCCCATTAAGTACAGAGATGGTGGCTCTGAGCCAGCAGAAATTTCCGCTTGTGCTATGAATGGGCACAGGGTTAGAAGGAGCTAATGATGGGTGCCAGGTGAATTTTGTACCTAAACATTGGCTTCTGGGTATCGTGGACACCCTCTGCCAAAACTCAGTATTGGAAACTGAATGCTGTTCCATTTGTCAGACTTTCGAAACTCAGGTCTGCCCCTGCAAGTACACTTAACAGGGTGTGTGTTTTGCAGTGAATATATCTGCATGGAGTACAAATAAATAGTTATTGTATTCATGCTACATTGTTTTCCTTCCTTTGTCCATTCCACTTGGCACAAAAGGTAATTGTGTTACAGAGGAGCTTATTCTGGTCGTTGTTCTGGGTGGTTGTCACACTGGCCTGCATTCTCAAGGAACTGCACAAATCTGCAGCATAATTTCAGTTGACCATGCTTCTTCTGTGTAGAACACATGGTCTCTGAGATTTATTAAAAAATAGTTCTGAAGGGTTAATCTGAAAATTAGCTGCAACATGATGGGCTTCTACCCCTATACCACACTGATATCAACCTAAAGAGCAGGTTTGTTTGTTTGTTTTTATAAAATATTGGTTATTTTTCATGTATATGCTTATACATTGCTCAGAACTTTTTATGGTGTGCTTCTTACTTATTGATTAGTGGACCTGACTAATTAACTGCTCTATCAATTAACACAAGGATCACCTTTAGCAACAACTAAGGGAAAGGGGCAGAGGACCCTTCCCCCAGGAAAACCACCAATAAGGTGCAAGTTTGAGCAAATGCACAACAAAGCTTCAGAAAAAGGCAGTGAAAAACCAGGTGCGGAAATAAAGACAAACAGCATTAATACCCAACAACATCCAGCTAAGTTTCCCTAAACCCATTTATTTAAATGAGTTTAGGAGCGGCTCAGCTCCTAGGATTAGGCTGCTCGGATGCAATTCTACACAAACTTACTTCAGAATAAGCCCCATTTAACAGTACAGTCCGCATAAAACAGCACTGGATTGGGTTGAAAAGGTTAGAAACATAAGCGAATTATACCAAGCCACCCCCTTGCTCTGCCTAGCTCAGCATTGTCCACACTGACTGACAGCAGCTCTCCTAATCTCAGAGTCGTGGATTCGAGCCCCACACGTTGGGGGACGGAATCCAACATTGCAAGTGGTTGGACTAGATGATTGTCCCTTCTAACTCTACAATTATATGATTCTGACAGGAAGAAGTCTTTGCAGTCCTACCTGCTTGCGGGCTTCCCATAATCATCCGCCATAATCATTCGGAGTACTGCAGGAGGCGGGACGAGATGGGCCTTGGGTCTTAGGGCTCTTCTGACGACGCTTCCCCCAGGATGCTCTCTCCGCCTCTTCACTTTTGCCCCTTCCCAAAGAGCAATCAGGCGCGCGCTATCCTCCACCTGCTGCTTGTTTTTTTGCACCTCGAGCATCTCTTCCTCGCGCGAAGATTTCTCCGCTCACTTCGGTCCGGACGGGGTGGTGGCGTGGTGGGGAAAGTTCCCTTTCCCGCCGGGCCTCGGCTTTGCCGCCCTGCCCACCTGCTCTACCTCACCTCGGACTACCGCCAGTTATTGCTTGCTAGGTGAAGCACGAGGGAGCAGAGCGCGTCCCAAAACCCCGCAACAGCAGCAGCAGCTCCTCGTCGGCGGTCGCCTGTGCAGCGCGGGAAGGCGATTCCAGTCCGGGTTTTGAGGCTGGGGCGAGCGCACCGCGCGGAGAGAGAGACACTAGCAAAAGAGCCTCGCTTGCTCGGCTCGGCCCGTCCCTTCCCGCAGCTGGGGAGCGCCAGCGCCGGGCCTGCGGGAAAGCAGGCAGCCGGGGCCCCGAAGCCGCTCGCCCTCGGCGCGGGTCATGGCCGCAGCGCGCCGGCCGGCCTTCCTTTCGAGCGGCGGCGGCGGCAGCAGCAGCTGCCCTCTCGCTTGCTCGCCCTGAGTGCCTCCCCAGCCGCCGCCCCCTAGCTGAGCCCCGCCGCCGCCGCCGCGGAGCGAGCCCGCTGCTGCTGCTGCTGCTTCCCGCGCGCCGCGCCGAGGCGAGCTGGGCGCGGCCAGCCATGCAAGCGCGGCGCCTGGCCAAGCGCTCCAGCCTGGGGAGCCGGCGCCTCAGCGCCTCGCCGTCGGCCGCGCAGCCTTTGCCCAAGCTCGACAACTCGTGGAGGCCGCCCCGGCGGGAGGGCTCGGCGGCCGCCCTCGAGGAGGAGGACGAAGAGGAAGACGTGGTGGTCGACGTGGAGGAGGAGGACGACGCCGACGAGGCGGAGGCGGGCGGCGGCGGAGCGAGCGGCAGCCCGCCGCCGGCGGAGCACGCCGGGCCGGGCAGGGGCCACGCGGCCGCCCGGGGGAGCCACAAGGTGCGTCGGCGTTGCTGGGCGGGAAAAGCGCCGTCGGAGCCGCCGTCTGCCTGGGCCGGCGGGGTCGTCGTTGCTTTAGTCTCTCCGGACTGCGTTCCGGAGGGGCTGCATAGGGCGACCTCTTGGAAGTCGCGCGGGAGGCGGGCCTCGCTTGCCCCCCCCCCCGAACTTACTTGCAACCCCGAATGCCAGCCCTGGGTAGGAAGAGAATGGGCGGTTAAGAAAGGGGAAGGGGGCATCGGAGCATACGCAGAGTGCCTTCCCAGCACGAGGCTGGAGGGAGGGGGCACAGACTCCATTGCAAGGCAAGCTTGCACATCTGACTGCCCTGCCAAGCTGGACGGGAGAACCGCCGCATACCATCCCCGCTGTATAACTGTCCCCCACCCCACCCCACCCCACGTTTATTGCGAGGGAAATCTAGCTGTCTGCGGGAAAGGGTTTGAGTGCATGTAATGTGTGACAAAGGCATCAGGTGTACGTCTACCGTTCTGGGTGGAAAGGGTATAGGGGTGGGGAGGTAGAGTGCATTTAATAAACCAAAACATTGTGGATTTAAACAAGGAAATGTAGCATAATCTACTGGTTTGTAAGGGCCCTTTGGGATTGGTGTTACCCATCTCAGGCAGTTAGCTCATAGTGTAAATAAAGATGGCTGTTGTTTACATTTTTTAAATAAAAGCATCAACAACGATCCTTTTACACGGTCTGTTGTGCTGCGTTGCAGAACTTTTTGCTGTTGCAGGATTAGGGATGGTGTGCTGTGCTAGAATGAATAACATGAAACGAAGTGCCCTCTGACGGTAGAGGGCAATGCTGGAATGACCACTGATAATAGGGACCAGCGTTGTTGGGTACTAGGCTGTGCGTGTAGGCTTTGAAATGCATGCATCTGAACCACGCTGCTGCAAAAGAATGAAGCCGGCTCAGCTGCAACAGTGAAACAGGAGATAATGGTAAAACATAATGAGGCACGGGGATATTAAGTGTTTGGGGGGTGAATGGGTAATGGGCAGGTATATTGGGAAAGTAGTTGGAGCAATTACGGCTTTATCCCTGTACACACTTTTTTGGGAATAACCCCCACTGAATTATGAGTAGATGAGCATAAGCATTTCATTGCACTGCAAAGCACAATCTTTGCACTGTTTGTGACCAGAGGCCCTGTGACCAGTGAAGAAATGGTAAAATTTCTGAAACAAGCATGTGTGACTCTACCACAGGAGAAACAAAATAGGAAATTCTTTCCAGTAGCACCTTAGAGACCAACTGAGTTTGTTCTTGGTATGAGCTTTCGTGTGCATGCACACTTCTTCAGATACACTGAAACAGAAGAAGTGTGCATGCACACGAAAGCTCATACCAAGAACAAACTCAGTTGGTCTCTAAGGTGCTGCTGGAAAGAATTTCCTATTTTGTTTCGACTATGGCAGACCAACACGGCTACCCACCTGTAACTACTGTATACCACAGGATGCTTCTTAGGTGATCTTCAGGTTTGCAGTGGGATTTAGGGAAGGCAGGCGGTATGTACCTAAGGCTATTTTGGATCTTAAAGGTCAACTTTTATTTTGTTGTTATGCATATATTTTATCTTGAATGCGTTCATATACAAGTTTTTTTAAAAACAAACCAACCACACACACACACATAAAACAAAGTTCCAGTTACAGGTGGGTAGCCGTGTTGGTCTGCCATAGTCAAAACAAAATAAAAGGTTTTGGTCAACAGGTTTTCCACACCTATCAGCTGATCACCCATTCCCACCACCCTTCTGAGTAATACCCCTCCCCACTCCCTCATTATATTTAAGGATCTGGTGACTTCTGTTTCAGTGTATCTGAAGAAGTGTGCATGCACACGAAAGCTCATACCAAGAACTAACTCAGTTGGTCTCTTAGGTGCTACTGGAAAGAATTTCCTATTTTGTTTCGACTATGGCAGACCAACACGGCTACCCACCTGTAACCAAAATAAAATAAAAAATTCTTTCCAGTAGCACCTTAGAGACCAACTAAGTTTGTTCTTGGTATGAGCTTTCGTGTGCATGCACACTTCTTCAGATACACTGAAACGGAAAACAAAGAATGTTCATAATGCAGGGTAATGGCCTTTCATAATTTAAATTTTTCTATTGCCCATCAGTTGTTGTTTTTTTAAATTCCAAGGTGCATTGTATACAAAGAAACTTATTAACAGAGGTGACAGAGAAACAATTAAAACAGAAAAACATGAAAATGCATCAAGATATAAAGAGCCAGAGGGAAGCTAACAATCGGAGCAAAAATTAGGCAAAAGGTTTTTGGGAAAACAAAGGATAAAAGTTGACTGACGGGGGTACTTTTGGGGGAACCATAAATTGGGGCACCACCACTTAATAAGTCCTCCATGGTAGCCATCCTTCCTCTCTTGTGCCCAGAAGACAAATAGAAAATCAGTCCAATGCTCCTAGTGGTCTGTCACTGTTTTATTTCTTATACTTCTATACTGCTTGCCCACATAGAGGTTTACATAGAATTTTCTATGGTTCATATCTTCATAGCATTGTCACTGTTGTAGAACTAGGCCCGTGTTCTGGTAAAGCTAAAACTTCTGAATGGTTGTATGTGGGGCTATCGTATATGACATTTTGCAGTTGTCCAGATTACAAAGGTACCTGATAGATTCCCTGAGTTAACAGGGAGATATGTAACCCTGTGAAGTCTATGCTTTAAATGTATTCTCTGCTGCCCAGTGGAATACAGTATGAAGTGTATGCAAGGCTTATTATTAACCATTATCAGTATCTACCATGTCCAATTTTACATTACCACACCACAGCCAATTGTGATTTGGCTGAGAAAGCATGGAGAAATGTTGCATTGCCCAACAGGTTGACAGGAGGATGTATCTTTCTGATGTCTTATCTCCCTTAAAATTGTATTCTACCACTTCCAAACTGTTGCCATTTTGTTGGTAGGATTGAGTCTCGTACTATGAAATGCAGATGGCACTATTTAAAGGGATTTGGCACTCTGGTACAACAAACCCACGTAAACAATTTTTTTGGACTTTTGCGGTAAGGAAAGTGATGGGGAATACTAGAAAGTGTGTAAATTGCTTGACGTGATGTCGTATAAGCTCTCTGTGATCAAATTGGGATGAATGCTCTGATAAACAGGTATTGTAAAAGTGACCTTAGCTTGGATTTTTCCTTCTGCAGTCTTAACACCACCACTAATGCAAGCCATGATCAAGGATATGTGTTGTGCATATGTTTGTGTCTCAGGTGTCTCCCTTTCTTGATTATGGTTAACATGGAAAACTGAGATTTTCAACGCTGGTGCTTTGGCTCCTTAATTGGTAGATGTACCAGTGATGGAACCAGTGGCTGCAGTGCTGTGAGTGTTTGTAAGCAATGGGATAATAAGTGGTAATTGGAGACCTACCATTTAAACCTATTCAAAAGTATATATATTTGTCATTTTTCATGTTCCCTGTGGAAATATGGCAGCCTGAGAACTGTGCTGCATGCTTGGAAATGTTTTGGCTGTACAGTGAAGGACACATGCTAGTTTAACCCTATATCTGCTAGAGAAGAGAGCTTGATAGGGTAAAGTAGAAATGGGAACCTGTGGCCTTTAGATGTTGTTAGACAGCATGGACCATGCGACTAAAAGTAATTTATCTGCTGAGCCAAATTCAAGGTGCCCTAAACAACTTGGGATCTGGTTCCCTGTAGGAATATCTTTTCTCATATAGACCCACCTGTGTGTTAAGATCTTTAAGGGAGACCCTCCTGCCTGTGCTACAGGCAGCCATATTGTAGGTGCTGGCTCCTGGGGGGGGGCTGGGCACCCACAAATTTCAGTACCAAGGCCATGCACACTGCATGGCACCCACGGCCCCGGGCACCCACAGTCTCAGAGCCAAGCTGGCACTCCTGCAGGCAGCTGAAATTAACCATGTGTCAATACAGTGGTACCTTGGTTTGCATATGTTTTGGATTACAAACACGTCAAACCTGGAAGTGTGTGTCCCGGTTTGCAACCTTTTTTTGGATTATGACCCATTTTTTTTATTACGAACAATATTTTTTTTGAGGCCCCATTGGCGAAAGCACGCCTTACTTACACCCTGTTGTGGTTTACAAACGGACCTCCGGAACAGATTGTGGTTGTAAACCAAGGTACCATTGCATAGAGGAAGGGCCTTCTCAGTGGTGGTACTTTGACTGTGGAACTCACTCACCATTGAGGTACAGCTGACACTGACTCTTCTGAGTTCCCTCTTCAGCTGAACACTCATTTGTTCACTCAGGCTTTCACAGAACCTTAGTCCCTGATCTTGAAGGCTTAATATTGTATCATGTTTCCTCCTGGTGATTAAGTTGTAGCCATTTTAGTGCCATGTTTTGTGTTACGTTGTTGCCTTAGTTTTAATGTATTGGATTCTTTGGAAATGAAAAGTAGATACTAAATATTTTAAATAAATAAGTAATAATGGCCACTATAGTTAGTTTAAACAATTCAGCTTCATAAGTGGTGGTTTGAAATTGGAATGTTTTGAAAATGACTACAGCTAGCATTCAAACATCGTTTCTAGTTTGGATAAAGCAAAACAACTAAAGGGGGAGGGCATTCCAAATGCCTCTAGGAAAAGAATTGGGGAGGTTGCAAACTCAGGAGAACGCTATGGAGTAGCATTGCATCTGAATGCAGCCCCATACCTCAAAGCTGTATAATTCTTACTTAACAACATTGCTAAAGGTGTGGAATGGACAAGTTGAAACCACGTTGTGTACTGACTACTCCAGAAAGGCTTTTCTCAAAGATCCAACTGTTGGTGGTTAATGTGATACATTTTTATAACTGAGATGGAGGCTGACAAACACTTGACACACGATAGTTGGCTTGTAATGCAAAGAGTTCTAACCTGTTGCTGATGCCACAAATAAACTCAGCTTGGTTTAGACCAGTGTTTTTCAACCACTGTTCCGCGGCACACTAGTGTGCCGCGAGATGTTGCCTGGTGTGCCGTGGGAAAAATTACTTTATATATAGTCAATATAGGCACAGAGTTAAATTTTTTAACATTTTTTAACATTTTCTAATGGTGGTGTGCCTCGTGATTTTTTTCATGAAACAAGTGTGCCTTTGCCCAAAAAAGGTTGAAAAACACTGGTTTAGACAAGAAACATCAAAGACGTCTGCTGTGTATGACAAGAACACTTCTGTTCAGAAACATGCAGCATAAGGGGAAGTATTATATTTCTTTTACATGGGGGAAGGAAGCTGTTGAGGAGTACAATTTTGCATTTTTAACATTTGGGCCTGAAAAATGCTTACACTGAGAATTTTAAAACCTGACGTTTTATCATCAGGTGATATGCATTGATATAGAAGTAAATAATAATAATCTGGTAAAACCAAGAATGATGTACAGTACTATTACTGATACTGGAAGTAGTTGTACTATAAACACATTGCTCTGAGGGTTAAAAAGTAACTGTGCTATGAAGCCAAAAGCTACACCATCTGTTAATGTAACACATTTTTGAAACTCTGGACAAAACAAAACAAAATAAAAAATAAAAAAATCCTTCCAGTAGCACCTTAGAGACCAACTAAATTTGTTTTTGCATGCACATGAAAGCTCATACCAAGAACAAACTTAGTTGGTCTCTAAGGTGCTACTGGAAGGATTTTTTTTATTATTATTTGACTATGGCAGACCAACACGGCTACCTACCTGTAACCAAAACTATGAAGAAACTTTAAAACGCAAGACTATTCCTGGCAATGTCCCAGTTTGGATACTTCTCTTCTGATATGCTGGGTCATAATTTGAAGGATTGGGGAGCATGTTGCAAATTCATGGTCTCCTTGCTCCCCTCGCATGCACCCAATTTCTCACTTTTCTTAGGCATTGTGTGCTTTGGTAGCCAATAAAGCAAATCATAGGTAGTGCTGACATAAAAACAATGGTCTGCAAACCTACTCCAAGCCATGGTTTTGAAGATTTAGTAGCAAAAAGAGTTTCCAGTTTTAGGCATCACAACAAATTATAGGTGGGGGGGGGCAGATCTGAGGCTGGAGGAGAGAGTGGACATGCAAGAGAGAAGGGAGTAGTGAGGAAAAAATGTAAAGGGTAATGACATGTTCCTGCTTCTTAAAATTATGGTTTGAAAAATTATCTGAATTGAGCCATTGCTCCCCCCCCCTTTTAGAAAAGTATGGAACAGAGGGGAGCTGCTGTGTTGGTCTGATCAAATGAAAAGTACACAAATTTCATAAATATGCCAGCTTCAATTGGCAAAAAGAATATGCAGTTACTGGAATTAACAGCCATATGTGTTGTTAATATAAAAATATATATCCTTCCCTTCTGGTGACTATGCACCATTCTCGGGTAGCCAATGAGGTGCCCTCCAGATGTTTTGGATGACAACTCCCATCCCAGGGATAATAGTAGCTGTAGTCCAAACACCAGGGGGCACCATGTTGGCTAGCCCTGCTGTATATGCACAGAAGTGCCAAAAAGGTACACCGATCTCTTCAATTTATCCTTTCACTGTTTGTTTGTTTTTGCAGGTGTAAACTGTTTTTTGTTTTTTTGTTTGTTTCTTGTAACTTTAAATATAGTATACTGTTTGGGCAGCAGAAGATTAGTATCCCATCATGTTGTATTTCATGCCGGAAACATGGAAGGGAGGGAGAATAGGCAGGGTAAAGCTAAGTATAGCTAAATGTGACTCGTTTCTGTGTTGAGCTGACTGGCTAGCCTTTGAATTGTCAGGAGTTACACAGGAAAACTGTTCCTTTTTTGGCCCTTTTGGATGAAACCGTGCAATATATAGTAGTAGTCGTATAATTTTTTTGACCACAATAAAACCCTTCACATTTCTGTTCTGGAGAAACTGGTATTTGAGTGGAATATTAGTTCTTCATCTGTTGAATAGCAAAGCTATGAATTCTCTTCCTTTGTACTTTTTTAATGCTGATTCAGAAGAAATGATGCTTATAATGGCATTCCTGGTGCATTATTTCAGGTAGTGTTCTTCAGCACAGCTATTTCCAGACGCTTTGAATGATTAGGCTTAACTAGCATAGGTTATTTATAATAAGCAGGCATTGGCAAAGTGAGTAAATAAATGCAAAGAGAAGCCTAGAATGTAACAATACATTAAAATTCAGAGCAGCACCTTTCCAAATATTGATAGAAGAATCTTTCTTACCTCATTGTGCTCCTCCGTGAATATTATTCTTGCTGAATAGATTGTACAATATAATTCTTCTTTTTCAAATTGATTTATCCTCAGGATAGCACACACACAAAAATGTTTAAGAGAACTTGAGGTTGGAGTTGTATGTTAAGAATACAAATCAATTAGATTTGTTTTTAAATAGCCTTTTAGATGTTTGATATTTTAACAGCATGAGGTGTAGTCTGGCCCCTGTTGCTTCCAGTGATAGTGTGCTATTAAGCATATTTCAGACTTACGGGAAGGGTTTATTGGTGCTAGTAAAAGCTTTGAGGAAGAATTTGCACCCTAAGCATTCCTGTAAGTCTCCTTTTATTGTCATTGTAAGTATTTCTAAAAAGCTTTTGTGTAACGTTTCTACACCCAGAACTCTCCCATTCCATATATCTAGTCCTGCATCTCCAACTAGCTTCCTGATATTTTTTTCATGGGTGTATCATTGTCATCGTAAATACGGTATATGCATGATTGAACTATTGAACTGCTTTTCCTAAGCCTTCTCTTTGACTACATTCAGACAATAATATTTTGGCCTAGTAAACTGAGGTATGAGTGAGCCTTGTGCCCCTGTAGGAAAGCCAGGAAACAGTTAACTACAGTTTCATGTTGTATCCAAACTGGGAAGCCATGGTTAGCATAAGGTAGGATATCAAACCATGGTTCGAAGTTGGCTTCATATCCTGGCTTCTTCTGAAGCCATTAACTAGCTTCCCAGTTGCACGTAGTGCAAATTTATGGTTAACTGAAGACTTCTTAATGTAGCTATTGACTAGGGTCTATAGATAATATACTCCCTGTTAACCAGGCATTAATTCTTCACTAGAGGCTAAAATAACTGTGGTGACTAGGAGCACCTATCACCAACTAGTGCAGCAAAGATGTCCTGGAATTGGGCAGTCCTTATATTTGGGTTACTGTGATGCACTCTTTGTAGGGCTGCAGCTAGTACAGAAGATGGCAGTGAAGGTACCGCGTGGAGAGCTAAAAGTGTTCAAACAGGCTGGCTGCTGTTAGCTACCAAGCAATGTTCTGAGTTTTGTTTCTGGTGAATAAAGCCCTAAACAACTTGGGACCAGAATACTTAAAATATTGCCTTCCCGTCCTTATGCAGACAGTGTGGGGAGCCAGTTTGGTGTAGTGGTTAAGAGCGGCAGACTCGTAATCTGGTGAACCGGGTTCGCGTCTCCGCTCCTCCACATGCAGCTGCTGGGTGACCTTGGGCTAGTCACACTTCTCTGAAGTCTCTCAGCCCCACTCACCTCACAGAGTGTTTGTTGTGAGGGAGGAAGGGAAAGAAGATTGTTAACCACTTTGAGACTCCTTTGAGTAGTGATAAAAAGGGATATCAAATCCAAACTCCTCTTCTTCTGCACAGCTTAGCAAAAACCAAAAAACCAAAACAACAAAAACAAAAACAACCCACCAGCTTTTTTTCCCCAGACTCCACAAGTCATGTTCTGGTTATCTCTTGTCTTCGCTACTGCAAATTTCTGTCCTTCCCTTTATGCACCTTAGTCCTTTCATTTATGTCTAGAACTCTTCTACCCAAATCATTAATCTCTCCACTGAAGCTGGGTGGGGGGCAGGGGAAGGTGCATCCCATAATAGTACCACTTCAGATTAAGTCACAGATTGAAATTTAATTTGGTCTAATAAAGAAAGTTTTGCTACAGACTAGGCTTCTGTCCGCATAGTTATTGAATTACTGGAAATCCCTATCGCGGGTCTGTGAAGAAGAGCAGATAAGTAGAGTTGAGTCAGTGGGCTGCAGCAAAGCAAACTTAGATTATCTGTACCAGTAAGCCGCCTGCAGAGTCAGAGGCATCATGTGACGGACTGGAGAAGCAACTAGCACAATGGCAGGATAGTTGTTAAATTTTTGACTTAGGAAGGGTCTCTATGCAGAGCAATGAGGCAAAGAGAGAACATGTGTCAAACTTGGAACATTGCATTTCTATTCTTTACCCAAGTCTAAAATTATAATTACCCTTTTCCTTTCCTTACCCTTTATAAAGAGCAGGTTAGCCAGACAAAATTTGAAGGCTGTGTAAAAATTTGGTCTTTGATACATTGTAAGTTGATGGGGAGATAGTAACACAAAGTTAATTGAACTTGTTGATTAGAATTCGAATCCAATTTTGCATGAACCCCATACATGATATTGCATGTGCAGATTGGGAGTGCTGTGCGTCTCTTCTCTTAAGGGGAAATTTCCATCACCCATAGGCCTGGAGCTTGGACCATGAGAAGTTGCTGCATCTCCTCAAATGCCTACACAGGCTTCAACAGATCTAACAAAAACTCCTGGCCATCACTTCTGCTGCATTTCATTTCATCACTCTTTTCTCTGCTGCCTTTATTCCTATTTACTCACCATAGACAGTATTACCCTTTATTGTTACCCATATTATCACTACCTATGGATTCAGCAGTTGTGAAGTCTTCTGCATTCCTTAGCAGACCCATCCACTTGTACCATTGAAAGGGACATTGTGGGAGATTTTCAATACACCACCTTACCTCCTCCCACAAACACATTTAAAAGGGTGTACGGTGTTAATCGTCCAAAGGCCGGGTTGAAGAGGGAACATTTTTGCCTGGCACCTAAAGGTGTATAATGAAGGCACCAGCCAAACCTCCCTGTGGAGAGCATTCCACAAACAGGGAGCCACTGCAGAAAAGGCCCGTTATGATGTTGCCGCCCTCTAAACCTCTCGTAGAGGAGGCACACGAAGAAGGGCCTCAGGTGATGGATGCAGGGTCTGGGTCAGTTCATATGGGGAGAGGCGGTCCTTGAGGTATTGTGGTCCTGAGTCATTAAGGCTTTATAGGTAAAAAAAAAAAAACAGGACTTTGAATTGGGCTTGGAAACTAAATGGCAGCCAGTGCAGTCAGACCAGAATTGGTGTCATAGGCTCAAACCGTCATGCCCCAACCTGGCCACCAAATTCTGCACCATGGTTGGACAGCTGACCTACGCACATACATGTCAGGTACATGCCATGCACACAGTGGTTGTCTGAATTGTCCCAGAATTATTAGTATTTGATTTCTTTAGGATAATTGGTTAAAAATAGACTTTCAAGACGGGAAATCTCATCTGTCTTTCAAACATGACCATTATTACTAAAGTGAAAGGTATACTTGTTTACAATTGCTGGTTGTGTTGTGTTGTGTTGTGAGCTTTTCGCTTTGCCAAACAGAGGGGAAACATATTTTCTTGGCAATATGTCATTTGGCTGCATGTCGAGAAGTATAATATGACTAATGCTTTCAGCTTGGATACCATTTGTGTTCTTAAAGTAATCATTCCAGTTTTACTCTTGAAACAAGTGCCAGAAGGCTTTCCAAGGAAACTATAAAATGGGTAATGTGTTTAAATATTTTGCCTCTAATCATTTTAAGTGTGTGCATGGGCTTGCACTGTAATTTTTCATTGTATTTTACAGTAACCTTATATCAGCATAATTATTTTTACAGTTTTTTTAAAAAATAAACTGGCACTGGGCAACAACCAGCAGTGTTTCCCAATAATACCCATATTGAACTCCCCTCCCCATCCATGTATTCAAACTTATATGCATCTGTTGTGTTTATTTTATTTTTTAATTATTGATAAGCTCTCTTGGAAGCATCAATTTTAATGCAAACCTTCATGTTTCACAAAAGGTCTTCAGGACTGAAGCTGCTCCTTTTTTTTTTTTGCACAGGACTATTTTCACAGTGGGTGGGCGCTGTGGTCTAAACCACTGAGCCTAGGGCTTGCCAATTGGAAGGTCAGAGGTTCGAATCCCCAAAACGGGGTGAGCTCCCTTTGCTTAGTCCCAGCTCCTGCCAACCTAGCAGTTCGAAAGCACGTCAAAGTGCAAGTAGATAAATAGGTAACACCGCTCCGCTCCAGCAGGAAGGTAAACGGTGTTTCTGTGCGCTGCTCTGGTTTCGCCAGAAGCAGCTTAGTCATGCTGGCCACATGACCCAGAAAAACTGTCTGCGGACAAACGTTGGCTCCCTCGGTCAGAAAGAGAGATGAGCGCCGCAACCCCAGATTCGTTCATGACTGGACTTAACTGTCAGGGGTCCTTTACCGCCCCCCCCCCACACATGGTGATAGTGTGGCTAGATGCAAACAAAGTTGTACGAAGCTACCCATTTCTATTTCAGTTACTCATTTTCCCAGTTTTAAATGCATTTCAGTACATTTACACATCAGTTTGTGATTTTTTTATTTATTAAAAAAACCACAAAATTAGTTCCTAATGTAACATTTTCTGCGAGCAGTTTCCCCTAATATAACACATTTTATATGCCATTTTCACTAATATATTTGTTGTTTGTTTATTAATTCAATTTCTGTCCTAGCCTTCCTTCCCAAGAGGCCAGAGTAGCAAACAAGAAAGCAGTAAAACATGACAACTGCAGTTCAGAATAAGTTTGAACACTTAAGCACATCTAAGAATATGTAAGTCATGCAGCTTGCAACATGCGTAATTACAAACATTAACGAAAGTAACCGTCGGCAATAAATGAAACATCAGAAAGTAGACATATTGAACAATTTCCACATAAATCATAATAAGATATAAAATAAAGATACAAAAAATAATAAGTAACATTCACAAACCATCCTCCCTCAACAAAACCCTCTCAACAATACCCTAGCCCAAGAGTCTTTGTAGCTGGAGTTAGCCCAGGTGGGAAAAGGCCTGCAAGGCAGAGAGCAAGTCTTCCAGGATTCACAGCCAAGATGGTCCTGCTGTGAGAGCATGCTGGGTCTTCCTTCCTCTGTGTCAAGGGTGGGGAACCTGTGGTCCTCCAGAGGTTGTTGGACTCCAGCTCCCATCAGCTTTAGCCAGGATGACCAGTGGTCAGGAATGATGGAAGCTGAGGTCCAATAAGCATCTGGAAGACCACAAGTTCCCCTCCCCTGACACGCAGAGCAAGGTAGTTCTAGAACTGAGGCTGGGTGCTGCCCACTAAGAGCACCTTTCTGTTTGCTCTTACTGCTCTTATTTGATATGTGGATGGCCCTCTCAATGGGGTGCTCATGACAATTTGCAGATATCTCTAGTAAAGGAAATGAAGAGGTTTGTGTCGGAAGCCTGCGAAGCAAAGTGGTTGGTAATGTGAGTCAGAGCTGCTAAATAGAATTGGATGCCTGGAGGCTATGTCTGCCCCCTCTTTTTAAAACGATGCAAATGAATTGCAAGAAATCTAATAATCCCTTTTAATTTTTCAGGCAACCAGCATAAAGCGTGAAATGACCTTCGCGGCATTTCAGCAGGAGGAGCTAAAAAGTGATCTGAATCAAAAACTGTCAGACCAACATTTTTTTCTGTTGGCGATGAAGGATGAGGATTCGAAAACAGCAGACACCAAAAAACCTGCCAGAGTCCATGAGCACGAGAAAGAAAGCACCCGCTCCATATGCCTTCTCGAGCAGAAACGCAAAGTTGTATCTTCAAATATTGATGTGCCTCCTGCAAGGTAGGGAAGCCTGAAAAGCAGGAAAGGGTGGCAAAATGACTGGCCTTTCAAGTTCAACAAGTTGGGTTTTTCTGATATAAACTATATAGCGCTTCCTACAGGTTGAATGTGTGTGTGTGTGTGTGTTGTGGAGGTTAGTGGTCATCATTCGACATGGACCACTTGGGTATAAGATTCACTGGGCAGCCTTTGGCCAGTTGCTACATCCTGTCGTAAAATAGGTATCAATAGTAATAAATTGTTTAAAATGAAATATAAACTGTACGTGAGCAATGCCAGGAAGGAATACAGTGGTGCCCCGCTAGACGAATGCCTCGCAAGACGAAAAACTCGCTAGACGAAGGCATTCGTCTAGCAGGAGGCTGCCCCGCAAGACGAAAAAGTCTATGGGGCTGCCTCGAAAGACGAAAATTTTTCGTCTTTTTTTTTTTTTGTCTAGCGAAAGCGCGCTTCGCTAGACGAAAAACCCACTAGACGAAAATTTTCGCAGAACGAATTATTTTCGTCTAGCGGGGCACCACTGTATACTAAAGCAGAGGCCTTCCACACATATGACAGGTAAGACAATTTTGTAACCATGCTGGTGTAAGTTCTGATCCAAAACATCAGGAGGGCACCAGGTTAGGTAAGGCTGCCTTAAACTATACTCAGAGGCCTGATTCAGCTATAATAATTTCAGTCTGGTTTAGTCTGATAAACCATGATTTCATTAAATGAAGAATGACTATTGTGCCTTGGCTTCCTTCTTCCCTTCTTTCTTTGTCATGCTGCAGTGGAATAGAATAGAAACTGAATTTGAAGGATGGGTATAAAACCAAGAGGCAGAGCAATCCAACCCACAACCCCTGTGGGCAGTGTCAGAAAGCTAGGAGCTAAATGGCACCTTAAACCTAGGGTATGGGCGCAACAATGGAATGGCTAGGTGTGCTTTTTTAATAACAAGAATACAAAGCTGAAAATGAATGAACTGCAGCTAAAATATGATCATTTTTCACATGGTCTAGTCCTTCCCCTGCCCACCATCCTAATATTCTTAAGAGAATCTCTTCTCCAGTCTTCAGAGAGTAGCTGGAAGTGAGGAGGCAGAAAAAGGTCCTCCTTTCCTTCCACTCTGCAGTTTTAATCTGAAATCTTAGGCTCAGTACTGCACCGAGCTCAGCAACTGCTTGCACTAATGAAATTCCCTGCCGCAAATGTGCCTAGAACAATTAGAGTTTTGAACACTGCCTGTGGGAGGGGTTGGATGGAGCCAGTCACCACTGACTTGCCCCTTCTGGCCACAGATCAGTCATGTGGGCAGGAAGCCTGCTATTGGTATACCTGGTAGTGGAAAACTGCAAAATGGGGGGCATTCTGGGGAGGGTGGTAGAGTGGGGCTGAACAGTCTGAGATTCACTGGATAGTGAGCATGACTCAGGCTGTTGCTGGCCAGTAGCAGGCTCAATCCATACAGGATTACTGCAGCAGCCTGGAGGTGGTGCAGGGATCAGCCCCAATCATTCTCCTGCTCCTTCCACCATAGTCACCATAAGTGGCCGGGCTGTGGACTCTGCAGTGGCAGGTGGGGTTTGGATTTCAGATTTCATTCTAGTGCAGTACATAGGAAATCAGTGTTGGCTGCTTTCTAAGAGTCATTACAAAATATCTAGATTCTGGGACACCTTAAATCTTCTTGATTCCCCAGATGTGCAACTTTTAATGCCAGCCCAGTCTCTAGTTACCCCTCTGCTCCCTTGACAATAGAAGGGGACCTTGAGAGCAGCAAATCCTGAGCTAGGCAATTACACCTGCAGTCACTGTTGCCTAATACAATGACAGGGAGCATCAAAGCTGAAGTGCCCCAGGTGCTCGTTTTCAGGCTAGTATGCCATGGCTTATTAAATCTGAATCAAGCTGTACCCTAAACCTCATCAAAGATTGCAGCACCTGTAGTAACCAGCCAACATCATGGCTCATATTCTCCTTGCTAAGATTGCCCAATAATATTCTTGGTAGCTTAGCATGATAAAAGTCTTTTCAGACATAGGACTCAAGTTTAACTCCAATGTGGTATTTACTATTAGTGTTTTTTAGTGAATTTATATTTTTGCTCTCTTTTTCTGCTGCTTGTACAGACTAACACAAGACTTTTGCATGCTGGCTCCTGCTACACAAATGCCCTTTGGCATCCCTTTCATTTTTCAGCACACACACACACACCCAGACTTTTTTGCACCCCAGTTCCATTGACAAAGCACACAAAAGGGGGAATAGCATTTTTATCAAAATGTTGGTAGCCACAGCATTCCTTAATTGAGCTCATGTGAGCCACCAGTTGAAGCTCAGTGGTCTTGTACAAAGGCACAAACACAGTGGTGTTTTAAATGCGTATCTCTCAGGTTCATATCACTCCAGGACTCAATGCACTAGGCCATGCGTGATGGTTTTTGTTTTGTTTTGTTTGTGGTGTTGTTGTTTTTTCATATCAGCCCATGAACAGAAGGTTTTGTTTGAATCTGTGATGTGTCTTGTTGAATTTGCTTTTTCACACTCCTACACAAAACCTATTTTTCTCTTTGGGTATTTGCTTCTTAAAATGTTGGTGAAATATTTGTGGGTGAATAAAAATAATACTGTTTTCTCATCTACAAATATATGAATATAACACAAATTGATAGAAAATTCTGCAATATAAAAATAATATCCATCAAGTGGGGTTGTTTTTTTACAGCTTTTAAAAATTCCTACAAGTTTTAGAAATATCTTAGGATAGCCATGACTAACTCAAGTCTACAGAGTATATCTTAGTTGGATACAATCCATTGTCTTCATTCTGGTGTTAGCTTAGGAGAACAACCCATCTTGAGTATATTAACATGCACAATTAATAAAAAATAACTATTATTTACATTCTTTGTTTAATTCTAATGACACAGCAGTGTTTAATAGTGTGCTTAACCTTATTAATTCCATTGGCCCTATATTTATCTAGATTGTGCCTATAACCTCGGAGTTTATGTGGAACCAACACAATCAAGTCACCATGAAATACAGCATAAAAGCATATTTGCATCACAACCACAAGGTGTCACTAGAGAGTGCTTGCAGCCTTGATGCAGAAAAATGGATGAGGATTGTCCCACACAATTTAAAAAAACACAGCCAAATATTGTTTCTCATAATTGTATTATTTACGAGGTTGAATCTGCAGTCTCTTGCGTTTCAGAATTCTTTACAAAGAAAATGCCTAAGAATAGGATGCCTAAGAATAGGATGGCGATCCTGTCAAACATCATCACAGCAAAACAAACTCTCTTAGTTTTTATTTAGTTTTACTAAATGATATTAAAAATGCATCGGCGCTTCTGGACAATAGTTAAGGTTAATGCTGCTCTTTCATGTGCACTTTTGAATTACTTTAAAGTGGAGATCACTTTGTTGAAGGTCAAAATACTCACCTTGGTGAAAATCAAATGTATTAGTTGTAAAAAAAAAAAAAACATTTGCCTCAATTCCTTGCATGGCTCAGAGCATGGGTAGGCAAACTAAGCCCCTGGGGCTGGATCTGGCCCGACCGCTTTCTAAATCCGGCCCACGGACCGTCCAGGAATCAGAGTGTTTTTACATGAGTAGAATGTGTCCTTTTTATTTCAAATGCATCTCTGGGTTATTTGTGGGGCATAGGAATTTGTTCATTTCCCCCCCACACACAATATAGTCAAGCCCCCCCCCCCCAAGGTCTGAGGGACAGTGGACCGGCCCCCTGCTGAAAAAGTTTGCTGACCCCTGGCTCATAGCAATACAAATCCCCATATAAGAGAGGAGTCGGTAAATTTAAAAAATGAATTGTACTTGACAAATTGTCTCAGAATGAAATTCTGCTTATTCTTGTAATCCTCAATGATGATGCTGTGGCCATCCTTTCTCTTTGATCATAAGCCCAAAGGGACAGGCCCATTAAGTTCCAGTTAGGAACAGGCATATCCCCAACTCTCTTTAATTTATTTATCCATGTGTTTCTAATCTTCATATTCATTAAAAAAAACATATAGCAAGGTGGATTGCAGCATATAAAATTAAAATCAACAAAGATATTCATAAAAAAAATATCAATTTAAAAAATCCATAAATGCTGATGGGTTTAAAAGCGAAAATTCAAATTGCAAATGCATGCCTAAACAATATAGTTTTCAAAAGATATCAGTGGAGGGAATCATAGAGAATCATAGAGTTGTAGAGTTGGAAGGGGACCTGAGAATCATCTAGTCCAACCCCCTGCAATACAGGAATATGCAACTGTCCCATACAGGGATCGAACCTGCAACCATGGAATTATCAGCACCATGCTCTAACTAACTGAGCTATCCAGGCTGACCTTCCAAAGTTCTGCTAGCAGGGAGTTCCACAGGGCAGCGCCTGTCAAACTAAAGGTTTTGTCTCTTGTGAAGGCCAGCCAAACTTCACAGGCATGAGAACCACCAGGGGTGCCCCCCTCAGGTGAGTCGAATCTCAGTATAGCTTAGTTGGGTACCACCCTTTATTTCTGGGACTGGCTCTGGAGCAGCCATGCAATGGAACGTGGCATAGATCCTGCTTATTGGCAAGGAAGCAGCACTATGAGTCCCCAACAGAAATATGAGTAAGGGTTGCAAGACGAAATGTGCATTCTGGCTGGCCAGTGTACAACAGAGCTGTTAAGTTTACTTTCGGAACGGTTGGTCCCAATTGTCTGCACAGTTAAATCAGTCACCTAGAGAATTGTATTGTGACTAGATTTGTCTGTTTCACCCAAACAGGTTAGATAACATTCATTGTCAAGCACTAATTACTGATATGGAAATAAGAGTGAGCACCTGTGTAGAAAGGAACTGATATGAATTATGCACAGTGCTGATGATATCTCCAATTACCGAAGCAAAACTAACTCATGACAATACAGCACTTAATGCCATTAGATACTGTGTTAAATATGCACGAGCCCCTTCCTTCAAAAGGTTTAGGTGCTGTTCAGGGACATAAGAGACGAGTAAGTGTAATAATCTGTCTAAAGTCAGATGCTTAGTATCCCATGAATAATGCTTTATGGAAAAACTAAAGCAATGAAATGTGTGCTGGCACCATATCTACAGTGCAGGTATAATACAGACATAACATCTCACACTGAAAGCTTCAGATCTGCTTCAAGACTGTAGTTCAGCTGCAATTCATCTCGCTGGTTTCTATCCGAGTCTGCAGTCTGACTTTGTTGCAATTCATCCTTGTTTCAGATAAGTGTGTAGAAAGAAAGAAAAATAAAACTATTTAGCTCAATTAGGGTTTGTCGGATCACCAGTTTGTATGAGCATCTTTAATCCTTTTATACTGTATTCATAGGTAGTCTCTCGCAATTACAAATTCAGTGGAAATCAGAGAGATGTGTTAATACAAACTGAATCTCTATATGTGTGTGCATATATGTCAAGGGTGGGGAACAGTTAAAGCAGAAGCTACTGTTGGACTCCGTTCCCATCATCCCCAGGCAGCATGACCAGTGGTCAGAAATTGCAGCTCTATTTTAAATGTATTATTTATTTGGTTTACTGTATATAATGCCCTCAGAGCAGATGGCGCTAGCTGTGAGACATGGTTGTTCTTTTTTTTTAATTGCTATCAAATTTTAGTAAAGGAGAATATAACAAAGTATAGTCTACAGGGTCGTGGGTTGCACATCAAAAATATGCCAAATAAAAGGCAACCCAAAGCGCCAAGACATTGTCCCTCTTTTTTTATACAAAGGGGAGCAAGTACAGTACATTCCAGCAGCCATAGAAGTTTTCCAGGCAAAACCTCTGGCACAGCTAACATACGGGGCCCAAATCTGGACGGGGACCCAATGCAATCTTTTTGAAATGGTTCAATCTAAATTTTTAAGACAAATCTTTGCCGTCCCGCCATGTGTACCAACAAAGGAAATAGAGGAAAAGGGGGAGCAAAGATAAGAAGCAGAGAAGAGAAAGGAAAGGAAGGTGTGAGGCTAACCAGGAGCAAATAATATGTGTTAACATCTTCTAGTTTCAAGGCACTGTTTATTCCCAACCATACTTTTAATGGAATACTAAATGTTCAGAGTTGGATTTGCACACTTCCCGGCATGTGTGATGCATGAAAGAAACAGGAGACTGTAAAACAGTCGAGTTTTTGGATCAATGTTAGTTTAAGAAACGGAAAAGTGACTAGGGTAAAGGGCTTCAATCAACGAGTATTCTGTAAAAAAAGGTGAATCATTAGCCTGAGAGACAAATAGATGGATCGTTTTTGTAGTGTGTGTTCACTCTCCTGTCTTCTTTTACACCATTCTAAATGGGAGATTGAATGAAAAATAGACAGTCTAGATGTTGCTTTTAAAGGAGATGGAGTGCTTAGCATGTGCATACATAAAGCCTCAGAGAATATGTATGTTATTTTGAGATTTGTATCCTGCCAAACATGGAGCACTTAGCATGGCTAATTAACAGATAACAGTTCTAGTTGTATTCAAGTTAATGACTGAATGCTCTGTTGTAAATGGTAAAGGTAAAAAGGTAAAGGACTCCTGGGTGGTCAAGTCCAGTCAAAGGCAACTATGGGGTGTGGCGCTCATCTCACTTTCAGGCCGAAGGAGCCAGCATTTGTCCACAGACAGCTTTCGGGGTCATGTGGCCAGCATGACTAAACCACTTCTGGTGCAATGGGACACCGTGATGGAAGCCAGAGCGCGCGGAAACACCTTTTATCTTCCCGCCACAGCGGTACTTATTTAACTGGGCGTGCAAAGGTGCATTTGTACTGCTGTTGTCTCCTTTTGTCTCTTGTGTAAAAAGGGTATGGGGAATGAGAAAGAACAGCCTTGCTGAATCAGACCACCTAGTCTAGCACCCTGTTTCTTGCAGTAGGGAACCAGATGCTAACAAACACTGGGAAGGGGCAGAGCAAAGAGGGGTGAGCATTGGTTGTTATGAACAAGGAAAGTCCTTCAGTTACAGATGCTACTCCAGATTCCAACACCAGCTTCCAGTAGGGAAAACCCTGCTTCCATTATGAGCTGAACAATCTACAGCTGATCAGCCCCTCTGCTCTGCCCGGCAACTGGCAAATTTCAGCAAGAGACTTGCTTCCATCTTAGGTTGAATGAGATCCAGCTGCTGGGTCTTCCTTCCCTTGAATCAGAGGATAGCACCAAGAAAGACCCCAAGGTCCAAGGTGGGAAATGCAACCTGAGTAATCCTGTCACCCTAGGGGCATTTATTTGATACCATTTTTTGTTATGAGATTTTTAATATTTTTTTGTAAGTGACTTCAAGAGCCTCTCAGGGTTATAAAGCAAGTTATAAGCATTCTAAATGAGATTGGATGCATAGGGTGCTCTGTTATCCATCAAGATCATTTGGGTAACTTTGGTAAGGCCTCTTGCTCTTTTCTCAGGTGTTCATAAGTATTCAGCTAGCATGTGGGGGGACAGTATTGCAGCAGCAGACTCTGCCCCTTCCCACCCCCCAATGTACATTCATTAGAAAATCTGTATGTAAGCTTACAGGTACAGACATACACACAGGGGCTCCCTACAAAGACTCTAAGGGACACATGTAGGGTTGGAAATGGAGCCTGTTGACCCACTCAAGTGTGCATTCATCATTCACAAGCAAATGCCTGAATTAATGCCAGTATCCTGCAAGGTATGTGAAGTGGATAATTATAAGTTGATAACATGTTCCTTACATTATCAGAATTGAGCAGGGGTTGCCAATGCAGTGCCCTCCAGATGTTGCTGGACTGCAACCCCCATCAGATCCAGCCAGCATGGGAGTCACTGGCCAGGGATGATGGAAGTTGTAGTTCAACAACATCTGGAGAGCCACTTACTTACTTACTTACTTACTTACTTACTTACTTACTGATTGCTTTATCTTTCCTAGGGCAATCCAAAGTAGCTTACAACCAACCAACCAACCAGAAAAAACACACGCATAAATACATTAAAACTGGGAGGGGGGAATACATTAAAAACTGTCCACCCACATGATGTGTGCCCTAATCCAAGGTTTTGGCCACAGTGTGAAAAGGTAGAAGAAAGTCCTATGTGAAAGTTCCCAGTTGTGCATAGAACATGGTGCTAGGCATTTTGGGTTTATGCTAGTATTATTGTGCCTAGACTATTATACCTGTTGAAAATGCTAATGGTAGTGTTGCTGCTTGTACATAGCTTTTCTGCATCCCATTAATTTATGTTCTGCCCCCTTCCTTGTGGGAACAAAACTAAGAGCTCATAAATCCTCAATTAAATAAGCATATGTTTATATGATACTGCCACCAATAAAGCTTATATATACTGCAGAGTGATTAAGCCAATAGCCTTTGCTTGAAGAGCTGTACTGCATACCCATTGTAAATGATCGTGAAGTGAGGATATGCCTTATTTTGTAGCCAAGGGGCTCAAGAAATAGCTGTGAAATTTCGGGAAACTGTTAACCAGCAGGCAGCATCCTCTGTAAAAGTAGCAGCTTTGTAGCTTGTGTTAAGTAATGTACAAAAATATCTGTTGAAGTGCCAGACATCTGTGCTTACTAAAGCAAGGCTGAGAAAAGCTGGCATCTTTGTGTATGTGTTTAACTTGTTTGGTCTTCCCAAAAATTAAAATAAATCATTTGCAGGGTGCGTGTTTTTACGGATGTTAGCTGTTTGATTTTGACAGAGTACCTGCAGTTAAGGCATCCTTTATATCTGTTTTCAGCTAAAGGCTAGCTTTGGCTGCTGTTGCAGTGTTGTGTTGATTTAGAGGAGGCCATGAGTTGCTGTATGACTTCCCCCGGATGCAAGGAGAGTAGGACTAGGCCTCGGTATATCCATAAACAAAATAGGCCCACCATGTCACAAAGTGTGTCTTGTTCCGCTCCTGCTTCTGCCCATGGAGTCAGTCTGGTTAGATGTCGCAGCACCATGGAGAGATCCTTGTGATCAACATCCTTCAGGGAAGGTCTAAAGTGAATAGAGGCCTTTTGAGCCTCTGCGTCCAGTCCAGTCCTCCTTTATTGGAACCCTAGAGATTCTTAAAGAACCAGCCCACTGGGCTGCTTCTCCTTTGTTATGTGCCTTTCCGCTTGGTGTGCTCCCTCAACTGTTGGACTGGCAAGGTGGCGTTGGCAATACTCAGTTCATCAGGCCCAAGGACAGCACCTGTGAGGGTCCTGCCTCTGGTTCTGTGGGCCTAGGTGCTGTGCCTCTCTTGGGCCCCTGATCAGGTAACACCAGGCCCAGAGCCAGAAATCTGTTCCAGCTCCCTAGCCAGTAGCTCTGCAGATTTTTCATTCAGTATCCATCATCCCAAGCTACCAGGATAGTTGGTCAGGGAAGGTTGCCCAGAAGGGAATGTGCCCCTTGGACTGCAAAAGGTGTGGGTGTGTGCGTGCGTGCGTGTCTCACTGTGCAGGTGTTTTGGTGACTTCCCTCAAGGTGTTAAGACTGAACAGCCTGTTCCTTTCCTTTCTAATGTCCTTATGAATTGAGCAGTTTGTCTCAACCAGGTATCGTTGGCAGCTTCAGCCAGGGCAGATTTGTTGGCCATTGAAGGAAGCCAGCCTCTCTGTGAGGATGGCTTGAATGTTTGGCTCTTGCAACAGAGATGTGTGGATCCCGACAAGAGACCACACTCACTCTGTGCTCACATACTCAGGTACTTCCGTATAAAGGAACTTGAAGGGATTCTGTGTACAGGCAACTCCCCACTTACACCCATTCGAAAATATCCACAAGTTGAATGGGATACAGTATTTTTGGTCTGGATTGGAGAGAGAGTGGCAAGGAGGGTGTTTAGAGGGTGCTCCCCACTTTACACAATTTCACCCAGAACGTAACTCTTGCATTAAGTGGGAGTTGTCTGTATTGAAAACATTCTGACTAATAAGATACCAGTACTGATTTTTAAACATCACACAGACAAAACTGTTATAGGAACTAGAAGGGGGCCGACAGATTTCAACAGGGGAAAATGAATGAGGATAAATTCCCTGTCCAAAGGCTTTGTCCTCCATAATTCTGTTTCCTCGTCTTTCTTTCTGCCCTCTCCAGAAATACATAGCTTCCGTTGATTTTACAGAAAAAGAAGAAATGGTAGTGCTAGTGCCATTATTGACCTAAATATTGGTGGGAGTGAAAGGAGGGGGGGGACAGGCTAATCTGGTGATGTTGAAGCACTGCATTTGTTTTTCCTACCCCCTACCCCCCCCCCAAGCTGTAATGATGTCCTCCTCATAATGAATGATCTTGAGAGGAGAGAAAGCTGTATTGGAAGGGAGAGTGGCTGCGGCTTGAGAAATTAGTTGTACGCGTGTCAGGCTTCGGAGAAACATTATGTCATTCTCATTTGCACTGCTTGAGGATGAGCTCATTGGGGAGGGGCCTCCGTGATTCGCAGCTGTGCCAGTTCAGCCTGTGGTGATTAGCATTCTCTGCGCTCACCAGCAGAACAGAATAAAGAGGAGGAGGAGGAGGAGGAAGGCTGCATTATAAATTATTTAAAAACCTGTAGATAAGTGGTTGGGGTTTTTTTTAAGTAACCATACAACCCAGAACAAATTCAAATTTCCAATCAAAAGAACATGATTTGAGCAACTATTTTTCTTGTCACTGTAGGCTGGAAAGGATTGAGTTCTGTCTCTAAGAGGAAGAAAGCTGAGCCCTGTATATTGCACCCAACTTTCAGCCCCAACTACTGATTTGGGTGATTTTCTTGGTACCATTTATATTGCTCTTCTTCCCCCTCCCCTCCCCCCAGATCGATATGCTAATCTTACTGGATAGATATCCTGAACTTTTTAAATTATCTTTCCCCCCCCTCCGTCCCTTTAGAAAGAAAAAATAGATTGCATTTTGGATTTCATAACCAGTGAAGCTTGGCACCTAGCCCAGTGCATCTGAAATATGGTGTGTGCTGTGAATATGGGTGTTTCAGGATCCCCCAAACAGCTTAGTGTTAAAAGCTATGTAATGGAAGGTAATACTGTGCTGAGCATTTTTTTTAAAAACTTATTTGAATTGGGGGGGAAAGTGGTAACAGAATCTGAAAATGAGTGTTTCAAGGAAGTAGGGGGGGGGTTAAAGAATCAGGAACTAGAAATAAGAAAGGGAAGTTGAAGTGGACGGAGAAGTACTATATTGAAAGATGACTGTAAGGGCTTGTGGGCGAGGCTGAAGACCCCTCTAGACTGGTGGGGGTTGGGGTGTCTTCCGCAACATGTCACTGATGCAATAATAGTGCATTCATGGTGGATTTATATTGGACCATCATTCTGCTTTGGAGTTGTTCTGCAATGCTTCTCCAATTTTGCAAACAGTATTCAAAGTGGGATTACTTAATAACTGCCCTAGATACTATCATGAAAATGAAACATCAAGAATGCACATTAAAAAAGGATGTTTGGAGGGGTCCATTGGGGTTGTCCAGGGGTAAAACTGGAGAAGTACCGGTAGCTTCAGCTTGTAAAGGTACCACAGTTATTAAAGAGAAACAGAGAGGAAACTGGTGTTAACAGAGCAGCAGAAAGTGAAAATTGATCAATTCACAAATCGGGATGCTGTATATAAACTCCTAGAGGGCAGGTACGTTCATCCTAGAGACACTGTTTCCAGAACAAGGATAATTTACTTTTCAAATAATTGTCCCTTTGCCTGTTTTATTTATGATCTTTATAGAAATGAAACTATTGAGGTTTTTTCAGCGTTGGCGGGGGGATAGAACATTGTACAGTAGTTTTCTGATATATCTGTCAGGAAGGTAGACTTTCCCCAGTCTGTTAGTGAGGGAGGTCCCACATTTTAGATAGTAAACATGATGGCTTCATGTACACTTAGGTTTCCCTCAACAAACTTGTAAAGTGTGAATGACAGACATAGTTGCATCTTAAACAACCATATACACCTGTCACGGAACCCAGCCTAAACAGTGTATTTCACAGTTTGCATGTTTCTTGAGTGAACTAATGGTGTCATATTGTTTTATTTACCACAAAGCAGTAAGACTCTTAAGCGTGTCCACGAGGACCAAACTACACATTACACACCCAACAGCAACTGTACATTTTATAGGGAAAGGAGGGAAGGGAAAAGGCAATTTGGAGCAGAGAAATTGTGGTGAGATTATTAACCTTAAACCCCCCAACCCTTGCTGTTTCCCTGCTTCCTAATATGAAATATGAATTTTGAACCCTGGGATAGGGTAAGCTGCTGACGACAGAGTCATTTGGAGTGCAGAAAAGTGATAGGAGAGGGTTGAGCATGCACACATACCCATGCTGTTTTTACTTTAGGTTTTTTTTGTTGTTAGGGGGAAAGCAGTGGGTGGGACGGCTTAATCTTTCCTGAACATGTGCAAGTCCCTTTGAAATGTGCCTCTCTTTTTAACACCAACCCAGCCTGCTTCTGGATTTACCGTATTTTTCGCTCCATAGGACGCACTGGACCATAGGGCGCACCTCATTTTTAGAGGAGGAAACAAGAAAAAAAATATTTTTCTGGTTTTCCTCCTCTAAAAGCCCTGTTTTGTTTTGTTTTGCTTTTTTTTGAGGATCAGCTAAAAGTTTTGCAGCTTTTTTGCAAAGGGAAAAGCCCTGGCTTTTTTGAGGATCAGCTAAAAGTTTTGCAGCTTTTTTACAAAGGCAAAAGCCCTTTTTTAAGGATCAGCTAAAAGTTTTGCAGCTTTTTTTGCAAAGGGAAAAGCCCTGGGGTTTTTTTTGGGGGGGGGGTTGAGGATCAGCTAAAGGTTTTGCAGCTTTTTTGCAAAGGGGGAAAAGCAAAGCTCCTTTTGCAAAGGGGGAAAAGCAAAGAGGAAAAGCCCCATTTTTATGGGGTTTAACTCACATTTCTGAAAAATCTTAAGGAAAGGGAGCCTTTCTACTGTTGCCAGACAGATAATCTAATCAGCCAGTCACATGTCCTGGGGGAAAAAACAACCTCCCTCTGCAGCACATTCAACAAAGGAGGGCGGGGCTGAAAGGGAGCCGGGACTTATCTCTCTCCCGATCTCTTGCTGATCAGCTGCTGAGCAGGGTCCTTTCAACACTCCCTTTTCTCTTTGTAAATTAAATAGCACAATCTGCTTTTGGCCCCTGGGCAATTCAGCTCCAGGGACCACCATTCGCTCCATAAGACGCACAGGTATTTCCCCTTACTTTTTAGGAGGAAAAAAGTGCGTCTTATGGAGCAAAAAATACGGTAAGCACAGCTGGAGAACATGAATTAAGGCTGCAATCCTATATAAAGCCTTCCTTAGAGTAAGCCCCATTTAACACTCTTCTCCTGCCCTGTTCCTTCACCACCACCAGTTCTCCTTGCAAGTATCTCTTCCCCATCTCTGCATTTGTTTTCTGAGGAAAGCTCAGGATGGAGTGGGAACCCCTTTTTTATTCATAATTTCAACTTCCACCCCAAATCGGAGGATACAGAGGCCCCTTTTCTGTTAAGAATTTGAAATTTATTTGAACTGAAATAGATCAGCGCCTGCTAGGTCAAGGCAGTGACCTGTCTAGTCTAGCGTCCTGTTTCACAGTGGCCAGCCAAACACCTTAAAAAAGCAGAATTTGAGCACGAGCCCTCTCCTCACCTGCAATGCCCATCAACTGGTATTCAGAGGCACACTGCCTCTCACCGCGAAGGGAGAACAGAGCCATTATGCTAGTATCCATTTTAATTGCTATAATACTACAGTCGTACCTCGGGTTACATACGCTTCGGGTTGCGTACTTGTCGGGTTACGAACTCCCATAACCCAGGAGTGTTTCCCATCGCGCCCGCAATCCGTGCATGCACAGAAGCATTCTGGACACTTCGCACTTACACAAAGCGCGTTTTTTGGGTTACGTACGTTTCGGGTTACGTACAGCGACCCGGAACAAATTGAGTACGTAACCCGAGGTACCACTGTATTGTCATTTTCAGCAGTAGGCAAATATTTTAAAAATAAGTATTTTTAAATGGAAAAAACAGTTTTTTATAGATTATCCTTCCCTCCATCCTTCAAAAAATAAATAAAAAGGAACAAGCTAGTGTTCTGGAGCAAAATTATAATCCAGACTACTGGGCTAAAGGCATCTTTTTCTAGGAACACAAATATTTGTTTTGATTCAAAGTGTGAACCGCAATTTTCAAAAACAGTGGAAACAAAATATGTTTGCAACCTTCTGTTGCTGTTCTGCCTAGATTTTAGTTATCTTTAAAAGTAAATTATATAAAACCAACAGTCTTTGCTCGCCTATGGGTGTGCAAACTTTTTGGGGTCAGGCTCCACATTTGCTCAGGGTGAAGTGGTTGAGGGCTGCATGGCCAGAGTAAGATGGGGCAGTCTCCCCTCTCCCTCTTTCTTATGCACACACAGACACTTCTCTCCTCCTGTTGATAAGCAGGTTCATGTGGAAGTCAATAGTCCTTCATATACCCACATCCCATCCCATATAGGGCTTTGAATGTTACACGCTTTGAATTGTGCCCAGAAACAGACAGGGAAGCAGTGAATCTTCGCTAAGGATGTTTTCTGGCCGACTAGTCCTGCTTTGTAATCTGAGCCATTAGTACTTCAAGTCTTCAAAGGCAGTCCCAATGCGCAACACATTGCAGTAGCCTAATCCCAACTCCTATTGAGATTGTAAACAGCTTTTCCAGCCTAGTCTTAATACCCCCAGCAGTGCACTATAAATTTCCCTGCCACTCAGCAGTTTTGCATACAATGGTTGCCGCATTGTGAGCCAACTCAGTATTGATAATTCAGTAAATGTTAATGGGAAGGGTATACTGAAAGCAACCATCAACCTTGACTTAAGTACATTATCAAACATTGTGTCTGAAAGGCATTAGTCCCGTAGGGATCTTCTTTTAAACTCTTGGGCATTGGAAAGATAGAAGCTTCCCTGCATTGTAACACCCCGTGAAGCAAGTTTTCCTTTTTCTACCCTATGCTTAAAATGATTACCATTCATTAGTCAACTCCATGTTAAAGGGCACTATGTTTGCCTTGAGGCTACTTTGTCTAATTAGCTTCATGGGAAATTAAGAAGGTGCTGTTGTGTTTTTTTGCATTCCCCCCTATGAATTTCAGGTTGTTACAACTCTTCAGCTACAAAGTAAATACTGCTACTGCTTTAACAGATACTGTCTTGAGGGTAAAACCTGCTGCCTATTTGTAATGTTCTTTATGCTGAAATCAGGACTGAACTCTGTACTATTCAGGAAGTGTGTTAACAATCTCCTTCTTCTGTTCTAATCAAACCTGATGCTTTTTGTTCCTCCTTTTCAATTAAAACCCAAAATTATTAGGTGATGTATTCATGTATCTGCAGTGCATC
Source organism: Lacerta agilis (assembly GCF_009819535.1). Taxonomy (NCBI): domain Eukaryota; kingdom Metazoa; phylum Chordata; class Lepidosauria; order Squamata; family Lacertidae; genus Lacerta; species Lacerta agilis. The sequence continues at coordinate 58,241,803 of NC_046318.1, read as the reverse complement.
ATGATTTGAGAGGCTGCTTATGTTTTTTTCCTGAGCAGTTTACAGGAACATAGAAAGCTGCCTTACAGTGAGCCAGACTGTTGTTCTATCTAGCTTAGTACTGTCAACACTGGCTGTCAGGTGGGTGCCTTTCCCTACCAGGAAATGCCAGTATTACTGAACTTTGGAATTTTCTGTATGCAAGACAGATGCTCTGAGCTATGACCATAGAGACACCATAGCACCTTGAGACCTCAAGCAGACATAAGAGGCATCCTTCACTGGGTTAATGCATAAAAACTTCAGTCCATGTCTGCTATGTCCCATTGATGCCTAACTGTGTTGGTGTGATGGCCTGGGAGTCAGACTCTGATGCTGAACCTGAGGGATCCCAGCCTGCACAGGATTCCCCGCCTCCAGAACCAGCTGAGCCGGGGCCAGGGCTTGAGCCTGAAGGATCCCCACCTGTGCTGGATCCCCAGGTGCAGGCATCAGCAGAGTCTGCTCTGGCTCCTGATGGGAGGGAGGACTCATTGCCTGCAGGTGCTCCACTCCCAGCCTCTTCAGAAGAAGCAGAGGCATCCCCTGGGTCTAGTAACCCACCAGCCTCTCCTGAGCTACAGAGGCTCAGGGCAGAGAGGCGAAGGGAGTTAAGTGTCTGCAGGAGGAGTGCTCGCCTCCAGGCCCGGAGGAGAGGCGAGTCTCCGGAGGATCGGGACCGCCCTAAGCATAGGGCCAGATAAAAGCCAGCCAGACCCAGCCCAAGTTGCGTGAGCAACTTAGTTGCAAGCGTGTGCTCAACCTGCAACCTTGTGCCTGAACCTGCCTTGGACCTTGACCTGCTCCCTGCCTTGCTCCCCGCCGGATTGACCTCCTTTGGACCCCTAGACCCAGGACTGGACTTGGACCTCGCTTCATGGACAAACCCTTGGGGCCAGCACAGTTTGCTCACGCCACACCCGCACTCCCCCTTCGCTGGGGTGCGTTCGGGAGGAACTAGTAGCCATGGCTGACCAGGCGGCTGCGCTAGTGGCATTGGCCCAGGAGAACCAGGCCTTGACCCACACCGTGCAGCAGCTAAGCAATGCGGTTACGGCGCTTCAGCAGCGTTTGGATGCCCTACCGGCTCCTGGGGCCGCCGCCCCAGCTCCTGGCAAGTACCCAGTGGCCCTGCCAGAGAAATTTGATGGGTCCCCAGCCAGCTTTCCCATGTTTCTCGCCCAGGCCAAGCTGTATATTCAGGGGCGAGCTCGGGATTTCCCTGACGACCGCACCAAGGTGCACTTCCTGATCAGCTTGCTGAAGGACCAGGCGGCCAAGTGGGCGTTGCCGCTGCTCCGGCAAGACTCCCCCTTGCTGACAGACTATACGGGGTTTTGCAATCATCTGGAAACCACGTTCGCCAACCCTCAGAAGGGGAGTCAAGCCAATCGGGCAATTCGGCGGTTGAAACAGGGCAAGTCCACAGTGGCCACCTACGCCACGGAATTTCGGCTGCTGGCGCAGGACTTGACCTGGAACGACTCTGCCCTGCGGGACCAGTATCTCGAGGGACTTTCAGACGAGATACTGGATCAGCTGGCCACGTTGGATCGCCCTGCCACACTGGGTGCCCTCATCCAACGGAGTCTGCAGATAGACGATCGGTTGGAGGACCGTCGCCAGGCCCGGGGCCGCCGGCACTCCGGGCTCCCGGCGCCGGTGCTTCCCTGCAGTTCCGTGGCCAGAGCTGAGTCATTGGAGGAGCCGATGCAGCTCGGGGCAGCGCGGCCTCGCCTCTCCCCCTCGGAAAAGACTCGGCGTCGGGAGGGGAACCTGTGTCTCTACTGCGGTGGGAGTGGACACTACGCCCGAACCTGCCCTGAGAAACGCCAGCCGCAGGGAAAACTGCCAACCCCAGTAGCCGATGGCCCAGGCTACCTGGGGACCCAAGCATCGCATGATGGGCCCTCACCAGTGGAATTGCAACACCTCATGATACCGGTGCGTCTATACCCCCCCGGTGGGCCCTGGATTCTCACCCACGCTCTGGTGGATTCGGGGGCAACCCGCTCCTATATGGACTCTGCCTTCGCCACTCAGCATCAGGTGCCGCTTCAGAACAAGCCGGAACCAGTACAGGTGGAGGCAATTGACGGACGGCTCCTACGCTCGGGCGCTGTTACTCGGGAGACCCAGCCCTTGGTCCTGTGCTACCAGCAGCACCGGGAGGTGCGAACCCTGGACATTGCCACCATGCCCCGGTTTCCCCTGGTGCTTGGGATGGACTGGCTGGAGTCACACAATGTTCAGATCGACTGGGTCAATCGGACTGTACGCTTCCCAGACCCGGGTTCCCGTGCTCAGTCCGAGTTAGTAGCAGCTGCCCCCATGGGGCAGGCTGTGTCAACGCTCCCTGCCGTGTACCAGGACTATTTAGACGTGTTCGAGGAACAGGGAGCAGACAAGCTGCCGCCTCATCGGTCCTTCGACTGCGGCATAGACCTACAGCCTGGGGCGCCCCTGCCTGTGAGCCGCCTATATTCTCTTTCGGAGCCAGAGCGTGAAGCCTTGCAGGACTTCCTTCGCAAGAACCTGGAACGTGGGTTCATTAGACCCTCTACCTCACCCACTGCCGCTCCTGTACTCTTCGTTAAGAAGAAGTGTGGGGAGCTTCGCCTCTGCCATGACTACCGGGCCCTGAATAAGATCACCATCCCAGACCGGTACCCCTTGCCCCTTATTGCAGAATTGCTGGAGCGGGTGCAGGGGGCGCAGATGTTCACCAAACTGGATCTCCGAGGGGCCTACAACTTGATTCGGATCCGTGCTGGGGACGAGTGGAAGACTGCATTCGGGACCCGGTATGGGCAGTTTGAATACCTGGTTATGCCGTTCGGATTATGCAACGCGCCCGCCGTGTTTCAACGGTACATCAACCACGTGTTCCAGGACTTGCTAGACAAATACGTGGTGGTGTACCTAGATGATATTCTGATTTATTCCCGTGACCCAGCCCGTCACGAGAGTCATGTTCGGTCCGTGTTGCAGCGCTTGCGGGAGCACCGCCTGTACGCCAAGCTCAGCAAGTGCGAGTTCCACCAGCGGTCAGTGGACTTCCTTGGACACCGACTCTCCCCTGACGGGGTGCAGATGGACCCTGGGAAGGTGGCTGCGGTTCGAGAGTGGGCAGCGCCCCGGAACCGCAAGGACTTACAGCGGTTCCTAGGGTTCGCCAACTATTACCGGACCTTCATTGCAGATTATGCTCATCGCACCACCCCATTAACCCGACTGCTGCGCCCCAAGACGCCCTTCTCCTGGGATGAGGAGGCTGAAGTGGCATTTCAGGGGTTGAAAGCCTGTTTCCAGAGGGCGCCGATTTTACAGCATCCTGATCCCTCTCGTCCCTTCGTGATGGAGACTGATGCCTCCAGTACGGCTCTCGGTGCCATCCTGTCTCAGCAACACGGACCTGATGCGCCACTGTTACCCTGCGCTTACTACTCCCGGCAGCTCCTTCCGGCGGAGCGTAACTATACCGTGTGGGAGCGGGAACTACTGGCCATCAAGGTGGCCTTTGAGGTCTGGCGCCATCATCTTGAGGGGGCACGACACCCGGTGGAAGTGAGAACGGACCACCGGAATCTGGAATACCTCCAGACCACCCGCAAGTTGAACCAAAGGCAGATCCGGTGGGCGCTGTTTTTCTCCCGGTTCCAGTTCCGGATCCGCTACATCCCTAGCTCCCAAAACCGGAAAGCGGATGCCCTGTCCCGGAAACCTGAGGACGTCGCAGACACTGTACAGCAGGCAGTACCGACGACTATCTTACCACCAGCCGCATTCCTGGCCACTCAGGAGGCCAAGCCGCTGCAGGCTCGGGTGCGAGAACAGCAACGGGTCGACGCTTGGGCACAGGAACGGCTCCGGGAACTGTCTGACGGGTCATGCCCTCGATATCCGGGGCTGGCCCTGCACCAGGGCCTACTGCTGCACCAGGGTCGTCTATACATCCCACCAGGACCATTGCGGGCTGAGGTTCTCCAGATGTCCCACGATGCCCCAGCAGCAGGGCACTTTGGGCGGTACCGGACCACCCATCTGGTAAGCCGGGAGTTCTGGTGGCCCCGCCTGAAGGCTGATGTGGCACGCTATGTTGCTGGTTGCGACGTCTGCCGGCGGGCCAAGGGTCCTACCGGGCGACCCCCCGGTCTGCTCCAGCCATTACCAGTCCCACCGCGTCCCTGGCACACGGTCTCGCTGGACTTTGTGGTGGACTTGCCCCCATCTCGTCACTGTACCTGCCTCCTGGTTTTCACGGACCATTTCACTAAGATGGTGCACTGTGCCCCCTGCCCGTCCATACCCACAGCTAAGGAAACGGCGCAGCTGTACTTGCAGCACATCTTCCGCCTGCATGGCCTGCCCGAGCGTGTGGTCTCTGACCGCGGCGTCCAGTTCACATCCCACTTCTGGCGAGCCCTGCACCAGACCCTTGGGACGGAGGTCTGTCTATCTTCGGCCCACCACCCGCAGACCGATGGCCAGACGGAACGGGCAAATGCGGTGTTGGAGCAGTACCTCCGGTGCTACTGCAGCTTTCAGCAGGATGACTGGGTCGATCACTTGCCATTGGCGGAGTTCGCCTACAACAATGCAGTGAACGCCTCCACCCAGCAGACCCCGTTCCAGGCCTCCTACGGCTACCATCCACGTTTGTTCCCGGACGTGCTGCCAGCTTCCGCGGTCCCCGCAGTGACAGACTGGCTTCAGGAGCTTCAGTCCCAGCAACAATTATTGATGGAGCAACTGCGCCAAGCCAAGGACGCATACAAGGCCCAGGCTGACCGACATCGTCAGGAGGGGCCAGAACTCCGTGTTGGCGATCGGGTGTGGCTCTCCACCCGTCACCTGCATCCTTCTCGGCCCTCACGAAAACTGGATGCACGATTTGCCGGCCCATTCACCATCACTGCGCAGGTGTCGCCGGTGGCGTTTCGCCTCCAGTTACCTCCATCGCTCAAGGTTCACCCAGTATTCCACCGGTCCCTACTTAGTCCAGTCGCCCCGCCCGACGAGTTCCACCCGGACAATCCACGACCGCAGCCAGTTTTGGTTGAGGGGGAGCCTGAGTACGAGGTGGAGCGCATTCTCGACTCACGATACCGCAGGGGGAAGCTCCAATACCTCATCGACTGGAAGGGGTATGGGCCTGAGGATCGTTCATGGGAACCAGCGGGAAACGTCCACGCACCTGCCTGCCTCCGTGATTTCCATGCAGCTTACCCCAGCAAGCCTGGTCCGGCCCCTCGGTTGAGGGGGAGGCCTGGGAGGGGGGATGGTGTGATGGCCTGGGAGTCAGACTCTGATGCTGAACCTGAGGGATCCCAGCCTGCACAGGATTCCCCGCCTCCAGAACCAGCTGAGCCGGGGCCAGGGCTTGAGCCTGAAGGATCCCCACCTGTGCTGGATCCCCAGGTGCAGGCATCAGCAGAGTCTGCTCTGGCTCCTGATGGGAGGGAGGACTCATTGCCTGCAGGTGCTCCACTCCCAGCCTCTTCAGAAGAAGCAGAGGCATCCCCTGGGTCTAGTAACCCACCAGCCTCTCCTGAGCTACAGAGGCTCAGGGCAGAGAGGCGAAGGGAGTTAAGTGTCTGCAGGAGGAGTGCTCGCCTCCAGGCCCGGAGGAGAGGCGAGTCTCCGGAGGATCGGGACCGCCCTAAGCATAGGGCCAGATAAAAGCCAGCCAGACCCAGCCCAAGTTGCGTGAGCAACTTAGTTGCAAGCGTGTGCTCAACCTGCAACCTTGTGCCTGAACCTGCCTTGGACCTTGACCTGCTCCCTGCCTTGCTCCCCGCCGGATTGACCTCCTTTGGACCCCTAGACCCAGGACTGGACTTGGACCTCGCTTCATGGACAAACCCTTGGGGCCAGCACAGTTGGATTGCCACCCAAAATGTTCTTGGTGATGGTCCTACATCTTTGGTACTCTTTTGCACTGGAAACACATCTAGGTTGGAGCCAAGAGAAGCTTTCAAAGGTATTGCAAGACTTTCTGTTTATTTAATTCGGCATTCCCTGGACCAAGTTGATGCTAATGAGGCATTGGCTTATCTGTTTTATCCACTTTTGTCAAAACAGTTTAAGTTTCTGCTCTTTACAGAGCTTCTGAGCAGGAAGAATTTGGAATATCAACAACAATGTTGTTTCCCTCGCCAGCCTGTGTTTGCTGCTGATGTAGATCTTTGTTTTCCTTTGCTTTCCATTTCAGAAAATCTTTGGAAGAACTGGATATGGATAAAGTCACAGCAGCTATGGTCCTAACCAGTTTATCCACCAGCCCTTTGGTCCGCAGCCCTCCTGTCCGACCCAATGGTAAGCACTGTATTCCCACTCACAAGAGATTGTGAAAAGTGGTAGGGATCTTGAACTTAAATTTTGTCAGTGGCTGCAATTCATGAAGCATGTATGTCTAACTATAGTAAGTATCCATCTGTTGCACTGGGAACATATAGAAAAATAAATCCTATAAACCATTATATTATTAGGGGACCTGCCGCCAATGGGATCTTGTGATCAATGCATTGTTCATGAGTCACTTATTTCTGAACAAGAGGGTAGGGAGTAATTTTGAGCAGAGAAACAGCAGAGAGGGAGAAATTTAGGCACTCTGTTCCCTCCCCGATTCTTCCTCTCTGGGCAGAAGCGTCTAGGCAGTTTTTAATTTACAAACAAAACAAAAAACAAAAAAAAGAGAAGGGGGGCATGAAACTTGCTGTGTGTAACAGGTAGCGCATAAGATCAAACTGACATTCTTCCTTAAATAAGACAAAGAATAACAAAGAAGATGGCAGGAAAACAAGAATCAGACTTTCTCTTTGTTTGTTTCAGCCTCATTCTATCAGGCTTTCCTCTCTTTTCAAAATTTTGTTCATGTATAAATCTTTTCTTTTTTAAAAAGAAAGATAAAGAGAAGTTAAAAAGCCAGAGAACACAGAAATGCCTTAATTATGACTGAACATTACATTTGAATGACAGGTGCTTTTTTCACCCCTTTAGCTTCTGTGAACAAACAGCATTTAAAACTATGCTTGACTTACTTATTTATTACATAAAATTTACTTGATTGTAAAAAAAAAACACACAACTCTGATACCAGGTGTGTTATGTGTGTATAGATTAGTGAAAGCATTGCAGTACTCCCAGGTACAAACTCTTCGCACATTTATAGCTGCAGGACTGTTGCCAACATTCTCTTCTAAAAAACACAGTAACTGATACAGTGGTACCTCGGTTCTCGAACGTAATCCATTCCGGAAGATCATTTGACTTCCAAAACGTTCAAAAACCGAGGCACAAAGGGCTGGCTGCAAGTTAAATTGAGAAAATTGAAAACACGCAGCAGAAGCCGTCCGACTTCCAAGGCGCGTTTGAAAACAGAAGGATTTACTTCTGGGTTTTCGATGTTCAAAAACCAAAACATTTCGAGACTCTCAAACTGAGGTACCACTGTATTGAGTTGCTTTGGTCCAGGGGTAAACAGCGTATTATCCTCCAGATGTTTTTGAACTACAGTTCCCATCATCCTTGAATTGTTGCCCAACACATCCGTGGGGGGGGGGGTAGGCTACGTTGCCTGCCCCTGCTTTATCCAGTGCTGTTCAACTTTAATTCACTTTCCTTTCCTTTTTGATCTCACACATTTCTAGAGTCCTTAAATGGGTCTTGGAAAGAAGGAGGATTCGTGCCTTCGAGTACCAGCAGCAGCGGGTATTGGAGCTGGAGTGCTCCAAGCGACCAGTCAAACCCATCCACCCCCTCGCCCCCTCTTTCTGCTGACAGCTTCAAACCATTTCGACTGCCCTCCCAGGCAGATGACGGCATTGACGAAGCTGAAACCAGTAGTCTCCTCTTTGATGAGCCCATTCCTAGAAAGAGGAAGGTGAGCCCAATATTGACTTCATAGGAGACTCAAGCTTGTGTGGTACCCTTGGGGTTAATTTACAAAGCTGAGGGGTGCATTGTTTCCTAAGGGATAGTATATTCGCTGTTTGCTCCAAGATGTTGGCATGCTTTTTAAATGTCCAACCCTGGGGCTTATTGACAAAAGTGCCACAGTCAACTTGTCATGGTTTCTCCTCTCTCTTTTGCAACATCGACGTAGGCCTCTTATTATCTAGTTCAAAGATAAGCAATCAAAGGCATTATCAAATTTAAATTAAGTTACAGCGAAAAGTTTGAGCACAGAAAATAACTTGTCTTTACATCTCTCCCTTTTCACTTTGCAAGTTACATTTGTGTGTGTGTGTGTGTGTGTTTATATGTAACTGCATGTAATGCCAATGGGGATGTCATCTTAATTTAAACAATCTTTGGCTGCATTCCTGTAAACTCCCTAGTGCAGCTGTGGGGGCTTCCTCCAAACAAAGCATATCCCCCCCCCCCCGCAGAGGATCACTTAGAAAAAAGTGTTTTGTCTCCAAACTGCTTCCTCCAAATGGACCTCAAAGGGCTCGTTGTAAACACTGATCATCGAATCAGAGGTTATAGTAAGCTCCTTTCAAGGTGTGCTCCCGGCACCAGTCAGCTGATAGGCAGTGAAAGTACATCTTCAAAGGTGTTATCAGTTGAACATATCTAATTCCCCATCCCTTTGTTAAGATTTTTTATTAAATATGCTATTTTTGAAAAAATGCCTGATTAATCAGGAGAACCAGAAGCATCTATCTATCTATCTATCTATCTATCCGTTTCAGTGTATCTGAATAAGTGTGCATGCACATGAAAGCTCATACCAATAACTAACTTAGTTGGTCTCTAAGGTGCTACTGGAAGGAATTTTTTATTTTATTTTGTTTTGACTATGGCAGACCAACATGGCTACCCACCTGTAACTGTATCTATCTTTCTGTCATCACCATCATCACAATTATTATTTATTAAATAGCTATCTGACCAATGTAACCATTTCACATTATAGAAGTAACAATACAGATAATAGCACCAATTAACACGGGAAGGGAAACATTATAAAAAGACAATCAAAAGCCATATGGAACAGAAGAGTTTTACAGCTAAGTAATGAGCAGTCCAGCCTAATCTCTCTTGGTCATGGGACATCCATATCAAGGCTGCTGAGAGTCATGGATTTTAGGCAGGTTCATATAGGAGATGGTGGGTCTTGCCTCCAAACTGTTTAGGGCTTTATAGGTAAGAAGAAGACCTTGAATTGCGATTGAAAACAAACTTGAAGACAATGCAATTGCTGTAGGACTAGTGTTATATGATCCATAAAGCACTCACCAGACAAATGGCTGCCATATTTTAGTTGGTTAGAAAAAAAGATCTAATAAGTTAATTAAACATTGCAGCCCTATGGTGGATCGAGACACGGGGGGGGGGGGACACACACACTATAAATAAGTCAGAAATAAGTCAGATTGTTATAACAAAAGAAATAAATCTCTATGGAAAACCTCATTTTAAAATTTTATGTTCTCTAGCGCCATCTGGTGTTGCATGTTTATAGTGCATTCAAATCACTAATGGAGTTGAGTCCCTAGTGTGCTCCTTAACTCTTGGTGCTAGGTAGCCCTGACTTCATGATGAAGCCTAATGTTTTTTGGGGGAAGAGTTTATGTGGCAACATACCCCAAACTGGCTGTCCCAGTTTTACTTCACTAGAGAAATGAATAAATTATCCACACTTTTCCTAGAGTCTGCCATGATATAGTGTACTATTATAAAACTTTAAAAGGTACTTTTTCTGCTTCCCTAGGAGTGCCTTTTTTGGTCAAGCAATAGAACAGTTCTACAATGAAAAACCACAAATGTTGTACTCAGTGCAGTACACACAATTTACCTAAAAACCAGTAAAAGTGCAAACATGAGAACAGTCACTTGAAAGATGCTGTATTAGCATTAAGCAGAAATTTACAAAATGGTCCAGTTTATGATTCATAGAACTCAAGCAGATGTGTAAACAAATTAATTAATCTGTATTCCCTCTTGTTGATTTTCTTTTTTTCAGAATTCCATGAAGGTGATGTTTAAATGCCTTTGGAAAAACTGTGGAAAAGTACTGAGCACAGCTGTCGGTATTCAGAAACACATCCGGACCATTCACCTTGGGTAAGAAAGCTACTGTCCCTTCTATCTGGGAAAAGACTGATATCCAAATCCATTTTACTCAGAAATAACCCTAATTGATTTCAATAGGATTTATATCCCTAAGCAACAGAGCTTACTTAGAATCAACCACTTAGCTGTGGTATCTCAGTTCTCTACTTTCAGGTTGATAAAGATTTTGAAAAAAATTCTACGGGTAGTTCCCACATTATGTCAGGATATATTTTCACCTGTATCAAAGTTGTTTCTAAAGTGATTATGGAGTACTCGCGTAACGCTAAAGCCAGGGGTCAGCAACCTTTCTTAGCCGTGGGCCATTCCACCATCCCTCAGACCATATTGTGGGCCGGACTGTATTTTTTTTTGGGGGGGGGGGAATGAACGAATTCCTGTTCCCTACAAATAGCCCAGAGATGCATTTTAAATAAAAGGACACATTCTACTCATGTAAAAACACGCTGATTCCCAGATCATCCGTGGGCTGGATTGAGAAGGCGATTGGGCCGCATCCGGCCCACGGGCCTTAGGTTGCCTACCCCTGACTAAAGCTAAAATAAGCAAATGTGAGCTAAGCCATGCTTTGGCTTAGTGTGTTATCTGAATCTGTGCTTGTCCTATGGTTTAAAATCCGTGGTTTGTCTGGGGGAGCCTCACTGTGACTCATTCCGGTCATAATCAGTCATTATTTATCGTGACCCCTTAGCTTTTAAATTCTAGTGCCCCTAGAGCCAGTGTGGTGTAGTGGTTAAGAGCGGTAGACTCGTAATCTGGGGAACCGGGTTTGCGTCTCTGCTCCTCCACATGCAGCTGCTGGGTGACCTTGGGCTAGTCACACTTCTTTGAAATCTCTCAGCCCCACTCACCTCACAGAGTGTTTGTTGTGGGGGAGGAAGGGAAAGGAGAATGTTAGCCGCTTTGAGACTCCTTCGGGTAGTGAAAAGCGGGATATCAAATCCAAACTCTTCTTCTTCTTCTTTATTCTGCCTCTGAGGCACGCTTGCCTTGCATGCACACATCAACAAAATGACACAGAAAGCCCACAGCCTAATGAAGAAGATATCTTAATATTGGTCCAACTGTCAGTTATAAAAGTTGTATGTCACATCAGTTATAAAAGATGAGAAATGTAACTTCTTTGCATCTGCCCATATACTAACATCACAATTCTACTTTACTGCAGTTAATTTAATATGCTACAAATAACTTCTTGGTCTCCACTTGATTTAGGCGTGCGGGAGAGTCTGACTACAGTGATGGAGAGGAAGATTTTTACTACACAGAGATATGCCTCAACACTGATTCCGTAGCTGATGGGTTAAGTAGTTTGTCTCCCGTCTCCCCGTCTCTAGCATCTCCTCCTCCTTTTCCATCACAAGATGTGAGCAAAAGTGACCTGTCCTGTGCCAAAACAGATGTGAAAGGGATGACACCTCTAAGCCGCTCAGCTCCTACCAATCTCTACCTCGTTCACTCTGACCATGCTTACCAGGTAAGATTCTTTTTCCCGTAAGGGTTTTCTGGCTCAGTGTAATGGGAAGCCCATGGTTTCTAATGTGAATAAGCCATGGCAAACACCAGTCTTGTGTGTTCACCTTCTCCTCCTTTTCTACTCTTTCATGGACAAAGAAGCTTTTGATTATTAAGTAAACCACAGTTCACTGTGATGTCTGAATTTTAGGAACTGTGGTTTGTTCAAACTATGGCTTCCTTCTACTGATCTATTGGGGGAAGCGGAATCCAGAATATTTATTAGAATCTATTCTTTTCTAATGTTACCATTCCTTTCTTTATAAATGAACTCAAGACAGCTGAAATCAATTAAAACATTTAAATTGTCAATGACACAGTCTACCAACCCCCAAACAAGCACAACATCAGAAACAAGCAGAGAGAAAATATAAGCACCTAGCAACATAAAAGAACAAAGGCTGGTCTGAAAGCATAAAGTACTGGGACTAGGTATCCCTCCCTCTAGGAGAATATTTCAGAAACTTTACGCCATGATTGAAGGACCTGTTTCTGATAGACTCTTGCCAAACCTCAGTCTACAAGGGCACCCAGAGTAGGATACTGGGTGTCCAACAGCTTATGCAAGGTTATATATATATATATGAGAGAGAATCGGTCCATCACCATTGGCTCCAGTATACGTGCTTCCGATCCCTGTGCAAGTCTGGTAGGAAAGATCTGCAGCCTCTCAGAGAATTAAACTGCAAGTCAAACACGAGACGATAGTGTTACCGATACTTATTTTAACTTCGTTTTTTCCCCTGCAATTGCAATTAAATTATGAAAGATCTCTGCATACTGCCTCCCCTCTTTTCCCCTCCCCATTCTTGCCTTGCAGTTGCTGCATAAGCCCTGACTTTTTGACTTGTTTCAAAATGATGACAGATAGCACCATGTGCTTGCTTATGTTCATTGACTGTTCTTTTTACCATTTCATGATACCTGTAGTTTCTGTGAGAAACTAGCTAATGTCATTTTCTCTCCCACCCACTCTTGGTGTTTGTTACCCCCTAAAGTGCTGTTTCTGTAAGATCTGATATTTTTTTTAAGAAAAAAACCATTATTGGGTCTGCATATATTGGAAAACGGTTCATTGCTCAGGAATTATTGTGAATGCAATTCTTCTTTCTGCTAGCAATACATATCATTAGACATCCTCCCTGTACCCCTCAGAGAACTGCATGAAAAGTACAGTGGGTAGGGAAGGGCCATAGCTCAGTAGCAAGAGCATCTGCTTGGCATGCAGAAGGTCACAGGTTTAGTGCCCAGCTAGGACTGGGAGACACCCCCCACCTGAAACCCTCTGCCAGTCACTGTTGGCAGTACTAACCTAGAGGGACCAGTGCTGTGACTCTGTGCTCCTATGTTCAAAATAATCTCTTTCCAAAACTTGATACACAATTGACAGTCCTTAGTATAAGACAGTTTGCAACATAATTCTGTAGAACAGAGATGTTCCTCCTTAACTGACTGATGTTTTTTAAAACAGGCCACAGCTCCTGTGAACATTCCAGGAACAACAAAGTTCACTCCCAATGGAAATAGCTTTAGCATCTCCTGGCAATCACCCCCAGTTACCTTCACTGGCATTCCAGTAAGTAGAAAACCAATAAAATAGAACAACGGGAGGTTTTCTTTATACCTGGGATTCAGAATCGCTGTCCCTCCAGATGTTGCTGGACTCCAACTCCCAACAGCCCTAGCCAGCATATGGACCATTGTCATGGAAGATGGGAGCCACAATCCAGCAACATCTGGAGGGCCACAGGTTCACTATCCCTGCTTTTATATTGTGGTACATGCCTGGAAGCAGGCGCTGTTGTCCTTTGTCCAGGTGAACATTCCTTTGTAACAGTGCTCTGCCCTCTTCCACCTGCCCTGCCCAGATCTGTAATTTGTGGGTGCATTGTTGAGATCTAGAGAGTCTAGTGGGAGCTGAGTAGAAAGACTGGCAAATGAACACAGTATTCCAGCTGTGAATCAACTAGTTCCCGCTGCCAGCTGCTTGCATTTTGGACCTTACATTGATGCTTCTTACTGTAACATGCAGCATCAAAGTGTTTCTCCTCTGGCACCACGATCCTGAATAGGTGATCCATAGGACACTGGCTTGATGGCTTCTCCTCTCCTCTTCCCTTCCCTGCATTATTTTTGTTGACATGTGATCCATTGTAATCCCATATTGCTTTCTATCATTCTTCTGCCCAGCTGCTTTGTTTGCCATTTCTCCCTGCCTTGCATTTCTCCAACACAAATGGCTCCTATAAGTAAATTATGTTCTAATTTTTATTAAAATGATTGTTCCACCATTTAAATGATTGCCATCAGAGCATAACTCTCCTTTTTCATATCAAAGTGTTTTACCTAAGGCCACACGTTCTGAATTTTCCATTTCCCGCAAATGCACGCCGGCTGTACAAAGCCTCTGCTTACTGACAGTGTGAATTAGGCACTGATAAGGTACTGCCCGCTTCTTCCCTCTCTTCACCAAGTGAATCACAAAAGCCTCTTACTGTCAACCTTTGGCATGTCTTGGAGGTTTTCTGTAGAGTCTGTGGTCTCCTGCTGAGCTGATAAAAAATGAAAGTAGCTGAATCAATTACATTGCTTTCTGCCAATGAATATTTATTAAATTCTATCAAGCAACAGCTAGCGGTGAAAGGCATCATGCTGGTAGCAATTTGAACAAGAGACTCTTAACAGAACATGCTGCGCATAAAATACTCCCAAAATTTGATTTCATGACAATACGGTTGATCTAGAATAATTATAAAGGTGGCTTGTTCTCTGTGGCGCTGTAGAAAATTGGCTGAAGTAGCAGAAGAAATCCAAGAATCTTATTAGTCACTCTGTAAACCAGACATTGAAAGGCAACTGGATTAGGCGTGTAGGTATTCAGAGAGCTTCAAGCAATGCCAGTGATCTTCCACCTATAATGACTTACCATTCCCAACAAAATTAAATCAAGTAAATAGTTCAAGCGAATTAGAAAGTGCATGATTTTTAAAATTAAAAATACAACAAAACAGTTTAATATAAAGGATTTTCCAGTTTTCGTAGCAATGCTAAAATGCACATTTAGATGAACATAATACCGTGTGTTTCAAAGCATTTGTATTGTTTCAAAGTACAGCTATGTGATTTTGGCATGTGTTGCCCTGAACTCCTAGGAAGGGGCCGTAGCTTCTACTAGCACAACAATTTAGTTGAACATGGCCCAGAGATTATAAGGAATCAACATCATTATCTGGAGCATTTTCCCATTTCACTGTAGTTCTCTAGACAAGTCCATATATTAGCCCAGAAGCTAATGAAATGTTGAAGCTGAATAATAAAAGCATTAATCCTGAATTTATCTTGGAATATACAGGTGTCCCTCCAATGGCTTTTCTGGAGTGTCTGATAGCAGTCGATTCTTTTGCCCTAACTTTATATACCAGGATGGTTGCAGGCAGAAATCTCTTTGTAGTGTGTATTAAAATTTCACTGCATTGGCCAAACATTGATGATGTCTTGATGAAGCTATGTTGGCTTTTCTTGGATCAGGCTTGTTAATGGTCTGTCACTTGAGTAGCAGCCTCCTTGTTTATTATGTGATGAATGTCTTGTCCTTCTCACCCTGTGATTTGAAATGTCCTAGGGCCAAGTGACAAAGGGATGCGGGTGGCACTGTAGTCTAAACCACTGAGCCTCTTGGGCTTGCCGATCAGAAGGTTGGCAGTTCAAATCCCCGCAATGGGGTGAGCTCCTGTTGCTCGGTCCCAGCTCCTGCCAACCTAGCAGTTCGAAAGCATGCCAGTGCAAGTAGATAAATAGGTACCCCTCCAGCAGGAAGGTAAATGGTGTTTCCATGCGCTGCTCTGGTTTCACCAGTCATTCTGGCCACATGACCCGGAAAAACTGACTGTGGACAAACACTGGCTCTCTCGGCCTGTAAAGCAAGATAAGTGCCACAACCCCAGAGTTGTTCACGACTGGACTTAACTGTCAGGGGTCCTTTACCTTTACCTTTAGGACCAAGTGCCAGAGATTCAAGTGCCCTGCTGGAAGATTAAAGTGTGTTTTGCTTCTGTTGCAACTAGATATTGGTACTAAGAGAGTGCAGGAAGCAGGGTCTTTGAATTACAGGAAGGTCCTGATTAAACCTAGGGAAGACATATCAGTTATGCATAAGTCATGAAGTCTTCCTTGAACATTTTAAAGGAAAGTCCAAATAGTCACCTGCTAGGGATGCATAGTGCTGGCACGTTTAAACTGCAGAGTCTACTATTAGACTTCTCCTTGGCCCCATAGCTGCTGGTTCTGGGAGCTATCCCAGTCCCCATCTCTTCTCCCACATCACCATTCATTTCTTTATGATATTGGGATATGCCAGAGAATTTGAGACAAGCGCAGTAGAAGAGGGATGAGGCAGAAGAACTGGAATAAATGTTCAGCAAGGCAATGTAGTATAGTCCTACATGGAACCATGCTAGTTCAGATATTCGTCGAGGGACACTGCATATTTACATGTTCCCTGTCACTTAACATTTCTTCCTATGCATATGGGGGGCGGGAGGCTGGATCTTTTTTTTTTTTTTTTTACGTGGGACGCATTCAGTTCTGCCATGTGCTCCGCTGAATGCTTGGCATGGCTGTTGGAGGGCCAATGGGATGGAGCAGCCTTTAGGAAATGCAGTACATATAATCCATTGTGTCCCTTCCCATTGAAATTCTGTAATCAGAATTGTATTTTCATCTCTGCTTCTAGATTTCACCAACACACACACGTCCTGCAGGGAGTGGAGAACAGAAGCAGCAGATTCAGACCGTTCTGTCATCCCCTCCTAGACTGTCAGTTGGCCTAAGGTAAGAGATGTTTTGCTTCTGACAGCAAATCACTAAATTAATTGAGGAGGCGGAGACTGTAAATTATTTGCTTCCACTCCATTACATATGTTTCTATGAAATTCTTTTCAATATAACTAGACAACAAAATAATACTAAAAATGTTTTAAAAATCATTATTGATACATTTTTCTGTTTACAAATCCCATTAAATTCTTTCTCAGTCCATAAAAGTAAGTACAAAGCCCATCTTCCATCTCTTCTTAAAGAAAAGTTTGTGTCCACTGATTTGCTCCTTGGCTAGGAAATGAGAGGGGAAAGGGGGGTGGGAATCCCTGAAATATCAGGGAATATATAACTTTGCTCCTTTCTTGGAGTTGAAAGGAGATTGATAAAGGACATGTGAAGGGTTGGGTTGTTTTTTTTTAATGAAATGGGTCTGAAGGAGTGACTTTTTGTTCTACTGAATGAGGATGAAGGATCCTTGCTAACTTCACTTGTAAAGATTTAGGTTGCCATTCTATATTCACTTACCGTGGGAGTAAGCCCCACTGAACTTATTGGACTTACTTCTGTGTAGACATGCATAGAATTGCACTCCTAGCATAATAGTTGGCCTCATATTTGAACCTTCAAAGAAAATTTAAGGAGTAGTCAAACAGCTGGTTATTCATGTTAAAATAGCTATAGAAAGAAAACCAAGTGTTCCATTCTGTTGAAAATTTTCATTAGTTTACAGAAAAACAACAACCCCTCATTCCATTCACCATCACAAACTACCGGTAGTCTCAATTGGATAGACTTCTCCTGATTCTAGGCTCCTTGCAGCACTTTTCCATTGTCTTTTACATGCTTTTTCAACTCCAGTCTGAGATAACTAGGCTCAAAGTAATCTTTGGATTTCCAGTAACACTTATAGCAAATTCTCCATGTCAGTATTTTAGATGAAATAACCATAAACCAGTTTTCCTTCCCATTATTCTGGCAGAAAGCCGAGAGGAGAGGGGAAGAAATGTCGCAAAGTGTATGGGATGGAGAACAGAGATATGTGGTGCACAGCTTGTCGTTGGAAGAAGGCCTGCCAGAGGTTCATTGACTAAAGCATGGAAAAAAACGATGGAGGGGTATGGAGTGATTTATGGCAGGATTTTCTCGCTGTAGCCAGGCTGTGTGATTTTCTTCTTCTTTTTCTGTCCACTCCCTTCAGTGCTGGCTTCTACTTTGCACTCTAAAGTGAAGTAGTTATACCCCAAGAGGAGGACTCCTTCGAAGCCAACATGCAGCAATATAGTGGGAAACAAACAAAAACAAAACCTTCAAAAAGTTTTGAAGCCGGAGCAGCTATATGTCTTTTTTTTTTCTTTAAAAGAAAAAAAAGAAAATAACTCTTTTTAATAACCTTGAACAATTTGCCTGCCGGGACCATGTGTTTTTTCACATTGCATTATTGTCTGTGTTGTGAACTTTGGGGGGGTGGGAAATCAAGTGATACTTCTTTTCCTAAAATGTTTATGCACCACACAAATGCATAACATGAGTTACAATTTTCTCAAGAGCAGCTTTCCCGGCAGTGGTGAATAATTATAATGTGAGCAAGTCTTGATACAGAGGCGGGGATGTGTCCTTTAGAGGTAGGTACTAGGATGCTGCTTTGCTGAAAAGACAAGCATCCTTGTAAATAACATTTTGTGAGAGGTCTCACACCTGAAGCCCAAGCACGAGTCTTGTTTCTGTGCTAAAGGGGGATACCTGGAGAGGGCAGGGGAATCACCAGCAGACCCAAACTAAAAAGTACAACCACATGTCGGAAGGGCGTCGGTAACATTAAATGACCTTCGGCTGAAATAAGAATAAGAACTTGGGTTCCAATATGATCTTCCTAGAAGTGATCGCAAGAAAATTCTTTGTGCTAAAGGCCCTGTTAAGGAGGAGCATGGGCAGCCATGTGAACTTTTGTCAGCATTTATTCAGGGATGTGACAATCCAAACCAGCAGCTTCCTTCCCTGCCTTTTTATATGACATTCTGAAATGAACAGATCAGTTAAAATACAAGGCATTATTTCTGCGGGTAAAGGCTACATGGAGGAAAACAGCTTAACAAAACAACAACAACAACAACTTAAATAAGTAAAATATGAGTGTAGCATAGCAGTTATATGTGTATATATTAAAAAATCCATAGAGGTAAAGTTGTTTCAAGGTCAGAAATAAAAGGTCTTGAAGCTGCCTTGCACTTTGATAGGTCTTGGTGCTTTAGTGTAATTTAGTATTGGGGTGGGGTCCATTAGAAGGCACAGATTATATTAGTGGGGTGGTGGCTGAGCGAGCTTTTGAAAAATCAGTGGAAAAAATGCATACAGGTAGATAGAAATTGTTTGTCTGAGCAAGCCCTACTAAAACAAATGAGATTGGTGCAATAGCACAATGGGGTGCTTGTTCTTAAAACATCCTGGTGGATTTTGTCCTGTGATATTAACTCAGGTGGAAAAAGAATGGTATCCCAAGTTGGGAAAACAAGAGCAAGAATGGGAGCCTATGTGGGTGTCAGTCCAGCTATTGCATGACTACAAGTCATAGGCAAATTTTATTTTTTGTAAGACCACAGATACTGGTCTGTCTACCGATGGCTGAGGGGGGCAGCACAACATTTAATTGGAGCACAGAATCTATAGCTAGGGTTGGTCCTCATGCAAACTTTAAATATATATATACATATATATAGCTTTAATAATAGGCCTCTTCCTTTGTAGGGTTCTGTACAGGTAAGCCTAAGATTCCAAAACAAGCGTATTTGGGAAACGACTCGGTTACATCAGTAGGGTTCTCCCGTGTAAGCAGCCCCAAAAGAAATTCAAGCAGTTTTCTCAAACACCTCCAAAGAACAGAATCCTACAGATCTTGAGCTGATGCAGTCAGTCTTAACAGCTGCGGGATAAGGATCATGCCTTCCTGGAGATGTGGCAGTGAAATAACAGAAGGCATGAGTTCGATACAAAATGACATTAAAAAAACAACAACAACAAATACAGTGGTACCTCTGGTTAAGAACTTAATTCATTCTGGAGGTCCGTTCTTAACCTGAGGTACCACTTTAGCTAATGGGGCCTCCCACTGCTGCCGCCGCCACCACACAGTTTCTGTTCTCATCCTGAGGCAAAGTTCTTAACCTGAGGTACTACTTTCAGGTTAGCGGAGTCTGTAACCTGAAGTGTTTGCAACCTGAAGCGTTTGTAACCCGAGATACCACTGTAGTGTTGTTACTACATGGCAACTGTTTAGATCTAGCCTGCCCATTAAAGTTAAAGAAAAAGTAATATTTGAGAGGCAGGGGAGTGAAGCCTTGTTTTTAGTTGCATCTTCAAATGTCAGCGGTGTTTGGCAAGGTTACCAGCAATGCATAGCGTTTACGTGATCGGGAAGCTAACTGCTAATTCCAGAGTTGTATACCTAATGTAACAGTCACACCCTGTGTTCATGCTTTAATGTGTAATGTGTTAGGTTGCAGTCATTCTTTTGTGTTGCCGTGTATCTCTGAGTGTTCACGATGATCTGTTTGAGGGTCACTCAATAGGGATCACCCATAACCTCTGTTTGGACCTGTTGCTTGGAGACGAGTACAAACATTAACCTACTTCCTTAATGTTCAGGGGGAGAAAAGGTAAGGCACAGCTTCTATCCTAGTCAATGTTTGTAGAAGGCATGCTTGCTAAAAGACCCAGGTCCAATTCCTGGCATTTCCATTTAAAAACCTTAAACAGGACTATGAAAGATCTCTGCATGAGGCCTTAGAGAGCCACTACCATTTGGAATAGATATTATTGGCATCGATAGACCAAGAGTTTGACTTTGCAATCACATGTTTTAAGAAGAATGAAGTACTGCAGAAATATTTTGCACAGCAAATTCTTCATCATTTAAATGTTCCAGTTGAAGTTCACATGGTACTGTTCTAGTTCTATGGCATTTTCACAGGACAATATTGCCATGCAAGTTGCAGAGTGATAACTCACATTCAAATAAACCATTAATATGACTCAAGGTCACAAAACCAGAAAGTATAAGGGCAGAGGATGGTAAATATTTAGGCTGTTGGCGGGAGAGGCTGGGGCAGGTATTGGAAATACATAGTAAACTAGAAACCCGCAGCAGGTATTTCGTTGCATGGATATGATTAGAAATTCTGTTTCAGGATGGTGGCATATGATAGGGTCTGTACCAAATTATTATTGGTGCTCTCAGATGTTCAGAGCTGAAGTCAGCCCTTGACATATCAAAATGTTCACAAGAGTTGAAAACCAATGTTTGACCCTTGATCGTTTTAGCATTTTTGTCAGGCATTTTCAACTTAACTCTGCATTCATGAGGGCTAGAAACACTGAAACATGATCTTCCCAGGATAGTGCCTGCTGAATATTGCCCACGACACTCTGTCTTAATGCAATAGCGTTCATAAAAATTAATCGGCATCAACAACTTATTTCTTTCGTCTCTATTTCTCTGCTCTGCAAAGCTTTCTTATACTATGTATGGTTCAAGTCTTGAACGGTGGGAGTGTCCCATGTGGCAACACTAAGTTAGGCTTTGTTTGAACTACTGTTTGCCATAGCTAGGTTTAAGGCCAAGCTGCCCTAAGATAGGATTTGGTTGTTTACTCAATGATTGAACAACCTTATAAGTGATTCTACTAGACCTCTGATAGGAAGAGAAGGGCATAATATTACAATAGAATTGCTTGAGCTTGCCGTGTACATAGTAACTGCTTGTTCTAAAATTGCTTACAACATAACATTTTTTTATTATTGTAGAATTTCAATAGGGTTTTGAAACCCAGGAAAACCACAGAAAGTAGGTCATTAGCTAGAATTGTAATTACGCTAGCTTGTCAGGTGAGTAAAAGGCTATACTGAACCACAGGTGGCTGCAAGCTATTTTTTTTAAAAAAAAAAACTTGAAGTCTATTCATTTCAGTGGGGCTACTCTGAGTGAAGTTTATTTGGATACAGCCCAGTTTTGAATGTCCGACCATGTCAGAGTTAGCCATCAGAGGCCTAGAGTCTCTTGGATGAAGCCGTTGAGAACTGTCTTGTGGTTAGTGTTATATATGAAAATTACACCACCACAAAAAGCATGCAGGGGGACCTTGCAGCTCAGTGGAAGTTTTTGTTCTACTTTCCCTTTGGAAAAACTGCCTCTTGCATTTCAAAAGAGGTTGAGCATGCAGTGGAAGAAAACAAATCTGAGGCTCCTTGGACTCACACAATTGTTTCTGGTTCTTTGTCACTGATTCTAGTTGAAATGTGGAATATGCTGTTGTCAAGCTGATCCCTATTCTAAAGATCCACCACATCCTAAACTGTGAATCTTACTACAGGCTTGC
Source organism: Lacerta agilis (assembly GCF_009819535.1). NCBI lineage: Eukaryota > Metazoa > Chordata > Lepidosauria > Squamata > Lacertidae > Lacerta > Lacerta agilis. The sequence goes on along the minus strand of NC_046318.1, from coordinate 58,220,000 downwards.
CCCCAATTGCTATTTCCCCACCCTGCCCTATTGACTCTTAAAATTATGTAAATAAATTATTTTTCCCTCAGGGAAGGAAAACAAAAACAATAGCAATATGGTTTTGTTTTAAATAGAATTGGCTGAGCATAGAGAGAGATGTAAAGTATTAAAAGTTTTGTTTTCTGGCCAGATTTATTCAATAAAATTTGAAAAATTAGTCCCTTGAAATTGTTGATAGAAACAAGCATTTATCTTAATCTTGTGTCTATTCAGTAAGGCAGCTTTTGAAAGGTGACATTTGTTTATACAGTCATACCTCAAGTTGCGTACGCTCTGTGTTGCGTACATTCGACTTACGGACCTCCGCAACCCGGAAGCCCTCCCCGGAGTGCGCACGGGTGCGCAGAAGCATTATGCGCACTTCGTGCATGCGCAGAAGCGCGCAAACGCACGAACATCCAGGTTTTTTCTCTTTTTCGGGCATTCGTGTTAAGCATGCCCGTGTTATGTAGCGCGATCCGGAACGGATCGTGTGCATAACACGGGGTACCACTGTATTAGGAATTGAATTCCAGTGGACCCTAATTCAATTGGCAGTTCACCGTTCTTTCTGCAATCACACTGCTCAAGTATCTGCAACAGAATGACCACTCATTTTTTATTTTATTTTTAAAAAGTTTATTATGTGCAAATAGTGTGTCTTTCAAAGACAAAAAAGGTATTTGGATATGGTCAAGCCAGTCATTCCTATGCCCTGTATTAGAGTGGATCAATATGGGGCACCCACTTGCCCCCCCCAAGTGATCCTCTCCCAAGGTAGAAATTAACTTATTTCACAGGCAATACCAGTCTTATCTGTACCCAAGGTGTTGCAGAATCCACTTTCAGGCATCTTTTCAATCCCAAAATGGGCAGCAGATTCAAGGGGGTGCCAAGTGTATGAAAACTCAGTATTGTGCTGGGGGGGAAACAGGCAAGGAAGAGGATGTAAGACAGCTTGAGGTTTGTTTAACTTCTGATCTGTGTTCAGATAGGAACTTCTTACCAGAGCTTTCTTTAAATTATTTATTTGTTCTTTATAGATTTGTTTTAATGGAGCTTCATGTCAGCGAGATAGAATTTTAAATAACAATGGGACTTATTTATATTCCTGCATATAAAAAACATGGCATAATTGGCCTTTTTGTGGCTACACATACAAGAAACCCAACACTCCCCCCTCCTTTTTATTTTTTTAAAAAATGCAGTACTTTTTATGTGAATGAGGGGCCACCAATCCTTTATCTGAGCATAATGTAATATTGTTTTTGTATAGTCCCATTTTGTACTGAAGTCTGCCCAAAGAAACAGAGAGAGAGAGAGATGTCATTCTGTATATTAAAACATAAAAAGAGCCTGCAGGATCAGGCCAATGACCCATCTAGTTCAGAGTCTTTTTTTCTTCTTCTTTCAAATTTGCCAACTAGATGCCAGTGAAAAACTGATTATAATCAGTTTGCCAGGGTCTTCCTTGGAAATTTGGGGTGCCCCAGTGTGAATATAGTAATGACCAGTAAGCTGCTAGGCATTGCAGGTGTTCCAGAATCTATTGCACCAGACAAAGAGTAGGAGTTGACTGGCAGACAAATTAGAGTCAGGCGGGTTGTCTGAGGAAAAGAGGTTTTTGAGCATCGTTGTTCTGTGTGATTTTCTGTCTTAGGAGTCCCTAGTTCAGTAAAACACTTAAGCTCATGTTTAATTTAACTTGCTTATGTTTTTTGAATTAGGACAACTTAACAATGAAGCTCAGTCCCTTACACTACTAGGGTGCTAGAATGTGACTAATTATATTTCTTATATTGTATTTATACATTTACATTGCACGACAATCTGGATTTTTTGAGGTGCCATGCCATTTGTTGTATAGATCCAGAAAGCTTTTTTCCTCCCACAATTTATATATATAAAAGGGAGAAGTAATTAAAGATATGCCAAGAAATAGCCAGCTTAATTGACTCTTTATAAAATATTGTAAAATTAACCTGTCTCGTGGTGGTCTTAGTGTCTGAGATATGCAGTAGTTATAGCAAAAAATAAATAAAAAAGGAAAGCGACAACAGCCTTACTGAATGGTGCAATATTGCTTTTCTGTTAAACAAAGGGCTATCTTGTTGAAGAAAAGTATAAGCCACTGTGAAGAATAATTTTGCAGCATCTTTCTAGCAAGTCTGTATAGCCAGGACTTTTAGCCAATCTAATAGGTTTCCAAAATGTGTTGAGGGTACATAAATTTGAATAGAGATGTAATTTGAAAATCCATTTCAGAGAGGGATTTTTCTTGTCATTTGTCAGTTTGAATCCTATTCTCAGGGCCATATGTCCCACAGGAAAGGAAGGTTAACTAGTATTTGAGTCCTGGAAAAGTCTTGTCTTGTATGTCATAATGGTCTCTGCCTAGTTCATGCCTAGACAACATTAAGGTAGCTTAAAATTTGCTGATTTCAAAACATACTTTGAATTGACCCACAGTCCTAGATAATGATTATTTGTTTTTAACCACAAGACTAAAGGCTTTTCAAACATCATAAGGAATGATTTTTTGTTTTCTTACATTCTTCAAAAGAAAAAGAAAAATTGCTCTCTAAAACCCCTAAAGTTAGCCAAAGATTAAAGATCCAGGGAGCAGGTTATCTTGTCGTTTGCTTTTTTTACCATTGATGTATGGATCTGGAGGAAGGTCAGTGTGCAGACAAAAATACAAGCCATGCTTGTAAAGAATATGAGCCAAGATGAAGTCTGTTTTTATCAGAAAGCCCTGATTTGGGATACAGTAGTCATGCAATTCTGGTTATCAATATCAAATATCTTAAAATGCACTCATGTTGTACAAAGGTGGCAGTACTTTGCATCATTTCTGGTGGGGGTGGAGAACAGAGGCTAACATACATTTAAAATCCACTACATTTAGCAAAGCATTAGTATTATCACAGTCTCCATTCATTTCATTGGGGCTTGTGCAGGGGTCCTACACAATCCAACATTGAAGTTAATACAGCAGTGGTAGATGGCAGGTTGTTCCTGCCTTCCCCTACGTCTTCTCATGTCAAAATAATTGAACTTTTTATCTTCTGTTGAATGATCCTTGTGGTATTTGTTTATTTGTGTTTATGTGATATAAAATGAGAACCTGGAAGAAATGCATTGAATTATTTCACCCTTCCCTTAGCTTCTGTGGGTTGTATATATTAGATCTAGCAGACACTTTGACAGAAGCCTCTTTGATCCAGTAAAGGTTTTCCTCAGCATGTCCAAAAGGAAGGATATTTTCACACTTCCTTCTGCCCGCTGCAACCTACCCCCAAATCTTCTATTGGGGGTTGTGAGATACCCCCCCCCTCAGAACTGCCTGGGAGGTGGCACCTGGGAGCTGCTGGATGAAATTGGCAAAAACTGCCTCCCTCTCTTGTTCCATTAATAGAATCCGGTGCTGGATCCAAACGGTTTCTGTCAATGAAAGAGCACCACTGAATACAACACTGAATCTTTTATGCCAGTCACTATGGGTGGTGGTCAACTAAGTAACTGCACAAGCAGAACAACTTGCACAAGATGACTTTCCCCCTTTCTTCCCCACAGGCCCCCTAAATCTGTTTGGGGAGTTCCCCCAACCCACTGGAGCAGATTTGAGAATGGCACGAGGGTCACAGAGGTGGGTTTAGGGGAGAGCAACTGGGTCGGTCACACTGGAGGCAGAGTTGAAGGCGGTGCAGGGCGTGCCACAACTATGATGTAGAATGGAAGGTGAGAGGTGGGGGCACCAAATGTTGGTGTTGCACAGGGACCCTCTGAAATTTGAGACCCCAAGGTCCTCTATCGAGGGGGAGGACAAGAAGTCATTTCATTTGCACAGCTATTTAGCTGAATACCACCCTGTCTTCCAAGTACTTAGTCAAGCTTGTGGCTTAATTACACAGGTAGAGTAAATTAATGAACATGGTCTGTTGTAATTGTCAAGCTTTGATTAAATATTTGGATTAATATAATAAAAGCTTCCTCAGGTTGCAATAATGGCAGCAGTCCATCTTGACAAAGAGTAGCAAGCCTAATTATAATTTACAGTGGATCCTCCCCCTCCCCTTATCCTGAAGAAAGGGACTTCGTTTTGCATGTGGGGGGTAGGGGAGACACCATTTTGTTCTTAGAGAATAATACTTTATGTATCTGAAGTCTGGGATCCTAAGTTCATATTTGGAAATAAGTTTCAAATGAAATAGTAGGGCTGATTTTCAGACAAAATTGGTAAGGGCTGCAGCTCCTGTCATTTGCTGGGAATAAGTATTTAAATATGTGCTTTAATGTCAACAAGACAAACTATAGACTGTTAGGAACTGTCTGTAAGTTGAGGCTAAGAACCTGAACTGCAAGCTTTCCATTTTCTTACAGTTAATCGAGATTCTCTTTATATGTTTAGATGTAGATGTTTTAATCAGATTCTGATGTTGTGGAAATATCTTGGTTCTGACTAAGGTGGCATAGGCCCAGTTTGAATGCAGCACCGCCTGTTTTACAAACCATCGTTTGTGAAGACAGGAACAAGGGTCAGGCCTGCATACTATTCCTCCTCCCCTCCCTCTTGAGCATTGTCTTCAGTGTGGAGATCTTGGTTTGCTTTTAGATTAGAGGTCCTTGTGGTGTCCAAAACAGGAAACTGCTTTAATACCAGTTTACTAACAGGTATTAAATCAGAAGGCAACCCTGGGCAGCCTGTCTGAATCCGACCTACTTTTTTGTGTTTGACAGACGTGGCAAAGTTGCAACCTGTACATATGTTCAACCTCTCTAAAGGCCAGCTCAGTGTATAAACTTCACTAAACAAATCAACTTGTGAGAAGGTTAGCCTATGAGAGGAAAGTCTGCCTGGCTCTCTACAAGCTTAGAAACCTAGGCTGTAGTCTACAGAACTACTTTTCCGAAGTTCTAGTGCAGATTTTCACTGAACTTTTCTGGAGTAAAAGGATTTCTAGTAAAGATTTTCTGGAGTAAAGGATATCTAGTTAAAGCAGAGTTTTATAGCTGCAATCACTGTTGAATGTCTATGCTAATTCAACTTTTATCTCCTGTTTCTGTCTCATGTCCATCTCTGAGCTACGTTGCAGCTTATAGAAGCTTTGACTTATTTGTGAATTATGCTCCTAGCCTTCACATGTGAAAAGATGTGTTTTAATATGCATGTTCGTCAGGTTCAGAGCTTTCTAGAAGAGAAGTGTAAGAGATTTCCATACCCTTTTTCTCCCTGTCAAGATTGTATTGCTGCTGAAAATGTATAATTTTAGTGAATGTTAGAGAGGCACATGGTACAATAATAAGCTTTCTTTTTTCGGGGGAAAAGCTAAGTTCCAAAGTGTACATGGAATACATGTTATCAAGCACACTTGGTAAGCGCAAAAGCACTAGTTTATATTTAAGAAATTGACAGTACAATCCTAACCATGTCTACTCAGAAGTAAAACTTACTGAATTCCATGGGGCCTATTCCCAGGTTAGGATTGCAGCCTAATATGTCAATCTTAAATATTTAATTCATGTGTTGAGTTTGGTTTTCTAGGGATTACTTGCAGAGTTCTATAAAACTGCAGTATATTTATACTAAAGGAAAAAAAACACAACCTGTTAACAAAAGGCTCATTGGGAATCCCCTAATTAGTTAGGGGAATATCACTTTAAATTGAACTAGTGGGTTCTGATAACAAAAAATGGTTTCAAGAAGGAAATGTAGTTATTATTATTCAGTTGCTGCAGGGGTGGGGAACCTTTTACAGACCTAGGGCCACGTCCCCTTCTGGGAAAGTTCCCAGGGGAGAATGGGATCTGAGGCAAAAAGCAGGCAGAGCAACAAATGCGAATTTTACCTTTGTACAATAGGCTAGTTTCTACACGGACACTCCTCATCCTATATTTTCAATGCAGGCAAACAAGAGGCACTATTAGAGTTCAAGGATGCATTCAAGGCAGACAGAAACATTCGAGAGCCAGTTTGGTGTAGTGGTTAAGAGCGGCAGACTCGTAATCTGGGGAACCGGGTTCGTGTCTGCACTCCTCCACATGCAGCTGCTGGGTGACCTTGGGCCAGTCACACTTCTCTGAAGTCTCTCAGCCCCACTCACCTCACAGAGTGTTTGTTGTGGGGGAGGAAGGGAAAGGAGAATGTTAGCCGCTTTGAGACTCCTTCGGGTAGTAAAAAGCGGGATATCAAATCCAAACTCTTCTTCTTCTTCAGAGGTAGGGCCAGCGAGGGGGTGTAGCCTATGGAAAGTCCTGAGGGCCACATTTGGCTCCCACAACTGAAGTTCCCTGCCCTGGAATTACTGTTTCCACAGTTAACGTTTGCAGGAAAACTGTGTTTTGATTTATGTCTCCTCCCAGAAGAATCTATGGGTTTTAATGAATGTATCTGTAACTGTAAAACTATGCATTTTTCATAAGAACATGTATTACGTTATATACCGGTTCAGAAATCTTCCTAAAGGTCTACTAAAATGATTAAATGCCGCCCATGGTGAATTGCTCGAATTTCCATTCTTGGCACACTTAAAATTATGCTTTAGAGGGACGAAAAGGAATTGCGTTGTGGAAGAAATGTGCATTTCTCTCCCTCTAGGTCAGGCTTCCTCAACCTTGGCCCTCCAGATGTTTTGAGACTACAGTTCCCACCATCCCTGACCACTGGTCCTGCTAGCTAGGGATCATGGGATTTGTAGGCCAAAAAACATCTGAAGGGCTGAGGTTGAGGAAGCCTGCTCTAGGTTTGAAGACAATGGGAAAGCAAGTGAACTGCTTTCATGTCCCATTTATTTTTAGGCAGGAGACGTGGGTATTTGTTGGTGGGTCTTAACAGTGTGCAGTGCATGATTTTGACTGGATTGTGCCCCATGTTTATTATAAACTGTGAGCAGCTTACGCGGTGCTTGCAGTGGCCTGTCCATTCTATATCCTGCTCTATCAGTGACTGTACAGTCAGCCCTGTGAGTGGTTACTTGAAACTGGTTGCCATAGAGAGTCAGGCCAGTCTTCCCCACACTGATGCCTTCAATATATTTTAGACTATGACCCCCCCTGTCAACTCCAGCTAGAATTGCTGTGCTGGGTAGTATTGATTGGGGAGTAATAGTCCAAAATATCTGGATGGGCACTTAATTGAGGAAGTCTGGGTTAGGTCATCAGGTGGTTTTGATCTTTTCAACTACCACCAGCCAATTTAAGAAGTAACTTTTAAAAACCTAGTCAAGATTCTGAATATATGCAGTTGTAACGGAGCAGAGTGAAAATGGCATTGTTAGATTTTATTTTTTACTGTAGTGTTAACGAGTCAAAATCCTGCCATGTTTTATTGTAAACACAGTGCCAAATATTTCCTTTTGCCTGATTAACAATACAGTTTTAGGAAAACTAGCATCCGTCCAATACAGGATGAAAGTCTCTTGCTGGTCTCCTAGGACTCCAGTTATACAATGTGATGTTCTTACAACTGGGGATCTATGCAGATTTGGAGGAATCTGCCTGCAAACATCATACTGAAGGGCTGAGCATTGGACAATGCACAGATAGAGCTACAATTTCTACATTACTAGAGGGCTTTTTCATAGGAGTATATTGTGCTCCCTGTGCCAAGGGGGTGACTTTAGGTTAGCCTCAGATTATGTCTGTGGAATAACTGCAGCCTACCTCTAGTCTGACACGGGGACAGGAGGCAACTTATCCCTAGGCGAATGCTGCAAAAATTACTAACATGTTTCAGAACCTGTAAGACTATGTCATATGCCTGCGGTTTCACTTCCACTGGAATCAGTGGAGCTCCTTCCAAAGAATGCAATGCGAGTGAGTCATCCTTTGGTTTTCAGGAGGAGTTTCTTTTATTGTCTGGTTTTAATATGGGGAATTCACTTTATAAATATTTGAAAAAGAGAGCTTCCAATTTTGGCACTAATGGAAATACTGGATACTTTTAATATATATTTAGAAGGTTATTTGAAAAGCAAAATGTTCTGTCTTTTTATATAATTTTTAGCCAGGTACATATACTCTGATTACTACTTCTGTTGTTTCCTATCAGACTGTAAGCGGGGGGGGGGGGATGGAGGGGACTAGTTCAGGTTTCAAAAACCCCGGGGGTAGAGGACAGGGGAACTGACTGTTTTGAAGTGCTTTGCTAGTTTTTGGTATATTGTGTGTTTGTATATAAATATATCTATATACATTATAAAGATATATAAAAATAGGTCTGTAAGGTTCAATGTTTTGTGTTTTTATCGCTGTACTCTAAGGAAATAAAATGTGTTTTGTATTACTTTATGAATTAATTACAAAAGGCTTTATGCATTGATCAAAATGTTTTCTAGCTATTTTACACCAGGAGTTGATGAATAACTCTAATCCTATGTAAATTCACAACGTTGAGTTTAGAAGCGGAATTTGAGATTTTTAAGCTGGCTCTGATGGATGGCACAAGATAAAATGCACTTTCTTTGTGGCATGTAATATAATTTGCTCTCAATGGGCTTTAAAACAAAAGACCACAACATGTTTACATCTTTTCTTGTGCCCTCCTCTTCCCCTCCTTCCTTTATAATAATTGCAAAAAATTAAAATATTTCCTCTTGGAGGGGGGGGGAGGAAGCAAACAAATATCTGAGTTACTGAAGTAACGTTGTTCAAGAACAGATTGTTGGGAATAGATTACCGGTAGTATGTTGGTTTTAAAAAACAAATCATTTTAGTGATAGTCTTCAGTATGTGAGCTCTACTTTGTGATGCTTGGTTGTGACAAATATGTTGTTGCTTATCTAGTCTAAATATCATTGTTTTCTTGTATTTTACTGTTAATGGCTATTCCATTAGTTGCACTTGCTTGAACTGAGTCAGAAGACTCGGAAGAAGTCTTGCGGACTGTTATGATGTCCAGAAACATTACTTAAATGCACTTATATTGATTTACTACCATGCAGTATGTTGAACTGTTTCATGTAATAAAGGCATTTGTTGTATAAACTTTGTCGTGGGGGCCTGTTTTCCTTTGGCTACTTCTTTTTGTGCTGAAACAAAAAGATAGGGAGGGGACACCAGCAAAGGCAGGGGAACACACAGCCAAATCAAATGTACTAATCCACTTACGGAAACATGGAATTTAAGCAATTGAAAGGGTTCAAAAGTCCAACACATTTTTTGAAGTGATGGCTCTTCTTTGGGACAGATTACAAAATGATGGGTGGGTATAAAGACAAGACCAAAAAAGCAAACAAACCTCAAAGGGTTTAAATAGTTTTAAACACCAATATTTGTCCACCTGTTATAATGATTTGAGATAACTCTAATTTGTATACGCTAGACCTGTTTCCCTAGTGGAAGGGAAGCAAGACTTAAATATTTTGATATGCAATTTTCCTTCATGTTCGGATAGTCCTAAGAAGCAAACATTACTGCGTAAGTACAGCTATAATGAAGACCACTATTATAATAAAAACTCCCATTGTTAAACTGTGTACACTGTGGGTAGGCAAACTAAGGCCCGGGGGCTGGATCTGGCCCAATCACCTTCTAAATCCAGCCCATGGACGGTCCAGGAATCAGCGCGTTTTTACACAAGTAGAATGTGTCCTTTTATTTAACATGCATCTCTGGGTTATTTGTGGGGCATAGGAATTCGTTCATTTTTTTCTTTTCTTCAAAATATAGTCCAGCCCCCACCCCAAGGTCTGAGGGACAGTGGACCAGCCCCCTGCTGAAAAGGTTTGCTGACCCCTGGTGTACACCATGCAGGAGCGCTGGCTTGGCCCCACAGGTGTGGTTGCCCAGGGCCAGGCACATTGCCATGCAGTGTGCATAGCCCTGACACCTAAATTTGTGGGTGCCTGGCACCTATGACACCATGAGATGCTAAGTCCTGTGTATCCTATTCAAAATGGTATCCAAATATTGGAGTAAAATATACCTGCAAGAATCTTCTCCATACCAAAAGCCTTTTGCACCTTTACCAGTCTGGCATGATAACTGCACACAGGCATCTGCTTGTGTTGCACCAGAGGGAGGACTTTGAGTCAGCCCAGTGTTAAGTGTCCTGGGTTTCCCTGCAACCGGCTCCTCTATATCCAGCACAGCAACACCTACAACAGAAAGACATCTCACTTTAAAACCAGCTGGAAAACACATCTTATTATGTATATGTATTCGTTGAGGAAATCTTTATCATAGGTTGCCATCTTGTGGTTAGAAAGTGTATTTGCAGCTTTAAAATCTCTAAAACTACTATAGCAGGGATTGCCAACTCCCAAGAGACTGTGATCTACTCCCAGAGTTAAAAACTGGCAGTGATCTACCCCCTTTTGGGGGGTTCAGGTTAAAGTTGTTGAGCTTCTTTTAGGAAGGAAATCCCTGTTTTGGGGGGGGGTTCAGGTTAGTGTTGTTGGGCTATTTTTAGGGAGGAGGAAAGCCCTGCTTTTGGGGGGTTCAGGGCATTTTTAGGGGAGCCACAGTTGTTGAGCTTCTTTGGGGGGAGCCAGTGATCTACCGGTGATCTACCACAGACGTTCAATGATCTACCGGTAGATCACGATCTACCTGTTGGATGTGCCTGTACTATAGTATTTACAAAGCAGCTAACACCTGTCGTCTTTCCAGATAGTCGATACAACTGGCAGTGCTGGTGGCGCTGATAGGAAGTGCAGCCTAGTAACATCATCCATCCATCCTCACTAAATTAAATGCTATTAAATGTCACATTCTCACTAAATTAACTGGAGCAAGAGTGCAGAAGGATTCTGCCTCAGAACCTGTTTGGACGGTCGGAGCTCAGCTCCAGGGCCTGTGACATCATAACGAAAGCGAGTGTCTCTGATGTTGATGCCTCTGGGCTGAGATGCCCCTCTCTCTAAGGTAGGCATGGCCAAACTTGGCCCGCCAGCTGTTTTGCGACTACAACTCCCATCATTACTAGCTAACAGGACCAGTGGTCAGGGATGATGGGAATTGTAGTCCCAAAACAGCTGGAGGGCCAAGTTTGGCCACGCCTGCTTTAAGACAACGAAACAGTTCAGCAGTTTAATGGTGCAAGGGATTCAGAGGGGGAAAGCTACCCTTTTTAATTAATTTGTATGCTGTTATTTGTATGACAGTTTTTTCCCATTCTTCATAACAAAACAAGATCAACTGACCTATTCTCCCTTTCCCCTTCCTAGTGCATAAGAATCCAAACTAAAAGAAAAAGATAACGAAGAAATATGATGCAAGTGGGGTTAAGATATTGCACAGGTGATGTTGACCTCCTCTCCAATTGTCCCACTAGCACCTTGGTTGGGGGCCACAGAAGGATGTGTCCCTGTTTATGACAGGGATGGCCAGCTGTACAGACCTGTACAGAAATGTTTTTTTAAAAAAAAAATCAAGAAACAATAGCTTTTACACCTCAGTTCTTACTATCTTGGTTTGAGGGAATGAATACACGTATCAGGATAAAACGCCTATTGAAGTCGGACACTAGTGGCAACAAGATTATCCATCGCGCAAAACATGTGTACAATTTGTGCACCCAATGTTTGAGCTGTTCAACTCAGTAAGTGACACTTTTTCAGAAGAACACTTATATGTGTGGAGATACACTGGACACAGATACAAGCTAATGGGTGAGCAAGCCTTTTTGCATTCCGGCATTGATTCCAGTTTTTTGAGTAGCACATCTTGATTTCTGGTCTGGCAGCTGCACACTGACAGCCAATGCCTCTAAAGGGCCCATATACATACCTGGCATGAGGAGAAGGTGCAAATCACAACAAATTGTCCTGCTTTGTGGGTAGGCAGGGCCTTTCTCCTTGCCCTGCTATGGTTGCCTTCCCAGAAACTTTTACGTGCTACTTTCCCTGTGAGATTAGAAGCCCTGCAGCTAAAAGTAATTTCTTTGTTTAAATATTTATCAACCACGGTGTCATTAAAAAAACCCTCACAACATACAAAAATTATAATAAGATCAATGAAAACATTGGTAAAAACATCAATAAATAAGGGTTGGCAAGAATAAATTAACATTTCAAAGACCTGCCTGAATAACACTATTTTAGGACGTGCCTAAAAGAATTGTTGCCCTAAGGCTATGTACCAGTCTCCCCTTTGAGATTCTCCCACCTGTGGCAAGATTTTTTTTTAGATGGGGTGTAACACATGTCTTTTCAGATTAGGATTTGGTGCAGCTGCATAGTTTTATTGTGTAAAACACCTTGAACCTTGGGAAAGGCTGCTAACTAATGCAAAACAAAAAACAAAAAAGGGAAAGCTTGCAGGGGAAAATGTTAATATTAGAACAAAAGGTCAGGTGTCCAACCCCCGCCCCTACTGGCCCTTTAGCTCTGACCTGTAAGCATTTGCAAGGAGAACAGGTCCCAATTCTCCCAGGGGCTGCATTGATCCATGGGGGAAAGGTGGAAAGAAAGAAAGAAAGAAAGAAAGAAAGAAAGAAAGAAAGAAAGAAAGAAAGAAAGAAAGATGCACCACTTTTTGAAGATGGGTCACATATTTGGATGGCTCTCAGATGGAGGCTCCAATGGGGAAATTCTCAGCTCTTGTAACATTGCAGCGTTGCTGTAGTGGCCCATCTAGACAGATGGAAGGAATTAGTGGATTCTCACTGCAGGGGTCACAGCTGCAGATGTCACTGGGAAATTCAGTTCTGCTGCAGGAGCCTCCAAAACACCAATGACAGTAAAATGGAGAAGAGGAGCCCAAATCCCCTGAAGTCATGTGAGGGGTTAGGTAACCTGAGCTGGAATTCAAACCACTAATCACTTTGGAAGAGTATGCTCACGTTTGCACTGCAGCCTAGCAGACCAATCCTATCTAGAGCTTTACCGCAGCTAAAGCAGAGTGAGATCAACACTGCCCTGCCTGCTGCTGAGACCTATATTTAACCCAGTTGCTGTATCTCCTTGTGCTGTGCTATACTGACACAAAGGGGAAACGGGGGCCCTTTTTCTACTACCCACAAAGCTCCTTCATAAGCCAACCAAGTGCCTTGTGGACAATAAACTTGCTGAAGCCTTGGCCCCAGGTTTCTTCTGGGGCTTCCTTCTAGCACGAGAGGAAGGGAGTGAGAGGCGCATGGCACTATGCTCCACAGCATTAGAAGGTTTTACATTTTACTTCCATTATTCGTAGATAGCCTGGGCACCTTGCGACACAAACGCTCACCAGAAGAAGAACGTAAAGTTGGAAACAGATGCAGCACTTTCAAAACGCTTTTCATCAGCAAAGCATTTACATACGTTTAGCTTGGGGAACAATGGATAGGATGGAACAGGGTTTTCTGGGCCTGGAACCCTATTGTGGATGGCATACTCCACCCCACTTGCAAAAAGAAGACATAATGTGTGCAAATTTATGGCTTCTTTTACAAGTGAGGTGGCGGGGTCACACACAAATAATATGCGTGGCAGAGTATCAACAAATAGAGGTTTTCCCCTTAATTGAGTTTCCATACCGAAACAGGATTAACCTGTTGAATTTCCGCTTGCCACACAGCTGTGGAAAGTGAAAGAATCCTGCTTGCCACCCAATGCCAATGTAAACCATGCAAACAACTTGATCAGTTGTAAACAAGTTGTGTTACTCTAGGCCTTTCCTCACTGATCATAAGTAGACAATTCAGCATCTCTTTTGCATGCAGAAGGCCCCAGGTTTGATCCCTGTCATCCCCAGGGCAGGGAACATTCCCTGGAGAGGAGCTGCCAATCAGTTTAGACAATACTGAGTTGGGCAATCCAATTTTGTGTAGGGCGGCTTGCTTTTCCCAACTCCAAAAGAAAGTTCCTCTTATAGAAACATGTTGCGGAGTTGCATATCACAATTTACAAATAGCATAAAATTCCACTGTCATATTCTAAAGTGAGGCCACCTGAATGTTTTGGTCTTTTATTTCGTTTCACCTTAATATTGGCTTTTATTTTTGTATTGGACATGGGTGGTGCTGTGGTCTAAACCACAGAGCCTAGGACTTGCCAATCAGAAGGTCGGCAGTTCGAATCCCCATGGTGGTGTGAGCTCCCATTGCTCGATCCCTGCTCCTGCCAACCTAGCAGTTCGATAGCACATCGAAGTGCAAGTAGATAAATAGGTACTGCTCTGGCAGGAAGGTAAACGGCATTTCCGTGCGCTGCTCTGGTTCGCCAGAAGCGGCTTAGTCATGCTGGCCACATGACCCAGAAGCTGTACGCCAGCTCCCGTGGCCAATAAAGCGAGATGAGCGCTGCAACCCCAGAGTCATTCGCGACTGGACCTAATGGTCAGGGGTCCCTTTACCTTTACCTTTTTATTTTTGTATTACGTTGTAAGTCGCTTTAAGTTTACTTTTCATTTTAAAATGAGTAAGTATAATTTTTAACAATTAAAATATGCACATTATACTAGTAATAAAAGCAGTTAATGCTTTTATTTGGCCTAATTAAACTCTTAGCCAGTCTGGAACGAAAAACAGGATGATAAACATGATGGAAATCTCAAGCAAGATGTTTGTAAGCTTATTTCCAGGTAATGTTCATATGATTACATCTTTTTACAGTAATCATAAGCATGTATTACTGTTGTTGTTGTTGTTGTTGTTTTCATCATTTATTAAATTTGCATACCATCCTTCATCAGCAGATATCAGGGCAGTTCACAAGGTAAGAATATAAAAACACAAAATACATGATAAAAACAAGAACAAAAAACTAACCAATAACCCCCCTCTCTTTTCAGTTATATTTCTATCCTTATCTTGATTAAAAAAAAAAAAAGCTGGTATCACCAGGTCAAGTTCATCTGTTCTGTTGATTTACACTAGTTTTAATTGGATTTTGAATAAATGTGCAATTGATAGTTCCTGTTTTGCATTTCATTGTTTTATTTTCTTCTTTAGTGAGTCCTGCAACCCGCTATTCTGAATAAATGGTGGGGGGAGGGGTTTAATAGGGAAGGTTTGCGGGGTGTTTATGTAACCGGTGGCTCTCGAAAAGTTTGGGAACCAGGGAGTTAGAAGAGGACAGTGTCTCTCAAAGAGTCTGCGCAGGAGGAGGAGGAGGAGGAGAACGAAGAGGGAAGGTTTCTATAGCAGCGGCATGAGCCAAGCAAGCAAACAGCGCTGAACTTGTACCAAGACACAGCGTTTAGTAGCTTCGCCCTCGTAGGTGTCGGCGATGTGAGCACGTAAGTGTACAGTATCTGGCAGGGCTGATCTGCATCTGAATACTCTACATATAGAGAGGATTGGCTCTAAGGGAGGGACTTCCCAGAGGGGCAAGGAGTTTGGATGGGTTTTACAGAGAGTGGCCAGCAGAAAGAGAAGCTGAAAGGTCCACACGCCTCTTTAACTCCTTGAGGGTCGTTTCCCCATCCCCCCAAGTCGGGACATAAGAGAAATCATTTCTTTAGCTTGCTGCCTCAGTTTCCCAACTGTAAAAGTGACATCACCAACCCACCTAGCCAGTAGCATTGTTTGCAAAGCTGAAATGGTTTTAAAGCACATCTTGTGTAGATAAATGATTAATAGTGCAATCCATTCCCTGCCTACTCAGCCACAAGCCCCAGTGGGTTCAGCTGGACCAGGTAAAGTGGGCACAGTGGCTCTTACCTAACACATTAAACTTTTATTCAGCTGGTCTTTTTAGCAGACCATGTTTTAAATATATTTTTAATTAAAGGAAAACAGTCATTTCAGCTTCTCCCCCCAACAGTAATTACAATCGCATCAACAACGCTTCCTAATTGCAAGGTAAGAGCAAATTCAAAAGGAATGGTCATGCAGTCATAATAATACCTTCATTTCCCCCCAAATATAGATAATAGGATTTGCTTCTAACCAGTTCTCCAATCATGCTGAGTGGAGAATTTGCACCGCAGGTAGAAGCAAAGGTGTCCCAAAACACACACACACACACTACCCATTACATTACACAGGACTTGGACTAGCTTTAAATAATCAAGACTGTGACAGTGAACATGATATTGCTTAATGCCTACAATTGATCTCAATATTTACACAACATTGGTCTAATAACTTGCTTCAGTGTGTATACCCATGGGGAGGAGGGAGGTGAGAATAGGGCTTCCTTTGAGTTAGACATTTTATCTGTATTTACTATTGAAAATGCTTAAATATACTTGTAACATTTCAGTCTCTGACAAAGAAGCTGATTTCTACCTGATTCTATGTGAGTATAAAGTGAAACAGTTACCTTACCTTGAGACCTATGATGGAAGCCTCAGGCTAGCAACTGGAACTCTGTATTTTGGAGCATCATTAACACAGGAATAATTGTTATCCACCCTACCTGGAATATAAAGATAAGACAACGCTTCAACAAGATAACATGAGCATACTACCCAAATCTATTTTTGATCTGACTCATTTAGAGTTCAGCAAAATGCCCACTGTAGCACTCTGAAAACAATTACTGGCTATTACTGCCCACCTAGCAGTTCAAAAGCACACCAAAGTCAAGTAGATAAATAGGTACCGCTCTGGTGGGAAGGTAAACGATGTTTCCGTGTGCTGATCTGGTTTGCTAGAAGTGGCTTAGTCATACTGGCCACATGACCTGGAAGCTGTACGCTGGCTCCCTCAGCCAATAAAGCAAGATGAGCGCCGCAACCCCAGAGTCATTCGCGATTGGACCTAATGGTCAGGGGTCCCTTTACCTTTACGACGATATCAGCTTTGCTACAACAAGCACATGTTGTTGCCACTGAATGAGAAATCTGCTGAATTTCAGGATCCCAATCTACATTGTATTTTGGAAGATGGGGATGGCCTCATTATACAACATGCAACATGTCCTTATTTTTTTCTTGCATGACCTGCAGTCACCTCTCTCAACTTGCCTAACAAACACACAAATACACATCACTCCTCTCCCCATTACTTTGATTAATTTTTTATATTGGTATTTGGTATCCTCTCCTTATTGTAAACCACTTTGGTTTCTTTTTGAAGATAAAGTGGGATGTAAACTTACTAAAATAGATAAAATCAAACAAACAAACAACAGACCTTCTCTTGGCTTCAATTTTATTATTATTTTAAAAAAAAAAACCTCACCTTGAATTTTCTTACCTTTCTTCCTGGAAGTAAGTTTATTTTTCACAATAATGCAAGGGTGGTATACAAATTTTAATTTAGTAATAATAATAATACCTTTGACATTTGGCTTGCCATTTTTTTAATGTGACACTGGGGGCTGGGGGAAGAAAGGCAATATAAATTGATTTGGAAGCTTTTACAAAACTCCTAAGACTGCAGAAGACGTAAAATTTAATAAAAAGCCCTGTCAGCACAAGGGCTTCTGCTTGCACACTGGGACTCCCTCTGCATTCCCCCAATTTCAAGCCTTTATAAAATGAAGTTTCATTGACAGGAATCAACTCCAAAGGACACTATAGAATAATGCAGAAGGGGATTCTGAATCTTCATTTAAATACCGGTAAATGCCATGAAGCATGTACTTGTAATAGTGAATTATTGCAACATAAAGAAATTTGGCGTTTAAAATCTAACTAAAAATATCAAGAATTTCAAAAGTCCTGCTTAACATAAATCTTTGGAACAGGATGACGTTGTCTCCTGTCCCTGGTTGGAAAAAAAAGTGGACAACAGCAGGCCAGGGATCATAATAGGCTGGACCGATCCTATTCAGAGCTATGTTTAGCTGTGCTTTAACTAGCTGTGCTGTAACTGTCTGTGCTGTCATATTTGTCCGTATGTCATCCAGTATAAGATTATGCAGGGACACAATTACTTCATTGAAGAATGATTCTGATTTGCCTTACCAGGTCTTCAAACCCATTGCCCAGCCTCTGCTCCTCCCACCTAAGTCTGTACCCAAGAGCTTGAATGCTTGAATCTCCTTAAGTAACAGGCCCATTTATGCCATATGGGCTACACAGGGACAGGATTTGCTTAAAACTGGGGGACAAATCCTAAATCAAAGAGTCTAGAGGAGAACACAAACATAATTGAAATCTGCATTTTATTTTGTCCAGATGTAAGCCAGGGCCAAACAGAACTGAAAAGGCGTAACTAGGAAGAGGGGGGATTCAGGATGACTAGGGAGGAACTCTTCCCACCCCCTTTGTATTTTAAAAATGTGCTGTCCTGTGTGCCCCCTAAATCTGTTCTGGGGGTTCCCTTAAACCTCTGGACCAGATTTGAGGAGCGTGGGATTGGAGGAGTCTCATTACTCAAATGGAAATTCTTGCACTGATGGGATACCACCCATTGCTTTTTCCTTACCTGTGCTGTTTCAAAATATGCTTTGTTTCACCTTTACAACCCCCACCACCAGCACAATGGACTCTCTGGGTGCGATTGAAGCAGAGTACATAAAGAATTTGCAAAAACAAGTCTGCTTACTGGAATGTGAGACGTCATATCTATATCCTTTAAAGTAATACTGTTTTGGTACAAGTAGCTATGAAAACTCTGAACTGTACACACACACACACACCACAAACAATATTTAGGAAACTGGAATATTGTGAATCCCAGTCTTTCTTGTTTTGGAAAACTGTCATTCATTGGTTTTATTTATACATCAGTAGCCTTTTTCTTTTGTTTTTAACTTGTTCAAAAATATTTGCATGTTCCTTTATTTAGAAAACACGTGTCATATCTTCTATTAATAGGGCAGTATACAAATTTGCAATTTTCCTTGCTGTAACCTGAACACAATTTTTGTCGTACATTTGGAGAGGCAGCGGCTTCAGCTAGGTAGAGTTAGGAACATTGGAAGCTATCTTAGACTAATTCATACCATTGGTCCATCCATTCTTGTGAATAAATGGCCATGGTGTCTTATTCGTTGTGAGAGGAAATGAAAAGACAACTTTTTGCTGGATTGTAACTCACGTGGTACGTGGGATTGTGGAAAGGGTGGTCTGTTTGGATTTCCCACCTCAAGCAGCACAGTTCTTTGGTTCAGCCCCAATATTATATAGAGCAGGCTTCCTCAACCCCGGCCCTCCAGCTGTTTTGGGACTACAATTCCCATCATCCCTGACCACTGGTCCTGCTAGCTAGGGATCATGGGAGTTGTAGGCCAAAAACATAAGCCTGAAAGCATGCTCTCCTCCAAAATCTAAACAAAATCGAAAATTCTTTCTAGTAGCACCTTAGAGACCAACTGAGTTTGTTCCTGGTATGAGCTTTCGTGTGCATGCACACTTCTTCAGATACACTGAAACAGAAGTCACCAGATCCTTAAATATAGTGGGGGAGTGGGGAGGGGTATTACTCAGAAGGGTGGTGGGAATGGGTGATAGGCTGATAAGTGTGGAAAACCTGTTGACGACTCTAAACGGCTGCAATTAGTCTTGCAGGGAAAGGCAAGGGGTGAGATGGCTAAAGATGGCTTTGTTATGTATAATGAGATAAGAATCCAATGTCTTTGTTCAAACCAGGTTTCTCCATGGTTTTAAGTTTGGTGATTAGTTGCAATTCAGCCACTTCTCTTTCCAGTCTATTTCTGAAATTTCTTTGTATTAAGACAGCTACTTTGAGATCTTTTATAGAATGTCCTGGGAGATTGAAGTGTTCTCCTACTGGTTTCTCTGTCTTGTGATTCCTGATATCAGATTTATGTCCATTTATCCTTTGGCGTAGGGTTTGGCCTGTTTGTCCAATATAGAGAGCTGAAGGGCACTGTTGGCATTTGATTGCATACACAATGTTGGAAGATGAGCAATTAAATAGTCCTGAGATGGTGTGTTTGATGTTGTTGGGACCAGTAATGGTGTTATCCGGGTTTATGTGACTATGTGATGCGGCTGTAACGTAGGGCATCTGTTCCAACTCTACAGACAGAGACTCTCACCTAAGAGATCTACAGCAAACCTTTTTAGAACTAAAATATCCACCTGATGAAGTTAAACAACAGATCGACAGAGCCAGACTGATACCCAGAGAGAACTTGCTGCAAGACAGACCCAAAAAAGAAAATAACAGAACACCACTAGTCATCACATACAGCTCCCAAGTTAAAACAGTACAACGCATCATCAGAGATCTACAACCTCTCCTAGACAATGACAGTTCTCTTTCTCAAGCTCTGGGAGGAAGACCCTTCATCGCATACAAACAGCCACCCAATCTCAAACAGCTCCTCACCCACAATAATACAAAAACAGGACTCAACATGGACACTGGTACCAGAGCCTGCAATAAACCCAGATGCCAACTTTGCTGCCACATAAACCCGGATAACACCATTACTGGTCCCAACAACATCAAACACACCATCTCAGGACTATTTAATTGCTCATCTTCCAACATTGTGTATGCAATCAAATGCCAACAGTGCCCTTCAGCTCTCTATATTGGACAAACAGGCCAAACCCTACGCCAAAGGATAAATGGACATAAATCTGATATCAGGAATCACAAGACAGAGAAACCAGTAGGAGAACACTTCAATCTCCCAGGACATTCTATAAAAGATCTCAAAGTAGCTGTCTTAATACAAAGAAATTTCAGAAATAGACTGGAAAGAGAAGTGGCTGAATTGCAACTAATCACCAAACTTAAAACCATGGAGAAACCTGGTTTGAACAAAGACATTGGATTCTTATCTCATTATACATAACAAAGCCATCTTTAGCCATCTCACCCCTTGCCTTTCCCTGCAAGACTAATTGCAGCCGTTTAGAGTCATCAAAAGGTTTTCCACACTTATCAGCCTATCACCCATTCCCACCACCCTTCTGAGTAATACCCCTCCCCACTCCCCCACTATATTTAAGGATCTGGTGACTTCTGTTTCAGTGTATCTGAAGAAGTGTGCATGCACACGAAAGCTCATACCAGGAACAAACTCAGTTGGTCTCTAAGGTGCTACTAGAAAGAATTTTCGATTTTGTTTTGACTATGGCAGACCAACACGGCTACCCACCTGTAACTCCAAAATCTAGTAATCGGGAAATGAAAAGAAAGCTGAATAGGGCTCAGAATCAGATGAGAATACAAGATCCCTCATCGTGGATGTTGTAAAGTGGCAATACGAAAGAGTGCCTTGGGCTGCTGAAATTTGGACATGGGGCTTTTAAGTAATACAGGCATGTCCAAAGTCCGTTCCGGGGGCCTAATCCAGCCCGCCGGTCGGTTCAACCTGGCCCCTGTTGCAGTTTATTTCCTGGGGTAAAATCCTTAAAAAAAAACCTCAACAACTTTGGCCCTTTGGTCGGCCCTCACGGCCCTTCACTTCATCAAATCTGGCCCTCTTTGAAAAAAAGTTTGGACACCACTGAAGCAATACCTTTCATTTGTAGTCTCCTGTACTCAAACCAAGCACAGTATACAAAAATAACAGGCTCCATATGCTCATCACCCTTGACAAATGCCTGAAACCAAACTACATTTGAACACAGTAATATGAAAAATAGAATCACACTTCCACCACACAAGCTCTTGCTTCGTTTCCAATATGAATTTATCATCAAAAAATAAAAAAAACAGAGATCAGAGTTAGTCTTATTTACACATTTTTCCTATCTGTCATCTAATCTCATCAGGATTTAAAATGAATTAAAATGAATGGGGAACTTCAGTCATCTAAAACTTCGCATCCTAGGAGAGTACTTTCAAAACATTTATCTTTATTAATTGTGGGTGGTAATTATTTTTTCCACTCCTCAGCTACATGTAAAGGGTGCCAATACTGTAATGTATTCTCAGTGATCTGTTATTTTAAAAGTGCGTAGTATCAGGAAAGCCAACTCATCCAAGTAAGTACTGGAACACCCAAAGATTGGGGCATTTAGGAAATTGGGAGCAAAAAAAAAATAAAAAAAAAAATTAAAAGCCTTCATACCTCTGTAATTCTAAAGGTCATTGTGTAGTTAATAGGAATCACACGTTTCTACCAATTTACACTTACAGACTTCGAACACTGACAAGCAGAGATATAATGTAAGACAGCTGGTCAGTTCAGCAGGCTCTTGGCAACTTATGGACACATACACACAGCTTGGACAGCAGCGGATATGAACATATGTTTTTAAAGATGATCATTAAATGTTGCTTTTAATGAAACACCTCAAAAACACACTGATATCTCAACAGGGTAATGCATATATATTCATTTGAATGCTGCCTGCACAGGATAGCTGAGGTTTAGAGGTTACCCTACATACATGCTTTTACAAATGAGTTAAAGATGTCTCCGCTTCCTCGTCACTGCCTGCAACGCTGCTGTCTGTGGATGCTGTGACATCTTCTTTGGTACCCTTGCCATTATCTCCTCTCTCAGCTGCTTATCTCCTCTCTCAACTGCTTCACCCTTTGGGCTACCCTCAGGTGCACTGTTAACGTTAGATGGCTGAACATCTTCTGGAAGCTGGACACCAGTTTCCGAAGAATCTGTTTTCGGCATTTCTGTATTTGGATCACCTAAAGACTTCTGCCACCCCTTCAGTCTCTCTTCCCTTTCTCTTGTAGTCTCCTCAACCTGGTAATCTGTTACACCATCCCAGGTCTCCACAGAGAGCTGACGTCCACCAAACCATCGCCCGTTGAGTGCCTGTTTGCAGACATCTCCTTCTTCTGCTTCTTTAAATGACACAGAAGCAACACCATCTGGGTGCCTATCAAACAGAATGGCTTTCTTTACTTGTCCAAACTTTTCACATTCTGTCCGAAGATCTTCTCTTATCTCATTTAGCACCAAAGGATCTTCCTCAAAATCGCCTGGGTGGAACATGTTCCTGATAATGATAACACGCTCCTGCCGCATTCGAACACTGCCATATTTCTTCTCCGGTCTCCAATCCAGCAGCTTTTGTTGTTGAGACAGCTTCTTCTTTGTAGTCTTTGCATTTCTTCTTCTTCTTGCTGGCATTGTACTCCCCCTTCAGTTGAAACTGTGCAACTTCCACATGCAATTTGTAGCCTCTAATTTCATTTTCATCCAAAAGTTTCAATGCTAGTTCAACTGATTCTCTCTTTAAGTAGCAGCAGAGCCCATCTTCTTTGAGATTTCCTTGTCTTTGTAAAGTTTAATTTTAGGCTCCCCCGTTTGCGGATCACGCATAACAATACCACATTTTGACATAACCTGCACAAACTCATCTTTTGTAATGTCTGGTGGTAAACCTGTCACCTTCATCTGGTTGTAAATATTAAGGTTAAACCAGCAAGAATGAGTCTTTCTGTAAAAAAAATAAAAATTAAATCAAGTCTTACTGACTAGTGATTTGAATAGTGAATTAAATTGATTTGATTTAAATCAAATCCACCCTGGATGCGTGTGCAGGGAAAAGCCCAACTATGATCCTCAGAGTCCCTTCCAACTCTACAATTCTATGACACTGCAATCCTATACATGTCTACTCAGAAGTAAGTGCCTCCAAGTTCCAAGTAAGTTGGCACAGGTTTCCAGCCTAAATTATTCAAAATAAATATCCACATTTCAAATAACTCTTGGTAAATTTAAAAGTGTTATTTCACATACGCTTTTAAATATGGTTAATGCCACAAGCAGTAAATTGTGGCATTAACCATATTTAAAAGCATATTACTAGAGGGGGAGGAATGCCTACCACAATTTGATGATGCATGTGAAATGGACCCTGCTTTTGGGCCCTTGATCCCATAAGTCAGGGGTGGCCAACTTCCAAGAGACTGCGATCTACTCACAGAGTTAAAAACCAGTAGTGATCTACCCCCTTTGGGGGGTTCAGGTCAAGGTTGTTGAGCTTTTTTTTTAGGAAGGAAAGCAATCCATGTTTTGGGAGGGGGTTCGGGTCAAAGTTGAGCTTTGTCTAGGAAGGAAAGCCCTGTTTGGGGGGCTTCAGGGCAAAGATGTACAGCTTTTTGGGGGGGAGCCAAAGTTGCTGAGTTTCTTTGGGGGGAGCCAGTGATCTACCACAGACGTCCAGTGATCTACCAGTAGATCACGATGTACCTGTTGGACATGCCTGCCATAAGTGAATGCATCCAAAAACATATGCAGGGATGACTGTAGTAACAGACTTTTCCCTCTGTGAGAGGCAAATTGTGACCAACTGTGTGTGCTTTTGGCTTCACAGAGACTGTGAAACCCTTTCTCTTAACATCAGTTCATCTCAGACAAGAAATTTAGCTGTAAGCTTAGCTGGCAACATATTAAATCTCTGGCAACCAGAGCTTAGTCTTTCATCTCTACTTTACCTCAGGAATATGGAAGCCCATCCTTTGAGGGGGAAAGTACTGCATTCCTTTTATGTTCTTTATACTGACAGCTTGAAGTCAGTTCTCTGTCTGCCTATTCAGGAGCAGGCCGCAACGTAGCTGCCAGAATTATTTTCAGTGCCACTGGAAAGCCATGCAAGGAGAGAGAGAGGGCAGTTCCTTTATGTTTAACTTTATCCTACAGGAAACATTTTTCATTATCCTAATAAAAGAATGCCTGGAAATTTGCACACCTCTCAAGCTCCATCTGCAAAGCAGCAGCATGCCACATTCCTGTGAACTGTTGCTTGTGAAGGGTGCGGAGAGTAGTTAGGGCAACCCTGTTCCCCACCCAGAGCTACAGCTCCCAGAGCTCCCTGGGAAGAGGAATTGGCCATTCACCCCCTTTGAAAATTGTAACTCTTTTATTGTTTTGTAATTTGAATTCAAACTGTAATGCAGAAAAATGCAGTATAAAAGAAGCAATCAAATATGATTTAAAATAATGTATTGTTTTTTAATGCAGACATAATAATAATTTTATTATTATTACCCCGCACATCTGGCCAGAGCTGTCAACTGTCAACTTTCCCCTTTTTTGCAATGGGAAATGGCGCTGGAATAAGGGAATTTCCCGCAAAAAAAGGGAAAGTTGACAGCTATGCATCTGGCTGGGTTTCCCCAATCACTCTGGGCGGCTGACAGCATATATCAGAACATACTAAAACATCAAACATTGAAAACTTCCTGATACACAGCTGTGTTCAGATGTATTCTAAAAGTCAGATAGTTATTTCTTTCCTTGACATCTGAAGAGAAGGTGCTCCACAGGGAGGGCACCAATACCACGTACTGTGGACCAGCTGAATGAAGCTCACAGACCACCATTTGGGAACCCCTCTTCTTGTGAAAACTAGGCACAGAACAGGCCTGTAATATGCCAGTACACCATATGCATGAAGTGTTATTGTCAGTAGATATGTCTTCTATACTCCTTTATGTGTGTGTCTGCTATTCTGAGGCTAACACTTTATGTACCTGCTAAAGTAGGCACTAGCCAGGAAAGGCTTCTAACACAAATGTGTCAATTATGCTAGTTGAGTTCCCCGTACGGGCCACCAAATAATAATAATAATAACAAACAACAACAACAACATGCTAGTTGAGGCACAAAAGCAGTTTCCTGCTTTTACCAGTCAGGACACCAATGAATCACTCTTTGTTGACTTATTCAAGGCCACATGTCATGACTAACATCTATTTCACAATACCAAACTCTCCTTTCACTCAGGGTTATATGTAACTTTTAATACCTATTAAGTAAACTAGGCAAATAGCAAGACATTTATGTGAGCGATTAGAGTGGGAGATATGTTTAACTCCCCCATTGAGCTCACTGGAGCTTTAGGATTGTACCCATTCCCCAGCTACCCTCCTCAAATTTCTTAAAACCTGAATTGGAAAGCAGCTATTTTCTGTTGTGGTGGAGGGGTGCATTCATTAGCACTGCAGAAATTATTAGAGGGTATCTCAAACCGATAGCAAATTTTCAGACAGCACAGGATTGTTGATGTGATTGATATTTCCAAAACATATGAACTGACCTTCCAACATCTCAAACAAATGCTCCTTAATTATCCATCATAAACTAGGGAGAGAGCAAAAAAGGCTACAAGCGTCCAACCCCAAGTTACCAGAGAAGCCGAAAAAATACTACAAAAAATAAAGGTAACTCCCAAAGTTTTCTTGCCTTTGGATGAATTCTATTTGTAAAGAACTGTTAATTTGTAATCTGTCAACTCAAGGAGCTAATCTACAGGCCTGGGCAGCTTTAACAGAAACACCCTTCCTACAGAAGGTCCCTGTGTCCTCCAGAAAGCCACTTTATGTAGACTTAGAGACCCTTCCAGTCTGAGATCTAGTAAGGCATGAGGTGCTGCCCAGCTGGAAGTAAAATGATATGGGAAGTCTCTGAAGCACTTCATGCATGCATACATGGTTTTTTGAATCAGTGTCTTTTTCAGTCCATTTTACTACAAAGAGTAAATAGTCAGGCTCACATTTGTTTCACAGAAATTTGTTCTCACAGTTGCATAGTCACTGCAGTTATATAGGAAATGTCACTTAGGAATAGGTATTAACTGTACACTAACAGTATACAGGGGACACGGGTGGCGCTGTGGTCTAAACCACAGAGCCTAGGGCTTGCTGATCAGAAGTTTGGCAGTTCGAATCCCCGTGATGGGGTGAGCTCCCGTTGTTCGGTCCCAGCTCCTGCCCACCTAGCCATTCAAAAGCACAAAGTGCAAGTAGATAAATAGGTACTGCTCCAGCAGGAAGGTAAACAGCGTTTCCGTGCGCTGCTCTGGTTAGCCAGAAGCGGCATAGTCATGCTGGCCACATGACCCGGAAGCTGTACGCCAGCTCCCTCGGCCTATACAGTGAGATGAGCGCTGCAACCCCAGAGTCATCTGCAACTGGACCTAATGGTCAGGGGTACCTTGACCTTTACCTTTAATAGTATACAGATTTGTTAGGTGTAAGCTTAAAACCTCCTGTTATGGACCGAATACCCTATTCAAAATAAACCTGGCAGTTTCAACATAACCCATCTTCCAGTTTAAACCTTCTAAATGCTCCTAGCCATTTCCACTTTGGCAAGGCAGCATAGCTGGCTCTTAGGAATAAAATGCAGAACACTTCTACCAGTATTTAAAATAAGTAGATATTGACTAGATGGAGAGAGAATCAGAAACCGCATAACTGAAGTCAGAAATCACGTAACTGAAATTTAAATATTCACTTACGAATTAGATGCGGCGCAAGTTTCAGTGCAGTCAGCTTGCTCAATGCAACAGCATCTGAACTGAACTTTGAACATGTACCATTTGTCCACTGAAGTGCAATCTCAGTCTTTCAGAGCACCACTGTGCATAAAAATTCATTAAAAAATACGTAAATTTCTTTTACCTCCAGCCTCAATACCTCAGTCCAGACAGAGCAATGCATATGCCAGATTGTAAATCACAAGCACAACAAGTGTATTAAAGACAGAGCTGAATCTTTGCAACTAGCTCTCTAGACTATATGCACATTTGTAGATTAAGCATGGAGCCCCAAATGAGATAACTAATATATATGTTATTTGGCGTTAACATTTGTCTTCCACATTTGTATTTGCATGATGCTAACCTATAGCGCATATTTTAAAGGAACTAGAGACTGCAATAAACACAGCCAAAATAGAAACTGTACAGAAAGAAAACAGCACCAAGATAGTGGAAGCTGAAATCCATGCAATATACAGACGACTTCAAATCCTATCGGGTAATAATGAAATGTTCCATGAGTTGTTGTTCTTATAATCAAGATACAGTACATTCATAAATATGAACTGATGCTAGCTTGGCTTTTGTATATGGCTAGGATACTTCTCTTATGGAAGAGGCTAACACCCAACTATACCAATGATGGATACATCTTCAGTTCATCCACCTTAAGCACTATCCATTGGGTAAAATGGCAGGTGGAATGGACAAAGTCCTATTTCCAGGATGCCTGCTCCCTTTTCGTTGTTGTTTTTTTAAGTTGCCAAGCGTGTAAAACTGTATGTGCACAAGTTAAATGTGTGCAAGTTGCAGGCTTACTGTACACATCCTGAGTGCAGATGCTGCATTGCTTTCTGACACAGTGTGGCACTACCTTTTTTTCCATGCAACCTGCACTGGATCAAGGCACAAATGTCTGTCTCTTTCGCTGGTAACTTCACTCCAAAATGAGTTTCTATAATATGGCCCCCTTGCAAAATTTACCACTGCCCTAAACACCTTTTTACAACGAAACTGATATATGCCCCAACACTGACTTACAGTCCTGGCTTAAATCTTCCTATCTCTCTTTCAAGAACTAGGGACACTGAATGCTTACACAAATATTTAAGGTTTTGCATGTAGGAATAGGCATAACTCACATATGGCTTCCTTGTTATCAGGCTGTAAACTTCTGGTTGGGCTTCTTCAACTGCCACAACCTAAAGTACTGCTTGTTCTGACATTATGCAGCAAGCTGTGGATTGGGCTGTACATTAGAGTATCTCACAACCCAATCATAAGCATGCTTTATTTGGAAATAAGCCCCCCTTAGCTCAAAGGGACATGTTTCCTGTTTAGTATGGTCAGAGCCAGCCCAGACATTAGGCAGAGTGAGACTGCGGCCTCAGGTGGCAGAAAACCCCCAGATGACACGCTCGTTGGTGTCCTGCCCTGTCCATCTCCACCAGAGGCCAAAATCAGTGCAATATTGCCCGTAATCAGCACCTATAGCAGTGCTGCTTCTCTGCCATTGGCAGATGTGGCAGGGTGTGCTGCAGTGGCAGAGCAAGCGGCAGTGGCAGCAGGAGATAGGTGGTGGCAGCAGTGACAGGCACTTCCTGTTTCACCTCAAATGGCAAAATGGGACATACCCTGCTGTGCATGGTTATTAGAAAAACTACCTTAAGAATATCTGGAAGTATTTTAAAATATTTATTACCTGAGAAGTTATCTGCAAAAAGAAATTGAAGTTTATTGGAAGATAGTAAAAATTTTAAATGCTGGAGTGAGCCTGATAATTTCCTGCAGACGCAAATGCTAAAGAAAAGCTGGCCTTAATAGAGGATGCTACAAAGCTGAAGCAACTGGCTGACATCTCCACTCAGAATGTTTCGCACAAGGCAGAAGAACTGCTAAAAATTCAGAGAAACATACAGCTCACTGCAAATTCAGTGAAGGAAAAAGAGCACGAGGCCCACCTTTTGGAATCTCAGGTGAGCTATTCTAACTTCTTAATAAATCCATCTTTCATAAATATTCTGGATATGAGGAATTGCTGCCACATTAAGCTGTTAAGCCAGTGTGGTGTAGTGGTTAAGAGTGGGGGACTCATAATCTGGTGAACCGGGTTCGCTTCCCCACTCCTCCACATGAAGCTGCTGGGTGACCTTGGGCTATTCACACTTCTCTGAAGCCTCTCAGTCTCACTCACCTCACAGAGTTTTTGTTGTCGGGGAGGAAGGGAAAAGGAGACTGTTAGCCGCTTTGAGACTCCTTAAGGGGAGTGAAAGGTGGGATATCAAGTCTAAACTCTTCTTCTGAATGATCAAGAGATAAAACACTGGACCCAGCTAAATCAAGTGACACCCCTGAGTACATCCTGTTTTCTTTACCACAAATTCCAACGCGAAGAGTGGCATCCAGTGATGTCCGTCAACTTGTGCAAATTCACTTGTGCAATGGGACTTTCAGTTTCTCTCCTCCTCACTGCAGTCCCCTATGTCTCCCCAAAATCTGCTTCAGAGAGTCCTCCAGCCCTTTGGGGCAGGTTTTGTTGGTGTGCTGGGGGGTGGGGAGAGCAAGCCGAAGCCCTGTTGTCGTGCCAGCAGGCCCCCGTTTGTACTATTGCTGGATCTCTCTCAAACCATTCTGAAAGCCGTATTCACTTCAAGGGCTTTTTCATAACCTTTTTAGCTTGTGCATAACAAAAGCGCTAAATTAATGCCAGATGAGCACTGCAATGATGTAGCAGAAGAGCTGACTTCCTCATTATTTTTATTCCAAGGGCTCAAAATTACTGCAAGCATAGAGGAGGCACACCTGTGTGCCATCACTATAATGGCACATCACATATAACTAGTCAATAGGTGCACCGAATCCCCATAAGCAAAGAGCTTTTCAAGTATGTTGCTAATGTGGGTCAAGATGCAGCTTAACTTCTGCTCATCCAAGACTCACTGGATGAGACTTTTGGTGTGGAGGGAGATGTGCAACCACATCCAAGGCTGCGAGTTGTTGCCTGTGACTCCAGCAAGAAGCTAATGAAGAATTGCATGCTCCCAAGGCACAAGACAAACAAATCCAGTGCTAGGAAAATGCAATATCCCAGTTAGCAGCATGTTGCTTGGAAGAAGATGGCCATCTCAACGCTGTATAACCAGTGGGTAGCAACTGTGAATTTATTGTACTATAAACAAATCACTTTTAAAAACCCCTCTGTATTTGAACCTTTTTCTCACTAGAAGTAGTAATTAATTATAATGATCAGAGTATTAAAGCATGGTGGGGGCAGAGAATGTTCAGCATTTGCTTTCACAGTCTGCTTTATTCAGCTTCAGCTGCAGATTCAGCAGCACCAAGCTACAGAACAAAAACTCACAGAAAGCAGATCAGAATGCCTACAGCTGCAGGCATTACTTCATCAACTAGAGGAGAAATTGCTTATCGGCTCCCAGTCCACCCAGCAGCGCATTGCAAAAGAACTTAGGTAGGCAGACACCAACTCCCTGTCTGTTAGTATGTTCATAACTATTGAGCCTCTGCAATTCTCACTTGGGTGAGCAATGACTTGTGTATGAAAACGTGCTGTACAACTTATTAAAGAGTGGTTCATCTTCGCAGGATTTACTGATGTGCTTGAGATGGTGAACCATTAGAATTTTTGGCTAATATACCAGCGGACTAGATGCTGGAGATCTATTAAACAGAAGGGTGGGATTTTCCCTAAAGTTCATAATAATCTACAGCTATGAATGGCTAGCGAATTTTTGTTTAGTACAAGCAGACTTTGCTTACAGTTCTGGTGTGCATGAAATGGCCATACAACTCCCCAGATTTGTCTTCAGCAAGGGCATTATAAGATTGTCATGTATAATTTTTTTAAAATATTGTATTGGGAATACCCCATATGAGCCAATATTTATAATTATGTGCATTTAGTGAGGAGAGTGAAAAATTAAGGCAAGTCCTCAAGGAAAAAGAGCTTTCAGCTGATGAGGAGAAATATTTACGTGACAAGATGTCAGAAGATTGTGGGCATCTGACAAGGGAAAATGGCCTCTTACAAGCTCAAGTGCTGCAAGCAACTAGGCAGCTGAGCAGAGTAAGTATTTTTCTAGTATCCAACATGTTAGTTCTTCCTCTTCATTTTCTATCTAGGAAAAGATCTGAAAAGCTAACAGGTGAGCTCCATTTCAAGATTTTCAAGATTAGCTTTTTATGTTGTTGTTTTTGGTTGGGGGAGGGAATAAGGCACAGATAAAAAAAAATAGATGCAAATAGTTTTGCTAGGATGTTTTCGCTACAGAAGCTAAACAAACAGGACAAGACAGTAGCTCATTGAACATGATGTACAAATCCCATGGCCAGGGCAGCCTATACTGTACCTCAATTTCTGCCATGGCCCAAGACAGGCATTGTAGCAGCTTTCCCTTACTATACATCAGGCATCCCCAACCTTCAGCCCTCCAGATGTTTTGGCCTAGCTAACAGGACCAGTGGTCAGGGATGATGGGAACTGTAGTCCAAAACACCTGGAGGGCCGAAGGTTAGGGATACCTGTTATACATCTTATTATGGCCAAGTAGCTGGAAACAGAAGCAGAACTCTGTGCTATCTCTTGTAGCAAATAAATATTTCAACAAGTTGGCTAGAGCATGACCTGGCAACTAATTAATGCTTCTGCAATGGCAATGAAGCAGACGACTTGCTTGCACAGCAGCAGAGAAAATGTCATAAAACAGGACAAAGCTGGTCATACACAAAACAGTTGCATGGCTGTAGTCCTCTTGAATGCAAAGTCTCTATATCAACAGATCAATGAGTTTATATGGCAGAACCAGAGAACCTATTGCGATTCCCTAAGACAGGGCATAAGTGTCCCCAGACTGGTAAGTGCTAAAAGCAGATAGCATGGGACTTCTCCCATAACATATGCAACTATAGCACAAAACACCCAAAAGGATATGCCCCATATATCTTCAGATTGTACCAATTCACACAGGCATGCAATTTGCCGCTGTTGTTGAGAGCTTAACAATTTCCCTGAACTGAACAACAGCAAACTGCATCTGTTTTGTATACATCATGCACAGGTGGCAAAATGGAGCCCCTGTGGCACTACTATAAAGCATTATGCCCCTGCATCGGTGGCACTTTAGCCTTAAAGAGCTTGCAGCTCCTTTAGACTGGAACACTGGCAGGCACCTATAGTCCTCCAGAAGTCATTGAACCCTTAACTCCCAACAGTCCTAGCCAGCATGGCCAAGAGGCAGGTGGGAGTTGTAGTCACAGATCTGGAGGGGGACATATTCCCCACCCCTGGGTTAGAATATAAGGAAAGTTATTTCTGCACTCTGCCCGTGGAACTGTTCTATATTCACCAGTGTGGTGCGGCGCACTCTTAGCTTTAAGGAATCAGTAGGTGTTTGAGGCTAGGAAAAGAAACAAGAATGTGACATGTTTACTGAAGCAATGCTGTAAGGTGGGAGAGAAATAGCAGCATCCCAGGCAAAAGGATGTGTACCATGTCCCTCGTTTATTTCCTGCATGACAGTTTTGGCTAACATACACTCTTAATTCATATCAATGCTGTAGGAGAAACAGCTGAGAGAGGACGAGAGCACCTCCCATTTAAGAAGAGCGTCTGAGCTAGCATCAGGGAGAGAGAGAGAACGGCAATTAGAGGGGGAGCTTACCTACTTGAAGACACGACTACAGAACAAAAGACAGAGTGTTTCGAAGGTCCAGGAGCAGGTCTCTGCACTCTCATATATTTTAAGTCAACTATATTGGTAGAATGTAAAGGTTGCTGCAATTAGAGCACTTAACACATTTTTGAAAGTGAAAAGAAAGAGATCGATATAACAGCCACTTTCCAAATCAGACAATTCTGCTAGAATTGTGTTGGATGCAGCAATTTAGAACAATATTTGTCCAAATATTGTCCTGGGATCAAACTGGGCACATTTGTGCTCATGGTGTTGATCTGACACAAAATTTGCAATGAATCGAGCACCAGCCTTTTCCTTTATCTAAAACGGCCACTTTGCTCCTTTTAAATATAATTCTGTGTATCTACACAGTCAATGGCTTACTGCCACCATTTTTAATACTGTTTTTCTAAATTGTTGTAACCCCGCCTGGGACTCTCTGGTTAAGAGCAGGCAAGTAGTCTCACAGTGATGATGATGGTGATGCTGATGATGCAGTCTTACTAGAGAGAGCTGTGCACCAGTAGGTCTGGTGACTGACTATAGATTGGCAACACCTGCTTTGAGCCTTGTTCTTGAAATCCCATGCAGATTTCTACCAGGAGGCAAGTGACCCAAAATGCCTCATTACAGAAGATAGGCTTTTGGTTGTAAAACATCATCTTAATTTCCAAACAGTGCCTAGCTAGCATGTTTCCTGCATTAACTACAGAAAGGTCATTTAAGGAGAACTGGAGACACATGAAAACCGTGCTTTATCCCTCTAGAGCAGGGGTCTGCAACCTTTAAGACAAAAAGAGCCACTTGGACCCATTTCCAAAGGGAAAAAAAAACCTGGGAGCCGCAAAACCATTGCGACATTTAAAACAAATATAACACTGCATATATTGTTTCTTATCTTAATGCTATATATACAGGATCGTGCAGTCAGCTGCTATAGCTGCTATATCAATGAAAAATATGAGCATGTCTGATCTGTGACTTTTGATGGCTAGTCCCAGTTATTATTCTCTAATGAGGGGAGAGAGATGCACCCCATATGGTCCCAAATGCATGTATGCTTTGCTGCTTTTGATGCCCCAAATACAAAACCCTCTCGTATTCTGAGCAAGCTTGGGCTTGCTCTCCTGGGTGTTGAATGAAGTCAAGGTGTGCATGTAGGGGTGTGTGTGTGTGTTTGTTTTGAATCAAATAAAGGGGGTGTTGAATAAACTCAGGGGGTGTGTATGTGTGTTGAATCAAGTCAAGGTGTGTGCGTGTGTGTACGGGGGTGTTGAATCAAAGGGGCGGGGGTGTTGAATAAACTCAAGAGCTGTGCTGTGTGTGTATGTTCAATCAAGTCAAGGGCTGTGTGTGTGTGTGTTGAATCAAGCCAGAGGCTGTTTTTTGTGTGTGTGTGGGCCAGTAAAGGGATGTTGAAGAGAAGCTCAAGGGCTCTGCCTGCGTATTGGGGTTGGGGCAGCCCTCTGCCCCTCGCCGACGCCCTGTTCTGCTCTTTGCTCTCCCCCCCCCCGCCCCCACGGAAAAGCAGAGCGCTCTGGCTGCAGCTTCAGAGGAGAAAGAGCAGCCCGGGCTGCTCTTTCCTCTTCCTCCCTCCCCCGATGGAAAAGCGGAGCGCTCTGGCTGCAGCTTCGGAGAAGCCATGCACCCCTTCAGAACAGCTCATCCCCGCTTGCTGTGAAGGGAGCTGGGGGCAAGGGGTGAACGCTCACCCCTTCTCCCAGGCTCCCTTTAAAAAAACGGGGATAAGCCGCTCTGAAGGGGCACCATGCACCCCTTCACAACGGCTCATCCCCGCTTGCTTTGAATGGAGCTGGGGAGGAGGGGTGAGCTTTCACCCCTGTCCCCAGCTCCCTTCAAAGCAAGCGGGATGAGCACAGGGCGTGGGGTGGTGGAGAAAGCAGCATCCCGGCTGCTT
The DNA here is from genome assembly GCF_009819535.1 of Lacerta agilis. Classification (NCBI taxonomy): domain Eukaryota; kingdom Metazoa; phylum Chordata; class Lepidosauria; order Squamata; family Lacertidae; genus Lacerta; species Lacerta agilis. Next base: position 58,185,392 of record NC_046318.1, on the reverse strand, counting down.
TCTCCACCACCCCGCGCCCAGCCACCGATCCCAAAAGCCTGCTTTTGAGATCGGCGGGAGGGCACAGAGTGGAGAAAGCAGCCGGGATGCAGCTCTCTCCACCCTGCGCCCAGCCGCGGATCCCATTTTGGGATCGGCACACAGGGCGAGGGGTGGAGAAAAGTGCGTCCCCACTGCTTTCTCCACCCCGCGCCCTGCTGCCGAACCCAAAAGCCTGCTTTTGAGATCGGCGGGAGGGCGCGGGGTGGAGAAAGCAGCCGGGATGCAACTCTCTCCACCCTGCGCCCAGCCGCCGATCCTATTTTGGGATTGGCACACAGGGCGAGGGGTGGAGAAAGGTGCATCCCCACTGCTTTCTCCACCCTGCGCTCTGCTGCCGATCCCAAAAGCCTGCTTTTGACATCGGCGGGAGGGCGCGGGGTGGAGAAAGCAGCCGGGATGCAACTCTCTCCACCCTGCGCCCAGCCGCCGATCCCATTTTGGGATTGGCACACAGGGCGAGGGGTGGAGAGAGCTGCATCCCGGCTGCTTTCTCCACCCCGCGCCCTGCTGCCGATCCCAAAAGCCTGCTTTTGAGATCGGCGGGAGGGCGCAGAGTGGAGAAAGCAGCCGGGATGCAGCTCTCTCCACCACTCCGCGCCCTGCTGCCGATCCCAAAAGCCAGGCAGGGGGGCGCAGGCGGGCCACAGGCGCAGCGCCCCCCACCATTTCCCCGCCCCAGAGCCGCGGCAAAGCTCTAAAAGAGCCACATGCGGCTCCGGAGCCGCGGGTTCCCGACCCCCGCTCTAGAGCAACTGAGTGTCTGGTCAGCTCATTGGTTCTACACACTAAGTAATGGTTACACAGTTAAATGGGCTGTATATTCCAAAACTAAGGGTTGTATCCACTGTTAACCCTACTCAGAGTGGACTCATTGAAATTAATGGTTATGAATTAGGTTCATTGGTTTTCATGGATCTACTCCAAGTAAAACTTAGTTGAGTACAACCCTAAGAGAAAAGCAACTGTCCAAATGATACAAGAACACCCCATTGCTAAGTACAGTAAAAGGTTGACATTACAGCAGTAGCTGTGAACGCCCCAGCTCTCTTCTAAACAAGCTTGCTTAATCCCATGCACAGGAAGCCTGTGATGCTACAGTGAGTTATCAGGGCAGGGGGGATTAAAATTAGAGCAATGCCTAGACATTAATCAATGCTAATAGAAGCCATTGGTAAATAGGTACTTCACCTCCAGCAAGAAAGGAAATCTATGGATCAGAATGGGCAGTTGCTTCAGTCGCAGCTAATAGATTTGGAAAAGAGACATGGCATAGTTCAACTGGAAAATTCCAAGCTGCAAAGAGAAAAGACTCATTTGGTAGAACACATTGCTCACTTGCATAAAGAGGTAAGTTTATCTGTGCACTTCTCCAACAGCATTTACCGGTGTTTTTTAGCCTGCACTCCCAGTACAAGTGAGCTTCCACCTCCATCTCCGTCTAATTCTTCATGCAACACATGCACTGGCACAAAATTTGGGAATGGCCAGTGACCTCAGGCCACAACCCAGACCATTTTATGAGGTGTGTGATTGTATTTCATAGCAGCTGGACAGGGCAGGAGGGGGAGGTAGAATCAGAATTGAGACTGTGGTGCATCACAGTGTGTTTAATAACCCTTTCTCTGCTGCACTCCTGACAAAATCCCGCACCCAACTGCTGTTTTTGCCAGGGAAGGAAAGCTGCTATTGATACCATTGCAACTGCAGCATATCAGGGGCAGGCAGAGCATCTATTATGTCCCTTTAAAAAACCCACATTTGTATACCACCTTTAAAGAAGGTACCCAACTTTTCAAAGCAATTTACAAAATAAAAATAAAAAACAGCATGGGCGTAGGGCCCCCCCCCCCGGACTTTTGTTGGGGGGACAGAACCAACATGATTGGTCAATTAGTTATTTCTATTGCTTTACTTGATGGGGGGCAGCTGCTCCTTGCCCCCCCCCCACTACACCCATGTGAAACAGTGCTATATATCAGCATTAGGTACATTATAATTTAAAATATAGGTGACAGTTAAAACTAGAAGTGTGGAATATAAAGCTAGCAGGTAGACCAGATGTGTGAGAGCTCTCCTTGCTTTGAGTATAGAATCTGCCCATTTATTTATTTAATTTGTATACTGCCCTTCATCTGAAGATCCCAGGGTGGTTCACAATAGAAAAATACAAAATGAAAACCCCAAATACACAAAACAGAAACAAACCAATAACCACAGTCCCCAAACACATTTAAAAAGCCATAAGATATCAATGTAATTCATACTTACAGTTGCAAAATGTAAGAGAACCTTTGGTGGAAGTGCAAAGTGAAAGGACAAAAAAACAATCTCATTGTGGTGGAGAGGCAAGGAGCTGACATGTGACTTTATCAAGGATTCTCCCAGCCTACTGATAATGTAACAACCTCCAGGTGTGAGTGCTTGTGTTAGGAAGGTGCTGTAATTTATTCACTTTGGAGGACATTTACCAAATTGTGAAGCTTTGTGCAAGCAAAGGAGCAAGATAAGAACTTGCCAAGTCACGGCTTAAAGCACTGCATTTGTATTTGTGCACTTGCCAGGACAACTTACGTTAGCCATATAAAACCAGTATCAATTAAATGCAGGTTTTGAGGACCTGTTTAAAAATGGGGGGGGGGCTGTACTCAAAGGGCTCCAACCACTTTAACTCCTTTTCTATCAAAAGTATGCCATCCAAGTCAGAATGAATGCAAGTGAACTTGCCTGCAAATGTTATGCCAATTGGGTCACAGCTGGCCTTTTGCTGGTTCTAGCAGATCCCACAAGCCTAGAAAGGAGGCTTCTCACCCCCAGAAAAACCTCTGCTGGCTTCCTTTCCTGGTGGCCGGGAAGTAAGTTATCTTTGCCACCATCACAGAGTAAGTTTCTTACCTGAGCTTAATCACACTTTTTTATTTTTTGCCACCTGTGCTCTAGTTGTCAACCCAATTGCTTCATAGCCCTCAGCTGTTCAGAACAAGAAGGCATTGATATGGCTCTACAATTTGGATGAATATACCGGTACTTAGGAGTCATTGTTGATCACCTGGGTAACCTCACCATTCCCAGAGGTCAGGCCTTAGCAGTACTACCAGCTAAACTGCAGGAAACAATCTAAATTCCTGCAAGGGCTAGGAGTGCCTAATAGGTCAAATGTTCAGATAATCTGTGACTACTGAGCCGTTTCTAGCTCCTCCCATCATTGTCCCCTAAACCAGTACAGAAGATAAAGTTCAGTTCATGTCCTCATGCATGCACTGGTCTATATATTGAGAGAGGCATGTGGCAATCATCCTATGCCGTCCAGGACAAGTTAGCCTCAGCATGTATGTTCCAAGTCCCAGGACTAAAGCCTTGAAAGTCCTCAACAAAACCTCAAAGACCATGCCCATCAGTTTGGGCTGGAAGACTTGATAGCAGCATGAGCAGTACACCAAGAGAATCCCCATCCTATCTAGAGCCCCCAACCTAAGGTTCAAAACTGACTGTTGGCACAGGGCATCTGGCAAGGGTAGTGGTATCCTTATGGACCAGAAAGAATCATAGAACTGTAGAGTTGGACAGGACCGGGGGGGGGTCATCTAGTCCAACCCCCTGCATTGCAGAAATCTTTTTGCCCAACAGGGGGCTTGAACCAACAACCCTGAGATGATAAGTCTCATGCTCTACCGACAGCTATCCCACGGATGTTGGCAACCTGTGGCCTTCCAGATGTTGCCAAACAATAACTCCCATTATCCCTGCCCATTGGCTGTTTGCTAGCGCTGATGGGACACCCGGGGGAGCAAAAGGTTACCCATACCTGTTACAGGCTGAAGAAACTCTGAGTCCCCTTCTCTCAGCTGCACCTGACCACATCAAAGAGATTTTACACTGATCACTTCATCCCACCAGATCAGTTAACCATAGGTTTGGCAAATTCTTCCAGGATTATGTTAGATGGTTTATCAACTTTCCATTGGCCAACCTGGCATGCACCAGCAGCAACTTAAGCCCAGAGGGACTGCAGTTAAGCCACTAGTTATCAAGGCTGGGAGAGAGGCTGAAAGTGGAGGCAGTAGAGATGTGGGACTTGCCATTCCTGCACTGCCACAGCACCCTCTGTCCCTTACAACCCTAATGGGAACCCCACCTTCTCCCTTGAAATAAACTGCAATATATCAGCATATTGAGTAGAAGCCTATTTTCGAAGGAGCTGTCTTACTCCATTTCTACTTACAGGTTTTGATTGCCCCTATCAATGGCAACTGAGAGAGAACCTGTTATTTAAATAACTCAGGTCTCACACACATTTTAGCTCCCCTTAGCCATCTTTAGTTTGCCCCTCAGGAGACAAAGGCATATGTATTTCCTCACTCAGAGAAACCCCACCCCAACACCCCTCAAATGGCTGTTCAACAGAAAACATGCAAAATGTGGCCATCTATTCATATCTCTCTGGCCCCAAAATGGTTTGTCAAGGAATCACATAAGAGTTTATAACAGCCACTTAGTCATGATGGTTCTGAGCCTGGAAGTTCCAGACAGGATGCCACTCAGTACCAGATATTGGGAAAGACATGGGAGAAGCCTTCGTGTCACAAAAGTGGCCATTCCAAAGGTGGCTTCCCACTTCTGGAATACTCTCCCAAGCAACATGGGTGTCTGCTCCACCAGGCAAAAACGTTTTTATTTAGTCAGGGCTTTGGCCGTTAATTTGGCAGATAACATTGTGGCTCATCCGTTTATGGCTCATCCTTTTAAGTGGGTTGGATAGTATTTATTATTTTTTATATACTTTGCATGAGCACTTTAGGACTCGTTTTATTGCTTTTTTATTTAGTTGTAATATTCTTTTATCCTGTAAGTTGCTTTGAGACACTTAACTGTAAAAAGAGCCATATATATATATATACCGTGTTTCTCCTAAAATAAGACACCGTCTTATATTTTTTTTCCCTCAACAAAACACAGTATGGCTTATTTTCAGGGGATGTCTTATTTTAACCGCATCGCATCAGTACGCTGCATAGCCACACCTCTCCAGGCTGTTTTAATGGGAGGTGCCGCATCACTATGGCTTATTTTTGGGGTATGGCTTATTTTCGGGGAACGGCTTATATTTCGCAAATGCATAAAAATCCTGCTATGGCTTATTTTATGGCCATGTCTTATTTTAGGAGAAACAGGGTATATATATATATATATATATATATATAGATAGAGAGAGAGAGAGAGAGAGAGAGAGAGAGAGAGAGAGAGAGAGAGTGAGTGTTGTTGGCATAAGTATGTCTCAGGAGACAATGGAGGACTGCACCTTTGGGGGTGAAGTCAAACCATTGGGAGAAGTACATATAGTAAATCATAAAAAATAATGTCATGTTAGGTGCATGGTAGTGTCTTAAAAAGGAACACATTTATTGTGGCATAAGTTTTCAAAGGCGAGAGCAATCTTCTTCAGATACATTGTATGCCACAAATTGGTGTTGTGTTTAAGGTGCCACATTGCAGTAAGTGACAAGATACTTAGTGGAGAGGAAGACACATAGTGTCTTATGTGGAACCACAAATTACTTAACCGCAATGCTTTAGGAAGAACTACATTTGGACCAACCACTCGATATACATGATTGTGTAGTGCAATCTTGTGCAAGACTGTAAACATCCCCATCACCACCTTATGGGCTAGAACTACTGCATGTTTTTGTTTTGTTTTTTTGCAAAAGCAAACTTTTCAGTGAGTCAAATGCTCACCAACCATTTTATACATATTTATATGCAGTCAGCAGTCAAAGATGAAGACTGATTTTTGAGCAGTTTTATTGCTGTTTCAAAATTAACATGTCTTTTCCCATTATCCAGATTGCTGAAAAGGAAAAGGAATTCAGTTTTCTGCACAGCCATGTTAACAGCTTGTCCTGTGACCTCAACAGTTTGCAATCTCAAGTCGATATGGCATCTATTCTGCAGAAAGAAAAATGGAAAGAATTCTCCAATATATTAACAGCAAACAGAGCATCAATGAGCTAACTTTGGGAAGCAATCATTCTTTTCTGCTGTTACTTTAACTCATATTTCTAGAAGATTGCTCAAATTGAAAAGTTGCATGTTGTGCCACTGGATAAATTTTGTTTAGGCCATATTCTTACAAAGATAATATTCAGATATGAATAAAAAAAGACCTCAGTCACAGTCTAAAAAAAAGGAAAGTAGTCATTAGCATATCCTCAGCTAATCAAAGAATGGCATCAAGGTATTTTTTAAAGCCCTTTGGGTTATTCAGTGACCAACATTAAACAAGTGGACAGGAAATGTAATGAATTCATTAGTCCTAAGTGAACAAATGGAATTTGCATTGTATCCTTATTAATAGTAAGAACTTCCATTACCACTGTAAAATTAGAAACCCCTTCATCCAGATTATGATTCCACACTGAATTGCCTTAGACAAAGGGACAGCAATTGATAAATTAATGGCACCCTGCTCTAGAGGGAGGAAGCAAAATGTTAGATATCCAAGTTGTCTTCACATAATAGTTCCTGGAAAACATGTAAAAAGGGGTAAAGGGGAGTTGCAGCTCTTGGGACACTATTCTGCAAATTTCAAATGACCCTGAAGAGGGTATATTGGTCAGGGTACACAATGGAATTAATCTATACGCTGAATCAAATTCTTTCATTTTCTAGGGAAGCTGTAGAGGATTAATTTTAACCAGGCCTTTGGTTATGTGGCATGTGCTAACATATAACTGCACTGAGGGGAGGGAAGCATGGATGGTACCCTTTAGCAATGCTAGTTCTAGACTATATTCTACACATGATCTTACAACAGCACAAACAAGAATTGTATACATGTACCCACCATTTAGTGGCCATCAGAAATTTTCTTCAAGTGTCTTATAATCATGGACAAAGAAATACAAGACTTGAGTGTAATAGCATGTACAAGAGCATAGAAATTTTAGAAAAAGTGGCCATTAGGTTATGTTTTAAGCACACTCATAGACTTTCAGGATAGACAAACTTCTCTAGCAAAAAGTGCTAATGACATACATGACTGAAAGGTGTTTAGCTCGACTATTGTTAAACCAAGATGTCTATACATGATCAGAGCCAAAAGTATTTGAAGGATATGTACCTTACTCTAAATGTATAATCACTTTCCAGAAAGCAATTTAAAAACTAAAATTGACTTCAAAACAAAAAGTGTGAGAACTGCTGCACTGGTTTATAAAAGTAGTAAGAAAACCTTTTTCAGAAGTCAAATGATCAGACATATTCTAAATGACTTTTTGATTAACATTTCACTTGACTAAGAGAATTATAGATACTAGCATAGAGGTCTGAGATACTCAGGTTTTGGCTGCTTATTCGAATAAAATAATCCTGACAATGCTAAAGAGATGACGTATTTCAAAACAAGCAACAACGTAAGACAACACTTTGAGACACACTGTTAAAAGACTTGACCAAAGATCCAAATAATTAATCTGAGGCCAACATAAGTTTAAATATGTCTACTGTAAAATTTTGTCCAAAAAATATAACCCGAACAAAAAGCACAACAATTCTGTAGTGTACCAAGTGTATATTTCAATTTACTGTATGCAATCTAACAACAAATTTGGTCATAATTTACCAGATATACATAAATGATTTAAGTAGCAAAAGGAGATTCGGTTTCAAGAGAATAAGTAAAATACATTAAGAATGTAAAGCCAGGTCCAGTTTAAGCATTAAGTGAGTAGTATGCGCTAATAAAGCAGATTTAGGTGGATTTTGGATATATATATATATATATATCTCTTTTTATATATATATAGATCTACCAATTGTAAACTATTTTAAGGGGAATAAATGGGGTGGGAGAATCTTTATACTATAACTTACATATTCACAGAGCAGAACATTTACTTAACGTTTAAAATACTTCCCATTCATATTATCTTTGCCCACTATTTTCTACTTTGGACCCCACCAGAATTACACATTACTCATTTCAGTCTAGAACGAGAATAAGATGTATTCAGTTTTTTTTTAAAAGTAAAACGCAAGAGCTACCCATCTGTCAGGTTTACAGTGATGTGGATTCTACCAATGAAGGTTTTGGATAGAAAAGGTTATACATTTTAATACCCATATAATCTCTGTTTCATCCTGCAGAAACAGTGTCTAACATTAAGCCATTGTTGTATTGAAAGAAGGGATAATAAAGCCGTCTCTTTAAATATATATATATATATATATATATATCTACTTCAATCAGATGGAGCACCATTAAGATTCCATCTGTCAAAGTAATTAAGTTTACCACACAACTACCATAATTTAGTTATCAGATATAAAATAGGAAAATATACTCATTTTAAAGTTAAACTCAAATATGGTGACCCCTCAACTTATATAATACAGTACTATCACACTGGCCTAGCTATGTGTTATGGTAAATGCTGTGCATATTTATTCATTGTGACATAGAAATATATTGAATACAGGTAGCATTCAGGTAGCTCACTTGCATTCAAGCTAGTTGAAATTGAGAATTCTAAGCATAAAAAGGTGCAATACCCTCCCTTCCCTCAGAAAAAGGCCTGAAATCATTGGTACAATATAACAAGTTTAGAAAAGATTTATGGCTACAAAAATTCAAGTTTCAATATCTCATCCAAAAACAGAAGCAAAGAGCATTGGGGATAAATAGCTCTAGCAGTTTTACTAACAAATACCAATTTTTTTAAAAAAAAAAAAAAAGTTCCAGCAAATTAAGCTGCCAATTAAAATGTGGTTTGGTATATAAAAGAACCCCCCAAAATAGTAGAGAAGCAAAAGTTCATTTTGTGTTCACTTTAATGAAGAGCAATGGGGCACAAAAAAGAAAGAAAAATGACAACCTCATGTCTAATTTTCCACATAACAAAAATAGACAAAAGCAGACAAATTGGGTTGAACTATTTAAACAAAAATAAAGCCAATTACATTTACTTCTGTGACACTCCTCAGATTCTAGGACTCTATGCTTTGTGATGGACTGAGGTATACAGTAGTGAATAAAAATGATAGCCAATAGGAATAGTGCTAATAAAACATAAATTAAAACATGGGTAGCCATGCCAGAAAGTGTCTAATATAAAGTTATTTAAGTGACAAGGAGAAATTTACTTCATTCCAATCACAATCCTCCTTGTAGCTTTAAGTCATTATTGTATTTTTGGTGAAAAATAGCTTTATGCAAACTCAAGATATCAAAAACCAGAAAGTCAGTAAATTAAATATCAATGATTAAGTTCTCCAAGACTTGTCAGCTAAACCACATCCTGACAAAACTAAAAGACTTAGCTTCATGTCATCAAGATGCTGATATTTAAACCATTGAGGGGAAGGCAAGGGAGGTGCAGCAAAATCCCCTTTCAGGAAACATGAGCCGCTAGCCCAAATTAGCTGCATTTTGTTCACAAACTATGATTGGAATCTCAATGGAGTCAACTCCAAAGATTGCAATTTGCTTCATTCGTGTTAAAGAACACATGGATGTGTAACACAAGCATAGTTATTACTATGCTTGATTAGGACCCAAATAGCTATATCCTATAAATAATAAAAAATACATTTCTTTTGATAATTGACTGTAGATGTGAGGACTCTATAATTCAACCAAATGGCTGTATGCTTTACAGTCCTGTGCAAATATCTTAAAAAATTAATAATCCTTTTTTGCTATAAGGCTTTGACCCTACGATTTTCACAGCAACATAACTTCCATCCAGCCTGTACCATGTTTCCAAGCCTTCAGTCCAAAAATTCAACATGGTCAATCCATGTGACGTCCAAATAAAGCATCTTAAGAAGATCAAGCCACCTCAGTCTTCTAAAGGCACAGAGACTTCCCCAGATTCATCCCATCGAGTCTGGTCGTTCTGTTCTTCTACATCATCAGGCAGCTCTTCGTCAGCCTCCCCCACTTCATTTTCTTCAAACTCTTCATCTCTAGGAAAATCTGTGTCCTGTACCTGGTCTACTCCTTCTTGCCCTCCTGGTTGAGATTTATCTGCACAGTCAACGCAAACACCGTAACGTCGAGATCCATGTCTTATTCCAACACTGGCTGCTAGCATGAAAATCTTCTTACACACCATACATTTGTACTTTTTATCCTTTTTGTGAACCTGCACAAGAGGAATCAGTGTCAATAAGTCACTTAGGTTTCATATGAATCACTTACTTTGCTTTAACCACTGCTATTAATCCAAATTATAGTTGCACACATTTTGTATTAATTCTTTCAAAGCATGAATTTGAACTATTAATAGTTGACCCAAAATGTTGAATTTCACAAGACGTCAGAAATACACAAGTGTTTCTGTAGTGCAGTACAGTTAACTCACAACTTACGTACATTTAACATTCAAGCATTCAGATTTACATGCCTGGCAATTTTTAAAAAATATATTTAAAAGGGGGAGGGCTTATGGGGAAAAGACTTTGGCAATCTCACCCACCTTTGAACCCAATGTGCCTTAACTATACACAATTTTGGCTTTGCGTACCATCCCCAGAGCGTAACTCCCATGTAAGTTGAGAGCCACCTCTATAACTACAATAGATATTGTCATTGTTATACTAGACACCTGACTTAAACTACAAAAACACTTCTATTCCTTACTGAATCCAGAGTTTATGTTTAACTATGCTATTCCTGGGCAATGATTTAGAACAGTGTCAAAACCAGAAAGCAACTTTCTGAAAATACAAGTAATTAAAACACAATTTTATTACAAGTGAAACAGCTTAGCTGTCTTATTGCCAGTGTACACCAATATTACTTACTACAGTGACTGCTCAGTCAGTTTTAGATAAGTAACACAAACCTGAGCCTTCCTTCCAGCCCCAGAGCTGCAGAGGAGGAAAGACAATTCCCTCTCCCCAACCCTGCATGACAACCCTATGACACTACTCTCTTAAAAAATATGACAGGGCAATGAGCTGAAAGTGAGCAAGGTGTTTGCATGTATCTGTATTGATAAGGGAATATTTCCTTTCATTTGTTTTTGCACCCCCATCTCCACCTCATGTGACTGGAGCAATTTGTTCAAGGTCTCCGAAAGTGAATGTTGCATTGGTGCATGAATTTGGCAGACATCTACAACCCGAACACCATTAACCTGGGAGTAAAGCCATTGAATTCAACAGGACTTGCTTTTGAGTACAGTCATACCTTGTGTTGCGTACACTCCATGTTGCGTACGTTTGACTTACGGACCTCCGCGACCCGAAAGTCCTCTGCGGAGCGCGTGTGTGCAGAAGCATTCTGCACACTTCGCACATGTGCAGAAGCGCAAAAACGCGCAAACTTCCGGGTTTTTTCTTTTTTGGGGGGCGTTCGTGTTATGCATGCCCGTGTTATGTAGCGAGATCCGAAATGGATTGCGTGCATAACACGGGGTACCACTGTAGATATGGTTAGGATTACACTGTTAAACACATTAGACTGAAGAATTATAGACAAGGAAAAATTATTATTTACCACACCAAGCTCTCCTCAACAGTTCACTATAGTAATTTAAAGCTGTTACATACCAAGGAATGCCTTTTTACATGCTCTCTACGAGTAAATAGCTTTCCACAAATGTCACAGCTGAAAGATCTCACTCCTGTATGAATGAGCAAATGTCTCTTTAGTGTTCTTCTATATTTGGCTACGTAGTTACAGTGTGGACATTTCAGTTTGTTCATGATTAAAGAAGAGTCACCTAAAAATCCAAACACAAACAAATTTAATAAGTAGTAATTTGACACTCAGCAGTTAGTCATGTCCACTGATTAAACATGTCTTCCCAGAGTACATCTAGTTGAAGATAGCCCTATAAACGCAGAAGAATCATATACAAGAAAATAGACACGGTGACCATACATATATCAACAGATAATATAGCAACACACAAAAAGTGCTTCAAGACCAATATGCAGATGTTACTGAAATCTTTTGTAGTTGAAGGTTATTATCATTATTCCTGTAGGAGAGCAGATGGGAAAGGAGTAAGTCAGAAGGCAAGGTCAAAAATCTTCCAAGACCTATCCAGAGAAGAGAACCATCTCAAATTCAGCTTGAATATCTACCCTTAGGTAGAAAGTTGGGTTTCTCTGGAGCTCACTGGCTTCTTTGCCTCTTCTCTTCTTCCCTTCTCTAAATAGAAGAGTTTCACACTTCAGGCCCTCTTTGTCCACCATCAATTTTGGATGCAATAACAACACTTGTTTTTCGGTGCCTTAGTCACATTGGAGATGGAGTTTATCCAACTTTATTACTAAGAGTCATTATGAGTTTCTCAAAAACAAGTCACACCAGATGAGTCTCATTTCTTTTTTTTATACATAGAGAGTTACAAGCTTGGTGGATCAAGGGCATGCTTTGGACATAGTGTATCTTGATTTCTGACAAAGTCCCCCATGATGTTCTTGCACAGAATATCATGGTAAAATGGGCTGTTAAGCCGATTTCTAGCTGGTTGACAGATTGAACCCAAAGAGTGCTCATTAATGATTCCTTATCAACCTGGGGGGGGGGAGGCAACTGAGGTGTCACGGGGTACTGTCCTGGGCCTGTTGTTGTTCAACGTCTTTATAAATGACTCGGACAAAGGAATTGAGAGGATGCTCATCAAATTTGCAGATGACAACAAACTCTGAGGGGTAGCTAATGCTGCTGAAGACAGAATCAAGATTCAAGATGACAACAGATTGGATAAACTAACAAAATGAATTTCAGTAGGGACAAATGTAAGGTTCCGCACTTAGGCAGGAAGAACCAGGTGCACAAATATAAGGTGGGTGAAAAGGATCTAGGGGTCTTGGTGTACCACAAGCTTAACCTGAGTCAACAGTGTGATGCAGCAGCAAAAAAAGTTAATGCTATTCTAGGCTGCTTCAACGGAAGTATAGAGTCCATATCAAGGCAAGTAATAGTCCCACTTTATTCTGTCCTGGTCACATCACACCTGGAATATCGTGTCCAGTTCTGGACACCACAATTTAAGAAGAATGTTGACAAGCTGGAACGTGTGCAGAGGAGGGCAACCAAGGTGATCAAGAGTTCTGGAAACCAAACCTTATGAGGAGCGGTTGAAGAAGTTTGGTATGTTTAACCTGGAAAAGATACTGAGAGGAGATATGATATCCATCTTCAAATATCTCAAGGGCTGTCACAAGAGTGAACAAGCAGGTTTTCTCCCATGCTGGAGGGGAGGACTTGAACCAATGACTTCAAGTTACAAGAAAGGAGATTCCAACTAAACATCAGGAAGAACTTTCTGACAGTAAGAGCTGTTCAACAGTGAATCAGACTCCTTCCAGAGGTTGTGGACTCTCCTTCCTTGGAAGTGTTTTTTTTTTTTTAGCAAATGTTGCATCTGTCATGGATGCTTTAGCCAAGATTCCTGCCTTGCAGGGGCTTGGACTAGATGACCCTCAGGGTCCCTTCCAACTCTATAATTCTATGAACTTGGAAACTTAATGATATCTGTTGACCCGGTTTTAGTTCGGGTTGCGTATCAGATGAAAGAGATGCAATGCTCTTCCCTTGGGCTTCATCTGCACCTTCCTAAAAACTGAAAGGAATATGTGTATCAGGCACGGCTGACCCTTTTTGGCCTGAGAGCTGCATTACACATGCATACCACATACATAGGGACACAACACACAGCAATGTAGTCTCCAAGCTCACCATTGCTCCATCCCAGATCCTATAAGCAAGGGGAGACCTGCATCCCCACTGTCTCACTTGTCTGGGCAGAGACTGAAACCTTTCTATTCACCACTGGCCATCTCTTTCTGCTCTTTCACTATTAATCAATTATTATTTCAAGTGTTAGCTGTTTCTGCAAGCAGTAACTACAGTACTCCCAAATATTATTGTGAGAGATCATATTTCAGAGCTGGTGGTCACCAGTGCCACCTAGTGACTTCAAATGGAGAACAAGATCAAAGCAACATTGTATTTCATCAACAGACAGAAAAAAGTTTCCAAGTGCCATAGATACTGTCTATAAGAAAATGAGAAAGCTAATACAGTAGTAAGACAGTTATTTTGCTTCCTGGTGAAAGTTAGAAAACACAAATATAAGAAGAGGAATCTCAGATACTTAATACTTGCCATTTTCCCAGGTTTCTTTTGGCCAGGATTCAGGCAACAAGCCATACTTGAAATCGTTTGAAGAACCTGGTAACAATCCAAACTTGAAATCACTTGAGATACCAGGAAACATTCCAAACTTGAAATCATTTGAGGTACCTGTTGAAAGATGTTATAGGGGGAAATTATATTTAAAAAATTAAGTACACATGATTGCTTTATCTATACAGTAGCCTGTAAAGAATGGTAGATATTATTTTAAATGCAGACTTTTTTTTTAATCTGTCTTTGGCAGAAGCCACTATGTAGTAGTGAGAGTTGTATACTGCTGTATAGGCACAGTGGTCATGAACTGGCATTCAGCTAAGCCTGAATACAAACCCTGCAACAGGTGAAGGTGGGTGGGTAGTGAAACCAACTGTACATCACTGTCACTGGCTGGACAGATTTCTGTATCTGCTCAGACGATCAGCCTGACATCCTGTACTGGCAGAATATTGTGGCAGGCAAGCACAGATTAATGGAAAACAAAAACAAAATGACTTTCCACAATCCAGTTTTTATGATAGGGTTGCAAGGACAAAGCACTCCCTATAGCTTTTCATTTGTTACGTTTTCATGCTGATCTTCCTCCCAAAGGCATGCCAGGTTGCATACATGCATGCAATCAAATCAAATAAAGACTCATAAAAATTGTAACAAGTGATGAAGTACTAACCATTTCGGAAAGACATGCATTTACCCAACATTTCTTCCCCAAAGCTGGTATCAGAAGAGGTGCTATCAAAAAGGATCTAAAAATATGGCAGGAACAACCAAAACTCTCTCCTTAAGTCCTCACCACACTAAGCACTTGTGGTTTTACATTATAGGCACACTATTGAATAAAACTGCTCAACAGTCATTGCCACCTACCACATTCCTCAAGAGAAAATCCAAGCAGCAAACAGTCAGTAGATCTGTTACTGAAACTAATTCATCCTGGGAGATAAATGAAACTCAGCCTCCACAGATGAACTTGGACCTAAACAGCCACACCTACTAAAATGGTTGTGCATAATGTGCAAAGCAAATGCACAATGGGGGGAAAGAGTGCAATGGGAAAGGGGGTGCACTTGAGCATTCAGCTAAAGTACCTGAAGTCATTTGTGCACAGCCCAATGAGCTGCATTTCAGGATCTAACCGCATTACCTGCAGCCCAAGCAGTATCACTATAGTAAATACCTTCCCTCACCACAAGCTTCACACAGTGCTCTCAGAATCAATGTACCTAGAACCAATCAGGATGCAGCAGACTACAACAGCATGGGAGCATCTTCTCTCCATATGCTGCTGCCCTTACATATTGCCGTTCAAAACTCCCATTGTTCTCTAAGCACATTTTGTGACACAGAATTTCATTAATGTGAGCAGTTTCTGAGCTCTGGGTGCAGTACTGCATCTAAGATGTCAAATTGAAACTGCCACTGCTGGCAGTAAAGGAGGACCTTTTTCTGCCTCCCCACCTCCAGCCACTCTCTGAAGACTGGAGAAGGATTCCTCATAAGAATATTAGGGGGGCGGGTAGGGAAGTATGGCTTTGTTTTTTGCAGTCTTAAGATGAGGACTACACCATATGAAAAATGAACATAATACTTTATCTGCAGTTCATTCATTTTCAGCTTTGTATTCTTGTTATAAAAAAGCACGCCTAGACACTCTGTTATGGCACCCATAACCTAGATTTAAGGTGCCATTTAGCTCCTAGCTTTCATATCTCAGTTTCTAACACTGACTGCTACTAGTAAGTGTCAATAAAAGTCTTACCATATATGAAATCCTCTTACTTCCACAGGCACATGAATATACGTACCTGATTTATTGGCCAGTACAAGTAAGATCTTGAGCAGAAAGCATAATTCTATGGTAAAACTAATGCTCCACAAGTCAAAGTCCCAAGTTTGATTTCCACTGTCTCTGGCAAATGAGGCCTGTTGCAGGAACATTCAATACTGTATAATGGATTAGCTCTGCTTTCCTTGGCTATTTCTTTCACCAATCTAAGCTTGTAACTGTCATTGTTAGCTACCCTGGGATGATTTTTACCTGCCCTGGGCTTCTTTTAGAGTATGGACAGGAAGAAATAGTAGTAGTAAGTGACAACAACATTTTAACCCTTTCATCCTGGCAACATCATTCCAATGGCAATCATGCATGAGGATCCTGAGGTGCTGGTCTGGGGACTACGATTGACTGTGGTTACAGAGTACACTTCTATTCAATTGTAAACCAAATCAAGTGGGAAAATACTGTTAAAAGCAAGATACCTAGTTATACTAAGAGTAGACCCACTTAAATCAATAGATTTAAGTCTTAGGTTCACCAATTTCAATGGCTTAATACTGCTCAGGCTCTACTGCAGCAGTGTACTTTTTTATATATAAAAAATGTTCATGTTATTGCGTTCTCAGAGTTAATGTCACATGCAGTTTGGCCCTGAGAAGGAATAATGCCTCTTAAAGATGGTGCTTGCCATCCAAAGCTTTTATAAGTAGGCTACTTATATTTTTTAAAAAATCTGCTGCTGATTCATTAAGGCACTTTTAGTCGATTAAACTTTTAAAAATGATTAACACTGCAAGTCTAGATTTTACCCAAACAGTATAAATCAAAAGTTTCTGCCAACTTGAAATAAAAGCAACCACAATCATCACCTCCTAGCTAGCACTTAATATTTACCCAAACGGGAACTAGCCAATATAGGTTCAGTAGTTTTACACAGAAAAAGTGCTGGCAATGCAGCCCAAATTAGCAAGATGATCCATTCCTAGCCATGAAGATGGCACTAACCCACCAGCAGCTGATAGCAGGCCAACAGTCCAAATATTCCAAGTCTTCCTATCATTTAACCCATCCTTCACCATTATCTCCACACAAATCTATAACTGGCATATGTTTGAACCTGCCGTCTCTCCACCACAGAATTGGATTTCAATTTACGTATTAGTTTTCATACAAAAATACATCTCAGTAGGAATTATCCAGCCAAGGCTTAATAATTCTTAAGAAGAGTTCATCCCTGTTTAGAAAACACCAGAAAAAGTACAGTAGGTGTCCAGAAATTTTAGCTGTGGATCAGTCCTTGCTTTCAGGTCAGCACTGTCCTGCCCATTTTTCTTTGGAAGGAAATGTGTGGGTTTATCACATGTAAAATGAGATGCTGTTATATCCCTTCTTCTAAAGAATTCAGGGGAATGGGAAGAATCTTCCCTCTGTGTGCTAAGATATGTAGAAAGTCTGATGGAATGTAATTCTTTTACTGCTACCAAACACCTGTAACAAAACAAATTACAGACAACCCCCGACTTGTGCAGGGGTTGAGTTCCTGCCCCCCCCCACACGTACGCCCGCCCTCACCACACCCCTTTGCCCAGCCAACAATGCATGTGTGCACTGAACAAGCGTAAAATGGCCATTGCCTGTACACTCTCGCATTCTGCACCAGATACAAAGACTAAAAGTAGAAGAAACTGTTTCAGACTTTCTCCAAAGCAGACCTGAAAGTGAGACACAAGATCCCATTCCTCCTCTAAATACCAGTTGTCTCCTGTGCTCAACATGGGTTTTTTTTGGGGGGGGGGGTTAATGAACCTACACCTACATATTTCATGCTGGAAATTAGTAGGCATTATTTTCCTCAGTAGGTGTGGTCACTGATAGAATTCAAAACAAAATAAAAATAAAAAAATTCCTTCCAGTAGCACCTTAGAGACCAACTAAGTTTGTTCTTGGTATGAGCTTTCATGTGCATGCACACTTCTTCAGATACACTGAAACAGGAGTCACCAGACCCTTATATATAGTGAGAGGGTGGGGAGGGGTATTACTCAGAAGGGTGGTGGGAATGGGTGATTGGCTGATAGGTGAGGTACACCTGTTGACAACTGTTAAAGACTGCAATTGGTCTTACAGGAAAAAGCAAGGGATGAGATGGCTAAAAATAGCTTTGCCATCCAATGTCTTTGTTCAGGCCAGGTCTCTCCATGGTTTTAAGTTTGGTAATTAGTTGCAATTCAGCAACTTCTCTTTCCAGTCTATTTCTGAACAAGAAAGTACAAGACGATGGATTATTCAAGTTAAAAGTAATAGCAACATGGAAAGTAATCTTACATGTCAATTGCTTAATTTTCTCACATAATCCCTTAAATACCTACATCATTGTATATATCCATGTGAATGTACAAATGCAATGATTTAAACATTTAAATGCACAGAATACTCAAGGCACAGCTGCATGAGCTTTGCAATTTTTAGAAGAAAAGCAAATTTTTGCAAAATTTTTTTAAAAAATTAGCACACATTTAGTCTGAATAAATAAGTCAGCATGTAATAGCCACAGAAAATGTGTAGGGTATTAATCAGGGCATCAAATGCCTGTCCACTAAAAAACCTACTGAACCCTTCTGGCTATGAAGCTTTCATCAGCCTGAATAATTAATAGATTTAAAACAGATAAATTTAATTTTAATCTTAATTTTGCATGCAAAATAAACACCGGTTTGTTGCAATACTACAAATAGCTACTCAGAAGTCTATTCTGATAGACTATTCCTATAGGTCGCACTCCAACGTAAAGGGGACAGAAGAATGTGGTCTCATTCTTGAGGACTGTTTGTATCATGGCCTGAATGTATACTTACGCAGTTAAATTGGCAAGTCAACCTAGGATTTAGCCAGAAAGTTAATATTTTGAGTGTGTACTGAGAAGCACTATATGAGCAAATGTGTTGTACAAATGACGCACAATTTGCATGGGGGGTATGTTCCAGGAACTGCATGAAAAGTCAAAATCGCGTATAGCCAGAACAACCCCAGAACTGCCCCCAACCATCACTACCTGTGTGAGACCTTCTCAGAACCCAGTAAGCAAGGAAGAGATCTTAAAACAGAACTTTCCAAACTTTTTACATTGGTGACACACGTTTTAGACATGCATCATTTTGTAACACAGTAATTTAGTTTTACTGTACTAGCAAACTGGAGGTTAAACTAACCCCTTTCCAGCCCGAGAAGGAGGGCGGAGAGCATTCGCATGACAGTGCAGCCGATACACTAACATTTCTCATTGCAAGATATCAGATGGCTAATAGGCTAGTTTCAACACACTCATATATCCTCCATCCAGACAAGTATTAAGTATTAGAGTGCAAGGACTCGTGCAAGCTAGGCAAGAACACTTAAAGAAGGTGAGAAGCAGGGTGAATGAGGGGTGTGGCTGGGCAGAGACTCAAGAGCTACCGGTACATACTAAGACCTGGAAGGCTGCATTTGTCTCTGTGGCCCAAAGTTCCCCACTCTGGCCCTAGAGAATTATTCTAATTTAGCATGTTTAATTTACGTGAATTGGGGAGCTTGCCTAATACAGTGGTACCTTAGTACTCGAAAAGCTTGGCTCCCAAACGCTGTAAACCCGGAAGTGTTCTGGTTTGCGAATGTTTTTCAGAAACCGAATGTCAGACGTGGCTTCTGCTTGAGTGCAGGAAGCTCCTGCAGCCAATCAGAAGCCGCGCCTTTGTTTTTGAATGGTTTCCGGAATTGAATGGACTCCCAGAATGGATTAAGTTCAAGAACCAAGGTACCACTGTACTGGATTTGCAACTGACAGACAATCAATGTTACTAATGAATTTATAACACATAACTTTTTCCATGAGAAAAAGATACTGGAAACTTTTCTACAAATTTTTCTACTCCACTGCTCCAAATGCTTCCTGATAATTGTTATATAAAACAATGTACTGCTGAGTGTTTCAGACTCTTCCATCTTCTGCAGGACATGAAAATAACTGGTCTAATGCAGAAATATACACCAAATCAATGAACATGCTAACATGAGCCTAAAGCTACTTCTTAGAAACTGGTTCTAATTGGCAAAAAAATGAAAAATACATATTTAAGAAAAAGCCTGCCACACCCCAGCAGATAAAAGGGTCTTTGGTGGCAATGTGAACCCTGTCAGGAGCTATAATGCCAGGAACCTATATGATGAAATAGTAGCCTATTCAGAACAATGTGCAAACACATTATGACTGGAAAGCTAGAACATTTAAAATTGCTGCATCCACAATCTTGGCCATGTCATTAAGTCAAAATCTTCACCAATATTATAATTTAAAACATAGAAATGGTGTTAAGATGCCTATCCAGCAATTTCTCCTTAAATATGTGATCTTGGAAAGACAAATTTAATAAGCAATATAAAATAAATACCTATGTGACTTAAGAATGCTGAAGCAGTGGGCAACTATGAAAGGAAGCAAACAACATCTACACCTTTTGTGGCAATGAAAAGTCAGATTGCCCCACCATCTCCCTTTAAGGGTTAGACCATTTTAAATCAAATTATGAAACCAGCTGCCATTGCTGCTTTTACTTATAAAAGGCTTGAGTGTCTCAGAGCAGCACAGCAAAGGAAGCATTATTTAAGAGTCCTTGGCACCCCTACTTTAAATGTATCACTTCTAAGACACAGAACAAAAGTGATTTTTACAATAAAGTTAATCTAACTTTAAAATTAAACTAGCCTAGATTAGAAAAGTGTGTTATAGGGGAACAAGTTTACACCCAGACAGCACATGTTACTCCATGTGAGAGGTTGTTCTAAACAGTTTTATGACAAGTAAATGAATATAACCATGATGCTTAGGATAATTATGCTACTAGTATTTACCTGCTTCTTCTTTGATAAACTGCAAGTCTTCTTCTGGATATTGGACCGATGATTGAGTAGCTGCACATTCTTCTAATGTTTCTTCATTATTGGGTGGTATATTGTAAACAAACCTTTTAGCAGTTTGGTTTTTCCTTCTTGCTTTTCCAGGTTCTTGAAGTGATTGTCCCTGTGAGCTCATATCATTCCATACGAATACCTTTCCTTCACCTTGAGATTCATTTTCAGCCATTTCAGGTGAGCTGTCCTGGACCCAATCATGCATTTGGTAATTTTCAGATTGGCTCTCATCTATGCAGTAGCCATCATTTTCAGTTTTTATACTGCTTGCCAAGTTAGTAAGATTTCGTGTGGCCCAAAAACTAGCAACTTTCTGATCCCTTGAAGACAATCCATCCCTGCTAACAGACCTTCTATTGTAATCCACAACGACAGCTTCTGGGGCTTCTGATTTTATGCTTATATTTAAGGCATCTTTGATAAAATTGCGACAGGATTGGACAACCTCTGTCATTTGAAGGTAGCTGGCCACTGACATTACTTCAATTGCATTCTGGCTTGTAAGCACAAGGTTGCCAGAATATAGGAAGTCCAAGATGACAGAGAAGCCTTGAACAGCAACAACATCTAAGTAGGTAACAGTGGTTTGGTTACGGCTTTCTTTGTTTGTAAAGCAATATAGAGTCTTGAAGAAACGGCTGCCTGCAACCAGGATGTTTTTGTGAGCTCTGAAGACCTTTCCACTCACTACAATGTGAACATCACAAAGAATGCCCTTTTTTCTCTGCTCATTTAGTTCTTGTAATAGTTGATAGCAGTAAGAGTTCTCATTTGGCCTAATGTTGTAATCACAATCTCTCTCATTAGCCAATTCCGATGTTACTTCAGATTCCTGTAACTGAGAAAGGAGGAATTAAGAAGTTAGCATCTAAGTACTGACTTTTTGGTTTTAAGTTCCAAATGAATAATACTATTTTTTATTTCTAACTTCCCAATTCAAGAAGTATTTTGTTTAGTGCTCAGCCCACAGCCACCCCATCATTCAGTTCAACAAAACATACACTTAAAAAGTGGTACCATGCAGTCAACACAAATCAAGGATTCTCAACTATTTCAACTCATTATTTCTTGACTCTATGGTAAACTTTACTACCAACTGGATTACAAATGCCTTTTTGATAACAAGCAGATAAGCTATATTAAGGATACAACCTCATGCTGTTTCCAGCTGCTTAGGAGAAAGAGACACTGTTCCCTCACTGAAGAATGCAATTGCACTTAGAATCACGAGTTGGAAGGGACCACCAAGGGTCATCTTGTCCAACCCCCTGCAATGCAGGAATCTCAGCTAAAGCATTCGTGACAGATGGCCACCCAAGCTCTGTTCAAAAGCCTCCAAGGAAGGGGAGTCCACAACCTCTCAAGGGGAGTCCAACAGCTCTTACTGTCAGAATGTTCTTCCTGATTTTTAGTTGGAATCTCCTTTCTTGTAACTTGAAGCCATTGGTTTGAGTTCTACCCTCCTGAGCAGGAGAAAAAAAGCTTGCTCCATCTTCCACCATGTGACAGCTTTTTAGATATTTGAAGATGGCTATAATATCTCCGCTTAGTCTCCTCTTTTCCAGACTAAACATACTCAACTCCTTTAACTGCTCCTCATAAGGCTTGGTTTCCAGACCCCTTGATCAACTTGACTGCCCTCCTCTGCACATTCTAGTTTGTCAACATCCTTCTAAAACTGTGGTGCCCAAAACTGTACACAGTATTCCAGGTGTGGTGTGACCAAGGCAGAATAAAGTGGGACTATTACTTGTCTTCATCTGGACTCTATACTTCTGTTGATGCAGCCTAGAATAGCATTAGCTTTTTTGCTGCTGCATCACACTGTTGACTCACATTAAGCTTGTGGTCCACAAGAACCCTAGATCCTTTTCTCATGTACTGCTAAAACAAAATAAAAAATAAAAAATCATTCCAGTAGCACCTTAGAGACCAACTAAGTTTGTTCTTGGTATGAGCTTTTGTGTGCATGCACACTTCTTCAGATACTTACTTCTTCATATACTTACTGCTAGTAAGCCAAGTCTCCCCCTACCTTATATTTGTGCTACTGCTTCTGCCTGCTTAAGTGCAGAACCTTACATTTGTCCCTACTGAAATTCACATTGTTAGTTTGGACCCAGTTCTCCATTCACTATGCTAAGGTCATATTTAATCCTGATTCTGTATTCAACAGCATTAGCCACCCCTCTGAGTTTGGTGTCATCTGCAAATTTGATGAGCATTATCTCAGTTCTTTCATCCAATGACTTCAAAATAAGGTGATTAATCCTTTGCTATACAAATAAAACTCAACCACGCACACACTGCAAGGAGTGGCTACTCATCCCTGCTTCACTTCTAGATAGTCCCAGCAGAGGTCCATTGGCCATTCTTTACTCCTCATGATAAGCCAGGAACTATGTATTCAAATCAGGAACACCAAGAAGAGCCCCAAATGGGCCTCTCATAAGCCTCATTCACTTTCACTAACAAGGCAATTCTCACATATGCTAGCTACCAGAACTACTAAAAGGGGAGAACAATATTCCCAGGCCTTCTAAATCAACAACATTTTTCCTATCTCTTTCCAGCCTCCTATTCTCTCCATTCCTAGCTAGCACAGTGAACAAGTATATATTCCCTGTTCTCTCTGCACCCAATGTTTTTTCACAAGCTTTCCTCCAAAATTTATGGGCTGAGTTTTTAGCTAGCCTGCCACCTTAGTCCTATCTAACAAATTGAAGGGGAAATAATTATATAAATATAAATAGGACTATTTTATATCTTGATTAACAAAGCAGTTATAATAAGGAGCCAGGAAGGAGTGGAACAGCAGTTCCACTGGAACATCCAAAGCCCTGCTTACCCACATGGGCCAGGGTGTGCATGCGCTGCTGTTTTTAAATTAATTTTTGCTATACTAGCTCCATGCTAGAGTAACCAAGGATGAAGGATGGAGCCCTTGAAGTGATCCATGGAGCTTCTGATCCAGTGGATCTAAAGTTGAAGGTGCACCTGTTTCAGAGTTTACTGACACAGCAGAAAGATGTCAAGTCCCACAGGGCCCTAGTCTCTTGTGACAGAACATTCCACCAGATCAGGGCCACGGCCGAAAAAGCCCTGGCTCTGGTTGAGGCCAGCCTAACCTCCCTGTGGCCTGGGATCTCCATGTTGTTTTTATTTGAAGACCATAAGGTCCTCCGTAGGACATACCAGGAGAGGCGGGCCCGTAGGTACGAGAGTCCTAGGCCGTATAGGGCTTTAAAGGTTAAAACCAGCACCTTAAACCTGATCCTGTACTCCACCAGGAGCCAGTGCAGCTGGTATAGCACCGGGTGAATGTGCTCCTGCGGTGAGGACCCCGTGAGGAGTCTCGCCGCGGCATTCTGCACCCGCTGGAGTTTCTGGGGCAGCCCCACATAGAGTGAGTTACAATAATCAAGCCTGGAGGTGACCGTCACGTGGATCACAGTGGCTAGATCAGGGCGAGAGAGGTAAGGAGCCAACTGCTTAGCTTGGCAGAGATGAAAAAATGCCGCCTTTGTTATAGCTGCAACCTGTGCCTCCATAGAAAGGGAGGTGTCAAAGATTACACCCAAACTCGTAACAGACAGCGCTGGCACTAATTGCGCCCCCACAAGAGATGGGAGTTGGCCCCCCAATTCCATATCATCCCGACCCAGCTAAAGGACCTCTTGTCTTCGAAGGATTTAACTTCAACCGGCTCTCACATAACCATCCAGCCACAGCTTCCAAACATCTAATCAGTGTGTTTGGGGCAGAGTCAGGATGGCCGTCCATGCAGAGAGAGTTGGGTGTCATCAGCATACTGATGGCAACCAAAACCAAAACTCCAGACAAACTGGGCGAGGGGGCACATAAAGATGTTGAAAAGCATTGAGGGAACTATGGCACCCTGTGGCACTACACACACCAAGGAGTGGCACAATGACAGTTCCCCCCCAATCGCCACCTTCTGTCCCCGACCAGAGAGAAATGAGTGAAGCCACTGAAGGGCTGTGCCCTGGATCCCCACGTCAGCGAGGCGGTGGTACTAGGTTAACGTGCAGACAAATAAACAGTGAACCAAAACCACTGAGCTACTGTTTACTGCCTAATCCTATGGTCTTGGGAAGACCTCTATTTACTTATTTCTTCTGCAAGTTGACCTACATTTGTTCATTTCTTATGCAACTTAATCAATTGAAAGGCAAGGTACAAATCTATAATTGGTAGCAGGGTTAGAAACTCAAGATATAGTGCCGGATGGCACCTTAAATCTAAGTTACAGTTGCCACAATGGAATGTCTAGGTGCCATTTTTTCATGCAATGAAATTTATTATTATTATTCCTTTCATTTCTATACCACTTTATATTTTAAAGCAAAAATCTCAAAGCGGTTTACAACACATTAAAACATCAAATCGAACAATCCAGAATAAAACAAATTCAAGCTTCAAAAAAAGTATTTCAGATCCTTCTCTAAGTGACATTTTGTTTAATTTATATAGCTGCCCCATAGCAGTAGTACCCTAGGAAGCCTGGGGGGTGTAGTGGTTAAAGTGTTAGACTAAGACATGGGAGCTTAGGATTCAAATCCCCACTCAGTCAAGAAGCTTACTGGGTGACCTTTGGCCAGTCACAGCCTCTTAACCTACCTCACAGGGTTGTCGTACAGATTAACTGAGGGGGGTGAACCATGCACTCCTTAAGAGAAAAAGGTGGGATATAAATACAATAAATAAGCTCTTCTGCTTACCTGCTTAAGAAAGCTGGAGAGGCCAGCCAGATGGAGATGTCAGTCGCCAACCTGGCGTCCTGAGATCTCCACATGGTCACAGTTAGACCTGCTCCAGTCACAAAATGCACCTGGTGGATTTTTAACTCTGATTGGTAGAATAGGTTACTGTCCACATTACAACTTTTTATAGAAAAATATTAAGTACGGCCTTTCCCTCCAAGACAAAATGCTCCTTTTCATTCAGAATCCTCAAGTCAACATACGTTTTAAAAAGAAAAAAGTAAACAGTCAACAAGGCTGATGGGATTATACTCTTTTCCAGCAAAGAGCTGACACTTAAAATTATGTCAGATTTTGAAATATTTTCTTCACATCCAATTATATAGAAACAATATAAATAATTTCATGTCAGTGCTGGTCTTCAGCAGCAAATTTATTTTTTATTTATGAAGTTAGCAGTTATACTACACTGTTGACCACTACAGTTTACATTTTAACTTTTTAATATGTGATACAGTTACTTACATCACAATCCTATACATGTCTTGGAGGCAAGTCCCAGTAAGTTCAATGGGGCTTACTTCCAAGAGACAGAGTACAAGAATTGAGCCCTAGCATTTTGGCTAAACATGATAGCTACACCCCACTGCACCTCTCCAGATATGTATGCCAAGACATCTAGATAAAAAATAGAAAATATTAAAACACAGGTGTACAATTTCATTAGAAATGCACAGGGTATAAATACACTATACCTCTGTTTTCCAGCCACTAACAAGCCTTGGACTATTGTGACTCAGTCATATTTTGGCTGGAAAACTGGGGCTGGGATTTTTTGCTGTCTTTTATTAATTACTGACATTTTAAATTATTATATACTGTAGTTTAATTTTTTTTGTAAGACAGCCAGGAAATATTTAATGATGGATGACAATAGAATGAATGAATGAATGAATGAATAACACAGCTATGTTTAATGCACCCAATGGTCAACATTTAATTGTCTGCAAACAGAGGGTGGTATCCAACAAAGTTTCATTAGCCATAGAATTTCTGGCTGCACAATGGAACTTCCTCTCCTTCCCCTCTCCATGTGCACCCAAATCTGTTCTGGGAGTTCCCCCAATACTCCGGATCAGATCTGGAGAATGCATAGGGGGAAGGAAAGGGAGGTTTTCCTGCACAGCCAGAAATCCACTTCACTGGATACTGCCCACAGCAATAGTACAGTACTTACCCTTTCTCTCCCCTGCAGCCCCACAAAACTGATACAGAATTGGGGACTCTCCAGAGTAGGAAGGGCTGTTGTGTGTGCAGGCTAGAAAGAAGGGGAAGTTCATCCATGCAACATTGGATTTCACCCAAGCAATTTCACAAGTATTGTTGTTATTGTGTGTCTAATTTCTGAAGAGGTTTACAATGCATGGACAGGGAAGAGGGTGGGTCTGCTCTTTATACTAAGCTAACTAAACACACAGCTTCATGAACCCGAGACACTAGAAGTTTAGAAGCAAAGATGATAGTAACAGAAGCTGAAGATCATTTAGTTTTCAAGTTTAAAAACTTTAGCTCCCGCTGAGCACAAAGCCTACATATTCAGGCAGAAGTGCTTTTCCAAGTGCTACACTGGAAAGAGAACAGAAATCCTACTTGTCTTACTTCTCATAACTGAAAATCATCATTAAAAAAAAGCATAATGAAATTTTCTTTGTAATGTACTGTTGTGATAATCACACATCACCTTTTCTAGACAAGGCAAAGTTTTTACCTAGACACATTTGACAAAGGGAAACAAGTGAATGGATTCCATACATTCTACAAGAAAATTCAGATTGCTATTTTATACTGCTGCTCCCTCAAATGTCTGAATTGCAAGGTGAAATATAAGATGTGCAAACGGGAGGATTTTAATTAGCTTAACAACCTAATCCTCAAACAGATCTTCAGACACAAGCCCAAGAGATTTGGAGACTAACGCCCTACATCTATTTTCGGGATCCTTAAACTGAAGAGAGATCAGCTTCCTGTGCCTATTTAAAATATTATACCCCACATACTCCACTGCATGAGTCTAAACCAGCTTTCTGAATCTGTTGCCCTCAAGATGCCTTGGACTACAACTCCCATCAGCCCAAATGGCATGGCTATGAGGAAAACTTCTACATTTTACATAATTAAGTATGGCATAAGGAAAGCAACAACTACACTAATTGGAGCTGCTCGTGTTTTACTTTGAAGGGGGAAATTATTTTAGGCTTCCCAGATATGCTACCTACAGGTAAAAATATAACCACTAAAGTTCAAATAGAAAGAAAGAGATATAAGACTTATGGAAAATATCTCCCAAGCAAAATGTATTCAAGTCATTTAGAAGGAATCAGAACAATGACTTCCCATATCTGAGACTCCTGTAAACTTGAAACTACAGCTGTTACCCACCACCACTATCTCAGTGCTGAAATACAATAGCTGTTATAAAGAAATTAGAATATGTTAACTATTGAAATGCTAATGTTTAAGGACATACTTTGTAGGACACATTGCTTTCACTAGTCTCCAACACTCTATTATTTAAGATCAGTACTGCTACAGATGAGAAACACAGTTTTTCAGTTGTTCTTCACCAAGTTGATACAAATACAGCCACCAGTGAATATTTCCTTTCCTTTAATCACAGAGAAGAATTTTATAGTTAAAAGACTGAAAAGATACACAGAAAGCACCAAACCAAGCTTTGGGTGTTTGAAAGGCATACTGTCCTTTTTCCAGCACAAAAGTTTCAAGCAGGAAAATCCAGAAGTTTATAAAATTGAAAAGGCATTTATTCAATAGTGCTTAAAGCCTAAATGACTATCATGCTAAAAGCAGCAGGAACATGTAGCACACAAAGACAGAAGTCAATAGAGAAGGCCACAAACTTAAGCTGGCCTTCAAAGCCAATCATCATTACTATGACCTTGCCCCTTAAGTACCAAATACAGTATTGTACTGTTCAAAAACAAAGCACAAACGCAGTGAAAACAATCCTTATTTTCAGCTCCAAGCTCAGGAAAGCAGAGGTGTCTATATTCTGCTTCATAAATTACCTCCTAGGCACCTGTACAGATTTGCCTGCCCTAATCCTGAGATTGGAGTTGTAAAGGAACTGCCAGTATTGCTTCCTCTATTTCTCCCATCTCTCCACCAATTGGGGGGGGGGGGCAGACACAACATATACCTCCATTCCCAGCACTCTCAACAATAGGTAATGCGCTGCCAATTCCCCAGCTCCCTCTTCAGTTGCAATTGGTCCAGACTAGAAGAAGCAGGAGTGTGTTAATAAAGGTCAGATGCAGCTCATCTGTCCAGCACTCACTGGTTCTGGCAAGGAGGCAAGAACATACCAGTGATTTTTATTTATTTTTTGCAGTGGGGGGGAGGGTACTGGCCTACCATGCTTAGAGTGAAAGTCTATTTATGGGGGCCCCAGATGAAAATATTTTGGAGCCTGCCTATGCACAGGCCCTATACTCATTCCAGCCTCTGGTAGTACTGCCCTACTAACCCAATTGAGGTAAGAGGCACACTCACACCAAGACATGGAATGGTGGGATAAGACTGTGTTGAGGGTACATATATTCTGTAATATGCACTTAAGTTTTAGGGAAACTGCCATAACTTTGAACAATGTCTTCCACATGGCCAATTTCAGTTTCTCAGTAATGAAGATCCTTGTGTTGCCTTATGCCAGGAATGGGAGACCTATGGCCCTCAAACATTGATTGCTGGGCTGTTTTAACTTCCATTCTAGTAGTCATATTAGGCTGATGGGAGCAACAAAATCTGGTGGCCCCGGGCTCCTACGCTTGCCTTAGGCCAAGTCACTAGCCATAAGCTACCTCCAGTCCCCACGTCTAATAAGGTTCCAAGTTTGAATGTGCACAACAGGCTTCATCAGATGACCACATGATTCAGATGTACATTGGCATCCGTTTCATTCACAAAGCCCTAACCGATTTCAAATAATTTTTATGAAGCTAGAAATGCTATTCTGAATTCCTAGAAACGTAAAAAATTCTACTTCACCACTATTTTAATAAAAGTAGAACCAAACATACTATGTAAATATTTAATTGTCTATATCCAGGTTTGCAGATGCAAAAGTGTCATGTGCAACTAGTTTCAGTATCAGTTTTACATCTGGAAAGCTGAGGGAATTTCTAAAGTTTGATATTATCTAGGAATACAGAATATTCCTATTGGGGTAAGCTAAATGACTAATGTAATATTGCAAACTTGTACAAAAGCTTCTACGCAACTCACTTGGTTTCATCAATATTCTACACATAACCATTGCACTGAAGATAATGAAAGCCACTCAAAGCATCCTTCAGAACTATTTATAAACTATCTGCTGTCCTTGTGTGGGGGAGAATTCACAAAACTCTAAGAACTCTTAAAGTTTCATTTCAGCCAATTAGACCTAAGGTGGTGTAGTGGTCAGTGTTACACTAGGACCTGGGGGACCAGGATTCAAATCCCCACTCTGCCATGAAGCTCACTAAGTGACCGTGAGCCAGTCACTGCCTCTCAGCCTAACCCTCTTCACAGGGTTGTTGTGGGGATTAAATGAGGACAGAAAGTACACCATATTGAGCTCCTTGGAGAAAAAGGTGGGATATAATGCAATGAATAAATTTCAATATCATTTACAGATTTTTCCAATTGTGGTTATTCATGTTTTTGAAGCATAGGGTGCTCTATGTAAAAGCATCATATATGCATCTTGATCCTGGGTCTATGTGGTGGTACAAAGACAAATGTGCACAGGGATCAACTGCAGAGGTTACTGCCTGCCAGGAGAACCTTACTTGTGTCCT
Organism: Lacerta agilis; assembly: GCF_009819535.1. NCBI lineage: Eukaryota > Metazoa > Chordata > Lepidosauria > Squamata > Lacertidae > Lacerta > Lacerta agilis. The sequence continues at coordinate 58,154,894 of NC_046318.1, read as the reverse complement.
CTCCATCTTTTACATTGGAGAAATAGATTGGAGAAACAGGTAATTACCATATGGGAAGCTATTATACAAGGTAAACATTATGGCAGCTCACAATGTTAAAAGGTTATGTGGCAGTCGGTAAAGCTTCTAAACAAAACTAACAGACAAGTCAGCTTGAAAACAGAAGGCAGAATAATCTGCTTACTGGAGACAGAAGGTGAACAGAGTACAATGTGCCCTCAAACCCAGGCTATAGGGGAAAGAATCCAGTTAAAACAGCTCGCACACGTGGGCACGCTGCCTCGCACGAGACTCCCCCAAGGAGAGAGATGCCCCAGAAGCCCTGACCCCCACACCAGCCGCCCGGCCGCCCCCGCCCCCGTCCAACACGCTGCTCCTCCCTCCCTGCCCTGATCCGACTGACCTGCTCAGCAGTGACAGGCTCGTTGAGGCGGTGCTCGGTGGAGATGTGGTGCCTGAGAAGCAGGGCGCGCTTGTAGTTGCGAGTGCCCTTGCAGAGCTCGTCGTGCCCTCCGCCGCCGTTGCTGCCGCCGTCCGCGGAGGCGTTCGTGGAGGCGGCGGCGGCGCACCAGGCACAGGACACGAGCCCGGTCTGCTGGCAGTACTGCAGCCACGGGAACTCCTTGAGCCAGGCGCTCTGGAAGGAGACGTGCAGCTTCTGCAGGAGGGACTTGGGCCGGGCCGCCAGCGGGAAGTGCTGGATGCTTTCCCCCTCCCCCGCGCCCACGCTGCTGACCTCCGCCTCGTCCCCCCCGGACCGCCTGCTGCTGCTGCAGCTGCCGCCCTCGGCGCCGCTGCCATCGCCCAGGCTGCCCCCCTCGCCGTCCTCCTCGTCCTCGCTGCTGTCGCTCAGCGACCCCCCGTCCTGCACCAGGTCTTTCCCCTCCAGCACACCCACGAGCTCCAGGTCCTCCTCCTCGCCGCCGCCGCCGACCCCCCGCCCGTTCAACGGCCGCCGCGGCCAGGCCGCCCCCTCGCAGCCATTGTTCGCCGACGCCGAGCCCCCGCCGCGGAAGGCCAAGGTCCGGCGGTTCCTCTCAGCGAACATGGGGCCCACCGGGGCGGCGGCAGCGACCGGCGCGTCGGCGCCCACCGAGTTCGGAGGGGTGGTGGGCAAGAGCAGTAGATCCTTCCCGGCGGCGTCCGTGGCCTCCAACTCGGCCACCTCGAACTCCACCGTCTCTAGCTCCACTTCCTCCTCCACCCCCTGGCCGTTCAGCTGCTCGGCCTCCTGGCGGACCCAGGCCTCGCTCGCTCCGCCGCCCCCGTTAGCCGTCGGGCCGCCGCCTCCCGCAACAGCGGCGGCGGCCGCGCTGACCAGGCCGCCCCCCCGGAACGCCAAGGTCCTGCGGTTCATCTCGGCGAACATGGCGGGCGAGCGCGCGCGCGCCCCCCGCCCGCCTGCCTCCCCACCGCCCTCGCGCCCCCTCCCTCTCTCTTCCCGCCGCGCGCCCAACTGTTTCCCCCCCCTCCCTTCCTAACCGACCGTGGTGACGGGTAAAGACGACGGAGGCAGCGAGCCTTCCCAGTTAGGTTCCAGTCAGCCTTCCCGAGTAATTAAAAAGGGGGGGCGAGGGGGGGACTGAAATCTTATCCCGGCGCTCTCTAGCCCGTGTGGCCGCCTCCTTCTCCTCAAGCGCTCGCTCTCCCCCACAATGGATCCGACTCCGCCAGCCCCAGCAGCAGCAGCCCTTCCGCCCCAGCAGGCCCCGGCCCAGGTCGAATGGCAAATGAACAACGGACTGCGCCCACAATGCACTGGGGCGGCGGTGGCAGCAGCAGCAGCAGCAGCCGCCGACGCCGCGGGGGAGGGGAGGAGAAAGAGGGAGAAGGAAGGGGGTAGGGAGGGGGGGGCGAGGAGGAGCCCGAACAGCTGGCGAGTGTCAGGTTTTAGTGCGCGCTCGCGTCATGCGCGCCCGCCCCGCCTCGCCACGAGTTGGCAGGACTTTCCGTGCGCGGCGTCCCCCGCTCGTCGTCTTCGTCAAAGCGCCCCCCCCTCACTCCCTTCCACACAAAACACCTTTCCGTCCCCAAAGACACGGCGCGGCTGTGCCCGCCCCCTTGCTGAGGGTGGGAGGGCCCTCCTCCACCCTCCTGAGGCGAAACTCCCACCCCCTTTGACATCATCGCCCTACAGCGCCCAGAAGTGGACATCTTAACTCGCCCACCTCACCGTGGGCTACGCCTCCCTCCCTCCCCACACACCCCGCCCTGAGGACACCGAAACCTTTCTCGGCTACGGCTCGCTGGAGAGCCATCTCGGCACCCCGCCCTGGGCGATAAGCAAAAACGACGCTCCCCCCGCCCCCAAGAGATCACACAACAAGGCGCCCCACACACACACACACACACACACACACACACACACACAGTGTATAACAGGCTCTGCTAATCTCCTTCCCCTCAGAGCACGCGCAACCGCGTGGCTTCTCCCGTCCAGCAGCACCTAGTGGGAGAGCCTCGCTGCGCCCTTGAACCCGGCGCCCGCCTCTGAAAGTCGCTCCGCCGGGGCTGTGTGGGTGGGTGTGAACGCGCGCAGCAGGCCTACTGTATTTTGGAAACGCTGCCCGTGGGCTACGACGCCTCGGCTGCTCAGCGAGCTCCGGTGCCAGGTCCCAGCGTAATTACTTTTTGCAAATGCACCGCCCCGAGTGCCTTTATTGCGCTTATTGTGAAACGGGGAATTTAATTATAAAGGTCATGCACGTGCTGGCTGCGAGGGTTGCTCTATTGAGGCGCGCGCGCGGCCGCTGCGTCACTCGCCGCCAACCGAAGAGCTTCTTTCCCGGGCATGTTGCGACCTGCGCAGCCTTCGAAACCGGAGTTGACACACTCCAGCGACCCGAGAGGTTGCGACCAGGTTGCTAAGCCAGCGCGGGGGAGGGAGAGCCGGAAGGAGCGCCGCGGCTGCTGCAGCCGGGTCCCCGGCAGGGCTGCGAACGCCGAAGCCAGTGGAAACGGGGAAGTTTTGGTGAAAATAAAAGTTTGGGATAAGGCTGAGGCTGCCAGAAGCCGGATAAAAAGTTACAAAGCGCGCGCCGCTCCGTCGTATTGTACCGTTTCAAAGCATCAGCCGCCCGTTTTCCAAAGTTTCCCGCTAAGCGAAAAGGAAAACAAGCGGGCCATTCAATAGCTTACCAAATACTGCTTTGCTGGTTGTTCTAATGGGACTTCTTTCTCCGACAAAGGCATTGTTCAGTGAAACAGAGACATAGGTTTGTTTGTTTTTTATAAATAACACATTTCTAAGGAAGATACGCATCCAAAAATATTTTTTTCTGCTTTATGGATGGTTATAGCAGGCATATTATTAATAAGTAAATAAATTATTTTAGATAAATACATATACTGGCAATTGTAATGGGGGGTTTACAGACAAGGTATAGTTTCTTACAGGGGGGGCGATCTTGTATCACCTTTGGGGAGCCATGCTGTTTTCAAATAGTTATTGTTAATATGCACTTATGAAGCACCTGCCTTTTAGAGGTGCAGTTATGGAAAGATAATACAGTCCCTGCCCACAGGCTCACAATCTAATAGGAAAGGAATGGAAAGCAAAACAAGCACAGGATAAGCTGCTTCAACAGAAGTATAGTGTCCGCCTTGGTCAGACCACACCTGGAATGTTGTGTTCATTTCTGGGCACCACAATTTAAGAAGGATGGAACGTGTGCCGAGGAAGGCAACCAAAATGATCAACAGGCTTAGGAATGGTTGAAGGAGCTGAGTTTAGCCTGGAAATGAGGAGAGTGAAGAGAGATATAATAGTCATCTGTGTGAAATGGAAGAGGGAACAAGCATGCTTTTTCTGCTCTGGAGGGTAGGACTCGAACCAATGGCTTCAATTTACAGTGGAACCTCTACCTGCAATCACAATCCATTCTGGAGGTCCATTCAGAGATCAAAACAGGTCGCTGGGAAAGGCGCTGCTCCTATGCATGTGCGATTGGCGGCAAACCCACCGGTTACTTCTGGGTTTGCAGCGGACATTTGGCGAAATGGACGCAAGCGGAGGCGGACGTAAGACGAGGTTTGACTGTACAAGAAAAGAGAGTCTGACTAAACATCAGGAAGAACATTCTGAGAGTAAGAGCTGGTAGACCCCCCTTGAGAGGTTGTGGACTCTCCTTTGTTATAAGCAGAGCTTGGATGGCCATCTGTTATGGATGCTGAGATTCCTGCATTACTGGGGGTTGCACTAGATGAACCTTGGGGTCCCTTCCAACTCTACAATTCTATGATTCTATTATTCTTCACTAAATGTCTTAACTGGAGCAGCTGCTCCTTCACATATGGGCGTCATGTGATTCTGGAAATCACTTGGTGGTGGTATTTGAAAATTGAACGAAACAAATAGTATGACTAAAATGTGCATTCAGTTTTGAAATGAATTGGATTTATATTCAATTACGTTTTCTATATCATGTCAGCAACATTCACACATGACCCACCTTAGGGCATTCATCTAATTAAATATATTTTAGAGAATGAAATGAAATGGGAGAATTCATGTAAATTAATCAAAATATATGGATATGAAGAGAAATAATACTTTTGAAGGGGGGAAAGCGTACTGTATTTTTTTATTTTTATTTTGCACGATACAAGGACATGCAGGAATCTTGAGCAGAAGCCAAGCTGGTCTTTTTGTACAGGGTTTCAATAGTGACTGTCTGTGGCATGGACTTGCAAGGACAGTGGAGTTAAGTGAAAGATGAAATAACTAGGGTGTGGATGCAGATTGGAGAAGTTATTGCTGGGATACCCGTCCACCCAGCTTCAAAACCATAATGGATTTGCCCTAACTGGTTTATGATGCAGTTACAGGTAGGTAGCCGTGTTGGTCTGCCATAGTCAAAACAGAATAAAAAATTAAAAAATTCCTTCCAGTAGCACCTTAGAGACCAACTAAGTTTGTTCTTGGTATGAGCTTTTGTGTGCATGCACACTTCTTCAGTTTATGATGAACATCTTCAAGAGGCAGTAGTTTACTTCATGGCACATGATTTGTTGCAATTTTCGCCATTGCTAATATCTAAGTTCACTAATGCACATTTTCATTGATTATTTGGTTTTTAAAACTGATTAAATCTGCATACATCTGCATGACTATAATGAAAGCAGTTCTAAAGTGGGGAAAACATTTTGGGGTAAAGTATGCTTGGCATCAACTTTGACAAAGGTTTAGTAGTCAACACAACTATGATCTTAATGTTTAAATATTCTACCCTTATAAATACACTAAAATTCTTCAGATAAGTTAGATATTAGCATTTAAAACATAGCTTCTGTTAGCATTCTACAAAGTATTCTACGGTTCCATGCAAAACACCCAGGGATGCAATATTTCATTGCAATATACACTTCTGCTTCATGAACACATAGACACCCCTACCCCCATAATTTTTACTTCCTTTTCATGTCAGCCTGTAGATTTCAACCTCGGTCATGAAAAAAATGGTCTAAAAAGTCAGATGATCCTGTGTACTCTAATCTGTATCCTGGAACAACAGCTGGCCTATTAATTATAATGGAATGCTAGGCCTCCTACACAATGGCTATTCAAATAATTTAAGCAATTTTGAGTGGGAGGTTTCATCTCCTGAACTTACTCCAAACTCACTATCTCCCATGCTTTCCCAGATATTAGAAGCCACAACTGGAATCTAAGCAGCCACTAACATTTCAGCTTTTCCTTTTTGGACATCGCAATGAGCTTTAACACCAGAGTTTTGAGGCAGATTGCTACGCTGAGAATAAAAATTTCATCCTAACAATTTAGGCTGCGCTCCTGAACAATTATTATTTGGAATAAGCACCATTTAACTTACTGAGACTTGGTAAGCATGAATACTGTGCTGTTAGTCTGGCAAGCAAGTTCTCTGGTGTTTTTCATTGCTCTGTATATCGGGCTACTCATGAGGAAGTGAGTTTTAAAAAAAAAGAATGTAGGCCAGTTTCAGTTTATAAGAAAATAAATACTTATTTTTCAATCTATTAATACCTGGCGTTTGTTTAGTGCTTTCAAGATATTATTTAGTTGCAATCCTAACAACACCCTGCAATACAAGTCAGTATTATCATCTCCTTTTTAAAGCATATTGCTGCGGGGGAGATAAGGAAGGGATGAGGGCAGAAATTCGCCTAAATGTGCCTTAAAATATTAATAATAATAAGTTAATGGCAGAGGCAAGGGGACAGTTATTACACTGCAATGTGCCATTAATTACTCAGCAGTCCTGTTAACTCACAAATACAGGAATCCCTCTTCCATTTGGTGCACATGATTCTTATTAGTAAGCAACAAAAAGGCAATCCTTGCTCCAAGGGTTTTGGCAAGAGAAGGAGTCTATAGATGGCAGAGAGGATAAAAGGAAGAATATGTATGCCACTATGAACTGAATTACAGTGAGCCTCCTTGGCTGCAGTTGGGACTTGCCAGCCAATCCCAGTGGGGCTTGTTGTCAGTTCTAATCAGCTGACCAGTGCTGTCAGCAGGCCCTGCTTGCAAAAGAAGAATCATCGGGAGCTCACCTTTGTAGCTACATCCTGCGCCACACATAGGATGTGGTTGGGGAGAAATGGCCTGGTGGCTCAGCGGAGGTAGAACATAGCCATCAAGGCTAGTGACCATTGGCTGACCACTGCATTGCACTGTCTCTCTCCATATTACATTTCACATGGAACATAATAAAACTGTACTGGGCAAAGAAGTCCCTTCCCAGAGAGTCTAGGTAAGCTGGCACAGGGCTAGTTCTCTGAAACCATTTCCGATAACCTGTCAGCCTGGTCCTTCATGCAGAGCCCAATCCCATCCAGATGAGACTGATTCACATCTCCTTGGTCACACGAAACATGGGCGACAAAAAATAGAGCCTGTGGTAGCTCATAACCGCCTTCTGGAAGGGCAATAGTTCCAGCACCATATTCTGGAAATGTCCATCGATGTAGGCATGGAACGACTACAGAACTGTTCCCACATAACAGATAGCTGCTGCAGAAGTCTACCAGGGTGGATGGGATCAAAAGCCACCAAGAAGTCCAAGAGAAATAACAGGGAAGCACTCCCCTTGTCCTTCTCATGACATAGCTTATCTCCCAGAGCAACCAAAGCAGTTTCAGTGCCTAGACCAGGAAAGAAACCGGAATGAAAAGGTTTTTTTAAAAAATAGGCGTTGTCAACAATTACAGGAGTTCCATGACCACCACTAACAAGAATCTTGCGCTCTTCTTTTCTGAATAGCTATTCTTCCTTTTGCATTGTCCAGGTGGCCCCTCCCCAGTGACCAGATCAGCGATCACAGCACCAAACTGGAAGCAGGAAAAGCAGCACAGTGCTCCCAGGAGGATATAGCATGGAGAAAAAGGACTCGCACTGTAGAAATTCTTTCCTCGCCGCCCCCCACCCCCCGCTGCTTATGCTGCATACTGTACATTAATCTCTGCTATGTCTACAATTAACAGAACCAAGTACTGAAGCTTTTCCTGTTGCTGTGTTATTCAAAGTGAAGGTGGTCATTCTAAAATAGTGGTTAGGAAGCGGGGGGGGGGGGGGTATCGCTGCATGGAGAAATAAAATAGCATGTGTGGTGGAATCCGTCTTTCATAAAAGCTTGGTTGTTGTTGTTGTTGTTTTTTACTTGCAGCCTTTGGTTTCCTGTAGTGGAAAAATGAAATATGCAATCTAAAACCTGCAGTCTGACATCCAGGAAACCACAAATCTCTTGACTGGGGATGGACCATACATAGCTCAGTGGGGAGAGCAAAGGCTTTGCATGTGGAAGATCTTAGCATCTCTAGTTCAAAGGATTAGGTAGGTAGCAGGCAATGTGAAACACCCCTCTGCCTGAAACCCTGAAGAACTGCTGAGCAACAAAGGGCAAAATAGTCGAGGCAAATTCCTGCATTCCACATGGTGCTGATTCTGTTGCCCCACAGCTAAATGGACTAGCAGTAGTAGCTATCAGCATGGGGGTTGCCGCAGCCCTTTGGTTTCAAAACCCTCTGTTTCCGAAAATGCCCTAGAGTGAATTAACATTGGATTCATTCACTTGTGAGGGATGGGTTTAATGTAAGTTTGTGGATGTAGATCATCAAATGCTTCAAAAGACCATTGTTGTGCAGAAGTGTGTCAGATACATTAGATTTAATCCTATTAGTCTTTGAATTTAATGGGATCAGGATTGTGCTATTTTTTGCTAAGCATTGGTGATAAAGGCTTCCCCGTTTTGTTGTTATGTTAATATGTACCTTGTTTTGCAGGGCTTACTGTTGGTGGATGTTGTCTCACTCCCTTTTTAACTTTGACATTAATTCAATTACCTGTGGTTTGTCTGCTTGATTGCATTGCAGAAAGGATGAGTCCCCTCTTTTCCTCATTTTCTTCTTTAACATTCTGAATTTGGGAAGCTGTCTTAGACATCTTCCTTGTAGATAATGTTCTCTCTCATGAAAAGGATCAGGCATAAAAGTTGGTCAGGGTAACAGAATAAATGGGTCCATATTACAAGACTGTTTACATTGGTGTGCAAGCATAGATCCCACCCCAACCCCCCAACCCCGCTACTAAATCTGCTAGAAACTTCAGAATGTCTTTTAGCATACTATTAGAATGGGATGGGCAGATTTTCTTTTCTGAATATAAGTTAAAGATTGTTCCCTTTTGGGAAAACATTTTCCAGCCCATAAGTGAGATTATGAAATGCCTGGTCCAATCAGACCCCCCAAATAGCACAATTATATTATTTTCCTTTAGAAGCCCAAGGAATACCTGGTAAAGATCTTACTAACCATTTGTTGCCTGCTGCCAGATTTTTAATTGCCAGTATTGGAGGACTCTTGATGTAAATCTCTTTGAGTTTGGCTTTCACGGGTATGGGACTCTATACAGTGGTACCTCTGGATAAGTACTTAATTCGTTCTGGAGGTCCGTTCTTAACCCGAAACTTTTCTTAACCTGAAGCACCACTTTAGCTAATGGGACCTCCCGCTGCCACTGCGCCGCCAGAGCACGATTTCTGTTCTTACCCTGAAGCAAAGTTCTTAACCTGAAGTGTTATTTCTGGGTTAGCGGAGTCTGTAACCTGAAGCGTATGTAACCTGAAGCATATGTAACCCGAGGTATCACTGTACTTATGGACGAACTAGTGGCATTACAACAAGAGCACCATACTGGAAAGAAAAACGCAAACTTTGAGTGAATAAAACTTGTATTTCCCTAGTTAATTCATTTTTAATGTTATTATTTTTTGCCAGATTTGTACTTTCAATTATTTCATGCTTGCCACAATTTCTCCACTGTATACCTACTGTATGGACAGACTGTGTATGAGAGATTGGGGTTGCTACCCAGAAACACCTAACTGAACCCAATGGGACTTACTTCTGAGTAAACACATCTAGGATATCACTTTTTAATGTGTATGGCATACTAGAATAGATTGGCTCCTATTGTGTCAGGGGGTGGCTGGCCAGATGAAATTAAGTAGAGGAACTGATCAGAACACAATAGAGGACAAAAGCCTTTCTGGATGATTTCATCTGCAATCGTACACCCACTTAGCTAAGAGTAAGTCCTGTTGACCTCAACGTTAACCTGAACTTTTAAGTAGAAACGTACAATATTGCATTGAATAAAAGTAATTTTTTCTTTCTTTGTGCTGTACTTGTTCTAGTGCTGATCTAGCCCTAGTAATATTATTATTTTTTTGTTCCTGTATAAGAATAAGAGATATGGGCTGTCAAGGCGACAATCTCGTTGCTAGGAAGAGGACAGTCCTGCTTGTGTTCAAAGGATGATGCTCAGTAGTAGAGCAGCATGTCCCCACGTTCAACCCTCAGGAACTCCAGATGGGCTGGAAGACATTCTCTCTCTCTCTCTCTCTCTCTCTCTCTCTCAAACCCTGGGGAGCTGCTGCCAGCCAGTGTAGAAAATTGTGAGCTAGATAGACCATGGGTTCAAATAGATATAAGGCAGCTTCCTATGTTTTGAGAAAGCAAGGGGCATGTGCATACCTGTGCTGAAGGGAGGGGTATTCAGCTGTCAAAATGAAAGCAATGTTTTAAAAAGTAAAATGTTCACTAAGTGGTGGATACTGCTGCAGAGGAAGAGTCAGCCTTGGCAGTAGATTGCACACCACATTCAACGGCCAGGCCACAGGCATGATCGCATGGGATAATGGGGAGGCACACAGTCTCTAAATAAATATTTTTTTTTAAGCTTTTAAAGGTCAACAAGTGCTACGGGCACTGTGGGGGAGAGAAGCAATGTGATTAACTATGTGGACAATTTTCCATGACACTGGGACAACCATATCTCACACTACACATGCAACACCAGCGCATACGCTAGCTAGTGGGGGGGGGGAAAGTAAATACAATTTTATCAGTAACAAAAATGTTTGAAAACTAAAGGAAAAAACAAATATATATTTCTCATGCTCTCCTCTCCATGCACACACAAACAGAGAAACAATATCAATATATTTTTGACACATTTGCTGCTCACTTTCTTTTTCAGAATGAATGTTCTTTCGCTTCCGTTTAACTCTACTGCCCCACCTAGAGACAAATGATAATACGACTGACTATTTGTAAAAAGTATTTCTTTGCACAGTCTTTTTTTTAAAGGGAGATATTCAGACTTCTTAGGTGCATAATGGATTATTCCTGCAGCAACATCAAAAGAGGCTTAAACAACAAAGGACCATTTAAGAACCTGGAATGTGATTCATTCTCTTTTGTTTCAGAGATCTAGAGCTTGGTTTCAGCGCCGGCCGGCCCAAGGCATTTTGCCGCCTGAGGTGGAGCAGGATATAGTGCCACCAACAAATCAAGGTGCACAATATCCAAGGCCCGCCAACTTGAAGGAGAAAATCCTACAAGCTCCCCTCTCTCCATCACCCAGCAGCTAAAACACAAACACCACCAAATTGAATAATGAACAATTTGTTGCCCTTTCATGACATCCCTCCTCAACCTTTTACAAGACTGTTAGACAAGGACAGTTTGGGAGCCAGTGTGATGTAATGGTTAAGAGTGTCAAGACTAGGCCCTGGGAGACTATGGAGCTGCCCAAGTAACCTTGGGCCAATAAAGGTCTCCCAGACTAACCCACCTCACAGGTCCAGTTACAGGTAGGTAGCCGTGTTGGTCTGCCATAGTAAAATAAAAATAAAAATAAATCCTTCCAGTAGCACCATAGAGACCAACTAAGTTTGTTCTTGGTATGAGCTTTCATGTGCATGCACACTTCTTCAGATACCACCTCACAGGGTTATTGAGGAGGGATTAAATGAGGAGGAGGGGGAACCATGTACACCTCCACAAACTCCTTGAAGAAAGAGGTAGAATAGAAATGCAGCAAATAATAAATATAATAATAATTTTCTCCTCTTAGAGCTTTGAACTCTCCCAGTTGACTCCTGACGAAACACTTGGTGAGAAAGCAGCACAACATTCCAAAACACAAGCAATATTAGCACTCACACTAGCTTCATGGCACATTCTCTGCTCAGAAGTCCGCCCAATTAAGTGGAATAGGTCTAAGTTCCATGTAAGTGTGGAAAGGACTGGGACAAAAAAAAAATCCAACAACAGTGGCCCATGTCTTTAATGCAACGGGACAAAATTTGCACCTACTTCCCTTTGTATACATCTACCCTCTAAGGTTATGTGACAACCGGCAGCTGCCTTGCCCACAGTCACATGAGATGGGGGAAGTACTTGGGACAGAGTGCATAAAGAGAGGCTGCAGATAATTAGTCACATATATTATATCATTCATTCTCACTGTCCACAATTTTCCATTCGCCCATCCACAACACTTACCATTTGCCGACTGAGCATGCTCACTTCTCATTGAGCTGGGGTTTTTTGGGGGGTGGGTGGGTGTGTGGTTGGAGTAAATAGCAGTGTACTTCTGCGTATCTTGGTGTTTCTCCCAACCAATTGATATCTTCCTCTTTTGGTGGGTGTGCGATTTTCACCCTCCCCGCTCCCTGCCACGATCGCCAGAGCTCCTCAAAGGGACACCTGCACGTCCCAGCAGGCTTATCCAGACTGGGGGGGATGGCATCGCAAGTGTGACATCATGCATGTACGATGCGCCCCCCACCCCCCATGTTGGGCCCAACTTGGCATGCCTGGGGATATGTGCAGATTTCCTGTACCTTCTACCAGGTAAAGAGGAGTAAAGAGGGACCCCTGGGAATTGTCCACAACCAGCCCAGCCTTGAATGGATGGCATTCCCTGGGCTATTTGGTGGGTGGTAGGTGTGCTTAAACGGCACCTATATATAACAACTTCCCATCAGCCTGTGCTCAATTTCTAACCGGAGATGTGCTGGGATTTAAGATGGCCGGGAAATCGCATTTTGTTCTCCCAAAACCCTTCCCTTAGGTGTCTTTTGTGCTGGTTGATGGTCCTTCATACCAAGGAGGGGAAAATAATCTGCACATGCACACCACTTAGACAATACCATGTTGGTCAGTTTATATGTGTGCTAGCATCCGTCTGTCTTAGGAGACAATGGAGGAGTGTGCCTTTAGGGGTGAAGTCAAGCTGTTGGACTGTTGCAGTGCTTGCTGGGGCTATAGAGACTGATACAGGAGAGACATGTTTCATTGCAGTTGAGGCAGATGAAGGCATCCAGTTGTGCTGCTGTAGATCATAGCTGTCAACATTCCCCTTTTTTAAAAGGGAAATTCCCTTATTCCGAATAGGATTCCTCGCAAGAAAAGGGAAAAGTTGACAGCTATGCTGTAGATTAACCATGACGTTTCTTCTCTCTGTGCTCCTCCCAGCGGTCATTTCTCCTCTGGTCACTGCTATGGATGCACAACTTGGTGGTGTGTCTTCAGGCACTGCAGTCATCTGCAAGGGATTCCCCCATGGCACAGTTATAAATAGTTGAAATAAGTAAAGGGGGGGGGAAGGTACAGTATTGGCTTATTTTAATTAATACTACATTTGTTCTCTGTGCTCTGAAAACTGGTTTCAGGGATCCAAGTTGAACTTTGGTATAAACAACTCCTTGACCTTAGTATTTACTTAAGAACTTAAATCCCACAGAAGCGTTCCATAACTTTGCTAAGTGAAGTTGAGTCAATGTCTTCTCTATCCAGCTTAAGAGCACAACACAGCCATTGTCTTCATTTTTGTTTTCTAACGCGTCAGTCTTCCTGAAGACTGTGAGTCTCTTTTCATCATTTATATCCTCCCCTGGCACTACAGTTGCCTGTCAATGAACTTTCCCTGGAGATGTTCCTGTTCTTAATTGGAATTCATTTACATTTCTAAGATCATAACAGTGCTTTATCAAGTAACAAAAGCGGGGTGGGGGGATCAGTTAAATATGCAATTTCCTCTGGTATCTCACTTCCCACATTAGATCACCAAATATGTTAAAAATGAACTTGGTTACCTGATTACAGGTAGGTAGTCGTGTTGGTCTGCCATAGTCAAAACAAAATAAAAAATAAAAACTCATTCCAGTAGCACCTTAGAGACCAGCTACTGTAAGTTTGTTCTTGGTATGAGCTTTCGTGTGCATGCACACTTCTTCAGATACACTGAAACAGAAGTCACCAGACCCTTACATATAAGGGTGAATAAGTGTGCATGCACACGAAAGCTCACACCAAGAACAAACTTAGTTAGTCTCTAAGATTGGAAGGAATTTTTGTTTGTTTGTTTGTTTTGGTTATCTGAGTGTCACCAAAACGGTATCAGGGAACTTGGGAAAAGCCTATGATTTGCCAAAGAATAAATATCTTTAGACCACATCCTGCTGCCAGACTAAGTACATCATCAAAGCCATATATGATTGAGGCTGCTCAGTGGGCACTGAATGTTGGCTTGCTGTTGGGCCAGGGGGTGGTGGGACATTGGGGATGGGAAGGAAGAAGAGAATGGAATATCCTGGAACAGGGTGACCAAAATGGTCAAGGGGGTATAGAGACACGCCCCCCCCATGAGAAAGGTTGCAGTAAAAGCTATTCAACAGTGGAACGGACTCCCTTGGAAGGCGGTGGTCTCTCTTTCCTTGGAGGTTTTTAAGCAGAGGTTGGATGGCCATCTGTCATGAATGCTTTGGTTGAGATTCCTGCATTGCAGGTGGTGGTTGGACTGGATGACCCTTGGGGTCCCTTCCAACTCTACCATTCTATGATTTTATGCTTGGAGGCTTTTTAGTTTAGAGAAGAAGTAAGAGGTGGCATGGCAGAAGTTTATAAAATTATGCCTGGCATGGATAAAGTGCATTGAGAAAAATGTTTCAACCCTCTCTCCTAACACTAGAATTTGAGAATTCCTTTTATCTGTCCTGAACCTTCCATCAACGGTATCTCCGAAAAGTTTTACACGTCACTTGGGATGACAGGTGAACCAATGCCAGCGCACTGGAAGAAGCAAATATCACTAGTGTTGAAGCACTCATTCCTCAACATCAACTTCGTTTGACTGGTCATGTTGTGCGGATGCCTGAGTATCGTCTTCCAGGGCAACTACTCTTTTTCGAACTTAAAAATGGAAAGTGTAATGCCAGTGGTCAACAAAAGAGGTGCAAAGACTCTCTCAAGGCAAATCTATTAAAAATGTAGTATAAACACTGACAAGCAGGAAACACTGGCCTGCGAGCGCTCCAGTTGGAGAACAGCCTTTACCAAAGGTGTCATGGGCTTGAACTCAGGAAGATGCTTGAACTCAGGACGAAAGGGAGAAAGGTGCTAAGAGGAAGGCATGCTTGGCAAGCCCTCACTATGATCAACTCCTGCCTGGAAACCTATGTCCCCACTGTGGAAGGACGTGTGGATCCAGAGTTGGCCTCCACAGTCACGGAGTCACTGTCATGGAAGACAATCTTACTCAGCTATGAGTGACTGCCAAAGAAAAAGAAGACGACACAAATTCATGGATGGTAAGGCTATCAGTTCTATTCTATCTCCACTGTCAGAGCCATCGTGCCTCTGCAGGACAGCTGCTGGGAACTGCAGGTAGGCAAAGTGCTGCTGCACTCAGGTCCTGTTTACAGGCTTCCCAGGGCTTAGCTACTCTGAGAAGAGGATGCTGGAGCAGATGGACTATTGGCCTGATTAGCAAGCGTGTTCTTAGGACAGCAGAAACACTCCACACGACAGGGTGCAGGTCCCACTGATTCTATGTGCAATCCACTGTTTTGTTCCTTGCGCTTAAAACAGTCCTTTAAAAATAAAATAAAAAAATCCCTCTTTTCATTATTGCTATTTCCAGAGAAGGAAACAAACAAACAATAATGCAAAGGCTACAGTCTCAAGCAAACTAAGAAAACCTGCAGAGCAGTAAACTCAGGAAAGCACAGGTTGTAGCAATAAGCTGGAATTTAAAAGGCATGGGTAAATAAGATACTCTGAAAAGACGTGCAAGAGAATAGGGGTGGTAGAAAGCATGGAGAAAACATTTGAAAAGGCCACGCATCACAACCCAAAAAACCCCCACCATTCTCTGCTCATCACCTGCCTGGGGGCACCCAGGGCTTCAAAAGTTGACCTTGGATTCTGGGCAGGTTAATGTGAGGAATCCATTTTCTTAAGTGTGTGTATTTGTGTGTATGTGGTTTAATCAGCAAAACTTATCAGTTCTCTACTATGAGAGAAAGACTAATAGGTCAGGAGCAAGTTAAAACGTGCATTCAGATGAATGCCTGGCTCCTCAACACAAAGCTTATTTTTTCTGGCACTCTGTATTGAGCCAAAACAAATAAAGTAATAAAATAAAATAAATTGGTGGCATGTTCCAGAGTGGAAAAGAAATATCTGTCCCAGCCAACTTCCTTTCTTGGGCACTTGCACCACGTAGTTGTACATGCGAAGCTCAATACAGAGAAATTGTTGGCCCAGCCAAAACAATGTGTCTGCAAGGAGGGGGGCAGATGGAGTGACTGGTTGCCTACAATGGATAAATTGTGACTCTGGAAGGAACTCCTGTCAGCCGAAATGTTGAGAAATTAATTATGAGAGAGGGGTGTGCGGTGGGCCACACTTCAGACCCCTTTAGCCTCAGCTCGAGTAAAAGCAGTTATTGTCTCTCATCCTGCTCCCTTTCTGCCCTCAGAGCCAGTGTGATATAGTGGTTAGAGTGTTGAACTTGGACCTAGGGGACCAGGGTTCAAAGCTCCACACAGCTATGAAACTCACTTGGTTACTTTGGGCCAGTAACTGCCTCAACGTCTAGCCTACCTCACAGGGCTGTTATGAGGATTAAATGGGGGGGTGGGAACCATGCGCACCACCCCGAGCTCCTTGGAGAAGAAGGTGGCACATAAATGCAAAGAATAAACCAACAATTTCTGGTGTCCCATGAATTGTCAGGCTGCCCCTTTCCTTGGCAGGCAATTAACAAACTTTTCTTGAAAAGCGAAGTTCAGCCATCTACAGCTTCAGAGAAAGCCTTGGAAGAAAATATTCTCCTTCTACAGATTTGCAAACACTTTAAGGCACCTTTGTGCTTTGTTGGGTGGGGTGGGGGTGGGGGTGGGATTCTGGCTTGTTTGTTTACTCCTCTATTCTTAGAAGCCCCCATTCTCTGATATCGTTGGGGGAATTTCTTCTACAAAATGTTTAAGCATTGCCTTATTTCCAGGTTGTCTGGGTGTATCATCTCTTCTGGTGGATGTGCCTCTGTAGATATAGTTATTCCTAATTTAAGTCAGCATTAGTTTGTTTGTTTGTTTGTTTGTTTGTTTGTTTTAAAAGACCAGATATCGCTCGTGCTAAACCTCTGTCTTGCTTTCATTAACAGCTGTGAAAGCTTTACTGAGGCTCACCAGCAGCATCTGAGAGGGTAAGATGGAGACAGAACGATAATGATTGATGATGACTTCACCCTATTGCAGCAGAGGATAGAAAAGACTGGGAAAGCAAACCGGTGACCTGGAAAACAAGCTCAGATTAAGAAATGTCAGGTCAGTAGGCAATAGCAAAGGAGCACATATAGGTATAACAAAGATACTTTTGTCACACTGGATTATGATGGTATGGGGGATGGGAAGATACTGTTCAGCTCCAACCTCATTGTGATGAATGTTATGAACCTGGAAGAAGGAAGGTTCCCTCCCATAAACAGTCTCAGTATTCCCTCTCCCCATTGCCATTTCTGTATGGACACACAGCCCATACACATGTTTCTATACACAACCACACACACACACACACACAAGAATTTGGAGAATGGACAGTATTTTCACAGATTATTCATGAGTCATTTTATGTATGCAGATATATTTTTAAAAAAACTTCGCTACCGGTAGATACTAGAAAATGCCCCTGGCATTCTGCAGTCATAGATAATGTTTTCCATGATGATTTTGCTGTCCTCAGTGCAGAGATAATTCAGGTGTGTACATTCATGTGTCTTCCTGCTGAGCTCTGCCTGGTGGTATGCTCAGCATGCTGGTTCTGTTGTGACTAAAACTTACATTGCATAAATAACAAAGGAGTAATTCCTCTGGAGGTAAGAAAAACGCTTCCCAGCTTTCTTGAATCCCTGTCAAACCAGTAGGAAACCAGCTAGTATCAACGTCCATGTCTCTATATCAATAAATAAAAGCATAGCTTTGAAAATTAATAATATAAGCAAATGAGTTTTATTGTACACATAAATATGTGTCCAGGCACACCTGCAGTACAGATTTATATCAGCAAAACAGCAAAAATTGGGGAGGCCATGCATCCTACTTTATAGAGAACTGTCCTTTGTTTGCAGGGCAGTCCAGTCCAAGTCAGTCCCAAGATAAAGAAACGAGTTGGCCATCAACAGAGCACATGGAAAGCAGAATAATCAAGGCACCCAGAACCTGCTCAGTCTTTCCCACAATGGTGGTATGTCTGTACACTAAATTACAGAATTTCCCCCTTAGTTTGTAGCTATATATGTGTATTAGTGTCTGCAAATTTTATGCAAATCTGAGGGTTTTTTGGTCCTTTTTTGTGATTGTCTTAAGTGATGTGTGCATGGGCTCCTCTACAGAAAAATTATCTGAACAGCACCCTAGAGATGTTCATGAATCAAGCTCCTGAATTAATCACTGGGTCACAGTGCTTCATATATGCTTAGGATAGCTGAAATCCTGACACTTGCACTATTTATAACCAGAGCAAAATATTGACCAGTCCTCTGAGGAAAACGCATATGGAAAAGAAATGGTACCTATTGTGATGGTAAGGAAGCACAGAAAATAAAGGAACATTATTATTCTGCAGAATCAGGGTGCTTGACTTTATAGGTAACTCTGCTTAGCATTAGCATTTTAAGGCAAAACATTAATGAGAGAACTGAAAATCCATCACACTAAAAGAGATCAAATTTTATGATCAATATGTAAATTGGTTCCTGGGCAGAGGTGAATAAATCATGATGTAATATCTAGATTTTATTAGACCACAACATTCATGAATATATTCTTCAAGGACAGCTTTTACTTTAATAAGTATCTTGGCTGATTATCTCTCATGCGTCTGTCCTCAAATTGTGCTGAGTGTGTTTCTTTCTACCTTACCATCCTTGAAACTGGTTTCACTCCAAGTTTTCACTCCACTGGCAGCCTAGATAATGGACCACACGGTAGATGTTACCTTGGCAAAGTCTCAACTCTCCCATCGCCTTGAAAGACAATATGCTATTGTCATGGACTGGTTGGACACCGGAGGAATGACGGGATGAACCAGCTGAGAAGCCTCCAGGGGAAGAAGGCTCAGAGTCTGGGGAGTGGTGGTGGGACAACAATGAGTGGTCAGAAGGAGAAGAAGAAAGAGAAGACGGGGGGGGAGGTATCAGAAGTTGAAGGAGTAACAGGGCTTACTGAGCTGGGAGAGTCTGTGGCAGAGAGAAGTCCAGAATCAGAGGCAGAAGCTGAAGCAGGTGAGTGGGAGGAGAGAGGCCAAGAGGCAGTGATGGGTCGGGCTGGTGAAGAGTCATGGGTGTCTCCCCCCCCACTGTTTCCCAGAACCAGAAAAGGGCTGAAATGGGTGGAGCTGTGACAGGTTTCACACAGGCTTGGTCTCTGATTGCTTGGGGAAAGCCCTGGAGATGAGGGGACTTAGATGGCTGTGAGGAGTCGGGGGCTTTCAGTCTTGGTAACTGATTCATGAGGTAAGACCTACCAGGGATGAACTGCTGTGCTCATTAGGCCTAACGCTTAATCGATTTTACCCATTCCATCCTACAGCATTGCTTTGGCGCTCCCTGCAGGGTGGCACCCAGTGTGGCTGCACCAGCCTTGCTACCCCCAAAGTGCCTCTGTGGCTAGTCTAATGCCCTCTGAAGATAGTTAGATTCTACCTCCCATCACCAACATTGTCCAATGGGCAGAGGTGCCCAACAACATATGGAAGATACCATGTTGGCTCCCCTCACCATAGTATACCAATGTGATTTTCGTGGAATGTTTTGTCATTTCTGTGGGTTGTAAACTGCCTTGAGTACAGTAATGTAGAAAAGCTTTTTAATATTGTAATCTTTCACTCCTTGGGCACTTAAGAGTTAAAGGCCAGCACCAAAAGTGCCTTAGAAACCCCCATGACCTCAGAGTCTGCGTTGAAATTCTAAGAAGCAGAACAGGTTTTTGGTAATACATTTGGTAATGCATTCAAAACCCAAAGGCTATGATCTCTGCTGCACAATTGTTAACTCTTTTGCAATGTTTCACCTGACCTTCTAGCACTGATAGACATCAAAGGGTCAGACTTCTGTGTGATAAAAATAATTGCATTGCTATCTTGCACTTCCAAGTCTTACCTTCTTCTTGAATGGTCCACATTTATTTTAACCATTTGAAATGGATACGTAAACACTTATCAGGGCTCACAGAAATGCAGTCTCTCCTCTGGATGAAATGTGACATCTGCCTGAGTGTTTCTACTGATAAATGACAATAGCTTAGGGCTAGGGATTGCATACAATCAAATCCAAATGAACATGCAGGAAGAGCTATAAACAGGTAAGAAGCCCAATATATTGGATTTAGGACATCTTGCACAGCTGTTATTTCACACCTAAACATTTTGTTGAACGGAAGTACCACTGAGATGAGGAGATTAGAAGAATGCATTTGCTTCTGCTTTAAACAAACCACAGTTTCTCTTCCACACTTGGAGAGCTGTAGTTTGTTTAAACTTCATTCAAACAAGCCAAGGATCTTGTTTCAACTCCTGGCTTATTTACTAACCAGAGTTTAAGCAAAACACAGATTCCCCCCAGTTCAGCTGTAACAAAGAACTCTTGTTTGTTGAAAATCTCCTGATCTTTTTCTCTAGTGCCTGTTAGACGAGGGGATCAGGAAGCACACAAGATAAAGCTTGGTCTGGCTTGCTCAGGTAGTAGCAAACCAGGGTTTCCTGTTGTGTCTGAATCAGCCGTTTGTATAGAGAAAAACGGGGGCTTTTTTTTACAAGTACGCTAAAAAATGAAATTTTTCGACTGGAAAATCCAGATCCAGGACAATGTGCCGCCTTTGCAAATTTCCCCCAGCCGGACATCAGTTCTGCTTTTGAAATTCCGGTAATGTCTGGGAAGATCCAAACACGCGGCAGCAGTAGTTTCTGATAATTGATAACTTTGGTGTATTTTGCTTGTTCAGATCAGTGTACGTAAAAACAAAATGGAAAACAAATTTCCTATGGGCACCTATGACTGGATTTCAGCTTGAGTTAAATATTTAAGAAAACAGCAACATCCAACCAAACAAGTGTCACAACACTTCTTAAAGCAGTGTTGCAGGTAGAAACAGGCCCTTTGTATCATTCAACATTTTTAAAATTGTAGAATCAGTGTGTGTGTGAATCTTTAAGCCCTGTAGGCCTCTGTGTCAGGTTCTTGGGATTTTCCCCAGGCAACAATCCTTCTCCTGTCCCTCTCTCACCAAGCTCACCGGCCTTGAAATTTCCTCTGAGCTGGAATGTGTCCTTGACTTCTGATAATGACTTTTGCTCTCCTGGAAGATGGAGAGGCCGTGTGTGAGATTGTGCGCCAGCCTACTGTACAAAGGTAAATTTAACATCCATTACTGATGTGGTCCTCAGAAGGTTACCCAGAAGAAAAGGCTAAAATAAGTTTCCCTACCCCTTAGTTACACCATGCTAGCTCTCCTTTCCCTTTCATTATGAAAAAAACCCCACCCTCAAAAAACAAAAACAAGCAGGTGGCATAATTTAAATTTAAGCAGCATCTCATGATACAATTAGGAACAGAATCAAGAGCAAAGGAACACATTTTAGATTAAACACCTGTCTTGCTAAGGCATGATTTTTCAAAGGCATATTTCCTAGCGTGAATTGAGTTCAGAAGGAAATAAGCTATTTTACCATCTTAGTACGCCTTCAGATAACAAAATGGATATACTTTGTTAAAAAAGATAACGTGATAATGGTGATACAAAGAGTAGATAAAACAAGAAAGTCCCAGCATGTCTTCCTTTCATCTTGCTGGTTTTCTGCAAGTTCCCGTACATGAAGGATTCTTTTCGTGTGTTCTCTCTCTTCTCAAGTCTTGTCAAATGATTCCGAACAAAAGTGTGAGATACGTTTGGTGGTCTATGTGCCTCTAAAACATTCTTGGCTATGTGCATGTGGTTGCTTCTCTCCTCAGGGCTCCCTGGGATTTCATCTCTTCCAGAACCCTGGCAGGAGGTTCTTAATCTCAGGGTTGTGCGTTCGAGCCCACATTGGGCAAAAGGTGCCTACATTCAGTGGCATAGCAAGGTCAGGTGGTACCCAGTGAGGAAAATTTCTTGTCACCCCCACCCTCCACATTTAAATTATTAAAAGAAGGAAAAATAAGATACAGTTGCAAGTGTTATTTTCTGGTTTATTTACTTAACACTGGGAGCATACACACTTAAAACCCCTTTTTCATGATGGGAATTTCTTATTATAAAAACACGTATTTTTGCCATTTTGTCACCCCCTCGGTGATGACACCCGGGGCGAACCACACCCACCGCACCCCCTTCCTACGCCACTGCCTACATTGCAGGAGATTGGGATAGATGACTCTCGGGGTCCCTTCCAACTCTACAATATTCCATGATTCTTTGGGAAAGGGTATGCACTGCTCTGGTTCGCCAGAAGCGGCTTAGTCATGCTGGCCACATGACCCGGAAGCTGTAAGCCGGCTCCCTCAGCCAGTAACGCGAGGTGAGCGCCGCAACCCCAGAGTCGGACACGACTGGACCTAATGGTCAGGGGTCCCTTTACCTTTACCTATGCACGTTTCTAAACAAAGAACTTAAAAGCACCACATAGACTCTGGGAAGCAACTGGTAAAATCTAATGCAAGTCAAGAACTACTGGGGGCCAGTGTGGCATAGTGGTTTAGAGCATTGGACTTAGGCAGCATCCACACCCTACATTTGAAGCATGTGTGGTGTAGTGGTTAAGAGCGGTAGACTCGTAATCTGCGGAACCGGGTTCGTATCTCCACTCCTCCACATGCAGCTGCTGGGTGACCTTGGGCTAGTCACACTTCTTTGAAGTCTCTCAGCCCCACTCACCTCACAGAGTGTTTGTTGTGGGGGAGGAAGGGAAAGGAGAATGTTAGCCGCTTTGAGACTCCTTCTGGTAGTGAAAAGCGGGATATCAAATCCAAACTCCTCCTCCTCCTCCTCCTCCTCCTCCTCCTCCTCCTCCTCCTCCTCCCCGGACAATACTGGGAACTGTAGTTTGTTAGAGGTGCTCAGATGTGTAACTCAGTGAGTGACTACCGGTAATCAAAGTTCCCATGACTCTTTTCTGGGGGGGGGGGTGTTAAATGTATGGTCTGCATGCAGCCTCAGACCAGATAGATCCAGATACAAATCCCCACTCAGCTATGAAACTTATTGGGTGACTCTAGGCTCCATTTTGCTAACTGTTGGATTTAGTACAGAGCAAGCATTGGGGGGGGGGGGATTTTTGATTCAGTTCTCATCTAAATCCAAATTTATGAAATCTGCACTTTCCAAAACAATATTAGAACCAAAACACAGCCACCCTCCAAAATTCATATTTACCTGGATTTTGTGATGCTGTTCTCCAACCAGTGCTCGCAAAAATGGCTATATTTGTGGGAAATGCATAAAAAATAATAAAACAGTTTGTGAAAATAATATGCAAAACATACTTACATTGCTCTGATATTCTCAGAAACCTGTGAGCTTCATTGCAACCAGGTTCCAGGCTGTTTAGTGATATATAGTTATCCAGTAAGTGGCAGCAAATAACTTAAGAGTAACCAGCACTGAATTCAGTAAAGCAAGTTCACATAGGCTCTTTTTGATGAACTGCTAAGGCGCTTTCAAGATTTGATGTTTCACTTGGGCCTTTTTCTTTCTTTTTTTACAAGGAAGGTAAAGCCAAAAGGGGCTGAAATTTGAGGAAAGCTGGACTTTCAGTTAGCAGTGTAAAGCTAGAAAAGAAGGGATGGTGCAGGTTGGTAAAGTCTGAGCATAAAATTTTGGTTTATGGGACTGAGAAGAACAGCCTTGAAGGTTAGCAGCAAGGGAATCTTGCAGACCCCTCTGACCTTTCCTGTTCTCGTCAAGCTCATAGGCATGAGACCACCAAAATTAGTGTTAGATGAAAAGATGATTATATCTGTTTCTTCACAAAAAAATAGATTGATGTGCTTAATATACTTCTAAATACTAGCCCAATCGCCTTCTAAATCCAGCCCGCGGACGGTCCAGGAATCGGCGTGTTTTTACATGAGTAGAATGTTTCCTTTTATTTAAAAAGCATCTCTGGGTTATTTGTGGGGCATAGGAAATTGTTCATATTCCCCCCCCCCAAATATAGTCTGGCCCCCCACAAGGTTTGAGGGACAGTGGACTGGCCCCCTGCTGAAAAAGTTTGCTGACCCTGATTTCGGAAAGATGGAGGGCACAAGGAGAAGGGGACGACAGAGGACAAGATGGTTGGACAGTGTTCTTGAAGCTACTAACATGAGTTTGACCAAACTGTGGGAGGCAGTGGAAGACAGGAGTGCCTAGTGTGCTCTGGTTCATGGAGTCACAAAGAGTCGGACATGACTAAATGACTAAACAACAAGGGTGGCACCGAATTTGAGAGCCAATGAGGATCTCCTACACAGGTTTACATTTTACTCAGGGTATGTATCTGCTTTGGACAATTGGGCTCCCCTGCACTGAAGTGCAGGTTACAAAATAGAATTAATAAGCCATTTATTCATAAGTGCATGCTATTAACAGGGTTATGTCCAGAACGCAGCCTTATTTGTATTAGGGAGTATAGGTACAGAAGCAAGAGTCACCACGGGCTTATCATTCTTTTGCTTTAAAAATTAACACACTCACTCTTTATACCGGTAACTTCCTTCCTAATTAGCAGAAGCCAGCCATTCCCTGGAGAATAGCACAGCCTTCTGCAAAATAAACCTTTGTGGGAGGCTCCTGGAAGCAGAGCACCAGATGAGTAGCTGATAAATCCTAGAGGGAAAAGTGTGCTAACCTGCTTGCAGGGGGGAAAATAACATAGAGTCCCGTGCCACCCTAAGGACTGGCAAGTTTGTGGCACCAGTTTGGAGGGGATCCAAAATTTCAGGGTTTCTGGTTAGTGAAGCTAAATTAGCTGGCGGGAGGAGGAGGTGGGGGATGTTATTGCAAAATGAAGGGTGGAGACCAAACAATGCAAGAGATAAGAGCATCCCATTATAATGCAGAGCCAACTGCAAGCAGGCAAAAAGGGTCAAGTGATTCAGAGAGAGAATTACTCTATGTAGTGCTAGTTACAGGTAGGTAGCCGTGTTAGTCTGCCATAGTCAAAACAAAATAAAATTTTTGTTTTGTCTATGTAGTGCTGTGATTGTGTCATATCTGTATACTGATAGCAGCTCAGCAGCATTTTAAAAAAATGAAATCTGGGGTTCAAAGTGTTGTTTCTAGGTGGGTGGAAGCATGGGAACAGCTAATAGGATCCCTGCTCCTTTGCCATGCCATTAAAACCTGAGTACTATTTCTTTATTTAAATATTTATGTAATTTGGTAACTGCACTCTCATGAAAAGGTAGCATCGTTCAACATCTGTAACTGAAATGTTCCCTTGCCAGTATTTAAGTGTTACCATCTTCAACACCTGGCTTGTGTCCATTTATTATTTTTGCACAGAAACTGTGTGGTTTGGCTGATGTAAATAATTGAATGGCACTGCTGGGGCATTATGGCCTGTGTATATGCATCATAGGTTAGGGCATTTGCTGGTGAATACACCCTTGATGGTATGGCTGAAGATGCGAGGTCCTGCAGTAGTATTACCTGAACAGATATCGGGACAGATTTAGCACCAAGTCCTGCTATATTGCTACTTCCTGGATTTGTATAGCCATTGTTGTTGGTGAGTTGCTGCTTCAGGTTGTGTGTATGGGGGGGGGGGGCGAACTCTCCCTATGTAAGCCACCTCTTCCTATATAAACCAACTTGGACTCTGTGATCAGCATCTGAGGCCCTTGTTTGTGTGCCTCCTCCACAAGAGGTCCAGAGGGTGGCATCACAAATTAGCTGGCAGCAGCAGGAGGGCCTTCTCTGTTGTGGCTCCTTGTTTGTGGAATGCTCTCCCCAGGGAGATGTGCCTGGTGCCTTCATTATACACCTTTAGGAGCCAGGCCAAAACGTTCATCTTCAACCAGGCCTTGGGATGATTCATTTTATTGGGCCTTTTAAATGTGTTTATGGGAGGGGGGGTTATTGTTTTGTTTTGTTGTGTTCTAACTATTGAATTGTGTTTTTATCCTGTATTTTTATCTTGTGAACAGCCCTGAGATCTTCAGCTGTAGGGCAGTATATAAGTCAAACAAACAAACAAACAAACAAACAAAATAAAAAATGGAAAGCCAGGCATTTCCCTGCAAGGCCTGTGAGAAATAGTGAGTATTTTCCTCAATATGCTATTGAATAGGTGGAGATGCTTTTAGCTAGGAGCTGTAGATGATGACTATTTAAACAACAACAACATTTCTTTAATTATCATTTTCATTATTACTGCTGCCTGTCCTTCACCCTAGAGTCCCAGGGTGGGTCACAACAATTTAAAATGCTACATTAAAAATGGGTTAAAAACAACTTACAATTACTGTACAACAGTAGGATGAGTCCTAAAAATACACATCTCGGGTGCCAAAGAAGTGCAAGTTCAACATACAGTATTCCCAAAACTATAGTGGATATGCCAGAAGGAGTGCCACAGTTTAGGGGCTGCGACAGAGAGTCCTCTACTCCCAGGCCGCCGCCACCGCCCAAAGCATCCGAGGGCAGTGGAGCAACCAAGAGGGCCCTCTCAGCTGAATACTGAGGGTGTCTGAAGGGAAGGAAGCGATCTTCCAGATATTTGGGGCCTAAGTGAGTTAGGCCTTTAGACACTAACATGCATAGGCACCATTGGGACCCGCCCCCCCCCCAATGTTTTTTTTTTTAGGTGTTCAGAGGGCATTTGACTTTGCTCCCTGGCTCCTTGTGATGTCACAAACGCGAGTTATCTGGAGAAGATGGAGCGCCTACTAATGTGAGTCCCTTGAATTGGGGCCAGAAACAAACTGTTAGCCAATGCAGCTGTTTTAAGCAGGGTTTGTGTGAGTTATTTCCTAGGAAGTGGGTGGTAGATCAAAATTGTACATCTCCAAACTGGGACGTCTTCTCTGATTGATCTGTTGCTTCTGCAACACATATTGTAACAGGACTCCAGCAGAGGGAGCTAAAGAGGACTTTCTTCCAGGAACTGGAGATTGAAACACAAACTGCCTGGAGTCCACCAGCTCCCAGCCAGCTTGAGCTTCCTGTCGTTTCTTTTAGTGCTACCTATCCGTAGACAAATCAAAACTCAGAGAGGTTTTTCTTGGCTCCAGCTATGCACTTTGGAGCCGCTTCAAAAGTTTCTCCTTCCTAAGTGATTGTATTTTAAAATGTGCAAGTCTAACCTACACAGTTTGTGCAGGATGTGCAGAACCACTGATGTGTGCTTATTTATTATTTCATAGGCTACCACAAAGTTCGCTGCAGCATTTACAGTACTTTCTAGTGTCTGCAACCCTCCGTCCATTTTAGCTTGGGCTAAGGAGAGGTTGTTTACATTGCAACATTATGCTTGACATATTTCACTGTATTTGCAAGTGAGCTACCCACACAATAGAATCATAGAATCATAGAGTTGGAAGAGACCACAAGGGCCATCCAGTCCAACCCCCTGCCAACCAGGAAACACCATCAAAGCATTCCTGACAGATGGCTGTCAAGCCTCTGCTTAAAGACCTCCAAAGAAGGAGACTCCACCACATTCCTTGGTAGCAAATTCCACTGCCGAACAGCTCTCACTGTCAGGAAGTTCTTCCTAATGTTTAGGTGGAATCTTCTTTCTTGTAGTTTGAATCCATTGCCCCGTGTCCACTTCTCTGGAGCAGCAGAAAACAACCTTTCACCCTCCTCTATATGACATCCTTTTATATATTTGAACATGGCTATCATATCATCCCTTAACCTTCTCTTCTCCAGGCTAAACATACCCAGCTCCCTAAGCTGTTCCTCATAAGGCATCGTTTCCAGGCCTTTGACCATTTTGGTTGCCCTCTTCTGGACACGTTCCAGCTTGTCAGTATCCTTCTTGAACTGTGGTGCCCAGAACTGGACACAGTATTCCAGGTGAGGTCTGACCAGAGCAGAATATAGTGGTACTATTACCTCCCTTGATCTAGACACTATACTCCTATTGATTCAGCCCAGAATTGCATTGGCTTTTTTAGCTGCTGCATCACACTGTTGACGTGACCAGAGGTGGATTTAGGGGAGTGTGACTGGCACTGGGTGCAGAGACTTGGGGGTGCCACCGGAGACATCAAAATTATGATTCAGAATGGAGCACAAGAGGGCGTGCCAAATTTTGGCGTCACACAGGGCACCGCTGAAATTTGAGACCCCAAGGTCTGCCACTGACCTGACGAGTGTCAAATTAAGCAGGGGCCAAATACAGTAGTTTTAAATGGGACATTTAGAGCTGATGGCGTAACCACAGGCACGTATAGAGCAGGTTTTCCTCATCGACACATCAGATAGTCAGAACACCATATTGGATCTGGTTGCTGAGATAGTAAGTGCGTGAGTAATCTCAAAGCAAATAAAGACAAAATGTAATAAGTGGTGCAGGAATTAACTGGAATGTTGTCTGTAGCATTTTAACTGAAACAGAAAATTCAAATCAATTAGATGGTGGCCTGATTGGTGGGGTCAATGTGTGTGCATCTCTGTGCGCACACATAAAAGGATACTGGAGCTTAGGATGTCAGTGACTGCCTATTGGCTGGGACTGCCTAGTGGGCCCCATTGGCAGAACTTGGGGTCTCAAATTTCAGCAGAACCGCTGAAATTTGGTGCCCCCTGCCTCTCGCCTTCCATTCAACAACATAGTTACTGTGGCGTCTCCAAGGCTCTGTGCCCAGTGTGACCAAACTGGTTGCACTCCCCAAAACCTGCCTCTGGTGGAGAAGGGAGGAAGAGATGGCAATGCAGCCATATATTTCTCCCCCCCCCCCATAAGTTTGCACAAACTTTCATCATGTGGTAGATGAATTTACCAAGAGTACAGCTAGGAACTGCTTTCCACAATCCATTTCCTAATCAAATTTTGAGTCCTTGTAAGGAGTCATCCACAAATGACTTTGGAACCGAACAATTAAATATATTGTAAGATGTTATTCCAAGTGTTTACTTTCAACTGCTGAGGTGATTCCTGCTCCAAAGAATATCACAAGGAGTGGGATGAAATATTTTGAGTACCCTGTATTAAAATAGGAATGTGTTATTCCCTGCCCCGGCTCTGTTTTCAAGTTTGGTTTCAGATTTAACGTGCTTAAATGGTTGTTTGTTTCATAAAAAACCTCATAACAAGAGTTCACTTCCTGGAAAGCTTGCAAAGAAAGGAAACAAATCTTAAAATACAATATAAAAGCTGCCATCAACTGATTAAAACAAAGCACTTAGTCGTAATACATTTGCTGGACATTTTTTATTTGCTGTAGTCATTTTGATTTAATCAGTATGACGTGTTTTTGCAGCAGATGTCATCAAGCTGGTGCCACCGAAGGGCATATCTAGGCAATGAGTGTAAACTACTTTCACGGTCACGTCTTTCTCATCAAGGAATCCTGGGAGTTGTAGTCCCTGGTAAATGCTGAAAATCTGGGCGCTGCTGTTTAAGTGCTGCATACATGCACATCCTTCTTAAACCAGCTTCTTAAACCAGCCAACCAACCTCCTAACTGTGAGTCTTAAAACCTTTACCTGGTTGAGGCCACGTTGAAACTAGCCAGATGGCACCCTATTTGGGCTTTTGCCTATGTAGGGGTGGCAGGAAGGAAGCCCAGCTGTGAGCAGGAGAGCAATTAATAATTGATGGAGACGCAGGGCATCCTTTCCTGCATCTCTCTGAGGATCAGTGTTTACGTGAGCAAGAGATGATTGGATTAAAACTGGCAGCCTTATTGTGTTAAGTGAGATGACGTTAGCAGCTGCTCAACCAAAAATGAAAAAAAAGAATGAAAATGAAATCAGCTCTTTATGAGAGGGGCAGAACCATGGATCACTGTTCTATCCCCTGTAAAATAATCCTTCAGAAGTGTGCATGCAAACGAAAGCTCATACCAAGAACAAACATAGTTGGTCTCTAAGGTGCTACTGGAAGGATTTTTTTATTTTTTATCTTGCAGACAAGAACTGCTGTAATTGCAGCACCTCCATGAGGGAGGCAGGAGGATTCTAGCCAAGGCAAGAGAGCACAGCTATAGTGCCCCTTTGCTGGAAGTCGTCTGCCGCTCTTTTGTGCTGGTTTATTCGCTTCTACTGCTGTACAGCTGTGCAATTTCTCCCAGCTTTTTTTTAAAAAAGAGTCCAATCCTACGTTTCCCTGTTTGAGGAACTGGCATGGTTACGACCAAGCTACATGACTATGTTTTTTAAATCGCTTTTCAGTTGTAAACCAAACAAATGCTTAACATACAAATGCAACAAAATGTAGCTTGGCAAATTAATGGAGAACAAAGCCAAGACCCTTTAGCAATTGATACATGGAGATACAAGTGAAGAGCAGAACAACGTTACACAAACGGCTTAATCCAAGGAGTCTCTCCATAGTCCCCTGTGGGCTTGGGTGGGTCGCCTTGTTTGATCGTCCCTGTGTTTACAGGAGATGAATGGTTGTCCGAGAGACTAAAAGTAGAATGGATTTATTTGTCTTTCCTTTGGTTAGCCAGGTTTTCTACCAGTGTGACATTCCAAATACATGGCGGCGATGACATTTTGGACAAACCAATAATGCAAGGTCAAGAATGATCCGGGCCAATGTTAATATACTGTCAATGGTTCATAAGCAAAGCCTTAAAAGAATGAAAATACCAACATCCCTTCCATTCCATGCATTCCTTCCTCCTGCCGTTATCTTTATCCTTTGTTGTTGTTCAGTCGTTTCCGACTCTTCATGACCCCATGGACCAGAGCATGCCAGGCACGCCTATCTTTCACTGCCTCCTGGCCAATCTTTATCCTCAGAGAAATGTTATCAGTAGTATTTGGAATGTTATCAGTAGTTTTTGGTATCAAATTTGTGGCAAGGGTGTCTCTTGGGATGGGCACCATTGTTTTGGAGATTTCATACATCACTCTGAATGAATGCTGCAAGTACCAGTTGAATAAATCAATCTGGTAAGAACCTGAGGTTCCAAAGGGGTGTGTCAAAGGTAAAGAAAATGTGACAGTGAAAGTACTTCAAACATGAGCTGGTAACACCCTTGAAAAGGACATTGTGAGCTGATTATTTGATAGCATTAGCTATATTGAGCCTCAGGACAAGGAGGCTTTAGCTAGTATTAGCCTACTATCTTGTATATGTATCACACTAAACAATATTTTACTTTTCCCACATGCAGACCTCAAGAAGGACTCTGTAGTGGCACATGGAGAGAATGATGTTTTGAAATACCTACCGGTATTTTTTTTCTGATGTCTGAAACCAAATCAGAGTGAAAACATTCCTTTCTGACCTCCCTTGCCCAGGAGCCTTATGTTGAGAGAAAATATTTTTTGGGGGCGGAGGTATCTTGTAACTTGCTTTCACTAAGAGAACCACAATACAGGATGCAATGGTTTAAAAAGGCAATCTGTTGAGGGGGTTGGTCTCCTTAAAGCTTTTGCCCCCCTGAGATGCTGTTTTTGAGCTGAAGAGTTCTTTTTTAAAAAAGAACTTTTTATTTGTCTATAGGCACAGCACACACAAGACTTTAGGCGTATGCATGTTATCTGCCTTTAGAATCCTGTATGTCTTTTCAGTAGTATGCATTGAAACAGGAATGCTAAACAGATAAACTGTTTAAAATATTATCTTTTTCTTAATCCACTAGTTTTGTTATTGTAATGAAAGTGAGATTTTGTTAGGGTGCTTAATTGAATTGTAAAGGCTAATGGCTGAATTACTTAAGAAGTTAAGTAGTTAAAAGAAGTTTAAAGCTTTTAATCCTAATAAGCATGCTAAGAAGATGCTGCTCTTTCACCTCAGGTGTGATGCTTTTTAAGGGGGAAAGAGGACAGAAGGTGGCTGGGAAGACCAAGTGAAAGAAAGGTCTCTTTAACCTTCACTTTAACCCTCTGATTCAGCTCAACTTTACCTAAATTCTCAAGGAATGATTTTTTAAATCCTGCAGAAGAAATCAGAAAGGCATGCTAACCACACAGAGAGACTTTTAGATAATAATTAAAGTAATGCAAGGCACATGACCTGCTCTGTAGCATACTAAACTTGCTGGTTAATCAAGCCCTGCTTCTTAACACCATCATAAAATTTGTCATGGAAGTCCAATAAGATGAGGTTAGCATGCTCCTTCATCTCTCTTTATCGCTTCTGACAGATTCATGATATTGTGTTAATGTGTTATGGTTTATTTATATACTGTACCTTAAAACCCCCAAAGCAGCGAAGAACATATCTAATTCAAAAGATATATACAATAAATGTACTACAAATTCATTCAATATAATATTATAATATAATGTCATGTACTGGCTAGACACAAAGGAGTGGTGAGAGGCACCATCTGGGGAACCCCCAAGGAAACCCCCAGTGGAAGAGGGCTCAGAGCCAGGGGATGATGGTGGGATGACAATGAGTGGTCAGAGGAAGAAGAGGGAGCAGATGGGGAGGAGGGAGGAGCAGTCGGAAGTTGAAGAGGCAACAAGGTTTAGTGAGCAGGAAGAGGCTGTGGTAGAGAGATCAGACTCAAGACGCAGGAGAGGAGATTGTAAAGGGTTCCCCATCCCTGCTGATACTGAGCTAGATGGACCAATGGTCTGACTTGGTATAGGACAACTTCCTATGTTCCTATACTATCAGATCCTTGTAAATGAGTCTAGCAAAGCTGTAGAATTACTGATCAACCCCTTTCTACAAAACTGTTGCTGAAAAGCTGCAAAATGGTCTCTGTTACAGCAAGAATACAAATTCTACTTACTGTTGCTATCTTGGTGGCTTTAACCGATTTACTTTTATGTAGTGAAGAAGGAACATTTTTCAAGAAGATTTTCTAATCACATCACCAAATAACAGATTGCCTGCAGGCAAAAATGCCACATTTTCAAACGCCCATGATCTTAACTTCAAGCGGTGACAATTTCTGCAGCAAGTGTGATATTGAATAAACACATCATTTCCTTCTTCTTGATAACTGGCTGTGAATAAACTTTTATTTCAAACCCACATATATTTTAAATTAAACATGAATTAAAAGATAAAAAAATTATTCTGTGAATCGGCTTGAAATCTTGTGATGAAGGGTGGAAGGAGGAGGAGGAGGAGGAGGAGGAGGAGGAGGAGGGGAAGAAGAAGAAGAAGAAGAACAACAACAACAACAACATAAGCTAGGCAAAACTCAGCTGATCACATACAGAATAATCCAAATTGTTTACAGTAAAGGTGTGGAATGATGTATGTTGTAGTAAATAAAACAAGTGAGCAAATACAAAGCCAGCAGAATCTTCAGAGGAAAGGATGGTGGATGTACATTAATACAACTCACCGCCCACAAACATTCTAAGTGCCCGGCCTCCTCCAGATGACACGACAACACGTGTGTGATGTCACATGCCTGTGACATCGCACACTGGGCCCCCTGAATCATGGGGGGCAACCTGGCATCTCTGGCTGGTAGCCTAACTATGCCTCTATCTCTACAAGGATAACGTGGCTACAGTAATATATGCTCTGCTCACCTCAAAATTAGATTATTGCAATGCATGTTATATAGGACTTCCTCAGAAAATGGTTTGGAAGCTTCAATTAGTGCAGAAGGTGGCTGTTGACAGGTTTGAAATGAACAGATAACACCAATTCTGCACCAGTTACACTGGCTGCCTTTGTGCCGATTTTGACCTTTAAAACTTCTTATGGTTCAGGACCCCAATTTCTTCTGGAATGCCTCCCCCAATATGAACCTACCTGGAACCTTAGATGTTCATCTGAGTCCCTTCTTCAGGTCCCCTCCTTTTTGGTTGTTGTTCCCCATCTGTGGCACCTTCATGGGCATATTTTCAGCACCAGATAGCGACTCCCTGCCCCCGGCTTTTGATAAAGACAATATTGTAGGAGTGCCAGCTTGGCCTCATGACTGTGGGAGCCTGGGGTCATGGATGCCATGGAGCATGCATGGCCCTGGCACTGAAATTGGTGGATGCCTGGCACATTCATGTGCTTTGGCACCTATGCAATATTGTCATTATTAGTATGCTGCCAAAGCTTCCTGTGGCTGTTACTTCTTTTTCTGTTTATTTGTAGGAGCAGTGGTTATTGTTTTGGTATTGTTCTACTTATTGGTGCTTTTATCTTGTATTTTTATCTTGTGATTTGCCCTGAGATCTTTGGATGAAGGGCGGTATATAAATTTAATAAATAATATTACTAATAATAACAGTGTTGTAAGTCACTTGGACTCCTTCTGGTAACAAGCAGCTAACAAATCTAATAAATAATCATCATACAGAGACATGTCCTGAACAAGCATGATAACACAGATGTGTGCCTAATGAACAAAAATGTGAGCTTTAAAATTAGTGTCCTCTTACATATGTGCTAATTACTTGTAGACAGATAAAATCAGGAAAGGCGTTTCTTCCTTGTTGTGCCCGGACACTGAGGTCCAGCGCCAAGGGCGTTCTGGCGGTTCCCTTACTGCGAGAAGCCAAGTTACAGGGAACCAGTCAGAGGGCCTTCTCGGTAGTGGCACCTGCCCTGTGGAATGCCCTCCCACCAGATGTCAAAGAGAAAAATGACTACCAGACTTTTAGAAGACATCTGAAGGCAGCCCTGTTTAGGGAAGCTTTTAATGTATGACGGCCTATTGTATTTTAATATTTTGTTGGAAGCCGCCCAGAGTGGCTGGGGAAACCCAGCCAGATGGGCGGGGTATAAATAAATTGTTGTTGTTGTTGTTGTTGTTGTTGTTGTTGTTGTTGTTGTTGTTGTTGTTGTTGTTATTATTATCCCACAGTGTTGTTGTGAATAAGGATGGAAGGAATGTATTTATGCTGCCGTGAGCACCTTGGTGGAAGCGTCACATTTAAATGTAATACATTGCCACTGCTCATATTAAAATCTATCCAAAAGAATATATCACATCACTCCAAAAAGAAAGAAATACATAAGAACAGTATTGAGAGCAGGTAAATTGAAATGAGGGAAGTTATATTACTATCAAAGAGGTTTGATTCTGCTGTGTTGTTATATCATGGAGGTACCAATCCCTATCGCATGGCACTTCACTTTCCAAAGATTACATTATTACCCATCAATGTCTAGCTGATTTTTTTTCTTTCTCTTAGCCACAGTTGAAACAAATTCTAGTTTATTCAAGTTTTAAGACATACTGGAATTTTCAAAATGAAAAGTGTCTTTGAATTGTATATGCTTTCAGAAGTGTATTTCTGCAAATTTTTGTAGGTTTCTAAAAAGAAAAGAAAAAGAACTCTTATACAACCTGTTTACTTGAAGTAAACGCTGGGGTGAGTCTTCATGTGATGAGCAATAATTCCTCTTCAAGATTCTTGGGGGGGAAATGCCATCTGCCCCCAGTGCCAGGTAAGCCTTGGGGACCTTACTCACTTGTAGATTCTTAAGGTGAGAGAAGCACTACAGGTGCCTTTAGGATAAAAATTGTGGCTGCATTGCTCTCCAGAAAATAGGATTCTCCCTAAAGTTTTGTGGCATACACCCACAATTCTTATCAAACAGTTTTCATATAAATTCTGTCAGATTATTTCCACTGCCACAAAGAGCTGCAGCATATGATATCTCCTGCCCTGACCCATATCACACAATTGTACGAAAGTCAACAGGACTAAGGTTGCAGTACTGGACACAGTTACTTGGGAGTAAGTCCCGTTGCGCTCAATGGGGCTTACTTCAAAATAGACAGGTGCACGACTGCACTGTACGTCTCCGTATGTTTCTTTACAAAGTGCCCTTTCACTTAAAGACGCAGACCTCACAGTATGATGTGGCAGTAGCTATGGCAACAACTCTCTGGAACAGCCAATCAGATTAGGCACACCGGAATATGAATATGGGCCATGCGTATAATTTTTTTTATGCACACCCTTTTAAAGAATTTAATTTCTAATGAGTAGTTCAAGTGTGTAATTGAGCATAGGAAGCACTGAAACCTGACGTTCCTGTTTCATATCAAAATGCTTCCGATAAAACACACATGCACACCCCTAGTTACAGGGATGGATGTAGAGAAAAAAGACCATCACTCCCTGCCCTTATTTATTATTTATCTCTTACAGTTAGCTTCCGGCCTCAGGGGCACATCCAGTACAATCTCTACTTTGCCAAAGCTGAGCTGCAGGGAATATGAAAATGTCTCCTAAACTGTAGATCATTCAGAGGCTGGTTTGTACAAATGTAGCATAACAACAATTACTGATATAAACATGATTGCACAGCAGTTTCAGAAGTGCACTGTTCATATCCATGCCTGAAACAATTAGCTGCTCTTCTATTAAACAGAACGCCTTAAACCCCTTCTTCCTCTAAATTCAGATAATTTTTCTGGCACTCGAGGAACATAAAGTATTATGTACCTGAGCATCTTGTGCTATACTAACACAAGGGAATTGGTACCTATATAATTCTATGCTCACTAGTAATTGTGTCTAACGCAAGAGGTTGCGGATTCCGTTTTATTTCTGTTCTGCAGGTCATCACCCCTGAGTCATATATATTGATCTGTGGTATTGCATTTCAGAAGCCCGAAGTCACAAAAGTAATTTGAGGTTGCTGCTTTATTTGCGTAAAACTGATGCTTTTCAAACCTAGAGCAGCGGGAAAGCTACATTGCAGAATCTCAAATGAAGCTGAAATGTGGACAGAAGCATTTCTCACGTTGCTAATTCTTGGCCAAAGGGGGAAATCCATGTGACAGGTTGAAGAAATCCATTATTTTGTCATGTTGAGGAGTAGGACAGGAATTCCTCTTCAAAGTTAAATATGACACGGTGAAAATGCCCCAAAGGAAAAAAAAGTAGCTTTGGAAAATACGATTAAGAATTAAAGTGATACGCTCAGTTTTATACTGCTGTGCCTGGTGGAATTGCTGAGGTTCCAGGCCTAAGCATGAGAGAAGAGAAATGGCTTGGAGGTCTGTTTCCAGGAGCCCCCAACACAGGCAAAGTTGAAGCTAAATGGCAGGTCATGCTTGAGGATTATTTATTATTATTTATTAAATTTGTATACTGCACTGTACCCAGTAGATCTCTGAGGATGTTTATGCAAACTTTCCCCCTTATTTCTATATGCGAGAATATATTGTTAAGATTTGCTGGAGCCAACATGCCTCCCCCACAAGGCAGTTGGAAGGTGGCAACATGAGAATGTGTCCTTTCTGCAGTGCCTCCCTGTTTGTAGAAGGGAGGTTGTCAGCGCCTTCAATATACATCTTTAGGTGCCAGAATCATCCCTGACCATTGGACATGCTGAGTGGGGCTGATGGGAATTGGATTCCAAAATCTGGAGGGCTTAGGGTACACCTACTGTACACTAGGGGTTCTAATGTGGAATTTCTACTGTCTTCTATGTAAAAGGGGAATAGGAATTCACATGATGAAAGACAAGGGAATGTACCTGCTTAAGAGTGAAATGTGGCCTACAATAAATGGGCAGTGCTATATACCCTTTGGATGCACCCTTAGACACATAACTATGGATATATGTTTGCAAGGTCTATAGTTGGGGTTTTTTTGGGGGGGTATGCATGGTATTCCTCACTATGCAATCAAATGCATATACTGTACAAAATGTGCTTTTTTCATTGTGTGCTAAACTGCTTAGTTTTATCTTTGTGTTAGCAGAAGGACACACACACACACACACACACACACGAAAAGCATTTGTATGGGCAGCAGGTAGAATTATGATAAAATGTGCTTGTAATATTTGACTCTGACATGAAAAACGCAACTTGAAGCTCTCCTAAGCAAATGGCTGGAGGGCATAAGGTGAGTGCGATGGGAATTGCAGTGAGGTGACAAGAATCTCACAAGATAGCTGGGAAGATGAATAGCATAAAAGTTGCAAAACTAAACAGAAAGGGTTAAATGCATGCCAAATAGTAGTGTGGCTGCATTATGTAAAAAAAAAAAAAGTGCAATAAACAAAACTATTGTGCAATAACGAAGCATGCAGCAGATGTAACTTCTTTCCTGGCAGTTCTCCCCAACAGTGTTTTCCAGATAACAGCATCTTATTTATTTATTCATGCAACAATACATACATAGCATGCCAGTGGGATTGTTAAACTAAAGTCCAGCAGCAAATTTCTAAGCAAAGAAAATCTGGATTCAGTCCTAGCAGAAAATATAAAAGGCCGCCCTGCGCCCAATCCCAGTTGGTAGCAGATTCTGCCTATCAGTCAGTACTGAAAGCACTCTGTGCATGCCCGGGGTGCTGTCACCTCCATTGTCGTATCTCAGCAAATGGGTTTTCTGGGCTGAACCCCGTTAATAGGGAGAAACTCCACTTGGCACAGGAGTATGTCTGTCAATATACATACACACGTGTGTGCTCTCTCACACACACAGAGAGAGCCCCCGCACCGTCACTCTTGCGCACCCCTTAAAGAGGAGAGACACCCCCTGAAAGGAAACGCAGCCAGCTCCCTCCCGCACCTCCCACACACCTGCCGCGCACACCTTTCCGCCGCGCGGGCCAGGCGGGGCGAGAGCCGCTGGTCAGGTGGCTCCGGCTGCCTGCCTGGCTGACGTGGACGCCAACAGGAACCCGCCCTATATGAGGCGCGGGCGGGCGCGCCGAGTGCGTCGGAGCGAGGAGAGAAGCGCCTGCAAGGGTGGAGGAGGTCGGACGGGGCGGGCGGCGACGAGCCGGCTGCTGCTGCTGCGCGTCCCCTCGACGTTTCCCCTCCTCCTCCTCCTCTCCGCTTGCTCCCTCTTGGCACGCCCCGAAGAGGAAAAAGCGCCCGCGAGAGAGAGCGTCCTGAGGGCGATGGCTGCCGAAATGGACCCCAACAGCGAGCAAGGTAAAGGGAGCGAGAAAGCGAGGGGGGGCGCTTTCTCCTTCGCGGGGGGCAGGGCGGGCATTGTTCGGGCCTCGCTCCGGCCGGCTTTCTTTCCGCCCCCCCCATTCCTGTTCTACCGCCCCCACCACCCTTGCTAGCAGTTTTTGCGCTTTTCGCGTGCGGGCTCCCCTTCTCCGGTGGGGAGGCGCGGCGCCTAACTCCGGGTGGGCGTGGGAGAGAGACGAGCAACCAACTGCTCTTAGCCCTCGCCGTGGGTGCAAAAAAGAAAGTAGGGGGTGTAAAAGTGCACGTTTGCGGGGGGGGAGGGTGGGTGTGTCGGTCGGGTTGGGGTTCCCCCGCCAAGCCGCCCCCCTCGCAGCTCCGCTGGAGGCCTCTTTCTCTCCCCGCGGGTCGGCTCCGCCCTTCGCTCTCCTGTCTCGCCGCACGAGCCCGAAGAGTCTCTCGTGGAAAAGAGGAGCGAAGGAGGCGGCACCTCGCCTCGCGCCACGCAGCCCCTCTGGACCTTTCCGCGGGGGTTGTGGGTGGGTGGGTGCTGTGCGGCCACCCCGTGCTTATCTGGCTCGCTTCCTTCGGAGGCTGCTGCTTCTTCTTCTTCCCCCTCCTCCTGCTTGTTGCATCCGGAGGCGGGAACTGGCTGGCTTGAAGATTTCCATGGCTCCGTGTGAATACAGCTGTCGAGCAGAGTCTCCCTGTCGGTGCAAGATGGGCTAGGATCTCGGGGGTGGCTAGGGGCGTCGTCGTCGTCAGTGTGGCTCTTGGCTATAGAAGCGCGTCTGAAGGGCGCAGGAAGAGGCCAGAAAGGGGGGGGGGGACGACGACCTGTGGCTTTCCATATGTTGTTGGGTCACCAGCACTCTAGCACCCCTTGATGTTGGCCTTGTTGGCTGGGGCTGATGGGAGTTGTGGGGCACCCCAGATGTTGTTGACCTGCCTATCTGGACAGCTTGGTTAGAGTGTGGCCTGATAACACCCAAGGTTGCAGGTTTTATGCCTATAAGGGACAGCTGCATATTACAGTGGTACCTCGGGTTACATACGCTTCAGGTTA
Source organism: Lacerta agilis (assembly GCF_009819535.1). NCBI lineage: Eukaryota > Metazoa > Chordata > Lepidosauria > Squamata > Lacertidae > Lacerta > Lacerta agilis. The sequence goes on along the minus strand of NC_046318.1, from coordinate 58,115,268 downwards.
CAGACTCCGTTAACCCAGAAATAATGCTTCAGGTTAAGAACTTTGCTTCAGGATAAGAACAGAAATCGTGCTCTGGCGGCACAGCAGCAGCAGTAGGAGGCCCCATTAGCTAAAGTGGTGCTTCAGGTTAAGAACAGTTTCAGGTTAAGAACGGACCTCCGGAACGAATTAAGTACATAACCAGAGGTACCACTGTATTGCATTGCAAGGGGTTGGAGTAGATGGTCCTTAGGGTCCCTTCTGTCTCTTATGATTCTATGAAATCCCATGAGCCCCAATGGTCAGGCGTAGTGTAGCCTCATCTGAAGGGCCACAGGCCCACTGCCACTGATCTAGGAACAGAGGTGCGTTCCTTCCAGGAGGCTGCTAGATACTGAAATGTCATCTTGCAAGACTTGTACGGTACCTAACCCTGTGTGGGCTGGAAGGGGGGTCCAGGCTTGAGTTGGGTGGTTTGAAAGGGTCTGAGGCAAATGGTGTGGGGACAAAGCAAAATGTTTAAGAGGAGACACTAGATTCTTTGCCTCTCCCACCTGTCATTTGTCTGCTTAGGCATCTGCAAGCCTCCAACACACCCTTTCTGTTCTGCATCCTACTTTAGGGTGTGTGTATGTGCAAGTGAAAAAGAAAAGCAGAGAGATATTTTAGAGTATGCCCCATTATTCATGTTCGGGTGTTGCATTTATTGCACTTTTACATTTATTGCTGTTTGAGAACAGAAAGCACCACCACCCTGACTTTCCATTTGTCTTTTTGTTCGCTTGTGGTCTGCCTGCTTTTCAGACACCCAAGGCTGAGCTCCTTGGATCTGCTGTAAAATGGTAGCCTAGGGTGTGTGACAGAGGAAGAGACAAAAGCCTGGGAAAGCCTTTTTGAAGTTTTCCACTTGCTTCAGCTGACTTGAGCCAGGTGTCTGTGGGCTGTGCTGAATCATGCAAAATACTCCTAGCACAGCAGGTGCCAAATGCCTCTGTGTGGCCAACAGCAGCCACAGATCTTGTGACTTGACTTGCCCAGGATAAAGCAAGAGATCGCTGATTTCTTAGGGCCTCATTTTGTGTTTGTGCAGGAGAGACAGCCTGCCCCACCAAGTTTTCTGGTTGGTTTCAGGTATTGGGCTCTTCTGAAAGGAAGTAGTAGTCTGTCACTTTATGGCAGGCATTAGAGAGTCCCAGAGAGCAAGAAATTATCACTGCTTCAGAGTGTCTTCAAAGTTCAGCAGGTCCTTGGCACAGGAAACCAAATAATGGCTAACCACCAAGGTCACTCAAATAATATCATGCAGTGAGACTGCAAAACAACTCTAGTTCAAGGTGTTACAGGCCTCTTTCATGCTTTATATAACTTTATATAACACTTGCAATTTCCTTTTAGATTGTCTTACATTTGTGTTTTCTTTTTATTTCATTTTTTTCAAATGTAAGCTGCTTTATTTTTATAGGAGGATTGGTAGAAATGAATAATGCATTAAAATGGATCAGGGTGCAGACCTCCTAATGAAGTTGGTGGCAAAGTGCCCATTTCTTTTTCGTTTTCTTTGAAAATTATTCCGTGTTATGAAGGATTCATTTTATTTTTTTATTTTTCAAGGTCCAGCACATGAAATTTGGTAGTCTCCTTTGGTCGTGTGAAAAAGTTGCACAATGCATTAAAAACAGAATGCATATGTGCTTTAAGGTTATCTTCTCTAGTTTCACACAACCGGCAGCATCCCCTCGGAGGCGGAAAAGTCCAAAGTGCCCATTTCTAAGGAGCAGGATTGTGATACTTGGTATTTCAGTGGGGCTGTTTTATAGCCTGTATGTGAAAGATACTTAATGAGCAAAGTTGAGCAGTTGAACACCAAGGGCCACATTAAAAGCATCTAATAAGCTGGACTGGTGCAGCTGAGTAGGATGTTTATGCTCGATCCACATTAGAATGAACTAGGAGGGTGCATGGCCTGCGTAGCTGCTACAGCAGTTGAACATCACAGATGAAGCTTATGAGGTTATTATAGGTCCAAAATGACAGCTGTTGAAAGTTATTTTGGGTGCTATAGCAAATTCCCAGAATGATGTATTTCAAATGGAACTATAATTTTTTTTCATTTGCAGTTCCTCGTGATAATAGCCAATGTTGCTACGTGTTTAAAATTTAGTAGGTCTTGGAGCTAGAAAGCTAAAGTTGCAAAACCAGTGAGATGAGAAACTGCCTACTTGTCTCCTCCATTGTTTTCTCAGCCATTACCTAACCTTAAGAAAGAAAAGAAGAAAGTCAATGTTGTTGTTGTTTAGTCATTTAGTCGTGTCCGACACTTCGTGACCCCATGGACCAGAGCATGCCAGGCACTCCTGTCTTCCACTGCCTCTTGCAGTTTGGTCAGACTCATGTTGGTAGCTTCGAGAACACTGTCCAACCATCTTGTCCTCTGTCGTCCCCTTCTCCTTGTGCCCTCAATCCTTCCCAACATCAGGGTCTTTTCCAGCGAGTCTTCTCTTCTCATGAGGCGGCCAAAGTACTGGAGCCTCAGCTTCAGGATCTGTCCTTACAGTGAGCACTCAGGGCTGATTTCCTTAAGGAAGTCAATACATGATTATAATCTGCATAAAGCAGGCCTCCCCATTTGTCCTGCCAGACCATTTTGGGCAAGCCGCCTGCCAATACAATGGACCTCACATTTATGATGTCAGATGTAAAGCAAGTAAAAATCTGGCCTTGCTGAAATGGAGTTTGCAGTCACCACTGATCAGCTGATTGTTGGGTTTTACTAGGCCCCTTGCTGGCCAGATCTGATCCTCTGCCTTAGCCTAAAGTGTCATATATGTAAGCTCATAAGCTTTCTACATTGCCTGTTTTAGCTGTGGCGCATGACTAGGCCAAAACCTAAGACGGTTGTGGTCTTTTCCACACATTGTATAGAGATAACAGCTATGTATGATGTGGCCCTGTGTCATTAGACTATTTGGTTGTCCAAGAACAGTGCCATTTGCTTGACCTGCAAATACTTTGAGCTGTAAGGCTGAGCAATTTTTGTGTAGCAAACGTAAAATGTCAGGGAACCGTCAGAGACCAGCGGGGCGGTGCAGGGGCTGTCAAAGGACACAGAGCCCCAGCGCCAAGAGGAGAGCGGGACAGCAGGAGGGAAGCCTGGAGGGGAGAGGCCTGGAGGATGTTCCAGAGCCCAGACACTCACCCAGCCAGACTAGCAAGGAGGGAGCACTGACGTTTCCATCGCCCCAATTGCATCAATAGGAGTATAGCGTCTAGATCAAGGGAAGTAATAGTACCACTATATTCTGCTCTGGTCAGACCTCACCTGGAATACTGTGTCTAGTTCTGGGCACCACAGTTCAAGAAGGATACTGACAAGCTGGAACGTGTCCAGAAGAGGGCAACCAAAATGGTCAAAGGCCTGTAAACAATGCCTTATGAGGAACGGCTTAGGGAGCTGGGTATGTTTAGCCTGGAGAAGAGAAGGTTAAGGGGTGATATGATAGCCATGTTCAAATATATAAAAGGATGTCATATAGAGGAGGGTGAAAGGTTGTTTTCTGCTGCTCCAGAGAAGCGGACACGGAGCAATGGATTCAAACTACAAGAAAGAAGATTCCACTTAAACATTAGGAAGAACCTCCTGACAGTGAGAGCTGTTCGGCAGTGGAATTTGCTACCAAGGAGTGTGTTGGAGTCTCCTTCTTTGGAGGTCTTTAAGCAGAGGCTTGACAGCCATCTGTCAGGAATGCTTTGATGGTGTTTCCTGCTTGGCAGGGGGTTGGACTGGATGGCCCTTGTGGTCTCTTCCAACTCTATGATTCTAATTATGTAGAGGGGTGAAACGCAAGGAGGGGAGGAGGAGACTGGGTACCGAAGTTCTTTTGCTGGGGGCTCTCCAGGAAAGCACCACTTCCAGGATCTGAGAGTGACTGAGGTGGACGTGAACTCTTGAGCTCTGCGCAAATAAAACCTGTAAATAGACGAACCAGAATCCAGCCTCCTTACTCGTGAGAAACCACTACAGAAACCTCACACAAAATCTCGCCAGTGTACTATAGTCCTTTGTACTTCAAAGTGAACATGCTTAGGATTGCTCTGTATTTCTTTTGTCATATGAAATGACCACTATTCGCATAATTTCAAAAGTGGCTGATCTAACAATACATGGAAGTTAACTGTTGTCAAAAGACAGTTCCACATTTAGAGTTTCCCGTTCTTTTACTAAAAGGTCAATAACCGTGGGGAGGTGTAGTTGAGAATTTAGATAGTGACCATGGCACTGGGGAAGGACTGCCAGATGATGTTTACCATTTTCCAGGTGAAAATTGAGCTCCCTTCCCCCCACAGGCTATGTGCTCAGTAAGCAAAGTAGACTGTTCTCCTGCAGATGACTGTTTTCACCCTGTGGGCAAATAGCTCTGAGGGACCACATTTAATTGGGGGAAATGGTATGTAGGAAGAAAGAGTTTAACCCCCTTCCCCAGTGCCAAGAATTCTTCTGCGCTATTGTTAGTGCTTTAAAGCATGCGTGTACACACAGAAAATCCTATTTGTGTATTTCTTGTTTGGCCCTCATGCGTTCAGTCACATCTGAGTTGCCAATATTATGCTTCACTTTTACTAGAAACTCTTGAATTTTCATAACGTGGAATGTGGCTACTAATAGTTCTAATGGTCAGGTCTAAAGTGAGCATTACTGCAGCTGCTTATCTTCAATTTGCATTGCTGTTTCTGCCAGTTCTGGTATCAAGGGTAGGTGATCAAGTGTCAATCCGATCCGTGGATATCAGCAGTGCTCCCTCATCCCTTTGATGCCGTTTTAGTATTTCTGAAGAGTTTATGCCTGCTGAGCTATTTCTGCTGACTTCTGCAGAGCAGCTGAATTGAGTACAGTTTTCTGTCTGTGGCTGGGATTCAGACAGAACTGACGGCAAGGAAAATAACTTGCAAAATGGCCATGTTCAAGTTATTGGGAAGATTGCACTTAGAAGGCACAAATGTTGACCAGTGATGTATGGCAGAAAAGTTTCCATGGAAGAATATAGCAGTGGAAAAGTTTGCACTTCTAGGAGTTTTCCACTACTATATATTTCTGTGGAAAATATTTCATTTTTAAGAAATGCATTTTGTGATAAGCTAGTTAGTACAATGTGTGGCTGGTATTTTGTTGAATCTAAAATTGTTTAAATGTCCTGGGATTCTTTCAAATGAAAGGTGGTTTAGAAGTGAAATAAACAAATGAACTCAAAGTTATAAGTAACTTTACTTCAGATAACTAGCACTAGGAAGCACAAATATTTATGGGCCCCGGTTCTTGAGGAATTAATATGTTAACAGCTCTCAATTCCTCTTTAAATATAAGCAATGCAAGGGAAACAACAAGCTGTTGAATTGTATCTTAAAATATCTACAAGTGTTTCCAATAAAAATGTCTAAATAAATATTTGAATTTCTTTGAATATAATATTTAAACCATACTAAGTGTGCTTCATTTACAGCCCCCCCCTCCAATAGCATGTCAGTTCCCTCTTACTTGCCTTTTCTCTCTACAGTACACTAAAAAGCCTGAAATGTTGTAGTCTTTCCTCATATGGAGGTTCTAGCTCCATAAACACTTGGCTTGCATTTTTGGAACTTTTTCCAGCTCTGCAATAACCTTTCTGAGGTACCATATATTTCTAAAATGACTTTCATTATGATATTGGCAGTTTTATTTTCAATCCCTTTCCCAATGATCCCTGACCCGGAATTTACCTTTTTCACAGCTGCTGCAAGCTAGTTTGCCATGACTCCCAAGAACTGTTCCGGATACTAGCAGTTCAAACCTCATAAATATAAAGTTAGGAGATTTTGTCCAATTGTGCTGACATTTGCTGACATTGGGTCATGTTTGCCATTTTAATGTCAGAGCCCCATTTGAAGAGAGTCTTTGGAGCTTCGTGCAATCCTTTGTTTTAACCGCCCTGAACAATTTGGCATTGGGAAACTTGCCCACTTCACTGATCACCTATAGCTCTAGATAACTTATGGACAAGTTTTAAAAGCTCAGGTTCACTGAACCATTGACCACCTCACCTCTTACATCCCTGCACAGTCAGATGGGTGACATATAAATAATAAATTGTTGTGAGAATTGTCCATTTGAGAGCCAGTGTGGTGTAGTGGTTAACAGCGGTAGACTCGTAATCTGGGGAACCGGGTTCGCGTCTCCGCTCCTCCACATGCAGCTGCTGGGTGACCTTGGGCTAGTCACACTTCTTTGAAGTCTCTCAGCCCCACTCACCTCAGAGTGTTTGTTGTGGGGGAGGAAGGGAAAGGAGAATGTTAGCCGCTTTGGGACTCCTTTGGGTAGTGATAAAGCGGGACATCAAATCCAAACCCTCCTCCTCCTCCTCCTTCTACAATATTATTGCCATTTGGATGGCCACCTGTCATGGCTACTTTAGCTGAGATTCTGCATTGCAGGGGGTTGGACTAGATGACCCTTGGGATCCCTTCCAACTCTACAATTCTATTATTCTATCTCAGGGAATCTGTGACCTTCCAATATGTATTGGGCTTCAGCTCCCATCAGCTTTAGCTGGCATGGCCAATATTCAGCATAATTTCTGCCATGCTTTAGAGACATTCTGGACCTATTCAGCATGCATAAGTAATGACTCTGTGGGTGTACATGGTCATTCCTGGTGCATCCCCTCTGCTGATGAAAATTATGTAAAAGTGACAATTTTATTGTACTCTTGGCAAATGTGCTGAATCAGCTTCAGTTAGAATGAAGTGTTAAACGTTTCAGACAATGTTCCAAAAATATGTTTGAAGTGGGCAGACCAGTATTGGGGGAGGCTTGCCTGCCAGCAAAGCCTCTTCAGTATTTTTGGCATAGTGGAAGATAAGATAAACTTTATGCAGGACAAATGAGTGTTTAGACTCCATTTGACACTTTTAATGGTTTGGAAATACTTTCCCTAACTTTGCCAATATGCATTGAGCAAGTCATCTTTTGTTAGCTTGTGCAACAGCCTGGTCTAAAACTTGCCATTTTGTCTGCATAATTAGGACTTGCTATCCTCTTGCACACCAACACCCACTTGCACTGGTAATGTATTTCCCCTTAATTATGCACCATCATTTGAGGAATAAGGTACCTCCGTCTACAATACCCTGCACAAGAGACAGCAGTCCATGAAAATCAGCAGGAACAAGGAAGAGTAAGGAAAAGGTGTAGATGCAGATCAGTGCATCGGATTGTTGGACCAAAGTCTCCCTACAAATTCACGGTACCAGCCTTTTGACCTGGTACAGTTAATGCAAACTTGGGTTTGTCAAGACTGTTCTTGTGACAGCTTTCTTTAAGCACACTTTTTTTTAAAAGCAGTGTTTACTGACGTAGAAATCAACCTCATGTCTTGTTCTAATGTCTTTGCAAAAACTGAGGACATTGTGGGCTCTTTCACAACTCTTGACAAAAGGCAGCCAATACCAATAATGCTATGTGTAAACTTCCTCTTGTGGGACCTGTTGCTTAATGTCTGACATTAAGTGCAGGTGAAAACCAGGTTTCAACTAAATGGATTGAATTGCAACTACTTGGAGATTTCTGGGTGGTAGGTTGGCGATGGACATCTCCATCGAGCCAGGTGACTCACTCTCAACAAAAGATGCACATCTTGTGCTTCTGCATCGCCCCATGAATCATGGACTGGGCATCTTAGTCCTCCATCATCACATCAAGGAAAGTAAGTGCTGGGCTGAGTACAGGTACATTTTACTGTGTTGCCGCCTTTCCATGGGCTACCCAGATGGAATTCACAGGGCAATTTAAAAACATCTGCCTTGGTCCATCATTAATACCTTTTCCATTTCTCCTTGCCTACTGAAACAAGTGAATTGTTGTAAGATCAAGCAAGGTAGTTGAGATCATAGTTCACAGAATTGTAGCGTTGGAAGGGATCCTGAGGGTCATTTTTAGTCCAATCCCCTGGCGAATAGACATTCTGTTGTGGTGACAGTAACCTAGGTTTCAGATGCCATTTCATGCCTAGCTTATATATCTATGCGTTTCTAACACTGTTTATACAGTATTCTGAAATGAATCGCTTCATAAAAGTACAGTTCAGAGGAAGTTACTAACTTCAGACTCATGACAGCTGGAGAAACAAAACTAGCTTTTAGTAGTTGTGATTAGTATCTTATGACTGTCTTGCTCGATTTCATGCAACAGCCTTAGTGTGGGTAAAAATCTGTTCCGTTTCAAAATATAAATGGGGCAATCTAGAAAACAAGGTTTCTTGTCAGAAGGATATATTTCTAGTGGTCTGGGCCAGAGTGTATCTCTTGGATCGAGAAATGACATAGTTCATGTGGAAGTGCTTTATCTGAAACATGAGTGCATGTGGTTAATTTGTGACACCCTGGTATTTCCATGGTGCAGCGGAGAGCCAGATGGACAGGGTTCGAATCCACACTTGGCCATGGAGCTCACTGAGTGACCTTGGGTCAGTTACTATCTCTCAGCCTTAACCTACCTCCCATGGTGGTTGTAAGTATAAAATGGGCAGTGGGAGAACCTTGAGCTCCTTGGAGAAAAAGGCACTCTGTACATATAATAAATAAACAAAATACCGACAGTTGAATGGACTCTGACATTGTAGTAATTGACAGTCTTATTGAGCTTGGGTTGTTAAAAGCCATACTGAGTCTAGAGAATGAAGAATAACATTAAAGAGCATTATTTCACCTAGAGCAGAAGGTAGCCTCCCTGCCCTCCAAAGAAATCCAGGGCCACATTTTCACAAAGGAATCCATTTGTTTGCTTTGGGAGCAGGGCAAGAGCCACCCCTTTCTGTTTCTCATCTGTCACTAGGGCTGTCAGAAGGCCTTGCTTCCCATTCTGCCCTGCATTCATTGCATGCAGCGATGTTTCCATTCTGCTGCAGTTTGTCTCCCACCAGAAACTCAAGTTGTCTCACTGTCTGTTGTGGCTAAATCATTGTCTTTATGTTATCCCATCTTACTCATTTCTGTGCAAAGAAAACACAAGTATCATTTGCAGACTGGAGGCAGCTGTTGGCTGCTGGGGGAAGTAGAATCCCCCCAAAAAGCTTGTATAAATAATGCTGCATTGAGTTAAAATTCGTTTTGCCATATCCATGTCCTTGTAATCTAGCAAACAAAACTAGTGTGGAAAACAAGGGTCGAATAGACACAAGTCTTAGAAATCTGAGTAGCTTTGTATATATGTTTGTTTTGGTGCACAATTTCCTGTATGCAGTTTTCCATGTAAATATTCATCCAGACACCCCCCCCCCCCCAAAGCATACAGACACAACAGAATGTCAGTAGGGGGAGCTCTCTTACTTTATTTATATGGCTATATGGTATTCTGTGTAAAAATGCAGAATGTGTGGAATGCTTACACTCAAGTGTTTTAAGTTTGTAGAAAATTATGTTTGCGTAATTTCTGTGTAAGTGGATGTTTGCTAAAGACATCTTAATAAATATTGGTGATTGTTTATGTGGTCTTGAATAAACAATAGAAACTTCAATATAGGAAGTCATTTGCTGGGTAAAATTGCGTAAAAAGCTTGCATATTTTAGAGAAAGGCACTAGATTCTTAAGACTAGTTCTAGAATTCCTCTGGTAGAGGTGAGATGGAAAAATTGGCGGCTGTGTGCTTTATTGAGGGGGAAACAGTGAACTTTTGTGATATCTACAGATAAGCCACCTTGCAATTCTGTCTTCCTGAAAAACTAGCTCTCTGGGCAACATGTGGATACTTTTCAGCGTCTGAAATGAAATATCAGCCAAGAAAGCTATGAGGTGTGGTTGTGCAACCTTTGTTTGCAATTTTAAAAAACTCTCTGATAGCCCCACTCCATGGAACTGGCTTTTGCGTTCAGTTGGACAAATATTTGCACAATTGCGCATAACTTGTGCAAGAGTGTGGGTGGAAGTGGCATCTGCACAGCATGCCATGTTTAGGAGATGGTAGAAGATTTCTCTTTGATTATTGACATATGGGGTAATTACATGGTCCGCATGCACACACATTTAACTGCACCCTGGTAGGGCATTTCCTCCCTGATTTTGGCTACCAGTGAGATTGTACATATTGAGTTATCCTTATGTTAACCTTCCACCCCTCAGATAACAGGGCAGTATAAATAACTACCATTGCATACATTTAATGTATGAATAGATAAACATACATTTAATGTATGAATAGATACATTAAAAATAAAACATAGATGACTGAGAGTAAATCACCGAAACAGCTGCAGGCATTCATAAGTTGCACAGGAAAAATCTTCAAAACTTTGAAACATTTCTCACAACCTTCTATCACTATTTGAAAACAGTGTTGGAAAACATATTAAACTAGTAGACCCGGCCACGAGTTGCTGTGGCTCATTTTGTGGAAACAGCCCTGAGACTTCCCCGTCACCTGTTGTTTTTTCCTCTCCTGTTGCCCCCTCCCTGTCCTCTCTCTCTTTAGTTTGTGCGCGGTTTCCCTCTGACGACCCCCCTGCCTCCCTCTCCTCTTTCCTCCTGGGCTGCCTGACCCCCCCCCACTGGAAGGAGACCCCGTTTTCGCTTCCCTCCCCAAAGTTTCTCCATTTGAAATGCTGCCTGCCTCGCGTAAAAATGCTAGCTCCGTCCCCCGCGCACACGACCCCGCTTTCGCCTACCAAACTTGGGTTGGTTCTCCAGAACCAGCAATGGTGTCCAGCATGCTTTCAGCTTTGCTACGTTCCATTACCCGTTTCTGGGCTGTTAGCAGAGCAATTTTAGCTATTTCAGAGTCAATCACGTAGCAGGAAGATGGAGCTGCAGCAATAAATCTCTCAGGAGCCGGCTTCTTTCTTATGTAGACGTTTTATTATTTACAGCACAAACGACCTGGCATGGCTAACTCCCGGCACAGCAGAACAGAAAGAGAAACCGTCCCAAACACTGACTCACAGAAAAACAGCACGTCATGTGATCAGAGCAGTTTTAACCCTGTAAGCTCTGAAATATATCACAGCCTGTGGTCTTTGACATCCACTGGAGGGCGCTTTTTTGCACAAATTCATTAATTTACCTGGGAAAGGTATGATATTTTTGCAATCTAGGTACCTAAGAACCTTCCCATATGGCCAAGGAATGTTGTGTCCAAATTTGAAGGCAATCGGTCAAGCCGTTACGGAGCATTGCGGCTACATCAAACGACCCATCTTGAACGTTTTTTTATATATAGATTGATTTTGATATTAGATCTGTGGACTTTTTTCCTGGTCTTGAAAGGCTCGTTGTAGATGATGATGATGGTGATGATGATTATGATAATGATAATAATAATAATGATTAATATTGTCGATGTACAACCTGTGTACAATGAAATTAGCTGAGCGTCCCCCCCCCAACACTCAATCTCATTGGACTCTGTGTGCTTGTCGCACAACACACCAACCCCAAAAGTCAGTAGCACTATATTATTTTCTGTTCAGCAGCCTAATGGCCCATGGATAGAAACTTTTTTTAGCCTGTTGGTACGACTGATTATACTTCTATATCTCCTGCCCAAGGGTGGAAGATTAAAGAGGTGCTGGCCAGGTTGTGAATCCCTAAGCAGGTTTTCATACTTCGTCTTGTTGGATTCTCCATGGTAGGATATGCTGCAGCCTTCTGCACATCCTTGGAACTGAAGTAGACAGAGATTGCCGTGGCAGTTGTGGAATTCCGAAATTTAGAGGGAAGGATAGGTGATTGTTTATTTGCTGTATTGCTTGTTAGTGCCTCAGCTGTGCCATGACCCAGTGTTGCAAGACTACGATTCTACGCACAGAGGCACAGCATAAGGCTGGGGATGTGGAAAGGGGTTTGGGTGACTGATATTTTTGACTTGGTTGTCAAAATACACCTTTTTTTCCTAAAAGGAGTCCTTGCAAATGATGATGACCATCACAGCTGGAGCTTTATTTATTCCTCAGTTGCTATATTCAAAACTTCTGTGCTGTTGCTTCACTCTAACTATAGGCCTGGTCCAGTTCCATAATAATGTTTCATTTTGGACCTGATGTTAACAGACTCCTCCTGGTTTTTACAGGTTCCTCGGAATGAAATCCGTGGTGAAATAAATGGGTTTTGATTCCATTCCTACGGCTGTAGTTAAGTGCACGAAATAGGAAATGTTCCTTCAAATCTTTAATGAAAGCAAGGAATGCCAAGATCATGTCAATCGTAATCTAGTTTTATTTCTTGACTTGACACACTTAAAACGTTAAAACATCAATTCCTTTTCTCAAATAATACAGTCTCCAAGCTACTTGAAAATGACCATTTCAGAATCAAACTTTATAGCCCTTTGTAGAAGATAATCCTCTACTAGATTAAATCCTCTTAAATATATATATTTTTATCTGAACACTCCTCCCCCCCCATAGTATGGAGTGTCCCAGCTTCCCTGTTTTCTATTCCCATTTCAGCCTCTAAAACAAATTGGAACAGAGACGTCAGAGCTATAAGATGCAGTTTATGTAAGAATGATGCTTCTAGTTTCGTGGCTGGCTGCCAGATGGACACAGAGGCTAGCTTTGTGATGTATAAGCTAAAAGAAGTTTATAATGTTACCTGCTTTTAAAAATAGCAGTCACTTCAAAGGCAGGAATCTGCTTTTAAACACATTAACAGTTCTCGTAGCACAACCTCCACAGTCGCTGGCTGTTCCTGTTCATATACACCTTGACTTGATCCAGGATGTTGACTTATTCTAGTTATCCTTTTGTCCGTCCTGTCTCCCCCACAAGACATAGAGGACTTTTGGAAGAAGGAAGATCTCACATTCCACTGAGTGTGGAGTCACTGTGCTTCTGCTGCTCTCTCAGATGTTTGTATGCTCTAGTGTGGAGAGTATAATCTGAGCAAGCCCCTAGGTATAACTGTCTGGCAACAGCAGAATATCAGGAAAAGCTAGTCTTTTGAGCATTTAGAGGAAGACGATGCAAACCTGCATTTCTAGTGCTGTAAAATGAGCACCCTCCCCTTCTTGCTCTTGAGAAACAGTTGAATTCTGAGCTGAATTGGGCTGCTTTAGAAAGATTCAGGGCTCTTTTGATGGGAAGCAGTTGTCCTCTGAGTTGTCCTGAGGGAGACACTGTTGCCCCAGAAGCCTTTGGCCTGCTTCGCAACTGTCACTGTTTAAAATTGCTGCATTTCTCAAATTTTGCATCTGGGCATGGGCGTTATAGTTTTTGTGACCAATGGGTCTAGCTTTCTGCCAAGAAATACCTTTACCAGGTCTCTGCTTTTTACTACTACTCCCAATTCTTTTGGAAGGGATGTAGGTGTCACCTGAGCATAAAATAAAAACTTCAATCTGTTTTTAAAACTCTCTGCTGGAATTTTGCAGATGATGTACTCGGGACCCTTGATGTTTCCATCTGCATATAAACTGCCCAAAGACTAATCCAGACAAAGCCTGGATTTACTGAGATGAACTTTGGTTTTGAAGATGAAGTGGGTTGTGTATGAGTTGACATTCTCAAGCGCCAAAGTGGGATCCATACTGAAACTTGTACAGTATTTGGTACATGGTAGTTGCTAGTATGCCCTAAAGCAGGAGTGAAGGCTTTCTTTAGTTTGGAATATAATTCTGAAAATGTTGCTACTTGCGATTGCAGACCTCCTTTGCATTAATTTTTCTGCAGATCTTCCCAGGTTATGACAATAATATTGAATGATCATACTGAAAGCTACACTGTAGTACAGGGGTAGGCAACCTAAGGCCCATGGGCCGGATGCAGCCCAATCGCCTTCTCAATCTGGCCCACGGATGGTCCGGGAATCAGCGTGTTTTTACATGGGTAGAATGTGTCCTTTTATTTAAAATGCATCTCTGGGTTATTTGTGGGGCCTGCCTGGTGTTTTTACATGGGTAGAATGTATGCTTTTATTTAAAATGCATCTCTGGGTTATTTGTGGGGCATAGGAATTTGTTCACCCCCCCCCCAAAAAATAGTCCAGCCCACCACATGGTTTAAGGGATGGTGGACCGGCCCATTGCTGAAAAAGGTTGCTGACCCCTGCTGTAGTAGGCTACATTGAGATGTTTCCACACTTGTGGGGTTGCTCTCATTCATCATTTATCTACACACCTGGTGGGAAATTGGGGATACTACCCCCTGATGTTGGGAAAGATTGAGGGCACAAGGAGAAGGGGACGACAGAGGACGAGATGGTTAGAAAGTGTTCTTGAAGCTACCAACATGAGTGACCAGACTGCGGGAGGCAGTGGAAGACAGGTGCGCCTGGCATGCTCTGGTTCATGGGGTCATGAAGAGTCGGACACGACTAAACAACAACAACAACCACAACAAAAGATGGACCAGGAAGTTGTAACTTGCTATATTAAGGAGTGTTCTAACCTGTCCTGTTTTGATATGGAGGTGTGTACAGGGTGAATCTGTACTAAAGCTAGAAGAAGGAAGAAGAAGAAAGAAGACTCTGATGGAATGGTACCAATCGATCAACCTTGCCACATGGACGCACAAGCTGAGTACCTGCTCTCTTTCAGCAGCCCAGTTAACCGTTGACTGTTGCTAATTCAAGCGATGCTTTAGCAACTTAGTAGAAGGAAGACTAGGCTCTTCAGAAGGAAGGAGCATGGCAGTGTGTTTCAATGCCACTCAAGAAGAGGTGCTATGCTGCGTCCCCTAAATTAATCCATTTTAGTAGCATTCTGCTGTAGCCATGTCCTTGGAAGGGGTGTATGAATTTTACCCACATAGCTGTGACAGACTGCCTCTGCAGTGCAATATGTTTTTGTGTCTGTGTGTATCTATTTAGGTGGCTGCTTGCAGGTTTCCCCAGGACTGCTCCTGAGGGATGATTGGAAAGAAACTGTGCCTCAGCAGATAAAATTGCAATCCAATTACTACAACCAGCGTTGAAGACACTTGATAATGCTTGGCTGAGCCTGAACAAGCCAATTTACATTGCAGTGCATTCAGGTTAATTCCATTATAATTGGCTCAAGTGCCTTGGCCACAGGCAATATACTCTGTTGTCTCATCAACACCTCTGTAATAAAATTAAAGCTTCTGGCCCACAGTTAACAAGGAATTGTGTTAAGATTCAACTGCAGTAGGTACTTACAGGCTTGTGAACAAGTGCAATGTAGGGTTGTGCTCCAGAACTTCTCTGCACCTCCTCAACAGACGTATACTGGCTCCAAACTCTCTGGAGAAGGAAAGCACAGTTGAATGCTGAAGGTGGAGCTGAACATGAAGTGCCTTCTGTGTTGCCTTTATATATCCACCCCAGCCTTGAAGGAAGGGTGGTAGTTGCACAAGAGAATAAGCATTTGTAGAGGAATTGTACCTACTGTCAATCCTCCCCAGCTCCTTTATGCTCACTATTTTAGAAAATGATGGGTTGGGAGTACAAATCTTTCAACAAAGCATCCAGAAATGTGGTGCGGTGGTGCCCCTTGTAAGCACCGGGGAAAAAAACCCAAACCCAATTAATGAGCAACATGGTACATCCAATTTGTGTTGTGCATGTGGCATATTAATAAATATTGGCTCTGTTCAATGACCACTGAAGGTGCTATTCTAGATTGAAAGGAACACAAATAACTCATGCTATTTTTTTATTATGTTTCTTAAAAGGTATTAATACTTAGGCATTTTAAGTCAGTCCTATTCGCTCCCTCACTTCTACAAATTGTCCTTTCTCTGTAACTTTATTACTCTTGAAATAAGACTTTTTAGAGGCTTCTGTGGGCTTTAATTGACCTGCGTAACTATCAGGGATCAGTGTGGTAATCCATCTAAAAAGAAACTTGAACTTTTCCATGATGGCACCCAGCGTATGAAATTGTCTCCAGTTTGGAAAATATAGCAAGCACAAACTTTGATGTGCCTGCAGTGCTTATTATAGCTGCATCTGTCCACCTAGGCATTTGCAGGTTACTATTGACCTTGGGGGGTATGTCCTGCGGATTGTGATGTACCTTATATATTAATGTGTTGGTTTACTTGAAAATGTATTGTTGTGAACCACCTCAGTATTGCTGATGAAGGGTGAGATAGAAATACGTTCCATAAAAAAATTAAATCATGGACAGTAATATTTTACAAATAAAGCATGGTGGTTTTCTTTAAGCGTTTGAGTTCTTAAAACCATGCTTCTACAACACAGCACTAGCAAGATGGTGAGTTTGTGTTGAAATGTGGCTCAAGTATAGAGGAGCTCTTGCATAATTCTTACGCTGTGAGCCGTCCTAAGATCTTCAGATGAAGGATGGTATGCACCTCTTTAACAAATAAATAAAATATAAAAAATAAGCCAGCTTTTTGTGCAAGGGCTCTAGTGGGGGGTGGGGAGGCTTGTAGTGCAATTGTAGAGTCTTGCATGCAGAAGGTCCCAGATTTAATCCCCAGCAACCTCAGGTGCGACTGACAGAGACTCTCTACCTGAAACTG
Source organism: Lacerta agilis (assembly GCF_009819535.1). Taxonomy (NCBI): domain Eukaryota; kingdom Metazoa; phylum Chordata; class Lepidosauria; order Squamata; family Lacertidae; genus Lacerta; species Lacerta agilis. The sequence continues at coordinate 58,098,825 of NC_046318.1, read as the reverse complement.
GGGAGAGCTGTTACCAGTCAGTGTAGACATTATTGACCTAGATGGACCAATGGTCTGATTTGGTATAAGGCAGCTTCCTATGTTCCCCTCCAAAATAATCGCCACCACTTAAGTTTTAGACCATGCCCTGAAAATTGTGTGTTGCTTCCGTGTCAATTTAGTTCGGCATCCAGTTAGTGCACCTGCTATCTGCTTGCAATTCTATGCCTATATTCATTGCTCATTTTCTCCCCCATTTTCTTAAATGGATCCTTTCTAAGGATGACAGTTAGCTTCTTGTTTCTTCCTTTGTAACCTATTATGCTTGCTGTTGCACTTTTCCTGAACGATGGAGAGCCACATACCCCGTACCACTTCTGAGTTCAGCAGAGCTTGACAAAGGCTACATTTCATGCCAGGACCTTCATCTGAGGTGAAGTCAGGCGGCTGACATATCTCTGCAGTTGATAGTGTAGAATGCACAGCAGCAACGTGATGAAGCTGGAAGTAAGAAAAGGGATTGTTGCAGCCTGACAAAGAGGCACTTCACTCATAGAAACCTGCTGTGTGCAGGCAACAAACAGATTTTTCCCCCCACTAGGAAATTTGACTAGAGCTGTCTACTATATATACAGAGGCAAACAGGGCTGGCAAGCTACACACTGGAGAAGAAAAATCTATTCCATTAATCAGGCATAAAGTCCTACACAGATGGCTTATAGGATAGATTATGGCTGGTAATCCTTTTGTGCCCTAGAAGATTAAGAATATCCTGGTGCAACAGCAGTCAGCTGACGCTTTTTTTAAAAAAAAGTCTGAAAACTCTGGTGTAATCCTGCACAGGACTGAGACTTCCCAGAGCCCATGGCAATTCAGTTTACTGAAAATGCCTCCTTGTGTTGAGTGGATTTTGGCATACTGAAAAGTTGTAGCCTTAACCATCAACTGCACAAACTACTGCAGTTAAGGAGTACCCGAGCCATTGCTTTTTAAGTCGGTATCCTGAACCTCGCAATTATATCAGTTGCATATGATTCTCCAATGGAAACCTGGTACACAGTGTGAGTGCCTAGCATCTTTAAATCGGTGCCTTGGATTTTAACAGGTCAAATGACTTGTGCAAAGAGAAGGAGAGGAGAAGACTGGATGCAGGAACAACATGAATGGCCCCCATGCATGCTGAGATCCCTGTGATGGACTGGCTGGATATGGATTTATATGAGGATTACAAATCTCCTTTTGATTTTGATACTGGAGTTAATAGAAATTATCTCTACCTATCGCCCAGCATGGCTTTTTCCCCTCCTGGATCTCCTGTGTTGAAGGACTCCGGTAACTGTTTTTATATCTACAGCCTTCTTAAGAGAATCCATACTGTAAGAGCAGATCATAGCTCAGTATGCTTTCTGAAAGCTATAGCCTAAGATGTTTGTTGTAATGTGCTCTGTACTGTTCTGCTGGAATGGAAGTGATCATAACAGGGTTCCCAGAAGGGAACAAAAGATAGCATGTTAGATTTAATGAATGAAGAAATAGGGATGCACTCAATAATGTGCAAGCAACTTAAAGCCTGATTTGAATAATAGGTAATTAAATGTTAGTGGAACTTTGCCTCAGAGCAGCCTTAAACACTATCAGGCATAGAGAAAGATTTGAGAGAATGGGGAATGTTGTGTTAGCATCCAGTACCAAAACAAGCTTTCACATGCATCTGATAACAAGGATTTAGCAGAAGCTGTAAGCTTTCTGTGTTTCTCTGGTCCAGGGTCACCCAATGAGCTTCATGGCTGGGTGAGAATTCGAACCCTGGTCTCCCAGGTCCAACACTCTAACCATTAATGATGATGCCACACTGGTTCTTAGAGACATGCACAGCCAGTTAAATGTTCTTCTGGTTCTTGGGCCAGAGCTCACTTGAACTTTGTGCTTGATCTTGGGGGAAAATGTGTGTTTTTCTCAAGTGTTCATAGAATACTGATTTAGGTAACTATAGCCCAGGCTTCCTTACCCTGATGTCCTCCAGATGATATTGGAATCCAACTGCCATCGGTCCCAGCCACTTTTTTCCAAAACATCTGGGAGGGCACTAGGTTGGGGAAGATTTTGTGAGTGGAACCTTTGTGAATTTGAAAGTGCTTACATATATATATTCAACATAACTGCTAGAAACTATTCCAAACAACTTAGAATAAAATTAGTTCCTTCAAATTTGAACATAGTTTGGCATATTTTCACCCTACCACCTTTTATTATGCTCAGAAAAAACGAATAATGCTAAGATTTCAGCAAATCCTTTTGCAAAAATTTAAAAGGGTGTGTGTGTGTGTGTGTGTGTGTGTGTGTGTGTGTAGAAATGAATTTACAAACATGAAATACTTCCTTAGACATCACAAGCTAGGTTTTGACAGACTCGAATTTCTGGTTCTGTCGAGATGGTTTGATGCCTAAGGCACCAAACTTTTAATACTATTTCATGCTTGCAGGCCATAACTAACTTACTAAGTTATTTGGTAAAGCTAGATACTTGCCACTACAACAGTTTTCTTAAAATTGGACCTTGGCTTACTTTTAAAACTGATTACAGCATTTAAATAAGATTGCAACTTAGTTAGATAAAACTGAATTTGGAATCTGCACTTAGACGCGTTCTGCACAACAATCTTCCTGCAGAGTGATTACCCCATAACTACTATACACAGGCTCTTGCTGTGAATATTGGTGCTTTCTACTGTGAGTAGACATGATGGAAATGACCTCTGTGCAGTTTCCTCTATGGCAATGAGATCTATGTAAGAATATATCTGAAATGCTTCTTGGCCTGGTAGGATCCTAAATGGCATTAGTAGCAATGCATGTTTAACTAAGTGGGTAGGATTCCACGTAAGCTTGTTTACTGATGACCAATGTCCTTCCAGTACTTCTAGCAATACTCTTGATTGTGGAAGAAGAAGCAAATCTTTCCCACTCCATTCTCTGTGAAAGGAAGTGACTGGCCCAGGGTTACCCATTGAACTTCATGGCTGGCTTGGGATTTAAGCCCTAGTATTCCCAGATCCCAATCTTAATGCTCCAACTGCAGCACCACGCTGACTCTCTTCTGCTGATGTACTCTGCTGTCATTCTGTGCATCCTGAGACAACTTCCCTGCAGCGTGACTGGGAGGCAGCCAGGAGAGCTGTGCGGCACAAGAACCAAAAAGCATTTTGCCCACCATCCTTCTGGGGAATGCAAGATGGCACATTCCTAGATGGATATCCCCAATAAAATCACAGCACAGCTAAAAATATAACTAGAATAATCTACTTGTATAAAAAATTAAACCAGAATGCACTTAATACAGAGAACTAGAGGCGTTTGACGGAATGTTTTAATGCAGTTGCTTGTGGTCTCATGAAAACTTAAAACACTATTTACCATCCTTTGAGGATAGGCAGCGTCTGTTTTGCATAAATGATTTTTATGTTCCTGTAATGCAGAATAATTCTCAATTGGTTTACTGCCTTCTGCTTAAGACTCTTGATAGTAATCTGAAGAAAGCTTTGCAGGAAATACCGGTACTTCCATTTGCTATTGGAAGAAGAACATTCTTTGGTATGTGGAATGACAAGAATGTATTGGTGTTATTTACTACATCGGTCTTAAGCAACAACCTCTGATTTTATGACTGTTCCAAGGAACCATACTGGGGGCGGTTTTGTCCTCCTTGAGAAGACTGGTAATGCAAAATAGCTTTCCCACCATTACTGAACTTAATGTGCAGCTGCATAGAAGTGTTGGTTGTGCTCTGGGATACATTCTGGGCATTGGGAACAACTTAGGACTTCCAGAACAGGCCAGCATTGAACGGTATACTCTCTACAGTATTTGAGTTGTTTGGCACACAGATTTGCAAGTTTCAGATTTCCAAGCTTCAGGAATCAGATTCATGTAAACCAGCATCTTTGGTTGTCATTTCTGCATTGTCCATATGATCTGTAAAACCCTCACCCAGTTCTGCAGAAGATGAAGATACCATGAGGGCATGAATATGATGTGAAAGGGAAGGTGTGAAATGGGGAAATCTTGGATCTCACACAAGTGGTAAGGATAGAAGGTTTTAAGAGGTTGGATGAGGCCATGCCACTGAAATCTGAGTAGCAGTTAATTCTGATCTTAAAAAAACAAAACCCTAGATTAAGCAGCTCAGTGTTGTAAATGCAGCTTTTGCTTTTGCCTCTATTGAACTCTGTATTCGCTGTCAAATATCGTCTTGTCATGCATCCATTCATTGAAACGCTCCTTACAGCAAGATAATTCAGACAGTCCTCTTATCAGGGGCATGGGAAACCTGTGGCCCTTCAGCACAGCCAAAAGGTTGGGGATGATGCAGTCCAGTGTGTGAGGAGCCGCAAGTTCACCATCCCTGCACCATTGCAGTGGTGGGAAACCTCCACTCTTGCTTTTCACACACACCACCAGCCTTGAGGACGAATGTTTCACAACAAAGCAATCTTAAAGTAGTGATCCCAAATGACAAATCTGAAGGGTTTTTCTTTTCTTTTTTAAAGGTCTGCTGAAAAATGAAGTAATTCCTGAAATTGGAGAAGATGCTGCTGCTTCAGTTAATGTTGCAGAAGCTTTGTCAGAAGAAGAACAGGAAGAACTCAGAAGAGAGCTTGCTAAGGTAAACCTGTTAAATGTGGCCCTCAAAATTGATCTGATTCACATGTGTGAGCCACAGTTGCATTTAATATGGAGTTATGAGGCTGTCTTTCTGATAGTGCTATTGGAAAATAATTTGTAATAAGCAGAGTTCTTAAAATGAACACAGTGAATGGCCTAAGGTCGCGTGGTGCTGTTCTGTAGTTAATTGTGTCTTGATCTCAGTGGAAGGTCCATGTACAGCAGCTCTGTGTTTGCTAGAAGAAAAGTACAATATGTATAACCTTGATTTATGGCTTAAGCTACCTCTGTATGCATGAAAGGTTCAACTGATTTGTGTGCTTCATATATTTTGGGGGTTTTAACAATTGAAAATTCATTAAAGGGAAAACAAAACAGAAAAACATGACTAGGACCTCCAACTGGCTTACACCAACAATACATTTAGATACCAATGCATCCATTTTAATTTACACATATTGATCAGTATATTATTTTGCAAGCAAAAGTAGTTCCTGGTTACCTGTTTGCCAAAGTTGCTTTGATCAGCTCTGCCTCCTTACAGAATTAAAAAAAAGAAATGAAGCAGAAGTTGACATTTGGAATTGCAAAAGCAGAAGGCTTTGGTTTAGAATAAGAACACTTGAAATACATTGCAGATGTAGCACTCACTTTGCTCTGATTGTGCCTTCAAAGCTTTTCATGTTTCTTGCTCTTAGTTCTGTGACAGTGGGACCTGAAACAAAACGTTGTACTGTGGAGCGATGCTGTTCAGGAACTCAACCACTCTTTTCCATTACCCTGCCCCAAACCAACATGGCCACTGAGCATTCTGTCATCACCAAACTGTTTGTGGGGTTCACCATAGCTTAGGGTTTGTTTATTTTTTTGTCTGAGGGGTTTCTGTAGTTCAGTTTAAAAAACCAACAACTCTGATTATCTGTGCAAAGGCACTTGCAGCCTGAACATTGGGAACAGAGGGAGTTATATTGCCTTAAATCCGTTACAAGTTTTAGATTTTTCTGTTTTGGGTTATGCTGTTTTTAATGTGAATGTTAATTTGATTGTAAGTTGCTTTGAGTTGCTTTTGTGGGGGGAAAAGCAACCAATAGCCAAAAGCAACCAATAATTTCATTAATAAGTAGATGTGGAAATTACCCACGCAATTGAATTGGGGCGCTATTAGTTGATTACTGAATCAGAATCAGTTCTTTTGTCTCAAACTGAAACCTATAATTAACATATATTTAAACCTTTAAAGGATGCAAGTGTGATTTGTTCCAAACAAGGAAATGTTGGTAGGAAATGTCAAAACATCTGCTCTAAAATAATTCCTCAGTAGCTTATGGTTCCCTAGTTGATTTTCTTCATGGGCTCTATCTTGTAGGTGGAAGAAGAAATCCAGACTTTGTCACAGGTACTAGCTGCTAAAGAGAAGCATCTAGCAGAAATAAAGAGAAAGCTGGGGATCAGTTCACTGCAGGAGCTGAGGCAGAACCTTTCCAAAGGGTGGCAAGATGTCACAGCAACAAATGCGTATGTTTCTTCACTTAAACTATCTTGCCTGAATGCAAGGGATGGGCTTGAGTTTCCGCATCAGCTGAATTTGGTGGGCTTTCTCAGAGGAAGCCATCTAGCGATGGCAGGTTATATGTTTGTAGCGAGGGTTTTGCAGGACCATTAAGAGGAGGACCATTCTTTCTGAAACGTTAGTTTTCAATACGCCTGGATTCTCTTCGGTGATGGGAGAGCATTCAGACACTTTGCATGAAGCTTGAACTAGGAAAACTCTGTAAATTGGTCCTGAATGTCTTGGCAAGGTTTAGTCAAGGCAGAAGGTAGCTTCTTTCCAGGGTTGGTTAAAATGGTCATGCCATTAAGCATTTGGCTCTTCTGATGTTGTTTAACGACAAACTCTCATCAATCCCTGGCAGTATGACCATTGGTCAGGGTTAAGTTGTAGTTTGGCACATATATTGGAGGCAGTGTTTCTTTGGATGTCTGGGAGATCGTGGGTGTGAGAATGCCATTGCATTTGTTTTCGAACATTGATGTGCTTATTGTGATAACACTTCCAATGTATTTTATGGGAAGCAATTAACGGAATCAAATACATTCTTCATTTCTATACCACAAACACACACACATCTTAACATTACATCAATTTATCATTCTTGTTGTCCACTGTGGGAGCAGAATGCTGGGCTAGACACAGTCGGTCTAGCAGGGCTGCACTTAAGTAACATCTGCAGGACCACAGCTTCCTCTCCCTGATCTTAAGCACGTGTGTTGAATGTGTGGTCAGATGGTTCATTCTTCCTGGTCATCTACAGTTGCTGAAAACACCCTAATGCAACTGTGTGTAAAAGAACCAATATGGCGTTTTGGCACCATCATCTAAGACAAAAGAACCTGGATGTCTTGCAGTTTTCTAGAACTTTTCCTGGTTAAGTTTGATAGGAAGATGAGGAAGAAATTTGTGTTTTCTTAGCACACAAATTGTATCGCGGAGCAAATATTTTGCCATGTATGTTACGAAAGAGATGTGTTATTGGCAAACCTTTTCCATTTTAAACCAAATCAGTTATTCCGCGTGCTCTCCTATAGATGCCTTGTTGTGACTTGTTAGTTATGCCACTTTTACAAAAAAAAAAGAGAGTTCTAAACCCAGTTTCTCTCTTTTTGATAGAGGAAAGGGACGCAGGATACAAAAGCTAACTTTTCAGATAAATTTGATATACCCAAGCTAGTGTTCACTGGAAATGCTAAGGGTTGAAGAAGCTTATATAATCTGCCTTACTAGCAGTGCATGACTTCTTAATTTCAAGTGCACTAGGAGTGAAGTAATACGTATGCCTGTTCCAACACTTGTGGTGCAGGTGTTTGAGAATTGTGATAATAGGTTGACTTTTTTCTTAATTTAGGTATAAGAAGACATCAGAAACACTGTCTCAAGCTGGGCAGAAAGCTTCTGCTGCATTCTCAACAGTTGGCTCTGCAATAACGAAGAAGTTGGAAGATGTGAAGTATGACTTTAATTTTCCCCTCGCCTATAGTAGTATCTGTTTACACTGCATAGGGTTTCAACAGTGCCAAACACAAAATCGCAAACCCTTCCAGGAGTGCAGAGTTTGTGGATTGCAGCTGGGAACTGACAGCTTGATTCTGGTACTAAGCTATTTATTTTGACATGAACAAGCAGGGAACTACCACCTCTGGCCTTGTGCTAATGGCATTCTATTTTTTTTAATGGCTGGGTGGGGACTGTGCCACTTACATGTTACAAGTCTATTGAATGGGCTAGTAGTGATCCACATTGAGTGTGCCTTGATTAGGTTCCTCCTATTCAGTGTACTTCCCAAGATATTTAGGTGCCTGAGACTGCAAATTGCTTTTCCTTCTGGAGTGTTAACAAAGCTAAAGCTGCACTGTGCTTCTCTCTAACGAAACCCCACAATCTGCCATCTGAAGCAGGCCGCCTCTGCCTACCTAATAGTTGGGCTGGTACTGCACTGAAATGATAAGGCTAATCCTGGAGAACTCCTGCATCTAGATGTTCCTTTAATGATGTAATCATGTTGGAGGGTAGGCAGTAGAGAATAAAACATCAGTTGGAATGGGGTTAAACAAGTTGCATGTTCTCTCTTCTTTGGTTACTTGTACACCGGGAAAGAGAGAAGCCATCAAGCTACCGAAAGCAAGCATGTGAGAGCTGCATGAATCCCAGGCATATAGAAATAAATCAAGAATGTTCTGAGTACCTGCATTTTTGTGAAAACTTAACTCCCCTCCTAGAATTGTGGCTTACAAAACTTCTCATCTTTTATTCTGTTTATATGTTTTGTATGGTTGGTGAGGTTTTCTGGGGGTGAGGGATGGAACGTGCTTGTGTTGGGTTGTAACATCTCTAGGTACCCTTAGCAGAGCATGCGTGAACTGTAGCTTTGAATTCTATATCCTGGAAGCTTTTTTTGTGTTAAGATTTAAAATATTTGCATTGTTTCTGAGGTTGAAGGGCCCGAATGTTTTTCTTCATTAAAGCAGGGGTTGTGGGAACTTGTGATGAAACCTCATGGTATAACAGCAGGCACACAGTGACCTGGTTTGTATGTCAGGTTAAGCCAAACTTTGACTGAACATGAATGTTTGAAGGTGTGGACCCTTGAAGAAGAGCTTAGAGTCGCGTTGCTCCTCCCTGGCCCTTTAGTAGCTGCTGCACTGCACTAAGGTTTGGCTTTAGCATGTCACCCGAACCTGGACATATCATTAAACAAGCTATAACCAGCTTGCTTTTGGCTACATCCCATGGCTAATATGCAGGGAGCTTAGCATGGTGTCCCAATCTGGGTTTGTGTTTAAGCTTGGCTTAGTTCTGTGCAGCTCAACAAAAGGACTAGGCTAGGGAGTGGCAAAGTGGCTGCAATTTCCTCTTTGGGATCCTGCACTAAGCCAAGTTTGGGCTCTGCGTTACACTCTGGGAAGCTTTTCGTGTACACGACACAAAAATTTGCATCTTTCTTATTTCAGTTTGTGGGTGCTTGCACCCAGATTTCTTCACTCAGAAGCAAAATCACTAGCATTTAATTGCACAACATTTCATTGGAACTGCTGAATCTCAGAGCTAGATTTCATTGCTGAAAACCAAGCCTTCACTTCTGCTGCTGCTGCTGTTTTCTTCTGGAGTGTACTCAGTTAACATATAAGTGCGCTACTTCAAGCTCACTGCTTTTACTGTGAAAATCCCTGTGTGTTTATACTGGAACTTTCTCTTTATTTTTAAATGTTTGCTTGGTGTCCTACAGAGTGCACGCATTTGCACATTCCTTTAGGTAAGATTGTGAAAAGTTGCTGTAGAGCATGCAAGTAGTCTTTCTGTTGTCTAGTGGGTAGCTCCTGACTGACCATAATACTGGGTAACTTGAAGAGGGCTAAAGTAGTTTTTAGGGTATTCCTTCCCCACCACAAAAAAATAATTAATTGTTTAATAGATTATTAGAAATACTGGGTTGTATCCAATAAAGTCGTCTGCAGAGAAGACCCATTTGCGGAAGGGATGTGGGAGGTAGCACATGGCAACTCTGAAGAGCACTTCAATGTTGTTAGCCATATATAATATGTGAAATTCAGGGGGGGGGGGGGGAGCCCTGTGAAGTTGATTGCAATAGCAATGCAATTAAATAAGGAGTGGAAGAGGTGAAGGGAGCCAGGGAAAGAGCAGAGGGTTTCCATGGTGAATGGAAGGATGCTGTCTGGATACCACATCCATCCATCCATCCATGGACAGGTGCCTTATCTGTTGAGAGCCAAACAGATGGATAGACCTTGAATACAGGTTTCTCAGAGGTCAGGTCTACCCCAGGTTTTGCCACCTCTCAATCACAACATGTTCCAGAAATGTTAGACCTGTTACTTGATAGTTATATATGTTGGTTTGATATTTTTTTTACTATGAGTAATTTCTGCAGGTTCCTATGAACCAAGCTTCCCCTAGATTGAGCACTTAAACATATTGAATAGCCTGTTTCAAGGGAATGTTACCAATGATCAAATAAAAACAGATTGACTTTGTAGTTAGTGTTAAGGAAGAGAGTCTTACCGAGAACAGTCTCGTTGCCCCCTTGCACAAACCACACTGGTGGGTGGGATTCAGCCAATGAGTCCCCTTAGTGGAAGCCCTGTGCAAGGACTTCCACTTGTGCAGTGAAGCTTCTCTCCTCTCCTCCCAAATGACTTTTTTGTGGGGGGGGGGGAGGGTATTGGGAGAATCACCGAAACAGCACACAGGGGGATGGTTCTGTCTGGCAAGCTTGAAATGTTTGCCACAATGGAACGATTTTCTTAGCATGGCGTTGAATTTCTCCCTTTAAGATAATACTCTTCTACTTTATTGGAGCAGAATTTCAGCACAGAAATGAGCAATAGCTTTTCTTATTTATCTAAAACTCAGATATTTTTCCTGCCCCCTCTCTAGTTACTTCTACTATATGACTGAATGTTTCAGACCTGCTGGGGAAAGTAGAAGGGGATAGTAATGTGCACATAACACATTCTTCCAGTGGAACATCTTAAGAGGGAGATTTCTATTGCCTCCACAGTGAGATACCTGGGCACCAAACAAGAATAGAGGCAAGATAATCCTCCTTTGGGTGGCGGCACTGGAAGAATGAAAAGCAAACGATGTGTCTGCTGAACTTCCCTGTACAGGATCACAATAGCCAAAAAACATTTTACCTTTTAATTCTTAGCAGTTTTGACTATTGCTCACTTGCAACACCGGGCACTATATTCTTTTAGAAACATTGGAAGTTTCTTTATACTGAATCATACCAGTTGGTCCATCAAGTTCAGTGTTGTCGACACTGACTGGCAGTGGATTTCAGGCAGGGTTTCTCACATACTTACTTTGAAGGTGCCATGGATTGATGGCGGGACATTCTGCATGCAAAGCAAATGCTCTGCCGCTGAGCTATGGCCCCCGAGTAAGCATTTCGAGGAGGATAGCTTGTCTTTAATGCCTGGTACAAACCCCAGCCCTAAGCAAGTGGAAAGTTTGCTGCATTCTTTCCAGTTCTGTTGTCAATGATTGTGCAGCACTTTTGAGAGAAATTGGATCTGTGGCAATATAGGTCAAGGGGATGCAGGGATAGCAGCAGAACTGAGGCTGCTACCTGACAACCTTGAGGCTGCTTCATCACCAAAGAGCTGGAAAATCAGGAAGAGGAAAACAGAAAAAAGCTTATGTGTGAGAGAAAGTAGCAACCAAGATGAGAGGGCAAGAAAGCGAATGGATGTTAAAAGGTGAAAATGAGAGGATAAGCACTGATGCGCCTGGGGGAATGATGTGGTGAGTGAGAGGTGCATGTATGAACATGCACCTTGACTCACTTTTGTGGTATATGTGGTGGTATGAATGCCAACTTCCTAGTCTGTAGATGGTGGGGTTTCGGTTGTCTATGCCTAGCATTCAGAGGAGCTGTTAGCAGTCTTCACAAGGCTACAAAATAATAATCAAATGTTAAAATATGATCCAGTTACTTAAACTCCAAGCTAGGAGGCAGCCTACAGTGTGAACCATGGTTTGTATCCTGCTAAATCAGCTTTTCTCAACCTTGGGTCCCCAGATGTTTTTGGCCTTCAACTCCCATCATCCCTGACCACTGGTCCTGCTACCTAGGGATGATGGAAGTTGTAGGCCAAAAACATCTGGGGACCCGAGGTTGAGAAAGGCTGCGCTAAATCATACTCTTTGAGTAGACCCATTGAAATCAATTCAGAAGTTACAGTAATCGTGACTTAGTTGGACTCAACCCTATGTGGCTAGCATCAGTTGTGTAGTTGGCAAACTAATTGGTGCTGCCCAAACTGTATATAGAAATAGTTTATATAGGAACATAATTGAAACATTCGGACCAGCTTAAGTGAGAACCATTTTTGCGTTTTCTCAAGATGGAAAGCGTTTCTGTAGAACAACCTGTCCCTTGTTATGAACTGATAACTTTCAATAGCTTTGTTTTAGCTTCCTGTTCATCTGGAATATGTCATAAAACTGGCTTGTTTAACAACCACATCACTAAATCCGGATAGGGTTGGCAGCATCTAACGGCCTATAAAGTAACAGCTCACCATAACAGTGTAGTGACTGCTCCAAGGCATTATCTACTCCTGTGTTGCTGAAGGAACAAGCATTAGTAGTATACTGAAAGCTATTGTGACCCACTGTATAGTTATTGATAGTCCAGATCCAATTCTTCCTTGCACTTTTCCAGGCTGGGTGAACAGATAAAATAATAGGTGCCTGGTGTATCCTGCAGGATGGTTGTGAGGATGAACATAAAGATAATATAAAGAACATGAACATAAAGTGCTAATATAAAACACATTGATATTGACTAACATGCTGAATCATGTTTATATCCCTAGGTTAAGTTTTTAAAATTCTGGGTGTACTTACTCCTGAAGTTTACACTCAGGCCTAATCTGATTAATCTATAATGTTTGGCATTCTTGACTAAATCTGATCAGTTACTTTAAGAACCACCCTGTGGAGTTTGTATACTAACCTAGCATGATGTGCTTATATGTTGCTACTGCTTGCCTCTTAGTGGTGCATGGTGACAAATTTGCATGCCTGTTTTGAGTGCGTTGGATAAATATTCTGATAATGTGTTGCTACATGAAGTGGCAGGGACATGGCACACCTCTCCACATAATCTGACTGATTCTCCTTTCTTTTAACGCTGCCGTGTAGTATACGTTGTCTACAACATTCAATTAGCATGCCTGCTATGAGGTAATGTATGTAATTGCATTAAGTTTTAGTTCCTATTCTAATATAAGCAGGGACAAATAATCTTGATTGCTGCAAATGCATATTTAAAACAGGTAAAGGTGTATTTGACTTGCCGCATATAGAGTGCTAAATACCAGTTGTGGGAACACCATACGGCATTGTATGTGACGCATAGCATTGCGTATGATGTCTGTTGCAGGGGGTGGAGAAACAAACACAAATAAAACAAAAGAAGCTTTAAAGTGTGCTGCGTATGGCTTCTTGGCAAATGGGGGGTTTCATTTCGTGTATTATATATTTAGTGGCAAATGCAAGGTGGGATAGGCTACACTTCAGAGTTCAGCTGATTGGTGCTGGCTGAAAATCAGCTGCACAGAACTTTCTTTGCAACCCAGTTTGAGGTTAAGCTGGTGTGTAAAGGGAAATGTTTAATCTGACAACAGATGATTGAGGTGGGTGGCCCAACTTGTCTGGCAAGTGCCCCTAGGGAGTGTGTGTGTGTCAGAATCTGGTCCACTGACCGGATCTAGTTCCCCCTCCCCTGGCATATAGGAATGGGCTGGAAAATAATTAAATATAAAAAAGGGAATTGTATAGTTGGAATCTTGCAGGCTACTGACTGGCACTATAGCTGCATCTTAAAAGTGCTGTTCTGCTCTTCATGTTTTTCTTTATGTGGTTGGCCATTGCATATACATTTTCTAAGGCCAAACAAGAAATGTAACTCTTGTCTTCTTTCCTAAATAGAAATTCCCCAACATTCAAGTCCTTTGAAGAAAAAGTGGAAAACTTAAAGGTAAATCTCCTATCGACAAATTTCATTCCTAAAATAAATTTTTAAAATTAGCCGAGATTTCTAAGAATACTTGGTCTGTAGGTATTTTGCTTCCTTGGAACAGTGGAGAACATTTAACTACTATGGTGTCTACCAGCAGTACCACACCGTTGGGAACTAAATAAAGCTTTAGTTCTGCATTGTTGGAAGAGAAAACAGAGGGCAAGTTATTGGTTCTTAAGGGGACCAGAATGAAGTGTGCTCAGTAAGAAATCCATTAGCAGGACAGTGTTAGTTTTCCCCTTTCTCTTCCCATATACCAATTAGAAGCACAGTTGAAACTTTCAGGAAGTCAAACTTGCATTGAATTAGGACATTAGCTTAAACAATGCCTTGTATGCACCTACACCCTGAGATTATGCTTAAGGTAGGCTACTAAAATTATAACTGATTTAGATAAATTTTGTACACCTGTAATATCTTTATTATTATGTGCCTTTTAAAAGAAGTCATGACAGCATAGAAAATAAATCTTACTGGGCAGCATTTTTGCTACTGACCTTACCTGATTTTTTTTTAAGTATGTCTGTCCAGGTGTGGCATTTCTGCAACCAGAATTATGGAAATTGACATAACCATATTTCTACCTTATCTATAAGGCACAGAGATGATTGTTTTAACACGTTGCTTGCATGTCAAATTGGGGGTTACATCATTTATCTACCTCTGGTATTTTACTACAAAGTTTCCTCTACTATTGCTGGGGCTAAACTTAATCTGTATGCTAAGATGCTCACATGTACACACTTTATTCAGTTGTATCAACCTGTTTTCCAAAAGCTCAGAACTGAAACTGTTCCCAGTAGAAATACATAATGGATTTTAAATTGCCCCACTAATTACTGCATGAACAAAAATATTCTGTATTCAGGCTTTTGCTTTGGACATTGGGAGAAGGAAGTTTCATAATTGTGGGACAGCTATGGGAAGCACCTGTGTTCCCTTGCTTATCTAAACTTGGATTACACAAAGAGACAGAGAGAAATAATACTTGAGTATATAGCCATAGACCGTTAACCATAATTGCAGTTTAACTTCTAAAGAGTGTAATCTGAAGTCTCTAAATCTTTCTTCAGTATAAGGTTGGGGGAACCAAGCCTCCTGGGGGTGACTTTGGAGAGGTCTTGAACTCTGCTGCCAATGCCAGTGCCACAGAAGCTACTACAAAGCAGACAGAAGAGGAGACTCAATGATTGCCCTGCCTTCCTTGTGCTACCCACTGCCAGATGCTACAAGCAAATGCTGAAGCACAACACCTCTGCTGTAGACTCTTCCAGGGTGTCCTTCTGTTTAGCACTTAGCTTTATAGCTGTTCAATGTAAATCGTTTCTTTAGGTTCAGAGTATTTTTGAAATCGTAAAATACACTCTTGCCTATGTTATCTGTGGGATGGGGAATTTTTATGCATTTTGAGTATTTAAAAAGATTTATTTCTGGTCCAAAGAAATCATAAAGGTTTTACAAAAGGTTTAGAAATGGGAGACTCAACACTGTATATGATGGATGCTGGGACGAATAGCAGTTGCTTCATGCCATGTCTCTTCATACTTAATTCACTGCCAAAACCTTTGAAAACTTCATTGTTGTTTTAAGTGTGTGACTTTAATTGGTTCTGTTGCAAGAGGTTCCACAAGCAGAATAAGTTTGCTTTGATATTGCAATGTTAAGTTATCAGTGTATGTGTTGTGGTCTTGGTAAGAGGACACTGAAAGTAGGGTGATTCCAACAAACATTCACTATTTTTATGGTTTCCCTAAAAAAATAAAAATCCTGATAGTAAACTTCTCTGAACAGTTCAAACTAGCAGAGATGACGCTTTCTCCTGGGCATTAGAAGTTGACTTCCAGAAGTAAAATGAGGCAGGCTATTAACATAAATTATATAGGCTGAAAGCCTACTGCAAATGGAGTGGTTTAGAAGCACCATACTTATAAAAAATAAAATGGTTGCTCCCTTCCGCTTGCTAATTGATGAAAAGGAACATTCAACTAAAAGTCCATGTTGTTTCTGCTGCTTATAGCACTCCCCCCTCTCATCAATCAATAAATTAAGTGTATGGTACCAACAGTGCAGAGCCGGCTATGCATTTACATTTGGGGAAATGCACATTGGAATGTAGGCAATATAGACCCAAGCTCTGAATTGACTGCAGTGGAAGATTGGAATAAGATAAAGTGGGCAATCTCACTGCCTGGAAATACAAAAATGAGCACGGTCAACTCTTTCTATGCTTAAAAATGTTTTCTTAACTAAAACCTGTTGCTGATCTTGTAAAAAGACTTGGCTTCCTAGAAGCTAAATGCACTCCCACATTGTATGTATACTATGTGCCTGCATTAGACAAATTTCTGGCACACTGTAAGGTTATATTTAGGAAAAGTGTTTTGCCACATTAATCACAAAGCTTGAAATGAACTAGAACACATTCTTAAAGGGTGCATTGCAACTTAGGCTTCATCTTTATAGCTGTACCAGAGCTGCCACAAATAATACCTATTAAGCAATTTTGCTGTATTTGACAGCGTTCTGTAGCATTTCAGATTTAGCCTCAATACTTGATTACTTGTTAAAATAAAAGCATTGTCTTCTCAAATGTAAAATGCTACTTTGAGTTGGGTTGTGTCTTTTAAACAAGGTTATCCTTTTTCAAATGGAGGTCTCAATTAGAGCGTCTAAATATGCATTTGAGAGAGCACTTCCTTTCTAGATGGGGTTGGAGGAGGAGCGAGCATTTTGCTCACTGGTGCAACATGGGCACCCAGATATTGTGATGCAATGCAGCAGTACCCCAAGGTGCTTGAGAACTAGGAAAATCGTATTTGTTTTAGGTCATATTCTCAAAAGTCATGTCTGGACATAAGTTTCCATTTGGATCCATTTTCACTTTCAAAGAATGGTCGTATACCAAGTAAGTACTGGAATTCCAGGATTTGATTTGGAGAAAAGTCCAGAGAATTGGGTGTCAAGCTTTGGGTCTTGATTGTTGTTGAGTGTTGTTATACTTACCTCTCTCCCACCCACAAGGCTTACTCTGTCTCAAAAAATATTTATGTCTTACACACTGTTTTAAATATAAGGAACTTAATCATACGCAGGTGACGCTGTGGTCTAAACCACAGAGCCTAGTGCTTGCCGATCAGAAGGTTGGCGGTTTGAATCCCCGTGACGGGGTGAGCTCCCGTTGTTTGGTTCCAGCTCCTGCCAACCTAGCAGTTTGAAAACACGTCACAGTGGGAAGGTCAAAGGCATTTCTGTGCCTTTGGTTTGCCAGAAGCTGCTTAGTCATGCTGGCTACATGACCTGGAAGCTGTCTGCGGACAAACGCCGGCTCCCTCGGCCTATAGAGCAAGATGAGTGTACCACCTCAGAGTCGTCCGTGACTGGACCTAACGGTCTGGGGTACCTTTACCTTTTAATCATACCTAAAATAGGCTAGTCTCACAGTAGCCACAAGGTGGAAGCACTTGAACAAACTATTTTAAATGAAGATATTGATAAACCATTATATTTACAACAGCAAGAGGGCGTTTTGTTTTCTAAACTTTTGAAAAAGTAATGTGTCAGGCAGGTTTATGTCTTGTGCTGAAACCAACCAAGCATCTACTTCTGTTACTTTAATATCCCAATTTTTCGGTAACAGAAGGGTCACAAGTACAATACATAACTATAGTCCTCTGCAGTCTTGCTCTGCTAGTGCCATAGGGTTAGATACCTGTGCTCAAATTCTTGGGAATCAACAATTTCTATTTTCCCTATTTTTGCCTTTAAGTTAGTCCTGTTTAATAAAACAGTATCAGAGCAATGGAAAATAGCAAACATGATACAATTTAAGGTGGTGCGATTCATAATACACTATGGTAACATTCAGTACAGTGCACCAACCTATACCATCTGCTTATATAAAGTATTTGACACTGTTCTTCAAAAGTTGACTTGGAACTTACCTAGATTTCAAATTCATATGGTAAACCCTTGTAATTCATTGTTGTTGGACTACAACTCCCATTACCCCAGACCATTGTCCATGTTGGGTAGGGTTGATGTGAGATGTAGTCCACATGCAGGACCATAGGTTAACCACCCCTGCATTATAGTAACTAACAGATCCATACTTGGGGCCATTTGTGCTGTTACCCACCCTTCCCCTCCTTCCACTTCCTCTGGCACATGCACCCCTCTAGCCTTAGAGAGGAGTGGTGATGTGTCTCAAGTAACACTGGGTTTTGGAGCACAAGGGTATATGCACAACAAATCTAACGAGCTCTGATTTAGTCTTCTCCAAAATGCAGCACAATATTAGAGAACCTGGGGTATATGCTCATGGCAACCTGATCTATAGAGGCTGGTCAAAAGCTGTATACAAAACTGAGCATACCATTGGGCAGATTGAAGCAGGCATATTGTTTGTAAGGAGATTTCTTCTTCGTATGCTACTGCTGGTTTAACAGTGACAAGACTCCACATCTTGCCTGCCTTGCTGTAGCAAAGGCCAATGCCCAAGAGGGTCATAAAAAGGAGCAAGCTGGGTTAGGCCAATGGCCCATCTAGTCCAGCAATTCTTTCTCACAATGGCCAGCCAGGTGCCTATGAGAAGCTTCCAAACAGGACTTGAGTGCAATAGCACTCTCCCCACTTGCTGTTCCCAGCAATTGTTCACCAATCTAGCAGCAACAAAACAAAGTAACTCGGGTGAAGGAGCTATAACCACTGCCAGTAGGGGAATTGGACGAGAGAGAGTGGTGGTGAAATCTCTTGTGCTAGCCCTGATCTCAGCCTCATGTACCTCATAAGCTTGTCATGAGGATAAAGCAGGACAGACTCTGGGATGGTACCTTAAGCTTCTTGAAAAGGTGGAATATACATACTAGTAAGTGGTTTCTATTTAACACTTTGGGGCTAAAGTTTGTAGACTACAGTCATACCTTGGTTCTCGAACGACTTGGTACTCGTCCGTTTTGGCTCCTGAATGCCGCAAACCCGGAAGCAAGTGTTACGGTTTGTGAACGTTCTTTGGAAGCCGAATGTCCGACGCGGCTTCTGATTGAGCGCAGGAAGCTCCTGCAGCCAATCAGAAGCTGCGTCTTGGTTTTCTAACGTTTTTGGAAGTTCCATGTTTGAGAACCAAGGTACTACTGTATTGGTATAATTTTACTGCTATTTTAAGTAGCATTGGAATGATTTTAAGTTGTGGGATATAGGGCATAATAAAATTAAAAAGACAGTAGCTCTGCGTATTCTCCCTTATTTCCATGCCCTGTCATAGGTGAGATCTGCAACAAAATGTTGCAGTGTGGGGATGCTCCTGTGTGGGGCTTCCGGCCCTGTTCCAGGATTCTCCAAACCTCATTTTGCCCTCTTCCTTCCTTCCTTCCTCCCTTGATCAGCATTAGTCTCTACAGTGAGCTATTTTGGGGTTCACCCCCCCAAAAAAGGTTTATTTGGAATTTCTGCTCTGGGTTTTTCAGAACTTGCTCGTGCCTCCCTCGTGTGTGTCTGCATAAGGATCCACAATGTCTAAATGTTCCATTAAGGATCTGGTAGCTACAGCTCCAATAAGTAAATAAGCAAGCTTGCTGTGTCTGGTTTAAGCGCATGCGCGCTTCTCTCTCTCTCCAGTCTGTCGGCGTTCACAAAGCCAAGACGCTTAAGCTCCTTTCCGTCTCGCGAGCGTGGTCGGCCACGTGACGAGATGATTCCAGGCGTGATTTCTCCTCCTTATAAGGGAAGGGGCGGGAATTCAAGCGGGTTGGTTGCTACGGAACTTCATTCGGGCGGAACTGCAGTGAGAAGGCTTGTGCCTCCCTAGGCTACTTCCGGCGAGTGCGCAGATACGTTTCAACCATTCTGCCTCTCAGGGCGGGCTTTGAGAAGGGACCGTTTCCGGCGCAGAAGGAGCTTGGCGGACTGGAAAGCGCGGGGCAGGTGTTTGCCATGGCGGCGGCCGTTATCGTCGCGGCGGCAGCGAGACACCTGAGAGCCTCTTTGTTAGAGACGCGAGTCGTCTGCGGGGCTACAAGAACGACAGTTGGCTGGCGGCGCCAAGATCTTTCTGGGCCAGGAGGCGGCGGAAGCGAGGTGCGGCGCGCGCGGACGTGCATCCCTTCTTACACTCCCCCTGCTTCCTTCTAGCATGGCTTGAGTTTGTTCCGGTGCGGAGGGCGACAAACCCGGCCCTACTAGTGGACGTGTGTCAATGGATGCTTTTTTGTGTGGGAATCTCCCCTCCCCTCCCCTCCTCCTCCCAGTCCCTTCTTTGCCTCTCTTTCCTCTCACATCTACTTCTGAAAGGGACTGCCTGGCTACGTGTGTACATTTACTCGGAAGCAGGTCCCGCAGAGTTATATGGAGTAATTAATTACCCCCAGGTAAAATACACAAGAGAGTTGTAGCCTTAGGTTTCCACATTTGCTTTGTAGGTAAGCTCGTCGAGCGTAGCGGGACTGGTTTCCAAGACGGGAAGATCCGAGTCTGTGCATGTTCACTTGGTAGTAAGCCCCGGTTATTGCCCAATGTGGCTTATTCCCAGCTCAGAGTGTACATGGCTGCAGCCTTGGTAGGTAGTGTAAAATGAGGATGAGCAGATTTCAAGCTCGTAGAATCTACTGAATAGATTTCTACTAGAATGCTGCGATCCACCAACTGGAGTGTTGGATATCTGAGACATATTCTAATTTGGGCATTTAGATTATTCACATGTGAATTCTGTTTTTTTTTTTTGTTCAGGGAACCTCCATGAAAAAAGAGTGCTCTGAGCTTTAGACCTCGTGTCAAATATGTGGAGGGCTGTAAACAAGATCAAAGTGGTCAGGGCTTGGCAGTGCCTCCCCCCAGCCTGATTGTTTACACATGCATAATTTGACTGCTTAACTAGGTCTTGTGAATTAAATAATTCTAAGCCCAGGAATTGGTTTCGAGTATCAAAACAAAATAGAGCTCACAGTTTTTGGGGGGCTCTTGGTTTTTAGTATTCATGATGAAACCAAATTAGTAATCAAGATGAAGCCAATTTTTTTGAATACAAGCTCCTTCATTTGGGTATATTTTCTTTTTCTTTTTATATAAACAGACAACACCATGGGCAGGATATACATTTTTGTATAAACAGACAAAATAAATAAAAGACTGCATAAGTTTTTGCTCTTGAGACTGTAGTCTTCAAGAATCATCACCACTGATGATTAGCGCAAACTAATCACATTTCTGAATAAGTATGCATAGATTTAGCATTGAGTATTTGTTTCTAGCTCTTTTTTCATCAGCTGATATGCAGTATTTAGCTTTTAATTATAAAAGAAAAATTTACAAAGAAAATTTTACACTTAAACTCATAGCCAAGTAGGAACAGAGAAATACCTAGTCTGTGTTTGAGTCTTTTTCTCATAGTCTCTTGTTATTTTCTGTTTAGTTCCTCCCAGAAAATAGCACTTTCTAACAGTTCTCAGTGGCTCAGTTTACACAATCCAGACATGTATTTCATTGGTCAAATACATATTTTTAACTTAGCTTTTAATGGAGTTGTACACAAGACTGAAGGTGGCGCTTGGTCCTGGAAGTCCTTTCCAAGTCACAGCTTGGAATCTTAGGGTATTCAAACAGTTGCAGCCATCCTCAGACGGTGCTCAAAGAAGCATAGCATATGAACCAGGCTATATTTCTGATTGTGACAGCTGGGAAATATGGCTCTGGTCACACAGACTGCTGCTAGCTATACAATCTGGTTTGTTGTTTTGTACTGAAGAACAGTTGGACCCATTTAAATCTGTAGAAAAGTAATTTTGTGAAGCAGCCCCAAATCTTCTCCAAACAGCTTCTTAATATGTATGGGGGTGGGGAATGTAACTTGGGAAGCTTTTCTTTCCAGAGCTACAAACCAGCTATATTTAATCTCCAGAAATCTAAGAATGAGGTGAATATTTCTTGGATAAATACATTAACGAGGTACATAAAATATGAGGCCCCATCTTTACGTTAAGAAGTGACACACAAGAAAAGAAAGGGGGAGAGGTTAGAGGTATGAGATCAGTTATAGGGTAATAGATTGGTTAGAGTAGCATATATTGGCATACTTTTCTTTTCTGGTTTATGTGAGCTACAGATATGTATAAAAACATACTTTTGCAAAACTTCATTTTATGCATGTGTTTATTCTTGCTGTGTTTCTTGCAAATACCCCAATAAAGGGTGCTAATTCTTTTTTAATGGGAAGCTGGGGGCTGGCAGAGGAGGGAGAAAGAACTGCATTTCTATACTAAATGTGCAGGAGGAAGAGGAGGCTGTGTCTTGTAGCAGCCCACTTGATTTCTATGGTGTGAGCTGAGGAAGGATGTTTAAATTGTTAGTTAATTGTTAGCACTCCATCTACCCTCTGCTGGCCCCCTCATATGCAATTCCTCGCCATATTTGGCTATCGGTTATTGCCTAATACGGGTGGCGCTGTGGTCTAAACCACTGAGCCTAGGGCTTGCCGATCAGAAGGTCGGCTGTTCGAATCCCTGCAATGGGGTGAGCGCCCATTGTTCGGTCCCAGCTCCTGCCAACCTAGCAGTTCGAAAGCACGTCAAAGTGCAAGTAGATAAATAGGTACTGCTCCTGCAGGAAGGTAAACGGCGTTTCCGTGCACTGCTCTGGTTTGCCAGAAGCGGCTAAGTCATGCTGGCTGCATGACCCGGAAGCTGTCTGCGGACAAACACCGGGTCCCTCAGCCTATAGAGCGAAATGAGCGCCGCAACCCCATAGTCATCCGCGACTGGACCTAACGGTCAGGGGTACCTTTACCTTTACCTTCAGTTCCTAATATTTATAGTTGCCTTTATTTCTAATTCAAAATGGTGATTTCTTTGTAAGATGATGCACACAAGTGGTATGGTATCTTGGATAAGAATAGTTTGGATTCAAATTTAGCTGACAAATTATTCTAGGTCAATACTTCACTTAGGTTGCGCCTGCTATTTGTTTTCTGTCGGCACGCCTAAAACACCAGACTGCTATTTTTTAAGCAATGCTAACAAGGACTAGGAGTGGTTCTCATGTCTCTTATTGGGTTGGGTTGTATCTATGTCTTGTGTTTTCAGCGTCTAGGTGATACTTTTGGTTTCATGCTTCAGCAAATGTTCAGATTGTCCATTGTATATTGTTCTTCCGAGTCAGAAAGTGTTTGTATTCTCATTACCTTCAGTTCTCACCTTATTAACTTTATTTGCTGTTGGCTTGTGTATACATATAAAATGTACACACACTAATATGTTTATTGACCACCATGTGCCAAATAATGGTACAAAATCTTTTGTCAGATAAACCAAGTAGTTTCTAAGGTGGAAGGAACAGTTTCTGTTGTTGCTGATATGTGCTTGCATAGCTATTCTTTTGGATTTAAAAATTATGTTTACCGAAATGTTGATGACAGTATTTGAGAGAGGTTGTGTACTTGTAAAGCAGAATGGTGCTAATATATGTCTCCACTTGGCTTGACACTTAAAGCTTGTTATTTAATTTGTTTGCACTTTTTTATACAGTATGCTTATTTTCATTCATTCTATCAATATTAAGTAATAAATGAACATTCAAAGTTTGTCTATGTATTTGCTCCAGCCATGCAGATTTAGAGCAGCGTTGGTGAACCTTTGGCCCTCCAAATGTTACACAGCTACAAGTCCCATCATATCTATCTTTTACCCATGCTTGTTGGGGATGATTGGAATTGGAGTGTAACAACATCTGGAGGGCCTAAGGTTAGCTACCCCTGGCTTAAAAGGAAAAACTATGTTGTTATCGTAAAGCCTCCTTTTTCTTTTCTTGGTTATGGACCGGATTCTAGGACTCAGTTGAGGTGGCATCCTAACCTCAGAGACAGTTACTGGTACTTGGCTTTGTGCATTTGCACCACTAGGATAGCTTTCTTAGAGGTGTGATAACTTTCCTGTTTTCTAGTGGCTTTATTAGCTGCTAGGATGATGCAAAATGGGATGGTTCAAGACACTGTCTCTTGTATGCCATTTTTTTTGTTTATTTTTTGGTACCATGAGTGTCATGAACAGTCACTGTGAAAGTAAGGAAAATATGAATATCTAGATGTCACATTTTCATTCACTGTTAAGAAAACATAAGAACGGCCTTGTAGGATCAGGCCAGTTGCTCATGTAGCCTAGCATCCTGTTTTCACAGTGGCCATGGTCATAAGCAGGACCATAACATAAGAGCTCTTCCCTCTCCTGTGATTTCCAACAAACTGGTATTCAGAAACAGTGGAGACAGAGCATAGCCAACATGCCTATTAGTCATTGATATCCTTATCCTTATTCTCCATGCAGTTGTCTAATCAGCATTGAGAGGGGTGGGTTTTGTTTTTTTACAATCAAGCGATGTATAAATTTTATGAAACAAGCAAACAAACAATCCTCTTAAAGCTAAGTTGGTGGCCATCACTGTCTCTTGTGGGATCGAATTCCATATTTTAACCCTGTGTTGTGTGAAGAAGTACTTTATGTGTCCTATACCTTCAAACATTCAGCTTTACTAGATATCAACAAGTTCTTGTGTTCTTAACCATGCTACTTAAAAATGTTCTAAATTGAAACTCTACACCTGGCAACAGAATTCTGAGGGTAGATTTACATAATTAGCTTTTCTGCCATAAGCTGTCCTTTGGCAGTAACTTTATAGCAGCTCCTTGTTTATCTGGCCTTGTGGTAATGCTCAGTTTGATCATATCTCAGCTTAATTGAGCCAAGTGATGAACATTCCTTTTGGTGTGCATACAGGCAGGCCCTTTTGCTCCTCCCTTTGTGGCAAGAACACGTACGGTAAATCAGTTAACTATAGTTTTGCCCTGTTCTGGTCTTTTGAAGTAGCCTATAAGGCTGGGCAGGTGAGCAGTTGCAGAACTGCAGAGAGCTCTGCCTGTGACAGAGGTGGCCTGACCTTCTGAGCTTTTTCCTTCAGTCCTCTTCTAGGGTCCATTCCATTCATGAGAACTGCAGTCCTCAGAGCAGGATGAGGGAATATTTGGCCCTTCAGATGTTGTAGAACTACATCTCTCACCAGCCCCAGCCAGGATGTCCAAGGGTTCTCCACCACTGCCTTAGAGGAACTGTGGGTCATACATAGTGCTGCAGCTCAGCTGGTGCAACAGACTTCAGTGTGCAATGCACCTTTCTTTTGTCCCTTCCAGCCTCCTACATACCCCCAAAACCAGCTCTGGGAGGTTGGGGACCCTCCAAAAGCACACTGGAGGCACTTGGCAGGAGGGAGAAGAGGAAATAGAAGTCCCATTATAGCAGTGGAGCTTTCTGGCACCTAACTATATAGATATAACCCAAAGTGCCTGCCGATGGGTGCTTCTGCACCCTCTGTCCCGTTGGACCTGTGTGGTGGGTTCTTCAGACCCAGGGAAGAAGGTGCCCATGAGGTTTCCATTTCTATCTCCATCAGGCCTAGCTCTGTTAGTTCTGGTCCATGTTGCTCCTGCCCCCCCCCCCAAGTTCTGGATTTAGTGATCCCCTGAACACCAACATCAGGCTCAAGAGTTTGACTACTTAGCTGGTGAATCTGCAGCCTCCAACTCTGCGTCTTGATTGCCACTATGGTTAACAGCTTCAGAACATGCCTGGATACGAAACTGATTGGAAGTTGGTTTGATATTCTGGCTTGCTCCCGAGCTGGTTCAAACAAAATAAGAAGTTAGTTTACTTGCTGACACAGAAGTGAAGGAACTGCATGTGCAGCTGAAAGGCTCATTCATATCAGCCTGTGCTACTTCCTTGATAAGAAGCTTTAGTAGAATCAGTCCCAATCAAGTAAATGTCCTTGGCTGAGGGGTAGCCAATATGGTGCCTTCCAGATGTTATGGGCTACAACTCCCGTCAGCCCCAGCTAGAGTGATCAGTGGTCAGGGATGATAAGAATTAATAGTTCACAACATCTAGAAGGCACCTTGATGGTTATCCCAGCTTATCATTATAGCAAAATTGATAGGTGACATGCTAGTTTTGACAGTACCAATCACTCATTTGGTGTGAGAGTGGAAGTACTCAATCCCAGTCTTTTCTCCACATAGCAGGTTAAGAAAAAAATAGCATCAGTATTTTTTTGACTGCATATAGGTGGATCATTGAATGTAGGCTATTACTGCCTATTGTGGTCTCTAGATTGGGAATCAAATGATCTAAAACAAAAGTATGCTACGTAAATAAAATCCTGAATGGTTGCTTTTCTATACTGTATGTGAAAGAATATTTAGTGTTTCGTTGAATGAGCTGGTACATCAAATCTGTAACTTAAAGAAAAAATATTATTTTTGTTTAGGTTCCTTCCAGGAATGCAGAATCCTTTGCATCCATGTTAAGGCGCTCTCCTTTAATTCAGATGGGACCTTGCAAAGACAAAATTGCCATTGGAGAAATTTTCCACATTACAGAAGATGATCTGTATATAGATTTTGGTGGCAAATTTCATTGTGTATGCAAGCGACCAGAAGTAGATGGCGAGTAAGTAAAACATTCATGATGGAAGTTTAATATGTGTGATAAAAGTTGAATATTCATGTATTTCAGACAAGTTCATCCTCAGATATTGAAACTTCACAATCTCATCATTGGTTTAGACATTGCCTTAAAAGTCTATTTTTTCTTTTCTTTCCAGCTGCTAAGGGGAGTGACCATAAAATATACTTTGCATTTAATGTCATAGACAGGCTTCTACGACAGTATAGGAACCCGTTCACCCCACTGCCCTCATTTTTCTCCTGCTTGTCCTGGCTCCAGAAGAAGGGAAGGAGCTAAAACAGGCAGCTACGACTAAAGTTTGCTTTTAGTACTTTTAAAATCTGCTCATAGTGTTGCTGGCAATGATCTCCTGCTGCTGTCACACGTGCACCTGCATTCTGGCAGAAATTGCATGAGGCATCAGATGGGCATCAGGAGACAGAATGGGTGAAGGAACAGGGTAGAGTAGAAAAACAAGTCTTAACAGAAGAGAGAAAAATGATTTTGGAGAGAGGCCCTTCACACAGATCTCTGTGCTGAGCATGGGAAGTTAGAGTTTGAGATGGTTCTGGGAAGTGAGGTATGGGGAGCAGAAGGGAAATGAGAGCTGACTGAATTGAAATAACTAGACAAATGTGGCCCTGGGTCTCTGGTTTTAGATAATTTTGCCACGAAACAGCTATTTCCCAACACTCTGTCACATTCAGAGAGAAAGAGTTACACTTTGAATTATCATTCCAATGGGTACTGGGTCTATTTCCTGTGCTTTGTCTGCCAGCTGAGCACATGATTTAAGAGTAGGTAACACAGTCCATTTCAGAGGATCTGCAGTAATTGCTACAGTCAACTGGAGTAAAGCAGACTTGACTCCCTACACAACCCCACATTGATGGATGAAAGGATGGGAAACTGGGAGAAGAATTTCTTTTCTTTCTGTCCATCACTGAAGTTGTTGTTGCTATTGGAGGTAGGGAAGGAGAGACTGGGAGTGGTAGGCAGGGTTGGTTTGTGAGGTCAGGAGATGAGAAAATGGGAGGGAGAAGGATTGAAACACTTTCCCCCCATGTCCCCTAACATGCCTGTGAAACTTAATAATTCTTTAGCTAGTTTACAAGTACAGTTAATAACCAGTGACTTAAGTGAAATATTTTAAGTTAAACTTCTGTGCAAAAGGTAAGCAATTTAAAGGAAAACTTCTTGTTTCAAAAATAGAGTCTGTAAACCAGGATTGTAAACTATAACAAAAAGGTTTTGTTGTCACTTGTTCCTGTCCTCACTGGATGGAATTCCTAAGCTTTGTAAAATATGTTAAATAGATGTGCTGATTCACACCCTTGCAAGCTCTTCTCTTTTTAACAATGAATAACCAAAGCTATCTGATTATTAACAGTTTCTTTTTGTGTGTGTTCATTTTTCCTTAACTTCCTCCTCAAAAGAAAAGGTGGTGTGAGTTTCAGTGACTTGAGATGCTTGCTGGCAAATAAAGTATGTCATACTTACGCTTCTAGCCACAAACTACTGAAATCCCAGAAAGAAATCTTTGACAAGATGGTTTTCCTTGTCCTGTTTCTGTATCTGTATCATAGAAGTGTATGTGTTTTTAAGAGAATAGCTGCTATTTTATATTTAAAGAAGTTTAAATTCAAAGAGGGTAGTATTTTAGAGCTGCTGTTACACATTCACCATAGCTCTTAGTCTAAACAATGCATGTGGTGCCAGTATGTCTACTGTCAAGCAATAGACAGCTTTCCTTTTTTTACAGCACACACACATAGTAGCTGTGTGATTGCAGGCTGAATCTATGCATTCTTCCAGCAAATAACTCCCCAACTTTATTTATAGTAGTATATACTTTGGAAATTATAACTCTTTATCTACTGTGGACATCATATTATTCGCTTAGTTGCCTTACAGTGTACTTTTTGTTTTGCCACCCACTTTGTTGTTCTGAAGAAGTTATTTTCAGCCGCAAATTGTGGTGCTGCTTTCTGTGGCTCAGTATTCCACAAAAACACTGTTTCCCAAATTGCTGAGACCATGAATCTGTACCCATTTTTGGAGTACGTCTTTGTTTAGCGCTATAGACAATTAAGCATTAGCTAGCAGAATTTACATCTTGGAGCCAGTGTGCAAGTCATTGCAAACCACGATCCATCAGAATAGTCATTGTACTTGAGGGTCTATTCAGTTTTTTCCAAATGAACTTATGTCCTTTGCTTGCACATGTAGAGGGGTTAACATAAGGATCACCAGAGCCACATGCACTGTTGAACTGAACTAAATGTTAACCAGTTCATGGCAGCTCATTAACTTTGGCGACTCCCTAAAGAAAGTCATTTCAGAAGGACTTTCACGTCCCAGCTAGGGTCAGTGGCTAAGAATATATCTCTTCCCTTGTGCCACCTTTTTCCTATTGCCTCTAGAGGCTGTACAGCCTGGGACAAAGGTGGTGCTTCCATCAGTGGTGAATAGAACTTCCTGGTTTCCTGCCTTTGCCAGGTCGAGGACATCTGAGCAGAAAGATTGGGATAGGGTCACCAGATTTATGTAGCCATTCTTCCCCCTCCCACCACTCTGCTTCACACCTTCTCCCCTATAGAAAATAAAGGGAAAGATAGAGAGTATGGTGGCATGGATAGAAATAAGGAATTTCCTTGTTTACTTTTGGCTCTGGCTGTATGTGCCCTCCAACCAACTCCCCCTGAGGACCCTTAATAACACAGTTTTAATGAAGCAGCATTAAAAATGGGGTCCAGAGAGCCAGTACTAACCAGAGACTCATAATCATAGGCTGCTTATAGGGTCTTTAAGTGCTGGTGGAACACAAAGTGGAAGATTATCAAACCTCTTGGGACAGCAAGTTCCACATATGGGATGCTGCAACAAAGCAACCATTTTTGCATGTTGCCACCAAACATGCCTCAGAAATGGAGAAGGCCTCATGTTTTCTGATTCCACATTTGCTTTTTAAAAACTGGGAGAAATGAGGGGTTCTGAGCTTTGAGGGCAGGTTAGCTGCTTGACTCTCCCTTGCACACCTACTCACCTACCAAGGCACTGCTGCTCAAGTGAAGAGGCCTCCCCTGTCCAATTTTGGGAAGGAGGTAGCAAGGCTCCAGAATCTTGTCAGAGCATCATGTCTCCTTCCCTAAGCTGGGCAAACACTTTCTGGGTTTGGGGAAGGAGGCGCGATGCTCTGATGTGGTCCAAGAGCCTTCCTGCCTCCCCCCCCCCAAAAAGGTGGCGGTACTGCGTACCATTGTGTACTGCCAGAAAAAAGCACTGGCTACGACTCTACTATCAGTGTAGTCTGAACCATTTCTACTCAGAAATAATTCAGTAGGACTAACTCCCAGGTAAGTGGGTTAGGATTGCAACCTTTGTGCACTTTTAACACTCAACGTCCCAGGACACTTGTATACTTTAGAAGTTGCAGTTCTCGGATGTCTAACAAAGCAGTAATGTACCAAGGCACCAGGATTAACGAGAGAGAGAAAACAAAATCGAAAATTCTTTCTAGTAGCACCTTAGAGACCAACTGAGTTAGTTGCTGGTATGAGCTTTCGTGTGCATGCACACTTCTTCAGATGAGAGAGAAAGTCAGACAAAAGTGAATCTCAAGCTCACATCCTAGTGGTAGAAGTTGTTTCAAGTCCCTGCTGCTGGATCTTCAGGGGAAGAGCAGAGGTGCTGTGGGAGTAATTAAGGTGGGAGAGAGTCAACTGGTGACTTTAGGCTTCTCATTTGACCTTGTCATGTGCACTTGGATATTCTGTTGGCTGCAGAAGAGAGTGCAGCGCCATTCTTCCTCCTTCACTTCCTAGGCTCTTTAGCCCCCATTGAGCCAGGAACAGTGGCTGAGGACAAAAGCTGTATACACTGTACAAACAGAGCACCAAAGCAGCAGTACACTGACTCATTCTTCGCTCTGTGTGAGAACTGAGGGGGACTCTATTCACTTCCTTTGTGCTGGTGTCTGTCAACAGCGCTGTTTGAGGCAAGGCCTATTGTGCCGGCCAATGTTTCTTATTGACCCAAGTCTGTGCCTGCAATGTTCCCAGGGTCGAAGTTGCGAGTGAGAGAATGTTTGAAAAGGGGTAATCATAGGGTAAATGCATTTTGCTGCATTGTCATCTGACCTATTAAATCTAAACTGTGGTCTTTGTTAATGCAAACAGGTAATTATGTAGTCACAGCTGCAGCTATTGACATCTGGTTACCGCCCTAAGGGGAAAAAATAGGTGGTTTTCTCTACTGTGTCTAGGTCCTTGAAAGCTTGACTTTAATGATATTAAGTGGAAGTAGAGGATGGATTAGTGAGACTGACAGGTCAACAAGGTAGATACTTTTATACATGTAAGGGGGGAAAGCTGTAATCACTGATATGAACTTCTTCATCCTACCTGTTTCAGCATTTTTCCATTGCTGTACATTTGGCTGTTTTGTATTTCCCGATCTAACTTCTCAGTGACTGTGAGCCAAGTTTGGGGAGTACATTTTGTATCTTGCCTTCCTGCCTCTTTTCATATTCTAATACCATTGTCACTTTCTTTCTCATAACTGACTTACTGCTGTGGCACATATGTATGTTATACCATCCCTCTAGGCTGAGCTGCTAGGAGCTCAATATTTATAGCATTATTATGCGTAAGTTTAAATCCTTAAGTGGTAAGTGTGCTAGGGTGGTAATAGCATTCCTGGCAATAAATTATTTTTATTGCAGCTGCCTTGCTTTCAGCATAAAAAAAGGTTGACATTCATGGTACCAGTTGAAAATCCTCTAATGCAAAAGCCTGTTTCCAGTGTATTCTGGGGAAATTTAAAGGCAGATGTTTTGAAAGTCACGATTCTCCTCGGGGCCTAATAATGTTTGTTGCAAGTTTGGTGATGAACTTGAATTTGGAAAACATGGCTGTAGTGAATGTAAAGTCAGATACAATTCCAGCTCACTTGATCAACTTGACTGATCTCTCAGCTCTTTGCTTTTTAGCTGGCTACTCGAGTTTTGAGTCTAAGCCACCGCCATACACACACACACAAACACACACACAATATATTTATCAGTCCTACATATTGACAAATGGATATATCTACAACATTTAGCATGGATAGGTGGGTGCCATAATAATAAGAGAAAACTAGGAGATTAGAGGGCAGATAACTTTTGAATGTATATTTCTGGTTATTATTTTTGATAATATACAAGTTACTTCCATATTTTCATAAGCTTCTGAGTTTTTCAGCGGGGCTTCTAGGTTAGCCTTATTCAGTTACTGACCCATTTATTTATTAGTATAAAATATTTTAAGTAAACTATTTCTACCTAGTCTTTTCATCCAAAAGAACTTGCAAGGTGGCTAACAAAATAGAATCGCAATAAAACAATTAAATAATAATTTAATTACATAACAGTACATATACACATAGCTGCAACACCAGCAAGCAGTAGATCAGTTATACAGTAGTAAATATAAACTGTAATCAGCTTAACCTATCCCAAAAGCCCCACGGACAAGCCATG
This sequence comes from Lacerta agilis, assembly GCF_009819535.1. NCBI lineage: Eukaryota > Metazoa > Chordata > Lepidosauria > Squamata > Lacertidae > Lacerta > Lacerta agilis. Next base: position 58,067,080 of record NC_046318.1, on the reverse strand, counting down.
TCTTCTCTAGCCTCTAATAGGACTGCAATGAGTCCCCAACCCCAACCCCCTCTTTTCTGTATTGTGAGGCATACTTGCAAATCTTTCCACTATCCTTTTCTTTTTAAAGATACAATAATTAAATAAGTTTATAGACTATAAAAATGCATATTACAATCGGTACATGCCAGCTTCAGCTGTGGGCATTTGCCACCCATACACTGACCATTGTAGCTGCTTCCCCCTTATTGTACGTAGCATGAGACCAGTAGAGTTGAAAAATTGTGTTGTATGCTTTTTTTAATATGTGGGAGAAGTTGGGCAATGCAGTGCTTTGACTTACAATGAGTTTACTTCTATTATTTATTTTATTTTGTAGCCCACACCTTTTCTCCTGAGGGGCTCCCATAGTGGCTTTACACAAAACAATAAAGAGTAAAATTGTGTACAATATAAAAATTAAAATTATAACAGTCAAATCATGTAAAATACAGGGGGGAAGGGGAAATACTTAAGCTGCAGCATCAGCATTATTGAAGAGCCAGGTTTTCAGTGCTAGTTGTAAAAAGCAAGCAGTGACTGGGCCAAAGAGACCTACTCAGGAAGATATTATTTGAGTGTTGGGCAATGGCTGACAAGTCCCAGGTTCTACTGCTCACCCACCTCACTTCTGAATGCAGGGGAATGAGGCTGTTGACAAGAATGCGCAAATTGGCACATGTGGGATGATACACTCAATATGCCAGCAAGTTTGGAAAACTCAGCAGTGGCCAGAGGATTGGAGAAGATCAGTCTACATCCCAATCCCAAAGAAGGGCAGTGCCAAAGAATGCTCCAACTACCGCACAATTGCACTCATTTCACACGCTAGCAAGGTTATGCTTAAAATTCTACAAGGCAGGCTTAAGCAGTATGTGGACCGAGAACTCCCAGAAGTGCAAGCTGGATTTCGAAGGGGCAGAGGAACCAGAGACCAAATTGCAAACATGCGCTGGATTATGGAGAAAGCTAGAGAGTTCCAGAAAAACATCTACTTCTGCTTCATTGACTACGCAAAAGCATTTGACTGTGTCGACCACAGCAAACTATGGCAAGTTCTTAAAGAAATGGGAGTGCCGGATCACCTCATTTGTCTCCTGAGAAATCTCTATGTGGGACAAGAAGCTACAGTTAGAACTGGATATGGAACAACTGATTGGTTCAAAATTGGGAAAGGAGTACGACAAGGCTGTATATTGTCTCCCTGCTTATTTAACTTATATGCAGAATTCATCATGCGAAAGGCTGGACTGAATGAATCCCAAACCGGAATTAAGATTGCCGGAAAAAATATCAACAACCTCAGATATGCTGATGATACTACCTTGATGGCAGAAAGTGAGGAGGAATTAAAGAACCTTTTAATGAGGGTGAAAGAGGAAAGCGCAAGATATGGTCTGAAGCTCAACATAAAAAAAACTAAGATCATGGCCACTGGTCCCATCACCTCCTGGCAAATAGAAGGGGAAGAAATGGAGGCAGTGAGAGATTTCACTTTCTTGGGTTCCATGATCACTGCAGATGGTGACAGCAGTCACGAAATTAGAAGACGCCTGCTTCTTGGGAGAAAAGCAATGAAAAACCTAGACAGCATCTTAAAAAGCAAAGACATCACCTTGCCGACAAAGGTCCGTATAGTTAAAGCTATGGTTTTCCCAGTAGTAATGTATGGAAGTGAGAGCTGGACCATCAAGAAGGCTGATCGCCGAAGAATTGATGCTTTTGAATTATGGTGCTGGAGGAGACTCCTGAGAGTCCCATGGACTGCAAGAAGATCAAACCTATCCATTCTCAAAGAAATCAGCCCTGAATGCTCACTAGAAGGACAGATCCTGAAGTTGAGGCTCCAGTACTTTGGCCACCTCATGAGAAGAGAAGACTCCCTAGAAAAAACCCTGATGTTGGGAAAGATGGAGGGCACAAGGAGAAGGGGACGACAGAGGATGAGATGGTTGGACAGTGTTCTCGAAACTACTAACATGAGTTTGGCCAAACTGCGAGAGGCAGTGAAGGATAGGCGTGCCTGGCGTGCTCTGGTCCATGGGGTCACGAAGAGTCGGACACGACTGAACGACTGAACAACAACAAGGGATGATACAATTCTTCAGGTATTCTGGTGCCAAATGGCTTTAAAAGCCCTTAAAGGCTAATGGCACCTTGAATTGGACCCAGAAACAAATGGCAGTCAATGACGATTGAGATATGTTGCATACAACAAGCCTTAGTTAAAAGTATGACTGCTATATTTTGTACCAGTTGAAGTACTCTGCTTATAGAACAAGGTCTCTTGTCTCCAGATTTGGCTTAGTAAGAATGTTGGTTTGCTTTTTTTTCTTCCTTGCCTCAGAAGGGATAGTGGGGGAGATGGGCAAATGCTATATGCAGCCACTTCACCTATTCTGAATATTTAAAATACTTAATAAGCTACTTTTGAAGGCAAAACCCACACAAGCTAGTGTACAAAGATAAAAAAGCTGAATGTTCAACCATACTTTATAAAACTGTAGTTTTGAATCTTTAGATCAGTCCAGCAGTTCAGTCTCGTGTGTTTACCCGTGGGTAAAAAGGTTTAACAAAATAATATTTTACACAATCTAAGTGATAGTGTTGTTGAATAATGTTTTATTTTTCCTTCTTTTTGTCTGCCTTCCAAGGATTCTACAGGAGCTGAATGACACTAGAGTAGAAGAAACTTCCTACTAGTTTTGGTGCTTATTTTTAAATTGTGTCCCTGGAAAATCCATATAACCTGAAACCCTTAGGCATCCTTGTAATCTTATTAGTATAGTTTGCTCAGTTTTTCCCCCTTCCTTTGTTGTAACTAAGAGAACCCAAAGCCTTGGCATGTTACAGCATGAAACTGTAAACCAATTTTCCTCTGGACGCCATGTCTAAAGAACAACATGTTGTTTAAAAAGCTTCCTTGCAATATTTGTAACTCCCTATAGGCTGAATAAAAGACACATTTTTCTCTGTTTTACAAAGTGTCTTAATTAGGTATTGGCTGAAAGCCATGGCCAGTATAAAATGGGATTTTCCAAAGACAACAGCAGAAACTCATAGTATCAGTTTTTGGCAGGGTCTTGACTGTCTTAGCAACATTCTGTGCTTGTACTTACCTGTTGTGAGAAAGTAGGATGCTGCCCCACCTTGAAGTAAGCCGGTGGACATTTTCCCAATTCAAGTCTAAAAACAATATAAAGGTTTTGGAAAGAACGGTAACTGTCAGTGAACATGGTCATTGCTACGAGCCACTGTACTCGACAAAACTCAGTCACAAGTGGATGGACTAATTAAACCCGTAGAAAAATGTCAGCTTTGTCAGACTGTACCAGATATAGAGAGGTGCCTCTCTTTCAGATCTTCTGCTTTTGCTTCAACTTGGTATTTTTTATTTTGCTTCATTGCTCTGCATCTGAAATCTGAGCCCAGATGAAATGCTTTTCCATATAAGAATACAGCACAAAGAGCAACTATGGATACCATTTATTTCTTATATGAATATGAATAAGAATATATAGGAACAAGCCTTTCTAATCTCATTTTTAAGATACCAGATTACTGTGTCAGATTAATGAGCATTTCTTAAATGCTGGTTGCAGAGTTTCTGATAGCGCGAGTGAGATACCTTGCATTTGCATAGTGCCACAGCCCTGTCTGAAAGAATGCAAGAAACACGCTTGCCTCTTTTGCCTACCGTGTGCTTAATTTCAACGCAGTAGAAATGGCAGCAAGTTTAGTTGCATTTTGTTTTCATTAGATTGTAGGCATGTGAAATACAGAAGGATCTCTAGAGCTCAAACAATGCACCGAGAAGGGTATGGTGGGTGGGTGTGATGGTGGCAGGATGCATAGCACCTCAATCTTGTCCACTGTTCAGAATTTGGGTATTTTATTATTGGCATGCACAGCAAAATAATAAAAGGGCCCAGCGTGGAATCTCCTTGATCCTGAGCTCCTCTCCCAGGCAGCATCTTCTGGCATAGTGCCCAATCCAGGCCTGATCAGACCCAGTCTGTGTTCCAACCACCACTACCTGCTGCTGTGAGTGCCCAGGCTGCAGGGGCAGGCTTGGATTGCTCAGCCCTTTATTTCCTCCTGTTTATATCCTAGGACTCGGCTAGATTGGTAAAGAAAAAGTGATTTATCTGCATTCTATATGCGATATAATATTGTGCCACCAGATGGCCATGTGGAGTCCCGTTTTTCTCTACCTGTTTTCCCTGTTTAAATTTACAATGCTTTTAACTGAAACACTTCTTTGATGCATCTAGATCCAGCCCTATTGTTCCTCTCAGTGGGAGCATGTCGGGGATAATAATACAGTATCACATCCATTTTTTGTCCCACTTTTGTGAGGCCCAAGGTGCAACCTTTTAACAGCAAGCAGAAAAAGAAGGAAACAAAGCAGATAGCAGGCAACAGAGAAGAGATAATGTAAGAACACTTGAGGAGTCAGGGAGTCAAATAATACATCTAACGTTCCATATTGGCATATGAATGTTGTTTTCTTTCAGGTCTGTTTCTTAAAGCTAACTTAGTAGATTAAAAACAAACAAAAAAATAAGGCATCAGTCATGAAATTTGAAAAGAACTTGGGTAGTGGTGAAAGCAATTTCTCTATATCTTCTTCTGAATAAAACAAGACATTCATGGAATTCTTAGATGTTTTGTGTCTTCCGCTCTGCAAAATCATTGTGAAATGTGAAGTCTGTCCAGAATGATATTAAAAAACAACAACAAAAAACAGCTGCTGAATTTGCCCCAACTTCTGCAGCTGTTGCTTGATGTCTGGTACTGTGAGAGCACCTTTCTGGCAGGTTCTCAGGCTCCACTCAGAGGTCAGAACAGGATTAGGACAGGAACCATTTTGCCTATAGTGACAGCTGCACTATTCAGTCAGTGGGGTCTGACATCAGCTTTGGAACGTCAGAAGAATTTACAATTGGTGCACAATCAAAAACGTTTATATCTCTAGCCAGAAGTCAGACATACTGAAAAGATAAATATGAGAATATGGTGCGTTATCTTTTTTTAAAAGCACAACAAATAATCTTTCCTCCGCCCAAACAAAGTAAAATAAAAAATTCCTTCCAGTAGCACCTTAGGGACCAACTAAGTTTGTTCTTGGTATGAGCTTTCGTGTGCATGCACACTTCTTCGCCCATCAGTTGTATGATGACCAGCACTCGGTGAAATCCCCAAACATTTCTGGCTTCTCCCCAGCTGTAACATGTCTAACTGGCTGGAGGAGCATAGAGGAAATACATGTTTCCTCTGGAGCAACAGGGAGTGATGGGAGCGGTGAACCAAGAAATTGGTTCAGGGTGTAGATATTCTTGTTTGGTATAATTCTTTGTTGATAGTTGTAAGCCACCACTGAATGGGATTCCCCCCCCCAACTTTTCCCCAGGCCACGTCCCTCCTCAGCCCTGCTATGAGCCCTCCCCAAGAGCTATTGCCTGGCTAGAATGTGTCCTTGAAATTGGATAGTGCATCTTGCTTGCCGGGATGGAGAAGCGTATGTGTGTTTGTGTAGAAACCTCTTACTTTTGCATGGCTGGAATGTTTCCTACTGTACAAAGGTGAGAGTCGCCACCATAACATAGAATTAAGATTATAATACCACTATAGCACTAACAGTTCAACAATTAATTTTATTTAAGAGAACATAACACTTATCTAAAAGCCAGTTCGTATCCCACAGTGGCCACACACAACTTTTATAACGGTACGCAAAAGGTCAGAAACCCCTTAACAGTTTTTCTGGCAGCTGTTTCCTTAAGAAGGCGACAAGGTAGGTAGGTGACACAGTCTCTCCCCCCACCCTACCCCCCAGTGTTCCACCATCAGCTGTCATATGAAGGCTTGTGGGGAAGAATAGGTTCATTGAATCCTAGAACTGTAGAGTTGGAAGGGGTCCTGAGGGTCAGCTAGTCCAACCCCCTGCAGTGCAGGAATGTCATAAATGAGCTTTCCCAAAGATAAGTAGAATAAACCACATTTTACAGTACTCTATGGTTCAATCATACATATGTCACAGTCCTCTATTTCAGTGGGTCCCATGGGGTTACTCATGAAACTTGAAAATTGTATTCCTCCCTCTACTTTGTAGAAAGAGAATAAAGTTTGCATTTGTTTGCTTAGTCTTTGTTGGATGAAAGCTTCCAATCCGGGTGTTTGATCTGGTCATCAGCTGCCAATATGTGGAAGGCCTCGTCTGTACGAAACTTCCTGTCAAATTCTCAAGTAACATACGGTTTTGAATGAAAAAGAAGAGGGATTAGTGAAAAGCCTAAAAATGCTGTGTGTAACATAAAGCCAGGCTGTCAACAGTAAATGACCAACGCCTTCCCCTAAGCCACTTCAGACTTTGTTACTTCATTCAGCATTTTCTTCAAAATTATGCAGGGAACATTTTCTTTAAAGTGGGGAGTGCAAAGAAAGGCCAGAAGCACAACGGGATATTTAATATGCAGTTGTACTAGTCTTTTCCATGTGATAATACCAGCCATTGTTCAGATCAGGTTCATTACACTTTTGAGCCTCTTGTAGTTTTTAATATAAACTTTCTGGGATAAGGAGTGCTTGAAAAGTAAATAGCAAGGCACGAGAGGATCTTGGTATTGAGCAAAATGCCCTTATGGAAGAGGAAGGCCTATGTTTCATAAAATCTCTAGTACCCGAAACAAGTTGTTCAGCAACAATGTGATGGATGTTTCTTCCATATAGGCAGAGAGACTTTGGAGTCCAGTACATGTTGAAGTTTTCTATTCTTATTTCTTTTGTCCCCGCATTTCACTTCAATGCTCACTTAAAAATGTGTAAATTTCTATTTTCTTATAAACATTGTATCTTTCTGTGGTATGGTTATAATTAAAATGTAGTAGTAGTAGTAGTAGTAAAGTGCTTGGAATTTAAAAATATACCTTTCTGCTGTTTCTTTCACGTTTACTGGAATTGACGGGAGGGTGTGCGTGACTACAGAGAAGGCTCTCTTCCTGGCTCCTTGTAACTTCATTTTTCACAGTGAGGGAACTGCCAGAGGGCCCTTGGAAGTGGACCTCAGTGTCCGGGCTGAACAATGGAGATACTCCTTCAGGTATACAGGGCTGAGGCCGTTTAGGGCTTTAAAGGTCAGCACCAACACTTTAAATTGTGCTCGAAAACATACTGGGAGCCAGTGAAGATACTTTAGGACTGGTGTTATATGGTCCCAGTGGCCACTCCCAGTCATCAGTCTAGTTGCAGCATTCTGGATTAGTTGTAGTTTCTGAGTCATGTTGAACGGTAGCCCCATGTAGAGCGCATTGCAATCATCGAAGCGGGAGATAACCAGGGCATGTACCACTCTGGCGAGACAGTGTGCAGGCTGATAGGGTCTCACCAGAATCCCAGATGGAGCTGGTAGATAGCTGCCCTAGACACAGAGTTAACCTGCACTTCCATGGACACCTGTGAGTCCAAATTGATCCAAAAGTTGCATACCTGGTTTTTTAAGGACACAGCTACCCCATTCAGGACCAGGGAGCCCACCCTGACCCATCTACCCTGTCCCCTACAAACAGTACTTCTGTCTCGTCAGGATTCAACCTCAACCCATTGATTATATAAAGCAAATTTGCCACAAGTTATATCAGAAATAGCTGATATATGTATTAAGCACCACCGGAATTCTTTGTTATGTATTGAGAGGTAAACAAAGAACCAAATAAAAGAGAATGATTAAATATGATATGAGAGCAATTAAAGATAGTAAAATGAACAGCCTTGGAAAAAATGGGCAGTGGAATGGCAAAAGCTGATTTAAAGTTGTAAGCTAAGTATTGAATACTAAATTGTTTTTTTATATCTGAACTGGATTTGGAATTTGTTAGATGGTAATTTTTGAAAATTATTGTTTGGTTCCATGTTGATATGCCCTTGGTATTTGTATATTTTTTATAATAATATTTTAGTAACTTCACAATTAAATGCTATTCAAACTATGATCTTAATAAAAATATATATTTTAAAAGAAAGTAATTCTCATAAACTGCAGTCAATATCTGCTTTCCTGTTTAGGTTTCCAAATCAGGCACCTCCTGTCTCAGAGAGCCAACTGTTAACATTATTTAGATGTCTCAAAGTGTTTAACGAGGGATTGGATGGCCCAGTACATCAGTGGATAGAATCACTTTATATGCACTGCTTTCCCCCTTTTGTCTGAGTGTGAGAAAACTTTCAGAATAATTCTTTACCCCAAGGGTATTTCTAGATTGCTGGTACTGCCAATACTTTCCTCAATCTTTTGTTGAACAGTAAAGCAGCTCTGTTCTTTTTATTGAGAAGTGTGCTAGAATTTCACCTGCCACTTAAATGCAGATAAATGCTTTTGTTTAGAAAAGTTTGTTTGAAAAAGTGGTTGAAAGTGAAATGAATTATCTCTGAGGTGTTTGGTGTGTACACACCCACACCCACACACAGAGGCAACTTGATATTGTGGGAAAGCTTCAAGCACCTTCCGAGATGGCAAATAAAAAGAGAGATACTGAGGTTCAATTAATCTTGCTCACACTCGGGTATATGATTTGTGTAGTGTGTCTTAATGTACTCTGCTGTGAAATGGCTGATAACCCTCACCAGCTGAAGGTGGGCTTTTCTCTTGTTCTTGGCAGTGTGATTCTCACCCTTAGAAATCTAAACAATCTGGAGTGTTCTTAAAGGCTGTCACATGGAAGAGGGAGCATGCTTGTTTTCTCCTGCTCAGGAGGGTAGAACTTGAACCAATGGCTTCAAGTTACAAGAAAGGAAATTCCGACTAAACATTCGGAAAAACTTCCTGACAGTAAGAGCTGCTCAGCAGTGGAACAGACTCCCACGAGAGGTGGTGAACTCTCCTTTCTTGGAGGTTTTTAAACAGAGGTTGGATGGCCATCTGTCATGGATGCTTTAGCTGAGATTCCTGCATTGCAGGGGGTTGGACTAGATGACCCTTGGTGGTCCCTTCCAACTCTATGATTCTATGATCCTGCTTTGAAGAGAGCTCAGCTGTTTGAAAAGGCATGACTTGGTTGTCTTTTTAATTCGTTTTAAAAAATGAATTCATATTACATTTTCAGGTCATGAGGCCTGCTTATTATTTTTTTTTTAAAGAAGGGACAGGATATTGAAATTTAGTCTTCATTGGGCCTGGTTCTCACTGATGTTGTAGACTTGTGTCTAGGCTGCATCACCTAAAAATTACAGATGGGACTTAATAATAGAATTGTACAGCTGGAAGGGACCACGAGGGTCATCTAGCCCAACCCCCTGCAATGCAAGAATCTTTTTGCCCAGTCTGGGGTTCAAACCCACAACCCTGAGATTAAGAGTCATGCTTTACCGGCTGAGCTATCATATTAAACTTTGGGACATTCCATCATGTGACAGGAGCCAGTAGCAACAGGAGGAGTTTGGTAATGTTTCACTTCTATTTTTGCTTAATCACAGTTTATCATGCTGTCCAAATCAACAAACTGCAGTTCATATTGATTATGGTTTGGTTTGTGATAAGCCAGTTCAATAGCCAGGTTTAGCATGATGTCCACTACATAACCTGTAGTATGTGTAGAAAACTTGATGTCATAGAGAAGGCTAGACTTAGAAGGAAGAGTTTTTTTAAAAAATAAATCATTTTTATTAAATTTTCCACTTTGACAATCCAATCAAATCACATTAAATGTTCCAAATTATACATATCAAATAGTCCAAATATTCTGCCGAATTGTACATTTTTGGGGACTTCCCATGCTTCGAGTTTGGAGGGCTCTGATCATCGTCAAACTTCTGCTACATTCCATAATCATTTCCGATGGTTCCTCTAATTCTTTCTGATATTATCCTTCATTCTTTTGCAGCCACTGAGTTGTTCCCACAAGCGAGATAAAACAAACAAAAATATGTTTCTGTGTGGATTTAATGTCTATGATTCTCTTCCATAAGTTTGCAGTATCACCTCAAACGCTGGTATTTCTGTCGAATCAATCCAAAAGTCCTCGCTGCTGGCAGCCGCCATCATCACGCAGTTCCGATAAAATCCAATCTAAGCGTCTGCTCAGTATTTTTCCCAAACCGGTTGCATCAAACATCAAACTTTAGCCTTTCCAGGGGAGATTTACCTAGAAGGAAGAGTTTAAGATCCAGGAGGAAAGTAGAAGATCATTTCATCATGTGAACCAAGTGGGACAGCCCAGATACTGGTTTACTATCTCAGTGAGAAATAGATCTTAATCGCAGTACAGCTCTCTAAATTTTGACTCTTCCATTTCTACAAGCTTTTACTATTATTGAGTTGTTGACTCCCACCAAGTCACAGTGACTTCCACTGCCACAACAGGACTTCCTCTCCCCTCAAACCTGCTCTCTCAGAATAGGAAGGGATGCAGGGGGCAGCATAGTGAGAGGAGAAAGAGAGAGAGAAGGGAAGTCCCATTGCGGGGGTAGTAGTAGTAGTAATTCTACTACTACAACTACTACTACTACTACTATATTTGTACCCTGTCTATCTGACTGGGTTGCCCCAAGGTAAAAGGCCTTGTGTTAATTAATGGATGACTTTGTTAGGTATAACCATTCGTTTATATTTATTTATTTTATTTTATTTATGCGTCAACTTTTTATGAATTTCAAGGAGACTTACAACTACGCAATAAAACATGAAAAGTAGATTTAAAAACAATGCAACTTCTCTCACAGATAAGTTTAAAAACAATGCAAATAAACAACCAGGGCAGAGACCTAGATCTTCCCCCGCCCCCAGCATTGAAAAGCTTGTTGAAATAAGGGTGTTTTTAGTTATTTCTGGAAATGACAAATAGTGGTATCTCAGATTTCAACAGGGATGCTGTTCCACAATACAGGTACAGGTAGGTAGCTATGTTGGTCTACCTGTAACTGGAACTATGGAAGGCACCACATTGAGCCGCATGAGATGGAAGTCCATTGTATCTGAAGAGGTGTGCATGCACACGAAAGCTCATACCAAGAACAAACTTAGTTGGTCTTTAAGGTGCTACTGGAAGGAATTTTTTATTTTGTTTATTTTGTTTGCACAATATAGGGTCAGCTGCACTGAAAAGGCCTGTTCCAAATTGCTATGAAGGGGACTTCTGATATTTTTCGGTTGCTTATTTTTTAAAATGGCATGTAATAATAATAATAATAATAATAATTTATTTATTTATATCCCGCCCATCTGGCTTGGTTTCCATCTGGCTAGGTTGTACATATGTTATGCATATGTTATGCATCTGTACAACACAACTACAGAAGGCCTGTTTATATTTCATTTTAGCATCAACTACTTCCTCCTATTTTAATAGGATACTTTGCTGACTTTCTTTTGGTCAGAAAGGATAAATATAGCACAGTAATTTATTTTGTTTTTCTTAATAAGAGCAGAATTAGTTAAAGCTGTTGTGATTGTTTCACCAATACGTAGGCTTATTTTATTTATGATTTCTAGTTGGTATTTTAAACTTCTTGTGTTTACTGATCAAATCAGTAAATTTAATCTGAATTTATTATATTTTCTCAGAAATGTATACTACTGAAAAAATAAAGGTTCATTATGCTCTTAGTAGTAACTTCATAGATTTGATTTATTTCCCACCGTAGCATGGTGCAGCAAACAACAAACAGTAAAACAATACAATTGAAAATAAAGTAGAAACACATTTAAAAAATCTTCACAACATTATAAAACAGTAACATACCTTCATAGCTAATAATTTCAGCATTGCCAGAAACAGTATGTTTTAAGTCACTAAATGACTCACTGAACAGGAAGGTTTTCCATTCCTCCTGAATGTTAACATGGGAGACAGACACACTTCACCAGGGAAGACATTCTACAAATGGGGATCTGCCACTGAGACCAAGCAACACCTGGTGGCACTACTACCTACAGGGCCTCTCCTGTCAGTCATAGGACCCAAGATGGTTGGTATAAGGAAGGAGGCCTTTAGATACTTTCATTTCATTTAAATGAGGTTATAAGCCTGAAAATGTCAGAGTGAAGTGCAGCACATTTTTAAAAGTGTGGTTTGTTTGAATGCCCAGACCCAGCCATTCAGATTAACCATGGTTTGTTTCCTGGCAACAAATCACAATGTGAGGGCAAGGCTTGTTTTATTTAGATTTGGTGTTTGGTCGAAATGAGGGTTGGCATAGCTGTGGTTAGTTCAGCCATCCAACCTTCCCAAGCTACAGAGCCAATAGCAACTGGAGAACAAATCAAGGTTTGGAGAAACAAACCATGGCTTGTTTGCTCATCTGTGAGACAACCTGGGGTTTGTTGAACAGGCCATGGCTTAGTCATGTGTGAATGCAGCTGATATTAATTTGCAGCCATACTCAGGAAAACAAATGCTTTCCATCACAGAAAAGCATAGGTATGCAGAAAATTTTACACCCAAACATCTGCCTAAACACATAGCATTTTCCTTGGAAGGTGTTAGCTCTGATGGTCCTCCTTACAAAGTAGCAGCAACACAACTATGAACACATCTTGATGTGCAGTACTGAATTGTTTCATGCAGATGATTCCCATAACAGTTTTAGGATGGCGGGAGGGGGGAGTTGTTACCAAGCAGGGGACTTCAATGAACAGAGACTGTGAAGAAGTCTACCTGCCTCCTTAATGCCCCTTTTTGTTGCCCCTTATGTGGAATGATCTCTTTGTTAGGATCTGTGATGGAGCCAGCTGAATCACCACTGCCTGGGACCTCAAGCTGTGCTTGAGAGAAACAAGGCAAAGAGCTAAAACTCTGATCATGGCCTATAGGTGGTGCTATAATAAATAGAATATGCAGTAATCCTAGCACGCTATCCACTTATTTTAGGACACCTTTATGCTTGACTCAAACCAAGTATTCTTTATTACTAACTGTGCCCGTTATTAATTGCATCCATGTAAAAATTAAAGTATTTTACGTTGACTGTATGGTGGTCCTAAAAACCCCAGCTTTTGCACTGACTGCTGTACTTACCCTGATGTACCATTACTACTACTACTAATAAATAAATAAATAAAAATAATTTTTATTTATACCCTGCCCATCAGGCTAGGTTTCCCCAGCCACTCTGGGTGGCTTCCAACAAAATATAAAAAATACAATACAACACAATTAGCCATTATTTACTCACTTACATTCTAGAGTGTACTGCATAATTGTGGTCCATAGCCAAGTTATGTAATACAGCCACATATTCCTCAGTGTTAAGCACACACACTTGAAGGACTTCACAGTGGGAACTTATGAACCTGTGACACCTATTTGATGAGCTGAAAAAACAGATTTGGTATCAGACTTAAGACCCACAGAAGATCTGCTGTACTATAGGTTTATTGGAGAAGTTGATAGAAAACCCCTTGTGGTGGCCAACAGTTCACAAATGAAATTGCTCAGACACATCCTAAATAACATACAGTTTAGCCTGGGCAAATAATGGTTTATTCAAACAGTATGTCTCAGGAATCAATCATTTTTTCAAAAGGGGAACATATGAAAAGAAGTAGGGGGGTTATTTTAGTTGGACATAACAAAAACAAAAAATACAAGGCCCAGATACAGTAAGTTGAAAAAATGAAATACCTTATTGTTATTATTGACATTTTGTGCAGCTTGAATTCAAGATCAGAAGTATTTTTTTAACTACAAAACATAGTTTTGTCCTGTTTGAAAGAAATACTGTCAATACAAGTTACATTTAGGGTATGCATTGCATCCATACTACATATATGCATGATCCTGATTTTGGGGGGCGGCGGCAATCATTTAAGTTAATTAAAATAGACTTAAACGTGGTGCACATGATAGCTTTTCCCCCCTTCTCATTTTAATGTTTTCTCATCTTTAATACCTATTACTATAAATTTCAACTACCATATTATTGTTTGGTGCAAGGTGGTCTTAGAACTAACGATGCTTAAAAATGTGTATTTATTAATTAACTGGGAGTGTTCAGGAACAATGTCTGATTCTGGCTTCATTTATTAACTAACATAATTTTGCCCAGCCCTTCAGTTGAAGAGACCCACCAGGGCACCTAACAGTAATTCTTAAACACACGTAAGAGCTGTTTGACAGTGGAACAGACTTCTACGGAAGGTTGTAGAATTCCCTTCCTTGGAGGCTTTTAAGCAGAGGTTGGATGGCCATCTGTCATGGATGCTTTAGTTGAGATTCCTGCATTGCAAGGGGTTGGACCAGATGACACTCAGGGTGCCTTCCAACTTTTACAGTTCTATAATTCCATGATAAATAACATACCATTAAACACAATACAAAGCTCACAAACCATAAAACAAAGAAGTACTCTTAGTTGAATTCCCCATATCAGAAGAATATGCCTCCATATAAATAATTTTTAAAATGTACAGTTTTGAAGTTTTTTATGCTGCAGCTCATTGTGTGCATATATGTTTGTGAGTCTCTTGTTAAAATCATGATGAATTACAACATTCCCCCCATTATAAGTTTGAAAAACTGATGGCTATCGCCATGATTTTCTGTAGTACAATATATATTATCCTTAGGATTTAATCTCATATTAAGTTTTATTCTGTGATTAAACTGCAACCATTATAACCTGGCATAAATGCTATTCATTGATGAATTCTGCTTAACTTCTACAGCAGTTGCTTATTCTAAAAAGAAATGCAAATCAGTGTTGGTGATAGAAGATAAACTTCATGAAACTCAATTAATTTAGACAATGCAACATGTGTTTGGATAAAAATAATAATATACATTTGAGGATATGGGAAGAGAATGTAGGAGTGCCTCCTAACCAAGCAATCACATGGGCATTGTTTGTGAGGGTTTTTATTTAAAGCTGGGTTTGTATAGTTCTGAGCACACAGATGTTCCTCTTGGCGTTCTTACAGTATTAGCCAGTATAGAAATTTTAGTAGCATAGAATGTGAGTCTCTTTGTTGATGACAAATTACTGCCTGTGGTGGGAAGTGCTGCAGAGATGGGAATGTAGCATAATGTATTGTTTTAGTTTTCTGACTTTCCCCCCACTCCAGCGGAGACTGTACATTTAAATTAGTTTTGTGAGCAGTGGATTGTTTCAGCCAAGCCTGGCTAATAACATACTCCTCCAGCAGACAGTCTTACGAGGTATGCTTCACATAGTTAGCATAGTCATGTGGCTTGCTTCAATTCTAGGTATCAATGCCGCTTCTGTACGTTCAAGATTTTACAACATGAATTACAGGAGTTTTGACCCTAGAGGTGGAATAGAATCTCTTCTTGAAAAATAAAAAAGAGCCACACAATAAACACCTCTCTTTGTAACTGTATAGGTTAACACTTCCCAGAGGCTTGGAGTAAGTATGCACAAAATTAGAAAAGTACAAAAGATCTTGGGGTACACCCAGTAGTACTTGAGTCAACAGCAGTTTACATAACAAATCTTTCTCTGCTCCTCTGAAGTTACCTGTACCCTCTCCAGAAAGTTGGAGGACCTACCAGACAATTGTGGGTTTTGTTTTACAGGGCTGTAGTGGAAGGAGAAACTGGGAGCTTTGTCTGTGTGGTGCAAGATTCCTCCCCCATCGCATGAAGCTCTGCAAGATGCAGCTCACAATGGTCACGAGGTCTTCAGGCCCTTGGGAAAGCTTTTCAGGGGGGTGGGGGTGAGAAGGGCAAGATGGCTTGCATGAGCTGCCTTCTGCACATGCAACATTGGATGTAACCCTGAATCCCAATTTTAAATACAATGTAAGAAAGCTTAAAACCTCAAACTTGGAAACTGCCAACCTGCTGGATTCACCATTGTTGCTGAAAAAGTTGAAATAGAAAGGACTTTACAGTGTTTAGGAGTGAGTGTTTAGATTAGATTTATTTATTGTCATTGTCCGTATATACACAGTATACACAACAACGAAAATCAAACACCCAAAGACCGGATTTACCATACACATTTGCACATATCTCCAACACTCTCATCCTTATTAAAACATAATCTATTAAAACATAACATAATCCAGAGTATAACATAACCTATTAAAAGCATAGCATAACCTAAAAGCCTGTCTCATTCCTTACTACTCACTGTTTACTATTACTTACTACTGACCCTGAGATCATTATTAAGTGCAATCAAAGCTCTTGGATAGAAACTATTCAGAAGGCGTGTGGTTCGAGTTTTCATTATCCTGTATCTTCTGCCCGAAGGCAACAGTTCAAAAAGGTTGTGAGTGTGTGTGTGCGTGCGCGTTTGTGTGGCAGAAATGCATTTTGCTTAATACAGGATTGTGCAGTCTTATGTATTTAGACCATAACAATTTTTGGGTTGTGTGGGTCAAAAATAGCTCTTGATTTGAACCTAGAAGACAAGATAAATAGGGAACCAATGCAAATGTTGGCAGACTATTTATTGTTGTATGCTCCTGGTAGCCCAGCTTCCTGTATCAGGAAAGTAGTCTGTTGTAACCTGAGACTCTGGGAGCACCAACATAGCTCTGAACTTACATGACCAAAGGAAGCTGAGCCATATCATTGGTGGGAGTCCCTATCATCACTATGCTCCCTTGTGTGAGACCTGATTCTGTTGAAATTCAAGTGTGAGAGATGCTTAGGAACAAACCCATTCATTTGCTGAAATTTCAGCTTAACAGCAGCCTTGAACTACACTGCAGAATACAGACTCCTCTTGTCAGTTCTATACCTCAGATAGCATGTCATTCTTTTTCTTTTCAAGGTGCAAACCACTGCAGTAATCATTACGCTCCCTCAGAATGGGACTTTTAAGAACAATCCACGGACTTGGCTAATGGAATAGCTAGTTAAATTAAAAAAGAAAACTGTCCATGAAATTTGAAAACATTCCTAAAACGGCAGCTTGATCTCTTGTTGCCTTACATTCTCATTGTGAAGTTGTGCTTTATTTATTGATCTCAAGGTACTTACAATAAGATATACAATAAAACAACTAAAAATAGGTTTAAAAACAGTATGAATGAACACACAAAGCAACTTGCATTGCTTTTCATCCAACTGAAATATTCTTACATTCAGAGTGGCAACAAATAAAACGTTTCCCATATCGTTATTGTTAAATAGTAATGAGAGGCAAAACATACCCTTGGATTCAGTGAAATATTTTCAAGTTTCACAGATCTTATACTGGGAAGGGTTTGCACATTGTTACATATCTGCTTGCACACACTGGCTGCTGTGGGTAGAATTATGGTCTGACCCATCGTTTTTTAGCATTGTGCAACTTCACCCTCCAGATCCAGAAAATAATATGGGGTACAGAAAGATGTCTTTATGTAAGCTGGCTATTGTGACATTTAAGGGCTCTTGGCATGTGTGCTTGCTTGCTTCTGTCTTTTTGCTATTCAAGCCCTGATGCTTGACAAAAGGCACCTGAAAATTATGTAAACCTTATGGTACTGGAAATATATGGCTGGGAGAGCAGGGAAGAATTATTTTGATGTTATGCATAGATGTGTTGGTACTTCAGACAGTCTGAAGGAAAGAGACAGTTATCTCCTGTCACTGTCCTTTTGAGATGGCTTTTCATCTCAAATTAGGTGATAAATTCTATAATACTGCCTTGAAAGGTGACTGGCATTAACTATTTTTTATGACATAATCACATGCGATACAAGTTTTGCAATGACAGGAGTTAGTTTTCCTGAGTTTCAGTTGTCAAATTCTTCTGCATTTTGCCACAATGAAAAGGTTACAGATTTCATCTTTGATTTGAAAGGAAATGTATATAAGTCCCACAGGGAGGCATATATGCCTTAAAAAAAGAAAAGAAAGGTGATTCCCCACCCCCACCCCCTGGAAAAAAAATCTCTCTAGATGCAACATTCTACAGCACACAAGTTTTTTTCAATGGGCAGCAGCAGCATACAGATTATTGTTGAAAAACTTGTTATTAAAAGAGAGTTTTATGTATTTTTAAAATATATTTATTTTTAATTGATATTAGGCATACAAAGCAATTGTCTTAGGAACATTGATTTTAGTGGATCTACTCTTGACTATGATTTTGTTGGATATCACCCTATGTCAGGAAAACCTCTGGTTCGTGGGCAAAATGTGCATTCCTGATTGTTCCTTCACATCGGGGCTTACATTCAATACTGTTTAAATTTGGTGCTGAGTCTAAGCACTGCTAGGATTGGTTCCACTCAGGAGCTCCTGACTGAAGTCGATCCCTACTGAAAGCTTTTTTAAATATAGCACCAAATGCAGGCTCCTCTGCTTTCTGGTGGGCACAGATTCACCTGATGCCAAATGGTGTCAAGTTAGTGTGGATCTGCCCACATGTCAAAAGTGGCCTGCTGCAGAAGCCATGCAGATTTTTCTTTCATACGGCTTGTTCTTTTATACAGTTAATGTTTTCAACAGTGTGCCTGTTTTATAGCACTTAGATTAGCAAATCTGTAATTCTCTGAATCCCACATGGGCCTTTCTTTTTTAAATGGTATTATTTTATCCACCTTCCAGTACTTTGGGAAGGAGATTGGCTTTGTGTACATTTGAATGAAAATGACGTGTATAATGCAACCCCCCCCCCTTTCTACCATACAAAAAGCTGTTCTTAGAAAATAAGCAATTTTGCAATAATAATTATTTATTCTCAGCTGTCCTAAAAATCAGAATATCTCATCACAGGAAATCCAATTGAAGTGTGTTCTGTTGCATGCCTGGCCATTTATCTGGATTGGGGAGAGAGACCAAAACATCCTGTGATAGCACTCATCTTGACTTGTATATTGAATTTTCCTGGGCCAGTGTGGTACTCTCCAGATGTTGGGAACTTCGTCTCCCATCATCACCAACCATTAGCCATGCGGGATGCAGCTGTTCAACAATATAGCCCACAATATGTAGAGAGCAATATGTAGAAAGCTATACGGTAATAGCCAGGAAGCTCCAGCTATAAAGAAGTAAGGTTTTTTTGTAGCATGAGTCCATACCCAAACATATGATGCGTCTCTTAGCTTCAGTGTGCTTTGCATTCATTGTGTCAAAACCTTAGCACAGAGAATTCCTTCTAAGAAAGCAAAGCAATTTCCAGAGAGAATTGGCACATGCTAAGGAATACCTATGGGGAGAAATGTAAAAAAGTAAAAATAAAAATCTCCAAGTGAAAAGCTTTCAAATCACCCCCTCATGCAGAATTGCAAAATCAGATTTAATTGCTCTCTTTCTATCCTGTTCAGACAAGCAGGCTCCTTTGGGTGCATAGTAAATGAGAGTCTTCAAGGCAAAAACTAATATTTGTTTCGCTCCGGCTATCGCAAAAAAATTAAGTGAGGGAAAGTGCAACTGGAAGTCAGAACTGAACTTTTCACATGCTATACCTTATTTGCCATTTCAATCTTTTAATGATGAGATTTCTCCTTCCTTGTAACCATAGAGGAACTTGGCGGCAGAACCTAGGATAACAATAGAATGTTTCCAGATATAGCTTGCATTGACTGACCAGAATTCAGGGCTCAGCAAACTTTTTCAGCAGGGGGCCAGTCACTCAGACCTTGTGGGGGGCCGGACTATATTTTTTTGGGGGGGAGAATTCCTATGCCCCACAAATAACCCAGAGATGCATTTTAAATAAAAGCACACATCCTACTCATGTAAAAACACCAGGCAGGCCCCACAAATAACACAGAGATGCATTTTAAATAAAAGGACACATGTAAAAACACGCTGATTCCCGGACCATTCACGGGCCAGATTTAGAAGGCGATTGGGCCGGATCTGGACCCCGGGTCTTAGTTTACTTACTCATGCAATATAGTCTTCAGTTATATAGCTCCTTGTTACTGTTATCAGTGCTACAAGGTGACCAGGAAGGAGACAGTGAGGTACTGTAGCAGTCAGGAGAAAGTTGCACACACACAAAAGCCAGACTAAGTTAAATGGAAACTCTTGAAATTGGATATTTTCTCCATAGTTCCCCCCTCTCTCAAACCACCATCAAATCACAGATCTCATGTCTCCATTGACTGAACCCTAAAATTATGGTGCTGGTACTTTCTAGTGCAGTCACAACATAAAAACGTGAATCGAAAGCATGGATCCTTAAGGACCCTCATAATTTTTACAAGGGGTCCTCTCAGATTATAGGCGACAGATGTGTTCTGTGATTTCATGTTTGTTTTATTGTCAAATTATGTAAAAAAAAACATGAGGCTCCATGAGGATCTGTGCCTTGGGTGACAAGCACCACAACACGATAGCTTTTCATTTGAAGCAGCTTATTGAAGATCACAAAGGATATTTTACAGTAAATGAAGGAATTTATTGCCAAATTTAAGATGCCGTATTTGAGGAGATGTAAGTACAAACAGTGCTTAACATTTTTTTCCTTTTCTCACCAGGAAATATCAGAAGGGATCCAAAGTCCGGCTGAGACTTACTGACCTTGAACTTTCATCTAGATTCTTGGGAGCCAAAACAGACACAACTTTACTGGAAGCTGATGCAGTACTCTTGGGACTTGTGGAAAGCAAAGAAAATAGACAAAAATAGCAAATGCTATTCCCCCCCTAAAAAAACCCCA
Source organism: Lacerta agilis (assembly GCF_009819535.1). Taxonomy (NCBI): domain Eukaryota; kingdom Metazoa; phylum Chordata; class Lepidosauria; order Squamata; family Lacertidae; genus Lacerta; species Lacerta agilis. The sequence continues at coordinate 58,046,500 of NC_046318.1, read as the reverse complement.
CTCTATATTGATTCACTCATGACTACATTTTAGCAAATATAAGTAGTTATTTGATTTGTGCGGCGCTTTCAGTTTTTTTGTGATGGTTTGGCTTGAATTGAATTAAAACTTTGAAACCATTCTTCCACCTCTGTTGCCTAATTGATGCAAGTAAATATAAATTAAAAATAAACCATCTTAGCAAATTTGGTTCTGTAGGATCTATTTCCCTTCTGTTGCCTCCATACTATTAATTGTTTATATTCTCTTTTGTATTCATATTTAATCCAAGAAAGAGGTATATTTCACCGTGTCCGATTATATGACAAACAGCAACACAAATTCATGACAGATGAAATATGAAATTTTCTGATTAAAGTGTGAACCGTTGAATGTCTCAAACTCTGAAGCTTCCAGAGTGACAATCAACTGGCTACATTCTGAAGGCCAATGCACACTGCCACCCCCAAGTACTACTTGACCTCAAACTTGCTGTTTGCACATAGCAGCGGGGGTGCAGGGAGGTCAGCAGGAAACTGGTGCAGAAGCACTTTCCAAATCAGCGGATCTTTCCTTCAGAATGAAAGCTGCCAGTGTAAGCACATTTTATTCACAGTATTTTAAATGTAATGTGTATTTTGGCCTCCAAGATAAGTCAGGAAGAAATTCAGTATATGCCACTTTTAAAAGGAATTATTCAACACTGCCAGTCATTTCAGTGATGTGTGCTAGGTAAGTTCATAAAGCATTTGTGTCTCGTATCTCGAATCGCATTATATCTATCTTTCATAGTATTACAAGTCTTGAAACTAGAAGCGTACCAGAGTATATAAATTATTTCTTCCACCTGTAAGACCAGACCATTTGAAATGTCCTGTGTAGCTACTCTTGGTCTTCTCTTCAGTATTTCTGGTAGGTAAAAGAGTAAACTGGATTTATGTCCAGCCCAGTTATCAAGGGTAATTCCGACTCTAAAATAAGCTATAGCCATAACATATTTCTCACAGCACGTTCTGGGTAATAAGATGCCTTTAAAAATAACATGCTTGGAATGGAGACATGTTTTAGCATATTCTGCATACCAACCAATAATGAGAGGTTGTTTGTCAGATCGGAAATGCTCTAAGCCAAAGACAACTGATCTCTCATAGTGTCATTTATTGGGAGAGGTTGAACATGAATTCCATATGTTACCCTCCGGTTAAAAAACAAAAAGACTTGTGCAGCCATTGAGATGGGCAGTACATTTTTAGGAACCAACAAGTGTCACCAGCAAATATTGGGGGAAGGGAGCAGCAACCAGAAATACTTTTATGTCCCTGCATTCCACAATCCAATATGCATTCCCCCCCCTGAGAACTATGGGATATTATTGGTTATGCAAATTGAGTTATGAAAGTTAACCGATACTGCTCTGGGTTAATCAGTGTAACCACATGTTCAAACAGACTTTGCAACGTACAGCCAGAACTCAGATAGACTACTGTGCCCCGAATGAAGTTGCATAAGACATAATGCCAGTGGCTAAAGGTGTGCTTATTAATTAATTGGAGCAAATTTTCATATGTTGTGGTTAGTGAGGTAGGTCGGTTGAGTACTAGGAGCTAGCATAGACAGACAAAAGTCTCCATGGCTTCAGCATCACCAACACACAAACACACACACACAAATACTCAAACCAATGGCTTCAAGGAGAAAGGAGATTCCGACTAAACATCAGGAAGAACTTTCCAACAGTAAGAACTGTTCGACAGTGGAACGGAATCCTTCTAGAGGTTGTCGACTCTCCTTCCTTGGATGTTTTTAAGCAGAGGTTGCATGGCCATCTGTCATGGATGCTTTAGCTGAGATTCCTGCATTGCATTGGGTTGGACTAAATGACCCCCGGGAATCCCCTCCAATTCTACAATTCTATGATTCTGAGTAGTTGGGGAACAAGGTTTCAGCACAGTATTATCAAAGCCCCACTAAACAGTACAGCTTCCTAGGTGATCTTGGGCCAGCCATTGCCTCTGAGGCTAGCCTACTTCACAAGGGTAGCTCTGAAGATGAAATGGGAGAGGGAGAGAAGCAGAGGCATAGCGGGGGGGGGGGAGGAGGCACTGGGCGCCACATGTCTCTCCTAGGAGTGACGTGGCTTGGGCACCTGCAGGCTCCACGCCACCCCAGGTACCTGAGCGGCTAGCTCCGCTGCTGAAGAGCTGCTTGGAGGAATATTTATTGCAGTAATGAGACCAGTAGAGAAAAGCCTGCTAGTGCCTTGTGTAGCCCCATGAACCCTGGGGTGGGAGGAGTGCTAGGAGATCAAGATCTGTGTGTGTCCCCCAGTTTTGCCAAACAAAGCAAGCTGCCTGGCTTTGGGGCAAAGCAAGCGTGAGCTGTGAAAGAGCAGCGGCTGCCTGGAATCTCTTTTTGCTGTGCTCTTTGCCCCTTGGGCTGCAGCTTCCCTGCACACGCTGGATCACAGGGGAGCTGAAGTTTCATTTACCGACTGAGCAACTTTGAAAAAAAAAAAAAAAGCCCCTGTTCCCAATTAGTGTTGCAAGTTGTCCAGATCAATGGCGGGTTAAACTGAGCTGCCCACTCAAGTGGGGGGCGTAGCGTGCAATAAAAGGAGAGGAAAGAGCTGAGTGCATGTGCGGGGGGTGGGGTGGGGTGGGGGTGGGGAACGCTTGCATCTCTTTCAAGGGACTGGATTCTTTCAAGCGAGCTGGATTCTTGTGTGAAAAACAACTGCCACAATACTTAAGTTGTAACCTTCTCACCCCTGACGGCATGGGAAAGTGTACTTCTCAGCTGTCAGTGAGGAGAGAGGCCGCTGTAGTCATGAGAAATTTTGATAAAAAATGCAGCTTCAAGCTTGCCCTCCTCTTTTGCACATGTCATCGTGCCTATCAAACGGCTTAATTGGAAAATTAGTCGTGCTTTTCATTTAGAGCCCTGAAAGTTCAAGTGCCAATAATTTCTCAGAAGCCTTTTGTTTTTGTTTTTGTTTTATTTACTGAGGACATATTCATTGAGGGACACTGGAGAAAGACCTACTACAACAGAAAAACCAAATGTCCAGCACCTTTGTTCCTGATCCATCCCTTTTTTGTTGCTAACATAATAAAAAATTCATTTTACACACGTGCTTCCTAGGCCCTTTCGTTTTTACTATCATGGTTTAAAATGTAGTGATTTATAGGCTACCCATGATTAAACGAACAAAAAAATTTAAAAGAATGAGTGGAAATAACATATTTTTTGTTACTATTATATTACGGAACAAAAGATTGCTCTTAAAATAGGTGGTATCTTGGAACCCATTTGTAACCACATTTTGATCCATCAGTATTTTTTGCACCTGTGAAAATAAACTTGAAAGTCACAATGGGATTTTTGAGACTCAAAATACATTTTCAAGATATTTCAAAGATGAACACATTAGGTATTTTCCCAGAAAAAAAGTTAATACTTAAAATAACCAGTGACGGACTCACTCCCCACTAAAATCCCACCCAACATTTCCAAACCCTTTACTAAGGCCCCTGGCTTAGCATCACACCTGCTTACTGCACATTACTTCTAGGGCTTCCCTGTATCGAGGATCCACAGCTGTTGCTAGCACATTAAGATGTGTGTGCTGTTCCCTGCCGCTCTCACAGTCCCATTAGGCAAGGGCATGGAGCTTCAAGACTGCAAGGAAAAGAGTTTCCGTTGCCACCATCTTGGGGCCCATCTCCCACATGAACCCAGAAGCCTGAGGATTGCTTTGAATGTTACAAATAACACTGGGAGGTGAAGGGATGTGGGAGTGTGTCTACTGTGCCAGTACCAGCAACGTAACACTAAATTATGTATTCCTATAAAACTGTCCTGAATCCATCTGCGTCCGGAGACATCAGATCTGTGCATTGTAAGACACAAGTCACAACTCTAAAGTGGTAAATTGATGTAAGATAATCGTAATTGGGTAACCGTGTGTTTTTTGTAATCTTTTAAGTTGTCGTCACGTCAGATTTTGGGTACCGCTTACAGATACATTAAGCGGTCAAGAAATTAAATAATCCATCAAAATAAGTATAAGCAGCAATGCGTAAAATTGTGCTATAAAGGCTGCTTCGTTTGACAATTTGCCCGTACTGAAGCATCTGCGATTGGCCTTCAATCAGCTCCTAAGATGATCTGCTCTGACTGGGTTGCATAACAGTAGCACACCTTTCTGGCCATTATGTAGGTGTTGCCACAGCGCATCAAAGATCAAACCAATTGCTGGGGAACGTGAGCAAAAATGTGCCGTTGAGCTCATGTCCTGCTTGTGGGCTTCCCACAGGCAACTGGTTGGCCATTGTGAGAAGAGCATGCTGGACTAGAGCAGGACTCTTAATTGTTATTTTATTTTCCCTCTGCCTCAATGCAGACCCAGTGGATCAGGGAGTATGGTGCATGAGTCCTGTGGGTCAGGTTCCTTGAATGAACCCTTTGCTGAAGAATTACATCAGCCCCAGCCAGCATGGTCATTGGGTGGGGATGATGAGAGTTGTAGTCTAAAAGAGCTGGAGAGCATTTCATTGGGGGGAAAGCTGCCTTACTCTCCTATTTCATTCTCGGCCTCACCAGGGCTTGCACCACTGCCAGCTCAGATTAGGGGACTCTCTGTGTACAGATATGTTTGCACACATCCATGAATTCCCTGCCACCCCACTTGCTCAACAGTTCCAGATAGGCAGCAGCAGCAATGTCTCCCCATATATACATCTTCTCTTAACAAATACAATGAGCAATTTCCTGCAACTATCCCTGCCCAGACAAGTGATGGCGCTCTTGGATGTGATGGTTATTGCAACAGCTTTGTGAGGACTGCCTGAAAAGCAGTATTTAAGTACCTTAATTAAATAAGCAACCAAGATAAGTTAACAACGGTGACCTTATGTTTCATGTTCTATAATTTATTGCTTGCTCAATATTGGTGGGCTTTTTGAAAATGTGAAGCACATTTGAAAATGTTCATTTTTCTTCATGCAAATAACATTAGCAAGGTATTCTGCAGGTTGCAAATACGTTAGCTTTTTTGAAATTTGGATCTTCCCACTACAATATTATCTTCCTCTCCCCCCCCCCCGCTTTGCCCCCTTAGCCAGAAGATGGATATACACAGAGACTTGAACACACATCTGCAAAACCACAATTTTTCACCCAAATTACATGAGCTTGTGGCACAGATGGGGATTGTCTGCACCCCAGATAATATTTAATTTGAGTAGGGTAAGGCTCTGGTGGGCACACCTCAAATTAGCCATGTGGTGAGCGTTTAACCACAGACATACCAATTCCCATCTGAGCAGCTGACAGCCCTGCATAATTTATTGCATGCAAATGGTGAGACCTGCCTTTGACGTGAGAATCAGGATCCAATTGCCACAGGATATTCCCTGTAATTTCTAGTTTGCTGTGACAGGGGTAGTACAGGCAGTACTACCGCGAGCGATTAGGGAGCTGTGGGGAGTGTCTCCTCCACCCTCTTTCCCATCAAATATTTTCTCCCCCTTTTTATTATTATTGAACAAGAAGGGCTGACCAGGAAGCTCCCATATGGCCCATCCTTCAAGGCAGCCTTTATTCACAATGGAAGCTCAATTAGTCTTGTGGTGTCACTTAATTGGGATCAGAGTTTCTAAAAACTAAGGATAGCAGGCAGCTAAGTAGGACACAAGATGTGGTGTAGGATAATGATTGTTTGCTTGCTCTCTATCCTCCCCCCCCTTATTTATTTGTTGATTTATTTGTCCCCTTAAAGAAAACTTCTCTAGGTGAGTGTTTACCTATGCAATGAAAAAACTAATCAAAAACAACCCAGTCTTGGATTCCCCAGTCTAAAGTCAAACATTAGCCACTGGCTCTCTTGGAAGCAATACATTCATGAATGCTCCTGGGAGGTAGGTCAGGTGGCCACCTGGCCAACAGAAGACTCTCCCAGCATCCGTTGCTTGAGGCAACTAGCTCATTCTGCCACCCTTCCAGGCCAGCCCTAGCAATGTACCAGATGCCAGTGTAAAATATTTGTGATCGCACTCATTCACCAATTAACAGCAGGGGGGGGGGGAAGGCGAGGCAGAAAATTTGGTTTAATAGCTTTGTGATGTTTCATAGGAAGCAAATGAAATTGTGTACAAATTATTATGCTGAATTGGACAGGTAGTCTACCCGGGGAATCCAAGTGGGATCTTCCACTGTGGGAACAAAGCATCTATGCAAATTGTGATCTTGCCACCATCTCGCAGGGGGATAAAGATGGAAACACACACTAACATGCACAATAGCCTCACATGGTTAACTTGGTCCATTTATGCCCCAGAAACCTTCCGTTTTAGCCAGCTCCCATTATGCTGTCCAACCATATTTCCATCTTCATTTGGATGATTGTCACGGCCTGCTGGTTGACAATATATGTAGCTTGTGGATTAAGAGAAGGCTGTTAAGATAATACATGTTTCCTCATATTGCAGCTGTTCAGGAGGAGGAGTCATTTGGTGGTATTGGGCAGTGGACTTTTCTGCTTGCTCTTGTGCGCAGAGTGAGGGATGTAGGATATTTGCAAGTCCTACTTGAATTTAACTGCTCCCGTTTCTTGCTTGCATTTGTTTGGGGAGAGTTCAAAGCTCAGTGGTGTACAGCATCTGCCTTGCATGCAGAAGGTCCAAGGTTCAATTCCTGGCATTCTCAGTAGGGCTGGGAGAGATTCTGTCCTGACTAAAACTCTGTAGAGCTGTTCTCAAGTCAGTATAGCCAATGGACCAATGTTCTGATACAATGTAAGGTAGATTTCTATGTCCTTGAGTAGGGTTGCCATACATCCGGAATATCCCAGACATATCCGGAATACTGCACCCGCAAGCAGTGTCTGGGTGAAAATCGGCAAAATGTCCAGGAAAATCTGGATTTTTAGCAGCCAGTGTCATTTTTGCTAATTTCCCTCAGAAATATCTCAAAAAACATCCAATTTCTTTGTGAACAACTTTGGCCCAACAAAGTTTGGCTCAACAACTTTGGTCAAAACTAAAAAAAAAAAAATTGTCCAGATTTTCACTTTTTGAAATATAGTAACCCTATCCTTTAGGCCCCAGTTGTGGGAGTATTTTGGATCCTGATGGTTGTTTCTGGTCCTAAGAAGACAGGTGTTAGCAATATGCACTTTCCACATTGTTGTGATTATTGTGATCCTTGGTAGTCTTTTTCTTTTTTTCTTGCAAGGTGACATTTTATCCGTGTTCTCATTTCTGTGCTGCAAGGTACATAAGGCCAGAGTGATGCAGCCCTGTGCCATACATCTTGATAAGGGACAGCAAGTTTCCTTGGCTAGATCTGATATGCCTCTGGTGTCATACAATGATTTAATTAGCCGTGGAGTCAGACAGAATTGCAACCACCACTACAATACTGGGCAGGGAGTGGGACAAAGAGGAAGGAATGGAGTGGAGACATTTTGGCTTGTTCATTAACTTCAGTGTTAGTGTTTTCATTCAGGCCAACACAATATTGCAGTATTGCAATGGCATGCTCAAGCTTGGAACGGATTGGATTCCTCTGTAGCCTTGTTCCCTCCCTGCAGTGTGTTTAATTATTTTTCGTTTTGCCCCTTATGCTGGCAGTTTTGAGAAGGTAGGATACATTGTCAGAACGGGCAAATCTGTCTATTTATCTCTGTTTCTCATTTTCCCCAATTTCAGGTTTAGTGTTCCACATCATTTGTTGATTTTTTAAAAAGTCATTTTGAAAATTCATCAGCCTTTTACTGCAAACTTGCCCTAATATACATATTTTTGTATGCAGTTTTGTCTAATATACACATTTTTGCAAAACAAAACAAAATAAAAATTCCTTCCAGTAGCACCTTAGAGACCAACTAAGTTTGTTCTTGGTATGAGCTTTCGTGTGCATGCACACTTCTTCAGATACATTTTTGCAAGACACATTTTTGCAAGACACATTCGCCCTAATTATATATATTGCTCTAATATTTATGTCTTCTCTAATACAGTGGTACCTCTGGTTGCAAATGACATCTGTTCCGGAGGCCCGTTCACAACATGAAAAGAGCGCAAACGGAAGCACCGAATCTGTGCATGTGCACGGCACGATTCGGAGCTTATGCACATGCGCGAAGCGCCGAACCCAGAAGTAACCCATTCCGGTACTTCCGGGTTCGGTGCGTTCGTATCCCGTGACGAACGCAACCAGGGGTATGACTGTACAATTCATTTCTGTATGTTCTTCTCACTAATGTGTGCATTACCCTAGTGTGTGCATTTTTGTACACATTACTTGGCTGAAGAACTGCATTGCAAAATTCAGAGAAGTTTTAATTTTGAAGGATGCTAGTGATTGGGTTTCTGTTGTTTAGGAAAGTGAAAATCATACACCAAAACAAATTTTCACCCATCCCCAGTTGTCAGTAGCCTTTCTGCTGGTTCAAATATAGCACTATGCCAGTGTAATCCCCCCCTCACTCTCACACACCTGCAGTGCATGATGCTCTACCATTCTGGCATCCAGATGTTGTTGAACTCCTAACTCCTGCCATCCCAGTGGTTAGGGAGGATGGGAGTTGTAGTCCAACAACATATGGAGGGCCACAAAGTTCCTCATCTCTGTGTTAAAACATGAACTGGTAACACCACTATTAGCATTTGGTCTGCAGTTGAGTTTTCGTAGGTCAAATCCAGTATTTTGAGCTGTGCGCAGAAGGCAATATGAAACCTGTGCAAACAGTAAAGGAGAATGTGATTGAATCTATTTTCCTACTGATTCCTTCCCTTTCCTCCACCCCCAACCCAAATCACACACAGTGCCTCCACTGTTTACTCAGCTTACTTTTTTGAGGGACAAAAGCAACTCCCTCTAATACAGACCAATAAACCTTTGATACCACATTGCATATTATAGAAGTTGTTTAGGGGGGAGACATGTTAGCCCTCTTCTTCATTTCCCCCCTAGGACCTTCCCCCTCCTTACATTGGAATTTTATGAAAGAAAAGGCAAACAAAATTTAGAATTGGTCTTTGTGGGGAGGAAAGGAGTGTCACTTTGATTTACCATTTTGCATAATCTTCAACCACAACTGGTTTTCAGTGCCTTGGTACAGACTGTCCTTGGAGCAAACTTGAGTATGTTATCTGAAAGGGCCTAGATTGGGAGATAAGCATTTAATACCGGCAGATAATCATTGCTGTAGAATACAATGCACAATGTTTGTTTCGCTTCCATTTCCCTGCTGCTCCCTTAAAGATGCCTCGGAATATTTACATGATGCATCTTAATCTTTCATCCTCTGGTTGTTTGTTTAGGCATGCTGATTCCCCTTTCTTCCTTTAACTGATAAAATGTATGCATGTTCCTTGTAATTTTCTTTTCTATTTTTTTTTTTTAAGAAAAGAAGTGTTGAAGCAAACCAAAATCAGATAGCAGGGCAGTTGAGACGCCTGTTCCCACAGTATAGAAGCCAATATGGTACTCCAGATGTTGTTGGAAACAACTCCCATTAACCTAGCTGAAACAGTTAATGGATAGGGATGATGGAAACAGTACAGTGGTGCCTCACTAGACGAAAATAATTCGTTCTGTGAGTATCTTCGTCTAGCGATTTTTTCATCTAGCGAAGCACCAATACAAGTAGCGGTTTTCGCGCGACGAATAATAATAATTTTTTTTCCGTCTTGCGAGGCAGTCCCATAGACTTTTTCGTCTTGCAGGGCAGCCTTCCGCTAGCAAATGCCTTTCGTCTAGCGAGGCATTCGTCTAGCGGGGCACCACTGTAATCCAACAATATCTGAAGAAGTGTGCATGCACACGAAAGCTCATACCAAGAACAAACTTAGTTGGTCTCTAAGGTGCTACTGGAAGAAAATTATTTTTAAATATTTTGTTTTGGAAAGCACCAGATTGTCTACCCTTTTGACGACAACAAGAATGTACAGATGTTAACTAACATGGCATGCAGAAGAAGGACTAGGATATTGCCCATTCAGCATAACATGTGAAGAGTCTAACATTCATATGTAAACAGACTCTTTCATAAATTATGCCAAAGTATGTGTGTGTGAGTGTATTAACTGTATGTATTAATCTGTGTGTATTAACTGTGCACAATTGTAACATTTGCGAAACTCTGTTAACCACCTTTCACTTTTCATGAATAAGAATGTCTTCTAAATCTGCAGCTGACAGCTCTCTATTCTGTAATAGATTTCATTATTAGTAGTATATTCTTCCCAAGTTCTTTCTATTTTGGGGAGTTATGCTTAGGCCAGAGCTTTCCAAACTGTGTGTCATGACACATTAGTTTGTCGGCTGCAGTGCGTAGGTGTGTCGCATAAATGCTCCCCATACTCCTCCCAGGGCTGGAAAGGGGTTAGTTTAACCTCCGGTTTGCTAGTAAAACTGAACTACTGTGTCGCGAAATGATGCATGTCTGAAAAGTGTGTCACCAACATGAAAAGTTTGGAAAGCTCTGACTTAGGTTAATGTTATGTGTGTTTCCTACAAATTACAAAGCTGACCATTGTTTCCACAGTTTATTAATACATTGATATAATTGAAAACTTTAAAAATCGCAAGTTACACAATCATATCATAAAGGGCCATCTTTTGCTGTTATTGTTTTTTCAAGTACCGTAACACAAAATATTTCTGATGCAGAAGATTCAAGCAATGAATGACCCACTGCGATGGAAATGTTAATATCTTTTTCTATTACTAGCCTTTGGACAGTGTAAATCAAGCCTTGTTTTCCTTAGAGTCATAGACCAGTAACTGAGTAAGTGGCAAAGTGCTTGCTGCATCCAACAGAGTAGTGTGGCAATTTATTTACTGTTCAGATGGATACATTCAACATTATAATATTTAAAGGTAAAGGTAAAGGGACCCCTGACCATTAGGTCCAGTCGCGGACGATGCTGGGGTTGCGGTGCTCATTTCGCTTCACTGACCGAGGGAGCCAGCGTACAGCTTCCGGGCCTTGTGGCCACCATGACTAAGCCACTTCTGGCAAACCAGAGCAGCGCACGGAAACACCGTTTACCTTCCTGCTGGAGCAGTACCTATTTATCTACTTGCACTTTGACGTGCTTTTGAACTGCTAGGTTGGCAGGAGCAGGGACCGAGCAATGGGAGCTCATCCCGTCGCGGGGATTCGAATTGCCGACCTTCCGATTGGCAAGCCCTAGGCTCTGTGGTTTAACCCACAGCGCCACAGTAAATTAAGGAACCTTTCGTTATGACAGCAATTACTTTAAGTAACATCATGGGAGGGGGGTTTCTAGGGCTAAGGTGAAACTGTGAAGCTCCCTAGTTTTTCTTTCTATTGGTTTAAGTAATCCTGTTATATTTATAGTACTGACATGTGGTTTTTTTGTATGTTATTAGATTTTTGTTTTGCTATGATAGTATGAAATTGTTCCTATCCTATGTCATTGTTTTGCTGTCACATGAGAGATGGAGCAAGCTTGTTTTCTCCTGCTCTGGAGTAGGACTTGAACCAATGGCTTCAAGTTACAGGAAAGGAGATTCCAACTAAACATCAGAAATAATTTTCTGGCAGTAAGAACTGTTAGACAGTGGAACAGTCTCCCTTGGGAGATTGTGGACTCTCCTTTTTTAAAGAAGAGGTTGGATGGCCATCTGTCATGAATACTTTAGTTGAGATTCCTGCATTGCATGGACTAGATCAGAGGTTGGCAACCTAAAGCCCATGGGCCAGAAGCGGCCCATGAAGGTCACTTAACTGGCCCATAAGCCACCCCCGAACTGAGCCGTCCACTCGGCGTGTCCCCGCACAATGCGCTAAACAGGCGCAGCGCGGTGACTCTCTTCCGCGGCTCCGGAAATCACTTCTGTGCATGCCCAGACGTCAAAAATCGCTTCTGCGCAGGCATGATTTTCGGTGTCTGGACATGCGCAGAAGCAATTTCCAGAGCCGTGGATATGCACAGATGCGATTTCCGGTGTCGTGCTGCGCCAGCCTGGCCCACGGAGGATCTCCATGGGAGTGATATGGCCCATGCCCGGGAAGCCTTGCCGACCTCTGGACTACATGGTCCTCGGGGTCCCTTCCAACTCTACAATTCTATGATTCTATGAAGTTGTTTTTATGGTGTTTGCTTGAAACGCATCTCTGTTTCTTTGTTGTATGCTGCTTTGAGCATGATTTTTATTTTAACGGAAAAGCAGCATACAGAAAATATATATGCATGTATGAATGAATGACATTTGAATAATACGTATAGGCTTAAGCTCTATTGAAATTATTCTGACATGGCTTACTTTAAATTTAAATGGTTTCAATCAGGCTTCAGTACAACTAGCTTTCTCTTGATTGGATGAGACGAGAAGCTATGCCCTACTTTCACACCCATGCAATAGGATGATTGGAAAAGGTACCAAAGTCAATGAGCACCAAATAGTACCAGCGAGTGGAAAGAGCTGGAAGTGATCGTGGGGGGGGGGCACACCTAGATCTCCCTTTCCATTTGGCCCTGCATATGATGTCAGGCTGTGATCAAGTGGGTGTTGTAAAACGGTGCCGCAGGCCAACTTAAATAAAATATTGGGCAGGTCTAGGTAAGCCCCGCCCTGCATAATGTCATGGCACAAACACACAATTCCCATCAACTTTGAGGGGTGGCCCCCTCAAATATTTTATTGGGGGGCTGAAGGGACCTCGGCCCCTAGGAGTTGGCTCCTATGTAGCTGTGCCAGCAGTGGCAATTAAACAATAAAGACCCAGTGGAATATCAACTTTCTGCTCTGTTGCCAGCCTCGGTGACTGAAGAAACTGTTGGAGAGGAAGCCATATCTTCCTTAACATGCACCTTAGGAAAAAATCACAGTGCCCCTATTCCATACACTCAACGCGGGCAGTTTATCACCCCAACAGACCGCACTGCATGGCCTGAGATCCCTTGTAATGTAGCAATGCTTGCTGGGTTTCAGCTCTTTTACTTCACCTCCACAGGCTCTCTGGCATCATCAGGGACTTGCAATGCACTGGGGGTGCACCTCCTGAACCACAGGAAGCTTCACTGGGCATTCCCAAAAATGTTACCGCTGTCCTAAATGACAACTTGGCTTGCTTGTGCCACTGAGTCAGCCCAATACTGTATGGAGATTGTATACCCACTCCCCACCCCCGGCTCTTTCTCTGCCTCCTTCCCTCAAGCTGCACTGATTCAGAAGAAGGGAAGAGCACTAGCAGTTATTCCTTGATAAACTGTGTCAACTGCCTTCTTGGAGTCGTTTTGGCTTTAGTTATTTATGTAGGGTGCTTTCTTAAGGTATATGACGTAGATCTCAGTTGTTCTGGCAACTCATGCAGCCTGTGGCGATGCTTCTTGCTCTGAACTAAGCCAAACAGTGGGGTGGGGGGGGGAGGGAAAGAAAGAGAAAGAGGGGGAGGGAAGAATACCCTTTGATAAATAACCTTTCCATATTAAATGCACATCAATCTGACATAAACAATTAGCTGTCAGGTGCTTGGCTTTGCAAGCAGAGGCCAATTTTCAGATTAGTGCTAATTGCAGGGAGGGCTGACACATCAACTGGGAGAGCCAGTAGCTTGCAGCACTGGTTAAGAGCAGACTTCAATAGCGAGAGCAAGGGAGGGCTGAGGCTGCTTGTCTCCAGATTGCTGGCAGTATGACTGTAGAGTAAAGTAATGGAGCTGGCAGGGTGGAATCAATTACTGGCCAATGAAGATTTTCCCACAGGTCGGGGCTTGGGAAAAAAAGGACGTTCCTGCTGCCTAGACAGCTGGCATGGACTGTCCAGTGGGAAAGGAGCCGGCAGAGAGTGAGAGAGAGAGAGACCTCTGTGATAAAACCAGTGACAGACTATAAATTATGAAAAGGGTACCTGGCAAGAGGATTTAGAGCTCGCTACCTCTCTGTTTTCTCTCCCCCTGCACCCCAGAACCATTCACAGAGTTATTCACCGACTTGAGCTGGGAAATAAAATGTGTCAGTGGACAAACCCTACATTTATCTCTCTCAGTTCTCTTTAATAGGGTACATGTGTGCTCTGCTTTACAGACCCTTTAAAGCAACATTGTCTTTTGCAAGGCTTCCTTGATGTTGCGCTGAGTAATTATGCAGCATGTTGCTCTTTCGCAAAGCCAAAGTTCTTAAAGATCCCCCAACACTTTTATTTTATTTTATTGTTTTAAAAAAAAACCTTTTAAAGCCCTTGAGACATTTTGCCTGCAGCTCAGTTACAAGTATTAAGGACCATTGAAATCAACGGAAGGTATATCCCCCCCCAAAGGCAGAAGGTTGTGGTCTTTGTAATATTCCACACCCCGATTCTGTACTATCCAGAAATTAACACAGTTCTTTTCCACCTACAGTGGTACCTCGTGTTACATACCGTCCCCCTTATGAATGCTGTGGGTTACGTGCTCCGCTAACCCGGAAGTAGATGCCCCTTGTTGTGACCTTTGCCCTGGGATGCGAGCGGAAGTCGCGCTCCGGCGGCGTGGCAGCAGTGGGAGGCGCCATTAGAGAAAGCGCACATCATGTTACAAGTGGTTTCCTGCTACGAACGGACCTCCAGAACGGATTAAGTATGTAACACGAGATACCACTGTACTCCTTTATCCTCACATTAACACTGAGATCAGGCTGATAGACAGTGACTGGCCCCACGTCACCCAGGGAGCTTCATGGTCAAGTGAAGATTCAAAGACTTTCCCTGAGTTCCAGCCCAATGTATGATTTCTGAATGTTTTTGCACTACAACTCCTATCATACTTCTCCATTGGCCATGGTGGCTGTGCCTGATGGAAGTTGTAGTCCAGCAGCACTCTTGAAACTACGGTATATCAGTGACAAGAAAACTACCTGAAATTCATAGTGTTAATTAGTTGTTCTACTTATTACATGAGTCATAGAATTGGAAGGAACCACAAAGGGTCATCTGGTCCAACCCTTGAAATGCAGGAATCTTTTATCCAATGTGGGACTCCAACCCATGACCCTGAGATTAAGAGTCTCGTGCTCTATCAGCTGAGCTATCCCAGCTTTGCACAAGCATGAGAACAAGGGCAATACCTTGGGAAATTATCCCACTATCCTGGGAAATTGGATGCCCACTTGGCATCACCCAAAAAGAGAACAAAAGGAAACACAGTTTTGAATAAAATATTTAGAAATATTAAGTTAAATAGAATTACAGGCTTAAAACTGAACAGCCCTTCAAACAGTACTCTTTGAAATTGAGGACTTTGCTCTGTAAAATAAGACACATGGTCTCTCTAAGACAAAAGATCTTGTTAAAATGGAGTTTTGATGATCACGCCAGCCAGCTATGGCACTGGGAATACGGTACATTTAATTGGCGCATAAAAGCCAAGTGAAAGATAACAAAAGTATTCTCATGCAAATAAAGAGGGTATCACAGTAACAGTCACATCTGAGATTTGGAGGGGGGGAATCCTCAGTATGTTGTAAAATTAATATGATTGTCCTATCTACTTCAGAATTCAGTGGGACTTAATTCTGAGCCTGTGTGCATAGGATGGTGCTGTTATTCACTCCTACCCTCTACTTAAGGCAATGACATGAACATATTGTCATTTTTGAAGACTGGAGTCTGAATTCAGTACAGAAAACAACATTGACAAGTCAAGTAGATCCTGGCCCAGTTTAATTTAGCATAGGGCTGTCGTATTACACATATGAGTATTTAGGAATAGGCAAACACTTGGATGCATGCACACAGAGATGCACGTGGACCAATAAAAATTGCCCTTCATGTATATTAAACAGGGTTCAAGATACACAGTGCACCATTCTTGAGAGCAAAGTGCAGACCGTGCTCATGTGGAGAAGCCATCTGAATAGGGAATGAGAAAATGATGGGCTCAGAAACATCTTCCCATTTGAGGGAAGAATGGTTTCTAAGCACCACCTGTGATTAGAGCACCTGTTCTTCATGCACCTGTGCAATTGTGGTATTAAGTATGCTGGGGCCCTAATGAATGGGGGGTGGTGGTTCTGTTCAGGGATTCACTGGGGAATCTTTGTTTTTTGCTTCAGTTGTGAAATTTTTAAAAATGGTGCTGAAAATAATAATATTTTAGGCAACATTTGTTGAAATCCTGACTGCAAAATAGTTTAACTTTGGCCTCTTTTTTAAAGTAGGAACATGCCTGGCAGTTCTGACAGGCTTGAAGTCTAATGAATTTGTTCACCAAGAGACCAATCTGGCGGCACGTAAACTGCAACCACAGGAGGCCTCCGATTCAATTAAAAGTGTTTCCTCTGGTTTGACTTCTTGTATTGATAGAAACACACACACAGACACACACACCGCTCTGCTGGGATGAGAATTTTCAGAGTCTGCTTTAAAGTTAGGCTAATGGAGCCAAGCAGTGTTTTATGTAAGTGTGTTTACAGGAGGATAGTGACAGAAGGATGCTTATCCTGCTAATATGGAACTGTGATGACAATGCCAGCAATTGGCACAATCAGTGGCTTTGTGAATGCATTTAATTGGCAAATAAAGACCTGCAGAAGTGAAATGAATGTATCATCATGCACAGGGGATTAGGTTCACCCTTGTCCTTCACATGACAGATTAATTTGTGCCCGGGTCTTCTCATTCCCATGACTTCCCACCCATATTTTCAGAATCAACAAAGATGCATCAATTTAATTATGTGATGCTTTACATCTGGGCTGGGAGACCTGTGACTTTCCAGATTTGTTGAACTACAGTTCCCATCCTCCCTGATCGTTGTCCATGCTGGCTACAGTTGATGGAAGTAAAAAGTTGAACACCACTCAGAGCTTTTTAAGTCCTGTGTTAGATGTCCTGTGTTGAAATAGAGAAATAAACGAGAAAGAAATATCTCTCTTGACCATTCTCCCGTTGATATGTCGCAGGGAAATCAAAGAGGTGTGATATAAAACCACCTCTGATTCTAAGCAGATTTGGGCCTGACCAGTTTCTGGATAGAAGATTCCTGGTGAGCCCTATCAGCAGAATGAAAAGAAACCAAGAGCCATGCTTTGGGATATTGCCTCATCATGCCAGAGCATTTGCCAATTGTTGACAATTATTGCTCTCACCCTTCACAATAGAGTGTTTTGGGGGACTCTGGTTAAACAACCTATATCTGTACAGATCATCTTTGAAAAGAGGTGGGGAAGGGTGGAAGAGTTGGGGGGCTGCTTGTCAGCAGCCAAGTCCTCTGCCCCGCTGGCCAGCCCCCTGACCCTCCTGAACTGCCCCAGTGTGCAGCACCCGCCCACGTGGACCATAGTGATGGAGGCGGTGAAGACCCTGGATGAGCGCAATGGGGTCTCTGTCGTGGCCATAAAGCGCTACCCCAGGGTGGACCCCATCCACCTGAAGTACGCCCAAGGCCTGGAAAGGGGCTGCCTCATCCGGCCCCAAAACTCTTCTGCGCTGGGTGCCATGGGGAGATTCAAGCTGGGCACAGAAGAAGCCAAGGGAAAGAAGAGCCAGGAAAAGCATTCCAATTTGGATGGAAAAACAGTGCCCAAACCAAAGAAAGCAGCCAAGAAGCCCAAGGTGAAGATTCCTGTGGAGAAGGAAGGTTCCTGGGAGAAGAAGGAGGCAGCTCCCAGCAAGACTACCAAAGTGAAAGCTAGCAAGCATCAGGCAAACCTCCAGCAAAGCCCAAGGCAAAGAAGTACCCCGAGGGGGAGAAAGCAGCCCAAATCTTCAAGAAACGGAGCTCTTCCAAGGCCTTCCCGGCAAACACACCTGGTGCCCACCCCCTGGGAAACTGTGTTTAAGGAAAGCAAGAGGGGGGCCGAGGCCAAGGCACCTGCAGCAGCCAAGAAAACCAAAGAGGCAAAGGGGGAGAAAGCCAAGGCTGGCCAGGGGTCCAAGCCCCCCACAGCCAAAGGAGGGAGGGAGGGGGAGAATCCAGCCAGCTGGGGCCCCAAGGAGGCCTGAGGGGCCAGATTCCGCAGGGAGGGCAGGATGGGGGCACGTGGCTTGCCAACGTGTCACCCTCCATCTGTCTTGTCCAAGGGAGAGGCGACCCCTTTTGCGGTGGGGTCCCCATTTATGAATGGACTATTTATGAAGCAAAGACCCTGTTTTTAAACACCGTGTCATTTTCCAATAAAGTTCAGAGTGCAGCCTCCCCCCAAAAATCTTTGAAAAGTAGCAACAGAAGCCACTGCACCATATAACAACAACAACAACAACAACAACAACAATTTTATTATTTACCGTATAAAAGCATAATAGCAGCACAGCACAAGTGGGAATATTCAACCATGCTGAAATGGTTGAGCAGTAAACAGTAAACATATTTACACCAATTGGTCTATTGTAAGTGGAAAAGAATAGAAGGAAAAGTATCAGCTGGGCTTCAAAGTGACATAGGGATGTGCCTTATACCAATCAAACCACTGCCTCTACATTGACCAGCAGCAAATCTCCAGGCTTTCAGATGTACACTTGGAAAGTCTAGGAATTGGACCTGGGGCTCTTGCATTCGAAACATATACTCTGCTACTGAGCTATGGACTTTCCCTAAGCAGATATCGGAACTTATATTTGGTGGGAGTTGATATGTGACCTTGTACTTCACAGGGTGACATCAGGAAAGTTGAGAGGGCCTCACATATGTATTTTTGTACATTGTGTAAGAATCCTTCTGTCCTTGTTTCCCTCCTAATAAGATTTGAGCAGCAGCAAGAGCAGCAAGGATACAGACTAGCTTCTGTGCGTCAGGCAAATCTGATCCAGGGAGGGACGGGAGGAGACAACAACAACAACAACAACAGAGTGGCTTAAAAGGACATGTTTTCTCAAGGATATGATTTATTCTAGGATAATGCTTAGGGAACAATAGAAAGTTTGTAGGCAGAGGGAAACAATTCTGAGAATGAGAAATTGTACAACTTAACTGTGGACTTCCTGATCAGCTGCAGAAAGGTACTTTTCTTAAAAGGAGCCACCCTCCATATATAGTTGGGAATTCTTTTCAAAACTATCCCTATTGTTGTTTGGGCTGCCCTTTCTTCATTGACAACAATGGCAAAACTAACATGTACAGGGTCAAAGAGCTCCTGTTAATATTTGCTATATCAGCTGGGGGGGGGGGTCCCCTGATGGTGAATACAATCCATTGAGAATGTTTCCTGAGTAAGTCCTACAGAAATAATGGGAGTGTGTTTTTATGAAGTTGCCATTCACTTTAGTGGGATGTTGCTGGGACAGTTGTTGACTCATACAATTTGGGAAGGAAGAAAACTCTGCAGATAACTTCTTTAAATTGTATTATGTGGTGGACAGATTATTTTAAAGTTAGCATTCCTAAATATGCCTTTTCTGTTCTACTTACTTTTTGTTCACACTTACTTTTTCTTTTTTGCTGCTTCTATATTAATACAGTATAATCTCATACAGAAAAAAGTTTCATTGAATTGAATGGAACTAACTAAAAGTTATCATGGACATGAAGGATTAAACAAAAAAAATGTGCAATGTTAGTAGTCCACATTTTTAAAATCTTAGAAGTTATATTAAAGTATTTACTGTATTGAAAAACACACTGGTTGCAATCCATCTGATGTCAAACCGGTTTTAAGTTCTGTTTATTTCAAGGGAGAGATTGAAGCATGTGCTTAATTCTCATATTGAGATTAATGAAACTTTAAGGTGTTTGCCAATGTGTGGGCAATGAGGTGCAGTGCAAGCATGCTATCTTCTAGTTTTGCATTGTTGGATTAAAAAAAAAGCTTTGCAGTGCCATATTCAATATTTATTTTTGCTCCTCCAATTTTTTTCTTAAGTTTGTTCTGTTCATTTGTGTACCTCCTAGCATTTTACCTGATCTCATTATTTATACGTTGAAGCTTCTTGATGATTCTTCTAATCCCTTAGCTCCATACTCAGTAGCTTTGACAGTGATGAATTTTATTTGCCCCCAAGTGATTGCTTCAAATGCTGAAGCTATAGATTTTAGAATCTTCCCATAAACTAACAAGGTACAGAACCGTGGATACTTCCCTTACCCATGAAAGCAAATGCTTTGTGTTGATGTCTCTGGGAGAACGAGCATAAAGGTATTATGAGGTAGTCTAAGAGATGAAGAAGAGGACAGGTACAGACTAATTTTTGCAGTCATCCCAAATACAGTCCCCTGAATTTCTCCCATACAAGGCAACAAACTGATTTACTGGGAGAAAGGATGAATAGGTCAAAACTGTGAGGTGATCCAAGTGTTCCGAAGTGGGGAAAGCAGGGCAATAGAGAGACCAATTTATTCCTCTTCCTCCTCTTAAGAACATATAAGCCTCAGAGAATCACACCAAAGGCCCATCTAATCCAACGTCTTGCTCTCACAGTAGCTAACCAGATGCCTATGAGAAGCCCATGAGCAGGACCTGAGTCTCCCCACTTCTGATTCCTAGAAATTGGTAGTGGAAGCAGAACATAGCCATTGTGGCTAGTAGTTGGTATTCTTCATCAGTAACTTTGTCCTGCTTATCCCCTTCCAGAATTCCCCCTCACATTCAGAGCCAACCTAAAACATTTTGCTGCTTGAGGGAAAGAACAAGAGCAGCTACACGCTATAAGTTTAAAGTACATCCAATGCACTATGCACATGGCTTCTCCATAGAAACTGGGACCTGTAGTTTCCCCCCTCGTGGAGTGGAACTACAATTTTTAGCGCCCTTAACACACTCCAGGATTCTTTGAAGGAATTTGTTTTTGTTTTGTTTTTTAAATGTGCATTGAATATACTTTAAATTTTTCGTGTGAATCCATCCCAGGATGCCCCCTTCCCCAGAACTCAAAACTGAAGCCAGCCAGATTGGCAGCAGAACAGCAATCTCCACCAAATCTGTGGGTGGCAGGCAAGCTCAGGGTGCAAAGCAGACTTTATATGTTGCACACCTGACTGCCTCCCTTGAGGAAGGCACCTCACTCTGCCTAATGGTAGGGTCAACCCTGACCACACGCTGTGGTCTAAACCACTGAGCCTCTTGGGCTTGCCAATTGGAAGGTTGGTGGTTCGAATCCGCACAACGGGGTGAGCTCCTGTTGCTCTGTCCCAGCTCCTGCCTACCTAGCAGTTCAAAAGCACGTCAGTGCAAGTAAATAGGTATCGCTGTGGCGGGAAGGTAAACGGTGTTTATGTGTGCTCTGGTTTCCGTCACAGTGTTCTGTTGTGCCAGAAGTGGTTTAGTCATGCTGGCAACATGACCCAGAAATCTGTCTGTGGACAAACACTGGCTCCCTCGGCCTGAAAGCAAAATGAGCGCCGCAACCCCATAGTCACCTTTGACTAGACATAACCATCCAGGGGTCCTTTTACCTACACACCAGAGAATACCAAAATCCCAGTGTTATCAAGAGGCAAGAGACTGGCATTCACTTGTTTCAATGGAGCCTGAGCAGGAAACTTCCTGTGCCCTTTGTGTTTTGGGAAGCTCCACTATCATCTTGTGATGTTTCCAAAAAAGAAAGCAACAAGAACTCAACAAGTATGTCCTGAGAGAGCAGCTGGAGAGAGAGAGAGAGAGAGAGAGAGAGAGAGAGAGAGAGAGAGAGAGAGAGAGAGAGAGAGAATGCTGTTGCTCTGTGATGTATACATCTTGGCCAAAGGAACCTTTCTCTTGGTTTTGACAATTTCCCCATTTGGCTGCCTTGGCTTTGTATTCAGGATGCTGCAGCTGGGGCTTTATCCACCTGTGCCTGCAAAAGAGGAGTCCCAGCCCAGCTGCTGTCTTCATGCAACAGAATATTCAACATGAGTCATCCTGTGCAGAGTGTGGGACCACCATATGTCCCTCACCCCATGCTACACATAACTAAGTTGTGTTGTTATCTTCGGCCAAGCTGAGGGGATCATTTAGAAAGCTCCTGTTCCTAGTGTTCCACAATCTTGTTCCACAACCACTAATCAAAAGTTTGGTGCACTTGATCACTGCAAACCAGATGTGGGAGGTGATTCAGGCCACAGGAATCTCCCTCAGTTCAAAAACTGAGAGGAATAGGCTGTGCAATCTATATGACTGGATTCCTCACTGCAAGGGTGTTTCAATATTAAAAAGGGGTGTAATGCAAGAATCTTGCTGGTTCAGTCCAAGGATTCGTCAAGTCTAGCCCTGCATCCTCCTGCCTTCCACAGCAGCTGACCAGAGGCACCTCCAGATTGTCGGTATTTTGTGGGAAGGTTTCAAGCACATGCAGGGAAATTTAGGTGTGCACAATTAAAAGGTCTTCGTTGGTGTCTGTGTGCAAGTTATTGCCAAAGATAAATAGTTTCTCTTTGGAGCACAAACATCTTCTGCTGAAATGAAGCGTCAGTAGCTTGTTGTTGTTCAGTCGTTGTTCAGTCGTGTCAGACTCTTCGTGACCCCATGGACCAGAGCATGCCAGGCACGCCTATCTTTCACTGCCTCCCGCAGTTTGGCCAAACTCATGCTAGTCGCTTCAAGAACACTGTCCAACCATCTCATCCTCTGTCGTCCCCTTCTCCTTGTGCCCTCCATCTTTCCCAACATCAGGGTCTTTTCTAGGGAGTCTTCTCTTCTCATGAGGTGGCCAAAGCACTGGAGCCTCAACTTCGGGATCAGTCCTTCCAGTGAGCACTCAGGACTGATTTCTTTAAGGATGGATAAGTTTGATCTTTTTGTAGTCCATGGGAATCTCAAGAGTCTCCTCCAGCACCATAATTCAAAAGCATCAATTCTTCGGTGATCAGTCTTCTTTATGGTCCAGCTCTCACTTCCATACATCACTACTGGGAAAACCATAGCTTTAACTATATGGACCTTTGTCGGCAAGGTGATGTCTCTGCTTTTTAAGATGCTGTCTAGGTTTGTCATTGCTTTCCTCCCAAGAAGCAGGCATCTTTTAATTTCGTGACTGCTGTCACCATCTGCAGTGATCATGGAGCCCAAGAAAGTAAAATCTCTCACTGCCTCCATTTCTTCCCCTTCTATTTGCCAGGAGGTGATGGGGCCAGTGGCCATGATCTTAGTTTTTTTATGTTGAGCTTCAGGCCAAAGTAGATGTTTTTCTGGAACTCTAGCTTTCTCGATAATCCAGCGCATGTTCGCAATTTGGTCTCTGGTTCCTCTGCCCCTTCAAAATCCAGCTTGCACTTCTGGGAGTTCTCGGTCCACATACTGCTTAAGCCTGCCTTGTAGAATTTTTAAGCATAACCTTGCTAGCCCACAATAGCTAGCGAACAATATTAGTAACAATATCAGTAGCTAGCTAACAATATTAGGAGCTGCAACGACACACACACACATATATATTACATTTTTTTCTCTTTTCTTCTTAAATAATTTTTAGAATTCCTTCGTTAGCCAAGCAGGGTGAAACCACACCCTCTGCTTATAGGAGTAGTCACTTTGAAGTCACTTCAAAGAGGATGTGCATGTAACGGCTGCAGGTTCTTTCAGTGCTGCATGACCATTGACATTTTCATTGTTTAATGCTTTAAAACATTATGACTTATGACCGAATAAAAGAGGCTGGGTTTTCTTTTTTGCATTGTTGACACTGATCCTCTAGCTTAGCAAAGGCACTTGAGCAGTATTTTGTGGATCAGCTTATCTGCCCAGGGGCATCTGTTGCATTTCCCAACACCATTATTGGCGGAAATAAAAGCTATTCACGTAATCCCCAAACAACTTCATTCCTCTATGGCCCTTCAAAAGACCACAATCTCTTAAATAGTGATTGAGGACTTGGGAGACATTTCACCAAGATACTGCTACCCTTTCTAAGTTTCCCAGGAGGAAAAAAGCAAATCTTCAAGGCTGTCTAATGAAGCTTAACGAACACTACATATTATTTGAAAGATGATGGTTCTATTGGGGTTTTAATATTTCACAGAGACTTTAAGTAAAAAGTCCTGGCGCTTTATTTCCAAGCTGAAGAAAAATTGTCATCTATCATGGGTGATCCTTAATTCTTTCTTCATAGTAAATGTGAGATTGCTCTTTAAGGTTAAGCTAAACTAGATGCTTACAGTACAATTCTATATGTCTACTCAGAATAAGTCCCACAAAGTTCAATGGAGCATACTTCCAGGCAAATGGGGATTACAGGACTGCAACGTTAGGGTTCATGTGCAGAACTGGAATTTGCTGGAGGAGGATGGATAGTTTTCTTTAAAAAAAAAAAAGATGAAGAAATTTCCCTCGATTTCAATGTTGTTGTTTTCAGTGGTGCTGTCCAGCAATTAAACTTGGCCTAATACTATTGCATTCTTACTTATAAATATATATATACTGTTATTTACAGCGATTTACAACAATGTTTCTGGCATTCTAACCATCAGTAGATTTCAGCACCAAAAAAAGCAAGAAAAACTTCGGGGGGGGGGGAGAGTCGCTTAGAGCTTTCTCTACCAATGGGAAAACTGGTTAAGGAAATTAGAAAAAACCCTGTATCTAAGGTTTCATCTGCACACGCAGAAGCATGGGTGTAGCCAGGGGGGGCAGGAAGGGGCAGCTGTCCCTTCAAAATCAATAAAAATCAATAAAAATGCATAGCAAAATGAGGTTCTGCCCCCCCAAGGCCTGCCCCCCTCCAAATCCTGGCTATGCCCATGCACAGAAGATTGAGGTATTAGGCTCCAGTAAGGAATTATGGGCTGTACTGCTTCACATTCCTGAGGATGGGGGAATTGTGACTAATTGCACCTCATAATTACAACACACACTGTAGCACTACGCAGGTGTATGCCGGAAAACATATTATTCTGATAGTGCACCTTCTCCAGATTATCAAAATGTGGGAAGGTCTGAAGTGGAGCTTGCACATGCGGGGATGTTGGGGTCAGGGCTTGCATGTGCATCTCCACCCCTCTCCTCACATTTGGCCCACATGCATTCAACTCAAATGCCTGAAGAAGGCTTGTGGGTTCCTTAAGTGTCTGGAGAGGCCCAAGTTCCTTTGTATAAGATGACGTTCCTGGATCAGAGTAATGACCCATTTAGTCTAACATCCTGCTCTCACAGTGGCCAACCTATAGGAAGCCTGCAAGATAGACATGAGCATAAAGCCCTCTGCCCACCAGGGATTCCCAGCAACTGGTATTCAGAGACATAATGCCTTCAACAATGGAGGTAGAACATAGTGATCATGACCAGTAACCATTGATAGTCTTATCCTTCATTAAGTTGTCTAATTCTCTTCCAAGTTGGTGGCCACCACTGCCTCTAGTTCTGTAGTTTAACTATGTATGCACTGTGTGAAGAAGCATCTGGGGACATTTTCAGCCCTACCTAAATGTGCCGGGGATTGAACCAACTCAAACGATACTTGCACTGAGAAATCTGGTGGGCAATCTGTTCTTGAGAAGTTGGGAACAACCAGTCAATGCAACTGTAGTTCTGCATTAGTCATGCGGGCTGAGCTGATACATATGCACCCATATTTATACTAGTTTAAAAGTGCTGGGCTATTTCAGGGGACTCACAGAATGAAGCCAGAAGATAACTCAAGCAAGAGAGAGAGAAAAAACAACAAGAGATATAGTTAGCTGCCCGAACTCCTGCGTGATAAGAATTCACCATTTCTGTCTGCTTTTTTCGGCTGCTTTTCAAGATAAGCAGCAAGCCTTATTCCATCAGTCTAAAAGCAGACCCAATTTAGACAGAGGTTAAAAGGGATTATATATTTTTTACAAGTCGATCCAGGGGCAAACTGGGCCTGATCTCCTTTACATCTGCTTCAGGTTCTCAGCCTTATCTGGTTGGGGGGGGTGCCTTTTGTCTTTGCGGCTGCTCCCAAACCCCTATTAAACCCCTTTGCAAGTTGCTGAGTGGCAGGTATAGGGTATCTCTCTCTCCATAGCATAAAAGGGGACACAGAGAAGGGGTGGGTGGAAAAGGAAGGTAGGAACGGATGGAGGCGTCCAGAGCGAAGAGTTATTGCTGCAGACAGCGCCCCATCCCACCCCCAACCCAAGCCTGCCTGATTGACACCGTAAATCTATACGGGGAGGTTGTTTGAGGGGAGCATGTCAGATTGACAGTGCAAATGTGTAACACACACACAGCCTGTGAGAGAGAGGAGTCTGCCGGCGGGTGGGAGAGCGCTGGCTGAGTGTTGGTCACACGGAGATTGAATTACAGTTGAATTAGATCAGAGCTGTGGGAAACATCACCTCCTAAACACACACAGTCTGGGGGTGGGAGGGAAGGAGGGAGAGAGGGAAAGAGAGGGACGGTGGGGGGGGGGGTGCAGCTGGGGCGAAGGCCTCCGCTCACAGAAGCTCAGAGCTAACTTAATTACTGGAGAGCGGCCTACCTCAGGCCCACCACCGCCTTGGGAGCCTTGGCTCTTTGAGGCTGAAAGGGCTCCCCGGTGGCAGGCCCAAGGCAGGCCAGGCCGCACTTCACACAAAACCTTTGTTTCCGTGCCGAGGGGGGGGGGCGGAGAGGGGCCGAGTGTGCGCCTCCAGGGGACTGAAAACATCATTAGGGGGAGAGAGTATGAGAAAGATCTGCTGGGGGGCCCATCCAGCCCCGCAGCTGTAAAGGTCAGGCTCCAGAGGGGATTTGGGTGGCTTTAGCTGCTACCTTTTAAGATCAGTTGTTTTTATAGTGTTTTGCTCAGATTGCTGCGGGGAGGAGAGGCCTTCGCACCCAAGCAGCTTCAAACACACACACGCACACACACACCCTTGCGGAGAAGCGCCCTCCTATTAATCCCCACCACCCCGGGGTTCCCCCACCCCCTCTCCCGGTATGTTCCCTGGAGACGAACCAGGATTATGCACATGTCTCATGGTTGGGATCATTGCATGTGGCGAGCAGGGTGGGGGGGGAAGAAAGAGAGGACAGAAGAAAGCTGGAACCTTTTAAGCTCTATTAAGAAGAGGGCAAAAAGTCATTTGGCGTCAAAATGAGCTCGCCCAGCAGGGATGAGAGCGGGATTTCCAGGAGACAGAGGGGTAGCATTTGTTTCCTCGGCTGGCACTGAAATGCTGGCCTGCCTGCAATGAAGTGCACAATGCATGGCATTCTCTGGTGCAATCGCACCTCGGCGCCTTAAAAAAAACGATCCTTTCTCTTTCAGTGTCAGTCTGCGAGGAGATTGGGGGGTGGGAGGAGAGAAACGCACCAGGGTGGGGAGGAAGGAAACAGTCTCCCTCCAGCTACTTTCCCCTCACCCGCCCCTTAATCTCCTGGGCTTGCACATGTCTTTGTGGGCAGGGATGAGAACCTGACCTCTAAAACCTCGTTAACAGAATATTGGGTTTGTTTTTATTATGCAACCCACTTTCAGGACAATCCTCCTTTATTTGACTTCCAATTGCCTTAGCTTGGCAAGAAAACTCTGTGTGTGTGCTTAAAAATTCGCTGCTATCAGGTGTGAATTTGACTGAGACTTAGCTGAGCCATTTTGACAAACTTCAGCACTGGTTAATTTTTAAATTAGCAGTCGGGTGTAACTTGCTTGGTAGTCACCTGCTTTGATTTTACTGGAGGTGGTTGTTCAGTGGTAAAGGGAAGGAAATTGTGCATTTCCTCGTTGGCACTGCCATCAGTGTTACGCTTTGGCATTCCCAGAGGGTAAGCTCTGGAACTCAACCCTGGCACAAATCAAGCCTCAAGCCTAAATTCAGTGTATTTGCCAGTATTACTGATTATTGAGTCAAAGGAGGCTCTTGTCCATTCAGTGTGCTGGGAAGACATTCAACAGCTGCCAAGGCAGGAGACAGTAGACTTAGCCTCCCAGAGTCTGCAACTTCTGGTATTTCAGATATCCCTAACATCAATGAAGACGTGTGGGTGGGACAGCTAGATGAGCATCTGATGAAGTGGACTCTAGTTGACGAGACATGCCAGGAGTGGCTAACCTGTGGCTTTCCACAATTGCCATCACCCCTGACCATTCACTGGTAGTGCTGGCTGTGGCTGATGAAAGCTGCAGTCCAAAAGTGCAGGTTGGAGAAGGCTGCTTTTTTTGTTCTTCTTAGGCAGTGTAACTATTTTGGATCATCTCTGCCTGATTTTCCTGGGAACAAGTCAGAGGTTATTGTAACATGGCCTTCTTCATCTGAGCTTTCATTTTGTAAAGAAATCCTTGAGCATTTGAAGCTGTCTTGTATCCATTCAGTCCCATCTCACTCAGGACTATTCATTCCATTTGGCAAAAGCTACAAATGGTCTCAAGCAGAGGTCTTTCTTATACAGTACAGTACCTGCTTCCTGAAATCCTTTACTTTCAGATGTTAGGAATAGGACATGGTCTCCTTTTGTTTGCAAAGCATGTTCCCCAGCAGCAATCTAAAGTCATTTGTTGTTGTATGAGTCAGACTTACTCTTGCACTGTGGCATAAGTTTACATTTTTGTCTTGACTGGTACTTCTTTTTGTTGACAAGCATTCAGCTTTGGCTCCTGCTAGAACAGTATAACTTGTGGCCAAATAGGCCGGAATATAGTTTACAGGAAAGTATGACTAACCTAATTTCCACATTTGCTTAGGCATCAGAACACTCCTATATATATAGTACTTTGGCAGTCAGAGGGATAGGGTGGCCCAAAGCTCAGTTGATTTAGAGCTGAGCAATGTGTAAATCAGATACAGAAATCAGTCCTTTGATGTGAACAGGGACCGAGGGACTGAAATTGGTCTGTAAAAGGGAGATTACCCCATATTACAATACTGCAAAGTCAGTCACTTGTTTCCTATGCAAGCAGAAAAAAAAATACTCCTGAAATGGTGCCGCATGTTTTGCATTTAATCGGTAATGGCAGACAGGAGTTTCTGCGCACTTACCCATTGAAGCTGGCAGGCTGATGACATCAGGAAACTATGAGTGTCCTACAGCTGCTTGGCCTGCTCCAGATCATATATCTCCTTTGGAAAACCCAGACCAGGTGTCAAAAAAGAGGAGAAAGGAAGAGTCTGTGTGAGCAACCAATTGCAATGACCGTCTTCTGAAAGCACCACCAGGAATGTATGAAAACATAAACCCTCTTCAGTCGTTCTTTATTTGAGTTCAGTAAGCATGTGCACTAGCTCTGCCCCCAACCCTTTGCCATTCCTGTTGCCTTCCATGAGTTGGGAGGGCAAACTTGTGAACTTGGAAAATCAGGGTTCTAAAATGCATGGGGAATCTTCCACAGGAACCTTCTCCATGAGTACAGGGGCTCCCTGCTTCAGAAGATAATTAGCAGCCCATGGAACTTGATCGAAACAGTGATGTGTATGTGAGAGAGAGCATTTGCAAATTCATCCACATTGGCCCCATCATCTGTTCACCAAACTTGAATGATGCTGGAAGAGGCCAATAGTGAGAGCAGAAACAAGTCTGCTGATCCTAGCCAGTTGGGACTGACTTGGGGACGTTTTGCTATTCACCTGTATCTGTCCTACCACCTTCCACTGATTCTCCTAAAAAGTGAACTTCCTACAGTATTGGGGAGTTAGGGAGTGGCGAGAATGACCTAGAAATCTGTTCTGCCCTTGTGCACTATATGCTTCTAAAAAAATTAAATCAGTTTAATTGTCAGATCTTTCCCAAAGAATCCTAGGTAATGCTAAAGATCCATAGTCTCCCTTGCTATGTTTCACAAAATAATAATAATAATAATAATTTATTTGTACCCCACCCATCTTGCTGGGCGTCTTCCATCAATATGTGGTGATTTTTCAATCTGTTTACCCATTTTGGGTTTTGCTATTTAAAGAACTGAGTTTAATATGCAAAATGGACCTACAACCTTTCCCTCAACTTGCTTTACTTGGAATAAAGGACATGTCTACTCCACTAATGGCTCATAAAGGACTTTTAATGTTTCTCCTCGTGGCAGCATATATGGAAATAGCAATGCAATGGTGCACTGTCTTGGGCTTGAACATTGAAGCATAGTGCTCCAGAGCATGGACAGTAACCCTGGCTGAAAAGCTGACATTGCAGATTTATGCAGCTGAAGGGAATTCTAACTCCCATCTTTTAAAATAATGTGTGGCAACCATTTTTGGATCATACGTGTCAAGAAGACGTATGTGTTTATAACCTAAGATCTCATTGTAATATGTGGAAAAGTTTTTCTTTTTGGAGTAAACTGTAAGAATTTGATAAAGCAAAGTGGTTGATGTGTTGTGAATTGTTTTCTGTGTGGTGTGCATAATTTAAAAAATAAATAAAAGCATAAAACAAACAAAAGGGTGGGTCAAGAGAGATGGTGAAAGGGCTGCATTCTTCCCATTTTTCAAATATTGCCATTAGTCCAAGGCTGGAATTGCAAACCAAGAGATACTAAATAGGTAGACACCCCTCCCGTTCCACATGGAATGCAGTGTCTGAATGAAGTGTTGTGATTTCTAAGGCAACACACAGTACCCTCGTAGCAGAAGCACCATCTTGAGATATGCAGACCACGTGTGTCAAACAAGTGTTTATTTGCAGCCATGGTTGCAAGGGAAGAATTAGGAGCTCAGTGTGGTAAGTGTTGAAGTTTCAATCAACTGATGTCATAGGTGGCCTCCTTAAACCATTAGGTAAAGGACCCCTAGTCAAAGGTGACTATGGTGTTGCGGCGCTCATCTCACTTCTGGCCAAGGGAGCCGGCGTTTGTCCGCAGACAGCTTTCCGGGTCACGTGACCAGCATGACTAAGCCGCTTCTGGTGCAACGGAACACTGTGGTGGAAACCAGAGCGCAGGGAAACGCTGTTTACCTTCCCACCACAGCGGTATCTATCTACTTACACTGGTGTGCTTTCGAACTGCTAGGTAGGCAGAAGATGGGACAGAGCAATGGGAGCTCACCCCATCGCACAGATTTGAACTGCTGTCCTTCCAATTGGCAAGCCCAAGAGACTTAGTGGTTCAAAATCACACCAGTCCAAGTAGATAAATAGGTACCTTTACCGTTAACCATTAAAAAGGGAAGTGGCTTTAACAGTTTCTTCCCTGCCCTTCTACAGATACGGTCATATTTTTATTGCGCAGAGCATTATTTTTAAAGGGATGTACAGTATATGGTTGCACATTTTACTGAAACTAATTTTAAATGTGATATATGATTGAGGTGGGGGAAGGGAATCAAGACTTTTCAGCAGAGAAACAAATGAAACGTCTCTCTATAGCAGGTTGGTAAAGAACAAACAACGGCAGCTGTCGGAGGCAGCTCTGAAGTTTGGAATGTTAGAAGCTGATCCAGCTGGAGTGGATTAGTGAAATGTGTGGAGGTGAGGCAGTCAAAGGTGCACCATAAATTAATTTTATTGCACACATGGTAGCGTGACAACTTACTGTACTCTCTCCTCTTTATGTAGCAGAGACAGACATTTGGAGGCTGGAGAACTACCTGTTTGACCCAAGGTTACCATCTCCTCTGGCAGATTCCTGTGCCTATAATTGCTGTGTGACAAACAGGAAGTCAGCAGGTGAGGTTTTCCTCTTGAAATCTGCATGCCTGGAAATATTTTGGCTTTTTCAAAATTTCTTCTAGCTGTGCAGCTTTTAGAGGAGTCAAGCTGCATAAAGAGGGGGCAACCCTAATGTGACCTAATGAAATACTGGCTGATTAGATTACTAGTAACCTGGCTGATTTCCAGAGCAACAAGGAGGAAGCAAGTTATGAAGTGTGGGTGTGCTTATTTAGCAATTCATTGTCTTTATGGCAAGCCTTAATAAAAGACCAAGGTGGAGGGGAATTGGTAGAATCCAGCCAAAGTGAAACACCTTTCAGCCTCGCTAGTGAGAGAAAGCCGGGCATCTGGTTACAACCCCATCCCCTCATTGAAACCAATCACTTTCCCTTGCAAACATCTCCAGGAGTTTTCTGTGTATTAAAAAGATAATTTTCTAACAGAGAGATGGGGAACCCAGTGGGCCACATTCCCTTCTGGGCTCCACTTGTCAGTGGTAGGTGAAGACAGAGGTAAAAAGTGGGATGGTCAGAGGCTAAAGTGGACAGGATAACAAATGTGAATTCTGTCTTTATATGGAAGGCTAGTTTCTATACACATTCACACAACTCTTTTTATTGTGCATTCAGTCAACCAACCAACCAACCAACCAAGAAGGATCATCAGAGGTCAAGAACAAATTCCAGCCAGGCAAAAGCAATAAAGGAGGGTATTAAGGAGGACCAGTGATGGATGTGAACCGAGGAAAGGGTTTGGCCTAGGCAGAGTCCTAAGGGCAGATAAAGACACCCACATTTTGCCCTCAGGCCTGAGGCTGCCCACTCATTTTCACAGCTGCCTCCCATAGAGAGACTTGAGACTGACTCACATTGGCCATTAAAAAACGTTAATTTTTAAAAATCAAACCCCACATTCTGATTAGCTGTTGCTTTAAGGCCAAACCATAGCACTAAATGTGTGCGCAGTAAGCCTACAACAGTATAACCATATCTTAAATGGTCCCCTTTTAGCCCCTTATTCACATGACTTGCCCTTTTGTGCCAAGGATCTTTGTATTGTGGATGATCTGGGTTATCTGAATGATTTAAACAAAATGGTCCTTAATCAGAAATACAAGCCAGTGCAATTCTGTAGATGTCTATTCAAAAGTAAGTCACTGGGATTTATCCCCAGGTACGTGTATAAAGGATTGCAACCTGAATCAAGTTCACATTGGTCTATATGGCAACAGTAATTTCTCCCAGTGACCTGGAAGCAATTAAACTCCTCGCTACTGGTTTTAGCCTGGGGTAAGTGCTTTGTTTAGTTGTTCGTAGATTAGTACAACTGCTCTACTATCCAGATATATTTCCTGAAGGGCCTGCTTTTTGCATCTGAAGCACTCTGGGCCCACTTATCAGACCACACAAATTGTAATTATTTCCCAAATAGCAAGACAAGCATTCCAGATCTGTAATGAGCTCAATAAGAAGAATGCCATGAGTGGAGATGGGAGGAGGTCTTCATAAAGCCCACAGACTGACAAAACAGCACATATAAAGGAAATGCAATAATGACAGAATCAGGAATATGATGAGAAAACAACTGGGATGATTACATAAATAATCTCCATCCACCTACTTGGCTGTTGCGGCAAAATTGAGGGTTGGGCAGAAGGTCTCCCTTTCAACTTCCCATGTATAGTTTCATAAACTTAAGCTGCCCAATGCTGCTGATTCTTTCTGTTTTAAAATAAAATACAGAAACAGTGGGCAATCCAGTTTTAACATGCATGTCTTGACTTGGATACATCCCTTTGCATGTGCAGGGTATAAGCTTTGTGCCCAGGAATCAGCATCACTTCATGTCAGTTCAGATCCTGTTTTTGCTAAACAGGTATCTTTACCATAATTTGTTCGGCATGTGACTCCCCCTCCTCGTAAATGCCACATATTGCTTGTGCAGTCTGTTTTTAATACTATATTCTGCCCCCGTTTGTGTCTCAGCTTCCATTTTCCCTTTTAAGTACTAAAATTAGCACCTTTCCAAAGTACCAATAACCTTAGCCATGGTCATTTGGACAAACCTTTCAATCCCTTTCATCCTGTCCTTTGTTCTAGCTCTTCTTCTTCTTCTTCTTCTTCTTCTTCTTCTTCTTCTTCTTCTTCTTCTTCTTCTTCTTCTTCTTCAAGGTGTTTTAACCTGCTTTAGGACAGGGCTGCCTGCCTGCTTATATTTAGCAAATTTATAAATCGCTCTTTGCCAGATTAATATGTTATGACAATATTTAAAAACATTTCATGGGTTAAACATTTAGAACGTAAGTCAAAATGTCAATTAAATTTCTACATGGCAGCAGTGAACAAAGAAAGCAGATTCCACCAATTAGCATTAGATGCTAAGGCAAAGCCAGGGCGAAAAGGTGTGCCAATAATTTTGATTCAGGACCCACTTCAGAGGGGAGGTCATTCCATAGGTATGAAGCCACTGCAGAAAAGGTCCTCCTGCACAACTGCACACCTCACTGGGGGCAGAGGTTAAAAAAAAGGTAATTACACCTGGACAGTTAAATCTCCAGTCAAAGGCAACTATGGGGTGCAGCACTCATCTCGTTTCAAGCCGAAGGAGCCAGCATTTGTCCACAGACAGCTTTCTGGGTCATGTGGCCAGCATGACTAAACCATTTCTGGTGCAATGGAACACCGTGATGGAAGCCAGAGCGCACGGAAACGCTGTTTACCTTCCAGCCACAGTGGTACCTATTTCTCTACTTGCACTGGTGTGCTTTCAAACTGCAAGGTTGACAGGAGCTGGGACAGAGCAACGGGAGCTCACCCTGTTATGTGGATTCGAACCGCCGACCTGCCAATCGGCAAGCCCAAGAGGCTCGTGGTTTAAACCATAGTGCCACCCTCGTCCCTTTATGGTAGAATCTGCTGCTCAGAATGCATGGTCAGCTTTGTATGTGGTATTTGACACATTCTTTCAAATATTTGGGCCCCAAGGCATTTAGGGTTTTATATGTCATCATAAGTGCCTGGAACAAAATTGGCAAGCAGCGTGATTGTACAAGAATTGGTCTTATATGTGCCTGATTCGTAGTACCCATTTGTATTCTAGCTGCCACAGTTTACAGTAGTCCAACCTGGAAGTTATCAGACCATGGATAACTCTAGGAATGACCATAGCTGATGAATGAGCCAGAGCTTGGATTAAGCACCCTTAGCCACTGAAGTTACCTGGGCTTCAAGTGACAATGCTGCCTTCAGGACCACCTACAAGCTACACATCTGCTTTTTCAATGACAGGAGATTTCTCTCAATCCTTGGCCTGACAGTCTTCCCCACCTGACACCTGCATCGTCTGGCTTTAGCTTCAAGTTATTGGCCCACATCCAACGCATTACCACCTCCAGGCACTAGTTCAGCACCTGCACGGCCTCCCTTCATTCCATTGGAAGAGAATTGGGTGTCCTATGTATAGTCATAATGCCTTGCTTCAAATCCCTTGAGGACTGCTCCTAACAGCTTCATATAATTCAGGGATGAAGAAACTTTTTCAGCTTGAGGGCCTTCTGGGCATTCCCTTCCAGTAGTGAGCAAGACCAGAACCAAATGTGGACAGAGCAATGAATGTGAATTTTTTCTTTGTACACAAAACTAGTTTACACAAATGCACATACACCTCTATCATTCATTCAGGTGACCAAGAATCATTAACAGAGTTCAAGGACACATTCCAGCCAGGCAAAAACTCTCAAGGAGGGTGTGGAGCAGGGCTTGAGATGGTGTGTGGCCTTGGAAAAGTCCCAATTACCAAATATTTGCCACCTGAACCCCATCCCCCAGGCCTGAGGTTCCCCATCCCTGATATAGTTGTCAAATAGCCTAAGATTGAACCCTGTGGGACCCTGTGGGACAGTTTTCATGGGACCAAGCAGCAGTCTCCTATTGTTATTCTCTGAAAATGACCCTGGAGGCAGGAGTGAAATTGCTGCAAAACCAGGCTTCCAGCACACACAAATCCTGGAGGTGCTCCAGGAGGATACAGTGGCCAATGATAATCAGAGAAAATCAGAGATCCATAGGTTATACCAAGACCAGAAGGAGCACCATGGGAGGCCATTAAGTGTCAAGCAGCAGCATGGGAGACAACCTTAGTGTGAATGCTAAAATCCCGCAACACCATCTCTGCTAGCTCAGCCTGGGAAACTGACGGCCAGAGAGATGGGTGACACACCAGCAGAATCGACAAATCCAGTCCCAGAGTAGATTGGCTTTCTGGTAAGAATGATAGAATATTTATAACAATGGTTCTAGATTGGACTGGTGTTTCAGTCCACACAACTTACCCACTCAGGTCTTTGTAACGCATACCACGTGGGCCCTGTCCTCCATGATTGAATAATGGAGAATAGATTACTTGCCTAACTCGTAACACCCACCAAGCGAGGGGTTGACTAACATGGACAGCCCAACTTTGATAGCTATGGGGTGGTCCAGGAGGCGCAATGGACTTAATGTATATAGCACCCCTTCTTCCAAGTGACCTTGACTACGGCTGATCACAATATGAACATAAGAGCCTGTTGGATCAGGACTATAGCCCATCTAGTCCAGCTTCCTGTTCTCACAGTGGCCAACCAGATGCCTGTGGGAAATGTGCAAGCAGAACCCAAGCACAAGAGCATTCTACCCTCCTGCGGTTTCCAACGGCTGTTATTTAGAAGCATTACTGTCTCTGACCAACAATAATATCCCATTGCCCATAACCGCTGTAAGGGTGGCCTCCTTGTACCTCCGCCCAGTGCTATTTTTCTAGAAAAAGAGTTGCTGGAACTCACCATGAACATGTAATAAATAATAATAATAATAATAATAATAATTTATACCCCACCCATCTGGCTGGGTTTCCCCAGCACTCTGGGTGGTTCCCAGCAGAATATTAAAAACATGATAAAACATCAAACATTAAAAACTTCTCTAAACAGAGTTGCCTTCAGATGTCTTATAAAAGTCATATACTGTAGTTGTTTATTCTCTTGACATCTGATGGGAGGGTGTTCCACAGAGCGGGCGCCACTACCGAGAAGGCCCTCTGCCTGGTTCCCTGTAGCTTCACTTCTCGCAGTGAGGGAACTGCCAGAAGACCCTCGGAGCTGGACCTCAGTGTCCACGCTAGAGAGGTGTCCATGTGAGAGGTGCCAAAACTGAGTTCCAGTGAGTTCCAGCTGAAGAAAAGCCCTGCTTCCCTCCTTCCGCCATTACCTAAATACACAACCAACTGCCTCATGAAGCTAAAAGCAGCCCACTCTCAAGGGAAGGTATTGAATCTTAAAAGCAAAGTGTGGCAACAAATACAGCAGGGAATACAAATTAGCAATGCACTAGTCAAAAATAGCACAGCATCTGATAAAGTTTGCATATGTGATCAGTACTCCAGCCAGATAAGCAAACCCTGTAATTACAGTGGTACCTCAGGTTGCGGACACGATCCGTTCCGGGGTGCTGTTTGCACCCCGAAAAGTCTGCACCCCGAGTGGCGATATAGCACATGCACTTATCCGTTAATCAACCAATTTCCCCACCCTATTTAGTGCATGCGCATGTGGTGAAACCCGGAAGTAAACACTTCCAGGTTTGCCACGTTCGCAACCAGCAAAAACGCAACCCGCAGCGAACATAACCAGAGTTATGACTGTAATGCAGCAGGATGTGCAAGGATGAGAAGATAGAGGAAAACGATAAAGTGTGCAATAAAGTGTGCATTTGAAACTAATATTAAATCAGATAAAAAGTCAATATCTGAAACTATAAATTTCTCGCTTCCCTTCCTTTGATAACATATAGCCAGAAAGTATTCCAACATGCAACTCTCACTCAAGCATCTTGCCAAACCATCATAAACTAATCTGGTTCATCTGATGCATATAGCAGCTCCTCCCTGCTGGTACAGATGTAATAAGGAATAGTCTCTCATCCTAAGGGTGGCTATTGTTTCATGGTCCTACCAATATATGCATTCATTTACAGCACAATCATTTGCATGTTTACTTCAGAATAATACAAACTGGAACTTATTCCCTAGAAAAGGTATATACTTAACTGAGAGTGTCTCACTGAAATCAATGGGACTTACGTGTACAGAATTGCTGGAAATTCACAATAGCCACTTCAAAGAGACCCTTTGGGCTAGAAATGAAGTATATAAATTCTGTGAGAAAGAAAGTTGTGCAGTTTGGATTTTATTGCCTCTTAAAGAGGGCCTTAGTTTCGTCCATTTACCGTCCTGGATTTAATCACTGGCTGGAATCTCCTGGCAAAGGACATTGGGTAGCAGGACTTGAAAAGAAACTGGGAGATCACATGCTGGAAATTTAGATTTGCACAGTTAAAAGTGGGTTAAAGCACTCTGGCACAACAAATCCACACAGGAGTTTTTGCAGCTAGGAAAGTGAAATGCACTAAATAGGGTGGGAAAATTGGTTGATTAACGGATAAGACATATAACCACTGCACAAGCAAATCAGGATGAATGTTCATTGTATAGCTGCCCTGCAAACAAATCAGAATAAATGCTCAATGAAGACAGACATTGTCTCACCTTCGCATAAGCTTTGTGCTGGCGTATCAGGTTGAATGCCCATTAATGCTCCAGAGGAGCCAAAGGACTGAGCAGCAGTGATCTGATGAGTCACTAGGAATATAATTGATACCAGCAGCAGATTCTATGGAAAACTCTTGCTAGACTATACATGTCTTCAGACTACAGGTGTCTCTCTGTGTGTGTGTGGGGGGGGGGGTGTCTCATAACCGAGTGTTACCCCATAAAGAAAACTATCGCCTTGCCCTGCCGCCAATCCCAGCACATAGAAAACCAGCATCCTGAATTGTCCAGTTTATTACATTACTGCCTGTGGCCTGAGCTAGCTTTAGTCTCAGCAGGTCACCCAGTGATATATGTAGTTTTAAAAATATAAAGGGGGAAAAATCCAGAATATATAGCTTTTCTCTAAAGCCCTAGAAGCAATAGGAAGCCTTTGAAAAACCACTCTGCAAAAATAAACTCAAAGTGGTGGGTGGAGTAATATGTCTGTACCTTTAATTGTTTCTAACAATGAGGGCCATTTCTCTCTAGTGTTTTGCCTGCCAGCCCTGGGGGGGGGGGGGGAGGCAAGAGAATTGTTCGGCTTTCTTCGGCTTCTTCAGGAAGTGATCTCTCTCAGCCGCTGCTTCAGGCGCGCGCCTCCCAGCGAGGCAGTGGCTCCGGCTAATTAGGACACGTGATGGGAATAGGAAACAAAAGCCCAAACAATGGCAGCGTGGGAACGCGGCATAAATTGCAGTTACATCCCTCCTCAAATAAATACTGTAAATAAATCCCCAGCTAAAAGAAGGACTGCCTTGCAACCTGCAAACCACTCGTTGGGGAATAAATCCCACTGGGTTTAACCGGATAACGATTATAGCCCTACTGATTTCTTTCAAATTTCGCAACCACCTTGCTGGCTACTAGTGGCCCACAGACTGTAGTGGGACACACGTGCATCTCACGCCAAGGCGCTCATTGGCTCTGACGCAGGGATTATTTCCATCTCGAGATTCTGAAAACACAGATGCTGCTTCTCTTTGCAATAATAATAATAATAATAATAATAATAATAATAATAATAATAATAATAATAATGGGTGAGGTGGTGGGGAGTGAAAAATACATCTGCATGGAGAATGTTTAGTACTCATTGCTTTTGTTGAGAGGCAAGAGAAGTAAAGGAGCACGCTTCCATCAGTACTGAAGCAGCTTAAAGCACATGGGGGAGATTATCGTCCTCCAAAACTGCACACCCCTTGTACATGTTTGGCTGAAAGGGGAGATGGCAAAGCCCATATTTCCTTTGCAGCTCAGGAGATTCTTTCGAGGACACCCCTTGCAGATTAAACACACTGGAGATGGAGAAACAGCTCTAATGCCTAATGGCCTCTCTTAGGTCACCCCCCCCCCCCCCGGAAAAAATAGTATTCACAATAGCAACCTACTGCATTTCTGCAAAAGTCATCATTGTGGTGTCTGAGCACACTGGCCTTATATAATTCAGTATTTATGCAATACTGCATTAGTTTTGAGACAAATAAAAACCAAGAGTGCATTTGGTTTTTAAGGCTGAGATCTTCAAAGTGCTGTTTGCATATTATAAAAATTCCCATGCCTTCAGTAGAAACATAAAAGGAATTATCTACACTAGAGTCATGTCTGAAGAAGGCGCATTGAAATCAATGCGACTTAGGACAAAATCAATGGGACAAGGTAGCTTGCACTGCAGGCCCAAAGGGACTTCCATATCAGTGAGGCTAGTTCACATGTGCATGGTTATTATTTGATGACTGAAGGGATGTTCAAATGAGCATCACTCATGCGTTGATGGGGGAGCAGGTTGCTGTGGGCCAAGACCCCTCACCATCAACCATGCTCTCCCTGCCTGCCACATGTGCAGCCTGCGTGTGAGTGAAATAGCCCTACATCAAATCGGGATCCCTCCTCACAAGCAGCCACTCTGTGTGTGTGTGAAGGGCCCCTCCAATGTGCACATTGGCTATGGGGAACTGGCTGCCAGACTCAACCCTGCTTCAACAATCAACACCTGAAGGGTACTTGCAACATCTAGTGATGGCTTTCTTGTGTGAGTAAGCCAACGCAGGTCAAATTTTTGAATCACAAGAACACGGCTTTTCTATGACACCTTGCTCATACAATCAGCTGTTGTAATTAACTAGTAATTAACCAGTCCCAAGCCTAAATTCTGAGCAAACATGATTAGGGCTGGGCCAGTGGATCACTGGTATTTAAATGGTGATGTCCCCAGTCCTCAAGCTAAGACTCTCTGTTGAATCACTGTGGC
This sequence comes from Lacerta agilis, assembly GCF_009819535.1. NCBI lineage: Eukaryota > Metazoa > Chordata > Lepidosauria > Squamata > Lacertidae > Lacerta > Lacerta agilis. The sequence goes on along the minus strand of NC_046318.1, from coordinate 58,006,264 downwards.
TACTAAAACACTGAGTGGGACACGGGTGGCGCTGTGGTCTAAACCACAGAGCCTAGGGCTTGCCGATCAGAAGGTCGGTGGTTCGAATCCCCGTGACGGAGTGAGCTCCCGTTGCTCAGTCCCAGCTCCTGCCAACCTAGCAGTTTATAAGCACGTCAAAGTGCAAGTAGATAAATAGGTACCGCTCTGGCGGAAAGGTAAACGGCGTTTCCACATGCTGCTCCTGTTTGCCAGAAGTGGCTTAGTCATGCTGGCCACATGACCTGGAAGCTGTCTGCGGACAAACGCCGGCTCCCTCAGCCTATAGAGTGATATGAGCGCGCAACCCCAGAGTCGTCTGCGACTGGACCTAACGGTCAGGGGTACCTTTACCTTTTAGTAAAACACTGGTCAATTAACAAAACAATCATTGTAAAACTTAAGATTTTCATTATACCATTTGCAAGTCAATGGACTTGCTTGGCCTTTCTACAGTGGCGGAGCTTCATTCTCCGGCACTGGGGGCGGGGAGCAGGCGGGGGCGGGGCTGGCACGCATCCCGGGGACGGGGTGTGCCACCCAAAGGGGCGGAGCACGCATACTGGGGGCGTGGCACACCACCCGCAAGGGCGTGGCACGCGTTCTGGGGGTGTGGCACCCAGCGCAGGTGGGGGACAGCCGCGATAGAACCCCACCGGGATCACGCCGATGGGGGCAATGCGCTCCCATCGCCCCCACCTTCCTTCGCCTCTGCCTTTCTACCCTGATTTTCCATTTTACCATTAATCTAATATGTGAAATTAGATTTTCTGGGGTCATATTTATATAGCCAATGCTATGCCTCTGCCTCTTTCATTTAAAGTTTAAGTAGAATATAATTGCTGAAATCACCCAGTCATTACAATTGATTTAGGCTGAAATCCTAACTCTACAGTGAGAGCTGGACCATAAAGAAGGCTGATTGCCGACGAATTGATGCTTTTGAATTATGATGCTGGAGGAGACACTTGAGAGTCCCATGGACTGCAAAAAGATCAAACCTAAACCATTCTGTAGGAAACCAGCCCTGAGTGCTCATTGGAAGGACCAATCCTGAAGCTAAGGCTCCAATACTTTGGCCACCTCATGAGAAGAGAAGACTGCCTGGAAAAGACGCTGGTGTTGGGAAAGATGGAGGGCACAAGGAGAAGGGGACGACAGAGGACGAGATGGTTGGACAGTGTTCTCGAAGCTACCAACATGAGTGTGACCAAACTGTGGGAGGCAGTGGAAGACAGGAGTGCCTGGCGTGCTCTGGTCCATGGGGTCACGAAGAGCTGGACACAACTAAACGACTAAATAACAACCACAACCTATCTCTACATACCTGGGAGTCAGCTCCACTGAATTCAGTAGGACTTACTTGTGAGCATAAAGGTAAAGGGTCCCCTGACCATTAGGTCCAGTTGTGTCCGACTCTGGGGTTGAAGCGCTCATCTCGCGTTACTGGCCGAAGGAGCCGGCGTACAGCTTCCGGGTCATGTGGCCAGCATGACTAAGCCGCTTCTGGTGAACCAGAGCAGCGCACGGAAACACTGTTTACCTTCCCACTGGAGCGGTACTTATTTATCTACTTGCACTTTGATGTGCTTTGATGTGTGGGACCGAGTAACGGGATGTCTACCCGTTGCAGGGATTTGAACCGCCGACCTTTTGATCAGCAAGCCCTAGGCTCTGTCCCAGGTTCCTTTTGTGGGGCAGGTTCCAGCCTCCATTGGGGGTGGCATTGTTTTGCAGCAAGGTTTGATTTCTAGGTGGTTTGCCTGTGCAGTTGCAGGGGAATACAGCTTTTGTTTTAAGTTCAGTTCTGAGGTTTGCTACTGCATTTGCTTTTAGCTTTACTTTGGAGGTAGTGTGGTATGGGTACAGTTGTTTTGGCGCCATATGTGAAATCGAAGACCAAGCACACATCAACTGGCTCCTCAGATCTGTGTAAACTAGTTAGCTGAATTGGCTTTCCTTGGCTGGGTGTTTTGTACCTTGAAGGTTGTCACACTTTACAAAGCAGACAGTCTTCTGTCTTGCTGAGTTAGTTTTTAAATCAATTATTTCAGAAGGTCTAGGCCCTTAAAAAAAGCTCAACAACTAAAAACGGGGCATTCCTCATCCCCAAAAAAGGTCAACAACTTTGAGCTGAACCCCCAAAAACGGGGGTAGATCACTGCCAGATTTTAATTCTGAAAGTAGATCACAGTCTCTTGGGAGTTGGCCACCCCTGGTATAAGACATGTAACTAGAATAAAAATAAAAAATTCAAGCAAATAATTGTAATAACTACTGTAATAAAGCACTGCTATAATTATATATAATTTTCCTAAAATTTTGGTTTCATTCGCCTTTCCGTGCTGAAATGTCACAACCTGAACGACCATGGCTTGCCCCCCCCCCCCAGTTCTGATCCTGGGTACGCCCCTGCTCACGCACTATGTTGGCATTCATGCTGTCTACTAGAGGTAGCAGGAATGCCAGTACCATTTGATGATCTACAGAAGGTGAGTAAGTAACCATAGTGAGTTTCTTGGACTCAGTACGAAGGTTGACAGGATTACTTTTCAAAGCAGTTCCTCCTTCCCGAAGAAGAAAACTGGGTGGGTGGAGTCTAAGGAGAGAAAGGCTTTCAAAGTTAATTTAGCACACCCACTAAGCAAAGGTCAACAGGAGTGGTTTCCTGTTCAGGGTGCCTTAAAGCTACCTCTTCTCACCTTTCAGTTTTATTTTGACTAGGTTCATGCAACAGCCTGCAGGAGGAAGAAACAGGAAAGGATAGGAAATGCATAAAACAAACAAACAAACAAAACCAAATACTGTACATTATTCATTCCTGCCCCCTCAAATGCTAGCTTTGTTTTTTTGTTTTTGTTTAAAAGAAAGATGGTTAGATACTTCTGGACTGATCCTGGGTTTGCAGTTGAGTTTCCCCTGAAGGCTTAGTGATGTCTGCCACAAGAACAGTCAAAAGAAAAGATAAGGGAGGGGAACTTGGCTCTAAAGACCTCTGCACTCTATTCTTGACTACTGGGGGGGGGGGGGGAGAACACTCTTTACGAATCTGAGCAGCATATATAAAATAAATCTGCCAGCTCTGAACATCTTGTCTAGTTTAGCTCCAAAGTCAAGATCAGGAAATGCAGCACCAGTTGTCGGGTTGCCATACGTCTGTAATTTCCCGGACATAGCCGGTATTCGGCTCCCTTAAGCAGCGTCCGGGTGGAAATTGTTGAAATGTATGGGAAAATCTGGACGTATGGCAGCCCATGTCAGAAGTCTAGATTTTGGCGATTTCCCTTAAAAATAGCTCAGAAAGTTTTGGGCAAAACTTAAAAAAAAAAAGCTCAACAACTTTTGTGTCCGGATTTTCATTTTGAAATATGTTAACCCTAGAAAGGCTTGGAGGTACCAGGGCAGCACCAGGATTCCTGCCTTGCTGCACCAGGATTCCCTTTGCCTGACAACAGGCCAGAGAAAAGGCATGTGATTGGCAGAATGTCCAGGTTAGAATCTGTCAAGCTGGCCTATAAGATCCAGGTAATCATTCCCTTCAGTATCCTATCTGCTTCATCTGCAAGTACTTACACAGGCATGCCTAGATGTCAGTTGTCCCCATAAATTCCCTTTGAAGTGCCTAGAAAAGAGCCTAAAAGAATCTCGGAGGTCTCTTAAATCAAGCAGAGCAGTAAGCACAGAAAGCAGATGTGATCATTGTAAAATCGTTACAACCAACTTCTATGATTAAATGCAGTAAGCGATTTAACACAAACATATTTAGGGACATGCGTACCTCGGGGTTTATAGAGTCTGAGCATTTTAGTGCCAAAGAAAGATTATCAGTAGTTTGCAGGCGACAGTAGAGGCAGCATGGAGGTTTACATGCCAATGTCACAGCTTGGGCTGCAAGGATGGTTTCATCTTTATGTATTTTATTTACCAACCTTTCCTCATAGGAACAAAGGCTGACCGTCATGGGGTTTTGCAAATCGTCCACCCAGGTACAAAGTAGGGCCAGCCCAACTTTTTCATGAACAGAACTACATGATTTCAGATCATTATCTACAATGAATGGTTTTCTGGCTCACGTCTACTTTGCAGACAAGGTTGGGGACAACTCAGTTCACAATTGCCTTGCTGAATGAGCACAGCCAATTCCCTCTCCCCACCTAAAGTGCAGCCCATATTTATGGTTAATTTTATATACACACAAAACATTCAGTTTAGTCTAGTGTCCTCTGAATTATGAAATAACTAGCATGTCACTTGATTGACATGTATTTAGCAACTGAAAGGGGTATGTAAACTTGACTCTACAGAAAAGCATAGAGTTTGAAGAGATAGTAAGTTCACACGTCAAATAAGTTACCGGCTTGCGATACAGAGCACAACTATACCAGTCTACTCGGAGCAACTTTCCATTGTTTTGAATGCAGTTTACTCGCTGGCAAATGTGTAGAGAATTGCTACCAGTCGCAGTCAGGAAGTGTGCACGAACTGCGGGCTGCACGACATTTTCTAAAACGCTTAAGTGCTGCTGCTGAACCTACAAGCGATTCTTCATCGCAAGCGTAACAAATGCCCGAAAGCAGGCAAAGCCGGAGAGCGAATCGCAGGCTCCCGAGTTGTTAGCGATCCCTCGGGCTCATTCCCGGCTGGGCTCCGCGCCGCGGCGCCGGTGGCTGAGAACAGGCAACTCAGCGCAACAGCCGCCGTTGGCCCGAGTGCCACCGCCGCTCCACCCCGCGCCCAGGGGAGGTTCACACGCGGCAGCCGCCGCTCCTGCACGCCCCGCTCAGTGCCGCCGCCGCCGCCGGCCCCGCTTGGCCGCCAGCCGGGCACAGAGCAACTTTCCCACGGCCGCCCGGCCACGCGTGTGGCTCCGCAGGCCCCCAACTGGCCCCGAGCCCAGCCAGTTGCACAAGCGCGGGGAGGTCGGCGTGGGCGGAGGCGGAGGAGGGAACGGGAGAGGAGCTTCGAACGCGGCCGTGTAGCAAACCCGAACGCTTCCAGCCAATGCGCGGCGGCGGGCGAGAGGGCGTGCCGTCGAGCATCTCCCTGAGTCGACGGCCATTGGCTCAGGGCGGCGATGGCGCAGCCAATCGGAGGCGCCAGGGCGGTATGTCGGCTGCTCGGAGTTGCCTGGAGCCGGGAGCGCTTGGCGCGCCTCCCAGGCTGCCCCTCCCCCGGGTAAGAGGCGAAGCGTGGGAACGCGATGGGGGAGACGGAGCCAGAGGGCGAGCGGCGTCGGCGGTGGGAGCAGAGGGCGCGCTGAGCTGGCACCGGGGAATCGCCGCTGGTTCGCACCAGGCGGGCAGCAGGAGCAGGACCTCTCCTCCCCATTCCGGACGGTTGTTTAGAGGGATCCGGCAGCAGCAGCATGAAGCGCTCGCACCCGGACTACAGCTCCTCCGACAGCGAGGAGCTGGATGAGCCCATCGAAGTGGAGAAGGAGAGCGGAGACGAGAATGGGTGAGGGTGCTGGGGGGTCGGGGCGCGGGGAGGCGCTGCCTGCCCGTGTGCGGTAGGCCGGGAGGGGTCCCCAGCCAGTGGCACAGCAGCGGCACTTAGTCCGAGTTGGTCTGTGCCAGGTGCAGGGTTGAAGCTGTAGCTCCGGGCAGGCAAACTCCCGCTGCTGACCCGCAGAGACAACCATCTCCGCGGCCGCCCCTGCTGCGGCTTCGATCCTGTGCGCACTTCCCCGGGAGTAAACCCGGTCACGCTCAGCGGGAGTTAATTCAGAGTAACCAAACGCTACCGTCTTCGGTACGGCCCCTTGATTGCCTTTTGCTAAAAAGCCGGTTCCATAATTACTGTACACTCAATTTATTTCCTAGTGAATTTGTTGGTACATTAAAACAAAACATACGGGGGAATCGGGTGGGGCGACGGATCTCACCCTCTTGATTTGGACGCCTTTATTTTAAGGAGAGGAGGGTGCTTCTGGCTAGATTCATTTGGTGGCGAAGGAAAGGCATTCTGCACGCACTCAAGGCAACCTCGTTCTAGGTCGTCTTCTCACTTTCCGGAAGACTGCGGCTGCAACCTGACACACACTTGCTTGGTGGCACAGGGCCAGATGGCGAATATTGGCATTGAAAACGGGAGAAAAAGGATAGGTCTTTGCACAAATTAAACCATGCTCCTGCTGCCCATGCTCTGCATTTGGCACTGGGTTACCTGGGATTATCCAGGCGTTTCTGCGCTTCAACTATTTCTGTGCCTACAGGCTTTCCAGCTGTTTCCTTTGGAAATCACTGCTCCCCAACCTCACTCCTTTTCTGTGCCTTCTCAGTATTGATGCCCGATTTCTTTCTTGCTGGTTTCAGAAACTTGAGCTCCGCTCCAGGTTCCATGTCTCCAACCACCACTTCCCAAATTCTGGCTCGGAAAAGACGCAGGGGGGTAGGTCTCTTTTTGCTTTGCTTGAAGTCCCTTCTCTTTCTGCTCTGCTTGAAGCCCCCTTGAAAAAAAAATTCCTGCTTCCCTTTCAGATTATTGAAAAACGCCGCAGGGATCGGATCAACAATAGCTTGTCAGAGCTGAGGAGGCTGGTGCCTAGTGCTTTTGAAAAGCAGGTAATTTTGAGGCAGCCCTCTGTGTATGTGAGGGGTGGGCTGCTGCAACTTGGGTGCAGTATTATTGGGCAGCAATGTGCTATTTCTGTGCTGCCTCCTTCCCTAGGCTTGAATCCAGCTGCCTTTATGTTGATCTTTGCCTTCAATTCCTTAGGGATCAGCTAAACTGGAGAAAGCTGAAATCCTGCAGATGACTGTGGATCACCTGAAAATGTTGCACACAGCAGGGGGGAAAGGTAAGGTCCTTAACCTGGCATGGAAGTCAATTCTGTATACTAATCCCCATCGGATTTTCTGAGTGTGGTTCCCTAGGTAGCCAAAGTGAAGCATCGTTGTTGAATTTGGGGGAGCCCCAAGGTTTCCGGAAGCATTAAAAAGTCAGGGAAAGCCCTTAAGGTGTGTGTGTGGGGGGGTCCTCCCACAACAGCTCAGGGAAGAATGGGCATGGGATGTTGACTGACTGTTGCAGGGAGGAGTGGGCAAAGAAGGGGAATGGATTGGAGTATCCTGGAAAGAGCATGGCTGGCACTGCAACATCTCATTGCAGGTCCCACTGTGTGTGTGTGTGTGTGTGTGTGTGTGTGTTATAATAGATTTGTTCAAAATTTAGCCACCCTCTGAGCTTTAGCTAGCAGCACATCTGCAGCCTGCTTACTACCTAGCCGTCTAAATGGTAAAAGGTCTACTTCAAAATAAGTGAGGTGTGGATCTCACCTGAAGGGCAGCAAGTATTTGTGTTTGGCAAGCACAATTTTGTGTTCGTTTGCTAACTTCAGTGGAAAGTACAGCCAATTAAGTTTGCGAAGAATCCGGCTGTGCATGATTTCCCTTTGGCTGCAGGAATCTTCAGCTAATTCCTGTGTGCCAAAGGCACTGGATCTCATGTACGTGTCATTGGCTCAGCCATTTAGTATTTTTCATTTTGTTCTAGTATCCTAAAGGCTGTTGGTAGCTGAGCTGCTAACATTATAATCCGTGAGCCACATTGAAGGCTCCTGATGGGCCAAAAGACAGGACATACATTTAACAAAATAATTGTTTGCCATGGTAAAAGAGGTATGGAAGAAGAGAGCAGTATGTGTGCGCATATATATATATGTGTGTGTGTGTGTGTGTGTCATTCCAAATGTTTAATATGTTGTTATTAAGCTTGTAATAAACTATATACTGGTGGATAGTAGCAGCAAATCTTGGACTGTACTTCATAACCCAGTAACTGCAGAACAATCCCATAAAAAAACCCTGGAGTTTGTGCTTCAGAGTATCTTGATTGATTGTGGACTTTTAACTGGCGTTTAGACTTTTTGCTGAGAACATCACAAATGCTTATTGGCTGTTTTGAGGTTGGGTCTGTGTGGACTTGGAGCAGATCACTGAATTCTGGATCCTGTTCTCATGAGATTTGGCTTCTTGAAATAATCAGCTTTGCACCTATATGCTGCCTTGGGTTCCATGGTGGAAGAAAGGTGGAATATAAAATAAAATAAAAATTATGGGCACAGTCACAATGAGACGGGAAGTGTACTTGCCTGACACTTTGCTTCAGTATTTCTATTGTTCATGGGTTTCTATAAAGTGAATGTGGAGTAGCACATCTTTAGTGAGGCATGCCCTGGAGAAAACCCATTTTCTTGAGAGAGGCGCCCACAAATGAGGAATGGAACGAGCTGCCCTTGCTTAAGACATCACTCTTCCTTCTGTTCCTTTCTTCCAGGCTACTTTGATGCTCACGCTCTTGCTATGGACTATCGAAGTCTGGGCTTCCGAGAGTGTTTGGCCGAAGTTGCCCGCTACCTGAGCATCATCGAAGGTCTGGACACTTCTGATCCTCTCCGTGTCCGCCTTGTGTCTCACCTGAATAATTACGCCTCTCAAAGGGAAGCCGCAAGCAGTTCCCATACAGGGCTTGGACACATCCCTTGGGGCAGTGCCTTTGGACATCACCCCCACATCTCCCACCCATTACTTCTGCCTCAGAACGGGCATACTACTACGAGCGGCAGCACAACTTCCACAGAAGGTCATCATCACCACAGCAGAAGTGGGGCTCCCCATGCTGAATCATCTTCACTGAGAGCACCCCCTAATGGCAGCATTGGACCAGTGATTCCCGTGGTCACTTCAGCTTCTAAACTCTCTCCTCCCTTGCTGTCTTCCATGGCTTCCCTGTCTGCATTCCCCTTTTCTTTTGGTTCGTTCCATCTGTTGTCCCCCAATGCTCTCAGCCCGTCTACACCGGCACAGTCGGCCGGCCTTGGCAAACCTTATAGACCATGGGGAACGGAGATTGGTGCATTTTAAGAACTAGCAGGGTGGTGAAGGGGTGCGTTGTCTGTAAAATAGCCAGCTGAGCTGGGGCATCTGAACTCCTTTTAACACTTTGTTGTCAAAGGTACAGTTCCAGTTTTAACAGAGTTTGTACAAAGAAAAAAGTTTTTCCCCCACCCTGCTTTCTATTAGCAGATTTTTAAAAAAGCAGCAGTTGCCAGAAGTTTATCCATTTTTTTTTGTAAAATCTTCATAGATGTTAATTTAAAAATGATAATAAAATAGAATTTTGCTGACTCGTTCGTTATCTTAGTGGCATTTCTCAAACGATCCTGTTTGTCTGAAAACACTGGATCTTTTTTTAATGTAGAATTTCCGTCTTTCTCCCCCCCCCCCCAACAGAGCCTTAACTCACATTTTTGTTTGGTTGTGGGGGTTTTGTGATACTGAGATGTTTTTCAAGGGAGAAATTGTTTGTAAACTATCTTTTGACTTTTGTATTTCCGAGCAAAAGCGTTGACAAATCAGATGGACCAGCTTTATATCAGATGTTGGTAGTGGACCTGTGGGCCTCTGGATGATGATGACCTTCCAGCTCCCACCAGCCCCAGCCAGCATGGCTAATATTCAGGGGATGATAGGAGCTCTAGTATAACAACACCTTGAGGGTCACTGGTTCTCCATCCGTATTCTAAGAAGAATAGAATCTTTCTGTGACTAGTGCAGTGCTTCAATCTGCCTTGCAAGTTTATCCTGCTCCCCAATAGGTATATTTATCCCCATTACAGAATCACTGTTCTGTTTCTCGTGCCAAATTTCGTTGCGATTTTCTTCCATTGGGGCAAACAACACTAAAAGGTTGCAGGCCAAATCCTAATTCTAGATGTGCTTTACCATTGCAACTAAATTCAACCAACTTTGTCCAGCTCCAATCTACTGGATGTTATTTTGTTTTGCTATTTAAGATGGAGGGATTTTAAACATTAGAGCTTTGGGGGTAGATTGTTTGGGGATGTGGGGACAGAGACCATCACCTGCCATCTTGCTGGAATGCAGGATGTGTCTTCAGCTCAAGTTCCTGCAAGCAGATGTGTCAAGTTTCAATCCAGAGAACGGGAGTTGCATCTAAATTAAGTTGGTTGCACTTGGGTTTCATTCAGTGGGACTTGACGTGAGTCATGATGACTAAGAGTTGTGTCCAACTTTATTCTGTTCAGATTAGACCCAGTGAAATGAGTCGTGTCCATAAATTTCACTGGGTCTATTCTGAGGATGACTAGTGGTGGACACTACCCGGCCTTTCCATATTTATTTCAATGGTACCAACTATCTTTGGCTGGATCCAGCTCCTGCATGTGTCCCCCGTTAAATCAGCCAATAAAGCATGAAATGCAGTGGCTCTGGTGGTTTCCAACTGTTCTCCCATGTCCTATAGTCTACCTTGACTGGACATAGAAGTAGTCCTGCTCCTGCCTGCAGGTATGGGATAGCTGGATACAAGGGGCAGAATAGGTGGGGAAAGCCACAGTTCCTTGTCCCGTGCTTTATTGGTGTGTTTGAAGGTTGCAATCTGGCAGACATCCATCACACACTTAGCTGTATCCCATAAAAAGCTGCAATGTTGTGGTCATAATTGGTTGGAAAACATGGCTGCTGACATAGAATCTAATAGTTCCTTTGGGAACTTGAGCAAAGTTTTTTAAAAAAACAAGCCCAAAACAACTGCATAAAGAGCTGTTATCCATTGCATAGAAACTTGAAGGCTTTATATGGCCTTCCATTAGTTGAGAAGTGAAAATTTGGTCCAGTACAAGCTTTAGTTGCCTCCCAGTGCTCTTCATTAATGTTTCTTGACCCTGCATTTCCATTGTTAAATTATGTTCTGTTCAGAGCAAGCAGAACTGGAGAAAACGAAAGTGATTGTTCTGTGTTTAAAAATACAACCAAAATTAAGATACTGAATCATGGTTCGCTTTGTCTAAATCTGCATACTTTATCCTTCTCGTATGATTGTAGTTTTCACATCACAGAATGTGGGATTTGTAGTACATTATGGTGATCCAGCATCCCAGGGCAAAAACCAGGTGAGCAGCAGCTATGGATAGCCACAAAATCGATTGCTGTGATGTATATACATACCGTGCAGAAAAGTAGTCACTGCATTTTTGGTAGGGTTTAAAATGAACTCAAGAGGGTAATCTGAAGAGGATCCCTATCTATTCTCAACAGGCTTCTTCCTTTAAATGACTGTTCTAAAGAGGGTTCCACCAAATTGGATTTTATTACTTTTGTATTTGCATTGTGCCTAAATAAAAGAATTGAGAACAAAAAAAAAGTTGATTGGCAAGTTTGTCTAGCTACACGAGAGAAAAGGGGTGTTTTAAACAGGTTATGGTATAATTACCTTTGTGTGTGTTGCTTTAAGTGTACTATTCAGTGCAACTTCTGTTTTAATGTTCTGTTTTCTAACTTTGGCCCATGAAGTGATATTTCAAGACATTATTCATGAAGCGGACATTAAAAATAACTGAAATTATAATAATTTGATAGTTCATTTATGCAATAGAAGAGGAGAGCACTGTTCACATGTTCAGTGTTGGGTGGGATGTATGAGACAGAAAATCTGCTTTGAACCTACTGCCCCAGCTTCACTTATTATTCTGAAGGTTTTAACAAACCCTGTATAGGTACAGCTGATTGCGCATAAGCCTTGTGTACTGAATTGGAGACCTTGCCTTTTGCAACTTGTACATGGGGAAGCTTTGTTCCAGGGGTGGGCAGACGTTTCATGTTGAGGGCCGCATTCCTTTTGGTTGTGGAATCTCTTGGGGCCCACCTGCCAGGGATAGGTTGGTCTGTAGTTGGTGGGTGGCATTGAAACCCAACGTGAACTAGGCTACTTCCTTATTGGTGTTCTGAAAACTTCTGGTCTTCCATGATGAATGTTAGGTATTTCCCCCACAAAGTGTTCCCCTTCTCCCACCCCCAAAGTGGCATAAATAAATTAAATAAACATGGTTGTGTCATTGCAAGTATGTGCTATGAGCTCCACAGGTTGGATTTCTGCTTATTGTATAGTTACTGTACTTAAGGCAGCACTTGCATGTTTAGGAAATGAGCTGACAAACTAATTCTACAGGAACATAGAAGGGAAATTCCCCAAATTGCTCAATATTGTCTTGGTTCACTGAATACTATGGCACAGGGTGGATGGGCGTATCTAGAATAGGGTTGTTTGGCTCCACACCACCCAGCATTGCCAATGGCTGAGCAAGATAGATGTTTTAGTGATAGTCAAACAACATCTGGAGGGCCACAGGTTCCCCACTCCTGATAATCTTTTTAAAAAAATATCATATTAAACAAGGCTTCCAGTTACCTATTACAATGGAATGGTGCCAATTGGCAGAAGATTGGTGTGCACCTGGTTGCTTTAAGTAGCATGTCAATCCAGCAATATAATTTGTCTTGCTTACTTGCCTGCAATGATCTTTGTAGGGTGGCTTTTCCCAACGTAGTGCCTTCTAGATACTCAGCTACTAGCTTTTATTAGCCACAGGCACCATGGCAGATGGTTGGAGATGATGGGAGATTCCAAAGGAGATGGAGGTTGGAGAAGACAGACCAAGTGCTTCTGTATCATAATTATGAAGGGAAAGTTGTGTGTTTAGACAGCATTGCTTTGGGAAGAGTGTACTTTACATTCAACTTTTAATGCAATTATCACTGCATGTCTTGTATTTCACTTTCCTTACACCTCACAGCTAACATGACTCTCTCTACAGCCATGTTTTTATCTACTTCAAAACTCAGGATAACTTTCCATCGCAGGAAAGCATGCACTGTAATAAATAGGTAAGTCTTTTAAGAGACTACACAACTCTGCATTGTTTGAACAGGTAGGAATGCAATGCCCTCTTTAACATAAGGCATATTTGTTTCATTCTGTGTTTGAATTGATTCCCAAAACATTTCAAAGCAATTTAATAATAAAAATAACAATGAAAACACTTAAAATAATTTCACATATAAAAACAAATTCAGATCCAGTACAGATACAGATACAGAATGAGATAAAAAACCATTTATTTATTTTTGCTTGTTGGAAAATGAAGGCCTTCAACAGGTCGGGGAGGCAATGGGTGTTGGTGTGGGGAGAGAATCAAAGGGTTGGGTGCTGCCATGAGAAGACCTGATTTCATCTTGCAGAGCAGACTTTCTGATAAGGTGGTCTCTGCATCTGCAGATAATAACAACATTACTGTGGGAAACAAAGGCTGATAAACTATGACACTTTCCCCCATTATAAACTGAATCCCTATTCAAGTCTTATTGCTCTTACACCCAGAAAACGTAGTGAAACAATTGAGTTGGAGGAAAGGTTACATTATTGCAAAATAAAATAAAATTAGAAGATCTACAAAATAACCAAATCAAATAAGGGTGGGTGGTTGAAGTTAGCTCAGGAGCTGGGGGGGGGGGGCAGCCCCTTCCCCACCTCTGGGCATGTGTATACTCACATTTTGTGGCTCCCCAGCCAAGGAATGAGATAAACTTTCCTCCTTACTAGATGAACCCTGGGGGTGTGAGCTGTAAACACGCTCCAGGCTTGCATCCCTGGCCCAGAAGGGACAGGACCCCCAAAGCCATGTGCTTTGGGTAGTAACTCCTGAGTGTCCCCAACCCAAAAATGCCTTAGGGTAGCAGTGCAGTCAACTATTATCATAACCTCCTTCACTAGCCAGCACAGAATGCCAAACAGGCCAGAACAACCAAGCCAACTGCAGCCCTACAGTATTAAACAGGCAAAGTACAGAAGTCCCGGGTGCCAATCAGGGGCTCCCCCCAAAATTCCTACTTGGCTCAAGCTCACACTTTAAAAGAGGGTGGGAGGTTGCTCTGTGAAGACAAAGAGGAAGAAGGGTGGATGGAGGGAGCATAAATACCCTTCACTAGAAAGTCCTAACTGGGCATTCCAGTCCGGGGGCCCCCACAACTCCTTCCAACTTGAGTATCTTCCAAGATGAGGAGGGTGAGGGCAAACTCATCCCTGAAAAGTGTGGGGACATCACTGGGTGAGCCCATAGCAGGAGGTGCAAACCCATACACACCAACTCCACCCTCACCCTTCCACCATTGAAGGTAATTTCTCTGAGTGTTTGCCTGACTAAATTCATACAAGGAAATGCTATTACAGAGGATTCTCCCATGCAACTTCCTTATGGTTTGCTCATCATAAGATACAGAAACATGGGTGGATAACAACAGAACATTTCATTAAAATTAAAATTACATAGACCTGACCATAGCTGGCAGGTGGTCAGGAAGGATCATTGTGCTGGCAGCAATACAACCTATATTTATTAAGTTAATAGGATTTGCACCCAAAGGTGTGGGATTGGAGCCCTGGATCTTAAGCCAGGTAAAAAGGTAAAGGGACCCTGGCTGTTAGGTCCAGAAGCGGATGACTCTGGGGTTGCGGCGCTCATCTCGCTTTATTGGCTGAGGGAGCCGGCATACAGCTTCCAGGTCATGTGGCCAGCATGACCAAGCCGCTTCTGGTGAAACCAGAGCAGCGCACGAAAACGCCGTTTACCTTCCCACCGGAGTGGTACCTATTTATCTACTTGCACTTGACATGCTTTCAAACTGCTAGGTTGGCAGAAGCAGGGACCGAACAACGGGAGCTCACTCCGTCGCGGGGATTCAAACTGCCGACCTTCTGATCGGCAAGCTCTAGGCTCTGTGGTTTAGACCACAGCTCCGCCAGCATCCCTTAAGCCAGGTAATTACATTCTAAAGACACATATGCAGAGCTAACATTCTGATGGGGAGAAAACATTTCTGCTCCAAGAGGCTACATAAGTGCTCATTAGAGTGGGGATGTATGCATGCTCTTCAGAAAGCTTGGAAAGTATAATGAGCTGTAATGCTTTTATGCTTCTGCCTCTGATCTCATTGTTCTGGCAGGGAGCAAGCTGTGGAGCTAGAGCGCACTCAGAGATTTAACACTTGTGTTTACCGTGTAACAAACTGCCCTAGTGTGCTCGGCTAATTATGGCAAGATTAGGCCACCAGTGTTAGCCTAAGTGGCACAACCTGATAAGACTAAATCCAGGGCATGGGTGTTTTTCATCCCTATAGGTCAGACACATAAGTTACTTTCACCTGTAATGTTTTGTAAATTATGCCCACATGCATGGAAACGACCATGGAAAGTGCCATCCTCAAAGATGATGCTTGTAAGTTCTTAGGTTAATAAATTAAAACCTACTGAACCTTTAGCACTGTCTTAAAGGTCACCAGGTGAATGGGTCAAGGGACTACAAGAGATGCATTTGCAATAGCTTCTTGCAAAAGTACCAATTGCTCTGAAACGTTATCAGCAACACTTTCTGGATTAAATGCTTTTTCTTCTCACCAGGTCTGCGTCTGCCTTTCATAAATAACTAGCCTTTCTTGAAGCCGGCAGATCTATGCATGGACACTCATTCTTAGCAGATAAACTCATGCAAAATATTATAAGAAGAAATTAGTGTTTTTTTTTAAAGTTATAAATGTGTTATAACACTGTGACACCAGGCGATGCTGTAGAAATTGGAATTCTATTAATTTTTCCATAAAACGTTTTTTTAAAAAAACTGTTATTTTTTCAGAGTGTGTATATGTATATGCGTGTCTCTCTCTCTCTCTCTCTCTCTGTGTGTGTGTATAGACAGACAGACAGACAGATAGCTGTGTGGATGCAGCCTTCGTAGCAAATATGAGTTCTTGGCTTCTAGACTTGGCCCTTTTCAAATTGCTTTAACAAAATGAGTTTCAAATTGTCAATGTTTAAAATAGGGTCAAGTTGTAAAACCCCCACCCCCACAATGCAGTGTGCCTTGGCCTGTTTGAACTCACACCTTCCTTAGAAAAGTTATACCGCCTTCTAGGAACACACACACACACACACACACACACAATCCTGCACCAACCATCAGTTTGGCAGAGATCAGTATCCGCAGCTACATATATCTCTCATGACTGCTGAACAGCGGGTCTTGTTTGCAGGTTTCCCACAGGCATCTGGTTGGCTACTGTGAGATCAGGATGGTGGGGTAGATGGGCCGTTGATTGGCATGATCCAGCAAGTTCATCTTACGTTCTTATTAGAAACTGAGAAAAAACCAAAGTTGACAGGTTTGCCCATCCCTAATGTTCTGGTGCCATTCATTATCATTCCCATTCTCACCAGTTGATGAAGGCCTGAATGCTGAGTGTACAGATGCACTTTACGATGTCTATAGTTTACAGTATTTTACACACACAAGTGCGATAGAAAGGGAATGTAATCCGGACACAAAAGCTGTTGAGTTTTTCTTGGCAAAGTTTTTGAGCTATTTTTAAGGAAAATCACCAAAAATGACACTGCTGACATGGGTTGCCATACGTCTGGATTTCCCTGACATTTTAGTGATTTCCACCCAGGAACTGCTTCCGACTGCAGTATTCTGGCTATGTCCAGGAAATTCTGGACGTATGGCACCCAGCATTATGATGACATGTTAAAAATAGCAGTTCTCTGTATTGCTCTGCAAGGAACACATCCATTAAGTTGAACAATGTCCCTTGCATCATATCGATGCCTTGCTGTCTGTAGTTTTCCCCTTTGAATTTTATTTGAGCATTATTGCATCGTTTTTTTTAAAGGAAGCTATAAACAACAAGGGGAAATCCTGTACTAGTACTGAATGGTCCTTATTGAAAAGGGGCTTCCTTTCTGGAGGGAAGTGTATGTAGTCAGCACAGCACTCCATGAAACAGATGTATTATTATAGCAAGGAGATAGTATTTTATTGAGAGGGAGAGAAAGAGAGAACTCTGCTATTACCCCATACAAGAAAAACAAAACGTTTAAAATGGAAGTGCTTCTGTCTTGTCTCTGTGCTTCCTCCAGATGTTTTGGATGATATTTTGGGTGGGGCTGATGTCCAAAATATCTAAAGAGCTTCACCTTGGCCAAGGCTGGTTTAAGGACTAGGAGGAGAAAGCTCAAATTTCTTGGATACTTATATAAACGTGCTTCATTTGATCATAATGATCGTTATGCACATTTTACGAACCTAAGCATTGGAAATACATCATCGTAAATACCCTGGACTCTAAAAAAATGTTTGAACATT
This sequence comes from Lacerta agilis, assembly GCF_009819535.1. Classification (NCBI taxonomy): domain Eukaryota; kingdom Metazoa; phylum Chordata; class Lepidosauria; order Squamata; family Lacertidae; genus Lacerta; species Lacerta agilis. The sequence goes on along the minus strand of NC_046318.1, from coordinate 57,989,250 downwards.
AATTGCGAGAAGCAGAACTCTGAAGCATATTGGTCATCATCAAGGCACAAATCCATAATTGTTTAACGTTAAAATGAGAAGAATACTTAAGAGCCCCATTCATGCACGTTTGTGTGTGTAAGGCCGAGGGGGTGGGGTGGGTAGATGTGGTCCTCCAAGCCTCTCTATCTGGTCCTTGATACTGGAATTTTCAATGAATTAAAGGGGAAGCACAACACTGTCATATTGTTTGCAATGTGTTTTTAGCAGTGGTTCAAAGTTACTGCTTGCCTGACACATTCAAAAGACAATTGTTTCACCACAGGCTCCGTTTGCAACTCAGTCCACATTTGCTGTGCAACTGCTCCACAGACTTTTGACCTCACTCTGGCTAATGCAGTATATACATGGCTTGGATTGCAAAGGAATGTCTATGTATGGCAATGCAATCACACAAGCACCTCATTACCTCTTTAGCTCAGGTCAGGTCTACTCAATTCGCAGGCTAGCCAGACCACTTTGGTTGCATGAAATGACTCCTGGAAAATCCTATGCAGAATGCTAAGCTCATTTCCCAATAATAAAATATATTGTCTGTCCATTTAAAACAGAAACAACAAAAAGATCCAACCTTGGCAAACAAATGTCAGTGTAATCAAGGTTTGCACAGTTCAACTTTTCTTTTTTCTTCATGAGATATCCTTAAATGCTTCTGCAGCTCTTTTGTTTGGTAAAGCAGGATTCTCTCCCACCCACACTTGAGAGTGACACAAAACATCGATATTCCATTTCACAAGAACAATTGGCTTCCGTACGGTTTCTTGTGTGTGACTTGAACAGGTTTTTAGCAGCCGTGTGGTTTTAAAAAGTCTCACATGCTTTAATGATGTATGAGCAGTGAAAGCAAAGTGTTGCCTTGCTACATCTGTTGCCTTATTACATGCGATATTCCCAGTGAGCTGATCTGCTTCAGTGCTGGGGTTGATCGACTTGGATTCTTAACACTGACTATAATATGGAAGGATAAATGGAAACACAGAGCAAAAGTTCCATATTTCGGACACCACCAGTGCTTTCTTTTTTCTAGAAAAAAAGGGTGCTGGCACTGTGCACCCTTGAGTACCCCCAGAAAATGAACACCTGCCTTTGCTTTTCTTCTCTCTCTCTCTCTCTCTCTCTCGGCCATTAAGCCCCTCTTGTCCCACAAGTGTCTCAAAGAAAAAAAGCCCCTTCTGAAAGGCTGATTGCTCTTTCAAGTGCCTACGAACAAATACTGTTTTACCACCACTAAACAGGTCATGGGCCTTGACTAGTATCGCAAACACTAGCCTTGTACAATAGGTAATCCTTATTGGTTCAATAGTTTCATCGGTTATGCAGGCCTGAAGTTGTGCTCCCAAGCCAAGGGTGCAGCGGCAGCAGCAGTGGAGATTCTCAGGCTGTAGCTGCATTTTTACAGCACATGAGGCATGGGCCTCCTAGCTCCACCACTGGCTATGGCTTCTGTCCCCTCATCTTGCTGGCTCCTCATGATAGCTAGGACCCAACCTTTTGGCGTCACTTACTGTGAGCCAAGCCTCTTGAGGCACTCATCTGTCATGAAGTGTGAATAGCTCATATGAACATACTGGAGCCCAAAGATCACCATCAGAAGCCTTGGTCTCTGGTCCATTATGAACTAATGAAGATCAAACTGATGGAAACTTTGCATTAGTGGCCCCACAGTTGTGGAATAATAATAATAATAATAATTTTGTAATACTATCCTATATACTGCTGGTCTCAGGGCAGTTCACAGAATAAGATCACAATATAAAAAACCAAAATACATTTTAAAAGGACATAGGATGTGCATCAGCCAAAGGCCTGGTTTAAGAGGAACATCTTTGCCTGGCAAATTCCCTCATTGGAAAGCTCTATCAAGCCCCTCTCCCCTCATCCATCCATCCATCCATCCATCATTTCATTTGTATGCCTCCTTTCCAAAGTTAAAGCCATGCTTAAGGTGCCTGACAACTGGGGCTGGGCGATAAATTGTCTGAAACCAGTATGGTTCTCACATTGTTGCCTTGGTGATGAAATGGAAAGAGTAAGAGGGTGTTCCCAGGCAAGTAGGAGAATATATGTAGCTCCACCATGGGCGTACCGAAGGGGGGGGGGGCAGGAGGGGGCAGATGCCCCCCCTAGAAGCCAGATGCCCCCCCCCCCCAAGCAGCCTTGAGTCCCTGGCAGGACATGGAAACGCAAACACGCTTCATGCCCCACCAACTATATATGGCTGGCGGCAGTTGCGGAGGAAGGGGGGAGCAGCAAAGCATCTGAAACAGCTGGCTGGGTGGGGGCGCGCGCCAATCAGCACCCCCGGCAGCCGGGAGGATGGCGCAGCTGCGCCAATTGGCAGCCCCGGTGGCGCTCCTTCCCTCCCAGCAAAGTGGCTGCCCGTCCCCCTCCCTCCAGGCTGACTCTCTGGCAAGCCAGCAGCTCGTGAGCAACAACACCGGCAAAGCTCCTCCGTCTCCCCCACTCGCTGCAAAGCGGCTCCCCTGGCTTTTCTGTGCTTTTATCCTGTGCTTTTCTTGGGAGGAAAACCCGCGGGGTTGACTTCCGAGTAAACCTGCTTGGAAGCCGCTTCACCCTCTGCTGACGTCTTCCACAAAATCAACACCATTAAAGCTCCGCAGCAGCTGCTTCCCACCTCCAGAAGATCCCGGTTTCAGCTGTGTATCCCCCACACCACCTCACCCGTCTTTCAGATAATTCTTCCTGTTACAACCCTCTGCTCAGCTCCCGTGTTTTCCGCCTATTTTATTTTGTGTGGACCCTGATGTCCTCCCGCCCCTCATCCGTAAGGAAGAGATTGGGAGGGGGTTGTTTAGACTGTGAGGGTCAGGTATCGCGCACAACTGCCCCGGAATTGTTGAGCGAGGCAAACTCTCCTGTACATTTGCAAAGTCGTCATGATCTCCACCTCCCTCTCCCCACCCCACCCCCTCCTAGAATCATAGAGTTGGAAGAGACCACAAGGGCCATCCAGTCCAACCCCCTGCCAAGCAGGAAACACCATCAAAGCATTCCTGACAGATGGCTGTCAAGCCTCCGCTTAAAGACCTCCAAAGGAGACTCCACCACACTCCTTGGCAGCAAATTCCACTGTCCAACAGTTCTTACTGTCAGGAAGCTCTTCCTAATATTTAGGTGGAATCTTCTTTCTTGTAGTTTGAATCCATTGCTCCGTGTCCGCTTCTCTGGAGCAGCAGAAAACAACCTTTCTCCCGCCTCTTTATGACATCCTTTTATATATTTGAACATGGCTATCATATCCCCCCTTAACCTTCTCTTCTCCAGGCTAAACATACCCAGCTCCCTAAGCCGTTCCTCATAAGGCATTGTTTCCAGGCCTTTGACCATTTTGGTTGCCCTCCTCTGGACACGTTCCAGCTTGTCAGTATCCTTCTTGAACTGTGGTGCCCAGAACTGGACACAGTATTCCAGGTGAGGTCTGACCAGAGTGGAATGCAGTGGTACTATTACTTCCCTTGATCTAGATGCTATACTCCTATTGATGCAGCCCAGAATTGCATTGGCTTTTTTAGCTGCTGCATCACACTGTTGACTCCTGTCAAGTTTATGGTCTACCAAGACTCCTAGATCCTTTTCACATGTACTGCTCTCAAGCCAGGTGTCACCCATCCTGTATTTGTGCCTTTCATTTTTTTTTTTGCCCAAGTGTAGTACTTTACATTTTCCCCTGTTAAAATTCATCTTGTTTGCTTTGGCCCAGTTCTCTAGTCTGTTAAGGTCATTTTGAAGTGTGATCCTGTCCTCTGGGGTATTAGCCACCCCTCCCAATTTGGTCATCTGCAAACTTGATCAGGATGCCCTCAAGCCCATCACCCAAGTCATTGATAAAGATGTTGAATAAGACTGGGCCCAAGACAGAACCCTGTAGCACCCCACTAGTCACTTCTCTCCAGGATGAAGAGGAGCTGTTAATGAGTACCCTTGGGGTTCGGTCAGTCAGCCAGTTACAAATCCACTGAATGGTAGCATTGTCTAGCCCGCATTTTACCAGCTTCTTTACAAGAATATCATGGGGCACCTTGTCAAAAGCCTTGCTGAAATCAAGATAGGCTACATCCACATCTGTCAAAAAATGAGATCAGATTGGTCTGACATGACTTATTTTTCAGAAACCCATGCTCACTTTTAGTGATCACAGCGTTCCTTTCTAGGTGCTCACAGACCATTTGCTTAATGATCTGCTCTAGAATCTTTCCTGGTATTGATGTCAGGCTGACTGGGCGGTAATTGTTTGGGTCTTCTCTCTCCCCCTTTTTGAAAATAGGGACAAAATTTGCCCTCCTCCAGTCTACTGGGACTTCGCCTGTTCTCCAGGAATTCTCAAAGATTACTGCCAGTGGTTCTGAAATCACCTCTGCCAGTTCTTTTAATACTCTTGGATGTAGTTCATCTGGCCCTGGAGACTGTACATCTAAACTAGCCAAGTATTCTTGTAAACTAGTTAGCTGAGTTGGTTTTCCTTGTCTGGGTGTTTTGTACCTCAAAGGTTGTCACACTTTACAAAGCGGGCAGTCTTCTGTCTTGCTGAGTTAGTTTTTAAATCAATTATTTCAGAAGGTCCAGTCCCTAAAAAAAGCTCAACAACCCCCCAAAACTGCCAGATTTTAATTCTGAAAGTAGATCACAGTTGGCCACCCCTGGTATAAGACATGTAACTAGAATAATAAAAAAAATCAAGCAAATAATTGTAATAACTACCGTAATAAAGCACTGCTATAATTATATATAATTTTCCTAAAATTTTGGTTTCATTCGCCTTTCCGTGCTGAAATGTCACAACCTGAACGACCATGGCTTGCCCCCCCCCCCCGTTTTGATCCTGGGTACGCCCCTGAGCTCCACCCTCCTCCTGTCAGCTCACGGTAGGAGTGTCTCTCACAGAGTTCTCTCTCTGCAAAGTCTGAGCTGCATGCTCAGTCTACATTTAAGCTAGACCCAAGTATGTCTTTGTAACCAAATTACCATTTTAAGCCTGCCTGAACAAAGCTGCTGTATCTGTTACTCTTCAACAAGTATTCTGAGTGAGGAAAGTTTTTTTTTAAACCTTTTAAAACACTTTGTCTAATTGTTATTTTAAGGGGGAAATACCAGGAGAATCCAGTACTAGTCTGCCTTAAAGCATTAGTTTTAAACTAAAAAGCTAAGCTTCCTTTTAAGCTGAAAAGAGATGGCACTCTGCTGAACTCACAAACATGAGGAAGGAAGGATAATAAACATATCCTCTTCTAGCATCTATTCACATCCTGGCATAGAGGTAGAATGTAAAGGATCACAGCTCCAGGACTCTGTTTCAGAGCAGAAGCAAGGACATTGTCTGCCGAAGCACCTGGGTAACTGTTGCGCTCTCTTTGTTTTGGCAAGTGAATGAGATAATAATGAAGTACTCAAGCTTGTGGATTTGTAATATTTATATTTATGGAAGTCGTAGAATAAGGCTGGGTACTTCCTTTTCTTTGCTGGGGTTCATAGTTCATGTTAGCAGTTTAAATGGTAGCATTTCCTTGCACTACTGATTGCAAATCAAAAGCTAGAAGCTGGATATCAGCTGGCTGAAGATCTTTTATTAAAACTCTATGTCTGTTACAAGTTGAATTGAGTTCAGTGGATCTGACTTCCAGGAGTGATGCACAGGATTGAAGAAGTCATGCTAATCCTAATAAATTAGGTATTACGCAGCTAATTGGTATGCATGAAATTAGCTATGGGGGCTATCATTATGAGCTCCTTTGCTTTAAGATTTACCACTGAACAACTGTACTGGTTGCTGGCTATTGTATATCTGGCAAGGCTGATCGGTAGCAGAAAACTTTCTGCGGATGTATTGTGTTCTTTCCACTTGTGTGAAGATTGGATCGTTGCTGAGAAAAAAACCTGTAACTCAGATGAACTGAGGATCACTGCAGAGAGAGCCTAGACATGGTAATTATGTTCACCAGTCATAGGTTTAGGAACTATATATTTTATCATTATCATTATTATTATTATTATTATGCTTGAGAAATCTGTGTTTTCTTTTCAAAGCTAGTTGTTAGAACAAGTGGGAAAGTAGCTTATTAAAGCAAGTGCTAAAATGACTGGCCTTTTCTTCCATTCCTTTTCTTCTTTCAAAGCCTTTCGAATATGAGAAAAGAGCAGCAGCGATGAATGGAAAATGAACAAACAGATATAAAAAGGTGCTGGTGGTGGGGAAGAAGGGATGAAATGCATTTCTGGCAAAACAAATAAAGGTGCAAAGGAAGATGGATATAGACACTGATCAATTATTACAGCAAGATAATAGCAAGGTGTCCATTATTAAGAATTAGCTAGAGATATGTGATGGAAACAAAACAAGCTGGTGTACTTGTGAGCGTTTTTGCATGCGAGAACACAATTATCTGAAGCTCAGAAGAAAACGCATTTCTAACAGCATGTTTCTTAAAGCAGTCTGCTCCAACAAGACCTTGCATGTTGAGGAGCCAGCATATTATTGAGATGGGTCTGACAACATATGGCAAAATGGGTGTGTGTCTATGTAGGGAAGAAGCATTGCAGGAGCAGCTGTCCAGAACAGATGTCTTCTCCTTCCGGTGGATGGGCCCAGCCCATATCTGAGATGTAACTCGGCTTGACAACAAATCTAAACAGGGAAGCAGCTCTTGCAAACAGCCGTCCGGTTGACTTTGTTAAGACGATTCACATCAGATGTGAATGCGAGCTGATTTGTCACTTGACTTGCAGTAGCTCCTCCCAGTCCCAGCTCGCTTGGTGCTCTTGCCATTGTCTCAAGCTAACATCACCTAAAGGAGACGTCCTCCAAAGTGGTGTGTGACAGGATGATGCACAGCCCCAGCACGTCGCTGCTAGGCGTGCGCTGAACACAACATGGCACACAAAGTTCAATGAGCCGGAGCGCTGTGTCTTATTGTGGTCCCAGTCTCTGCTGAGGGCTATGAGGGGCAGGTTTATTCGAGTGCTGCTGGAGCTTTCTGTGCGACTACATGAGCAATTGCAGTGATTCAGTTGCAGGGGTATATTGGCAAGCCTGCTTTTGAACTCATTGGTGGGGAGACGGGTGGAGCAGATCAGCCCGTGTGGGTGACATTCAACAGATCACCATTGATCTGTATGTAATTTACTTTTAGATGCATGGCGACATTCCTGTTCTGAAAGCACAGGCTAGGTCAGGCATAGGCAACCTTCGGCTCTCCAGATGTTTTGGCCTACAACTCCCATGATCCCTAGCTAACAGGACCAGTGGTCAGGGATGATGGGAATTGTAGTCCGAAACATCTGGAGAGCCGAAGGTTGCTGACCCCTGGGCTAGGTGATGCAGCTTTATTCTACTCCTTTCACCAGACTATTCGTGTGTTCTGCTGAATGTGCTCAGAATCCTCCATGTGACTGTGGATTCTAAACACAAATTGGTTGGACCCATTGAAATGCTTCCTTCAGACTTTTCCACTCGATGTATGAAGGTCTAAGGATGAGGGATAGCGAAGCTGGAGGTGAGGCCAGTGTGTGCAGCCCTATACCCCCCTCTATGCATTCCCGTCAAATGCCTGAATGGGGCTGTTCTTTACAAAGGTTCTAGTCCTGTGTAGCATAGAGCAACATTTTGGCCAAAAATGCAAATGTGATTCTAACTTGGCCATTCATAGATACAGGTACTGTATATAGGTGGACTATTCTGACTGTTTGAAATTATTCACATAGGGAATGGTCAGTGCTTGTAGTGTATTGTTATTACTGTTTACCAGAAACAGGTTCACCTCAGATTATTTATATATATATATATATATATATATATATATATATATATATATATATATATATATATATGAGAGAGAGGGAGAGAGAGACTGGGAATGAGAAGCACAGGGATTCTTGAACGCACTTTGGGGCTGCTGCTAATGTTATTGTTATGCATTCTTCCTTTTTAAGAGCTAGGAACTTCCAAAACAGCACTTACAAGTACAAGGCTTAGTTTCCATTGAATAAGAGAGCTGTGGAGACTAGGGCGACACACACACACACACGGTGCCTTTACAGCACATTCAAAACCCATTCCCACCCTGCTTTGCCGCAATGAATTTGTTAAGGGCTGCTGGGAATTGTAATTCTGTGAGGGAAAGAATGTGTTTTGTTTGTGTGCTTGCATTTTTAAAAATAATATTTGCTTTGTTTACAAATACGCAAGCAGAGCACATGCACTCCTATAAGCAGACTGCAAAACTGATAATCCTACATCACCATTAAAGGACAACTTCACCCCAAGAATGATGCAGCTTTGGCCAGTTCACAGCTCCCTCTGCCTGATTTTCCTTAAAAAGCAATTTCTTCATATTTAATGATCATATATTGCCCTCTGGTGATAAACTAGGATTTTACATGTTCCTCAGAAATCTAATGTGAAATCGGATGAGGCCCTGGAGTGTGTGGGACAGGTGTGTGTTTTAAGAAAAGACCAGCATTAATAGGACTTATGATCTGCAAATGTAAGTGTGTGTTTGTTTGTTTGTTGCTAGTTTGGGATGTTTGAACTGCCTCTTACAGGTTTTCTGGAAGATGCTCAGGGATAAATTGATGCAGAAGAAGAGAGATCCACAGTTGTGACTTAACTCTGTGAAATCTGCATTATATATGTGTCTGATATTATATCTTGCAAAAAAGGGTTTATCAGTTGCCAACAGATGAGATAATTAAGAGAGTCCAGGCCACTGCAAACACTGCGGCTCTCTCTGTTTCTCTCTTAGCCTTAACAGAGAATTTTTGTGTGTTATTTGTTCCAATGCCCACTCTTCCCTCCCTGCCACTCTGTATGTGGAGCTGGGATGTGTGGAGAAATATAATATATCCTGCTGTTCTATGCCCTTTTATGTGCTTCTGTGTTTCTTTGTCTGCATTTCTGAAATACAAGTGACTCCCCACTTACTTGAGGGTTATGTTCTGGCCCCCTGCGCACATAAATGAAATGCACTTAAGTGGGGAGTGCCTTCAGCTCACAGGGAGCCTGTACCCGGAGCCCAAAGGAGATGCCCCCTTTGGCCTCTAGGGATGGTCTCCTCACATGCTGGAGGCACAACGGGGCTTGTCGTTGCTCTTCAGGTCTCTCCCCCACTTCCAGGTTTCCAGCGCCACGTGTATGCGTGGTTGTGCATGACTTGAATCTGCATAATGTTATGTTAAGCATAATTGTTTAATTCACACAGTAATGGAAAATGCCTATGTCTATTGCTGAAGGATTAACATGGTTTCCCCTCACAGTGGCATACCATGAGACTCTAAGCTCCTAAATGGGTTAATGATTGTTCTCTGCTCTGAACTGAATGCAACCTTTGATCATGTGATGAGGTTATTGAGTTGCAAATTCACCATCTTGGAAGGGTGGTGGCTGGAGTCTTTCGTGACCTGCTAATTTTCTAAGTGTGGGTTTTGGGTTTTGGATGGAGGAACGTTTGCCCATGCAAGATCCCTTTCCAGAGGCACAATCCAGGCATAGCATTTGTGAGAACTCAGCCTGAGACTAGATTCTGAAAGTATGGCACAGCACTGTGTGGTGTTGCCCATGCAAATGTGCTTCTGATCTGTTATCATGATGCTCATCTAAGCTCTGTTGACCAGGCCCATGCAGAGCTTGTCTGAGGTCTGAGGTCTGAGTTGGAAGTCATGTAAGAATAAAATTATAACAAAAAAACAGCTGGTCCCTGTTGGCCCCCCCCCCCCAGCCAGCTTAGTCCTCTGAGGCCTGGGGCAAGTGTCCCTGGCTGCCCACGCTCTCTGCTGTTGACCCAGATAGATATATCTTTCGATGCCAATGGGAATATCCACCCACATTCACAGCCCCCAATTGTTGTCTGAATATTTGCTTCCAGCTACAGCTGTATTGGAGGCCAGAGTTCAATACATGATCCCCCCCCCCAGCTCTCCCTCTCCCCTCTTGTGTGCTTGTGTACGTGTACATACTCTCCAATATGACACGGCCCAAATCCTGGACACCATTTTCCGAGTCTGAAGTGACCCATGTGAGATTGTGGACCTGGAAAAAGCGCTTTTCAGGGCAAGATCTTGACCCAAAATCATGAGAGTAAGGTGCCCCAAATGGCTGCTGTATTCTCTCTCTTGCGTGCACATGTGGGAAGATGACGACAGGATGTCCCAGTTTTTCCAGATAATTGACAGGTATGTGTGGACTGCTTAGTTAAACGAGAGGTGATCCAAAAACAGCTAACAAAGGACTGACTGAAAAGATAGGAACACAGGAAGCTGCCTCATACCACTGGACTATCTAGCTCAGATTGTGACTGGCAGTTTCCAGGTCTTCAAATGAGTCTTTCCCAGCACTTCACAGAACTTTCTGCATGCAAAGTTGTGTGGCCTACCAATGAACTACCTGTATATATGGCCCTACTTCAAATATAAGACGACTAAATGGAAGCGTTAGTCTTGTGGCGCTGTAGAAGTGATTCAGGAATTTCCATTGGTTCTCTTATAGGAACCTCTTGGTTTCTACTATAGGGTTGTGTGCTCATTTTTAAATGAATAAATATCAATATGAAGGACACCTCCCCCTTTGTTTGTTCATTGTTGCATTAAAAATGAATGGGGATCTGCCAAATGAAAATTCATTCGTTCACACATACATGTAGTGCGATGCCCTGGAGCAGGGATCACCAACCTTTTTGGGCACATTTGTGAACTAGAGAAGCTATTGTGATCTGCAAGCAACCACAACCTCAGATTATAAGAGAATGTTCATTTCAAGCCTTATTTCGGGAGGGAGGGGAAAATGTGAGTCCAAGGGAAGGCCTCTGTAAGTGCATATGCACCCATGGGTGCCCCTCCCATTGGAGAGTGCCAGAATGCCTTCAAAATCATGCCAATGGAAATGCCCGTTGGTTGGTAAACACAGAAACAATCGCAATCAATGAACAAAGGCAAGGCAAAATGCTTGGGGATATGAAGTGAAACTAATGGACAAATGAAGCAGATATTTCCCCCTTCCACACTCTTAGTTTATATGGACCAACACTTTTCGCACTGGGAGAAGGGAATGAGCGAGTCAACAGACCAGTCCTTTTTCAGTTCACAGAACCCCAATTCTTTATTAATCACAGCTTGCTCACAATGACATACAGGAAAAATAGCACAAATGAAGAGTAGACTATGCAGGCAGCAATTCCCAGGAGGGAGAGGGACAACTTCAAACTGGCAGCTCTATGGGGAAAGCAGGTGGGTGATGCCACACCTGGCCCAAGCACTCCTGCTGCTTCAGCCCTTGTCATTCTTGGTATCTTTTTAAAACTAGGCAGGAGAGGAGAAGTCAGCAGGATTAAAAATAAGCTTGTTGCATCTGGATGCAAAATGTCCTACAGAGCGTCTCGTACTGTAATGAAACAGATTAGATTAAGGTTTGAATCCTGCCCACAAAAGTGCACCAGGCTGCCCCACTGATTTTAGCAATGGTGGGCAAGACTGTGGCCTAAGATAAACAGAACAGGTCACAGCATCTACACTTAAAAGCTTCTCGACTCAAGTTAAATAATTTCTTCATTGGTGAAGAGGCAGATTTTGAGTTATTTTAAAATCCAGCTTCCCTAAAACCCATAAGCTTATTTTGGCCAGATATATGATTGGTCATTCTCAGCTGCACGTAATACCTATTTTTTAAAAAGTCAAAACTTGCTTCTGCTTGCCTCCTTGTCAATGACACATGCCTTTGAAAAACAGAAGCATTTTTCTTCGAAAGGCAGAAGAAATTGTTCCTGTGAATGCTAATTTGCAGCACAATGCTGTGCATGTTTACTCAGAAGTAAGTCTCACTGTGTTCAGTGGCGCTTACTCCTTTGTAAGTGTGTTTATGCTTGCAGCCTTTTCTTACCTTCTCTAATGGGTGTTAAGTCCCATTGAATTTGATGGGGTCTGACTTCTGTGTAGAGATGTAACAAGAGATGTGTGGTGCACTGCAATTTTGTTGTTGTTGTTGTTTAGTGGAGCACTGAGGCTGTAATTAAAACATGAATGCTTAATGATTCAGGGGGGAGTTTCAGGACTGCTCATTCAAGTCCCAGTGCCTGTAATTTGCCTATTGTTTTAAGGAAGTGTATTGATCGCAAACCGTTCTGGGTAATTAAGCAATAGCTAGACTCTAGCACCATAGACCTTCCACTGACTTGGATGTTCACTTGGAATGCATGGAGGTTGCTGCAGGGAACTTCATAGGAACAGATCTAACAAATTCAACCAAATGGAAATAGACAACATCAAAAGCCTGTTACAGGACATGTAAAGATTATGAAATAACTTGCATAATGCAATACTTGTATTTTTTAACAAAAATGTAAGTATTTACAAAATAAGATCCAAGTTTTATTTTTAAACATCAAGCAAATCATTCTGCAAAAACTGCATTGTTTTAATTATTTTTTTGTTTTGTTTTCTGTTGAGTTCTTGATTCTTCTTCTTTTTTAAACCGTGTCATACATTTCCCATACTAATATCTCATGATCTGTAATAATATAGGCAGGGGAGTTTCAGGAGGGGTGGGGGCTTATCCCACCCTCTCCACTGCTGGGCTCAGCCAGACAGTTCCACCTGGAGCTCCTTGTTTCTGCGGACCTCTGCAGCATGCCTCTCCTAGGAGGAAGAAAATAAAAAAAATAAAAACAGGAAACATTTAACATTTAATTTGGTTTCATGTACTGCAAAGTAAGCAAGGATATTAGAAGCATTTTAAACTAGGCAGAACAGGCATGGAACCTGTGGTAGTCCTTCAGATGTTCAAATCCACTTTCCATCAACCACAGCCAACATTGGCAATGATCAGAGATGATGTGGAATTGTAGTCTGGAGGCCCACTGGTTCCCCACCTCTGAGGTAGAATATAACCCATGCTCCTTGGCTAGGATAACTAATGGTCCTTTCCATTCCTCTTTGGATTAGAAGGAACTGGAGAATGGAGACAGAAATAGGGTTTGGGCCACCCTTTAAGTGTGAAGCAGCTGTCTTGGGTAGGGAGCAGAGTCACATGTGGTCCCGTCCTCCAGGTTCAATGAACTTCCACATGGAATTTCTGGAGTCATTAACATGGGTCAACATAAATGGTACTTAAGTGGGTATAGACACTACCAAATATGATGTCCAGTGTGTGGACAGGTAGTTGGTCTAGAGCAGCCTTCTCCATGCTGATGCCCGCTTCAGAGATTATTGGACTCCCATCCTCATTATTGGTCATTCTGCCTGGTGGGAGCTGGGTGCCCTGCATTAGAGTCAGGCTAGGCACACCTGAGAGGGTGGGAGGTAAGCAGACATGATTGTGCTTCCACCCCACATGCCATCTTTGCACGCTTATCTCTGAATCCATCTGAAAGAAAGTTATGGCATCTTTGGGACATCAAAAGTCACCTTTAGACTGAGGCAGGAAATAAGCTGAAAGCATGTCTGCTGCCTTTGGTCCCTTTTCCTACACCTTCTGGGGAAAGCAGAGGGCATTTCCCCCATGCCTGCACAGCATTCTTTGGCTGTTTCTCTCTTTGCCTTTAGCACCTGGACAGCCTTTCCCAACCTGGCACCCTCCAGGCTGCGTTAAGACACAAGGCATCTTGGTTTAGTTTTTCTAATTATAATACTCTGCACTTCTGTCCCATTTTCTGATGTTCCTTTTGCACCTGATGCATGTTGTGCTAAATTTTATTCACACCAGTGGGTGTGGTTTGACATGACAACAAATGCTACCCGGCTCTTTCTGCACATAAATCTTCTATTCCTGCATGATTCCCCCATGAAAACACCAGGAAAGAACTGTATGCTGGCATACTACCTCAAATAACATCACTTCCCTGATTTTCTGGGTTTAGGGGGCTGCAAATGGATTTTTTTCTGGAATCAAATAACATGGAAATAAGCACTAAGCATGCACTATATTCCCTTAGTTTTCCAGAAGTGCCTTTTACGTCATGTGAACATTCAAATACAATGCAGAAATTAATAGTTAGGGAAACATTGGGGAAATGGAGTAAACTGTCGCATGGATTCAGTCCAGATGTTTTGGACTACAATGCTCATCATGCATATTGAAATACAGTTGACCACTCCCCCCTTCCCCAAATCATCTCAGCCTGGTTACCTTCTCCTGGAGGCGTTCAATAAGAGCAGCTAAGTTAGCTTCACGGTTTTCTTTGATCTGTTCCATTTTCAGTATCAGTTTTTCCTCTGCCATTTTGCTGAAGTTATTGTTCTCCTCCAAAGCCTTCTGAAGGACTTCTCGTTCATGTTCTCTCTTTTCTGCCAGTTGTTTCAGCACCACGGCCTCCTGGGACTGTGGAAGGCAGGGAGGGGAAAGGAAGAGATCCAAGGGGATAGTCTGGTTGAAAAGCATTCAGCCGAGGTTGGAAGGATAATATGTAAACTTCAGTTTGTCTAAAGCAAGGATGGTGAAACTGTGTGGCCTCCCAGATGCTGTTGGACTCCAACTCCCACCAGCCACAGCTGGCATGGGTAATAAGGGATTATGGGAGTTGTAGTCCAATGGTGTGTGGTCACAGGTCCCCCACCTCTTGTCTGAAATGCCAATAAAAATGTCTGAGAATTTTTGAGAGCATCTGACAAACATGAATCCCTGAGCAGCACTCTTACTAACAGAACCTCCTCCAAATATTATGCCATTCTATTTTTGTTGTTCTATGGGATTGTAGTCAAATTTTATGGGCTGCTTTAAAAACTACATTTTACTCCTGCAGTCTAGCACCACATCTCATATCGTTTCAGGGGGTTCATCTACCTACATTATTTTGGGAAGGGGCAAAGGGAGCTGTCAGAAGGCAGAGAAATAAACAGAAATGGCTCCCTCTGTTGGGAGTCACTGCTAGATCACAGCCTGTGCATTTTGTATTTCACAGTACATTTGTTTACTTGATTGCAAATTATCTCGGAAGTTCACATTCCCTCCATATCCTACGGAATTCACGATTTCACCATGCCCCCAAATGTTTCGTTGTTTAATCTGGCTTCAAACCCAAGGAGTTACCGAAAGTAATTTTTCTTAACCAAAGAGCTGGAATGTGTTTATAACCCTTGGATACTTTAGCGGTAGCATACTGTCTTGATTACCGCCCACTAAAAGTTACAGAAACAGCAAGCTAGCTTTTGAGTTTTATAAGACTCTTCTTCCTGCTGCATGTTGTTAAGCAAAAAGGCAATGGCCATCCCTTCCCCACTGGAGTTAACTGTTGGCTTTCCTCCTTAATACAGGTATTATTACATTACTGTTTGGATTGTTTTGAATGGGTGGACAAAACTATCTGCATTTAAAATTCTCAGACACTTTCCATATTTAACTTTATTCATCTAAATATTGATTAAATATTTAAAGGTAGCATACGGGGATGACCCAAATTCTCAAGGTTATTTTGCGTCCTGAAGCTGGCCTTTACTGTCAGCTTGGGGATGATTCATACAGCCTGTGAACTGGTGTCAGATGATGACATCTGGTTGAAATTGCATGTACATTGAATGGCTGTCTATATGTTAACCATTACATACAACAGGTGTGGGGAACTACAATTCCCATCAGCCTTGATTATTGGTCATGTTTGCTACTACTGATGGGAAGTGTAGTTCTGGTCATGTTTGCTAGTACTGATGGGAAGTGTAGTTCAGCAACATCTAGAGGGCCAAAGGTTCCTCACACCTGGTGTACACACCACTTCAGTTGTGTATTTACACCAAAACCACCATTAACTACTCTGAATGTGAATTGGGCTCAAGCGATATAAGGCAGAGAGAAGTCCATGATTAAATAAATCCCCTACAGTTTTTCAAAAGGAGAAAGATAATGGGAATATGGCACTGGAGGGATAAGAGTTAACCCTTTCCCTCATGCACTTATTACAATTCACATCCTCTCTAGAGCTGTTATTTGCCCTTCAGGGGAAGCATACAGTTACTGTATCTCCCCGCTCCATGATATTTATATAATAATAATAATAATAATAATAATAATAATAATAATAATACTAATAATCTATACCCTACCCATCTGGCTGGGCCTCCCCAGCCACTCTGGGCAGCTTCCAACACAATATTAAAATACAATAATTCATCAGATATTAAAAACTTCCCTAAACAGGGCTGCCTTAAGATGTCTTCTAAAAGTCTGGTAGTTGTTCTCTTTGACATCTGGTGGGAGGGCATTCCACAGGGCGGGTGCTACTACCGAGAAGGCCCTCTGTCTGGTTCCCTATAGCTTGGCTTCTCATAATGAGGGAACTGCCAGAAGGCCCTCGGCGCTCAACCTCAGTGTCCGGGTAGATCGATGGGGGTGGAGACGCTCCTTCAGATATACTGGACTGAGGCTGTTTAGGGCTTTAAAGGTCAGCACCAACACTTTGAATTGTGCTCGGAAATGTGCATTTACTCTCACTTACCAGCTCCAGTTTTACATCTCCTGCTGTCTTGTCTAGTTTGCTCATTAAATATGGCAGGAAAACAATAAAATCCTGCACTTGGTATGTGAAACGAATACAGTCAGCTCGCCATGAGGAGAGAACTAATATGTGCAGTGATTTCCATGAGCTACTGCATGCCTAGTGGTTTTTAAGACTGATATACATGTGTGTGTGTGTGTGTGTGTGTGTGATCTTGCTTGTATTAATAATTTAATATGAGTTCAGACTGCGAGGGGCAAATTTCCAGTTCAGAAGATTTCAGAAAGATCTGAGCTGCTAACGCACCACACTGTTGAATTTACTAGTGGCTTGGGCCAGGCAGATCAATTGAAGAGTCAGGAATGAGCTTCTAAACTAGCCCCAAAGTATTCTTTCCCACAGTCAAAAAGAATCTGAGCATAGCTGTACATGAAACTATATAGTGGGGCAAGTTTGTATTCTCTATCTGAGCTCAATAAATTCTAAGATTAAACACAAACTTTGAGAGAGCGGGTCATGGGCAGAGATGCTTGTTTAGCATTGAGAACCCTGAACCTACCAGAAAAGGAGATCATGAACAGTATTCTAGTATAAACAAAATAGAAAATTCTTTCCAGTAGCACCTTAGAGACCAGCTGAGTTAGTTCTTGGTATGAGCTTTCGTGTGCATGCACCAAGAACTAACTCAGCTGGTCTCTAAGGTGCTACTGGAAAGAATTTTCTATTTTGTTTCGACTATGGCAGACCAGCACGGCTACCCACCTGTAACCAGTATTCTAGTATATTTAAGTTACAGGTGGGTAGCCGTGCTGGTCTGCCATAGTCGAAACAAAATAGAAAATGCCAACAGTGCCCTTCAGCTCTCTATATTGGACAAACAGGCCAAACCCTACGCCAAAGGATAAATGGACATAAATCTGATATCAGGAATCACAAGACAGAGAAACCAGTAGGAGAACACTTCAATCTCCCAGCACATTCTATAAAAGATCTCAAAGTAGCTGTCTTAATACAAAGAAATTTCAGAAATAGACTGGAAAGAGAAGTGGCTGAATTGCAACTAATCACCAAACTTAAAACCATGGAGAAACCTGGTTTGAACAAAGACATTGGATTCTTATCTCATTATACATAACAAAGCTATCTTTAGCCATCTCACCCCTTGCCTTTCCCTGCAAGACTAATTGCAGCCGTTTAGAGTCGTCATCAGGTTTTCCACACTTATCAGCCTATCACCCATTCCCACCACCCTTCTGAGTAATACCCCTCCCCACTCCCCCACTATATTTAAGGATCTGGTGACTTCTGTTTCAGTGTATCTGAAGAAGTGTGCATGCACACGAAAGCTCATACCAGGAACAAACTCAGTTGGTCTCTAAGGTGCTACTAGAAAGAATTTTGTTCTAGTATATTTAAGTAAGAAGCAAAGGTGGAGGCATATAACTCCCCTTCCCACTGGCTTGTTTTAAAATAAAGGTTCAAAATAAAGGTTTATTTAGCTTCTGCATTCACAGACTAGAAAAGGAAATCGGATGGCATTGCCCATCTGCTGTAACAGAGAAGATTTTTACTGATGATTAGGTGGAAGCTTCTTTTGCATATAGTCATTATAGTGAGTGATATTAACAAGCAAAAGATGGGCACTGAACAGCTGACAGCATGAATGCTTAAAAGGGTGAACATTATCCCCAATTCTATGGAATGTTAAACAGCAGGGGCTTCCCAATTACCTTTCACACAAATGCAAATCCATTAATAGGATCACATGTAATTTCTGCACCATAATCCAAAAGCTACTAAGAATATGAATCCCTTTGGAATATAATTTTCATATTAATGTTCTGGCTAAGGAAGATCCTACTGTACAGCTCAATCTTTGCTTTGAAAACCTTGGAAACTGGTTTAACAGCTAAGTATTTTGAGTCCAGTGGTTATAGAAACCTTCCTCAATGTGACCCTCTCCAGATTTTTCAGACTATAACCCCCATAAGCCACAGCTATCCAAAATATTTGGAGGACACTCAGTTGCGGTAGGACTGGGCAATAGATGCTATGGCATTAATTCTGTCTTTCACTGCTTTTCAGATACATTTTTTTTAGTGTATTGGCGACCATATATTTGGATGGATTTTATTTGTGGTTCTTGAAAATGAGAGAGATGGATGTGAAATAATATAAATAATATAATATAAATACTTCTACAGGCACTGGTGCTAATAATGATACAGCCAACCACACAGAACCACCATAGCTTCAATTCAGGGTTTAGATGACATGCTAAACTGTATCTAATTATGACAGAGGTGGAAACGGCAAGGGAAATAAGCCATGGTTATCATGACATCTGAAATAGTTCATGGGTATCATGACAGGGAGTTCACACACTACATTCAAAAAGTGAACAATATGTATACACCAAAAGTTGAGCCGTACACTTGTACAGCTATTCACTTGTAGTGTTTGAGTGTGCAGTCTGTGTACACAACAGTGGAGCCATCCAAATCAATAAGTGCACATTCTTCCAAACAACCACTTGTACTTGTAGCTGTGCTCAGTGTAACCTGCAAGCAAGCCTGTAGTCTTCAGGTGTAAACTTGATACCAATTGTACACAGGTGAGTGCTGTTGATCTGTGTGGGGAGGAATGTGAATGAGAAACTAGGTACAAGATTGGGATGTGTGAAAAAGCAAGCGATCTACCGATTTCTTGAATGTGTAGGGACTGATTTTTACCTTTTCTGAATTGTATTTCCTGTATACCACTTTGAGACAATTGCAGTTTGGTGGTATTTAAATTGTTTGAAGCGTAGTAGTAGCAGCAACAGCAATACTACACACACATACACAATATTAGCTCTCCTATATGTCTAACTTCATTTTGAAGTGTTGTTTCCCACTCCTGCCTTTGGGGGACAGTGTAAGAACTCGAAACAACTAGGGATCCTTGGACACAGATAGATTTACCATGACATATGTTTTCTGACGCTGTGGCTCTGGTCTAAAAAAAGCTTATTCCACAATAAATCTGCTAGTCTTAATAGTGCCACAAGACTTTTAAGAGAGCTTGTACCTTTGAAGACCATATCTTAACTAGATTACAGAAATCCAGAGGGGTTTAAGATCCCTGTGTGCAGAAATTAATGTGCCATAGTAGAGCTTCATGTTAGCATCAGCTCAGGCCCCCTTTCATGCTGCAACAATTGGAAACGTTCTCAGCAAACCGTCTTATGCTAAATCAGATTATGGTCCATCTAGCTCAGTACTGCCTGGGATTTTAGGGTGGGGTCTTTTCCTAGCCCAACCTGGAAGATGCTGGTTTTGAACCTGGGATACTTTACATGCAAAGCATGTATCACTGAGCCATGTCCGCTCAGCACTGAAACAGTCATATTCTTAAGAGACAGTTCGATCTGCTTTCAGACACAGACCATAGATTTCTGCAAATGAAACAGCTCATTGATTCGGCGTGGAGCAATATGTGTTAAGAAAAGCAATGAAGAATTGCATCTTTCCTCACAGTTTCAATCCCCAGCATATCCAGGTAGGACCGAGTGAGACCCTTGCCAGAAACTCTGGAGAGCCACTTAGAATCAGCATAAATAGAACAATGTTCTGACTCAGTATAAGGCAGCTTCCTATTCGGAGCATGCAACAACAACAACAACAACAACAACATTATTTTTGCAATGTATAACCTGCAAGTGCTCCTTCACCATTTTTGGTGCCAGTAATAACATGGATTGCAAGTAGTTTAACTTGAATGGATCCCTTCTCCTCCTCCCAGTTACATGTTTTGACCGGGAAGTAAGTGGCTAGATACCTTTCTCCTCTCCTCTGCAGCTTCCAGCTTTTTCTGGATCTCTCCAAGGGACAGATCTTTCTTCTTTGGAGAGGCTAAAGTCCGTGGTGCTTCCGAGACTGGAGAAGGTGGCTTCAAGATCAACTCAAAAGCTTGGCCAGAGGCACGCTTGTTGATCTGTTTCACTTCCATGTCTGTAAAGGAAAAGTTAAAACATTTCAACCCAATATTGAGCTAGTAATCTGTGCTGATAAAAGAGCAATGACAACAGATAATGCACATGACTTATTGGGCTGGCACAGACACTAGAAAAAATATGGGGTGGGTGGGTGTGTACACACAGACACACTATATATATATATGGGTGGGGTGGCACCTCTTATAAAAGGCAGCCCAAGGTATCCTTTGCTAAACCAAAGAATATCCACTGAAAGTTACTCACCATCATATGTGTATATGTTCAGGTTGCGAGGTTCAGGGTAAAAACAGGAGCAGATCAAAGAAAGCATCGACAGCTCCTTCATCTTTTCCTTGTAGGCTGAAATGAAAGAGACTGTATTAATCTGTTTCACCTCTCCTGGTTCCTGTCTTACAGAATGTTTAATTTCAATGGCAATTAGTTTTGCTGGTAGATCTGCAAAATGAATTGCTCAACTAAAACTTTGTAAAAAACATCTAAGAAGATGAAAGATTCCTCATAAATGGTAGCTTTTTAAAATAATTTATTATGAACTGAAGAATCTTTGATCTCTCTCTCTCTCTCTCTCTCTCTCTCTCTCTCTCTCACACACACACACACACACACACACACACACTCATCGTACCAGTAGCAGTAAATATGACTAAGGCTGCAGTTCAGTTTCTGTCTTTTTTCCTCACCCATCAGGGATCGTCTTTCACTTATGGGCAGTTAAAGACTGATAACGGTTTATTTCCAATGAGAAGTGAAAGAATAAAGTCTCCCCACCAAGGGCACTGAGGATTTAAGTCTTGCTTCAGCCTCTCCTTCCCCAAGTTTCTCATGTAGGTCCAGAAACGCTGAGTTCTGCGCAACATTGGGGGGGGGGGCTATCATGCGTGTGTGATGTCACACACATGATGCATAGTGTGCTGTGTGACGTGAGGCCTAGCGAGGCCTGCTGCTGCAACGAGGCCCTTCAAGATGGGGGGTGGGAGCACTCAGCCCCGTCCCAACAGACTTTGGGGTGGGGTCTGAAGACACCTCAGCCATATGGAGTTGGCATCTATGCATAGGTCTTTCTGATGGCTGTTATTGGTCAGTTCTCTGCTGTGGAGAGGGGAGAAAAATTGGAACATATAATGTATGCCAATCTGCATTTGTGAAGCCAGGATCCAGCACCACAGTGCCAACTATTCAAGTAGAGTATTGAGACCTCCCCTCCAAGGTCCAGTTTATGTGAATGCAAAGAAAACTGACAAAGACAAGAGGTTACTTCTAGCTTTGAACTGTCTGTCTCATATATGTAGCAAGTACATCAACATCTAACCTGCATGTTTCTCAGCAAGATTGCAAATAGGATATAGGCTACTTTGGCCGGGATTCCAAAACCTACTTTCAGTATCCACCCCCTCCTCTACCCTCTTTGAGTGGCATTCTCATCAATCCCGTACCTCACTGCCATGTCACAAACTCCTGTCAGTCTCAAAAGAGCTCTGCAATATGACATGGGGAGTCTGAATGCAGGTCCAAAGTCCACAGTTCTTTGAATCCAGGGCTTTGAGTAAAATATAGTAAACTCTGAGTGACATGCAAAACATCTGAGGAATGAACTACATAACAATGCACTTCATTTAAATAATGCTGCATGAAACATACATCGTAGATCTAAATAGAAATTTTAGCTAACAATTGAGAGTGTCTTGTTTGGTTTTGAGTGTATTATTATTATTATTTCACAATTATTATTATTATTTCATATGGTCTGGGGCCAAACTGCAGGTGTATAGTCTGGGTTTATGTGATTCTTTTAAAAACTAAGGAGCAGCTGAATGGGATGTAAACAAACCCATAAGAGAAATCATGGTAGGAGGTAACTTTGGAAGAATCTCACAGCAAAACTGTACTGTGGCTACATTTGCATGTCACAAGAAACTATGGTTTATTATGGCAGTGATAACCCTTGATTCTGCATACCTTTCTTTTTATTTCCATTAGAATCGGACCTAGAAGCTCAGAGACCTTTGCTTCTAAACTGCAGCTATTATTAACTATGGATTGTTGAAACAAGCCAACTTTATAATCCATTGTTTGAAGTTGGCTTGTTTCACTCACTGCAGTCCAATCTTGCTCAACTCACTTCCCAGCAGCTGCTATTTAAAATTTAAAAAAGAATCATGCAATGTCAAGCTACACATTTAACATAGTTTGGACCTGAGATTATAAAATAGAATTGAAATGCTTTTAGTGAGGTTACAGATTAATTTTTTCCTACAGAGATGGATGTATGGACATACACTGCTATGCCTGTAGATGGCCCAGTAAAATAAACACTGTGGATATTTGTGCACAAATTTTATCCAAGCTATCTATCTACAGGTATCTATCTATCTATCTATCCATCCATCCATCTATCGTCTATGGCCTGATCAACTTTAATGTAGGGAGGGAAGAAAAGCATAATTTGCATATTGCTGTGGATTCTGTGAGCAGGCCCCTCTATGCTTCATTGTTTTGCTTCACAATACAGTGGTGCCTCTGGTTACGTACTTAATTCGTTCCGGAGGTCCGTTCTTAACCTGAAACTGTTCTTAACCTGAAGCACCACTTTAGCTAATGGGACCTCCCGCTGCCGCTGCGCCGCCAGAGCAGGATTTCTGTTCTCATCCTGAAGCAAAGTTCTTAACCTGAAGCGTTATTTCTGGGTTAGTGGAGTATGTAACCTGAAGCGTATGTAACCCGAGGTACCACTGTACTGTACGTTGTCTCTCCATTTCATTAAAAAAAATCAACACTCAGAGCCACATGGGAGAGGTTCATTGAGAGCTTTAACTGGAACATGGGGAGGCTGTCTACTGAGCACCTGTGACTGTGCACTCACCAATTTCATTTTTAAGGGAATTTCTTCCTTTTTATTTTTTTTTAAGCAAAGTCTTTCCATACAGATTTCTTTAAAAGGAAAATGTCAAACAGCTGTCAGTCAAGGAGTAGGCAGCCTCCCGATCTTTCTGAGGTTCCTAGAAAGCCCAGCTGAGGATGTCATGGAGTTTTCAGGAAGCATAGACATCTAAGGAAGGGTACAAAGTGCAGACCACTGGGGGGGATGATTTAGAGACAAAAGACAAAACGCCCTTTGGCCACCTTATTTATGTATTTTATGTAGACATCTGTACCACTTAATTCATAAAATATAACTGAGCAGCGTACAGCAAACGAAACAGCAGCATGTTACAAAAATGCACAATAAAACCATTAATACAAATTATGAATGAATGAATGAATAAATAAATAAATAAATAAATATGGATATAAAAATCCTTATTCCGGCACACTCAGCACCTCTCAGCCTCCCATCTCTCACCCAGAGCCCAAACAAACTCACAGATCACTCACAAAACCTCTTAACCAAGAGGGTTCCTGTAACCTGTTGACACAGATACAGGCATAGCTGATTCCTTTGTGGTGAGTGGGCTCAAAGGGGAAACCATAATCTGGCTCAGTCCCACCTTGCCGTCTGTTTCAGAGCCTTTTGCTGCTTAGGCAGGCTTTCAGGATGCATTTGAGTTCCCGACCCTGAATCCAATTTCATTTTCTGCTTTGGGAGAGACGCCACGAGAGGTAGAGGCAGGAGGTTCAAATTAGATGGAGCATGAAATGCAGGCCATGTGAGGGTCATATTTCTTTTAGTGCATCATAACTGCATTTACATTGATCCCTCGGTCATTTCATTGGCAAAAGCGGTTTCTCGAATTCTGAAGGTTAAACAATTCAGATAGGTCGCGTGCCTTTTGCGTTTGTATTAAATATGCTGCCAGTGTAAAGTCTGCATTTTTCTTTCAGTGTCAAACCGACACAGATTTGCTGGGCAGCTTTCTTAATTTTGTTCCCTTTGTGATTCACAATGTGGAGTTTCATGCTTCTGATCAACCAGAATGAATAAATGGTTATGGAAAAATTACATTACAGTGGTGCCCCGCTAGACGAATCCCTCGCTAGACGAATCCCTCGCTAGACGAATGCCTCGCTAGACGAACAGCATTTGTCTAGCGGAAGCTGTCCTGCAAGATGAAAAAGTCTATGGGGCTGCCTCGCAAGACAAATTATTTTTTTTTAGCGCGAAAACCTCTGCTGTCTGTTGCCGCTTCACTAGACGAAAAATTCGCTCTACGAAGACACTCGTAGAACGAATTCTTTTCGTCTAGCGGGGCACCAATGTAATAGAAATCCTCGAACTAGGCATTAGCCTCATACTTCCTCCCCTAGTTTTTAAAACATTGCCATATCTACTACAGTGGTGCCCCGCTAGACGAATGCCTCGCTAGACGAAAAACTCGCTAGACGAACGGCATTCGTCTAGCGGAAGCTGCCCCGCAAGACGAAAAAGTCTATGGGGCTGCCTCGCAAGACAATTTTTTTTTTAGCGCGAAAACCTCCGCTTTCCATTGCTGCTTCGCTAGACGAAAAATTCGCTCTACGAAGACACTCGTAGAACGAATTATTTTCGTCTAGCAGGGCACCACTGTACTATAAAGAAGGCTGATTGCCGAAGAATTGATGCTTTTGAATTATGGTGCTGGAGGAGACTCTTGAGAGTCCCATGGACTGCAAGAAGATCAAACCTATCCATTCTTAAAGAAATCAGCCCTGAGTGCTCACTAGAAGGACAGATCCTGAAGTTGAGGCTCCAGTACTTTGGCCACCTCATGAGAAGAGAAGACTCCCTAGAAAAGACCCTGAAGTTGGGAAAGATGGAGGGCACAAGGAGAAGGGGATGACAGAGGCAGGGGCGTCGCTGGGGAGGGGCGGTGGGGGTGGTACGCCCCCAGTGACAGGGTGAGCAGTGGCGGGTGGGGGTGACAAGCGGCGGCCCCTCCCGCCACTCCCACGCACCGCCACTCCCTCCGTCACCCCGGGAGCAGCAGCACACGGATGGGGTGCTTCTGCCGCTTTTTTCGGCGGGGGGGGGGCGACCAGCGAGGGAGGTTGTCATGCTTGTCACCCCCTCCTCACTGGTCACCACCCCCCACCGAAAAAACCGCGGGGGGGGGGGGCGCGGGGAAAGCCTGGAAAGGAAGCAGAGCAGGCGCGTTTAAGCGCCGCTCTGCTTCTTTTTCCGCTTTCCGCCGCTTTTTTCGGCGGGGGGGGGCCCGACCAGCGAGGTGGGGGTCACGCTTGTCACCCCCTCCTCGCTGGTCACCACCCCCCGCCGAAAAAAACGCGGGGGGGCGGGGAAAGCCTGGAAAGGAAGCAGAGCAGGCGCGTTTAAGCGCCGCTCTGCTTCTTTTTCCGCTTTCCGCCGCTTTTTTTCGGCAGGGGGGCCCGACCAGCGAGGTGGGGGTCACGCTTGTCACCCCCTCCTCGCTGGTCACCACCCCCCCGCCGAAAAAGCCTCGGAAAGGGGGAAATCCCCCCTTTCTGTATACACGTGCGTCGTGACGTCATGATGACGTCACGGCGCGCACGTCGTGCCCCTCCCCCAGGGGGTGCCTCTGTGCTGCCGCCGCCCCCAGCAGCGCAGAGGCTAGCGACGCCACTGGACAGAGGATGAGATGGTTGGACAGTGTTCTGGAAGCTACTAACATGAGTTTGTTCAAACTGCGGGAGGCAGTGGAGGATAGGCGTGCCTGGCGTGCTCTGGTCCATGGGGTCACGAAGAGTCGGACACGACTGAATGACTGAACAACAACAACAACATATCTACTATTAAGATTGCTACAAATGTTTAGACTGACAGTTAAAATACAACTACTGTTAAAAATAGTAATAGGCAATGGTCACAAAGGGAAGTGATGTTAAGCAATGTGTCCCCCCCTTTTGTTAATGACTGATGGCATAAACATGTATGTTCTTTTATTTGTCTGCATCAGCAGTGGAAACCCTCCAGCCCTCCCACAACTGTCAATCATCCAGCACCACCTAATGTCACCTGCACTTAGAGCATTAGGGAATACCCCATGGCTCATGCAGTGTGCTCCTGATTGCAGCCAGGGCTTGACAGTCCATTTAACACCTTGAATCTGGATGAAATTGAGGTGCTGTTTGGTTTTGGTGCCTTTCCCCCGCCCATGTCCCTGCTGCTTTTGGCAGGGGAATGGACTAACTTGGTGTATCAAACCTGTACTACTATATTCTTTTCCTCTTCTTCTTCTTCTTCTTCTTCTTCTTCTTCTTCTTCTTCTTCTTCTTCTTCTTCTTCAACTTGATTTCCTTCCAGTAGATGTCAGTAGACTTCCTGGTTGCTAGCGACACTCCCTCTCACTTCTTTCAGAGACGTGATTTAAATTTTTCATTTCATTTCTTCTTTTATTGTTATTCTCCCTTTGTCTTCAGCCCGTGTACTTTAGCCACACCCACTTCTACCTTGGGTCCTGCCACTATGGGAATTGGACTCTTGGAGGGTTGGCCTTGTTCAAATCCGGCCCTTCAGTTCCCCACCCCGATTGACTCCGTGAAGTAGGCCACAATTCATCCAACAATGCAAGTAGGAAACTGGCCATGCATTTTTATACTAAAGAAGTCAATTCCCATGGAGTTCAATGGGTCTTGCTTTCAGGAAAGTGTTGCAGATTGCAGCCTTAGGCCTTTTGACACAACTTGCTCATGGGTGCATAATAAGTTAATAACAGAAGTGGGGTTTGAACCTTCATGTTGCTGTGGCCTTCAGGGTCCCTTCCAACTCTTCTATGATTCTATAATCCAAAGGCAAGTTATTAACCCTGGGACCACATGTAATATCAAAGAATGGTATGTGGAATTAGCACACATAGTAGACTGTGGAGTAGAGGGCTACATGGAATAGCCATTCTTCTCAAGGTTAATTTTCTGCCATGTAGAAGAACGAAATCAGAGTACTGGAGACATGTGAGTGACCATTTCCCAGTAATTCAGGGGTGGATATTTCACTTCAGTCACTGCTTGTCTTCCATACTTTTGACCATAGAAAGCAGGGATAAAGAAAAATGTAATGAGGACCCATCTGTACAATACATTTAAAGCAGTATCATAGTACTTTAAGAAGGGAGAGAGATTAATTGTAAAACCACTCTGGGAGCTCTAGCTCTGTGAGGGAAATAGGGCTCTCCTAACAGATCTCTGCACTCTTAACAAACTACAGTGCCTAGGGTTTTTGGTGGGGAAGCCATGATTGTTTAAAGTGGTATGATACTGCTTTAAATGTATAGAGTAGAGCCAACGTGAGTGCTAAAAATCAACTGACTTTCACTATTATAGGTGGATTCACATAAATCTAAGATGAATTATTCTGGCCCACAACCAATCTATATGCTGCAGACTG
Organism: Lacerta agilis; assembly: GCF_009819535.1. Classification (NCBI taxonomy): domain Eukaryota; kingdom Metazoa; phylum Chordata; class Lepidosauria; order Squamata; family Lacertidae; genus Lacerta; species Lacerta agilis. The sequence goes on along the minus strand of NC_046318.1, from coordinate 57,961,517 downwards.
TTGTGGAAATGCAAAGCATTCTGGTAGTATGCACTACATTAGGGAAAACCACTTGTAAAATATGTATATTAGTCAAAGCTGCATACAAAAAGGATTGAATTTTTTTTTAATGCTGATTGCTGCAGAAATGTGGAGAGCTGACTGGAAACAGGTAAAAGGTAAAGCCCCCCTGGATGGTTAAGTCCAGTCAAAGGCGACTATGGGGTATGGAGTTCATCTTGCTTTTCAGGCCGACGGAACTGGCGTTTGAGAATCTGAGAATCTGGGAGAACTGAAAATGATGCTACAGGTGTCATCTGTCATACCACTCTTAAAGCCATCTAAGTTGGTTGTCAACAATCACTGCTTCTTGTGGGAATGAGTTCCATAGTTTAACTATGCACTGTGTGAAGATGTACTGTCTTTTATTTCTCCTGAAGGCAACTGTCCTGAAGTCAACGAGTAGTCAATCATTTCCATTAAGGCGAAGCAAAGAAGCGTGCCACAGTATGTAAACTCTCCTTTAGCTCCTGCCGAGTGGTTGAGCAACATGCTAATCTGCACATATTTTTGCTGCAAGGTCCATCTGCCCAAACATTCTGACTGTTTGGTTACCTCCCAGCTAGCTGGACAACCTAAACATCAGGACTCAAAATACTCTTCATAGGCTACAGGTGGGAAACTGGATCTGGCCAATAGGCTAGACTCTTAACTCCCCCACCTCACATGGGCCCAGTTTGACAGGTGAGTGGGGCTGCCCATCTGTCAGTGACTTGACATCACAGTGAAACCAGATGACCAGTTTTCATTTGCCTGTGTGGTTTGAAATCAAATTGTGTGGGGAAGTGGAATGGTGCTTTGCAGGCACTGACAATCAGATGATTTGTGGAGCCTGCAAAGCCCCTTTTCAACTGAGCCACATCTTTATACGCCCCATGTCAAGCATGTCGGTGTGGCTTGGCCAAAATGGTCTTGCAGGCCAAATGGGGAGGCCTGGCTAGCCTAATTAGGTCCATGGGCCAGGCAGAGGATCACCACCGCTGCCAGAAATTTATCCTTGCACCATGGCTCTCTTGCACTGCTCAGCACAAATCTTCAAAACAGAAATGTGTATGTGTCCATTGAGAAAACAATGACCCAAGAAGCCATAGTGGTCATGTGGGTGCTTAACAATGAGTAGTTAAGGGACTGGATTTATGATGCTTATAAGGTTGCAAAAAATAAGCACAGGTATATGGGCATTGTACTTCTTCTTTTGGATGCCTAAAAAACCACTGGATAGAGATCTGATTGATATGCCATTCTGTCATTTCCATGTTGACCCCTTGCCAAGCTGAATTATTTGTGCTGCACTTACAGGATTTGATCTTGAGGTATATATTAAGGTAATACTAATATTGCTTGCTTACCAATGCCAAAAGGTAATAATATCCCTGAAGGCCTGAAATTGCCATTTTACAGTATCTTCATTCCTGCAGTTCTGTTTGAACAAGCTACAGAGAATCCATTCCTAGACTCATTATTGTTATGTTCGCTTCTCAAACATGAGTTAATGTGTCGGTTTTGCTGAGTGAATGCAAACACTAATGCAAAATGAAATTTTAATTGTGCCTTTTATTTTCCACCAGAGGAAAGCAAGGGCTCTTGCACTGGCTTTTGACGTGACTGAGAGTGGATGTGACTCTGCTTCCTAGCATTTGCATCTAGGTACCGGTAAATATCAATTTTAAAAAGGGAGGGGGATCAAATGTGCCCAAGCATCCTTTAAACAATGTATTTGCTTACATTTCAGTCAAGCACTGCAAAGAGCAAAAAAAGCTAAAATGGCTGTAATTCTGAGCTGTCCTTGCCCCCAGGCGCACCAAAAGCCCGTTCAGGCATTCAGTTCACTTGTGCAATGAATATTGTATTTTTATAATCTGCCCTGGGACCTTATGGTGTAGGGCCGGCAAGGAAGCCTGTTGGCAAATACATAATTATCTTGTAAATTGCTTTACAATGATATTGCAAATTGCTTCAAGATGCCTCATGGGAACTGATTCATAAATGAAATATATAAATAAATCATGCATTTGGCAAAGCCTTCTTGCTCCCTATATTGGCATATATAGCATGGTTCTTAAGTATCAGATGATGAGGATTGCAGGTGGGAAGGTGAGTGTTCTTGAGCTCAGGTTCTGCTTAGAGCTCTCCAATAGCATCTGGTTGGCCACTGTGAGAAGTGAGTGTTGAGCTAGATGGGTCCTTGGTTTCATCCAGCTGCAGGGTTTATCCTATGTGATGTTCTCCAGCACATGACCTTCCCCTGAAGGTCATTCTTCTGAAATCAGGAGCCTCCTCTGCCTATGGAGTTATAGGTGTGACTTGGATTCATAGTGAGATTAAAACAGGATTCTAAATCATGCAGGAAGTTTCCATGAGAGGAAGAGCCTCCCCACTTTGGAAGAATGTCCTTCAATGAGGATGTGATGCAGCATAAGTGGGGCAGATCTTGCAGGGCTGCCTCTCCCCTTCCTTGCATGGTTGTCCTTATGTGATTGAAGTGAATGCTAGCAAAGGATTCAAGCTGCTTCTTAAATCAGCAAGGCAATTATGCAGCAATCAAGGATTGAAAAGCAGCAGAAATTTCAACAGGTGATCAACCTCTGATGGTAGGAATGAACAATAATCCCCTGAGGCATTCTGGTTGCAAATTGCTGGAAACCAGAATACTGGACCAGGCACTCTTCTTAGTCTATTTTGAGAGTACTGGAAGCAAACTGTTGTTCATTATCCATTTCTAAATGTCAGGATGAAAGCTGTCCAAGAGATTGGAGAAGATAGTTGATACTTGTAGTCCCAGACATCAGGCAAGCTCTTTATGCAACAAGTCCAGGTCCACAACAACACAAGGGAGCACAGAGGAGCCTTGTTTGGTGGCTGCTCAACAAGTCTGGAACCTGACTACCTTGCTTGGGAAGCTTTCACTTGGTTACATTTGTCCAGTTACTCTGTCAGCCTAATCTACATCATAGAGTTGTTGTGACGATAGGTACCACCCTGTGCTAATTGGAAGAAGTATCCATAGTTCTCAAAGCATGCCCTTTTTTCACTCTCAGGTACCGACTGATACTTGAATTTCTTGAAGATACATGGGATAGAATTGTATGTATGTAAAGGTGTTGGCTGCAGACTAGGTAAGTGAGTTACATCTTATGGAGTTTGGATTTGATATCCCGCTTTATCACTACCCGAAGGAGTCTCAAAGCGGTTAACATTCTCCTTTCCCTTCCTCCCCCACAACAAACACTCTGTGAGGTGAGTGGGGCTGAGAGACTTCGAAGAAGTGTGACTAGCCCAAGGTCACCCACCAGCTGCATGTGGAGGAGTGGAGACACGAACCCGGTTCCCCAGATTACGAGTCTACCACTCTTAACCACTGCACCACACTGGCTCTCCTTATTAGCACTAATCATCTCATCTGTTATTTAAACAGAGAAGCACAGGTGCTGTTCTCCTAAGGCTATGATATGTTAACTGTACCCTGTGGTAGGCTGTGCTACATTTTAATCAGAAGTTGGTAGAATTGTAGAACATATACAATTACAAAACAACGGCAAGTGAATCAATTAGAAGCAAATGAATGCAATACATGAAAGCAACTGTTTGCTGAGACCCTCTTGCTGGGTCTCTTGCTGGCATATCAGCATGAATTTTTATACTGTAAGCTTATCCCTTTAACTGTCTCCATGGCTTTTCTCAAAGAATCCTAGGTATTGTAGTTTAGTGAAGATGCTGATAATTCTCTGTTAGAGATTCCTAGTTCCTGCCTTCGGACTACAGCCCCCAGGGTTCGCTGAAGAGAGGGAAAGACTCTTAAACTGGCTTGAGGTAAAGACATCACCAGTGCCCATAATTAAGTAGGTCGTCATCGTACAAATTTATCTAGATTGTAATGTCCCCAGGGGTTATGTTACAACATTAAAACACAATATTAAAAAAGTTTTAAACAACTTACAAACACAAAAAAATAAGATCCTAAAAATATATACCACAGGAGTAAAAAACCAGGGGAAAGAGGTGTGCTTTCAGCATTCTCTGGAAGCTGTATAATGAAGGTGCCAGACTCAGTTCTGTGGGGAGGGAATTCCACAACTTAGGGGCCACCACAGAGAATGCTTCGCCACAACCAGCCCTGCTGCACCTTCTCCCAAGTGTATTTGCCTGACTGGAATGTGTCCCTGAAATCTGATAAGGCCTTTTACCTGCCTGCATGGAGGATAAGGATGTGTGCTTGCATGGGTGGAAACCAGCCCACTGTACAAAGGTAAAATTCACATTCAGTGACCCGCCTTCTTTTGCCTTGGGATCCACCTCCCACTAGCATGTGGTACCCCCAGGAAGTTAGCCAAAGGAAATGCAACCTTGGCTGAAAAACTTTCCACACCCTTTCTCCAGCCTGTGCCAAAACAGCTTAATAAAGCCTAAGTTCTTCCTAAAAATAGTGCCCCAAGACAGAAAATATGTTGACGAAATTCTACGCAAGAGCTCCTAAATCAGGGCAACACAATTTGCGATCCATCTAGATATGCTGCCTCACCAGAGGTATAGAAAACCTCCGTTTGCAAAAGAGGTGTTATCAAGCTCCTGCTGGTATTTGATAGCTGATGGGAAAGAGTACAAAATACAGTCTGCGTGCAATTTTGAGGTCAGGCAAGCTGAATGGAGCCCACCTGCCATGTAATATATGCCTGCTCGACAGTTGCTTAGCACTACCCCCACCCCAGTGTTTTTACACTTGCAAGCAGGCAGCAGAACCTGGGGGATGATCAAATCTCTGGTGGGCTATAGGGCTGCATTTGGCTTGGAGGGAGCGACCCCAAGCTGTGTAGGCTTAATTAGCTTTTGAGAGTACTTGTTGGATGACACACAATTATATTTAGTCTCTTGGAACTGGTGTACAATAGTTTTAAAAACAAAAGTCTATGGTTTAGTAATATGCATATGTTTAGGGAAGTTTTTAATGTGTGACATTTTAATGTATTTTAATCTTTGTTGGAAGCCACCCAGAGTGGCTGGGGAAACCCAGCCAGATGGGGGGGGGTACAAATAAATTATTATTATTATTATTATTATTATTATTATTATTATTATATCTAGCACATGGCAGTAGTTGATAGTTGGCATGTAATAGTTTTTGACAGTACTCGATGCTGCTGAATAGTATGCAATGGCATTCAACTAAGTAAATGAATTTAGCATTAGAGAGTTGGCAGCTTTTTCGATTTGACAGCTTCCAAAAACAAAACAACCAATAGGTACTAACAATACCAAACCACTCAAAATTCTGAAGCAATATTCTCCATTGAAAATATTCCTTTCGAAATCTCATATTTTAAAATTTAAACATTGAAAAGAGGAAATTTGCTGATTCGTTGCTAATATAAGACTGTCTGCAAAATACGGACTGCTAACTAGTCAGTCAATCTAGTCAACATGAGATTGAACTATTATCAACAATCTTATTTTATATTATTACTGGTCTTAATCCAGAGGTCTCATTTGCTCCCACATTAAGAAGTGGTGGGAAGTTGGTTTTTGTGGATTTTCCTCTCCTGTGGCCCCTAAATATCTGTTTCAGTGGATTGGATGAGCCCCTCTGGAATCATGTGGAAGCTGGCTGGAAGGAGATGGATGAGTCAGTCAAAATCACTTCCTTCCTCTTGTTTCAGGTGGAGTTTCCACAAGAGGTGTAGTGGTCTGGGATCATGAGGGATTGGTGAGTCAAAGACCCATTACTATATTTGCAGCAGGGTCCCAGCGGAGACCTTGTCTCCAATGTCCTAGAGCTGTCCATTCATCATGAAATGGGAGGTTTTTGTTGTTGTTGTTGTTTTTAAAAAGCCAATGATTGGAGCCAATCAGAGTGAACAGAGATGGGTCAGCCAGAGGATTGGCTCCTAGGGTCACTCTGTAGGAGGCAAGTGGGAACAACACCAAGGAGGAGTTTTTCTGTATGCCCCTAAACTAAGCCTTTAGGAACACTGAAAACACAGGGTGCTTCGGTTTCAAGAGAATGGTACGCAAATGCTATTATGTACAAGGGAACTTCAAGGAAAACGCAGCTTAAGTCACTCCAAAATAAGGTACCGGAGCACTCCAAATCATTTGCCCATGTATGCATGCATAAAATAGCAGATCTAGCTGAAAGACAACACATGGAGATTCCCAGCATTGATCACTGAGATGCACCCCTAATTATTATTATTGTAGAATTTTAAGATTATTGTATACCGTAATCTTAAAAGGGGCATGGCTTTGAGGGGGTGTGGTTCTGAGGAGACATGGCTGTGGCTTATCAAGAAGAGACCCTGCATTTAAAAATTTGCCACTACATTACTGGTCTCCACTGGATTTAGGTCCCTTCTGGAAATGGACAAAGTCTTTCTGTTCCTGGAAGGTAACTCTGGATATTACCCACAATGTTGAAAATTAGGTGTACTTCTGATGTAAATCAGTATGATGCTATAGAGATATAGATATGGTGTTGTAGAGAATGAAAACGAAGAACCAGAATTGCTTTTGTATGAAGCAAACATTTTTGGATACCTATTTTTAAATGCTTCTTAAAATGAGGGCTATTTGGTTGAATGTTCAGTTGGGCTACCCAGAACTTTGAGTTGATGCTTTGGGATGTTTATTAGTCTTGCATATCTTCTCCTCCTGCTGCTGCTACTAACAGCTTCTATTCACCTAGTTAATTTGTTTTGGTGATTTACTGGAGGCTTGTATGGTCTTCTGTTTGTAACACAGACAATATATTTAGTGAATACCATAGTAATATGAATACCAAGTCCCAGCTTGCATGTTTTGTTCACTCATGAGAAGTGTAAAAAATTGAAAGGAGTCACTGCATTTACAAGTATGTCCTATGGCCCTTATAAAAGGCCTCAGTAAATATCCCCTCAAAAATCTACAGTGCATGACACAGGAGAGGCATGCCTGCATCATTTTGTGTTTCTGCCTCTTTTTCTGCTCTTTTAGATGTGGCAGCCATTTTGTGTTATGCCAGACACCGCATAGCAGCCATTTTGTGACTGACACCCATGGCCCCTGCTCAGAATTCCAAATGTGCTCACTTGCCTCAAAAGGTTGGTGACCACCTAGAAGATGGAGGTCCATTCTGTAGCATGGATGCTACATGTAGCACAGATCCTTAGAGAGATACATGAAGACCATACTAGAATGGGCATGTCTAATGCTTTGACTTTGTCTTGCTTTTTTTGCCACCTCTGAGATAAAACATCGTCTTCTCTTGCTGCTGATGGTTATTGTTTACAGTTATGTGTCTACTGTACTGTAATGAATTTTTAGTGGGGGTTTGGGGGCGGTGTTGAGGTATCCTTTGTTATTGCTATTAGTGTTTGGACAATAACTTTGTCTTTGGTAGAAGTTGCCTTGAGCTCTTCAGAACAACTTGTAAAATGTTTTTAAATAAATAAAGTCATAAGTGGTAAGCAGGGCACTGAACACCATGTTTCAAAACCGTAGTGGTATTTGTTGGTAGCTGGAGCCCATTAGACAAGGGTGGGAGAGAGCAGTGATTATTGGTTTGTGGTTTTTTTAGTTCTTATTTTTTATCATGTATTTTGTGCTTTTATATTGTGTTTTTATGTTGTGAACCACCCTGAGAACTGTGGATGGAGGGCAGTGTACACATTTAATGAATAAACAAAACAAAACAAAACAACATAACAAAACATGTAAGGCAGAAGGCAAGGAGCCCCAGAGAAGGCGGAGCCAGAGACAATGACAAGACATAGCCAACTAACTTTGCCTCCATCTAACACAGGCATAGGCAACCTTCGGCTCTCCAGATGTTTTGGCCTACAACTCCCATGATCCCTAGCTAACAGGACCAGTGGTCAGGGATGATGGGAATTGTAGTCCGAAACATCTGGAGAGCCGAAGGTTGCCTATGCCTGATCTAACAGCAAGGAGGAAGAAATGGATAGGCTGTCCCCCCCCCCCAACTCCCTGATTGGTAGTAAGCAAGAAGATAGGCAGGAAGGATTTGGCTGAGGGCAGACTGGTGGGGAAGTGCCCCATTTGCCCTAATGAACCAAACTCTTAAAACACCCACACTTAGCAGATTTGCTCAGCCTAAGCTAAGGAAACAGTGGTTGGTTACCACTAGGAGCTGAAAAGAAAGGTACAGACTGAAGCAACACCAATAGGAAAGGAAGCACAAGGGGAAAAAAATATCTTAGCAGGCATAGGGAGCAATCTAATGCACCCTTTCCACTGGAGTATGTCTCACTGAATTTAGTGATATTTCCTTCTCAGTAGATACACATAGGTTAGTCACATTTAATTAAGTGGCCTTACTTCTGAGAACATAGGACCACCCTGTTAACGCAGCCTAAAGTTTAAATAGTGCTTTGTCAGATTCATCCATCTCAAGCGTTCAGCCTAACTGAAATACTTCAGGACAATTACAATATATGAGTGTTTTAGATAAATAAGGAAGCTTACACTGCAATCAGCTAAAGATAAATTGATAATTGTTATATATACAATTACTGAAATTGGGTGTGTGGCATGGACAGCACTGCCATTTTTATCTGAGTCACATTAAAGTCTTTGATATGTCCCTAGCAATATTCTGCTTTTAGTTTTGTTCTTCTCATGACAATTACCTCAAAAATCCATTTTAGTTATGGTTGATTGGAATACAACCTTTAAAAGCAGTCTTTGCAAATTAAGCTGAATAGATCAAGTAAAAATAATTGTATTTAATAGTACCATTAAAAAAACCAGATGACTGAAAGAGCTACTTATTTTTTAAGAAAATAATCCTCATAATATGACATAATCTTCAAGTGTCATTTTCAGTATATTGCATGAAAATATTAATCCAAAACTCAAAATAGTAATTTTTAATGTCACTTTTCTGCTCCCACAAATTCTATTGTGTTCTGACACAGCTGCACAATCAATATCAAATGTAAGAATTGGCACAGGGTGAAATTAAAATAAATCCTGGTTCTGTTTTCAGATTGCCATAAGATATCCTAACAAACAAACAAAATTCTTATCAGCTTTGAAAATGGCTGGCTTAGAACCATGCAGATGCTTCAGGCTGTCATGTGAGCAGGATATAAAAGCATATCATCATAATTCTACATGAGGCAAAATATGGTTCTTCAGAAAGGTCCATAGTTCAGCCTGAAGTGGCAAGGCAGAAATGGGTATACTAGCCCTTACATGCACAGCGTATAAAGTGAGAGTGTTTAACATTAAGCTCGTGTAAGTAGAACTATGTGACTTGGCTCTAAAGTAGTGTCTGGAGATGGGCGTTAACTGCATTCAGAGTTGGAAGTGATACAATAAGACATTTTGCTTTCCACAGTATGCACACTCATACCCACAGTCAACTGTGTTCACAGGTCTTGCATATTTTGAGAAATGCAGTTGCTTTGGTATAGGTATTGTTGCATATTATTATTATTATTATTATTATTATTATTGTTATTGTTATTGTTATTGTTATTTTCATTATTTATACCCCCACCCATCTAGCTGGGTTTCCCCAGCCACTCTGGGCGGCTCCCAACAGAATTAAAAGCACAATAAAACATCAAACATTAAACACTTCCCTAAACAGGACTGCCTTCAGATGTCTTCTAAAAGTCAGATAGTTGTTTTTCTCTTTGACATCTGCTGGGAGGGCATTCCTCAGGGCAGGCCCCACTACCTAGAAAGCCCTCTGCTTGGTTCCCTGTAGTTTCACTTCTCACAGTGAGGGAACTGCCAGAAGGCCCTCGGAGCTGGACCTCAGTGTCTGGGCTGAACGATGGGGGGTGGAGTCACTCCTTAAGGTATATGGGGCCAAGCCTGTTTAGGGTTTTAAAGGTCAAGTATGCATGTTCAGATTTTATGTTCCATTATCTATGACCTCTAGGCCATGGGCCTGATGTGGCCTGCCATAGCTCGTTCTAGCAGAGGTTGGCAGGAGGGGTGCAGGGAGGAGAGCAAGAGGATATGGCAACCATGGGAGAAGAGCTTTGAAGGTATACATCAGTCCAACTGCTAGTTGACCTGATCTGTAATTTCAGAGGTGTCCCTTGGGCCATTGACGAACAGAAAGAAAAACTCTTGTGTAAAACTCTGGACAGCTGCTACCACTTAATGTTGACTAGGGACCACTATCCTGTGTAGTCCAACAACACCTGGAAGACCACAGGTGGTTGTGATTATGATTGTGGACATCATATTATGATGCTTAAATATTTTCTTCCTTGAATACATAACTTTTCAATGTAGTGTTTCTAAAGAATTTGGATGCCATGTTGGGTAAAGTCAACAACAAGAATGTATTTGGCTTCACAGATCAAATCAGCCTCTCTCCAGATTTCAGGATGGGTCATTCCAACATCCTCATTAATTTGTTGCCAGTTTGCTTTTGTGTGACATAATTCCTATGGGCTATATGGTGGTCCAAAAGAATAGTCACAGAACTGTGTCTTTAATCATCTGTCTACCCCAATCAGATGCAAAGAGTGGAAGTCTGAGTTGCAGTGAGGAATGCTGAACCCTCTTTTCGCTCATTACTATTATTGCTGTTGTAAGTCGCTTTGGGTTGCCTTGGGTAAGATAAAGTTACTAGCAAATTTAATAAATACTACTACAGTACTACTAAAATTTGCCTTGTATTATAAATGTATATATTTTTTGGATGGGCTTGATTTTATATAGAGACAGTCTGCTTTTGTTTCATTAGCTAGCATCTTTGAAGAATTTATTTTGGAGAAAAATAATCAAATGGATGGTAAACTAGCATGCAACTGCTAGGGTAGTGTACAGAGTTTAGAACTCTGGTTCAAATTCCTACTTTTTGCCACAAAATTCATTGGGTGTCTATGGGCCTGCCATTATCGCTCCCTTCAGATGTTATGGCACCAGACCCATGTCCCAGTTGCACAGAAAAATAATATTCAGGTAGGTAGCCATGTTGGTCTGATGCAGTCGAAATAAATTAAAAAAATTGTCCAGTAGAACCTTAAGAGACCAACTAAGTTTGTTCTGGGTATAAGCTTTTGTGTGCATGAAGACGTTAGTTGGTCTCTAAGGTGCTATTGGACAATTTTTTAATTTATTTAGAAAAATAATATGGCTGTGTAGATATGATTTTTAACAGCAAAACATCTCCTTAGGTAAGGAATGTAGGAGCCTCACTCTGACTGCCACCTACTTTTCTACAACCCTCTCTCATTGTGCTTTCCCCCCACAGTGAAGCTCATTTCCAATATCTGAGCTCAGCAGAGGAAGATCCCCCCGCAGTCCACCATCCCAAACTATGGGCTATGCTGGCGGGGGCTCATGGAAGCTGATGTCCCACAACCTCTCAATGGAACCACACTGGCTACCTCTGATGTAGAGGAGAGTTGGAGAACCACTTTATAATGCTCCTTATCTCATTTTCTCTGGGAATGGGGCAGATATGTGTTTAAATAGATGATCTGTGCCCCTGCCCAGGAGAAATGCGAACAGGGTTTGTTCTCTGTCATGAGTGGCTTGAAGGAAGGCCAAGGCAGAAACCTAATAACCAAGTACTGTATAAATCAGGGGTGGGGAACCTGTGGACCACTAGATGTTGCTGAACTACAAACTCCCATCAGTCCCAGCAAGCATGGCCAATGGCTAGGGATGATGGGAGCTGTTGTTCAGCAACATTAGTAGGGCCACAGGTCATAGCTGTCAGCTTTTTCCTTTTTTTGCGAGGAATCCTATTCGGAATAAGGGAATTTCCCTTAAAAAGGGGAAAAGTTGACAGCTATGCCACAGGTTCCCCAACCTTGATATAAATAGTAAGTAAACATTACAAACACAACTTGCAACTGCTTATAACTCAGACAGAAACACCACATTTCAAATTTTAGTACAGAATTGTATAAAGCTGGGAAAAAAATGTCTGGAAACCAGTAACAACTAGGTATCTGAGACTTCTCTGGCCTTGCCATATGACACAACTTCTGGATTCCGGAGACCACAAGAAGCCAATTTTAGGACTATACATACTCTCTAATCCTCACTTATCCATGTTGTTGTTGTTTTATTAATTATATAGACAATTATATTCAGAAGTATGTACTGGCTCTGGATCATTATTTTCTTAAGTTTTTATCAAGAGAGCAGCTTCCTATAAATTTGGCAACAGGAACTCCTTGACACTTTCTGAAGACTGAGTCTCTAAAAGTCAAGTTGAACAACATAAGCATGAATACCAAAGAACAGTGGACATTCTGAGAAAAATAATAGTATTCTTGTTCCATTTTAGGCCATATTCTGCCCTACTATTTTGTGCAAGTGACACATTAATTACAGTTATCAGCACATTTTTGTAAAACTGGCTATGATTTAGAAACCAAACCCTGAAATAAAGCTGAAGTGCTGAAGATATGGTTTGAGGGTTATGGCCTAAGACATTTCCCCACATTAAACCCGATATTCTAATAAATTCACATTAATGATGCTGGTAGATGAGACACAATCCATTAGCCTGTGTCTCTCTAGGCACTTAAGCTTGTGGTTGTCTAGCATCATGTGTCATAACCTAGTGAAGCTTTTAGACTGGAGAGCAATGAACATGCTCCTGTCAGAGTTTAGTTCTTTTAAGTTCCATTGATTTCAGTGTGAGTGTTAAGTATGTGCTTAAATCTCTCTCCCATTTAAATCAGTGGCACTAAAAAGTGCTTAAATTTGGCTGTTCTTGATGTATTTAGAATAAAAGCTTTGACAGTTTGAAAAGAAATGATATAGTTAGGAGTTCATAGGAAAAACACGACCAAAGCAGCAACAAATTGTCATGGGAGCAGCAGAAGACCCCTATAGATATGCATCAATATTCCTAGAAAACAGGGAACTATACATGTTTTACTTAAACATTTTATATCCCCCTTTATCTTAAAATTGGACATCTTCCAATGGCTTTAAAAATACATAAACTATAAGTGCAATACATAATAAAAATGAGATATGAAAACACTGTAATTTAACAAATCAAAGATCGCAGCCTGCTTCTATGGTAGAATAAAAGGTGGATTGAACAGGAATGGCTTAGCTGGTCTCAAGATGGCAGATGGTGAACTTTTCTAAGAAAGGGGCAACCACCTTTAAGGCTCCTTCCCCAGTACAAGTATTTGCTCATGCACCTTAGCCCTAAGTGCAATTTAACTGGAAGTAAACCAGCTCAATTGTTGGCTAACTGTAGCCTTTATGCTCACAGGCTTAGTAACAACAGATGGTGGGACAAAGAGCTGGTGATAGCCATCACCAACTCTTCCTGGTAAGATTTTACAGTAGGAGTAGCCATCTTCCAGATCACATTTTTGAACTCAAAACTCCCATCAGTCCCAGCCAGCATGGCCAGTTGTCAGAATAATGAGACTTGTAGTCCAGCAACCTCCGGAGGGCCACACATTCCAGCACCCTGTTTCGCAGGCATTTACAGAATGCCAGACTAGCTGGACTTATTCCAGCAAGCTGCACCCTTATTGTAATTTCACATAGAAAGAGAATTCCTTTGACAAGTACAGGTTTCTTAACTTCCCAAATGAACACCCATTGCTCACTCTGACCTATCTTTTAGTAGGAATAGGGCTTCTAGGTCTGAGCATATGCCCTTGGCATATTTCTTGGAAAATCAGTAACTGGAGAGGACCTCCATGCTGAGCTGAAAGGACCAGAATTCATGCAGTTCTTGGAAAGCTGGTATCTTGATGTCAGGGCCCATGTATGATAGAAAGTCAACCTGAACCATTAAATAATGCTATACATCTATTGTCAAATCAGTGTCTAGTTCTTCATCTATTAATTGATCCATTTTCCTTGGAAGTATATGTCCCACAGTGCAATTATTTGTCTTAAAAATAATTGACAGCCTTCCAGCTTAATGAGAACCAAGTTTTTCTCTCCCACACTGAGATGAGGACTGAATATCTGCATTCCCTCTGGAATAGCAACTCTACTTCCCTACCGTAGGACATAAATCAGAGAATTTTGCAACTGATATAGGAGTCATCCCCACATCCCCCCTAGAACTCTGGTGCAGTTACAGGCTTAAGTTCAACAGTTACAGCTTTCCCATCACTGCATCTTTTAGTGAGAAAAGGCAAAGAAGATGACAACCATATCCAGTGGGAGGGGGAACGGATTATATTTTAGCTACCAAAACATTCTTTCAAATTTGAATGTGCAAACAACTGAAAATAGTTTTGCATAAGCAGTTTTGCACTAGGGATATTTAGAGGAGATACAAAAGCCATCTTCAAATATTTGAAGGGCTGCCACATAGACAAATGGAGCAAATACATTTTCTGTTGCTCCCCAGGGTTGGGCCTGAACCAATGGGTCCAAATTACAAGAGAAAGGATTTAGACTAAGCATCAGGAAGAGCCTCCTGACAGTTTGAGCCATTTGGCAGTGGAACAGGCAATCTCAGGAGGTGGTAGACTCTCCTTCATCAAAGGCTTTGAAGAAGAGGCTGGACAGCCACCTTGGGACATGGCTCAATGGTTGAGCATCTGTTCTGCATGCAGAAGGTTCCACATTCAATCCCAGGCATCTCCAGGTGGGTCTGGGAAAGATCCTTGTCCGAAGCCAGGCTTGTCAGTGTAGACAATACTGAGTTTGATGGACCAATGGACTCAGTATAAGATAGCTCCCTCTGTTCCCATGTTTTAATATTCAAAATATTTTGGGGAAAGAGCTGCAGCTCACTGGTAGACCATCTCCTTTGCATGCAGAAGGTCTTGTGTACAATCCCTGACATCTCCAGGTAGGGCTGGGAGAGAACCCTGTTTGAAAACCTTGAGAACCACGGCCCGTCAGGGTAGACAATGCTGAATTAGATGGACCAATGGTCTAACTCAGTCTAAGGCAGCTTCCTAGTTCCTATGTTCCTTTCAAGGATGCTTTAGCAATGAATCTCTGTATTGGCAGGATGATCTCAGAGGTCTCTTTCAGCTGTATGATTCCATGACTTCAGTTCCATTTTTAATTTTTTTTAAAAAACTGAAAATGAAGATTTTATTGTCTATGCGGTAATGCAGTTAATCATGAGGGAGTTTTAAGAATAAGCCACTCCATTTATTTATGCTAGCAAACAATACCCTTGGTAAGTAAGTAACGCAGGCCTGAATAGTGGAGTACTAGGAAGGGTCTATTAATCATCAGGGTTAATCGGCAGCTGCTTGTGACTGCCACCACCTCATCTGCATTGGATTCATGAAATCCTCCTTTGCCAAACCCTGAAGATTCCTTGCTGACTGTGGCTATGGAATTCTGAACAGGGGCCTTCTGCAGTGACCAGTCTCTGGCTGACTACAAATTATCAATACTGATTACCCGATTGCAGCATTGGGGAGGAGTGGGAAGGGGATGAGGCCAGACTCCTGTCTGGCTGCATTGGCATAAACAGCTGTCTCATGCCCTTCCCTCAGGAATAACAAAGCCCAGCCCTC
Organism: Lacerta agilis; assembly: GCF_009819535.1. Taxonomy (NCBI): domain Eukaryota; kingdom Metazoa; phylum Chordata; class Lepidosauria; order Squamata; family Lacertidae; genus Lacerta; species Lacerta agilis. Next base: position 57,946,035 of record NC_046318.1, on the reverse strand, counting down.
TGCCAGTGGGCTGGAGTGGCTTCCTGCAGCACTGAGAACCTCGAAGCCAAAAGAAAGCAGCCTTTAAGGAGTGGGGCTCAGTGAGCATCCGTATTAATTTTGGACAAGTGAGAGTGCAGCAAATGAGCAAGATTCCTAGGTGACAAGGCTTTTGTTTGCAAGAGGGACGACAAGGGGGAAGGGGAAAAAAAGAAATATGTTTTCTCCCCAAGTTGCTTGTGTGTCAGTTGGTGTTTTTTTTTTGGGGGGGGAATCGGCACCCCCTTATAATATATTGGTTTCATATATTTTTTTTTGCTTTTGCAAAAGGTGGAGAAAAGATTTGGATATTTTAAGAAGCCATTTCAAGATGTGTGATGCTGGTTGCCAAACCGTCTCTCTTCACTTCCCCAGTACCCACCGCGCCCTTCACTGCAATATCTGTTTACTCCACCATATAAAGCAGTTTTATTGCAGACTCAGTTTTGGGATGGAGATGAAAAAGTCAGAGAAAGAGAGAGAAGGGGAGAAGGAAAGAGGGAACAGAGGGGCAAGGGGACAGGAAAGCCCACGGCACTCTTCCAAACGATGCTAAATAAACCTTTCTTGGTATAAATTCCGAAAACACCGCTAGCTATGATCTTTCTTCCCCGACCTGCAGTCCTGACTGCTGAAGAGCTCTCGGTTACCACTGCAATGAACCTTTTTTTTCAAATGCGGAGGGAGGTTGGGTGCGGTGCAGGGGTGTGGCTGGGGGGTTGCTGAGTCTACATGTGTGTGCGTGGAGAGCGGGATTTGCTTCTGCTTTCAACGAGACAAAATAAAAACAAGGTCGCTGGAGGCATTACAGCAGGTGGGGCAATTCTAGCGGGGTGGGGAGAAGGAAGAGGTAGAGGTTTGTAATCCAGTGACCTACTTTTCTCTCTCTCTCCCCACAATCTGGCTACTAAAAGAACCAGCCTCTAGAGATCAAGGGGATCAGAGAGGTTGCTGCAGAAAAAAACAACTGGAAGGGAACGGAAAATCGATGCTGATACCAATAGCTGCAGCTTGGAAAGGGTGAAGTGCCTTTTCTTTCCTGTCCTCCAGCCCCTTCTTTTTTCTTCCTTGCTAGCTGAGTGTTGGGAGTGGGTGGGAGAGAAAAAAGCAGGGGAGGGGGAGGATTCCCCAGTGCGCCTGTGACTAGGCAGCAGCAGCAGCACCAACAACGATATGGGTGGGGTCGCTCTGCATTGTGTCGGGCTGCTGGAGTCTGTGGCGTCGCTCTCTCTGCAGGTGCGCTCTCGCCGGGAACGCCCGGAGCAACGGCTGCATGGCAGCCTTACACAAAGAAAGCCGAGGCGACTTCAACCCTAAATCCCCACCCTACAACGGGATAAAAGGGAAACAAAAAACACCACCCGTCCATCTTTAACACAAAGGCAGCGCAACCTAATTCTTAAACCCCTTCTTCATTTCCTCTTCACGCAATAAAGATTGTTGGATTTAATGCCGTCTCCATCTAATTCAAAAAGACTGACCAATTTCAAGACGAAAAGGTCTGGTCACTTTCCCCCAATGCATTCTACTTAACTCGCACCCCCTCCGGTTGCAAACACCAGGCGATGAGCAGGGCGTGATTTTAGGAGGCTGAAAACAACACAGAATAACTTGTTCCTTTTTGCCACACGCCAGTCCCAGAAAAGTGCTCTGGAAATGGAGCTTCGGGTTTACCGGACCCAAAACACTAAACGAGACGGCTAGAATTGCAATCTGATTGCACTGTTAATACTCCGGATGAACTGATTTGTGGTTAGGGGTGTAAAACAATCGAAGTGAATTTTTTTTTCTTTTTAAAAGTAAACCAGAGACTTATAAGGAACCCTCAAATTCCCAGCTGCTTCCAGGTTTTGGCTGTAAAATAAAATAAAATACAACCCAAGGAGAATAATAGAAATAAAAACAATATTTTTGATTATTAGTGTTTTCAGCGCTCCGTCAGCACCACGGACAGCAGGTTTCTAGAATAGAGCAGATATTATACAGGATGAAGACAAAAGAGATGGTACTATTTCCTTACCCATTGCAGTTTTAGCCATTGTGAGGTGTGCAGACGCTCAGAGGTTGTGAAGGCAAAGAGGTCCAGCTACAGCAGTGGAGGGAGAGAGAGAGAAGACTAAGGCACTGAGTCAGCAGAGTGGGGCTGTGCAAAAGAAAGAGCAAGAGGCAGGAGCCCATGAATAATTATCACTCCTCTATCCAAGCAGATTGGCTCTAGAGGTCCCCTGACATGACTCCTGCAGAGCTAGAATCTCCAAGCATTAAATATTGATCTGCCAATGGTGATGGAGTATAAAGTGCCAGAATGCAGTTTGAAATGGAAATTGGCTCTTGAATGCTGCTACCCCCCTTTCGCTTTCGTTTCAGTGGTACATTCCATGTCAAATGCTTAATGTCTCACATGAAAAGCCTATTGGTCTTGAAATCTCTGGCTGTTGCTACCTGTAAAACATGCACAAATGCACTTTAACACGTTTTATGGTACTAATAGGAGGAGGCCGGGGAGAACATTAAACAAAAATTACCTAGTATTACAGCTGATTTTGCGCCCATGTAGTGGAATTATATATATATTGGCTGTAATCCTATGTACATTATCCTGTGAGTAAGGCCTATGGAGGTCAGGGAGACCTACCTCTGAGTAGACATGCATCAGATTTCATCGTGAGTGTATTGTAAACACCAATAGTTCACTGCTTTTTTAATGTGTTTTGGTTTGCCTCTTATAAACTCTTCTTGTTATCATGCATATCATAAAAAATACCAAGTAGCCAAGAACTGAAAAAAGCAAAATGTGGGATCATCACTGCAAGATTCCAAAATAAGAATAGAAAATATGAAGTTTGACATCCACATTGTTAAGATGTATAGAATGATAAGGCAGAGAAAGTGTGATAATTCCCAAATGCATTAATGATAAATGTACAGCTTCATTTGCTTATGTACAGTGTGTGTCTGAAATTTGGGAACAGGGGAAATTCTCTTGTGAACCCAATGTGGGACAAGAATGAACCTGTTCTTCCTCTTCTGCGGTGTGGTGACAATGGAGAAATAAAATTTTATTATGAGGTGGCCTCATTGGAATGTGGGAGGGATCAGCACTATCCTCTATTCTATTAGTGTGAAAAGAACTGTTAGCTAGATGGAGTGTGTATAAACCACAGGCTTTTAAAAATGAAGAATGGAAATGGCCTATTCACCACTGTCTTCCAGTATTTTAGTGCTCTATAAAATATAGGATCATTGCTGGGGGTGGTGGGTGTTACGTTTCACATGGACCAACTATCCTGCATAAGAAAGTGGCAGAGCTTGGCCTGAGACTAGCAAATATAAATATAAGCAGCTGAGAAATTGCAAAACAATCAGAATATAATCCTGAGAGAAAAATGTGTTTCAAGTGGCTCAACATTTCTCTTGTTCTCTCTGATGCAATTATATATCCAGGTGATGATAATTATCTGATTTAATTTCTGCTGCCATGTTTCCCTTCCTTTGTCACAACTAAGCACTAATGTGATTGCCAAAACGGCTCTCTCTCTCTCTCTCTCTCTCTCTCTCTCTCTGTGTGTGTGTGTGAGAGAGAGAGAAGGACTTCCCACCCCTCCCTTCTGACCAGTAGAGCAAAAGCATCAATTTGTGCTTTCACCTGATAATTTGAGTTGGAGAGAATTGAAATTCATGTAAGATACTGACTCAAAGATGGTGTGCTAGAAAGGACTATGAACACAGATTCGGTGAGCTAAGAACTAATACCAGTGATCTTCTTTCTTTTGTAATATTTGATAGTCAAAGCAATGGAATTAAGTAGTATCCTGAGATTTACCACAACACATACTTCTTTGTGAGTGAAAATAATTGTGAGGTAGCTATGATGAAAATGATTGGTAGGAGGGATTTTTCAGGCACCCACTGTCTGTCTGTCTGTGTGTGTGTGTGTGTGAGAGAGAGATGTTAGGATTTTCACGCTCTAATTTTTAAACACATCTCACCTTTGTCTCACTTGAACATCCAAGGCAGGTTATAAGAATATCAAAAAGCCAAAAATGCTAAAATCACATTATTATGATTTAAAACAACATCATCCCAGAAAATCCAGTAGAGAACTAAAACACAATTTTAAAGCACCAGGGCAGATTTCATTTGCCATACTCCAAAAGCCCCTCCCCGAACATCTGTGCCTTCACAATATTCTGAAAACCAAGAAGGAGCAAAGCCTTCTTAGGAAGGGGTTCCAGAGTCTGGATTCAGTTACTGAAAATCCCCCTCCTTCTGCTAATACCAGCCAATACTGAAAAAGGTGTTTGTGCATTCTAGCAGAAGCCCCAAATTGTAAACCTGACTTCAGAAAGTGATTTGGAGTCACTGGTATATTGGTTAAATCTTGCCCAAATTTTCAGACTGGAACGGCAGTTTACAGTATGATGTGAGGACCTTGGAATTTCTCTTCAAGGCCTTGAGCTACAGCACTGATGGAGAACTCTTTTCAGCCTGAGGCCGCATTCCCATCTAGGCAACCATCTGGCAGCCACATGCTAGTGGTATTCTCTGGTGGGGAAAGGATTGCACAGCCAACACAGTCCTGCCCATCAACTGATATGAGTGATGTCAGCTGATAGATGGGTATGCATGGTTTGGGGGCAATGGCCTCATGATCCAAACTGGACCCTCTGGTGGGCCAAGATTAGCCCACAGGCCAGAGGGCCCCCCCCACTATGTAGCAGGTACGATTCTCGGTTCATATCCCCACTAAAATGTTGAAAGTCCCAGGTTATTTGAAACAAATATTAAAACAACCATTCTGGTCCTGCTGAAAGGGCAGATGGTTGATATTTTCCAGACCGGAGACAAGGGTTGCTGATGCACTGCTTGACTTTGAATGAGACAATGTTTGCTGTACTGAAGTGAAAAGAAGGATTCATGTGTTGGAATAAGAGGACAGCTGTTGTAGCAAGAGCCCCAAACACTGGTAACTTTCTTTGGATTTTCATCAAAAGGTTCTAAAATCCAGGCTAAGAAACAGAAACCAACCCACAATGAGAATGCAGATCAGAATAGTCATAATTATCAGCTTGTGGCTGCCTCACACACAAGCTTTGTCCAGGACTTCAGTGCTCAGCAGGCAAGCAGGAACGCAAGTGAGCAGCAGCACTGGAGCTGTCCTTGGTACTGAAACACTCTGCAGCTTTCCAGACTGTTTTACATTGCCAATCGAATCAGTTAGCTGAATCATAAAAAAGCTTGCTTCACCACAGCAATGACTGGAACTGGGGGGGGGGGGGAAAGGGGATGAATCAGGGTCTAGCTTGGGGAACACCCCCCCTCGGTGTGTATCTGTTGCTTCCTTTCTTTATATGACATTTTCTCCAACATAAGAAATCAGTAGTTTCTGTCAGTACCTTGCCACTTTCATTATACAGTATGTTTCATTATATTCTCACTCTGTTCCTTTCGTCTGGCTATAAAGCATGAAACCTAAATCCCCCCCACCCTCCCATCTGAGCTGGATTTGGAATAGGAGATGGGATGTAGAGGATGAATGGGTGTAAATGGGATGGGCTGACTTCAGTTAACTCCTTGTGTAGCACAATGTGGCCTCTGTAGATACAGCCATAAAATAATATTTACTTTTTATCTTAAAAAGCAGATTCTCTCTTCTGAAACAATTTTAAAAGCAAAGCTCAGTAGAGAGGGGGTGTGGGGAAGGGGATGGTCTCTCTCTCTCTCTCTCTCTCTGTGTGTGTGTGTGTGTGTAGTTTTCATTTACAGAGAAGAGAGAGAAAGGTAATGGCTTCCTTGAGTCATACTCAGAGGGGATACAAGAGCATTAGGGTATTGTCTTTTTTCCAGTGCAGGAAACTGTGGTTTAGTGGTAATGTATGATGTGTAGGAGCTCATAATGACAGGTACACACACACACACACACACACACACACACACCAATAAACCTAATCAATAATTAGAAGTCTATAGTGCCTGATCAGTCATGATATGTGGTGACTTTGGGCCTGAGTCTACCCTAAGCTCATGTGTCAGACAAGATCTGTCTATGAATCACCACAAATACCACTCTGGCAGATGACATCATAGCTCCTACTGTGACGAAGCACATGCATTGCCCCTCCACTACACCACTGCTAGCAGGGCTGGCGCGTCCATTAAGGTGAACTAGGCAGTTGCCTAGGGCACCAAAATGGAGGGGGCGCTGGCCAGGCTTGGGCGGGAGGAGGGGGGGCGGGACGGGCTAGATTCTCCGCTGTAGCGGAGAGGTGCCGCTTGCCTCTCCATCACCCCCCGGCTCCCGCTAAAGCAGGCTTTGGCGGGGGGCAGGATGGGCGGGATGGGCGAGCAGCAGCTTCTCCACTACAGCGGAGAAGGTGCTGCTTGCCTCTCCACCACCCCCCACCTCCTGCTAAAGCAGGCTTTGGCAGGGGGGGCAGGGGGCGCCAGAAGGTGGTCTCGCCTAGGGCGCAAAAAACCCTAGCACCGGCCCTGACTGCTAGGGACTCTTCCTTCAACCCTTGGCAGCATGGAGTCCACTTAGCCCTAGGCCAATCCTTTCCTTTTAGTCAGAGGCTTTCCTGAAATGAGGCAATATGTGATGTTCACTTCATATGGTGCATTCATTAAGCATTAAGGCTGGTAGAGTGGGGAACAGGCAAGATGACCTTAGCACACAACCTACCAAGATGTTTTCCTGTACAAGCCTCATTAAATAAACAGGAGCAGAAATCTTGAAGCCCATTGATTCTCATGATGCTTCCACAGGATAACTTCCTGTTGGATTTTTCCTGTTGGTAATCAATGTGTCTATGTCACTTGGGTTTTCTGCATAAGTCATCCAAACATTTAGGAACCTTTTGGCTGTTACTGTAGAATCTAGAAGGTAATTTTCTTTGCAGGCAGATTCCCCCCATTGCACATCTGTGAAGCAGCTTGAGGCCGAACATTTACAGAAGAGCATAAATGAGTCTCTGTTTGACTCATTCATTTCCCTTTTACCCTTACTGGTCTATCTGATGAGTCTAACCCCGGATAATGCTAGTGGCCAATCACTGCACAGTAAATCTCATAAGTTAATGATACATTGTATGAAGAAGTACATGATTTAATGTTCCCTGAATCATCCTTATTATAAGAACACAATATGTAAGAGTATTAAGGTATGTAAACCAGAGCAATCTAAGACCACTGCTATCTGCAAAGCCTAATGCCATTCTGCAAGAATGCATGATGATCCAGAGACAGCTTCTTTGTTCTCTGGGATTTCGCTGGGAGGAGTAGAAAGGGCAACTTGAGCCAAAAGGGGGAAGGCTTTTTTCATTGTGGCTTGCTGCACAGATCGAGCATTTCCATGTTTGAAAAGAAAATGTGGCAGAGTAACAGGCCACATTATTAACTTGTCAGGCACATAAAAATCTGCCTGCCCCCAGAGGGAACAGGGAGGAGACTGTCTTGAGATTTCCATCACCAAAATCTGGGCTCAAGAAATTACATGACAATCAATGTCATGTCAAACCCTTGGCATATCAGTTATTTATGGGGAGCAGTTATCAGGCCCTCTATGGAGCACTCGGGGCTACAAATTTTTTATACTGACTTCACACAAATTGTAGAGAAAAGTTGTGGGGATGGGAGGGAGTTTAAACCTCCAGGATTTGACATTAGAAACTGCCTTTTTTAAAATGTTCTCTTCCAATAATTCTCTTCAGATGTTTCAAGAGCTGAGGGGCTATGTGAAGCTTTTATTGAGTTGAAGTACATATATGAGTGCCCCTGAGTTTTGCGTACATTGTCATTTATGGAAATCTCTCTCTCAAACAATTGTTCTTGAACAGGGTAATATCTAATGGCTTTTAAAATACCACATCCTTAGTCAATACACTGTAAATGGCACCTCACACATTGCATTTTGCAAATGGAGAGTTGAGAAACCTCTTGCAGGTGTAAATATTTTAGCATCCTAGATGATTCTATGTATGCTGCAAAGTAAGAAATAGAGATAATTGGGAGTACATGGTTGTATAGACATGGAACATATTAGGGATTATGTTGCCAGTTCAGATTATCAGAATGTTTGGATCAGGGTTAGGTCTGGCTGAATTACTAGTCCCACTAGCACAATGCAGCCTTTTGTCCTTTGCTCCCCCTGTAGCCCACCCCCACATCAGCTGGGGAAATCAGGAGAATCCCCAGAACAGCATGGGGGGGAAAGATGGGAGATTATTCCATCAGACAGGCAGGCAGGCATGCTGCCTTTCCTCTGCTACAGAGGGTGCCTGGGGTGGTGACTTGCACACATTGCGGGGCCGTGTTGAGTGACATGCAGACACCTCATATTGTGTGTGTATAGAACTTTGAGGGGTGGCGCCCTTCATTGAAAATATGTGGGTGCCTGGGCCCCCACAGCCCCACATAGTTGGCGCATATGCCATCTGGCAAGCAGAGATGCTTATGCTGATGGACTGATCTCCTTAAGGCTACTTTATATTCCATCCAGAATATTGGGGAAGATGAACCCTAGGTTTGATTATTGTCTACAGAGGCTTTGAACTCGATTCCCACATTGAAATTATTCAGCATGATGTAAAACTAACAATAAAGAAATATAAAATACTCATCATGCAAACAGCATAAAATATGTTTTATGTGTGTGCAGTAATGCTGTACACACACACACACACACACACAGAGAGAGAGAGAGAGAGAGAGAGAGAGAGAGAGAGATGAGAACTATATCCAGACCTGGTTGGAACCTTACAGGAGAAACCCTGTGAAAAGAAAAAGTCAGAGAGCATTTTGCAGATACTGTGAATGCATATTTTATAAATTTTCAGGACTAGAAGCTTGATTACTTTGAAAAACTGAAAGCTGAAATCCTTAATGATTTTAAACCCTTAAGGAAAAAAATGGCTATAATAAGTCCATTCAGATACTCTTCTATACAACTTTGTGTTGAAAAAAGAATGCACAAGGATTATACTAAATTAGAACTTAATTAATTACCAGCACTACATGATAGAGAATATAGCTTCCTGCACTGGAATTTGAAGGCTTAAATTTGAATTTAATAATAATGGCCAGGAGGAATAAAACTGCTGCTGTAAATCATAAGAAAAGAGACTCCTTATTAAACACCAAAAGTTGAAAAAGACTGCAAGCTGTTATTAATATGTACTGGCTCAGAAAAGCCAATTAAAACAGTAGCTCACTGCTGCTAAAAAAGAGAATGAAACAACCCCTGTCCAGCATCAGGGTTTATATGCAGCAAAAACAATTACATTGCAGTCATGTTAAGATTCTCATTTCAGAGTGAAAATAAAGAATGTCAAAAGGCTGTCTCTCTTAATTATTTACTTTCTTGTGGTTAGTCAACACAGTGATAGAACTTTGAACCTCCCTGTAGCTTGTTAGCAGAACATTGCTGGGTAAGGATAAATGTGCCTTCTCCTTTCTCATTCCTTGTTATTCTTGGGTTGTAAGGCTTGAGCTGTGGTTGGCTGGCCGTATCTCAACCCAGACCTTCTAAGGTCAGTGTCTTGAACTTGGAGAATGCAGAGAGCAAAATATTTAGCTTTGTTGACCAGGCAAAGAAACACACCCAGTTTCCAAGTAGACTACTGCTAGACCTACCGGTAATCAATCCAGAGATTCCTGCTATCTTTCAGTCATGTGGGGGAGATGTACATGTGAAAGCTATAGCTTAGCATTGGAGCATCTGCTTTGCATGCTGAAAGCCTCAGGTTCAATACCCAGCATCTCCAGATAGGACTAGGGGAGAACCTGGCTTGAAATTCTGGAGAGACACTGCCTGTCAGCGTAGACAGTACTGAGCTAGATGGAGTTTGCATCAGGCAGCTCCCTGGGTACACATTTGTCCCCTTCTGCATCTGAAGAGGGCACTGAGGTCTCAGGAAATGCAGTCCACAGTAGCTTAATAGGTTAGGACCAAGGCTTTTCAGACCCTGAAGGTTGTTGCTCATGCCTGGAGTCTCTGCCAGGGGAAAAGCAGCAGCAGCTGGATATTAAACTGAAAGGAGAGTAACAATTTTGTATATGAATCATGAGCTGCTGCATGTAACCAGGACTCAGCTATATTAGAAGAAGGAAAGTGTTTTAAATACATCACGACACTGTGACACCAGATGGTGCTGTGGAGTTCTGTTTTTTGGCAATGTGATTTCTCATTATGAGGTTTACAATGAATTTTTCTGAAACTTTTTTTTTATGTGCCTAGATCCAGCCCTTGTCTTCAGAGCAGACTTTCCCAACCTTGGGTCCCCCAGATGTTGTTGGACTCCCATTTGCTTCTGGCCTCACCCACCAATGGTAGATGGTCCTCAGGCTGACAAAGCTTCTCCACCATGGATTCATTAACTCATTCAACTTCTAAGCCACCTTTCATCAAACTAGAACAGAACAAAAGTCCAATCTAAGGGGTCATCTGGACTTCCTTTTGCACCACACTTTCCAGGCACAGGGTCCTTTGTCTGAGTGGGTTGTTTAGTTTAGTTTAGTTTTTTGCCTCGACACTTTGCCTAGGAAAACTAATGTTTTACTGTTGCATCAGACCAAGTGGTAATCCACAGAAAATCTGATTGCCATTTGTCCCAATTTAATGCTAAAATGCAGGTTTTCCTGGGAGGGTGGGAAAGAAATGCTCAGACACTTTGCTTTGCAACCTAGAAACACAGCAGAAAAAGGAGTCTGGATGAGCCCTGATTTTCCTTGCCTTTTATCGGTGCTGCTTTCTTATTTGTGTCTGAGTCTCTGCGCTGCTCATTGAATCTGCTCTGTTTTGTTATGCTTGTCATTGTATGATGGCCTTGAACACTTGAAAGGCAATGAATAGATTTGTTTAAGAAAAAAACCAAATAAAAAAACCATGTGCTCTGTACATCATACATCTGAAGGTCTTGGTGATCACCTTTGGGCCATTCCTTTGAAGTGACAACCAGTTGTATGTTGCTATCCGTTAACATCACAATGTTGCAAACAGCATTTCACTATTGAAACCAAGTTGTCTTTGGCAATCTTCGCTTGGTCAGTGCAGATGTAAAGTTGCTTTTATCACTCATGATAGTTAACAGGTTCACACCGTCCATGCTGCAGAACCTTTCCTCTCATTTATTATTGTGGGTGTTACTTCAGCGCTGACCTAAGCTTTATTAAAGGCAAGTTAGCTTCTCTCTTAAGCAGGATTTGAAGCCAGCTCCAGATTTTTAGTGATTCGTGCTTTACAATTTTTTAAAGAAAAATACTACACCATTTCTACAGTTGGTCTTCAGCAGCTAATTTATTGACATGCAACTACTTGTTTACACATAAATGTTAACAGAATAAAATATTTAAAAGCAGGCTTTATAAAGGGCAAATATCAAAAGAGAATGCTAAGCAGACAAGACAACACAGTTGTAACCAGCTAAAATTAAATGATTTGCTCTAATTACTAGTTGTTAGAATTGAGCCATCAGTTTACCAGTGAAAGCCAAATCTTGCAAGACAGCTTAAGCACCTCATTAATATCTCCAATCAAAAATGTTATTTTACTATATGGGATTCCTGGGCTTTTCAAATGAACACTTGATAAAGAACATGTATAATGAGCCAAATACATTCATTAAATGTCAAAACCCAAGGCACCACTTAAAACTATAATTTTATGGTGAAATATTATTTGAATAATAGACACTTGCAAAATTACTAAAATGATAGAAGGATAAAGTAGATCGGCATTTTAATTATTATTTTTCTCCTGTTGACGTTTACCTGTTGGCCTTGCTTTTATTTTAATATTTAAACATCTGCCCAATTTGTTGATTTAGTGGAAATGAAAAACGATTCCACACGCTGATCCCTAGGGTAATATTAATCACCTCCAACACTGCTTCCTTGCACAGGAGATGGGAATTTGCGGTGACAAATCGCCAGGCTGAAATGAACTATTGCAGACACCCCAAAATGTGATGTGCTTTGAAAATTCTGATTGCTGCAATGCACTGTACATGGGACTGACTTTGAGCACTGTTCAGAAACTGCAGCTGCTTCAAAATACAGCAGCTAGTTTGCTGACTGGAGTCACCGGTTTCAAACAACAACTACAATAGCTCTTGGTCCATTTCTAGCATGTGTGCTTCTTTTCATTTTGGAAGGTGTCAGTGGCTTGGGAGGAGTGTAGCGTTGCCATGCATCTTACTTTAACAGAACAATAATTTCTTTGAAGGGCTGCCTGCTTCAAATCCAATTTAATGATAAAGTTCCTTAAGAAGAAAGAGTGGAGGTCTTTGAAGTTCAGCTAGCACCTAGATAGCAGACTGATTCCTATCAGTAGTGTTGATGCGTTGCAACCTGGAACACCAACTTAACAATATGGATGGAGTGGAAGACCAGGCACACAGGTCGCATTCTTTCCTCCGATGCTGAGACATATTGTCTTCTTATTTAAATTATAGTCATTATTAAAATAGAAACATCATCTCCCCACCCCACCCTCCCACCCATCCCACCCACTTCCTCCCCCCTCCCAAATGTCTCAACAACTAAAATTGAGACTTCCGGCGGCGACGCCATCGCGGAGCGGTCATGGGTTGCCTCGGCTGCGAGGCGACCCAGTCCGTCCCGGGGGTTGGAGCCCCGCTACCGCAAAGCGGGGCTCCGGTGGGGTGCGGGAAGAGCGTCCCGCACCCCGGGCTCCCCGGCTGTGCCCATTATGGCTCTGAACCCTTCCCTCGCTCCCCCTGTAATGGGGGAGAGGGGGTGAAGGGACAACGGAGCCGGGCTATAGGGGACATGCCCCAACCGGGACGCAAAGCGGCGGTCACCCCCGCGACGAGCGTCAAAGTTCTACCTGGTATGTTCGGAACTAAAGAAACCCGGTGGTCGTGAGTATTTGATTGGACTACTTTCTGTGTTCTTTTAACGATCCGGGGGACGTTTGGAAAGGAAGCCTGTCTCCCTCCCTTCGGGGGAAAGAAAATAACCAGTTTAAGAGGCTGCTGTTACAGAAATGGTTACAAAGTATTTGAACTTTGACAAGTGAGACTCTTTAGATCTCCCCTCGGGGACCAAGTCTGTGGAAAATATCCTCTTTCAAAATTTTGGTCTTTGCGCCCTGGTTTCAGGGAAAATGGCTGCGAAAAGTTTGAGTTGAAGTGGAAAACTACTGGTACAAAAGGGAGAATATAGAAATAGAAACTGAAATTTGATACCCATCCCCTTTCTCAACATGTTGGACTTTGTTTTTGAACTTGTTTTGAACTCTGGACTAACGGAGGAACAAAGGCTTATTATCTTGAAGCTGGAACTGCTTAATCGGAAATTGAACGTCTTGAGTGGGGACATGGAAAAAAATCTACTTCCCACAGAGGAGGCTTTCCAAGTTTTTGACACCATGGAAGAAAACCTTGGCAAAGAGCTGAAAGGGATGTTTGAAGGATGGAGAGAAATGACAGGGCGACTCCGGGAAAAATATACGTCCTATGGGGGTGGCAGCCCCGGGACGGTAAGAACTGTTATATCCAGCCCCCGAGGTGTGAGCTCGGGAGCAAGGGACAAAGAATCAAGATTTCTACAAATAAAAGAAGAATGCAACATTGAAGCGGAGAAGCCGAAAGAAGATGAGATGTGCACCTTGATGCTCGATGCAAGGTCTGTTGGGAACTGTGTCTGGATCTGTGGATGGATAAGAAAAGAGGAAAATTGGAAGATTGGTTCCGGTGATAGATGGAAATGGACAATGGACAGAGGGGGAGTAGGGTGAATTATTAAGTGTAAAATCTAAATGGTCTGTTATGGTAATCTGAAATCGGAGGGTGAAGACTGTAAGTTTTATATTGTTTTTTTTTAATAAGAAAAGGGATATTTGGAATTTCATGTTACTAGCAGCAGTAAAAGGGATAGAAGAAGTTAGTATAGATCTGTCATAAGAATAATTTGTTAAGATTCAAGGATTTACTATTAATTATTATAGAATAAGATGATTGTTGATTATTAGTTATTATTAGCTATTATCAGCTATTAAAGATTAAGATGATTGTTTATTATCAGCTATTATAGATTAAGATGATTGTTTCTTTAAATGAATTTAATTTTTAGAGAGACGTTGTTATTAAAGTAGATTATGGACCTAAAACCGAAGGTGAAAAGGCAGGGGAAGTCAACTGTCAAGATTCAGAAATAGAAATTTTTCTTTATGTATATGAATAAGAAGAAGAATCATGGCAATATTTGTATTTGTTTTATATTTGTAGGGGTGGGTGTGGGTATATGTTTTGTTATGAAAATGTCAATAAATTCTTATAAAAAAACAACAACTAAAATTGATCTGTAAAAATGTTTTATGGAAAAAATTATTCTAAATTCACATCTATGTGTGTAAATTAGTGTTTGCAAATCTCTGCTGTGTTTTTGTGTGTGAAGTTTTCTTTATTTTGGTAATGCATAAGTTGCCAGCATGCCTTAGGGACTGACTTCTTCTGCATGGATCTGCCTGGATTTTCCTCTGCAACAGCACTCTGTCTACATGTATTTCCCAGCAACTGGCACTATTATTATTATTATTATTAATAATAATAATAATACTTTATTATTTTTCCCTGCCCATCTGGCTGGGTTTCCCCAGACACTCTGGGCAGCTTCCAACAAAAGGTTAAAAATACATTTAGACACCATTCATTAAAAAAACTTCCCTAAACAGGGCTGCCTTCAGATGTCTTTTAAACATGAGATAGTTGTTTATTTATTTGACATCTGATAGAAGGGCGTTCCACAGGGCGGGCACTACTAATAAGAAGGCCCTCTGCCTGGTTCCCTGTAACCCCACTTCACGCAGTGAGGGAACTGCCAGAAGGCCCTTGGCGCTGGACTTCAGTGTACAGGCTGAACGATGGGGGTGGAGACGCTCCTTCAGGTATATTGGACCGAGGCATATGGCCTCTTGAGAGTGGAGGTAGGGATGACACAATGAATGTGCATGATATTCTGCCTCATGTGATGGGAAACACTTGAGGGGAAATGCCTAAATAGGGCCTGTGTGGGGTGGGAAAGCAAGAGATGAGCCTTAGATTCAGTCCAGGCATCCCCACCCCTAATAGCCGATCTGTTGGAGTGAAGGAGTGGGCCCACAACCTCTGCTGCTCTCTCACATCTTTAGATCAGGGCCATTTACAGGCAGTTAAGTCAGCTTTCCTGTTTGTGAAATGTCATGACTAATCTGCTTCTTAACCATGATGTCAGGCTTAGGTAATGATCACACTTTTTAAATCATATATTTATCATATACACAGCATGGTTTGAGCACTGAAAGCCCTGAAAGCTGGAAAGCAAATGGGCATTTTATTATCTCTTGTTGAAGCTGAGGAAACAGTGGCTAGCCTAAAACCCTTTGCTGAGTCTGTGGCTAAACAGAGATCAAATTAGAAGCTTACTGGCTTGAACTCTCTTGGGCTGCAATCCTAACCACATATACCCAGAAGTAAGTCCCAATGAATTCAGTGGTGTCTGTGCCCAGGTATTGCAGCAGCTGAGGATTGCAGCCTTAGAGCACTAGGCAGGATTACATGATATCCCGGTCTTTCATTCATTTGTATCCCACCTTCTGAGCAAAGCCACCAAGGGGCTGAGAAAACTTGCATAGAATGCCATGGTCTCAGTAAATAACACCACCACTTTAGAAATTTAGAAACCATAAAAGAAATGGGCTGATGTGGGAGGGGAAGGGAAGGAAAGGGGAAACCAGGTTGCATAGAATTGTTAAACTGCTGAGCTCGAAAAACAAGCCCAAAACAAAATTAAACAAGCAAAAGTCTTACAAGCAAAAAAAATGACCTAACTCCTTTGAATATGAAGGACACAGTAGCAAAGAGGTAAACTCTGACATGAGAGCAGGCCCAAGATAGTGAATTGCTTGCCTCCTCCTCCTCCTCCTCCTCCTCCTCCTCCTCCTCCTCCTCCTCCTCCTCCTCCTCTTCCTTGGCAGTTGGCTAATCATTGTGCTGCCCCCTTTATAGGTGGTGAAATCAGGGGCAGAGCAAGGGGGGAGGGGCGGTCTGCCCTGGGTTCCTTTGGGGGGGGTGACACTTGGGCTGGCCCCGCCCTACCCTGCCCCGCCGGCGGGCCCCAGATGGGCCGTGGGGCGGAGCAGGCTCGCCCTGCAGCCTGCTCACAAACCTCCTCAGTGGCCTGCTCACAAGCCGCGGAGTGAGGCTACTCAACCCCGCAGTTTGTCCGGGTCCCGCCCGGCGGTGCCACTATGGCACACGCGTCGCTGCATATGATGCACAGTGCGTGTGTCAGATGCAGTGATGCACACATGCCGCTGCTGGGTCCCCGGGTTTGCCACCTCAGATGACAGAGCGGCTCGCTCTGCCACTGGGTGAAATTGGAGCGAGTGCAGCGATTCAGGGGGTGAGGCAAAATGTGGGTGAAGGGGGGCTTACAACCAGCAATGCCATTCTTCTTGGCACCTCTGGCCCACGGCTACCATTCCCCCCCCAGAACAACCCTCAGTGTCATGCCAAGGGGGGGTCCTACAGGCAAATATGGCAGCTTCCATCACACAGGAGCAGTGCTGCCACAGCATAGCAGGCGATGGCAAGAAAAGGCAGTCTGCTTTAGGGATGGATGAAGTCTTTCTATTTTGGTCCCCCCACCCCCCGTTTCTCATTTTTCAGATCCTAAGTTCATTTCTTCACATTTCCGCATCGCTTTCCATTTTCTTTTTAAAAAAATCTTATGAAAATTCACCAGCATTTTTATGTGAATTTCTCCCAACGAAATGCATTTTTGTATTTTCCTTTACATCAGTATGTGTACTTTTTATGCACATTTTAATATAGCACAAGCAGTTTTGTACACATTGTTCAGCTGGAGAACTGCATCACAGTATTTGGAGAAGCATTTTGAAGGCTGTATTTTGGTTTGCATTTTGTTATGGAAAGGAGGTGGGCTTGTCTTTAAATGAAACCAAATCAAACCTCTCTCCCATTCCTTCCATAGTCTTAGCTTCTGTTTTGATCCCCAGCCTCTAAAATTTCAGCTCAGCCTTAAACTCTTCTAGGGCCACCATGCATGTGTGAGGGGGGAGATATGGTTTAACTGAAGGAGAAGCAGGTGTGAGGGGAGGAGATTGTTTCTCTGCCTGCCAGCCTGCCTCTCCCTCCCTTGGCTCCAATTAACCACTTCATTGCTTTGATTTACTGGCACATTTGGCTTTGGAGTTAAAATGAAACATAAAAGCTTTAACTACAAATGATTTAAAATAAATTCAGAAAATATACAATTGGAATATATTGCACTTTTAAAAATTAGGTTAAGAGTGGATTTTCAGCAGTGCCACACACTGCAAATTCCAGGAGGAGATGCTGGCAGCTTTTGCTATAACAAATTCCTATAAACCAGACCTGCATTCTACTTATTCACAAAGTTATTTTTGGGTGACAAAGTGACAACCTTGCATTTTGACAGCATGTCTAATTCTAGGGATTAATTTTATCCAATATGTCCTTCCATTTGCCTGAGTTTAGATTTACCATATGCCAGGCATGCAAAACGACCATCATTTCATATATATATTTTTGGAAGAAAATAATTATAACTTTGTAATCTTTATATTCATGTTCTGGGACAGAGTTATGGAGACAAATTCAGCTAGTGTGTATATATTTTCCCTGGAGCCTAAGGAAACTTACATGCCTCACCTCCCCATTTGATTCTTACAACAACCCCATGGGGTAGCTTAGACTGAGAGTCAGTGACCATCCTAAAACCACTCTGTGAGCTTCATGGCTGAGTGGGATTTTGAACTTGAGTCTGTCGAGTCCAATTCTGGCACTCAACTCTCCAACAGCTATTTTATTTTAATCAGTCTGCTGATTATGTTTCATTCTGTTGCCTATAGGTTTCAATAAGCCCTTAGAGCCTTCACAGAGAAATATGGTCAAAGGGTAGTAACATGGCAGCTGCTGGGGAAAATAAAAATGGGGAGTATTGTTGCAAAGTATCACGAGTCAAAGAAGATCGCAGAGATCCTGCTCAGGAGGGGGAAATAATTTTACCCTGCCCAGATTTTGCTTTCCAGCACCCAGGAAGCTCAATAATATAACTGGAATGAACCTTTTTAGGTGTCATGAATAGTTGGATGTGAAATACTCCAACGAGCAATACAAAACGCAGCATTTGATCATTAACAATAATAATATCTCTATCATGGCAACCGGCTACATAATATTAACTGAAGTAGGGAGGTGATGACTGTGAGATTAACATTAATATTTCTTCTGGCGGAAAAAAATATACATTTAGAAACAGAATTGCATTATAGCACTAAGGCTTCTTCTTCTCTTCTCTTGGAACTGAACTCTGCTGTGTGAGTAATCTCATTACAGATAATCCATCTTTAGAGGCATCCTCTTTGCAGGATAATCTTGTCTGTTTTTCTCTGTGATCCATTAACTAACTGGATTCATTTCCTAAATACCGCTGCTGCCTGTTCTGTTTAAAGATTACTTTCCTTGGGAGTTCCTGACAGATAAACTCATTCTGCTAGGAGGCATCTGAAATCTATTTGCAGGTTTCACCTTTGGTTGGGACATAGGAAGTATCTTATACCGGGTCAGATGGTTAGTCTATCTAGATCAGTATTTATAACCTTGTGGGCAACCTAGCCGCTGCGTGCCAGTGGTGGGCAGGACCAGGCAAAGGTGCTGCTACTGAGTGAGAACACACTCTATGAGTTGCCGCCTATCAGACACTCAACAACTGTGGCACCATTGAGAGGCTGTCCTCGCCTGATCGTAATGTTTGGGAAGCAGGTGGTCCATCAGATGCCCATGTTGGGCTTAATATGTCAAAGCAATCACCTTGACTTTGGCAGCCGGTGCCGTTCCTTCAGAACTGGTATTGTATGTTCACAAACTTTGTGGCTTCCAATGTACCCATTGCCACATGTCAACCTGCAGACTATTTTGGGGGACAATCAGACATGTCCCTGTGGAAATAAGTGACAGCTTGGTGTCCTAGTGTGGTACGTTTGTAAGACATTTTGCTGATAAGATCCCTCCTTTCTGGTGAGAGGTGAATGTCTTCTTGATACAGTATCTGAAAGTATCATGAGCCTCTTGGAGGAGTTATTTCAGCCAAAGGATGGAGAGAGGACCCTTGAAGCTGTTTGGATGACAGCCCTATATCCTGGCTCCTTGCCTGTCCTGTCTGAAGTGGCTTGAACAGAGGGTGCAATTTTGAGTCTGCTACCTTCCAGTACACTTTTAAAAATTATTTTATTATTTGCATTTTATTCATCAAACAAATGTCTCATAGACACGTACAACTCCCTAAAATACAAAACTGGAAACAATGAACAATCCAACATTTGAGTTCAATAGACCTGGTTCTTCGGCTGCCGTACTTTGCCCTCTGTTCTTTGCCTGATTTTGTTGTATCGTCAGGAGAGGTCAGGTGGTACCCGGTGCGGAAAATTTCTTGTCAACCCCCATTGATCCCCCCCCCTGCACAAAATGGTTTTACGTTATTTCATATTTTGTTACAAAGGAATAATAAGTAATAATAATAAACTTTTATTTATATCCCACCCTCCCCGGCCGAAGTCGGGCTCAGGGTGGTTAACATCAGATACATAACATTGGTATAAAATCAAACAATAATTAAATTACCTCCTTAAAACATCTCAAAATCAAATTAAAGTCTAATTAGATGGCTTTCCACAGGGTTAGCGTTGGGAACAGTAAGTGCTCCACTGAACTGAAATTTCAGCCTTCACGACATAGGAAAACAGCCAAGTAAACAGCTATTTTGGTGGAGGAGGGTCAAGATATTAACCGATATGCCTGAAATTTCATATATAGCTATATAAACCCTAGTATAGTAAGATAAGACCTTTGGAGCACACATTTTCAAAATAAAAAAGTTTTTTTATGAACCACCCTAGTAGGGCAGTAATTGTTCCTTGATAATTTGTCACCCCCTCCATTATGGAACATGGGGTGGCCCGCCCCCTACGCCCCCCATTGCTACGCCCCTGATCATCAGCTCAGCTGACCCCCCAGCCCTCTGAATCTGGATTATGTGACTGCTGTGAGCCTTTAACTTTCTTTGGTGCTCATCAGAGGCGCCTACTTCTCAAAAACATTGTGGGGTCCCAACACAAGTTTTTGACGTCACGTGCGTGATGTCGCATGGAGCCAGGAGGTGGAGCCAAACATGGCAGCAGCCCGGTCCCAGTGACTGGCAGCCCCCACCCGCCCCCTCTTCCTGCCACACAAGGGAAAGATGGGGGAAGCTACTCCTAGACAGCAGTGGTGGCGGCAGCAGCTGTTGATCAATGAGCCATGTCCTGCCCAGCTCAACGTTCACCCTCTGAAGAGAGAGGTTTTATATGGATATTATCATGCAGCTTTTTAAACAATGCTGTGCCTGAGCCACTGCTTGTTGCATCTGTGCAGATTGGCCTGCACTGTAACTGACTGCAGAATTTCCATGCCACTGGATGTGTGAAATATCTTGTTGGTCTGGAAAAATACCCCAGAGCTCAGTTTCCCCAATGATTATCTTGTCCCCTTCCATTCACTCCATTTCTGAAACCATTCTCCCCTCTAGGACTGGAGGGCAGTTAGCAAAGAGAGAATATAGTTCTGCTAATGTCAACACTCAGTCATTCAGCCAAGAGCACAGTGACAACTGTCTGTGGCTCTGCTTTGCATCACAATGGCCTTTGGTCACTGACAGATGCCACATGTCACACACGTCACTGTTTAGGAACAAGGTTCTATACATTAATTGATAGATTAATTAGCCAGAAAATGATGTTGTTCCGACAGAACAGCCTGGCTTGTTAGAATGTAAAAAAAAACAGGCAGTATAAAAACAAGGTCCCTTGTTAACATTGCAGTCATGCTTCTCCTTTTGTCTTGCAGCATTAAGGCTGATCTCATGGACTCCTTTTACAAAGGCTGATATGCAAAGGTGCTTTTCTCTTGCCCCTGGCTGGCCTTCCTTCTACTTCCAACATTTACAATACTGAACTCTTAAATACAGGTACATTGCAGAAAATAATTGGGGAGCACTATAGGAGCCAACTCCTAGGGCAGGTATGTCCAACAGGTAGATCGTGATCTACCAGTAGATCACTGGACGTTTGCGGTAGATCATTGGCTCCCCACAAAGAAGCTGAACAATTGTGGATCACTGCCAGTTTTTAACTCTCTGAGGAGATCCCACCCCTGTCCTAGGGGATCAAGGACCCTTGCGCCCCCTCCTATTTCATGGGTACCCCCCCCCCCCGTTGATAGGCATTGCCATTCAAATGGTGTGCACATGCTGTGTCATGTGATCGATTAAGCGGGGTGGGGCTTACTCCCCCCCTATTTTATTCATGTTTTATTCACCCCTGTGTAGCACACCACACCACTGAACACAGTAATATTAAGCAGAATGCATAAGTACTGTGTTCAGCAACAAACCTCCTTTTCTTCTGATAACATGATTCTGATTGTTAGATTGTTGTGTAAAATGGAATACAATGTAGGTTCAGTACAACAAAGGTCGTAGTTTTGTTCTTTCAGTGAAAAGTTTTTTATTTAATCAGAAGCTTGGTATGGTTGCCTTTCGTAACAGTGTGAATAAAACTGATAGATGAATAAAAATTTACTTAATTGATTTTCTGTTTTTGATTACATTGGAGCTAATTTTCTTTCCACTTAGAAGTCGGCAATAATGCCAAATAATTCCAAATGGAGCAAGACAGTTCTTTCAAAATTATGCTGGTGTTTTTAAAGAAACGAAATCCAATATAAATTGTTCTCTCCCCCCCCCGCCCGCCCCAAGAATTGGATCGGGGAGAGAAACGAAGGAACAAAATCAACAAAATACATAGTTGGAGGGGGAGCCGTTGGGAACTAGGAAACGCAACAGATTGCAGAAAGAATGAAATTGATTAATTTCTTATTTCTCCCCCCAAAGTCAAGAAAATGCAAAGTGGGAAAAAACAATGGTATACAAATTGAGACAGCCCCAGCACATGAAGATTATACAAATAAGACAAATTTTAATTCATTACCAGAACATTTTATAGACCTTCTGCTATTGTCTTGAACAAGAGAGAGGTTACAGATAATGACACATTGCTGCACAGGCTACAAGAACACCTTAGCACATTTCCATTTGCAATTCTTAGCATTTGCTAAGGATGTGAGCGCACGTCACCTCTAAAGCTCATTTAAAGCACATTCTCACCCTCAAAGAATTCTGAGCACTGTAATTCAACCCTTGCAAAGTTACAAATCCTAACAACCCATAGCAAACTACAGTGCCCAGAATTCTAGGTATTTTCCATGAATTTGTCCAAACCTCTTTTAAAGGCATCCAAGTTGGTAGCCATCATTGCCTCCTGTGGGAATAAGTCCTGTAGTTTAACTATGTGCCGCATGAAGAAAGACCTTTGTTTGCCTGTCTTGAATTTTGCAGTATTCAGCTTCATTGTAAGTCCATGAGTGTTACATTATGAGACAGAGAAAAAGATTTATTTATCCAGTTTCTCCATGCCATTCTTAATTTTATAAACTTCTATCACCTCTTACTTGCCTTTTCTCTGAACTAAACTGTCCCAATTGCTGCAACCGTTCCTCATAGGGGAGTCACTCCACCCCCTTGATAATCTGGCTGCATTTTTCTGAACCTTTTCCAACTCCACAATATACTTTTTTGTGATGAGGTGAGTGAGAAGTGGGGAGTCCAATGGTTTGAGTATACCCCAGCCTTTCTTCACAGAGAATCTTAGAATCACAGAATCATAGATTTGGAAGGGACCATGAGGTCTTGTTGGTTTTTTTTAAAATAGGCTATGTAGTTGACTTGTCCTTTTGACAAATCATCCCTTTGACATATCCCCCCCTTGACTGACTAGCTACCACAAACCATTTAGCTAGTTTCATATTCCAATGATGTGTTGAAGAATCATTCAAAAACAAGACTGCCTGATGTGCATACATAGAGTTCTCATCTAATGGAGATACCTTAGACTTTTGGAATGGTTTAGGGATACAAAATTTCTTGAAGGCCACAGGCTTTTTAATGCCAGTGTTGTTGTTTTTTTAAATTCTATTCAACTACAGTGTTAATAGCTTTTAAGCAGTGTACAATGAGGTTATAAAAGAGATGTGAAAAGATAGAAACAGTTAAAATTAACCCTAAACTCAGGGGCAGAGCAGTTCTGCAGCAACTTATCATTGGGATATGTTACGAGAAGACATCTCTGCAAAAAGAGTTAGGAATTTGGGACAGGGTTAGTTCAAAGTACTACACTAGTATTTGAAGAAGAAAAGGCATTTATTAAAATGTTAAACTGAATTGATTATAGTGATCTGGCGGCCCACATTTGATGCTGACATTGAGAATCTGATCTGGGAAAGATAGGTTGAAATAACTTCTGAACTTAATCTTCTTATTGGCTGAAGAGCTGCTATGATGATTTAGCCTTAAATCTGTAGTAGGTAACTTTGTGTCCAGGGTCTGAATATGGCACCCCAGGCTTCTGTATCTGTCCTACCTGGAATCTCCCCAGGCTGCACCTGTTCCTCAGACCACAGTTTTCATCCTCCTTGGGTACTTTGCCTGGTGGAATGTGTCCTTGGAACTATGATAGCACCTCTCACCAGCATTGAGATGTGGGTGTCCAAAACTCTGGCTTTTGCATGCTATGGTACAAAAGTAAGAGTAAAACCTGTACTCCACCCACTTCTGCCACTTCCTGTTTTGCCAGGCAAAAACATTCCTCTTCTCCCAGGCTTTTGACAAATTAAGCACAATGGAGAGAGAGAAAGGAACCGGAAGGGAGCTCGGAATGAAATATCACAAGAAGGATAATGATGGTTGAGAGAGCTGTGTATAGGGCATGACATAGATGGCAATTTTTAATGGCAAGCTCAGAAAATTAGCAGATGGTGTCAAAATAATTGTGACGGAATCTTGGCACTCCAATATTCAACACAGCACAAGTGTCCATGGTATAACTGAATATTTTCCTCTCTCCATCAAATCTCCATATTTCTTAGCCTTAGAAAGCAAAATATTAGCCCCAGGAAAATCTATTACATCAAATTCTTCGCTTTAGATTACCACTATTTCTACAGCTCATCTCTGAGCCTGAAATGAAAACTTGCTAGCTCCTGTCAATCTTGTTTGGATCAATTCCTGCTACTTCTCTGTATGTGGAACGTTTGCCCAGGGGATGTCAAATGACATATAAAGGACTCCAGCTTCTTAATCCTTTGAGCTTTCTACAGCCCAGACATTAACTTGTCATTCAAGGTTTATGCCCCAGACCTTGATCCTAAAAAATTTCCGTGTAGGATTAATTTAAGGAGTGTTTGGTTAAATCTACTCATGTAGCTTGCCACATATATGATGATTTGCTTAACATTGACATAACCACAAGGTCAGCTGCTTCATACAAACCGCTTGCTACATAGCAGTTGCTATGCAAGCAGTCACCTATGCAATTGGCCTCCTGTGCAAATCATGCCTTATTAATGGGTTCTGAATTAGGATGCTAGCAAGGGGAAAAGAAAGCTTATTAAAGCATAAAAGCTTATGCCTTCAGCTTTGCCCTTATTAATTGTTAATATGTTACTGCCCCTTTAACAGAAGCCAAGTGGGATTATGGGGAAAGAGGAGAGGGAAGCAGACTCCAGGACAGGATTCAGAGTTGTAAAAGAGTGTCGTTGTCCATGTATGCTGAAAAATATAGCTAGTAAGATACTTATGGTTGCAAGAATTCTAACAGTGATATATTGGAAATCCTTAGAGGGTGCCAATACACAGAGATGGGATGACCAGTTATGGACACTGGCCACAGTAGAGAATGGCCGCAGTAGAGAATGGGTGGCAGTTGCAGCCCTTCGCTATCGGATGCCATCCCAGTCATCCCTGGACATGCAGACTCAGCCATCTGCTTAAATTGCCACTCAGCCACAAAGCTCACAGGATGACTTTGGGCCAGTCACTGTCTCCAAGCCTAACTTATCCCAGAGGGTTGTTGTGAGGATAAAATGGGGAGAAAGAGAACCATGACTGTCATCTTGAGCTCCTTGGCTGAAAGGCGGGATAGAAATGTAACAGAGAAATAAATGATCACAATGACTAAACTTGATTTCAGTGGAACATACTTTTTGATAAGTGGGCTTATGAATAGGAGTGCAGAATTAATGGATCAGAACTGAATCATGTTAGACACAAAACCCAAAAAGACTCTTCCCAATGTTGTTTCTTGTGCTTTGCTTCCTGCCGCTCCCTCCTCCCAGTCCCCATCCTCGTACATCTAATGCCAGAACAGAAATACAAATGTTACATACATGGTTTCTTCCTTCCAGATTCCACTAAGACCCTTGGGATGACATTCCATTTACTATGTAATTTAAATTAAAATGAGCACTTGGCTTAGTCCTATGTTAATGGAAGTAGCCTATACATGGTCTAGTGATTAGATAAAACTGACCGGATTAGGGGGGGGAACCCATTTCCCCTTTAAGCTGTGTTGTCTTCTTACTTGATTTAATATTATTCCAAGGTGTTTGTCATACTGTCTCAGTGTAGACTCCAAGGAATTTAAACTGTACATTTCTGTGACTCTAGACACTAAACTCTGAAGCAATGCATAGACATGGGTCCTATTTTATTGCATTCTTTTGAAAAAAATACATACCACTTTTCATTTATATATCACAAAGTACTTCACAGTAAACATAAAAACTATTAAAATCAATCCATCACCATCTCTGTGCATTTTTCTGCACGTGGCAAGAATCCTAATATAAAAGACAGAGACAAGAAGGAGATGAGGATCCATATTGTCAAAAAGAGGACATCCATCACCATTAAAGACAACACATTTGCATGATACTTGCATTTGTTAAATTACTGCATAGATGCAGATTTAGAAATAAGTAGTATAATTTAACTCAAAATACAAGACACCTCACTAGACTGGGGAAGACTGTGGTCAAGAGACCTGTGTGTTACCTAGCTCTGCTGTGCAATTTGATGGAAATGTCAAGGGCCCCGCTCTCTCTTCTTATGCTGTTTTATCTTTAAACAGAACTTGAAGCAGAGAGCCCTTTAACTGGAGGACCATCTTCTGACAGCGTCTCAGTAGAAGACTGTTCTCTGTAAAGTAGGACAGCAGGCCACCCTAGCAACTACCTCCCCCACCACTACATCCCTGGGCAAATGTAGGGATTCTGTTCTTTGCCTTTCCTGGTGCTTCAGTGAAGAGCCTCAGTTGTCCCTTATTGTTCCTGCACAGGAATACCTTATTTAATAGGCTATTCATTTCCTTTCGTTATTGCTGGAGCACCCAGGACCAGACCTACCATTAGGCAAAGGGAGGAAACTGCTCCATAGTCACACCTTTCTGTTGAAGGACATAGCTGTACATTCCACATGGCCTCTCCTGCGCCCCATAACTAGCTTGCTGCCCTCGGAAGTTGGGGGAGGGCACTATCCTTTTGCTAGTCTTGAAACAGTCTTTTATATCGTAGAAGGGCAGGTGGAGAGATGCCATCTTGCCCTTTGCTCTCTTCTTCCTCTATATAGTTGCAAGAGTAAACAACAAAGAAGATGTTTACACTGCAGGACAAATCAATGAAAGAGCTGCCTTGGCCTTAAACCTTCAGCTTCTCTCTGAGAAAGAACAGCCGCCGCCCCAATAAATGCAGGTGGGAATCGTGCTTTGTCAGAGTAAAGGGGAAAGGCAAGGGACGGATTACTGCAGAGGCAGGCAGAAGGTAGACTGGGATTGATCATTAGAGTTCTGGTAATTAGCAAGGTTGTCTGATGCAGGTATGTCTATTGGTGGGAGAGGGACCTTCTGCGATTCAGGACTCAGACTGAGCCATCATTATATGCTCTTTGAAAATGGTAACAAAACACCAGGGATAGGGATCTGGTGTTCCTAGAAGTCATTGGATTTGACTTCCAGCAGCCCCAGCCTGCATGGTCAGTGGTCAAGGATGTAGGAGCGATATAGTATGGCAACATCTAGAGGACCACTGGTTCTCCACACCTGCTTTACAACATAGCCTGCTGCCCTGTGGTGCTTTTAAACCTTCTAACTAGAGTAATTGCTCACGGGCAGAGACCTAAATGGGTACACATATTCACTAAATGAAACCCATGTTCTTTGCTCTTGAAAATTAAGATACCTACCATAAATTAATAGCTAACAGAAGAGCAACTGAGTTTCTGTTCAAATTATATTGATTTCTGCACTTTGGTTTCTATTCTCAAACAATGGGTAGGGCATGAAATGAAATGAAAAGAATTACTGGCAGGATTGTTGTTTCCATGGCAGGAAAAGCTTGTGCAACCATTTTTCTTCCTGGCAGTCAGCAAATTTATTAGCAGTTGGCAACCTTGCTTAAGAAACATGTTCCCCTTGGCCAAAGTCCCCCTAAGAATGCTGTGAGAGCAGAACTGAACTATTCTAAAATCAGGATTTTCATGCTATCTTTCCCACGCTGCAGCATAATGTTCAGCACTAATATTTGAAGTCACAGAATCCTGAAAATGCGGGAAATGTATTTCCAAATTATTCAGATTTCACACCAAGGCCCAGGACCTTTTGGCTTCATTTTCAGAAGCTTGTTTTGTCAAAGTGTTGCCTAGAGAGACTTGGTGCATGTGAGTTGTATTCAGTTGGTACCCCATCGCTGATGGAAGACTGTGACCCAGCAGAGCCTTCCACCAGCAGAACAAAGTTCAAGATAATCTGCCGTTTCCCTGCAGTCACCCTTTATGTCTGCTATAGCTGTTCTGGAGGGTTGCTGGGGCCTTTCAGACAGCATGGAAAGTGGCATGGGGAACTGCAGTAGAAAAGGCAAATTACCATTCAATTGACAGAAACCTCCACTGGATCTAAAAGCCTTCCATCAGTGGACAGACACCAGCGGGATTCAATCTGTTCTTTTAAGCAGCTCTGAGACACCATGAACATATTATTCAGTGGGAGGTACGTAGATGAAGGAGTCAATAGACTACCAAGACTGCTGCTGTTGCAAACAGTATCTATGTGGTTTTAAGGGCCTTTGCACATTGTCATGGAAGGCTTACAGGACATCAGTCATAGCGATGGGGAAGAAGTCAACTGAGTTTGTATTTAAAGGTGAACCTAAAAAACCCACACTTTCTGAGACTTCTCCTATTCCTAGAGAGAGAGGGAGTCTGGATGTACTTAAAAGAACAGCACACAGTTAATCTATGGTGCCTGAATATAAAACAGAAAGGATTTCTGTTGCTAGGAATGACAAGCTGGCACTTCTCTTTGAGTACTAATTTCATTTGAAATTTATAGCTTGCACTTCTAAAGCTGCTTTTTTTAACAGTAGGAGTCTGAGAGAAGAGATAATTGCAGCATGCAGAATTTCTGGGAAGTTGATTGTCGTTTATAGTTGCAGACAGTTTGCTCAGAAATATTTGCAGTGAAATATATCGTTTGACTACCAGCCTCTGTGTTGCTTTCATGATCATCAGCAAGCTTGTCATGTCAGACTCTTCCCCCCACTATTGCAGTTAGACTCCTGATAGGGATGCACAAAAGACACAAGCACATCTTACTAGTGGAACATAGGAAGCTGACTTATTTTGAGATGGACTGACGGTCTTTCTAGCTCGCAATTGTCCACACTGTCAGTGTCATGGACTGGTTGGATGCAGAGGAATGGCAGGAGAAACCAGCTGGAGAACCACCAAAGGAAGAAGGCTCAGAACCCAGCAACAGGTGGTGAGACAAAATGAGAGGGAGCAGAGGGAGAAGACAGGGAGGAAGAGGTGTTGGAAGCTGAAGAGGTAACAGGGCTTAGTGAGCTGAGAGAGTCTGTGGCAGAGAGAAGTGCAGAATCAGAGGCAGAAGCTGAAACAGGTGAGTAGGGGGGGGGAAGAGAAAGAGATGAGATAGAGTGGTCTCTCCCTCCTGCTGCGACAAGTCCCCCGCACCCCCAGTCTCCCAAAACCAGAAGAGGCATGAAAAGAGCAGAGGTACAGTCTCTAATTATTGGGGGAAATCCTATAGAGGAGGGGACGTAGATGGCAGTGGGGAGGCAGGGACTATCAGTCTTGGCAACTAATTCCATGGAGCAAGACCACCAGGATTGAGCTCATTACACCTGACACTCAGCCAAGTCTGTGAAGATCATGCTTTTGCTAATAAAGAGTTAACTCCAGCTTTAGTGATTTACTGCTGACTCGCTCTGTGACAGTCAATGGCTCTCCAGGTTTTCGAAATAGGATTCTCTCCCAGCTCTACCTGGAGATGCCACGGATACTCTGCCACTGAGCTACAGCCCTTAACTGGTGATTGGAACACTGAACTGGGCCATGAATTCTTTGTACTGCATTTTAGAAATATTCTTTGTAAACATCTTGTGATTGGCTAAGTGAAAAAAGTCAACAGCTGGAACCATTGTTCTTTGTTTACAAATTATTCCATTAAATTTTGTTATTAGGTAAAAGGGAGCATAAAATGCATATATTCATGAAAATAACATACAAAATTGGAGATGTACTATATTAGGGGGAAATATGCGTTGCAAAAATATCTATACTAGCCAAAAAGACATACAAAAATGTGTTCATTAGGAGAAATTTGCACCAAAATGTTGATGAATTTTCACGTGGAATTGTTTTTTCTTTAAATGAGCAAATTGCTTCAAAAATGCGGAGGACTGGATTTAAGATTGGAAAAATGAAAAAAAATATGAAACAATGAAATTGACAGCTTTTCCCACCTCCAGTCACAGGTCCTTTTCTCCTAAGCATCACCACATCTCCAATGGGGCTCTTGTCACAGAGATAACCACAGAATCATAGAATTGTTGAGTTGAAAGGGACCACAAGAGTCATCTAGACCAACTCCCTGCAGGAATCTTTTGCCTAACATGGGGCTGGAACCCACAGCCAGCAGATTAAGAGTCTCATGCTCTACCGACTGAGCTATCCAAGCCCAATTTCCCCCTCTGTATGTATTATGTAGCCCAACCATGTGGAATCATTTGTTTAATAGCTATCACACTGCCTAGATAATGTGTGAATTAGGCCTTAGAGCCCCATTCTCGAATATTTTCCCGGTACTGACAACACTTTCCCCATCAATAACATTAGCACCTAGAGAGTGCTTTAGAAACTGGCTTGCGGATTTTTATATTTATTCTTTTTGTTGAAACGATTCTTTTAAAAAATTGTCATTTAAGAGCTTATTAAAATATACACACATTCACAACCTATGGACCATTAATAATGATGAAGTCATATAACAAGGTGGCAACAATCTTCATGATGAATGTTATGGATGTGTTGCAACTTTAAACAGATCAGGACACTTAGAAGAAGAAAACAGAAGAACAAGCAGATAGGAAGTGGGTACCTCCACATAAGCCATACTCAGAATATATCAACTGAAATAAATGGAAATGACTATCTTAAGCAGATTGATTTCAATGGGCCTACTTTGAGTATGACTTAGTTGGAAAAAAACCCCAGCATTATTATTATTATTTTTGTTTTAAGAAGGCAGTCGTGTGGTGTGAGGCTGAATGTGGTACTCAAAAATACAGGGGAAGGAATAATGTGCTGGCTGACAGATGGAAGAGATAATGAAAGAGGATGTATTCAGAGCATAGGAATATGCAGCTAAAGACAAATATATATTTATTTTGTGCAAATCAGTATATTTATATTAAAGCAAAGAATGCTCTTCTGGTATATGCTAGCGGTAAATGCTAATGATGCTGTTCCTATTACGATTGTACATTTACCGGTATATACATGGAATAACTTGGAGAGGGGAAAAGAGAGAAAGGAATAGGCTTACATCATCTCAGTCCAGCTGCAGTTAAGCATTTTTTAGTCTTTCTGTGATACTCTAAGGCTATAATCCCGTGTACACCACCAAGGGCCTTTTTGGTGGCTGCTCCCAGACTTTGGCACTCCCTTCTTAGAGAGGCTAGATTGGCTCCCTCCTTGTTGTCCAACTGCCAGCAAATGAAGACCTTCTTATTCCAACAGGTTTTTGGGAACTGACTGCTTTTAACTAAATGACTGGTGCTGTTCTGTTTCTAGATTTTTTAAATATTTATATATAGTTTTAATTCCAAAAATATTCAATTGTTTTTAGAATGATTGTTCCCCTCCACCATGTTTTTAGCTGTTCCTATTTTATCTGTAAGCTGCCTTGAGTCCCTGTCGGGGATAAAGGCAGGGTATGTATACACACACACACCTAGAAATAATGAGTAGATATGTATATGATAGCACTGTAAATTAATAGGACAGAGGAAAGGACAGTGGTGGGGCTTCATGCTCTGGCACTGGGGGGTGGAGAGCAGGCAGGGGCAGGGCTGGTGCACATCCTGAGGGCGTGGTGTGCTGCCTGTGGGGGGCGTGGTGCCCAGCACCGGGGGAGGGGGGAGCCGCGATGGCACCCTGATGGGATCGCGCTGCTGGGGGCGGTGCGCTCCCCCCCGCACTCCTCTTCCTCCGCCAGTGGGAAAGGACTTCGTTGGGAGGTTGTGGACTCTCCTTCATTGGAGATTTTTATGTGGAGGTTGGATGGCCATCTGTCATGGATGCTTTAGCTGAGATTCTAGCATTACAGGGGGTTGGACTAGATGACACTTGGGGTACCTTGCAACACTACAATTCTATGACTCTATGACATCAAAATGTAATTGGGTGAAAAATTCTCACAAAATGTTTCTGTGCTGCGCCTCTATCCAAATCAAGTGGTAATTTTGTCCTTGGCCTTCTAAGGAGCTATAAGGCTGTTATTGGTGGGACGGTATTATTTCTGTTATTTCAGTATTTGGATTACTTTTCCAGATATCTCTTTTCTTTTCTTAAGAGTCTTCTTGCTGTAATTATGACCGCAATATGTTTTCCGAAAATAAAGTATTTGGTTTCAGAATTATGAAATACATTTTGACAAGGGGGGGGGGGAAATCCCAAGACCATTAAGGCAAGAAGCTAGGTACATTATAGCTGGGTTTCAGTCTTCTCTCTCCTGCCATCTCCAGTCCATTTAAACAAAGCAATCCTCCTGTTGATTGTTTAACATTTTCTGCTAAGAATGTGAGCCTGAAGTTGCTCTAATTTTTAATTAAGGCAGCCTGTATATACTGTCTATAAAATATGGGGACACTGAGTCAGAGTTTGGACAGCTGCTCAATAATAAACCACAGGTACTTGGATCTTCATAGACAGTAAGTCAATCCATTTTACTGTTTTGAACTACCAGGGGACTTCAGCATGTAAACAGCAATGGCAAACCAAATTAAATTTTCCTTGTGACAAGATGCATCAAGAGTGTAGCACCAATGGAGGCATTTGGGTAGAGTAGCCTGGCTGGTACAAATAAAAAGCAAGGTTCAGTAATGATCAGAGAAAGTAGCAGTTCTAGCTGAAGTTGGTTGGAGTGGAATAGCAAGGGACCTTAAATGAGGTTCAGGAGAGCCTTGGGAAAGCATGACAGGAGCCAGGGCCAATGGCAGAAGTTTACATCTGAAAGGAACTGAAGCTCCAACCTAGATGCTGATATCATTCCAGTGAAGAGCTCAAGGAGGTCTACTAAGAAGAGAGCAAGGCTCTATAGTGGACTTTAATAAAGTGCTGAAGCTATGGGCTTGTCCACACTTCTCTTTATCACATGTTTTCTTCCATTTGCCCCTTGATTTCTAGGCATGGATCCAAGAGGTTTTCCTTTCAAACCTGATGCAGCAGTTGTTGCTGAAGACCACAGTTGCAATCCCGAGAGAAGCCAAAAGGACTCCAGAGTTAAGGAAGTAAGGATCAACTTGAAGACTGCATGTGAAGTCCTCCAGGGGTAGTGTGTTGTGCGCTAACAGGCCAAGGGGAGCGATAGGGTAACTGGCAAAGGCTTTGTTAGGGAATTTGAGCTTGACACGTGAGATGTGTTTTCAGGTCTAACCCTATTTCCATGATTATAATTTGTTTCAAACGCTCTTATCATAGCTCAGTCAGTAGAACATGAAACTCTTAATCTCAGAGTTGTTGGTTTGAGCCCCATGTTGGGCAAAGGATTCCTCCATTGCAGGGGGTTGGACTAGATGACCCTTGTGGCCCCGTTCAACTCTACAATTCACAGATTCTATGAATACTGAATTTTGAATTGTTGTAATCTGCCCTGTGACCTGCCCTGTACTAACACCAACAAAATGCTAGCCATGACCCAACTAGAGTGTGATAGTCTGGTTGCAGTGTTTCATGTCTTGATAGTCTTCCCTCCATATTACTGCAATGCATTATGTTTGGGGCTACCTTTGAAAATGGGTCCACAAACTGCAATTAATGCAGAATATATTGGCAAGAGTACTAAACGAAACTGAGTGATATGAGCATACTATGCCAGTTCTTTCTCATTCTCATAGGTTCCCAGTTTGCTTCAAGGGGCTGACTATACCCAACATTCCTAAGCCCAAGATATCTCCTATGAACCCTCCTTTTTGTCCCTTTTCCCCATTTTGCATTACTAGGGCTGCAGAAAACCACATTTACAGAAGCCAAGGGACTAAACAAACCAATAATGGTAAATAATTAATGAGATGGACACCAGCCTTATGAGTCGACATTTCATAGAACCTGCTGACTCTACAAGATGCATTTCCTTCACAAGGAATGCCTTTGGATTCCTGTAAGAAGATTCTCACCAAAGTGATTTCATAATGCCAGATGACCAGGCTCAAAAGTGACTCTGCAGTGAGTTAATGGGGACTTAAAATGACACAGCAGTCAAGAGAGCTTTAGTATTCCTTAAGGCTGCATTCTAGCTTTGAAACCCAGAGATCTAGCCAAATCATATTTATAGTGCAATCCTATGCCGTTTTGCTTGAGAGCCAGTAAGTGTATTTAGGGCTGGTCTCTTCAATTGAAGAACAGAAGCAAGTGAAGAAAAGGCCAAAAAAATAATAATAGCTATTTTTGGATACAGTTTCTGAAATTACTAGAAGTTTAGATCATGCATGTAACATGCTTTTTAGAGATAGGCCAATTATAACTTGTCATTAGGGGCCTTTGAATAAATACAGTGGAAATAGCTCCATGCTGGTAACTAGTTATCAGTATTGTGCAGCTGTCAACCACCTACACATGTGCCAAAGTGAGAAAGCTTTGATAATATTCTGGGGATGATTTAGGAAAGACCAGACTTCAGGGAGGCTTATTTCTTCCCTGCTGTTCTCCCTCACTCCCTGCCGCCCCTGTGTTGTTAAGGATGACTTTATCACCAGCTTGCTAAATGTGTCACAGAAACACTTCAGCCGCCAAGCTTCATCAAATGCTTATCATATAGAGGGGAGTTACTTTCAATATAGGGACGCGGGTGGCGCTGTGGTCTAAACCACAGAGCTGGCCCTAGGGCTTGCCGATCAGAAGGTCGGTGGTTCGAATCCCCACGACGGGGTGAGCTCCCGTTATTCAGTCCCAGCTCCTGCCCACCTAGCAGTTCGAAAGCACATCAAGTGCAAGTAGATAAGTAGGTACCGCTCCGGCGGGAAGGTAAACGGCGTTTCCGTGCGCTGCTCTCGTTCACCAGAAGCGGCTTAGTCATGCTGGCCACATGACCTGGAGTAAAGCGAGATGAGCGCAGCAACACCAGAGCCGTCCGCTTAATGGTCAGGGGTCCCTTTACCTTTACCTTACTTTCAATATCCATTGCCCAGAAAGCAAAGCAGTTCAGGCTCAAAATGAAGAACATGGTTTTGGTCTGTTGTTTGATCCTTTCCCATAGTACCCACTTTGGTAATTTGTTTGTATGTGAGTAAAGGGGTGAAATGCTTATCTAAGACACTGTACATGTAATAAGAATGGCCAACCCACAGCTGAACAATTAGCTATGATACTTACTATGATGGTCCTAGACAGATGGCTGGTGGCTCTAATTAAAGTCCAAAGCATGGAAGCTCATAGGAACAGCTAACAAAACCAACCCCTTTCTATTAAAAATAAGATAAAGAAGTATACATGCATCTTCTTTTGCCATCTAATGTCCCTTAGTTTTAAAGTACAGTATGACATTGAAAATGAAAATGACTCTGTATATGCCTGTATGGGTATTGTTAACCATTGTCTTGCATTACACATAGGCTGAACTATGTGTGACATTAATGACATGATTAGCAGTCACATCTTTAAAAAAAAACAGGCTTGTGGGGTGTGTGTGGAAGGATAGGTATCAACACTGCAGTGCATGGGGCAGTCTAAGTCTTCCCTCCCCAGCCAGGATCACAGTAAAACATCCTCTTCTTGCAACAATTGACATTAAGGGGGGAAAGCTCCCATTGGGGACAATAGTTTCCCCCCTAATGCCAATTGCTGTGTGGTGCCCCCATTTTTACTAGGAAGACTTAAACCTGCCTTCCCTGTGTGCACTAACACTATCTTCCCACTCCGCACTCCTGGTACTTAATTTTTTAAAAATAACATATTTACTAATCACTCTGCTAGCATTGCGTGTAGTTAAGATTCCGAGTGTCCTATTTTCCTGCCTCTCTCTGGCCACAAGACTAACACAGTTGATCTATTGCACTGAATGCTTGTTTTCCCACTGGAGGGAGGAAAATGCTAAGTGTATGAAAAACGTGCCTCAGATGCTTCCAGTTTGAAACGGAGGGAGGGTAATTCACATGAAGGCCTTCTAAGCGTGGCACTTTTTCTTTTCGTATTTTAATAATGCTCCATTAAATTATAATGGCCAGTTGCTGAAACATGTCATGCATTTCCTGCTTCTTTTATGGGGAGCTTTTCCTCTAAAGGAGCAGCCTGGATTCATGCAGGAAACAACCTTCCTGAGAATTGATTGCATCTCTGAAAGAGTGCTATTGTGCTGTATCCCTGGAGAAGTGCTGCATGCTTCTAATGGCTTATATTTCTCTTGGAGCTGCTGAAGCGTAATAATTTACCAAATTAAAGTAGAGTCTACTATAGGTTCTTGTAGCTGTAAAATCCCAACAGGTCTACATTTTAAAAGAGGAATCTGATCCCTGGACGTTGTTTGGGGCATTTTGAAAGATACCCTTCCAAAACAAAGGCAGCTACAGTGGTACCTCGGGTTACAGATGCTTCAGGTTACAGACGCTTCAGGTTACAGACTCCGCTAACCTAGAAATAGTACCTCAGGTTAAGAACTTTGCTTCAGGATGAGAATAGAAATTGCGCGGCAGTGGGACAGCGGCAGTGGGAGGCCCCATTAGCTAAAGTGGTACCTCAGGTTAAGAACAGTTTCAGGTTAAGAACGGACCTCCAGAACGAATTAAGTTCTTAACCCAAGATACCACTGTATACCTGTCTCCTGCAGATCTAGTATGAGTTTATGCTTATAGCTTCTGAGCCAAACCTGTGGAGCTGAAGCTCATTTGCATAATATTTCAAAATCTCGATAAAATGGTATGCACATCACATTAGGTGAACACCAAATTTGGATATGTGTGATAGACAGATGATTAATGTTGTGACTGCCTATCAGATCTGTTCATTAAGGACAGAATTTTTTTCTGTTGGGATGTAGGTTGAATTCCCCCCCCCCCACATGTTTTTTGATCGAAGAACTATCTCTAGAACTATCTCTAGAAGCAATGATAAATGTGATTTTTGGCTGTGGGTGTGGGACAAGACTTTTGTGTGAAACTAGTGTCTTAGACATTAGTAGTTTTCCTTAGCTTGATTTTTCTGGAATTTATACAGTAGTATAAAACACATTTGATAGTCTAAAAACTACTTTCCAATTTAGGTAATAAGTAGGCTGTTTTTGTTGTCTTCATTTTAAAAACAACAACCCAGTGGTATCCTCCCAAATGCTTGGCAATTGTAAGCATGCCAGATGTTTTTAGCTTACAATCATTGTGTTGTTGTTGTGGTTAAAATTTGCATACCACCCTATACCTGTAGATCTCAGGGTGGTTCACAACATAAAATCACAATATAAAAAACAGAAAATACACAATACATAATAAATGCAATTGATTATAACAGTAGATATGGGTCCTGACTATGCAAATGTGCTTTGACATTACCAGTGACAGCTGCTTTTCATTTTAAAATCATGATTACAAAACAACAGGATGGATACTACCTGCTCTGCCTTGTTGTGAATCATTGAAACCATGCAGGAGTATAAAACTGTGGCAAAGAAATACCTTGAGGACATACAAAACTGAGGCACAGAAGGAGACGTATCATGAGCGCTCTATTCCCGAAGATATCTGCTCCTCTGTTGCTATGGATATATGTCTGAATTTTCAGCCAAGAATCAAAAGGCAATGCCAAATACCCATTTGCATTGGACATCAATCATTCTCTTAATGCCATGGTTAAAAATCAATATTGCAAAACAGTCTTCGAAGCACTACCTGCTCCATTTCAACCCCAGCACATGCATAAATTAGTATGGCTGAACCACGATGGCACCAGCGTTATGAACCACATAGTATCAGATTGTTTTGTGGGGGAGAAATTATGGTGAACAAAGGAAGCTCTCTTGCTTCAGGTTAGAGCATTGGTCCATCTAGCCTAATCTTGTCAACTGTTAACAAATATACTTATATTTATTTAGTTAATAAATAAAGAAATATAGTTTAATAAAGAAATATAAGGCATAGGAATCGGGATGCGGTGGATGTGGCCCACTCCAGGTGTCATGACTGAGGGAGGAGGTTACAAAATGGCAGGTGAGTGGGTGGCACACCTCGCGTCCGGTGGCAGCAGCTCTTCTGACCCGGCGGCAGAGAGCAGCTCTCCTCAGCTGTAGCGAGGCGCACCCGGCCGCAGCTGCTCCATTGCTGGGACATGTCTGACCTGGATGCAGAGAAGTAGAAGAAGTGTTTGGATTTGATATCCCGCTTTATCACTACCCAAAGGAGTCTCAAAGCGGTTAACATTCTCCTTTCCCTTCCTCCCCCACAACAAACACTCTGTGAGGTGAGTGGGGCTGAGAGACTTCAGAGAAGTGTGACTAGCCCAAGGTCACCCAGCAGCTGCATGTAGAGAAGCGGAGACGTGAACTCGGTTCACCAGATTATGAGTATACCGCTCTTAACCACTACACCACACTGGCTCTCGGAGAGCAGGAGGAGAGTGAGTAGCAGCTTCCCTGCCCCCTCCTACTCTGAACTGTGGCACGTGGGAGGGCACCCTCTGTGCCCCTCCCCCCTCAGGAGCATGCCCACCCTGGGCAGCACAGGCATATGCTCCGCCACTGCCACCCTGCCCTGCAACAGTGGCTGCTCCTGCCAATACCATACCTGCTACTGCAGCCGCCAGCACCACTCTCTCTGCTGCCACTACGACTGTGCTACTTCCCTACCTCACAATCTGCCACATCTGTCACTGGCGGAGAAGCACTGCCAGCATTGGCGTCGATCTCAGGCAAGGTCTTGCTGATCTGGGGCGAAATCTCACCCAAAATGCACACAATCTCACCCCAAATCATCACCAATGCATGTGTCACTTCTTCACTGCCGCCGCCACAGGGCTTCTGCCACCTGAGGCAGCAGCTGTACTCTGCCCAATGGCTGGGCCGGCCCTGCTCCAACGACACATTGCTGGCCACAGGTTCTCCCTCCCTGTTGTAAGTAGTGGCTCTTTATCCTCAGTTAGGATCAACTCTGGCTTTGATATACAGTATGCTTAAACAGATTTTATTTTATCAACTTCTACATCAACTTCTATTCTTGAAGAGTTAACATGTGTAAACTCAGCAGCTGTTCATACTGTTTAAAAGCAGCTTGTTTCTCCATGTGATGCCATCCCTCTGATTATATCTGCTTCAAAAAGTGCTGTTATGGCAACAGAAATGGCTGAAGAGCAAGAGCGTGGACCTCCCATGTACACAACCAACAGCCTGGGATTTTTCACTTTCATAATTAAGCAGCCAACACCCATGTTGCATCAGAAACTGTTTTTGAAAATTCCCGTCCACTGGAAGCTGTGACTTAAGATTTTCAAAGCCCTGTTGAGCGTACACAACTAGTAGCATGGTGCAATCGATCCCAGCCACCATGCTTCTCCATGTGATCAAACTTACTGTTACAATTTTTCGCCCACTTTCTAGGGCACGTGGATGTGAAGTGAGAGGCCACGGCACAGTCTAGCCTAGAGATTGCAGAAGATTGACGAAAATCAATCTGAGATCAGAGAAAATACGTGTCAAAGCTGGTGGTGCACAGATCGTCCAAATGTTTTGATATCCATGCATGGAGCTGCCCATCTTTGGAAAGGTCTGCTCCAGCTGTAAAAGCTTGGGGAAGGACTATGATTTGCATGCTGAAGGTTCTGTGTTAAGTTCCTAGTGTTTCTAGATAGGGCTGACTAAGCCTCTGCCTGCATTGTCACTGCTAGTCACTGGGATCAGTACTAAGCTGGGTGGACCAGTAGTCTTAGCTTAAGGAAGCTTACAATGTTTCTACGTTCCCAAGCTTTGCAGTCTGCTCTTGCATTCGTGAATGTAAACAATTTAATCTGAGCCCATGAATGCATTCACATTTCCTAATGCACTCATTATTTATTTCTGTACCACATGCGGGCAAACCATTTTATAGCTGCAACCCTGTAGTTATGTAAAGTGATAAATTCTCCGGATTCATAACGTTGAAATTTTCTGACTTTGTGCAATTAAACCCAAGGCTTTAGCAGCGTATTTTGCACAAAATATGTTATTTATAAACACATTAATTTTTCATTTTATTCTGATGCATGTTTATTAAAATTGCTTTGAGTTTATCATTACATTAGTTGGACTTTTGTGCGCGTAGCGAACGTCCCCATAAATCTGCACATCGAATAGAGCTCCCCTTGTTCCTCCTTGCGTCAATTTTGCTCCAGCATTCCAAAGCAGAACAGCAAAAGGTTCTGTTTATAATTTGGTATTCGTTCATTATTAATGTATAATTTCACATGCCTCAAAGGTTTATACTTTGTTTGTGCTTCAGCTAGGAGCCAATAAAGGCTGCTGTTTAGCTGGAAGCGTTCAGCAGCAGAAGCTACTAGGGAAATGCCTTTAAGATTATTAAAGCAAAATGTTTTATTTAGAACATGATCGATATATAGATTTGTGGTGCAAATTAAAATCAGACCTTCGTAACCTTTTGCGTTCCCTTCCACTTAGAAGCATCCTGGCTGATTTTAAATTAAAGTAATATTTAAATTTGTAAATGGGAGCATCTAAATGGCCAGAATAATATGCTTTTATTGGTCCAGGGTGACGTATATATATATCACCCTGAATATATACATATACATATACATATATATTCAGCAATGAAACCTTTAAGAAGAGTATAAATTGAAATATTTGTCATACACTTTGAAAAGAGTTAGGCATACTGGTAGGATTTTTCTGCTTCTTGTAAAATACTGAAAGCGTAGCTTATACCTGATTTTGCACATTGAGCTGCAGATGCTGAATTAATATCTGTATTAATTATTTATATGTATTAATTATTTATTTACACTTGCGTTTTCTGCCTGGCGCTCTGTACCAAAGTGTGCTCAAGGCCGCTCATGGTAAGCCAGAGCTGGTTCCTGGTTTGGGAGGACTTGGGGCAAAACGGCCCTCTCCAAAGATTCCTGCCCCCTGGTGGATTTACTGGGAGATGGGGGCAGATGGATCAGTGGCAGTTCAGGTGCTGTGGAGAGCAGCATTATGGAGCTGCAGTTGTTATTTTAACCCCTTCGACGTCCCCAGCATGGAGCGCTGGTATATTGGAGACAGAGGGCAAGGATTAAACCGATGGTTCCTTGGCTCTGTAGCCACTCAGAGCTCTTATCAGTGCCAAGCAACAAGGAAAAGTTTCTCTAAGGGTCCTGGTGAAGCTGCCGATGCCCTTTAAATCCATTCCTCCTCTTTCTGCTTGGAGCTGAAAGGAGTCTGAACAGGCACATCAATCGGATTTAGCCAATCCTTCCTCGTGGCCCCTGATGCAAGATAGAGTTGAGGGAGAAATGTATTCTGTTTGCATTTGTATGAGAACCTGCCTAATTCACACATTCAGAACTTATACATGAAGTGAAAAGCAGCTGCCCCTCAAGATTTGCACTGTTCTATATTTGACGACGTGGTTTTCCTTTTTTAAAAAATAAAATAAAAATAAGATCCATAGAAAAGTTGAACGGACTTCCTTGGGCAGTTGTGGACTCTCCTTCTTTGGAGTTTTCTTCCATCAAGACGTTTCTGAGCTTGTGCACCATTGCCTTGTCTCTTATCTCTTTACCTCCTCTAGGCAGAAACATTCAGAAGCCTGTTCTTACTAAACTCCCCATGCACAGCTTTGGGGAAGAGCCATGGCTCAGTGCTAGAGCATCTATCTTGCAAGCAGAAGGTCGTTGGTTCCATCTGATATCTCCATGTGGG
This sequence comes from Lacerta agilis, assembly GCF_009819535.1. Lineage (NCBI taxonomy): Eukaryota > Metazoa > Chordata > Lepidosauria > Squamata > Lacertidae > Lacerta > Lacerta agilis. The sequence continues at coordinate 57,904,604 of NC_046318.1, read as the reverse complement.
GCAAGGAGAGATTTCTGTATTGAGCTAGATGGGCCAATGACCTGACTGGGTATAAGGCATCTTCCTATGTTTTCTGTTTGCTGGCAGCACCCCTATACTGGGGACAGAGGAGAGGAAAGGGCTGCTATAGATGCTCGAAGCTGGGGGGGGGGGAGTCAGTGTGGTGCCCTCCACACTTACTGTAATCCATTGAAGGAAAGGAAGAGATATTATGATGGTGATTTATAGCCTGCCCTTTTCCTAGGCCAGGACTCAGGATGGCTCATACAAATTAAAAGAACACAGATAAAATGCAAAAAGCTAAAAGCATATGATAGATCAGTGTTTTTCAACCACTGTTCCGTGGCACACTAGTGTGCCGCGAGATGTTGCCTGGTGTGCCGTGGGAAAAATTGAAAAATTCAAGAGAATTACTTTATATATAGTCAATATAGGCACAGAGTTAATTTTTTAAACATTTTCTAATGGTGGTGTGCCTCGTGATTTTTTTCATGAAACAAGTGTGCCTTTGCCCAAAAAAGGTTGAAAAACACTGTGATAGATTAACAACCAAACTTGGATAGAATTAAAAAGTTATAAAAACTCACTGCTGTCAACTGAAGGCAACAAACCAAGGGCTCTCCCCACCTCCCCATTGCCAACAAAAAACTAACAGATGAATAGAAAGAGAACCTACCCAAGTGACACAAAAGTAAAAGAATGGAAATTTACCACCCCCTTCTTCCCCCTCTCCTCACCTCTTTTCTCCCTCAACCTTATACTGTATATAACATTAATGTCTCACATCGAATGTAACTGATCTGTAGAAAAAACTCTATGACCTGAAAATAGAGACAATGCGCGTACTTTTGTAACCCGAGAAAACCTTTAATAAATACTATTTTAAAATACTATAAATAAAACGATGTAAAATATATAGCTGCCTGTTACACAATAAATAACGTGTAGTTTCACCATAAATTATCAAAAGAAGGAGAAGTTTTTCTAACCTTCCAAATGGTAAGGACGTATACTATTTTTAGTTATGAAATTACCAATTACCTACACAGCCTTGAATAATACACCCACCCCAGGCTAAGATATTGCCAGATATGAATAGCCCACTGCATTTAAACCATCCAGCTAACATTATGAAAGGGACAATTAGCAGATAACACCCCCATAGGACTGCTCAGTTTTTAAATTCTCCATTAATTTCCTCAGTGACATTTGATCTCTGAATAGGAGCACATTATTGGATATCCCCCTTTGGGTACCAGAGGATGCTAACCCCCCCCCTTAAGCTTCCTTTGTTCTCCTTTGTGGTACAAACTAGAAACTTTAGTCAGATCTCTCTCACCCCTTGCTCAAAATTTAGTTGTTCACATTTTTTCACAGGTTTAGAAACCAAAATATCCGCTTAAGTTTGACACCCCCTAACTCTTCTTATGCCACATGGCGGAAGGTACACGCCAGCTGTGTGAAAATATAGAAACCCCATGAATATTGCTTTGTATGAGCTGGCAAGCCTCTTTTCTCATAAACTTTGTCTTTCAAGGCAACATAGCTCTGATTCAGCCTGTTCTAGAACATTCTTATTAAAATGCAAATTAATCTCTACTATAAAAACCCCGGGGGGGGGGGAACGCCACCTTGAAAACAAGCTCCCCATTGTATTCATAGCAGAGAACAAGAGGGCAAATGGGAGTCACACACTCACACACATAGCTGAGTGATATATGGCTGCAGCTTTCTTGGTTTATCCATCTCCCCTGGATCACCAACAGATGGTAGAAAGGGTCAGATGGGATGGGATGGAATAACCCATGTCAGGGGTTGGGTTCCATTGCTTTAGCTTCTGCTTCCTGCCTGATGTCCTCTATGGGCCACCCAACCTGACCCTCAATGCTTGGATACCTCCAAATAGGCCCAGACCATATTAGGATTTTAGCATCACCTCTGCTGCTAAAGGACGCAGCATAATATGTCTGTTGTAATTCTCTTACTGGCTGAGTTCAGCATGAGAAAGGAAGTCGTGTGTTTTATCTCTTCCTACCATGTGATGTTATTGTATTTTTTTTTCCTTTCGCTTCTGGTTCTCGATAGAGTAAGAAGCAAGATGCCCAGCTCTGTTCTGTTGGAGTTTTGGGAGCAGAGAAACAGAGAATAGACTTTGTAAATAGCCTTTAAGAAAGTAGCTTTAAATCTAATTTTGGCTTATTCTTTCCTACTGCGAAATGCAGGGATCGTGCATGCTTTTCTCATCGGAGACGAGTCACATATTTCTGGCCTCTGGACTGTTCGGCTTCGGCAGCCAGGGACTGACCACAGAGAAGTGCTTGGAGTCTGGGGCAGTTTGGCATTTGCCCCTACTGCATTTCTGACAGATCTTGGTTGAATCCAATGCAGAGCCCTAATATTTGACACCATAGATTTAGCACCAGTCAACTGTATTTAGCACCACATATTATATTCGTTGTTGTTGTTTAGTCGTGTCTGACTCTTTGTGACCCCATGGACCAGAGCACGCCAGGCACTTCTGTCTTCCACTGCCTCCTGCAGTTTGGTCAGACTCACATTGGTAGCTTCGAGAACACTGTCCAACCATCTTGTCCTCTGTCGTCCCCTTCTCCTTGTGCCCTCCATCTTTCCCAACATCAGGGTCTTTTGTAGGCAGTCTTCTCTTCTCATGAGGTGGCCAAAGTATTGGAACCTCAGCTTCAGGATCTGTCCTCCCAGTGAGCACTCAGGGCTGATTTCCTTCAGAATGGATAGGTTTGATCTTCCTGCAGTCCATGGGACTCTCAAGAGTCTCCTCCAGCACCATAATTCAAAAGCATCAATTCTTTGGCGATAAGCCTTCTTTATGGTCCAGCTCTCACTTCCATACATCACTACTGGGAAAACCATAGCTTTAACTATACGGACCTTTGTCAGCAAGGTGATGTCTCTGCTTTTTAAGATGCTGTCTAGGTTTGTCATTGCTTTTCTCCCAAGAAGCAGGTGTCTTTTAATTTTGTGACTGCTGTCACCATCTGCAGTGATCATGGAACCCAAGTGTCAGGGAACTGTCCCCGGCACAACGCAAGGTGGTGGAAGGGCTCTCAGGATGCTACAGAGAGTCCCGGTTCCACCTGACCAGCAGCACCTCCTCTGGCAGCAGAGGGAGCAGCGAGGCTTCCAGCGGGGAGGGGCAGGCTTTTCAGGGTATGGAGGGAAGAGGCTCTGAGGATGCTGGAGAGACCCCTCACTCCTCTCGCTCAAGGGGCGATGAAGGAGACACGCAGCTTCTGGCACCCCAAAGGCGTCGAGGGGTGAAACGAAATGATGGGAGGTGGGGTTTCCGTATACCAAAACTCTTTTGTTGGGGTCAGAACTGGAAGGGGCCATTCCCGGATTCTGACGATGCTTGATACAGACATGAACTTATTAGCTCTGCACTGTACATAGTTTGCACAATAAAACTCTTAAAGGAAACTTGGAGTTTTGCCTGCTTACTCATGAGCAACTAACAGAGGACTTTATACCAAGAAAGTAAAATCTCTCACTGCCTCCATTTCTTCCTCTTCTATTTGCTAGGAGGTGATGGGACCAGTGGCCATGATCGTAGTTTTTTTTAATGTTGAGATGATATTTACCACCATAGATTTAGCAACATAGATGGGACTGTCTGAGAAGGGGAAGGTTGCCGAACATGTCTTCACTGTGCCACCATAAATAAGAACATAAGAAGAGCCTTCTGGATCAGGCCAAAGGCCCATCTTAGGCCAGGATCCTGTTCTTGTGTAGAGCTATTTTTCTACCTGGGTATCAGGTAGTGTTTGTGGTATATTTGTCTTAAGATGCAGCTCATCTTCCGTTGACCACAGTTTTCCACCCTTTCTCTTTTTAGTGCACAGGTTGCAAATTGAGTTGCAAAATCATGAAATCTACATTGCTTATTAAAGGATGAGTGGAGCTGGAGATTGCAGTCGAGCCCCTGTAATATTTAAAAGATCCACTATATGCCTTGCTGCACTCCTAATATTTACAGGGTTCGTAAATCTTCCATGTGACACTCCCAAGAAATACTCCTGTATTAAACATGAAGATCAATCCCTTCTGTCGCTACTAAAATGCATTTTGTATTAGGTTGGAAGATCAGTAATCGGAAAGCACCCAGCTTTGAGTGATCAACTATTGATATGTTAATGTTTGGCTTTCTGCTGGCCAGTCATGTAATTTAACTCTTAAAGTGGATGCCATGGGTATGCGTATATCATGTTCAATCATATCACAAAATAAATCATCCTTTGATCAAAGAGGTAGGAGAAGCTTCTACATGGAATGCAAGAATTGTGACAGGATAGAACTGGAAAGGGAATGACTTTGAAGCAAACACCAAGAAATGCTCAGAAAACTAGGGCTAACAGTAGATATGGAAAACAGGCCTGCCAAATTCTCTTAAGCATGGTAGCTAAATGGAAACTTCAAGTGCAGAGCAAGTATATTTCTGAATGCTATATGCTAGGGAACAAACACATGAGATGATCATTGCCTGGGTGGTTGCTGTTGGAGACAGAAGACCAATTTGTATGGTTCATGGTCTCAAACAGAAAGGCAATCCTTGCAGTTCTCAGAAAGTCCAATTGCCTACAGCTAACTGGTTCTGGGTGCACTGGCGGAGGAAGGCGGGTGCGGGGTGTGTGGAGGGTGCGGTGTGCACCGGGTGTCAGCCGTCAGGGCAGGTGACATCGCTGACCCCCCCTTGCCATGCGGGTGGCGCCCCCGGACGCTTGCTGCACGGGTGTCAGGCCGCTAGGGACGATGCTGCTGCAGATGGCAAGCAGCACCCCTCCCGGCGCTCGCCACGTGGGTGGCAGGCGGCTTGGGACGCTCATTGCGCAGGTGGCTAGCATCACCCCCCCGCCACTCATTGCACGGGCGGCAGGAGGCTATGGACGCTCACTGTGTGGGTGGCTAGCCCTGCCCCCACGGGCTGGCTAGCCCAGCCTCACACCGCTCCGGGTGCTGGGGCAGGTAGCTCCGCCCCTGTCTGCGTGCTGTCACCATACAACTAGTACTGGGATGGCTGTTCCTCAAATGCCATCTCAATTTAAGTATTGCTATAAAGCACACCATGCATTAAAGCCTTAAAACACAGAGAATCACACTGCAATCCTTTACATGTCTATTCAAAAGTAAGTCTTACTAAATTTTGTGGGGCTTACCCAGGTAAATATAGGTTTGAAGTCTTAACTTTGCAAACGTGCTATTCATTCATTCTACCTGTCCCATTCCCTGATGCTGAAATGCTTTAGAACTGGTGCATTGATATTTGGATCTGTCCTGTTAGCAGTTTAGATTCATAATTTTAACCTCATACTTTTTTTTTTTTGCTTGTGAAATGAGATATCAGAAAAGCATGCAGAGAGGTGTTTAGGAAGTACAGGCAATGAAAAATGAAAATTCAAACACATGCCTTCTGTATCCCAGAGAAAAATAATAATTCTTCAAGGCCGTGGGGAATATAGCTACCAACTCATTTACTCATAAGAAATGTGCTTTCCAAGTCCTGTTGTGTGAATATGCATCACAGAAATGATGAGAATAAATGAATACATATATTTGCTTTAAACTAGCTGCATGGCAGCTGTAGACAATTATTATTCTGCTTTTTCTGCCATCATCATTATAAAGAGAGGACTAGATTTTGTGTAAGAGGCTGATTAAAGCAGCCATGGAGCAAATGTTGTCAATCATAATCTCTCTGCTGCCCTAATATCGACATATTATATTTGTCCTTGGTGAAAGCCAATCAGAAAATGAATCCATGTAAATAAGAGCAAAATTGCGAGCAGCAAATTATCAGCACAAGGTGAAAGGTTAAGAAGCTATCTTCATTCACGGTTTACATCAGGGGCAGCATCCAGCATTTGTTCTCTGCTTCTGGGTGTATTTAATTACCTGTTTGTAAGTCTCTAAATGCTGGGGCCCTCTTCTTCAGTGTTACCATGACAACATACTTGCCTTGAGCACACAGGATGCTTCTGTCTACATTCAGAGGTCACCTGGAAGCCATGCATGTGGCTAAAACAGAAAAAAAATATGGGGGGGGGGAGCAAAAGGAACGGAGTTCATTTCGATTTCCCTTTATTATTGGTTGCTAATGGAGTCTGTGTGGCTCTGAGCTCCACTGAGAACTATGCTGACAGTAAGAAAGCCTTGAATATAAATGAAGGTTTTTGATGGGTGCAAATCTTAATGGTTGACTTGGCTGTCTTTCTGACTGATGAAACATCCGGCACTACATGACTTGTTAGATATCTGTCAGGCTTGTAGTGTAATGTCACACGGATAAACAAAACAGAGGAAAATAAACAGCTAGCTAGTTAAGTGCGTTTGGCTGAATCTGCAATGAGTGAAACATTTGCAGCCTGAGGCCCACATTAGCCTCTGGGCAAGCTTCCAAGGGCCGCATGCCAGGGGTGGACAGGGCTAGAAGCAGAAATGAATGGAACCATGAATGCAAATGTTACCTTTGCACAGTTAGGCTAGTTGTACCCACGCTCGCACACCCCTCTCGGTTCTCCATTCAGACAAATGAGAGGCACTGCCAGAGTTCAAGGAAACATTCTAGTCAGGCAAAAACACTTGCGGTGTGAAGCAGTACAGGAGGCATGATGTGAGTCAGCACTGGGAACTGAATCAGGCAACACATTCCTCCAGCCTAGGTTTTACCAGCCAAACACATTCCCTCAATAGGCTGGACCTGGCTAGGTAAGCAATGGAACACAGGGACTACCATTGGTTTATTATTTCAGTATTTTGTGGGCACACAAAAAATAATGCGACATAGGCATGATTGTGCAGCCTGCACATCTGTGCCTGAACAGTTGTGTTCTCAAGGATATGCCCTCAAAACAAAATGATCATCAATTTTTATGCTGGAAAATATTTCATTTTGTGCCTGTTTCCAAGATATCTGATTATATTTGATTTAGTGTTCCTTTGCCACCCTTATGATGATGACTACACTTTGATGTTTGCTTTAATCTTGAAGAGTAAATAGGAGTATCAAAATCTGGTAGAACATCAGTGCCTAAGCGCAGCATATTTGTTAGTTGCTTTTGAGATAAGGACAGCCTTTGAGGTCTGAGGTGCCATGGCAATAGCACATTTTACATGGGTTTTAAAGCAGAGTGAGATAATCCTGTAGTAGTCATTGTCGTAACAACAACAACAACAACAACAACAACAACAACAACAACAACAACAATTTCATTTATACCCTGCACATCTGGCTGGGTTTCCCAACCACTCTGTGTGGCTTACAGCATATACTGTATAAAACATAGTAAAGAGTGGCTTACAGTAAGTATTGAAAGACTCTCACTTCTAACAGATCAGCCTGGATAGCTCAGTTGGTTAGAGCATGGTGCTGATAATGCCAAGGTTGCAAGTTCAATTCCCATATGTGACAGCTGCATATTCCTGCATTGCAAGGGGTTGGACTTGATGATCCTCAGGGTCCCTTCCAACTCTATGATTCTATGAGTTCTATGAGATGACCATCTAGCATATAGCACATAGAAACAGATCGTCTCTAAAGAAGACCAAGAGCTTAGTCTTATCATAATTTATAACCAGCTTTTCACTATTCTGGTATGAAGAAAATCACTTAAAACCCCTTCTAAGACTCACCTTTGTTAAAAAGAACAATACAGCACAATCTGCACACAGCAATATGCGAACTGCCATGCTTCCCAATTTGGAAGCAGAATCTCAGATGAATTGAACTTGAGCACCAGATCATACAAATACAGATCTAAAAACAGGGAGACAAAGTGTATCATTGATGAGTTTTGTTTTGTTCTTATGGATGCTCCAATGCAGAAATAACTCTTATTGCAGTTCAATTGAAATATATTAACCTTCTTCATCCTTTATGGGATTGCAGCCCTAGTTAATAAAGTACCTTTGTCAAGGCACAGAAATTGCCCATCATGTTCAGAGATAGATACCCACCTAAATCTTAACCCCTAGATTACAATTGAGGTGCTGCTCAAACAACCTCCAGCTGTGCTAACAGGTATGATTTCACTGGGTGCCAAGTGCTCAGGAGAATCTCAAAGGGGAGGGCATTCCACAAACCTCAGAACAAGTTCTGTGTTATTTCCCGATGTATCTTTTCTGCATTCTAGCAGAGTCTCTGCCCTATACAACCTTGAGCATTGTAAATCAAACAAGGTTTAATCTGAGGACAATTGATTTTTCTTCAGATTTTAATTTTTATTATTTCTCTAAATGTGCTAGATGAGTTCTTATACAAGTTCTTGGCTACACAGTTGGCTGTTTTTATTTTTATCCAGACTTGCTATAGTTATTTTGGGGCTATAGAAATCTTTATTTACATCAACCAGCTGAACATGTATTCTCAGTTTGGGAATAAACAGCTAACATTTTCATCTAGACATTGTAAGGCATATTGTCTGCTGCTTAAACAAAGATGCTTGGATTGTATTCAATGGTTACACATGTGCAAGGAATCTCACATTACTGATTTTCCCATTCCCACCCTGCAAGCTCCCTGCAGTGGCATGCAGCATAGAATCATAGAATCATAGAGTTGGAAGAGACCACAATGGCCATCCAGTCCAACCCCCTGCCAAGCAGGAAACAAGCATTAGGAAGACCGGAGAGCTGTGCAGCCCTGCTTGTGTAGCCTCACTGGTCACTTAGTCCTCAGTGATTTCATGGGCAAACACCTGGTATAAAGATGCTTGTGTCTGCACTGTTATTATTTCTTCGTTGCAAATTGTATTTTTTTTTAACATCAGACAAAGACCCTGGCTAGGAATGGGGGATAAATTAAATACAGTTTACAAACCTGTCTGAATTTCTCTTATTTCCAAGAATTATTTTCAAATTTGTCAGTTTTCATTTCTATACAGATTTTCTTTTTTGCTATTTTTTAAAAAATAGTAGAGCAGTGCTTTATTGCAGCATTTCACATCTCATAAATTGATCTCATATACAATCTTATGTAGATTACTATTCAAAATAGTCTCCTACTCCTACCTATGAAGGGTTTCCCCCCCCCCTTCATACACATCTACAGGTCTTTAATCATAGAATCATAGATTCATAGAGTTGGAAGAGACCACAAGGGCCATCCAGTCCAACCCCCTGCCAAGCAGGAAACACCATCAAAGCATTCCTGACAGATGGCTGTCAAGCCTCTGCTTAAAGACCTCCAAAGAAGAAGACTCCACCACACTCCTTGGTAGCAAATTCCACTGCCGAACAGCTCTCACTGTCAAGTAGTTCTTCCTAATGTAGTTTGAATCCATTGCTCCGTGTCCGCTTCTCTGGAGCAGCAGAAAACAACCTTTCACCCTCCTCTATATGACATCCTTTTATATATTTGAACATGGCTATCAGATCACCCCTTAACCTTCTCTTCTCCAGGCTAAACATACCCAGCTCCCTAAGCCGTTCCTCATAAGGCATTGTTTCCAGGCCTTTGACCATTTTGGTTGCCCTCTTCTGGACACATTCCAGCTTGTCAGTATCCTTCTTGAACTGTGGTGCCCAGAACTGGACACAGTATTCCAGGTGAGGCCTGACCAGAGCAGAATATAGTGGTACTATTACTTCCCTTGATCTAGACGCTATACTCCTATTGATGCAGCCCAGAATTGCATTGGCCTTTTTAGCTGCTGCATCACATTGTTGACTCATGTCAAGTTTGTGGTCTACCAAGACTCCTAGATCATTTTCACATGTACTGCTCTCAAGCCAGGTGTCACCCATCCTGTATTTCTGCCTTTCATTTTTTTTGCCCAAGTGTAGTACTTTACATTTCTCCTTGTTAAAATTCATCTTGTTTGCTTTGGCCCAGTTGTCTAATCTGTTAAGGTCATTTTGAAGTGTGATCCTGTCCCCTGGGGTATTAGCCACCCCTCCCAATTTGGTGTCGTCTGCAAACTTGATCAGGATGCCCTCAAGCCCATCATCCAAGTCATTGATGAAGATGTTGAATAAAACTGGGCCCAAGACAGAACCCTGTGGCACCCCACTAGTCACTTCTTTCCAGGATGAAGAGGAGCTATTGATGAGCACCCTTTGGGTTCGGTCAGTCTGCCAGTTACAAATCCACTGAATGGTAGCATTGTCTAGCCCACATTTTACCAGCTTCTTTACAAGAATATCATGGGGCACCTTGTCAAAGGCCTTGCTGAAATCAAGATAGGCTATATCCAAAACTTGAAAAGTTTTGAATGGGGATCTATCACTCATAGAGAGTTCATAGAGGCAAACAAGTCTACTTGGTTCACTTTGCTTTTTACGCAGTCTTTTAAAATGTCCTAATAAATTATTCTACACCCCCCACCAAATCAATGTGTTCCTTTCATCCTGTGCTGTCTTGGGCAATGTGTTGAACTGCTATAATATGAGTAATTGGCAATGTTACCAAAGGAACTCTTTTATACTTGACTGAACTTTTATTGCAGATGTTCTTCAGTATTGTACACAACAAATAATTGTGCCCTGTTCTGTGGTGATACTGTACAGTAGCTAATTTGTCAGCAGTGGGATACTACCTACAAAAAGGGCAAATCAGTTTTGTTTGAACCAAGTGGAGACTTCGTGGTATTTCTGCTGGAAATAAATAACATTTTTACTTTGTAAAGGTAAAGGGACCGCTGACCATTGGGTCCAGTCACGGACAACTCTGGGGTTGCAGTGCTCATCTCGCTTTAGTGGCCGAGGGAGCCGGCGTACAGCTTCCGTGCCATGTGGCCAGCATGACTAAGCCGCCTCTGGTGAACCAGAGCAGCACACGGAAACAGCGTTTACCTTCCCACTGGAGCGGTACCTATTTATCTACTTGCACTTGACGTGCTTTCGAACTGCTAGGTTGGCAGGAGCAGGGATCGAGCAACGGGAGCTCACCCCATTGCAGGGATTCGAACCGCTGACCTTCTGATCGGCAAGCCTTAGGCTCTGTGGTTCAACCCACAGCGCCATCCAGAGCACCTTAAAGCATTCAAAGTGCTTCTCAAACATTCTCTCAATAATCTGTGCAACAACTCTGAAAATACTCTTCTTATTGCTATTTTGCAGATGGAATGAGGTTGAGTTTTACAAAGGTAACAAGGTTTTACAAGTGGAGCGAGGTGGTGTTTTGGTAAAGACGAGCATTTAGTGAATTCATGGCAAGAGACAAGAGTCCAACAGAGAACTTCCTGCTTCCCGGTTCAGTATCATATATAAAGCTGGATCCAGAGAATAACTGCTCACCCATCCGACGGTGGGCGCCATTTGCGGAATGTCACGTAGCACTCCTGATTTCCCCTGAGACATGCTGGTCGGCCTGAGCGCCGTGGACTGTTGGGGTTCCTGCCAAACACCTATTTAAACAAGGCAATCTGCGGCTTTGCTGGGGCCAGGGCCAGGTGAGCGGACCGAGAGTTAGAAGGCTTCACTCCAGTCCACTCCAGGAATTTATAGCGGGGTGGAGCCAGTGCTGAGCGCACAGTCAGCTCTGGAGCTTCACCCACCCACCCCTCACTTTGATCACACGCTTCCATTGCAGGTTAACCTTTTTCCTTTCCAAGTTTGTGGGCATTGCTATGGTCTTGTGATGGTTGCTGTTGGAGAGCTGGGAAGGAAATTTCCCCTGCTCCGCAGGTTTTTCCTTCCCCCTAGCAATTGTCACAACTCTGGTGGTTTTAGGCCTTGGGCAGAATCCTTTAGTCTATTATTCTTATTGGGGTGAAGTGGTGACTCCCCTCCCCTCACAACGGCGTTTTCAGGGTTCCCCGTTAAAGGGGCTTGTGTGAAGGGAGTCACTGGCCATACGCTGAAAGGTTGCCAGTGAACTTCCTAAAGTTGCGCAGAGAAGGGGGGGTGGCTTCTCTGAATTTTACAGTGCCCCCCTCTGATCTGATTAACCGTGCTGTGCCTCAGTTCCCCTTCTGGGGGGCTGAGAGGGATACACGCCCAATGCCTAAGCCAAGGTTACCTACATCTGAAACAGTTGATAAAGTTGTGGCCATTTTAAATCCCAATACACGTTGTCATGTGTGACTCATTGCTTTTGGACTGTCTCCCAGGGGTCGGGGGGTCTCCACATGGGCACGCAAATGTATCTGCCGAGTGCTGCTCAGCTTGCCAGGCCAAAAATAAAATGAAAATAAAGGGAGAGAAGCTCAGGCATTGTCAGTGGACCCCACATAGGTGCTGGGGCCCTGGCAGAAGCCCAAGGATATATGGAGTTGCCCATATATATCTATAGTGGGATGCGGGTGGCACTGTGGTCTAAACCACAGAGCCTAGGGCTTGCCGATCAGAAGGTTGGTGGACCTCCTGTTGTTTGGTCCCAGCTCCTGCCCATCTAGCCGTTCAAAAGCACCTCAAAGTGCAAGTACGGTAGATAAATAGGTACCGCTCCGTCGGGAAGGTAAATGGCGTTTCCATGCATTGCTCTGGTTCGCCAGAAGCAGCTTAGTCATGCTGGCCACATGACCCGGAAGCTGTCTGCGGACAAATGCCGGCTCCCTTGGCCTATAGAGCGAGATGAGTGCACAACCCCAGAGTCGTCCGAGACTGGACCTAACGATCAGGGGTGCCTTTACCTTTACCTTTATATATATCTATGCAGCAAATTCAAGCAGCTCATTTGAAACCTGCTCATTTGGGTGGGGCGGGGGGAAGAGATACATATATTGCAATCTACAGTTGTTATCCACACTGGAGGAAATGGAGAGTATCTGTGAACACAGTGAGATGGCAAGTTTTCTAGTCCAGAAACATAGTAATGTTATAATGAAGGTTTTGTCGCAGATCTTTTAATTTGCATGCAGGGAGCACACACAACTTAATTTTATTAATAAATAAATGTGCATTTGTTTCATTTTGAGTTCGTAATTATTTCTTCTCTAGTCCCCATTCCACATGTTTGTTAAACAAATCAATAAGCTACTTAACATTCTGTAGCTTATTGAAGTGATAGCAATGAATTGCTCTCTGTTTTCCCTTTCCTCAGTATCGGCTGTAAATATGCATTTGCACATGTTGCATGCTATATAGGCAAGCTAGAGATTTATCTTCTGGTAGATGGTAATTTATTTTTCTTTGCTGCTTCACAAAATTTATGGTATTGTAGTGTAAATCTAACATATAGGAGTTGATTTAGTAAACCTAGCAGTGTATTGGTATTGTGTGGCTCAACACCATAGGCACTGTTTATATTTTCCTTTAGACTGGACTATTGTGACTATTTTTGTGGATATGACATGATAAGGTGGCAAGCAGTGGAAAAATACAAGTAGTGTAATTCCTAGACCAGTTCTGCTTCTTCATATAATATGTCATTCCAACATCACTTGTTGATAGGTTGATAAGTTATTTCCTAATTACCTTTGCAAAATTAACAATTCATCATGTGTTTCTGTTCTTGTAGAATTGCCAGCAACCGTGGGCTAACAGTTGATAACCTTTGGATACATAACAATCATCATATATTTTTATCTATATGTGGTTTAATGGCCTACCTTCTCTTGGGGTGGGGTGATCCGTCCACAGGGGCGCCATGGCAATCCACCCAGGGGGGCAGAATGGTGATCTACCCAGGGGGGTGGCACGGTGAGCTGCCCACGGAGTCTGCCTGGCGAACGCAAGCCCCATGCTGCCATTTCGGGCAGCATGGGGCCCCAAGCCACCATGGCACTCCCAGGAGAAATGTGTGGTTTGGGCACGCTGCAGGCCAGGCCCTACAGTAAGTGCCGCCCCCTGCGGTGTGCCATTTTGCCACCCCCTCAGGAATGACACCCCTGGCAGACCATACCCCCTTCCTATGGCCCTGCCTACCTGTGCACAGGTACTGAACTGCAGAGCCCATCAAAGATATTGCCACATTCAACGCACCAACAGTTCATCCACGAAATGTTTAGATTTTTTTTTTTACATTGACCTACATTTTGCATCTGTGAAGGAGCACTCAGAGAATCATTCTGCAAAAGAATTATTGATCAACATGGTTACAAAGCAAATGGAACTGCAAGCACCCAAGGGTTGTTTGAAACAGCTTTCTGCTAGAAACTGATGTTAAACTGTCTGTGACGAATTGAAGTAATCAGATCCTTGCTGGGTTTAATGCATGCCTAGGCTACACTAGACCTCACCTGCTATTTCCAGGACTGACCTGGAATCTGTCAGAATGTGTTACATTATTTTTGATGTTCTAGAAAATGCTGTGTCCCAACTGGTAGACAGGTTCCTGATCCAAGTTCTGGTTGGATAGATTTACCTCCATTCCTGCATTATACAACATCCTTGATATCCTATACAATTCTCAGAATCTTGTATGGTGGTTATTGTTGTTTTTTAAAAGCTGGCTCTGTTTCTGTGACCAAGTTTTTGGCAGGACTTGGAGAAATAGTCTTGAGAAAAGAGAGGCATGCTAAAATATATTATAACATTTACTTGCTTCTTGGTGCAAATTGTTATGGATAGCTGAAAGTTACAGCAAGAAAATGAGAAAACTTCTGGGAAGAAATCCAGATGAATTTACAGCAGTAATGATTGAACTATAATTCCCATCATCCCTCATGATGATCCCATCAACAATGTTGGGTGGGGCTGATGAATGAGTATCGACCATGAAAGCCATCTAGTTCAACCCCCTGAAATGCAGGAAACTTTTGCCCAAAATGGAGCTCGAACTCACAACCCTGAGATTAAGAGTCTCATGCTCTACTGGCTGAGCTATCCCAGCTGTTGATCAAGATTTCTTCGAAGGCATTGAAAATATTGCCAATGGTGATTCCATAAATAATAGTGGCACAGGTTCAGGAAACTAGGCAAACTAGGCCATCAATTGAAGGAAAAAATCATGTGGATCAGATCCTATGCGTCCCACCATTGAATTGCAACATGACCAAGTAACCAAAGAAGGCAAATTGTATGCTGAAACATGTTTGATTAATGGTGTCTACAAGACTACTGTTTCAGCAAAGATTGTAACTGTGGCACGTTTCAGAAGACTGCAGAACCAGGCACTAAGGGTTACAAATCAACAGATGAATTTCTCTTTATATTTGGAAATGGTCCTGCTTCCTGGGCCAGTTGGAAACAAAGTTTTGGGGCTTTGTCTTCCACAGAGTCAGAGAACTTAGCTGCAACTGAGGCGTGCAGAGAACTGATCTGGATTGACCAAATATTAGATCACATGGGGCAGCTGCCAAGGTCCCAGCAGATGCTGATGCCTGCCTTGAGTGCCCTATGCCAGCCAGGCAGCTAGGTATGAGAAACTTCCATTTTTAATTTCCCACAAAGCCCCAGGCTGCCCAATGATGCATTGCTCTGAGTCTTTGCAAGATATTTAAGACTGTGACTTTCTGGCTTCCTTCTAGTGCTATTAGATAAGCTTGCACCAGCTGTTTGTGTGTGTGCAGGAGATGAGTATTAAGACTCAACATTGCTAAGGACCCCCTCAGCCTTGGAGCTCACCCTGACACCTCGTGAGGGCATGAGGGAGAGGTCACATGCTGGGCATGGAGTGGGTGGGGAGGGTAGCCACTGCTGGCATTGTGCCAAGTGGATTTGTGAACCCTATGTCTTAGAAACAGTAGCTTGAAAGTGATCAATGGTCTATTTTAATTGATTGGAAGAAAAGCTATGGAGTGGGGGGGAATGTTTGCCAGCACATAGTCAGTTGCCCCTGGAGCTATTACAAATGCAGTCCACATCATATGAAGGATTGGAGAGGGAGGCAATACATTATTTTCAGTGGACTCCTTCATTAGTCTGTATACGTGAGAATGAGATAGTTGAGGATCTGGATGGTCTGAAATTCAGATTAGTGTGACAGTGACAGACGATACTGGTCTCCAATCATGACAGATATCACCTGAAATAAATGGGCAGAAGATTATAAAGATCTTGCTGAGTGATAGAAAAATACCTCTGAAAATAATATTCAGTCTGGACAGAAATAAATTCCTGTAGTGAGAGGGTGCAAGGCTCCTGTCTGCAAGCAATGTTAAGTAAGATTTAATAGCTGAGCTTTCCTCCATGCCCAAACTGGCATGTCCTATTAGCTGGTATTTCTGTCAGCATTATATTCAATATGGAATGTCTTCTTTTCCTTTCAAAACAATATTCTCCTTGCTCAGGCTATATTCGCACCATACATTGAAAGTACTGCAATACCACTCTTAAGAGTCATGCCTTTGCCCAAAGAATTATGGGAAAGAATTCTTTAGGGAAAGTTGCTAGGAAATTCCAATTCTGGTCACATAACTACAATTCCTAGAGTGGCTTAACAATTTATTCTCTTCAAAGGGGACTCTGGGAATTGTAATTCGATGAGTGAAATAGGGGTCTTCGAACAAATCTCAGCACCCTTAATAAACCACAGCCCCCAGATTTCTTTATGGAGGAAGCCATTGCTGTTTAAAGTGGCATCATAGTGCTTTAAATGTATGGTGTGGATGTGGCCTACTTTTTAGGTGTAACCCATAGAATAGCTTCTTGCATGGAGTCCCACTATCACATTATGAACCTCCATGTTTCCTCCAACACAGAATTATGAATTACAGATAAAGGAGAAGCTTCTTTTGTCATTTCCCACTAACTAATGTAATGCATGCTCTGGCTTTAAATCAGGAGTGGGGAATGTGTCTGTCTCTGGATATTGATGGGCTACAGCTTAGAGAAGTAGAGGAAGAGCAGAAGGTCACAGGCTCAATTCCCAGCATCTCCAGTTCAGTTCCATGTGACTCAGTTCAGCTTTCCTTCCTCTCTAATGATAGTTGTAGCCAAATTGATAAAACTGCAATGGCAGTATTTTCACCCCTTATGTACCTTTGTATTCCTCTAGCCAGAAAATGTTAAGAACATATGCATAGGAATAACACACACACACACACACACAGAGAGAGAGAGAGAGAGAGAGAGAGAGAGAGAGAGAGAGAGAGAGCAATGCCTAGTATTCCAACCTTGTTGGGAATTAGATGAAAAGAGGTTAGACAAGAAGATCAATATGTGTTTATTTGAGCTGTGGCTTGTCCTGGAATCAGGAATTAAGAAAACATTTCCTTAGGGTATGGACCTAGGGAATTATTTAAGGTGAATATTTATTGAATGTTCAATAAATTGCATACTGCTTCCTACAATGGAGACAGAACATAGACAGTAGAAATTGGGCATATCCATTCTGCTGGACAGGAATCTTCCTTTATTCCTTGCATTACTCTGCCAATACATATTAGTGCTTTTGTCATGATGGCTATAAACATACACGTTTGACGACAAAATGTATCTATTAATGGATACCACTGTAGTTTGGCCACGTTCCCAGAGATTAGATTAATTAGCTCTTTATACCTAGCACATTTTAGGAGTTGCATTTCTTGAGCAACAGCCATAAGTGGCACAAGCAATATGGCTTGCTGATTTAGTAAACAACATGAAAACTAAAGCAAGTCATTGAGGACAACTATAGTAACTCTCTGGATTGTGTGCCCAGATTACCTTCATCCACTAAAATGAATGGAATGGAAGCTCTGTTTTGTACTTGAGACATCTGTGTTCAGTACAGAATGCTAGATTAGATAGCCCCTAGCTTTTATTGTTCTGTAAAAACTGCTACACATTTTGTCCACTGTGGACAAAATGAAAGGACAAATCCCTAGCTAACCATCTACTGGTAGTCTGTTGTTATCCTGCCAATGGAGAAAAAAATCAATAGCCAATGAAATATTCTAAGGACGTGCATCTTTGGATATTGTATTCTTAAAGCCCTTGCTGAGAAGCCTTTAAGGCAGCATCATGTGTCTTCCCACCCCCATTAAGGACCATTAAGGTTAGGAACTCTTTTAGCATGTTGTATTCAACACACAATTTGCAAGCGTTCTAATTTAGCAAATTTATTTCTCTACAAAACAATAATGTTTTAATCAATGTCATCTAGCGGTGGAAAACAACACGGAAGAATGTTAAAGTCTGTAAACATAACAGCTGGGAGAACAGTAGTGTCATTCCATTTCAGATTCCTAATGTGTTTCATTTTAAATTAGGTCAGTGTGAATTAACATTTTGGATCAAAAAGCAAAATGTGATTAGCCAAGTAGCCTAGACTGCATTTATCACATTGTACACTGCATGCAATTTTTGAAATATTTAATTTGCTAGCACTTAAAAGACATAAATGCAAAATAAGAAGAGAAAAATAAGGTTACAGGCATTTGTGATTGATTGAAGGAGAACTGAAGTATGTGTTTTCATATGCTTAGAAAAAAAACCCTAAATGAGATCAGCTGGTTGCTTTTCTAAGGAAATAACAATAAAAACTTTTTAAAAGGAGATGTCTCTACTAGACACTAGTAGGGAAATCTATTGTTACTGAATTAGGAGTTTTGCTAATTTGATTGATGTGCATGCTCTGTAACAATATTCTAGAGGTGCAAGCTGGAAGGAGAGAAAAAATCTAAAAATTTAATAAATAACAATACTGGAACGAGATCTTGTGGAAACTCAGATTGTCCCATCAGAACTCACAAAAGCACCTAAGAGGCTACCAGAGCCAATTCTCTGTGCAGACCTTGTGGAGCAATTCCAAGGGTGTGACTATACATTATTTTTGTGCATTTGTGTCATCCGCCATAGAACTCACAAAATAGATGATCAATTACTGTTTTGTTTGCAGACAGAAAACAACAACACTGAACACCAATATTTACTGAGTTGATTTCTATTCTGGACATGGGATGAATAAGCAAACACTGGCAATTTCTGCATCAGAATTCCATGACATCCCCACCTACCCCTGGTTAGTCTAGATAAGATTGCAATCCTATTCCACTTACATACCTGAGAGTAAACCTCTTTTAAATCAATGGGACCTACTTCTGAATACATAATACTGTACCGCAAGTCTGGTGCAGGGTTAGTCAATGCAGTGCCCTCTGATGTATTTGAACTCAGCCCCAGCCCAAAGTTAGTGAAGACGGGAACTGTTGATCAATAACATCCTGAGGGTACCATACTTCTGGTCTGATGTTCCTGAATAGGGATGTGGCATTTGGCAGTGCAGAGATTCCTAAGCTACTTGTTTTGCTTTCTCTTTCCTTAGTAAGTGACTGGTTTGGCTGTTCATATTTGTGCTTTCAACTTACTCTTCCATCACTCATGAGATGCTGATTTCAGGGAGCAAGAAACCGGACTTGGGAGCACAACTGTGCGATGACAGGTAACATCAAAGGTGACAATGACAGGTGTACATAATCTGAAAACACATCTTCTCCAGATTCATGAGTTCTTTGTGTAATACTGTCTGTGTGGGTTATTATTTCAGGAATCCGCAGCCGGTAATTTAACAACCTTTCTGGTTTAAAAGGAGATATAGATGTCTGGAGGTGGTCACCGCATTTCAATATCTGGGCCCGATGATAAGGTTGGCTCTTCTGTGAGAGGAAAAACGTAAGTGCAGTGAAGAAAATACACCAAACCCCACTGAGAATGGATACACATGTGAGATCCTGCTGTCATTTCTGAGGCATTTTGATCTGATGTTTTGTTAGTCTGTGAAAGGCATTTGCTAAAAAAACAAAACCCCCATATCCTTTAAAATTCAGTTAACTGCAATGGATGATGCTATTTTTGTTGATTTATGACAGCTGTTTGACCTGCTTTGTAAAGTCTTTCTAGGCATATACATTATAGCCTTTTCTTCCTTCTTATTAATGATGTTTTTCCACCATTAACTTAAAAAGGGGGACACAATTTATATTTTAAGGCACACGAAGAAGAAAAATAATAAATCAGATCTTTTTTTGTATTGATAGAACTTTGAGCATCTTCCTGGAATAAGTTATTTGTATTTTTTTAAAAAATAATTTTATCTCGGTATTAAAAAAGAATCCACATCAATAATAGATGAAAATATGAATACTGTAGCGGCATGCTGTTAAGAAGCTTTTATACAACTTCATGATTAGTGCCTTCCCTTAAATAAAGTATTGTTTTACTGATCTTAGTAATAACAGAGATGGACGGATCTTTCGATTTTGCATTGCTTAGTTTCTCATTTTTCCAAACTTAAATTTTGTTCCCCACATTTTTACAGCAATTGGTGGTCTTGGTTTTTTTTAAAAATTATTTACGAAAATTCATCATTTTAGTGCAAATTTCTACTCAAAGCACATTTTTGGAAGCGATTTTCCTTACTATAATGCATTTCATATATTATTTCCACTAGTATATTAATTTTAATACACACTTGTTCCTAATATATGCATTTTTATAAACACTGGTTGGTTGGAGAACTGTGCTGCAAATTTGGGAGAAGTGTGAATTTCAAAGCATGGTTGTGTTTTGGTGCTCATATTGTTTCAGAATGTGCAAATTTGAATTGAATTTTCTCCCTGATCCCTCATTGGCAATAAGCATTGCAGCAAGCTTTTTATGACTTACAAGAATGGCTTGTGTAGCTCTCCTTCATTCTACTAGTGCTCAATTAGCTGTGATGGAAATCCAGATCTATAGGCATCATCATCACCAACCCAGAAACAAGAGAGTTGTATGGGTCAACAACAAGAATGAAACAAAATATCCAAAGGCACGTTCACCGCCCCGATTGAGGGTGCCAGGGCCATGTGACATCAGCAAGAAATCAGCACACCCTGTGGCTTGCTCACACCATGTGTGCAGGCCCCATGGCATGCTGATGTCACTTGCGAATGCCACGGGGCATGCTAACATGGCATGTGGACACTCTATGGCTTGTGCATGTAACAGCTACCATGGAACTTCGAGGGAGCCCAGCCCCTTCACTGAATTTTTTTTTGGGGGGAGGCACCCCTCCCAGATAGAGCACCTGCCCAGAGGTTCTGTAAATGATTTTTTAAAAAATTCTTAGATTTGATGCAACTTTTCCAAGTCTTTTTGACTCCCCTATGGTAAACCAGGGTAGGGTGCATTTCCTTTCCTTACAAAAGTAAAATTGTCCTTGAAAAGGGTTGGACATGCTTGTTATGAAACACCATAAGAACTGTGAAGGGCTCTCAAGAGCAGACTGTACCTAACATATTATGAAAACGTGTATTATTTACTTTTTAGTTATTTTGAAAACAGAAAAAATGCATTTTCTTCCAGAAAGCAAAAGAAAAATATGTAGAAAGCTCTTGCAGGTAACTCACATCTTAACTCACATTCAGCATTGACACAGGTGATGCAGTGGGCAAACAGGCGGGGGATGCAATCAAGCCTGAAATAGTGAATAGTGGCCGGTGGAAGTTGTGGAAGGAATGTCTGCATCGTTTCAAGGGCTTTCCAAGCATTACTACTGAGGTGGAGGACATTGTGCAGATGGCCAGGCAAGTGGATGGTGATGGCTTTGTGGACCTCATCCAGGAAGAAGGGGAAGAGCTAATTGAGGGCCAATAGGTATTGACTATGGAAGAGCTGGAGGAATTGGTCAAACGATCTGATTGCAAACTTTGGCCACTCCATGGAATGCAGTCTCCAGATCATTCGTGGGTTTGGACACTCTGAGACCACCCATGGAAAACGTCGATGAGTTCAAGAGATTGACAGCTGCCAATCACCTCTAGGTCTGAACCACATTTAAGCACTTCATCTGCCTACCAGTCAACCCCACCTGGTCTTCATATCATCTGCAGCAGCACCCAGCAAAAGAGACAAGAAGGAAGACTAAGCGGAAGACTGAGAGTTGCATTCATCCCTCACTGGTGATTTTTAAATGGCTTTATATAATTTTGCTTATATGCATCATGACCAGGAACATAACCCCTGCATAAGATGTGAGTTACCTATATAGTAACAGCACTGCTGTTCTCAAAACAGAGAAATAAATATATGCTGGGGTTCCCCCCCAAAAATGTATATTTATGTAATTGCTATGAAATTGTTCACACATTGCATCTAATGCTTGCAGAGCCTTTCACTGGAGTATCCTGATCCTCAGAGTAGTTGAAGGATCACAGTTGGATCTATTTTAGGTCTTGATCGATTTGCACAGAACCTCAAACTTCCCAGAATATTCAAAATTAGATTTTGTCCTCTTATGCTGTACCTGGAAACAGGCTCATTGAAGTTAATGACACATGATAACCCAGTCCAGTGTCAGTGATGTGCGATACTGTTTGTTTGTTTGTTTGTTTGTTGCACTGAAATAGTACTTTTCCTCCTTGGCATTCAAGGCAGCCAGTCTTGGATTCTGAGGCATGACATTTCCCTTTCAGGTACTCCTAACCTGGCATTCACCAAATCTGGACCTGCTTAGCTTCAGCAAGGTTCTTGCATTGTATGCTTTCAGACCACGCCCTGACACATGGGATATCCCATCCCAACTTGGTATGCATGCATGTGTAAAACATGTAGATGGGAGATCTTTGTTGAAGGGAATTGGTTACACTCACAGAACAACCAAGAAGCAGATTGGATTTTTCTTTTTTTCTTTCTTTTTTTTTAAAAAAGCACAGATACAAGGGGCTTGTGCACATCTCTAATAGATACATGAATCCTGAAATGCCAGCAGCACTGGGGGGGGGGGGGGAAGAGATTTGGCACAAGATGCTGGAAACAACATTTTTAGAGCTTATTATTTGCCCAATAACCACAATGAGCAAAATATTTCTGACACACAATTATCTTGGCAAGCTATGCTAGATGGACCAATGGCCACTTTTATTTCTGCTTGTTCTATGTTGCAGCAGATGCCCTTCTGAGACTTCCCTTGCCATTATTTATATCTTTCCTCATTCTTTAGATATTAGTCCCACTCCCAGGAAGAACATTAACCACCACACTGCTTTAATATTTACTCTGTGTGCCAAGAAGATTGTTTTCAATGTTTTGTGCAAAGATTAAAGCATTCAGTCAGAGCACTTGCCTCTCGCTGCTTAATAAAGGGTGATATTTTATCTCTGCACTGCAGTGCAGAAATATTTTGCTTCCCCCCCCATGCACCTTCCACCTGGGTAATCTTAAATTCCTTCATAATGCAGACAATTTTGGCAACCACAAACTAGATAGAGGCAAACCACTGGTCTAGAAGGCATTGTATCTATTCAGAGAGGATTCATTTTGATTAACAATGGTTCTCCAATCCCAGTGGAAACTTATTATGTCCGGCTCGTTATTCTGTAGATCAGTTTTGAGGTTGTTGCATTAAATAAGGAACAGCAGCAAAATACAAAAGAGGCTTATATTATCCAGCGTGTCAACATAAAAGAGGAAAGCTAGACAGTTTGTGATATTAGAAGCAACCCTGCATTTAAGGGCTGAGCCTGTGTGATATGAGGGAGGAATTCTTAAAGGAACAGAAGCAAAAGTGGGTGGGGCCATTGATGTGATTCTTCCCTTTTAGTTTGTTACATGGCAGCCATGCAAAAACATGAAGTTTTCATACACCTCCCTCCACCCTTCGTCGAGGCAACCAAAAGACACGCATGAAAGTCCAAGGATATATTGCAGCCAGGAAAAACCATTTGAGGAGAGTGTGGAGCTGTGCTTGTTAGGGTATTGCCTGGGGAGAATCCTGGGGGGTTGGATTGAGAAACCCAGTGAGCTACAACCTGCCCACAGGCAAGATGTCTTTCCTAGTAATGACATTTGTAGTCCCTTTCTATTAAATTGTAGGAATTCTGCCTTAAATGCCATACATTGATCTTGGCTTTTTGGTCCTTTCCCGTGTTACCCATATGTGTGATTAATAAAGCACACATTCAATCCCAATCCAGTACGATTAGGACTGTAGCATGCAATTGTTTAGTTAGATCAAACAATTAAAATATGTGATCCATTAAAAAGATAACATCAAGATAAATCACCCTTCTCTGCTTATGAAATTGCATTATACTAACATGAATGGAGGCAGGTGGGGACTTCTAAACCTTGCATTGAGGTGTTCCAAAAGTGCCAATTAACTTTTGCAATTATGAGAGCAAAGAAGGGGCTGGATCTGATCAAATAGTTGGGACTTGACTCTCTCTGGGCTTTGCCCTTTAGTTTGGTCAAGCTAAAAATGATTAAAGATCTGAGTAATCCCTATTTCAAAACTACTTTCTTAATATGGAGCAAGTGGCCACCTTGGCTTTCTCCAATTTGTTCTCTCTTAACCTCTCTGCAGAGCTATCTAGGGTTGTTAAATGAGAGTTTGAAGTTGAAGCTTGTGCACTGGGACAAGAAGTGGTACAGTCGTACCTTGGACTCGGATGTTATGGATCCCGAACGCTGCAAACCTGGAAGTGATTGTTCTGGGTTGCGAACGTTCTTTTGTAACCCGAATGTCTGGCGGGGCTTCTGGGGCTTCTATTTGGCTGCAGGCACTGCCTGCAGCCAATCAGAAACCAGGATTTGATTTTCCAACATTTGGAAGTCAAATGGACTCCGTTTGACTTCCAAGGTACAACTGTATTTCAGATTAAAAGATTTCTACTGAATGAAGGACCAGTGACCACTTGGTTTCAGAAACATCATCATTTTCTTAATTATCCTAAATGTTCACTTCCATGCACCCTGATTATTGACAAAGTTTGAACAGTTGCTATTCTTCCTCGGGGGTGGGGGTGGGAAGAAACTACTGCCTATGTTCCTGACTTATTTTTATTTTTATTGTTATTTCTTATTTTTATTGTTATGGCTTGAACCAAGATGTACGATCTGAACAAATTATGTGGCTTTAGTTAACCGCTCCTCATCAACAGTGAAATTCCTTGAACAATTTGTCTTTACCAATTTGGTATAAGAACATCTGGCCTCTTGCAATATTGGGAAAAAATTACCCATAAACTATGTTTAATAAAGGATAAATAAAAACCACAGTGGTTTAGTGCTGTATGGTGGAATTTTATTCAACTTGCCTCTGAGTTGGATAGACAGGGCCACTTGTCAGACACATCAAAGGACATATATGATGCTATGATGTGTTCTGCATAACACGCTCTTCCATCTGTGTAACAGATGGACTCCCATGATTTCCTTTAAGTTATATACAATTTTGTTGTAGAGTTTTCTTGACCTCATGTTCCCCCTGTTTGGGATGTTCTCTGTTGTTTTCTTCCCTTTGTTGTACACTTTTGTTTTTCTCACTTCTTTGTACAATTGCAAAATCCAGTTTTAAAAAGATGTCCCAAATTTTCTTAATTTTTTTTAAATGGAAGTTAAAATGGAAGTTAATGGACTCAAGAACTGTGGATTGCAGGTGTCATCTCACACAGGAGGGAATACCTCTTTTAAGATGGTACTTGCTACAGCTGCTGCAGTTATTATCTAAAGGAAAGTATGCATTTTCAGCAGAATTTGAGGTCAGTTACCTACAGCTTTACGGAGATTTGCAGTGCAATCCTAAACAGTAAGCCTTATTCAAGTCATTAAGGCTCACTCTCAAGTACGTGGGTTTAGATTGCAGCCTTAATTAATTAATTAATTAATTGAGCAAAACCCATTGCATTGATTGGCTACAATATTTTTAATTGAGTGATGGCCCTAATTATAATAAAGGGTTATTTGTCATTGATTTCAGTGGAAACTAGATCACGTAAAAGGAAAACAAAAACAAAACCCTTTTTGACAGCTCTTGTATAGGCTATTAAACATGCATACCAGTACATTAAATGAGACTTCACAGAATTATAGTAAATCATGCTATTAGAATTAATAACAGAAAAATAAAATAATCCCTACCCACTTACTCTCTGATTATTCTGTTGTTTAACCTTCCTATTTACTTCTTAATTCATATGGAAATATGATGAGGTAAATTGTTCAATATAATTACAGACTACAGTGAATGATTTCCTAATGTTACAGAAAGTGAGGTAAATAGGGAAGTTGATTATTCTGAAGATTAAAAGCACAGTTTTCAATGTATAAAAAAGAATGCCATTCAAAATCCCACTATCTTTTAAAAAGCTTATTTTATGGACCCTTACTTAAGTCTTGAGGTTGTCTAATTAACATGGAAACATATTAATGGTGAAATTTTTAATTCAATACTATAGTGTAGCACTAAGTAATTTCATAAGTACTAGGGTTTCTGCTTGTGCAATGGAACATCCACTGTGCACTCCATCTTCCACCATCTTCCAGCACATCCCCTAAATCTGTTCTAGGGATTCCCTAATGGAGATATATATATATCCCACCCAATGAATCACCTTGTTGTGGTGAGTGGGCTTGCACGTTCCTATGATCCTTGTGAGTGAAGCCGTTGAGAGTCCAGTAGGGTAACTCAAGGCGGTAAGGTCAAGGGGGAGGAGCTAGACAAAGAATGACCCAAGAAATCCTCAATGACAAAACAGGCGGAAGATAACAAGCGGTATGTTACGACGGCTGTGAAGGTGGATGAAGGCTGCAGCAGATAAGAATCTACTGGTTGTCGCAATACTCATGCCATCAGAATATAGAGCCTTTTACCTATGGGATTTTTACTAAGCACCATTGATAGAATTCAGTTTCATAAAAGGCCAATACAAGCGGTGACCATTTTAGGCACGTCCAAATGATGCCCACTCACCAATGTGTGCGTCCTTTTGGACCTGGAAGAGGGAAGAACAGGGGCAGAGCAGGAGGAACAGAACGGGGGTGTAACAGAGTTCCGCCGAGGGGCATGGGGAGAGTTGCAAAATCTTTTCTATCAGCAATGCAGATCACAAGAAATTTTGTGTTGGCTTCTTTTGGGGTGGTGCATGTTTATATTTTCCTGCCAACCTAGCAGTTCAAAAGCACATCAAAGTGCAAGTAGATAAATAGGTACTGCTCTGGTGGGAAGGTAAATGGCATTTCTGTGTGCTGCTCTGGTTCACCAGAAGTGGCTTAGTCATGCTGGCCACATGACCCAGAAGTTCTACGCCGGCTCCCTCGGCCAGTAAAGCAAGAGGAGTGCCGCAACCCTAGAGTTTTCCGCGACTGGACCTAATGGTCAGGGGTCCCTTTAGATCCAACAGAAACAAAACATAGTCCATGAAGGAACTTCCCTAAGGTAGGAGGGGTCAACTCCTTCCAAGGTTGCCAGCTCTTGGGGGCTGGAGCAGTGTACCCCCCCAATCTTTTTTTGAGAGTGACAGGCCCACAATGTTCAGAGGGCACCCCGTGTGATGTCAGGACATTGCATGACTTCAGAACATCATGTCTAGCCCCCTCAATCCTCCAGAGAAGCTGGTACCTCTGACTCCTTCCCTACTTCTGGGCTCCTATAAAGGCCCCTCCTGTGGTTCCACCACAAAGGATGGGAAGGAATTCTTCCTCCTTGCAATGAAAAACTTGGGTTTGTCACTTGACCAGCGCACTGTGGCCCTGCTTGCTTGGCGTCCACCCAGATGCTTAAAGGGGCACCCCCAGCCAAGCTGGCATTGGGTGACCCAAGAGTGCCCCCAACCCAATAATGTGACAGATAAAAACACAAACCGTCTGTTAATCACTGTCCTGCCCAGCCTAACAGCCAATTAAACTACTCAGAATGCGGCTCTAAGACAAGCACTCCCAGTTGTATGGAGTAGGCCAAAAGAAGAGTGTGCAAGCCTGAGTCTCATCCTCACAATGATATACCATAATCAGAACTGACCCATCTAAGAGACAGGGTGAGGCAGCCTCCTCAGGCAATACCCCCAAGGGGCAGCACCCCAATTCCGCCACCCAGATTTGCTGCTGGTCACCCCAGCCTCTAGAGCAGAAAGAGACCATCAGCAAAGCTCTGAGGAATGCCTTCCTTCCTTCCAAGATGGTGAGAGGGGAGGTGTTCCACCACCTAGCTTGGCAGCCCGGATTTTAATGAAGAAGAAGTTGATGCAAAGCCCCCCTGCTGGGTAGGAGAGGGGATCAGGAAAGGAAGCACCTCAAGAGGTTCTTGAGGAGAAGCCCTTACAGAATTTGCCCCCATTCATCACGGACGTAGCAGCTGGGCATTTTGCTTTGGGTAGCAAAATGCCTTGAGCCGCCCCTGACCAGTCCAAAGCAACTCATAGCCAACTTTGGGTAACATATTATATAACTGCATTGTTTGCTCATGTTAACATTTAATGGGTTAACCAATATAAGCAAAATATGTGAATACTGAGCTTGTTTTGAATCCTCCGTTTATAAAAACTGAAGTGCAGGTGATACAGAATATAAAAAAATTATCCTTGAAGATCAGAGCATCCTGAGGCGTCAGAATCTGAAACATGAGACTCCTGTTGTGCACAGTTCTTTTGTACAGCATAGTGAGTTACTAGATAGTATCTGCTTGAGGCTACACATAGATCATGTTTCTTCATAAAGCTGTTTGGCAAGGCTCCTTTGAATGCTGGAGCTATTAAATATATACTGCAAATGCCATGGCAAATTAAGCAATTAATTACAATTTGTTTCCATAGGAGAAGCAATTTCATCCCCCCCTAGATTAGCTTTGATAGTTGTGGATTCTGATACTCTCTTGAAGCCATTAGAAACAATTACTGATTTGTTTCTATTATTTTTAGATGGATTCTGCAACATCTTTCATTCACTGTGCTAAAAGCATATGGCTGCAGAAATGAAAAACAGGAGGCCATTTTCACAGGAGCCACTTAAATTGTTACGGGTTTGTTTGTTTTTTCACTTCTCACATCTGCACAATATCACCCTGACCATTCTGCATGTTTGGAGAAGGTTTTTGCACCTCTTAAAATGCCACATCCATCATTTGCAGTGTGGGGAGGGCCATGACCCCAACAATAGAGTTATTTTTCTCTATAATTATGAAGAGCGACGTAAAATGGCAATTGGTATCTATTTGCAGAGCAAGAGGTGGGGGGGGGGAAGCATATTTCTCAAGATCACTGGGATTAAGAAGTGACATTTCTAGGAACTGTTGTTCTACAATTTCCTTCACAGATCTATTCCATTCAAGAAAATCACCCTCCTTCTTTGGAGATTTTTAAGCAGAGGTTTGATGGCCACCTGTCATGAATGCTTTAGTTGTGATTCCTGCATTGCAAGGGGTCTCTTACAATTCTATGATTCTGTGAAAATCACATGTGCACCACAGGTCTGTTTGGGGTTTTCCTATGTCACATGCAGCCCTTGGACTAATTCCGAAAGCCCCCTGCAAGGAACCATTCTTGCCTGTCTCACAGCAACTTAGGACTTATGGAAGGGAAAATAAAGGGAATGGCAGAAAGAGAGAAAAGGAGCGACCTAACCCACTTTTTGTTCTGGCCTTGCCTGCAGTCATCATTAAGCCCCTGACAGAATTCCCCTGCAGAATGTTACCTTTGAAAGAGGGGTGGGGGTTGCTCACCCCTGTACAGGTAATGCATGGAGGAAGGAAACAGCTTGGAGTATTTGCCCCACACTGGTGTAAACATGACCGCTAGCCAGGTCCCCTGGTGGCCATGCTTTTGGTGCAGATGACCAAGAGAGATAGATAGAGAGAGAGAGAATGGAGAATAAACAAGTCAATTTCATAGAAACAGCAACGTTTGGTTTTTGTTTTTAAAAAATGTTTCTGACCTCTGCTGTCATAGCCATATTGGTATACAGACAGCGACCATTTTAGGAGCGTCCACTTGATGCGCGATCACCAATGCATAGGCCCTCATGGACCTGGAAGAAGGTGGAACAGGAATGAGGTGGGGCAAAACAGGGCAGGACGCTCCACCGATGCATGAGGGGGCCAGGTATGGAACCCCCACATGAAATGGTCACTACCTGTATTTGCAGTTTTCTACAGATTAGCTTAGCATTAGATACCCTGCACAGAGCACGAGTCTTCTGTGTTCTTCTGAATAGCAAACTGTTCCTCAAGAGCAAAAGTGATGTGAAAAATGTTTGTTCTCAATGTGAGAAATTGTTTCTCTCATTGACCAGCAGACAAGAATAATCAGTGCAGGAATCAAAGAAAAAAGGAAACATCAGAGCAGAAAATTAAGAGCATCTTACTATGGTATGCCGAGACCACATAACACTGGTCTTGAAAGACCTACATTGGCTCCCAGTACATCTCCGAGCACAATTCAAAGTGTTGGTGCTGACCTTTAAAGCCCTAAATGGCCTTGGTCCAGTATACCTGAAGGAGCGTCTCCACCCTCATTGTTCAGCCTGGACACTGAGGTCCAGCGCTGAGGGACTTCTGGCGGTTCTGTCACTGAGAGAAGCGAAGTTACAGGGAACCAGGCAGAGGGCCTTCTCGGTAGTGGCACCCGCCCTGTGGAACACCCTCCCACCAGATGTCAAAGGAAAAATCAACTACCAGACTTTTAGAAGACATCTGAAGGCAGCCCTGTTTAGGGAAGCTTTTAATATCTGAAGGACTATTGTATTTTAATATTTTGTTGGAAGCTGCCCAGAGTGGCTGGGGAAACCCAGCCAGATGCGCAGGATATAAATAAAATGTTGTTGTTGTTGTTGTTGTTGTTGTTGTTGTTGTTGTTGTTATTATTATTATTATTATTATTATTATTATTTCCTAATTTTATATGCATACACTCCTGTTCTTCATTCTGTTTTATTGTAGAGTCTGAGCCAAAAGTCATGCTTTTTTTTGTTTTTAGAATTTATACTTTGCTTTTCACCATCTGGTTCCCAAAGTGGGTTGATAGCTCTTTTTACTGCTGCCAATTAAAATTCCAAAAAAAAAAAACCCAAACAATTCACAGCCAATGGCAATCATTTTGCAAGATTTCTAAAGAA
Source organism: Lacerta agilis (assembly GCF_009819535.1). Classification (NCBI taxonomy): domain Eukaryota; kingdom Metazoa; phylum Chordata; class Lepidosauria; order Squamata; family Lacertidae; genus Lacerta; species Lacerta agilis. The sequence continues at coordinate 57,873,962 of NC_046318.1, read as the reverse complement.
GGTTTTGCTGTTTTCCGCCAAACTGGTTAAAGCTTCACTGTGATTTCTATTTTGTAACGTGAACTAATGCCAATGCAGTGCTTTCTGTTACCTCTTTAATTGACGATTAATGGCAATCCTTAAAAAGCATGCATTAGCCTTTATGTGCACACTACTCAGAAACATTGACTGCTGCGGACACATCTTGCACATGCTGAAAATCAAATTTGAAAACACTCTACCGAGGGAGTAATAGAATCTATTCCTCCCAAGATTGAACTAAAAGTCTAAATCAGCCCATCAAAATTTTGTTCACAGGGCAATCTGTTTTCATAAGCATGATCGCCATTCTATGAAAACATCTGGTTGAACCATATGTTGTATGGAAGCAAAAGGATCTACCAGCATCTCTCCCCCCCTCCATTTCTCGCTCCACCCCCACCCTGTCTCATACTCACTGCAATGAATTGCAACTCCTATGCAGAAAAATATAGATCCCACAAAAGTACAGAGCTGATCGATAGATTCATCAATCACATATTGATAGTTATTTGTAAAGCTGGCAGGAAGCATTCCATTTTCCAAGTACTAAGTGGTTAATTACTGAAAATCTTATCTTCTGATGAGATTTTTGATGTTCCATTTGTAGTGCCATTTTTTTCAATATTGTCAACTGCTTGATTAAATTTAAAGCCGAATGTATTTATTTATTTATTTGCTCATATGTAGATTTTCCTTTGGACAGCAGTGAGTAATTAGCATCACATGTGGCTACAGCTAGAATTCTGCAACATTTTATGTTTGTAAACTTCAAAATAAATTTCAGGGCCAATATTCAATCCAGGTGATATTGGTGGGTTTTTTTTCTTTTGAGTCGGTGAGTGAAATTCAGTGACACAGGATTTCACTGTATGTTTGGTGTTAAGATGCTACTGAAAGTGGTTAGCTGCCCTGCTGGGGCTTTTTTTGTGGGGAGTTGGTAGAAAGGAGAAATAAGATTTCCTTAGGTTCATATGTGTACATTAGAATCCATATTAATATCTTACGAGCCAATCGTTTTTTTAAAAAAGCTATTTTGGAACATCTTTTAGGTTTTTCGCAAAAAATTTGTTTCAGCACAACTTAAATACATATACGCCAGTAAAAATATGACAGCAATAATATCTATTAGGCTACTTAAAACTGAAGCAAAAGCCAGATGTATGATAATTCTTACAACAGTGTCAAAGCTATTAATTAAACTATAAATGAGGAAGAATGGACTCATATTGCTGCAAACACACAATGCAACAAGGCCAAATTTCAGAAATGCTTAGGAGATGGCAATAGAACGTTTTGCCTTCCTTTTAGAAATGGGGCCCACAAGAAAAAAGAGCTGTCACCTTCTTCTCTGCTTGAAGGTCAATCTTTTCCAAGGCTGGTTTAGACATTGCTATTTCCCCTTTCATTTTTGCCACTGCTTACCTACTGAAGCAAATGTGATGCGTGTCTAAAGATTATGTTTTCTGAATGGCAACAACTACTGTGATCTGGGAGAGACTAATCTGGCTTTTAAGGCAATGGAAGTTAACGCTAGCCAATACCTGTAGACAATCAATAGCCGGTTGACTGACTAACTGCAATCATCTGACTCACTCATGATTGCTTAGTCAATGCACACAACAGTTGCGTTCACATTAAAGCACCATGGAGTTGTTCTTCTCCCCTGTGTGTCTCTCATAGTGTTTCCACCCCCATGTTCACATCAGCACAGCTTCATTGGTGTCAGATTTGTTTCTGGTTGTGTTCTCACCAAGGGGCATTGATGGGGTGGCGATGTCCTTACCCCATGTGCGCTCAGTGTATACTCATAGGGTCACCTTATAGCGCAAGCCTAAATATTGCTGCTCAGAGTAAGTAGCACTAAATTAACAGGACTTACTCTCAGGTAAGTCAGTTTAGCACTGACACCTTAGTGCCTTTATGCTTACTCAAAAGTATATACCTTGGTTGTCAAATACTATCTGTTCCGGGAGTCGAGTCGACTCCTGGAACCGTTCAAAAACAAGGCTGCAGGAGCTTCCTGTACTCAACTGGAAGCTGCAAAAGCCAAGTTGGACATTCGGCTTCCAAAAAGTGTTCACAAACTTCCATTCGACAACCAAGGTACTACTGTACCAACTCCAGGTGTGTTATGGACAGCACAAAATCCCAGTAGTAAAACTAATAGTACTAATCACCACCATAATGCAATGACAACCTAAATTGATACCATGCCCTTTCTCTCAAAGGAGGTCTGAATGGTGCCCCAAATTCCTCAAGCATCACTGCTTTGCACTGTGAAGACCCAGGTGAAAGAGGACCAGTGAACCTCAGGAAGTCATGAAACCCTTTAGCTGAGAGATCTGTCATCTCTTACATAAACAGTGGGGTTTTTACCACCTTGATACTTCAGCCTCAGGGTGTTTGCTAGGTGTCTAAATTAACCACATAATCCCCAATGAACAAGGATATATAACAGATAGAAAAATATGCATCATGCCATACAAACAGTTCTGGACAACAAAGTCAAATTCTTTCACACCATGCATAATTGTGTAAACTCTTGCCCTGTCCTCTTCTACTCACCTTTCCCCTAAAGTAAAAAATTCCCAGACTTTAAACTTTTCATTTTAGTGGAAATTTCTTCAGACCCTCCAACCACTGTTTTCTCTTTTCTGCACCTTTTGCAGGTGCAGAATATTCTTTGTTATTTGCAAATATTCTTCGTTATACAGAAATGTATAGTATTTCAAGTGTGGTCTCATCATAGATTTGTATCACTGCGTTACAATATTGCCGGCTACCTTTTGTAATGATCTCTATTTTACACTGGCCCACCCTGAGTCCACAGCTTCATTTTGCTTTCCATTACAACCCTAAGGTCTCTTTCCTGGTTTGTTTTATTGGAGCTGATAATGTAACCTCTGAAAATCAAGTCAAGATTAAAAGAAGACAGAAAGAAAACCCAGCAGGCTACCTTACAGTAGGACTGAAAATTGAAGAAATAAAAAAAATCCAATAAAAGTCACCACAAGTCCTATAAAAGCTATAGATTACTTTGATCAAATGAAAAAAGTACACTATTTTGTGGGCAGGTATATAAAGCATAACTGGTGCTTTTGTATGCATTATTTATTTGTGTAGGATAAAAGAAATGCCAGGAAAATAGCAGTAAACACAAGCTTGTCTATTTGCTTCGTGTTTACGGTGCACGTGGGTCGCTTTTTCATTTTGGCTTTATATGCATTCAGATTCTCAGGGGGTTGACATGACACACATGGCTGTCCAGGATGAAAATGCAAACTCTTTTCCCTTTCTTTTGCATTTGGCCGCTTAAAGAAGCACAGCAGGATATGTCTCTGTGGCTTTTTCTGCTATCTGCTCCCCTGCCCTGCTTTTCTGCTACTATTTTCTTCCTCTTCCATAAACTATTCTTAGATTATCCAGACACTAAGTTTTTTTCTTTTCTTTATCCATGTCAGTTGTTCTGCATGTGGGAGTTAGTAGCAATCTTTCCAATATTCCCCATCACATGAGAAATTAATCTTGATGCCTTCCACCCTAACTTGTTTACGCACTGATTTCTAACCATGGTTTTCCCCTTCGCTTTGGGGAAGACTTATCTCAGTACTGCTTGCATTTGTGGCTCTTTTCTTTTACGTCCCATATAAATCTGATCCACAAGGTCATTATGCAGGAGCATGTCCATTTAAGCTGATCAATATCCATGCATTTCCATGGGATTAATGGTAAGTCACCCCAGGGAGTGGAGCTGTTGCATCCCGTCTTAAACCCATCTGGTAATATTGATTTTACCACTGGGTGTCAAAAAGCTGGTGTAAAATGGTGGATGAGAACGTGCACCATGTCATCCCTGGTTAAAGCCTCTCTCTGACCATAATCTTACTAGATAGGTAAGCCACTGTTCTCTCAGTCTCATCTGAGCCTGCAATATGGGTATAATAATTGTGCCTACTCAGGGGTGGTTAGATGCTAGATTTGCAAGATCTACTTAGGTTTTTGCTGGAGCCCCGGAATCCACCAGCTGGAGCCAAGTGCAAAAGACATTCATGGTTTACTGGTGCAACGGCTCATGAAACTGGGTCATGGGCAGGGCTGGCCCAAGACAATTTGCTGCCCCCACCATTCTACACACAGAACCTGGCCTGATGAGCTGCTGAGTCTTATTTTGACACTGGTGATGATGAGACAACATCTTCTATCCCAGCTGAAGCAGCAAGGTAAGTTAGGAGGTGCAGAGCAGGCTAGTCAAGGTAACTCTGGGGGGTAATGGTTGCGGGGCCATTGCTGCCTTCCCTCAGCATCTGCCACCCGAGACTGCTGCCTCACTCTGCCTAATGGTAGTGCCGGCTCTGGTGACAAGGCTCATTTGTGACAGTGTTTATGCATGGCCTTCAGAATACTTTTCTTTGAGTCTTGCTGTCCTCATTTTCTGACACATATTTACAAGTCCCTGAGGCTTTGCTGTGCTCATAGATGTTTCCAGAATGGGGTCAGTCTACAGTGCCAAGCGCTCACATTTTCTTCAAAGTGTCTGAATGCTTTGAATTCATTGGGATTTTATTGGAACAGTACCAAATACACCCCCCTCCAGCATTCATCAGGATGTCATAAGAATCACCATGGGAATTATTCACATTTATTTGCATTAATAAGGAGGTGATGAGTATGAAATGTGGCCTAGTAATGTGATCTGTATTAGAAGTTAGAGTTACATTAATAACAGAGTTATCATGCAGGCACCTCCATCATTTATTTTATTCATAACCATGCATAGCCCACATTCATTCTTTCACTCTCTTAGTTCCAATGCTAATGCAAAGGCACATCATGCTCAAAAACGCCATATCACATTTTTGTTTTTCACTAACTATTTGATTTGTTTTTGGTCTCACTTAGGTTTTCGCTGGCTGATCACATTCTGGCCCAAACTGGAAGCAAAGCTCTCTTGCAGTTTTGAACTATACAGGTACTATGATTATTATTTAATCATATTTAATTAAATTATTTAATTTACATTATTTAATTATTATTTAATTTACATGCATCTCAAGTTGATGTACAAACATATCATAAACACAACTAAAAATAGTTTAAAAAACAAAAAAACAAACAAACCTGGCTCTTCCACTCTGATTGCCACTTCATAGTGATGGCTGGAAAGTTCAGACCGCTCTCCAGCATCTGCCATTACTAATATTGTAAAATCACACAAAACCTAGTCCAGGGTCAGAGCTGGCTCAGGCATTTTTCAGCCTGAGACAAGCTGGTGCCTCCCTCTTCCCATTCCACATAAAATAACCTGCCAAGTGGGTAGTTCGGGACATAGAAATTGACTTTATACCAGCAGTCTTCAACTTTTTGAGAATTGGGACCCCTTTTTGGCCCAATCATGCATCTCTTCTCTTCTCTTCTCTTCTCTTCTCTTCTCTTCTCTTCTCTTCTCTTCTCTTCTCTTCTCTTCTCTTCTCTTCTCTTCTCAGAATCTTTATATGGGACTTTTACCCATTTAAGATCAGGCCATAGCTCAGTAGTGGGTGCTGATCCACCAGTTGAATACCAGTGCCATATACAAAATCAGTCCCTTGGTCCACCCAGCTCAATATTATACACTGACTGTCATGGCATTCCAGGATTTCGGACAGGGGTCTCTCCCAGCCCTAGCTGGAGATGCCAGGGATCAAAAGCTTCTGCAGTAAAAAAAAAAACCCACCAAGGCCTAAGCATGCTTCTGACCTTCTGTAGTTGAACCTTGCTTCCACACTGGGGACAGGTCAGCACCCTCCACTACCCATGAGGCTTTACCCATGAGCTCCCTCCTCCAACACTTCTCTGCCTTCCCAAGCATCTGCTGCCAGAGACAGTTGCCTCACTCCATCTAAGGATAGGGCTGGCCATGGGTGCTTTGGGAAATGCTGTGTATGATTTCATAGTCGAGAGCCATTTCCTCTGTAAAGACATCAATCTACACCGTGTGGAAGTGGATAACAAATGTTTTGTGTGACTGAAGTGGCAGTATGCATTTATAGTACCATCGTAATGAGAGACTGTGATGCTGTTAATGCATTTGACTCTGTTTTATCATGGCTGATGGCTGTAATTTATTTCCAGCCGACTTAATGGTGTGGGGTATAAAATTATCATGTCATCACTGTGCAATTGTGATAATGCTGGTCTGAGAGCTGGAAGCAATTTAGCAGGAGCAGCTTCTACAAAGATCATTAATGTTGGGTGAAACAGAAATAAAAAAAAGTATTATGACACCATTGCTATTCATAAAGTGGGGAAAAGAAAAAAAAAACTCATATTCTTCACAACCATATTAATAAGAATAATAAAAAGTCTAGACCAGTATTTTGTGATTGGGTCCCAAGTGCTAGATTTAAATATTTTAAAAGAAGACATCAGTAGACTCCCCTCCCCCTTCTAATTGCCAAACTGGTTTGGGGTGTGTGTGTGAAGATTGTTTTACTGAGACTGCAGTATGGGATTCTTAAACCTCACTCTCCATCTGCTGCGGTGCCAATGATGACCACCCCTCCAACACTAGGTACTGTATTTAATTTTTAAAAGACAATGACATGTTTGCTCAGAATTCTTCAGTAAGATGAATTTTATACCAGTAGAGAAACTTCATGAGTCTTCACTGCAACAGCAACCTCATCCCCTTACCAGTTGAATATGCAGAGTGCCTTTCTCCCAAGGGAAAAGGAATCCATCTGGACTGCAGGAGCACTCCTTGCAGGCAGCTGAGAAAAATCCACCTAGCCTAGCAAAGCGCCAAGCATTCTCCAGCACAGCTTTCAAGTCGTTGGTGCTGAATGAATGAGCAGTCAAAGGAAAGCAACATGTTGGGGAGTCCAGCAGCTGGTCCCTGAGTGAATCTTCTCTAAGTAGTACAGAATAGTTCCTGAAACTCACAAGATGACCATTCCTATTGAAAGGCATTCTGAACTGTTTAAATGGCTCAGCTACAGTATATCCTATGTAAGAGAGCTTCCATACAGCTAGTTGAATATGACTTAACAAGAAAAGAGCATTGACAGGTTCTGTCCAAAGCCACAGGTGACACTTCCCCTTGCTTGCCCTTGTCAACAGCCACCATGCCACAAATTCTGTTCCAGATGGAACAGCCAACCACCCAGAGCAGATTGTGGGGAAACACAGGATCAAGCAGGCAAGATGGGAAATAAGTTCTGCCAATGGTGCCCTTTCTGCTGGAGGATAGACATTGCTGGATTTCAACCCACATTGATGGGCTGGATTCACTGTTCACACTGTTAGATCCCATTGAAATTGATGTGAAAAGTTGGCCTAGGCTAACTAACATTGCAATACTGTCCCCACTTGCCTAGAATTAAGTCCCACTGAAATCAATGGGACCTACCTCTCTGTACACATGTGCAGGACTATACTCTGAACTCCATAGATTTCAATGAGAATGAAGTGTGATTTAGTTTCGATTGAAACAAACAACTATATCTGAAAGCCAGATGGAGCAAGAAGACATTTCTCTTACACTTGCTTACTAGTGTGAAGAGCATGCATTAAAAATTAATCGCAATGAGCCCAAGCATTTTTGCCACAATGGTATATGTTTCAAAGCCATAGAAATGAATATTGATTTAAAATAAAATAAAAAATCTTGTACCAGTAACTGGAGCGACACATAATTAGAATTCCTTGCTGATGAAACAATTATAATGTTTATTTTATTCAAAAAATGAAATAAAAGAGAAAAATAGACATAGGGTGGGATTCAATTAAATAAATGTGGGTGCAGAATGACTTCTCCTTATGCAACTGGATGTTTTCCTCTCTCCTCCACCCTCCCCCATGTGCACCCCACACTGTCTCCAAATCTGCTCCGGAGGATTGGGGGAAAACCCAGAACCAATTTAGGGGGTATGACAGAATGACAGATGTGATTGAGGTTTTGACCTACCACTCCTCAGTCTCTTTTCAGAGGGCTTCAAGACCAGACCAGATGATCAGTGATTCAGAGAGATACATGCTACCCGCTGGCAGTGGGAACCCAACAAGGAATAATAATAATAAAATAATAATAATAATAATAATAATAATAATAATAATAATAATAATAATAATAATAATAATATATTATTTGTACCCAGCCCATCTGGCTGGGGTCCCCCAGCTACTCCGGGCAGCTTCCAACAAAGATTTAAAATACATGAAAATATCACACATTAAAAACTTCCCTGAACAGGGCTTCCTTCAGATGTCTTCTGAATGTAAGGTAGTTGTTTATCTCTTTGATATGAGATGGGAGGGCGTTCCACAGGGCGGGCGCCACTACCGAGAAGGCCCTCTGCCTGGTTCCCTGTAGCTTTGCTTCTCGCAGTGAGGGAACCGCCAGAAGGCCCTCGGCGTTGGACCTCAGTGTCCAAGCAGAACGATGGGGGTGGAGATGCTTCTTCAGGTATACTGGGCCGAGGCCATTTAGGGCATTAAAGATCAACACCAACACTTTGAATTGCGCTCAGAAACGTACTGGGAGCCAATGTAGGCCTTTCAGGACCGGTGTTATATGGTCTCGGCAGCCGCCCCCAGTCACCAGTCTAACTGCCGTATTCTGGATTAGTTGTAGTTTCCAGGTCACCTTCAAAGGTAGCCCCACGTAGAGCGCATTGCAGTAGTCCAAGCGGGAGATAACTAGAGCATGCACCACTCTGGCAAGACAGTCTGCGGGCAGGTAGGGTCTCAGCCTGCGTATAATATGGAGCTGGTAGACAGCTGCCCTGGATACAGAATTGACCTGCGCCTCCATGGACAGCTGTGAGTCCAAAATGACTCCCAGGCTGTGCACCTGGTCCTTCAGGGGCACAGTTACCCCATTCAGGGCCAGGGAGTCCTCCACACCAGCCCGCCCCCTGTCCCCCAAGAACAATACTTCTTTCTTGTCAGGATTAAACCTCAATCTATTAACCGCCATCCATCCTCCAACCGCCTCCAAGCACTCACACAGGACCTTCACTGCCTTCACTGGTTCCGATTTAAAAGAGAGGTAGAGCTGGGTATTGTCTGCATATTGATGGACACCCAGCCCAAACCCCCTGATGATCTCTCCCAGCATGTAGATGTTGAAAAGCAGAACCCTGAGGCACCCCACAAGTGAGGGCCCAGGGGTCTGAACACTCATTGCCCACCACCACTTTCTGGACGCGGCCCAGGAGGAAGGAGCGGAACCACTGTATAACAGAAGCCTACTAAGATAGGCTATTAATGTATAAAAGAAAGAAAGAGAATAGCAAATTGCATTCTGCATTCAATCTCAAACAGTTAAATGTTTACTTCATAAATATTAAAGCAAAGTATTTAACTGCTGCCTTGCTGTAAACGGTGGTGTTCAAGAGCAGATGAGACTGTCTGAGAAGATGCTGGAGAGGATCAATATGGTTGCCTAGCAACAGACCTGCATGCCTGGGGTTCTTGTGTCCACAGGGACCATCCATTCCCAGATCTGACCCACTAATCAAGGCAGCATCTTCTCCTCTATTTCCATACTGCTTGAGCAGACATTTCCGTGGATAGCATATCTCTCAGATTTAATTGATGACCAAATAAGGGAAAGAGATAGTGCTAATTAATTTATTCCCTTTAAAGATGATGATTTCACTGAAAAGGACATTACTGAAGTTGAAATGGAGGTTCATAAGGAATGCATTTTACAAGGTGAATTTTAAGGTTAGAATTAAGATTTTTTTATTTATTTATCACCAAATCATAATGATTTGAGCAGAGGTTAACTCAGCAAGGCTTCTGCAGGGTCGCCATTATAAAATCCTGATGTAAAATATAATCTTTAAAAAATGCATGTGTTTATCATCCTTCTTGATCTCCTCTAACGTGGGGCTGAACTTTATAATTTGATTCTCAAGGACCCAAGAACCCATTTCTGCATGTTGTTGTTGTTCAGTCGTTCAGTCGTGTCTGACTCTTCGTGACCCCATGGACCAGAGCACGCCAGGCACGCCTATCCTTCACTGCCTCTCGGAGTTTGGCCAAACTCATGTTAGTAGCTTCGAGAACACTGTCCAACCATCTCATCCTCTGTCGTCCCCTTCTCCTTGTGCCCTCCATCTTTCCCAACATCAGGGTCTTTTCCAGGGAGTCTTCTCTTCTCATGAGGTGGCCAAAGTACTGGAGCCTCAACTTCAGGATCTGTCCTTCTAGTGAACACTCAGGGCTGATTTCTTTGAGAATGGATAGGTTTGATCTTCTTGCAGTCCATGGGACTCTCAAGAGTCTCCTCCAGCACCATAATTCAAAAGCATCAATTCTTCGGCGATCAGCCTTCTTTATGGTCCAGCTCTCACTTCCGTACATTACTACTGGGAAAACCATAGCTTTAACTATACCGGGGGTCAGCAACCCACGGCTCCGGAGCCGCATGTGGCTCTTTAACGCCTTTGCCGCGGCTCCGGGCGGGGAAATGGTGGGGGTGCTGTGCCCGTGGCCCACCTGCGCCCGTCCACTTCTCCAGCTGGCCGGCGCCCACCCTCCGGAGGCTGAGGGGCTGCTGCTGTGCTGCTCTGCTCATGCGTCTGCCAGCGCAGAAGTGGACGGGCTGCTGCCAGAGCGCTCCGCTTTTCCGTGGGGGGGGGGAGGAAAGAGCAGCCTGGGCTGCTCTTTCTCCTCCGAAGCTGCTGCCAGAGCGCTCCGCTTTTCCGTGGGGGGGGGGGAGAGCAAAGAGCAGGACGCGGCGTCGGCAAGGGGCAGAGGGCTGCCCCAACCCCAACACACACACGCAGGCAGAGCCCTTGAGCTTCTCTTCAACACCCCTTTACTGGCCCCCCCCCCACAAAAACACCCTCTGGCTTGATTCAACACACACACACACACACACACACACCGCCCTTAACTTGATTGAACATACACACACAGCACAGCTCTTGAGTTTATTCAACACCCCTGCCCCTTTTTGTCAACACCCCCGTACACACACGCACACCTTGACTTGATTCAACACACATACACACCCCCTGAGTTTATTCAACACCCCCTTTATTTGAGTCAAAACAAACACACACACACACCCCTACAAACACACACATGCACACCTTGACTTGATTCAACACCCAGGAGAGCAAGCCCAAGCTTGCTCTCAATATGAGAGGGTTTTGTATGTGGGGCATCAAAAGCAGCAAAGCATACATGCATTTGGGAACATATGGGGTGCATCTCCCCCCCCCTCATTAGAGAATAATAACTGGGACTAGCCATCAAAAGTCACAGATCAGACATGCTCATATTTTTCATTGATATAGCAGCTAAAGGTCAGAGATGTTACTGATGTTAAAGGTGATCTGTAAAACCCAGTGACACAGAATCCTCACAGAAAGTAAGAAGCTGCAAGTAGGTTCTTCATTGTGGCTTTTCTGAGGCACGTAGCGCTAGTCACCATGATGTCAGTGATTGGGAGCAACTGAGCTTCCTAAATCCTGACTCTAGCACTGTGTTCTGTTTGAGAAAATAAATCAGAAATTGTTTTATGACTTGTTTTCACAATTTTAAAAAAATAAACAATTTCAAATTCTGTGTTTTTCATTCTTCCTATAATCCTGTATATATAGCATTAAGGTAAGAAACAATATATGCAGTGTTATATTTGTTTTAAATGTCGCAATGGTTTTGCGGCTCCCAGTTTATTTTCCCCCCTTCGGAAACGGGTCCAAGTGGCTCTTTTTGTCTTAAAGGTTGCAGACCCCTGAACTATACGGACCTTTGTCGGCAAGGTGATGTCTTTGCTTTTTAAGATGCTGTCTAGGTTTGTCATTGCTTTTCTCCCAAGAAGCAGGCGTCTTCTAATTTCGTGACTGCTGTCACCATCTGCAGTGATCGTGGAACCCAAAAAAGTGAAATCTCTCACTGTCTCCATTTCTTCCCCTTCTATTTGCCAGGAGGTGATGGGACCAGTGGCCATGATCTTAGTTTTTTTGATGTTGAGCTTCAGACCATATTTTGCGCTCTCCTCTTTCACCCTCATTAAAAGGTTCTTTAATTCCTCCTCACTTTCTGCCATCAAGGTAGTGTCATCAGCATATCTGAGGTTGTTGATATTTTTTCCGGCAATCTTAATTCCGGTTTGGGATTCATCCAGTCCAGCCTTTCGCATGATGAATTCTGCATATAAGTTAAATAAGCAGGGAGACAATATACAGCCTTGTCGTACTCCTTTCCCAATTTTGAACCAATCAGTTGTTCCATATCCAGTTCTAACTGTAGCTTCTTGTCCCACATAGAGATTTCTCAGGAGACAAATGAGGTGATCCGGCACTCCCATTTCTTTAAGATTTCTGCATGTAAGCAGGTTCAATTAAAAGGTGTATTTTGCTTCATGGCTTTGTTATGTGACAGTGCTGTTTTTCTTCCATTTTTGTTTGTTTGCCTCGTTTTTATTGGTTGTTGTTATTGACATGTGCCACAACACATGCTTCAAAAGGAGAAAGCCCAATGAAAAAGCAAAACTAAACCGAAATTAAATTTGTAACACCATAACAATTATTAGGAAAAAGCCCATGTCTTCTATAATATTGCAGACAGTTCCACCCTGACAAAAATGATCTTGCCTTTGATTTTGTTTCCTAGATCTGATAAAATATGTTAACTTCGCCATCAAAGTTTCATCCCAAATTTTGTTATACCACTTCTGTATGGTATCTCCATTTTCTGGCGCATAGCATTCTTTTTGTTGTCAATAATGGTTACTTTCAAGCAACACTTAAGCTGGTCTCTAATCTGTGTGCACTATGTGCAATATAAAACCAGTATCCACTGAAGCAAGAAACCAGAAAGCAGTATAAAAACATTCAAAAGCACATTATAGCAAATGAAACATATTCAGTGGATTCATACACGTAAGTCAGAGTCCTATCTTATGGAAAGCCTGTCCAACTAAGATAAATCTTTATAAGATGTCTGAAGCAATTGATGGTTGCTGTTCCACTTATGGTGGCAGTTGCAGTGGGGGTGGGGGGAATCACTCCACAGTACATTGGCAACAGCAGAAAATGCTCATTTTGGGGTCACCAGCCTATGATATTCTGTAGGGTGAGGTTGTTCAGGACTTGGGGCAGTTTGTTGCTGTTACTGATAGTAATTTTTTGTATGTTTTAAATTTTCTTATGATTTATGTGGAAATTGTTCAATCTGGTTGTATACTTTTCAATGTATTTTTATTGTTTATGACTACTTTTCCTTAATGTTTGTAATTATGGAATTGTGGAATTATGGAATTATTTACATGTTGAAAGTGGCCTTGAGCATGGTTTTGACTTTGGAAAGGCGGTGTACAAATAAAATGATTGATTGACTGATGGATTCCTCCCTAAGGATCCCAGAGCAGCACACACACAAAGAATATAAATCCCCTCCCTTCATCAACAAGACCTTGAACATAGTTTTGTAGCTGATCAGCAGCTGATGCAGTTTTCTCAGCACAGGTGTCATATTTGTGCTCCACTCAACAGCTTGGGACTGGTGCTATTTTAACTTCTTTATAAATGATTTGTCTGTCATTTGCCAGAAAAAGATATCGGCGGATTTCTCAGTAAAAATGTCAACTTTGCATGTAGCAGCAGCAGCAGAGAAAAGGCAAATTTCATACTAGAGAAGAGACCAGGTGAGTTGGAGTGCTTTCCTTGTGAGGAAAGACTACCTAAAATACTTTGAGCTTTTTAGTTTAGAAAAAAAAGATGATTAAGCAGAGTGGGGAAGAAATGAAAGAGATTTATAGAAATATGAAAAAAAAACTGGAAAATATAGATCTTCCCTTTTCTCTCACAATAATAGAACTTAGGACCACACACTGAAATTTATCAAAAAATTGTCCAGTTGCGCCTTAGAGACCAACTAAGTTTGTTCTTGGTATAAGCTTTCGTGTGCATGCACACTTCTTCAGATACACGAAAGCTTATACCAAGAACAAACTTAGTTGGTCTCTAAGGTGCTACTGGACAATTTTTTTTTTCTATATTTCAACTGCGTCAGACCAACATGGCTACCTACCTGAACCTGAAATTTATCAGAAGTAGATACAGAGCAGCCATAGCAAAGTATTCTGAATACCAGTTTCTGGGGAACAAAGACTGGAAGAATGCCCCTTTTCTTACTTGTGTCTTTCTGGTCACGGTTTAAAGGATGATGTTAGATCAAATGATACTTCCTCACATAGTAGACTGAACACAGGTACAAACTGTCCCTACATAAATGTTTGTGTGAAAGTGGGTGCACTTGTTGATTTGTACAGCTCAACTATTGGGTACACAGATAATATGTAGGTGTATACAGGTACACAGATTGTACACTCATTTAATATAACATATCAGCAGCCAAGCGGACACTTCTTCTGAACCAGCAGGACCCATTTTCCATACCCACTGGTATTACCCAGGATCCAGAAGTCTGTAGATAGTTAATTCAACACTCCTTTTTTTAAAAAGGGAAATGAATGATAGTACAAAACACGAGCTGGCTGAGCTATCCAAGGAGTCTCTGCTAAGCAGCAAAACTCCCACGCTTCAAGAATTAATTGGGGGAAAACTGGGTTCATTGAAGTGTGGCGACATAGCAGGAGAGTTCTGCTGCCATTCTGCAATGTGCGACAACTTCTTAAGCAATGCCTTTTGTTTTAGTAGGCTTCACCCTAATTTATAGACTCTCAATGCTCAGGGTAGCACCGTGATTTCATTTGACTATACATGAAGCTGAGCAGCCAAGTGGATTTTTAACTCCCACAACAATCTGGAGATGCTAATGCAGTTTACAAAAGAATGAGACACCTGGATTGTTCCTAGAAACTTTTGACTGGTGCAGGTGTTCTTGGTTTCCCCCGCTCCTGTAGCTCCAGCACTCACCGAATCCCACTGCAGAAACTACATGTGTGGGGTGTGCCTCAGCCCCAATATTTGTTGTGTATACTTGCTTAAAAAATAAATCCAACCTGTTTCCAAGTTGCTCTAAGTAAAGAGTGCACAGAACAGATGAGAGTACAGAAGCAGATCAACATAAGGCTTGTGGGGGCTCTGATCCAACTTGGCGCATCTTGGGTAGCTTACAATCACCCTGAATCACCCCTATCCACACCATTGTTTGGCACCACCACAGAGTGGCTACACACATCCTGCACCATCTATAGTCTCCTCTGATCTGGCTCCAACTGGCCTTACTTACAAAGAGTAAAGAGCATCCTCACTGTCAGGAATGAGCCAGCTCCAAGCGAAGGTTTGCAGCCAACTGCAGAAAGCAGCCAGGGATAGAGAAGCTTTGATGTTACTTAGGCAGGGGAGAGCCAGCAGCTGCAGACTTCTGCTCTTCCTGACCTTGACGGGCAGGCTGATAAGGCAGTAGCTGAGAGCAGGCTAGAACACAGTCAAAGCTCACTGGAAGCACAAACAGGCACGAATGAACTCAGAGACAGCCTCTCAGAAAAGGAAGAGGTAGGAGCTGATCCACTAAGTCCGAAGTCAGCCAATGGGAGGGCTGCTAGACAGCAAGCAAAACAAGAGACATAAGGTTCATAAGTTAAATATCTTCTGTCGATGCCGGAAGAAGTCTTCAGAAGAGTTATCTTGAGTAATGGTGCCGGAGGCTTTGTTAGAGTCGCCTGGAGCAATCTGTTTTTGCAATAAATCCACCTTTTTAATTAGCTACGCTTACTGTATTATCAAGCTGGGAACCTGGACTCCTGACACTCACTGACACTATGGGAATAAATCACATTCTTAAACTCTATCCATGGAAGGCTCACATGCGCTTCCCTTGCCCCCCCCACCTCTCTTACATGCGCATTGCGCAGGGAGGTCTAAAAAGAGGCTGAAAGCATGTTTGGCTAAACATCTACAAGATCCTTGACCACACAATGTTCCCAATCATGGAGAGGGTTGTAAGCACAATTAGCCAGCAACTTACAGTCACCCTTCAGACCTTCCTGCTTATCACTGGAGGTTTTGGGACTGGAGAGATTTGGGCTGGTGCACGTGGACCTGAGTCCCCTCCACGAATAGACTTGGTTGTGGCAAAGCCAAGAAAGTTCTGTGTCACCTTAACAATGTTCACGTAGCATAAGCTTTCACAGACGAGAACACATAGCATGTTCAAATACAACCATGAATGCACTGGCATATTTAGGATTCATGAGGGTATCCATCAAAGGCACCATTGACCTGAAGATTCAAATGTTGCACTGCTAAACAGAGCAGAAGATCAGAGCCTGGTGAGAATAGCATCTTCCACACTTTGCGCTTCAATCATATTTGCTGTGGATACACAGACATTGCACTGGGGTTTCCTGAAGCATAGACATAAAGTTGGACAACAGAATGCACATTATTCAATGTAAGTCATGGACCTGCAGCCAAACCAGGGTCCCAGAACCATTTAACTCTCTTTAAAGACTCAGTGTATCACAAACATCCATTTAACCTGCTCAGTTTTTAAACCTATAACTGGAAACAGGAAATGCAAGCCTGCACGTAAGGGGAAAGGGACCTTTAGTTTTACTCAATGTGTTTATTTTTAGCTGCTTTAAATCACCAAGGCTGACTTTTCCTGCACTGAATAAAGTTGGCTAAGGATTCAGCAGAATCCCCGCCCCCAACCTCTGTAAGTAAGACAAATAATATCTTTCAACTCTTTTGCAACATCACGTCCCCTGGAAACCCACAGCATCCTCAAAATGTTAAATGTGTAATTCTAAAAAGAACCCTGCTGCTCTGTCTTAAAAGGGATAAAACCACTGTCTGGCAGTGGAGAATAAAATGCTCTTTCTTCCCACACCAATCGTTTATTAAAGCCCATTGTGATTCCTGGTGCTCCTTTGCATGAAGCTCTGTCATTAATTATTACTTTCCTTCTGCAGGGGAAGGTTTACCTCTGAAATCATCCTTGTGATCCCCATTGGCAGTGAAATGGAAGATAATGCCAGTAAATGACACCTTCTACCTTTACTTAAAAGCCACTAAGCACCAGTGAGCAATTTTGTGTACTTGAGGACTGGTTAGCACTTGCCACAGCTGTCATGTTCCTACTGAGTGCAGGCATACCCGGATTTGTTTTTGAAGAAATGGAGAGAAGAAGCAGTGAGATACCAACACATTATATTTAAAGCCATTCCATTAAGAAGAAATTACCACTGTGAAATGTCAGCACTCCATTTCTGGAAAGATTGTGCATGCTGCAGAATGTGATCCAATCGAAGGGAAACACAACTGTGTTTTGAAAAAACAAAAAGCCTGAGGCTTTCAGATTACTGCTCAGGGTGCAGAATTTGGCAACCTGGGTGGAATCTACACACATATAAAAAAAACGTTCAGAAAATGCTTTTTTTGCAACAAAAAAAAAGGGGTGGTGGTGGTGGGGTTTTTTTTTTTTTTTTTTAAAAAAAACAACCATTGAATTTTCCATAAGGCTCACCATCGCCATCTAGTGTCAATTTGTATATTGCACTTAAAACACACTTAAAACATTTTATTGGCAGCTGTATAGCTGAGTACCAGGTTGCTCACTGATCCTGGCCTGACTGAACTGGATGCCAATTAGTTCGCAGGCCCTATTCAAAGTGCTGGCTTTGACCTCTAAAGCGCAAAACAGTTCAAGACTGCAATACCAGACCTTCCAAGTGCCTCTATTTTCCAGTGATGCCCCTAGAGAAGCCGTCCCGGTTTCTGATTTGATCCTGGAATGTCCCGCTTTTCCTTACGATATCCCTATTTTCATTGGAGAAATGCTGGAGGATATGGAGTTACCCAATCACCGAGCTGTCTGAAGGCAATCCTGTATAGGGAAGGTTGTTTTTTTAAAAAAAGTCTTATGTTTTATTATGTTTTTATATATGTTGGAAGCTGCCCAGAGTGGCTGGGTCAATTTGTGTATTTGACCATTTTCATTCACAGATCAGAATGCTTATTAACTTATTGGTGTCAATTACATCGTTAACAGTGATAAATAATATTATTTTGAATTATTTAACCGGTGGTGAGAAATATGTAGTGCTTCTGATGTTATTATAATATGTAATAGAGAATATTCAAACACTCGACTCAACTAATTGGTCAGAGTGGGGAAATAATGTGGAAGCTAGACATTTCACAAATCTCCCCAATTAATTTTTTTTAATGTAGCAAGTTACATTTGTGAGTTATCATTTTGTATATTGCAAGCTTTATCTTTCTAAATCCATAGCAGATCTGGTTACCTTCTAATACGTTCCCACAAATATATAACATTAGGGTCTTTATCATCACTAGTGAGTAATCTGGATAACTGTGAATTTGGATTGTGATAGGATTCCCCCCCCCCCCAGAAGATCGAAGCTTTAGAATGCTCTGTATGCCATTCACCCAACAAAAAGAATCATGAATGGTGTACATTGCATTCTGTAAACCTATGTTGATTATCTCAGCATTTCGTTCATTGCTTATGCCATTTCTTGTCATTTTATATTTGCATATGTGATTTCAAATAAACATAAAGCACTGCACTGCAAAAAGCCTAGCAATTAAAATTGACCAGTACCTTTTATAATTACCATGGATCAATCTTCAGCCATTCCAAAATTTGCTTTATCCTTATTAATGGAGTTAGTATATTATACCCATCAACAGATCTATGCTTGTGCAGATTTAGACTGTTTCTTAATGACTCTGTACCAGCTATAAAGCTTCCCCTTTAGTACATGGACCAGGCCAGTGTATAAAACAGGTAAAGAAGTTTGATTTAAGGAAGCAAACATACAGTCTACAAAATACAGAAGACTACAGAAGTGTTGTATCAAGGCCATACTACATGTGACATGGGAGATCCACAATCAGTGCTTCCAACATACTTTTCTTTGGTTAAA
Source organism: Lacerta agilis (assembly GCF_009819535.1). Classification (NCBI taxonomy): domain Eukaryota; kingdom Metazoa; phylum Chordata; class Lepidosauria; order Squamata; family Lacertidae; genus Lacerta; species Lacerta agilis. Next base: position 57,855,079 of record NC_046318.1, on the reverse strand, counting down.
GGAGCCATGGGAGAGAGGGGATGCATATTAAATACAAAAACACATTTTACATCATGCCTAGTTTGACCCTCAGACAAGCTAAAAAGAATAAAAGGCAAGAATACAAGGGTATGATAAATGGAGATGGAAAGGCCAAATATGTCAAGTGTGGCTCCAATATTTCCATTGGCAAAATATTTATCTAGATATATTTTAGATTCCATCTTCCTGCACAACATCCTTCTTTAGCATGGCTGTATGGAGCAGTCACATAAGTCACCTGATTACCTGTAATTATCAAAGTAATGAGCACAAAGAAAGGGACAACAGGTGAGATAAATAAAACCTGGGGGTTATCCATGAGTCTAGACATGAATAATGGGCAAACACAGCTTGTAATCCTTGCAATTATTTGCAATTTCCTACTAGTTATTGCTGTTTACATAGCTGTCAATATAAATCTTTCCAGGGGCAGAATATTGTTTCCATTAAAATTTCAACTCATGTTGCCATAATCCTGTCTCCATAAATATATGTAAGATGAAGGACTGGTTGTTAATTTGCATCTTCCTTGAGAACAGGAGGAAGCAAGAACCATAAAAATTAAATGTGCTTTGGCCAGTTTGACCATGCTAGTATTTCATATTTGATTGAAAATGAGATTAAAGAAGCTGGAGAACAGCAATATATGACCAAACGCAGTTAGAGCATATTATCATGCTTACACACTCAGGTCCTGCTTGCTTGCTTCCCACAGGCATCTCATTGGCCACTTTGAGAACAGGCTGCTATGAGACAAGATGGAGCTTTGGCCTGATCCAACAGAGGTCTTCTTCTGGTCTTATGTGCTACATGGTAGTGAGCAGAAAAAGAGTGTTTGGCTTCCTCCATTGTACCCTCAAGAAGTCATCTAGTTGCACCTTTCTGGGGGTGACTGGACTGTCTTGCTGAAAGAATATTTGAACCCTTTCGTGACAAATTCACAAGACATTTTCAGAATAAAGTTACATTGCCAATAGACAGAACTACAGTCCAGCAACATCTGGGGGAACTCATGTTCCCAACCTTTGTCTTAAACCCTTGCCTTAATACAAATAGTTATGCTAGCACAACAACTTTTAGCTGCACAATAGAGCTTTGCTTCCCCATCTGCTCCCCATCTGCCCCTACCATTCCCCATCTGGCTTGGGGGAAAGGTTGTGGAAACCCCCAGAGCAGATTCAGGAAGCTCAAGGACAGGGGTCAGCAAACTTTCTCAGCAGGGGGCTGGTCCACTGTCCCTCAGACCTTGTGGGGGGCTGGACTATATTTTGAAAAAAAAAAAATGAACGAATTCCTATGCCCCACAAATAACCCAGAGATGCATTTTAAATAAAAGCACACATTCTGCACATGTAAAAACACCAGGCAGGCCCCACAAATAACCCAGAGATGTATTTTTTTATAAAAAGGACACATTCTACTCATGTAAAAACACGCTGATTCCTGGACTGTCCGTGGGCCACATTTAGAAGGCGATTGGGCTGCATCTGGACCCCGGGCATTGGTTTGGGGCATACTTTCCCCTTTTTTGCAGGAAATTCTCTTATTCCAGCGCTGTTTCCCACTGCAAAAAAGGGAAGGTTGACAGCTATGGTTTGGGGACCCCTGCTCAAGGGTATGTGGGGAGAAAGAAAGGCAGCAAAGTTACATTGTACAGCTACAAGTTGTTGTTCTAGCATAACTGCTTAGTTGGATACCCCCAAGGGTTTTTAGCAATTATTCTAGACTCCACAGATAGAAGTCATTTTAGCTATGTTGGCAGGCCAGTAGCATCACAATCTAGCAGGAAGAGCCAGTGAAATGAATGGGAAGAGTTCAAGACTGCAGCTGTGTCTTTTGTCTCCTCTCACAACTTTTGCTTTCTGTGCACCAAAGCCACTCTCTCCTAGAGATGTCAGAGAAATTCTATTTTGTTTGCATTTTAATGAGAAACCGCACTTCTTGAACCTATACATGAACTGAATCTCAATTATCTTTCAAAAATTCACACTTCTCCGAATACTGAGATGCTGTTCTCCAACCAACCAATGTTATCAAGTGAAACGGGACATAAAAATGCATGCATACATGAAAAATAAAATACAAAAAGTTGTTCGCTTGCAGAAAATGTGTGCATTAGTCAAAACCGCATACAAAATATGTTCATCGGGAAAGATTTGTGTGAAAATGCTGACAAATTTTCATGAAGATCATGCAAATTGCTATAGAAATCTGGAAAACCGAATTTAAGATAGGAAAAATGGAAAAACAAAATTAGTCTCCTGCCCGTCCATACTCACTCCCAAGTCTTCAGACAAATGTTTTCCGCTTTCCCAACTCTTTCCAGGGTCCCTCTAACTTTTCCTTATTTACCTCTTTACTGTTGGCTGACTTTTCCCTTTTGTTCCCCATGATAGCCATTTCCAAATCTGCTTTGCCTGCACATCAGCAAGAAGTCTCCAAGGTGTAGCATCTCCACACACACACACACACACACACACACACACACACCTCTTTTAAACTGTGTTCATAACGAAAAACAACTACCGGTAATCTTCCAATATTTGCAGCAGACACCATATCAAATGAGAGGTAACCAGGAAGCCAATTATCAATGGAAATAGCAATTTGAAGAAAACTCATTCTGCATCAGGACTGAATTTGCTAAAATAGTTTTATCAAAAGAATATGTATCCTTGGAATTATTTCAAGCTCGTTTAAAAGGGAAAAACCTCATTTAAAGAAAAAAATTCCTCTCAGTTATTGTATTATACTAAAATTAGACGTGCATTACTGGAGAATATCCTGCTTTATGGAGGGTTCACTTGATATATATTATGATATATTGTGGTGCTGAATTATTGGTTCCCATAGTAATCATCATTACTTTGCCCTCAGGGTCACAGAGTGTCTCCCAGCCAAGGCAATTTGACATGTGACCCTCCATCCTTTCTGAGTATATCCATTACCACAGTTTCTTTCTATCCTTCAGCACCGCAGTCACATAATTACAACTCAGTAGTTGCACAGCTACCGCCAAGGTTATATCAAAGAATTCCTCTCAGATAAGGGAAAGTATCTTAGGTACCACAGAAGCAAGCTGAAAATGTCATTAAAAAGTTCAAAGGAAGCTTAACTTTTTATGCATAGAGGGTTAAGCTATGGCCTTTTAATCGGCCACCTGCTCCGTAAATACATTTGACAGTTAGGCACAGGGATTTAGCGGAACGCGGTACATGCATGGAGCTGTGGGCGGGCAGCAGAAAAGCTGGCTGAAGGGATGCTTTGTTGTTTGTTCAGTCGTTCAGTCGTGTCCGACTCTTCGTGACCCCTTGGACCAGAGCACGCCAGGCACGCCTATCCTTCACTGCCTCCCGCAGTTTGGCCAAACTCATGTTAGTAGCTTCGAGAATACTGTCCAACCATCTCATCCTTTGTCGTCCCCTTCTCCTTGTGCCCTCCATCTTTCCCAACATCAGGGTCTTTTCCAGGGAGTCTTCTCTTCTCATGAGGTGGCCAAAGTACTGGAGCCTCAACTTCAGGATCTGTCCTTCTAGTGAGCACTCAGGGCCGATTTCCTTGAGAATGGATAGGTTTGATCTTCTTGCAGTCCATGGGACTCTCAAGAGTCTCCTCCAGCACCATAATTCAAAAGCATCAATTCTTCGGCGATCAGCCTTCTTGATGGTCCAGCTCTCACTTCCGTACATTACTACTGGGAAAACCATAGCTTTAACTATACGGACCTTTGTTGGCAAGGTGATGTCTTTGCTTTTTAAGATGCTGTCTAGGTTTGTCATTGCTTTTCTCCCAAGAAGCAGGCGTCTTCTAATTTCGTGACTGCTGTCACCATCTGCAGTGATCATGGAACCCAAGAAAGTGAAATCTCTCACTGCCTCCATTTCTTCCCCTTCTATTTGCCAGGAGGTGATGGGACCAGTGGCCATGATCTTAGTTTTTTTGATGTTGAGCTTCAGACCATATTTTGCGCTCTCCTCTTTTACCCTCATTAAAAGGTTCTTCAATTCCTCCTCACTTTCTGCCATCAAGGTTGTATCATCAGCATATCTGAGGTTGTTGATATTTTTTCCGGCAATCTTAATTCCGGTTTGGGATTCATCCAGCCCAGCCTTTCGCATGATGAATTCTGCATATAAGTTAAATAAGCCGGGAGACAATATACAGCCTTGTCGTACTCCTTTCCCAATTTTGAACCAATCAGTTATTCCATATCCAGTTCTAACTGTAGCTTCTTGTCCGAAATAGAGATTTCTCAGGAGACAGATGAGGTGATCCGGCACTCCCATTTCTTTAAGAACTTTCCATAGTTTGCTGTGGTCGACACAGTCAAATGCTTTTGCATAATCAATGAAGCAGAAGTAGATGTTTTTCTGGAACTCTCTAGCTTTCTCCATAATCCAGCGCATGTTTGCAATTTGGTCTCTGGTTCCTCTGCCCCTTCGAAATCCAGCTTGCACTTCTGGGAGTTCTCGGTCCATGTACTGCTTAAGCCTGCCTTGTAGAATTTTAAGCATAACCTTGCTAGCGTGTGAAATGAGTGCAATTGTGCGGTAGTTAGAGCATTCTTTGGCACTGCCCTTCTTTGGGATTGGGATGTAAACTGATCTTCTCCAATCCTCTGGCCACTGCTGAGTTTTCCAAACTTGTTGGCATATTGAGTGTAGCACCTTAACAGCATCATCTTTTAGGATTTTAAATAGTTCAGCTGGAATATCATCACTTCCACTGGCCTTGTTGTTAGCGAGGCTTTCTAAGGCCCATTTGACTTCACTCTCCAGGATGTCTGGCTCAAGGTCAGCAACCACACTACCTGGGGTGTATGAGACCTCTATATCTTTCTGGTATAGTTCCTCTGTGTATTCTTGCCACCTCTTCTTGATGTCTTCTGCTTCTGTTAGGTCCTTTCCACTTTTGTCCTTAATTGTGGTAATCTTTGTACGAAATGTTCCTTTCATATCTCCAATTTTCTTGAACAGATCTCTGGTTTTTCCCATTCTGTTATTTTCCTCTATTTCTTTGCATTGCTCGTTTAGAAAGGCCCTCTTGTCTCTCCTTGCTATTCTTTGGAAATCTGCATTCAATTTCCTGTATCTTTCACTATCTCCCTCGCATTTTGCTTGCCTTCTCTCCTCCGCTATTTTTAAGGCCTCATTGGACAGCCACTTTGCTTTCTTGCATTTCTTTTTCATTGGGATGGTTTTCGTTGCTGCCTCCTGTATAATGTTACGAGCCTCCATCCACAGTTCTTCAGGCACTCTATCCACCAAATCTAAGTCCTTAAACCTGTTTTTCACTTCAACTGTGTATTCATAAGGAATTTGATTTAGATTGTATCTTACTGGCCCAGTGGTTTTTCCTACTTTCTTCAGTTTAAGCTGGAATTTTGCTATAAGAAGCTGATGATCTGAGCCACAGTCAGCTCCAGGTCTTGTTTTTGCTGAGTGTATAGAGCTTCTCCATCTTTGGCTGCAGAGAATATAATCAATCTGATTTCGATGTCGCCCATCTGGTGATGTCCATGTGTAGAGTCGTCTCTTGTGTTGTTGGAAAAGAGTGTTTGTGATGACCAGCTTGTTCTCCTGACAGAACTCTATTAGCCTTTGCCCTGCTTCATTTTGAACTCCAAGGCCAAACTTGCCAGTTGTTCCTTTTATCTCTTGACTCCCTACTTTAGCATTCCAATCCCCTATAATGAGAAGAACATCCTTCTTTGGTGTCATTTCTATAAGGTGTTGTAAGTCTTCATAGAATTGGTCAATTTCAGTTTCTTCAGCACTGGAAGTTGGTGCATAAACTTGGATTACTGTGATGTTAAAAGGACTGCCTTGGATTCGTATCGAGATCAATCTATCATTTTTGAAATTGCATCCCAGTACAGCTTTACCCCTGTAGAGAGCTGAAGGGATATTTTCACAAAATCAATCTTTCAGCATGGCAGCACCTACACCCTAGAACTATCTGCCCCTTGGCATTAGGCAGATGTCTTCCCTGTACTGGTTTCAGTTCCTGCTCACAACTTTTTTGTTTAGGTAAGCCTACTCAAAGTTCAAACACATATGCATATATATCATGTGCTTTATTTATATTTTGATTTTTGATTTTTGTTTAGTTTTCAGCTCTCTTACTGATAATTTCAATGCATATTTTATATGAACCACTTAGAGAAGAAGAGTTTGGATTTGATATCCCGCTTTATCACTACCCGAAGGAGTCTCAAAGCGGCTAACATTCTCCTTTCCCTTCCTCCCCCACAACAAACACTCTGTGAGGTGAGTGGGGCTGAGAGACTTCAGAGAAGTGTGACTAGCCCAAGGTCACCCAGCAGTTGCATGTGGAGGAGCAGAGATGTGAACCCAGTTCCCCAGATTACGAGTTTACTGCTCTTAACCACTACACCACATTGTGTGTCTGTGTGTGATACAAATTTGGTGAAATAAAATATTTTTAAATATCAACCTCCGCAACATTGTTTTTTTTGCTGAGGTTTAAATTTTTTTGCTGAAGTTCATAGAGTTGAAAAGCTTTTCAAGCTCATGTGTTGAAGGAAACAGGTTGCATTCCTTCTGAAGCCCGTTACCCATCAGAAAACCATTTCCAGAGAGTTGCGGGGGGAGCTCTTCTGAATTATGTGGGCTCTGTCGTAGTGGAAGAAGGGGTTAATTAGCTAACCTATATATATACCTGAATGTATTGTTAGTCTAGAAGTATCAAAGTATAAAAGTGCCCCTGTTAAGCTTTTCTGTATGAAACTGCTCTGTAAAGCTGTGAACTCTGATCTGCATTGCACTGGCAAATGATGACTAAGTGTCTGGAGATAACAGTAGAACTGTCCTTGCAGAGAGGAACTGCCTAGGTCAAGAGATAGGATGGCCTTGCTAGAGTGCACATGAACCAACTCAGGGGTAAATGTCCTTTTGCCTTATATGTCCTTTTGCCTTATATGTACAACAGGAAATGTACAACAGGAAATGTTCCTTATATGGACAAGAGGAAGAGCCAGGGAACTGTCTATAAGAACTGTCTGAAATTTGACTAGTTTTGTACTTGCTTGGCTATCTAAACACCGAAGTACCTCTGCATGCAGAATAATAAATCTTTCTCTCTCTGAAGCCAGAAGCCTCAGGTGTTTTTCTGCTTCCATGTTTTCTCACCGGGTGCAACAATGGGAACCCGTAGGGGCAAATAAGGCTCCAGTAGAGAGCTCAAGCTTGAGGGAGGAGGATGATCTGAAACTGCACATAAAAATATTGCACAAGAGGCCATCCAGTGGTTCAACATTCCTCTATCCAATTTCAGATTTATTGTTTATTTTATTTATTTATGGCATTTATATCCCACTTTCCAAGGAGCTCAAGGTGGCGAACACTTCTCTCTGTCCTCATTTAGTTCCCACAACAACCTTGTGAGGTGGGGAAGGATGAGGCAGTGATTTGCCTAAAGTCACCCAGTGAGAGTTTCATGGTTGAGTGGGGATTTGAACCCTGGTCTCCCAGATCCTAGTCCAATGACAGCACTACACTATGCTGGCTCTCAGATTGAGTCCTCTCTCTACTGCAACCCCATACAACACAGCTCTCATTGTTCAGAAATGTCCCCCATCCCTCTGAAAAGGCTTTTAAAGAGTCACAGAAGGGAGGAAGGGAAAAGAATGGTCATTTGCTGTCTTCCGCTCATGCAGTTTTTGGACACTACTCTATACACGGATTTACTTATTTGAGATCATTCTTCCTCCCCTCACAAGGTGGTTCACAATAAATAAATAAATAAATAAATAAATAAATAAATAAATAATTGACAAAATAAAAACAGCATTCAGGGAAATCAGATAAAATAGGGCATGGGACGGGGGGGAATCCCCACCACAACAATAAATAGCTTAGCAGACTTAAAAATGTCATTTTAAAATATTTTGAAAGGCAAGAGAGGAAGTCATGTAGCGTTACTTGGGGAGACAATTCCACAAGTGTGAAGCCATAGCTGAAAAGGCCCTGTTCCTGGTACTCCCAAATCTGATTATCCTTAGTGGTGGGCAACAAAGGAGGGCATTAGGATGAAAGTATTTTTGCTTGCGTACATGCGTACATATGGAGGGAAAGAGTGGGCGAGCTCTGTAGCACAAGGAGAAATATTTGCACTGATTGGACAGTTTTTACTGCTGCTGTTTGCAGAGAATTGTTGTCCTTTTGGACCAACAGAAGTGCCAATGCTCTTAATGAATATACATGTTCCTTCTTCAAAGTAACCTGCCCACATAAAGGGGTATGAAGCAATAATATTATTTACTTAATATTTGCCACATATCTAATGTGACATTCCTAGGATGGCTAAGTCCATGCTCCCCAGAGACCAGTGAAACCAAATGAAGAACAAACTGAACTACAAAGTGATCAGATTCAGTTCCATGACAGTAGTCACTAGGGGACAGAGAGATCGTGGTGTTATATATAGCACTGCGCAAACAGAAAAGCCTTCCATGTTAAATATTTTCATTATATGGCTTTTTAAAGTGTCCATGGGGATGATTCAGGACTGTGCCCCATCTACATGTTTTAAGCGGTAAAATGCTAATAGAATCTAATTGAGATATACCATGTGTTAGTAATTCAGAAAATGAAGGCCCATAAAAATTAATGGTCAGGAAAGAATGGGTTGCTGTAAATCAAGAGCTGAATTATTAAAACAAGTGCAAATTCAATTCCACACATGTGGTGAATATTGCAAAATAACAAGACAAGAGTCATTACACTACTTAAGCCAGTTACGATTTTATGATATCACCCCAGACTTCAAAGTGTCATTGGTGGGTGCTAATATTTTCCCCACAGGACTGGGTTAATTGGTTCTTTTGTCTTTGGTTTTGTTTTGTTACCCAGTGTATTTGCAATGGCCAATTAACAGAAACATTGTTGGCCTCCGCAGATAGGACATATTGTTCAAAGATGTAATGCTCATGGGAAACAACTTGTAAAATGATGGCTATTGGTGGAATGTAGCTCTTTGTTCAGCAACAAAGATGGGCTATTTTTATTATCTAGATTAGGGGTAGCCAACACGGCACCCTCCAGATGTTGTTATTGTTTTGATTAATATTTTTTCTGCTTCTGTCATTACTTGTTATTCAGTACAAGTTGTTCAAGCCATATGGAGGCCACTTGACTTGAATCAGCTTATATGCAGTGAGCACTCATACCAGTGATGCAATAGAGATGGTTGCCACATGGATCTCCTCAACCATATACAGACTTTTCCCGCCATGTCCCAACACTAGTATCTGGTGGCAGCTTGTAAACCGTCCATATGGTGTGGAGAATTTGTTTCACATGCTGCTTTACATATTCATGGTGGACTAAGATGACCCACATGGTCCCTTCAAATTCTACAATTCTATGATTCTATGATCTGCAGAGTGGGTTGATGTTTACATATAAGGTCAGGGGTGACTTGCCAAGTGGCACGGGGCGCCAGGGTGCCAAGTTCTGGAGGGTGCCAGGGAAGAGGCAGAGGCTGTGTGCGGACATCTTGGCATCAGCTCGCCGCCCTCACCCGCCTCGCTGAAGCAGCGCCATGCCCGGAGCCTCTGCCTCTTCACTGCCAGAGAAGCTGCCCTCCAGCTGTTACCTGCCTCCTCCAGCCCTGCAAAGTTGCTGGCAGCGCCGTTAAAAAGGTAGGCAACTCTGGGAAATGGGGTGTGGGGGTGTGTGTGCCGGGGGGATCTTTGCACCACGGCGCCGCATATACTTAAGAAACCCCTATACAAGGTTAGCTCTCCCAGGTCCAAGTCTAATTCTCTGTTCACCACACTGCAGTATGTGAATTCTTATTGTACAATGGCAGGGTTTGTTAAGGTTTCCTACTGTTTTCACCTTATACAAATGGCAAGAGAGTTGTGTAGGTGCTTGTGGCAGTTTGCAAATGTGTCCATGGGCTCAAAAGGCTTGGCAGCTCCAGGTTATGCACTGGTTTCACAGCTCAGTTTAAAGTGTCATTACTGACCTTTAAATGACCTGGAACCAGGTTTGAATGATCTACATCCAGATAAACCTGGTCCCAGGATTTTTTCTTTCAGTCAGAACTCACCAGAACTCAGTTCCGTCTCCCCTCATGTAGGCCTAATTGCCATTATAAGAGATCAAGAGAGGTGTTCATGGTGAGTTCTTTATCTAGAAAAATAGCACCCATTACAGCCATGCTGTGAGATCATCCATGGAAAAGCAGATTCCATAGAAGGCTTGTAATGCAGTCAGCATTGTCTGATAGTTATATACCACACATTTCACCCTTAATCACATGGGAGAAAAGTTCCCACAAGATCCCAGGCGCATGGGAGTAACCTCAGGGGTGACAGAAACCAAGACAAAGATACAGAGAAGACCAGATTAATGACTATATTCATTATTTCTAAGCATGTCCACCTGAGACTCAAACCCTATACGTGCATCAAATATGTGCCCATATTGTATCCATCTATAAGAGCTGTATGGGTTACTAACAATTTCCAGGTGCAAATCAAAATGCTTGTTGTTACCTATAAAGCCTGAAATGGCTTGTGTCCAAGATACCTGATAGAACAACTCCTCCCATACCATCCTGCCTATATCCTGGCATCAGATGGAGAGGAACGTTTGGGCATTCCAATTATTATTATTATTATTATTATTATTATTATTATTATTATTATTATTATTTTATACCCCACCCATCTGGCTGGGTTTCCCCAGCCACTCTGGGCGGCTTCCAACAAAAAAATATTATAAATACATTAAAACATCAGTCATTAAAAACTTCCCTAAACAGGGCTGCCTTCAGATGTCTTCTAAACATCAGATAGTTGTTTATTTCTTTGATAGGAGGGCGTTCCACAGGGTGGGCGTCACTACCGAGAAGGCCCTCTGCCTGGTTCCCTGTAACTTCGCTTCTCGCAGTGAGAGAACCGCCAGAAGGCCCTAGACGCTGGACCTTCCAACACTTGTTGCAGCAAGGCAAGTTCTTGCGAAGGTCTTTCCTTCTTGTGTAACTGCCCTCCATTAGCCATCCATTTGGTCCCTGCATTTTTAAGCTCACATCAGCTGGTTAAGACAGTTTTGTCTGTGGATTTTTTAAATTAAAAAAGCCTGTGTAGTTTTAGGCTGACTCTGTTGCCCTGTCACCTTGGTTTTCTTTTTCTCTTGGTTTTATTGTTATTGATTTATTATACTTGGACTAAAATGAAAACAAAAAAACTTCTAAGCTGCTTTGAGCATCATCTGTTTAGTGGAACACTAAACAGTGTGAAAGTGTGAAAGACTGGATGTATGAAGGTTCCCCAGTCTTTCAAACATTTGTGTTCTGTGTGCAAATGCTGAGATTATCATCAGGGGTTCTGTTCTAGGTGCCCCCATCATCAAAAGTTAGCCACTGGAGGCAGGGCATTTTCACTTGTGATGCCCTAATTGTAGTGCACTCCTAAAGAACAACTGGCACCAAACAAAAGCCGTATTATTTGCCCCTGCATTTCCTGGTTGAATTTTTCCTGTATGAATCTTGGATGGATTTAGGGATTTTTAAATATTATGGTTTATGTAAGGTAAAAGGTAAAGGAGCGTCTCCACCCTTATCGTTCTGCCCGGACACTGAGGTTAAGTGCCGAGGGCCTTCTGGCAGTTCCCTCACTCCAAGAAGCCAAGTTACAGGGAACCAGGCAGAGGGCCTTCTCGGTAGTGGCACCCACCCTGTGGAACACCCTCCCACCAGATGTCAAAGAGAAAAACAACTACCTGACTTTTAGAAGACATCTGAAGGCAGCCCTGTTTAGGGCAGCTTTTAATGTTTAATAGACTATTGTATTTTAATATTTTGTTTTGGTAAAGGACGCCATGATAGTTAAATCCAGTCAAAGGCAACTATGGGGTTGCGATGCTCATCTCACTTTCAGGCCAAGGGAGCCGGCATTTGTCCACAGACAGTTTCCGGGTCATGTGGTCAGCATGACTAAACCGCTTCTGGAACAATGGAACACCATGATGGAAACCAGAGTGCACAGAAACTCTGTTTACCTATCTGCCACTGTGGTACCTATTTATCTTCTTGCACTGGTGTGCTTTCGAATTGCTAGGTTGGCAGGAGCTGGGACAGAGCAATGGGAGCTCACTCTGTCGTGGGGATTCAAACTGCCGACCTTCAGATTGGCAAGCCCAAGTGGTTTAGACCATAGCGGCACCCGCGTAAACTGCCATGGACATTGGACAATTAACTGGAAGGCAAAGTATAAATGTATGAAATAAAACAACACATACAAGTGGGATCTGCATCCAAATATTGTGGGGTAGAGTGCTGCTCTTCAGGATTCCAGCCACTCCATTGCCCATTCACACCACCGATTTCCACACACCTGCAACAGTCAATCAGCATTCAATGGCCACTGAGCATGCAAAGTCCTTACTGGGCTATATGGGGGGGGGGTGACGCTGGTTGGTTATTTATTTATTTCTGCAAATCTTGGATTTTACCCAAGCCTGCCGATATCTCCCTCCTGCACATGGGTGCTGTTTTGGCTGTGTAAACAATACTTGCAGCCTGAAGAACAGAAACAGAGGGTTTGAAATGAAATAGTAAATATCCTCCCCAGTTGTGCTGGCCCCAAGGGTTTGTCCGTGAAGCGAGGTCCAAGTCCAGTCCTGGGTCTAGGGGTCCAAAGGAAGTCAGTCCGGCGGGGAGCGAGGCAGGGAGCAGGTCAAGGTCCAAGGCAGGTTCAGGCACAAGGTTGCAGGTTGAGCATACGCTTGCAACTAAGTTGCTCACGCAACTTGGGCTGGGTCTGGCTGGCTTTTATCTGGCCCTATGCTTAGGGCGGCCCCGATCCTCCGGAGACTCGCCTCTCCTCCGGGCCTGGAGGCGAGCACTCCTCCTGTAGGCACTTAGTTCTCTTCGCCTCTCTGTCCTGAGCCTCTGCAGCTCAGGAGAGGCTGGTGGGTTACTGGACCCAGGGGCTGCCTCAGCTTCCTCTGAAGAGGCTGGGTGTGGAGCACCTGCAGGCAATGGGTCCTCCCTCCCATTAGGAGCCAGAGCAGACTCTGCTGATGCCTGCACCTGGGGATCCAGCACAGGTGGGGATCCTTCAGGCTCAAGCCCTGGCCCCGGCTCAGCTGGTTCTGGAGGCGGGGAATCCTGTGCAGGCTGGGATCCCTCAGGTTCAGCATCAGAGTCTGACTCCCAGGCCATCACACCAGTTCTGCTTAGCACTTACTGTTAAGTGGAAAATTCTTCCTCAGATATTTGCCCCATGTCAGTGACCTACTTCTCCTTCTCTGCCTTTGACCGATTGGAATAATTGTAATTTGTGCAAAGAGAGCCTCAGCTAAATGGTTTGACCCAATGTCTGGCCCTTTCGTTTTGCAAACAAAGACCCAGTAGGAAAACAGAATTGTTTTTTTTTTAAATTAAGGCTCATGAAATAGGTCATACTATTTAACTCCAGACATGCTCAACATGCTGAGCATGGGACTAAAGATAAAGAGGAAACAGGGCAGAAGATTAAGCAGCATGGTGTGGAAAGTCCTGACACGATGTGTGAATATATTTGTTAGCTATATAAGCATAGCTTACTGTAGAAATTGAAGGGCAAATGCTGCTGTGAACATTCAGAAACCACAACTGTGATTTCTAATCATCATCATTATCGTTTACACGCCCTTCACCCTAAGTTCCCAGGGCGAGTTGCAACATTAAAAATACAACATCAAAATACCATATTAAAAACAGTTTAAAGCAACTTACATTTTTTAATGTTGTGGTATTAATCAACTTCTGTACAATTGTCTCAAGAAGATGCACAGGAGAACCAGCAAAAAAAAATGCAAAAAGCAGATACATTTAAAATATTAAAACCTTACAAAATAGTTGTGGCAAACATCCATTTATCCAGCTGAGAAAGCATGGCGGGGGGGGGGGGAATCTTCAATTGTTTCCAGAAAGTGTGGAAAGTGGGCACCTGTTGTATCTCAAATGGAATAATATTCCACAGAACAGGGGCAGCCTCACTAAAACTCAGTCCTGCTCTGAGTTACTGTGGAAGAGGCTTCTGAGATCGTTGGAACTTTCAGGAGAAACTCTCCTGCAGACTGCAGTAATCTGTTGAGTATTTAGGGGATAAGAGATAGCTCAGTCAGTGAACCACGAGACTCTTAATTACAGGAGTCTTGAGCCCCACATGGAGCAAAAGATTCCTGCATTGCAGGGGGTTGGACTAGATGATCCTCATGGCCCCTTCCAACTCTTTGGTTCTAAGGCAGCTTCTCAAGGAACTTGGTCCTGAGCCATAGAGGGGTTTTATATGTTAGTAGCAATACCTTGAACTTGGCCAGGTACCAGCTAGGCAGCCAGGGTGAATCCTGAAAGCAGGGTGGGTAGTCCCACTCAGCGTGCATTGCAGATCTCTAACCTTTTATGATGTGCAGAGTGTCCTGGTCTCCCTCTCCCCCATATATATATATATATATATATATATATATATATATATATGTGTGTGTGTGTGTGTGTGTGTGTGTGTGTGTGTGTGTGTGTACAGGTATATATTATCTAGGATCATTCTCTTGCACTTACTGAGTAATTCCTCATGTTCTCAGTGTTTAATTTGAGCAGTACCACATTGAAAAAATGAAAACTCAGAGGCCAATGAAAAAAATGCAATGAATGTAAATATAATGTGAATGGAAATGTTCATCTTTTCATAAACTAAAAGTCACTGTATATATTTGTTCCTTGCACATCCCAGCCTTACTTCAGCCAATCTTAGGCTGGTGTATATGAGGCTTTTCTGTGTTCCTCTTGCCTGACAAATGTTGACTGGACTTCCGGCAGCTGACGCCATTACGGGTGGTCGTGGGATGCTTCGGCTGCGAAGCACCCAGTCCATCCCGGGGGTTAGGAGCCCTGCAGCCGCATAGCGGGGCTCCGGTTGGGGTGCGGGAAGAGCGTCCCGCACCCTGGGCTCCCCGGCTGTGCCCGTTGTGGCTCCGAACCCTTCCCCCGCTCCCCCTGTAAAGGGGGAGTGGGGGTGAAGGGACGACGGAGCCGGGCTATAGGGGACATGCCCCAACCGGGATGTAAATGCGGCGACAAAGCCTGTGATGAGCGTCTAAGTTCTACCTGTCTTTAAGGAGCTGATAAGAACCCAGAGGCTGTGAGTAATTGATTGACTCTTTGTAATTCCTGGAACGATCTGGGGGAAAGAAGAAAGGCAGCCCGCCTCCCTCCCTTCGGGTGGTGAAAGAAATTAACTCTTTAAGTGACTGCTGCTACAACAATCGATAGAAAGCATTTGGAATTTAAAAACTGAGACTGTTGAGATTTCCCCTCGGGGGTTAACTGGGGAAAAAATATCTCCATTTGAAGCTTTGGTCTTTATACTCCGGCTTCGGAGAAATGGCGACGACTTGGTTTGTCGTGGGAAAAAACTGAAACAAAGGAAGGAAGAGACAGGAACTGAAATCTGATACTCACCCTCTCTCCTAAAATGCTGGACTTTGTGCTCGCACTGGTATCGAACTCTGGTTTAAAGGATGAGGAAATGCTCACTGTCTTGCAGCTGGAACTGCTTAATCGAAAACTACAAGTTTTGAGTGGAATTATAAATAAAAAGGACTTATTTTCCACAGAGGAGGCTTTTCAAAAGTTTTACACAATGGAATCAAACCTTGGCAAAGAGCTGGGAGGGGCGCTGGAAGAATGGTTTGAAATGGCTGGGCAACTCCGAAAGGAGGAGGAGCCGATTTCTGGGGGTGGCAGCCCTGGAACGGGAAAATTTACAATATCCAGACTCCGAGGTGGCAGCTCGGGGGCAAGGGACATGGAATTGAGATTTCTACAAGAAGAAGAAGAAAAAGAAACGGAGGAGCCCATGGAAGTGATGAAGACCCTGAGGCTTGATGCGGGGTTTGTTGTGGATGTTGCCTGGACCTGTGGACACTCAGAGGAAGACAATTGGAGATTTGGTTCCGGTGAAAGACAGAAAAAGACAATGGACAGAGGGGGAGTGGGTTGAAGTACTAAATGTATAATCCAAATGGTCTGCCATGGTATCTGAAATTGGAGTGTGAAGTCTGTTAATTACAAGTTTATTTTAAATAAGTAAGGAGATATTGAATTTTAAGTTTAAAGCAGCATGATAAAGGATAGAAGAAATAAGTTTAGCTATAAGAATATTTGGTTATGATTTAGGTTATAATGCAAAGATTAAGATAAGTATGTTATCTTTTTTTTTAAGTAAAGTTAAATTTTTTTATAGAGAAAAGTTGTTAAGGAAATAGTATATTGATTTAAAACCGAAGGTGAATAGGCGGGGGAAGTCAAACGTCAAGATTTAGAACTAGAAATTTTTTTTTTTGTAAGGTATATAAATAAGAAGAAGAATCCTGACATTATGTGTATTTGTATTTGTTTTTGTATCTGTAGGTGTGGGGTTGGGTTTGTGTTATATTATGAAAATGCTAATAAATTCTGTTTAAAAAACAAAAACAAATGTTGACTGGCCAGTGGTCATCATGGCTTGACTACTGGGCGAACTCAGGCTATATTTTCTGCTCAAAGATCAAGCCCTCACGGCTGGAATGTTAATAGTTTCATTTCAAACTTTCTCCTTTGATCATCCACATTCCACAAATTTCATTCTGCGTCCAATCTAAATAGAAGCCTCTTTGTTAACAAAAACAGCAGCTGTTACCTAATTGTAGAAATGAAACTGAAATTAACGAAGCTTAAATGAATCAACATGTTCACGGACAAGCTTACAACTCAAGTTCTCCCTCTCAGTAGTAGCTCCACAGTCCAGCAAGTAATGCTTCAGAATAAGCTGTGGAGAAAGAAACACACACAACTTTAAAAGACACTGTGGAAACAAGTTATCTATAGAAAGGTCAATAACCTGAGATAAGGGGAAGCATTTGTGCAGTTGTCCCCATCACAGTGGTGTGCTGTGGAAAGGCTCTCCTTCTGTGAACAGCCACATGCAGAAGAAACATTTGCAAACAGAGTTTGCAAAACTCACTTTATTTACTTTCCCTTGGGCGGAGATGAAATAACTCACTTTGGACACTATGGCATGGATTGATGCTACAGTAAGAAGCCAACAGAAACATGACTGAAAACATAAAAAGAACAGCTGCAGATAGCTGCAGAGGTGACATTCATGTGCAGTTATTGCAGAACTCTCCACCATCCCTACTCAGCCTATCCTAAGCAGGGATGCTTTGAGAATGAGGTGAACCATGGACCCCACCCTGAGGTCCTTGTAGGAAAGGTGGGCTAAGCAGGGATGTCCTACCCTACCCCACAACATTTCTCTGAAGAAAATAGGGAAGTCCTAGAGGAAAGTGGGAGATTCCAGGATCAAATCAGAAACTGGGACAGCTTCTGTAAATCCAGGACTCTTGGTTTTACCCTGATCAGATGCACTTGTCTGACGCTGATCAAGCCTTTACTTTTCTAAAAGAGTCTTGTCTGCAACAAAATCCCCCACATGTAATAGCAAATATGTAGTGGCATATCAGTATTGGAATGTAGTTGCATTTGAGAGAGGCAGTGTGCCAGGTCCACTGAAATATTGTGGAGTTGCTCTAGTCACATCATGACCTATTTCCCATACTTGGCTGCCACTGACACACATTCATATTAGGCATTTGGATTTTAAACTGAGATAACATGTTCCGTGATGAGTGGAGATAGCTGTAAACAGTCTCTTTACATTGTATCTTGGCTGTATATTTGGTGCTCTGCCATAGCAAGAGCTTTGCTGTTTTGCTCTTTTCGAAAACTGTTGCCGGAGCTATTTCTCAGGGTCAGAGTTAATTTTCTTTCTTTGCCCTCAATAAACCCTATCAGCTGCAGGTAGTGGTGATGGATAGCATCTGATGGTTTTCTGATGCAGTCTATCCTACAAGACAGAGCTGAAACCTAGCCGACAGATGTGCTGGATAAAAGACAAGGTTTATTTATTGTACATTCCATATATATATATATATATATATATATATATATATATATATATATATATATAGCAAGCCCCTGGCTACAATTCAAGCAAATAGGTGTGCTCAAATGTGTTGAAAGCATTGGGTGTAAGTAAGCACATCTAACTCTGTGAAATATGGCTGGCATTTTGACTATTCAGACATGGTAACATAGGAAGCTGCCTATGTGGTCCATCTAGTTCAGTATTGTTGACACTGGTTAGCAGCAATTTTAGGGGGTGCAGAGGCCTGTTGGGGGGGGAGGAAAATCCCCATCATGAAAGCAGAAGTCCTTGCTCAGGGCATCTGTTGTTGGGGCATGTTAGGTGAATTGTGCTCTTTGTCCATAACTTTTCTGGATAGATCCAAGTGATTATTTGTATTCATGAAATTTTGCTCTGCATCCAGTCAGGGCACTCCCATTGTCAGTTTGGGAAGCAGTGTACACACAACATCAGCCACAATCCATATCTATCTAGTCATTTCTTATGAAATACTGCATTTTGATGAGTCCCCCCCCAACCATCTTTGATACAAATTGAGAAAAAGAATGACCTAGCTGCTTTCTTTGTTTATTTATTAAATTAATATTCTACCCTTCCTTCTGAAGGGGCCCAGGTTGTTTTAGAAGAAGAGTTTGGATTTGATATCCTGCTTTATCACTACTCAAAGGAGTCTCAAAGCGGCTAACATTCTCCTTTCCCTTCCTCCCCCACAACAAACACTCTGTGAGGTGAGTGGGGCTGAGAGACTTCTAAGAAGTGTGACTGGCCCAAGGTCACCCAGCAGCTGCATGTGGAGGAGCAGAGACACGAACCCGGTTCCCCAGATTACGAGTATACCACTCTTAACCACTACACCACACTGGCTCATTAAGCTGGTAATGTGTATATAGCCTGTGTGTGAGAGAGAGGGAGAGGGAGAGGGAGAGGGAGAGGGAGAGAAATTTCATTTTTGTTGTGGGTAGGGTGTTAGATATGGAGCTGAAAAACTAAATTTTCAATGTCAGCTCATCAGTAGACTGGTGAGTTGTTAGGCAAATATTTATAATTTTTTTAATCCTCAGATTTCTATTTGAAATATGAGGAGAATGACCTAGCTATGCTGACATGGGGATAAGGTGATTGTAAAACACACTGTTACATCAAAATGCATCTAAATTAATGATCGATGTTGTTTTTCATAGAGAAAAGCTTTTCTTCCCCAAGAATATACAACAGGTATGTAGGAACCTTGCAGGGAATATCAGCTGAAAGCAGACGACACATTAGCTATTCAACGCGAAGGGAGGCTGGGGGAAATTAAAGTTTAAAAGAGAAGAAAAAGATAAAGGGTATGAGACAAACATTTCATTCATTCATTTTAGACATATTTACAACCCACCCTTCATCAGTCCAGATAGCAGGCAGGAGTACAAAACATAAAATAAAAAAGACCAAGCAAATCATAAAATAAATAGCATTACATATTAAAACCCACCATCAAACAAAGCAGCTAGAAACAACAGAGGAGGCTGAACATCCATCAAGTTACAAAACTTGATGCTCCAGGGCAAAGCAAGAAATCTTAATCTGACACTGCATTTGTGATTAAACTGCTGCCAATTGTTCCTCTAGGGAAGGGTGCTCCACTGTTGGGACACTGCCATGGAGAAGCGTCTGTCCCACATCACAACAAAGTGAGATCAAAAGACTCTGTAGAAGAGCCTCCTGTGAAGATCTCAAGATGCAGGCTGGTTTTGGGAGAGGTACTCTTTCAGGTGTTTGGGTTTCAATCCATCAAAAGCCAGCTGTTCAGATTGGGCTCAGAAATGAACTCTTTTTAGAAATTGGTGTGGAAAAGGCACTGTTGTGTTCCAGTTCTGCTTGTGGGTTTTCCGTGGGCATTGGGTGAGAAGCAAGTGTTGGACTAGAGGGGCCTTGGTTTGATGTAGCAGGAGGGCTCTTCCTGTGTTCTTATGTTTATCTGACTTTATTGGGGGGGGGGAAATCTGGCAGCCACATTCTGCATCAATTGAAGTTTCTGGGATGTCTTGAAGGGCAGCCCCATGTACCATGCATTACTGTAATCCAGTTGGGAAGTTACTTGAGCATGGGTCTCTGTTGCCTGATTATGCCTGTTCAGGAATGGCCATTATGCAGAGAATGATGTTTATACAGATGAAAAAGGTGGGGAATAGAAGGGAAGTCAAATGAGCCAATCTAGTCTAGGAATTTTATAAATGTAATGATTTAGCAATCCATTTTGTTACCTCTATTTCTTCCAAACAGAAAAGTCACTGTGACAGATTCTTCCAGATTAATTATTGAAAGTATAAAGCCTACGCCACATTGTGATTAACTTGGGCAGAAGGTAATTAGGTTTGTATATTAACTTCCTTCTGATGTATTAACTTCCTTCAGGTAACTTTTTTTTTTTGCTGTCAGAAAAAAATCATCTTGGTAAAAGATTTGGCTACCTACACTTCTACTTGAGAAACCAATAGTACAGTGTGCACTTCATCCAGCTGTTAAACCCTTTGCTTTCATATTAAACTAGTAGGATGGTTGCTAGAGTAGCCCAGCAACACATGTTCCCTATCAGAAAGTCCAATACAAAATGGATTGGAAAAATATGTGAAATGTTACTTACAATTGCTATCACTCAAATATATTCCAATCCATTGAGGTGTATGAGTTGAGTTGCGTGTAGTTCCATTAAGTCCTGCCTTTTCAAAGGCCATCTAACCAACTGAGGATTGGTCTTTCCCCTTTTTCTTTTTAGTGAACTACTTTAAATTCCCTTCATCTCGGAAAATGATGTCTAATAAGAATATTAGAAGACCCTGCTGGATAAGGCCAATGGCCCATCTAGTTCAGTATCCTGTTCTCACAGTGGTCAACCAGATATCTGTGGGAAACCAGCAAGCAGGGCCCAAGCACTAGAGTACTCTCATCTTCTATGGCTTCCAGCAGCCATTGATAGCTTTTGCTATCAACAGGAATTTGTCCAGTTTTCTTTTAAAGCCACCACTTAGCTCAAGAAAGAAGAGATGTAGACATACTTACAGTTGGAGAAAACTGTGGGATTCTGGGTTCTGGCTGGTGTCAATATCAGGGGTGGGGATCTTGTTCAGCCTGAGGGCCTCATTCCCAAGTGGGCAGCCTTGCAAGGCCCACATGCCAGTGGATGTGACTTTTATCTTTGTACAGCCCAACCACATGAAAGCGAACAGTTTCTATATGTGCCTCCCTCTATACAGGCAAGCAAGACACATTCCAACCAAGAACTGGAGGATGGTGTAGAGCAGGAGTCTTGAGGGGTATGACTGCAGAGAAGTGTTAGACAGAGTCCCAAGGGCCAGATAGAGAGGATTGAAGGGCTATATTTTGCCTGAGGTTCCCCATGCATGTTCTATAATTCTATGTCCAATTTAAAGTGCTAAATGGTTTGGTACCAAGTTATCTGAGAGGATGCATTCTCTTATGTACCACCTGGACCTTAAGATCCTCTTGAGAGGCCCTGTTTTGAATGTGCCATTCAAATGAAGTGAGATGGGCGATCACTATGAATGGGGTCTTTTGGGAGGTGAAATCCCAGTGGTGGAATATTCTTCTCAAAAATGCTCATCTATTCATTCAGGCCTTTTAAGTAGGCTTTCTGGGTTGCCCAAAGAACTCCTGTTGTATATCCGTAGTTTATCAACACATAAAATAAAGTGGTCTTAACGTCACGAGCTGAGGCCTGCTTTTGAATGTTTGATGGGGACTAGCCACAGGATGGGGATTCTGCTGGTATTACAACAAGTCCACTAGCTATGTCCTGCCATGTGGGCTGCACATTGTGCTCACCTGAAATAAGTGTAGCTGAATTGTTAATTGAATATGTCAATCCAAGCTTTCCTGGATTCTGACTCTAATGATGGTATTCAACTACCACATCCTGTCAGTGCAAACATTTCTGCTTGTGCAATGGGACTTTTCTCCTCTCCTTTCTGCCCCACACCTCCCCAAATCTGACACATGGCCCACACCTCCCCAAATGGGCTCTGGGGGGTCGGAGAAATCTGGCACACACCACCCCAAATCTGCTCTGGAGGGTAGGGGAAACCAGATTTAGGGGGTATGTTCCTTGCACAGATGGAACAAGAGACTGAGCACTACACCCTAAATGTTTTAATTTTGTTTTGTTTTCTACACAGCTCAGTTTTATTTGAGACACACAGTTCCATTATGTTTTTATCTCATCTTATCTCACTTTTAAAGAGATTTTATTGCATGTTGTTATATTTTCATCACTTTCTTGCAAACCAGTTAGAGATTTTTATGATATCTAGTGGTGTAACTGATGTTGGGAAAGATGGAGGGCACAAGGAGAAGGGGACGACAGAGGATGAGATGGTTGGACAGTGTTCTCGAAGCTACTAACATGAGTTTGGCCAAACTACGAGAGGCAGTGAAGGATAGGCGTGCCTGGCGTGCTCTGGTCCATGGGGTCACGAAGAGTCGGACACGACTGAACGACTGAACAACAACAACAAAGTGGTGTAATTCTTCAAATAAACACATAAATATTATCAATTTCATTTGTTGCCTAGTGAAGGGATAAGCACAGACACATCCAAGTTCTCTCCTGCTCTCTGGATAACTCTCTGAAACCAATCTCTGCTGGAGCTATTCCTTAAGGTTGTCTATTGAAAGATGATAAGAAATTCTGTCTCTAAACATCTGCCAATGTGTGCCTTGCTAAGAACCAGTCTGGCAGAAGTCTCTCTACCTGCTTTCCCCTTCAAGATGGGTTGATTCTCCACATTTATTTCACAATACTCCCAATTAAAAAGGTTCCTGATTTTCATTCATTGCACAGAAGCTTTAGGAGCAACTTCAGAGTTTTAAGATTGATTTTTAAAACTGCACAAAGAAAGATCTAACATATATTTTAATGCTACAACACACCTTTAGATTGCCTGAGATTCAAATCTGGCTCTCAGAATCGATGTACTGCTACTACTGCTTTGATAGTCTGTTACCTCTAAGGTGAGGGAACAATCAGAAAAATTCAACAGCCAGGGAATGTAAATACATGTATCTGACTGAATTTCAGCTCAGGAGGAAGTAGAATAGTAGGGTGTTGGCATGGAGCCAGTCTCCCATACAAAGAACTGATACCAATTAAACAACTAGCATAGAGTGGGAACCACAGCAAAGAAAACAAAAGAAGTACCCAGTTACTGCTTATTTTCCTCATCTCTGACTTTCTCTTTTCTGATTAGTCACAAGCAAGCCTGCAAGCATCATTATCATCTCATCCACTTTCCAGAGCAAGGCAGGTCCCTCAGCCAGTAGTGTCTTATATGGTAGGGGAGAGCTTTCTCCTTTCACCAGCATCGTTGTAACTTACCTAGAGTGCAATAGGATGTAGGGATGGTGAGGTTGGAGCTGTGCATCCACAGCAGTGGAGCCAATCCAGTGCATCCACATAGCCCCAATGTCATTGCTGCCGTGCACCACCACCACATGGGAAAGCTGCAGTGATGCTACTGGTGGAGGTCAAGCTCCATGTCTCTGTTCCACTGTATCAGTCATCTCTTTCCACAATTACCCTGGCACTCCAGCAGACTCAGAGTGAAAAAAAGTCCTGGAGCTACATGCCTTTGCATTCCACGACACCACTGCAAACAAGGAAGCCATCCACAGCAGAGAGCCACACCAGAAAAATCACATTGTACACAGAAACTCATGCCAAGTTAATGTACAGAGAGTATGTTTTATGACTCTTTATATTCCTATTTTAATATGTGCATACAAAATACACAAGCAGCAACACTGAAGTGCAATATGAATGTATTTTGATTCTGCTCTTCCTTAAATGCACACAAAAGGGTGACAAAACTTACATAAGTGTACAGTTTTAGGTGGAACATAACCAAAACCACACACGCAAAGAAACATTTTGTATATTCCAATCAGAATACAAACACAAAACAAAAGGAGAGAGAAATCTTGTAAGAGCCTGCCTTTAAGTACCTTGGACAGATGCCATTTAGATGTTAAAGTCCAATAACACCAGTATCACAATTGCCACCCTCTGAAAGCCTTCCAGCATTGTTGTTCATGGAGCTAGCACTGAAGAAACAAGTAAAAACAAAGGTTCTTCATTCACAAATAATCTATTGTATTCTGTTGTTTTATATTAGATCAGCCTTCTGATATGTATGATCAATTATTCCAGAAGTCACCTTTATTTGCTTATTTCTTTTTCATTTCTTTATTTGCTATAAGCAATACTGTGATCTATGTATTCAGTGTTGATATTTACAGATATGCCATAAAATTCAATAGAAATTATTCAAAAGGCAAACAAAAACAATCTCTCTCTCTCTTGTGGATGGTATTAAACAGGGACTAAAGAATCACACTGATATGCAGCTTTTGAGTACAGTACAGAATAGATCTACCAGGCTACTAAATGTAATATTTTATTATTGCTACTTATTATTAGAATTAATTCTATTCTTGGTCCCATAAAGCACACAGAACTTTCTTTCAGATTTACAGAGACTCTTTAAATCAATGCATCTCACTTTCTGCTTGTATGGATTATAACGCTGATTATGTAAATTGGCTTTCATTTCTTGATTGCACAAGCGTGGGATGCATTAACTTGTTGCGGTATATAATGTGCACTATCTTATTGCTAAATACTGCTGTTGCAGGCGGTTTTGTCAGTTCTATCATGTTCCAAAAAGAACATCAGCTCAGCTTTGTGCTTTTGGGAAAACCTTGGCTGAAAGCAAAACTACTAATGCCAGCTCAGTCTTACATTCCAGCCAAAGTATACAAATAATTCACTGGAAATATTATTTTCCTGTGCAAGCCTGTATGCAACCCTTCCCCTCTGCAGGGAGGTGGGACTGATTCGGATGGTCCACCCCTGCCACTTAATGGATCCAAATGGTTTCCAGAGAGTGCTAGGGGATGTTTTATCCCATGTTGATGGCCTTTCAGCTGATTCCCTGGTGGTCCGCTGGAATGTAGAGTTAACCAGGGCTATTGATTGTTTGGCTCCGAAGCGCCCTCTCTGATTGCATGGAGCTCGGACAGCCCTATGGTTTTCCACGGATCTGAGGGCAATGAAACAATTGCTGAGACGGCTAGAGTGCCGGTGATGGATAACTCATTCTGAATCTGACTGGACATGGGTTAGAGCTCAATGTTGAGCCTACCAAGTGGCGATAGCGATGGCGAAGAAGACCTTCTTCACTGCCTCTATTGCACCTGCGGAAAACAGCAGCAGGAGACTCTTTCAGGTGGTTCACAATTTAGTGGAACCACCTGCTCCATCGGGGCCCAGTATGGACCACATGAACTCCTGCAATGATTTTGCAAAGTTTTTGGCAGATAAAGTCGCTCAGATTCGGGAAGAGGTAGACTCCACTGTGGGAGCAGGGCTGGGGTGGGAGAGTGCTAGAGTCCTGTCTAGTCAAGTTGTGTGGGATGAATTCCAATCTGTTACCTCCGAAGATGTGGACAGGCTGCTTAGATGAGTGAAACCAACCACCTGTCTCCTTGATCCTTGCCCATCCTGGGTTATAAAAACTAGCTGGGAAGGGCTGGGTGATGGGCTTCGTGGGGTGGTGAATGCTTCTCTCTGTGAGGGAGCCTTCCCAGACCCACTGAAAGAGGCGGCTATCAAACCGCTTCTTTAAAAACCAATCATTAGACACGGCCAATATGGCCAACTATCGCCCAGTCTCAGATCTTCCATTTTTGGGCTAGGTGATTGAGCGAGTGGTTGCTGAACAACCCCAGGCACGCCTGGAAGAAGCAGTCCATTTGGATCCCTTCCAGTCAGGATTCAGGCCTCATCAAGGGACTGCCTTGGTCGTACTGGTTGATGATCTCCGGCGGGCTAGGGACAAAGGTGAGAGCTGTTTCCTACTTCTGCTGGATCTCTCAGCGGCTTTTGATACCATCGACCATAACATCCTTCTGGACTGCCTAGAGGGGCTGGGAGCAGGGGGCACTGTTATACAGTGGTTCCGGTCCTTCCTCCTGGGCTGTGTTCAGAAAGTGGTGGTGGGGGATGAGTGTTCAGACCCCTGGGATCTCACTTGGGTTTGGGCTGGGTGTTCATCAATATGCAGATGATACCCAGCTCTCTTTCAAATAAGAACCAGTGAAGGAGGTGAAGGTCTTGTGTGAGTGTGTGGAGGCGGTTGGAGGATGGATGGTGGTTAACAGATTGAGCTTGAATCCTGACAAGACAGATGTACTGTTTTGGGTGGACAGGAGGTGGGCAGGTGTGGAGGACTCCCTGGTCCTGAATGGGGTAACTGTGCCCCTGAAGGACCAGGTGTGCAGCCTGGGAGTCATTTTGGACTCGCAGCTGTCCATGGAGGCGCAGTCAATTCTGTATCCCAGGCAGCTGTTTACCAGCTCCATCTGGTACGCAGGCTGAGACCCTATCTGCCCGCGGACTGTTTCACTAGAGTGTGCATGCTCTGGTTATATCTCGCTTGGACTACTGCAATGCACCCTATGTGGTGCTACCTTTGAAGGTGACTTGAAAACTACAACTAATGCAGAATGCGGCAGTTAGACAGGTGATTGGAAGTGGCCACTGAGACCACATAACACCAGTCTTGAAAGACCTACATTAGCTCCCAGTACGTTTCTGGACTACTGTATTTTAATATTTTGTTGGAAGCCACCGAATGGCTGGGGAAACCCAGCCAGGTGGGAGGGAATAAATAAATAAATAAATAAATAAATAGATATTACATTTCATTTCAATGTGCCATGGAGAAGTACCCAGTGTCTGATATCAAACAGATGCATTCATTTTCTCTCTTTCTTCTCCTATATATTATTTAAGCCCCTTCTTCATATGTCAGCTTTACATCCCACTCCCAAGCAGATGTACTTGCAAGAAGTAAAGCTGCAATCCTAAGTGGACTTGCTAGTGGGTAAACCCCATTGTATTGGGTAGGACTAACATTTTAAGAAGAATGCACTGGATTCCACTGCCCATCTCATTCCTGTAAACATTATTGGCTTCCATGGAAACAACCTAGGGATGCAGCATTAGACATCCTCCAACAAACCATGCAGCTTGTCTTGTAGCCACAAAAATGAATGCCAAGTTTCCATTTGTCTGTTTTATTCATAAGTGGGCATGGAATCCTGCCATGAAATTTCATACTACTCTGCACAAGAGTTGTCTGCATAGTCAGATTTGCCAGGCACTCATCCAGGTACCTCAGGCTAGGCAGGAAGGCAGCAGTCTGGTAAGCAAATCAACCAGGTAGTCAGTCAGACACCAGGCAGCTTAAATTCTGAGCATGCACAGAGAAGATTAAACTTGTGGAAATCAATATATTATTTCTGAGAAAAAATTCTCCCAGTATTTTGGAAATGTGAGTTGTATAGGTAAAAAGACAAAGGTTAAGTCCAGTCAAAGGCGACTATGGGGTTGCAGCGCTCATCTTGCTTTCAGACCGAGGGAGCTGGCGTTTGTCCACAGACAGCTTGCTGGGTCATGTGACCAGCATGACTAAACCACTTCTGGCACAATGGAACACGATGATGGAAACCAGAGAGCACAGAAACACCATTTACCTTCCTGCTGCAACGGTACCTATTTATCTACTGGCACTGGCATGGTTTTGAACTCCTAGGCTGGCAAAGGGAGCTCACTCCATCACGGGGATTCAAACTGCCAACCTTCTGATCGGCAAGCCCTAGGCTCAGTGGTTTAGACCACAGCACCACCCACTTCCCCTGTGAATTTTATATCATGATTGTTCTTTTGGTGCCATTTGATCCCCTGCCACTAAAGGTTCCTGGGCTGTTATGTGAGTGTTCCTGCTGGGACTACCAGCCTGGATAGGTCAGTTGGTTAGAGCATGGTGCTGATAACACCAAGGTTGCAGGTTTGATCCCCATATGGGATAGCTGCATTGTAAGGGGTTGGACTAGATGATCCTCAGGATCCCTTCCAACTCTACAATTCTATGAAAGCATCTTACTATGCTCTATGAAAGCAGCCCCTCTAATGCAAGGAGAAGAGTACATGAGCACACTTTGTTATCTAAGGCCCCCTGGGCAGCTGCTTTATTGTCGGCAGATTACAATTATCAAAGGGACATTATGAAATCTGTGAGGAGTCTACAGAATCTGGTTTGCGCATAAGAGGTTAATGAACTTCTAACATTTTATTCCCAGCCCCTAAAGGAATTAGGACTATGGAGAAAATGTCCAGGGTATATAAATCAGACCTGCTTTTTAGCAAGAAGCTTAGAGTTTATTTTGCAAACATTTACCATTTCACAATCCAAGAAAAGGAAGCAACAGACATGATGAATGTTCAGAAATTCATTCTCTGCAGTTGCACCGGAAGCTTTCCTTTTGTGTTGTTGAAACTACCCTTAATCTAGAAGCAGATTACATTTGAATCTCAACATATAAAAAAGATTACCTGCATGCAAAATTGCAGGCACAGGACTTTTGAGACATACTTCTGTATTGAAATGGTTTCCTCACTTCTTTAAAATCACACCTGTATCCTTCAGTCATGAGGCTGCATCTGGAACCATTCAAGATGCATATGCAAATTATACAATTAATGCTGCGGAAGAATGTTAATAGGGCAATTAGAGTTACTGTTCAGTCTCTCTCGTTATAGAACCTGAAAAAATCAGGTTGCTTGTTACATCAGCCTTCTTTTTATATACTGCATAGACCACCGCAACAGCATCAGGAATTTTGATTGATTTGTGGCACTCTTTCCTCCATCACAAAATGGGCATGATCTTGTGTCAGGTAGAATTGCCAGAATACTGCAGTTGGAAGTAGTGTTCACGTGGAAATCGCCGAAATGTCCAGGAAAACCCAAACGTACGGCAACTGATGTTGGAAGTCTAGATTTTGTTGAATTTCATTTTTTAAAAGAAAGCTCAATAACTTTGCCAAAAAAGTTTGTGTCTGGATTCTTACTTTCTGAAATATGGCAGCCCTAGTGTCAGGGGTCTTAAATTCAAGAAGAGTAAGAAGCCTTTGTGCTAGAATACGGCAGCTTCAGATTTCCCCAAAGTTATAAAGGCCCTGCTCAGCAAGAGTGGACAATATAAGGTTCAGGATGCTTCTAGTTTTACTCTTCTATTATAACAAAAATCTATGTATTAGTGACAGGATGGATTAAAAACCAAGTGGAAAGCAATTGACTTCCTACTTCACTAAGCTGACAGCAACAATACTACTCTCTGCTAGTCTGGAAGTTGTGACAGAGTGATGAAGAAAACAATAATTTCATAAAACTGTATCATTTTGATTATTCCAATTTTTTTGAGACTATGGCCTAGCTGTGCCTGCCTACTTTTTACAGTACAGAATAAGCTGCTTTTAGGTACTGCTGTATGTAATGAACGGTCGCTCTGAAACACTGAAAAGAACAAGCCATTAAAATTTATGGTGGCCATTTTGTATGCATGAAAAGAGAATTGGTTAGGCATGGCAATTGTGATTAATCTTGAATGGTTTTGTAGACAAATGAAAGAGGATATTGGGAGACATTTAACGAATAGGAAAATTAGTCAAAGTCTTAATGAAGAAAGCTACTGAAAAATTATTATATGTAATCACATGTTAATATGAGGGCTGATATGAAGAGCAAATGAGTTGCTGAGACCACTAGGCCTGAGCTGTGGTATGTTTCCTTGAATAAATATTTAGCTTTACTGGACTTGAGTGATTTGTTATTTTTGCTGCAGACCTACGCCTGACTCCAGCCCTGACAATTAGGGTTTTTAAAAATAAATATATAAAAAATAAGTACACAAAAATGTTTTGGACACGGTTGTGTTGGCTGGGGTTGATGGGAGATGAAGTCCAAAACAACAGGAGGGCCCTAGGCTAATGAAGACTGATTTATTTTTTTTATAAGATTTTTATTATTTTCCATTAAAACAAGAGAAAAACATAACATAACATAAACACCAACATTAACACAATAAAAAACACATTACATAAACACAATCAACAAAGAGAACAATTAAAACAAAACCAAAACAAATACATACCTAAACTGGAACACCAATCTATCTCTTACTACTTAACAAAATCTAGTTTCTGATCTTCTAAAGGGACCTCCCCCGCTTTCCCTCCTCTGCCTTCAATACTAATATACTTTGGTAACATCCATTTTTAACATTACAATTCATTATCCAACCTTTTATACTATCATGGAAACTTAACATCTTATAGTATCATGAAATAATTCTTAAATCAATCTTATACTTCTTTTCACTTAAACTGCTGCTATTAGTCAGTTACCTATCTCCTCACTAATTCCAAATTCCCAAAATCGTAACATCAAAGTCTTAAAACTTAACATCAAAATCCTAAAGTCTTAACACGCTATCTTCAGGGTACCATAAATCCGTCCTAATTCGATTTTTATCATTTTCACCCTATTCCCCTTCTTACCATTTTTCTGCTCTCTCCCATGCCCCCCCACCATTCATCTTTACATTCCCCTCTGTTGTCCTTGTTCAGTGTCATCTTATAGTTTATAAATCTCCTCCTTGGGAGCCTCAAGAGGCACCAACTCTCCTCTTCCAGCAACTCCATTTCGCAATTTTGATTTTCTTCCACTTGTGTCTTCAGAAATCTTCTCACCTTCATCTCTGGACTCCCACTCCAGAGACAGGATCTTGTAGCTCCGGTCAAAACATCAGCCCTGTGTCTCTCACTACGCCAGGGCCGTCCATTTACCTGGGGTTGCTGAATCAATTCGTCCCATTTCTCCAGCACCTCCCCCAGCTCCCTGGAGAAGTCTGCTTCCAAGTTATCAAAATTCTCCCAAATCTGGCTGGTTTCTCTTGCTCCATAACAAATTTCTTTGAAATTACGCCTTATCCAGTCCATTTTCCGATTCACAAGCTCAAATTGCAGAAGGATTGTTCTTTGTTCCTGGGTAATACCCGGATCTAGAATCAGTTTAAAAGCGAAAGCAAGCATGGTTGGAGAAGACAAAGGGTGTCAAATGTCAGTAATTTTCCATCTTGCGTACTAGTTTTCCAGCGCCATTTTCCCTGAGACAGGGTGCCAAAAACAATTCCACAAGCCACAGAAGAGATATTTCCAAAATCTTCAATCCCCTCACAGGGATTTAATCCATCTTCTCTGTCAAAGTACTTCGTAACAACATTGTATCTACTGGTGCAGCTGCAGCCACTTGAAACTTAATTACCTCCTCTACACAACAAAGGAGAGGGACGGGCTTCCTTTTAACATCCCTCCCGGTTGCCAATTATTCAAATGTAAATCCAATTAGTCCCGTACTTACAGCAGCCGGGGTTCTTCTTTTTTCTTTGAAGTTGACAGGAAATGCCTGGTGCTCAGATCTGGCAGATTCGCTGCTTTGTTCTCCGAGGGGTTTTTCGTCTCTTCAGTCCCGTGCCGGAGCCTCCCTCCCGATTTCCCCCCTTACGAGGGGCAATCAAGAGCGGGGACGACACAACAGGGACCCACAAGACCACGGTCCACGGGACGCTCTTCCCGTGGCTTTAAGGGGCCCCCGGCGCAGGCGAGGTAACCCCTAAACCCCCCCGGGAACCGGAGCTCTTCAGCTCCCATCCGCCATTATCCGGCACCAAACCGGAAGCCTAATGAAGACTGATTTAGCCCATGTCCCTGGGATTGGAATAACAGTTTGGGAGTCCTATACCCAAATCAACACACATAAACCTACTGGTCCATTTCCATCATTGCAGTCATCGAGAATATCTTTGTTTTCACCAGCTGTGAGTCTTGATGAAATAGCTATGGGTCTTTGCTATTTAATTTGCATTCATTCACCTTTCCATTGCATGAAAGTCATTTTTAAATTGCTTTTCACGACAGGACGCCACATGCACCCTGTCGCCGTTACCCACAAATCAGGCCTTGCTGCCTTCCTAAATGTTCTGAATGGCAGACCTCCCCTACACTGTAAGGAGAAAGAACCTATTTTAATTGAGAAGATAATATTTAGTGAGAGGAACCAGACTCAATTTTAGTGTATTTTAACAAGAGCTAGCTTGTAATTGAGAAGGAATGCCTGACAGGTTTTAGTTCCAACATTTCATCCTTCGGCTGCCACACGAATCTCAGCCCTGAAACGCTTGAAAAGGTTCTGATTTTCAACTGCCGAAAGCTTCACTATTCGTCATTATTTTCAGGGCATATTATTTTAAATACTGCTGCAGAGAAAGGCAAGGGTTCAGCCAGTGTACAGTGAGTTGAACTTCATGATGACCAGTGCAATGGCTAAAAGGCCGGAACAGGTCAAGTGAAAGGCTGTGACATCTATTTAAGATCTCAGGTCAGGCCTGTTATTTGATATGATGAACAAAATGATGTGATGTTCAGATGCTCTCTGCCAAGTCTCAATTCACCTCTTCTTCACTTCTGGATATTACTGCTGGATCAGACCGAAAGCCTATTGAGTAAATCAGTAAAGCATCATTTTCTTACCGTGGCCACCTAGATGCCTATGGGAAATCCACACAGAGGACACGAGAGCAAGAGCTCTCGCTGGTTCATATATTGGTAAGGCATGACTCTTAATATCAGGGATGTGGCTTCAAGAACCATGTTGAGCAAAAGATTCCTGCATTGCAGGGGGTTGGACTAGATGACCCTCACAGTCCCTTCCCATTCTACAGTTCTATGGTTTTCTGCAGATAAAACTTGATGTCCGGGCCAGCCATCTTCTGCACACTTTGCAGCTTGCCAATATCCTTTTTAAATTGTGGAACCCAGAACTGGACACAGCATTCCAGGTGTGGTCTGACCAAGTCAGAAAAGAGCAGTACTATGACTTTCCTTGTTCTGGACACTATACTCTGTTGATGCAGCCTAGAATAGCGTTAGCTTTCATTGCTGCTGCATCACCCTGTTGACTTATGTTAAGCATGTTAAAAGCCTCCTTTCTGCTTTAAATTAGTTCCCAATGACTTTTGTGTGAAAAGCGCTGGAATTAGCTAAGAACATGTGTTTTCGTAAATCATGTCTTGGTCTCTGCGGTTTTAGGATATTAGTTTTCATTTCCTGTTTTTAGACAGTTTGTTTATTTTATGCTGGGTTGTATATTGCATGCCCCAAACCCTAGGCGACCCCCGAGCGGAATAATGACACAAGACAACATGCTATGGGATTAAAAGTGGCCACAAATTTATTAAGATTCAGATGTAGGGAGACCTTGGCTCAAACACTAGGCGTTTATCCTTCCCAGCCCCCAGCCGGGGATCTGGGAAATGTCAGGGTTATCCAGAATGTGTGGGGATTGGGCTAGCTCTGGAGAACATATGTTCAAGCAGAGAACCCGCCCCCCGTTTTGCCGCCACTGGTGGGGGAGAGCAATGACAACCTCTCGGCGTATGGCCAATGCCTCCCCCCAATACCCCTTTAACGGGGAACCCTGTTATTGCCGCCGCACTGGGGGCGTGAAGTCACCGCCCCACGCCCCCCCCCCCATTTAGGAAAATGACTAAAGGATTCCGCCCAAGGCCTGAAACCGCCAAAGTTGTGGCGGATTGCTACGGGAAAGGCGAAACCTGCCAGTGCAGGGAAATTCCTTTCCGGCCCTTCAACAGCGGCCTTGGTATAGCAGCGCCTGCATGCCTGTGGGAAAAAGGTTAACCTGCAAAGTAAGCGTTAATTGAGGGAGTGGAGGGTGGGAGCAGCTCTGGAGCCGGCTGCTGCTTCTCAGGTAAGCTACACACTCTATTGTGTGGGCTGGGTAGTCCCTCCCCTTACCTGGCCAATCCCTTGGCAACACCTCCCCCAGGCAGGATTGGGTGGTTAGCTGGGTGGGTGGAGACCCCAGGTATCCCTTCTGGGAGAGGGCACAGCCAGCCCAACTACCAGGTGTCGCCCAGGAATTCGGGGGCTGCGCGTGACCACGCAAACGTCGCCCCCATTTGATGTGGGGAGCGGTCATTGTTTCCATTTGTGGGTGATTGCTCCTTAGGTCTCATGTCTGTCCAACTGTGTGTGTGTTTAATGACAACGACAACAATAATAATTGAAAGCTGGCCAACAATGAGGATGTTGTCTTATAGGGCAGCTAGAAAGTTGTTAAATATTATTTATTTTAAAAAGTATTTCTATACTGCCTCATCATAACATATTAGGGTGGGTGCACAACTGGAAAATATTAAAACCATGAAAAACCATACAAGCAAACCTTAAAGCGATTTGTTATAATAGAATTTCATCATAAATAAATAATGTAATAAATAAAATAACACACACACACCCTCCAGTCTTTCATTGGTTTCCATTGGACTGAGTTTGATTGTCACAATTAATAGCATGGATGACAGTTGCAGGAATCCTTGACACTGGAGAATTCTACATGTCAGTCTTGATGTTTAAAATTGCACTGTAAATCTACAGAGGCAGAGGCATATTCTGGTGAGATCATTTCAAGGCACACATTAAAACAGTAGTAGGTGACCTGTGGTCTGCTAGATGTTGCTGGACTACAACTCCCATCATTCTTGACCATTTCCTATGGTGGCCACGACTGGTGGGAGTCCAGCTGCAACGATTTGTACAAGATGTACAAATACAGAGTTTCTTGGTATGTGGACGTATCATTCTGGTTGCCTGTAAACATACCACAGAGTCATGATGTGCTACAGATTTTTCAAGCGCATGTTTACTTTGTGTGCCGTTTAAACCCAGGACGACTAAAGCAGGATCTGTATGTGTGATAACTGCAAAAGAAACAGGCCAGGGGTCTGAGGAGCGCAGCTAAAACTATCATCTGCCAAAAGGCAACACGGAGGAAATGAAAGGACGGCTGGGGGAGAAAATACCTTACTTGCAGCAATGAATCACTTTGAAGCAGAAGTGAAGTCACTGAGCCGTGGACCATTTTTCACTGCAGTCAGACAAGGAGTTTGCAAGTTGCAAGTGAAGGCGCTGCATAAAAAAGGAAGTATATAACCACCATTAACATGCTTCAGCACACTGACTTTTTAATGCAGAGGAATTTGGGCATCTTTCACATTTGCCTGGAGCAGAGACACTTTTCTACAGTGGGTAACTAATACATTTGCCCATGTTTAGCAGCGCCCTTTTATGAGACTGGGTGAGGAATAAAATCATTGGGAGAGACGCCTGGGTTGTCCACTATCATCCATAATTCATAAGACAGGGGAGGACACTCAGAGGGCAAAGGGAAGTCTGAGAAGAAAAGGCTTTACCTGTTGGATTTCTGCCTACAAGACTACTCTTCAAGGCTCTGTAACCCTTGAAGTGCACTTGATAGAAGTCACTTGCATCTACTCACCCAGAACTGGTTAATAACTATGATTTTACCATATAGTATCAAAGCTCTTTCCACACAAAACTAGCTATATGAAAAAGGAACGGAAGAATGTGCTAAATGGTTTAAGTAATGTTAGATTCTGGACTTAGGGCTCCTCTAGGCTGCTGGGGAGTTTTTGTGGGTGTATTCTGCAACATGCCATTGACAAATCAATAGTGTATGCAAGGTGGATTTCGACCAGACCGCCCCCACACTATTCCAGTTTATTCATTGCTCTGCAATGCTATTACTGCTTTGATGACACATGGAAAGCATTCTCATAGGACAACAAAAGCAGTATCAAAAAAAGGGAACATTGGATGTATGAAAAGCTGTAGACATGCACCGAATTGAAACAAAATAGTTTGAGCACCTCAAAACTTGAAAGTGGGGTCGCATACAGCCGCCCGCATACCATCATGAGCACAAATCATCATGTAAGCACAGTAAAAAAAAAAAAAGGATGCAAGTAGGGTCCCTTTATATTTTTAAGGGCTCACCCTTTAAGCCAACCATATGCTTTATTTTAGTTGTGAAGCACAACATTAACATTTCTCTTCTCTCCCCCTGCCCACCCACACACTGTCACTCCATGTTTTAAAACTACACCTATATTATATTCCTGATACATCAGAGGAAAACAAGCAAGCAAGTTTTCCACCCCAATTAAATCTGAGAAACATTATGTCATACCCTCCAACATTAGTTGTTGTTGTTTAGTTGTGTCCGACTCTTCGTGACCCCATGGACCAGAGCACGCCAGGCACTCCTGTCTTCCACTGCCTCCCGCAGTTTGGTTTAATTCATGCTAGTAGCTTCGAGAACACTGTCCAACCATCCCGTCCTTTGTTGTCCCCTTCTCCTTGTGCCCTCAATCTTTCCCAATGTCAGGGTCTATTCCAGGGAGTCTTCTCTTCTCATGAGGTGGCCAAAGTATTGGAGCCTCAGCTTCAGGATCTGTCCTTCCAGTGAGCACTCAGGACTGATTTCCTTAAGAATGGAACCCTCCAATGTACTGAATTCCAAAACCAGGGCACGTGTCTCCCCGCCTACACTCTCACACAAGTCATGTGACATGCATGTGATCATGGAGCCCCCAAGATGCGGTGTATGACCCATACTCATGCCCATCTGGTCCCTTCCTAATTATAAAATAGTTAGGATACAAAATAGGATGGGTGGGTGGGTTTGGGTGGACGAATGCTGCAGGGACTGGTGCTGCTTGTTTGCTGCTGCCTTATCATCTGCCATTGGGCCTCCTCCTGGCTGTGGACTTCAGCCCTGAGGGCCAGGTCTAGCTGCACCATTGTCTATGCTTGTGTTTTGGATGTCCATTGGACAGCAATAATGAAAGAACGTCTTTGCTCCAGTAGGATTAAAACAACACTGTACTGTAGTGATGGCCTCAAAGCAATATGCAGACAGACATTTCTTTCCAGGTAAGTGATGTGAATCTCTTAAGGACATCTGTAGAAGTTCTAAAACCTGGACCAGAATTCTTCCTAGACTTCAGGCTGGTTAGCTCAGAAGGGCCACACAGGTGTCAGCATGCAAAGAATGTCGTATTTCCACCCTGCTCCCTTGATTGAAGTGGTAATTACAAGAAATACCCTGATCACACTTTGATCTCATTTGCACCTAGACAGTGGGTGGATATAGATGACTCTTTCATAGAATCATAGAATTGCAAGAAGCTGGAATAATTTCACTGAAAGCTGGATTTGTGACACCAGAAATAGTAAAGTTCCTAATTCTCCCCTGCTTTCTGAATTTTTGCAGACTTGCAAGTCCAACACGATGGAGAGATTCTTCCCAGGAGCCTCTTGCTTTGATTATTTTAATAGATGGACAGTAACCATAAAAGCTCTATGTGGATGCCGAACTAGAAGGCTTTGGGTTTATGTGTCTAGAATTTATAGCAATGATTTGCAAATGTTGCTTCCTCATTCCCTTTCAGTCCACTGGAACTATCCTTGAGGCTATGGTGTGTGAAATATTCTTAGTGATGGTGATTTATGGGAAGTGATGTACTGTATTTATGTTGTTGAATGTGCTCCATTAGTTGTTCTGCTGGCCCTTTCTTGGTTCATGGCATATAATTGTGTTCTGCTTATGCTGTATTCTCTTTCCAGCTGCCTCTACTGATCTCATTCCCAGTACTTAACCTTCCGTGCCTAAACAGATGAGTCTCTATTTGCTATAATATAATTACATGTATCGCTCTTGATATATTAGCGAAATATTTGTTTAAGGAAAGCTCTGGAGTGAGCAAAAATCCTGGGTTCATTGCACAATAACTGAGTCTTTGCTCACCATTGTGTGGCATGACTCAATAATAAGACAATGTCAACAAGGAAATAAACTTTGCTTCTAAAGGAATGCCCTTTGCATTATATTTTACTATATGTACATAGCCCAGAGATAGCGTAGGATCAAGGTGATCTTTACAACAATCACAGATCAACTAGAGGCACTGGCCCTTTACAAGCTCAGGGGGAATGAACATGTGAAAGGGAGACAAGGGATCTGGATTGCACCTGATGCCATTTGTGTCCGATTTCTACATTTCCATCCAAACATTCCCCACAGTTTATGCACACACAAGCTATCTTGTTTAGGCAAGCCTACCCAGGTGCTTAGAAATGCTGGTGTCAATTCTAATCTGCTTTAATGTTTTTAGCTTTTGCTATGTTTTAAAGTATTGTAATTTTTTCCTGGGTTTTATTGTTTCTATTTTTTGGTAAACCGCTTTGATATGTGTGTGTTTTTACAACCAAGTGGTATATAAATCTTAAGAAATAAAGTCATACCTTGGAAGTCAAACAGCTTAGTTCCTGAACGCTTTGGCTCCTGAATGTCGCAAACCCGGAAGTGACTGTTCCGGTTTGTGAACTATTTTTGGAAGCCGAATGTCCGATGGGGCTTCCGCAGCTTCCGGTTGGCTGCAGGAACTTCCTGCACTTGGGTTTTCAAACATTTTGGAAATCAAACGGACTTCTGGAACGGATTCCATTCAACTTCTAAGGTATGACTGTATATAAATTTGCATGCAAGCCTGGTTGTAAAAGGACATCTTCAATATTAGCCATTGACACTGATTCACGACAGGACATTCTTGGCGGCAGTTCCCTATTTGTGGAACACCCATCCTGGTGAAGTGTGCCTTTTGCCCCCTTAATGAACATTTAGTAGGAATTTAAAAAGATTCTATTTGCCAAAGCATTTGATGGCTGAAATATACTGGTCCTGGCCTCCTTGAAATTATTGGCTGCGAGAGTGCATGACTGAGTGAAAATGTTTTTAGCTGATCTAAAAAGGGGGGGGGAAATATTTAAATTAAATTAATTATATTGTTGCTACTTTGTTGTTTGCCACGCTGGGATCCTTTTGGAGAAATGACAGGATAGATATAACATAACATAACATAACATAACATAACATAACATAACATAACATAACATAACATAACATAACATAACATAACATGACATAACATAACATAACATAACATAACAACACATTATACACTATTTCCACCAATATAAACATATTTATGTATTCCTTGGTTGTTTTTAACCTCCGTTGTCGAATCCACCAGCCATAACTAACTACCATAGCTGCAGCCTGGCTTCCTTTAGCATCTCTTTCCACAACTCAACTCTCCCGCTGTGAGCTAACTCCTTCCCACGGAAGCCCCCAAGGCACCTGATACTATTAGAGCACCAGCTTGCCTTGCTCCCATACTGAGCTCACAGCTGCTCCTGTTGTTTTGCTTGTTGCCTTGAGTGCATCAAATGCTTCTGACAACTTTTTAAACTTGATCAAGTGACATCCTGACACAGTCGAATTCAAAATGTTCCAAGTTCATAAATCTGCGTCACAAATGAGATACCATCTTCATAGCACATTGTGCTATTAAATGACTGGAAAGTAAAATCTTACATGGAAGTTAAGAGTTTAAGATCACATGCCAAAACATGTCAAATTACTGACAGGGTACATGGATTCCCATAACTCACCCCACCCCACCCCCCCGGTCTTGAATTGACTTTGTGATTGTGCTTGGGATGTTGATCTTGGGATGTTGCAGAACTTGTCTCCATCTGAAGTTCTCCCTGCATATGCAATTCCAAATTGTCTCATCTGGTTTACAAAGTGGAAATGATGCATTAAGAGTCCTCCAATCTACTGGTTTTGGTTTGTTTGTTTTATTTCCAGGAAATGGGAGGGAGCACATGCATTTTACTCACAACACTCCCTCTGTGGTAGGGATGGGGAACTTGCTGCCCTCTGAGATGTTGTTGGACTCCCAACTTCCATCAACCACAGCCAGCCAACCTCAGCCATTATGGACAATGGTCACAGATAATGGAAGCTGTAATCCATCCAGCAACATCTGAATCCACAGATTCCACATCCTTGCCCTCAAGGTGAAATATAAATCAAATAAATAGGACCCATTTTTCTCCCTTCAGCCCTCTGTTAGCTACGGATTATATTTTAACCAACAGTTGAGATGTCTCACTGCTGTCTTGTGCTGTAGCAGGATTATTACAAGTTTAGTTAAACCACTATAGGTTACTCTAACTATATAGTACCTCATCAGACATTCAGTCAAGCAATATGCTCTTGTGTATGAATCAGTGCTGAGTTACTCATATGCCGCCACCAAACAATAGAAAACAAAAATCATAGAATGGTGTAGTTTCCATAGCAACTGTAATTTAATAACGAGAAATTTCCAGTTTGATAGAGCTGAGCAAGTAATAATGTCAGCGTCCCCAGTGTAGTTGAAGCTAGGCGTGAAGAGGGGTTGGCATAAAAGACAAAGTTAAGGCTACAACATTCATCTTTGTTGTCAGGTTAATCCTTTAGAAGCTACTAATAACAGTGATTTAAAATATACTGTAAGCTGATTTTTATTCATGCATATATTCCTATCATATTACATTTATAATGCAAATATGTTTATTATAGATTTACTGCTCTATATATATATATATATATATATATATATATATATTTTCTGGGACCTGTTTCTAAATTGTGAGTTCCAGATGTGGCAGGTACTCTATCACTGAGCTATTGCCCTTCCACAGCTACAGCCCTTTTCCCAAGATGAGTTTGCCCTCAGCCCTAGATCTAGTCTGAACATCTGTTGTTCTTGTTGTTGTTGTTGTTGTTGTTGTTTGGAAAAATTGCCATTACTAAAGTGGACTCCAGTAGGTTAGGTTTTTCATTAGCCTTGTTATATTTGTGCATTGCTTCCTACTTAAAAATAATAATAACCCTGATGCAATTTGCAAATAAAATAAAATCAGATGAACATTATTAAAAACAGATTTATATCCCTGATATTTCCCAAACCAGCATTCCTTTTTCATATACACTTTCTTGGTTCAACTCATTTGACTGCTGGCTTTAATACCTACTTCAAGTAGATATTTAAACATAATTAAAATGTAATCAGTCCTGCATGGATGGAGGTCATGATTATAAATGCTCCTGGATCAGTGAAACGCCATTGACTTCAGTAGGGCTCTGCCAGTGGAAATGCAGCTCCAGCCCTACTTTTCCTGATGATGCATTAAGTAATTAAAGATAAAACTGTGGCCAAGCATCAGCAACAAGGCATAAAGCACCCAGTAGTCAGTTCAATTAGTTGGCC
Source organism: Lacerta agilis (assembly GCF_009819535.1). NCBI lineage: Eukaryota > Metazoa > Chordata > Lepidosauria > Squamata > Lacertidae > Lacerta > Lacerta agilis. Next base: position 57,814,069 of record NC_046318.1, on the reverse strand, counting down.
CTTTCCTACTGAACATAGCTTTACTTGTTTAATGTTCGTTGTGACAAATTGTGCTCAAGGGGATCACACACATCTGGCCAAAGGTGGAGTTTAATTTGGGAGACTTAACACTATGTGAGAATTATGATCAAAGGATTTTCTGCCTTTGGATAATTAGATCCACTAGGGGTATTGATCAAAGTAATGTTTAAATATTTAGCACATTTTAAATATCTTAGTCCTGCTTCAGAAGAATGACAAGACTCTAAGGGAAAGGGATGGCTCCATGTCTGTTGGAAGCCCTTTGCTGCATAGGGATTTGATCATGGCAGAAAAGATGATTGAGACAAGCTAAGTAACATGGGTGTGTTTCTATCTTCCTTAGAAGCACCTCTCTAACCCACTTGAACGTTCTCCAGAACCCAACTTTTGACCTTCCTGATCACGGGTCCCTTCCACAAGATATGACCCTTCTTGAGGCACTGACACCATCTCCCCTACACCCACCTCCAGGCTGATCTCCCTCATTTCTTCAGGATCCTCACACCCCTTCCATGACAGCTCCATGGGGCCAATGGCACTGGATTCTGCTTTGCCAATGCATTCCCTGTGGAAAACAGGCTAATGAAGCAGACCTCTGCAACATACAGGACTGCACTCTTGGTGCATGGTTCCACCAGTATTGCTGGACATGCTTGGATGCTGTGTCAGGCCTGCTTGGGTTCATTCTGCCATGCTCCCTCCAACATTGTTGTCTCCAATGTGTCTTGCACAGTGCCATTCAGACCCCAGCTGTCCCCACCACAACTACAACCAACGCTTCCTTCTCCTCCTCCATGGCCATCACCTACCTAGCTGTTGTTGTTATTACATTATGGGAAGCAGCCATCTGAGCTGGACCCACCTCACTCCCTGCTGCCCACCCCCCAAAACTGACTTCTGAATCAGCGGTCACCATCATCTGGAGCCCTAACCACTGGCACTGGACCAGCATGGGGGTGGTAGCTGGTTCTTCTCGCCTCCTTTGCTCCCATTCATGGGATTAGGTCTTCTCTTCCCACCTTGGGACTTATGTGGTCTCGGCCACACCCTTTTCAGACTTGCTGGGGTGTGCTTCCCCTGCATGTTCCTGTGGGGAACACATTGGCATAGCACCCCATGCTTGCCATCTGGTGAGTGGAGATTCAGGTCTGTTGAGCTTGATTACTCATATGCTGGGAGCCAGTACACAAAGTGCAGTGTTTGGACTCCTGGACAACACCATTACTGGCCCCAACAACATCAAACATACCATCTCAGGACTATTTAATTGCTCATCTTCTAACATTGTGTATGCCATAAAATGCCAACAGTGCCCTTCAGCTCTCTATATTAGACAAACAGGCCAAACCCTATGCCAAAGGATAAAGGTAAAGGTAAAGGGACCTCTGACCATTAGGTCCATTCGCAGACGACTCTGGGGTTGCGGCGCTCATCTCGCTTTACTGGCTGAGGGAGCTGGCGTACAGCTTCTGGGTCATGTGGCCAGCATGACTAAGCCGCTCCTGGCAAAACCAGAGCAGCGCACAGAAATGCTGTTTACCTTCCTGCCAGAGCGGTACCTATTTACCTACTTGCACTTTGATGTGCTTTCGAACTGCTAGGTTGGCAGGAGCAGGGACTGAGCAATGGGAGCTCAACCTTCTGATCAGCAAGCCCTAGGCTCTGTGGTTTAACCCACAGTGCCACCTGCGTCCCATGCCAAAGGATAAATGGACATAAATCTGACATTAGGAATCACAAGACAGTCATCAACAGGTTTACCACACCTATCAGCCAATCACCCATTCCCACTACCCTTCTGAGTAATACCCCTCCCCACCCTCTCACTATGTATAAGGGTCTGGTGACTTCTGTTTCAGTGTATCTGAAGAAGTGTGCATGCACACGAAAGCTCATACAAAGAACAAACTTAGTTGGTCTCTAAGGTGCTACTGGAAGGCACATATATATGGTAAATGTTCATTCAAACGGATAAGTTCACTGAAATGGCAGTGATGTCATGTGTCACAATTACAGTCCCTGTGGGAAAGTCAAACAATGATCACTGTTTACTCTTGGGAGGATATCTAGAAGGTTGGATTTCTGCTCAGATATAGGATAAGGGACCCTTGGTACCCAAAGAGGGACAGTAGGAGTGGCACAGAGAGATGAGCAGAGGACTGCTTGTGTCCTTAAAAGCAAGACAGGAAATCTTTGGTTTGGCAATCAAAAGACATGCTAGGTATTGTACATCAGATATGAGAATTTAGTCTGAATTAATTAATAACAAATGATTCAGTTATTGTAACAATAATTTATTCCTGTCCAGTCTGGTAATGGGATCCACCCTTTTTCTCAAACAGAATCTCTGGCAGCCCTTCAGTCAGAATCTTTGGCAAGAGAATATAAACAGAAAACATCACTTCCCAACTACATGAGACTCATTCACTGCATTTCCAGTATGATGTGGCTTCTGATTCTGTCTGGGAATGCAACAGCTCTTTCATGCCATGTACATTAATTCGTAGTTATCTCAAAAGGAAGGAAGCAACAAAGAATCCATGTATCAAAGGATGATGTTCATATGCAAAGTTCACACACAAATAATGCTGGCTATGGCAAGGCTGTGAATAAGGGGAGATCTAGAAAAGATAATTCACTTGACTTCCAAAAAGCTATTGACAGAGTCCCTCACAAAACAGTCCTCAATAAATTTAGCAGCCCTGAGATGGGAAGGTTGGTCATCTTATGGATGGGTGACTAGCTAAACAATAAGAAAAAGAAAGTACTGTAAATGAAGAATTCTCACAGTGGAAGAAAGGAAGAAGTAGCTCCTCAAGAGAGCCAGTTTGGTGTAGTGGTTAAGAGCGGCAGACTCGTAATCTGGGGAACCGGGTTCGTGTCTGCACTCCTCCACATGCAGCTGCTGGGTGACCTTGGGCTAGTCACACTTCTCTGAAGTCTCTCAGCCCCACTCACCTCACAGAGTGTTTGTTGTGGGGGAGGAAGGGAAAGGAGAATGTTAGCCGCTTTGAGACTCCTTCGGGTAGTAAAAAGCGGGATATCAAATCCAAACTCTTCTTCTTCTTCTTCTTCAAGGATCTATACTGGGATTAGTGCTATTTAATTGTTTCATAAGAAGAGCTCTGCTGAATCAGACCAAAGACCTATGAAGTCTACAAGCCAGCATCTCACAGGAAACAGTTACAGGAAACAGGTGCTTAGAGGAAGCTGATAAGCAGGACATAAGGGGATAAAGTTCTTTTTCACTTTTGTCCCCCAGTTATTGGGATTCAGAGGTATGCTGCTTCTATATATATAGTTGCCATGACTAGTGGTCATTGCTAGCAATAATAGTCTATTATCCATCTACTTGTCTAATCCCCATTAAAACCATCTAAAGTGATGACCATTACCACCTCCTGAGGCAGCAAATATCATTGCTTGACTACGCACATTGCTTAACTACTTGTGCTGTACTGATTTCAATATTATGGCAACTGAATGGGCCCAAACTGGTGCTCCACATAACATCTAGGAAAGTATTTTGCCCATATGCAGATCTATCATGGGAACCACCATCTTCCCACTTGGACCAGCCCAAAGTGAGAGGTAGCATTAATCATTACCTTAGCTATTAGAGTTGTAGTTGAAAGATGAGTGGACCAAGATCCTGAGCTCTTGAATGTCACACCTAACTATTTCTGCAAAAGGTTGTTTGTCTAGTTGCCTGGACTGCCTGGAGCAATTTAATCTATCAAAGGATCCAAGTACTCCTCATCATTTAAGTGTGGGATAGAACTCTAAACTAGAATACTAATTCTAGAGGCATCAGGTGGTGGAGCTATGGCAGGATTAATTTAAGCCAACACAATTTTCTAAAAATAATAATAATTTTTTTTGTAGTTTTGACTGAAAGCAATCAAGATTAGAATTTGTTAAATTATCATTTAGTGGCATATAAGGGAAATCCAAAGAGGACACTTGTATGAGTGGAAGGCTAGAAACAGGCTTCATTGGAGACCTAAAGCCAGTTCTCCATAAGGCTGAGTTAGGAGTTCCAATATTTATGGCCCTACCTTCAGCAGATTCAAGATCTATAAGCATTTCAGTGCTTGGAGCATTTGAACATTCCAAACCACTATACAATTGTTTGTTGCTGGGGAATGCTGGCCTATGGCTTCCTTAATAATTTGCAGTCCACTAACAAAGTTCTAAAAAGCCTTTGAACCCTAATTCTGTATTTGCCCAATTGTGACCAGGGTACATATATTTCTTTAGCAAAGCTAGAGTGTTATCACACATCTGTTTTAAATATGGTAGGATTGGGAGGGTATGGGTAGTTATGAGATTTCTTGAATAGATTCTTAATTTTAATAATTCATTCTGTTTCCTCCCCACCAACTTGGCAATGGTGATCAAGGCCACCTGGTCTGGAATAAGAGCTAGGTTTCCCTTTATAACCCAGATCCTTTGATTCCACCATTTCTCCAGGGTCCATAAATGTCAAGGACTTCGGGAAATGGGCCTCGACAGGAAGAGTATACTGAGGACCTGTGGATAGCTTTCTTTTTAATTCACTCTAGCTCTGAAGCTAGACGTGGGTGGCGCTGTGGGTTAAACCACAGAGCTTAGGGCTTGCTGATCAGAAGGTTGGCGGTTCGAATCCGCACGATGGGGTGAGCTCCTGTTGCTCGGTCCCAGCTCCTGCCCACCTAGCAGTTCGAAAGCATGTCAAAAAGCATGTCAAAGTGCAAGTAGATAAATAGGTACCGCTCCAGCGGGAAGGTAAATGGTGTTTCCGTGCGCTACTCTGATTTGCCAGAAGCGACTCTGTCATGCTGGCCAAATGACCCGGAAGCTGTACGCCGGCTCCCTCGGCCATTAACGCGAGATGAGTGCCGCAACCCCAGAGTCGGACACGACTGGACCTAACTGTCAGGGGTCCCTTTACCTTTACCTTTTAGCTCTGAAGCACTTAAGGAGCTCTATAATCCTATCAAGCTGATCTCCACATCCAGCAATGGGAATTAATTTGTCATTTATAACTCATGGAGTCCCAAAAAATATTGTTTAGAGTCTTTACAATTGGTAGGAACTGTTCTCCCATAACATCAGTGAGTGAAGCATTCTCATCTCCAGGCTGAGATCCAAAATCCTCATGACTTCTATTAGTCCATTCTTGGCTGTCCTCGTTGGCTTCCTCCACCAGAGCAGTTGCTGGAATTGAATAACCCTTAGATGTAGGAAGGGAAAACCCAGAGGGACCAGAGTTTCCATAACTGCCAAACAAGAAACTATCAATCTTAGGCTGCTTGGAATTTGGGTGGTCTGGAGACTTCAATTGTCCTTTAGATCTCTTTTTCTTATAGCATAATTAATATATTATCATCCAATGTGAAGTATTATAGTTTTGAAGGGTTCTGCTCAACACTACCTCCTCCACCTTAGCAAAGCTGTTTTAGTTCAATTAGGTCTATAATACTATAATACTGCAGTTAAGCCTGCAGTTTTCAATTAGTTCACTCAACTGACTTATATGTCTGTCCTTCTCTCACTCTATGCTCAGGAGTCTCTTTCCTTTGGTGGCTTTTATTGAGGTGCTTCTCCTTCTTTCTCAATCAGTAAATTTCCGATGGTACATTTGAGTTAGGGTCAGCAAAATGCAATAAGAGTAGTTCACAAAGATTTACAATCTGTATATGTGAAAAATTCAGCAAAGGCATTTGCCATGCATCCTGAACACTAAAGTCTCCAACTTTAGCAAGGACCTTGGGATGCTTTGGAGCACAAGAGGCAAGGCAGAAAGTTGGCATACATAAGCCTTTTGCCTTGAGGTCAGCAAATGATAAATTGTGGAGTTGAAACAATTTAAAACAATTAGAAAACAATTAAATTTAGACTTAAAATAAACTTAAACCATGGAGCTCATGTAAAAAGCTGCTGCTAATGTTGCCCCCTTGCTTCTCAGCCTTTTGGCTAAGATCAAGTGTAGTAATAATACTTTGATGATAGAAACAGAAAAACTACTCTCCATCCACTTGCCATGTCCAACTTTGCAAACATGTACTCTATTTATATGGGTGGCGCTGTAGTATAAACCACTGAGCCTAGGGCTTGCCAATCGGATGGTTGGCGGTTCGAATCCCCGTGATGGGGTGAACTCCCACTGCTTGGTCCCAGCCCCTGCCAACCTAGCAGTTTGAAAGCACATCAAAGTGCAAGTAGATAAATAGGTACCGCTCTGGCGGGAAGGTAAACAGCGTTTCCGTGTGCTGGTTCGCCAGAAGCAGCTTAGTCATGCCGGCCACAAGACCCGGAAAAACTGTCTGCAGACAAACGTTGGCTCCCTCAGCCAGTAAAGCAAGATGAGCACTGCAACCCCAGAGTTGTTCGTGACTGGACTTAACTGTCAAGGGTCCTTTACCTTTTACCTTTTTACTCTATCATATCCTGCCTAACTCACCATTCTCCCCCACCCTAAAGTAGTCATGCCAAATAAGAGGGAAGGGCCCCCAGTCCAATGGTAATGTTGGTTGCTTTTTTCTGCACTTTCCTCTGCTATCCCCCTTTCAAAAATGTGGCCTACATTGTTTCCCCTTGTTATGTACTCAAGCAGTGCAATATTGGTAGCTTTATTTTCAATTCCTTTCCTAACTGTCTCTAACTGGGGTCATAAGCATACAAACTAACTATGTAGGGGGGGAAATGGAGGAAGGCTGCCACTCTGACAGCTTGAGCCAAGCAGGACACTAGATAAGGTGGAAGAACCAAAAGCAGCTTGCTGAGTGGGGTGGAACCACAATGCTAGCTTCCATGTTGGTGGGTTGCAGTTGCTGACCAGGAGGCATGACGCAGCAGTGAGGTTGGTTTGGTGCAGACACACCAGCAGAACTGGATTGGCTCCACCAGTGCCAATGCACCACACCAACCTCTGCCTCAGTTGCTCCTCTCCTCTCCCTCTTCATCCATGTAAGCAGAAATAACCCACCTGGCAGGAATCTATTATAGAGTCTCTGCCTCACTGCTGTGAACCACCTGTGTACCCCCCCCCTCCACCATCTTAGGATGCCACTGTTAAGTTTTTAACCATTTCCACCTGCTTTTGATTAATTGTTGCACCCTGGTGAAATTTTTACAGCTCATTCTTAGGGGTGTATTTTTTATATATAAATATTGTTATGCTTTCTGTATAATCGCTTTGTGCAAAACCCAAATAATCTCCATATAAATTGTGGTAAAATATTTACTTATTAAATATAACTTATTAAAGATAATGATGACCCTCCAATTATCTAGGATAAGTCATGAGTAACCAGTTCATAGCAATATTGGGTTTATTCTGTATGCATATGTTCTCTGCCATGAAATAACTTCTATGCAAAATTTAAAATATACAGATCTTCGTGGAGATATTGAAATGGAAACAGTATTAGCTTTGCTCTCCTTATTTAGAGGTCACAACAAGGACCTCCCTTGTAAGAATCTGTTAAGTCACCTTCTTGTGGCAGTGCACATGGAGCTGGGGTTAAACTGGAAAGGTGCAGAGGAGTTTATTATCTACAACTGGTATAACAGTGCATGGTACTTGGCTTTGACTGACAAGCTTACACAGTGAAGTAGAGTGATGTGTGGAGCAATGAAAAAGATACTTTTGATGCTGGTTAGTTTGTATTTATTTCTATTATTAATTCTCACACAGAAAAGCCTAGACCCCCAGTACTTCATATATCCTTTTGGTTAGTTAACTTAAAGGTAAAGGTAAAGGGACCCCTGACCATCAGGTCCAGTCGTGTCCGACTCTGGGGTTGCGGCGCTCATCTCACTCTATAGGCCGAGGGAGCCGGCGTCTGTCCGCAGACAGCTTCCGGGTCATGTGGCCAGCATGGCTAAGCCGCTTCTGGCAAACCAGGGCAGCGCACGGAAACGCCGTTTACCTTCCCGCTGGAGCGGTCCCTATTTATCTACTTGCACTTTGACGTGTTTTCGAACTGCTAGGTGGGCAGGAGCTGGGACCGAGCAACAGGAGCTCACCCCGTGGCAGGGATTTGAACCGCCGACCTTCTGATCAGCAAGCCCTAGGCTCTGTGGTTTAACCCACAGCGCCACCTGGGTCCCTTTAGTTAACTTAACATGCTGCTATTATTTCCAGCCTTATACACGTGATGACTACATTTTGCTTTGTACCTGGTGACCGATACCCATTGCTGTTTGTGGTATTTCATGTTATTCTTAATAAAAATGATATTTTTCACACACACACACACACAGAGAGAGAGAGAGAGAGAGAGAGAGAGAGAGAGAGAGAGATCTTGAGACTCAGAGCAGAAGTCTCAAACTGTATTCATTTAGTTTCCCCTGTGGTTGAAATAAACCATGTGGTATTCCCGTAATCTGACATTCATATTCATATTAAATGGTAAACATTTGCGTAACAACTGTAGAAAACAGGAATCATGCTATAAGATCTCTCTCTCCATCTGTGTGTCAGTGTCATTTTCATCCCCCTCCATTCTTTTGGTTCAGTGTCTTCTTCCAGCTGCTCACTTGGAAAAAGGCCATACCTCACTGAGTTTTGCATGTGTAAGGGCTCACATTTAATCCTGGCTAAATGTTTTCCTGTGGCAAAAAGGCCATTGCTTGTTATTTCAAAAAGTCATTTGAAGTAACAGAACCAACCAGAACTGTGCTGGATGGACTGTTTTCTATCTTGGATCTGACCTGAAGGAACAATATTGCCAAATCTGTCGCAGCTGAGATGCATGTAACTGGGCCTTCCCTGGAGTGTTGCCTGCCCACTCTGTAGAACACACTTCCCCATTGCTATGCAGGGGGCTCCAACAGTGAGGTGCTTCCCAAGACTGTTAAAACTATGTTTCCCCTGACTAGGTTATTGGTATATTTTAAATATTTTACAACTAAGTGATTGGCACATTTTAGATATTGCATGTGGCTCCCTGTTCGTAGAATGCTCTCCCCAGGGAGGTTTGGCTGGCGCCTTCATTATACACCTTTAGATGCCAGGCAAAAATGGGACTTCAACCAGGCCTTGGGTTGATTAATAGCTTATACACCTTCTAAATGTGTTTGGGGGAGGGGTGGGGAGAGGGGGCTATCGTTTTGTTTTGTTTTGTTTTGTTCTTGTTTTTATCTTGTATTTTTATGTTGTGAACTGCCCTGAGATCTACAGATGAAGGGTGGTATAGAAATCTATTAAAATGAACAAATGTATTCCTGGCATTTGCTTCCTGCTTGTGGTTGAGTTTATATGAATTTTGTGTACATTTAATACTTATTTCATTTATACGTAGTTAACATTTAATGTTGGAATTTCACTCTGCAAACCACTTTGGATACCTTGGATGGGAAGTGATCAATAAATTTCTCTCTCTCTCTCTCTCTCTCTCACACACACACACAAACACACACACACACACACACACACACACCTCTATAAATCTATAAGATATATATATAAATATAATGGAGACACTAGGGGCCAAGTGATTGTTTTCTTTTATTTTGCAAAAGATGTTGTATATCCATTTGCAAAATTGTGTGTACATAGCACTGTGTCCTTTGTTGGGAATTCTCATGTATCCGTGCAGTAGTAAGCCTATGGGGATATAATTAAAGTTCTTTTAATGCCTGATACTAGATAATAAATTTGAAAATACTCTGGCAGTGCTATGAAGTATTATTACAACACTCATTGTCTCTTCTCTCTCATTTCCTACATCACTTAAAATTTAAATCCCCTTAATCACAAAGATAATATAACCAGATTCCTCTTGGATGCTGGTGATACTGGGACTTTGCATCCCTGCTTAAAACAACTCTATAATTAAATTCACCTTGGATACCTCTAGCCAATGTACCCGGCTTACTCAAAGCTCTTTGAAGAATCATAACGTGTGAAGTAGGGCTGGTTAGAGAAATGGACACTGTCCCATGTGCCTGGCTGTTCCCTCCTTAGAACCCTCTAACTGGTTCCTGTGTCTTTCAGTCTGGGCTTTGGGTTCAGTTCTTTTCTGTCTCTGCTGTGAAGGTCCAAGAGGTTATTATGGTGAAGACTCACAGCAAAGAAGTGAATCTAGGTAGGGCACATTAGATGCCCCATTCCTACTTCCCCTGCCATGCACTGGTGGAGGAAGAGGGGTGTGGGGGGAGTGCACTGCCCCCGGCAGCACGATCCCGGTGGGGTGTCATTGCGGCTGCCCCCCCTCACTGGGCACCAGGCCCCTGCAGGCGACGCACCACACCCCCAGGACGCATGCCACACCCCCGGGACACACACCAGCCACGCACGCCCCTGTCTGCTCTCCACCACCACCCCCCACGCCCACCCCATGCTGCTGCCATGTGGCTTAAAGTTTGCTTTACCAGAGAAGCCAAGGAGCTGTCCAGTCGGTCAGAGATAAGGTTGTTCAGGAGACCAGGGGAGCTGTCCAGCAAGAAACCACAGAAAGCTGGCTCAGGTACTGTACTATTTCAGCACTAGTTACAGGTTACTAGTTATAATATATACAGGCACTTCAGCTCTCTATATTGGACAAACAGGCGGAACCCTACGCCAAAGGATAAATGGACATAAATCTGATATCAGGAATCACAAGACAGAGAAGCCAGTAGGAGAACACTTCAGTCTCCCAGGACATTCTATACAAGATCTCAAAGTAGCTGTCTTACTAAAAAGGAATTTCAAAAATAGACTGGAAAGAGAAGTTGCTGAATTGCAACTAATTACCAAACTTAAAACCATGGAGAGACCTGGTCTGAACAAAGACATTGGATTCTTATCTCATTATACAGGACAAAGCTATCTTTAGCCATCTCACTCCTTGCCTTTTCCTGTAAGACCTATTGCAGTCGTTAACAGTCATCAACAGGTTTTCCACACCCATCTCAGCCAATCACCCATTCCCACCACCCTTCTGAGTAATACCCCTCCTCACTCTCTCACTATATATAAGGGTCTGGTGACTTCTGTTTCAATGATTCTGAAGAAGTGTGCATGCACATGAAAGCTCATACAAAGAACAAACTTAGTTGGTCTCTAAGGTGCTACTGGAAGGATTTTTTTTATTTTTTTATTTTATTTCAGCACTGTTTAGGAACCAATGGAGCTGCTTTGTAGCTGGTTCAGCTGCCCCATCCATTCCTGGCCTGCTATCCTTATCCCAGTTGGCATCTCTCTTGCTTTTGTTTAGTGCTGTTGCTGTTTTAATCGTGTGTGTGTGTGTTTGAAAAATAATTTTAATATGCAACTGTTTTCATAGAGGTAACTTTTATATATGTTATATTGTAAATCACTTTCTCGGGAAACACTTCATAAGTGAAGTGCAAAAAATAATGCTATACCCCTCTGACTTTTAAAACAGAGTAATCTCAATGATCAGAGCAAGGATACCGGTACATACCCTGAATGGCCAATGGTCTGATTCAATGAATTAATTACTCAGAAAATTAATTACCCAGAAAATAATGCATATGAATGCAACCTGGATTAGTTTATGCTGTGTGTGTGTGTGTGTGTGTGTGTAAGGAAATCTAGAGTGAAACTTAAAACAAGTTTTAAAAAGCAAAAGGAATATCAAATTCTTTGTTCTGATCAGGGAATGCAAAGTTAATATCTTTCCGACATGCTGACACAATTTTAATTAAGCTGACTTTGTTCTTAAGCCACTAATTCATCTTTTTGTTCTGTCGTTGAGTTAATGTTGCCATGTGTGTGACAACTGTAAAGGAATGCCAGTTTCAAAATGCAGTTTTGATATGCATGTAAATTTGATCATTTCTCTTAAGATTAGAAATGTCTCATTTACATAGAAATTATTGAAATAATTGTGGGATAAGCACAAGTAAGAATGCTTTTTGTCTTTTCTTCAGTTCAGGAGGTTTTGTCCTTATATTTTGCCCCCAGCAATATCAAACAGATAGATCAATAAATACTTGGAAGAATAAACATGAAATAAACATGATCAGTAGTTTAAGACATTGAAATTTGAGTCAGTTAGTTTTTTCTTGTGCTGTTATCAGGCATGTGAAATTCAGCTTGCTGTGTTGTTCTTTGGAAAGAGATAGAACAATTCCCAGCTACATTAACTGACTGCATTAGCGATTGACGTGTGAAGAATGAATGATGTGCCAGAAGGCAGGAAGAATGGGCATGTAGTAGTATGAAGCGGAACAAGGGAGAGACCAGGAGAAGCAAGCAAGCAGTCAAACAGCTTCTACTGTCATTGGCAGGGCAACAGAACTTGCCTCTCTGAAACTCTAGATTCTTGAGACATTTTCTGGAAAGAACTGAACTAAATAAATGAGTAACTCGGTTGAATGCCTCCCAAGCCTTGCAATATTTGCTGGCACTTTATCGCCTCTCCTATGACACCAGAAAGTAGAGAGTACTGAACTAAGGAAATACTTTTTTGTTCAGACAGCCATCCAGCCACTCACTGGCTGTTGTGGTAGGGTCTTTTGTGGAAAGGTGTTGTACATTTTCTTCGCCTCGTGGGCTTTTAAATGGTTTTAAGTTGCTTTGATTCCATGCTGTTTCAATAAATTAAATTAAAAAGATTTATTTAAAAAACTTATTAAATTAAAAAGATATATTTATAACTGGCCGGTGCATTTTTTTTATCCATTTCTAATGCATGTTGTAAGCCAGTTAGGGCTATGTGCAGGGAGAAAGGTGGGATATAAGCAAGCAAACAAAAAAAAAACTGTACCTGAAATTAGAGTTTAAACCCTGATTAAGCATTTGGTGTTGGGGGGGGGGGGAGTAGGAGATATACTCAATCTTCTCTTCCCCCTCCCCCATGTTTATTTTGAATTTAAAACCCTAATTAAAATGTGTACACCTCCCCATTTCAAGTTAGCCCCAGATCATTCCGAATCAGATTGGGCAACTCCAAATTGGGACCTGAATTGGATCAGAGGGGCATGTAGAACTCCAGGTTCTTCACACCCCTCCACCCCTCTCTCTCTCTCTTACACACACGCACACACACACACACACACACACACACACACCTCCATCCAGGCAAGATAAGGACATTATCTCAAATCCTTCCCACTAGGCAAAAGCACTCAGGAGGGCACAGCACTGGGCTTCCCACCCTGTATTAAGGGCGTCATTAAAAGCATTTTTATAACACCCTTCTATCACATTCCCAGGGCACATTACAAAAAGAACGGAACAATTAAAATGCAAATTAAAAGGGGAAAAAACCCAACAACACCATGCTAATAAACTAAAAGCCACAAAATCATTAAAGCAGTACAACAACATGGTCAGCAGGAATACTCAGGAAACTAACGAAGTGTTTGCTGGGCACCAAAAAGATAATAACAGCCAGTGAGGTGTAGTGGTTAGAGTGCTGGACTAGGGCCCGGGAGACCAGGGTTCAAATCCCCCCTCAGCTATGAAGCTCACTTGTATTGCTTTAAGTCACTTACAGAGTTATGATGATAATATGGGGAGGAGGAGAGCCATGTACACCTTTGTAAGCTCCTTAGAGGAAATGGGAATGGATATAAATGAAGGAAATAAATAACAAGGAAGGCAGCAGGTAACCCTATTTAGGGAGAGCATACCATAAGTCAGACATCTCCACCAAGTAGCCCTTGTCTTGGGATAGCCACCTGCCTCATGTCTAATTGGAGGGGACACCTGCAGGAGGTACCCCACTGATAAAGGGCCTCTTCCACCATTAGTGATGTGCCTGGAGCTTTTGGAGTTGCTGTTCAGGGTTTCCCCTCCCCATGGCTGAAAGAGAAAGACTGTGGTTTGAACATTCTGGAAGAAAAATGCTCCTGGTCTCCATCAATTATACATTGTGGTTTGCTTCAGAATGTTTTGCATGAACCCAGCATGAAGCAAGCATGTTGTCATCTCTCAGGAGCAGCAGGATCCAATCAAGCCTCAAAGCTAAGACTGCAGCATCCATTTATCTGTTGCGACAGGGCTTTCCAGCCCACTGTCTCAAGATAGTCGAGATTTATATTGGAATGATTTGTGTTCATTAAGAGTACAGCTGCTAACTCGCAACTGTAAACATCCTGCACATTGTTGCCCATATTAAAAAAATTATATAACTGGGTAGGTCAAATACTGTTGGCCCCAAGTTCCAAAAAAAATTCACAGAGGATACAGTGGAATGGTGTGGGTGGATCATAGGGAATGTTAGCAGGGGATAATAATAGATCAAATTGCTCAAGAAAAATGTCAGGAGGGAGGAAGTTAACTCTGACATTTAGGGACACTCTTAACAACAAACTCAAGGAGCTACTGCACACTCCTTCTAAAACTGCTTGGACTGATCATTAAGATAGATGGGGCGATTGGTCTGAACCGTTCTGGTTCTTTCTATCCTTGAGTTCTTGTGTGATGGAGTAATAATACATTATTGCACTCAGCAGAACATCCAAAAGAGTAGGAGAATTAAATGGTAGCTCCAATAGTTAATATGATTCTAGGAAAAGGCTTTGGGGGTCCTAAGGATTTGGTGAGAGATGACTGCAGTGGAGGTTTAGACCTGAGACATGAGCAATCAATTACATATTTGAGGAGAACTGAAGCATCATTTGTGATGAGAGGAACAAAGCACTATGAAGGTCCCAGTGATGGAAGCCTAGAAAACAGGTTGAGGATTCATCCTTCTTCTGCAGAGGAGGAGAACCTTTCCCCTGTTGGATACTCACAAGAGCCTCTTGGTAAGTGAAAATGCTGCAGGACAATGGAGCCAGTGTAGCATAGTGGTTAGATTGCTGGACTAAGACCAGGGGTTCTAGTCCCCACTTGGCTCACTAGGTGACCTCAGGCCAGTCACTGCCCTCTTAGTCTAACCAACCTCACAGGGTTGTTGTGAGGGTAAAATTGGGAGACAGAGAGCCATCCTGAACCCCTTGGTGAAAAAGTGGGATATAAATAATAGAATCAGAGAGTTGGAAGCGACCCAAAAGGTGATTTGGCCAACCCTCCATGCAATACAGGAATCACAGCTAATGTAATAAATATTAAATAAAATAAATTTTGGACAAAGGCACCTTGGTATGTTGCAGAGTGTTAAGGCCGCTAAGAAACACCTGAAGATTATTGGTAAAATAAATTGAGGAAAAGTGATTCATCTAACACCCTCCAGGAGGGTGCGGAAGAGAGGCTGATAAAGGATTGATCCAGGTCAAGAAGTTGGCTTTTGCCTGTTTTTCATGGCCCACGCCGTCTACTAAAGACTCCATCAGGTTTAGAAACAATTAAGTCTAGAGAATAAGAGTTCCGTAACCAGAATGGCACCACAGAAAAGCCACCTGCCTTCCCCCTGCATGTGGGGGTATTTGAAAAAGGGTCTCAGGAAATGATCTCAATGAATAGGCATGTTCATAGGGTAGAAGCTGCCCCTTCCTATGCTGAGTTTCCCAGCCACTTATTCATTTAAAAGATCAAAACCAGCACTCTTAATTGGGACCTAAAGCAAACTGGAAATTGGTGAAGATCTTTTCATGCTGGAGTTCTATATCCAAGAATCCAATTACAGCCCTCCTGTGACATGCTGCTCCAGTTCTCATGTAATCTATGCATCATTGTGGCCAGATCGGTTATTTTAAAACTGAAGGCATTGCTTATGTATGAAACTTACAGAACAGCCCACAAAATATGTGAGACCTGCTTGATAGCCAGCCAGCTCATATATTATTTGATTTTCCTAAAGGGAAAAGAAGTGGCTAACAGCAGTCCATTCTTAGGAGTGGAATCTATCAGTGGGGTGTGTATCTGACCATTCTAAAAGCCTATCAAGGTGGTTCTTGACAGCAGCCTTTCTCATTCACTTAAAGGATGACACAATCATATCAGATGAGAAAGAAAGGAAAAACAAGCCAGGTTGCTTCCAGATGATCTGTTTATTCATTCTGAGTTGTTTGCAGGGAGATTAGATGACGTAGAGCCACTTTCCTTATTGCAAAAAGTCTGATCTTCTGGGGAGGCGTCTTTGCTGCACACCAAGCCAGCTCCCTCGGCCTGTAAAGCAAGATGAGCACCACAACCCCAGAGTCATCTGTGGCTGGACTTAACTGTTAGGGTTCCTTTACCTTTACCTTTTTTTACCTCCCGAGGGACGTGGGCTGCACTGTGATCTAAACCACTGAGCCTCTTGGGCTTGCTGATCAGAAGGTCGGCGGTTCGAATCCCCACAACGGAGTGAGCTCCCGCTGCTCTGTCCCAGCTCCTGCCAACCTAGCAGTTCGAAAGCACGCAAGTGCAAGTAGATAAATAGGTACTGCTCCTTCGGGGAGGTAAACAGCGTTTCCGTGTGCTGCTCTGGTTTTGGTGTTCTGTTGTGCCAGAAGCAGTTTAGTCATGCTGGCCACATGACCTGGAAAAACTGTCTGCGGACAAACACCAGCTCTCTCAGCCTATAAAGCGAGATGAGCGCTGCAACCCCAGAGTCGTCTGCAACTGGACTTAACTGTCAGGGGTCCTTTACCTTTTTTTTTTAACCTCCCAATCAATTGTGCAACCTGAATTTGCTGGTATGCAATTTCCATTTTGCCAATTTTTTTTAATTTTACAGCCATAGGCCCATACAAATAAAACACATAGGTAAACAACTTATGCAAGGTAGGTACATCAGCCGATATAACGTATCGTATACCACAATCATCCCAAATAAAATAGATAAGAATAAATGTGTATTTACAATAAAATGGGATAACATAATACACCTTTACTAGTTATGCAGTAATCCTTGGTATACAATTGCATCCCAGCTGAGAACAGCAAGCATTTAGAGCCACCGCCTGTGTCAGATGCAGGGGACCACCTCATCTGGGGGAGAGGGCAGGGAAGCTGCTTATGAAACATAACAAGGAATTTACAGCATGTGATGAGAAATTGTCTGATTGTACAGACTAAGCAAGCATGGTGTAGCTGCAGATACATCATGAAATGCCCTATTAAGCCTGAAAATGATGGGTAGTAGCAACTGCAATAATTCCATGTACAATTACCAAGAGGGTCAGCCACCTCTTAGGAAGGGCTAGATCTAATTTTGGAAACACTTGTCTGGTTGATTCCAGCTATTTATTTGGAGGCATTCTGCACTGCAGCTTGTCAGCTTGACACCTTTCTCTCATAAAACAATAGGCTGCAATCCTAATTATCTTTTTAATTGCTTAACTGATTCATCTCCCCATTACTACATTACTCTCAGTTTCACCTCCCTCTGATCATCACCTATTTCAAGACAACCACGTGGACTGGTGTTCTCTGCAGAGAAAACCACACAAACGTACACACTAGTGGAAATGGATAATAAATTATTACTCCAGTGGAACGTCACTCAAAGATTTGGGGCACAGGGAGCTCTGGGACTGAGCAGGTGGGGTTGGGACCAACATTCATGGCCTTATGTCCTCAGCATAGATTAGTATTTCCTGTTCAGTCATCATTCCTGATCACAGCTACAGTTGTTACTCTGAAATATTATAAAGCAACACTAACAGTGCTGTTTTGGACTTGAATATTGGATATACCCTGTGGGCTTTTGGTTTTAACTGGAAAAGCCTTAAAACCAGTTTAGCACTTGGAGTGGTGTCCAGCAACGCTCCCTTCTGCGTTCTCCTGCCTCTCCAGTGCTGTAGCAGAGTGTTTCTTCAAACTTCTAAGAAGGACTTCTTCTTCTTCGTGCGCAACGGTGTGTGTGCCTTTCGTGCCAGCAATCAAACTCCCACAAAGTCTGGCTTGATTAAAGCAAGCAAGCTTTATTTACAAGCATATAAATCACAGAGCTTTCCCCGGAGATTGGGAAGCCATCTCCGGTCTCTCCGATCCTCTCAAAAGTGAAAGTAGGACTTGTCCGCTCAAAGGTGAAGGCAGGACTGAACAAGAAATAAACGGTGCATCACATATATCACAAAGGCATTGCATACAGCAGATAACCCCAGATGTTGTGACACATCCTCCCTGTGGGAGGAGCGAACTGTTGAGCTTCTTTAACCATGAACGCTCCAAACATCCTCACATACCCAAAAGCATGTCAAAATTTACATGCATGATTTCTGGATAGACCTATGCTGTTCTTTTTTCCTTTGTGTTTCCAAGCTCATTTCTTAGATGGCTAGAAACAGCATATTTCTAATAATTAATGCAGAGCATGAAAGAAACACACACACCCCAATGCCATGGTAGATACAAGTGTCTACACTTGGTCAGTGAAAATGGAAGACATGTAGAATACCTACAATCCTGGTTATAACACTGTAGCAATGTTGGACAGTGATGTTCTTAAAGTAAATTAACTGGGATGGGGTTTAGCACCAGTAAGTGCTTGTTATTGATAAAGGGATTACTGAGAGCCAGTGTGGTGCAGTGGTTAAGAGTGGTAGACTCGTAATCTGGGGAACCAGATTCGTGTATCCACTCCTCCACATGCAGCTGCTGGGTGATCTTGGGTTAGTCACACTTCTTTGAAGTCTCTCAGCCCCACTCACCTCACAGAATGTTTGTTGTGGGGGAGGAAGGGAAAGGAGAATGTTAGCCGCTTTGAGACTACTTCGGGTAATGAAAAGCGGGATATCAAATCCAAACTATTCTTCTTCTTCTTTTCTGAGAAGCACTAAGAAGAAAGTAAAAGTGTTCTTTTTATAATGTTTCACAAAACACATCAAGCCATTCACCCATATATTGATAATGGGGCCAATTTACCAATAGCTAATATTCTTCATCAAAAAAATATTCAACATAAAAAAACTAAGATCATGGCCACTGGTCCCATCACCTCCTGGCAAATAGAAGGGGAAGAAATGGAGGCAGTGAGAGATTTTATTTCTTGGGTTCCATGATCACTGCAGATGGGGACAGCAGTCATGAAATTAGAATACACCTGCTTCTTGGGAGAAAAGCAATGACAAACCTAGACAGCATCTTAAAAAGCAGAGACATCACCTTGCCGACAAAGGTCCGTATAGTTAAAGCTATGGTTTTCCCAGTAGTAATGTATGGAAGTGAGAGCTGGACCATAAAGAAGGCTGATCGATGAAGAATTGATGCTTTTGAATTATGGTGCTGGAGGAGACTCTTGAGAGTCCCATGAACTGCAAGAAGATCAAACCTATCCATTCTGAAGGAAATCAGCCCTGAGTGATCGCTGGAAGGACAGATCCTGAAGCTGAGGCTCCAATACTACGGCAACCTCATGGGAAGAGAAGACTCCCTGGAAAAGACCCTGATGTTGGGAAAGATGGAGGGCACAAGGAGAAGGGGATGACAGAGGACAAGATGGTTGGACAGTGTTCTCGAAGCTACTAACATGAGTCTGATCAAACTGCGGGAGGCAGTGAAAGACAGGAGTGCCTGGCGTGCTCTGGTCCATGGGGTCACGAAGAGTTGGACACAACTAAATGACTAAACAAACAAACAAAGAAACAAACATTCTTCCTGGGAAAATGCCATTCCATTAGCTGCTACCTTTGTTATCAGTGATCACTGTGCATTGTATATTCACGCCTTGTATATTCCAAGCTTTTCTGTCTTGACATGATTGATGGTGAACACTGCTGAAGAGAGAGAGAGAGAGAGAGAGAGAGAGAGAGAGAGAGCGCATTAAAATGCATTTTGATTGATTCTAAAATAAATCCCCTTACATTTTATCAAGTGCTACCATGCAAATGGAAGTGTTTTTAACAATGTAAATTGTGGGGAGGTAGAGGAGAACTGGATTGGGATCCCAGTGGAAGGAAAGAGTTAAAGTTCTCTACACCAATGTCGGAGTCCTGATTCAGATTACCCTCACCACGCCTGCTCTTTGCTTTTTAAAAATGGGATTCATATTGTTACTAATTGTGTGGATTCCACCTCGTTCACTTTGGCCCTAGGTAAGCATGCACAGGACTCTACTGTAATCTTACAAACACCCCAAAGCAACTTGAGCTTAATTCTCACTAAACATTCTAAAGTTCAGGTTTTAAGCCATTTCATGAATAACATGAATTGAAAATAATTCATAATATCAGGCCTAGTGAAGACTGAACACCTTAGTTCATTGATAATTAGGCACAGAATTTAGTGAACATTGGGAGGGAAGACAAAATGAGTTTAAAATTGGCTTCCGGCTTTATTAAAGCTTTCATGTAAGTCATTAGCACATTTGTGAAGGGTTCATTTGCATAACTTTAATTTAGAGTCCTGAACAAAATCTCTTTTTGTTCCCTTTATAATCCCTCCTCCAATTTAGATTGGATTGTGAGAGTTCTGAATCAATTCCATATTGACAGCGCTACTGTGAGAGGAAAGATCTCAGATCAATATGTATGAGGAAAAAGAGTAGCTGGTTAAACTATGCTGGCATTTAGCCTAAAGCAATTTTCTGTAGAGTAACGGAAACGGATCGATATGTCTACACCTCCGATTACATTTTCTTACTTGCTGTGTATCTAAAAGGGAAGCAGCTTGTAAGTACTTAGCAGCTTATTTGCTATAATGAGATAACAAGGATGTGCTTAATAAACATGGCATCACTTCAGAATTTTTTGGTTCTTGCAAACTGCAGCTGTTTCGGACGAGTTAAAAATCTGACTGCCTCTATGTGTCAGTGGTCTGGGTGCTGATCTAACTCAGCCAAACTGTGTAAGAATTTAGCCAGCTCACAGGGCCTCTTTGCACCACCCTCTTAACCCATCTGCCACGAAGGAGAATTTAAGGCTTTACTCCCAAGGATCACTTGGCGTCAAAAGAAGTCCCCTTTGTTACCACTTCAGTCAGGTTGTGTGATTCCCCACCCCCACCCCACCCCACCCCACCCCTCACCCTGCTGAAGAAAGAGATCCATTTGGAACTTTCCAGAATAGCACACATGAATTCACTGTATCAGAATACAACATGGTTTGGATCCCCTGAAATAATCGCATAAGGACTGCACATTCACCTTACAATAAGCCAATCAACTGGCAAGGCCTCACACTTAGCATAACAAATGTACTGCTGTAAAAGAGACTGTTGAAGTAAATGATCTTAACACGGTAGCCACTCTGCTCCTTGTCAAAAAAAGAAAGAAAAAGAATGATGGGGTTATTTCAATCAAGCTTTGAAATATGAAAAAGGCGAGACCACCAGTCCATTTCTGACAATGCTTGGGGGAATTAAGATTCAGTTACTTCGTAACCCCTAACAAAGGCAGTAATGAGAACAGGAAATGGCTTCACATTAATCTAATCCACTGACAAGCATTGTGGCAAGTAGAAGAAAAGGCTGCAATTTAAAACTGCGCTTGTTGGGAGCTTCACGCGACAATCATACTGCTCACCCCATAGATAAGATGAAATAGTCGGGGCATTAGAACATCGATGCGGCTCCTCCTCACATTTGAAATGCATCGTGTCGAGAGAGTAGAGAAATATTTCAGGACTGGGGGAAAAAATATGTGTAGGCTACTGTTTGACAAGGGGACAGACTTGGGAAGGAAATGGCTTTCACTTGGTTTCTTTTCTTTCATTTAAAGAAGTCTGAGTGAGTCACATAACTCATCTCTGCATGACTCTGCTTTGATACTTCTCTATAAAGCAGTGGCATTTGCAAACAGTTCAGTAAGGGATTCTACCAATGGCATTCTACCCACCAGGAAATTAAAAAGACCCAGTTTTTCCCCTTTGCGTGGGCTCCTAGAAAAACCTTTTAAAGTATTTTTTTTAGTGGTAGAAAAATGGGTCACCTACATAAGCTTTTGTTTGAAACATGTCTGGGCTAAATTTTTCACCAGTGAGAATTCAGGAAGTTAAGTAGATCTACTCCTCTTTCTTTCTTTCTTTCTTTCTTTCTTTCTTTCTTTCTTTCTTTCTTTCTTTCTTTCCATGTTGCTACCTGCAGCTGAACTGCAGCTTTAGTGCCACTTTTCTTTCTTTTGAAACAAAGCAAAAAAGTGCTTCTTCTAGAGGCAATCCAAGGGCTCATGGTGGTATCACTACATCAAACAGCCAATGAGATTGGACTTTGTGACATCATGAAACCAGGATATGTGACAGCATTACAAAGCTAGAGCAGAGGGATGGCAAAACATCCTGCCCTCACTCTGAACGACCATTTTGCCCCTTTTTGCAGCCTCCTCCCAATCATTGAAAGGGAGGTTGCGGGAAGTGAGTGATGTTCTTTGTGAAACACAGAATGTGTTTCAGCAAGTCCTTATCAGGAACCCACAAGTAACAACAGTTGTTCATTTCCTAAACCCTCCAAACAAATGTAGACTTTCCAACAATGCTACAAGTTAACTCCAAAATATAAGGTGGTGTGATTCCAGTGCAAATAATTGCATATATAGAGACCTCACCATTCCTTATGTCTTTTCTTCTGGTCAAGTAGGCTGTTCTCAGTGTAGATTTTTATTCCCTGCCTGTTCCTGATGTAGATCTTCACTCGCCCCTTGTCCCTGACACCATTCTTTTTTGTTTGCCTCAGTTGCCAAAAGGTCTTGGGCCAGCCTTGCCTACCTTGTCTTTTTCTCATGATCCGCTCATATGGAATTGACTTTCACCTGCTAGTCAGCCATAAAACTCCCTAGCACTTCAGTCTGCCCATCTTGCCCTTTGAATCCTATACAGTATAAGTACCATAGCTTATCTTATGCCATATATCCTCTAAGGCACTCACCTGCAAGGTACTGAATCCATTTTCAGAGGTACTGATCCTGCAAAAAGCTCTAGCACCACCACCCAAGGTGTAAGGATTTTGTTGGAATCCTGAAAATTCAAGCTTCTTTATATAGAGAGAAATAAAGAAAGTAAATGCTCTGGTTGCAGAGATAGATCTGAACAAAAATCTATGGCTCCCAGTTGTTTCCCAAAGCCTGCTAATTCTTTGACACGTTCGTTGTTTAAAACTGGGGGGCCTGCTTTTAGCACATTTATCAAAATGGATTAATCTCTTTTATTCAGCATGTGTGTGAGATGTCCTAGTGATTTATAGAGCTGGAAATGAAGCCCAGCAGACTCAGTAAAAATTTGGTTGTTATTATCAAAGTAATTAATTGCATTTCTTACACTTGCAACTGATTGATTGCATTTGTAACACTGTGACTCTACTTTATTATTAGGGTGTGTGTGTGTGTGTGTGTGTGTGTGTGTGTGTGTGTATGCGCGTGCGAAAGTGGGTAAAATGCAGCATATCAAATCCCCATATCATTCCCTTTCAAAATATGCAGCATAATTTTGAGAAATTATTTGCTTCATCAAGGGTGCAATCCTCTGCTCAAGTTCTGCTGGCTGAGGTGGTTTTGAGAGCAGTGAAAGCTCTGCTATGCCAGCAGAACTTGAGGCAGGTCACTGGCATAATAGATGCATGGCCCTCTCTCCAGAGTTTGGCTGGTGTAATACTCTGCCAGTGGAGCTGCATTGCCTACAGAACAATGAAAAAGCGATCCATCTGTGGGTTGGACATGGGCAGCCTGGAGAAGGGGAGATTTACAGGGATGTACAGTATCTGTCACGGCAGCGGTGTGCCTGGCTTCTGCCAAATCCTATACCTGAAATAGAGTGTCTCACCCCTTCTATACCCGATCAATCACTGAGGACCGCTGGCAGGCACCATCTTATCGGGAGAACCTGCCACACAATATAGGAATCAGGCCTTTGGTGTTGTGACACCTTCCCTTTGGAGTTCACACCTGTTAAATATTAGCACATGTATTTTAGGCACTTACTGATGACCTTTCTCTTCAAGCAAACCTTTTGAGTATGGATCTTTCCCAATCTGTATCTGTATTGGAATTGTTTTTTGACGTTTGACACCTTTGACTCCTTTGGGAGAAATACTACTACTACTAATAATAATAATAATTGGAACCTTTTTCAGGCCAAGAGGAACTTTCTGGGAGCTGCATGCCAATAGCGGGTGGGGCCAAAGGCAAAGGTGTGTGGGGCACAGCGGCGGAGCAAGCCAATTGAGTGCCTTGGGTGGCGTGCGTGCCCTGCTCCCAGGGGTGGGGCCAGCCAGGGCAGGACGCTCTGTGGGGCCTCCAAGGAGTCTGCCTGCCTCCTCACACTCAGCCACCCTACAGCTGAAGGGGAGGCAGTGGGCAGACCATTTGGGGCATCGTGGAGCCTGTGGGTGCCCAAGCCACTGCGTCACTCCCAGGAGAGATGTGTGGCTTGGGCACACTGCTGGCCCTGTGGTGAGTGCTGCCTGGCATTTTGTCACCCCCCTCAGTGGTGTCACCCAGAGTGGACCTCCCCCACCGCACCCCCTTCCTCCACCCCTGGTGGGGTAATAATTTTTTTGCTTTGCTTAGTAGACTACATTCCAACCATACAAAATTCATAGGTTTTTGTGCACACACCTTTACCCAGGCAGACAAGAGGCATTCTAGCCACATTCTAGTCAGGCAAAAGCATTTAAGAAAGGTGCAGAACAGAGCTGGTGCAGTGTGTGTCCCAATGGCTAGATAGGGAAGCTGAATTTGACTCCTGGGCCTGAGGTTCCCTACCCTTGCTGTATCCCATCAGCTAGTAGATTATTGATATAGAAAGGACATGTCCTTAATTTCTATACATTAGCTTTGCTTGAAAGTGCGGGAAGAATTCAACAGTGCAATATGCCAATCATCTTGTCAGCACAAGCATTTCAGCTTGCCAGATGGAACAATCCTCACTCTTCCTTCCTTCATACACAAAGGAGTTTTAGGGGGTGGGATGCCCACTGCAGGAGGAGGAGGAAAACACCATGGCACAAACAGAAGTTGTTTTGCGGGATTCAACTGATGGGACTCATTAGGTGAATCCTGCCCTGCCGTGGGTCGTATCTGAGTAAATCATATTCAGAGTATACCCATTGAAATAAATGCACCAACCAAAGTATAACTCAAAGATTGAGATTATGCAAATTATTAGCCCCAGTAGGTATTAGTGTGTTGTTCTTTTTTAATTAAAAAATGCTATCTTCTAAAATATATTTCCAAAATGTAGTTACACTCTTTATTATTTTTCTACTCTGTTTTCTAAAATGTACAAAAGAGAACAATATCATTCAATATTAATTATTTAACTCTCTGCCCCCCCCCAATATATTATTAAGAAATTGCTCAGCATTAAAAAATCTCCTGCCACCCCAACCCACCCACATTGGTGTATCTAAAAATAGTGAATAGCATCTGGAGTGAAGCATTCCTTCTGTAGCAGAAAGAGTAGTCAAACTGATATTTCAATAAATCCTTGTCAGCACAGGAAATAGCATGCACTGAAGTGATTGGAGAACTGGAGGTCCATAATGTTTTTTACAGGTAGGTGAAATCAATATATTAATACCTTGGGGGGTAAACAAGTGGAAGCATTTTATGTAGGGTCACTGGGTGCATCCAAGGAAAGAGATTCTTCCCTTTAATAACTGTGCAGTGGAGGGAATTTCAACATAGGCATTTATCAGCTGCCTTTTCCAATTAAATATGGCCCAAGGCAAAATATAAAATAAATATAAAGATACATATAAAATGAACGATAAACTCGTACATGAAAAACAACACAACTATACAAACCATAAATAGACAGAAATCAGCAGTAGCAAGTATAAAATGTAAACGAGAAAAAGAACCCCATCCACTTGAAGGTAAGTTATGGAATTAAAAATAGAACTGGGGGCCTGATGAATTTGCCTTGGTTATCTCCCACTTGGGCTACTGACTTGTGACTCGGAAACTTCAACTAATCCAGAATGCAGCAGCCAGACTGGTGACTGGGAGTGGCCACTGGGACCATATAAGACCTGCATTGGCTTCCAGTACGTTTCCGAGCACAATTCAAAGTGCTGGTACTGACCTTTAAAGCCTTAAATGGCCTCGGTGCTGTATGCCTGAAGGAGAGTCTCCACCTGCAGCATTCAGCCTGGACATGGAGATCCAGCACCAAGGGCCTCCTGGAGGTTCCCTCACTGTGAGAAGTGAGATCACAGGGAACCAGGCAGAGGACCTTCTCAGTAGTGAAGCCTGCCCTGTGGAATGCCAGGTGTCAAACAGATAAACTACTATAAGACTTTTAGAAGACATCTGAAGGCAGCCCTGTAGAGAGATGTTTTTAATGTTTAATGTTTTGTTGTGTATTTTCATATGCTGGAAGCCATCCAGAGTGGCTAGGGCAACCAGACCTATAGACACCTTCTGCTTCCCATTTAGCAGAGCATTTGCTGTGCATGTAGAAGGGCCTAGGTTCAATCCCTGATAACTTCAGGTAGGGCTGGGGTTGTCCCCTGCCTGAAACCCGGGAGAGCCACTTCCAGTACTGACTGGACAGTACTGACAATATTGAGCAAGATGGACCATTGGTCTAGCACTGGCATAAGGTGCTTATCTGGTGCTTCCTGGGATGCTCTCCTGGAGACCACAGGATGTTAGATGATGTGGATCAGTCATTGTGTCTAAGCTGCATAAAGCTGATGACAAAAGAAGAGAGGGACAGCTCCCAAAGATGGAAAGTGTATTTCTGTGGGTACCCACTACAGATGTTTGGAGTTCTGAAGCAAATAAATTGGCTGGTTTGACTGGAAAGCATTAAAGTGAAGTTGCCATCTAGAAAGTCCCAAAGCTCCACTTTTACTGTGTCTTTACAAAGCAGTTTTATTCAATCTTTACTCTTTCCTTGGATATATAAAAAATTCAGTGAGCATTTACCTTTTTTTAAAAAAAAAAAAAACTTCAAAAAATATATTGGGAGGAATAAAGCCTTGGGAGTATTACCATTTTTTATGGCAACCATTGTGCCTAATCAAGTTAGATTAAAGGAGCAATCCTGTTTTAGAGTTATGCAGGCTGAGGGGTTTGGGGATTTTGAAGTGTCCCTATTATGCAAGCAGAATACCAGGCACATAGGCCAATGGCGCTCCCTGATACGCCAGCAGGAAAATGCTGGTGGGGACCAGATCCATCCATGAATATAGTCCAGCAGAAGAATCCAAATAGGGCAGAACTGTTGGTGGAAAGTGAAAAGCACCGTGAAGGAGCATGTTTATTCATTTCATTTCATTTTAAGACCCTCTTCCATCAGTTAAAATTCCAGGGTGGTTTACAGCAGCTACATTAAAACCTCAAACAATAACAAGCACAGCAGAGAGATACACAGACGGCAGCAATTCGAAGCTGAAATGTTGGGAGCTGTGATGCACACAAGGGCATTGGGCTTGCATGCTCATGTCTATGAGTTGAGGGCGTCATTATCAACAGATGAAACAAAATAGAAAATTCTTTCCAGTAGCACCTTAGAGACCAACTGAGCATGCACACGAAAGCTCATACCAAGAACAAACTCAGTTGGTCTCTAAGGTGCTACTGGAAAGAATTTTCTATTTTGTTTCGGCTATGGCAGACCAACACGGCTACCCACCTGTAACCATTACCAACAGAGTCTCAGATTGGTGGGCACTGGCAGCGTTTCCAAAGAAGCTGTGAGTGTGTCCTTCGTTTTCTGCCATTTTTGTATTTTCTGCATTTGTGCTTTTTTCTTCCCTCCCCTGGCTGTGTAGACGTTGGATATGGCAGATTTTCTGACAGAATACCTGCGGTGTATTTCCAGCCCTGGAGTGATGTTAGTATAGAGCTGCTTTATTTTTCCAACTAATTGAAGGTGTTTGACCATCTCTTTCAATGTAGCAGCGGGAAATCTTCCGCTTGTAGGCCAGTATTTTGTTGCGAATTACGTCGATCTACCTGTGACATACGTCAACTACACCAGCGATCTTAAGCTGGTGGGTCTGGACCCACTAGGGGGTCATGACTTGATCCAAAGTGGGTCACAACAGGAGCACTACCCACCATGCAAATGTATGGCAAACATTTAAAAAGATTTGCATCTGAAAAGCATGAAGATACCAAAATTACATAGATTTTACTTGTTATGCTATTAATTTTAAGGCCTGACATAAGCAAAAGTGTACCAAATCTTGCTAATACCAAACTAATTTAGTGATTAGGCAGGATTATCTCTGCAGGATGAGTCATGAGGACTACAAAAAAAAAAGTGTGTATGAGTGACAGAGTGTGAATGGGAATGTTTCAAACTTGGTCTTTAATTCAAGAATTTGAATGCAGTGCTGAAACTTATGGTTATGTTGCAGGAAGAAATAACCAATGGCATTCCGGATGTGGTTTGACTCCAGCTCTCGCTCCTCTAGCTGCCTCTTCAGCAAACAAGGATATTGTTAAAAAACATGGTGTATAAAAGAGGATTGATTGCACATTTTAAAATATACCGTATATCGCGGCGTATAAGACGACTTTTTAAGCCCGAAAAATCTTCTCTGAAGTCGGGGGTCGTCTTGTACGCCGGCAACATCATGACCCGGAGTTCCGCCCCGCCACTGGCTGCATGGAGCCTCTCCCCGGCGCTCCAGCCGCAACCGCTGCCTCAGCCGCCATGGAGCCCAGGCTGGGCGTGGGCGGCAAGCGCAGAGGCTTCCTGTGCGGCGACGGGGAGGTTCTCCCCGCTGCCCCAGGCGTCGCTGCCGACGCCTCAGCAGCCGTGGAGGCCGTCCTGCGCTTCAGCAGGAAGCGCGGAGGCCTCCTTTGGGGCGACGGGGAGCTTCTCCCCGCTGCCCCAGGCGTCGCTGCCGACGCCTCAGCAGCCGTGGAGGCCGTCCTGCGCTTCAGCGGCAAGCGCAGAGGCCTCCTTTGCGGCGACGGGGAGCTTCTCCCCGCTGCCCCAGGTGTCGCTGCCGACGCCTCAGCAGCCGTGGAGGCCGTCCTGCGCTTCAGCGGGAAGCGCGGAGGCCTCCTTTGCGGCGACGGGGAGCTTCTCGTCGCTGCCGCCGCCTCAGCAGCCATGGGGGCCGCTGTGCGTTTGGGCGGCAAGCGCGGAAATCTCCTGTGTGGCGCGGGGGACGCTCTCCCCGCCGCTGCCGCCGCCTCAGCAGCCATGGATCCCGGGCTGGGTGAGTATACCCCAAACTCTGTTTTTTCACATTAAAAGTTGGGGGGTCGTCTTATACGCCGAGTCGCCTTATACGCCGCGATATACGGTAGTATTTCTCCTCTCCCCTGTCCAGCATCTATTAGAACATGCCAGCCACAAACCAACCAAAATTAAATACAGTTTAACACCCACTGATATCAATGGAGAGAGATTTAAGCGCTTCTTAAGTATCCTGTTCAAAGCATGTCTCAGATAATTGCCAAGTAGTAGCTGTCTGCAAGTCTGCAAGTCTGTGCTCACTTACCTGATGCAAAAACCTCACAGGATACAAAGGAGGTTTCTTCTGATGAGATGTGCATAGGATTGTGTGGTTAGTTATTTTGTATGCTAGGATTTTTCCTGCACCTGCATTTATTTTCATCCAGGCATTTATGCATAGCATCTGTATTTTGCTTTTTGCCCAGGTCTCCAAAAGTAAAGGTATTTGGTACTGAAATGATCTTTGTGTGGTGGACAATGGTGAGACTGTCTCCTTTCCAGGATACATATTTAATTCTTGTGGAGCTAGCTTTTGAAATCGAGCCCCCAACTGTAAGAATATTCTCCACATCAGCACGGTACAAAAGCATTAAATAATTGCAACATCTGGGGAAGAAATGCAACCATCAATTAAACTCTGTTGTATAACCTGATAAATTATTCAGTCTACTAATGGGATCTGATTGAGTGTGGTTGAGTATCAAATATTGCTAGCATAGACTGCTACACTTAGTATGATAAACACATACAATTATTCACTCTTGCTCACCCCCCCCCCCAATCTATCCACCCACGTCCAGCTTAGGACTTCTGTACGAGAGTAGACACTAAACCTACACTGTTTATGAAACTAAACCCACAAGCCCACACTGTATAGTCAATGTGAGCCTCTAGAAGTAAGTAATCTGGTTTAAAGACATTTCTGCAGCTCTCCTACAAATAAATCTACCCACAGAAGTGTAGGATGATTTGCTGTAGATTCACTGGCATCATCCTTTTTGTTTGTATGTGGAAGAATTAAAAGCAATATTTCCATTACTGAGGGTAGATTAGTTTTGATTGCTACTTTTGGACATCATCTGGTGACATTTGCCCTCCGTGTGTGTGTGGGGGGGGCCCTGCAGGATCAGGCCAATGGCCCATCTAGTCTAGCATCCTGTTCCCACTGTGGCCAACCAAATGCCTATGGAAGCCCACAAGCAGGATCTGAGTGCAACAGCGTTCTTCCCTCTTGAGATTCCCAGCAACCAGTGTTCAGAGGCATGAATATAAGCAGCCAATGTGACTAGTAGTCATTGGTGATCCTCCATGAATTTGTCTAATACGCTGCTAAGATGGTAGTCAGCATTACCTCGTGTGTTGTGGGATTCTCCACTAAAGTTCTCTGAAGTTTTTCGAAGTCCTATAAACCTAGCAATTGCTACGTTTAGGGCAGCTGGTGCACATTTCATACACACAAGCACATGGCACATTTGTGGCTCTAATGAACACAAATAATTTGTTTGTTTTAAATAGTTTTAGGCTGCCTTTCTGGGGAAAGGTTCATCCCAAGTGGCTTACAAACAAGACAATGGATTTAAGAGCAGCGCATCACTGGAAACTGTGCAAAATGTAAAACATTAAAACAACTCCAGATCAACACTTGATGCGAAACAGTACAGAAGCAGAGAGAGAACATAACCGGCTGTCACCCAATTAACAAACATCATGCCTGAAAGGCCAGTTGAAAGAAAGGTGTGTCTTCAGGCTGTTCTGCAGAGCCTGCAGTGTAAAGATTTGATGCTGGTCCAGTGGAAGGGAGCTCCACAGTCACCATAGAGAAGGACTTCTTCCCAGTGGAGGCTGGTCCACTAGGGCAAATGGAGCATGGCCCAACCAGTCTCACTCTGCCCTCAGCCAGCCCCCTCCTGCCCACCTTCTTACAAACCTATCAGCAACCACCACCTCTCCTTCCTGACCTCTCACTTTACTGACTTAGGGAGTGGGAAAGCTGATCTTAAGACGAGAGCAGGAAAGTATGGGTTCAAGTAGCTCAACAGCCTGGTCCTGAGATGTTTAGGGCCAGTGTGGTGTAGTGGTTAAGAGTGGTAGATTCGTAATCTGGTGAACCGGGTTCGTGTCTTCACTCCTCCACATGCAGCTGCTGAGTGACTTTGGGCTAGTCACACTTCTCTGAGGTCTCTCAACCCCACTCACCTCACAGAGTGTTGGTTGTGGGGGAGGAAGGGAAAGGAGAATGTTAGCTGCTTTGAGACTCCTTCGGGTAGTGATAAAGCGGGATATCAAATCCAAACGCCGCCTCCTCCTCCTCCTCCTCCTCCTCCTCCTCCTCCTCCTCCTCTTCTTCTTCTTCTGCTATGGCTTTAAAACCAGCCCTTTGGATTGGGTCCAGAAAGGCATCAGCAACCACTGATGTAATAAATGTATTACAAATGCCAACTGCCTTGCCCTCAATAGGACTCTGTCAGTCACATTCTGAACCAACTGAAATGAACACCATTGTTTTGTTTTGTTCTTACATGCTGGGCTTTTTGTTGAGTTCCCCCTCTTTGCTATATGAAGCATTCATTCAAGAAGTCTGTTTGGAGTATTGTTTTACGTTGTTTGTCTTTGAAAACTCTTGCCTACAGCTCTTGATTTGTAGAATTACTTGCGGAAGCACCACAATAACACCCGAAGCAGAGTGGAGGAAGGCAGGCGCTGAAGCAGAAAGGGTTTCAGGCTTAATTGACAGCAATGAAACACCTTGCAGCTTTTGCAGAAATCTCTCCGGCAAGCTTCGTTAAAGCTAAGGCAAACTCGGGGCAGGAACTGAACCTTTATCTGGATGGCTGGTTCTATCTCACACTATAAGAAATGAACCTTTGGGTCATCAGGGGACAGTTGGGGAGATCAATAGGAAATCCAAAGTAGTTCTCAGCAGCTGATGCTGCCTGAGGTGAAGCACATGATGCTGTTTTCTCTTCCCTGTGCAGAAGTTAGGGCCAGAGCTCAGTGGTTATAGTGTCTGCTTGCATGCAGAAGATCTCAGGTTCAGTCACTGGCATTTCCAGACAGGGCTGGGAGAGAGTCCTGCTTGAAAGCCTGGAGACCTGCGACCAGTGAGTGTGGGCAATACTAGAGTCGATGGATGAACAGTAGCTTCCCAAGTATTTTCCTAAGCTGACTGCACTGATGGTTGAAGTATACGTCAACAATGGTAGTGAGACACAGTGGTGTAGCGTGGGTTGTCAGTGCCTGGGACCACACAGAGGAGGTGGGTGGGAGGGAAGTAGATGGAGTATGCATGCACATCCAGCTGTCTAACAGCATCCATGTCACCCAGGAGATCACAGCTGCAGAGATATAAAAAAGAAAAGTCATTCCGCTATTTGGAAAGGTCACTTCCTGGTTCACATAGAGAAACTGTTTTCAGACCTTTTCTCTTTTTTTGTCCCATTGGTTTCAACAATATTTCAATTGAAGAGCGTTAACCACATGCTTAACATTCCAATTTAAATACTAAGTCTGTTTTGAAGTGGGGAATGTGTTATACGTCAGAGCATAAGCAGAAGGTCCCTAGGTCTTTCCAAATAGGTCCAGGAAAGACCCCTTGGACTCTCCTTCCTTGGAGGTTTTTAAGCAGAGGTCAGGTGACCATCTGTCATGGATGCTTTAGTTGAGATTCCTGCATTGCAGGGGGTTAGCCTGGATGACCCTCAGCATCCCTTCCAACTGTATGATTCTGTGGAAAACCTGGAGAGCTTCGCCTTTCTCAACCTTGGGTCCCCAGATGTTTTTGGCCTACAACTCCTATGATCCCTAGGTAGCAGGACCAGTGGTCAGGGATGATGGGAGTTGTAGGCCAAAAACACCTGGGGACCCAAGGTTGAGAAAGGCTGGACTAGAGCATATCCATTTTTATGTCAAGGGAATAAACAACTACCTGACATTCAGAAAATACCTGAAGGCAGCCCTGTTTAGGGAAGTTTTTAAACTGTGATATTTTAAATGTATTTTAATATTTGATGGAAGCCGCACAGAGTGGCTGGGGAGACCCAGCCAGATGGACGGGGTACAAATAATAAATTATTATTATTATTATTATTATTATTATTATTATTATTATTAGCATGGTGACTCGCAGTATTTTATTCTTATTTAAAGGGAACTGATCTTACACTGCAATCCAATTATGAACAATTTCCTCAGGACTGTGATGCCGTCTGTGCATACCCAGAACAGCTCTGTTCAAAGTGTGTGTGTGTTGCAACTGTTGCATTCTGTGACATGAAACAAAGGTAATTGGTTTTAAAGGCTGTTGTTCTGTATCAGTGCTTTTAATCGCTCCTGTTATTTATTTTTTGCCTGGAAGCAGGACCTGTCACTTTGATAAAGAATTTCGGCACACTTATGCTACCCTAGTAGTAGCTATAGATGAATGACAATTTTAAATGCCAAGCATGCAATGTGCACTTCTAGTAAAGTCTTTCCGTTCTTCCCCACCTCCATTCAACTCCCAACCTCCCTCCCTCTCTCCTTTACAGCGACACATGCAGGCGCACACTTATTTTCATTCTGCGTCTTATCTCTCACTGTCTGGCTTGTGAATTATGTGTCTGCTCTTGTGTTCTCTGCCAGCGTTGTTTGCTCATCACAGGTTGGTCATTTTTCATCGATGGAGTTATATAAAGTCATCACATTTACCGGTTGCATTCCCAAGGCAGAAAATGAAATCTGTGTATGTCCTTTTTGTGATACAGGATTTAACCCCCTTTGGACTGGTCTCTCAAGCACGTCGGAATTTAAGCCTGATACAATATGACACTGAACCCACGCAACTATGTTTGCTGGATTTGACGGGTGAAATCTATCACACCAGTGCTGTATACAGCATTGCGGTTAATAGCATGACGGGGAAAAAACTGGTACTGGGTTCTTAGCCATGGAGACTCACAATTTATTACCCAGCCTAGCTTCTGGAAAGTCAATAATGCACAAATGTTTTAACCACCAGTAAAGCTTAATTCAGGTTTCCAGCACACCTAGTTACAAAGAATGAGTCCAGTGATTGCACTGATATTCTGCTATGGTTTCCAAGGTGACAACCTATGAGGGCTCAGGTGTGATTGTATACTAGTGCGTAGCATATGCATATACTAGTAATTGGGAGGCATTGCAGCAGAAGGTAAATAGAGTTCCTTGTGTTAGAATGATGGGTTGGCTTGGAATGCGGCATTTGACGTTGCACAACTCCTTCTGTGAAAGTAAAAGGCAGCATTTTCCCCCTACCCCTGATCCAAGTGCTGGGTGGAGAGGGATGGAAGCCCTGTCTTTTAGTTTGCATTGAAGGAATTGTGCAAAGGAAAGGGCAACATTTACACACACACTACAAGGCTTGTCCTTGTTCTCAGCGCTGTGGTGCTTAGCACTGAGGCCAGAGATAAAGGATCCCCCTGCCTGCTGTTGTGAGTAGTTCACCCCTCCCCACTCTCTCACTATATATAAGGGTCTGGTGACTTCTGTTTCAGTATATCTGAAGAAGTGTGCATGCACACAAAAGCTCATACCAATAACAAACTTAGTTGGTCTCTAAGGTGCTACTGGAAGGAATTTTTTTATTTTGTATTTTGTCTTAAAAAGCAGACAGGGGCATTATCCCCCCCCCCCCGATCACAGCACTGAGATCAGCAGAATTCTCTTTGCTCTTTTGACCGCACTCTAAATACCAAGCACTGTACTTTATCTATGGGTTGGATACCAGTGGCTTGGAAGGCCCCTTCTGGTCCCCAGGCTCTGCGTTAGGACACGTCTGCCTCAGTCACTATTAACGATGTGGGCTACTTCCAGTTCCCATTTTACGAGTAAGTTACTGAGCTTGATCGATGCTGTTGTGAACTAGGCCAACCAATGGCCACCCATCGCAAAAATGAGGCCTGGACCCATGTCTCCCAGCTCTGAATCTACCAAGCCTGAACGCAGGAAACTGATCTAAAACCATTTTGCTTTTCTATTACTGAGGCTGCTCAACTGTTTCAGACACTGTTTGTGCTACACTAGAGAAAGGAGTCAGAGGTGACGCTGGCTGACTGAGAGGAAGAGAGTGCTCCAAGGCAAACCGCAAGGGAGTTTCCCTTAACAGCTTGTTGAAAGGAAAGAGCCTGAAGAGCTGCAAAACTGCTTTCCCCAAAAGGACAGTATTGGAGATAACATGAGAATGGCAGGCTAGACATTCTGGCTTTCTGAGAATGAAAGCAATTCTCAACAACAGTGTGCTTTGCCCAGTACAGTTGCTATTAAACACCACAGCAGAAGTTCACACCTTTCAACTTAACTAGGCAACGACGGGGGGGGGGGGGTTGGTCTGAGCCAGTATCCAGTTATCAATATCCATGCAATTATATTGCAGTCTCTGATGGGCCATAACCTCCTGGGCATTCACTTGCATTGGAAGTTGTATTTTGCGTGGTCAATGAAAGCAATTATAACTCTGCCCATAAAGTGCCCGCAGCTGAAGAGTCTGTCACACAAAATGCTTATGATAACTGGCAGTTTCCATTCTGTTGTCTACGGAGGACATTTTTATCGCGCTTAAACCCACATTCTATAAATTGAACAAATGGGCTGTAATGTGTACATTTGAATTTTTAAACACCATGCTGCTTCAGGTATGGCTCTTGGGGCAAATCTCTTGACCTTCCGGAGTGACTTTTGATGAGTGTCAGAGAGCGAGAAAGTGAATGTAAGTGAAGGAAATTTGGATCCTGGCACACCCACCCACCTATGAAAATATCAGCAGCAAAACACTTCATCAAATGCTGCTGTCAGGAGGTGTAATTTTTTTCTAGCTGCCACTAATGTCGCCAAATTCCCAATTATCCAAATATTTGGGGTTTTCATCAAGTCCATTTGGATATGTTGAGGTTAATAAATGCATATTTTGCCACCTATTACACAGCATTTTTTTTTCTTAAAGTGTGGGCACGACAACTGATCTGTTTCCCTTTCAAGCCAATTTGCAGTAAATTGATGCAAAGCTTCTTCTACATCAGCAGCTGTTTGCTGCCAATCCTAAAAGGATATAGGCTGCTTATACGCTAAGCACATTCAAAGCACATCCTTTCCCCAAAAAGAATTCTGGGTCCTGTAGTTTATCCCACACAGAGTTAACAGTTCTCAGCAGCCCTTAACAAACTACAGTGTCCAAAATTCCTTGAGGGTGGAAATGTGTTTCAAATTTGCTTAGAAAAGGGAAGACGTATCACCTTGGGCTCTTTCACACTTATGCTTGTCCTGTGCTTAGAAAGCAGTTTTCCACTTGACCTGTACTTTCTAGGCCCCTTGCCCTACTCCTTTCCCAGGAAAAGTATGTTCTTTAGCTCTAAATCAGAGCAAACACCAGTCTGGAGATGAACACTTTTATTATTCTTACGTTTTTCTGTGTTCTGTATTTTAATTATTTGATATTCTGTACAGCTGTACCTTGGAAGTTTGACTTCCAAAATGTTTGCAAACCAAAGCACAGTTTCTTGTTGGCTGCAGGAAGCTCCTGCAGCCAATTGGAAGCTGCGGAAGCCCTGTTGGACATTTGGCTTCCAAAAATAGTTCGAAAACCAGAACAATCACTTCTGGGTTTTGATCGTTCAGGAGCCGATTTGTTTGGGAGCCAAGGCGTTTGAGATCCAAGGTATGACTGTATTTTGAAATTTTGTAAGCTGCTTTGAGAAGCTTTGTAGAAAGCGATGAACAAATATTAGCAACCACAACAACAACATCCATTTATGTAAGTATGGAGGTGCTTTTATTTTATGCTGGTCTATGACCGTAATAAAGATTTGGATTGGATTGGAACATCCATTGACACCCCTTCTAACATTTTCTTTTGAAATGGTGCAGTTATCATCTTAATACAATACAAATTCATACTGCTATGTTTTATCAGTGTTAATTTTATTTAGTAAATGACTTTTACATTTAATTTTTATTCACCATTGTTGCAAAATTAAATTTAAACTGTGGTCACATTCTGAACATCCATGGCATAAACTGACAGCAAAAACCATTAAACTTGCAATATTTCTTAAATTATCTTTATTTTTGCATGTTTTCCCCAAAGCAGAAGATATATCTTTTCTCATTTCTAGAGTTAATTTATTCTTCCTTCTCTGAATTTAATAAGTCAAGGTTGACGTTTCTATAATATTCAGGACTTTATTTGGCCGCATATCAATTGATGGTGCATTACAGTTCTTCAATATTGTGCCATGAGCAGTTTTGCAATAACTAATAAGTTAGAAATGGTTCTCTTTCCATCTTCTTTGTTTCTGAAATAATCCAGGGGTGGCCACTTCTACATTGCCAAAAAAAGAGGACAAAATAAAGATGCAGATCTTCAGAAAATGTTAGTATTCAAATTCATATGCATAGGTGCACATTAAAAAAATATTACCATAATTTAAAGAGAAATATAGTGAGGAACCATGCTATTATAATTGTTTCACTAGCAGCCTAGTACCTGATGTCATTCAGAAATTATGAGAAACTAAAAAAAAACCAAGTTCAGTTTTTAAAGGTGTCCTCTGACATCTTGATTCAAAATAGCATCCCATTGTATCCAAACATAGACATGCTCCTTGATATCAGGACCTATCATGCAAAATTTGGTTACAATATCTTAAGAAGTATTGTATGCATAGAAAACAGATGGGCACACAATTACAAAATATATAGCAGACAGGCTGAAAGTACATTACCTGGAATTCTAAGAAACCAAAACACGTTGAGATTTATAAATGGATATACAGGTGAAACTCGAAAAATTAGAATATCGTGGAAAAGTCCATTTATGTAATCAATTGTTTTCATTAGCTACTGGAGTTTAATATATGAGATAGACTCATGACATGCAAAGTGAGATATGTCAAGCCTTTGCTTGTTATAATTGTGATGATTATGGTGCACAGCTGATAAAAACCCCAAAGTTGAAATTGTTAATTTGGGGTTCTCAACAGCTGTACGCCATAATCATCACAATTATGACAAATAAAGGCTTGACATATCTCGCTTTGCATGTCATGAGTCTATCTCATATATTAGTTTCACCTTTTAAGTTGAATTACTGAAAGAAATGAACCTTTCCACAATATTCTAATTTTTCGAGTTTCACCTGTAGTGTAACTTGTTAGTTTTACGACCTCCACCACAGGGCCCTGACCCGACCTAGAGAACACCAGACCTGGATACAGACCATAATCAATTGAGACGATGGGCACCCAAATATAGAACAAAACCCAGTCATTGCTCTTAGGAAACACTGTGCCAAATTGGGCAACCATAACTTCAAAGGCATCCAAATCAAAACAGTTTAGAACTGTCACAGCAAACTGGGCAAAGTCACATTTTGGTCCACAGTCTTGATTCAAAATGGCATCTAACATCCAAACATAAATGAAAACCAGCTCCTCCACCTCAGGAACTGGGCAGTAGTATCTCATGAGGCATCCATTTGCATAGAGAACAGACAGGAGGATAGACAGAAAAAAAACACTTTCCTATATATATATTGTAGATAAGCACGCCAGAAATGTAGAAATCCCCACACTAGATATTTGAGTCAATGCCAACATTCAACACAAAGGAACTGTTGTTGAAACTTAGGGGAATTCCAACAAGAACTTGTGATGAGATGTGGAGGTCTCATTGGGGAGGAACTCAAAAAAGCCGCATCTTGCAAGCAATTCTTTCCTCATGCTTCTTAGAACATGGCACGTAGCTCCCCAAAGTGGGTCAAGCTACTCATCTTACAGATCCAGAACTGGTTGGGTTTTTTTTAATGGAAGGCCGCAAATTTATTATTTATTAATTTAATTTGTATAGCGCCCTTCAACCAAAGATCACAGGGTGATTCACAGTATAAAAATACAAAATGAGAACACTAGATACATAAAAAACAAGAACAAAAGCAAGCCAATAACCACCTTCCCACAAAACACAGAATGTAGAGGAATGTTTTCACTTGGCGCCTTCAGTCAGGATTACTATGCCAAAGTAAATATTATAGGACCACTGCCTAAACATCTTCAGTCATTTTCTCTGATATCCACGTGACACAATGTGAAACATCTTACCACAGTTGCCCTTATTTCAGATTTAGAGGTATGAACTCAGTGAATGGAAATATTGAAATTACTATGGCTACTACTGTCATTTTATTGCTCAGTTAGTGGGGACAACTGAAGGGGACTTTAGAATAAGTGGAAGCAACCAAAATTTTGAATTTTCAAAAGTAGTATCAGAAAGTAGAGCTGGTCCAAAACATTTTGCTGCCTGTGACAAAGGACAATTCCCATTCAACCAGAAGGGTATAGAAGCTGACTAGAGTAGCTGTGGGATCTTACTTCAAGACTGGCATAAAAGTCTAAGAACAGCCCACTGGATCAGGCAACCAAATAACATTCTTGGCTGTTTACCACACCTGAGGGCAGCAGGCAAGCTTAAATGGACAAGGCAGCCCCCCTGCCCAGCACACACAGTTCTATCCTTCAGTTCCTTGCAGCTGTTACCCACCCGCTGGCATCTGACACTTCAGGTGACTGCACTACTCTGCCTAATGGTGGGGTCGGCCCTTTCAGAAAGTACACGAAAGCTATATTGAACCAAATAAGCATTTACCTGTAGTATTTGAATGTATTGGGGAACTTATTTGCAAAGTGTAGCCCTATTTAAAAAAAATACTCCTTAGCCACAGCTGCCTAAAAATAAGAGTCTACTGAACTGTTTGAGTTTAGGGTATATGTTGCTTAACATACATTTTGTGTTTGGTGGTCAAAACATTACCACTCCTCTCCTGACAGTGGGTGGCTGCTTATAGCAGCTTTCTTCTGCTTCTTGTTAAGAATAAACAAAGAGTCACCGAAATACAACTTTAGCTTGAGGGATACCATTACATAGGATTTTCATGCAGCATTAGACCATTTTGTTAAGATAAAAGTGCTGTCAATACACATATGACTCACTTCTGCTACACAAGCAAGCTATTTTGTTATTCTTCACATCCTTGAAGGAACCGATGCACAGAAAACAATTGTCCACAACCTCGATAAGTAAGACAAACCTCCATGTCTGCTTTTCAAATGGTTGATTAAATTTCGTTATGTGCACCTACAAGTCTACAATTTCAGATTATCACAGGGAACAAGTTGTTTCAGGAATATATATATATTCTGCATATATGAGAAGACCTCTGCACTGAAGTGCATCTCACTCCAGCATAATATTATTTTCCAAAACCAGGCCAGCTTATTCATGCTTTTATAGGCTAAATACCCTGTTATCATTTTTGTGAAGTGCAGTATGGGAATATCTTAATAAATAAATATGAGTCTGTGTGATATGTATTAGGGACTGTGCCCCTGTTTGCTTCACTTGCGAACACTTGCAACCTGTCTCATCAACCCCCCAGCCACTAGACCTCACCAACCTCTACTCCCCCCTTTGCTCAAACTGCAAATGATCTGCAGCTTGGCGACACTCTTACATTATTATTATTATTATGTAGCAAGATATGCAAGTGTGTGTATATAGATATAGATAAATCACAAATAAATCATAAATCACAAAACACCCTTTGATGCATGTCAGAGCCCCTGAATACCAGAAGATTTTGCTTTAAGACCTTAATGTCTCTTTTTTGTTAGTCAAAATCCAGAATCCGGAGCAAACATGACTAAAGTGCTGTTGTTGCTTTAAAAAGTGTGTGCGCAAGTGTGTGTGTGTGTGTGTGTGTGTGTGTGACCTCCTTGGGGGGACTTTTTCTTAGAGCTAATGGTATTTCATAGAATCATAGAATTGCAAAGGACCACAAGAGACATCTAGTCCAACCCCAGCAATGCAGGAATCTTTTGTCCAACCCTGAGATTAAGAGTCTCATGCTGTAGCAACTGAGCTATCCTTGGCCCATTATACATTTCAGATGTCATGAGACATATCATGGCAAACAAGCAATTTTAGTAAGAATTTGATCATATACCAGGTAATTGCTCTCAGTTCAATTGATGGAATGTTTTTCTCCTATGCAGAATTGCAAATACACATGAAGAAAACTGATTATAATAATAATAATAAAATTGCCAATGTGTCTGCCGTGATCTTTGTGAGAAAATCCTTACGGTTTATTTGCACTTGCTGACAATTTATGTTGTGATGGCCTAATACACTCATGAAGCTCACCTCGTCTGCCAGATTCCCTGTTTACATCAATGAAAGCGTTATCCCTTGTGTTATCTATTGAAGCTTATGTGAATAGATTTGATTTAAAAGGCTTGCATACCGTTTATCTAAGAAACTGCTCCGACTACCATGTAATCCACCATATTCAATTTCAGATTCAGAAAATGGACAATTATTCCAATTATGTCTTGATTCTATCTGATTTGTTTCCATCAGGCGGCTAGCTGTACAATAATTTTTGTGCAAGTTATATAGAGGGAAGGACAGGAGATGAATGGGAGGGACAAAAGCTTGCTGGCAAAGTACATGCTTTGCATTCAGAAGGTCCCAGGTTCAGTCCCTATCATCTCAAACTAAAAAAGACCGTGGTGGTTTGAAAGACTTCTGTCTGAGAGCAGGAGAACTGGTACCAGTCAAAGTTAACATTGCTGGTTTTGATGGACTGGCCTAGTTTGGCTTCCAATAAGGCAGGTTCTTATGTCACAGAATGCACTTCTGTGAATGGATATCTGTTAGCGCTGCTTTAGTGGGATAATATTTCAATCTGCGCTTGCTTGCAATATGAACATGTACAACTAAGCAGGATTGAAGTTGAATTGAATACCTATGAGTTCATTCTTCAAAGCCTCTCAGAAGTATGTGATACACATACTATTCATCTGGCTGGAGTGTCCTGGCTGGAGTGTCCAAGCTGGTGCCCAATAGTTTAGTTTTTACAATCTGCTTACATTCAGAATCTGAACATTATCGACACTAGATCAGCACCATGGGGAGTGTTGATGGTCTGGGTGTTATCACCAATTTTGTTGCAATTGCCTGAAGCAGGGATTGATAACACCCTCATTGATGAGCTGAGGAAACTTGACTTCATATTTCTTAATCTGCCTTGTAGGGCATCTTCAGGGGGGAAAAGGCTAAGGAGTAAACCCTACACAAATCCAGAGTGGAGTCCCTAAGACAGTTGGATGACACCTTGTACACCTCTTTCTGGCAACTCCTGCAGCCAAGATGGTGCCAAATGTGTTGCTCTGCTTTCCTTTGGACCACATCCATGAGAGCGGGGGTCTTGCTGTCTGGGCAGCCCAGGAACTCCATACACACTTGTGCCCTGGAGAAGCCACTTCGGTGCTGCTAACACAGCAAAAACAATGCAGAAGACAGCAGTTACAAGCTACTGGTCTTTTCAGCCACAGCAGGCGCCGTGATTCTCCAGCGGTTTGGCTTCATTCCCAGAGGCACACTCCATTCTCTTTCAAGGCAGACAGATGCCAACAACATAGTAATGCCAAGTGAAAACTTTGATATTTATCAAGGCATCGTTGAGTTAGTCTCTTTGGTCTTACTACTGTTATTGATTTCAGTTTCAGTTAAGGAAGCTCTTACTGTCCTGTTACAGTATTTGACTGGTTTTATAGGTTCATGCTTAAATGTGGAATTTGGGTGCTCCTTTTCTTATTCTAAGTCAGACACCTTTGATGCAGAATGATACATATAAACCTACATCTAAAAAAAGATTGCTGCAGTGCAGTCTGATATAACACTACACAGAAGTAAACCCTATGGAGTTAAAAGGGGCTTACTCCCAGCTAAGGATTAAACTCTAAAATATTTTATTTCTTAAATTCATGAGATTAAGAGATAAGGAAAACTTCATTGTGCTTTGTATCAAACGTGTGTGTGTGTGTGTGTGTGTGTGTTTGTACATGTTGCATCCCACACTAAGTTCTTGAACACCAGGTAATATATAAATCAGAAGCAATCTGATTTGGAATGGAATGGAATGAAAATTTATCTTTTATTATTTCTTCATAACTCGGAGTTGGGCAAGAATTTATGTTATGAATTTATTGCTTATGATGAAATACAGGAGCATTCCATTTTAGTCATCCATTTTCACAATGTGCAGTAACGAGAGTTTATTATTTTGATCCAGAACTTACATAATATTTCTAGTTTGCCCCATGGCTGCACACACTGATGCACAATTAGGGGTGCTCAAGTCACACTGAAATCAATGAGGATTAGATAGGCCTAACATAGTGCTAGATTGCTCAGTATATTGTTTTCGTTGCAAGGATTCATAAGATGGATGTGACATACAATGATTTTAATCCCATTGTATTTATGGAATATGTAAATTCGCCTTGTTTACAGTAAGGTAAAAATTTCATCCAGAAAGTCCACACGTGTACTGATAGCAACCTAAAGAAGTATGCCTACATCATTGCAGATGTAGGTACAGCATACTTTTCTAGGTTGCTATCAGTACACATATGAACTTTCTGGATGAAACATTTTACATTACTGTAAACAAGGCGAAGGGGTGATAGGTGGCGACTTGAATCTTGTACTTATTAACTATTTTGGTAAAACCAGAATGTCTCCGCTATCACAAAACATGTGCAAATCACCATCTTTTAAAACACCCTTCTACAAAATATTACATAAACACAGTAACTTTGATGCTTAGCACACAGCCAACCTAGAACTAAGAAGCTACACACATATGTCAGCAAGGTACACAAATTACCCCTGGCTGGGTTATTTATTAATCACAGAAAGCCTTATCTCTCAGGTTCACAACTCGGAGATTGATCTTCTTAATATCTCGGACCATGCCACTGTAATCATGAAGAGTACACAAACCTAAACCTTTCTATTGGAAATTAGACCACTGGATATTAAATAGTTATTTTTACTACAAGAGAAACTCTTTAAAGATATTCCTAAAAACTATAACCATCAGCCACTATTTTTCTTTTTTTCTTTCTTGGTAAAGCTACAAAGCTCTGTTTTCCTTGTACAGGTGTTTTGTAACTTGAAATTCAAAATCTGTTAAAAATACTACTAAATATACTTCACATTAAAGT
Source organism: Lacerta agilis (assembly GCF_009819535.1). Classification (NCBI taxonomy): domain Eukaryota; kingdom Metazoa; phylum Chordata; class Lepidosauria; order Squamata; family Lacertidae; genus Lacerta; species Lacerta agilis. Next base: position 57,770,081 of record NC_046318.1, on the reverse strand, counting down.
ATACTTGTTGGCACAAGCGACAAGCCATATATGATTTATAAACTGCAGTCTTTGGAACATTGTGATGTGGATTGAAAGCTCCCCTCTCATTTTACTCTGATTTCTCCAGGTATTCAAGAGACAGTTTGGGCTCCCTCTGGTGGCTACTTTTGTTTGTGACAGTCTTTGTTTCACTGTCACTATAGAGACTTGTTTCCTACTTGGTGAACAAGTAATAAATGGTCATCCCACCCCAAATGTATTGCATTCTAAATCCCATTAATCCTGATGGAATGCACTTTCACTGTACTTAGCAGTTTGTGTAAAGCCATGTAAACCAAATGGTTCTTATGCAGCATAAACGAGCCCTTCATTATAGCCTAGTGAATTTAATTAATTTCTATTCTTTTATAAAGGATGATTTTGACCCAAGAGTTAAGTCCCATTAATGTCATGTAATTACATGTCTCCCACTGGAACCAATGGGACTTAAATGTTATTTGGCTGTACTGTGCCCACTCCTTTTTACAAAAATGCCTGGAAAGATTTTATTTGCTCAGTTATTTAAAATATTTACATTCTCTCATTTTGTGCGAGGCACTTCAGGGAACTTAGCAAATATATTAGGGAGAAGGGGATGCAAGTTGTATAAAGCCATAAAACAGACAGATAAAAGCCAGCAACAGAAAGCAATCCTATTCGAGCAGATCTCTGAAATAAAATACTTTTAAATTCCTGCTGGAAGCCTTCTATCTAGGGAGCAGAACATACCTCCCCCAGAACTTTGGCACCATGGTGAGGAAAACAAGATCCTGGGGAAACCTCAGACAATGGAGCAGAGCCTCTGAAACAGATCTTCATAAACACTTACATTCATGCAAGAGAAGATGAGCTTGAAAGTATTAGACAGCGTCTGTTGAAAACTAAATAGCATTGAATGAGGACCAAATTGCATGGGAATCTGCCTTATTCTGAGTCAGAGCATTATCCCAGCTCTAGACTTATCCACTCTGATGGGCACAGCTTTCCAGGAGTCTTTGCAAGCCCCACCTGGAAATACCTGGCATTGAATTTGGGAGTTTTTGCAACACTGCTAAGCTATGTTCCTTCCATGACAAGTTGACTACAAGATCACCTTTCTAATAAACGTATTTCGCTCTCCGTGTGTGTGAATCAGGACTAGCAATACAGCACAAAAGAGGCTGTCCCTTTCTGTTCACAACATGGGCGGGAGGCAACTAGAGAGCTCCGCCAGTGGAAGCCAGCGGACTTTTGCTAGTGCAACAGGGCATTCCCACCCCCCCCACCCCCCGTGCCCCACAAACTGGATTTGCCAAGGTCATGAGAACAGTGCAGCTACATTGAATGCCTCCTCGTGTTCCTGGCAAAAAAATAATAATTCTCCTGGAGGTTGTTGTTTCCCCCACAAGGGAGGCTGTTATTGGCACCAATAGCAGCTTCTGTCACTCTGTAACTCTTGTTATGGTATATACATGTGATGTCACTGGTACTGCAGTGTTGGAAGAGATGGAGAAACCCCTCCTTCCTGAATGGCATGATTCTGGTGTCGATTGTCCACCAACTTCTGTGTGGTCAAGGAAAAACAACAACAACTAGACACACCCTGCACATAGGCTTACAATGTATAAGACAAAACACAAAAGAAAACTGGGATAGAAGGGAAATGAGATGTAGTTGCAAATACCAATATAATTATCCTCTCTATTACAGCTGTGAGGGTGAGGGTCTAATGTAGGGAGAGGTGGGGAGAAAGAGATGCCTCTAACACCACCTTGTGATTACATGGCAGAGATAAGACTGAGTCATTTAATGTAATATGTAATTTGGCCCTAAGATTTCTACTGGTCAAGAGGGGTTTAGTGCTCTGCACAGGTCTAAGAAGCAGGATAAATTTGTGCAAAACATTTTATGGAAGTTTATAATGTTTAATGCTGTATTGTATTTTAATATTCAGTTGGGACCCACCCAGAGTGGCTGGGGAAACCCAGCCAGATGGGCAGGGGTATAAATATTATTATTATTATTATTATTATTATTATTATTATTATTATTATTACAGCATAATTTTCTCCTGATTGCAGAATTTAGATTTTCTTGGTTAAGAAATGGAACTAACTTGGTGAAGCTGTTGTTTCATGCACACGGTTCTGGCCTCTCTTTACAAAGGATGCTCCATGTTTGTGTTCATTCTTAATGCTTCCCAATATTTCTCATGAGCTAGCCAAGGCATGAAATCCTAGCTATTTTATCCATTTGAAACATGAAAGTCAGTGCTGGAATATGTTGGCTTCAGAGTGAGATTCAGACCCTTCAACTGATGACATAAATCATGGTTTCTCCCTCAACTGCCCATCTTTCAAATAAAGTTTGAATACATGGGTTGTATTGTTTTTTTCAGCACATTTATGAATTTACCGGTGGAAACTAGAGTGCTAGATATTCTCTGTGCTATGAAGAATTAATGAATAGCATGCACAAAAAGTTTAAGTGACCTCTACAGTGAGGCCCACTTACTGTTTTCCTGCCGTCATCCATGTGTTATATGTCTGACTTCTAGGTAAGACTTGCAATGACCCCCAAGTAAAACAAAAGCTTATTTGTAAAGTTTGGTTGGAATATACAACCCACAGACATGTTTTTAATAAATTAAATTTGTGGTGAACTCTCCAGAACACTCACCTGCTAGACAAGACAGAACAACACACAAATGTAGCTTGAGCCTCCCAAACCCAGCTCAAAACAAATCCATCATAAGACACCTAAAAATGCTCTCCAGTTTTTATATTCATCATCATCCTTCTTTATTTGACCGTCAGTCAGAAAAAAAACATTTATCCATACAAAATTAAAACATCTAAAACATCTAAATGAACTTTAGAATAAAACATAGCCAGCACTAACATGAAGCTATACAGTTTTGATATTTAACATGTTAGGATCTCTGCAAATGACATGGGTTTCAGCCGTGTCCCATTTGGCTTATACCAAATGGACAGCATTTGAGGTGTTTGGTTTAGTTAATGCGTCTCAGATGGCATCAGATTTTTATTCATTTGTATCAGGAGACATTTCTATAAGACATGGCACAGCTTTTGAATATTTAATTCAAGAACACTCTGGAGATTCTTTGAGAAGTGCTCATGTCTAAACACCCTGATAACTGGTTTCTAAAATTGAAACTTCTTGTATACGAACACGCACACACACACAAAACCCCCATAAGGTCCACTGTGCATGACCGACTTTGAAGTGCTCGGAAAATCTTGGTGATGATAAAAATTCATCATTAAAAGACACAATCTGCACTTCTGGAGACCCTTCTTGATATACTCCAGCAAAACGAAATCATTTCAAGGAGGCTTCCATATGAGTGTATAAAAGTGTATAAAAGATGTTCTTATTGAAACTTTATTTCAGGACTGATACTGTGTGTGTGTGTGTGTGTGTGTGTGTGTGTGTGTTATCTATCTCTATCTGTCATCTATCTAATTTATTTTAAAAAGTTAAGGAAACATCTGATGAAATAGTTTGAAACTTTGAATCACGTCACTTAAGGAAAACAACCACTTTGGTTTGGACCAAGAGTAGGTTTCTGAATCATCTCCGAAACAGCTGGTGAGAGTGTTCTTGTACACCCATGCCTGGGAAAGCAGCTACTATAGGACATGCATGTCTGGAATGAATATTGAGGACATGAAGCAGACTGTTTATGCTTCTTAAGAAGAGCAGGCTAGAAAGCTGTAACCTTGGAATGATTATGGACACCTTGCTAGACTGGAACTGATTGTGGGAAAGCACATTCCACTGGATTTAGACTGATTTTATAAAACACCAAAATAATAATAATAAAATAAATCTTCAGAATCTATTCATTGTTGACTGAATGAGATGGCTCATATAGGTAAGGTACCTTTATTTTATGTTTTACCTTGGAATTTTCATCTGGAGTTGCAGACTATGTAGATTAATGGGTAGAAAAGGTATATAATTGGGTTGTTTCTCTCTCTCTCTCTCTCTCTCTCTCTCTCTCTCTCTCTCTCTCTCTCTCTCTCTCTCCCTCTCCCTCCCTCCCTCCCTCCCTCCCTCCCTCCCTCCCTCCCTCTCATATAGTATGGCTATTGAATGAGATTTCTGCTAGTGGTTAGAAATAATCTTTAAGATCTTTAAGATCATGAATAATTTCACTTTATATTTTACATAATGAAAAGATGATGATATACACAGAAAATAGTTGGTTTCAGTGCTTTTTTCCCTAAAACAATGTTTAGGGGTACTCTCATTTTCCTACTCATATTAAAATACTGCCGCTCAATTAGGCCAAACTTAGATTCACAAAATGTTTAGGGGTATGCTTCCCCCTGCAAAAAGCACTGGTTGTTTCTACAATTATGGGAAATACATGTCTCTTAAGTTATTTAGTTTCCTTATTCATTGACCCATGCTTCTGTTTTTTGCTGATATTTTTAACATTGTGATAAATGTTTTCCAGATGACTCATAATTAGACATATTTGTATTGTTCGTTGATAAGTTAGTGTTGCGTGTGAGATAAGAAGGAACCAAGTTGCGCCCTGTAGGCCAAGAGGTGGAAAAGTTGTTCTTCAGAAATACCATCTGGACCTAGTCCTCCAGGAAGAACTTGAGCCACCATTGTTTTGTGCTTCCAACTCCCAACCCAAACAACAACTCTAGAAGAATGCCATGGTGAATAGTATTGAATGTTACTAAGAGGGTCAGAGAAGCGACACGTAAACAGAGGAAGCATGAACACGCTGAGCTTGATCCCCATTAGGAACGGGAGAGAAAATTAATTTAGTTCACATTTAAAGATGAACTTACCTGATTCATACTTTCTGAAACAATACATGAACTGAAACCTCTTGAAATTTGCAACTCTCTGAATTTTGCAAATCAGCTCCAGCCAAATGAGTACAGAGATGTTTATATTAGGGTAAAGCACACATATAAATATCATATATTAATAGCAATAACATGAATAAATGCATTGCATTTGGGGAAAGTGCTCTGCAAAAATGTGTATATTAGGAGCAATTCACATGATGCCTTTGAAGATGGTTCAGAAACCTCAGCTGCTGCAGATGTCAGTGGCCACATTGCTCACCAGAGCATAGGAAGTTCAAGCATATAACATCAATCCTGGCTTGACTGCACTGGCTACAATTCAAAGTCTTGTTTGTGACCTATAAAGCTTTATGCAGCTCAGCACCTCAGTGACAGCCTCTCCCCATATGAACTGACCCAGACCTTGCAACTGTAATCTGAGGCCCTTCTTTGTGTGCTCCCTACATGGAAGACTCAGGGGGTGGCAACACGAGAATGCACTTTCTCTACGGTGGCTCCCTGTTTGTGGAATGCTCTTCCCAAGGAGGCTCACCTGGTGTCTTCATCACATATCTTTAAGTGCCAGGTGAAAACTTTCCTCTACAATCAGGCCTTTGGCCATTAACAATCCTTGGCTTTTTAAAGGGGGAGGGAGTGTTTCTAATTTTTTACTGATTTTATATTGCCTGTAGGTTTATACACAAGCACCTAACTAAAGCTAGAAATGCATTCTCCTCAATCACACGTGTGCAGGATCGACACACTCACATCACTCACACACATCGAATTGCACTCTTTATGCTGTGCAAGCACTCCCATAATTGCATCTCACACCCTCAATCAACAACCCACTCAAATGTCTACACCCTGGGTCCTAGACAAACCTGGACAAATGCTAACATCTAACAGCTGTCAGCACCACATTTGTCTATACCTTTGGCAGGAATTCTAGGGTGGCCTCTTCCTTGTCTATGTGGCTGACAGAACACTGACAGCTCTGAATGAGAAGTCTGGCAATTTCCCACCTGAACATCCCTCAGTTCACTTCATGACTCCAATGCTGGAAGCCTCATGAGCTTTAATTTTGCAAAGCGGTTTTCCTTTCTCATTTCTTCCGAAAAAGAATTGCAGCTGAAAATTAAAAGGTAAAGATTTCATGTAATGCATAGTCTGACTTTGTGGCATTTAATTGCATAGCAGGGTGTTGGTTTACATGTAATGGAGAGTAAAATAATGACAATTGAATGATTTATTTAACAGGTAAATCTCCAGCTTCTGCTAAATTCATTGTGTGAGTTGAGGGGAGGCAGTGATGGGGACGTTATTCACTTCCACTGGCAGGTTTTTAATAGAATTCTCTCCCTTTCGATAGAGTGTAATTAAGTCTAGTGAGGTCTTAAATTAGACGTGGCGAATGCAGTATTTCCCCTTGAAAAGAGCTACAGTTAAGGTTGCATTTCTGCGTGGAGCAAAACTGCTGAAGTTCCAGCATTTTCAGTGGGGCTAACAATGCAATCCTATCTATGCATGTCCACTGAGAAGTAAGCTCCATTTACTTCAATGGGACTTACTCTCAAGGAAGGACAGGAGCCTAACTCAATACATAGGATTGCAGGCAGCCTAAGTAAATAGCCTTTCTGAGAGAGGTAGGAACAATGGGTGCTCAGGAGGAGGAGTTGAACTTTGAACTGTGCCTGGAAATAGACTGGTAGCCAGTGGAACTATTGAAACAAGGGATATGGCTGTTGTCTAGGGAACTGGGGAAGAATAAGCCTTATAGTCCACAGTCCACCAGTTATGGGTTCTACTACTCCTGTAGTAGCACAACCTGACAATTCTACTGAGGGGAAACCAAATGCAAGAACAGTGCAGGAGAATAAGTCATTACTGAACCACAACTCCCACTGTCCCTGACAGGTGTGCCAACTCTATGGGACTGAAGGCACCTCGGCCCCTTCAATATTTGTTTTAAGGGGGCTGGGCCCCCTCAATCTTCAGGTGGCTCTTAATAAATTTAATAAAAACATGCCTGTTTTCTTCCACCATTCTACTTTATGTTTTAGTAAGAGACAGACCCCATGCCTTCCTTCTGGTCAGCTTCATCTATAGGGCTGCAATCCTATACACACTTACCAAGTTCCATTGAACTCCATGGGGCTTGCTTTCTCTCATATATATATATATATATATATATATATATATATATATATATATATATATATGTTGTGTTATATAAGTCAGCCCATTGGTCCATCTGTCTACATTGACAGGCAGTATCTCTCCGGGATTTCAGACAGGGGTCCTAATAGCTACAGATGATGGAGACTGAACCCGAGATATTCTGCATGCAATAATCTGATCTACCATTGAGCTACACCTGACTAGGAGCATTTGTTGATTGTGGGTCTTGTGGCAGGTGCCTCTGTGTTTTTGATATGCTTTCAGACACATGTAATACAAAAGATGCTATCAACTCACACAGATATAGAAAGACCATCTATACTGTAGTGTGAGGTGCACAGCACACTAACATAATTTAGCCCATACCAACCTGTAACTTAAAAGTTAAACACCCCAACTCTGGATTTCCCTCCCAAGAAAGGATCAGTTGACCTCCTTTATGGTGGTAACCTTAATTAATTAATTAATTATATTAATTTTATAATAACAAAAAAACCAAAATAAATAAAAAAACACAATCAAAATCATACATCTTAATTGACTTCCTTCCAACTCCCCCTCCTGGTTCCATAATTTTATACTTATTTATACACGTCCGCAAAGTCTTATACTCTTAACTGTCCTTTTAAAAAAACTGTATTCATGTTATCACAAGCGATCTTTAAAAGTTCAACTAATGTAAAAACCTATACACAAAGCTCACAAGGTCATGCTTAAAACATTTCCCTCATTTAAAAACAACAAGAAAGAAAGAAAGAAACCAATGTCCTTTTGGGTTTCAAATTGTCTAATATGTCCTGCATAGTTCATTAGATTATTCTGCCAATCTTCTTTATCTTCTTAGACGGTGGCTTCTTCCTTCTACCTGTATAGGGATGGGGATGGGCTGGTCTTGGCCTGGCGTCCTCTCAGGTGCAGGAACAAAGTCTATTGCATGTTAAATCCATCAAGTCCTGTACCTTTCAAAATCACAGCTTCTGGTTTTTTAAACAAAAGTCATTTTCAACATTCTCTTCAGATCTTTATATATCACTTCCCAGGCTATACACACACACACACACACACACACACACACACACACACCGTATATCGTGGTGTACAAGACGACTTTTTAATCCCGGAAAATCTTCTCTAAAGTCGGGGGTCGTCTTGTACAGCGGCAATGTCATGCGACGCAACGCGGGGTTCCGCCCCGCCGCTGCCTGCGTGCGTGCACCGTCTCAGCGTGCGTGCGCCGTCTCAGCCGCCATGGAGTGCGACAGGCTCCTGTGCGGTGAGAGCGGAGGCTCTCCCTGCCGCTCCAGCTGCTGCTGCCGCCACCTCAGCCGCAATGGAGCCCGGGCTGGGCATGGGCAGTGAGTGCGACGGGCTCCTGTACGGCGAGAGGGGAGGCTCTCCCTGCTGCTCCAGCTGCCGCCGCCACCTCAGCCACCATGGAGCCCAGGCTGGGTGAGTATACCCCAAACTCTGTTTACATTGCCACCACACATGGTAGCCTCTCATACCTTTTACCCGCCCTTCCTGCTTCATCTCCATCACCGTCAAAGCTTCCCAAATCCATGCACACATGGTATCGTTTTTATCTTGGGCCAAATCATAGGCCTCCCAAATCAATTCACACGAGGTATCATTTTTGTCACAGTCCACCCTTACTTTCCTCAAACCTCAGCCTTTCCCACCTTAGTAGTTTGTGGATTCAACTCTTTAAATTGTCCCACAGCCTCTGAAAGTAATTTAGTGTTTTCCCAAATTCGGGAGGTTGCCTTAACAGCATTTTGCTTTATTTCTTTTATCTGATCAAACAATTCTCTTTTAAATTCTAAAAGCAAGTCGAATAATTCACCTATTGCTGGTTTGCTAATTTGTTTCAGCATTAATATTTTTTCTTCTGTCATTTTGAATTTGAGATTGGGGGCGGAGTTGAGTTCTTTCCCCATTTCCCAGCTTCCTTTCTAAAATTAAATTCCGAAACAAGGAGTTCTTTCCCACCAGGGAAAAAAGTTGTTTTAGTTTTATCAGTACTTTGTCAAGGTCATTTGACTAGACGCAATAGAATAGCCCCGTATTTTCTGTCTCCTCCCTATAGTCGTAACCTCTAGATGGGTGGTTACCGTAACTTATACCACACTATTTTACCTGCTTTAGATTTAAAAAAAAATCCTGCTATTTGTACTCCAGCTGTTTTTTTAATAATAATAATTTTATTATTTGTTTCCTGCCCATCTGACTGGGTTGCCTTGGACATTCTAGGAGGCTTCTAAAGGTAAAGGGACCCCTGACCATTAGGTCCAGTTGTGTCCGACTCTGGGGTTGCGGCGCTCATCTCGCGTTACTGGCTGACGGAACAGGCGTACAGCTTCCGGGTCATGTGGCCAGCATGACAAAGCCGCTTCTGGTGAACCAGAGCAGCGCACCGAAACGCCGTTTACCTTCCCGCTGGAGCGTTACCTATTTATCTACTTGCACTTTGACGTGCTTTCGAACTGCTAAGTGGGCAGGAGCAGCGACCGAGCAACGGGAGCTCACCCTGTCGTGGGGACTCGAACCGCCGACCTTGTGATCAGCAAGCCCTAGGTTCTGTGGTTTAACCCACAGCGCCACCCGCGTCCCAGGAGGCTTCTAGCAAAACATAAAAACACATTGAGACATCCAATATTAAAAAAACTTCCTTGTACAAGGCTGCCTTCAGATGTCTTCTAAAAGTTGTTAGTTGTTTATCACCTTGATGAGAGTGCATTCCACAGGGTGGGTGCCAGTACCAAGAAGGCATTGCCTTCTGCCTGGTTCCCTGTAACCCCACTTCTTGCAGGCCGTTTAGGGCTTTAAAGGTCAGCACCAACAGTTTAATTGTGCTTGGAAATGTACTGGGAGCCAATGCAGATCCTTTAGGACCAATGTTATATAATTTTTGTATTGTAAGATTTTAACAATATAAGTTCCTTGGAGGGACACTTTGAAGCAAAAATATGAGGATATACTATAGCTAATTTAATAAACTGTGAGGATATGTTTGAACATTGCATTGCCTGATAGATGAAAGCTAATTTGCTTTATTGTTCAGCTGGTTAGAATGAAGTTCCTCTCCATAGTTTCCTACATCACTTTTTAGTTGGCAGAATATCAAGAGTGATGTATGGGGGGGCATACAGATGTTTTAAAAATGAAGAACTATGCTTAAAAAAAGGAAAACAAACAAACGAGGGAAACAGCTTTCATTTAGAAGGAGAATCTTCTCACTTAAAAAAAAAACAAAAAAAAACCCAAACCCTGTTGTGATGTTATATTGACCCTCCATGCATCATGGAGTTGCCATAAAATGTAGAAGACTCTGTCAATGTTTGACAAAGTTGTCCAGCAGTTGTGAAAAACTCCCATGACTATTTCAGACTCCCATTGAGAACTATCGTGATCTTGGCAAGGTTCCACATGGCATCACTGGAGAAATGACTGGCAAATTTACACAACAGAGGAAACTGCCCTGAAAGTGTCAGAGGATTAACTGTTGGGGTTAAAAAGCTGAATGCTTAAATGTGTGCTCAGAGCTTGCTAATTTTATTATCTATATCAGGCATGTCCAACAGGTAGGTCGTGATCTACCAGTAGATCACTGGACGTCTGTGGTAGATCACTGGCTCCCCCCAAAGAAGCTCAACAACTTCGGCTCCCCTTAAAAAAAAAAAGCTCATTCTTTTGCCCTGCACCCCCCAAAACGGGGCTTTCCTTCTCCCTAGAAAAGCTCAACAACAACTTTTATATGAATGCCTAAAAAATGGGCATTCCCCCTCCCCAAAAAAGCTCAACAACTTTGACCTGAACCCCCCCCCCCCAATTGCCAGTTTTTAACTCTGTAACTAGATTGACGTCTCTTGGGAGTTGGCCACCCCTGATCTATATAAATCAATCACACATTTTCATTACCTGTTCAGGTAGTCCTTTTGGCAGGGTAATATACACATACCCCACTAAAATTTGTACATAAACATATATTCTGGGTAGATACTGTATGTTCTTTGAAGGCCAATTAAAAGGTGAAGGAATGACAGAACTCATAGGCTGGGCTGTGAGGTGTGGTTATTAAAAACAAATTAATTTTCATTTATGCATTAGAGTATTGTTCCTTTGAAGTCAACCGCATGTCCTCTTAAGTGCTAGTTTTAAAAATGTCCCAGTTTTTAGCTTTGTTTTGTTCACCAAGTGAAAAATGTAAATTCCACAGTAGGGATCAATAGGAAAGGGACTGAAAATAAAAAGTTGCTGTGCCTTTATATAGTTCTAGGGCGCGATGGCAATGGGAATACTGTATAGAGTTTTGTCCATCAAATCTCTAATGGTTTTAAAGTGCCATAACCATTTTTGGATATACTTTTGAGATTCCTTTTTAAAAAAATGTTTTATTGTTGTTGTTGTTGTAACCTGGGTGCTTTTACTTATTTGTTTTCTTTTTATTTATTTTTTAATATTTTTATTAAAGATTTTCAAAGGTAGTACAATGTCTCTCTCGAATTTTTCCATATAACATTTTTATAAGTCAGTGTTGGTGAGACATTAGAAAGGGGGGGACGGGGGGAAGAAGTGGGTGGGACGGGGAGGTAGGTGGGGTGGGGTGACTATGTTTCTTTTTTACTTGATATGAGTAGGGTTTGGTGTCAGCATTGTTTATGTAGGTTCTCTGTTGTTTGCTTGTGCTCGTTTGGCGGTGAGAGAGGTCGGAGTTGGCTTGGGATGCCCACCCTGCACTAAAGATCCCAGGGCAGGTTGCAGAATAATAAAACAGCAAATTACAGTGGTACCTCGGGTTACGTACCTGATCCGTTCCGGGGTGCCATTTGCACCCCAAAAAGTACCTAACCCAAGCGTCCATTTTGTGCATGCGCAAAGCGCGATATCGTGCTTCTGCGCATGCGTGAACTGCACAGACCGCTTCTGCACATGTGCAGACCACATGGACATGCACAGAAGCGTCCACACACCGAAAAACACTTCTGGGTTACCGGAGTACGTAACCCGAAAATACGTAATCCGAAGTGGACGTAACCCGAGGTACGACTGTACAGTGCTTTTCATGAGGTGGATGGTGCCATGCTGTTTTCATTGCAATTGTCTGTATATTACGAAGGGTGCATGTGCTCATATAGGCACAGTGGGTGATGCTTGGCTTACTGTTTTGTCTGCATTTTCTTGGATCAGGGCTCCCCCTGCATGCACACCCATAGGTGCCGAATGCAGGGCAACCCTAATTCTATAGGAAAAAGGGGAAACCTGTGGCATTGTCGAACTCCAATTCCTATCAGCCGTGGCCAACATAGCCAATGAGCAGGAGTGGTGGGAGTTGTAGTCTGGCAGTCTGGGGAGCAGCATGATCCCCATGCCTGCCTACACCAACCCTTGAGGAGCAAATCTGCGCATGGAAACCATTTTTTCTGTGTGGATCACCTTTATTGGGCAGGGACCACAGCAAAGTTCAAGAAGTTTTTCCCTCCATCTGGCTGGGTCTAGCAAACCAAATTGTCTCTCTGATAAAAATGTGCACTAGGCACATGCTTTGGCTAACTATTCCGTGTAAGTCTTGCTCTCCAGCAGCTGATAGAAGGGTTAATGCCCATTTAGGTATGTTTGCTTTGTGATAAGTCCATGATGCCAGTTCCAGTAAATGCGAGCCATGTATTATGACGCTGCCTGCTATTAAACAATGTTATATAAGCCGAGGGTTTTAAATGTTTAACTTCTCCGCTCCTATAATATTTTATTAGCAGGCATATTCTCGGTGTTCAGACTTCTAGAAATGGAGTAAGAGCAAAACAACAAAAGCTCATTTGTGTGTGAGGAAGCATAGTCTCTTTAAGGGAAAAACAAACCTATTTTCTCCACAGGAGGGATGGAGAACCTGTGGCCCTCAAGATGTTGTTGGACTCCTACTACCCCTGACTATAGGCCACACCGGCTGCGACAAGGGGCATTGGTGTCCAACATCTGGTGCTTCAAAGTTTCTCCAGCCCTGCACTGCAACATAGCAACCTAAGCTCAAAGAAGCCTTTGGCCAATAATAAAATAGATCTGCTTAATGCATAACATTGAAATGATTGCTTAGTTTTTTGTTTTAAAAACATTCAACAACCTTCCCTGCCATCAAAAATTATGCATCATTATCATGGCTGTGAAGGGGTCAATGAGCTTGCCCTCCAACCCATATAACTATCTGCCTGGTATATCCCAATGATCCAGGCCTCAGAAGGAAGCATGGATATTGGCAGGTGCCCGAGCTGTTTGTCCTGGGCCCCGGGATTGCTTAGAGTCACCTCAGGAGACCCTTGCTCCTTCTTGTCTCCATCTTTCCTCCATTCCCTACCTCCCTATTCATGGGTGGGATATCACTCATTAAGGACATAGTGCTTGCTCACAAGCAGGCCTGTAATATGTGCTGCTGGCTGCAATGCATCGTTGCGCTCTGATGTTCCTTGCTCTCTGAGGGGAATAAGGGTCTCCTTGACAACTCTCAACACCCTTAACAAACTACACTTCCCAGGATTCTTTGGGGGGGGGCAAGACTGTTTAAAGTGATACGATACAGCTTTAAATCTACAGCACAGATGGGGCCTAAGACTCATATCTGAGGCCATGGGATTTTTGTGTGTGTTCAGCTGCTGTTATACTTGGCAAGTTGGACAAATCTCTGTGCTCTTACCCTCCAGAAGCAGGTGTTAAAATTCTGGCTGAATGACAGTCTTATCTTTTTGGCAGCAGACCAGGCAGGGAGACAGTGCATGACGTCTTTCTAACAAGGGTGTTTGCTTTTGATGTTATTTTGTTTCTCATATTTTTATCCCATTTTTCTATTGTATGCTTCTATGTGTGGTCATTGAGCAGGCTGTGTACTGAGGCAACACACCATGCACATCAAGAAACTGCTGCATACCTCAGGCAAGATGAGTGTTCTGTACAGTGGTACTTTGGTTCTCAAATGCCTTGGTACTCAAACAACTTGGAACCCAAATACTGCAAATCCGAAGTAAGTGTTCTGGTTTGCGAACTTTTTTCGGAAGCAGAACATGCTCCGCTTTGAGTGTTACACTTCCACTTTGAGTGCCACACTTCTGTTTTGAGTGTTACGCTGAGGTCTGTTTTTGCTATTTATTTTGTGTTTTTGTGGCTCTTTTTGTTTCGTTTTTGTGACTGTGTGGAACCCAGTTCAGCTACTGATTGATTGTGTGACTGCAGTACATTGTTTATTGCTTTCATTTTATGGATCAATGGTCTCGTTAGACAGCAAAATTCATGTTAAATTGCTGTTTCAGGGGTTGTTTTTAAAAGTCTGGAACGGATGAATCCATTTTGCGTTACTTTCTATGGGAAAGTGTGCCTTGGTTTTGGAATGCTTTGGTTTTGGAATGGGCTTCCGGAACAGATTAAGTTTGAGAACCAAGGTACCACTGCAAAGGCAAAGGCAAAGGCAAAGGCAGTGTGCTCCAACATGGAGCTCTGGTGCCAATTATAGAGGTGGCTGGAGAGACAACCAGACCAGAGCACAGCCCGGTCACCTAGTTGAGGGCTTGCCAGCTCAGGCAGTAGCAACTAAGAAAACACTCTACTGCAGGACAACCAGGGTAACGGTGAGAACCAAGACAGCAGGTTCCCTAATATATGGGTTGCGGAAACAGTAACCTTAACAAAGGAAAACCAGCATTTCCATGGACATTTTCTAATACACGAGGGCTGGCGGCGCGGTGACCCTGCAGGTGTTGTTGGATCACAACTACCATCATACATTGACAGTCCTAGCTGGGATGGATGGGAGATGGAGTCCAACAACAGGTTCCACATCCTTGCCAGAGGCCTTTCTAAAAAATGTTTTCTTTTTTCTTGCACTTGTTAGCAGCAGACAGCTCTAGGTATTTGGATATTTGTAACCTAAAAGTGACAGCTGCTCTGGTGCTGCTCTGACTGTCCTTAAAAGGTTGCCTTGGGATTGACGTTGCTTCTGGACAAGCCACCCCAACACCTGTTCTGCCCAAGCCTTATAAGATTCTTACTCAAACAGTTATACCCAGACCCTATCAGTAGCATAAGGAGGCTTAACAGGCCCAATGCAAACCATAAAAGAAGACAGAATTTAATGTTTCATGTTCAGTTCAGCCAACAAAGACACCAAGAATAAATGTTAATAAGCTTTATTAAAGAATATGAGGAATGTCAAGATACACCAAATTCAGGTTTAACAAAATATAATAAAGAAAAGAAATACAAAAAAATTGTCTGCAAAGACACCTTTATTTTATTTATGCTCATTCAACAAAAAAATGGGAAATGTATATATAAACTGTTTTCATACACAGTATTAGAAGCAGTCTTGCTGGTTTTATTTAAAGCCGTTACATGTAAAATGAATATATATATATATATATATATATATATATATATATATATTTCATATTGTTTGTGTGTGTGTGTCTATAGACACACACACACACAATGGTAGCTTGGGTTACAGATGCTTCAGGTTACAGACTCCGCTAACCCAGAAATAGTACCTCTGGTTTAAGAACTTTGCTTCAGGATGAGAACATAAATTGTGCTCTGATGGTGCGGCGGTAGCAGGAGCCCCCATTAGCTAAAGTGGTACCTCAGGTTAAGAACAGTTTCAGGTTAAGAATGGACCTCCAGAATGAATTAAGTTCTTAACTCAAGGTACCACTGTATTTCCATTTTAACTGTGTTCAGAGCAAGAATCCCTTGATCAGGAAGTCTCTGATGCACTTCTTGCAGCATACCACCTTCACTGTAATTTATGTTAACGTGTTAATTTAAAAGAAATGCAAAACTGGCCTAAATGCTAGAATACCAGCTGTTAGTACCAGCATTTTACCAACAGGAAAAGGGAAACTTAAAATCTTCAATTTAGGATCTCAGTGGCTTCCAGGCATAAGATACAATATATTATAACTAATTCATGATCCCCAAAATAAAAAGTACTCCATAGTGAGGCCAACTGAGATGTGGAAGACTGAGCCAAGCCGTTCTGTGGGTAATCTCAGGAAAACTGAATGACCAGGGCAAAATATAGTTATTGAAGACAAAGGATTGAGGCATGGCAACTGGAGAGGTTTTACCAATCTGCAACTTCTCTGCCAAGCCCTTACCAATCTAAGGGAGAGTGGTTGGTTGGATCCAAGAGTAGTAAATGCTGCTGAGAGCAAA
Source organism: Lacerta agilis (assembly GCF_009819535.1). Taxonomy (NCBI): domain Eukaryota; kingdom Metazoa; phylum Chordata; class Lepidosauria; order Squamata; family Lacertidae; genus Lacerta; species Lacerta agilis. The sequence continues at coordinate 57,753,867 of NC_046318.1, read as the reverse complement.
GGTGGTTTTTGATGTGGTTAAAAAAGCTGCTTGTAAGAGTAAGAAAGCACCAGTTTTCATTCCAACCTGTATTTGCCACAATCAGTGCTGCTTCTGATCCACTGCATTTTGGTTTCGACTGAACACGACATTATTTGTCTTGCTGTCTGCAATTTAACATAAGTTAAATGACTTGCGTAAATATTTCTGTAACTTACATTTATTTCAATGGAAAGGAAATGCCGGAGCAATGTAAACAAAAGTAATTAATTCCATGACATTTGCAGACTTAGATAATACAGCAAAGATGTGAACGAATACCGACAGTATTTGCTCAAATGATTTCTATTCCTAACCACAGACAAACAGCAATTTCTACTGCAGCAATTTCTACTTCCTTTCCCATTTCTGTCTGAATTCGCTGACATCCCTAGTTCTGAGCTGCCTTTTTAAAAAAAAACCTTCATTAGACCCCAACGATATAAGTACTGACCAGGACCAAATCTCCCTTTTCCAGGGAATTCCTTGGTTGGTCAGTCATTTTCAGGTAATTCAAATTAGTGCTGAGCAGGAAGAACAAACAGTCTCTCCTGTGTTGTGTTTTTTGAGGGGGTGTTTACTAAGACCCAGTGGTGTAGGAAGGGCGGGGCGTAGCGGGCGCTCTTCCCCCAGTTCCAGGGGAGGGGGCATGACACTCCCCGGCCCCTCCCCCGCCGCCCGGCACCCTGTCCGTGCTTCTTTACGGATGGGGCTGCCCAACCTGCCGCTCGCTCGCCATCTCGCAGCAGCGCCGGACAGATGCATCCGGCCGGAGCTGCTGCTCCTGCGGTGAGCCAGCCGGATCCACTACGCAATGTGCATGCCCGGAAATTCTGGGCATGCACAGTGCATCCGACGCGCCGTAACGCCCCGCCCCCAGGGGGTGCCTCCGCCCCGCCACCCCGGGCAGCGAAGAGGCTTCCTCCGCCGCTGCTAAAACCTTTTGTGGGCATCATAGAAAATACTGCTGAACCCACTGCCTACATTGGCACCTCCTGATTAAAAATGTATTTTTACCATTTGCAGCTTCAATTTGGAAATTTCTTAACTACTGCTAAATATGCTCTGTTCAGTACTTTGGATTCCACTTGGTCTACAACCCAGTCAAATAAAATTCCTTGCACCTATATGGGCTTGAAACGAGATAACTTGAGCTTGATTCGTTAGTCCTCATGCTACGAAATGGAGAGCAATATGCATGGAATGTAGATGCAAATAGAATGGGGTTTGGAGCTCTCAAGGGTGGTAGGAAGACCACAAAAAGCATTTTTAAATAACAAAACTACAGCTATCTCTTGCTAGGCTTTTCTTTTTAAAGAGCCACTTAGGTAAGTAAAAAGAGCCAAGAAAGGGCAGCCTCTTTCTGACTGTATTTTAATTTTACAATATTTGTGCACCATGTTCAACCTTAATTGTTATCAGAGCAATTCACAATAATGAAATCAGATCTCATGTGATGTTGATTGTATCAGTGATATAATGACTCCTGGCTCTACTACATATAAAGACTTTTTATCAAAATTATTAAGAGTACTTCTGCGTGACAAACAGATCTAGAATTTAAGCACATAGTCCCAAACACCCAGGTTCCTAATTCAAAAAGTGACACATTTTGCTTGAATTTCCCTGGGAATGCTGCTACATTCTTGCCAGGAAAACTCTGGCCCAGAAGCACAGTATATTTGGGAACAGTGAAGCCACTTGAAGCAGATGCAAGGCTCCTTTATTTTGGTTTAAGAATACAAGAGAGTGAAAGTAAAAGAGAAACGGAGGGAGGGAGGGAAACCATTGAGCACCATGTATTTAAGTTAGGACAAAAAAAATTAAATTCATCCACTTTCAAAAGGTGAACACAAACTTCAGGGAATGTTTTATGAAATTCAGCTGGATTGAATGAATTCTTTTTGGCCCAGCACTAGTTGTGGTGGCATATTTTTTTTAATAATTTACATTAGTGATAGGGAACAGCTCGTGTCTCTGCCGAATCTAGCCAGTGGCATGTTCCTGTGTTCTGAGGATTATTATTTTTTGTACTTCTGCATACCTTGGGTTTCCCCGAGTCAGCTGATACCTCTCAGGTAGGCTACACAATGATTGGCACCCCCCCAAACTTCACAAAATACTTTAAGTGATAATAATATTACACCTAACACCACAATCCTATAGGTTTGCTCTTTTCTATTCACATTTCAGAGGGGCTTACTCCCAAAATTATTAAGAGTACTTCTGCATGACAAACAGATCTAGAATTTAAGCACATAGTCCCAAACACCTAGGTTCCGAATTCAAAGAGTGACACCTTTCGCTTGAATTTCCCTAGTCTGGCAACTGAAATGAAGCCAATCAAATAATAACAAACACAATGAACAAATCTTGTGTGGCGAAACATTAATATAACTAAAAATATCAATAGTAGTTAAGATAATTATAGCTACAATCGAACCAAGAGTAGGTAAAACTAATTAAGAGAAATGCCTTAATTAGTACTTTCCTTTCCTTTGGCAATCAGCACGAGTGTCTTGTGTACGTTCTAACATAAGTTCTGAGCACCGAAAACAAGATTCACAATTCAAAAACCTTATAATATATTGGAATAATTATGTTCAACCCTTCAAAAACCTTATAATATATTGGAATAATTATGTTCAACCCTTCAAAAACCAGTATTTTTGCGGGGAGGGGTGGGGTAATTACCCTGCGGTAATTTAAAACTTTATTCAGAAGGGCAGCGAGTTCAGAGTTAATTCAATCAGCAAAACTCTGTGGTTAAAAGAGGAAGCTCTCTTCACGTGCAAAGACCAATCAAATGCCATATTTTTACAATGAATTGCATCAAAAGGAAGAGAAAGAAAGAAAGAAAACATTTACTGTAACTGGGTTTCATAATTGAGGAACTTCTTTAACTGTGAATTTTAGAATAATTGGTCAAGCAGTAATAGACTGTTGTTGCTCTGTCTGGTGCCACTGTCTGGTGCCTTCATTATATGATTTGATGCATTGGCTACATTCTGCTCTATCTATTGGAGTGGACTTTATTTATTTATTGAATTTACACCCCACTTTTTTTTCTCCAATACATGGGGTAATTTCTCCATACATTGAGTCGGCCCCTCCTCATTTAATCCCCACAACAAACCTGTGAGGTAGGTTAAGATGAGAAGCAGTGACTGGCACATGAGTTTCATGGCCAAGTGGACATTAGAACCTTGGTCTCTCAGGACTATTTTAATTTACTTGGGAGATGTTTACTATTGTATTTTGATTTGTGCTTGGTATCTGTAACCTACCACGTGGCCCACAGCCCTCTGAGAAGCTAATGAATAAGGAACAATATAGAATTCAATACAGAATACTAGAACCACCACCAACAACAAAAACACCAAAGGGCACATAGTAGAACCAATAAACCTAGCTACATCCCTGCCCGCATTTTCCCCTACGAATGCTTGCTAGAACACAAATGTGAGAAGGGCATTAGCTTGCTGGACTGCCCCACAGTTGCAAAAAGATGGTATTGCTGCAGCGAAACCCCCAACTGTTAGGCAATTCCCACATTTATTTTTGTTAGAGTTTTGGGCCTGTCCCCTATCCACAAGTGCTCAAGAAAGGCAACTGTTGGAAGGCTTGGTAGTCAGAGTTTGATTTTTTTTCTTCTTCTCTCCCTATCCGTTTCCCCTTGTGTGTCATGTATTGGGGGAGAGAGCATGAATACCTGCCGGCAGCAGTGAAAGCACAACATGATCCATGCGCACATCTGCAGGAAAGTGCAATGTGCTTATACAGAGAACTACACTTTCAGAGTGTCCTTGCAATAGAAAAGCTTTCCCTCTCTCTATATACATCCCACCCATCACAATGACAGGCATTTCAAAAGAAAAATATATAAAAGCTGTCTCTGTTTAATTACATGTTAGGATGACCAAGTAATCGAAACCTGGGCAGCGCTACTCCATGACTTTCATGTCTGTAGGTTTCGTAGGACAAAAAAAAAACCACACTGCAATGGACAAGATTGCTGAATGAGGAGCAAAAGGGGGGGAAGCAGCACCATACCTTCATAATGAGGTACCCCAAAAGGCACTATAAAAACATTTTAGTTGCAAAAGCGTTGCATTATGCATATTGCATTATGCCTTGGGTATTCTGAAGACATTATACCGTTCATCAGCATCAGCTAGAAAACAACTATTTTTTTAAAAAAATCAACGTTGTACATTTTGCACTGTATGCAACATAATGTATAAATTTGGAACTGCGTAACACATTTTAATAAATGGAAAAGATGCCCAACGGAATTTCACTTGAAACAGATATTCAAAGTTACTGAAAGCAAACATGTTCTAGATGTTGACTGCTGCAAAAGAGTCACTTCCAGATGGAGTGTATATCATGCAAATAATCCTGGTTTGTTTTCACAACATTTGTGTGGTTTATATGTTGCCATGGCATGGTTTTTATCCAGCACTACTGACGCTTCCTTTGCCAGGTAAGTCCTTTTCTTAAAAAGATGTGTATTTGTTTATCTGCATTCTTACTGTACCAAGGACATATACCATCTTTCTAACTGAGTGGGAGATCCACACAAAAGTGTGTCAATATGGAAATGACCCAGGACAGTTCTCTCAAGTGGGAAAGTAGGCGTGCCATTGACTTTTTGTGAGAGTGCAAGGGAGTTTTCCGCCCTGCTCTTCCATCCCTACACTCCCCCTATACTGGAGGAAAAACCAGAACAGATGGGGAGGGGGAGAAGAAGAAAGGAAAACATTCAACCCCATCCCCTCACCTACTTCAACTCCCCCATTCAGTGTACCCATCAACCCCGACCCCAATTCATTGCCAATCCTCATCCCTTCATTCCCTGAACAGCTCACCCCAATACACAGTTCCCCCTGTTGATGCTGCCACTGGATGGTGGCGATAAAGAGAAAGCCTTTCACCCCTTCACCCCACCACCACCAGAAGGAAGCAGACGAAGGAGAATGACCCACTGCCTGTCTTGCTCGTTTTGTTGGTCCCATCACCCACCCCATCTCCCAATTCAACCAGTAGCAGCGACAGGGGGAGAGCAGGCACGCTCGCAAAGCCCTCTCCGTGCAGATCCTACTGACAGCCATACCAATTGCAGTGTGGTGGAATTTTTCCTTACCAAAAAGTAACATACAGAGATAAGCATCCATAATTAAAATTCACAATAAATAGGGGTGGGGAAGCTCCAGCCTGCAAACCTAATCTGGGTCGGCAGAGGCTCCAGTTTGGCCTACAAGGCCCACGTGCTCCATGTGATGTGATGGTAGGTGACAGGTGGAGAGACCTGCTTAAGACCCAGAAGTTGCTGGTGATCAACTCACCACAACAAAGCACCCCACAGGGCTTTTTAAAATTCCTGCATTGTGCTTTGACGTCCTGAGCATCATGGAGACTTCAAAGCACCTCATTGCATGACATCTTTGTGACACCAAGAGACTGACACATGAGTACCCCCCCCCCACCTGTCATATTAGGCAAATGAAGGATAGTGCTCTAGCCCACTGGTCAGATTCAATTCCCCATTCCTACATTAAAACAACACAGAAATTAAAACAGAAGAGAGATCAAGGGAATGCCTGTGTAAACATGTTTTTGTCCTCCATTTCAACAGGTTCATTGAACATGTATAAAGGAAGGAAGCAAAGCTCTGCTTAGCAGTTATAAAATATATTAAAATATTTAGCTATTTTTAGAATTCCACAAAACTTGAACATCTTCAATTTACGGTAAGAAATGCTTACGTATCAAAATATGTGCAATACTTCCTTTTCACTGTTGTCATTTGATGTGTATATGACAGCTGATTTAGCAACAGAATGTATACGAACCCCAACTGTTTGTTTTTTTGTTGGTTACTTTGACTACAATTCCAATGAAATCATATTTCCCCCCCTGTTACTTTGACTTCAAGTCCAATGAAATAATATTTAAACACAAAACTAATTTGTAAAAATAATCTGGCAGGACTTTTCAGATTTTGAAAACTGGTCTTAACAAGAAAGAAGTGTTACCTGTCCACTGCCCATTAATTAGTTAACATTATCCAGTCATTTATTAATGATTAAAGCTATAGTTTTTTGTGCCCGATCCTGAATCTGGTCTAGTGTGTATACATGTTAGACCAGATTCAGGATCAGGGGCACAAAAAACTAGCTTTAATCATTAATAAATGATTAAAGCCAAAATTTTGGGATTATTATTTATAGTTTTTGTTTTTAAAAAGTCTCAATACACACAAAATATTTCCCCTCCTATTTTACTCAAAAGCAAATATCCACCGTTTCACACCTAGACATGACAAACATTTGTTTTGAATAAATAGCAGGAATAATTATTTCACAGTTATCAAATAAGATTTTTTTAAATAGAAAAATTCTTTAAATTTTTCAGTGTGGAAGCACCTGCTCTCTGAAATTCCAACTGCATTTATGTTGGAAAGGCATCTTTAGTGTTGCATTTTCTGTTTTCTAAAAACTTGTTTGTTGAGGCAAGCCAATAATAATAATAATAATAATAATAATAATAATAATAATAATGTTATTTATACCCCACCCATCTGACAAGGTTTCCCCACTCTGGGCAGCTCCCAACAGAAAATTAACAGCACAATATAACGTCAAACATTTAAAAAACTTCCCTAAACAGGGCTGCCTTCAGATGTCTTCTAAAAGTCTGATAGTAGTTTATTTCCTTAACACAGGGGTCAGCAAACTTTTTCAGCAGGGGGCCGGTCCATTGTCCCTCAGACCTTGTGGGGGGCCTGACTATATTTTGAAAAGAATATGAACAATTCCTATGCCCCACAAATAACCCAGAGATGCATTTCAAATAAAAGGACACATTCTACTCATGTAAAAACACAGATTCCCAGACCGTCCGCGGGCTGGATTTAGAAGGCAATTAGGCCGCATCCGGCCCCCGGGCCTTAGTTTGGGGACCCCTGCCTTAACATCTTTGACACCTTGACAGCCTACCCAGACATGTAATTTTATTATGTACTCTTGCTTCAAAACAGCTGGTTTTACCTATGTTTTTGATCAATCATATATCTTTTTTCTCTTTCTCAAGTTTTATTTTATCATCTCTGCCCAGGGGAAATACTCTGGGCACCATCGTTGTGTCTGTTAGGTGCCATTCAAAAATATATTTTTTATTGATTCAAGTTCTTAACTGGGAGAGTAACTATGTGTCCTCTTTCTGTATGCATTCTTTTAATTAGGGTGGGTAAGCTTTGCATATGTTTTGGATGAATCATAGAATGGAAGTCTAGTATCCTGATTACAAGTGGCCAACCAAAAGCCTGTGGGAAACTGGCAAACAGGATTTGAGTACAAGAGCATTCACTGAGTGTTCATGAGCTTTAGTATTAGGAGGGAGAAAAACTCTTCTCTCTCTCTGCCTCTTCAGTGCCCAATGTAAGTATAAGCTAAACAAGCTATAGCTTAGGGTCCCACTCTCTTGGGGGGCCCCAAAAAATCTAAAAGGGAAAAAACTGAGTGTACATTTCCAAAACATAAGTTCAACAATTACTTTGATAAATTTTGACACATTTTGTTATGTGCAAATGGCTTTAGATACCTATTAGGTCCATAAATTACCATATAGCATATATTCAACACAAAAAAACAGCGACAATTTGTTGTTGACAAAGGACAACTGGACATATAAAGGGCCCTATTACATTCAGTAGCCTAGGGCCTCATCAAACCTAAATCTGGCCCTGCCTCTTCTCTAAACTAAAAAGTCCCAAACAATGCAACCTTGATAATTTTGGCTGCCCGTTTCTGAACCTTGATACCACTTGAAGTCTTGTTTCACTGCTCTTTTTATGTTTGATTTTAACATACTTTTTTTTGTTCTTTCCATTTTTGTTTTGTTTTGTTTTTACACTTCAGTGTGAGATGGCAAATAAATATAGCGAACAGCAGTAATCTTTTAATAAATATTTCATATTTTACGTAAACTACTCAGAGGCTTTTGATGATTTCGTGGTTTATTATATCTTGTTAAATAAACCACAAAATCTACACTAATTTCCCCTTAAACATTAACTGACTGTGGTATAGGCGGCATCAAGGCTGCTTCATCTTTCATGAATGGAGTAGCTGTAGGAAGCATAGCAAACATTAATAGAGATTAAACAGCAAAGTTGCTGTCCTTACCGTTCGTGTGTGAAGGGAGATCCAATACACAACAATAAACCTAGGCTACGCACAGAATATTTTCATACCACACTAAACGTAACCGGCTGATTATCACAATTCTAGTATCTCACTGTTCTATTGTCACCATTACATGAAATATGCAGTGTAAACAAGAGGTTAGAAGAACCACCAAATCAATCACTTAATGTGTATTGCAATCTAGAAATGAAATATAAAAGTCTTTCAAAGTCCATTCCACATATATATTGAATTTATATGGCCCAAAAACAATCAATGCATGGAAAATGGTAATTTCATAGATAATGAAAACACAGCCGAACACTAAGGTCCGTTTTACATATAAAGGTCCATCGAGTCCAGTAACAATCCAGACGTTGGATATAGCAGTTCCATGAGATGACAAATTGAAAACATATGATGTTTCATGGAGTTCAATAATAATCCAAATGTGGGAAGTAGCAATTCTATAAGGTAGTAAGAAAAGAACAAGGATATCCAGATTGTTCTATCCCTGTTTCGCCATCTCTGGCTTCCTAAATAATATAAACAAATGCAAGGCCGTAATTTTACACATATATACACAACAATAATGAATATACATACCATTTTGCATGAAGGGAAATCCATTCATAAATTTCAACCCCTCTGCCCCTGCTTTAAAGTGAGGAACCATGACTCTCGAAAATGAATGAATGAATGAAAAGGAGGAACAACGCGAAATGACACACAAAATGGTGTATGAGAATTCTCTAAAGAAAAATAATAACAACTTCTATGAATATTTTTTAAAAAGGGGGCCCATGAAGTTTTTAGGCTGATATCCTATACAACCCAGAGGTACTTACTTTTGGGTAGACATAAATTAGATTATCCTAATTACATGCTTTTTGCAAAAAATAAAATAAAAAAATAAGAAGGCAGAGTGCCTGTTTACGGATGGGCCTGTACTTTACATAACTAGATGTGAATGCTGGGAAAGAAAGTATATTTTCCTACAATCAGGCTTCTGAAGCTGTTTCGTTTTACTGTGATTTGTGAGGCGCCACAGTTGTCTCTGACAGCCATTTGACACTTTTACATATAGACCCAGAAGACAAGACATGCATGGTGAAAATATAAAGGACAGTTTAAAGGTTCCAATTTAGACCCAAATCTGGAATGCCCCCTGAATTCATGTTTGCAATTCATGTTTGCAGTCAGAATAAGCACTTCTTCCCGAAACTGTGACATATATTGCTTTCCGGGGCAGGGCAAGAGGGAATGACGCACAACATAATACCGGTACGTCAATATGGAGAGATCACCAGCTTTATACATGTATTTTATCAAATAATCAGAGATTGTTCAAGACACCACAATCAACTATATCAGCCTTATTTGGTCCTCTTTCCAGCTACACTGACTGCAAAGCAGCTGACAATAGGAGCATTTACCAGTAAAGCACAGAGCACTGGCTTTTATAGGAAACACCACCAAAAGATTGTGATTGGGACATGACTTCCTGTTTTGGAAAAGAACCCCCTTATGCTGTTGTTGTGCATATAATCTGCTGGCCACTGATTTTGGAATCCCTTCCCCCCAAAAAATCAGTCCCGCCACACCCCCAAGCCTGGTGCTTTATATTTCCAGGGATTTTTCCACCTTGTTTCATATGTTCAATAATAAAAATGAATGGATGCTGACAGTATTTTGGGCAAGTGTGGCAGTTGCAAAGCGGCAATTAATGCTTTTCAGGTGATTATCCCTGGCATGTAAATGAGGAAAAAACATGTATATATCTCAAATCAAATGCTTGTAGCATATTGGGACACAAAAAAATAGCACGATGTACAATTTAGAAAATCCTTTGTTTACTAAATAAAAGTAAAATAAGTATGCTCAGTTAGATCACTCTCCAGAGCACCAGAAATTTTCCCATCTTACCTTCTGCACTGGTATATCTGATGAATTGGAGCTGCACTTATGTAAACTTGCCTTCTCACACTCCCTGCTCGCCCTCTTACATTGCTGAAATGCTGTTTCATCTAGGGCCAATGGCCAAACTCGGGCATGCCATAATTTAATAAGACACGAAGTATTTCAAAACACTTTCCTCTCATTACACAATTTTTGCTTTCTTTAAGTTCAACTAAAACTTTTTTTGGTAAGCAATTTATGTTCACAGAGAATAATATTTCAGCAAAAAGACTACTCACTTCAGGAAGTACATGGCCAATACTGCACCAGGACGGGAAAGTATTGCAGTATACTTTACTTACTGAGTACTGTCATGCTGGCCCTTAGAAAGAGAGAACACTGCAGAAAATATTTTGTTCTGATATTTTTGGCAGCGTGTATCCAGATTTCTCAGGGTTCGGCTATAATTGCTAACCTCTGAAATTTTAACTCTTAATAAAAACCTTGGCTATTAGCATGTGTTGTTTGCATTTTCAAGCCACAAACACAACTTTGTCTGTCTCCCTTCCCTCATCCTCCCTATGTATCAGTGGTGGCTAACATTGTGTATGCAATCAAATGCCAACAGCGCCCTTCAGCTCTCTATATTGAACAAACAGGCCAAACCCTACGCCAAAGGATAAATGGACATAAATCTGGTATCAGGAATCACAAGACAGAGAAACCAGTGGGAGAACACTTCAATCCCCCAGGACATTCTATAAAAGATCTCAAAGTAGCTGTCTTAATACAAAGGAATTTCAGAAATAGACTGAAAAGAAAATTTGCTGAATTGCAACTCATTACCAGACTTAAAACCATGGAGAGACCTGGTCTGAACAAAGACATTGGATTTTTATCTCATTATACATGACAAAGCTATCTTTAGCCATCTCACCCCTTGCTTTTTCCTTTAAGACTAATTGCAGTCGTTAACAGGTTTTCCACGCCCATCAGCCAATCACCCATTCTGAGTAATATCCCTCCTCACTCTCTCACTATATATAAGGGTCTGGTGACTTCTGTTTCAGTGTTTCTGAAGAAGTGTGCATGCACACAAAAGCTCATACCAAGAACAAACTTAGTTGGTGTCTAAGGTGCTACTGTAACCATTTTTAGTTCACCTTTGCCCAGTCCTCTGGGGACCACATGCCACAGGTGGGTGTGACCAAAAGTGAGTACAGTATGGCCATTTTTAATTGCATGCATTCATGCACGTACACATATATGCAGGGCACAACTAGGGATGGGAGGATACATCAATTTCAGTTCCCTCCTATTTTCATTCTTCCAATCATACCCATTCATACTTATAGCTCACCAATAGGCTGCTTGATATATGCAAATTTTCTTTCAAGTATTGTATTCCTGGAGATAATGGTCTGGCAGAACCAAACATCACTAGGTTACCTGCCTGCACTTTGGCACAAACCTTCAAAGCAAACAGATTAGCTGTTATCTGCAGCGTGGCACAGAATAGGAAGGGACCAAGGTGCACCATGCCCAGGTTTGTCATCGCTGGGCTCCTGCCAGGTCCCACACCTCTGCAGAGGGGGCACTCTCAAGTCCAGTACCCCTTGGGGCTCCTCATGGTCACTCACTGCTTGTTCACCTTCCACTCTCAGGTCATGCACACAGTGCGAAGCATAAGGGGTAAGAGCAAACTGGGCTCAGAGGGAGAGTGCAAGTGGGAATTGGTGAGAAACTCAGTTCAGTTTGCATGTGAAGGTGAATTTACCTAATCTGCACTGCCCCAAATAACAAGGCAACCGAAGCACTGGGAATCCTTTGAAATTTGAACTTCCCTGAATTTTTACAATGGTTCTCCAGCCACGTATTTGGAAGAAAAATGCATATATAACTAGGGTAAACTCTGCATAGAAATGTGAAGACAACATACAAAATGCATTATATTGGGGGGGGGGGACTATAAAAGTCTATAGGAAAATGTGCGTAACAAGCGGATATGCAGTAAAATGCTGGCGAATTTTCATGACGACTGTTTTTCTATTAATTGCAAACTGAGGTGCACAGGTACCCACATTCCCCATGATGGGGCCAGGGACCCACAAATTTCGGTGCCAGGGCTATGCACGCTGCATGGCACCCATGGACCCGGGGGCACCCACGGATGCAGAGCCAAGTTGGAAATGGGGAGAGCTGAATTTTAAGACTGGAAAAAAGGGGAAAGCAGGGAAACAGATTATCCAGTTACCAGAAGGCAGTGGGAAAGAAGTGACTCCGGGGATCTTGCCCAAGGTCACCCTCACCCCACTCTTTGACCACGCCAGAGTACAACTCCGTAAGACGAGGAACATTCCCTAGGCGAGAAGGCCAGCCCTTTCTTCCCCCTCCCACCAGCCTCTGTTGCAAGCTTCTTGGTATCAGGGAAAGAGCGAGGAGTTGGCCAAACCCTCCAACAAAAGAGAGCAGCGCCACTCCGGAGAAAGTTCTCTTTTTTTGCGCTTTTCCTCTCTGGCAAATGAGAACCCGAGTTCCAAGCTCAGGCCCTCCCAGCCCCCTCGGAGAAAACCCCACCCAACCTGACACTCGCTGGCATCTTCATGAACGGCTCCTTCCTTCCTTCCAGCCGCCAAGCCCCAAGTTTCTTGGCTGCCTCCGCCGCAAACGCTCCCATGGCGTTGCTGGGAGTGGAGACCCGCTTGATCCCACCTCCTCTGCCATTCAGCCGGCACCATGCAAAAACCCACCCGCAGCAGCTCCGTCCACGCCTCTCGCCGAGGAACCTCGGAGGAGTGCTCAAGAGCTCCCGTCACTGCGCGCCAACGGGCCGAGCCTAAAGGGAAACCGCTGCCCAGCCGAGCGGTGGGACGGAGCAGCGCGGCAATCCATGCACTCGTGTGCGCCTTGCACCGGCTCCACACCGCGGCGCCTGGCCACAGGCGGGTGGGACGCCGCCGACGCCGCGCGCTTGGGCTCCTCGCCGTGCACCCGCTGACTGACTGGAGCCCTCCGCGGCTAGTGGCTACGTCGGAAAGCGAAACTTAATTGGACCCAGTGGTCTCCCGGGTTCGGTTGCCTGCCGTCCCCAGAAAACGAAGGCTGCGGCAAAACAAACCAAGAGCCGCTGTCAGTTGTGTTTGTTGAACGTTTTATTTCAACCTTCGCTGAAAATTTCGCGCAGCTTGCCGGCCATATTCAGCCTGGGCTCGCGTTCCCCCCCTGGCACCCGAGGTCTCGCCTCAAGGCGGCAGCGCGATGGGCACGAGCCTGGCCCCACCACCATCATGAGCGACAAACTCCCTCCGCGCGGACCATGTTCCATGGTAAGGAGACGGCGGCGGAACTCTGCGCGCGCATAGCTCGCTTCGGCCTTGCGTCGCGGGCGCACGCGCCCTGCTCGCCGACCCTTTCGCTTCGGCGCCGCGTAGACCCTCCGCAGATGACGGAAGAGGGAACCGGCGGAGATCCCGAGTCGCCGCTGTGGCCCCTTCTGATCCGCAGCGTCTCTCTCCCGACAACCCACCTTTGCGCTTTCCCTGAGCACGCGCTCTGCTGCTGCTGCTTCTGCTGCGCCTCCTTCGCGTCTCTCGAGCCTTTGCGCGCCGCGTGAGAGGCTTCCGCGCTTTTATCCCCTTGGCCCGCGGAGGGAATTTCCCAGCGTTTCCAGAACGAAACTGGAAGCGCCTTATTCCCAGCAGAGCTGGGAAGAGACACCCGAAATCTCCCGTAGACAAAGGCAGGGGAGTGGTGGAGGACATTTGTTTGCAAGGCGAGGCACGTTGGGGCGAGCGAGTCCTCCTCGGAGCCAAGTGTCACCCCGCCCTCGAAGGGTGCCATTAACCCCGTTCCCAAGTTTTCGGAAGCCAGGCGTCTCCACACGCCGCGCGGAGCCGAGAAAATCCCGAGGGCGCCGGGCTTAATTCCAGCTGGCAAGCCGCGGGGCTTCTCTTCTTCCTGCAGGTGCTCCCCGCCGCTGGCATGCCAGCATTCGCGCCTTCTTTTCCCGTAAAACTTACCGGGGACGACCCAAAAAGCACCAGCCAAAAGCGATTAAAAAAAAAAAAATTAGATACCGTTGCAAAAGATGGTAACCCATTAGTGGGTTATTATTTCTTAGCAACGAAGAAATAATAATAATAAGAAACCCATAAAGTTAAGAATTGCAATGCCCATAAGGGTATCAAAATGAGACTCTTCTGCCTCTCCAAAAAGGTTTGTGGGATCCTTCCCAAAAATGATCTTGGCCTTCCAGAGCCGAAGGTGAAGATTTTCCTCCAACAGGTGCTTTTGCAAATACGTGCCCTTTGCCACAGTTTAAATATACACAGCACCATGTCTTCTCTGTGTCAGATGTCTGTGGGATAAACTTAAGACGACTCTTATACTGCAAACAGTATGGGATAGTTCCATGTACTTATTCCAGGTTGTCATTAGTTCCTTAATACGCACGGTCCATGGTTTAAGCCAGGCACGTCCAACAGGTAGATCACTGGACGTCTGCAGTAGATCACTGGTAGATCATTGGCTCCCCCCAAAGAAGCTGAACAACTGTGGCTCCCCTTAAAAAAGCTCAACATTTTACCTCCTCCCTGAAAAAAACTCAACAACTTTGACCCGAACCCCCCAAAAATGGTTCTTCCACCTTCCTAAAATAAACAACTTTGACCTGAACCCCCAAAAAGGGAGTAGATCACTGCCAGTTTTTAACTCTGTGAGTAGATCGCAGCCTCTTGGGAGTTGGCCACCCCTCGTTTAAGCTAAGGGTGGCATTAAAAATCCACACCATTTTTAGACACCCCCATTCCAGTGGCTTTGGGCAACCAGCTGCAGTAGTTTTTAGCAGAATCCCACTCCCTAGCAAGAAAAACAGGGGTTTTTTTATACTAGCTCTTGAATCCAGGCTGGTGCTCTTTTAAAAATCCCACTTGTAGGCTTTTCACCAGTTCTGTATCCTCTTCGCTGCATGATGTTTCACTTTCAATGGGTAAAGTGGAATGGGGAAGACAGATAAGGTTGCCAGGCAGCACTGTTTGCTGCTAATTCCCAGAACTGTGCAGACTATGCCCACTAGCGTGGAAAAGCTGCCAAGTGAGGGCTGTAAAACAGTATTGCAGAAGTTTATGTAGACCAGTGTTTTTCAACCACTGTTCCGTGGCACACTAGTGTGCCGCGAGATGTTGCCTGGTGTGCCGTGGGAAAAATTGAAAAATTCAAGAGAATTACTTTATATATAGTCAATATAGGCACAGAGTTAAATTTTTTAACATTTTCTAATGGTGGTGTGCCTCGTGATTTTTTTCATGAAACAAGTGTGCCTTTGCCCAAAAAAGGTTGAAAAACACTGATGTAGACTGTGTTCCGACTCACCTTGTTCGGCGAAGGAATCCCTGTACTGTATAGCTCTCCCCACTTTTTTGCTTGCAAGCTTGTTCATGTACTCATTTCTTTCTGCTGCTATTTCTTCCTGTTGGCTGGGAAAACCATCCTGCGTCTCCTTGGCTTGCCCTAAGCTCCACTCTTCCTACCTCCACCCTTGGCTGTGTAGCAGTGATAATGTTCAGAAACAACAGGAAAGTTTCCCTGCTTGTTGCTTCCATTGCTTATCTATAGTGCCTGGTTTTGCCCATATGTGTAGAAATGCAGTTGGGTGGTGCATGAGTCATTTGTTTTTTTAAAAAAAAATTTTTGGAAATATTTTAAGCCACCCTTCATCTTCATGGATACCAGGGCAAGCTACAATAGGCATGAATAAAGCTGCTCGTGCCAAAGCAAAAACCAATATGCAATAATGGTGGTGCCTGGTGCCTGTTGGGACTGGAAGGGCAGAAGAAAGCAGAAAACCAACAGTAGATGGAGCCAGAGCCGATGACAAACAGAGCCAGCTAAATTATAGTTTTCCATTCTTTCTCTCCGCTGAGGGAGAAATTCAACCTAGGGTCACGCATATTGCTCCATCGACACAAGCATTTCTTGCTTGCCTGAAGGAACAATCTGCCCTCTCATCCTCCTGCGAGGTGCACACAACAGGAGTACAGGAGGGGAGCCTCATTGTGCTAGCAAGAGTCCTTGTGTGGGCTTCCATTGGCCTAAGTGTGAAGTTAAGCAAGTGGGGGCTGGCTGAGGGTAGTCTGAACTTGATGGGGGCAGTGCACCATTTGCCCTAATGGACCTCTGCTGCAGTAAGACAATAAAATTACCTAAAACTCAATTACTAAACACTTAGAAGTGTCTTAAGACCAAGTAGACCAGGCTAAACAATAAGCCAACTTTAAAACGCTCACAGGAAATATGGTTTGTGAATTTCACCTTTTAATAGAATTTGATAAAAGGAATTCCACCCTCATGATAAAGTGCCATTGGCCTAGTATTGTGGAATGCTCTGCTCACATGGATTCAGGTGGCGCCTTCTGCTGAAAACTGTTCCACCAGGCCTATGTAGGCAGTTAAGTATAGATCTTTCCAGTGATTAATTGAGAATCTGTTTTCAGCTTTTTAATACGGTTTTTATTATATGGTTTTATGTCATTTTTGTTGTAAACCGTTTGGGTATTATTCATGAAATAGAACCATAGAATTGTAAGTTGGAAGGGACCCCGAGGGTCATCTAGTCCCACCCACTGCAATACAGGAATCCTGCCCACAGCTGGCCCTGGGTGGGTTCGAACCACCAACCTGCTGGTTAACAGCCAGACGCACTGACTCATTGCTCCACCCTTTAAAAAATTAAAGACATATAGATGCAGTTCTGTGCAGTCCTACGTATGTCTACACGTGTAAGTTCTACTTAGTTGACTGGGACTTTCTCCCAGGTAAATGAGCATAGCATTGCTCTCATTATGTCCTCAGTGCCTGCCTCTGTAATGTATAAATCTGAATAATGTTATTAAGCAGTAATCTGTTACATATCTCCAAACCATCACTATTTAATATTAAGTCATATTACCATAGTCAGCTGAGCATATAACTTGCTTGGTACAAGCTGTAATTCAATGTAATTTTGTAATCTAGCTTTTTTAAGGTATATCTTCGGGATTCTGCCACTGTTCCTACCTTTGGTACCAGTTGATTCATCTGCTTCCATGAATGCTATCCTGGAAAATTATGAAATGTATCTATTTCACAACATTATTGAGCTGGTAGGTAACATTTAATATACATATACATACATATATATTTATATATATATATAGAGAGAGAGAGAGAGAGAAAATTGTATTTATCTGAGCAATTTTAACACCCTGACTGTTAAAACATTCCCAGTGGAAGCATTAGTAATCCTGTTGTCTTGAAATATAGAAATACTATGTACTATGTGGGAATCTATCAATATATGGTATCGTTTGTGTAATAAATTACACCTGCAATCAGAGAGTTCCCAGGACAGCAATATAACAATAAAACCATTAAAACAGACAAAAGATTTAGTAAGGCCAGGGGTTAAAACAACAGATAACAACAAACTTGAATTGGTTTGAACAGACAAAGTTAATGATGCCATGGTTCTGAAAATGGCCCGTGTTGGGCAAACATTGAGTTTTTGAGTATTTCTCCCCCAGTCTACTCACATGAGCCATCATACTTCTCTCTCCGCCATAGGAATGTATGGCAATTATATTATGAAACAAATACTGGTGTAGTTCCATGCAAAACTGAAGCGTTCTCTTTGAAAGAAGCATGACAGGTGAATTGGTGACAGAAAATCAGACCGGAGGCAATGGTGGTATTAGAACAGAAAGCAAACCAGTCCTTAGTACACATTCGGAGAAATGGGAGATGCTAGGATTCAAGCCTGCCTCTTTCAACTGATAATAATGTAATAACAAATACATATAATGCTGCAATTGCTGATTTGCATTCGCATCGCTTTGTTTGGAAGAGATGTGCTTCCACTTGCATCTTCATGCCTTGTGGTTGTTTCCCTCTACCATCTCAGCTGCTGAGTCAACAGTAATTTTTCATTGGGATGGTGCCAGTGTTTACCTCTAATACCGAAAAAACAAGCTATGCTTCTGATTACAGTGTTTGTTTGGCATCCAACATGCAGGTAGCCGAGTTCACATTGAATGTCTTGAAGTGATTTCGGAACTGCTGTAATTCATGGATTGGATCCAAACTAAGTGAGTTGAACTTCATTTCCGTTTAAGTCACTGTTGTTAAACCATGACTAATTTGCACCATTGAAATCAATAGGATCTTAGTTCAACTCACTTACAGTGCAGTCCTAACCATATCTACTAAGAAGTTAAGTCCCACAGTTCAATGCAGCTTACTCCCAGGTAGGCAAGTAGGGTTAGGACTGCAGCCTATGTCTGGATCCAATCTATTGCAATGTTACCTAATTTGTTATCAAAATT
Organism: Lacerta agilis; assembly: GCF_009819535.1. Taxonomy (NCBI): domain Eukaryota; kingdom Metazoa; phylum Chordata; class Lepidosauria; order Squamata; family Lacertidae; genus Lacerta; species Lacerta agilis. The sequence continues at coordinate 57,735,404 of NC_046318.1, read as the reverse complement.
CCGTAATACGTTGCTAGGAAGCAGCTATAGTTTTCCTCCCAGAAGCTAATCCTTTCTCTATTTTTGTTCTAGGGAAATGGGTTTTTCCTTGCTTATTTGCAAGTTACTTTCCCATCATTCTGGTGCATCTGTTGCCAGGCATCCCTGTGCCAAAATGTAGAAAATAGAGCAAACATTTTAACTGCCAAGGGATGAATAATTAGCAAACTTTCACAATGGAAATGATTGCAGTACTGAGACACCAAAACTGGATCTTCTTAAATACTTGTGAGCCAAAGTTTGTTTTGTACTTGCTACAGTCTGCCTTGTGGTCATTTTCTGTTTAGATAGAGAAGTTGCCTTTTTAGAGCAGCATGACAGGAAGCATGACACGTGGTTCTCAAGCCCTTTTCCTGCGCGTGTTTCCTCGGAAGTAAAAGACCCCCCCCTTTGATCTCCAGAGTTCAGCAGAGCCTCCTTCCCAGGAAAAGGCTCCCGCACCCTCCACTCTCACCTCGCCACCAGCTGGTGGGCGGGGGCACTGTTCCAGCTACATCCCCGGCACCCCTCCCTGCCTTCAAGACAGCTTTGTCGGAGGCGCAGCAATCTGCGCCCCGAGGAGCGCACGGGGTCAGGCAGATGGGCTGGCTGAGCGGGTACTGTCCTCCCCTCCCTGGCTCGTGTGCTCAGCCCTCAGAGAGCAACAGGGTCCTAGCTGGAGTGCTGGAAGGGCGCGCAAAGCCCCGCGCCGCTCCAGCGCTCCAGCTGGGGCTCCGAGAGGCGAGGACAGCCGGCTTGCAGCCCTCCCGCCCGCCGGCACGCGAGTGCCCGCCCGCTCGCCCGTGGGGGCGGGGGCGGGTTGGGGAGGGGAGCGCGGGGGCGCCCCTGGGGGGCCCGGCGCCCTGGCGCACCGCGCCACCAGCCCCTATGGATGAGACGGCTCTGGTCATGAGTCTATCTCATATATTAGTTTCACCTTTTAAGTTGAACTACTGAAAGACATGAACCTTTCCATGATATTCTAATTGTTCGAGTTTTACCTGTAGATACTTTGGGGGGGGGGGAATGGTGAAATAACAAAAAGTTTTTTTAAAATGTGAAATGAAGCTAAAATATGCAGGCAAGCATGTATTTTCCCCTTCAACAACAACTTCTTTTATGTAGCACCTTAGAGACCAACTGAGTTTGTTCTTGGTATGAGCTTTCGTGTGCATGCACACTTCTTCATACCAAGAACAAACTCAGTTGGTCTCTAAGGTGCTACTGGAAAGAATTTCCTATTTTGTTTCCTATTTTGTTTCGACTATGGCAGACCAACACGGCTACCCACCTGTAACTGGAACTTCTTTTATGTCTTCCTTTAAAAAAAACCAAACATATTAATCTATTCTTGAGCTTTAGACATAAAATACTGTTGTATCCAGCTGACTTCATACTGTCTACAAGTAAATGCACTCAGCAAGGCAGATCAGTTACTCCAGGCTGATGAACCAAATAGAGGAAAAACCAGACCACAGCATATGAATGCTTGCAGAAACATTTCAACTTTCACAATGGATCTCAGGGACACGGTCAAATCATTGAGTGCATTGAACTTACTACACTGGAAAAAGAGACGCAGAAGCATCTAAATTTAAACGTCGTTGCTTGCATTCTAATTTATAGGAAAAGGAGATTGAACAATATGCTGGATGTAAGCGGTCTAACACCAGTAGAGTTTTCTGCAATACAATGGAGGTAATGTTGCTTTTTAAATATACATCTATATATATACACACACATCTGTAGTTTCTGTAGAGCAAGCACGAGTAGGAAAGGATGTCACAATTCTGAGACGTTGACCTTTTTTTGGGAACATCTACCTCCCCCCCCAAAAAAAAAGTATTTGGGTTTTTACAACATTTTGCTTAAGAAATTGCCCTACATCCAGGTTTTTCCGGACATTTTGCTGATTCGTCAAAAATCTGCCCAGATGCCATTCTGATAGTCCAATTCCTGGATGTGTTGGTGGAACTGCCAAGAGAGCACCTTATGCTGATCTTCACTCCCAGGAAGGTTTGCAGGGAAGTGGTGTGGGATGGTGCCAAAGGGAATCCTGACAGCCCCCAACAAAATGATAGTTGTAAATGAATACTTGTAGAAACATTTCTCACGGAGTTTCAGAACTGACCATAGTAATGTGCACAAGCCATTGACTGGTTATACAACTGTGGGTTTATTTACACTGGAAAGAGAAATGCGGAAACATCTGAATTAACATGTTTGTTCCTTGTGTTCTAATTTGTTATAGGTGAACACAACTGGATTAGAAGTGTTCTGCAATTCAGCTTTGGTAATGCTGATTTTTCTGGAGTTAGTATATACTGTATCCGTAGTTTCTGTGGAGCAAATACAAGTAGGGAAAGATACCATAACTATGAAAGACACTATAACTTTCTTCCTTCCCTTTTCCCTGCCTGTGACCTGCTCAGGGTATCAGCAGGCTGAGTGTGTGTTGTCCTTCCAGACTTGGCCAGAAGCTGATGTGCTTTAAGTAGAGCATGGACAAGCATGACCAAGTCATGACCAGCCTGGTCAAATAACTTGAGCTTTTATAAAGGCATGATAAAAGCATTTTAACAACTCATGGGGGCATTTTGACGTTTATCTTTCTATTTGCATTTTATATTGTTTCACAGGCAGCACTTACTAGGGTTTGGAAGGAAGGAAGCATCCCTGGAAATTTATGGCATCTTGTAATATTTGAATTTATTCATAAATATAGGATGGTATTCAAGTGTAAGCCCTATTTAGACTAGACCCATTTAAAGCAATAAACATGGCTGGCTTAGGGTCATTCATTCCATTGAGTCTACTTTGTGTAAAACGTACCAGTAAGTTGATTACAACCCTATATATACTCTCCATCTGTCATAAAGCATCAGAGCTGCGTATGATATATATATATATATATATATATATATATATATATATATATATATATATATATATACATACATACATACATACATACATACATACATACTAAAATAGAAAAACCATTAAGAACAGAACTAATCCTGGCACTTAAATTAGCCCAAGCCATTGCGAAGTGTGGTATGCGGATAGCACCCGCTGGCCTTAGAGCCAATATAAAAGAACCAGCCCTATGCAAAGTTTAACTTTTTTATGTCAGAGCAGTTATTGGAGGCACCAGCATTAAATGGAGAAGACCTAGCAAAGTGTCAGTGTCACTTGAAAGTAGTGTAAAGGCGAGACTGGGAATTAAACTCCACACTGAAGTAAAAGTGGGGCGTAGGGATCAACATATTGAATATTTTATTCAATTTTGAGAGCCAAGAGCCTGAAGGAGCAGTATGTAAGAAAGTTGTATCAAGCCTAATAGCACTCCAATTCATTAACTTTTTTTTTTTGTTCACAGAAGAGAGACATTCATACTATGGCATGCCACCTTCAAAAAATGACCAAGAGATGTAACTTCACTGAAAGTGTAGAGAATAACATGAATGAGGTTTCAGATATGACATTGGAAATGCTCAAGGTATGCCTGCAGGAGAGCTTTGTTTTTGCAGCTTGTTTCCTTTCAGCGACTTTTACTTGCCCCTCACATCTGTGCACCCTTCTTTACTTCTGGACACTGAATTTGCTGATTCAGTAACATATCCATCATTTTCCTAGTGTTATTACCTGCATAGCACTTAACTGCTTTCCCCCCTAGCTGATTTATTGAAACACCTTGTACAGGGGGCAGCAAACTTTTTCAGCAGGGGGCCTGTCCACTGTCCCTATGGGGGGCCAGAAAATATTTTTTTTTGGGGGGGGGAGGGGGGGACGAACGAATTCCTATGCCCCACAAATAACCCAGAGATGCATTTTAAGTAAAAGCACACATTCTACTCATGTAAAAACACGCTGATTCCTGGACTGCCCGTGGGCCGGATTTAGAAGGTGATTGGGCCGGATCCGGCCCCCAGGCCTTAGTTTGCCTACCCATGACCTTGTACAACTTTTTTTTTGTTTTGTAGTGGCTTAAAATGTAGCTAGTATATTCTTAAGCCTACCAATTTCAAAATGTTTTGTTACAGACTTGACATATTGTCAGTCAAAAAGATGATCTATACATACTTTAACAGCCAACTTTTTTCTTCTTTTTTAAAAAAAATAGGACTGTAACAACAACACTGGTATAAAACGACAAAGAGAAAACCCATGTCCAAATGTAAGATATATCAGAAGGCCGTGTCGTCAATGTTTGATAAAGGATATAACTTCTCAGTTTAAGTCATGTTGGGGTCAGCTGAAGTCACGTTGGACTTAAGTGGAATAGGATGAAGCATTTGAAAGCTTGTTACAATTAAGTGAAGCTTTATGAACAACACAATGCTCTGGTTTTTCAGAGCACACCGGTTTTCTACAAAAATACTTTTAAGCACTGCAACTATCTCCTCTTTGCTTATGCAAATCTGCGCCAAATCCCTGAGAAGACTGCAGTTCTTTCGTTCTTGGGGAGAGAGGGCACAGAGGCAAAAGTTGAAAGTTTGTAGTCAAGGCACTCTGTGTCTCAAGGAAACTTTCAACACCAGTGGAAGCAGAGAACTGACCAATGGGGTGGAGAACTGCAATCTGTACTTCATCAGTCATTAAAAGCTTTACCTGCCCTTTAAAATATATTATTTAAACCAACAACTGTTTTAAACTTACAACTGAAACAAGCACTTTAAAAATTCCAAAGGAACTTTGAAAATTATGTGTTTTTAATACATTGTGGTGGTGTTGTTGTTTTTTTAAAAAAGTCATTACAAGGGATTTCTTAAGTTACTAATACTGTACTTCATGGATTTCAAATCTACTTTAGGACCAAAGGCAAGCTTAGAAGGAAAAAAGGATGAATGAAGAGTATGGTTTCTTGGTTTGGGGATTTGTAGTGAGAAGGAGTGTAGGTAGCTTCTAGGAGCTAAACTGTGAATATGAGGAAAGTACTGCTGCTTTGTTTTGTGGAGGTTAGAAAGGTACTTGCAGGAATACTCAGGAATTGCTCAAATTTGGGATTGACTTCTTGGGTGCCAGCCATTTAATGCAACAAACAACCATTTAACTTAAAATATTTGGATTTTTTAAAATAAAAAAAATATTGGCATTTTACAGCTAGAATGGTTTAATTTAACAAATGCTTTTTTATTTGTCTTGTATAAAATTGCAGAGTTATGAACTATTTTTAGTATTAAAAGTATCTATATTGCTGTCTCCTATATTGTATCTATATGTATTGCCGTTTAATGATATTTGTAGTACATTCTAGCATTAACTGTGGGAGAAAATAGTCTTCAGGAAAAGGTGCCTGATGATCTCATTATCAGAGATTAAGCTAAACAATTTGGAATGCAAACAAAACACTACTATAACATGCATAGTTAATACCTATAAATGCAGTGCTTTTTTTCAAGAAAAAGAGGTGCCAGAACTCACCATGAATGTCTCCCTCATCCTCTTAGAATGGTAATAGTGCCCACCTGAGAGATGCCGGAACTGAATTTCAGTGAGCTCTCACTGAAAAAAAAAGCCCTGTATAAATGTCTTAGTACATAGCATCCCGTTTCTAGGAATATGTTTGATACCTGTTAAAACTTACTGGTACATATTCTTCCTTTAGTCAAGTTGAGCCCAAGGGTAGCCTCCCTATATCCCTCCCTCTGTGATGGCCAGCACTTGTTTACCTGCCTGACTCTCTGCTGGCTCTTCCGTATATCATCATGGCAGAGGTAGTTTCTTCGTTGCCCAGTCAGCCTCCTTCTGTGCCCCATGATGTACCTTTGTGCTGCTGCAATAAGAAACGGAAGATCCACCAGGAAGGCAGCCAGGTGTCCCAACTTAGGTCACTAGATTGTCTTACTCCTGTAGTTGGATTGTCTGACTTTCTGCAGCAATCCTACAGAACGCATGCACCTAGAGAGAGAGCCAACGGTAGTCTAGCTATCATGCTGTGGTTGGGTAATGTCTTCCCACTGGCTCTTTTGTTCCTCTTCACAGCACTGACGAGGAACAGCTGAGGGTTGCATGCAGTCCATAGGTTGTCACCTGTGTTTTAGCCTACCTGTGCATTAGACCTGAATTCTCCTGTTTCATGCTTCCAGTTATTTTTATTTCCCACCTGGTCAAGCCATTAAGGCACACTGGTCCAGCTCTCTATTGTAACATTGTACAAGCACTGAAATATGGGAGTAGACTTCTGTGGATTTTATTATTATTCTTCAAGAGAGTGCATGAAGGTATTTTGAGCACAAGTTTGACATGCAAAGTGTTAGCAACAGTTTCTTAAACACAGCAAATATATATAGTAAAGGAGTATTAACTCACCTGTGTTCTTTTCAGTGCGTTTCCAGGTGCAATGCAAATGGGTTTTTTTACCTGAGTAGAAGACTGCCATATAAGCCTTTCCAAAATCTAAGGTTGGGTTCAGAGTCATTTTCTGGATTCCCCCAATTTCTCTTACTAGGCTTGCATGGCCCACTTTTAGTGGGGGACCCCCCCCACCTACTGAAAATGTACCGGTACATGTTGACTATACCAAAAAAAATCTTCAAGGTTTTTAATGGCAATCAGTGGCGGCTGCTTGGTTTGTTCTTAATTTTAACTGATTTTCGACTGCTTTCCTCATTGATGCTGCTGCTTTAAATTGTGTGTATTACTTTTATACCGAGTTGGAGGGATTTTTGATGTAAACCATTTTGTATATTTAATAAAACATAAATATTTTAAATAAAAATAAACAAAACGTTGGGGGTTTGACTTGCATATAAGCTTAAGCTGCAGGGACCCAGTTAATAGCACACTATATAGTTTAACTATTTCTACTGCACGCGAATACCCAGTCTCAAACTTTATGTCAGCTTGCTTGATCGGGTAAGGATGAACCCTTTCAATAGTGTGACAAGCCACAAGACCGTTATGTTGGCCCCATCAGGATTCAGTGTCAAGTAGCTTGCCCACAGCTTGTTCACATCACCCAGGTATTGAGAAGATTTCAGGATTTGACAGCTTATTTAATAACTTAGCAGCAAGGGTGCTGCCAGAAAAACAAAACAAAGGAACCTACTATGCAACATTAAGAATAATAATAAAAAATAGGTATGCAACAATTGCTTTATTGTTAACAAAGTACTAGATAACATACAGCAAGCATGTACAGATTGCTTTCGCAATGATCCGAATAAACATTTAGGAAAATCCAAAACGCAAGTCAGAGCAAAGAATAAAAGGTCACATAACTAGAAATTAGATGACAGTTACAAAAGAGAGAGGATACAATATATTAAAAGATCAGGCAGATGCAGTAAGAAATCTGCATTGTTAGGTAGGTGTAATGAAAGCATTTATGTTACATAAATATTTGAGATCTTTGGTGAATGAAGATGCATATGAAGTCTCGCCCAAAACAAAGCAAAATCCACACAAGACTCAAAAGGGTCCATGTAGATCATTCAGAAATTTCCCAACATACCCGTCATCTCTTTCACAAAATGCAAAAAAAAATTAAGTGGAATACCGAAGATTGATCACTAGATTTCCACCACTAAGTAGCTTGTCTGATGCTAAGACTGATCTCTGTGCTGCTCTGCCATTAGGGTAATACAAGGAATACATTTTTCAAATGTGTAGTGTCAACTCTGTGGCTAAAAGTAACCTGAAGCAACCCTGAGTGAATTCTTAAATATATTGAGCTCATCTCAGTATCATTATTTACATGAGATATAAATCTGTGGCATAACGTTCATGTATTTAAAAGTAAGATTTCAAGCATATAAACAAGATGTGTAATATAACTTTTACCAGATTTTATAGTAAATGAAAAGGCAAAAGGAATGTTTTGAAAAACTCTTGTTTTCCTTAGTATTCTGAGGACTGGAAGAGAGGGAGACCCTTTCATATGGAAACAAAATGTTACTGCATGTTTAAAGTGATTATTTTATAGATTAACCACTATTTAAAGACAGAGAACCCTATTATGAAATGATGCAATGTCTTTGATTGGTTCAGAAATGTGATTCTCCATTAACATCAATAACATTTTCATTATAAGTGGTTAGGTTTGTCGATGCCTTTTTGATTTCTATCACACGGATGAGCTCATCACACAGAACAATCACTCTTTTAAGATTTTATAATGGTGCCTTCAAGTACTAAATCAACACACATAATTATTTCTGGTTTAGGTTGATCATGCCCATTATAGTGATTTCATCATGAAGCAATATGATGTATTGGGCTCAGTATTTTGTTTAATGAAAACCTTTACTTTAAAAGTGCAACTTCCTAAATTATTGAATTTACCCCCGCCATTAAAATGTAAGTTATATATATTCAAAGATAGTACACTAATCTACTAATACAGATTGCAGACAAAATATTTGTAATTAATTTTGTTATTAAAAAAAAGGTCTGGAAAGTACACCTAAGAAAAAAGCGGGAATAATGTGAGCTATGCACAATAGTGCACACCTCAATGAAGTTCTAGACATCTCCAGTACTGGTTCAGTTCCCCCACATTTAGCCACTGTAGCACATCAACTAAGCATTATATAATGGCTGAATATTAGCCATTTGTATAGAACTGAAAATTGGGTCACAGGACAAGGTTTTGGATACTGCAGTTAAAATTGTACTTTTCATTTCTGAGCAACCTAAGATCCACAAATAACAATCCTACATCAATGAATTGGTTAACTCTAATAATGAGGGACCTTTCAATTTAACACCAGCAAGCATACTAGAAAGTTGAAGCAGGAAAAGTAGCTTGATCAACCAGTTGCCATTAGTCACATCATTTGAAATGATGAAAGTAAGGTTAGATTAATGTCAGGTCAAATACTACAAAGTGCCCAGCTGACAGGTTTAAATTGTTTCTTTATAAGATGTGACCACAGCTTAGCAACAGCTGTTGGAACCAAAAAGGTCAAAATGATTTTGAGAAAGGCAGAAATTAGGGCTCTTCTCCATAGGAAAAATAATTTCTGTGAAAATGTATGCTATTACTAAGACAAACAACAATACTGATATAGGTTAAGGGCTCCAGTGGGTCAATGTACTCCCTGTGAAGCCGGTTTATTTTGATTTGGCTGCAGAAGGTACCAAAAACTCCCAAGGAGAAGATACTGCAAAGAACAAAAAGCATTATTCAGGTACTGTGTTCTGAAACTCATTTGTTCTACTAATTATTATTATTATTATATAACAAGTGATTCTTTTTCTATTGTATCTTGCAATTATTGCAATAGCCACAAAACTCTATATAAAGTGGGCATAATAATTTAGACCATACTGGACAAACATTAAAATTATGCTTATGATTTTACTTGTTTTTACAAAATAAGGAGCAGGGCTTTACAAATAATGGAAAAGGAGAGAGGTGTAGGAGAAGCTTGATAAAGGTTGAGATTCAAAGTACCACTTACACATCTTCCATCCATTATAGAGAGGTTTGCAGGAAAAGCTGCCATTGGCAATCGATTCCATAGATATCTGAAGGTGAACTATTTTGCAAAACTAAGAATTATATTTAAAGAAAGGAATGTGAAAATTGGCTGGGGAAAATCTGGTACCACATACAAGGGAAGCATCTGTACAATCAACATTATAACGTGTTTTGAAAGCAGACTCAGAAGGAAATGCCAATCAGGTAGGATAATATCATAAACGAGATCAGTAAATCTGAACCTTTTTTGTTTGTTAGTAAGGTTTATGAGACCCCACTCATCAATAGATTCCCTTATCGGAAGAACTTATTCAGGGCTAACACTATTATGGGTGAATAACGAGAACAATGTAAGAATATACAGTAATACATAGCAGGATTACAAAAAAAAAACACAAAAAAAACACCCCTCCTATTTCTTGAGTTAATTCGCTCCATTAAAGATATTTCCAACAGTGTCTCAAGAATACCTTCTTGAATGGCACAGTTTCAGGTACCTATCAATTATATACAGTATATTTATATCTATATAAATTATTCTGCAACCAAAAAGAATTGCTCTCAGAAAATTACTATGGCGTTTTAGCACAAGTTCAGATGGGAAAGTATAGCGCAGAATTCCATGCAGCCATAGCGAAGAAGAGGGGCTCTCTTTTACCCTGCTTTACAGAAGGTGTTCACAAAACCATTCTTCGAACTCCACATTCACAACAGAATTTTGCAGATTCCACCGGGTATTTGGCGCCGCATTCGTAGCAGAATTTTGGTAACTGTGAATTTCCCTCATTGCTTTTTGAACTTGCTCCATTGACAGAAGATGAGCAGTCTCCACTGTCATATCCAGTTCTTCATCAACCATTGAACATTCAAAACGGAGAACATTATATAGATTAGATAAATGTTACAAGGTTTATGTGTGACTTGCAAAGCATTCATTCTGACCTTACAATAGTTTTTCAGTAATGTATCATTCCAAAAACATGGCCTTCTTACTACAAAATAAAATAAAATCCCACAATACTTCCTTGCTGGATTATACAACTCAAGCTCCATGCTAGCACTTGAGAACCTTAGGCCAATGGAATAAACTGAAGGAATCAAATTAATAGGCCCTTGTGTCAAATCTAAGGGCCCAATGGAACATGAAATAGAAGTTCCTTGATCAGGATATTCTACACTTCCTGCACTGCTAACTGGAAACCTCATCAGGCTCCCCTGGAAGATCAGGAGGTGATATTCAGTACGCCTTCCACGATCTTTCAGCTGATATAAAGCCATGCCCATTAAGTGACTACTAGCTACCCTAATATGCCCCTCTACAGAAAGGAAAGGTTACACCATCTCTTCCCAGAATAACAGTCCTGATTTTTAAAGCAATCCTGTGGGGAAAGATATGGAAGGGTCTGGAGCGTGTCATATCTAGAAGCGACATAAAGGACACAAGTAAGCTCAAATTGTGTGGGCACTGGAATAGAGCAGAGCATAAAAGTCCAAGGAGCTATATGTAAATCAGAGGCAGATGCTAGCAGTTGACCTCTGAGCCTCCCACTTGGATAGAGGTCTTAAAATATAATAATTATTGCAATTGTTAGTATCCTGCCTTTCCCCAGAACCAGGACTCAAGGTGGCTTACAGGAACATGAATAAAACACAGAAATGTAAAAACATAAAAGATAGGTAGCTTAAAATTTAATTAAACTATAATAGAATAAAAACAATATAAAAAAGAAAACTATTAACATGCAGATAGTAAAAAATAAAAAAGCAAAGAACCATTAAAATCCTTTCCCTTAAAAAATAGTCAGTTCCCAAAAGCCTGTTGGAATAAGGTCTTCATTTGCAGGCAGAAGAACAACAAGGAGGGAGCCAGTCTAGCCTCTCTAGGAAGGGAGTACCAAAGTCTGGAAGCAGCCACTGAGAAATTCTTTTAAGTATTCCAATCCAAGGCCAGTTATCTTATCCTTCAGTATTTATTTGTGATGTTATCCCCTTCCCCCATCAAGTGCCTAGTCTGGATTGTTTTTTTTAAGTGTAATTGTAATACCCCCACAACAAGACATTAATATTCAGATATATGAAAGCCATAAATACTTACAGAAAGGCAAAATCATTAATTACCTGTTTAAATAGCTTTCAGTGCTGTAAGTTTTTCTTTTGTTTGCCATCATACCTATTCCAGCATTCCGTGCCACGTTAGTAGGTGCAACTGTCCGTGATTTCATGGACCCTCTAAAAGATAACGGTAATTCAGTCAATTAGGCAGAATTTAGAAGCAAACAAATGCTTAGGGTATGATTCAGTGTCAACACACAATAAGCTGCTGTGCACACACAGGTCTCTCTGTATGTAGTAGGGCTGCCAGCGGGGACTGGTGCTTGGGGTGTGAAGGGAGGCATTAGGGTTCACTGACCACGCTAAACAACAAATTGGCGCTGACAACAAGTTCCACTGGGATCAACTGCAGTAGGAAGTTCTGAAGGTGTGCTGTCATTTAGAACTGTCACTGGTGTCATCACGATGTCAGATGATCGACAGGTGGCTGGCCCCACCCACCTGTCAAAATGGCACCCTGTGTGAAAGGTTGGGATCTGGCCTGCCAGCTGGGAATAGTTTTCCACCTTTGATATGCAAACATTTGCCATGTTGAATTCTTTGGCTCTGATCCCAAATTCTAGAGGTGCTTAGATGTGCACATGAAATTCAATTTCTGCAGGCTTCCCCATTAACTTCAGTGGGGAAGAGGCAGTTCCAAGCATTCATCTCCATGTTCAAAGCAGTTTACTACCAACAGAAGTGAACAGGGAAGCTCTTGCACATATGGGCTCCCGTGGGCAGGTGATTGCAGCTGCTAGTCTGGTTCTGTTTTCTGGTTAGATAATTACCCACAAACTAGACTCTCACATATGCTGAAGTCTCTCATGGGTGTTTATTTAAACCAATTCCAGGTTCAGTAGCTTGATGTACTGTCCAAAAATAAGCATCTCTACTTTAGATTTGGTTCTTCCCCTTTAAACATGAAGAGAATAAAAACAACAAAGGAGAAACGGAAATACAAAGTTCAACTAAATGAGAGGGGCAGAAGTCAAGCAGGCCCAAGCAAACACTATACTAAATTCAAAATACACCAGAGCCACATACATATTTTGCATATCACTCCTTTAATTGTCACACACTGTCTCACATCATCAGCAATTAAAAAGCAACATCTAAATTTATTTTCAAATATAAGCCCTAAACCCTATCGCTGCTAATATGTTTATCTGCTTTTCATGCAGAGATCAAATACTGCCACCTGGAGTACAAGAGAAAAATAAGCAGTTGCTTGGGGCCGTTATCCCAAATTAGAATTGACTATTGATATCAAGAGCTTTCTGCTGATGTTCCTCCATTGCTTCTACCATGCAAACTTTCAGCAGTGAGTCATCACAATACACAGAAAATATTGATTGATACAGCACCTGAGAATCTGTGTGAAACGAACTGATTTTCAACCTAGCAATTTTCAACAAAATATTATTGTGCTACACTGGTTTTCACTGTATTTATAAAATTACTGTTTTATATAGCAAAGGACAAAGGAGGAGGAGGAGGAGGAGGAGGAGGAGGAGGAGGAGGAGGAGGAGAAGAAGAAGAAGAAGAAGAAGAAGAAGAAGAAGAAGAAGAAGAAGAAGAAGAAGAAGAAGAAGAAGAAGAAGAAGAAGAAGAACAACAACAACAACAACAACAACAACAACAGCAACAACAACAGTTTGGATTTGATATCCTGCTTTATCACTACCCTAAGGAGTCTCAAAGTGGCTAACATTCTCCTTTCCCTTCCTCCCTCACAACAAACACTCTGTGAGGTGAGCAGGGCTGAGAGACTTCAAAGAAGTGTGACTAGCCCAAGGTCATCCAGCAGCTACATGTGGAAGAGCGGAGATGCGAACCCGGTTCCCCAGATTATGAGTCCACCGCTCTTAACCACACCACACTGGCGTAGTATTCAAAGTTGTTTACTAAATACTATGTGTACAGCGTTAACTGTGTACTTACCCTGTTTGGGGGCTTGTCCTTGTTGAGTTTTTATGAGCTGGAGACAAGCTTTGGATTTTACTTCCCACTGGCCCACTTGTAGACAGAATTTTATTTGCAGGTGTACCTTTTTAAATAAACATGAAAACATCATTTCTGTGCCTAGCAGCTTTACTTTATTCTTACTTCACATCATGAAACTACATGCGATGAGGGAGTTTCTGTGATTTGATACCCTGAATTAGGAGGAGATGCCAGAGCTGACAAATGGGATTGCAGCTGCAGTACTGCTGGGTGGGGGGGGGTGTTATCCTCCTCCCCATACCACCTCTTCCAAAGTACAGTCGTACCGTTCCGGAAGTCCATTCGACTTCAAAATGTTCGGAAACCAAAGCGCGGCTTCTGATTGGCTGCAGAAAGGCTCCTGCAGCCAATTGGAATCTGCGGAAGCCCCGTCAGACGTTCAGCTTCCAAAAATAGTTCACAAACAGTCACTTCTGGGTTTGCGACATTTGGGAGCCATGATGTTTGGGAACTAAGCTGTTCGACTTCCAAGGTACGACTGTATGCATTAGTCCCAGTGAAGTACCTTAATTGTGAGTCTCCCAAGCCTCCCCCTACTGTGAGTAAACAGCAACTTCAGAATGAGCAGATTTTGACCAAGAAAGTAGCAAAGCTGGGCCGGTGGGGAGAGGAAACATTGGCCAATTGAGGCAGAGAGAAATGAAGTCCAGAGTCATTCACTATAAAGAGCAGTGAAGTGACCCTGTAACTGCCTAGCATCATCTTAGCAGGGCAATCATGGAAGGTAATAACTTGCCCAGGGTTACCCAGAAGACTTCAGGCTGTGTGGGGGTTATGAACATAAAAATACTTTTTCTGTATTAGAAAAAAAGCCTCTCTGGTTCAGCATTCTATTTTTCATAATGGCCAACCAAATTTCAAGCCAGGTTTCTCCATCCAAACCCAAAGCTCTATGCAATAGAACATGCTGACTCATTATTCAGGAAGCAAGTCAATACCACAAACAAGGCTAGCCGCCCTACAAGTAATAATTTAATGTATTTTACAGTAGCCATGCATTTTTTTTTGTTTTTTTATTTTTTTAAATCTGCCTGTTTTCCAGCATTCCCCATCATCTTCCTACCCAATCACTGAAATATTCTTCTCAGGTCAGGACGAACAAGCATCATAGTTTCTTTGTGTAGTTTTAAATGGCCACAAGACGCAACCACAACAGGCAACACAAGAAGACAGGAGAGGCAATGTACACTGTCTTGAAAGTGTACCCTTTTCTCATCTCCTACTCTCCTAGCAGTAATACTGCCTTAGTAACAGGCCTCAAAGCACTGCACAACTGTTTTCAAGATTCTACATCTCACCTTTAAAGCAATAAAATAAATCTTTTATCTTTTAAAATGTGATGACTGAGAAGAACGCAAAAAAATTGTTGCAGTATGCAGCCTCAAAGCATTCACTCATAGATAGTTGAGCCACTGGTCTATCTAGCTCAATAGTGTCTACACTGACTGGCAGCAGCTCTCCAGGGATGTCTGTACCTATCAGACCAGAGATGAATCTTGCTACTGAACTCTGTAGCAACATTTGCTAGTAACAAGCTCCATGGGAAGGTATGTATCATTGGCCTTCCATTTCAACTTGAAATTCTTCAGCTGTGAAGATAAACACCAATAAACCATGGGAGAGGTGGCGTGGGAAAATCAGATGTGGTTGGTTTGCAATTCCCATTAGCTTCTGTCCGTATGGCCAAATGCCAGGGATAATGGGAGGTACAAACCAACAACTTCCTGAAGACCACATTGCAATGGCTTGGGCCCTTGATTCACATAAAGTAATGACGGCAACAGCCATCTGTAGAAATCTCGTACCAAGGATTCCTCAACCCCCAGGAATAGAGGAAATGGGGTGGCAGGAAAGCTGTGTTCCATTCATGGAAAGAAAATCAGGATCCAGGCCATTATATCTATTAGCCTTGAGGCAATACTTATTCATGCATTCCTGATATGCAACTACAATAACAATTTTATTGACATTACTTGGTTGTGGTAAGCGTGATGAGGCTGGTGGCGTTATTCCTGATGGAGGCATCTTCTTTACTGATGGCGACTTGTACTGAAACAGACACAAAAACCAGTCATTGAACAGCTCAGTCATACAGTTCCATGTCTCGAAATACTGTAATGATCAATAACTCTGTATCTCATGGGTTGTTTGCAAATGTACCTTAAAAAGAGGGTTTGAAATGCTGTTTTTTCCCCACTTCATTCAGGAAAATCTAGTGTCTACCCGCCTATTACTATGAAAATAACAAAGTACATACCAGATATTCCAATGCTGATTTAGGTCAAGGCTGAGTGATCATCTTTTTATACAGGTGAAACTCGAAAAATTAGAATATTGTGGAAAGGTTCATTTCTTTCAGTAATTCAACTTAAAAGGTGAAACTAATATATGAGATAGACTCATGACATGTGAACCGAGATATGTCAAGCCTTTATTATTTATGATGATTATGGCGTACAGCTGATGAGAACCCCAAATTAACAATCTCAACTTTGGGGTTTTCATCAGCTGTACGCCATAATCATCACAATTATAACAAATAAAGGCTTGACATATCTTGCTTTGCATGTCATAAGTCTATCTCATATATTAAACTCCAGTAGCTAATGAAAACAATTGATTACATAAATGGACTTTTCCACGATATTTTATTTTTCGAGTTTCACCTGTATGTTTGTAAGAAAATAAAAGCTGTGCTGGATCAGGCCCAAGGCCCATATCGCCCAGTACTCTGTTCTCACAGTGGCCAACCAAACATTCCTGGGAAGCCTGCAAGCAGAACCTGAGTACATCAGAGCTCTCCCTACCTGCATTTCCTAGCACCTGATACACACAGGCATGAATCTCAAAGTGGAGGTAGAACACAGCCATCATAGCTAGTAACCATTGATATCCTTGCCCTTCATTAATCTGTCTAGTTCTCTTTTAAAGATATCCAGGTTGGTGGTTACCACCATCTCTTCTAACAGCGAATTCCGTAATTTAACTATGTCTTGTGTGAAGCAATACGGACACTTCCAACATTCATCTTCATTGGATTTCGATGAATTCTAGTACAGTCGTACCTTTGATCCCAAACGCCTTGGTACTCAGAACTTTTGGTTCCTGAATGGAACGCCGCAAACCCAGAAGTGAGTGTTCCGGTTTGTGAATGTTCTTTGGAACCGAACATCCAATGGGGATTCCGTGGCTTCTGAATGGCTACAGGAACTTTCTGCAGCCAATCAGAAGCCGCGCTTTGGTTTCTGAACATTTTGAAAGTCGAACAGACTTTCGGAACAGATTCCGTTCAACTTCCAAGGCACGAGTGTACTATAAAAGTAGGAGAAAATCTTTTCTTTACCCACTTTCTCTACACCATGCATAATTTTATACACCTCTATCAAGTCCCCCTTTCCTCTAAGTTATAAAGCTGTAAATGTTGTCACCTTCCTCATTGCAGAGTTGCTTCATCTTCTTGACCATTTCGGTTGCCCTTTTCTGAAGCTTTTCCTGTTCTACAATATCCTTCATGAGGGGAAGTGACCAGAACTGTACACAGTATTCCAAGTGTGACTGCACCATAGATTTGTATAACACTGTGATGCTTTTGGCTTTTAAAATTTTTAATTTGTTTCCTGATGATCCCTAGTATGGAATTACTTAACTTCAGGCAGGGTTTATTATTCATCTGAGCAAATAATCATCACTCACCTGTGTCCGGGTAGGAAGCTTCCCTTTAGAATCAGTAACCACTTTTCCTTTATTAGTAATACGCGCTGCCTGTTCTTTGCAGAAATTGATGTGCCGATCAGCTGCACTTTCACTAAATCTTCTCTGGCAATATGGGCACTGGATATAATCTATATTCATCAGCAATTCATGAGACACAAGGAACAGTACAGATTATTTATTACTTTAGTCACTCTGGTTTTATCCCAACTTTAACTCTAGACCAGACCCACAAAGTGGATGACAATAAAAACAGAAAACATAAACTGCTAAAATATCTGAAACAGCATTATAATTTAAACGTGTTAAAAAATCAACAGCAAGTCAGTAAAAATCAATGAAGATTCGTGAGTATTGAAGCCATCGGCATTCAAAAACCTTTCCAAAAAAATTTAATGCACATAAAAGCCAAAAGCAAATGGGTCTTTGCTTTTTAAGGAGGCAGGTCCAAGTGATAGAGGCCACCATTAAAAGTCTGCTGAACAATACAAGCCTAGCTTTTGAGTGGAGCCTGCTTGACCACCTAATCCCAAATTAGCAAATTGGAGATTGACAAATAGCTCCTAACCCTAAGGGATGGAGAATATGCTTTTCCTATAAAGGTTTCGCCACCACCTCAACCACTGGAACAGGCAATGAAGGGAGATTATCACCTCTAAACTTATTCTCAGTCGAGACTTAACAAATCAAGGTGGTGCAGGAGCCAAGCAAGCAGGTAATATATTAGACATTTCCAATAATCCTACAGCTTCAGATGATGAAAGTTAGAACATATGCAAACACACACAACTGATTAATGCACTGGATGTTTCTGATACGAAGTCTGTGGCCAATGTGAAATCCAGCTGAAATAGATCTGAGTAATTGCAAAATCTCAACACATATAGCAAATATACACCTTTACGTGCCAGGCAAAAAAGTTCCTTTTTTAAACAGGCCTTTGGTTGATTTGATTGACATGCTGTGCCCTTTTAAAATGTGTGGGGGGGGCGGGGGTTGGGGGTGTTATTGGGTTGTTCTTTTTATTTTGATTATGTAATTTGTGCTTTTATATTTATATTTTATTCTGTGTACTGCCCTGAGACCTCTGGGTACAGGGCGGTATATAAATTCAACGACGACAGCAGCAGCAAGTAAGTCACAGGGAGCTATTCTGACCATGTTTAGGGCCTTTAACGAACTGGAAACTTTCTGTTAGACAACACAGCATACATCACAGTAAAGGAGAAACACAGGAGGTTTTGCCATCACTGGCAAGGAACACACTTTCAAATTAGCTCAAGCTTGTGCTTTGTCAAACTTCTTGGAATTTTCTGTCACTGGCGCTCCAAGCACTATTCCTGCTGTCTCATCCTTCGCCGGTACAAGATGCAGCAAAACATACTGGCAACCAAATATATAGCAAGCAGACTCAGCTTTTGGTTAACTATAAGATTTCCAGATTATATCTGAGTGCCATGGAAATACTCCTACAAAGCAAATTCAAAAATGCAAAGAGGAGAGCCTAACAATAATTTTATTATTTATACCCCACCCATCTGGCTGGGTTGCCTCAGCCACTCGGGGATCTGAAGGTAGCTTGGAGAACTTTCTCTTACAGACATGTAACTTTTTCCAGCATTGCAATTTTTGACACAAGAATGATTCAGTCACAGCAATTTGGGAAGGAGAATAGACGGGGGGGGGGATTATATCCACGGCTGTGTGAAGCCCAAGCTAAAAAAAACCAAAAACATTAAAATTCTGCATAACTTATTTTGCATTGCTTATTCTGTGATTTTATTCTTAGTATATTTTATTTTGATTTTGCTAGATGCGAAGGTGATATTCAGCTTTGCTGTGCACTAAAGTAATTCCAAATACATAAAACATTTATTCAGGAACATCCCTAGTTTCAGAGATTTCAGTGAGCACTGCTTACTTAAGCAGTATCTTTGAAGTCTATCTTTGCAGCTGTAACGGCTTAAAAAAAAACTCATCTGGAGGAAAGTGGAAAATGTTGATGCCAAGTTACCACCATTTTGTCCCACGCCTCCATTTTATTTTCAGTCTCTACCTTCTCTGCAAGTGCAAAACTGACAAGGTCAAGTGACTAAAGAAAACGGTTCCAGTCACCACCCTCTACTGAACTGAAAAGAAAGAGTTCCTAACACTAGGTGCTCTGCTAGGACATGCAAAAGCCAATAATCCCTTCCATCCTAATGCAATCAGGACTAGGGACAGATGAACCCAAGACAGTTGGGTCCATCCCAGTTCTCAGAAGGGACAAGACTATGTCTGTCACTCGTAGATATTTAATGGATTTTTAAAAAAAATCTACCTGAAAACAAATGGTAAAAAAATAATAACAAGAACTTAAAAGGTAGTCTGAAACTTGTTTGATGCTTGTTTCTCCCTCCCCGCTTTTCCTTTAAACTTCTAAAAGTGTAACACCCAGCCCTCTTGGCCTCAACACTGTAAACACTGGGGGCAGCCATCTTTTTTGCCATATAATTTCCCTAAAGCAACAGGACGCCATCAAGCTTCATGCCTCACAAGGGGACTTGCTGTAAATGCATTCAAAGTGCACAGCAGCAAAATGTCTCACGTGCTATAGCCACTACAGGCTGTGGCAAGCGATGTGCCCTATTTTTAGAAAGGGGGAAATAATTTTTTTAAATGAACAGAGGCAGAACAGAACCCTACAACCGCCTCTCAAATGATTCCACCAGGCTGCAATTTTTCAAGTGAACCACTGATCTAATATCAAATCAGGCGAGTCCATTTTGCAATCTGAGCAGGAAAAGATTCACACCCCACATCCCTAATCAGCACAAGACGAAACTACTAATCGGCCAACCACGTTTTGTTTTATTTTGTTTATTTAATAAAATTTATACACCTTTTGATTATAAAAAGGCCCAAATCAGTTTACAAAATATCAATAAACCTGTGTTCTTTTATGATCTAGTACCAAGCACAGCCTTCCTCAATCCTGCCTCTCTTTTCAAGTAGCTTCACCATCTCTGCCCTTTTTGTTCCCCCGGAGAGCCCCTTTCTACAGATAACTAAATTTTAGATTTCTAAGACTATAATGGGTGTGACTTCTGAAAGTGTGATTTCAAGAGCAAACTTACTGGTACACACTCAGCCACTTGGGATGACTGTTTCTATGTTCCATCACCCCCTGAACCTGCCAGCTGAAAACTCGGCCATGGCCTAGGAGAATGCCTGCTCTTTATAGGATGCCACTGGGGATTCTGTTCCCCTTCCCTTCATCTGTGCATTTAAGAGGTACTGTGAATCTCACCTTCTTAGTCTACCTTGCCTGCAGGCTTTTTCGGATTAATTCCTTGCCCTCCCATTTTGAGGCAATGAAATGCCTTGAACTGTATGTTAGTCTGTTTATGACCAGACAAAACACCTGACCCTTTGAGAGAGACAGGATGTGTCTGTCTAGCCATTCATTAGCAATATTGCACAAAACAGATGCTGTAGTTGAAGCCCACAATGTCACATTACATACCAGGGTCATAAGTAGGTGGTGGTGGAGGTGGCAGTTTTCCACCTTCTTTAAGGACCTGATCAACTCCTTTGGCTGCTCGTATAGCTGCTATGAGTTCCTCATGCTTTCTCCTCCAGTTTGATTGTTTCTTTGGGGGCTCTGGCTAAGAAGACAACAGAAGCAGCACAGACACACACACACACACACAAAATTAGCAATTTGATAAAAGTGATTTCTTCAGCTTTGCATACAATATTATATATAGCACCACTAAATACCGGTACATATCTTCCCTTAACCATGAAGTAATGTTGCTTTTCAGGAGATAAGCAGAGTTTATACAAAAGCTGTAATTAGATCCTTTGACAGGGAAGTTGTGAGAGCAGTTATGAAACAAATATAGAAGCAATAAATTTAATATTTCAATAGACACTGCTGACAGTGATTTCCAAATAAGAGCTCTGTATACCTAAGCAGAAGCAATGTGCACCTTTTCCATGGTCCTATACACTGGGTTAATCACTTCACACACTTTTGGCTGTATTTTCCTATTGACATTATTTACTTATCTGTCTGATGTTGCTGTTATTTAAAGAATGCCATGTGTATAAATCACCTTTCTGGTCCATGGAAAATCACTGCTTATGCCACAACAGCATGTCCAAAAAAACCAAACAAAATCCTGTACCAGTAAAACCAATGGAAACAAAGTTTTGGAAAGTCTTTTTGAATACTATAACTGCCCACCAACCTAACTGATCTCAAAAGCCAATGATTTCGGCAGGGCCTCCCCAATACCTATCTTAAGGCACACACAGACTCATACAGTCCAGCCACCTCGGGCTTTAAAAGTCAAAATCAGTACTTGAATTGAGCCTAGGACTGCATCAGTAATTAGTGCAACTGGTACAGAATCAATAAAATATGTTCTGAGAACCTGGGTCAAATGAGCACCCAAGCAGACATATTCTGCACCAGCAGAACTTTCTGAGTTGCATTCAAAGAGACTTCTCTGCAGATATTATGTATGTGGCCTAGTTAGGAAGAGCCATTCTTTGGGAGTCACTAGTATCAACTGCTTTCATTCATAGTTTGGTAATTAGCTGCTGTGCTAGTCTGTTCCACCAAATATTGTTATACAAAATAAACTCCAGGTGGTGTATGACTATGCAAGCTTTTAAACTACACTGATCTTAAGCATCAAAGACATTCTGTGTAATCAAACAGCTTGCAGACTTCTATAGCAACAGAAACTGGGCTAGTACATGATGTATTTCCTCGTTTCGTAAACTAGTCTTCTGAGATACAGTATTATTCACAGACACAATTTCTCTCTCTTTGCTGACTTTTTGAGAAAGACAACTTTTTGTTATGAACTTACAAAGTGGCTCTACTAATGCTCCTTAAAACAGAAGAGCCTAATAACCACACTGGCTGAGATCCTAAGGAGGAAGCAAATGTCATTGAACAATTACGTCCGCTTCAGGTTACGTCTTTTCAAGTTGCGTCCCGTGGCAACCCAGAAGTACCGGAACGGTTACTTCCGGGTTTCACTGCTCGCGCATGTGCAGAAGCACTAAACCACACCACGCGCATACGCAGACACAGCACTTCTGGGTGCGAATGCTTCGAGTTGCAAACGTGCCTCCGGAACGGATTACGTCCACAACTTTTAATAATGCTCAAGCTTGAATTATTCCCGATTCCATCATGCCACATATTTCAAATCCAATATTACTTTTACAGTCAGTACTTTTTAAATATTTAAATCTAATCCCAGCTAGGATATTGTGCAATGTATGCTGCTTAAGGCAATTACCACTCCCGTTCTGGATTTATTATATCCCATAGATTGTTATGAATAAACTTCCAAAGTCATCACACACATGCAGCTAATAACTGAACTACATGCCCATGGACATACAGTTGTCTAAAAAAAGGAATATTCTAATGCTCAAGTACCTACCCGTGGCTTCAGAGGTTTGACGGTGGAAATATCAGTTCCCTCCGCTCTCTGTCTGCTGGAGTCAAATGCTTTTCTTTTTTTATTAGCAGCTCTTTGGCAAATAGGAACATGCTTCTTCTACAAGTAGGAGAGGAAAGAAATGCAACATTTATATTTATATTTCGAAAGCAGGTTTCCTCCCCTCCTCCTACTAGCCATCCCATCAAATAAACAGGGAACCCTGGGAGGATAAAACTTGCATGCATTCCACCTTACTCAATTTTATAAAACGAAGTTGAAGTTTCAAAAGCAAATCCATCCCATAACGTACTCAGCACTTTTATGAATAGATTCATTAATACTGACCAAGGCTGCATTCATACGACACTTTACTCTGTCTCCCCGACATTTCCTTACCTTCATGTGATCATTCACATGATATAAAAGTCATTCCTGGAAATGTAGATGAAGTTCAGTGCTCATTTCCACATTAATTGTTTCCATAAAAAAATCCATTTGCAACCCTGTTAACTTTGAAAATCGTGAGTTTTGTGTTGTAATTTTCCTGCAATTTCATGGTCAGGGATTTTTATTTTTATTTTAAAAAAAAGTTTTATAAGTTGTGTGTCTTTGTTTCTCAATTTTATCTTTTTACATGGTTTTGTACATTTTGTGGTATTTTATGCATTGTGAATTGTTGTTTTGTTTTTATTATGGATTGGTAATTCTTTATTGTGGTTGATAAGTGTGAACTGCTTAATTATTATTTGTTGATGTTTAATTTTACTGTTTACTATTAGATTCTGATGGATTGTTGGAATGTTGCTTTGTGTGATATAAGTTGTTTATGTTAAAGGTATTGTGACTTTTATATTGGATCAGATTGTTACTATTAATGTTTGTTGTTTTATTATGTTTTTATGTGTTGGAAGCTGCCCAGAGTGGCTGGGACAACCCAGCTAGATGGGCAGGGTATGAATAACAATTATTATTACTATTACTATTATAACACAGCCACCCCACGTCTGAATAATATGGGCAATAAACCCCATGTCTGAATGCAGCCCATATTATTAGGAACAAAACCAACAATGTCTGTAACCAGTGATAACTGCTTGTATGTATTCACAATTAAGTACAGTGGTGCCCCGCTAGACGAAAATAATTCGTCCTGCGAAAATTTCCGTCTAGCGGGTTTTTCGTCTAGCGAAGCGGCAATGCAAGCCGCGTTTTCGCTAGCCGAAAAAAAGACGAAAAATTTTCGTCTTGCGAGGCAGCCCCATAGACTTTTTCGTCTTGCGGGGCTGCCTTCCGCTAGACGAATGTCTTCGTCTAGCGAGTTTTTCGTCTAGCGAGGCATTCGTCTAGCGGGGCACCACTGTAGTATACAAGTTCCATCAATTAATTAAATAAAACAATTCAAATTGGCACAGTAGTTTCACTTTTAAATGAAGGGTTAGACATGAACATGTTTTTAAGTCACCTGACATTTATACTCACTAATGCATTTGGGAAAAAAGTCCTCCCACAAATCTTGCATGGTAAAAGATCTTCCACTCGTCCCACACTTCCGTTATCTTAAAAGAAACACACACATACATTATGGCATTACAATTCCTACTTAACTCTTAATCTGCAATTATATTTATGTTTTCTGTAAACTGCTAAAAATGAAACTACAATAAAATCAGGCTTTAATTATAATAGAGCTCACAGGAGTCATTCATAAAATTGCCTGCAGAGATTGAAATGATCTGCATTTCTCATGTGGGAACATTAAAAGTTTTCCCTATGAGCAGGAACAGAAAACCTGTGAAAATCTATGGTCTTTAGTGATCTAATTATTGGTTGGGACAGCGCCCCTAGTTTCTAACACTAAAATCCTACCATTATAAAATGGAATCAATCAGTATCTGAAGAACTGCACTGCTGTGTAGTATTTTGGAGGAGCTGAATAAAAGAAGCTAGATATGCAAGATATTGTCAACATCAATAAATATTTTTTACACAACTCCACCAGACAATACACCCATTAAAAAAAAATTAGACTATGGGCAGAAACAAGGCCTATGAATGAGCTGTTGCATAGTTTTGTACATTGAATAAGACCGTGTTTTCTGTTTAGCAGAAAACAATGACTAGATAAGCATTCAAATATTTTTGTTCCTTTTAAATGAAGCAGCATAAAAATCAACTATACTGACAGCAAAGAAGGTCACAGTCCTTCATTGGTATTTCAAGCAAATGTCTACCCAAATGTCAACCCAGACAATATAAAAAGCAAAAAAGAGAAAAAGAAAAAGCTGATCATCCTTCTTTTGTTTCCTGCTTGGCAGGGGGTTGGACTGGATGGCCCTTGTGGTCTCTTCCAACTCTATGATTCTATGATTTTACATTTAATTTATGGATTCTGTATTGAGATTGCCAGCAAAACTCCAGATACAGGACGATCCTTTTGTTGAGAGGACTCCCCCCCCCAATAAAATCACTCATTAGATCATCATCAACTTTTAGCCAAATTCCCAATAAAAATTGCCTGTGACAATGTACTAAAATATTGTACCAATACACAATAACTATATCAGAACCACATATTATAAAAGTTCCTCTGCTGAGAAACCTCTTAAAGGGCAGGAAACTACAAGAATGAAGCAGCTGGACTGGAATGACTTATAGTATCAGTTGTCTCTATACCAGTGGACACAGAATGGAAAACAAACAAGACGAATTTGAGCCCTCAATACAGGATGGCAAATATGATCTAACAGGCATTACTGAAACCTGGTGGGATGACATTAATGACTGAAATGTCAGAATTGAGGGGTATATGTCTTATTCAAAAGAAATAGCCCAAACAGGAAAGAAGGAGAAGTAGCATTATATGTAACGGATGTGTAGATTTGTGAAGAAATCCATAACTTAGAGCAAGGAATGCAGTTTGAGAGTGCATGGGATAAAAACTGTAGGAGAGGAAAACAACAGTGACCTTACTGTGAGTGTCTGCTATAGACCTCCAATCCAGACTAAAGACTTGGATGATACCTTCCTACTGCAGACTACCAAACATTCAAAAAGGAGAGACATAGTTGTTATGGCAGACTTCAACAACCCCAATACTTGCTGGAAGTTAAACTCTGCCAAAAATGTAAGGTCCTACAAATTCCTCGATTGTCTCACTGACAAGAGCAGCAACTCCTCACCAATGTCAGTAATGACACTGACTCTCCTTCTCTTGACAAAGAGCATCTCCCACCCCCACTCCTTCCCCCATGGCTTAAATCCATGAGCAGAGTAAATGACAATGTCCAGGTCAAGAGGACAAGTCCTTCCCTCAAGACACCTGATTTGATATCAGTTAGAATCATTACAAATGGGGCTCAAAGGAGCTACCTCCCTCCCTTGCCCATGTCAGTGGTGGTTCTGTTTTGTGCTAATAGCATAATGACAATGTAAAGCACTGCAGAACATTCAACAAAAAATGTTGTATTGTTGCAGCAGCACTAATTTTTTTAGTCTCCCTATATGAGTGAACTACTGTTCTTGGCAGATATCCAATCAACTACAGCTGTATTTACAAAAGAAAAAAAGTAATCTATTAGGAAATTGAATTATTTCCTTTGTACTTCAACTGAGCAACATAAAAGAGAAAAGTTGTTCTCTCTTAAAATGTACAAGAAACAATTACTTTCTATTTTTTTCCATAAAGGCCATATATGTACAGACTTTTTTAAAAGTAGGTACTAATAAATGCTAATAATACTAATACTAATAAAAAGACCATCAGAAAGAAAAGTTGCACATTCTCATTATCTAGAACCCTCTAGACACACAGCCACAGGGTTTCCTCCCTATGGAAACTGTTTCAATCAAGCAATCATTTTGTTTGTATGCTGCTTTTCCAAAGTCCAAACCATGCTCAAAGTGGCTCACAACATACATAAAACTACAGTCACAACAAAGTAGCCATAAACAATAAACAAAACACTGAAAAGTACACAAGCAAATTAAACAATTTTCACATAAGATACAATTGTAAGATACTGTACAACAAATTAACAGCAACATCATCAAGAACCCCCACAGAACAAAACATGCTAAATAATGCCGCAGCCCAACAGTCTGTTCACCAGACTCAACTTTTGTAGCTGGAGTCAATCAAGGCCCTGCCCTCCCAGACCACGTGGGAAAAGGCCTGCAAGGCAGGGAGCAGGTCTTCTAGGACGCACAGCCAAGATAGTCTAAAAACCTGGAAAGTTGCTGCCAGTCAGTGTAGCATATAATACTGAGCTAGAGGGACTAGTGGTATGACTCAGTCAGTATAAGGCCACTTCCTAAATTACTAAAACAAACTGACTTCATGCCATAACTTTTGCAAGCTTGAATACGCTTATTATTTTAAAAGTATCCTCTGCTAAAGTAAGCTTGATGACACTTTATATTTAAGCACTTTCCTGGGAGGCACAGGCAACCTGGAATTGCATGCTTCCTTCCTCTGCACCCTGCACAGAAGTAAAATCTGGCTTCCACAGGAGGGAAACCTTCCACTCTGCACCCAGCATAGAATTATAGCACGGTGCTGCAGGAGTCTCTAGTAAAAAATGTTTTGCAGGCTAGTAACTTTTGTGAGCTTATTTACAAGGCTGGATTACACAACCAATAAGATCCAACATCCTGTAAGCTTTCATTGAGAGACTTAACAAAGAAAAAGGGGGCGTAGAGGTTAGCTTTGACTCAGGTCAGCCATACCAGGAAGTCTCACAGGCCTTTATTATCAAATATAATAGCAAAGAAATGCGACTTCACATTCAAGCTGCATACAGCAGCAGACCACCAGTGCTGTTAATCCACCTTTGTTTCACATGAGCAAAGCACCCCTTACCATCATCATATAACATCCTATATTATAATTCTGATACACTTGTTCAAGTGCCATCATTTAAACAACTAAAATGATATTAACTATGCACAAGACGGATGTATCGGGTATGGAAGAACAGCCAGCCTTGGAGAAGCAGCATAACAGTAACAGAGTGTGCCTACAAACAGGTCAACCGATTATCATGGGTAGCAGATCAGTGCCGGCAATCTTGCGACTGCGTGCTCTGTGAGCCTACACAAGAACAATGATAGAAAAGATATCACTGGCCCTATTCCCTAACTTTCAGTGGCATTTAATTATGCATGTAAGCTTCAAGGCATTTTCCGATATTTGTCTTTACAACATCAAGCAATTCACCTCTCAAAGAAGTGCTGTAAAAGAATATACAAAGAATGACACAAAGATCAGTAACTGGAAGCTGGCTTCCTCGTACTGTACTACTGACTTCAGAAGAATAAATATGCTGCTGACACTTCCTGACTCAGCTATCAGTAATCCAAAATATAATTAATCGGAACTCATCTTTCCTTTGTGTATATAATGAAGGAAAATGTTTTGAATGGATAACGATAAATATTCTATCGCCATTCAATCCTGCATCTTCATTTATTATCTTTACATACCTTTCAGATATATTCATGCAGTGATTCTTTTTCTGGGGGGGGGACACACAGGGGTATGCATAACCCTAAACATTTTGTGAATCTAACGGGAAAAGAAACTAAAAAAATTAAAATTTCAGGTTTCTTCTCTAGCACAGTGAATCATCAGTTCTGTTGCTATTCCCAATAGCGGCCTCATTT
This sequence comes from Lacerta agilis, assembly GCF_009819535.1. Classification (NCBI taxonomy): domain Eukaryota; kingdom Metazoa; phylum Chordata; class Lepidosauria; order Squamata; family Lacertidae; genus Lacerta; species Lacerta agilis. The sequence goes on along the minus strand of NC_046318.1, from coordinate 57,707,036 downwards.
CCTGTCATGGTGTTTCCTGAGTCTCAGACAGAATGAGAGTACCCCTAAACATTTTTTCAGGGGAAAAAGCACTGTATTCATGTATATGTCAAGCATGCATACCAATTACAATATATGGATTGGACTCCAATTCAACCCTTCAGAAAAATGCTGGTTAGTAGTTCTGTGTTCGCTGCTGTAGTTTGCTCTGACTGTAGTTGTTGTACGCTAAATAAGTTTGGATTTGATATCCCGCTTTATCACTACCCGAAGGAGTCTCAAAGCGGCTAACATTCTCCTTTCCCTTCCTCCCCCACAACAAACACTTCGTGAGGTGAGTGGGGCTGAGAGACTTCAAAGAAGTGTGACTAGCCCAAGGTCACCCAGCAGCTGCATGTGGAGGAGCAGAGAAGCAAACCCGGTCCCCCAGATTACGAGACTACCGCTCTTAACCACTACACCACACTGGCTCTCAAAAGACAAGGTAAAAATATCTTAAATAAAGACTGGAGTGGCAATGTACTAGAAGACAAAGTTGAAGGTCAGAAACTGAAAAAGCTTTGAATAGATTGTCACTTTAAAAAAAAAACAGGCCAATTCTATAGCATCCTTAAACGACTGTGACATTTAACAAGTACAGTAGTGACCTAGATAGGAAGGAAAACAGACAGAAAAGGTACAGTGTTATTGTAACTTTCATAATTATGCAGAATGTACTGTATATTCTAAAGTGTATAAGACTACTTTTTAATCCAGGAAAATCTTCTCAAAAGTCAGGGGTCATCTTATACACCGGGTGGAGAATCTGCGGCCGAGTATATCTCAAACTCTATATTTTAACTGGAAAAGTTGGGGGTCGTCTTATACGCCCAGTTGTCTTATACATCGGAAAAGACGGTATCTTTATTTAACTTTCACAATTGAGCAAAGCAGTGTTAGAAACTGAGATATGAAAGCTAGGAGCTAAATGGCACTTTAAACCAGTTATGGGCGCAACAACAGAATGTCTAGGCGCGCTTTTTTAATAACAATACAAAGCTGAAAATGAATGAACTGCAGCTAAAATATTATGTTCATTTTTCACATGCTCTAGTCCTTCCCCTGCCCAGCCCCCTAATATTCTTAAGACGGTCTCTTCTCCAGTCTTCAGAGAGTAGCTGGGAGGCAGAAAAAAGGTCCTCCTTTCCTTCCACTTCACAGTTTTAATCTGAAATCTTAGGCGCAGTACTGCGCCGAGATCTCAGACACTGCTAACGCTAATGAAATTCCCTGTCAATGGGAGTTTTGAACACTGGAGTAAAGAGATTTCGACAGATACATTTTCTATTGCCCCTGAATAACAATTTGTACCTACTGCAATTTCTTCTTTTACAGAATTATTAAAAAAATAAAGAGCTTGGAGGTTTTATTTATAATTAAATAGAACACAAATACAGCCAAATAGATAAAAAAATTAATGAAAGAAGCCTTGTTCTTTGCACCTGGTTGCATCAAGTGGAAACATCTAGTCTGGACCACATGATGCCCTCCATCTCCTCTTGGATTACCGCTCCCAGCATGGCCAATGGTTAGGGCTCATGGGAACTGTAGTCCAAGGACTCAGCTATACAGCCGCAAATACAGTCATACCTCGGGTTACAGTCGCTTCAGGTTGCGTGATTTCGGGTTGCACACTGCACCGAACCAGGAAGTAACGGAACGGGTTACTTCCGGGTTTTGGCGCTTGCGCAGAAGCGCCAAATTGCGTCACCCGAGCGTCCACGGTAAAACATTTTAAGTGTGTTGTAAAGTGCAATACACAAATGTGACACTAGATGGCAATGATGAGCCAAGGCAAATTCAATATATTTTTCAAAACATTTTTTTATAAAAGCATTTTCACAGCATTTTTAATATGTGTGTAGATTCTACCCAACAATGCCTAGAGGACGTTGGGTACCCTGTTCTTGATGGAAAGTCTCTTTGTTAATTTTAAAACATAACCTGGTTTGCTCACCATTTTGTGCCATAAATTCCTCATATTATTTTTGCTTTCTCACACACTGCAATGACTTATCAGCTACCTTGATAAATCAGTATTAGTCATCTTACTCTAATGAACACTTATGTAAATAAAAGGGGGGGTGACATTGGGGAAACATATACAAGACCTTGGGACGCGGGTGGCGCTGTGGATTAAACCACAGAGCCTAGGGTTTGGTGATCAGAAGGTCGACGGTTCGAATCCCCACGATGGGTTGAGCTGTCGTTGCTCAGTTCCAGCTCCTGCCTACCCAGCAGTTCGAAAACACGTCAAAGTGCAAGTAGATAAATAGGTACCGCTCTGGTGGAAAGGTAAACGGTGTTTCCGTGAGCTGCTCTGGTTCGCCAGAAGCAGCTTAAGTCATGCTGGCCACATGACCCGGAAGCTGTACGCCGGCTCCCTCAGCCATTAACACGAGATGAGCGCTGCAACCCCAGAGTCGGAAATGACTGGACCTAATGGTCAGGGGTCCCTTTACCTTTTTATACAAGACCTTACCACCCAGTATTTAATTCCACATGGTTAATTAGTCCGTTCTACATAGACATATATTAAAGAATTGGCATTTGTTTTAAAAAAAGGTCTGAACCAATATTGAAGCAATATGCCTAATAAGCTCTTCATACAATCAACACCAAGAATCTGCACTAATCTCATATTAAGATAAGCTTTATCATTCAACACACATGAATACCCTACAGAGTAGCAAGTCCCTAAAGAGAAAAATAAAATGAGATAAATCATTAAAACAGTAATGATCTATGGCAAAACTACTTAGTGGATTACTACCGAAAGCACTAGTCTAATTACCTGCATTTTTTCAACAGGATTAAGTTTTCTTCTGTTGTGCTACCATCTTTTTAAGATTAGTTGTATTTCTAGTTATCAAGATGCCCTGCTTGAGTTTGCAACCTAAGCGTTATCCAGCTGGCAGGTCCCACAAGTTTTTTAAAAAAAATTAAGAAATTTGACACATTCTATAAATAGCCTATTATAATTTCATTCTCAGAAAACTTCAGCAACAATTTTTAAGGAAAAGTACTTAAGATTGTTCTCTAATCCTAGGTTTGCAGACAATGGTCAATAAAGGCTGAAAGAATGAGAAATAGTAGAATCCCTTCTGTAACATTAGCTAGTCATACCTCTGGTTGCGTTCGCTGCGGGTTGCGTTCGTCTTGGGATACAAACGCGCCGAACCCGGAAGTACCGGAACGGGATACTTCCAGGTTCGGTGCTTCGCACATGCACAGAATTGCTAGACTGCGCTTTGCGCATGCGCCAAATCACACTGCGCACATGTGCAGATTTGGCGCTTCAGGTTGCGCTCTGTTCATGTTGCGAATGGGCCTCCGGAACAGATCCCATTCGCAACCAAATGTACCACTGTACTGGTGAATAATGTTCTAGAATACAATATGAAGCAGAAGATCCAAGCTCCATCAGTTAGAGTAGTTAGTGCTAGACTAGCCAGAACAATTATATAATTTTCTCATGTCCCACTCTTTCTGATCACATATTGGCTGAATCATCAGTGCAACAAAATGTACTGGGAGCTTATAATGAAGCCACAATGCTAACATCACTACAGCCACCTCTCCAATACAGCTCCTTGTAAATCTTGCAATAACTTACTTAATTGCAACAGCTACTTTGAACATAAGCATAGCTGCCTTATCTTCAATCAGGTCATTGGACCATGTAGCTCAGAACTGTTTGCACTGACTAGCAGCAACTATTTGGGGTTTCAAATAGGAAACATTCCCACCCCTACCTGGATAATGAATCTTGGACTTTCTAAATGCAAAGCAGACACTCTGCCACCTTTTATTGTTGCTGCATACTTCAATCCTCAGGGTTTGTTTGTTTTTTTGCAAAAACCCATTATAGAAACACCATATTGCTACAAAAATGTGCTTATCGACAATGTGAAGCAAAGGACTATTTATGGCCTCCTTGACAGGGGACACCCTTAGCTAAACTTGAGCAATGTAGTTGTGGTGGCAATAAACTGAAGTTTTACATTAACGTTCTTAAAGAGATAAGAATGCAGTGTTTCATTAAATCATTTGAGTATTTTGACTCATTAAGAAGACTTCCCTGATTTAAACATATACACATAACACACATAATATATACATCTTAGCCACAGGGGCAGGAATCATCGAATTTAATCAGTCTTTTCTCTCTCTCTTATGCTGGAGGAAAGGTCTGTGTTAAGGTGGTGTTCCTGCAAAAGATGCATACATCACCTAAAAGCCAAGACCAGATGACAGAGCACATCCAGGCACACTTGGAAGGAAACTGATTTTCTAGATCCATTTCCATTGGGGTTTAGGCATGGTTTTGACATAGAAACTGCTCTGGTCACCCTGTATGACCTCTGTTGGAAGACAGGGGAATTGTGCCCGTTAATGCTCCTTATGTTATCCTTCTGGAGTGGCTATCTGAGTTAGGTGGGGGCGGCACTGCTTTGCGGTGTTTCCGGTCCTACTTGTATGGTTGTTTCCAGAGGGTGATACCACTGTACATGAAAACACTGAGTTTTGGAGTACTCTGTCAGCATTATGCTGATGGCACACCTCTCCTTTACATCTGCATGTGTAGCAGTAGATCTGCTGGATCGTTCTTGCCTCAGTAATGGACTGGAGGAGAGCCAATAACCTGAATTTCAATCCAGATAAGACAGAGGCACAGATAGTGGGCGGTTCCCTAGACCGGATGGATGGGAGGTTTCCTGAACATATAACACCAATCCAAGTCTGACTTGCACTGGCTGCCAATTAGTTTGTGGGCCCAATTCAAAGTTCTAGTTTTTACATATAAAGACTTAAAAGGCTCAGGGGTGCAATACCTGAAGGGCCACCTCTCCCCATATGAATTAACCCAGAACCTGTGTTCATCATCTGAGGCCCTCCTTTGTGTGCCCTTCCACAAGAGGTCCAGAGGGTTGCTCCCAATTTGTAGAATATTCTCCCCCAGAAGGCTCACCTGGCACCATCATTATTTACCTTTAGGCACCAGGCAAAAACTTCCCTCTATAACCAGGCCTTTGGCTTTTAACTATTTGTGGCATTTTCAAAGTGGATAGGGTGTTTTTAATGTATTTCTTTTTCCTCTTGGTTTTAATGTAACTTTGTGACATTTATTGTCTTAGCTGTAAGTCCCTTTGGGTTTCCTGAGCAATATAAAACGACTGACAAATTTAATAAACAAAAAGAAGTAAGCCTTTTGATTTGGAATCATTGCTTGATTCAGTTTTATATTTCAGTAGAATTGAATGGATGAAAACTCACAATTAACCTACACAATTTTTTTTAGCTGAGTGACAGCTCTGAACATTTCCGTTTCCTTTTCACTTTCTGAAGGGTGTGTACGCGTATGCCTAGAATACCTGGAACAACTAAAACTTCTAATAATAGCAGTACTACATTTGTTACTTCTTCCACATGAAAGAGAAAACTATCCCCCATTAGAGAGGCCACAGTTTCAATGCCCCTGAAGAGGCTGTGCCACTCTTTTGCCCCCTTTCACCACTCCTAAATCTCAATAGAGGCCACTAGAGTGAAAGTAGGTAATGTAGTAGACTATTAGTTATGCTACTACAAAATGTGCTGTGAATTGCATGGCTTAAGTTATTTGGTTTTATCATGTTAGGTCTGCAATTATTGCATCTCAACTGTTTTAACTATGGTAATCTGATTAGCTTTTAGTACTGTTGTGTTAGGCTTAGGTAGCAATCCTCTACACAAGAAGTCGGTGTAAATTAAGCTGGTGTAAAGTTACACCAGATCCAAACGCTGTCCAGTCGCAGGGCTGCTGCTAGCAGAGGGAAAACAAGTCTTTAAAATAGTGTTTGAGTTACACCATACTTTTTTTTGCCAGCTTAACTTATGCAAGGTTGCAAGGTCACATGACCAAGCTGAATGAGTTTAGGATCCAGACCCCAGCCCTCTGGTTCCCTCTTTGCCATGCCCCCCCCACCGCTTTTTCAGGACTTTGGCTGAGCCAAGAATGAGGGAGATAAGGCAGTGGATTCTAACCTGCTCACCTTGGTGGATCTGGCAGTAGGATGGCTCCCTTAATGTTTTATTGCTAGAGTTTGTTTGTTGGTTCTCAACTAGGAACCACAGATTACCTCAATTACTTTTCTTGTTTTTGTTCCCATGCAGCTATTCTTACTACGAATATTGGTTTTTTAATTGTAAGAACAAAAGAATCACCTGCTGGTTCAGGCCAAAGACCCATATAGCCCACCACTCTGTCTTCCCATTGGCTAACCATATATCTATGGGACGTTTGCAAGCTGAACCTGCGTGCAGCAGTGTACACACCCTAAACATCAAATGAAGACCTGCATAAGCCAAGAATTCTGGAGCATCTTGCCTTTAACAAGAAGTAGGCATATACAAAAATCCTCCTCTCATGTTTTCAGACATTAAGATGCAGAGGTGCTCCTGCAAGTAGCTTCAAGACAATAACTAGAATCCTTCAGTGAGCATCAGTTTTAATGGGATTTAAGCAGAGGAGTGCAGGCCAAGTAGGAAATTGTCCTAAAGGGCTACCATTTTCAATTCTTTACTGAAGTCAGATTGTTTAGTTCTAGTTATCTGAATGCTTTTCTTAGTAAAACCTATCACCTCCTCTTCCATAGTGCATGTAAGTGTGAAAGATTATAATGTCAGAAAAACATTTCTTCAGTGCAATTGTTAGAATTGTGAAATAAATAAATAAAACAATGACAAACCACCCAAAATAATGCAGTCATCACTCAGAATGTCAGCTGTCCACAGCAAACATAAATGAGCATATTGTTGGCTAAATGTGACAAGAATGCTGAGTAGCTAAGTAGAGGGAACTACTATACATGTAACATTTTAAAACAAATGATATATTAAAGGCTTAGGAAAGCAATGAATGCTCAGCTTGCACAGCCAAAACTAGCCATACAAGGTCATTGCTCAGGAATGAGAAAACATGGGTATGCCAAGAGAACTCAGCCAAACACTACTTCACCATGGGGGAGATATGCTAAGCCAGCAAATAACTCATTCCCAGTCTAAAAGGTTTTAGGCCTTTCCGCACAAATGTCACTGAAATCATCTTTCCACCCACCCGGCTTCCCCTCTTGCATTTCCCACCGCTGCAAAAGAAATATAAAACTTGCACAGGGTGCTAGAGTATATACCTGCATTAAAAATGGTTCTCTCATTGTTTCCTGTGCCGATATCCTCCATGTGATGCATTCCATGCCACAAGCAATCCCTTGCACCCTCCCCTCCCCCTCGTCTTGCATTGATTTTAAAAAAGCATGTAAGCACCTCATCCCCACCCACCAAAACACAGTTATGCAGTAAGGAAGATAACGTTGAGAAGTTCAGACCTTAAAACCTGTCAGGTTTACATAGGAGAGTCATTGTTGCTGTCGCTCTTATATATTATTACTGTTGTTCAGTGTTTTTTTTTCCTGGGAGGACGCATGCCCCTAAACATTTTGTGAATCTAAGTTTGGCATCATTGAGGGGCAGTGTTTCAAGATGAGTAGGAAAATGAGAGTACCCCTACCTAAACATTTGGGGGGGGGCACTGCTGCTGCTGTTATTATTATTATTATTATTGGCTTTAGCAGCCTGCCAAGCAAATCCCTGGGAACCTAAGGGAGGCCTGCCTGGGACTAACCACCTACTGGACCCTTCAAGCAAGCATCGCTTCATAGAATAACAAGCCCATCCCCGCCTTCCTGAGGAGCAGCCTTGCCCAGGATCGGATTTAGGTTTGATGAGGCCCTAAGCTACTGAAGGTAATGGGACCCTTTACATGTCCAGCTGTCCTTTGCCAACAACAAATTGTCGCTGTTTTTTGTGCTGAATATATGCTATATGGTAATTTATGGACCTAATAGATCCATACACAATACAAAACACTGTTGCTTTATGCAGGTTTTATTTTATTTCTTTTTTATCTTATATTTTGGAAATGTACATCCAGGGTTTTTTTTCCCTTTAAATTTTTTTGGGGGGCCCACCTAAGCTATAGCTTGTTTATCTTATACTATGTAAATCTGGCACCGGCCTTGCCCCTTGGCGACGAGTTCTGCAAACAGGGAACAGGAAGGGAAAGGAAAGGCTGGGCAAGGGAGGAGCAGCAGCGCACGGGGAAAAGGCGAGGCGCAGGCTGCTTTCGCCCACCTTCCCGGCCCATTCTCGGGGGTCGGCGAGGGACCTTCTCCGGCCGCCTTCCCGGAGCATCACGGGGGGAGGCCACCATTTCTTGACTGCCTCCCTCCGGCACCTCCCTTCTTCCCAGCTCCGGAGAAACACACAAAGGCTCGGCCCTCCTCTCGGGCGCGGCGCGGCGGCTGCAGCCTTTTCCTCAGCGGAGAAGGCCTCCTCCTCCTCCCCGGGCCTTCTCCTTCCTTTTCTCCTCGCATCCCTCCCTTACCGTCCAGCTCTTCCATGGCGCCGCCGCCCCTTCAGGATCCAGCTCCCCGCCGCCGCCGCCGCCGCGAGTGTGGCCGCTGCTGTAGCAACCCGGCCGCCTCCCCGGCGCCAGCATCCCCCGCGCCCATTGGCTTCCCCGCGCAAGGAGGGGTGGGGAGGTGGGCGGCGCGGCGCGCGCAGTGCGCATGGGATGGGTCGCCTCCGGAGTCGCACGGGACGCGTTCGGTTTTTCCTCCAAGGTCGCCCGGGTGTGGTTTTCACAGCAAGGTCGAGCCCGTGGGCGCTTGGGCGGCCTCCCCGCGACCTCCCGCCGCGATTATTTCTCAACGTTTTTCGGTTGCCTGAGGCGTCTCTCTCACACGCAGACATATGACAGGGGAAAAAATAAGTCTTCCCCCCCCCACCCCTGGTGTTTTGCAGCAGCGTGACGAGGAGAAATGCAAGGAATCTGTTCTGCTGGAATATCTTTCTCTCTGCAAGGGATGATTCGCGTAGGGCGTGTGTGGAGGGCATTAGGAAAAGTGTGAGGTTTTCCCCACCCACACCGGCAGGGTAAAGTGACAACAGCAGCATTGCAGCGGGGGGGAAAATCAAAATCACAGCTTTTTGCTGGCGTGCACCTGTTGAGTTAACTAGTGCGGTGCATGGCTGTTAAAAGGAGATTTGCCAGGGGGCGAAACCAAATGCAAGGGGAAAAAGCGGGGGTTCCTGTGCATATTTAATAATTATATAGAAGAGGAAATTTCAGCAGGTGTTACAGGCTATGACAAAGCCTCTTGATCTCCCTGTTGTAGAGAGGTGTGTGGGCTTTGTGTGGTTCAAAAGTAGTCTAATGTACAAGGTAACAAGGCACATCCAGTGCATCACCCACTTTTGTCTCTCCGCCTGCTGCTGGCATGTCGCTGCAAAATATTTCCTGCAATTGAATGAGGTTGCCTTGAAAAGAACAGAGTATCCCAAAACATTTTTTTTAAGAAAAAAAGCACTGGTTTTAGGATTTTCTGTGTGTAGTGTTGTAGGATAAACTTTATCGTCAAGGCCTCGCATATCCTTCAGAGATGAGGCCAAGAACACTTGGTTTTACTCAGCAAAGAGGCTGATAGAAATGTAGTAGGCAAACCAGAATGTCAAATGCTACTTCTAATAGGGTACATGCTGCACTGTACATTCAAAGCTCATCTGAAGCACACTGTTTCCCTCAAATAATTCTGGGCACTGCAGTTTGCTAAGGGTTGCTGGAAATAGTAACTCCTTGAGGGGTAGATTACTGTGGCCAGAATTCATTGAGAGAAATAATGTCCCCCCCCCCCCATGTAGTGTGTACACTGCCGGTGTGCTCCATCTAAGATGGTTTGTTGTGAAAAGGAATAATGAAGTGTTTTCATACATGAAGCTTACATTCATTTTTCATTAAGCATATGAAACATCCCCACTATCCACCAATTCCCATTTTCTGTAGTAATTAAGTTGAAATACATGTAACTGAAATGATACTATTTCCCATTTATCCCTCCTTCCATTTCCCTCCCACTTTGTTTTCCTTTGGTCTCTTAGATTGTTCTTGTGGTTTCAGATTATAGGCTCCTTGAGGAAGATTTCACCCTCTTCATGGTATAGCACCATGTACATAAATAGGCACACACACAGTCGTACACCCCCCCCCCCAATTGAAGATATCCCAAGGTGCTCTATCAGACTGGGTTTCTTAGGGTAGGACATATCCGGAATACTGCATTCGGCAGCAGTGTCCTAGCAGAAATCAGAAATGTCTGGGAAAATCTAGATGTATGGCAACCCATGTCGGCAGTGCCATTTTGGGCGATTTTCCATAATAGCTCAAAAAAAAAAAAAAACTTTAAGCAACTCAACAACTTTTTTGTCCGGATTTTCACTGTTTTAAATATGGCAACCCTAGTTTTCTTCTTTGGAAAACAATCCCACACATTTCAAGCTTACAGCCCTTTACCAAGGACATGCCCTGCTTACAGCTCTTCCTAGGAAGATCAAAGATCAAATGATATTTCCTTGCAACACATTTCTGTCTCAACATGTGCATGGTATACAAAAACACACCATTCCACACCCCTGCCATGGAATCTCCACACTGCTTTTAAAACCCAGGACATATCTGGTTCCACTTTCAATATTTGTCTTCCAAGAAGCAGCGTTGGAATTTTTGAAGAACTTGCAGTAAACATACCTTAGATTGCCTCGCAGCCTCAGATTACAGAACTCCTCCAGAGTATGCCTTCATTATACACCTTTAGGCACCAGGCAACAACATTACTCTTTAAACACGCCTTTGGTTGATTTGATTGACAGCATATGCCCTTTTAAAATGTGTTGGGGCGTTATTGGGTATAGGGCGGTATATAAATTCAATTAATAATTAATAATACCTGTTCCCCATAAAGCTGACAAGCAGAAGACAGGAGAGAGAATGGTAGGCAGCCACAAAAAGCAGCGAGGTCATTGACTTGCTAAGTTGAGAAATTGGTGGGCAAGGGCAAGAAGATCTGAAGAAACTGAGGCATTGTGGGATTTCAGAAATGGATAATGGTTTGAATGGATTGAAGAAGGAACAAGAGCTCATGGAGCAAGTGTGAGGAGGTCAGCAGACCCCAGTTAACAGCAACCTAAGTATCCTACAGAAACAGTATATCTCACCCACAGGGCAATAAGAGAACTGTCATGGACACCCTAGCGATAAAAAGGGACACCCTAACAAGATAAGGGAGATGTATCAATCGTAAACTGCTTCTCGCACCCCAGGATAAAGTGAGAAATAAGACAAGTTAAAGCTAAATAATATAGACACTGGATTGACACAAAGTTCCAATTGTGGCTCTGCTGCTCAGGTGCTGAGATCCCAAGACGGACTGATCATCTTCAGACGTTTTATTTTTGCAAACATCATCTGTTGATGGAGAAACAGTCTGCCTCAAGAGAGGCTATATGCTGTTCGTTTCCTTCTGACCCTTCTCTCATTCTTATAGTTTATGCACCACCAGTTTCGGTTTTAGGCTGATGCATGGTAGATCTCTGGATGATTTGCAGTAGATCAGCAAAGGTTTCTTGTGGCTCATCCACACCTTCCTTGAGTGAGCATTGTAAGCTGTTTTTCTCCCCTTAAAATGTCTGATGTTCCCATGGTGTTTCCCGAAAATCACTTTTGTCCCGCACTAATCCTTCATTCAATCCAGATTTTCTCCCACCTCCACAAATCTAGAAACGAGAATGAAAAGTGTTTTTAAGGACTGGTGGTGGGCATTTGCCTCACCTGTGTGTGGTGTTTGGACAACACCTGTCCACAAAAATCCAAGAGCTTGGTCAGATGGAGAGGATCTTGGACCATCTTCAAAATATGCAAATACCTCTGGGGGAAATCAGGAAACACACAGTTCTAAGTTTTTAAGCTTTCTTTGCCAAATCTGTCATTTTCTCAGAGCACCAAGCATCGATTAAAAAAAATTAAGGTGGTGGAAAGAGGGAAGGTGTCCAGGTGAAAAAACTTCAGCAATCCCACCCACCAGTATACCCAATGTGTTTTGACTATGCATAATTTTGGCTTTAGGCGTGATCACTGGAATATAGCCCCTGTGTAAATTGCAGGCTTACTGTACTCTGATAGGTTTAAGAAATTGTTCCACAAGTTCCATTCATTTCAATGGAGGTAGTGCAGAACTTCTAGGTAAATTGTGCTCAAGAACTAGGGAAGGAGGGACTTCTTCAGATGTTGAAATTGAAATGTGGTTCCCACATTTACAGAACCAAAGATCCTATCTATGTAGTGGAGAATCAATGTGCATGCCTGGACAACTCACATGCTGTAATCTTCACACATATTTGTGCAATCACTCTCCCACATTCCCACTTTGTCTTAGGTGGAATAGTCCCATGAACTGGGCATCCATGCATATAGGCCAATGCATGGAGCACATAGCTCCCACATGTTTTTTCACATGAGTGATGAAGAGACACCTATTTCTCTACAATGCAGACATTTTATAAAGCAGTCATTTTTCTGGACCTCTCTGCATTTTAAAAACCAAGATAGTTTATAGGACTCACAATTCTAGCTCTCTGCTTAATGATTGGAATGTATTTAGCTTACTTCCTCTTCTCCTTTCAGCTTACAAGAGAGTTCCATGTAATCAAGTGGTTTTTTTCCCCATAAGTAATTTTATTTTCCTCTTAAAGCACTACTGTAGATACAAAAGTTAAAATCCAGTGTAAGAACTCCCCCTACTGGCTCTGGGGGAAAAATAATTTTGGTTGCAAGCTTTCACCTCGTACAAATTTTTGCTGCAAAGCCTATACACAGATCCAGCCAAATTGCATAACTTTTTGAACTCCCTTTTGAGTTCAGTGGGAGAGAATTCTTATCTGCTTTTGAAATCAATGGGACCTGAATGTGCCTTCTGCAACATATTGCTATGGCTGTAATCTTGGGGGGTTAGGGGTGCTAAGGGAGGGATAGTAGCTATAGTGGGAGACATGTCGTGCTCCTTTGGGGATAGTTTGTCCACATTTGTTCCCCACCCTGCACTCAGCTCTCACCTGTGGCTCCTGGAAGCTGTCAGCATGCAGCAGCGATCACACCCCAGGAAATGGCTTCAAGTGGCCAGCTAGGTAAAAGTAGCCAATGGGTCTCCAAACCTGAGGTCAGTTTGGGATTTCCCTGCATGCAAAGGCAGGCTCTGTCAAATTGAGCAAATGAGACCAATAGTGGGTCCAAGAAGGCAGTTTCTGCACATGCTGTAGAGGGAAATGGGGGGCAGATGGCGTCCATCAATCTGGGAAGGTAGGAGAAGGAAAACTTTGATCCTAAATCTCTGCTGCCTAGTGGCTACACTCATTCATGAGAAAGGCTTCGGGAATAAACCCTAAGGAAAAATCTGTACCTGCTGCCTTGTGGGACATCTTCAGGAGAAAAAAAAAAGGCTAAGGAGTAACCCATACACAAATCTGGAGTGAAATGCCCAAGACAGATGGCGTCTTGTATGCCTGATTCCAGCAGCTCCTGCAGATAAGCTGGTGCCAAATGTATTGCTCTGTTTTCCTTTGGACCACATCAGCGAGGCCAAGAGGGGGTGGGTCTTGTTGTCTGGGCAGCCCAGGACCTCCATACACACTGCCCAAGAGAGGTCACTTTGGTGCTATAACACAGCAAACACAATGCAGGAGGCAGCAGTTACGAGTTCCTGGTATCTGCAACCACAGCAGGTGCTGTGATTGTCCAGCGGTTTGACTTCACCCTGGGGGCACATTCCATTGTCTCTTAAGACAGATGGATGCCAACAACAAAAACTATTTCTGTATTCCTTTGTTGGTTAATAACTGGAAAAAAATCTATATATGTTTCCTGAAAGGCGCTACCTGTTAGGAGATCATTGGTGTTCTCTCCTAAGTGTTAGCCATCAAGTTTGAGAGAAATGAGCCAACTCTAGGCTGATGTGTATGTGAAGAAACCATATATTTGGGAGCCAAAGAAATGTATATGGGACTCCAGCTGCTGTCATTTCTGAAAAATAGCCCTGCTAATGATGAGAGTTAAGGGTTCAACAATATCTGGAGAGCATAGGTTCCTAATCTCTTATGTAAGTATTTAGTTGGCACCTAAAAAGTTGGAAAAAGCCATTTCTTCTCTAGGACCTATCTGAATGGGCACCAGCAGCCACTGATTTCCTGAGCTCCTCCATAGTCCCACCTGCTTACAGCTGAATAGGTCACATCCTATAAGTAAAGAGGCAGGAACTTTGCCTGTTAATGTCAGAGGACACTTTGGAAATCTAGGCCAGGGGTAGCCAGCTTGTAGCCTGCAGACATTATCTGGTTTATACTCCAAATTTTACTGCCCATAGAATGTTGCAAAAATCTAGACAAATGTCCCATTTATCCAGTGGAATTTCTTTTCTCCTGAGTCCAGCTGATACAGGAGCATGGACTAAGTTGGGGGTTGAGAACTTCATGTTGCATGCCAAAAAATTCATGTAAAAAGCCAAAATTGTTGTGACTGGAGGAAAAAACCTAGTCCCTGGAAAGTAGGCTCATGGGGAAATTGCTTCTTTTCCACCCAAAGCTAACAGAGGCTAACATTTCCATGGCAAAGAAGATTACACAGACTGAAACAGATTAAGCTTGGATTTCCTTTTGTGCAGCATCAAGGTCACACGCCTGCGTCATCTCATGGAGTAGAGCACATTTGTATTCTTGAAATGTACAGTTTCACTCTGCTGGTTTCCAGATTGTATAGCAGGGAAAATAAACCCGCTGCTGTCCACAGACAGTTTTAAAATGTCTCCACGCTGAATTGCTTAGCTTGCCATCACGATACTTAGAGAGACTAGCCTTACAGCACATTACAACACCTACTGCAGCACATGAGTTTTACCCCTGCTGTCCTTCTCATGTGCTGACTTAAACTGGAAATGTAAAACCAGAAGAGAAAGACTCACTAAATGAAATAATACATTAGCTCCATATCTGTGCCTTATATGTTTTTTAAAAAACAAATTGCCAGCATTGGGGGCCTGATCCAGACTGGAACCCTAGTGAAGCAGGCTTTAGCTCTTTGTCTCCGCTGTGTTCCTAATTCATATTGGTTGCCCAGCACTGGCAATTGTATAGGGGAAAATGCCCATTCACTTCCTCTTCCTTCTTCTCTCTTTTCCTCTTCCTATTAAATAAAGCCTAGTTATGGTTCCCTATTCTGTTATAAGAAGTTGCATCTGGGGGATAACCAGCCTCATATAACCAACATGCATTGATCAAGCATACTCATGGCTCTAACAAGCCTCTCGAGTTCCTATACTAATATTTTAGGAACTTTCACCATGGTAACTAAGCCAAAGTTTTGCTGCTTGTGTGACTTTTTCTGAATGCTGTGTGGAAAAGCACATGAATCTAACCTTTGCAGAGTTTGTAAGTAATACATTTTTAACTTGCCAAATGTGTTGTCTTGTTCTGTGCTAGGCAAAGTGGGGAACTTTGGAAGGAACTTAGAAGGGCGTATTTTAAAGCGCTAACAGCGTATATTTCCACACTTAACTTTGCTGCATATTTTGTGATTTTAAATCTCTGCTCAGGATCTTTAATCAAAGAGTACACCACTGAGCTTAGGGCTTGCCGATCAGAAGGTCAGCAGTTTGAATCCCCGCGATGGGGTGAGCTCCCGTTGCTCGGTCCCTGCTCCTGCCAACCTAGCAGTTTGAAAGCACGTCAAAGTGCAAGCAGATAAATAGGTATCGCTCTGGCGGGAAAGTAAATGGCATTTCCGTGCGCTGCTCTGGTTTGCCAGAAGCGGCTTAGTCATGCTGGCCACATGACCTGGAAGCTGTATGCCGGCTCCCTCGGCCAATAAAGCGAGATGAGTGCCGCAACCCCAGAGTCGTCTGCTTCTGGACCTAATGGTCAGGTACTGTTGGAACTCAATCCCCCAACCCCAAGTTCTTTACACAACAGTGGGTTTCTGGGAAGCATATTCATGTTACATAAATTATTGGTATTACTGCAGATGCACTTTCAGTCAAATAGATAGGAAGCTGTTGCAGTATTTCTAGCCGTACTAGTCCCCAAAGGGAAAACAAAGCAATCAGTCAGCATTACTACAAAACCAATAGTTAGAGAATGTGCCTAACTTTGTGGCCTGCAATCTCCACCAAAGTATTTTTGGAGATGAGAAGGATGCCCTACAGAAAGTTAGCTAAATATTTTATAGCAACTCAGCATGCAGAACAAATACGGTAGGCTGTGAGTGCTTTCTATGGTTCCCCAGAGAACCTTACAGGAATGCAAAACTCACACAGAAATAACCGTTACAGGAGACAGAGGCTTAGTTCTCAGAGATGAGGATGGCAAACCTGTTTCTCAGATTTACCAGTTCAGAATGTAGAGAATGTGTGAGAAACACACCACCAGAACAGAAAGTTTTTCTGCACTCAACTCTTTTCGCAGAAAACTGGATTTCAGTGCTCTTACCTAGCCTTTCTCTGCAGCCTGGTTTAGATACAGATTTAGCATATGGGTGAAAGGTAGATCAAGATGTCAATTCGCCCTCAAACTCAAGTCTCTTGGCAGAGGTATCTTTCAACTGTGCCAAAAAGTGACCTCCACTTCCTTGAGTCTTTTCTTCCTTTAGAAAAGAAGCTTTCATTTGTCTGCCCCTTCTCAAGGCACCCTAGAATCTCCATTGATGTGGAGTTTCAAGCTTAACTTTTTATGACAAGGTATCCAAGGTTTGTTAGGGTGGTGTGTGTGGTTTTCTTTCCAGTAAATGTTTTTGCAGCACTCTGCAACTTCCTGGCACGTGGTCAGAGTTACTTTATGATGTCTTACCCTGCGTTTTGATTGAAGTCTGGGCACCTGGGAATACTGCGGAGTGCTGACCACTGTTGACATGGGGCTCATCCAGACTTCCTTTTGTGCCTCATTTCTAGGCACAGGCCCACACTTCAAAGTGTCATGTCGGAGCAATGTTTTTTTGTTCCCCGAAGCTTTCCCTGCGAAAACCCGCTCTTTACTGCTGAATTGGAGTAAATGGCAGTCTGCGGAAAACTGGATTGCACAGTGAAAGAAAGGACACTCACAAACTCCCCTGGACCACGTTGAAGTTATGATAATGATGATGATAATGATAATAATAATTATTTGATTTATATACAACTTATGTGCAAAAAAGTAAGGTAAGCACAATAAAACCCTGCCCACTACCAATGAGAATTTCACTATTTTTTGTCTCAATTTTGATATTTTCAAATGAACCATCCCCCCTTTAACTGATAGAAAATGTTGGGGGGGGGAAATGCAGGAGACATTTTCAGCACAGAATAAATAAAAACACAGGTGCTCAAGAGCATTAGCCTTTTGGAGCAAAAATTTCTCTTAGGATATGTCAGTTACTCATTTATTTGAGTAGGTAAGCAGACAAAGGACGTAAGCCAATCAGATGATATCTTAAGACTGGTTTCCTGAGATGACAGACCTCATCAGGATGGTCGACATCATTCTGACAAGATATATTTACATGAGGTGAGGTGGTGAGAGATGGTGAGGTGAAGTTAAATTTGTACCTGTAGGAAGGAGAAACAACACCAGTTAGTGGGGAGCATGACTTTCACTAACTAAATGAGTAAGCGGACAAGCAACATTTTAAGAGCATAAGGGATGCTGTAAGAGGTGATAAATTGCAATGCATGGGAGGCTAGAAAGATCAGAGGCCTAAGCATTGGTTGGTGATTTCAAAGTTGTTGAGCTTTTTTGGGCAAAATCTCACAAATCTCTATTTTTCACGAAAATCATGAAAAACTTCTGATATGGGTTGCCATACATGTCTGGATGTATGGCAGTATGATATTATAGACTTCTAGTACTAGCTCTTCATTTTGAGTATCAAAATAGGGAATCTTATCTTTGTTTTTCTCAATGTTGGAGGAGAAATTATGTTCAGGTGAATTTTTATGCGAGTTGATGTAAATTGCACTTTACTGAAACAGTGCACAAACTGAAACACACCAGTCCTTTGAAATCTGCATTTATCCAGTCAAATAATGTGTGCAACAATATATATAATGGGAGAGTATGCATAGGGGTGGCCTGTTGTGGTTTACAGAGCAATCCTAACCATGTCTAAAAGGTAAAGGTAAAGGGACCCATGACGCTGTGGGTTAAACCACAGAGCCTAGGGCTTGCCAATCAGAAGGTCGGCGGTTCGAATCCCCACGAAGGCGTGAACTCCCGTTGCTCGGTCCCTGCTCCTGCCAACCTAGCAGTTTGAAAGCACGTCAAAGTGCAAGCAGATAAATAGGTACTGCTCCGGCGGGAAGGTAAATGGCATTTCCATGCGCTTCTCTGGTTCGCCAGAAGCGGCTTAGTCATGCTGGCCACATGACCCGGAAGCTGTACGCTGGCTCCCTCGGCCAGTAACGCGAGATGAGCGCCGCAACCCCAGAGTCGTCCATGACTACTTAAACATAAATCCTATTGAATTTTATAGGGTTTACTCCCAGTTTCGGATTAGGATGGTAGCCTAAGAGTTAGTGAGGTTATACAAAAAGATAACTCATCCTAAATTTAGATTCCATTTATTTTAACTTTCTAGCAATCACCTCAAGGAAAAGTGAAAACTAGAAGTACTCAAATATATTGTTACTTCATCTAAAAAAGCTACATTCCTGAGAAGAAATAGTCATTACTAGAGCATACCAAGTGTTCTTTCTTGATGGTAAAAAGAATCAAGCACATGCCATTTGTGTTCTGTGAAATATTGACATGAACTGTTTTATAAATTTGCAAGAAAATATCATACGCAGCCAGATGAATGCATGCCAGTGAAAAGCAAGTTTTCATCGCTTGTTAGCAGATTTCAAACAATAATTTTTTTAAAAAAAAGAAATCGTAACCACCAGGGGGCATGTGTGTGCTGCTTTGTTAGGCTTACCTAAATGAGGACTACAGATGAGAAATAACCTTCTAATTTTCTGCATCTTCCTTACTGTCATAATGCGAGCATAAAAATGGCTTCCCAAAATTCTACACCCTATTAGCAGACAGCAAAATTTGAGGTGGGGAGAGGATTTTATTGAATGGCCTCCAGCAGAATTTTCCAAGTGTTCTTCTGAGAAAGTTCTGCCTGATTTAATACTGAATCAATAAAACTATGTTGTTAGAATACGGGTCAATATTATTTCTTTAAACTTTATTGCAATACTATCAAAGAAAATGAAAAGTGGGCATGCAATTGCTTGATGAAATTCTCCACCTCATTGGAGAGAGGACATTTCACTGACTATTCTTCATTCGTGGTGTGTACACTGAATTTCTCCAACAGTTTGGTGAGGGAAGGGAGAAAATTCATGAAATATTATTTTCTAGGGATTTTTTGGCCCAACTCTAGTTTCTATATTCAGGTGTCACAGAGCCTAATTATCTAGGGATGGAGAAATGTGTAATTTTTTTCTTTTCTCATTTTTTTTCTATCTTATGTCTAGTTTGCCACATTTGCACATCACTCTGCAAACCTTTTAAAGAAAGGAAATATGCATACCTGTACCCCAAAGGTTTTTGTCTTATTTTTTGTCTTCCTACTCTGGTTCTGTGGCTGATTTTTTTTTTTTTATACTGCCCTCTGTAGCAGCAGAATCATAGAAAACAGATGATTTGCACTATCATCCATGTGGCAGCTTATCAAAGATTTGAAGGTGGCTGTTACATCATGTGTTAATTTTATTTTCTCTAGGATAAACATATCCAACCCTTTCAACTTTTCTCCACATATATTACCGGTTGGGATTAGTGAAATATAGTGTCCTACTCGGGGCATGCTGGTCTATTGATACAGTATGCTTGGATTGTTGAAAACTTTTGGTATTGCACTAAATGAAAGTGAAAGTAACATGCCTGGGATTCTCTCGCTGAGATTACTGCATTGCAAGGTGTTGGGTTGGATGACCCTGGAGGTCCTTTCCAACCCAAACAATTCTGCGATTCTACTATTAATCATGAAAGTAAAGGCGCTATAACACTGCAGTGAAGGATGGGATACAAATCGTTTCGAGTCAATCAAGCGAAATTTGAAGTTTCATTCATGGAGGGTGTGTTTTATTACTCGTACAGCTTTATGTATTATGGAAGGACCCTTTCAGAAAGTCGAGTCGATCACAGTATACCTTTAAATACTGAAGCTCATGGAGAGCTCTAGATTGGAACAAGTTAAGCGGCTCTCTCCTTTCTTGGTGCTCTACAGCTGTTTTGGATTCCCAAAGACCACCAGCCCTAGTCAGCTTGGCCAATGACCATGGATGATGTGAATTGTAGCCCCAAACACCTGGAGGGTATCATGCAGGGAAGGGCTGAGATATAGCCTGAATAGATTGTAACTTCACTGCATGTGAGCAATTAACAGGCACATTTCAAAGAAATTGAGATTGCTGCCCTAGGAGTTGGACAAGCAGGAGGAAGCACAAGAGAAGGTTAACTATTTTCCCTCTCCCCACTACAGCCCCACCCACAAATCCCCCACCTTATTACCGTAACCAATGCAGAGAAACTCCTGTTAGCTTGTCCCCTTCCCTGCAGTGGGTAGTTTCTTTTCTTTAAAGGGCTTACATGCAATTAATGCCATACGTTGTGTGGCCCATAGCTGCGGTTGGACAGAACGAGAAATGAGGCGTGTAAAGAGCAACCAGTGTGTATACTGCAGTGTTTATTCTGTAAAGAAAAGCTTTGTTCAGGGAGGGCCTTCACAAAATCAACAGGTTAATAATAACAACGCAATGCTCATTAAGCTCAGAAGGCCTCCGAGGACCCAGTAACCACCCTAGAGAAGCTTCTGTTGAGTGTGGTAGGCAGCGCCTGCTGTTGTTGACATGGGGCTTCACGATGAAACAAGGAAATGGGCCTTGACACGAATAAACAGTCTCCAGGGGAGTTGCCTCTACACATTGCCTTTCAAAGCCAGCGCATTCCCTGGAGCACATCTGCTAATGCTGAGCCACAAATGTCTCCTGTATTCTTATTTTTACCATTCTCCATCAATGAATGAGAAAAGAAACTACACTAGAAAATTATCAAAGGGTAAAAGTTATGCACTGCTGACATCTTAACTCTTGTTGTCCTAAAATGTTTTAATAGTAATCTGTCTCCCAGTTGTTGGAGGGCAGGGCAGGCAGCAAATGGGGTTCTTGAATGCATGCGTGGTGGCCCTGTCCCTATGGTGCTGAATTCGGCTTAAAAAAAAAAAATCTTACTGGGAATCGCTGCCCAGCAGGATCCTAAATCACCTTTGCTAGCTCTTCTCGCTGCCTTCCAGGGGCCCAAGATTTGATTACTCAGCTCTTAGTAGCGACACATATGACTGTTTCTAGTAGCTGGAGTAAGTCATCTGACTTTATCCTCCAGAGAGCTGGTACATTTGGAATATAGCTCTATCAGAAAATTACTGACAGGATCAGGGTGGCACTGGATCAGTGGAAGGCATGTGACCACTGAGACACCAAGACATACTTTGCACCAAAAGTTGGTATCATCTTTGTCTTCTAGCACTGACTTCTGTGCCAAAATCTTTCTGTATTGCCCCTCCTTTTGTTAATGCTGATATGTGTACATAATGAGCAACCTGACATTGTGTTGCAGTTTTTTATTGTTAGCAACATGCTTATTTTGAATGTGGTTGCTGCGTACTATATATTGAAAACATTAAGGTTTTTTTTTTTAAAAAAATCAAAGGCCAGGGAAAAAATATGACATTCTCAAGGCGGAGTGGGGGACGTTCAATGTGTTTACTGAACTTCTGAGGTGGCCCAGGGAAGTTTGTGTCCTTTCTTCCATTGTAACAAATAATCTCAACAGTGGTCTGCACTCAGCAGCCTTCCCAGGTGCCTGTGCTTCAGTCAAAACCCAGAGTAAGACATCATAAAGTAACTTCACCCAGTGGATTTTTTCTAGATTAAGCAGCACCAGCAGCCAGGAAGGCTGCAGAGGGTTGGATAAATCTCTAGTGCAGGGGTCGGCAAGGTTTACCTTACCTAGGCCAGTTCACTCCAGCAGAGATCCCTCCGTGGGCCGGATTGCGCATGCACCCACAATTTCTGCGACTCGCCAAGCGGGCAGCTTGGTTCGGGGGCGGCTCGTGGGCCGGTTAAATGACCCCCGTGGGCCACTTGTGGCCCATGGGCCTTAGGTTGCCGACCCCTGCTCTAGTGGAAAGAAAACCACATGCACATCACCCTTGCATACCCTGGGCATTGTTGTTGTTGTTTCTGAATGCAAATAGCCTGAGGGCTCTCTGGTTACAGTAGCTGAATATAAACACCTTAAATAAATATAACTTGCTCCCATGAAATGGTGTGTATTGTAATTGTTGTTGTTGTTGTTGTTCAGTCGTTCAGTCGTGTCCGACTCTTCGTGACCCCATGGACCAGAGCACGCCAGGCACGCCTATCCTTCACTGCCTCCCGCAGTTTGGCCAAACTCATGTTAGTAGCTTCGAGAATACTGTCCAACCATCTCATCCTCTGTCGTCCCCTTCTCCTTGTGCCCTCAATCTTTCCCAACATCAGGGTCTTTTCTAAGGAGTCTTCTCTTCTCATGAGGTGGCCAAAGTACTGGAGCCTCAACTTCAGGATCTGTCCTTCTAGTGAGCACTCAGGGCCGATTTCCTTGAGAATGGATAGGTTTGATCTTCTTGCAGTCCATGGGACTCTCAAGAGTCTCCTCCAGCACCATAATTCAAAAGCATCAATTCTTCGGCGATCAGCCTTCTTGATGGTCCAGCTCTCACTTCCGTACATTACTACTGGGAAAACCATAGCTTTAACTATACGGACCTTTGTCGGCAAGGTGATGTCTTTGCTTTTTAAGATGCTGTCTAGGTTTGTCATTGCTTTTCTCCCAAGAAGCAGGCGTCTTCTAATTTCGTGACTGCTGTCACCATCTGCAGTGATCATGGAACCCAAGAAAGTGAAATCTCTCACTGCCTCCATTTCTTCCCCTTCTATTTGCCAGGAGGTGATGGGACCAGTGGCCATGATCTTAGTTTTTTTGATGTTGAGCTTCAGACCATATTTTGCGCTTTCCTCTTTCACCCTCATTAAAAGGTTCTTCAATTCCTCCTCACTTTCTGCCATCAAGGTTGTATCATCAGCATATCTGAGGTTGTTGATATTTTTTCCGGCAATCTTAATTCCGGTTTGGGATTCATCCAGCCCAGCCTTTCGCATGATGAATTCTGCATATAAGTTAAATAAGCAGGGGGACAATATACAGCCTTGTCGTACTCCTTTCCCAATTTTGAACCAATCAGTTATTCCACATCCAGTTCTAACTGTAGCTTCTTGTCCCACATACAGATTTCTCAGGAGATGGATGAGGTGATCAGGCACTCCCATTTCTTTAAGAACTTGCCATAGTTTGCTGTGGTCGACACAGTCAAATGCTTTTGCGTAGTCAATGAAGCAGAAGTAGATGTTTTTCTGGAACTCTCTAGCTTTCTCCATAATCCAGCGCATGTTTGCAATTTGGTCTCTGGTTCCTCTGCCCCTTCGAAATCCAGCTTGCACTTCTGGGAGTTCTCGGTCCACGTACTGCTTAAGCCTGCCTTGTAGAATTTTAAGCATAACCTTGCTGGCGTGTGAAATGAGTGCAATTGTGCGGTAGTTAGAGCATTCTTTGGCACTGCCCTTCTTTGGGATTGGGATGTAAACTGATCTTCTCCAATCCTCTGGCCACTGCTGAGTTTTCCAAACTTGTTGGCATATTGAGTGTAGCACCTTAACAGCATCATCTTTTAGGATTTTAAATAGTTCAGCTGGAATATCATCACTTCCACTGGCCTTGTTGTTAGCAAGGCTTTCTAAGGCCCAGTAGAAATAGTATCAAGTCTGCAAGAACCTGGGGTATTGTAATTACTTTACAACATTCCTGAGAAGTGACACATTTATTTCTATTGTACTGTATAAGTAAATCCCAATGGCCATAGTTGGAGATGCTTATGAGTATAGGTCCATCTGATTATATGGTAAATCTACCTTATTCCAGCTACGGGGCTTAGTGTATTTCTGCGAAGATCAAGCTGAAGCTCCTCTGAACAAGGACTATTCATAACACTAAATGGCATGTCTAGAAAGTCTGTTTTTGTGTGTGCAACTGTTGTTCTGTTTTCCTGGAACAGTATTTGCAAGTGAGACAGTTGGATCAATTAGTGTCTATGAAATAGAAAAGGGAAATATATTGAAACATTGTCTTTCTCTCCATCTGTTTTTGTTTCCACTTGCCTATTCATTAAACTTCACAGCCAAACACAAACAGGGACTGGGTGAGTAGAAATAGTATCAAGTCTGCAAGAACCTGGGGTCCAAGCAATGGTCCAGTTCCATGGTGACCACGTTCTACCTCCACTGTCAGACATAGTATGCATCTGAAAAACAGTAGCTGGGAATTGTAGGTGCGCAGAATGCTCCAGCTTGCAGGCTTCCCATGGGCATCTAGTTGGGCAATATGAGAACAGGATTCTGGAACAGATGGGCTATTGGCCTGATCCAGCAGGCTCTTCTTATGATCTCCAGTGAGAGTTCATCCATACAATATGTTAAAATGGTGTAAGACTACTTTGTGTGTCTCCACTCAAATTTCCTATATTCTCTGGTACATGGAGAGTTGCAATTTTGCTGCCTAGGCTATATTCAAAGCAAACAGTTACCATATCAGCTGTTTCAACTTTCTGCATCTCTAGAGATGTCATCCACTATGCTTGCAGGTGTAGACTGAGAAAATTTGCATCTATTGAGCAAATCCCTTTATATCAGGCTCCACTTGCTCACTTTTTGCCCATTAAAAACAAACAAAATTGTGGAAATGCTTCTGGAGCAAATCAAATGAGGTCGGCAGCACAATCAACTCAATGTAACCGATAAAACAGGGATGGCACACCTGTGGCCCTCTGGCAGTTGTTGAACTACAACTGGTATTATCCCGATTGGCTGGGGCTGATGGAAGTTGCAGTCCAACAACATCATGCTGTAGAACTTCCTGCTGCTCAAAATGTTGCCCGTAGGAGCTGGTCTCTCTCTCTCTCTCTCTCTCTCTCTCTCTCTCTCTCTCTCTCTCTCTCCCTCCCTCTCTCCCCCTCCCCTGATTGCAGAGTTTTGAAGACTGCAGAGAGAATTAGAAAGATAGAGACTTAATAGATGACAGAGAGGAAGGAACTCATAAGGGTGTGTGATGCAGCCTGAGACCTATACCTGCATCCCAGGTCTGTATATCCAGACTCGTCTGAGAGACTTTAACCTCTCACCCATATCTAACTCACGTTATTGGGACTCCATCCTCCTTTAATCTGTTGCTCAAAGACTTACTCAAAATTGTATACCAACCTGAGTTTTTTTCCTTCCTGTCAAGCCAACCCTACCTCTTGGATTTTCTTAAGTTGCCCACTCCTTGTTCTCCCCTGCCTTCTTTTGAGAAACATGAGGTCTACTGGGCAGAAACCTCTCAGCCTGAATATGTTTCTTCTTCCTTCCATATCTCCCATGCTACTATTGTCCACGGCTCCCACACCTTAGAATCTCTGTGATTTGCTTATAAATTCAATATACACACATACTCTATAGACTCAAGTTCTCTTTAATAGTTGGCATAAATTAATCTGTCTTGAGTGATCCCAACAATGCACATTTCCTTAAAAAAGAAGAAGTGCCCAGTCAAGCATTCCTGGCAAAAATTCTCAGCAAGCAGCAGGCACTGAATTGTTTTTCAAAAAAATTGGCCAGTGGGCTAAGATCAATCTTCCGCCTACCTTACACATGCATGTCAAATATGCATCAAGGAAGCTTTCTTAGAAACCAAACCTGTGTATCAGACTTATCACTTTTCTTGATCTCTGTCTAGTATATTTAGTGTTTTTATTTAAAAATGTATGCATACGTGATGGGAAAGACATCCTACCGTAAAATGAAAAATAAGAGAAGCAGGTCACCAGAATGGAAACCACATTTCTAATTAGGTTGTGCATGTTTAAAGTCAAACCTCAACCATAAGTGGACTGTTCGTCAATCAAAATATGATAGCTAGTCTGATAGCTAGTTAAGCAACAAGGAAAGAACCTTCTAAATAAACTAGAAGTGTAGCAGGAGTAAACTGTGCTAACGAGCCATAAACATACTGCTGGGTTTTATTTATTCAACACTAATTACTGAACTCAATACTGATTAGAGAGTTTACACATCTCACACACAAAAAACCTCTAAGTGACAACTAACCACAATATGTATATATTGTAGAAACAGCCGTGGCCACAACAGTAAAGGTTGTTTCATTAACCAACGTTCAAATTTACTAGAAAGCAAAATTACACTAGTCCTTTAGTAAAGTTTATAAACATTTAAAAAGTGCATAACATCTGAAACAAGAAGAAAACAGGACATTACTTTAAAAAATAAAATAAAGAAAACAAATTGGGATGGGATGGGAAAGGGGACTTGTGATTGCTGCCCCACTTGATTGCCACAGGAATATTCATGATTAACTCCAATCTCAGCTGCTGAGAGACAAGGTGACCCCAGTTCTAAACACTACAATAAATCTATGCTTCACTTCAGGAAACAAGTATTCTGCATCTTTCTGGGGCTTCTGCGTCATCGCTCCCAACATATTATTTCTCCTTAAAAAAAAAAAGTTGTACTGATAAGTTTGCTCTTAAAACCTCATCACTAACATCATGTTTTTTGGCTTTTTAGTGGAAAAGGCCAGTTCCCTAAGGGATGAGATTAAATAAAATATTCTGTCTGAATCTTGGATTTCCAACCATCTACAAGCAAAGTGACCCAACTGTACTGAGAAAACACAAGACACACCAGACTATACGTTAATTACATTGTATGTTCTTATAAATGAAAGAATGCAGTTTCATCAGATTAGCAGCTGATTTGATAATCTTATTATGTGCACACCCACCACACTATGCGAAAATAAAACCCTAGCCCTTTTAAAACAAGTGGTAGAAAAAAAAATCACAGTCACAGAAGTTGCCTTCATAAGCATTTTGAGAAGGGGCAGTGTGGAGCATCTAAACTGTACAATATAAAACATTGTAAGTAATAGAGCTGAAAACAGAGAAGCAGAGTTCTTAAAAAAACAAACCAACGGTGCTTCCTTTACAGGTGATTTTAATAGGTGAACACCCTCTGAAGGTCAGACAACCTCTGAAGATCACTGGAGCCATTGCCATACAATGCAATTCAAGCCTCTGGTGAGTTGAGGGCCGTTTGCTACATGATCTAGTTTGCTCTACTTCCTACGAGCATTTCATCAAGTGGTCATTGGTGGTGAGATCCATGTTGAGAGAGTCTCGAGATGAGCAAGGAAGTCTCAACCATTGCTAACAGAGGTAGAGAAAGTTCTGTCTGCTGCTACAGCCTGCTTTGCCCCTTTCAGCATTGGACCGGGCAGCTTCCAGTAACGAGGCGCATCCATTTTCATTTTCTGTTCAATCAGCTTGCTCACAAAATACCCTTTTCCCAATAGGCTTTTGCGATTCGAAAACATCCCACAGTTGCAGCTGTTGGTCAGAGTAGGATGTCAACTTTCTTGCTTTGCTGTTTCCCCCTGGGCTTCCCCAGTTTGCTCAGTGGGATTTCTCTGTGCATCTCCTTCCCCTTCTGCAAGAGAGAGAGAGAGAGGGGGGGGGAAAAAAGCCAAGCAGTGGTGAAATAGCATCCAGACCACAGAATCATAGAGTTGGACGGGATCCCCCAAGGGTAATCTAGTCCAACCCCCTACAATGCAGGAATCTCAGCTAAACCATCCATAACAGATGGCCACCCAACCTCTGCTTAAAAACCTCCGAGGAAGGAGAATCCGCAACTTCCTGAGGGAGTCTGTTCCACTGTTGAACAGCTCTTACTGTCAGAAAGTTCTTCCTGATGTTTAGCTGGAATCTCCTTTCTTGTAACTTGAAGTCATTGGTACGGGTCCTACCCTCCAGGCCAATCTAGTTTAAGCCTGCAAATTCCATGGCACTGAAAGCCATGGATGGGTGTCTGGTTTGGCTTCTTAAATAGTCAATGAGTTTAAAAAATGTGCCTGGTAACTAGCTAATTTAGAGTACATAAAGAAGATTGGAAGTTCTGTGGGTATATAGAAATGTGTTATGTACTTCACACTTGGATGTACATTGCTAGAGACATAAGCATTATGTTGAGTTATAACTGTGAAGGTCCATGCACTCATGCAACTGTGTGTGTGCCATCCAGCTTATTGCATTTAGCTGCTAGAATTATTATTATTATTTAAAAGGAGTGATGAGTGATGGGAAAACCCTTAGCTTTTTTCAGTACCATTCAGAAAAATTAAGAACACGGCATTTATGTTAAGGCAAATGGAATCCTATAGGAGGGACGAAATCTCTTTTGCACTCACATTCCAACCACTCCCCAAATATTCACTAGTGGATCTCTCCACAAGCTGTTCCCAAGAATTGGTCTCCAGAGAGCAGAGGTGGTTGCAGCCACCTCCCATACAACCTTTATTACACCAAGAAATTCCATGCTTAGGTAGAGCTGTCATAACTTGTGTCAGTTCAATAGAAACAAGTTTTTTTCAGACACAATAACACAGCCAATATTCACACCCCCACACAGGGGAAATAGCAGACAGAAATAAAATGTCCTTCTATTCCCCGCCACAGTGATAATGGCATGAAAGGGAAAGCGTTTGACCTTTGCTCCCTGCACATGCCTTCCTACCTAGAGAATCCCCATGGAGCAAGGGGGCAAATAAACCCAAGACTCGATAAGTATTGTCCCTACCGCAATTACAAGGCTACTCTGCTGCAGTGATGTGGACGGATAATGTAAAAAGGAAAATCTTTCCTGTTTCATAAGTTCATTAGTAGCAATCAGTGGATGCCAACTGCAAATGCAGTATTAGGCAAGCTTGGCAGTTTCACAGTTTTTAACTGTGTATGCTAAATACAAGCAAAATAAAACATGCCAAATTGGATCGCTCTCTAGGGTATCAGGAAATCTGAAACTAAAAGGAAATTCTGATGCAAATTTCCAATGCAAAAATTTCCAGAAACCCAAATCATTGCTCTCCTGTAGGATTTCCTGGGGTATGTTAGCTTCATGGCAGATGGTTCTGAGTTGCTAGGGTATTGTTGGAGACCGCCTTCCATCAGCTCAAGCCAACATGGCCAGTGGTCAGCGATGAGAAGAATCAATGACATTCTGCACAGCAACAGTTTCCCCAATCCTGTGCCAAGCAGACTGACTTAAGTCAGGCATGTCCAAAGTCCGTTTTGGGGGCCTAATCCGGCCCGCCGGTTGGTTTAATCCAGCCCCTGTGGCATTTTATTTCCTGGGCTAAAATCCTAAAAAAACCTCAACAACTTCAACCCTAAAAAAAAGGTCAACAACCTTGGTTGGCCCTCTGGTCGGCCCTCATGGCCCTTCACTTCATCAAGTCTGGCCCTCTTTGAAAAAAGTTTGGACACCACTGATTTAAATGGTTCTTATTAACACCATGAAACTTTATCCGTATCACAGAGCTCATGTCGACTGTGGAGATATTGGGGTGGGGGGAAGAGAACTTCCTTTGTAGAAGGTGGAAAGACTGAGTGGTATCCGACAAACTCCTTCCATCAGTGCAAGGAAATCTGCTTGTGCAATGCAACACCCCCCCTCCCCCTGTGTCCCCCCAAAATCTGTTCTGGGGGTTCTCCCAACCCTCCAGGGCAGATCTGGAGAGAGCATGAGTGGAGAGAGGAGAGGAGGGAAATCACAAACAGAAATCCTTGCACTGATAGGATGTGTTAGGATGTGTTAACTGCACCATACATTTAAAGTACTAGTATACAACTTTAACAGACATGGCTTCCCCAAAGAATCCTGGGAAATGTAGTTTGTAAAGAGTGCTGGGAGTTGTTTGGGAACTGTAGGGTCTGTGAAAGGAATAGGGGTCTGCCAACAACTCTTAGCAAGCTGTACATGGGTGTACTGTTTGAAGTGGTATAAATAGTGTTTTAAATGGATGGTGAGGGTTTAGTCTTAGCTGGTTATCAATTGGACTCCTCAAAGCACATTTTTATACATTACTCTAAACTAGGCCCACCAGCTAGACCAAAACTGACCAGTCACATAAAAGGCTAAATGACAATCCATCTGTTTTTGAAGGTGGAAGTTAGCATATTTTGTGTGGGTTGTGGTAGCCTTCACTAACACAAAAAAGCAGAGGAGACGTACTTTTTATACATATTTCAGGAACTAGTCTACTATTCTGCTATGGCCTTGCACTAGACAGCAGTACATAAAATTAACCCATATACAAGCCAGCTAAAGACTAATTTTTAATACTGTATTTTTAATTTTTTTTGTAGCCTGCTTTGGAACCTTAGGGTGAAGAGCAGGTAAGACATTTAATTTTTAAAAAAATGTAAATAAATTATTAACAATAAATGTGAAAAGCCATTAAAGCCCAGCATGTTGTTTCCATAAATGATGTCCCTTGCAGACTTATTAATGATTTTTCTTTTAACCTTTCAGATTAGTACATACCAGTTTTGTTTATATCAAGTTCTGATAACTTCAAGGATAGTTCACTAGAATTTCCACTTGCAGAGGACACAAGGATGTCGTGAATGGCATTTCTTCTCCCGGTTCTCCCAGAAGCAATGAAATCTGCATATGTAGATTCCACATCAGTCATTGCTAACCAGTATCCACATAGCAGTACCTAAGAAAAACCAAAGAAAATCAAAAGCTACATTAGGGATAATAGGAGGGCATGAAGCAAGGAGACAAATATGGAATCTTTAGATGATTTGCACAACTGGTAAGACGATTTCACACCTTGTATCATGGAAGGCTTTGGGGAAGGGATGGCTAACCTGTGTCCCTTCAGGTATTGTTGAACACCAGATCTCGTCAGCGCCAGCTCAAGGGTGATGGGAGCTGAAGGGCACCAGGTTAAAGTAAGCTGATCTAAAAATGATGTTAATCTAATAATTAACATCATTAAAAATGGTTTAGAAACTTTAGCTGGTGAAAAATGCCATGGCTGTCCATAATTTGCTAATGGGTCAGCTGCCTCTGCAGTTGCACAACATCTGGAAGGCACAATATTGCCTACCCAGAGTGTCCGGTTTATCTGACTGGCCTGAGGTTCTCAGCTAGAAAGAAGGGAACATTGGTTGGAGTCTGTTGGAGGGCTCCAGGTTAAGGAAGACTGCTTTACATCAATTCCAAATTCATAGTTGAGGAGATCTGAAATAATGATTCACGTCCATTGCTATCCCAGCCCCCTCAGCCTCCATGTCTCTCCTGCTTTCAAATGGAATCATACACCTAAAACAAGTCTGCTAACAACAGGCATTTGCCTATTTTTAGCCTTTTTACTTGTGTGCCCCCCCCGTCCCCCCCGGCAGTCTTCCTTTTAGATCAGACAAGAGACAAATAGTTACATGAGCTTTGCTGGAGCCAAGTGAACAGTTATTTGAGAAGCTGGCGGAAGGGGATTAGGTACAACATTTTATACGGGCTAAATATAGCCATATCGAATGTCTCTGAGCAGTTTTATCCACACAGGGCTTCACACCAACAGAACTTCTGAGAATGGCATGCAGCAGGGCCATCAGCCCAAACAATGACACACTAACTTTAATGCTGCAAACAAGATCTAACATAGGGCTCAAAAATTCATTAAAACAAAGCTACACACAAACACAAACACACACACCAGTAGAGAAAACGTTTCTCAATAAACTCGTTAATTCTAGCTTCCCTCACATTTCCGTAACACATATAGCTAACAGACCTCATTCTAGGGCAGAGGTAAAATAACACCCTGATTATGTGGTCCTATCATACTAATGTGTGCCTAAATTCATCACCTTTGGGCTAATGTTAGAAAGAGGTGGTAAGGTGGTGGTAGGCCTTTCATTTTTTTATTTTTATTTTACTTCTTTGCTGCTGCCTATAGAAGTGGCAAAAGGGACGCGGGTGACGCTGTGGTGTAAACCACTGAGCCTTGGGCTTGCCGATCAGAAGGTCAGCAGTTCGAATCCCTGCGACGGGGTGAGCTCTCGTTGCTCGGTCTCAGCTCCTGCCAACCTAGCAGTTTGAAAGCACGTCAAAGTGCAAGTAGATAAATAGGTACTGCTCCGGCGGGAAGGTAAACAACGTTTCTGTGCACTGCTCTGGTTTCACCAGAAGCAATATGTCATGCTGGCCACATGACCCGGACAAACCTCGGCTCCCTCGGCCAGTAAAGCGAGATGAGTGCCGCCACCCCAGAGTCGCCTGCAACTGGACTTAACTGTCAGGGCTCCTCTACCTTTAGCTTTTATAGAAGTGACAATGGCCATAACCAGGCTGGCAAAGTTTTTCTTCTTTGGTGTCTCCAGCCACCATTTTCTCCCCCTTCCCAGACTGCCTTGGGGCTGGATAGTGTCATTTGGGATGAGGATAAAGCACCAGGATGAAAGACATGGTGGCTCTTGGGAAAACTACAAATCCCTCTTATGGGAAAGGTGTGGTATGCTGTCCTCTGCAAAGTTTTAAAAGCTAGGTGACAGGGAGGAGGGAGACCCTTGCTGATCTCCCTGATAATTCTCTCCCTCCATCACCTGAATGCTTCTTTCAGCAGGGGTGGGGAACCTGCAGCCTTCCATATATTGTTGGATAGCAACTCCCAGCACCCCCGGCCAGCTTTCCCAGCAAGAGATGATGGAGTTGGAGTCCAACAACTGCTGGAGGACCACTGTTCCCCATTCCTGCCTAAAGCCTCCTAGGAAGCTAAGGGAGCACAGAGAAAGAGCGGGAAGCACAGTTCTGGCTCCTTTCAAATTGCATCTGATCCAAGAGAGAAGTGTCATCTCCATTGAACTCACCCAATGGGGCATCCTACATGGATAGCCATTATTTAAGCTTGGATATGGTTATACAGAGCTTGGGCAAAATTTAACAGCCATAAAATAACCCCCTTCTTCCTCCCCCCCCCCAAAAAAAAGAGAGAGAAAGAAATAAGGACAGATGAACTGGCATGGCTGCAATTCACTTACAGCAATAGGAAGCTTCCCTAAAACATCAGTTTTAAATATGATGCAAGGCAAAAAATAAAAAATAAAAGGCTTGTGGAGGGGGAAAAGCCGAGCATGTGAAGAGTGCGGCCTGAGGTGAGTGTCTTGAGGGTTAGGTATGTCTACATTTGGGGCCAGGGCCTGTGTTTCCACAACACTGGCTTAGACAGCTATCAGTTTCATAGGTCAAGCAGGCAAGTACTGGGGAAAACTATGTTGTCAGTTGTTTGGAGCTTCCTAGAAGGGACAGGGGAAACTGCCCTCTGTCCCACTTGAATTATTTATTGAGGCATTGACTGGCAGCTGGAGAGGAGAGGAGTTTGAGTGGTACCCTGAAGCTGTTCAAAGCTTCTTCCCAATATCTGCAGTATATGTGTGGCAGGCCCTTTCCTGCGTTGGCTCCCTGTTTCCATTTCTCTTTCCTCTTGGTTTTAATGTATGTATATGGGGGTTGTTGTCTATTTGTTTGGCTGTAAGCTGCTTTAGGTTGCCCTGGGCAAGATAAAGTGACTGACAAACATTATATTATTATTATTATAAATAATAATAATAATACTGCAGATACTTTGACTGTGAAAGGACATAACAGGTGCAAGGTGGCAGAGAGAGGGACAAGAGGGAGGAAAGTTTTTTCAAAGGTTGCATAACAGACTGCCATCTCACTAGAAGGTAGACACAATGGTAAGCGAGAACTTAATGTTCTGTTTTATCCTACTTAAAAAAAATAAATTAGCACTGAAAGAGAAAAGCTTTTGCAAATAAACAAAATGCAAGTAAAACAAAGTTGGGCTGACACTGTAGGAACAATTGCACCTGGATTTGATGATCAGACAGACAATTTCCTGCATCAAAATTTCATACTTTGATCCTTCCTTCCATGTAAACATATTTACCATTTGATATTTGTCTGATCCCTTTATCTAGGGATGATTTCCGAGACTTATGTGCAAAGCCTCTGGGTAATTGGGCAATAGACCAGCTGCAGCAAGCCACTCCTCAAAAACAAATAATAACTGGGCTCTTGGTGCTAATTTCTCATCACTCCAATGTCGTCTACTAATTATTCCCTGCCTGGCTGCTGACTTACAGCAATCTGTTAATGCAAAAAGCTTATTACAAAGCCTGTTCTCACGCACCACAGAAAACTGCATCTTGCTCTGCTGATTGCAGTAAGTTTGCTAGACAACTGATAATGATGGCATTATGTCATATTTAGTCAATTAAGCTAAAGAGTCACTTGTATATGGAGGATGGCAGAATTAGTAAGACTATGTTCTGAAATTTACCCTTTTTATTATACTAATGATTATACTGTTTCGTTAATGCAGGCACCCCCAACCTGCGGCCCTCAAGATGTTTTGGCATGATCCCTAGCTAACAGGACCAGGGGTCAGGGATGATGGGAATTGTAGTCCAAAACATCTGGAGGGCCTAAGGCTGGGGATGCCTGCGTTAATGGATGCACTGCTGTCTGTGTTTTAGGATGATGATTTAGATGTACCTGCCATAAATCTGCATCATGATAAGGTCCCAGGGTGGATGACAACAATGTAAAAATACATAAATGAAATCAGTTAAAACACTTTATCATTAGAAGAATAGGGTGGATCCTAAAAATAGATATCTTGGGTGTCAAACAGGAAATGAACAGGGAGAAACAACACTCTCTTCTGCGGATTGTGGGGATACTTATGGAGACATTTGCATGGACATCGTGGAGGTACTGGTGGGCACACAGCCCAGGGGCGTAGCAAGGTAAATTGGTACCTGGGGGCAAAAAAATTGTCACCCCCCCTCCCCCCCGAGGCATGGGAAGGTCAGGTGGTACCCGGTGCGGAAAATTTCTGGTCAGTCCCCCCCCATTGATTCCCCCCCCGCGCAAAAATGGTTTTACATTATTTCATATTTTCTTACAAAGGAATAATAACAAGTAATAATAATAATAATAAAACTTTTATTTATATCCCACCCTCCCCGGCCGAAGTCGGGTTCAGGGTGGCTAACATCAGATACATAACATTGGTATAAAATCAAACAACAATTAAATTACCTCCTAAAAACATCTCAAAATCAAATTAAAGTCTAATTAGATGGCTTTCCACAGGGTTAGGGTTGGGAACAGTAAGTGCTCCACTGAACTGAAATTTCAGCCTTCACGACATAGGAAAACAGCCAAGTAAACAGCTATTTTGGTGGAGCAGGGTCAAGATATTAACCGATATGCATGAAATTTCATATATAGCTATATAATCCCTAGTATAGTAAGATAAGACCTTTGGAGCAGGCATTTTAAAAAAAATGTTCCTTGATAATTTGTCACCCCCTCCATTATGGAACATGGGGCCGACCGCCCCCCCCCCCGCCCCCTTGCTACACCCCTGACACTGCCCCCTCTTAGGAAATTCCATAGTTAAAGTGACTACTTCATTTTAGTTCTACCCAGGCAAAGAACCCATGTAATACAGTGGCTAATAACAGGATCTGGGAAGCTATTAGTTCAAATCTCAGCTGTCTTTAACTTGACAGATCTAGCAACCAAAGTGTATGCTTTGTTTGGGGTGCCCTATGCCATGTTGCTTCTGCTTCTTCCGGAGCTTAGTCTACACTTCCAAGAAGTGCCAAAGAAAGAGCAGAGGACACTGTATAGATAAATACGGTCCAGTACCTAGAAAGAAAAACAGGAAACAAGTACTCTCACTATAATTTTTCATTTTCTCTAAGGAAACAGAAAGCCTTTAAGATCCATGAAGATCCCATAAAAACACTTTTAATTTTTCATGTAACTGCATTAGCTGGGAGTCCTAGATTTTAAAACATCTTTCCCCATAGAAAAACAAACCATTTACAATAAGTGAATTGCCTAGGGTTTCCTAAAAGCCTCATACATAATTATTGTGTGAGGAGACTAATGTAATTTAAATATAATAAAAAGATATGTCTTTTATAAATTCATGAGATTTCTTCAGCTGCAACCCTATGTCCATATTCCTGGAAGAAAGACCCACAGAGTTCAGTGGGACTTATCTCTGAGTAGACATAAATATAATTGTGGTGTTGCTCCTACCTTTATGCTTACGTAACTTAAGGTAAAGGAACCCCTGACCATTAGGTCCAGTCATGTCCGACTCTGGGGTTGTGGCACTCATCTTACTTTACTGGCCGAGGGAGCCGGTGTACAGCTTCCGGGTCATGTGGCCAGCATGACTAAGCCGCTTTTGGCGAACCAGAGCAGCGCACGGAAATGCCGGTTACCTTCCCGCCAGAGCGGTACCTATTTATCTACTTGCACTTTGATGTGCTTTTGAGGTGGGCAGGAGCAGGGACCGAACAACGGGAGCTCACCCTGTTGCAGGGATTCGAACCACTGACCTTCTGATTGGCAAGCCCTAGGCTTTGTGGTTTAACCCACAGCACCACCCGCGTCCTAACTTAGGCTGACTCAAACTCCAAACCACATGCTTAAGTGCTTGGACAACTAGAAATAAAGCTTGCTTGCCATTGGCAGAAGTGATCTCTAAGAAAATAACCAGAACATGCAATTTTATTATGAAAACTTTGCACTTTCTTGTCTTTCATGACCCAAGCTGGGGAGGGAACACAGAGCACATGCTTCATATGTACAAGATCCCAGCTTGAATTCCTGTCATTAAAAGGATCACATAGTAAATTAGTGAAATACTTCTGCCCGAGATTCAGGTGAGCCTCTACCAGCTATAAGACTAATTCATCCATTCCATGTCCCACTCCAAACAGAGCTTCAGCCAAACATGGGTCACTGAAAGTTTATAGATCTTCAAATTGCAGATTTGGGACAGAGCCATGACATGTAAGCTAATTTGTACTGAATATTTAAATTGCAGAATGTATTTACTTATTAAAAAGAAAGAACATGTTCATTTGCTGGAGTTGGCTTGAAATTCGAGGAAAATAAACCACACACCCCAAGGACTTGAAAGTCAGCGAGTTAGTTCAATAATCAACACTATGATCCAGCAGGTACATCGTTTTACTTCTTACTCAAATCTCTTTTAAAAATAGCAGTTGCTCTCATCTGACTTGGATCCCCACTTCTTCTTTTATTGAAATAGAACCTGGTGGGACCTGCTGTACAGATAAGCAAGGATGCTGTGTATCAGTTCTTGCTCTAGTGCAACACACTAAACATTTGTCCATTCTTACTGGTCCCAGCTGAGATATCATGACATCTGCAAAAGTTAACAGATGCATTTTCAGATATTGGTGCTTCTTTATGGCAAGTATTCTTACATCAGGAGCTTTCAAAGCAGCAATAAAGAGCTGAAATTGAACAGCGAAAGCTTGAAACAGAACCATTAAGGAAACAGCTTTCCAAATATTTCCAGACAGTATCCCTGTAGAAATATGAAGTAGACCCTAGTGAGAACGTGGATAGACAATTTAGTTCTTTAATATGACCCAGGTCATACTAACACACACTTTCCAAACAAGCCGATTTTCAGAACTATGCTTCTCATACAAGTATTTCAATTACTACATGGATATGAAGGTTGGGCTGCCTTGATGTCCCAAGTCAGCTGCCCCAGATAGAGCTCAATGAATGTACCTGTCAAGCAATATACATGTTTCAGTGACAAAGCAAGCATGAATTATTACTTTTAAGTGGTCACATGGAAAAAGTCAGATTTGGGTAAGCCACATATTATACACTATCGTTATATATACACAAAGATACTGCATCAAAACTTTGCAGTGTATTTAAACACATGTTGTCTTGTTCTGCATATGTATGTTAAAATGACATGCAATATTCTGGAACAGATTTAGAGATTTGTTTTGCGGATTTTTTTCTCTGTCCCAAATCAGCAATGCAGAGTTGGAGATAGAGGGGGAATCAGTAAGATACACTGCATAGATGGCAAGGCCATAAGTAGAGAATGGGCATGGATCTTTCACAGGTAATTTGCATGGATATACACACCTCTATTACCTTATGGCATGGGTAGGCAAACTAAGGCCCGGGACCCGGACCCGGCCCAATAGCCTTCTAAATCCAGCCCGTCCAGCGTGTTTTTACATGAGTAGAATGTGTGCTTTTATTTAAAATGCATCTCTGGGTTATTTGTGGGGCATAGGAGTTTGTTCTTTCCTCCCCTTCAAAATATAGTCCGGTCCTCCACAAGGTCTGAGGGACAGTGGACAGGCTCCCTGCTGAAAAAGTTTGCTGACCCCTGCCTTAAGGGATATAAACAAACAATTAAAAAAGCAGGACTGGGAAAGACCTTGATCTGCCCCAAGGCTCTGGAGCACTCTTGTCAAGAGTAAGCAATATGGCACTAGTTGGATCAACAGGAATACAGTATAAGGCAGCTTCAAATAAAATTGAGGATGAAGATATAGGAGGCTGTAGAGCTCTTCCCTACATTATATGCATAGGTTTTCAAAGATAGAGGTATTAATTTCAATCCAGCACAGGACTATATCTATCCTTAAGTGATTAAATCAGACAACGTTGCATGGAAATAGTTAAAGCAAAGCTGACAGTCAATGGTTATGTATTTTACAGTCCAGTCCTCTGACTCAAGTCTTACTATGTCCAGCGGGTTTGCTTCCTGGTAAATGTGCATAGGAATGGCTCCTCAATTAATGTATGTCAAGAGAGCTGGTAAATGCAAGAAAAGAGCTTGTTTCTCCTCCATCCCACCCTTTTTGCTAGGATGGGGAACCTGTGACATCTCAAGTGTTGTTAAACCAATGAGCCTCAACTAGCATGGTGGGTGGTAGGGATCGTGGAAATGGTAGCTCAAACACAGCTCCCTATCCCTGCCTTTCTGTGTCATTAACCTATCCCCGAACCCATCATTTCCAAGCTATTTTCCTTCCTAGCCCTCAGCTCTCTGTTGGAGGCTTTCAAAGGATTACAAAACTGAAGCCTTCTGCAGATGACCCATCAGCAGTGGTAAAAAAATTAATGATTGGTGACAAAATAGGGTTTTAAGCAAGGGGTGTGAATATACCTTTAAGCAAGGTTGTGCATGTTTGTGCGATACTGTTTTATATGAGACAAAATTAATTCACATGGAGGAAATACTCAGGAAATTAACAGAGGATGTGGACAGTAATGATATTATCCTCTAATAATGTTTCAGAACCTACGGCATTTTTTCCGGGGGGTGGGGTGGATCTCTGCAGCCTCTTCTATATGAAATGCAAAATGATTCAGCTGGAATGGGTGATCTATCAGCTGAATAATACCCCTAAGGGCTTTACGGTAACTGTCATAGCCCTAAGAAAGGGCTTATGCACCTTATATAGAAGATTCCTGTTTAAGGAATGAAACAGCTGACAGTCAAGGAATGCCCATTGTAGCTTTCATTTAATTTGCTTGGTCCTAAAATGGCATATGAACAACCAAGTTTTAGAATGTGCTGAATTTGTTTATTTTCTTTTTAAATTTTAAACCAATGAGAAATAAACACGAGTGATCAATCATTTTTCATGTATTATTTTTTAATATCATTTTAAGCAGCAAATTATATAATCGGAAGAACTCCCAAGTCTGGTGATTTGCTCCATTTTGATTTGAATCTGCTCACAGAGCTGAACCCAAAACAACACTACCCATACACAAAGGGAAGATCTTAACAGGAAGAATAATTAGAATATATCAATTAGAAAAGGGCCCTGGGCAAAGTGGGGGAAAACCCAAATAGCCAGAAACAAAGAAACAAACCAAAACAGTCACATACACAAAAGATTCAATGACATGAAATATAAACTAAGGGAGTGTGCAGACTGATGATCAGGATTATAATAGAGTACCTTGGAAAAAAGAACAGAGGAAGAGAGACTTAGAATTAGAGTGTTGGAAGGGACCACAAAGGTAATCTATTCCAAATCACTACAATGCAAGAATCTTTCATCCAATGTGGGGTTCGAATCCATGACCCTGAGATTAACAGTCTCATGCTCTACCAAATGAGCTATCCCAGGTAGTTCTGTTGTGCATCTGTTGTGCACAAATGAAGCCATAAACACAGCACTTTCTACTCTTTTCATTTGCATTGCTGCAAGCTTTGTTATTTAGGAATGGGAAAAGATAACAGGATTAAACCAGATGTGCTACCGAACTGTCATCCAAAACTTCATTCACCGGAAAGTCCACAAAACCCAGTATGATTGTACAGCTGTCAGAAAGATTCCTTTTCATTGAAGCTTATGAGAGAACATTTGAGGGAGATACAGTTTCATGGGCATGGAGGGCAAGGGCATAGATGAAGCTCTGTTTGCTAAATAAATATCTTCAAACATGGAACCTATTTGGGCCACCCATTTTGGTGCTGAAATTAGCACAACCATCCTACTTGGCTTGCTGCTTCTGGGCTTGCGATGGAATGTAGGTCATATTCGTTCTGCTAGACTGGATGCTGTCTGAGCTTATAAAAGAGCTGTCACACCAAATGGTCCATCTAGCCCAGTATCAGCAGCATCTCCCCACGGCATCAACATGAAGGAATTCCCATCATTGCCAAATGAAATCAATGAACCCGGTCCATTAATGCATGATGAGGACATTAGTGACAGCTAAGCTGTGTATCTCCCCATTTCTCATTCCATCCCACCAATAAGAGGACAACTCCTTTCTCACCACCATCAGATAAGCCAGGACCCAATTCTTCAAGAAAGTCCTGAGGAGCAACACTCTTAAGTGTTACTCCTCCAATGGGCAATGCCTGCAGACAACAGATATCAGAAACCTTCTTAACCAGGAATCATAGATTGCCCTCTACTAAAAAACAAAAACAAAGCAAAACTGTAAAAACATAGAGGATTTTACTCATTTGGAAGGCAAGCAGGCAATTCATAATAAGGCACTAATAAATGTGGAGACATTTGTGAAAGTAGCTTAACAGCTCAGCAATCCTCTGGATTCACAAATCACTAGGCTTTTAAAATGATGACCAGTGCTGTCCTTTTTAAGTGTTGGGCAGCACTTTTTGTATGCTAGAAAACTTATGGCAGCAGATGAAAGAACACACACAAAATAGGTGGTGCTTTCTGAGAAAGTGGGAAGAACCACTTTGGATCCCATAGGAAGACATCTTATACCAAATAAAAAAAAAATCCTTCCAGTAGCACCTTAGAGACCAACTAAGTTTGTTACTGGTATGAGCTTTCGTGTCATACAAATAACAAACTTAGTTGGTCTCTGAGGTGCTACTGGATTATTATTATTTTGTTTAGACTAAGGCAGACCAACACGGCTACCTACCTATATCTTATACCAAGTCAAACTAGCCCAGTGTTGTCTACTCTGATGTGCAGTGCCTGTCCAGGGTCTACCATATTCCCTGGTACCTGAACCTTTGAAATAAAAGATGTCAGATATTGAGCCTAGGACCTCCTGAAGGCAAGCTACATCCACCCCTAATGGCATTTTACCCACTTGCTGCAACTAGCCCCACTTGCAATTGGGAAACACAAAAAAGCAGGTGTATGGAGGAGGACGACCACCACCAGGATAGTTTTCAGCAGGACTACAACAAAGGGTTTCCTAAGCTGATTGGGAGAAGGGCATAAGCCCAGAAGTAGAATATCTGCTCTCCATGTAGAAGATCCCAGGTTCTATTCCCAACATCTCCTGACAAGGCAGGAAAAACAAATTTGACTAAAGTCCTAGAGAATAGCTGCCAGTCAGAGCGAGATGGACAAATGGTCTGACTCAGCATAAGACAGCTTCCTGTATGTACAGATAGAAGAAATACATAAAGAATACCTGCTCAGAGAGGCTTATGCCTCACTTGAACATTTGTCTTTAGAACAAACAGCTTGCTTGTCACTTATCTACACACCTGTATCCTGCACATTCTATTAAAACTGAAGACAGTGGGATTTTGTTTTGTTTTTTCCACCAGCTAGGGTAAAGTCTAAGCCTCTCCACTTCTTCTGTTATGCAACTATGCAGCCTAATTAAGACAATTATTATTTCACCAGCCTTTTTAGGTCCGTTTCCAGCAGAAATAAGTTTACCAATTCATTATTACACGGATCATTAAAGTTCCCACCGCAGTGGTGGACACAGACCAGCCTGAAAATATATGTGCACCAGTTGAAAAACACAGGCAAAAACTGAAGGCAGCTGGTCTTACCATAATTATGTCATCCTATCTTCCGGCAAGCGACTCAACATACTGCAAACTTATATATAGAATTTATAACAGCTTAACTATTGCAACATCCCAAGAATCTTGGGAATTATGGGTGGTATCCCATGTTTTCTGTTCCCTGATGGAAGGAATCTACCAGCAGAACAGGGGAGGGAGGAAATTTCTGTTTATTCCCCTTCCTCCCACATACTCCTAAATCTGCTCCAGAGTCAATGAGGGAAGGTGCATGGAATCACCAGGAATTCCCCCACACTGTTGACCAGTTCCTTCCTATAGCTTTGTGAGGATGGATACAATGCTCTGTTAAGAGACCCCTAGCTCAAATTTCCAGGGCAAAAGGAATATTAAAACCACCAGTACGTGTCTGTACTACTGAGGTAATAATTCTAAGCACAGGCATGGAGTAGAGTGTCAGAATACATCTTTTTCTCTGGGATACTTTCAGCATGGCAAAAATGAAACAAATCAGCTTCTCTAATGACACTTCCATGCAGAGTTTATTTCATGCTCACATATGACTAACTACTTGTCAGAAGTGCCATCCCCCCAGGGTGTTTTATCTTGTTGCTCGATATACCCACAGAAGAAAATTGGCCTCTATGCCGCTCCGCAACCGATCAACCTGAAACCGATTTCAGATGTGCAGAACATTTTTAGCCTTCCACTGTCAGGGGCTCAAAATAAATAATGCAGATACAACATGGTGTTGCAAATTAACAGCCAACGTCTTCACAACCTGCTGCTGGTGCTAGATATTGTATTCCTGCCTGTCTGCTACATCGGGCTATTTTGCTTTTTTTGATTGCCGTCAAAAAGGTCTCTGTATTGAGCTACTTTCTAAGTCCTGGCAGTTAAGATGGAACTTCTGCTAGATGGAAAGAATAGCACAGTGTTAGGGCAGCTGTTGTAGCTCTGGCAAGCATGCAAAGGCCTTTTCTTCCCTTCCTCCAGCCCTGGACTCTGGCTGCCAAGATGGATGACTGAATGTACCTTCCCATTTAGAGGCTACGAGTAAAAGATCAGTGCCTCTTAGGAACAAGCATGCTCCTGACAGCATTGTGGACCACATGGAAATTATTAATACTGTAATGCACATACCACTCATCTGGAAGTACTGAGTATTGGGCAGCATGAGAACATTGGAAGCTGCCTGATGAATCAGACCACTGGTCCACCTAAGCTCCGTACGGTCTACACCAGGGATGGAGAACCTTATTCTCAAGAGCCAAATGTAGCCCTTTCTATCTGCCCTCAGGACGCCACCCTTTCAGGCCACATCAGACCTGCTCCATACCCTCTTTGCAGGCTGTTGCCTGGCTGAAATGGCCCTTGCTTGCCTGGATTAAAAGGCATGGTGGATGTACAAACATCTGCCATCAAACAGCAGCAGCCAGCATAGTTGCAGCAGCCTAGGCAGCTAGTTAGTGGGGCAGTGTTGTTGTATACTTGTACGTTAGCAGC
This sequence comes from Lacerta agilis, assembly GCF_009819535.1. NCBI lineage: Eukaryota > Metazoa > Chordata > Lepidosauria > Squamata > Lacertidae > Lacerta > Lacerta agilis. The sequence goes on along the minus strand of NC_046318.1, from coordinate 57,663,425 downwards.
GGATGAACCGAGTGCTTTGCCAATAGAACTAAAAATCCAGTCGCTCGTCCTCACTGTCTGGTTGTGTTTGGGACAAGGCCAAGAAAGTCCACCATGATAATCTACGTTCAGAACTCAGTTATCATTGAGCTACTGGGAGGTTGTAGGAGGTGGGCAGGGTTCCATTCGAATAAGGCAAGTCTGTTTATACACTTTAAAAGGTTCTCGCTTTAGGGGGATCTGAAATGCTACTAGCCCCCTTCTGCACCTCCACTTTGGTCAGGTGCATGAAGCACCGAAGGAGATTGTTTGCTACATCTATAAGAGGATCTGGCAGTTCTTATATAGACGTTAGAATGTGCCCAGTAAGGATAGTTAGGGGCTGCTTCATTTGCAACCCAAATACGTCTATGCACTGCCGCAAGTGATTGGCCTTTCATAATCATGGCTGCCTGCCAGAGCTACACCTCCAATGCAACTGAACTCACTTTGTAACATTTGCCTTGATATACTGAGACACCTGTCCCTTCTGTTGTCCCACATTGCAGTGATGCAGAAAAGGGCTGTAGCTGAGTGGCAGAGTACATTATTCGCATGCAAAAGTCTCCAGGTTCAATCTGCAGCATCTGTAGGAAGGATTAGGAGTTGCCCATGTCTTAACCTTTGAAGGGCTACTTCTAGTCAGTTCTAGCCAATACTGAGCCAGATAGACCAATGGTCCGAGGCAGCTCAACTATGCTCCTTTCTGTGTTTCTGCATTAGCCTACTGAAAAATGTATGGCAGGACCGTAGCATTCAGAAGCTGCAGGAAAATCAATCCTTTCTCTTCACTTGAATGTTTCCAACAGCAAACACTGCTGAGCTCTCACAGCGCTGTGTGGTCAAGTGTGTGATTAAGCACAATTATATCCAGGAATATTCTCTGTAGTATTCACAGCAACTACCAAAGCAGGCCTATTGATTCATCTCTCATGCACATATAACACCATTTAGCTGCAAGCAAACAAGAGGATGCAAATCTTGGCTGAGAGCCCCACTGAAATCAGTGTGACTCCCCCTCCCCCACTTTATCATTACATTTATATCTCACCTTTCATCTAAGTAGTTCAAGATGGCTTACGTGGTTCTCCCCTCTCCCCATTTTATCCTTACAACAACCCTGAAAGGTGAGAGACTGACTCGTCCAAAGGCCACCCAGTGAGCTTCGTGGCTGAGTGGAGATTTGAACCCTGATGTGCAAGGTCCAAGTCAAACTTTCTACCCACTGAACCACACTGACTCACTTGAGTAAACATGTATAAAAATCAGTCTGCAAAGAGTAATCAACCATTAGGGTGAATTATGAGCAATATTAACTATGCATTCCACATATTAATTTCCATGTGCATTATATTTCACACATTTACTTCTAGAGTATATTTCATATATTAATTTACTCATGGAGTATATTGTTTCTGTCTTGCACCGAAAGGAAAGGAGAAGAGAAAACACACGCCCATCATAAAAGCTTTTCTACTGCAAGAAAGATACTGAATGGGACCTTGCTTGGCACACGTGCTTCTTCCTCACTACAGAACTACCGGTATTCGAGGAGCAGCTTTGTTTGAAGTGGCTCCCATTCAGAAAAGGAAAAGGGTGGCACAAACAAGCCCACATAGATGTAACTTTTTAAAGGGCAGCAAATCCAACTGCTGAATTAATTGGCGTTTGTACAACTGGGTACCATTTGAGCTGAAAGATATACATTTGCATTAAGCTCTACAGGAGTCCAACATCACATGAACAGCATGATGTGGGAATGTGTGTGTGTGTGTGTGTGTGTCTCCTGTAAAAACTGAAGGCCAAAGTTTAATGGAACTACATTGGGTTGTGTTCAATGTAGTGCTAAGGGGATTGTTCCACCAGTGCAAGCGTTTCTTCAAGCCCAGCACAATGATCTCCCCTCCCCTCCCCCTGTATGCTTTCCCAGGGATTCTCCAGGCCCTCTGGGGCAGATCTGAGAAGGGTGCAGAGGGACATGGTGGGGAGAGGACGGGGAGAAAGTCCTGCTCTGCCAGTGGGAAAGCTGGCTTCTGCTGGTGTATGTAGCCCCTTGCAATGTGATCACCATATGCCCTAAAGTAAAGGCTGGTTGCTTTCTCATCCTTTGCACAACCTTCCCCTGAAACACGGTTCTGCTCTTCGGATATTTCCACCAGCAAATGAGAGGGAGAGCCAATTTTCACCTATTATCCCATTCCTTTGAAGGCCCTTTTACTCCTGACAATCTGCTCTGGAAGGTAGGGCCCCATCTAGAACAGCACTAGAAGACAGTGGAAGGATCGGCAGAAATGGCCTCTCCGCAATGTGAACCCCCACTGGATCTGAATCCCATCTGTGAATGGAAGGAGCCCTTCTGTCTGCAGGTGTCTAGTTAGAACCCAAACCACCATTTATTACATTTATACCCAGCCTTTCTTACACGATGGAACTCAGGCTGCTGTGCTCAGCTGGTCTCCCATTTGGGGACTGAAAAGAGCCAGATCTGCTTGGCTTCAGTACAGTAACTGTGTACTTTCACAACACAGAGATTGTAGCACCAGCTGGAAACTGATCAATATTTGTTACTGAATAAAACTAACATTTCAATCAAATAAAATCTCCTTGCATCCTAGTGAAATTCCTTTGACACATCATTAAAAATAGGCAATGGCAATAGAAAAAAAAAAGAAAAAAGCTAGGGAAGTCCATACTAGCTAGACTTGGGCATCTCAAGGTGCCAGTACTTATCACTCTACTTTAAAGATCACTTGTGGTGAACAAGGTCTTCTAAAAACACAAACACAGGCTGTAGGGAAGTTGGCATATGGAATGTAGCCAAAGGAAAAACAAATCTTGAGTTTAACAGCTGGAGACTTGCACAGATCCAAGCCCTACACACTATTTATTCCTGGAGGAAGCTATGCTGTCTTAAAGACTAGCACAGTGCATGGGGGCTGGCTGCCTGCTTCCCCCATACCCAGCTTGTATTTCCTGCAAAGATGACTTGGGAACTGGTCCCCTGCAGATAGCGTCAGTTAGAGGATTCTAGGAGTTACTGGCTGAATCACTACAGGCTGAAAATACTATTGCTGAAATCCACCTAGGAGAAGATGATTAGAGCTACCCTGCTGTCAATGGATCCCAGTGCCACCTGCTGAAGTTCTCTCTTGCTATGAGTGCTGCTGCCTATATTGTTGATCTCTTGGTGATCTACTGTTGTTAGCTGAATAAACAACACTGCTTGCACATGGCTTATGAGTGGGTGTGTATTGTGGGAAGGCTGCTACTCATGGACATCCAAACTAGAGTCCCAGAATGTAATATAAGAATATCCCCTAGATACTGAACCTGGCCCCGAATGCTGACTCAAGGGTTACACAATACAGTACACTGGAACAGGTTCCAACAGCAAAAACTCAAGTACCCATATTATTTTTAGTCTGTGTTACTGCCCTCTCTCAAAAAAGACTGAAAAAGCATAAATCAGACACTCAAATGAGAAGCTAGATTAATGTGCTGAGATGACCACACATGCAACAAATATCTAGGAGTAGTTGAGACTAAATATTGGGCCTGGTGATACTGTTATACTGCTGCTAAATGTGAAATCAAAAACAGCTTGCATGACAGCACTATTTTTATCCTTTATGACATATACACTACACAACTCTGCCATTAAACTGATCTGCACAAACAGGCTAGTTAACAGCCTATAAGTGGGATCGCAGGAAGGCACAATTTGCTCCAAAAGGAGAGCTATAGATAAATGTGGCATTTAGGCCAGATTGGACGTAAGATTAAATATGTGGCTTTTCCTTTGCAAGCATGGGTTGAATTTAGTCAGGTACTCTAAAAGACTCACAAGAATAATGTGGTCACACCACTATATGCCTCTGAAGCACTATGGGTGAACAAATGGGAATTCCTCGCCCAGAGGAAATGTTTCCAGAGAAGTATTATCTTTAAAATTGGGAACTATCAAAAAAGGGATTGTGACCAAAGGGTTGATGTTCTCTCCAATATAGGCAGAGCTCAAATGAGTTATGAGGGCCACAGACCTAAAAAACAATACGGAAATCAGAAAACAATGCAAATGAATCTTACTCCCCTACATCACTTAGGACTGAGGCAGGACATACTTATGACATGTGGAAAATACTGTCTCCCTCCCCACACCAAATCTTAAAATGACCCCCCCCAAGAGGGCTCATACACACTTCCACTTGCCCTTTGCCTAGAAAGCAGGAGATTTTCCGCTTGCCCCGTGCTTTCTAGGCCATGGGTCTGAGCAGTTTTGCCTTTGCCCCGCTTTCCCCCATAAAACACTCTCTTTAGTGATAAATCAGAACAAATGACAATCTGCAGAAACCTGATAGTTGCTTGTTTCAACTTAGTGCTAAAGACTGGGTTGCCTTTCATCTCAGAAATGGAAGTGCCAAAGCTGAAACATTTGTAAAGGCTCTGGGATGATGTGACATAAAATAAGTGTCTACGATATGAACAGTGGAAGACAAAATGATTGCAGTTGATATTCAGCTAAAATGTTTCTAAATACAGTGTTGCCTAACAGTGAGTAGGTCACCCATTCTCCCTTCAAATAATGGAACCTGCATTTGTGACCGTTCATGCCAAATGCGCCCCACCAGCCCCATCAACTGTGCCTGCCAGACCTGACATTGCCGGCCCATTTTTTGCATCTGTCGCCAGTAGCTCTTCCATGCCCTCTTGCTACTGCATTCCTTAACATTAACACCACATTATGATACTGCATGATTCATGCCCTTGATCATGCCATGGAGCTTTGTAATGCAGCATGTGTTGAGAATAATATAACCCTCCCCCCCCATGTAATTCATGTTGCTTTCACATCTTACATGCCCACACTGACAACAGTTATCAACAATGAACAACATATTTCTTTGACGGGTCACTGTGAAGCATACAAGAGCACTATATTCTTGTTGGAATTTTCTACTGTTATTCTGTTTGACCATCCAAGCACTTCCAGCACTAGAACTCGCCTGTAGAAACTATTACAAAGGGAGGTTACTTAAAATTCTGAGCCGAAGCTTGTTGTTCATTCAATCTTTTTTCCATGTGTACTCTCAACCCACTTTTTCTTCCAAAGAGAGACTGAAATTTCTACATGCTCTAATTCTTCTATGATTTAATGAGTGTCGCTCTATTTTCTGTTTGACTGTTGCCAAGCCTTCCCTCATCCACTCTCATCTAGCAAGTGCACCACACAAGGCTGGAAAGGGGTGAGGGGAAACACCCCATTACCAAAAAGAAAGGACAGATTTCTCAATGGAAGCACTTTGTTGCATACTTGTTATGCGGTAGAATATAGAAGAACAAGCCTTACTGAGAAAACAGCAGCATGGCTTCCGTAGAACCGTGTTTCGGCAATAGCGTACAGCTACTTGACGGCATATACAGTCATGAGACAGGAAGACATGTACACTTGGGTTATACAAATTCCTTATCATAGGCTCATGGTTGGGATAAGGGGATGAGTTCTCTTATCAGAGCCAACCTTTCCACCAAGCAGCCATTTTGATAGGAGGATTCAACAGTGCTTAGTTAAAGGAATTTGCTCCCCCAAGAAGTGGTGATGACCACCAATTTGGATGGCTTTAAGAGATTCATCAGCTGAGTATCAGTTGCTAGGAATCACAAGTGGGCAAAGTGCTGTTGCACTCTGGTCCTGCTTTGTGGGCTTTGCTTTAGGCATCTGGTTAGCCACTGTGAGAACAGGATGCTGGACTAGATGGGCCACTGGCCTGCTCCATCTGGCTCTTCTTGTGTTCTTCGTATTCCCAAGGGTCCCTTTCCTGCCTCTGACCTCCACTTCTATTGGCTTGTACAGATGCAACACCACAGCAGCAGGAGACAAGGCTTGAAGGATCACATTCCCTCTTCTCTGTACGCTTCAGCTTGGCTCACCCATGGCTATTTAGAATGACCACACCAAAGTTAATCACAGGTAAACACTAACTAGGGCAGTGTTTTTCAACCACTGTTCCGCGGCACACTAGGGTGCCGCGAGATGTTGCCTGGTGTGCCGTGGGAAAATTACTTTATATATAGTCAATATAGGCACAGAGTTAATTTTTTTAACATTTTCTAATGGTGGTGTGCCTCGTGATTTTTTTCATGAAACAAGTGTGCCTTTGCCCAAAAAAGGTTGAAAAACACTGAACTAGGGTTTGCTCCTTTCCAGGATTTGAAGCCTATTACTCCTAGAAGAAAAGGGTGTTACAAGCGACAAAAGCTGATGACTGATATTACTGTGGAATAAGATGAGCCATAAATGTTCTCTATGAAAAGAATCAACACGGTGACAACTAATATTGACACAATTCATCGTCTACCAAGAGTGGTTTGTCTAATTAGAATGTCTATAACATTTTATTGGATCAAGTGTTAAGTGTGTAAAGTCGGAGAATTATTCCTGCTCAACCAGTGGAGTTCGTTCAGTAATCAGACATGGTCATCACAAACAACTGAAAACTTGGGGGTATAGTCTGCCTGTCATTTATTTTAGCAAGACTAGACTTAAGTTATTTACGTGGAATTGCAGACAGGCCATCAATAAACATGACAGCCTCAATAGAACCTTTCCATCCCACCATCAGCAATACTCATAGCAGCAGCAGTGGAAACCGTATGCACGCAAGTCAACAGTATTCAGCATTTCCTTCTGCACGAAGCTCCCCCTAGAGAGGCAACCAGTCTAGATAAATTAAAATTAGCTCTTGAAGCTAATTTTGCATCTTTAACCAAACCATTACAGGAAATAAATATCCTCCACTGTGCAGAGAACTGCAGCCTTAGGAATCTCAAGAGCTTTAAAAACCTTGGAAGGGACGATAGAAACACCCTCCAGTGATAGAAAGGGAAAACTCCGGACGACAGTATCACTATAATACAGCGTAAGTAAAAACTATATGCTAAAACTGCAGATTAAAATATATGTCAACTTTACATGTCTGGGTAGGCTAGCCTAAACAAGAGCACTTTTAGGAGGCACCAAAAAGAGTACAAGGCATCACAGCAAAAGATGCTTGACTGAGGAATCAATACATTTGGAACATTTACAAACCAGGAGATTGCAATGTCATATTGCATCATGCAACCATAACAAACGTCATCAAGGCAGCTTTTTTATTATAGGCTGGGGTTACCAACTTGGCGCCCAAGTCTTTCATTGGTGGTTCCAGGCAGGGGACCAGACTGAGTTTTCGTGACTTGCCCTCCTAGAAATAAAGTTAGTAAGCAAAATGTACAGGTACCCTTCTAAGCAATTTCTGTGAAATGATGCAGCCTGACTGCTCATGCCTTTCAGTGTTTTTAGCCAATGAGTGAAGTCAGAGCTGTCACTGACGACCGAGTTGCTTGGAAACCAGGCAATAGGAATCCCTGGAGTCCTAAACAGTGTGCATTTCCTTTAGTGCACTTCCCTTTCCTTTAGTGCACTTCTCCTGCGTCTCTCTCATTTTCTAGTAATCATTGGAATAGCCATAGCTTGCCCTTCTTTTTTTCCTAGCAACCAGGATGCATCTTTCCTGTGGTGGGTTTGTCAGAGATAAAGTACTCCCTAGAAGCTAATTTCCACAAATACTAATACGTAAGTGCAGGTGGATGTTAAAGAATCCCCTCTCCAAACAGCAAAGGCAGAGTGCTAAAATTTAGCAAAAAGGCTTAGGAATGTCTCCTAGGCTTTGGGTTTAGGGTTGGCACTGGGGAAAACAGGGTTCTTATGCCTTTAGCAGTTACGGTATATCTGCACAGTCAGGACCAGCAGGACATAACTGACTTCCTACAGTAAGCATGAGGTTGTTCTGGGGGGTAGGGGTGGGGAGAGAAGTAGCAATGACTGTATTGTCTGTAATTCTGTGTCATGCTATGCCCCACCCCCTGTGGCAGCCCTGTTGTGCTATGGCATGCTCCCAAAGTCAGCCTTTTTGTGACTGGCACCTACAATGTTCTCAAAATCTGAAATGTGCCCACTGCTCCAAAAAAGCTGGTGGCCCCTGCAATAGGTTAATGCCAGGTGTTGAACACAGCTTCAATGTTATTTAATTTAGAGAAAATCCTAAAGAATGTTTGGGTCATGCATCATGGCATTAAAAAATTATTAATCTAACAGCAGAGTAATCTTAATCCCAGCCAGTGAATGCTGGAGTGACAAAATTAACAATCAGCTCTGGGTTCAGTTGACCCATGTATGGCCCTATTACAATGACCTATCTTTACTACTACCAGTAGGAATGCTGCTGGGAGCAGTTTCTCAACCAATCACACTTATGGCTGGTTCCACAGTGGGCTAAGAGCTCAGAGGAGGGAGACTCTGCCCTATATTTTCCGTCTTTTCCAGCAGCACCATAGATCTAAACTTTAGGGTTGATTTTAGGATCTTAGGATTGATCAATCTTAGGACTGATATAGTATAGCCAACATTTTCCCCCCTTCAAGTGTCAATATTTTGCAAATGTCTTATATTTCCCATATTCTATCCAATTTGGATGCATTTCAAAGATACTCAGCAATAATATATACACATGCACAATTAATTTCACATATTCTTTGTGTTCAAAGAGAACAGCTGTACTCTAAACAAGGAGCAGAATCTAATAAAAGTCACATGGCTTTCTGAAATGGAACCACTCTAGTAGAAATGAAGAGTTGTGACAATTATTAAAAATCAGGATAATGTTAGCCACATACTGGTAATATTAGCTGCAAGCTCTAAGGGCAGTGTGTGAGGGGAGACTTGTAAGCCATCTAATTCAGCCTCCTATTCAATGTAGGAAATCCAGAACAAGGCCATCCCAATAGATGTCTGTGAAGCCTCTGTCTGGATATTGCTAGTGAGAGAGGGAATATCATCTCCTGCTAGGTAACTGTCTGCATGGTTAAACTCCTCTTACCGTTAAGACATTTCCCCTAAATGTTCAACTGAAATCTACCATCCTGTACCTCAAGCCCTTGACATACAGTCTTGACCTCTGGAGCAGCACAGAATAGATTTTTGCTCTTTCCTACACAACAAGCCTTTCAGCTCCAGCCGAGTTGCTTGGATAGAGCCAGAGGGCTTCCAACCCAAAGAAATCCACACCTAACCACAAGTGTGTGCTTAACATCCAAACCCAGTTTTGCCTCCTGTGCACTCTGGTCTCAATTTAAGCACACCACTCATGATGCAAAGCTCCAGAACAATACAAAGTCCCCATATAAAATAAGATTCTCTTTAAAATCTCACCTATTTGAATATAGTCTTTTGAATTGCTAGAGATTAACTGGAGCCTTCCCTTGACTTTCACAGAGCTTAATTTGAGACTGAACTTTCCTGGGCCGAACACGCAGTAAATCTCAGGGCACAATCTGCAATACATGATGGAGATAATGATGCAATTTTTTCAGGAGAGCTGGAAAGAAAACACGGTTTTCTGCTGGGTAGTCTGCAGTAGATTAGAAAGATTTTCTGATCAATAAAGGTAAAGGTACCCCTGACCAACTAAAAGGGCCCTCCCTCTTAATTAGCCAGTTAAAATACCTTATGTCCAGTTACTCAGCTACAACTACGACTCATGGCAAGGGTGGGAAGATGGTAGACTGGGGTCTACCAATTGGTCTCCAAGTCGTTTGCAGAAGATCAGCAAGGATTTCTGACTTTCAAATTTCTAACAAATAGAAAGCAACACACACAGAGCTTGCGCACCCAAAAACCGTAAGTAGATTTGTGTGTGGCAGGAATGATGTGCTTGGTTCTGGTACTGATCACAAACTCCTGGACAGAGCCTGAACCCAGAGACATCTGGTTCCTTAGTTCCTAGCTTCCCATCTGAGCCACTGTTTGGTTCTGGCTGGTAAGACTCCGGGTTCTAGTAAAAAACAAAGCAGATCTTCCAAACCTGCAGTCTGCCCACCCAGCTCATGGAGTGCCATGGATACTTAGCTCCACCCCTTGAACCCCCCCCCCCCCGTGTGAATCTTGCTCCACCCACCCCAAGTGACTATTTTGAATCTGGAGCTGTGTAAAAAAAATGAATTAGAACCTGCAACCTTCAAGTCTGCCAATGGCTGGTGTTCTGCATGATGATACCTTGGCACTAAGGACCATTTCACATATTACGCCACAGCAGGCCTATATCCAATAGTCAGCCACAGCCTCTGGTCTTGGATGAGTGCTCAGTTTATTTTCAGTAACTTTGTCATATTCATTTTAGGTGTGAACTTTTTTTTTTTAAGATAGATGTGGCATAGCTAGTGATACGAAGGCCCATGGGGAAAAAACTGGAAAAGTTTGGGGGGGGGGGAGAAGAGAGAAACCAATTTCCTACCATTTTTCCATGTGCCCCCCCCCCCCCCGGGCTCCACATCTCTAGGAAAGACTCCCAGCAAGAGAACATGAGATGAGCTCTGCTGGATGTGCCCAGTGGTCTGTTTAGTTTTTGCATCCCATCACCCACTGTGGCCAGCCAGATGCCTCTGGGAAGTCCCTAAGTGGGGCATCAAGACAATAGCCCACTCCCTCTGACACACCTCAGCAACTGATTCTCAGAGACATGTTGCCTCCAAACAGGGATGACTCATAAAATCATCATGACTGGCAGCCACTGACAATACTTATTCTTCGTGAATTTGTAATCCTCTTCTAAAGTCTTCTAAATTAGAGATAACTGGCATATCTTGACAGCAGTGAATTCCAAAAATTCCACAGGAACCATAACCAATCATTGAACACCTGGAACTAAGGTTGCTAAGGGCTTCTGCAGTTAGACCTGATCCAAGCACCTATCTTTAGAGGAGACTTCCTCAACCTTGGCCCTCCAGATGTTTTTGGCCTGCAATTCCCATGATCCCTAGCTAGCAAGACCAGTGGTCAGGGATGATGGGAATTGTAGTCTCAAAACATCTGGAGGGCTGAGGCTGAAGAAGCCTGCTTCAGAGGAATAAAACCCTGCTGTTAATGTAAAACCATGTTGATTCTACGTTTATCAATCTGAAACCCTTTGCTCTCTCCTCTATCACTATTGAATACAATCTTGTACTTCCAATCAACAGAATGCATGAGAATCACCATTAGTGACACTTTTTTTTTTTACCCTATAGGTGGTTCCAAACTTGCATGCACAAAAATGTAATGAACAGTACAACCTTATTCATGTCTACTCCGAAGCAAGCTGAACTGGGGGCTTACTTTAAAGTAGACATGCCTCTAGAATCCTCATTAAGTGATATCCAGTGCAGGCCCCTTCCCATCTCCATTGTTGTGAAACATTACTTTCTTTTCTCTAGCAAACACAAACAGCTCTTTGAATCCACAAATGCTGTGTCAACATCAGCACCTACTTACGCCATCCTACACAACAAAAAGAAAAAAAGGAAGAGTATTGCAGCAATGTGTTTTGCTCAGCAGAAAATAAAATTAAATATGCAGAATATGCGAGCAGCATGGTAGTGGGGAAAGAAAGAGAAGGAAGTATTATTCAATCACCCATCATATTTAGCCATCCAAAATGAGGAGATGCATGGCTTAAATCATCAATGTGAAACTGCAATGTATGTTTTAAAACTCACTGTTATGTTCAAGGTTAGTACAAGGACAACTCTGAATTGAGGGAGGGGGAAAGATGACAAAAATGGATCAATACAGACCTCTGCTATTTTAGATTCCTTTTAAAACAAGCATCGTAGATTAACAAGTGGGTAATATTCATCAGAGCTAAGTCAATAACTTGTACTTAGGTTCATTAAATCAAGGCTGTTTTGAGCAGGGTGGGGAGTATCACAAGGATCATGGTTACAACAAGCATGTACTATTGGGAGCCAAGTATGTTTCAGCTCCCCAAATACGGAGCTCTTAGAATTAGATGCTAGATTATAGAAGTTAGTAGAGCAAGTTTCAGGTGCAGCAGCAAGAGAGGAAGGCATCTAAAAATCTGCAGCCCTCAAAACACTGCACAAACTAGATTTGTGAAGTCCTTTCAAGATACTCCTATGCTATGCAGAGGGAGCCAGCAGCTATGGCTGGAGAAACCCCACCTCCCCAAAGTCTCTGTGGCTGTAAGTTCAGCAACGTGATATGCAAGAAATATATGAAAAGGAGTTTGATACACTCCTTGCTTTATTTCACTGCCAATGTGACATAACCTCAGCACTTATATACATACATATCAGCATCATATATATAGATAGATAGATATATTTTAAATTGGGAGTCTTTTCTGGTATGTTATAGGGTAATTTGCAGTTTTTAAAATATTTTTTATTAAATTTTCTAAATAGTTTTAAAACATGACATCCATCTTATATATAGTACATAAAATCCGACTGACCATTTCGGCCTGTGACTTCCCTCCACCTCGGCTAATGGTTTTCTTATTTATACCCCAATATTGCATTTTGTTATTATTATTATTACTCTTAAATCCTATTCTTAAATAAATCAATTAAAAATCACACTTAGTAATAAGTGATAAATTTAACCTTACAAAACTTCTTGTAACCCTACTAACGATTGTTTACAATTGTCTTTCAAATACAGTACAACAAACTTATTCCAGTCTTTCAGAAAGGTCTGGTCCTGCAGGATATGAATTTTCCCGGTGAGTTTCGTCACTTTGGCATAGTCCATTAACTTCATCTGCCACTCTTCTTTCTGAAATTTTTCAATTTAAATCAAAACTAATTCTGGTACCCTAGACTGTTACCTAATTTGGCATGTCTATTTTACTTGCATTTAATAAACAAAGCTTAAAACACTGAAACTACCAAGTTCACTTAACATTATTTGCAGTTAGCATCCATTCATCGTTTCCAGTATGAACTTAGGAAACAGAACATTTTCCAAAGAAAGATAAAGCACTAGAGAGAAAGGAAAAGAAATCAGGTTCCCGCACTATGTCCAATTCACGAGCACTAAGCAGGTACCTAAGCCTGGTGTTCTTTTTAGCTGAGCACACTCGTATCTTGGTGGAAGCAGTCAAGTCACAAAAAGGAGTGCACTGAATGTGCTTCCCTGCTCTAACCTTCTCTCCCTGGCCCCACCAAAATGGGGCAAAAGAAGAAGAAGAAGAAGAAGAGGAGGAGGAGTTTGGATTTGATATCCCGCTTTACCCGATGGAGTCTCAAAGCGGCTCACAATCTCCTTTCCCTTCCTCCCCCACAACAAACACTCTGTGAGGTGAGTGGGGCTGAGAGACTTCAGAGAAGTGTGACTAGCCCAAGGTCACCCAGCAGCTGCATGTGGAGGAGCGGGGAAGCGAACCCGGTTCACCAGATTATGAGTCTACCGCTCCTAACCACTACACCACACTGGCTGGGTAAGGAAAAGCTTTCCACCAAGTCCCATTTGCCTAAATGGAGGGAAGGTGGGTAACAGGTAAGTGGGCAATAAATGCATTACAGCACAGGGGCGAAGAAGAAAACAAAGGGTACAGCCTCTGGCTGGAACAGCTTTAACATTTAACATAGGCAAGGATAGCTGAAGACTTACGTCGCTATCTTCCCGCACTAATTAATGCCTCTTTCTTTCCATGCAAGATGACTTTGCCTCCTTGTCCTCCCACAAACACCTCTATATTTTTCTCCTCCTCACTGTGTGAAGTAGCTTCTCCATATCGGCTATAATTGCCTCCCACGCTAACATCTGCTTCCAAAAGACAACTCTACCCTCTGAGGCATGTCAGGTTGTGGGAGCATTTTTATGAGAACAGAATGAAATCAGCAACCCCCCTCCCCCCCAATTCTTTCCTTCAGCTCATCTCTTTAGAGAGACCCATTTCTTTGGGGCTAAGCTACATAACTCACACAGTTTTAGCTTTTCCTTTTAAAAAATAAATAAAATGCAGCCATGGAAGCAGTAATGTAAAGCAGAAGAACAGCACCCTGAATTGGGATGGGTGGGGAAGGCAAAAGCCACTTACTGGTAACTTTCCTCTTAAGTGGTTATGCCATTAAAAGCTATATACCCCTACATGTCAATTCCTAGGCAAGCATAACTATTCTGACTTGTACCTTCATCCTCCTGCTCCTTCTTTACAACCAACCAATACAGTTTACATGTAAGCACAGCAACGGCTTCAGTGGATTCCTCCTCAACTTTCATATGAATCTTGGCCACTCTGCCCAATAAATTAGTTTCCATGTTGAAAAGGTGGGCAACAGATGGAGATAAACCATTTCATGTTGGTATCAGCTCTACCAATGAACAGCTTGCCATAAAAGCCACAGCAACATTTGCTCTCTCAAGACAGACCACAATGCAGAACTTATAGCTAACGTTGCTGCTTTTTTGTCTGGTGGCACTTCTATAATAGCTGCAGAACAGGCAGCAAATCCAACAGATGCAGCTTTTGCTGGCATGTCTCATTCCCAGTTCTGGCTGCCATGCCACTTAAAGGCACAACAGCCCCAATGGCAACTCTGTAGGCGTTCTCAAGCTTGCAATGCCGACCCAGTAGGAATGAATCAGTTGCAATGGATCATCAGGATTGCTTACTTCTAACAATTCATAGAAGAAGCAATTTCAGGAAGTGCAAGTTCAAGCACCCTGTCAAAAACTGCTTGACAATGCCAGATTACACCAGCCAAAATCCTCTTCCGCACAGCTACTGAAGTACAACAGTCTTCCTGTTCTGCTCATTCCAGAACCCGGCAAGCTGAAGAAATAGACTGACAAGGCCAGTTGCCCAAGCAGAGATACAGAAGGAACAATGGCACAGAAAACACCACTGATGGTCGGTCAAGGCTATTGCTAAGCTGAAGCTCCATGAGCACAATGCAAGATACCGACCTGTAGGTGGCTGAGGTAAATCATTATTTCATGCAGAACTAAAATCAGGACAAGCCTTGCTTAAAGAAAGCAGCAAAACCACCACAGACTGCTGCTAAAACAGCTGAGGTAGCCTACCACAGAAGAGGTTGTTCTAGTCCATCTCCTACTCTAGCAAAACTATTTTTGGCTATCTGTAGACCAGCTGAATGGGGACGCAGGTGGCGCTGTGGTCTAAACCACAGAGCCTAGGGCTTGCCAATCAGAAGGCCAGCAGTTCGAATCCCTGCGACAGGGTGAGCTCCTGTTGCTCGGTGCCTGCTCTTGCCAACCTAGCAGTTCAAAAGCGCACCAAGTGCAAGTAGATACATAAGTACTGCTCCGGCGGGAAGGTAAACGGCATTTCCGTGCACTGCTCTGGTTCGCCAGAAGTAGTTTAGTCATGCTGGCCACATGACCCAGAAGCTGTACGCTGGCTCCCTCAGCCAATAAAGCGAGATGAGTGCTGCAACCCCAGAGTCGTTCGCGACTCGACTTAACGGTCAGGGGTCCCTTTACCTTTACCTTTAGACCAGCTGAGGGCAACTTTTTCTTTCCCTTCCTGCCCCCAATCCAAATGGAAGAAAAATTAATATGCCAGCCCCAGGATGGATAGTTTTGGATCTTTTTCAAGGCCATGATGTAGGGGGGGGGGGGAATTCTGTAGATCAGGCACCCCCAAACTGCGGCCCTCCAGATGTTTTGGCCTACAACTCCCATGATCCCTAGCTAACAGGACCAGTGGTCAGGGATGATGGGAATTGTAGTCCAAAGCATCTGGAGGGCCGCCGTTTGGGGATGCCTGCGGTAGATCATGACTTCCCATGACACACTCCATTTCCCCCTGCCCACTGCTGGGGGCATAAATAGTACTACCGAGACGGCTTTGACTGGCTGACTGAAGCAAGTTAGGGTGGGTCTCTCTCGGGGAGTTAAGGATATCCCCTGCATGAGAAGACAGGCTCTGGTGGATTGAGCGGATGAGACCAATAGTAGGTCCAATGGTCAAGGAGGCAGTTTCTGCATGCGCTGTAGAGGGAAATGGGGGCAGATGAAGCTCATCAACATGGGAAGTTAGCCCATCTAGGATCAGGAAAACTCTGATTCTAAACCTCCCCTGCCTTGTGGATTATCTTCGGGAGAAGGCTAAGGAGGAAATGGGAGTGGAGTCCTTACAATTTAATGGCACCCTGTATGCCTCCTTCTGGCAATTCCTGCAGTCAAGCTGGTGCCAAATGTATTGCTCTGCTTTCCTTTGGACCACATCAGTGAGGGCAAGAGGGGGGGGTTCTTATCGTCTGGGCATCCCAGGACCTCCATACACACTGCCCAGGCTTGTGCCCCGGAGAGGTCACATCAGTGCGGCTAACAGTGGTTTGGCTTCACCCCCAGAGGCACACTCCACTGTCTCTCGGTGGATGCCAACAACAAGTGGTTCATCTACATACCCACAAACATGGGTAGGCAAACTAAGGCCCGGGGGCTGGATGCGGCCCAATTGCCTTCTAAATCTGGTCCACAGACGGTCTGGGAATCAGCGTGTTTTTACATGAGTAGAATGCATCCTTTTATTTAAAAATGCATCTCTGGGTTACTTGTGGGGCATAGGAATTCATTAATTTTTTTCCCCTTCAAAATATAATCCACCCCTTCCCCAAGGTCTGAAGGACAGTGGACGGGCCCCCTGCTGAAAAAGTTTGCTGACGCCTGGGCCATAAGCCATCACCCAAGATTTACTTAGGCTAAACAAGATGGCTCCTATACAGGAGAATTTACCGTATTTTCCAGCGTATAAGACGACTGGGCGTATAAGACGACTCCCAACTTTTCCAGTTAAAATATAGTGTTTGAGATATACTCAACCGCACATTCTCCACCTGGCGTATAAGACGACCCCCAACTTTTGAGAAGATTTCCCTGGATTAAAAAGTAGTCTTATACGCCAGAATATACAGTACAAAGCAGTTAATGCTCCTTCACTATTCTGTGTCTGGCTGCAGAACTGCAATATCTAAGTGCAACAATTTCAAGGAATAAGCACAATGAATGGTGAAGAACTGGAACTAGGTCTAATGAAGAACTGGAACTGGGTCTAAAGAAAGATAAAAGGGTCTCCTCAAGGTGATCCAAGAATAAAGGAGGAATATAGGAAGTTTCCTTATCCCGAGTCAGAACAATGGTCAATCTAGCTCAGAGCTGTCTACACTGATTGGCAGTGGTTCTCCAAGGTTGTCCAATAATAAGTAGCTTCATTTGTTTATTATATTCATGATTTCTTTTACAGATTTTCAAGTTATGCTGTACACATGTTCAATGAGTCTGTACATGTTTGTGTGAATGAACACATATGAAATTTGTGTGAATATGAACTAAGAAATGTGGTATGCAGGTGTGTACTGCTGCACATATGTGTTGAATGCAGAGTTCTTCTGTGCTTTAGCAACGGATACATATTTTACAGGCCTATCCTCTTAATTTTTATATTGGCTTATTCTTCACTGCATTTGACATCACTGATTAAAAGGGTATTGAAAATTCTAGGATGATTTGCAATGAGTTTAGAGTCCAAAGTTTCTTAAAACACACACACACACACACTCGTAGGCTAAGGTACTGCAATGATTTGAAATATGTGAATGAAGGACCTTCCTCAAAACAGGGCATTAAAGTGTGTCCTTAAATCAGGGATCACAAATGCAAGAGTTATAACCTGCACAAACCCTCACCAACGGCCATGTTGGCTGATGCTGGTGGAATCTGGGAGTCCGGCAATATCTCAAAGGCCAGTTTCCCTAAACCAGCCTTCAACAATCAAGATACCAGTACTTCCAAAGTGCTCAGAGCGAGAATGAGGCACATGCATAATACTGTAAAAGGGTATGTCAATTACCAGAAAAGTCTGAAAGGGATACATTTTAAAATCTCCTTCCAGAAACTGTGATGCTCAAAATGTACCTCCGACACAAGGCCAAGATATTCCCAAATTATATAGGAAGCTGAAATATGGTAGACAATTATGTTACCTTATTCTGGGAAAGACCTCAGTGACCTCCTAATGAGGCTCTAGAAAATAACAGAATTCTAAATGTTGATTCCCCCCCCCTTAGATTTTTTGTAGTCATCAGTGGTTTAGTAAACTGATTACTAAATGAGCCACACATCTTCTTAACACATTGTGTGTTCTTCTCATCTGCTTCATAAATGTAACCCTCTGTGAAAATATATACTTAGGGGGAAAAAAGATTATTTAAACACTGAGATCATTCTGGTAGTTGAGAAGCAGTACATACCCAAGAACTGTGGATAATTAGGCTCTTAACCAAGATTCACACCTGTCAAACATAGATTCTATTTTAAAACAGCTTCTCAGTTGCTCAGAAGATGGAATGTACACCAAGGAAAGCAAAAGATGGCAACCTATAGCAATAATATATTTGGGTCTTCAAACAGGTCATCTATGCTACTATATACAGAAATCTTCAAAAGTCCAAGTGTACCATACTAAACAGGAGACTTTGAGCCCATTTCTGTAGGCAGCGACCACTTTGATACACATCATTCCTAATTTTAATCAAAGAAGATAGGTGGCTTGGCTGGCAGTCTCTCCCTTCAACAAGCGGTAGTGTTGATTTTAACCCATATTTATCACTTAAATTAGTAGCATGTGGTGGTAGAACTTGGAACGGCCCACAGCAAGCACTTCCTTCTTTTCCACATTTGCTAAAAAGAACAAAATGCTCAAAATTAATTTGCTTCCAGCAAACATAAAGGAAGCTTCCATGGCATTCAGCAGACTATTGGCATAACACATTGCACATTCTGGCACAAAACCCACGTTTCAGGCAGGAAGGATTTTCCATTACTGGAGGGAAATGATAGATTACTACACAACCCACCAGTTTGTGGGTTTTTATTCAGCCAAATGCTTGAAACACTGAAGGCATCCAACAGCAAATATGGGGGCTGCTGCCTGGCACCTTCCCTGTGGTTGATGAAGAGAGATTCAAATCAAGGGTCCATAATACAGGTGTTACGTAGCAAATGTCATCCTTCAGAGAACCTAATCCTTTAAACCCTTTTTTAAAAAAAAAATAACCATCATACAGAAGAGGGTTAGTAGCACAAAGGACAGAAAGCATATATTTTGGGTTACGATCCAAAACAGGCTCTAGATTAGATTGCTTCTCTTTTTAGACTTTGATACAAGAACTGGTTCATATCCCGACACATCACCAACTAGTTCTCCATGGGCCTCACTGTTGTTACTGACATTTCTCAACTACCAGCAGTGTACCGGTAACTGTATGTGCATGACATTAAAATGGCTGCTTGTGTTTGGGGGTGGGGTGGGAAGACACATGGTAGCACCCTTTAAGAGCAGCTCCCAATATGGTGGCAACCAAAATGGTCAGCCCCAGGACTGTGTGGGGAGAACCAGGAGTGTCCAGGACCCAGGAGCAGTAAATGACCACGCACACCCGCCCCTCCAGCCGGCCTGACCCCCCCAACCCCTGCCATAATATTTTGGCCTACCTTTAAGTAAACTGAAGTAGAGCTGTCACATGTCCCATAGTTTAGGCGTCATCCCTTAGCAGTCCACCACACTGGCGCGTAGGTCCGTCGTTTATTCCATCCCGCCGGAGCGCCACAAACCCCAACGGGTGCTCCTTCTTTACGCACGTCCTGGGGAGGAGAAGAGGAAGCAAAGGAGCCGCCGTCACGCCGGTCCTGGTCCGAGGGAAGGCAGGAGAGAGGCAGCACCCCCCCCTCCCGTCCGCAGCAACCCTCCCTCCCTCTAAACTCTCCGGGCTATTTTTAGGAAGGCGAGAAAACAAGAGCTGCCCCTCGAGAAGGGTGGGGAGGAGGCTCACTCTGCGCGCAAGCCTGCTTGGAAAACATAAGGAGAGGAGGGAGGGGGACCCCAGAAACCAGAGTGCCGAGGAACCCTTCCGAGTCAAAGTCCCCACCCCCAGCCCAATTCTCAGCAGCGAAGGGCCCCCGCTGTCACTCGACAGCAGCGGAGAGGCGGGCGGGGGAGCCCCGCTCGGATGCCAGCAGAGGAGCATCCCCGATCTCGCCGCAGCGGCTTCTCCAGCCCCCACCACGGGGCGCTCGGCCCAGCAAGCGAGGCTCTCTCGCCCACACCGTTGGTTCCGCACGTGTTGCGCCTCCCTTTGCTAAAGTGGCAGCGACGGCGGCGAAAAGGGTGTGCGTGTGTATCTTACACATCTACTCACCTCCCCGATGGCCGATTCAGAGCATCGTCTCCTCTTTCCCCCTCGCACTGCGGCGGAGCTTCCTCAGCTTTTGGGCAACTCTCCGCCCCCTGCAGGTTGTTGCGGGTGGTGGTTTATTTGCAAAGTAGGGGTGTGTGTTTTTTTATTTTGGAAAAAGATTTACGCCGGGGGTGCTTTGGACAAACGCCCGGGCGGAGCTCCCGCTGTCATTGCCTCCCCAACGTGCAGCTACAGCTGCTGATCCCAAATTCACGGCGCTCCGGCTGCATGAAGTCATCGTGCTCCTCCTCCTCTTCCTCCCTCCCCCACTCCGGATCACCGCATTCAGCTCTTACTGGGGGTGGGTGGAAAGACAATGCCCCCCACGCGATAGATGGATGAGGCAGGGATGGATAAATGAGGGCGTGGGGAAGCTTCGCGCCTCTCATTTCTAAAAGCTTCCATCTCCGGGAAACCGGAGAGGCTTGGCGTGCCAAAGGAGATTCTCTGCCTTCCCTCGCTCAGACTTCACCCCGGCTTTGGATGCTCGATGGGCTGCTCCGCGAAAATCTCCCCTCCCCTCTAACTTCTCTCCGGGCTCCCCCGAGGGTCTATTTACGAGGGGGCGGGAGAGGAGCTAATTCTCTGTGCGCTTTAGCCGGGATCCATCCATTTGCACCTGCGAGTTGCAAAACCCGCCGCCGGAGTAGCTGCGGAATGCAGAACTTGTGATCCGTGAGCCTCGTTCGCAGGCTGAGCAAGAAGCCAGAGTGCTTACTGTTTGCAATAAGGTTCCCGTAGCGTTTTAGCGGAAATCTGTTCAATCTTTCTCATTTCTGTTGAGTTAGAGCCAGGCTTAGTCAAGCTGAGAGCAAACTGTGAACCTTGGAGCTAATCCCATTAATTTCAGTGGGTCTGCTTTAAGCGTGAGTAACCTTCATCCCACTCGTAATTTGCATAAAGACACTATGCTATTGGTACCGGTAGCCTTATTTTTGACCCTTTGCGCTGAATTTTCGTTTTTCACAACTCCCACCAAAAGAGCTGGTATTTTCACTCAGCTGTTCACCACAACCCCAAGATCACTTTTCAGTTCAATCATGGCCAGCTCAGAGCCTGTTGATGTATATACGAATTTGGGGTTTTAAAATGTTATTTTAACCCAATGTGCATAACTGCACAACACAATTACTTACATGGAACCGCACTTGCCATTTTCTTGCACATTTGCCCAGTTTGGAACAATCCTTTTGGGTGCTTGTACTGAATAATTTGGTGTCACCATCAAACTGGCTTCTCAAGGTTCTCTTAAAACCTTTTGTGAATGTGGCAGGGGGACGACGACACACCAATCCCCCAAAATTTTGGGGGGGCACTTCTTACATTCCTCCATTGTAGGATCCACCCACTTACACCTTTCTGCTCCTTGTTCTTTTATCAATTACTATTCTGTAAAGAACAAATCCTCTGATCCCCTGACAGCTAAGTTTACACATTAACCTTTTGTATGTTTTTGTGTGTGTGTTGCAAATCTCTTTTTAAAAAGCCCAAGCCCAGATAACCCCATTCACATGCTTTTTGACGCTCAGCGGGACAGGACTTAACCTTTGCAGAAGCTATGTTGATTCCTCTTCAGGGAAGCTTGTTCATTTAAATCCATATTATGTCTGCCTTTAATAATTATTTCCATCAATTCATGTTAAGCTAACTGGCCTGTAATTTCCCTGGATCCCCCTTAAAAAATTAATACTGTTGCACTGGCATATGAAGGCTGGTCTTAGGGACGTATTACACTTGTTTGTATGTAAGCTCGACAATTTCACTTTTGTGTTCTTCAAGGACTCTTATGCAGATGCCACCTGGACCCCATATTTTTGTCTGGCTTGAAACATCCTCAGATTGTGATAACTCCCCTCATCTGGGAGGAAAGGTGATTTTTGCATGGCTACAATATAATTTACCATACAAAGTAAGAGTCACAACCAATATTACTCCGTCCACCTTTCCATCTCTCCCCACACATTGCTGGTATGTGGCCCTCAGAAGGTTACCCATAAAGAAATGGGCTGAAAAATGTCCCCCACCCCTGGCTTACACTGGCTTGATGTTTTCCAGTGCCAGGCACATAGGAGTACTTTGACCACCTCATGAGAAGAGAAGACTCCCTAGAAAATACCCTGATGTTGGGAAAGATAGAGGGCACAAGGAGAAGGGGACGACAGAGGATGAGATGGTTGATCTCGAAGCGACTAGCATAAGTTTGGAGGCAGTGAAAGATAGGTGTGCCTGGGGTGCTTTGGTCCATGGGGTCACGAAGAGTCGGACATGACTGAACGACTGAACAACAACAACAACAACAGGAAGGAAGACAATAGGCAGGGTTCACTTAGCTAGCCTTACCAGCAGAAGCCATGCTCAAGGATTTGCACAGTAGGGTTTCCTCCCTTCTGCTCCCTCATGTGCCCCTGACCCCCTGGAATTGGCTCACGGCAGGTGGGTAGGTCAGGAGAACCCTCAGAACCACACGTGGGGTGAGGAGAAGGGTATTGTTCTATCTGGCAAGCTGCAGTACTTTCACAGAGAGAACAATTGGAAGAGTGTGACATTGAGCTGCACCCAATGGTTTGCAGCATGTTCAGAGAGCCTTTTCCCTCCCCATAGAATACTCACAACCATTACTACATACCTGGAATTAGAGTTTCCAAGTAAGTATTGAGGCCTGACACCTTGGCTTACTTGAGAAATTTTAGCACTGTAATCTTCAAGGTCATTGCCTCATGTGCGTTTCTATGGTGATTCAGCTGGCACTTCTAAACAAAAATGCAGCCTCTTCACACAGATTATGTTTCATCAGAACCATCTGCAGAGAACACTCAATGGCTTTCTCTCTCTCTCTATTGATTGCGTATTGCATTTATAACAAAGTTTGCCGTAATCCCACCCCCTTCTCTTTCTCCCCCTCGGACCTTTATTTTATACCTATAAATATTCTGTGTAAAGTGTATTCTGCAAATACTTCACATCTGTGGCCAGTGATTCTGAGACCGTGATTTGTGGTGGATGTATTGTTTCATCAAAGCTGCAGAATGTTCAAAGGAAGGGCAACTTGGACAAGATTTTAAAAAATATCACAGGCTCATATGGCATATATATATATAGAGAGAGAGAGAGAGAGAGAGAGAACACCATAAGTAGGCTGCAGTGCTTGATCAAGACCTTTGAGCAAATTCTCTTGAAATGGATGTGATTTGATATGTTTAACATTCAGTGGTTCATTTTTGAAAGGGTTTGTTACTTACACCCTGCTTTATAGCCCCGAGAAGCTCCCAAATATCAAATATTCCAAAAGGTTAGCAGATCTAATGAGGGGTGGGGAGAACCGCGGTGCCCAGTTTGTTCAGATGGCCTTTTCTTTGCCTTCATTCTTGTCCTTCCTTGGTGTGGATCTTTGAGAAAACTGCGACTGAGCAGGTGAACCATGAAGCTCAGTCCACAAACGGATCAGGTCTTTGCTGGTTGGCAGTTGCCAGGCAACAGCTTCCACTGAGGACCTCTGAGGCAAAGGAGTAGTTCCAAGTTGTTTCCTTGTTGGGAGCTTTTAATTATCACTAATAATCATCTCAGTCTTAAGCCAGTTTCACCTGATGGGGGTTTGAGAACCCTGAAGTTGTTAAACTATGAGCTACGGAGAAGGAACATAGCTCAGCAGAGGATACTATATGCTTTGCATTTGGAAGGTCCTTGGTATCTTCAGTTAAAAGGATCCGAGAGCAGAAGATGTAGAAAATCTCTCCCAAGGAGCTGCTGGCAGTCAGGGTAGAACAGATTACGCTGTTCTAACAAACAGTCTGATATAGTATAATAATATTCTGCTACTGTGAATATGCTAGATTTTTTTAAGAGCAGCAAAACCTGCTCTATATTTAGAACTTAATATTTTTACCATGTCAGTATAACAAAATGAAGCTCCTGCCAGAAAAGGGTTTTTGGATTTCCTTTGGGAGATTCTGCAGCTGTGCTTCAAGAGCCCGTTCAATCAAAATGGGAGGGAAGGAGAGCAGATAGTGAAAGCAACAAGAGGCTGTGTTTTTTTTTTTTTTTTAAAAAAAAATATCCATGTGCACTTTCATGCCCTTGGCCACATTAAACAAACGAAGGCAGCCACAGCTGGCTACTAACTGATTGGTAGAATCTCAGCCGAAAGCCCAAGCCCTGTGAATACAGCATTTCAACTCACTACTGCTGTGATATGCTGGCTGGGATTGGGGGAGCATTACTTGAACTGCAGCCTTAGCTGCTGGAGGATGCACTGAAAAGTGGAACAGGAAGGGAAACTTCCTGTGAACACTGATCCCACAAGCAAAAGGAGAATCAGAAGCTCTTCAATTTTTTATACCAGAGAGTGAAGCTTGAAACCACACATTCTTCATTTGCAACTGCTTCAGATCTGATTTCTTACAGTCTTTCTGCTGCTACCATTTTCATAGAGTTCAAAAACTGCACTTAGATTACTTTTTTTCTCTGCCGTCAGCTTAATTTTTGCCATCTCCTCTTGTGGTGGGATACATCTAGAATAATGCTTTATCTTCTGATGTTTACAGCAAGTCGGCTGCAATGGCTATTGGCAAGGATTAGCAGTGTAATTCCTATTCATGTCTGCTTTGAAGTAAGTCTTACTGAGTTCAGTGAAACTTACTTCCAGGTAATATAGGATTGTGCTGTAGGATTCAACAGTAGTAATGGTCACAGTATCAGTCGCAAGAGATTGCCTAATGTACCAAAGGTCTAGAAAGGTGGAAGGACTGATTAGGTTTTGTAACACATACCCAATCACTCAGATTCTAAGCCCTGAAACTCTTGTGGCAGACGTGTGCAATTGTGTGCCCTACCATGTCAGCACAGAGTACTTCAGCAGCAGAGCAGCGGCTTTCTTCCTCTTAAAAATATACTACTGCCTAATTTTTTTACCTGACATTTCAACAGTCTTGTATTAGTTCCTGGTTAAAGCATCAGATATATAGTCTGGGTGTATTCCTCAACTTGACTGCCACTAGAAGCTAACATGACCTCAGTGGTGGGTAATATATTTTCCTAGCTATGGCTGGTTTGCCAGCTATTGCTATTCCTGGACAATTATGGCTTGCCCCCAGTGATTCATACACTAGTGACCTCCCATCTGGATGACTGCATTGCAGGGGGTTGGGCTAGAAGACCCTTGGGATCCCTTCCAACTCTACAGTTCTATGATTCTATGCAGCAGCCAGAGCTTACCGGGTCCAATAAAGGATATAGTTTTAGCATGCAAAGTCCTGAATGTCTTAGGCCACTTGTTAATTAACTGCTCTCTGTAGTGCTGAGCTACACATATATTTTAAGGATATGCATCCCTTAACATTTTCACTACCACTTCACGTTGCTATTCATCACCCGTAAGTGCTGTCAGCTATTTCATATAAATTGCTTTCATTGATTCTACCTTCCACTGAATGAAATGCATGGATGACTCCATTCAGACATTGAACTTCAAGCAAGAAAAATGTGTGTGAAGAAGAAGAGTTTGGATTTGATATCCCGCTTTTCACTACCCGAAGGAGTCTCAAAGCGGCTAACATTCTCCTTTCCCTTCCTCCCCCACAACAAACACTCTGTGAGGTGAGTGGGGCTGAGAGACTTCAGAGAAGTGTGACTAGCCCAAGGTCACCCAGCAGCTGCATGTGGAGGAGCGGGGAAGCGAACCCGGTTCACCAGATTACGAGTCTACCGCTCTTAACCACTACACCACACTGGCATGCCTACATTTTCTGTTGCCCCCTTGACCAAAGTCCCACACCACTTTTAGACAAGCTGATGTGCTGCCAGGGCATGTGCCATTAGAGACTGGGCAGGTGTGCCTGTCTGTGCCAACCAAAACAGAAGGACCCTGTACAAGAATATACCTATGGGCAGTGATTCCTACCTGAGGAAGGGAGTACAAACCATAACTGCTACAGCCAGTGCTATTTTCCTAGAACCCCTCCCTCATTCTCTTAGAATGGCAATGGCGCCTACCTAAGAAGTGCTGGAACCCACCTGAGAGTTCATGGAAGTGAGTTCCAGCTGAAAGAAAGCCCTGGCTACAGCTGATATATTAGGTGAAATCAATCACCGCCACAATTACCTAGAAACACAGCACAGTTCTGTTCTTGACTGTCTGAGCCAGCCTTTGCCAACCTGGTGCCCCGCAGATGTTTTGGATGACAGCTCTCATCAGCCCTGGCAGCAGAACTGTGGTGAGCAGGCCTTACGGAGGTTTTATCCAAAATATCTACAGGGCACCAAGTTGGAAGCAGCTGGTCTGGGAAATCGAAGGGTGCCTATGAAGCAATAATAGTTGGATTATCCAAATGAAGGAATAGGAGGCGTGGGAATAGGGGGTGAATATGAAAGGGGTACTAAAGGTCTGCAGAATAGAACAGGATGGCAGGTTTGTAACTGAGTGAAAAACAAAAATGGTGCTTAGTGCTGCAATGTGTGGAACGATGCAGGAGGTTACCATGGGGTAAGGAGTGGTATGTGTGCAGGGGGCGGGGGGCAGGCTTGCCCAAAAATGGGAAGAGGCATGGACATGGCGGTGAAAGTGATGACGGGTGCAAGGTGGGGCTGCTAAATGGAAGAAAGAAGCTACTTCAGAAATAGGGTTGTGAAGTCGAAAATACTTAGTGCATGGAGTGGGAAGAGGAAGCTCAAGGCGTCTAACATGGTGGGGAGTGGCAGGAGGTTTGGCAGGGGAGCAGCCCCTAGTTCAACTATAAAGACACTGTACCCTTTTTATCTTTAAGCTTCAGGTATCACAAATCTGACAAAACATTGTAGCTGATGGTGTTCTGCACCTATTTATGATGCATGTAAATTGCATTGAAACCCATAAGGTCTGTAATATCCTGACACTTTTGGTTACACAACTACCTACCATCACTGAGGATGAGATGGATAACTCTTCTAAGGTTCATGGCGCACCAGAAGCTCTGCAGAAATGAATGGTGGCGATGGGATAACAGTGATGCTCTGCTCAGGAATGGGCAAGTGTGTCCATGTTTTCATTTCTGCTTCCACCTGAACTTTGCGGGCTTCTGTTTGGAGGTGGAGGGCTAACTAGTTGCCGAGGAGGACCCTTGAAAGCAAAGAGTGGCCTGAGCATCTTCTCGAGTCCAGGTTTCCAGAATGCCTGCTTATGAAGGATGCACCTGGCAGTTGCTATTATGAACTGCAAGTGGCTTTGTTTTCTTCCTCCTCCTGTCTGGTACCTTTGATTGCTTTCAGACCAAGTTTATCATTTGCTTCGCCTTCCGTGTGTCCAGCAGGACCCTGCCAAAACTATATCATGTTTCGCAGGCATTTCCTTTAAAACGGATTTCAGAGCTCTTCTTTCTTTGCCCTCTTGTTTTCTCCACAATGTGTTTATTGTTAGCACACTGACAATATAATGAATGCCCAGACAGTCCCGGTATTGTCTGGAGCTTTGTCGCTCCACTGCGTACCGTTATAAAGGATTTGTGCTAGAATATATATTTTGTGCTATTGGTTCATTGTGGCAAACCTCATTAAAACTGAGGGATGGGGTTTGGAAATACAGCCCTGGATGCAAAGGTTACTAGGGTCACGCAGAGTTGACGAGATGGGTTGCACATAAGGCTTTGATAATATCTTTAAAAATAGGATGGGTAGCTGAAGAAGCATTTTATTTTGCTGGTACTGCAGGGCTAAGGGAAGATGTTTTGATGTTCAAAATGGCTATGCTTCATGACGCAAGAGATGTGCAACGATTCAGTTCCCTGGGGAAAAGCACAGCTTGTGTGATTATGGCCTCCTTGGTGCTTCTAAAAATATTACGATCCCAAGCAACCAGTTGGACTTCTTTTGCCATTGTGCTGACTCTGGTGGTCTGAAAATACACAGAAATGCTCTTAACAAGTGGATTAGTGTAATATTTAAGGCTGAAAAGCTAGGGACTAGCTCATACACTATAGAACTGAGAAAATACAAAAAGCAGAAATGCAAAGTAGCTGGTATAATGCAAGCGTGCCAACAGGATTTCCTGGGCCTGGTGCACTGTATGTGAACTTCCCTTTCCCTTACATAACCTGTGATCCATTGGAAACAACTGCTGCTTATGTACATACAGTGGCACCTTGGTTCTCACACTTAATCCATTCCGGGAGTCCGTTTGACACCCAAAACTGTTTGGAAACCAAGGTATGGCTTCCGATTGGCTGCAGGAGCTTCCTGCACTCAACCAGAAGCTGTGTCGGACGTTCAGCTTCTGAAAAACGTTCACAAACCGGAACACTTACTTCCGGGTCTGTAGCGTTCAGGAGCCAATTTGTTTGACAACTAAGCTGTTCAGGAACCAAGGTACCACTTTATATTAACTTAACCTAAGCCTACCTCTTGTACAGAAAAATATACATGCAGCAAAGGCATAAAAGCAGCCCCTGTCTCCTTGCAACATTTCAGAGTCCTGATATTTACACTACAGTAATGACATTATTAGGGACGCAGGTGGCGTCCACAGAGCCTAGGGCTTGCCGATCAGAAGGTCGGCGGTTCGAATCCCCGCGACGGGGTGAGCTCCCGTTGCTTGGTCCCTGCTCCTGCCAACCTAGCAGTTCGAAAGCACGCCAAAAATGCAAGTAGATAAATAGGTACCACTCCGGTGGGAAGGTAAATGGTGTTTCCGTGCGCTGCTCTGGTTCGCCAGAAGTGGCTTAGTCATGCTGGCCGTTTCCCTTGGCCAATAAAGCGAGATGAGTGCCGCAACCCCAGAGTCGTCCGCGACTGGACCTAATGGTCAGGGGTCCCTTTACCTTTACCCAATGACATTATTTGTTAATTTAGTTGTTAATCTTTATCCTCCAAGGCAGCCAAAGCAGTATATATGGGTTTATTCCATTTTCCCTCCCACAGCAATCCTCTGAGGTAGGCTTGGCTTGTGCAAGTTCACCCAGTGACTGATTTTGTACCTAGGCCTTTCTGGCCCAAGTCTAGCACACGAAGCGCAGCACTTCCTGATCCAAGTTCAACACCACACTATGGTTATGGTAAAACTACAAACCACAAAATACAGTAATAAGACTGTATTAAAGCTATGATTTATATAAAGTGCCTCCGTGTTTAAGGCAAATGCAATGGCCCTATCTCTCATATAGAAAGCTGCCTCATGCCCAGTCAGACCATTGACCCATTTGTCAACATTGGCTGGCAGCATCTCTCCGGGGTTTCAGACAAGCCATTCCCAGCCCTACATGCAAAGCCATTTAGAGGACAGCTTATCGGCTCCAGACAGAGAGCTTATCTGACTCCTGAGTAGTTTTGCAAGTATTGCACTTGTTCCATTTTCCTCTAATGCAGTCGTTGCTTCTTTCTCACTTTTTATTTATTTAATACGTTTATAGCTTACCTCTTGAACAACTAGGGTTCTCAGGTCAACAAGTAATAGAACAATATGCAACTCCTTCCCTGAAGGTATCAAACAATCAATTAAATAAAAACACAATAATCCGAACTCAAATCCTAACAGCAGATTCCTAATGCAAACTTGAATTACAGGAACCTAATTCAGGATAATGGAAATACTAATTCCTTGCCATATCTTAAGGTGGGGGGTAGTTTTGCAGTGTGTCATTTTTGCATCTTGTTCTATAACCGCTCATTTGAACTTGAGAGATCAGGTTGTAAAAACACCTTGAAATGGTTCATTAATTCAGGCTATACAAACAGCTTGAAAAGCTACATCACTTCATTTGAATATATTCAAAGGCTGCCCTCGTGTGGTGGTCTTTAAAATAGGAATGTGTCTCTTACATAATGGCATTACGATTGAACACAAAAAAAATCTCCTGCCTACTGATTTATTTATTTTTAAAGTTACAGAAGCAAGAGGTTTGAGAGCTGGACGGGGCTGCCCAACTGCTGCTTGCCTTCTACCACTGTGCCATTGAGAGTGTGCTCACTTATGGTTTATGTGTGTGGTATGGAAGCTGCACTTCTCGGGGCAGGATTCTGTTGTGAAGAATTATCAAAACAGCAGAGAGTATTATTGGATGTTCACACTCTACCTTAGAACATATCTATACCATCAGGGGCCACAGAAAGGCACTAGATAGGTATATCAAGAGACCCATCGCACCCTGGTCACCGTTTCTTTGAGCTTCTGCCATCGGGACGGGGATTTAGAACAATGAAGGCGAGAACGAGAACAGTCTCAAGAACAGTTTCTTTCCTAGAGCAATTTTGGCCTTAAATGGAAACCCTGGACTCTGAAGTCATCTTATTTTATTTGTTGCATTGTCCTATATTGTACTGTGTTTATTAGTGTTTTTAAATTATGTGGAGTGCCTTATTTGAGTAGATATAGCAACTGAGGAATTTTGTTGTTCCCGCAAGGGGACAATGACAATAAAGATTTATTCTATTCTATTCTATTCTATTCTATTCTATTCTATTCTATTCTGATACATATCTAAAACTTGGGATTTGTACATAACTGGTCAGCATCCATATTCTAGAAGGGATGGATATATTTATAAATCTTGGTTTCTCCCAATTTATTTCATTTTGCACATGTCAAATTGAGTTCACCACATTTCTTCATCAGTTTGTGTTATGGGTTCAGTGAGAACAAACGAGGTCCTAGCAGGATTCATCAGAGGGAGAGGACCATAGCTGTCAAGTTTCGGATTTGAAAATAAGGGATCAACACCCTCACCTGTCCCAGGGACAGTCTACGGTTCTCAGGGACAGTCCACGCCACAGTAATCCCCCCCAGGCTACAAATTAATTTACACCAGGCTACACACCATCATCTTTCCCCACATTCATATGTGGGATTTGACTGGAGTAACACATGACTGGAAAGGTTTGCAGTTCCACAAACATAGGTGTGCACTGCCTCGAAATAAAAAGAAGTGAAGAAAAGAAGGCTCACTAGCGGGGCATTGCTGAAAAAATGTCAACTTTGTAACCAGAGGTTCAACTGAATAGAATCTGAATGACATGCACCACGAGGCCTATGCAGCCTCAACTTAAGGTGGCTCCCGGCCTGGCTTTTTACAGGCCCCAGCTGACTGCACAACCTGGCCTTTGATAAAATTCAAAGCAGTTTACAAAATCTAAAGTGCCGTATTCATTTAAATAGGGCAAAGACAAAAAATAAATAGACTCCAAGCCCCTGCTTGCTTGACGACAGACTACGAAAGACTGCAGCCTGTGTTCATGTTCAGGATATACCTACAAATGTGCCACATCCCATTCTGGCAATCATCCATGCTTTCACCTGGTGTTTCCCATTCCTCTGCAATTGGTTTATTTCGAGCACGTCTTTCTTCCCTTGCATCCTCCGCTGATGTGGAAATATATGGGTTTTTACGTATATTATAGTGCACAGTAGAGCTGCATGCCTCAGTCACCAACTGATATTCACAAATCAATTACCTTACCTGTGTGTTACCTTTCAAAGTTAATGAATTTCCAGATGGGTAGCTCTGTTAGCCTTTTGCACAGAAACAACAGAGTCTTGTGGCACCTTAATGACAAAGTTAATGAAGTGGCTAATGGCCCATCACAAAGCCATCTATGGCTGCAATTCTAGCCATGCCTACTTAGAAATAAGTCCCATTTGATGCAATGAGGCTTACTCCCTAGTAAGTGGTGCTAGGATTGCAGCCTTTCCCACTAGCCTGATTTCACAGTTCAGCAGGAGCTTGTCTTCCTTCTCCTTTCCGTCACACAGGTATCAGGGAGGAACAGTTTAGCACGCTTGGTATTTTGCTCTTTGTGTCCTCAATTGCATCAATTACTCCTTCACTCAATTGCAATGCTTATTCAACCACATTCAAGTCCCTTTTTATTGCAAGTTTTTGTTTCACAGATGCATATTCTAGGCATAAAAATGGATGTGTGCATCTTCTCTCAAGCTAGTTTATGTTTTAGATCAGGGTCCATGGGAAGCTAGCTGTTTGCCACCCTGCCACTTCTCCTTTGCCACCACTGACTTCCCCTCTGCCCCCGCCACTGCTAATTCCTTCTCTGTCAATGCTCACCACTGCCGCCTCCTCCCCCTGCCAATGCTGCCAACTCCTCTCCCAAGAGAGCCAGTGTGGTGTAGTGGTTAAGAGTGGTGGACTCGTATTCTGGTGAACCAGGTTCGCTTCCCCGCTCCTCCACATGCAGCTGCTGGGTGACCTTGGGCTGGTCACACGTCTCTGAAGTCTCTCAGCCTCACTCACCTCACAGAGTGTTTGCTGTGGGGGAGGAAGGGAAAGGAGATTGTTAGCCGCTTTGAGACTCCATAAGGGGAGTGAAAGGCGGGATATCAAGTTCAAACTCCTCCTCCTCCTCTTCTTCTCTTTCTCCTTCTCCTCCTCCTTCCCGATGCCAACTGTTCCTTCCCAGCCTTCATTTCGGCTTTTTTCTTGATGTCATTGACTGGGTGGGGAGGCAGAGGTGTCATTGGCAGTGGGGAGTTGCAGCATTTTCTGTGTTGCCCAAAGCAGCAAGATATCCTGTTTTATATACTGGGTTTTTGCTGGAAGTGAGGCAAGGATTTTAAAACCAAGGATTTAGCGGACAGATACAAAACCAGGTGTTTCTTTCCACTTTGTCAAAAAGGCTCAGAGGAGCACAGATAAAGTCAACAGGTAACAAAAAGAAATCACTTAGGCTTCTGGTCTCCAGAGTTATTAGCCACCTTTTAGAAGACTGGGTATAATTATTTTGCATTGTTCAATGGTTGCTTAATTTTGTAAAGTAGGTGTTTAATGGCTGGAAAAGGTAGTTTCACAAATGGAGTGCCAGCATTAGAAGGTCCCATCCCTGTAAGCAGGGATGTACCTAGGGATTGACCCCTGCCAAGGGCCCAGGCCTGGTGTGGGGAGCAAAAATTGTGTCTTTCCATTCTGGCTCCTCGCACCAGCCCTGTGAGGTCTCCTCCCCAGTTGGCTTGCAGTACTGTTAGCTCCTGGCCCATGGTGCAAGGGAGCCTAGCTTCGTTTCTGCCTGTAAGGGACTACCTCGCTTCTGCAGGGATATTCAGAGTAAGGCCTCAGTTGAAAATCTCAATAATCCAACAGATTTTATGTGGGAGCATGCTGTCCTTCAGAGTTGTCTTTGTTTGTTTATGTTGTAATTTTATTTGGTGAAGTGCCCTGAGATCTACAGGTATAGGGGGGCGGTACACAAATTTTAATTATTATTATTATTATTATTATTATTATTATTATTAATAATAATAGAAGAGATGGACAGCCATCAACAAGCACACTACCACACTTGCCATAGAGAGATTCACTCTCACAATAGTTTCATAATTCCTTGTCACACCTCCTCCAATAATCTTGAAGACCTTTTGTGGCAAATCTTATTCAACCTCTCATTGCCGCCATGTTAACTTGACAGTGAATGTACATGATTTCAGTTTGGCCTCCTTCCAAATTAACAGGGTTAGGATGGCAGCCCATAATTGCAACTTTAAGATTTCAGAGTCCTTAATTCATTGTGGGCAAAAATGCATGCACAAATAATCAGCTGTTTAATTTGGAGGGTGCAAATGAAAAAAACAGTGCAGAACAGACATTCCCATGGAACCAATTGGTTGTTAATCCATCCCATAGATTCTCAGTGGGACAGAGAAACAGAATTAATAATAGCATTTCTTCAGTGGGTTTCATGCAACACTAAATCCACTGAAGGGGATTCTGTGAGGATGCATAAGAGATACATTGAAAAGTGTTTCAAAAATGTAAATAAATATATAAATAAATCTCAGCTGGCCATGTTATGCCTGAATGGAGTCTTTGGGAAAATTGATTTGGGAATCCAATCCCCAAATGTGTTTTATTTACATTTCTTTATTACAGTTATGTATATGCATAGATCCTATTTTTGGCACCTTCATTATTTACCCTGTTTCCAGATGTGTCCAAGATTCAGAATATTTCAACATGGGGAAAACACACCCACCAAATATTTCCCGGTCTCTTCATGCGGTTTGTACTGTGGCCTCGTGGTGGCAGAGTAGGCTAAGAAATTGCATTCACGTGGGTAGATTTAGGAGTGAACATCTGTATGTGTGGCTGCAAACATAAGCTATTCGACTGATGATTCCTTTGTCTGCAGTCCAGCTTCCCTGGTTCTTTTTGATGCTCTGACTTTCTCTCATTAGATTGGTAACAATGTCACCTCTTCATAGGAGACAATGGATAAATCCAGGACTTTGATACTGCAGTGATTTGGAAGCAGCGGACCCCAAAGAAGGTAGAAACAAAGAGAGAAGTTTATACTCTTTCACTCAAGTCTTGGGACACACGCACACTGTGTGTGTGTGGGTATTCACACACCCTGTAGAATGCTTTCAAATAGTATAGATGCCATGTTTCAGATGTGTGAGAGACAAGTCTGAATAATATTATGCCCATATCACAGGGAGTAATGAGCTGAAGCAGGAAGAGTGAGAAATGTACTATAACTCTGCCATTAATGTAATGTAACAATCCGCTGCTAACATCTGCGTATGGCAGAATAGGAACAGGCTGAGTGAGAGTGGCTGCAATAGAGTCTTTTCTTACAGGGTTACAGAAGCACCCTGCATTATGCTCTCTGAGGTTGCACCGCCGCATTAGGCTTCCTGCATTTTCGACAGGGGTGAAGGCTGATAGATAGGAGCTAGCTCTCCAATAAAGGCTTCAATAACTGCCACTGAAATACAACATCACAGACACAGGTCTTTACTGGAGTACTACATGCCTGATTATCAAGATGCAGATAGATAGATAGATAGATAGATAGATAGATAGGGAGTTTACAAAGAATATGCAGATGTTTCAAGTGACCTCATTTGACTAACTTGCCATGTTCAATCTAAATTGAAATCAGACAGTTATGTTGGAAATAGTGCAGCAAAATGAATCCATCACCTTTGCAAAGACACCTTTGCCATCTACTTAGGCACCAACTTTAGGGTTCATACCTGGTATCGGGACATGGAGACAGCCGGGATTCTGGTGGCGCATAGCATCTTCCACTCTCCTAATCCCCAACTTCCTTGGCTGACGTGGTTTCTGAGCTTGTGTTGGAGAACCTCAGGACTATTGTTTTGGGAGACTTCAATGTCTATGCTAGGAAGGGCCTGCTTAGGACTTTATGGCTGCCATTAGGATGCCCCAGCAGATCATCAGCCCAACACACATGGCATTTGTTTTCTGCCACTGGGGAAATGAGGTATTGTTAAGCACAAACTCTTTCCTTCTTGGGTTTGGATTGACAGTGGGAATCCTTCCCTGAAGGATGGGAGACAATTTAAGTTGTCTGCCCCCCAGGGGCACCTATGGAATCCAATGGATTGCTGAATACTCTGGGGAACTTTCTGGTTGACAGATTCTGTCAAAGCTTTGGTCTCACTATGGAATGACAAGAGTAGGGAGGGCTATTGACTCTCCCTGGTACCCTCTCCAGTGCTGCAAAGCCTATAAGGCTCCCTGGTTCTCAGAAGGTCTACAGGCAATTAAGCAGCTCAGATGATGGCTGGAGTGCAAGTGGGCCAAGTCACACAGTGAATGTGGTCAAGCACAAGCAAGAAGATAACACTGTGCTTACTATGTGGCAGGGGAAAGAGCACATTGGGATCATGTTTGGAAGGAAGTTGTTTGGAAACCTTTGCTTACTTGCTGTGTCACCTATTTTTGTCTTCTTCTTCTTCTTCTTCTTCTTCTTCTTCTTCTTCTTCTTCCTCCTCCTCTTTGCTAAAGACATTGAGGTTCTACTCAGATCTTGATGCCACAGTATCTGGGAAGGTGTCCAGCACACAGTATAGTCAAGTTTCTCTTGTGATCAGTTTCAGTTATTGCAGACTGAGTAAGTGGGAAGAGCAGTAGAAATAGTCAAGCCACATGTTCTCTTGATCCATTTCCTGATAAGAGCTGGCAGGGGGAGATTTACAGGGTTGGTTCAGGGTGTGGGGGGCCTTTAATGCCACATTATTAGAGGGGAAGGTTCCTATTGGCTTGAAAAAGGCAGTGGTGCAGTCTTTCCCGAAGAGTGATGACATTAAGACCCCTTAACAGTTTGAGACCTTGATACTTGAGGGAGTACCTCTCCCCATGTATTCCTGCCCAATTTAGATTCACCTCCGCATTTCACCTCTGGGAGATGTGCATCTTCCTGTGCAACAAATTTTTGCTGGTGCAAAACATTTTGCCAGTGGAAGAAGACATACAGCTAAAGGACACTTAGTACTGCATTGGATACAACCCCGAGCTCTCTTTAAAGTACCACACAGGATATGGGAACAAAATGATAAAAGATAAAGCACTACATTAAAAGGTTGCAAAAATATAGGTCAAGATAATGAGGCCCACACAGAAGCACAGTAGTTGTGTAAAAGCAACAATTTATTAAAGCAGTTAAAGTTGGACCACAGTTACCATTTATCTCAGTGCTGTTCCTGAATGGGCAAACACCACGCTGAATGTTAATTATTAAAATGGGCACCATATGCATATTTTCTTTTTAGAAAAGAAACAGCGACAGCCAAGAACCACTCACCTGATTGGAAAGAATCGCTCTATTTTAGAATAGTGAAGTGAATGGTTGTCTTAACCTAGCTCTTTTTGCCAGTTTGTAGTTTTTGACTTAGGGATGATGAGAATACATCTCCGTTCCAATAGATATTTAGGGCACTGTTTAAATGGGAAGAATATTTCAAACGAGGGTTATTGTGATTCAGTGAAATAGAACAAGAGCTAAATATGCTTAAAAAATAACATCCAAATCTAGATCTATGAGGCCCTGTGTCAGATGTAATAGAGTGAAAATGGTTTTGTTTGTGGTTTGCTTTCT
Organism: Lacerta agilis; assembly: GCF_009819535.1. Lineage (NCBI taxonomy): Eukaryota > Metazoa > Chordata > Lepidosauria > Squamata > Lacertidae > Lacerta > Lacerta agilis. The sequence continues at coordinate 57,626,519 of NC_046318.1, read as the reverse complement.
TATTCCAGGTGGCCAGAAAGGTCCCATCTCATTAGATTGTAAAATGGGTATTTTTATATACAGCAGGCATTCTATTCCATTCAATCCCTAGGCATTTTGCACAAATGACAGCAAAGGGTGTGGCTATCGGTCCATTTCCATACAAATCTTGTATTGGCTGATATTCACTCAACTCATATAAAACTCTTTAAAAACAGGATAGTGAATGTGAAATGTTCAATCAAAACATGCATAGAGTCTTTCTCCTAATGCCCCCAACTGCATTACTTCTCAGTCATTTGAATCTGAAAACAGACGGGAGTGCTCTGAAAAACACATATTTCATTCCCTGTAACTGAAGGGTAATACAGGTAGAGATACAACAGAAGAGGGGTGGGTGGGGGAAGGGGGTAAGCCATCTCAGCCTGCTTCCAGAAGAAAGCCTCTTTTAATTCATTCCATTTCAATTTTGCACCGGTGCTGCCTTCCCTTTAGCCAAATTAATTTTGCCATGCTTTTGCAAGGAAATAATGTCACACTGAAATCCAGGCAGTCCCTCCTTATCAGTCAACAACTGTCCCCAGACAAAGCATTTTAATTTTGAGAAGGGGGGGGGGGGCTGAGACGCAGTAGGATTGGAGCAGCAATACATTTTCATTGACAGCCAGGCAGCAAACAAACTGCGTTCTATAATACCTTTCCTAGAGTGGTGGGGATCATTTTGTGTGTGTGTGTGGTAGGCAGAGAGGGATTGGTTTATAGATGCTCCTTCCTGTCTCCCATAGCTGAATTTTTATATATCTCCTCTCTCCAGGCCTGGTTTTTTTGTGCTTTGTTTAAAGAGCTTCTATGATAATTTAAAACTCATTATTTTTGCAGGTTCCTTGTCTTTATGGAGCGGTTCCTTGTTTGCTGTGTGCCTGTTGTCCAAGCAGCGGGAATGCCATTGTAACCAGAGTGGCGAGCTCAGCTTCCCTGCTGTTTCCCTCTTTAATTGTCTTTATTAGGTTTGTCCCTAAGTGACGGAAGGCTCCAGCTAGGGATTCAAATATGAGAGGGCACAATGATTGATATATATATATATATATATATATATATATATATATATATACACACACACACACACACACATACATACATACACACACACACATACATACTGCAATGAGAAGTCCATTTAAATGTTTTCTTTTTTTTAACGAAGCCATAAAATCAACCAGAAATTATTTTAGTTACCTGTGAAACATTCAGAATAAACAGGATTACTCAAATGGTTCCAGCAATATAACTTCCATCTAGATTAGCATAGGTGGGGAAGGGGGGGGGAGGGAGCAGAAATCTGCATTAAATCTAAAGTTGCAGCAGGACAAATGCCTGCCTGCTTTGTAAGGATGCATTAAATATATGTGTTTCTTTAAAAAAATCAGTTCAGTTTACTATGGAGTGAATCTCTTACTGCAAATAGCTGAATATGCAGCACTTGAAAATGTATAATTGTGACTGAAGTAATATCAAGGAGCCTTTGGCACCTTAAAGATGAGAAAAACATATTATGACATAAGCTTTCGTAGACCATAGTTCACTTCATCAGATGTATCTGATGAAATGGACTGTGATCCATGAAATCTTATGCCATAACAATTTTTCTAGCGTTTAAGGTACTACAAAGCGCATAGTTTTTGCTACAACATCCTAAGGCTGTGTACACACTCCTGCTTACTCTGCATAGAGTGAGCTCCCACCACTGGTTTGGGAAGCAGTAAACACACAACATTAGCCACAATCTGTCTGTTTCGCTGCCAGCAAGATGTTCTGTGCTAATTCTGATAGCTATATGGATTCCACGTGAATTCCAAGGACAGCAGTGGCCATGATTACCAAGTGGGAAACCCCTGATAGTAGCCATCACCACCCTGGTGCCTTCCAGATGTTTTGGACTACAACTCCCATCAGCCTCTGCCAGCACATGCTGGCTGGGGCTGTTGGGAGTTGTAGGCCAAACCACCTGGAAGGCAACAGTGTGGTGATAGCTGCCATAGATGAACAGTCAGCACAAAAGACACATATGCTTGGTCCACTTATGCCAATAGTCGTCAATGTTTTTATCTTCCTAATCCTTATCTGGCCCTTTTGCCGCATTCTGATCCAATGTTATTACATTTAAAATCAATGTAAAACATGCATTTGGTTCAAATATCCATAGTTTTGAAAACAGCAACAGAGCTGGAAAACATTAGATTCTACATATCTATGGGGTTACAAAATACAAAATATTACATATGAGAGGACTTAACTCAATAAATTCCTATGATTCAGTGAATTCCTAAGATTATCAGATTCCAACTAATCTGATAGTTCCCTCCTCAAAGAACTTTGTATTGGCATTGAGATGAAATAATTCAATTGGACACCCATCATGGGTTGCGCTGTGACTGTTAACTTCGGAAAGATGATTGGGGGCTATAGAAGGAATGTACATAAAATCAGGAGCTGACTCAAGCCAACATAAATCCCCCTAATTCCAACCAAATAATCTACAAGCTAAATTCTTATCTATTTTTTGGCATAAGCTCACACCCCCAAACATGTAAGCAAGCACCAACTGGGCAACTCAGATAGCAATTCTTCCTCCTTGCAACACACCCAGGTATGCTAAACATACAAGGGCTTGGCCTCTTTTGTTCTGGAGTAAGTAAAATAAGGGTAGTGGCCACATCTGGAGACAGGGATGGGAAAGTTTTCTGCCTTGGACTACATTTTCCATAATTTCTGACCATTGGCCATGCCGGCTGATGGGAGCTGGGGTCTAACAACATCTGGAGGGCCCGGATTCTGTATCTAATATTAGCATAGGTACGACTGTCGTAGACACAACAGAGCATAACATTAAATGCAACATGCACATCTTACGAGACGTACGAAAGTGTGCATGCCAAACCTTTGATCCCTTTTAGGGGGTTGTGGTTTGGTAGTAGTGGCTTCCCAGATTGATTTGAAATTGAGCTCTGCAAACCAATCTAATTCCCCAAAATGGGGAAAAAAGCCAATTTTGCTGATTTCTCCCTAACCACTTTGGTTCTACTCCCCAAACGCAATGGCACCATGAGGAGAACAGCAGGGTATGAGTGGCTTCTTGCTTACCGGGAAGCAGCAGCACCTAAGTTTTGTTGAATGATGATGATGATGATGATGATGATACTATTTACACCCCACCCACCAGGCTGTGTTTCCACACATGCCCCTCTGCAAAAACAGTGCTCCAGGAATTAGGAACCAAGATGCTTGAGTCTATTATTATTACTACTATTACAAACACTCAAGTCAGAGATCCAGTCCTTCTAGAAAAGCTTGGTGAAACAAAAATGTCTTCATTTGTTTCCGAGATCAACAAATAGCGGGCAACCTGTTGTATCTCAGCATGATCAGGCACACGTAAAGCTCTGCTTCAAGTTGCTGTGGAGCATCTACCTGAGATTGTAGGGACCAAGAACAGATGCCCCCACAGAAGGCAGTGACCTACTGGTATGTAAGAGATAATGCATAGGGCCTTATATGTTAATGAACCTTGTCCAGTAGCAGATTGACAGCCATTGTGGATCCCACAGGTTCCCAATTGTGCAATGGAACTGCCCCCTGCCCCCAGGCATGCCAAAATCTATTCTGGGTTTCCCCTACCCCTCTGAAGCACAGGGCATATATGGAGAGACAGAGTGGATGGGTTTCATTGCCCAAGCAGAAATCCTTGTACTGTAGGAGCAGACTGGCTGGATACCACCTAAGGGGTGTGTATATATATATATATATATGTAGGTGGTAGTAGGCCTCAGTTACAGCCTAGTTACAGCTTCAAGGGTAGCCCCACATAGAGTGCATCACAGTAATCTAGGCTTGAGGTTATGAATGTATGGACAATTGCGATCAAGCTATCCTGATCCGGAAACAGCTGTACTGCCTTACTAGGCGAAGCTGGGAAATGGCACTCCTAGTGATGCAGTGAAAACTACCTGTATCATTCCCCTAGCAACTGGGCTGTTGTTGCAACAAAGAAGGCATTAATGATGAATGTGCAGGCACTTGTGTTTGGTAACAATCTGAGATTTACTCTCAGCAACCTGGCGCTCCTTTTAAAATCCAGCTGATCATTATGAGGTGGACAGGCGCACATCTTTGGTGATGAAATGTCATGAAAGTCTTTTATCCATTATGTGCTGGCTGGGGGTCCATGATGAAGTCTGCTCTTCCTTTGGAGTCCAGCAATTAATAGCAGTGTATACAACATCCCAATTCATATATTACATAGGAATGTTGCAAGTATGCAAATCGTAATATGTCTCACAGTTGCAAACCCAATTTGCTGCATGCGCAGACAGCGATTTTGTACTGGTGCTATCCTAGCATATTACAATCTCCACGAAGTAATTGGTAATGTTTGCAATAGGCCAAATTGCCTGACCCAGCCCAGAAACGGTAGATCACGGAGTCTCAGCAGTTCACAACATTCTCAGCTCTCCAGCAGGTGGCAGCAACCCCCAATAGATCATCTGCAACAATCACCAACCAGATGCATGTCGGTTTTAAAGTTGGACACTAGAGACCAGATTAGCTCCTAAAGCCTCCAAAATTATGTTACAGAACGGAAGTTGACTTATGAAGATGAAGCAGAAGGAACCTCAGCAGGCAAGCTGTACCCTTGTCTGACAATAGGTGGGACAATCTAAAGAGCTACAGTATTTAAATTAATTAATTTAAATTAATCTTTGGAAGGTAAATATTCTAGGAAAACAAGAGCTTCTATGTCCATATTGTTTCCTCTCCCGGTTGTTCAGGCTCTGCCATCACACACACGTAGCATTATTTTCATTTCTGCACCTTTTAAAAGTATGCAGAGTTAGTACTTCACCATCTCATAATTTACTATTGTACAGTGGAACCGTGAAGTAATTTACTGGGAGCCAAAGTGGTTCAGTGTGAATTCAGAGCAGGTATTATGTCTAAGAATCTTGGTTCCAGCCTCACCTTTGTCACAGTAGTGGCCTTTCTTATTATCAGCGCTGTGACACATTTTGTACAGCGTTTTGCAAACAGTGGGCAACTATACTGAATCAGACCATCATTGTTCCATCCAGTCCAGCATGACCTACTTTGGCAGTTGCTCTCTAAGCTGGGGCAGAGGTAACAGTCATGGTGCCCTTCAGATGTTCTTGGACAACTTCCATCAACCTTTAGTTTTGGCCATGCTGACTGGGACTGATGGGAGTTAGGTGCCTTCAAGATGTGACTGGGCTCTATTTGGCAACCTCTGAATCAGCCAGAGGTCTTTCCTAGCCTTGCTGCATGTAAGGAGTGTGTTCCACCATCAGCCACATCCCTCCTCTTGAACAGAGGCCAAGAGATGGAGATGTGTCCAAAGACATACAGTAAATGAAAGACTAATGAGGAATTTCTGCAGTGCGCGTGCAGCTGCAGTCTGCTATGCTGTCTAGTGAACCCCATGGTGAATCAGGGTTTTGCCTGTGCCTGTCTTAATATTTAACATCTGTGTAATAATTAGAGTTGCTAACTAGAAATTAAGCCAATGGCATTTCCCCCCAGTAGTTATCTCCACATTAGGAAACTCTTCGGCTGCTTAACGTTCCCGAGTCGGGCTGCTGCTAAAGGTAAACAAGCAGAACCAGAAAAACAACACCAGTCTAATTGCTAACACAGCACAGAAAAGGGTGGAGACAAATTTTGCAGAACCAGAACCATTCATTCATGCACTGTGGGTTAATTACACTAGGGACTTCATCGAGCCATCTCCATTGGCACAACCCTACTTCCTTGACACATTGTTTAAATCTGTTCCAATGGGACTGCAAAGCACCAAGAGAAGTTTAAAATGAAGTCTCAAAACTGCATGTTGCTGTTGTTGCCAAGTAATCCCACAGCTGGGGCACTGAGCTGAGGCCTTTCTCGGACCTGAAGCCATACATATCCACTTCAGGAAATGATTTTGAGATGCAAGTAAATCATTACAGATTGAGCGCCATGGACACAACATTCATATAATTTCCCTTCAAGTATCAGTGAGTCATCTCAGCACTGAGCAATAAAATGTTGAGGAACCAAGTCATGTACATGCAAACTCTACAAGTGTGTTTTCATGGAGAAACGTTAAGGATTCTGGCCTTAACTTATTAAGGTCCTATTGGCATGAACAATTCTTTTGGCAATGGGTCTGAGTTAAACTAAAAAAATACAGTGAAAGATAATGTGTATGCATAGCAAACACCCTGTTTTTTTAGACAGGTTTTCCCCAGGTTTAGCAGAAGTCAGTGTTCCCCTTTATTTTTACATTTCAAGCGCTGGCTGCATTGTCTTACAAAGTCCAAATAAGCTTCAGGCCTGCTGCAGTCATAATTGTGTTGTGGGTCACTTACCTCAGAAATTGCCATCTCTCTCTCTCTCTCTCTCAACAGAAATGTACAGTACTTCAACAATTTAGCAATTTGTGGCGATTGCATTGCCTAGAAAGATGGCAATGGCAATGCTTCACCATTGGTATGTTCTGCCTGGGTATTAATATGCGCCCTGCATCGGAACAATTGCTCACAGTTCTGCTATTATTGCTCACTTTGAAATTCAGTCAACAGCGTGTGATACCAAAAAACAAGAAAAATATGTACACTTATCTTCTAGCCATTAAAACCTTACAGCTGTGTTTACTTTCTTTCCTGTGCAAGGAATGAGTAAAATGGTTTCAGACACGGAGCTTTATTCGGGGGGCTGGATAAGGAAAAGGAAGAAAGGGAAAGAGTAGGAGAACAGTGGAGGAGATATATCACGGTTTCTAGTGGTTGTTTCAGAATGGTAATATCTCATCTAATTTTAGCTTCTCTTTTGAAAGAGCAGAGATTCCAGCACCCCAATACATAATGGGTAAGGACCCATGGGTACACTTCAGCAATCTAATCATTCCAGGTAATTTGCTGTATGGATGATTGCATTAAGGCACTGTGGTCTAGAGACTTCAATTCATTTCCACCCCCACTCAGAGTCACAAGTGAACTGGAATGAGATTCATGCTTTAATCTCAGATTTTCAGCCACCATTTACGCTAATGTTTTTAACCCTGCAGTTCAATGGGAAATGTATGCATTTTATTGTCTTAGATTCACTTCCTTTGCTGGAGGCAGATGCTTGCAATCTAAGCAGTGGCTAGAAAAAGAGGGCAGAGGAACCAATCAAGGTGTTCCTTGGAATTAATGACAGCAGGCCTCTGAAAGCAGTGCTACCTGATCAAGAAGGTCATATTTTTGAGAAAGATGTGCTGATTTCCCTCCTCTCACAGCGGATGGAGGCAACTCCTCTTTGTTCACAAAAAACATCACTTGTGTAGCAAAATTCTACCCATATCCATTTATCATCTGGATAGCTGTTTGAAAAGGCTTCTTTTAACAGATAATCAAATAAAGGGACAGCCTAAATCAGGGGTGAGGAATCTTACATTCCTGAAACTGAGTTGACTTGGGGGAAAGTAGTGAGGGGCATATACTGTTGCTGGGCAGGACCAAAGCCTGGATAATTTGGAGTCTTGAGCAAGATCCACAAAATGGCAGCCTAGCCAACTTACTCAGTAACAGCCTTTTCGAAGCAAATTTCAAAGCTCCCAAGGAGTGCTCAGGAAGTTAAATGGGGTCACAATGCCAAAGGTTTTTAAAATTGCTAGGACAAGAATGACGGTAATACTAAACCCGCACCAAGTACTTTTTGTTGTTGTTGTTGTTGTTGTTGTTGTAAAGTATATGTGCAAATCATACATGTGCAGATCAAGTGGACTAGCTCACATAATTGGCATAGTCACAAATGAAACCTGCTTTTCACAACAGTCAGAATCATAGAATTGTAGAGTTGGAAGGGACCCGGAGGGTCATCTAGTTCACCCCCTTGCAATGCAGGAATCTTAGCTAAAGCATCCATGACAGGTGGCCATCCAACCTCTGCTTAAATCCTCCAATGAAGGAGAGCTCACAACCTCCTGAGAGAGACCATTACATGGTCAAACAGCTCTTATTCTCAAAAGTTATCACCTTCTGCTGCTGTTGTTGGCACCTGTCTGTCTTGGTAGAGTGTGCCTTTGGAGGTGAAATCAAACTTTCATAGAGTTACAGTGCCAGCTGTGGCAGTACAGACCGTTACAGGAGAGACATATTTTTTTGCAGCAGGGGCAGATGAAGGTGTATGGTTTTGTCGTTACTGCTGCACCATGGCATTTCCTTCCCTCTGCACTCCTCTCAGTGGCCATTCTTCCTCTGGTCACTGCTGTGGATAGACAACCTGACCTCTAGATACTGTGATGATCTGTGAAGGATTCCCATATGGCGGGGTTAATGTTGCCAGCCTTCATGTCATGTTTGCAGACATCTTTGTAAGTCAGAGTTGGTCTGCCAACAGGCCTGGTGCCAGAAGCCAGATCCCCACGGAGCAAATCCTTGGGGATCCTGCCATCTTCCATTCTGTGTACATGACCAAGCCAGAGTAGACGTCACTGAGACAGAAGTGCAAATATACTGGGAATGTGGGCTTGGCAGTGCACATCTTTGTTTGAGACTCTGTCCTGCCATGTGACGCCCAAAATCTTCCTGATGCAGTGCAACTCACTTCCATAAAGCGGTACGCTCAACGTGCAAGGTTGGTAGACTTTCATCTAGGTGTTGGTCATAAGCATCACATTCTCCCATACCCCTTTGGAGAGTTGAGCCACTGCCAATATGCTTGTCCAGCTCATCTTCTAGCCATTTAACATTAAGGAACTGGTGTTGATGGTCTGGTCTGCACAGAATGGACCATTCCAAGCAGGGGGGAAACTTCATGGCCAAATGGCACCACATTTATATCAACTGAACATTCAGAGATAGCTACACTTGCATATATGAAAGGATGGTGGAGACGATGTCAATATTTAAAAGGCAAAAATGCTAAGCAGCTACAAAGAACTGCTTCGTTAAGTAAGGAAGTAAAGTATTCAATAATTTTATGAGCCAGTTTCCTTTGCAGTTATCCATAGTGGCTTATACATACACAACTGTAGATGAAATCTAGCCCTCTGCTATGAATAATTCTCTTCATGGCAGCTACAGCCTTATTTCTGTAGGGAAATGGTATCTCTCCGTTTTAAGAATTTGATAGCTGTGAATGAATAGGTAGAGAACAGGAAGACAATGTGGAGAAGAGAAAACAAAATGCAAAGTTAGGCGCACATTTCCATACTGAGGAAGTCAGCTGCAATGTGATCTGCGGCAGACCCAACCAGTTTCTCTCTTGGGTACTTACATGCTGGATGTGCTGGAGGAAAATATGTTTCTAGTTGTCTGATCCTAAGATGTGCTATTTCAACACACGAGGGCTTAGCAAACAAATGTCAACAATTAAGCCATCATAAAACGATGGTGTCATAGCAATGTTGCACCAGAGTTGCAGGCGGATGTACCTATTTAAATATTTGGAATCTGAGTAGAAAGCAGTTTTTCAACCCCAATTATCAGTATAATATTTATTCCACGTTAAGTTAAGGCAGCCAGTATGTGTTTCTGCTGGTAGAATATATGCTTTGCATGGAGAAGGTCCCAGGTCCAGTTCTGGGCATTTCCAGGTAGGGCTAGGAGAAAATCCTGCCTGAAGTCCCAAAGGGCTGCCACTGTCAATCAGTGTGGACAATACTGAGGTAGATGGGCCAATGCTCTGATTTATTATAAGACTGTATTCTATGTTTCTATGTTCCCAGTGCCTCTAACTTTATATGTTGTTCTCTTTAGCAATATATGGATCGTTCTGATGGGGCCAACGTGGACTCATCATTGGAGAGTAACATTCCTGTGAACGAACCGCCTGAATGCTTAGCAGAACCACCACACAGTTGTCTCCTGCACAGAATTGGAGAGAGTCCAAGAGAAGGCAAATAGATACTTTCCTGAGGCCAAGCCAAGATTCTGTGGATGGTTTTCATGACACCAAAAAAGTATGGTTACTTTGATCACATGGGTACTTTCCACAGAAACTTTCCCCTTCCACCAGAACCACTGACACACTGGTGTGGAAAAAATATCCAGGTAATTTTAGATATTCACATAATCTGAAACATCTTTGAGACCCAAAGCAGTCACAGGACAAGGGCAGTTTTGTGGCAGCGATAATGTGATGTAGTATGGGCCTGAATCAGATGAATCTAGTTCCGTATTGTTTGTATCTCAACTGGTAGTCAATTTCCAAGTTTTCCAGTAAAGATGTTTAAAAAAGAAAAAAAGGACCACTTTGCAAGCTGAGATGGGGTGAACTGAGTCTGTATCTCTATACATGCAGAGTACCTACTCTACCATTGAAATTTAGCTTAAGAGCCTCTTTGCAGAGTTTAGTCGCAAGAATTATGCATCTAGATATAGAAGAATAACTGCAGCCACTCGTTCCTACTTAGTTTTATAGTCAGATACAAATAAAAGAGCTCCGCTTGGCCTTTCTTCATTTTTGGGGGTGGGGTGGGGAGGGGAGTTAATTATGGATTTTGTTGTCGTTGTTGAACATACAAGGCTTAAAAATATGAATGCTATTTCCCTGGGGTTCTTAGTGATCTGCAGGAGTCTGAACATACCCTAATCTCGCTGACTCAAAATGGATCAGAAAGCCATGTTTATTCATAATGACTAAATCATCTGTACAATTGGTCTGCTGGACTGTTAACATTTAGGAATGCAAGTTGTGCATGTATACAGCAGTAGATGTTTGGGACTTTAAAGGCTCACATAGTTTATTAAATAAGGTTAGGCCATTGATCTGTTTTGGCGGGTTCAGTAATTCTATTTTATTGCTTGCTGATTGAAGCAAAACAGAAATTGCATTTTAAATCCCATCTTGGAAAGGGGAAGTTTCTGCATGAGATACTTCTGCTCTGATTCTCTTGCGGAAAGTTTTGTTCTTGAGCTTACAGTGCTCTGCTCAGCTATGCCTCAGGAAATCTAGGTGCACCAGTCTAGGATGATATTTTCACTGTTACCTCATATGACTGGGCTTACAGCGATATGTGGCTTAAACGTAGCAAGCGTACAAAACAAATAGACCCTCTTCTGAGGCCATTACAGGCAGCGCTGTCTAGGACCAAAAGAAATCTTAATGAGAATAAAGGCCAATCGTATTGAACTTTGTTTTAGGCTTGGCCATCCATAATCTTTGGTCAGCTTGCCCTTAAATATCTCAGGTGACAGAAATAACAACTCATACCTCTCTAGTCACCTGAGGTAATTCTTCCCAAGCTTACTATCAGTGTGTGTTTGTGTGTGTGACCTCAGATTAGGGAAGCCTGTAGGTTTGCTCCTCACCTCAAAAGCACACCCAGTACCCCAACCTTTTTGAGAGGTACTTCTGGGGGAACATTGCAGCGACCCCCATCATTCTTGTTTCTCTCCTCCTGTTACTCCCCTTCTAAGTTTTTGGTGAGGGGGAGAAATTGCTGTCACTCTCTCCTCTAGGGTTCTCACCATTTAAAACCACAGAGTTGGAAGGGGCCTTGAGTGACAACAGCCTAGATAGCCACCCCTACTAGTGGTTGGTAGGGGTGTTGACTGGAGCTTCAAGGGGGGGGGGATTACAACCTGGTATCATCGCTCCTGTTTGACATCCTGACCACTGTGCCCCCACTGCATCTCTCACACTTGCTACTTGCCCACTGTGCTTATCTCCTCTTTTTCTCCCCAGCAGAAAAGCTCCCGATTAGCATGGAGCCCATGACAGCGGGATGGATCTGGGGAACACATAGGCAGAGCACAGCTCATCCGTCTCCTCCTGCCCTTCGTTGTTCAAGAACTTTCTCCAGCACACAATTGCCTATTTATTTTCTTTTGGGTATAATATAATTCCATAAGAACATAAAAATGCTTTTGAGTGTCTGACAAGAAATATGATTCAGCCTTAGTGCTTCTCTAACATACAGTCATTTCCCCCCCCCAGATAGGTGACATTCTAACACTGAATTTCATTTACACAAAGACTATGATATTAGGAAACAATTTAGTGTAATCACTTGTTTCATTGCAAGGAAGAATCCAAACATTATTCTGTGGAATGAATTTTTCCTGCAGTGTTGTAGATAATAATGATGGTTTCCCAGATGTTGTTGCCGAGTTTTTCTTTTAACCTTTTTCACTCTCATCTCTAAGGCTACTTTAGCAAAGGTAGGTTGTGATTGTTGCTGGGGTATTAAAATTAGTAAATGCCCAGGTTTGCAATAGCACTTAGGGGCGTGTATCTACTGCTTTTCCCCACCTGTGTCCTAGCACATACTGTATTGGAAAAAAACTGCACCTCATCACAGGCAAAATCCATTGAAAGGACTTCACTTAGGCATTTGGTCTTGGAAAAATTAGTGCCTGGTTGAAAGGGTACTCACTTCCTTACAGTGGCCCAACAGACATCACAAATATTATGAAACAAAATAGAAAATTCTTTCCAGTAGCACCTTAGAGACCAACTGAGTTTGTTCTTGGTATGAGCTTTTGTGTGCATGCACACGAAAGCTCATACCAAGAACAAACTCAGTTGGTCTCTAAGGTGCTACTGGAAAGAATTTTCTATTTTGTTTCGACTATGGCAGACCAACACGGCTACCCACTTGTAACTACAAATATTATGGTCCTCTTTGCTACCTGATATAGCAAGCAGTCATGTCCACCATTAATTCAGTCAGGAAACCAGCATGTCAACCCTCGCAAAAAATGTTTTTGCACTGTTTATTTTATTTATATCCTCCCTTTCTCCCCAGTACAGGAGCCCAGGAGACTCATGACATGGATCAAAGAATCGTAGAACTGTAGAGTTGGAAGGGACCTGAGGATAATCTAGTCCCACCCCCTGCAATGCATGAATCTCAGCTGGATCGTACATGACAGATGCGCATCCAGCTTCTGGTTAAAAATCTCCAGTGAAGGAGAGTCCACCACCTTTTGGTGGGAGTCTTTGTACTGTCGAGCAGCTCTTACTGTCAGAAAGTTCTTCCTGGTGTTTTGTCAGAACAGAGGTGGATTTAGAGGAATACCACTGGGTACCTAGGTGGTTGTTTAACCATTCACATTCCAAATGTACCCCCACCCAACACACACACACACAAACACACACACACACACACACACACACACACACACACACAGAGAGAGAGAGGGGGGGGGTATGCAACAGCAGCAACTGTCTTGGCAGTCTGGCAACCATTTTACATTTCTCTGAATTTAGCTTTTTTCTCTGCCCTGCTGGTGTGTGTGTGTGTGTGTGTGTGTGTGTGTGTGTGTGTAAATGGCGGCCACCCCACAAAAATGGTTGAGAAAACTCTGCAAAGTCTCCTTTTCCTGTATGTGTGGCATGTAAAGAAACATCTCAGAAATGTTATCAGGGAAAAAAAATGTCTTCTGAGGAATTTTCCCTCTGCTCTAGTTCATCATTCCCCTTCAAGAAACAACCCCCCCTCCATTTTCTGCATCTCCTTTCTTGAGTGGTATTTTTGCAGAGAATTATAGCAATATTATTTTAAACAATATTATTTTAACAGGATTATAAAAACCAGCTGCCCTTTTGTTCTCTCTTGACTGGTAATCTTTTATTTATATAGTACATCCTGCCAGAATAATACTGTGGGTGCGCAATTATAATGCGGGTGATGTTAGAGCCCAGCCTATAAAACGGAGACAGCAAAGGGAATCATTTATATCCAGAAGAGGGAGAGAGAGAAAAGAAGTTCCTTTTATTTTATGCAGAGCAGGTCATGTATTTATTAAACATATTTATTAAATGTGTTTGTTTTGCATTTTTTTCTTTTTCTTTTGGGCACAAAGTGAAACCACAGCTCTGTTCAATAGCATCAAGACTTGTGGTTTTGGTTTGAGGAAAATATTTTTCATATGATGTTTCCTTATTTCCCTGCTTGTACTGCTTTTTACAACTTAGCATAGAGCGGGGAGGAAGGAATAAATTCTGTGGCTGATAATGGGCTCCATGTCCACTGAATCATGAAAAACTACCATTACTGCGTTTTATTTTACCAGTGATTGGATTCTGCAGGACCTAATTTGTAAGCAACAGCATGGCTTGCAACAGCTCTACTAACTCTCTCGTCCCGAGCGTAGAAGTCGGACGCCAAACGTATCGTGAAACCTCAGGGCTTGTACACATAACTTCCGACCTAATTAGTCAAAAACATCATTACTAAAATTATTCCAACTTCTTTTATTGTCATGCTATTATCCCTGGTCTCTTTTTAGCTTCTCCGTTATTAAAGTTTAATTAAGCTTCACTGCCCTCCAGTGGTGCATGTTATGAACAACATTTCAAAAACTGCAAGTGGTCGAATAATGTGGAGAAGAAATGCTCTCAATCCATTTATAAACAAGGCGAAATATTGTGCAGCGTCCACAGCTGAGCTGTGAAAATGACTCAAAGCTATTCTCTGCATGCCATGTGAACGGCACAGGTTTTTTTTTTTAAGTAGCTGTGCAGCCAAGGGTCTAAACCACTGAGCCTCTTGGGCATGCCGATCAGAAGGTTGGCGGTTCGAATCCCCATGACGGGGTGAGCTCCCGTTGCTCTGTCCCATCTCCTGCCAACCTAGCAGTTTGAAAGCATGCCAAAAAGTGCAAGTAGATAAATAGGTACCACTCCGGCGGGAAGGTAAATGGCATTTCCGTGTGCTGCTGTGGTTTCGGTTTTACGTTGCGCCCGAAGCGGCTTAGTTATGCTGGCCACATGACCAGGAAAAACTGTGGACAATGGCCTGTAAAGCAAGATGAGCACCGCAACCCCAGAGTCGTCTGCAACTGGACTTAACTGTCAGGGGTCCTTTACCTTTTTAGCTGTGCAGCCAGCGAGCATGACTCTCTATATGGCTGGAGAATGAGTAGCAAGGAATAAGAATCAGGGCCAGCCCTAACATTAGGTAGAATGTGGCAGCTGGCACAGGTGGCAGAGGCTGAGGGGTGCAGAGCAGACTGGGCTGTGTCACAGCCCTATGCTCCCTAAGCTAGGTTGTTGCTGCTACTGAGGACAATGGTGGAGCAGAGAGCAAGGAATCTTGATTATTTGTTTGTGCTTTGGGTGTATGTGTTAAATTTTCCTAAAATTTATTTATTCATTTGTGTGTGATGGTTTTATTTTCTTTCTTTTTTAATCTACCAAAGAATACGATAAAATAAAATAAGGATTCAGGGGTTTTCTCAGGACGGTGGAGGGCATGTGTGCTGTGTCTCGTTGGTCTAATGGCAGTGGCACTTGCCCTTCTCCTGATAGGAATGCTCTGTGGGAGAGGGGACACCCCAAAATTGGGGAGGTCGAGGAGGGTCAGTTGTGGCGGGGAGTAAAAAATGTTCCTATTTTCATCTGAGGAATGTTTGTGGATATGTAGTATGCGCAATTTAAAACAAAAGGGAGCAGCAAAGACAGGCAGTCCATGTTCTTTCTAACTCAGGTTTAATTTCATGGGGAAATGTTTGGTTTTTTTTAATGAGTATGTAAATACATGTTGGGGAAAGAATACCGTGGCTGAGGGAACAAAACAGCCCAGTGTTTCTGTATCAACATTGCGGCGGGGTGTGCGTGTGTACGTGAAAAGTGAAAAGTGGTGTGTGACAACCCCGCAGTGTAGTCTAGTGTTGTTATCCAGTTGGTCTTATTTTTAAAATGGAAAAGTTGTTGGGGTTAAACTGACCAGTTACATAGGGCTGTGGCACAATCACATTCATTCTGTGATCACTGATCTCAAGCAAGGAGAAAACAGGGTGCAAATAGTGTCAAAGGAGCAACAGAGAGGGATAAAACAATTTACCGTTTGGCTATCATGTTTATTTTCTTTGTACATCTGCTTTTTAAATTCTTTTTCTTCGATTCAACCTTGCCCTTGCACCTCACTCCACCTTTTTTTTAAAGAGTGTGTATTTTACACTGAACTACGTTGCGAGATGCTCTGGTCTAAGCCCACATAAGCCTCAGCCCACTCGGTTCCTATGCTCCGCGGTTATAATATCTTTATAAAACTGGTTAGTCTACTCCTGTTATTGTGTGTTTTAAGAATCACCCTAGGCGCTGAGGGTAAGCAGTGTGTTGGCTCAGCTGCAGGAGCTGCTGGAGCAGCCGAGTTATTGCACATCAGTAAGCAAAGCTGTGCATATGATGGAGCTTTTAAAGTACTGTGAAGCTTGAAAGCTTGCACACCGTACCCAGCAGATGCAACTTCAAATAAAAGGCATCTTATCATTATCTACTGCGTGCCTCTCGTCCTTTGCAACTATCGCAGTAATAACACTCCTTCGTGAAAGGTAATAATAGCTGTGATTTCTATTGATAATTCAGATTTTCCAGGGCAGGAGTGATTGCTGATTGCTGATTTTCTGATCATTTGCCATTCATTACTATGCTATTGATCTACCTGTGAAGTATACAAAATTACCAGATGTGTCCCCATCCTATTAACTGCGAATGTATATGGCTGTGTTTGCAATATAATTATACATTTGACTAAGGTCAGTGTTGACATTTTGTCTGGAAATTACAAAGACCAGTTTTGCCCAATGCGGGCATTTATCTTGCCTGGTGCAAATTTCCAGAGATACGCTTTCTTCTGCCCAGGTTTCCTAGCACCTTCCATTTGATCTGTTTTATAGGAAGAAGCTTGATTTTGTTCTTCTTTCTCTCCTTCCATCCCTACTCTCTTAAATTGTGCACAATGAGCGCAGGGAGTGCACTTTGTATTGCATGTTCGTGATCATTTGTGGTCATGATGATATTGATATGTGGTCCTGCATTCAGCTCTTACCTGTGGCTCCCAGAAGCTGTCTGCATGCAACAGTGGCCATACCCCAGGAAACGGCTTTGAATGGCCAGCTAAGGTAGTAAATGGGTCTCAAACCCTCAGTCAGTTAGGAACTTCCCCTGCATGTGAAGGTGATCTCTGGCGGATTGAATGATTGTGGGTCCAATGGTCAAGAAGGTGGTTACTGCACATGCTGTTGAGGGAAAGGAGGGGCAGATGGTGACTGTCCACCTGGGAACGTAGCCCATCTTAGTACCTGATCTTAAACCTCTGATGACTTGCGGCTATACGCATTCGTGAGAAAGGCTTCAGGCGTAAACCCTGATGGAAAATCCGTACCCGCTGTCTTGTGGCACTTCTTCAGGAGAAGATGCCTAGAAGTAAATAAACCCTACACAAATCCAGAGTGGAGTCCCTAAGATGGTTGGATGGTGTCTTATATGCTTCTTTCCAGCGACTCCTGCAGCCAAGCTGGTGCCAAGTGTATTGCTCTGCTTTCCATTGGACCACATCAGTGAGGCTGTGAGGGAAGTCTTGTCGTCTGGGTAGCCCAGGACATCCATACACACTGCCCAGGCTTGCAGAGACGTCACTTCAGTGCTGCTAACACAGCAAAAAATAAAAATAAAATAATAATAATAAAAAAATGCAGGAAGCAGCAGCTACGAGTTACCAGTCTCTGCAGCCACAGCAGACGCAGTGATTCTGCAGAGATTTCACTTCACCCCAGTACAGGTGCACTGCATTGTCTTTTGAGACAGATGGATGCCAACAATGTATGTTTTTTTTATCCAATATTGTATATGTACATGATTTTAATTCTATGAATGGTTGATTGTTTTTTCATGACTGTTTTTCCTATGTTGTTGTTGTTCAGTCGTTCAGTTGTGTCCGACTCTTCGTGACCCCATGGACCAGAGCACGCCAGGCACTCCTGTCTTCCACTGCCTCCTGCAGTTTGGTCAGACTCATGTTGGTAGCGTCGAGAACACTGTCCAACCATCTCATCCTCTGTCGTCCCCTTCTCCTTATGCCCCCCATCTTTCCCAACATCAGGGTCTTTTCTAGGGAGTCTTCTCTTCTCATGAGGTGGCCAAAGTACTAGAGCCTCAACTTCAGGATCTGTCCTTCTAGTGAACACTCGGGGCTGATTTCTTTAAGAATGGATAGGTTTGATCTTCTTGCAGTCCATGGGACTCTCAATAGTCTCCTCCAGCACCTATAGCTTTAGCGATTCTTGTTTTTAATATGTAAGCCACCTTGAATCCCATCGGGGAAAAGGTGGAGTATAAATAAATACTGTAAATAATAACAATAATGGGTTGAATCCCACCCATTCTTTATATATCTTATTATCTTAAATGTTAGTCACTGTAATACCAGCTCCACCTCAGAAGTTTGTGGCTGGTTGCCTGCCTTGTAGATTTAGGACTTGGCTGTCTTCCTAAATCCAAAACGCACCTATTGCTGCATTGTAAACCATTCAACACTGCTAAAATAAACGTGTTCCGTTAAACATTTTCCAAACTTACTCCTTACCACAGGCTTGATGTTAGATTTTTACAAGCTCCCGTTGCATATACACCACATATTTCCAAATAGACAAGGTTTCGCTTTGCTGGCATATTATTACACTTTGAACAGTCTCTCAGAATGCCGCAATAACAAGGGCCGTTCTTGAGACTCTTCCGCCCCCACCCTCGTATTAGCAATGTGACACTGATAACCCCCACACCTTCTCAATGTCAGGCTGCCTTTCAGTGACAATTAAAGAACTTCAACTGAGCTGATCTCTGAGAGAGTAGTTCATGTCCTCCCAAAAAAGCATGATTGGATCATCATACTCATACTTTACCCTGGAGAGGGAGCCCATTGTATATTGGAGAGCTCGCTTTTCACAAAAGTTCTTTCTTTTTCACAGTTAAGTCTACAAGGTGGCTTGATGGATTGAGTGCAGGACTAGGTAGGGTCCCCATTGTTAAGATTCATAATAGCACAGTCCTTGGGCCTGGCTATCTTTTCTTACCTAACAGACCTTACAGCTTGTGCCTTAAAAAAAAAAAAAGAGTTCAGCTACTTTAAATAGGTTTGGAAGTGTTTTCCCCCCCTTTTTTCTTTTTGTACCCTCTAGGTATGCTTAAGCAAACAGCAAATTTAAAATAGTAAATCTTTTCTACATATTAGTACAATGATGCATATGCAAAATTAGCCCTGAGTTCACCGGTTGAATGTTTTGACTGTTTTCATAATATTTTTTAAATTGTTTTTCATATGCTTTTTGAAGAGTTGTTTTATCATGATGTATTTCCTGCTCTGGGCTGCTTTGGAGGAAAGGGTGGGATAATTAATTAAAAAATCTCCATATCATTTCTCCTCACAAAATCTGTGTCTATTAGTTTACTGTAGATTATATTATTTTAAAAGACAGACAGAAAGAAGGGTTAAAAGAATGAATAGTGTTCTTGAACCAGCAGCCATTTCCCCCTCCATGAGGTCCTCCAGTTACACAGAAGGTAGATTTATAAATCCACAAAATTAAGGTAAAGAGAGGCCACAGAGAATTTACATTCCTAATATACAGGAAATGGTTGCAAATGTAAAAATACTAGGAAGATCTGACATTATTTGATAATGGGATTTTTGAATTCCAGCTCAGTCTTGTTTTAAGAGGTTTTACTAAGCATGGCAGCAGAAAAGTATTGAATTTCAGGAATGCAGCATTAGAATTTAGCAATCAAGATACACAGAGCCAGATGCTGAAGTCCTCCCTTTGAGTGCCGCCAGCAGGAGCTACATAAGGCGATCAGGATTTACCTTCTATAACCCTGTAATAAAAAGAAATATTAAAAGTGCAACACTGTGGAAAAGGGTTGTGATTCCCAAGAGAAAGCTTAAATTAAGACTCAGCTCACAGCACAATGTAAGCAGAATAAGCAGGCAACTGAATATAGTTGGTTGTTTTGCTTTTTTATTTTCTATTTAAAAAAAGTAGACCACACATGAAAATTCACAATAGGCTGCTCATAGGTAAAACTGAACAGGATTGTGTAAGAAAATACACAAGGAATATATGTAGTGAATGTTGCTTTGTGATGAAAAGGTGTTGTTCCATTGAAGAGAATGGATGTTTGCCAAGGAACTATGGGAAACAATTGGAACGTGTTGTGTGAAACCCCCATGTAGTACGATGGAGAGAGCAGAGACAAGCCACATGCTTCCCCATGTGGGCGTGTTTACTTTGATATTGTATCTATGGAGTACAGTCAAACATCGGTTCTCGAATGGCTCCATTTTTGAACATTTTGGCTCCTGAATGCCGAAAACCCGGAAGTAAATGCTCTGGTTTTTGAACGTTTTTTTGGAACCCGAACATCCAACGCAGCTTCCTTTTGAGCTTCCCTATTGAATTGAGGTTTCCGCTTTCAGTTTTTAGTTTTTGAACGTTTCGGAAGTCGAATGGTCTACTGGAATGGATTACGTTCGAAAACCGAGGTTCCACTGTATTTCTTTGTGTGTGTGATGACATTTACTTATAAATTAAGAAACTGCTCTGCAGGATTCCTTAGAACAGAGTTGGGGATCTTGTGGGTCCTCCAGTTGTTGCTAGGCTTCAGGTTCCATCAGATCCCAATGGCCAAATCCCAATAGTCCAACAATATCTGGACGGCCACTGCCCAGATTTTACATTTCCAGAACTGATTATAAGCACATATATAGGACTGAGAAAAGAGTTAGTGTGGAGAAGGTTTGGCACCACAGGAAAAGGGGATCAGGGATGCACTAGACGTTGACAAAGGTTCAAGAGTGCTCCCTGAAGTACAGAGAAAGCGCAACAACCAAACTAAACCTCATGCATTTGTTGAAAACAAAGAGGCAGTGAGCTTATGAAAATAGGAAACCCATTATAAAGTGCTGACTGTATCATTTATTTTGAGGCTGAAGAACACTGAGTGTAATTTTAAAAAATGTATAGAGTAAGAAGCAGCTAATTTAAAAATAATTCAAAACACATGTATATGTGTGTGATAAATAATTGGGTTGTGTGAAATATGGAAAATATGTGCAATTGTAAGGAAATAACACTCATAACTCATGAGATTACAAGCAGCCAAAACAGTATTACAGAGCCAGAAAAACCACTTACAAAGGGGAATAAAGAAATTCCACCAGTAATGGTTAAATGGGGTGTTTTATTCGTTTATAATATTTTTAATATATATTTTAAAGTCAAAAAGCGAAGCAAGGCTATCTGCATCCGGACAAAACTCATAATACTGAAGAACAAAGGGAAAGTGGGTCAAGGGAGCCTTGTGATCCTTAGCAAAGAAAACCCAAAATGTGTCTCCAATGCAGCAGAAATAAGATGAGCTACAAACAACCTCTCCTACCACCCCTCTGACAAAGCTGTGCTTTTTTTCAAACCATTTTGCATTTTTTAAAAATTGTTCATCTCTCAAGATAAAATGGCATATTTTTTGACGCTAACATGATGTAATGCAGAGCCATGCAGCGAATTCTTTTGTGTTTAAATCATGCATGTAGATATTTTCTGTAGCAGGAAATTTATTTAAAAGAAGGCAAGGAAGACTCTGAAATGTGCAAACCTGCATACTTGGTTTAGTTCCTGTCGAGCACGAGGTGTTGGGGACTCCGTTGGGGCACCACTGCTCAGCATTACCTGCCGTTAATGTTAGCTGCCACTGCAGTGTAGTGGATAGAATGTTGGACTAGGATCTGGCCGGCCAGGGTTCAAATAACTGCTCAGCCAGGAAAGTCACCTGGCCACCGTGGGCCAGTCACAGCCTCTCAACTGAACCGACCTCATCAGGTTTGTTAGGATGAGAAAACTGGAAGGAAGAGAAATATGCATCCCAGCTTGAGCTCCTTGGAAGAAAGTTGGGATATAAATGTAATACATAAATAAATAAACAAATTACTATATATTTTGGGAAATGGTTTCTCCATCTATTCTCCATGGGTTTGGATGCCTCTCATGATATCGTTGCCAAAATCAGGACAAGGGTTCCTGAGGTGGGAGCAGTGGTTATCTATCAATGTCTGACGCCAGCTGCTATTTTGCATCAGGATAGTGGACTGAAACATGACCTTGGAGTGACTTTGCTCTATTTTTGGTGTGACAGGTCCAAACGCAGTATCCATTTAAAAATCACATTATTAATTTGTGTATCTGTAAACTCCCAGGGAGTGCTGGGCACATCCTACTAGTAAGTAAGTAAGTAAGTAAGTAAGTAAGTTAATTAATTAATTAATTCTGAATACCTACCTAGATTGCTTAGCTTAATCTTGGAAAATGTAAAAATTCCCCAAAGGAGCCTTAATCAAATCGGCGGCTTCCAGATGTGGTTGGACTTCCATTTTCCTCAGGTCTACCTAGTGAGAGATGATGAGAGTTGTAGTCCAAAACATCTAAAAGGCACCAGATTGAGGACGGCTGACCTAAAGTATACAGGATAATATATCGAAAAGTTAAGAATATATTTGATGAGCCACCTGGCACGCCCAAGTCTACAATTTCATCCCACATCTTGGAAAAACATTATTCCCTTTTTTTTTTGAAGCTGTACTTTCTTTTAAAAAATAGCATTTTTCATATGAGACGGTTTAGCATAGGAATTTGTTGCCACTTCCTGTCTTCTTTGCTTATGAAATATTTTTATTTCTCTCTATTATGCGAATCCATGCTCAAGCCAGACTCCATGACTTACCTTCTGTGGAGCCCTTCTCCCAAAATGATGGTTAATGAAGGCCCTAGTCATTAGAAATGAAAACAAACCTTCTTCTTCTTTTAATAATAATAATAATAATAATAATAATAATAATAATAATAATAATAATAATTTATTTGTACCCCATCCATCTGGCTGGGTCTCCCCAGCCACTCTGGGCGGCTTCCAACAAATAGCAGCAAATAGTTCATGCCAACAAACCATCATCACACATGTTGCAAAGGAGAAAGCAAACATGGCCTGCTTTCCAATTCCAAGACTAATTAGAAAGGAATGGACCTTCCTTAGACTATAATGTGCCAAGGCATATGACTCTCTGCAGCACTTTTATTTCTGAATTCTGTGAGGATATGGGACAGCAATCTAAGGCCCCAGCCAGTGAAATGAAGTCAGTCCTTCCTTCCTTCCTTCCTTCCTTCCTTCCTTCCTTCCTTCCTTCCTTCCTTCCTTCCTTAAGCAAACCTTATGTGTAACACCATCCATGTGCCAAGCACAGGTCACTGCTCCAAAGAGCTTACAATCTAAGATTGTGCATGGCATGGCAACAGAGCAAGTACCGGTAGAAGTGAGTGGAGGCAGTAAACAGGGCGGTCATGTGTGATTACAGTGGTACCTCCGGTTAAGAACTTAATTCGTTCTGGAGGTCCGTTCTTAACCTGAAACTGTCCTTAACCTGAGGTACCACTTTAGCTAACGGGGCCTCCTGCTGCTGCTGCGCCGCCAGAGCACGATTTCTGTTCTCATCCTGAAGCAAAGTTCTTAACCCGAGGTACTATTTCTGGGTTAGCGGAGTCTGTAACCTGAAGCGTCTGTAACCCAAGGTACCACTGTATTCCATTACAGTTACTTAGGGCATGGGAACTAGGTGCAGTAATACCTGGTCAGCTGGCTTTTCAATGCGGAGCTCACAGCCAGTAACCAAGAAGGAGAGAGGGAGGGGTGAAGAAGGGAGGTGGTTGTGCAGAACCAGGCACAGCAATGGGAGCATAGGATTGGCTCCACTGCTGCCCTTGTACTGCACCAACCTCCCCCTCTTAACTACCAGCAGTGGCCCATCCAAAGCAGGTTGGAAGGAGGTCCACCATCTATGTATGTATCAATGTAGCCCTCTTCTATCCAAGGTAGAACTCTGATTTGGCCAAAGCTCCTCTTAATGTGTAGGTGCTCTTCCTATGTAGTCCAAATGTGTAGATAGCATGGGGGTTCTCCAGCTCTACAATTCTGTGATTCTGTGGATGAGTCAGTGTTGAGGGAGTTCTAGCCTATATGCTCCTGTTTCCCCCTCCCCACTCCACCATGTGGTTTTTTTCATCCCCCTAATATGTACACAGTGATTGTATAACCAATTTTTAGTAGAGCCAGTCTTAGTTTAATGGTTAGAGCATTTTACATATGCTGGATAGACTCAGGTTGAAATCCCCATTCAGCCAAGATGGCCCTGGACGAGTAAACCCTTCATAGGGCACTCTAACACATAGGTACTCTAACACATAGACTGTTTGGGGCACAAAATGGGTAGGGAGAAACCAGTCACACCACCCTGAGCAACTTGGAAAGGCAGGATAAACAATGTCCTAAAGCAAACCATTGTACCCCAAAAGGTTCTCAAGCTCATTTAGCACCAGACCTGTTGCAAATGTACCTCAATCTTGCTCATTTGAACTGACCAATTGGACAGTTACTTATTTGCAAAGTTCTTTTGGCCCCCACGAAGCTTGTACATACAGAGACTTAGCCTATTTCTTGTGCCTGCTTAGAAGTACTGATCGTCACCTGAGAAGACTTCACAGTGAATCTACTTATGTACATGTGTTCCTTACAACTTCAGGGGCCCATTGAGTATTTCATGGCAGAACAGAGCTTTTCGTTGTCAAGAGATTTGCAATGTGAAGGATTCACGTGGGCCGGTATGTTTCACAAGCGCCACTGGCCATACCAATATGAGGTGCACTTACTATCCAAACTCTCTGCTTTCCCCATCTGTAAGTGCCTGAGGTGTAAAGGTATTTTGGCAGGATAAAGCTTTGTTATGTCATAGATGTATCATAAATTTAGGACATAGTTGCCATAATTGAAGTTTCTGCTCTGGAGAGATTCAAGCCAACCCAGCAGCAGAATTAATTATTGCCTCAGGAGAGAATCACCTGCCATATCAAGATCAAGTTCTTTAGGAAAGATAAATTCTAGAGTCTTACTAGCTTGCTATAGTTCATCTCTGTGTTCGGAATTCCAGCCTTGCTAAGTGTTTCATTTTGCTCTGATTTGAATATCATGCTTGAGGGCTTTTATACATTTTTTCTATGTAAATTGCCTCCTTCACGGAATTTACATGCATGTCAGAGTCTTCTGTTCAGGGCGTACCATTTCCAAACTGATCCGCTGTGCTATGCAGCCTCATGTTTACATAAAGTAAACAGCACAACGAGATATATCACAAAAGACACAAGAGTCAATATGACAGTTCTCACAAAAAGAAGACGTGATAAAAATGAGAGCTGACAGAAAGGCAAAATTTGCATTAGAAGAAAAGGGACTGGTTGGTATATTCACATACATCACTTCATTTCCCATCACTGAACGACTCAGAACAGAAGAAGGAAAGGGCACCGCCAAGGGCAGGGCTGGTGCCAAATTTGGCAGGGTCCTTTGTTCCCCCTGGGTGGGGGTCATCGGTGGCAGCATCTTTCCCTTCTCCTACCTTGGTGGTGTGAGGCAGCTGCAGCAAAAATAGCTGGTCTAGGTGGCAAGCGCTGCTGTTCACACCAAGTCTTTAATGCGCACAAAATGCCTCTAGGACCCCAACAACTCTGGAGCAATGCTATGTCAGGCCCCCAGAATACTTGTGCAGGACAGGAGTTAAACAGTGAGTGGGGAGGGGAGGAGTGGGAGACATTTTATTTTTTGACAGCCAGGTCTAGCTTTCAACCACAGTGAATTGTTTTCACAGTGCACTCCAATCACAGTGATTTGGAGGAGGGGTGTTGTAGCAAACAAACGTAGTTGTTCTTTATGTGGGTCATCATTCTCATCTGAGTTTTGGCTGTGGGCAGAGCAATGAATGTAAAGTTTACCTGTGTACAGTAGGCTCCATCCAGGGAAGCAAGAGTTGTGATCAAGGTCCAAGGACACATTTCAGTGAAGAGAAAACACTCAAGGAAGCTGCCAAGCAGGGCCAGTGAAGGGTATGACTTAGAGAGAGAAGCTGTGGCCTGGGCAAAGTCCTAAGCACCAGGCAGAGATGTGGCAGGGCTGCATTTGGCTCATGGGCCTGAAGTTTCCAACCCCTGCTGTAGAATTTCATCCCGTATCTGGGAAAAGCATTATTCAGTTTCTTGAAGCTGAGAACAGATTTTTTTACTCCGGCCTCCTGCAGTGTTATAAACTTTGCTAAAGACCATGAATTAAAAATACTTAACAATATGGGCAACACTAAATATATTCTGCATACTCAGGTAGCATCCATACTGACTTTTGATGTTACATGAAGCGGAAAACATGACCCATACCATCAGGAGGAAAGTCAAAATTTCTTCTTCTTCAAAGATTTTTATCTACCAAAGGGAACCTATGATATGTTAAACACATTAGGAAACCAGAATAAAATTCTGTTGCACTTTTAAGGTTTGTTTTTTTAAAAACAAAAACAAAAAACAAAAACACAGGAAAAACTTTCCAGTTATTCAGAGGAAAAGGCTTAGCTTTTTCAAGGCTTAGGGAGAAAGCTGGAGAGAGAGAAAAATGATGAGATCTTATGACCATGCTTGTTAAGAGTTTGTGCCATTGAAGTGAAGGTAGGCAAGAGCTGTCTGCAATTTCATGTAAAACCATTTTTTCTTTAATAAGGTTGGCTTTTTAAAAATAAGAGTTGACTTCTTGTGTTTAAAGTTTAGCGTACAAGGCTTTATCAAGGGAGAAAATGCTCTCACGTATCTGAACATGGATAATAAATCTTTCCTTATTCCAAAATATCTCTGAGCTTATATGGCATTGCTATCCACAAATAAATTTAGACCAGGGTGTGTTCAGTGCTTGATAAAGGTAGGACTATTCAATTTCTTATAAATATAATATTGTTCAAAGGTGTCTGTCTATTTAACTGGGGACGAACATAGGAAGAACCTGAGGTTGTATGAAGTTGCTTTAAACTGAGTCAGATCACGGGTCAATTTAGCACAGTACTGGCTACCCTGACTGCTAGCAGCTGCCCTGGATTTCATTTTACCCTGATATATGTATCTTTGTACGCATTAACTGGCTGGAAAACTGTGCTGCAAAATCCGAAGAAGTGCAAATTTCAAAGGGTGGTTGGATTTTGGTTCACATATTCTTTTGGGAAGTGTGAATTAGGTAGGTTCACCTTTAAATGTGAAATAACTAGCATTTCTACCCCATTCCTCCTAATGCCTCATGGTACTACCTGCTAATCAGCCATGAGAAACCTGGGATTCCCAGAAGTACCTGATGCCACACACTGTAAATCAGTGGTCCCTCTTTGTTAAGCGATCAGTTATTATATATTCACCAGGTAATCACCTTTGTGAGGACCACCCAATGCAAGGGAAGCTGCACACACCCCAGCCTCTAATTAGTTCCATATGTCAGGATTACAATACACTTATTTTCCTCTGGATTCTCCAGCATTCCTTCCTCACCTCAAGATTCTTGTCTGCCCTCAGAATGGTTCCCCTTTCCACACACCTCCTTGGAGCCTTGATTTCTGCTTCCTGCACCTCTCCTTCCACAGCTCATGAACATCTGACTGCCTGCAGAACCATCCTTGCATCACCACTCCATGTGGTGGATAGGTCTCTGTCATAGGTGTCTACTTTGCACCATTGTTAAATTTATCTGCTGTTATTTTCTGCATTCTTTTAAATTGTTTTCCCCACCCTGTATTTTGTTAGACCACCTTCAGATGTGTGCAGAAGGCGATTCATTAATGAACAACAACTCCTTTCCCAGTCTGCAAAGGTCAGGGAAAAAAATACTTTCCTCTTTTACTCTCTCTCTCTCTCTGTTTTCAAACATTAGAATGTCATCTCCGGTTACGTCTTTCTAGTTATGATGCTGCCTTCATTGCTATCCTCGAATATGTTATATGGACTCTGCTGTCCTGAACTAAAGAATCTTGTTTTTCATGCTCAGCTCCCTAGTGTTTTTGTTCAAAACATGCTAGGCTAACTTTACCAGCCTGCCCCCCCCCCCCCGGGAAAAAACCAAGGGTTGAAGAAGGAAACAATTTCTTAGTGAAACATTTGAACTAAATTTCCTACTCCACAGTCATTCATGTTCCAGATTGGCCACCATCCTGAACATGCAGGTGTTTTTAGAGACATAGAAGGAACATAGGGAGCTGCCTTATACTGAATCCGACCATTGGCCCATCTATCTCACTGTCATCTATACTGTCTGACAACAGCTCTCCGGAGTTTGAATGCAACTGGAGATGCCAGACATTAAATTTGGGACCTTCGGCATGCAAAGCAGATGCTCTAGAACTCAGCTACAGTCTCCCACCAAAAAAAAAAAAAAAGAGTGCTGCAGCTGAGCATGATAACAGAACTGATCTCTCTTTGGATGTAATTTGATTAAAATATTGTAACATTAGTCATGATAGCATTGCTGCCTCATTTGTTTGGATTACAAAACACAATTACTAAACTAGATGCAACAACATAAATGAATGCATCTCCATCATAACTAAACTTTTGTAGATAGAAACTACTCTCTCAGTGTGTTGTAGACCAGCAAGACTATGGTATGGATGAGAGGGGTTAACGGTTTTCTCCTCTTATTGTTTTCCCATTGAAAATTAACTTCAGATGTCACTATTTGCTCCAAATAGAAAAACATAGGTGTAAACTGGGGGACGACGACAACAACAAGAAGAAACTAAGGTACTATAAAATCTATATCTATAAATAAATGGATATATTTTAAAGTTTTCTTTGAATGAAATAGTTTCATCCTTACGTTTAATAAATATACCCATTTATAATTTATGTGTTTTGTTATGCATGATACATATTTTTAAAGTAGTATGGTAAGTTTAGATCTGACAAGATGATCAATACTGCATATATTTAATTTCCCCCCCTCATGATTTATTTTCCACTAGGAAAAAAAATGAAAGCAATTGCTTCAACATTTCTGAAGATTTTACCCCTCAGGGCCCCTAAACTTTCATGGTATGTTGGGATGCATTTATTGACATGCAACATTTGGTCAAGCTTAAATATCTATGGTGAGGTGGCGACAGGTAGAGGCAGAGTTCGCTCACAAAGTCAGGCAGGTCTGCTTGTGAGCACTAAACAGTAGTCTTAGAATGGCACTCAAACTGATGCGCATGGAGGCATTTGGACCAGTTCCTGGTCAGTGACATGCTGAATATATGCAAGAATGCAGATTATATCCTAGATATGTAGGGACACAGTAGCAGTGGCTTTTCAGAGCCCTCATATTGTCTTTCTTGAAAGGTCTGGAAATGTAGAAGCACGACAAATCTTCCCAAGCTGACACAATTTAGAAATGCACGTTATTGTTTCACGTTGATATTCTGCCTTCAAGAAAGAATACCAAAGTGACATACTGAAGTCATAAAATGCTGGTAGGTCAATTTGCCTAGTAATATCTTCCATTATAAGCAGTGGTATTTTTATAGAAAAAGAGTTGCCAGAACTTGTAATTGACACCTCCCTTGTTCTCTTATAATGGCAATGGCACCTACCTGAGAGGCTCCAGAACTGAAATCTAGTGAGTTCTGGCTGAAAAAAACAACCCTGATTATAAGCTTGATTTGGGGACAACAGATTATTACATAAAATAAGTGGATCTGCTAGGGAGCCCTGGGAATACTGAAGAATGAACAAAAGGTATACTTGCTGTTTATTTATTTATTTATTTATTTATTTATTTATTAGACTTTCTTGATAGCTCCAGTCTCAAATTGCTCTTCAATTCAAAGTTTCATTTCAAGACATATCAGATATGCCATATGAACAATTAGTGGGCCTTGGTTGTAATAAAAATCTCTCTGATTGCTGCTTGTAGTAGTTGACAACTGCAAATAGTTCATGCTAGAAAAATGCACTGAACCCAATCCAACCATATGAACTGTGCAACCCTGTCAAACAAGGAGTAATCATGCCAGTGACTGTTTCTTTTTTTTTTGGGGGGGGGTGGGTTGGGGTGGAAATGGAAATAGTGTGCAGAGTAGAGACTTGTTTGTCCTCCTACTCCTCTCAGACAAACGAACAAGCTTGCGTTATACACTCTTTTTGTTCTCATCTTGTATTTTTATGTTGTGAAGCACCCTGTGATCTTGGATGAGGGACAGTATACACATTTAATAAGTAATAATAATAGCTAACACCAAGTCAGACTGTTGGTCTATCTAGTATGGAATGGCCCTACTGACTGGCAGTGGCACTATAGGGTTATGAGGGAGGGGCCTCTCACAGGCCCACCTGGAGATGCTGAGTTGTTCAACCTGGGATCTTCTGTTTGCAAAGATGCAAAGCAGATGCTCAACCACCGAGCTACAGCCCTTCCAGGGCTACAACCAGTGTTATCACTGGGAGTGGCGAAGTACATACAGCCCTGTCTGCCAGATGAATTTGGGGGGATTCACTTCAGCAGCCACCTGTATCTCAGCATCATTACTATTGGTTTCCAGCTAAATCAAACATTATTTAGCTTAGTTAGGATATGAAACAGCTGTAAATAAATGATCCAAAGTAAGTGGCTTGCAGTCTTTTTCCTCTTGTCAGCAGAGACTCCTGTAGGTTACAATCCAGTGTAGTTTGGGGCTAGAAAGGCCAACACTGACTGGCATTAAGCTGAAGGAGAGATTTATGCAAGGCTGTGATTAACATATGTTTACACATTGCTTTGCTGAAGTTCCACAGAGAGATATTGTGATTAAGTAGCAAGTGCAATTAATCAACCAGAATGGTGGAAGCATAGAAGATGACAGACTAATACAAGCAACCAAATCAACCATGAGATGATGTTAGAAATTAGCATATACCACAATCTTTCATATTTATTTGGTATTTTTTTAGCGGTTCACCTCTGAGGCAGAGGAAAATGAGGGAACTTCTAGAAAGATGGTGGGCAAGTTGCCTATCAGCTATTTTCTTTCTATTCAGGAGCCCTTCATAAGCATTCAAATGGATTTTCAGAAGGTAGCTTTACATCAAGTGGTATACCATATACCACAGTATTTGATGGTTGGCATGCAATGATATTGAATAATATGTCAGTTGACATATAATAGCTGTGTTGTTGTTTTTTAAACTTATTGCAGGGTTAATCAATAGGGTTCTTTCTGGATGTTGTCTGACTACAATTTCCATCATTCTGCACTATTGGTTATGTGGGGTGAGGATGATAAGAGTTGGAATCCAACAATATCTGAGTCTGATACTTCTCACATATAACTGATAAGATGCAATGCAGATACACAATAAGGTTTGATCAGTGAAGCATGAGCACTGTGTCCACAGGCAAAGAATCCTACTGAGCTCAATTGAGTTCTCTCCTACTTCACATCAGTCTAACTACACCGTTCTCACACTCGCTCAGGATATGTGTATCTACATAGGTATCAGCAATCCCATGGTCTAGACATCCTGGTTCATTTAGATCTTCCCTACTGTGCGTGTAACTCTGTATGTAACTCTGTAACGCTAATCAATCATAGCTGTTACTTCACCCATTGGCTAAAAACACTGAAAGGGAGTTGCCCATACTGTGCTTCCTGGTTTTAATTACCACATATTTCCTTGTAACAGAATATTACCCAGCAACCTCTTCAGGTGGGCGAACTGATGGACCATTCATAATGTCAATAATAAAACCATGGATATTTCTGTAACTCAGAAATCCCACACGAGAGTTCTGTATCCCATCTTACACTCATTATTTCCCGTGCTAAAAAGTAAAGGTTGCTTATCTCTTCTTTTGCCATTGGAATACAATGGGCAAAAATACCTGTTTGCAATAAAAAAGATAAACACACTATACATGTCATTGTTTTGTACAGACACAGGTCTGCATTGGTACCAAATGCAATTTAGTACCGGTAATAGAAAATTAAAATGTTCAGTCTCTTGAGCAGTGAAACCACAAACTGGTTTATTTTTGCAGAAATAATTTTTAGGGTGTGGGGAACAGCCCTTCCCACTCACACTCCTCCTGCTAAGGTTCGTTAAACACCCATGGCTGGATTAACAGACCCTCCAAGTGTCCCTATTTTCCAGGGACGTCCCTGATTTAGAGAAGCCATCCCAGTTTTTGATTTGATCCCGGAATGTCCCACTTTCCCTTAGGATGTCCCTATTTTCATTGGAGAAATGTTGGAGGATATGGTAGGATGGAGAACATTGGAGAAATGCTGGAAGGTATGGAGTTATCCAAGCCCTGAGCCGTCTGAAGGCAAACCTGTATCGGGAAGAATTTTTTTTTAAAAAAGTTTAATTTTTTATTATGTTTTTATATATGTTGGAAGCTGCCCAGAGTGGCTGCGGAAACCCAGTAAGATGTGTGGGGTATAAATAGTAAAATTATCATTATGGAATGGGACGTCCCTATTTTCATCAGAGAAATGTTGGAGGATATGGATTAATCATTATTCTAAGTACCATTTCAGTGTACAACTCCGCACCAAATTTGGGGCCTGGGTGGGTCGCCATCCCTGCTTTTCAAAATAAAGTTTTGTTTAACGCTAGGGAAGAAAGCACTTTAAAGAAAAATGAACTGAAGCAGGAAGAAGGAAGTTCAGGTGTGGCTGGCAGAGAAGAGGCACATTCTGATATATACTGTTCCTTTGCTTAGGGAGCAAATGGGAGCTGAAACAGTCCATTGGTTTTCGAAATGAACTGTGAGACCATGCCTAGACCATGCCCCGTTCCCGGGTTGCCCCCTTACCGGTAGTTGTCCCACTCCATGCCCTTCTCAAGTGTTTCTTCCTAGCTGGAATGTGCCCTTGAACTGTAATCTTGCTTATCCTTTGCCTGGTTGGAGGTTCATATTTGTAGAAATCTCTGATTTATTTATTTTTAACTTCTGTAGAAGCAGAACTGAAGTGCTAGCATTTCTCTGCCCTCTTTCCGTCCAGAATTAGCCAACATTGCTGCAACCGTCTATTTATTTCATCACATGATTGTTTTAGTGTTATTTGAAGCACTATTTTGGAGCCAGACATAATCACATTATACAGTTCCCCACCTTATTAACTGGCAGGGAACCATTCCCCATTAGACAATTGATCCTGGGTAGATGAAGCCATTAAAAACAGCACTAATTAGCTGAAGATAGGAGACAGAAACGCAGGCTGTATCCTTTCCTTTCATGCTCCGGGAAGTTCATGTTCCAGACAAATAATAATTGATATGTATTCTTCCTTAATTGTGGATGTTAACAGCCAGCAGTATAATGACAGGCTGACAATCCCTGTCTAGCCCATTGTATGTTTAGTTTTGAATCCATGAACCACTGACTAACATTTCTGGTTAAAACCTGGATTTCAGAGAATGCAGTTACAACATTGTCATAATCAGAGGTGGGCAGACTACATTAGTTTCTGAATTTAATATGTGCCCGAGTGTCTGTTGTTTTGTTGGCTCGGAGGACTGGATGTTCATAATTACGAAATAGTGGATGAGAATAGGAAAATAATGAGCAGCATGGAAATCCAAAAAACACCTACCGTAAGCAGAGTCCTAAGTCGAAACAAAAGATGGCAGGCTTAAGTTCACAGCGTTGTTTGTAGGCCACAGGGCTTGGAAATGATATATAAATGCTGCATTAAGTAAAACGGCACTTTTACCATCCCTCAAAAAACCAACCAACTGTAGCCGATTCTTGTGTCTCATCTGTAGCCACACCCTATGCTGCTCTGGTAACATAAGAATGTCTGGGGAGGGAGGAGAACCTGGGACAATTTTTTTATTATTATTAAGAGTAGGAGCAAGATTAGCAATAGCAGCTGGCACGGCTGTGCAGGTGAGGCTGCATTGCTCTCCTGTCTTCCCAATGTCACATGACACCGCCATATAGCAAGAGGGAGAAAGGACAGGCAGCAGGACCTCCATGTGACACAGGCATGGTGTGGAGCATCAGATTGGCTCTGCTGCCTTGCCCCACCCCTCTAGGTAAGCAGCAGCAACATGTGGAAAAGACAGGAAAGCAATGCAACCCCACCAGCCACTTCTTAGTTCAGGGGTAGTCAACCTTGTTTTATACCTACCGCCCACTAATGCATCTTTCTTGATGGTAAAATTTCCTTACTGCCCACCAGTGCTGCAGTAACATGCGCTGTAGAACCCCCTACCGCCCACCTGGAATCCTGAAACGCCCACTAGTGGGCAGTAGGGACCAGGTTAGTATTAGTACTGATTGCAGGTTTTTATTTGTAATTTTTTGGACTTGAGCCCAGAAATTTGCACGCATTTGCAAAGCTCCAATAATGTGTTAGGTGCTGTATAGCACGCAAAAGTGTCATTTACCAAAGGTGCCATGGACTCTGAAGATGCTCGAACTCAGGACGAAAGAGAGAATCGTGCTGAAAGGAAGGCAAGTTTGGCAAACCCTCACCATGATCAACTCCCGCCTGGAAACCTATGTCCCCACTGTGGAAGGACGTGTGGATTCAGAATTGGCCTCCACAGTCACTTATGGATTCACTGTTAAGACCGTGTTCATGGAAGACAACCTTCACTCAACTATGAGTGATTGCCAAAGAAGAAAGAAGAAGAAGACAGCATGCAAAAGTTATGCAGTCCCTACCCAGAAATCTCATAATCGCCACTAATAGATCGGTCACCTGGCACCATGTGGAACTCTATTGAATCTTTCAAGTGCGCGCGCACACACACACACACATGCCTTGAGTCCAGTTTGGACTGTTAGGGAATATATCAGGAAGCGCAAGAATGAGACAGGGAAACTAGAAAGGTACAAAGCGGTGCCTAGTATCTTGGATCAACAGCCTGCCTACCTGCTCAGTCTGAAGAGTAGTCTCATCCCAAGTACGTTGCCCAGGGAGGAATGAGCCGATCAATATTCTAAAACTATGTAGGGCAGATGCACCCTAAATATGCAATTTAGCAGTGGGAGAAGAAAGGGAAGTGGCATGTGGGATAAATGGAATGTTGTATATCTGGGTTGACATTAGGATAATTCTTCTGTTTTATTTATACTATGCTATTCAGAATTACTCATTATCAGAGAAAACAGCACACAACAGATACTCTGTTTGACTGATTGTACCTTTGAAGAAGCATCAGATTAATACAACCTGCATAAGGGCCAAGGCACAAGGACATTATGATTCAAAGAAATAGGAGATAATTGGAATCTGTCCTGATGTATGTCCAAATGTGGAAAGCCTGATAGCTATTAACGAAACAGGAAATTTAATGTCAAATATCAGCATTCAGCAAACTCTTCAAAACTAATGAGTTAAGCTGTTAAGATAAGATGTTTCTCCGTTTATAAAAGGGCAAGAAATAAAACTACTAAAGGGAAGGAACTCCGTGAAATAAAACGATGAAGGCTGAGGCAGTGTGTTATGGAGACTGGCTGTCTACTCTTCACAAAGTGTAAGTCTTTGGTCAAGCAAATGTGGAACAAAAAAGCCATTACCCTAGAACCCTAAGAGACCTGTAATAACCCAAGTTAACATGAAGTTATAAATGATTTTCTTTTCTAATGAGGAACAGGGGGAACCCCTGATGCCGTAGTAGTGCCTGAATGGGAGACCACCAGGAGCCCAATATAAGCCACTCTGAGCTTTCTAAAAGCACCGGGAGCGCATATTAATAGAAAATGGAGCTACCCCAGATCTCACTGATGAAGATGTATTACCTGCAAGGCAGACACATTAAAAATACACCACAACTTTGGAAGCCTCAACCCATGTCTGACTTCCTCACAAAGATATATGCCTTAGCAATTTCTATGTAACATTTCTTTAGGAAGAAGAATTCCCTTACAAGGCACAGCAACAAACTGAAGTTTGCCATTGAGAGTGGGTGCCAGGTCATTATAGCTCTTTGTCAAATGTACGTCTGTTCCAAAAAAGTACTTTCAAACATTTGTTTCTCACATTCACACATTACTGTATATTTTTAGGTACACACATACACGTCATAGGCATAGACCCCTACCCTCAAACAAGTATCTGGTACAATCCGTTCCCATGTGGGTATAGTGGTCATGTGCAAAAGGATCCTCACAGATCCCAAAAAGTTTCTTCTGCCTCTACTGCATGTGCATGAGTGTGCGTACAGAAACCTATGAAGCTGCCTTACACAGAGTCAGGCCATTGGTCCTTCTCGCTCAGTGTTGCCTACACTGACTGGTAGGCAGGAATCTCTCCCAGTCTTACCTAGAGATGGTTGGGGTTGAAAATGGGACCTTTTCATGCAACACCTGATCTGCAGTGGACCATTACAGAGATCAGATGTGTGGGGAAGGGGCCAGACACAACTCTTCCAGCCAAAGCTTCTTCTGGTCAGCCAAGTGTCATGAATTGAGCTCTGGAGGGCATGTACAGACCACTCATTGCTGCCTGGGCATGTTGCTTGCATGCATTTCCCTGTGCATGAGAGGAGAAACAGGGCTTTGTGGAGCCCTATGAACAGCTCCCCCTCCCCCCATGAAAGGGCACTGTTTCTGCACAGAGGACGATTATAACCTAACCCAAGGTGTAGAGACGTCCATCGTGAGTGTCTTTAAATGGCAAGTAATGAAAAGCTCCTATAAAAGGAAGCCAAGAGACAGTATGTAAGTGTGGACACTCAGAAAAAAGAAGATTGTGAGAAATTGTGTGTGTGTGTGTGTGTGTGTATAAATTTCCTTGAGTGTCCACTTTTGCAGGCTGTCTCTCAGCTTCCATTTACGAGATCTTATTTCTCTTACTTGTCATTCAAATACACCCACTAAGAGAATGAATAAATGCCATGAAAACTAGCAAGATGACATAATGAATGAGTTACTGTAAATGCCTCCAGCATAAAACAATTATGTACCTGCTATTGTCAAAAACATTCAACATTTTCTTTTGTTGAAAAGGAAGCAGCTATAAATTATTCACAGGGGCACTGAAAGTAC
This sequence comes from Lacerta agilis, assembly GCF_009819535.1. Classification (NCBI taxonomy): domain Eukaryota; kingdom Metazoa; phylum Chordata; class Lepidosauria; order Squamata; family Lacertidae; genus Lacerta; species Lacerta agilis. The sequence goes on along the minus strand of NC_046318.1, from coordinate 57,589,862 downwards.
TTCTTTTTTCTTTTTGGTTGCTACCAATTAATTCTTCCCTGAACATCCCCAGATATTTAGTTAAGGACAGAAAATTTACATGCAGAGTTTTGATTTTTCCATGGGGTTATCTAAATGAACATCCTTTTGTTTAAAATATAAAAAAATGACATTTGCGATGTGGAATGGTGAAATACCAACTTTACATCTGTGAGCTGAGCACTTTTATATGGGGTAATTTAGGCTCTGTTTTGCAACAGCAATGCAAAGTCAAGTAAAAATAAGAGCATTGCAAAACAATATATGTTGGTGTTCACGTTGCCCTTGTTTTATTTAAAAAGAAATTAATAAAAACTAGGGAAATTGAATCAGATCATTATAATGTTGACTCAATAGTGAATGCTTATTGATCGATCAATATGAGCACTTACAGACTGTCACTATTTTCGGCTGGGATTCAATCACGTAACAGCAAATTCAGGTTTCCCATTTATAGTCGATGGAGACTCTCGTGCAACAAACTCGCTTCTCCAAAAGATTGGACTTTTCACGATAAGGAAAGTGATGGGAAAATGCAGTGGAAAGTGTGGGATAACACTGGTTTGATGCAACGTCATCTAACCCACCCACAAACAAATCAGGATTTAATGGTCATTCAATAGCCGACATTGTATAATCTCCCTGCAAGCAAATCAGAGAGAAAGCTCAATAAACAGGTTGTCTGGGCATGCTATCTATCGATGTCTGAGAAGAAGCAGGGGCCTGGGAAGGCAGGTGGGAAGAAATTCTCAAAATTATCAGGGAGAAACATCTTATGAGGCAAAAGCAGTAGACTGGCTTTCTCCCCCTCAACAAATGTTTTCATCCTCAGACTTAGTTGTGCCACCTCCACAAAACTACAACAATCAGCAGCCTGCAGCCTGCCTTATTGAAAAGATACCTGTGTCAGGGCAATAACATCATTCAAGGCATGTGTGTGTGTGTGTGTGTGTGTGTGTAAAATGGTGGCTTCCACTGACCAACCCAGCTGGCTAATAACTCTTGTAGCATCATCACTGCTTGAGGCAATTGCTAACACACACACACACACACACACACACACACACACACAGAGAGAGAGAGAGAGAGAGAGAGAGAGAGAGAGAGAACTATAACACTCACTGTCAGAAGACCCTGCCACAACACCCAGTTAGTGGCCAAGCACCAGCCAAAACAAAAGTCTTTGTCTGGTGGTGAAAGGAAAGTTGAGAAGGGGGCAGTCTAGCCTCCCGTGGAGGGGGAGCAGCCACTGAGAAGGCCCTCTCTCATGTCCTCAGAAAATGTGCCTGTGAAGGTGGCATGGCTGAGATATTTTTTTGTAGCAAAACACGTAATGCCACTGATGCTTTCCTGGTAAGCGCCCCCCCCCCGCCAATTCCCAAAAATGTTTGAAAACTTCTTCTGCCCCCTGATAAAAATGGCTGATACGTTCCCATTCACTTTCAGATTTCCAATCTACTTCCACACCATTTCAATGGCCAACCACAACTTCTAGAACATTGAGGGCAAGTAGAAGAATGCCACACACCATGCATAATTCTGCAAACACCTACAGGTTCCCCTTAGCTGTGTCTCCCTCTGTAAGATAAATAGGCTCAAATGTTTTTAGCTTTTCCTTGCAGGGAGAATGCTCCAACCGCTTGCTCACTTTGATTGCCTTTTTCTATACCTTACTGTCTTGCTTTTGTCCGATGATGCAGTTTTGCTTCCTCCCCCTTCCCTTTGGATCTGCTTCTTGCCACCTTGGGACGAGAAGGAGCCTTGTCTGGTTTTTCATCACCGTAACACCCTGGAAGGCTCCACTTGTTTGGACAGGCCCACTCCAACAGGATTCGAGACACACACACACACCGACTTAGACATAATTAGTCATTCATACAACTGAGGAACCGGGTATATACATTTATAACAATTTAAGCTGAGATGTTTCTTAAAATAATTCTGGAAATGTGCTTAATTATTAGGTACTAATGCCAATGCCAATGGCTTACAATATGATACCGTAATGACTTCCCAGCAAACAATGGGGGAAGTGAACACTTCATCATTGTAAGCTATTTAGAAGACCCTGTCTAATATTAGTCCACGACTACTTAGCGAAATGAGAAAACAAACTGTAAAATCCTAACAGAAGAAACCCACTTCCTTTCTGAGTCTCAAGAGGGAGGGTTGGGCTGTAATAAAGCTTTGTTGTCAATTAAGCATATTTTTCATACCCTCATTAGCGCAAACTTCTATTTTAGGAAAGGATTTCTTGTCGGCGTTCAGCTGTAACATTTAGGCTTATGTTGGCTCCCAGAGTCTCTGCTTAAAAAAAACATGAAGAAAAGAGGTGTGTGTGTGTGTGGGGGGGATATCTTCCATGGGACGTGTGCGTGTGAGTCCTGTAACTGTTAAGTGTAATTAATAGCAGCACATTGGTAGAAAGTCAGACATAATAATTGATTTCTTCTTTTTTACTGTGCTAAAGATCAAGGGAACATATCCTTCATCCTCCATTATGCACGCACAGCAATAGCAGAATAGATCCTTTGGGAGAGTTTGAATATCCGGTGTTTTGCTGCCCACAAGATCCTTATTATAAAAGGTGTTGTAAGCTAGCCAAGATGAAGAAAAGCTGCTGCTGCTGCTGCTAGAATTACTGAAAAGTGCTTAGCTCTGATTCCTCATTACAAAAGGAAGGAAGTGGGGGCAGGGAAACAGCACCCCAATAAATGAGATTAATAAATGAGAGGGAAAACCAAGTTGTTCTGAACAGGCGGCAAGCAGAAAAAACCTCTAAAACCCTACTTGTGGCTGCTTTTTGTATTGCTCTTATACTAACTGAATTTACTCAGGAGTAAGTTCATTTGATTTCATGGATAGAATTATGATTGTAGCCTTAGGGTTTGTCAGTGGCTGCCCTGGAGTGCAATATCCCTTTCCCTGGAGATTTCCCAAAGTCTGTGTCTGAGGGTGCACACAGGTTTTTGTAAAATACAAAGGCACCAGATGTGTGCTAAAATCTCCTTTAAATTTGGCTGGTGACCAAGCTATCTTTAACTAAAAGAGTTCATGCTGGGCCACTGGTCATCTGTGTGAATTCTGAGTCTCCTGCAAGCAGGGTGAGGTGCTTTTATTTGAATGTCTTTTGATGACCAAAGACAGGAAAAGATGGGTTGAAGTTAAGAATAGTTTATGACTGTACTTTCAACCATTGATACCTCACCCGATTTCTTGGGATGGAGTAGGGTGAGAAAATGTGGATGGGTCCAACCTAGGAAGAGAAGGCAAATGAGAAATGTCTACCATGGTAGCTATTTTCTTAGACTTTTATTTTCAAAGAGATTGTTGTCTACTCAGCCTGTTGGAAATGATCATCTGGCAATTTTAGCTCCCACCTCCAGGACCCCATATTTCTATCCATGGAAGCTTTGGTCAGCTACTTCATGAGCTGGAAGAAAGGGAGATAGATTCTATATAGGCCATCAGAAGGGGAAATCATTCCCACTCATCAAAGTCCATGAACAGTTTTTTTTTTTAATTAAATCAAAGTTGCTATCCACAACTATTTCACTGTGATCAAGATGGCTAAACATACAACAATGTGATTAATCACAATCCTGTAATTTGCTAACAATATGCCTCTCAGTTCATTCAATATAGAATGGATGCTTCTAGATTCTGGTTGTTATTCTTTAAGAAAACACAATGACACAGATAACAGTTGACAGAACGTCATTACCATGTCTAATTTCTGTGGTTTTGCAGCTACTTATGATCAATCTAACCCAACAGATAATGTAAGGCAGGATATATCTATACAGCAATTATAATGAGGCTAAGCAGCTGAGCCAGGCAGTTGATCAAATCCACCACCCCCATTTCACGATGAGTACTGGTCCTGGATATTGTGGTTACTTCCTGTGAGATTTATCTAGGAAGGATATAGAATTTACCAGAAGCAGACGTATCTGAGGATATAGTGTTACAAAACCGATTTCCTATCCCCATTATTCTTTGAAGCTGTGTTGACATGGACATAAGCAAATAGTAAGGCACTAAAGAGCTACTCAGAAGTGTGGATTTTTCATCTTTTAAAAGAAGGTGAATATATTCTATTTTCAACACCCTCAGCAGAGGGAATGACATTCAGTGAGCCAATGAAGGGTGGCCCAGGTTCTTGGTTCTGCTTCCTACAGTATGTTATTTATTTGAAATATTTCCAGGCTTTTCTGAGGAGAAGTCTCTCAAAAGGCTTAACTGGTTTTTAAGAAGCCAAACTCCAACATCAAAACATGTTGCCCTCAGACGGTTGTCCATGAGGGAATGTGGCCCTTGGACTGAAAAAGCTTCCTCACCTATGAACTGATGGAAGGACCTCCAAGAAAGAAGATGTCACCACATGCTTGCAAACATGTGTTATGTTAGCAATGTGATATGCGGGTTTAAGGGTCTCATGAGCAACTTTATGGTTGGGTTTCAAAGTTTATTTAGGGAAGGAAAGCCAAATCCTTCTTACATTCAAATATTTCCTTTGCTGTTACTCTATTGAGCTTGAGAGATTTGTATCACAGATGTTAAGCCCCGCCCTGCATAATAGATCACATGACATGGTGCATGTACACCATTTGAATGGCAATGTCCATCAATTTTGTGGGGGCCTGACTCCCTCAGATATTTTATTGTGACAGTTGAAGCTCCCATGGCCCCTAGGAGTTGGCTCCTATGATAAGTCTCTCTCTCTCTCTCTCTCTCTCTCTCTCTCTCTCTCTCTCTCTCTCTCTGTGTGTGTGTGTGTGTGTGCATCTTGATGATCTCTCTTTAAATTCAGGAAATGGCATACTAGATCTATGGAAGATTTTCTCTCAGCACAGTTGAACATCCACAGTGAGCCTGCTGCTGGTGGGTATAATACTGTGTCAAGTTTTAAATTTTAATGCATTTCATACACATAATACACAAATACTCAAAATCGAGTGTTTTCCTGAGAGCATAAAATGTTATAGTATTTATGATGTGCACTTTGTATGGCTAATACAGTGGTACCTCAGGTTGCGGACACGATCCGTTCTGGGGTGCCGTTCGCACCCCGAAAAGTCCGCAACCTGAGCGGCGATATCGTGCATGTGCGGAAGCGCGATATCATGCTTCTGTGCATGAACGAACTGCGCAGAACACTTCTGTGCATGCGCAGACTGTGCAGACTGCTCTGCACATGCGCCATAGCTGTCAACCTTCCCTTTTTTGCGGGAAATTCCCCTATCAATACTATAGTCTGTAGTATAGTACTGATAAGGGAATTTCCCACAAAAAAGGGCAGGTTGACAGCTATGGTGTGCGCACGTGGTGAAACCTGGAAGTAAACACTTCTGGGTTTGCCGCGTTCGTAATGTGAAAAAACGCAACCTGCAGCTATCGTAACCCAAGGTATGACTGTACAGTCGTACTTTGGTTCTTGAATGGAATCCATTCCGGAAGTCCGTTTGACTTCCGAAAACATTCTAAAACCAAGGTGCAGCTTCTGATTGGCTGCAGTAGCTTCCTGCATTCAATCGGAAGCAGCGGAAGCCAAGTCGGACGTTTGGCTTCCAAAAAACATTCTGAAACTGGAACACTCACATCCATGTTTGCAGCGTTTAGGAGCCTAAGCATCTGAGTACCAAGGCATTCAACAACCAAGGTACAACTCTAATGATGACGTCAAACCACAGAGACCATATAAAATACAGTTTCTAATCTACTATTTTTGTAACCTCAAGCCTATAGCTGGGATAATAATTGCAACCATGGATAGCTGTAAACAGTGCTTTTTTTTTCTTTAAAAAATGTTTAGGGATACTCTCATTTTTCTACTCATATTAAAATATTGTCCCTCAATGAGGCCAAATTTTGATTCACAAAATGTTTAGAGGTATGCGTACCCCTGCACCCCCCCCCCCCAGAAAAAAGCACTGGCTGTAAACATAGTAAAGCTTCTTTTACAAGAGTCTCAGCCATCTTGTTAGTGTAGGCCAGGGGTATCCAACACGTTGTTGGAGTACAACTCCCACCAGCCTCAGTCAGCATGGCCAAGCTAGTCCGACAACACCTGAATGGTCATTTTTTGTTTTTGTTTAATCGGTTAGTCATTTCTGACTCTTCGTGACCCCATGGACCAGAGCACGCCAGGCACTCCTGTCTTCCACTGCCTCCTGCAGTTTTGTCCAGCCATCTCGTCCTCTGTCGTCCCCTTCTCCTTGTGCCCTCAATCTTTCCCAACATCAGGCATAGCTATCCTTGTGTATGGTGTGAATGGTTGCTGAGCAAGTTCATAGATACAGTGGTGCCTCGCAAGACGAAATTAATTCGTTCTGCGAGTCGTTTCGTATTGCGAAAAATTCGTCTTGCGAAGCACGACCATAGGAATGCATAGGAATGCATAGGAATTTAATTCCCATAGGAATGCATTGAAATTTTCGTCTTGCGAGGCAAGCCCATAGGGAAATTCGTCTTGCGAGTCACCCTTTCGTTAGTGAATGCCTTTCGTCTATCAAGTTTTTCGTTGTGCGAGGCATTCGTCTTGCGAGGTACCACTGTACTAAGAGAATTTCAAACAGAGTCAAGGTTAGTTATCCCATTACTACTGAAATAATAATAATGACAGACTTGAGATAAACTTTAGGAACTACCACCTGTGGCCTTGATCAAGACGTTCCTGCTGCATCAATCTACAGGTCTTCCTTTGTGTAAGGCGAGAAACTTTAGCAAGGGCCTCTCCCACTATTTTTTTTTAAACATGAAAGGTCACAGTTGAGCATAGCAGCCAATGGTGATATTTTGCATTGAGCTTTTCCTTCCCAAGATCTTACCGAAGATTTTAAGTGGCCACACAATATCATTGCCATATTAAAACTGTTTGCAGGAGCATTTATGGGTTCTTAAAGCTTGCTGATGCAATTGGCATGTGGAAATTTTATTCTTTATTCAAGTTATGCAGCAGCCTGGCTTTAGTTTGTTTGGATTGTTGTTTCGAATATTGTTTCAAGGTGTTTTGTAAGTTGACGGGGTAATTCATCCTCGGATTGACTGACAAAAATATCCTTAACAAATAAATGATGTTAACTATCCTCGTGTACGGTGTGAATAGCTCTACTTTGCCAGGCCAGGGTTCACTGAACAGTGGGGAGTAACTCAGTGAGGCAGATAGAGCCCAGTCAAATGCATTGTTGAGGGATTTGATAGAAACCAGGTGGTTCTGATCAAAGGGGGGTTTGGTATTGAACACCGAGCGTTAGCGAAAGCAGCTAGTGTGCTGAGCATGCTAAATTCTGGAATTTGACTGGATTCAGTCTTGGTTTGTGTGGCCTCATACTATTTTAGCAGGGGCATGTTGAGAAGGTTAACATCCCATCTCTTGTTGCTCACCCAACTCCCCCCTCTCTCACCACTGCCACATGCTATCTGGGAGTTGTGCATCCTTGGCTTCATTTGTTGACAGCAGCATCATGTTCTACCTTTTACCTCAATGTCTCTGTCAGACTCAGCTTGGGGAACAGTGAGAGAATCCCCCTTGGCTGCTACGAGCCTGCAGGTAAAGAGAACAGTTTTCTAGACTCTCTCCCACAAGATCTGCAGGGTCTGTTGGCTCAAAAACTTTGCCTATTTCCCCCCAATAGTGATACCATATCCCCCGAACATTCACTTGTCAGCTGCTGTGACATTATCACAGCCCTTACTAACTGCTGTTTCCTGACCTTCTTTTATTCATCTCTAAACAAAGCCTCCATCACTCCAATGATGTTGCCCTGAATGTCCCACTGCTCAGAGAAGAAGTGGGCAGAAGTTAGAACAGACGCTTGTCGGACATCTGGAAACAAATACTCTGTAAGTGGATAATTGTTTTGTCCCAGCTGGCAACTTCTTCATACATAACCCTTTTCTTTCCCCTGTTCCATGGATTGAGAAAACAAGGCTCTGTTACTGTGAAAATGCATCATGTTTGGAATTAAAATGTGTTCTAAGAAAAATGATGCCAGTCTTGAAGGCAGGAAAAAAAGAGAGTCTCTGATCAAAGATAATTCCATAATATTAATTTACTGGATAACCCCTCTTAGTTCTTTTATGAATAGCTGGCTCACAAAACATACTTTCTGTCCAACCCGATGCCTGGTATCTGATCTTCGATAATATGTATTACTCTTTGAAATGCAGCCATTATTCTGTGTTATCATCATATTTATATGGGGGTCATGTTTTACGCTGATGCAATACAGCCTAATATACGCAAACATACATGGTATGTGAGAACATATATTTTTAGTGCTGACCTTGAGCTAACAGCAGTTTGATAGCAATTATCTGATCTAAATTATTGTTTCCATTTTAGAGAACCCAAGCGTCTGGGAAGTTTTTTCTTCTTCTTAAAAAAAATCCACTATTAGTCCACAAACACATCATATTGAATGCACAGCTCTGTATAATATAATCTACAGTAAACCACTGGAAGCATTCACGATGTAGCTTTTTTTTTTTTTAGCGTAATGGCTTTTGAACAACCCATTTTCCTGAATAGATGAAGTGGGCTCCATTTTTGCCTATAATTCTGGGGGGGAAAAGTATGAAAGAAAGAAAACCCAAAGAAATGAAAGGTTACACAGGTGACGAGAATATGTTGGTAAGGATGACTAAGTGCTGTTCCATGCATTTTTGTTTCAGAGATTGCCAAATTCAGCCCACCATCTATTTTGTCATGGGATGATTCTGTAGACCTCATGGAAGGACATAATTTGTGTCTGAAGGCTTTTTACAAAAGCTTGTGGAAAATAAAAGAACCTAAATGGCTCTTGAAGGATATCATGAAATCCAGTTGACTCCTAAGTATCTCTCTAATTCCTATCATTTTGTTTTTGTTTTTTAGTGAAGTAATTTAGAATGTGAATGCAAAAGAGGAAAGAGTTCTCTTATTACTTGGTTAGTTATATCCTGGTTTTGCTATAAAATATTTAAAGTGGCTTACTTTTTAAACAACAACAACAACAACAAAACCACACAATGAGAAACAATTCTTGACAGAAAATGGAGCCTGTCCCCAAAAGAGCACCCATTGGCTAGACTTCTCTTTTGACTTTAGACAAACACCCACTATGTTGCCCACTGACTTCAGCCCCATTAATACTCACATGATTACCATCACTGGCCCTACCTATATCCCCTGCTGAACCTCCCCGTTTCATCCCTGTATTCATGGGCCATGAAGTCTGAAGTGGGCAGCCTCCTCCAAATGTGTAGGCTCCCTGCATGATTTTGAACTCTGGGCAAACAGCTTTAACTTCCTGCTTGAAAGCTTTCCCCCATTCATGGGTGACCGGAGGCAGGCAGCAGAACGGGGCCATTAAGCACAGGATGAAAGTTGGAACACTTGACTAAGACTCTGAACAGATGACCAGCTCTCATTCATGGTTCCATCAAAGCCCTTCAGCATCAATTCAAGGACCTAAACCGTGGTCTGCAGGCTGCCATGGGAAGGATGCCTCTGTAGCAGCATCTCCTAATCTGCTTCTTTGGAAGGAAGGGTGGAATATAATTGAATAACTAAGCAAGCAAGCAAAGCAAGCTGATTGAACAATAAAGAACTCTGCCTGCTCTTCAGACAGTGGTCTCTAAAGAAGAGACAGAGCGCTGATCAAGAGAAAAAATTCCTCTGCCATCTCCTTAAAAATCCTTCTTCACATTATATAAATAGTACTTAGAAGGCAATAATTGCACCTGAGATTTAGATAATGAATATGGATTTATAGATCTAATTTTGTAGAATGAAATAATATTATGCCAATTTTCATGTACAACCAGTAAGGAAATCTCTCTCTCCTTACCTAGTTGGCTAGGTAGCTGCTAGTATACAAGGGACAGAGCCTGCATTCGTATCAATTCTTATGGAATTTACATGCACAAATAATAGATACGTATACAGAAGAATAGATGTGTTTAATATCTCAAATTAAAAATAGCAGAAGAATGAAATTAAGAATGAGAACATCTAACCATTCTAATTCATTCAAGGGTTATCGCAATTAGATTAAACCCCAGATTTATAAATCCCCGCTGAACAAAACACTGCTCTGAGCATATAGTTCCCCTGGGGAAAGGACAAGAACATGAATGAAGTACATATATCAGATGCTTTTCAGGTAATTTAAGAGCTTATTATTCAGAGAAACTTGAAAACAACAGCAATAAGAGCAGGAAGGATCTTGGTAAAATTTAGAAAGAAATCCAGAAAATTCAGATTGGCAGCCCAGAGGCCCAATGCCAGACATCTTTACATGGAAATCTCAATTGCAAACCAAGTAAGGATATTTAGTTATGCAATATAAGAAATTTCTCACCAAACAAGAGAAAATGTGTGTGTGTGTAAGAGAGAGATAATACCCTCCAGTCTGGAATGATTCATGAGGACGGGAGAGAAATTCAGTTTGATTCCCATGCATGAACTGAAACACATGAACCTTGAAAATTCACATTTCTCTGAATTTTGCAATGCAGTTCTCTGTCAAAAATAAAATAAAACGTATACAACCAGGGGGAATATGAAAAAGTGCATATATGAGCAAAAATAGCATGTAAAATGCAAAATTGCTTGCAAAAATATGTCTTTTAAAATAATGTGCATGAAAATACCAACAAACTTTTATGACAAAAAAGAATCACAAAGTGATATACTAATATGGCAAACCGAACTTAAAACAAATTAGAAACTGGAAAAAAACATAATTCCCTGCTTGTGAACATTGCTACTTCAAAATAGAAAGTGAAGATTTTTTAAAACCAAAAGATCAAATATACATTCTAGTCAATGTGAGATTTCGTTTCGTTTGCACAGGCAGAAAATGAAAACGAACCAGCACCTCCCCCCCCCACGAAGTCCACTTGCGTTAATGCTAAGTAATGCTTAAGGAACCCAAAACATGTCACTCTGTGGTTATCCCAGTGTTCCTGATCTTTGTGGTCTTTTAAGCTCTATCTTCTCAAAGCTGCACACTCTGGCTCCATGCTCAAAAGTCTTCTGTGCCAAGGCAATGGAATGTGGCCTTTTTCAGTGGGGGAGATGTATTAGTCCTGCCTTTTTATAATTTTGAATGTGTTTTCAGCTCTTACTCTTTGTTTTATATTGGTTTTGATGTATGTGCTATTTTTTGTAAGTTGCTTACAAGGGGAAAAAAGGGAGGGGGAGTGACTAATAAGTTCAGTAAGGAAATGTATAAATAAACCAATAAAAATACAAGACCAGTAGAAGAGGCTCCCCACTGCAGACATGCCCTCCCCAACACAAACAAACGCTGCCTTGCAGACCTTTGGCAGAAATTCTATGTACAATAGAACAAATAAATGACAGTAGCAGGCGCTGTGGTGGGACAGATTTGCAGAGCTGACCTCCCAACACTGGTGTCACTACAGCATATTTGGATGGCACCAGGCCATGAGCAGTAGCAAGGCTGGAGCTGACCCTGCAGCCCTGAGACCACCACAGTTTTGTCCCACCCCACTGCCAGCCAGGTAAGCTGTCATGGTCTTCTTGTCGGTAGGAAGGCACCATGGCTCTGCTCCACCTCACTGGCTGCTACTGAAGGACAACAGGTATGGCTAACCCCACCCCCCACCCCCCGACATGCTTGCAGCTCATGATTATTACACCACCCAAGCCCTCTTTCTTTTAGAGTTTTAACCCCTTCTGTGCAGTTCAAAGCTTTCATTTGTTTCCATATTCCTGTCTTGAAGGGCATCCTCCCTATTTGTAGTGATTTTGACCCTTGATTCGTGAAATGGACATTAAAATCAGAGAGCAGATTTCTAAATGGGATATGTGAGTGATTTCGATACTCCTTTGCCTCCTAATTTGCACTCTCAGCAATGTTTTGCAGGTGTTTTATATGACCCTATCATGCTTGGAAATAAAATGTGGCTGCACTATGTTGATAATATTCCAAAGTCATTTGTTTCATCCGTTGCTAGATTATTAAAAGTGAAAAGATCATTCCAAGCAATTTACTTGCTCCCACCTCACAACCTCACAGAAAATTGTAATTAAAATGATACATCAGGGGACTGGGAGGATTAAGGGGTTGGAAAAATGATACAGGGGCTTTCTTCCATTCCCTTTCTCTCCCTCCCCCGAGTTGCTGGCTCAAGATTCGTCCGGGACAATAATGTGAAAAAGTATAATTAGTTCGTTGTGTTGCTCATAAAACTGGAAGATGATTTATTAAAAAGCTTAGGCCAAGCTTCTCATAGCTGTTGTCAGGACATTTTTGAACTGCAACCACGTGCCTGCAACAATAAGTAAGTACAGGCATATTGTGCCAGTAACACTGACTCCTAGATGGCTGAGTCTTAGTCCTAGGAGTACATTACTCCACATAGGAAGGATGATTACTTTGTGGACCAGGGAGGGGGGCTGTAACAAAATGTTGCAGTGTAGGGTGCTCCTGTACATGGATCAAGCTAGCCATGCCCTTTTCCATGATACACCATTTCATTCACTCCCCCACACCCCATCCCGATTTTCTGTATTTTTCCTACAAAAAGAGGTGCAGGAACTCCCACTTTTTGGGGATGGACAACCCTACGTTGATGAGCTTTTCTAAGGGGGGCCAAAGTTGTTGAGCTTCTTTTAGGGGGGAAACAATGCTTTTTGGGGGGGGATGCTTCTCCACCTGATCGCCCAATCGCTGGCACCACTGCAGCTGCATTGTGTCATGCAGGCCAAAGCCTCTGGGTGCCATGCCGCTATACAGCTGCTGGTATGCACCAAAGAGGTGCTGGAACTCGGTGCCGGTGAGTTCCGGCTGAAAACCCCCCTGGTTTTATTCTTTATATTATTCCAACAACGTTTATACACTTAATTACATTTCTCAATGAGAACAATAGAGATGAAGTGCGTGCTGAAATAAAGAAGCCTTCAACTGGGTGCCAGATGTTCAGCAAGGAAGGGACCTGACCACTCACATTATACAGAGTTTATAACCCACTTATTCTCAGCAGCCAGAAGCCTCATGGCCAGACACTGGAGAGACCTGTCAAGAGTAAACATGGACTCATTGGTATCTAATTGTATGGGAAACGGCCTTACTAGAAAAGCTAACCAATAAACTGAAACTGACAGGGGGACAAATAGAAGAGGACTCCTTCACCCCAGTATGGATCCCCTTTATCACATACACAGCCCAACAAGACAACAACAAGAATCTACCAACGAATCAATCTGGCTTACCAGACCAAACAAGTCCCGTCCCCCCTCAGAAATGCAAACAAACCCCACTGCAGCCAACCACAGACAACCAACCACACCCTGCCACCCAATACCTCTCACTACCAAGGAAATGTAATAAACAAATAGAAAGAGAACCTACCCAATTGATGCTGACACAAAACCCCACACATACACTATACAAAGGAATATAAGCCTCCCACCCTCTCCACACCCTTCTTCCCCAATCTTTTTTGGCACTCAAAACTTATGTCTCACAACAAATATAACTGATTTGTAAGAAAGACTGTAAAACCTGAAAAAAGAGACAAGGTGTCAGGGAGAATTCAGAGGAGCAAGTGACAGAAGAGATGGAACAGGGGCTTGGGAATGCTGCAGAGCCCTTCAACCGCCCAGAGGCTCGGGAAGGGAGCTCAGACTCTGGAAGGGAGGAGGCTTTCAAATCAGCACAGACAAGGAGGGAAATGAAACGTAAGGATCAAAGACATCTCGTGCGATTCCCACGCCTACTTTGTTGGCACGGGAATCAAAGGAAGCCACTCCCCGAATACGACTCAATGGGTTCGGATGCGTAATCCTGAACTGTAGCTGTTTCTTGTACATATGTAATAAAGACTTTATATATCAAGCTGACTGAGCCAGGGTGTTAATGTGAAGGGGAGACACCACCTTTACACAAGGCATGTAAACCAAGAAAATATTTAATAAAAGTAATTTTATAAGGAAGGGACCTGTCTGATCTCCAATGGAAGGGAGTTCCATCATGCTACTAAATTGAACCCAAGTTGCTAAGGCCCTTGCAAATTAATGCAAGAACCCTAAAAATGATAGTGTTTCCTGTTGGGGTTCCCCCAAGCCTGCTGATACCCCCTACTTGTACATGGTCTGTCTACATTTTGCCTACATAATAAGATTCACACTTGAAATATTTGTTTATTAATATATAGGATAAATGATGGTGCGGGGGGAGGAGACTGGGGAGTGGTCAGTCCTACCCTATGGCAGGACCTGAAGAGAGTGGCTATCATGTCCTTCTAGCCCTATGATTCAATGGCCATAATTCAATGAGCTGCTCTTCCTTCCCACCATTGTCCTTTGCATCCCCTACACCAGGCATAGGCAACCTTCGGCTCTCTAGATGTTTCGGACTACAATTCCCATCATCCCTGACCACTGGTCCTGTTAGCTAGGGATCATGGGAGTTGTAGGCCAAAACATCTGGAGAGCCGAAGGTTGCCTATGCCTGCCCTACACCATGTGGGGATCCTTAAGGAAAGCACTTCAGCCTCTTCAAAACCTTCTGGATCTATCCTGGTTCCAGCCTGGACACCGGCAGGAAGTACTTTAAGACACCGTTTGTCACAGTTGTGCTTAGCTGAGCAACAAAAACTGAGTGCTGGCAATTTATTTATTTTTTACCTGCTATTTGGCCCTGACTCTCTGCTTGTTCTCCATTCTTGCTTCCAGATCCTGATCTCTCTTCAGTCCCAATTCACACCAGATTGTTGTCCCACCACTGCCTATCCCTGGCAAATGGCTCACCATCTCTGTCTGTTGCCTGAGTGCATCTCAGATTTCCCAACCACACTTTTAACTATCACAAGTCCCAACACCCTTAAAAGCAAGGATTTCTGCAGGAACGTGAACTTGTGTGATGTACGGCAGCAGTGCAGGCTTCTCGGTTAGAGCAAATGGGCACTGGCACTGCTCCACCAACCACAGCCTGCCCTCAGCCAACCTTCTTCCTTAGAACCAATCCACGGGGTTCCACCACCTGCCAGCCTCCTCTTCCTTAGTCTCAGTATTGCCCGTGGAGAACCCTGCATGCAGGAAGACAGGGACAAAATGAGAATGAGTTGTCTCTGCCAGTCATTGACTCTGGCTCTACCTCCCGCCTCACCCTTCCAATGTGCACCATCCAGTTCTTGCAGGAGTGGAAGGCATAAAACCCTGAAAAGAATTTTGTTTCCAGGAGTTTGGGTCTGCAGAAGAAACCAGGCCTGGCATGTTCGCGCACTGCATAAGCAACTGTACTTCTAAGCAGTGACATCAGTGCTATGGCCTCAGCATTCGGCCCAGCACTGCTACATGCATGTCACCAAAATGAGATTATATGTGCAGCAGCTTGAAGTAAGGTACCGCATTCACAGTTCATCAGTTTCTGCCATTTGTGTTAGACAGTATCAATTGCTAGATTCCACCAAACCCTAAGCTCATTTCTGTAATATTTATATTGTCAATTTGTCCACAACACTGGGGCACTAGAGCAGAACTCCCTGCGCTAGATGTTACTATATACTGAAAATTGCATATATATATTTTTATTCTTCGCTTAACTGGCAATGCCATTACACACGAAAGGAAGAACATTTTAGAAAACAAGAGCTCCGAAATAAATGCTGTGCTAAGAATAAATAAAAAAAATGAAAATGAAAAATGAAACCCTGAAAACATTTTTCATTGGGAAAGATTTTAAATCTTAGTTTCCTACTGAAAAATAGGATCAGGGTTAAAGACAAGGCATTATTACAATTAGATTTGTGGAAGACAACCTTGCAATGTTGAACAGCAAATTCAGGGAAATATTATAGGTCAAATTAATATATTATTTTGCCTGAGGTGCTATAAAAATACCTATATAGAAGCACACTTTGTAATTTTTTTCTTAATATTTAGCTCTTGTTTAGTATAGGTCATTTTTTCATTTAGCAAAAACTATACTTTACTCAAAAAAATTGTGTGATTAATGCATTGATTTAGTTTCCCAATGTGCACTGCTGCTAGGCAGATTCCAATATTATTTATTTTTATTAGTTTATAATATGTCAATTTTTCTTGCTTATCTGTCAGCTCCCACTAAAATACATAAATCAAGGATATAGCAATGTGGACACTAACAAGGCATAATTATTGTAGGGCCTGTCCCCTTTTAAAGAAAAATACAATTACCTACCAGTATGTTGCTTAGATTAGGTCAGAATTTGCATAATCCTGACTCATATTTCCCTTAATAATTTTAACTTCAGACAATAGGTTCTGCAAATCTATATCCCTTTCTCCTCTTCCCAATTTTATTTTTCAGACTGAAATAATAAGTTCAGTCAAAACAAGATCATTATTGCAGTCTATCTCCACCAAAAACTTTAATTACTAAATGGTGTGTGTGTGTTTTTTGGATTAAGTCAGGATTTTTATATAGATATAAGGCTGGACCTTTTAAGATCATCAACAACAACTGTCAATTAAGTCTGCCAAACTATTATTTATTAAAGTGAAGTATATTCATTTTTTTCCAGAGATAAATATTTAATAGAAAACAACTCTATCACTGCAGGAGATTAAAGAATAATTCCACTCCAATGTAACCTTCATTAAAAAAACAACAACAACAACAGTGGGGTTTTATTTTATTTTTTTGTCCTTGGCTGCATAACCAAATAGCAAACGATGAGATGAAAACAGTGGAAAAGTTTTTAAATCCAGCACAATAATAGCATGTGAAGCAGAGCCTTATGAAATCCCAAGTAGCTGAATATGCAATGAATGATCCTCTCTGAAATAAGGCAAAACCAGGGCTTGGATCCAGGGTTAAATAACTGTGATATATTTATAGAGGGCAAGGGATCATCATAAAATAAAGCAGCAAATAGTAAAGAAGTCAATGTAAAAGAGAGGCCAGGGATTTAGGGTATAGAGATCATAAATTTTCATCGATATAAACAGCCCATGTACCTCAGGAGCTAAGGTTTAGCTATAATTTCAGCGCTGACCTATAGGCTGCTGGTGTTCACAGTGCATGCACGATCAAGATGCCATCTCAGGAGGAGGAGGTGGGTGGGTGTGGGCAGCAAATGTAGCAGATCTGTGTGATTTACTCATTTAATCATCTCCAAATCCACCCCAAACACAGCAGCGCCGTGCTGAATATCAGTACTTGAGAGGATTTTATTGTCCCAGTAAATTACATTTAATTCTTACTATGGCGTCACGTATAAACAAGTATAGTGAAGGATTTCTTCCCCCTGAGCATCCCTGGGCAGGGAAAGAGGAAGGAGCCACTGCAAGGAGCACATAGATCTGTCGTGCCACTCACCATCTCTGTATCCTTCAGATCACTCAAATGCACCAGTCAGCTTTTAGCAGAAATGGATGCTTCCCGCACACCCCCCTCCCACAAATATGCATACACAGCCTGCTTCTCCAAGATTCCATTTTCATATTAATAATAATTAATAGCAATAATGATAATAAAGGATGATGGCAGCCACAGGAACCATTGATGCTTTTAGCCGGGGCCTAATTGCCCTTAAAGAGAATTCTAAATGCTTTCCAAATGACTCAAATGATCTGGCTAAACAGCTTGCTTGCTCCTTTCTATTAGTTTGAGTTGGAAAACATTGTGTCAGCACTAAGTGAGCTTTTTGTTCTCATCTCCATCCTAATGGACAATCAGTTTGTAGAAGACACCTCACCCACATACTTATCTAAGAGGGGGATAGTTAATGGTCAGAGGTGTGGCGTGGGTGGGGGGGGGAGAGAGAGAGATGTTACAGCCCCCACTGGACGTAAACCAAGATTTTGAAGAGGAAGGTTGTATTGACAGCCTATTATGGACAAGACCTTACGAGCTACACAGCTACCAAAGTGACACATCCCTTTTGTTTTCTGCAGTCTTTACACTGTATTTCCAGCCTGGAAAACCAAATTTCTGCATGATTGCTGCGACATTTGCGAGCCTCGCCGGTAGCTGCAAATAAAATCAAGGGATAGAGAAATGCTTGTTGAGGACTTTGGGGGCCTGGTGCTATAACCCCTGTCCAAGAGAGTAATTCTTGCTCATATTAGTCCTATTGATTTCACCAAGCCCACTCAAGTAAATAAGAACTGGCCCCCTGAGAAGAGGCTGTAGGGGAATCATTCAAACAAGCACCCACCGACGCTAACAATCCCTCAAGCCATGTTTTATCATTCCTTAAGCTTTGCTGAGCCGTTCAGAGTTCATGCAAAAACACACACATGACACTCTACAAATTCCAATGAGATAATTGACTTTAAAAAAAAAGACAAAGAGGGGGAGGGGAGCAGATGTACAGGTGCTTGCTTTCAAATGTAATGTCTGGGAAAGTAGCAAAAGGCAGCTGTCCCTGAGTTTTCCGGCAAAGGTTTCAGTTCTGTGGCCACTAGGTTGTGCTGTTGTATAGAGAACAGGCCTTTGTTTTTTTGGCCTCCTGCATAAGAATAGTTTCACGCTGTGCAGAATCTTGTAAATACTGTTTTGCTGTTTTCACTAACAACAGAAGTATACAAGCCAGAGTGAGAGAAGGAGAGAGAGTGAGACTGTCATTTGCTTCCTCCTTAAGGCCAGGTTAGCCATTTTTGCACTCTGCGGAGGGTACCCTGAAGATACTTACCTTGTCATATAGAGTGTGCGTTTATGTGCCACTAAGACTTCCCGTTCACAAAGCCTCAGCTTGATATGTTTGTTCCAAGAGGCCTTTCCAAAGCTCTTATGGGCTTTCTAAAGTTAAAGGCAGAATTTGCCTCCCTTTCCTGATTTGGTGCCGTTCTTTCTGCGGCCTGCACAATAGACGTTATTGTTGACCACGGTGATGTGCAAAGTGTTTTACAATTCTTACTTCATTTATCACAGCAACACAGTGAGATGGCCCAAGGTGAGAAACAATGACTTGCCCACTGCCACAGCGATCACTCGGCACCCTTTAGAGTGAGGCCTCCCACCTGCAAACCCAAACCACGGAACCAAATGGGCATTCTTAGAATAAAATGTTGTTTTCACATTTGAGATCAAAGAATCATAGAATCTGAAGGGACCCTGAGGATCATCTAGTCTATGCAGTTGTCCCATACGGGGATCAAACCTGCAACCTTGGCATTACTGTATCAGCACCACACTCTAACCAAGTGAGCTATCCGGGATGTGAATCATCATTAAGCACAATAGTCCCCCTACATGTGCAATACATATGGAACATACTCAAAAGACTTTTTCTTGCTTATGTGTTTGAAAAACTTAATTGCTTTTCTCTTTACATGTTTTCCTTTTCCATTCCCACTGTCCAGCCAAAAACAAAAACAAAACCTTTCAAAATAATGTGGTTTCAATTTGAGCAACATGCTGATGTAACCTATTTGACATCATGCAAGCTCTCCTGAAAGAGGCTTCGTTCTGTATATATATCCATTTGGTTTTCTAACATACTTCTCCTCCTCATATGAACTGTGTTTTATTAAGCAAATGACTTACAGGTATTTTGTGCATTTGTGTGTTTTAAGAAGAACAATCCATTCCCCCTCTTCTGCTCGTCTTTGGTGTAAATCTTTCTATATTTTGCTCTATGGATTAACACCTTCCTCATCCTTCCTACTCTTTGGTAAGCTGAGACAGTTATAATGAGGAGCAGAGCCAGGGGCTCTCTCCATACCAAAGCTGTCGGGGAGAATAAGGTCATCTCAAAAGACTTGAGTCTGCAATTGGTTAGCTTAGTTGGCCTGGTATAAGACTTACATTTGGGAACTATCAGCCTCAGGTTTTGAATCTTTCAGTAACAAATTCTTTGCCTGTTAATTAATTTCTGACTGCTGTTGTAGAATACAAGGACCCCAAAGGGTACTGATTATGAGAACACAAATTGCATATAATCAACCCATAACAGAAAGCTTGATATTACCAACAATGATGTAATCCAAGAAACAATAAGAAATATAAAAACGTGTAGTCCAGTTTTTGTTTTAACACTCAGTTGCTTAAATATTTTGATTCAGTTTAAGGGAACTATAAATCACTGACAAAATTCAAGTGCTTTCTCCACTAAAGCTGCGAGCACGTCACAGATTCCCTCTCTAAATAAGGTACACTGAAATCTCAGTTAAGGATATCTATATCTGAATGACATGAGAAACAAAGTCCCAACACAGAACACCGGTTGTACAAATTCTATCCGGCAATTAGAATTGTGAATGCAGAGTTTGAAGATTGTGGAGCTCTATACCCAGCACTTTTCATGGGTGCCATTCTCAACCCTTCCTCTCTTACGAATGTGTCTTTTGAATAAAATGTCTGCAACATACAGTATGTGTACTTACAGTGGGGATTCATAAGTTGCTTCTATCTAAAACTGCAAGCATGTTTCTATTGAATGTTGCCATATGAGGAAAGAGCAGTGGTGGATGGTAGAGCTCTGCCTCTCACCTGATCTCAATTCGCTTGCTTCACTGCTGCTTACTGGAGGTAGAAGGGAAAGGGAAAGGCTGTGGAGAGGTTGGCACAGTGCAAATGCATCAGCAGGAGCCCAGGATTGACTCCATGGCTGCATTTGCACCATGCTGACCTCCTCACCGTGTCACCCTTCCCCTTCCCCTCATGGTAAGCAGTAGCAATGTGACTGAATGGAGGTCAGGTGAATGGCGGTGCCCCACAATGCCATCTGCTATTGGGAAAGAACATATAACACTCTTAGATTTTGGTGACAGAAGAAGCATGGGGGTTATTAACTCAACACAGGGTTGCTGAGAGGTTAGCTGCACCAAGAATGTGTGACTAACAGTATGACCCACACCTGATATTATAGGGTTGCCGTATTTAAAACAGTGAAAATCTGAACAGAAACGTCCAGATTTTCCCAGACATTTTACTAATTTGCGCCTGGACACTGGTACCAACTGAAATATTCCGGATATGTCTGGGGAATCCCTAAGATATGTTGCAACCTCCATGCCCCCAATGCTATCCCTCAACACCCTCAGCTCTGCCCCACAGCCCCAACTCTGGAGTCATTGTGTATTTTTTTTTTTATAAGGACTTAATCGGTTCTGAATGACTATGATCTGAATGTCTGAAGAATATTGGCACATTAACCAGAAGCTGAGAGGAAGAGCCATGCTGTGTTATAATACAGCATTACTGGACGCAAGAGGGAATGTTTATTTGTTTATATGCCATCCCTCATCTGCAAATCCCAGGGCAGTTCACAACACAAAAGTACAAGATAAAAAAAAACACAAAATACATAATAAAAACAAGAACAGAACAAAACAATAGCCCCCTTTTCCCACTACACGCAAACACATTGAAAGCCATAATAATCAGCGAAAGGCCTGGTTGAACATTCCACAAATGAAGATGCATAGGGAAATGGCTGCAAAGAAGGAATTGTGCCAGGGCTGATCTAATTCAGGGAGCTTCTGTGAAAAATCAAAGTGGGACCTTCTGCACTTTTAATCAATATGTGGTTAATATAGTTCCCCCCAATCGAAAACTGTTATTTGAGCCAAAGAGCTTAATTCAGGTGGTCTGTGACATGAACACATAAAATTTCCATATTTATTTTAAATTGTATTCATATTGCTTATTTTATTTCTTATTCTGTACAGCGGTACCTCTACTTAAGGATGCGATCCGTTCCGGGGTGCCATCTGCACCCCCAAAAGTCTGTAAGTAGAGCGCCGCTTCTGCACGCGCATGTGACGCGATAGAGCGCTCCTGCACATTCATGAAGCACTCAGATTACTCCTGCGCATGTGCGAAGCGGCGAACCCGGAAGTAAACACTTCCGGGTTTGCCGCGTTCATAACCAGAAAAAACACAACGTGAAGCAAACGCAACTCAAGGTATGACTGTATTTCAGTTTATAATTTATGGGATGCAAATGGCAATACAACAAAATACAACATAAGACATAAAAGCGGTTTCCAGCATGACACATTTCAGTTGCTACAACTGGCAGAAAAATCACTGTGTGGTCCACATGAAATTTTCAAGTGGTCCATTGTGGTAGTGGTGGGATGTTGGGAACCACTGATCTAAACAGACATTTAGACCACTGCAAGAATGGTGTGGGCTAAAACAATGGCATTAATGGCTGCATAAGGAGAGGCAAGAGATTGGGGGAGCCCCTCCCACTACACAAAATGGGTTCCAGCTGAGAAGCATCCACTGTCCCAGCCAAAAGGCCAGCTTTAGACTGCTGAAAGTGCAGGCACATCCCACATACACAACATTAACATTAACCAAATAGGAGAATTTGTGAGCCTATATAAACCTAGCCTCTTGCTTACTCCAAATAACAAATGAGATTTCTTCCCCCTGTGGTTTGCTCATCTTTGGCTAAAACACTATTCTTCCTGACCTTTAAAAGAAAATCCATCACTAACAATGTATTGGGGGGGGGGACATCACAGCTAAGCATGTAATTGCTATTAGTGTGGATAGCAGCAAATATGTTCAGTGCCAAATCTTTCTTTCTCCTTAAGTGTATGAATAAAGTGGGGGTGGGGGGAGTATTTGTGCGGAGCGAACAAAAGACAGACATGACTAATTATGTCGCCATTATCAAAAGAGATGATCTATCTTCCTATCTTTATCCAGAATTCCTCTCGGCTGAAATTAGTCGTATTAATATTAGTACTAATAACGACGGTAATGTTCACTATTTCAATTTTTGTTTTAGCGGAGACAATAAACAAATGGGTGGGTGGAAAATTAGCCTAGGGAACTTTCGATTTCTAATGCAGACACATACACATTACTTGTTAGGCAGCTGAGGAAATTTAACCTGTGTGACTTTTCCTCACAGACATCCTTAGACAAGCTTATTTCAGTCTCATTTTTGCTCCACATTGTTCGTTGGATGTGGCCACAGTTTCTCATTAACATTCAAGGGGGTATGGGGCTGTGTAGAGACCGCTGCGTATATTATGCATACAAAGTCATTGTTCAAAAAGATTTCTACTGCCTATTCCCTTGTAACACCTCTGTACTTGAAATGTAGTGTGCCTGTACCAATCAGAAAATGGAGTGATCATAACCTCTTTGCTTACACTGAAGGGAAAAAAAAATAAAGAATTCTCGACTGTCATATCAATGGGCTAAAATCCTTCTTTACTGAGCAGGCTCAAAATATTTTAAAAATGGTAAACACTAACCATTAGATGCAAGTTATGTATGCTTTGCAGAGCTTTTAAGCCAGACCGCTGCAGCCATGCAGGTGCATGTGGGGGGTGTTTAGTAATTTGGGTAACCAAGTCAGACAAAAAAAATGGCTCCAAGAAGTACATGGGGGAAAGTTCATATATTTTTAAATTCCTAGATTATACCAATGATATGCTGATACATTCGGAGGCAGCAATGCCTGGAATACATATTAAGAGTATCACTACACAACATTCCCTTGCTCTGTTGATGGATGCTAAATCCCCCCCAATGCATCAATAACTGTTGGCACTGCTGTGCCATTATGATGCCTTTTAATATGATACTTTTACATTTTTACAAAATGCTTCCTAGCAGTTTCGATTATGCCCACCCCCATAATTGCCCTGGGTCTGCATAAACCCCCAAGATTTCTCTTGTAACTGCACATTAAAAAAAAAAGATTCCAATTTGTTTTGAGTTGTTCTGTGTTCTCTCCACTGAGCTGCTCTGTATAAAACCAAGCTCTGTGTTTGTGATTCACTATAATGGGAAATCTAAAAATGGCTCCAGAATCCATTATGAAGGTTTTGTCTCTTGGTTTTCCTTACCTTAAAATGATTAAGAGGAGGCTGAGTGGTGTGAATTTTTTGCTTCTACATTTGTTTAAACTGCAGCATTACTCTGACTTTTCCTTTCTGGTGCTTGTGTCCTCTGAGAGGTCTTAAAATGAAAGACTGTTTTGAGGTCTGAGATATTTTTTAAATTGTTAAAGTAGTACAATGTATGGTTTTTTGTTTTTGTTTTTAAAAGCTAAAGAAGCTTTTGACTTAAGCAAAATTTGTTGCTACTGTGATTTAATTTACAAATCAATCAATCCAGAATACTTCAGGCAACATTTTGGACAGCCTCACTTATTGCTAACTCCATGGACCTGGAGACACATTAAGATATAGGAAAAGATAAAGCTTTTAGGTCATAAAAAGTAGAAATAACCGAGTGACATGAGGTTTTATGGGGCCCTGATTTGACGTGGGAAGAGGGTTGTTGACATCACTCTTTGACTCAGGAGAGGGGGAATCATCTCATTATTTGGCATACAGAGAAGACTGGGAGGAGGAGGTGTCAGAAGCTGAAGAGGTAAGAGGGCTTGGTGAGAAGGGAGATGGAAGTCCAGAAGCAGAAGAGTGCAATGAGGAAGGCCAAGAGTCAGCGATGGGTCAGGCTGGTGAAGAAGCACAGGGGTCTTCC
This sequence comes from Lacerta agilis, assembly GCF_009819535.1. Taxonomy (NCBI): domain Eukaryota; kingdom Metazoa; phylum Chordata; class Lepidosauria; order Squamata; family Lacertidae; genus Lacerta; species Lacerta agilis. The sequence goes on along the minus strand of NC_046318.1, from coordinate 57,565,440 downwards.
CCTCCTGCTGCAACAAGCTCCCCTCCCCCCGGGTCTCCCAGAACCAGAAGAGGCATGAAAAGGGTGGATAAAAGGCAGGCATACTGGCATAGTATCAGATTGCTCAAAAAAACCCAAGAAAGGAGGAGACTTAGACAGCTGTGGGAAGGTGGGGACCGTTATTCTCCTCGATGCCTCAAAGGGGCAAGACATACCAAAGAAGAGTTGCTGTGCTCATTAGGCCTGGCACTCCTGAGCAGATCCTGTTTCTTCTAATTAAGAGTTTGTTTCACCTGCTCCATGTGATTTATTGCTGTCTTGCTCCTGTCACCAACGCTGTGCCGAAAACTGCCCTCCATTTTCTCAAAGGTTTGTTTCTTCTGTGAAGCTGGTCTAATTTTTCTGCCTCCTTCTTTGGGCATTTGAGAATTCATTTACTAATTCTTTAGAATTCCAGAGAGTGTGGGGATTAATCTTATCATTGCAATGTAGTCAGGTGCAGTGTTTGAGAGCCAGTGTGATGTAGTGGTTAAGAGCAGTGGACTCATAATCTGCTGAACCGGGTTCGATTCCCTGCTCCTCCACATGCAGCTGCTGGGTGACCTTGGGCTAGTCACACTTCTCTGAAGTCTCTCAGCCTCACTCACCTCACAGAGTGTTTGTTGTGAGGGAGGAAGGGAAAGGAGATTGTGAGCCACTTTGAGATTCCTTAGGGTAGTGATAAAGTGGGATATCAAATCCAAACTCTTCTTCTTCTTTGAGTTTTTCTTCCCATTTATCCTGCATTCTGCAGGCTTCCTATTTGCCCATAGTTCCTGATCTGAAAAAGCCCAGTGGGAGGAGTTATCTCATTATGCCCCTGCTGTAGGCTTTAATTGAAATGCCAGCACCTGAGAAAGCTGTCAAGTGAGATGATTAGTAGGATGAAAGGACACTCACAAACACTATTGGACACTTCAAAATCAAGGTAAACATGGCAAGAGCCTTGCACCTAACTTTCATATCTGCTTTGATACTTTTTGGATGCAATTTCTTTTCTCATTAATTGATGGGAATGATAGAAAAAATATGGGAGAATTTTTTTGGCAAATCACATTTTTCAGACTAAACTAAAATGACAAGAGGAAACTCTTGGAGGAAGTACCAGGAAATGCTCTCCGGAATCTTAGAAGCTACAAGTCTTCCATCTGAGATAACCTCTTTAAGCCTTGTTGCCCATTATTTCTGAATTTTCCCTTTAACACACCTCAGATAGGAAGCCTTTTGGAAATATTGTAAAATGGACGTATTTTTTGTTAAAATTTGCAAAACCTTTGTTTAACGAAAAACACATGTTTGATATTTCCTTTTTCAGCAGTTGGGGCATCTTGTAATACAGGATATTTCTTAATGTAGTAGCAAAACAGGTGAGTAGTACCAACTTTAGTTGTCTTCAGTTCTTATAAGCAAAAAGAAAGCCTTATTGATTTCATCCTGAAAAATGCACCATACATGCGAACTATATGTATGAAGCTATACTTACTAACCTGAAAGTAAGCCCCTATTGAACAAAATGGAACTTACTTCAAAGTTGATTGCACTGCATGCCATTTTATAAAATTTAGCACAAGAAAGAGAGAGCTGGTACACACACGCCAACTGCCACATTAAGGGGGTGGTATTGTGTCCTTCAGTCTCAATTTCAACAGTTAATGCAGGGCTGTACCACTTATTCTGTTTTTATTTTAATAGCAAAGCTAATGGGTTTTTTTTTGTAAAAGCCAGGCAGAAATATCCTCAGTAAACCATATAGAAAAATGGTTTGTGTACAGTGTAGTGCCAAGTGAGTGGTGTCCTGCCATTTTAAAAAATGGTCAGTAGTGTTTCAGGGCAAAATGTGTGACTTCAGGAACCTGTACATGTTGCAATTTCATCCTAAGCAAAATAAGTTTTCTATTATTATTATTATTATTATTATTATTATTATTATTATTATTATTATTATGATTATGATTATTATTATTATTATGATTATTATTAATTAGAAAGATGTTACATTAAAATTTGCTTAGCGAGAGGGGTTGGGGCAGTGGCGTAGCAACAGGGGGGCGGGGGGGGGGCAGCGTGCTCCCAGTACCACGTCTCCAGGGGTGACAAGGCATGCGGTTTGCCTGTGGCGCCGCTCTAGCGCTGTACGGATGGTGCCGGGATTCTCTGCTCGTGGCTGCAGTTGCATGTAGAGGATCCTCCGTTCGCGGCTGCAGCCGCGAGCAGAGGATCCCAGCAATGTCCGTACAGCGCTGGAGCGGCGCCACAGGCAAACCGCTATGTACAGCGCATGTGTGGCATTGCTACGTATGACGCGTGCGTCGCACGTAGCGACGCTGTGCATGCGTGCTACCTAGCGATGCCCCGCCCCCGGGTGCACATCATGTTTGCCGCTCCGGGTGCCCGAGCAACTTCCTACGCCACTGGTTGGGGGACTTAGCAGTATCAGCATGATTTGAAGAGGTTGTGTTTGAAATGGGGGTGTGAAAAGTATGGAAGAGCATTGCATGAGCTCCAAAGTGAGGGGGAACTTAATGTAGTCCTGTGTTTTCACTTCCCGGTGATGATGGACACTTCTTTTATTAATAGTTACATGTGAGTTAACAGCATCCCCCTTGCAGATGCCCCTTAACCACTCTAACATTCTCTACCAATGAATATAAATGACTAATCTAATCAGTTCCCCTCAACCACCTTACCATCTCTTATCCTGAAATTGAAATGCCTCCAGCAAAATTTATTTCAGTGCTGACCCCTACCCATTCTGACATACCTTATTTTGAATTCTAATACCACTTCTCTCCTGGCTCTTATTTATAGGCTCCCACCCCACAAACTATTGTGCCTATTGCCGTAATGTCTCATTTCTTCACATCACTTAATGAACTTTCTCTCAAAATCAGTATGAGAGAGAAATATGCACCAATAACTTCCTGATTTTGTGGTTGGGGTTCAAACAGTGCATCCTATGCATGTCTACTCAGAACTAAGTCTCACTGATTTCATTGGCTCTTACATCTAAGGAAACTTGGGTAGGATTGCATCCTAAGAATTTGCAAGTTAACTAATTTACGCAGGACACCCGTGGCAAAATCGGTAGCATAGTTTTACGAGCTCCATTGCAGCACCTTAGCCACAGAGCACATTGAATTCTGCACTTAACATTAGCATGTATGCAGGCTGTTTGCCTAATTTAAGTCCTCTTGGAAATTCACAAGCATTTTAGTGTATATATAAAAATGTGTATATTAAGAGAAATTCAGTTTTGCTGAACATGCAGATTTTGCAAATCGATGCTCCCTAATGTAATGTATTTTTAGTATGAAATTTCCTCTAACATACGCACATTTTATCCCATTATATATGTTCTTGTACATATTGTTTGGCTACAGAACTCCACTGCAATATTCAGATAAGTGTGAATTTTGGAAGAAGGCTGTGTTTTCATTCTAATACCTTTTTGGGAAACGTGAATTAAGTAGACTTGCCTTTAAATGTGAACCGAATCAAATTTCTTCCTCATTATTAGTTGATTATCAACCCTTCTTCTATTTTGGCTCAAAGTGAGTACAATACATATTTGTTTGCTAAGACATTCTTCTGCCAGGAGTTTATTGCTGAAAGTATTATGTAGTCCACTTTGCAATTTAAAGAACTTGTGGTTTATCAGGACATGTTTTTTTTTTTAAATCACAGTTCTTTTTACCTGCTGTTGTGGTTCATAGACTCCTGGTTTGTGATAGTTTTAATATGATTGATGGGTTTGGGGGCTTGTATTGTGTCCCATCATGTGATAAATTCTTATGAAGGGTGGCTTAAAAATAACAACAGCAGATATATCTGTTAAGTATAATTGCTTAATTGACAATGAAATGGAGAATGTCTCAATGTGTATTGCAAAAAGTGGAGTTTTTCCATGTTACCATACTGAGCTTTAACTAGTAGTAAATGAACTGTGAATGTTCTCTACTCTAATACTGAATGCTTACCTTTGAACATGTGATGAAGGTATTTGGTTGCAAATCTCCATTTTGAAAGGGAGATGCCTTTAGTCTTTTGTTCCCAAGCTTAGTAGGAGTAAGGGTGTGCAAATGAGCCTCTCTGTGAGTAAATACAGCTCGAGGATGTAAGGAGAGAGAGACGAGAGAGAGAGAGAGAGAGAGAGAGAGAGAGAGAGAGAGAGAGAGAGAGAGAGATTTGGTTTTAGGTCTGTTTGGAATTGTCTTTTATTTCTTATAAGAAAATGTGCCTCTGTTGGACATGCACAAGATACTGTATGGAATTATTTGGACATATCTTTGATATTTTTGTTCTGTTTTGAAGCAAGTTCTGCAAGTAAAGCTTTGAATAATATCTAATATATCTGGATAAAATTTTATTCCAAAAGGTGTCAGTTTTGTGTGCATCCAGTTGATTCATGCTGCATCATATTATCTGCGATAATATTTCTGTCATTGCTCCCAATCCATGGAACCCGGATCCTCTTTCTTCTTCAACCACATCCTTAGCTATCCAAAATAATCATCTCCCATAATATACATCCTGCCCTGGGTTTTATCTTTTCTTATTGATCAGTTGATTTAGATTTCTTCCCGACTCATTCCTAAGGGCTCAGCTCATATCACAGTATATCCTTTGTTCATTGTAACTCAGTAAAAAAAAAAAAAAAACCTGTGAGGAAGATTAGGTTGAGAATGTCCAGAGGTTACCCAGTGAGCATCGTAGCTTTCAACTGTTATGCCTAACTGCAGTGGTCAAAGAGAGGCCTCTAGAAAAATCAACTCAACTGATATGACTGCTTCAATTATCTTGAGATTACCTGGAGTTACATCACTGGCTGTTTCACTCACTTCATCCACCTTAAGCACTATAAAAATATAGATGTTCAGAGTGGGTTATAGCAAATTGAAAGGAGAGCAAACAAGATTGGGGGATTAATTTCCTCCCTGCCAAGATATGAGTGCATAAATGAAAATACAAACCTAAATTCCTAGGCAGAGCCACAGCTATCAATGCGCAGGGTGAATCCACGCCAGAAAATGGAGAACATCTCTAATTTTGAAAAGGCCCACTCATGTGACTCATACATTTGCTTCTGTTACCCATGCATCCCTGTTAATGATAATCTCATTTCTAATGACCTGGAAGATGACAAAAATACAAAAGACCCACTACGCTGCTTTTCAGCACACAGCCCTCTTTTCATTCGCATATTCAGAAAACTCTTTCAGGAAGAATGCATTTATAACACCATTGTGGTAGGACCTTGGCAATAATAACATCTCAATAGCCAGAATCACTTACAAAGGGAGGGTGAGTGGATAGGGGGCTCTGGCCCTGAACCCTCAATTAAGTGAGTTTCCCCCACCCCTTAACACACTCCCTGTGGTACATTAAATTTTACTGATATCTAATAGCTTCACTATCTCTGGCCTTGATTTTATTAACCTAAAGGACTGAAGAATAAAAGACATATACTGCTGACAGGTTAAAAATTCCTTAACAAAGGTATCATTAATGGCTCCTCAGAATATGCAGTGAAGCGACCTATAATACTCATTCCAGCAGACATTTATTATTTTGGACTCAGTAATTTTCCATGAAGGATGTTTTGACGGGTTTTATGTCTTTATGTGAAAGTCTAAAAGAAGAAGAAGCAAAGCTGTTGCCTGCATTAAAATTTTACCTTCTTGTTCTTTCTTTCTCCTATTTCTCCAAGCAACTGTTAGTGACAAAGCAGTGTATAGCGATATAGATGTGATAACCAGCAACTTTGGCCTAAACGCTTCTCTCAAAATGATGTCAAATGCTATCTGATAATCAATATCTCGGCTTGTGGTTATGGGCAAATGTGTTTCTAAACGTGTAACTGTCGGTTGCACTGCAGACAAATGCAACTGTTGGGGATTTAGGACAATTTGGGTGCTGACATGATGAGTCTAGAAAGCAAAAGGGTTGTGTGACTTAGAGTTAGCTATGGCCGCCAACCTTTTAGGGTCAGTGGGCATATTTGGAATTTTAGGAAAGTGCTGTGGATATAAGTTACAAAATGGCTGACATGGGGTGTCGTATAATGGCTGCCACTTCTAAAAGAACAGGGAAAAAGATGGGAACACAAAACGGTGTGGGCATGTGCTGCATCAGCCACCTCATCAAAGTAGTGGGTGGGGAGACACCTACATGAGCCACTGCCATGCTCACTCACAGAGAAGATCTTTGCACCTCTCCTCTGTTCAGAAGAGATGGAAAAGTGGGCATCAAATTCTGGCATCCAACAAAATGTCTGTTTGTTTCAGGGGTTGTAGTCAATCAGAACCAGTGCAAACAGTAATTGCACAAGAAGAACAATTTCTCATGTATTGTAGATTTCTGAGGATGCATGTATGGAGACCTTTGGAGAATGACACAGGAGGTATTAGTTACAGGTAGGTAGCCGTGTTGGTCTGCCATAGTCAAAACGAAATAAAAAATAAAAAAATTCCTTCCAGTAGCACCTTAGAGACCAACTAAGTTTGTTCTTGGTATGAGCTTTAGTGTGCATGCACACTTCTTCACATACACTGAAACAGAAGTCACCAGACCCTTATGTATAGTGAGAGGGTGGGGAGGGGTATTACTCAGAAGGGTGGTGGGAATGGGTGATTGGCTGATAGGGGTGGAAAACCTGTTGATGACTGTTAACGACTGCAATAGGTCTTACAGGAAAAAGCAAGGGGTGAGATGGCTAAAGATAGCTTTGTCATGTATAATGAGATAAGAATCCAATGTCTTTGTTCAGACCAGGTCTCTCCATGGTTTTAAGTTTGGTAATTAGTTGCAATTCAGCAACTTCTCTTTCCAGTCTATTTCTGAAATTCCTTTGTAGTAAGACAGGTACTTTGAGATCCATTCACCCATTCCCACCACCTTTCTGAGTACACACACACACACAAAAATTACAATGAGTATATGTGAGGATTTGTGGAGAAACCAGCATTGCATTGGTAGACTGCACCACATCCTCAGACTACTGGTCTAACTGTATGACACTTTAAACATACCACATGCTCAATAGGAAGCAAATTTTCAGCCGTGTGAATAGGTGTGAACATGAGTTGGTGGGCACACCCTTTTGTACGAAGGGCACATGAACCTGGAGGACCTTGTGCTGACTATCTTGTTCAAGAGATTTTGTGAGTTTAGTACTGCAGAGGCAGCCTTTTTTTCATTCCAGAAAGATTCATTGTAAATAAATCAATGTCAGGATGCACTAATTCCTGTGATTAGTGTGGTCTTTAAACACCGACCTCTATTTAGTTCTAAGCTTGACATTTCCATCTTTAGTGAGACACGCAAGTTAATTTTAGAATCAACTCATTAACCTGTATATTTTAATTCACTTTATCTGCTTTTACTGAACTTGATCTGACTGCAGCTAATGTTAATTTTGTCATTGATTTGTGCAAGCAGGATTGCATCCACTTTATATGTCCTGTACACTTAAAGAGTATAATCTGTTGTGAGAGGATTTCAGCGATGAATAGCTGCATATCCACAAAGCTAGGTGGTACTGTGGTTGTTGGTAGCTCTGGAAGAGACAGACAGACAGACAGACATGACTCACAAAGCAACAGTGTGATTTTTTTTTTTTTTAAAAAAAAATCCTACTGTATCACTCAGGTAGAACCCCCCTCCCCCAGTGTAAAATAAAATAAAATAATTTCACAATTTAAACTGACATTTCCTTTCTGGATTTTGTATGAAATGGCCAGACCAGGTGTATATGATCTATGACGGCAAAGGTTTTGGGGTAATTTTGCAGCAAAATATACTTCTGGACTCCAGAAAAACTTCTAGAAGAGCCTCCTGCCAACTTGTGCCCTCAAGGTATTTTGAGCTATAGCTTGCACCATGCCTCAGCCACCAGGACCACTGGCCGAGGATGATGAGAGTGGCAGTCAAAAATATTTGGAGGTCACCACTGCTAGAGGACAAATGAGAAATAGGTCAAGAACTGCTAGGGTGCTGTTGGCATCATCATGTGGCCTGTGCATAAAATTTGTAGGATATAATGGCCTTCTAGAACACAGAAGTTGGCCACACCAACCTTCATCATAGTTTCCTGGTTCTCTGAAATGAATCCACTTGTTCTTTTCTTATCCTTCCTGAAAAAGATTCAAGATCTACTAGGGATTTTTCACTTTGCAGAGTAACTCACAGCACCATATATATCTTACACAAGGGGAAAAGTACAAAATGTGCCAACCCAGTTCCTGTGGGCCTCCATTGAAATAGTACATGTGCCAGGAGTGGTGATAGGGTGGAATGAAATGCCTAGTTCTGGCCCTGATCCTATGGGTCAAGATCCAAACCTCAGCTCAAATGCTGGGTGCAACATCCATCCCTGATGTTGATGTTCTTCTGTTCTTGCTTTCAATGCATAGCAGAGCAGAATGGAGCAAGTGGGTGGGGTGGGGATGGCCAAGAAGATGGCCTTTTAAGCAGAATCTTATGAGCTGTCAACAGGCATCAGAGGTGATGACAATGTAGAGACTCTGAGCTACATTCCACAGTAGTACACTATTTATTAAAGCACTGGAGCAGAACAGAACTTTGCCAAGTCTGCAGTCAAAGATATTGTTTGCACTGCTGTAGCTGAAAATTCATTAGTTTGGTCAGCCGAAAGATTAATCTCCACTTGAATATAAAATGCTTAAATGAATATATTATGTAACTGATATCTGTTTATTTATTTTTAAATATTTATAGTTGCCTTTCTGGGTAATCCTCTTTCAAAGTGGCTTGGAACATTAACAAACAAACATACCGGTAAATGCCAACAATGCAACCAAAAATAAAAACTGTCATAGAATTGTAGATTTGGAAGGGACCTGAGGGCTATCTAGTCCAACCCCCTGCAATGCAGGAATCTCAACTAGATCATACATGACAGAAGGCCATCCAACCTCTGCTCAGAAATCTCCAAGGAAGGAGAGTCCACTACCTCATGAGGGAGTCCATTTCACTGTCAACCAGCTCTTATTGTCAGAAAGTTCTTCTTTATGTTTTGTTGGAATTTCCTTCCTTGTCATGATGTCTTTCAAATCTCCTCTCAGTCTCCTCTTTGGAAGGCTAAACATAACCAACTCCCTCAACCGCTCCTCATAAGACCACCGAGAGCCAGTAAAAACAATACTCAGCCAACTATATAAAGCTGCATTATATTAGGGGATATTCGTGCAAACACTCCTCTTGCATTGAATTCATGTACGGTACACATTGCTGAGGCTCCAAACTTCGGCCACATCATGAGAAGAGAAGACTCCCTGGAAAAGACCATGATGTTGGGAAAGATTGAGGGCACAAGGAGAAGGGGACGACAGAGGATGAGATGGTTGGACAGTGTTCTCAAAGCTACCAACATGAGTCTGACCAAACTGTGGGAGGCAGTGGAAGACAGGAGTGCCTGGCGTGCTCTGCTCCATGGGTGTTAGGGCGCCAACAAGTTGGCATGCTGAAGTGCAGCGGTCAGTCAGATAAGCCGAGGTTGAACAGTCCGAGTCAGAAGCCAGCTGAAGTTAGATATCAGCACGGGGTCAGGAGAAGCCGAAGTCAGGAACAGTCCAAGTCAGGAGCCAGCCAAGTCAGTCAGGAACAAGCCAGGAGTCAGGAACACAGGAACAGAACAAGCCAGAGCAACCATGCACTCAGCACAGCAGTTGCAGGTGCTAGCGAAGGGAGCAGCCGGCCTTCTTAAGTAGCCGGCTTGCAACCATGTCTCTTACGAGTTGCAGCTGCCTCTAATTGTTCCCTGCGTCTCTCAGCTCTAAGCTCTACAGCTGAGAAGGGAGGAGGGGAGGGGCCCTGCCGGTTTCTCTCCTCACAAGGGCCTGATTCTGGCTCGACTTCTTCCTCCTCCTGTTCTGGTCTTTCCCCCACTCCATCTGACTCTTCCTCTTCCGAGGAGTGCTGCCACCAGTCTTCTCCAGGTATGAACTCCTCCATTTCCCCAGGTTCTTCCGTGGGTGCAGCCTCGCCAGGGGGGCTTGCCACCACTCCTCCTCATCTGGCTCAACCCTGACAATGGGGTCACAAAGAGTTGGACACGACTAAATGACTAAACAACAACACCACGCATTGTTTGCTTGGAGAACTACATTGCAAAATTGAAAGTGTGTGAATTTTGATGGATAACTGCGTTTCAGTTTGTTTATTGGTTTGAGAAGTGCAAATTAGGTAGTTTCTCATTCAAAATTTCCCTCATCCTCAATTGGCAGAGCTCCTTCACATATAAGCCAAATGTGCAGATGACAGGGATTTTTGACTGTCATGCATAGTGGTGGGGGACAGTGGATTAGGCTGTACAGATTACACTCCTGGAACATATAGGGGCATCATCTGATTCACCCCCCTTGTTGACTCAAACCATTGATCTGTCTAGTCAAGCATTTCTAAGCCAGCTACCTGAGATTGTTTAATTGGAGAGATTCCAGGGATTGATCTTGAGACCTTCTGAATGCAAAGCATATGCTCTACTACTGAGCTACAGTCTTTCTCCATGAAGTAACGTTTATAAAATTAAGCATTTATGCATTAAGAAATTCTGTGCAACAGACTGAGAGCTTGCAGAGACCATGCCATGCTCTTTTTTGTCATCTTCACTATAAGTTTCAGAGGTTTGTGAATCAGAAACCAGAAACCTCCTGTTTAGATTGCTCTTCAACCACCCTGCCTTGCAATTATGTTAAGTTTGAGAGAAAAGGTCAAGGAAGAACAGTGGTTTCCTCACTTATTGGCTGAGTAGCAGTGAAATAAAGCCTGAATAAATGTATTCTTAACTGTGCAATCCTGTGTGTGTTTACTCATAAGTAAGTCCAACTGTGTTAAAGGAGAGTAAACTCCTGCAACTTTAATGTAACCCAATAAATACTATTCACTTAGTGTTTACTTATCTGGCATTTAGGACTTGGAAAAAGTATATTTCATCTTCTGATCAATAAAGAAGGTACAAGCAGCTCAGGTCAAGCCAAATCTAATTTTTGATGCTGTTTTGCAATAGGGCTTCAGCATTGTTTTCTTTTCTTTTTCATGTTCTCAAGGTATGGTGGGTTTGGAAATTCATGCCAGCACAAAAATCTGACTGAAACAAACAAGCAGAAACAGAAGTAACCCATTCAGATGGGTGTGGTGTAATAATAATAATCATCATACACAACCACACAACAAAAATAAGTTTGTCTTGCAAATGAAAGTCTCAAGCACTTGGCTGATTTAAAGTAGCCCCCTCAAAGCCCAGTAGGTCATTAGCAATCATGCCTAGCATTGTCATATTTTGTGCACAAAAAGTACATCCATTTTATGTCTTTGATGAAGCATTGTGGGAAGTGGTGAGTGTGTTCCGATTCGCCTCCCCATTTCCCCCAGAGAGGATTCTGTCAGCCCAACTTGGCACTGACGATTTTTCTTCAGGACACTAAACTGTTTCTAATTGTTTTCTTTTCCTGCCACATGCCTCTTCCTGCTATTGCTCATTTCTGATATTGATACCTTGCTTCCCTTCTCCTGTCTAATGATGTACATGTCAAAGCAGACCACCTTTCAAAGCTACCCATGAATGAACTGGGGGAGGGCGCAAGCCAGCAGCAGTCAGAAATCGAGAATTCCTGAGCAAAAAGGCATAATGGCAATGGTCCAATTAACGGTGAAGCCAAGAATAGTGCGAAGTAGGTTCTGTTGCATAGTGACAATGGAAGTCTAAGCTTCACATGATTATTTCAGTCCACATTCTACTACTGTTTTTGCCTCTGCCTCCTTCCTTAACTCTCCAGTAAAGAAACTTGTATCTTATACTCAAGTTTGTACCAAAATCTGTATGCAGAGTAGTCAAAGTCAGAAGTGTCACAGGACCACTTTTGCTATTTCTCATGTCTACATGGAAGATGGATGGATTAGCAAAACACACTTTAAAATAAATAATTAGTGGATTTCTCTACCACCTTTCAGCTACAAGAGCCTCCAAGGTTGCTCAAAATATAGATCAAAAGCATCTACAACAATGCTACAATAATGCCACACTAAAACATATAGGAATGGAGAGCTTAAAAAGCAGAGCAACATTAAACTGTAGCAGGGTGCGAAGTTAAAATAATATGAAACCCTGACTAAATAAGGTCTTGACTATTCACAGAAAAGGTAAATCAAACCAACCAAGCTCTGCAAGGAAGGGCATTCCACAACCTGTCTCGTATCTCAAATAACTGTGCCTCTAATGGCAAAGCCTCTGTTGAAGATAATAAAAGATAGAAGACTTAAATGTGAGAAGACAGACATTCAAACTATATGGCTGCAGACCATTCAGGGCAGGGCAGCCCAACTTTTAAAACAAAGTGGTTTGCAAGAGTATTTTGACACAGAACCTGTGAGCCACATACTGCCTTGTCGCAGAGGAGCAGTGAGTGAGGCCACAATTTGACACCCCCCCCCTTATGCTGTCTTCCCAAAGTTGGCTAAGCAAGGCACTGGGCTTTGGGAACGAGACTCAAAGCTCTGGCAGAGTCCTAGAGCCCTCCCACCTCCTTTCCTAATCTGGGAAAGTGCTAACTAGGCTTTGGGAAGCAGATGGGAAGAATCTAGGACCCTATCAGAGCTCTCATGCCTCCAAAGCCCAGTGCCTTGCTTACTCAGGTTTGGGAAGGCAGTGCAAGGGCTTGGGGGGGGAGCATCAAATGTTGCCAAGCACCACCCTCAGAGCCGTCTCATCCATTGGGGCTGGTGGCGCGACGCGCCAGGGCGCAACGGCCTGGAGGGCGCCTCCGCCCTCCAGCCCCGCTGGCAGCGCCTGCCGGCAGCGCCCTCTGACTGCCCAGCGGAGCAAGGGAGCTGGCCGGCCACGCCACGCCCTCTGGCTGCCCAGCAGAGCACAGGAGCGCGAGCCGGCCGCCCCCCCGCTGGAGCACGAGCTGGCCAGCCGCGCCGCGCCATGCCCTCCGACTGTGCGCGGAGCGTGAGCTGCCTGGCTGCGCCGCGCCATCCGGCTGCGCGCGGGAGCGCGAGCCGGCCGCCCTCGCCTCCCGTCCCGGAAGCGCTGGAAGGGCGCGCAGAGCCCCGCGCCGCTCCAGCGCCACGCCCCTCATCCCCCGCCCACCCACCCCCTCCCAAGGGGCGGCAAGCGTGGGAGGGAGGCGGCGGAGAGGCGGCATGGCGAGGGCGCCGGAGGGATAGCCGCACCAGGGCGGCAGATCCCCTTAAGACGGCTCTGACCACCCTAAAAGGTCTCGAGGGCTGCACGTTGGACAGGCATCTTAAATTGTACCTGGAGGACAAACAGCCAGCACAATTTTCTGGAGTTATATGTAGTCCCATAGTTCCACAATAGTTTTCCCATTGTCTAGAAATATTATTATTATTACAGTGGTACCTCGGGTTACGTACGCTTCAGGTTACATACTCCGCTAACCCAGAAATAATTCTTCAGGTTAAGAACTTTGCTTCAGGATAAGAACAGTTTCAGGTTAAGAACGGACCTCCAGAACGAATTAAGTACGTAACCAGAGGTACCACTGTATTATTTGTTTGTTTGTTTGTTTGTTTGTTTATATGCTGCCCCTCTGACTGGGTTTCCCCAGCCGCTCTGCGCGACTTCTAACAAATCAAATCAAAACACAATACAACATCAAACATTAAAAACGTCCCCGAACAGGGCTGCCTTCAGATGTCTTTTAAAAGCAATGCAAAATAACTCGCTGCAGACCATGTGCAAAAATATAACAGGGAAGTCGGTGGATAGAATGCAATCATTTATTAGCACAGGTTTCTTGGCTCATATATTTATCCCAGCTGCCATCGATCTCTTCCACGGTTTCTTTCTCTTGTATACTTTCTTTCTTGTTACTCTTTCTGCAGGCAACTCCCAGGATTCTGACACACACACCCCCCCACCTCTGAAGAAGCTCTGTTCATTCAGATCACTTTATTTCCCTGTTCATTTCCTTTTACTTCACCTTTCCAGTTTGCCTGGGTCTTTCCTCCCCATCCCGATTTCCACCTAAATTTCTCATTTGTCCTTCCCATGCAAAATTTTCTTCTGTTCCGGATACCACAAACAAAAGGATTAATCTGCTAAACATCTGTTGAAAGTCAGTGGAAGAAACAATCTTGACACTTTGTAGGAACTGCTCAAAAACTTATAAGATCACAGACACCCCTTTTGTACACAGGGTTGCCTATCATTGCTTCTCCCTTTAGTCCAAATAGTAAAAAAAAAAAAAAAAACTCAGCAGGAAGTGAGCCTCGCTGAACACAATATAACTTGCTTCTCAATGCATAAGATGGCGCTGTAAATTTTGTCACATGCTGTTTTTCTTAATAATCAATGCACCAATCCTCTGCTTTTCCTTAGGGATTTTCAGCCACTAGTCTTCCATGTGGAGTGTCAATGTGGGGAACAGTAACAGGACTGCATCTCCTGGTTCACCTATATGTCTTGTTCACACATTGAGCACATATCTGTAAAGGGGGATCCTAGATGCACAGAGGAGTACATGCATAAGATTCCACATTATTAGGAACCCTGCATGATTTGGAAGGGATTTGGCACATGCAAAAGCAGATTGCAGGAGAGAGTCTGTTGCAACCATCAATGGCAGGGGTCAGCAACCGTGGGCTGGTCCACAATCCCTCAGACCTTGTTGGGGAGGGCAGACTATATTTGGATGCATTTTAAATAAAAGCACACATTCTACTCATGTAAAAACATGCTGATTCCCAGACTGTCCATGGGCCAGACTGAGAAGGCGATTGGGCAGCATCTGGCCCACGGGCCTTAGGTTGCCTACCCCTGACCAATGGCAAGCTTTTCTACCTGTCTTGTCCCACCCCCACCCCCCCACATGAAACTCTTATAAGGAGGAAGAGTTGCCTGGCAGGTATTGCTACAGGGGAGAGTTGTTGCACTTCTAACAGAACTTTCCCAGAAATCAGGTATAGCTCAGGATTTCCATCCACCAGCTACCTGCTTTGCAGGTTTCCCCAAATTATGAAGGAGAACCTGGTCTGCAGTTTGTAAGTCCTGATACTCAACCAGCTAGCTTTGAAATATCCCAGTGTCATAGTCTACAGCAGTACAGTACAATATAAGCCCTCCCGGACTGCTGAATTGGGAAACCAAGCCTAATACTATGCATGTCTTGAGGCACTGGTGTATGAATATTCTAGTTGAAACCATCCCTGGAGCTAGTTAACCACTACAGGGTCACTGAGCACTCTTTGTTAAGACATTAAACCTTTGATCAGTTGTATTTCAATGCAGTTGCATCAAGCATGGCTTGATACCCAAATGGAAATGGCAGGTTGATATGTGGGGGTGCATTGATTTAATTAAACTGAGCTGGAAACTGTTTTGCTTAATTTGACACAGCTCTCCTGTCACCCAGGGTGATTTGCCCATTGCTTTTTTACAATCACACAAAAAGTAGCTTCATTACTGTTACAGATGGAATTCTGTGGCCCTCTAAATGTCACAAGCAATGTGTGAATAGGTAACACATTAAATTCATATTGGAGTCCATGCAATATTCTGGATTTGTTTTTGTTTTTGTTCAGGGCATAATTTGAGCCAGGCCACACGAGGGGTTACCCTTAGAAGCCACTTTAAAGATCAGCTCCCTGCAAACGGGATTTTGCTTGAAATGGCAGGCTGGTACATTAACTCACAGGTAGATTTGTCCTGAAGGAGTCTCCCCCCTCCAACCCCCCCCCAACATTTTTATCAATATGCAGACTGAAATGCCTCCCCACAAGCATATGCTCACATGAGGAAATCCTCTAGCCAACTTCCTGAAGTCTGATTGTGTGGACCGTAAGTGTGCAGAATGGAACAAAGAGGGGCAAATGAGGAACAACGAAGAAGTAAATAAAGAAAAACTAATGGAAATGGTGAAGGGGCAATGATATGAAAGCAGCCTTGTCATATTTCATAGGGATGCAGCTGCTACTGTGATATCTGTGAAGAAGGTGAAATGAAGAGTTGAGGGACAACATACCTTTAGCGGGATCACCTTGGGTTAGTGAGACAAAAATGCAAAACACCTTTGTAACTTCAGGCAAAAGAACTTCAGGCTTTCAGCACATCAAACAGTTATCAATAGCCTAACTAGTAGAGCAGAACAGATTGTTTTGAGTCACTCCCCAATTGAACTCTATTCAACCCATTGTTTAAAAAACCCAGCACAGTTAAAGATTCCCAAGCACAATTTCTGAAAGTTTTGGACATGTTCCCTTTCAAGACAAAGACTGAGAGGTTAAAGATGGTCTGGTTGTATAGAGGGGCTGCATTCATTCGCACTGAATTCATATGCCTTGCATTAAACATTCTCTTTGTTTGAGACACCTGGATACAATCAAATGATATGTATCTAAGTACTTACTTAGGAGACAAGGAGGGAGCTGCTAATATAGTAGCAGGCCAGAGCTACATTTTTCATTGATACCATTAATGATAATTTCACCAGTTTACTATCATTTCCCATGTCCTTCTACTTCAAGATGTTTCCCTTACCAACCTAACCCTCAAACTTCCTGAGCATTTTAATGAGGCATTAAGGGCACCTTTCTATGGGTGTTTACTTACTATTTTTCTCTCGGCATTCATGGCGTTCCCTACCACACAGAGAGGGGGCATGTGCAAAATGTGATGCTGCAAGTTGCCATAGTAACATGCATACAACTAATGCCAAAAATAGCGACTGTTGCATTTGTAAATGTATATGTAAAGGCTGCCCTGTGAACACGGCTGATACCTACTGTGTGGGATTTGTCGTTTTATTCCCTTGACTTATGTGCTTTATTTTCAATGTACACACCAAATATTGCAGATAAATCCGTTCTTGGTGATCAGGGTTACCGTTTTCTGTGGAAAGAACCTCTCTTATGTACCACAGGCCTAAAAAGGCATTGTGGGTTTTTATTTTAATGTCTCATTTGAGAATTTGTAATCTGCTTTTCAATTTAAGCATGTTCTTGAAATGGAGAACAACATTATTCACACATTCCTGCTCAGTTTGCTAACTGTTGATGGGTGACTTCAAGGTGATCTGGAACGTTATCTTAAACTCAGATTTGGACTGGACAGCCCTTCAAACAGGATTTTCCCAAAGAGAGAGGATCACCCTCTGACAGCCATTCGAAAGAGGACCATTCTCTGTAAAGTAGAGCACAGGATCACCCTACCTAGACCTATATTATCTTATCAAGCAGAGGTATTGATACAAACCCTAGACTAGCTAGCACATGCACCTAAGGTTTTAATAGGTATTACACATCTAGGAAGTGGTTC
The DNA here is from genome assembly GCF_009819535.1 of Lacerta agilis. Taxonomy (NCBI): domain Eukaryota; kingdom Metazoa; phylum Chordata; class Lepidosauria; order Squamata; family Lacertidae; genus Lacerta; species Lacerta agilis. Next base: position 57,548,123 of record NC_046318.1, on the reverse strand, counting down.
ACATGGTGGGGTGGAGAAGAAAAGAAGAAAAGGTGGAGAAGAATAGATGAAACTTTACACCAGTGTTTCCCAACCTTGGGTCTCCAGCTGTTTTTGGACTACCACTCCCATCATCCCTAGCTAGCAAGACCAGTGGTCAGGGATGATAGCTATTGTAGTCTGAAAACAGCTGGAGACCCAAGGTTGGGAAACACTGCTTTACACAGATCTGGGGTGGAGTCCCTTGTATCCACCTTGTATACCTCCTTCCAACAATTCCTGCAGCCAAGCTGGTGCCAAATGTTTTGCTCTGCTTTCCTTTGGACCATATCAATGCGGCCGAGAGTGATGTCTTGTCATCTGGGCAGGACCTCTATACATATTGCCCAAGCTTGCATCCCGGAGAGGTCACTTCAGTGCTGCTAACACAACAAAAACAACATGGGAAGCAGCAGTTGTGAGTTACTTGTCTGTACAGCCACAGCAGGCGCTGTGGTTCTCCAGCGGTTTGATTTCACCCCTGGAGGTGCACTTCATTGCCTCTCAAGATGGACAGATGCCAACAAACTCTCTCTCTCTCTCTCTCTCTCTCTCTCTCTCTCTTTCTCTCTCTTTCTCTCTCTGATTACTTGGAGCCTCAAATGTTGGGGAGGTGCTGATTTTTCAAAGGCTGAAGAGGTACTTACGAGGTGCTCAGCCATGGTAAGCACTGGTGCTGGTCCTGTGTCAATCTCACCAGGTGCTGTGAATCGCTATATAGAAGAAGGATTTCAGCAGGTACAGCTTGGCATGCCATAGCCCTGTCAGTGTGAGCAAAGACGGGCCTGCAGACATTCCTCTTCTGCATGACTATGAATGAAAAAATACAGGATCTTTGTCCTCATTGTAGCTGGTAACCCTTCCAGCAGGGGAAGTGGGTATTTCTTGTTCTAAATAAAGGCACCTGTCCTTTTGGCATATTTTGGGCAGTGAACCGAAATACCACAGATGAGTCTTCCAAGAGGCTCCTGGTTTAGCAATGACTATAGCATCACCAGCTAGAAATGAGGTCATCTGAATGGGCTGTAGCTCAGTGGCACTGCATCTGCTGTGCATGCAGAAGATCTAGGCATCTCCAGGCAGGGCTTGGAATGTCCTCAGTTTGAAACACTGGAGTGGGTTTCATCCAGTCAGTGTGCAATGCTGAAGGTGGACCAATAGCCTGATGTGGTATAAGACAGCTTTCTGTGTTGCTGCATTCCACCTCAATTATTGCATCTCGTGAACATCTACCCCAGTTTTAAAGATAGCGCATCTTACAGCTACTATCTAGTTATTAGAGGGCTTTATTTTTCTGTAGCACTCTAAAAGCAAACAGCAAAAAGGAAACCAAAGCAAGTGTAGAAAAATAAGGGGACCTTGAAACGAAATCCTGTGATATAGGAAGAAAAAGTAATGTCATATACTTATTAGTTATGTCCCTATGGATTTCTTCCTCCCTCTCCCTCCCTCCCTCTCTCTCTCTCTCTCTCTCTCTCTCTCTCTCTCTCTCTCTCTCTCTCGGAAAAAAAGTCTTTGTTGTCAAAAGTGGGAATCAACTACTTGAACATTTTATCTAAGAATTCTAAGATACATATCTAGATATCTTTAAGTAGGTTACCTGTGAACTAAATCAAAAAAATACATTATCTATAGAAGTGTAACATTAAAAATATGGACTAGAGTTCAGATCTTGCAGGTCTTGTTATGTGTGCAAGGGGGGGGGGAAGAGTGCAGATAAAAGAAATTGAGCCATGATTAAGAGAATGCACGGATCCTGAGTGTAGTATTTTGAAAAGTAGAAACGGTGCTCATTTGATCAAAGAGGTTAGACTAGGCAAATGAAACTATCTCAAAGATTACATTTTGACATTAAAACACTCTAACCTGTAGAAACAGAAAATAATGAGGACTTGCTATTCAGGGTATCAAAAGTGGAATCTGCAAACATTTATTTAAAGAGAGTGAACGAGACTGATAATATGTTACGTTCATTTGGATTACAACGTTCAGTATTATCTAGCTTGTAGGAAAAAATATTTTTTTAAAGTTTCTTTACACAATGATTTGGGATTGGAGGGGGTGGCCTTTTTGACATACAGTATGCTGTTTGAATGCAATTAAAATCTCTGAATGTGACTGCATAGTGGATCCCTGTCAGCTATCCAGATATCATTCTGACAGTTCAGATTTCTCTTTACAGTCACACTGCATGAAAGATCATCAAAAAAATGATTATTTTGAATCCTTGGTCAGGAACAAAAAATCACTGCAAATAAAATGTCTCAGATAGGAATGTTTTGCTTGCCATGCCGTAATAATTTACCCCTTGATGTGCATCTTGAAACACCCCCTCCCCATGAAATTACCTGCTAAAATAGAAGGAACTCCAGGGCTCATAAAATAGCAAGGTAAGCTTAAGCTGTATTTGAGATGGGGAGGCTGAAGGAGAAATGATATGTAGGTGGACTGTCAGAAGTGTGATGTGCTGCATAGAAGCTACTTTAAAAGTGGTGCAATCTGGTGGGAGAGGTCTTTTTTATTTATTTTATTTATTAGATTTATCAAAAGATCTCAGGGAGGTTCACAGAATAAAATACAGGATAAAAACAATTAAATAAGTTAAGCAAAACAGCGAAACAATAACACCCCTTCCTACAGACACAATTAAAAAGGCTGTAGTGCCATGCCATTGATTACTACAACAAAACTATCTATTTGCCAATAATTTCAATTTAGTAAATGTTGCCTCCTAACAGTTGAAGCCTATGCCCACTGAGTTTAATGGGACTTACTCCCAGGTAATTGTGTACAGTGGACGCTCGAGTTGTGAACGTGATCTGTGCGGGAGGCACGTTCGCAACCCGCAGCATTTGCAACCCGCAGTGTCGCATCTGAGCATACACGGGTCATGATTCTGCGATTCTGCGCATGCATGAGCACTGAAACCTGGAAGTAACCTGTTCTGGTATTTCCGGGTTCAGCGCGGTGCGCAACCTGAAAATGCACAACCTGAAGCGTTTGTAACCCGAGATAGGACTATACAGGATTGTAGCTTAACAATGAACCACTTGTGTCCAAGTAGTTGTGCATTTTTTTTTTTAAAAAAAACCTACTTACTTGCAGTATTTATAACATATCTCCTTCGCAAATAGTCCTAGGGGTAAGGTGCAGAACATAGGCAAAACAGTATAACATCAAATCTAAATAGCATACATTCTGAAACTTCTACAATTATGATCAAAACAATTTTTGAATGCAGCCTATGGTACCTTCACAACCTCATCCTTTCTCAAAGGCCCAGCCAAGGAAGCACACGTTTAGTCAAGAACCGCCTCTCCCCATATAAACCAACCCAGATGCTGTGATAACCATCTGGGACACTTCTTCATATGCCTCCTCCATCAGAGGTCCAGAGGGTGGCAACACAAGAACGGGTCTTTTCTATGGAGGCTCGCTGTTTGTGGAATGCTCTCCTAAGGGAGGCTCACCTGGTACCTTCATTACATATCTTCAGGCGCCAGGCAAATATATTACTCTTTAACCAGGCCTCTGGCCAATGAACATTCTATGTCCTTGTAAATGTGTTTGTGTGTGTTGGGGGGTATTTCTTTGTTTTTATTTTTGTGTGGGGCGTGGAGGGTGCCCTCCCACATGCCACAATTCAGGGTAGGAGAGGGGAAGGGAAGCTGATGCTCACTATCATAGAATCATAGAATTATAGAGTTGGAAGAGACCACAAGGGCCATCCAGTCCAACCACCTGCCAAGCAGGAAACACCATCAAAGCATTCCTGACAGATGGCTGTCAAGCCTCTGCTTAAAGACCTCCAAAGCTCTCCTCCTGCTCTCTGCAGCCGGGTCAGAAGAGCTGCTGCCTCTGGGCGCAAGGTCCACTCTCCTGCCATTTTGTCACCCACCCCAGTCATGACACCCGGGGCGGATCACACCCCTGCACCCCCCCTTCCTACACCTCTGGGTTCTCTCTTCCTTGCTGCCTCCTGCCCTATACCTTTGCTTCTTGTCCATGTTTGTTATTTTCCTAGTCTTAGGAACAGAGGAAACACAAAGCCTCATACTCTCCCACTAAACCAATGTTGTCTTCTTTTTCTCTAAACTGGGAGGGGTCAATAAAACAGAGGCACCAGCTTGTGAGGGCGATTGGGGAGACCCAATGTTGTGCGTGATGTCACAATGTTAGGAGGAGCTGGGGCAGAGCCGAACGCGGCAGCCATGCGGCTTCAATGGCTGGCGACTCCTCCTCCGCCTTGTGCCAGCTCCAGTGGGAGGCTGCTGTGACACTCCTTCGCCTCCGCATCAGGAGGAAGAGAAGAAGCAGCAGCCAGCCACTGCAGCTGTGCCACACCCAGCTCCATGACTTGCCCCCATGCTTTTTTGACATGGGGAGAGGCTTCTCCCCCCCAAAAAAATATTGGGGGGTGATGGCCAAAAGGGCTCAGCCCACAGGAGCTGGTGCCCCTGAATAAGAACCTGGGTTTCTTGCCTGGTAACCACACCATGTGGGATTCCAGGTAACACAAGAAGGCTTGCCTACCTTAGCCTTTTCTCTGGTTGCTTGTTGGCAACAAGAGAAATGTTGTTGTCCTAGAGCCGGAGTATCTACACTCATTGGCAGGGGTTCTCCAGGATTTCAGACAGGACTCTTTCTCAGCCCTATCTGAAGATACTAGGGATGGAATCTGGGACCTTTTACATGCAAAGCAGATGTTCTAGGGCTGCTGTTTTGTTCCACTTCAGAAAAAAATAAATACATCAAAATATTTTCCTGAATCTCTGGTGCACATGGAGTTCTGATGCATCCATCAGAAAACACACACACACACACACACAGGATCATAATACAATATACAATCCATCCTGCTCTGCTCCTATCAGAGCTCCAATAAAGCACATGTCATATATGTGAAAATTAGAATGTCATGGCTTTTAGTCTCTCCCCACTAGCAATTTACACTGATATGGCAACTGTAATGCAGAGACCATTAGAACGCAAACATCCCAAGGCTTAGTTTCATGTGTTCAATTCTTCTCTTTTTTTCTTTTTCTCCAGTAAATGATGGAAAGTGCTTCTGCATCAAGAGGAAGAATAGACCATAAAATTAGAATTTAAAAATGATCAAGAGCTCGGATTAAATTTCTTTCACTCCGATCCTCCTTCCTTCTCTCCCCCACCCCACCCTGTAATCTTTGTCACTGAAATACAAATGTCATGAATGTGAGAAGAAAGCATCTCGGGCATTAGGCTTCAATGATAGCTCATTCACATGACAATGGCTGCGCTGAGAACAGAACATTTCACAGAATGGAGCTATTCTTGTGGCAAAGATTATAATGACAGGGAGAAACGGTGCAAAATTAACCAATTCTTGCATCTTCAGAGAGTAATCTTACAAACCTCCTTGTGGGCTGCATAATGAGAGCAGACAAAATGCAGCATGCCTTCTGGAACAATGAAAGTTAGCAGCTCAGCCAAGCTGCAGCAAGCTTTCAGTTGATGGAACCGCCACCACTAGGTGCCACTGTAATCAGCTCCCAAATGCCCAGGGGGTCTTGGTCGAACCATGGTAATACTGCAACAATGGAGTAGAAATTAAGAAAATACAGATTTTTTTGTTATTATACACCATTTTGAATTTTTTTTTTTAACAGTGGCTGCATCATTTATTTCTTTATTTGGAGTGGGTGGGGGACAATGCTTTCCCTACTCAGGGCTGGAAGGCCCTTACTCAGCATCAGAGGCATCCTTTGTTAGATTCAGGTAGGTAGCTGGGTTGGTCTGACGCAGTTGAAATAAATAAAAAAATTGTCCAGTAGCACCTTAGAGACTTAGTTGGTCTCTAAGGTGCTACCGGGCAATTTATTTATTTATTTGATTCTTTGTTACGTCACATTTTGGCAGTTGCTTATATGCAGATAGGCACAATCCCATTGGAATCCTCCTTCACACCTTCCAATAAGAAAGTTACTGTGGCTGCATTCGCACATCACACTAAGCCTTGTGACATCGCACCTACCTGGGCTTTTTAGGTCCTTGTGGTGTGGCAACTGTGCTGAGGTTTGACTTAGCAAGTTGTCCAAATGATGATTCCAGCCCTATGGTTATAGGTTAAGGAGGAAAGACCTTGGCTATGCCCCCAGGTTCAGTTGAGTATGGTGGAGTCTCCTTCTTTGGAGGTCTTTAAGCAGAGGCTTGACAACCATCTGTCAGGAATGGTGTTTCCTGCTTGGCAGGGGGTTGGACTGGATGGCCCTTGTGGTCTCTTCCAACTCTATGATTCTATGAAAAGCTAAGCAAACCCTTTGCTTTGCTGCCATCCTGTGATGGCCTAAAAATCCCAGGGATATACAAATTTAATAAATAATAAATAAAAGAATAATAATAACAAAACAGGATGGTAAAGACTATCTCAAAACCAGCTTAGCGTATCACTTTACTGTGTGTCTTTGCCCTCTTCAGAAATCACTGTGAATTGGGAAGAGATGATCCTACACTTTGGAATCAAACCTAAATTTTTCAGTGTACTCTCTATATATGTATACTCTCTATATATGTATGTAAATGCAAAACAAAGCATGCAAAACTTTCCCCATATTTACAATACAGCTTATCCTAAGTAATTTTATGTACTATTATGTTATTTCAACAATGAGAAAGCTTTAAATTGTGTTTATATATATATATGCTTTATGTAATTAGTTAAGGGCAACTAAAAGGTTTCAAGTTGTTCTGGTTTCTGCCTCCCATTTGTAAACATACAATTTTTGTGAGTTTGGACACCATACATACCTTGTTTAATTAAATTACTCTTGCACCGTGGATACATTTGGTGTTAGCCATGTGGCAGCAATTGATATTTCCAATACTCTTGTTTAGAATTAATTTTGAGTCAGGTTCCTAAAGCTTTGCTTTTATTATCTGATTGGTTTCAAGAAGAATGGAGCCCATAAATCAGGGCTGAGCAAACTGTGACCCTCCAGGTGTGTTAGACTACAATGCCTATCATCAGTGCTTCTTTTTTGTAAAAAGAAGAAGAAGAAGAAGAAGAAGAAGAAGAAGAGGAGGAGGAGGAGGAGGAGGAGGAGGAGGAGGAGGAGGAGGAGGAGGAGGCGCTGTTACACATATATTGATAAGAGTGCTGTGGTTGCATACCCTCCAACACATCAAAGCAAAAAACAAGGATGTCATCTTCTGAGGTGCATCTTCCCATTTTTTCTTGTGATACCATGGCAGCCATTTTGGGCATTTTGATCTTGCATGATTTCATGTGATAACTTCCCCTGAATTTTTTTTTCTGGCCCGCGATCTCATGCAGTGGCCCAATACATACATTTCGGGGATACTGTGCCTGAAAAAAGCACTTATTCGAAGGCAAATTGTGGTGTGAAATCACATGAGATCACAGTGCCCCAAATGGCCACTGTGCTCTCATGAAGGAAAAGGGGATGTCCCGGTTTTCTCAGGACAGTTGGGGGATATGTGGTTGTTACAAATTGGCTGCCATATGCAGCAAAAGAAGAGGTGCTGGTACTCTGTAATGAATAATGTCACATCCAAAAACTGACCATTTGCTAGCTGACTGGAGGGCCACAGGTTTCCCACCACTTCTATAATTCTTTACAGTATCCTGGAACCATCATATGATTTCTCGGCAGCTATGTTTGTGTATACTGTTTCTTGCTCTTTGACAACACAGGGCCAAAACCCAGCATCAGTCCTTGGTGCAAACTTTGAACCTATACTGAATCAGACAGGAAATCACTGGAACACATTATTATTATTATTATTATTATTATTATTATTATTATTATTATTGAAGCACACTACTATATTAGTTTCACACCTCTTTACTCTTACTATCACGAGGTGCAAGAAAAAGAACTAAGTAAGTTTCTATCTTGAGTGTTAAGGGGAAAGGGAAAAAAAACCCAAACAGGAGAAGTAATACATTTGAACAGTCTTTGTTTTTTAACTCTTATCCCCTGATGTTTATGTAAATGCTGTGAAGTTTCTGTGTTTGGCTCCATTAATACAATCCAGTTAAATTCAAGGCTGTTCATTTTTCCATATTCTTGAGCAGAAATGCAAGTGCATTAGCAACCATCCAGCAATATCTTGACACTTTTGTGTTAACTGAAGTGGCATCATGTTCAGCTTGTCCTTAGAGCTCTCTCTCTCTCTCTCTCTCTCTCTCTCTCTCTCTCTCTCTCTCTCTCTCACACACACACACACACCCAAACCCACACACCCTTTGAAGTGCTTGGCAAAGGAGACAGACAGTTCTGTTTGTTCTAGTTCAAGAGCCATACATATTCCTGCCTGTTCTTCAAATTATTTTCCAGCATTTAGCTTTCATTTTTCACGTTAAGACAAAACTTTTAGCTGATTTAGTCCCCGAATGAATTTGCATGTATGATTAAATTTTACGTTTCTGCATATATGTATGTGAAAATGGACATAACCACATACAGTTTTAGCAATACATAGAATCACAGAATTGTAGAGTTGTAGATCATCTAGTCCAACCTCTTACAATGCAGGAATGTGCAGCTGTCCCATACAGGGATTGAAGCTGCAACCTTGGTGTTATCAGCACCATGCTCTGTCCAACAGAGCTATCTTATCCATGGGTGACTCCATTTAAAGGCAAGCAAGCTCTGTTACCCAATCTACTGCAACCACCTGAAGAGACAATCCATCAGCCCTTGTTTGCACTACTTCTTAGGGAGTGTCAAGGGGCCTTCCTTTGATTTCTTGTCACACTGGCCTTCTTTCATCAAAGACCCAAAGAGAAAATGATGTTATCATTTGGCTTCCCAAGCTGAGATGAGAAGCTTGAGAGACCTTGGCCCTTAACAACGGTAGCATTACAAGATAAGTGTGCTTAAATAAAGTCATTGGCGCTCACAGGTAGCAGGTTGAAGACCCCTGCTTTAGTTAAATGCTTTTAATTAAACTATAGAAATATAGACAGAATTCTACCTTCAGTTTAACTATTCTTACTCAGATATTAATATCAATATCACTTTTTTTTAGTAGCACCTTAGAGACCAACTGAGTTTGTTCCTGGTATGAGCTTTCGTGTGCATGCACACTTCTTCAGATACACTGAAACAGAAGTCACCAGATCCTTAAATATAGTGGGGGAGTGGGGAGGGGTATTACTCAGAAGGGTGGTGGGAATGGGTGATAGGCTGATAAGTGTGGAAAACCTGTTGACGACTCTAAACGGCTGCAATTAGTCTTGCAGGGAAAGGCAAGGGGTGAGATGGCTAAAGATGGCTTTGTTATGTGTAATGAGATAAGAATCCAATGTCTTTGTTCAAACCAGGTTTCTCCATGGTTTTAAGTTTGGTGATTAGTTGCAATTCAGCCACTTCTCTTTCCAGTCTATTTCTGAAATTTCTTTGTATTAAGACAGCTACTTTGAGATCTTTTATAGAATGTCCTGGGAGATTGAAGTGTTCTCCTACTGGTTTCTCTGTCTTGTGATTCCTGATATCAGATTTATGTCCATTTATCCTTTGGCGTAGGGTTTGGCCTGTTTGTCCAATATAGAGAGCTGAATAAACCCAGATGCCAACTTTGCTGCCACATAAACCCGGATAACACCATTACTGGTCCCAACAACATCAAACACACCATCTCAGGACTATTTAATTGCTCATCTTCCAACATTGTGTATGCAATCAAATGCCAACAGTGCCCTTCAGCTTCCGGTTTGGCCGCTTCTGCAGCCAGGTCTAGATTTGCCGAGGTTGCGACTCAGGCGGTCTATCTCACAGAGGGAAAGAAATTTCGAGGCAAGGCAAACAAGCTAACGGAGGAAAATTCCAAAGCTCAAGGGACAGTGAGCAGCACCGCGAAGAGGGGTAAGAAAACAGAATCCCGTTATAAAAAACCAATTGGGAACCCCGGTGCAATCACGAAACCCGACCTCTGTGAGAAGCCTCGAGACAAAGGCGCAGTGTAGCGGCTGGGTTTTCAGGAGACAAGAAAGGAAACCCGGAGCGGAGCAAACACCTAAGAGCATATTAATCAAGTATTAATCGCTTTAAAAACCAACAAATCGCTTTAAAAACCAACAAATAAGCCCTGTGGGTTTAGTAATCTAGACCCACAGCAAACCCTTGCCGCTTCGAAATTAACGTGGAAATAGACAAGGGGTAAACAGAGCCTTGGTATTTTATTCTTAAAGGGACTTGTCGGATTCCTGGAGGGCTTTTTACTACTGTAAAAAAGATCGATACAGAGAAATATTTAGAAGAGAAAACCAGTGCGGGAGATCCTGAAACCTAGAGCTCACCACCCACCCCCAGTTAAGCCGAGTCTGGACGTACCTGCAAAGTCGGGGAAAGGACGAGGCGTAAAGACAGCGGCGTGGGGCGCCACATAGAGTGAGCAGCGCGGTTGTGGGGGTCCCCCGATTGAGCGAAAAAGAAGAAGAGCTGGGTTTGAACTGGCGGATCACCACAAGTGAAGAGGGGTAATAAAAAGAAGGTCGTTGTTTGGTGGAGGGGGAAAACGCTGACGGGAAAACGCTGACTCAATCCCTCCCGGAAGTGGAAAAAAAAGACTCAGGAAGAGAAAAAAAAGAACTCAGTTCAAGCGGATGTAGGGAAACCGACCTGAGGTGATAGGGAGAGCGCACTGAGGACATCTAGTGGTTGGAAGTTGCTATCGACCCCTCTAGCAAATAAGTGAATAACCAACTTTGACCAGCTATAGTTTGAAGGACTGGACATTAAGAGAAAAATGAGATCATAATTACATAGCTAAACCTCTCTCATTGAATTAAATTTGTCCCATCTCTACAAGAAGAAGGAATTAAGTGACAAATTGGGAGTAAAATAAATTAAGGAAGGAAATATTATAACATCAATTTAAAGAGAAAATAAAGAATATAATAATTATAACAGGACTATAAAAGGACAATAAAAGACGATAAAGGACTATACAAAGGGGAAAAAGGACTGTTAAAATATACAAAGATATAAATACAAAAATATAAAATAGAGAGCCTAAGAGAAGAATAAATAAGGAAAATGGAGAAAGATAACAAGAAATCAAAAAATTATAATGCCAGCACCCCAGTGACTACCCAAAGACGCCCATCAAACATGGAAGTGGATAATGGTGAAATCAAGGAGCTAATTCTGGGTTTGAGAGCAGAATTAGGGGATAAAATGGACTCCATAAATGTAAAGCTGGATAAAATGGAAAACAAAATTGAGCAAAACCTGAAAAGGATCGAACAAAACTCCCAAGCAATAGTGGACTTAAACAAACAATATGAGGAACTGCAAAAGAAAGACCAGGAGATGGAAAAGAAAGCCCAGAACCTAACAATAAAAGTAAATAAACAAGAAGAAGTGATAAAGAAAATTACAGACGAGTGTAAAGAAAGCAGGAGGAGTCAAGAAAAAGCATTGGAAGAACTACAAAGATTAAAGGACATACAGGAATCAACTATGGATGCGATGGCTATGCAGGAACTCAGACAAAATGAATTGATCTTGAGAATGAGAGGACTTAAAGAAACCCAAGATGAAAACGTGGAAGACATCCTTATTAAAGGTTTAGCAGAATGGATGCAGTTGAAAGAGGAGGATGTGTCTATTTGTATCGACAGGGCATTTAGACTGAAACCAAGACACACACGAGCTAGTAGATGGCCTGGGGACTGCCTAGTCTTTCTGAATTCTAGAATTCTGAGGGACAAAATAATGCAAAAGAAAAAGTTTCAGAAATTCAAGATCGAAGGTAAGGAGATTGTCATCAAGCGAGAGGTTCCTCCAAGATTATTGAAGAAGAGATCGAAATATAAAGTTCTGACTGATGCGTTATTGATAAATAATATTTACTTTAAATGGGAGTTCCCGGAAGGGTTATCATTTATGTATAACCAGACAAGGGTGAAAGTAACCACGGAGCTGGAAGCAGAAAGGTTCTGGAGAAAACTTGAAAAATCAATGGGAGAGGGGAAAATAGAAGGGAGTAAAAGGCGGGAAGGAGAAAACGAAGACAAGGAAGAGCTGGAAGGGGAAGAAGAACAACTAGAATAAACAAGTTGCTGCAAATTAAATACGGACAGAGTATTAGCACCCCAGAGGGATAGAAATTTTAAAGTGGAGAATTTTAATCGGTGTGTTATTTACACGAAACGCAACAGATATATATGTGATAATTTTGTTTTGTTTTCTTTTTTTCTTTGGTGTATCCTTAGTTTTTATTTGGATAACCTTTAGCGATAGATTTTGATCTCCAAAGAGTTGACTTAGAATTTATACTTTAATAAACAGCTGTTTAACAAAAATGGAATTAAAAGTAATTACTTGGAACGTAAATGGATTAAACAATAAGGTAAAAAGGAACCGGGTAGAACATCTGTTAAAGAAGAAAAAATTAGATGTGATATGTTTACAAGAGACTCATATTAAAAGAACCCACCGCCAGTTATTGATTAATAAAAAATTGGGGGAAGAGTTTATCTCATCTGACATTAAAAAAAAGAGAGGAGTAGTGATGTATATTAACCCAAGGTTAAAGCCAGTACAAATAACTAAAGATAATGAAGGTAGGATTATAGTAGTTAAACTTCAAGAAAAGCAGGAAAAAGTTATGGTAATAGGGATTTACGCCCCAAATGAAAAAAGAGCAGAATTTTACAAAAAGGTCGAGAACATATTATTGGAATACATGGACCAGAAGATTATATTATTGGGAGATTTAAATGGGGTTGTATCTCTACAAATGGATAAACGAAAAGAAGATAAACGTTTAAAACAAGGAAAATTACCGAGGTCTTTTTTCGATATGATTGACAACTTGGATCTTCAAGATGCGTGGAGATGCAGACACCCCACTCAAAAACAGTTCACCTTCCTTTCTCACCCTAATGACTCAGAAAGCAGAATTGATGCAATCTGGGTTACCAAAGATCTACTAATGAGATGTGAAAAGATAGAGATAATGCCCAGAACCCTTTCCGACCACAACCCAGTTTATATGGAATTATCAGGAAGAGCAGAGGGAGTTAGGAGATGGAGATTAAATGAGTTGTTACTGAATGATGAGATCGTAGTCAAAAAAGCAGAAAAGGTTCTAGTAGATTATTTTGAATTGAATTATAACAAAGGAATTGACATAAATACGGTTTGGGATGCGGGGAAATCGGTAATCAGGGGTTTCTTTATAAGTCATAGCGTTTGGAAAAGAAAACAAAAAAAATAAAAAATGGACGAAATCCTGAAGGAAATAAGACAGAACGAATTAGAATTAACGAAGGCCAGGAAAGGAAAAAAAGAAGAGCTAGAGAGAAATATTAAAATATTGCAGAATCAACTTACCACTATACTAGATAAAGAGATAGAAAATAAAATAAGATACCTTAAGCAAAGGAGTTTTGAATTCTCAAATAAGACCAGTAAATACCTGGCATGGCAATTAAAGAAAAAAGAAAAAGAAAGATTAATAGACAAAATAATAGATCAAGGAGAAACGATTACTGACCCGAAAAAAATAACAAACCTATTCGTGGAGTTCTACACAGACTTATACAGGGAAGGGAAAGCCGATCAACTAGAGATAGAAAACTATATAAAGAAGACAGATTTATGGAAAATAGATGTAAATGAGAGACAAAATATGAATGCACCAATTACAACTTTAGAACTGAAAGAAGCAATAAAAAAATCTAAGACAGGCAAATCCCCAGGTGTGGATGGACTACCAGCATTATTTTACAAAAAGTTTGAAAAGATACTGAACGAGCCATTGAGGATGGTCATGAACGGAATTTGTGATAAAGGGATCATCCCCAACTCATGGGAAGAAGCACTCATCTCAGTGATCCCTAAGCAGGGAGCGGATAATAAACAGGTCAAAAATTTTAGGCCAATTTCCCTACTAAATAACGATTATAAATTATTCACTGGAATTATAGCAAATCGGTTAAAGAAAGTTCTGGGGGAAAAAATGAATAAGGACCAGACGGGCTTCCTGCCAAATAGACAAATGTATAGCAATATGAGAAATGTGATTGATGTTCTGGAATATCTAAGTGTGATGAAAGAGAAAAAGGCAGCATTATTATTCCTGGATGCCGAGAAAGCCTTTGACAGAGTGTCATGGTCATTTCTCAAAGGTACAGTAGGTTTATTAGGTTTTGGCCAAAAAATTCTAAAAGTAGTTGACGCAATATACAAAAATCAAAGAGCCAAACTTATAATAAATAATGAAATATCCGGAGAAATAAAGATACAAAGAGGCACTAGACAGGGCTGTCCTTTATCCCCTTTACTTTTTATTTTGAGTCTGGAGTTCCTATTGGAAAATATAAGGAACGATGAAAAAATTAAAGGAATTAAGAACGGTAAAGATGTCCATAAAATCAAAGCATTTGCGGACGATGTTATAATCATGGTAGAAGAACCAATGGAAAGCATTAAACAAAGTATAAGAAGAGTGGAGGAGTATGGAAGTCTGGCTGGACTTAGTCTAAATATGAATAAAACTAATATCATGACTAAAAACATGTCCAAAGAGGAAGACGAGAAATTGCAAAATGAGATAGGACTGAAAGTAATAGATAGAACTAAATATTTGGGAATTTGGATTACGAATAACACCAACAATTTATTCAAGGACAACTATATTAAAGTATGGAAGGAAATTAAGAAAGATCTTGATATCTGGAATAAACTAAATTTATCCCTCCTTGGCAGAATCGCAACCATCAAAATGAACATCCTCCCAAAAATGTTATTTCTCTTTCAAATGATCCCAATATTGGGAACATGTACCAACATATTTAAACAATGGAAGAAAGAAATAACGAAATTCATTTGGAACTATAAGCCCCCGAGAATTAAATACAAATTGCTGATTGACATTAAAAGTAGAGGAGGCTTGGCATTGCTAGACCTAGAGCTGTACCATGAAGCCGCAGGCTTTATGTGGTTAAAGGAATGGATCGTATTGGAAAACCACGAGATGTTAGATCTCGAGGGATTCGAGAATAAGTTCGGCTGGCATGCATACCTGGTAGAAGACAAAGTTAAAGCACACAAGGGGTTTAATAATCATATTATCAAAAAATCTCTATTGAAAATCTGGGACAAACACAAAAGACTACTAGAACCCAAAACACCTAGATGGGTCTCCCCTAATGAAATAATTACACTTAAAAAAAGAAACTCAAACGGAATTTGGGGTAAATACAAAGATTTGATAGAACAAAAAGATGGGAAATTAAAAATAAAAGATTACAACGAGATTAAACATTTCCTAACGGGCTGGATTCAATATCACCAAATAAACAGTAAATTTAATCAAGACAGAATACAAAAAGGGTTCTTGAATGATTCTTCTCTGCTAGAAAAACATCTTTTACAAAAGAGAAGTAAAGTAATTTCAAGTATGTATAACATCTTACTGGAATGGGAGGTTAAAGACGAGATGGTCAAAGAAACCATGATTAAATGGGCGAAAGATTTGGGGAAAACAATAGAGCTTGAGAAATGGGAAGGTCTGTGGAAAAGAGTGTGGAAATTTACGGCGGCAGAGGGGATTAGGGAAAATATGATTAAGATGTTCTACAGATGGTACATGACGCCAAGTAAAATACATAAAATGTTTAAAGCTAAAAGCAACTCTTGTTGGAGATGTCATAAGGAAGAGGGGACCTTTTCACATATGTGGTGGCATTGCGAGAGGATTCAAAAATTTTGGACCCAGGTATTAGAAGAAATAAAAAAAATGATGAAATACAATGTAAAGAAGAACCCGGAATTATTTTTGTTGGGAATTGTAGATGGAGAAATAAGTAAACAAGATGAAAAATTATTTCATTATGCCACTGCTGCGGCCAGAACCTTAATAGCACAATATTGGAAAAAGGAGGAAGGGCCGGATATTAAAGAGTGGCAAGAAAAATTATTTAACTATATTGACCTGGCAAAGCTAACGGATAAAATTAGAGGAAGGGGTGATCAAAAATTCCAACAAGACTGGGGGAAGTTTGGAGATTATTTAAAAAAGCAATGCCCCACAGTGAAATGCTGGCTCCATTTCTAGACAGTCTGTATCTTAATTAAGAAGATGTATATATAGAAAGGAAAATTGCACAAAATAGACTAGAAGGAATAAAAGTGTATTAGAGTAGTATTATAAATGTTAGATTGATTCCTAGGATGAAGACAAGTGGAAGCCTTGAAGGAGGAGGTAGTAGGAAAAGAAGAACAAGTAAACTATATGAATTGGTAAGAGGTTATAGAGGTGATGTATATTTTTGGTTGCTTTGCGATACCGAACCTAATGTTGTATCCTATTATTTATCACAATAAGTGTATTGTAAAGGTTTTATACTTCAGTTATAATTAATTTTGTTTTGTCAATTTTACTTTGTTTCGGATTCTTGGTTGAGTGGATATATATATTTTATGGATTGTTTTTCTGTATCTAATTAATAAAGTTTATTTAAAATTTAAAAAAAAGGGGGAATAGAAAATATATAATATGCATGTATATCTAATAATAATTATATTATTTATACCCCACCCATCTGGTATGTATGACGACATATTTTATCCATCCCATCAAGTTGAAATAAATATGGGTTGAGAATTTCTAGGGCTTCAACTGTCCTTTTAAATTCAGTGGTGTTATACTGATGTTGATTAAGGTAGAGACACAAACTGTGGAGGGATAATTTCACAGCAACCCCCTTGCTTTTCTTTTTCTTTTTCTTGTGCTGCTAACTTGTTGTTTCCAGGTCCATTTTCTGCACTCTTTTGCAGTACTCTAAGCCCCCTCCCCGGGGGATTTTCCCAAGGCAATTCAAGCCAATCGGGCATCACATAGGCAATGTGATAATATTACATCATCCCTTATCACAGAGCCAAAGCAAAGCAAGGGCAGGAAGCACCTCACTCTAAATCAGATTCCCGATGACATAATGCAGCTAATCAGATTTTGGTATCTGATGACACCACAAAGACAAAAAAAGATGACCTTGGGTATGTACACACTGTGTGATAATGTGCATTCAGCACTGGATACAGGTGCCTTTTGGGGAGGGGGCCTTACAAACAATGTCATTTCTATGCCTAAAGCACATTCTGCTGAAATGCTTGCAATCCGTTTTGTGCTGAGAATGCACTTCTCATGTGCTTGCTGCATCCATGTGTACGTAGAGAGCCCTTTCTCAGGTTGGGCTCCCTTTGAGGTAGACCTCCTGGTGCTTCAGGGCTGTGCCCCTCCCCCTCATCACATTTGACTAGTTTCTGAATGAATTAGGCAGAACAGGAAGCAATACAATAACCTAGCTGCCTCTGTATACATATACATATACATATACATATACATATACATATACATATACATATACATATACATATACATATACATATACATATACATATACATATACATATACATATACATATACATACTGTATATCAGTATACAGTCATACCTCTGGTTGCGTTCACTATGGGTTACGAACGCACCGAACCTGGAAGTACCGGAATGGGTTATTTCCGGGTTTTGGCGCACGTGCATAAGCACTAAATCACGCTTTGCGCATGTGCAGAAGTGCCAAATCGCGCCGCGCACATGCACAGATATGGCACTTCAGGTTGCGCTCTTTTCATGTTGTGAACAGGCCTCCGGAATGGATCCCGCTCGCAACCAGAGGTACCACTGTACCAACACACCAGTTTTCAGACCCTCTATTTTGACTCTCTGTGCGGGGAGCAGAAAAGAAAACACCACCGTGGACTAGTTTGAAAACATGCCCATCTCTGTGTATGGACAACACAGATAGTAGGGTGGCTGTATTTCAAAAAGTGAAAGTCCAGACACAAAAGTTGTTGATTTTTTTCCCATTTATTTTTTGCAAAATCTCCCCCCAAAATATGAAGTTTTCCAGCTATTTCTAAGGAAATTTACCAAATTTCCTTAGAATGCACCCGGGTTTTCCCATTTTTACCGATTTTTGGTAATTCCACCCAGACGCTATTTCCAACAGACAAATACTGGACATATGGCAGTTGTTGCTTCAGATGATCTTATCATGCAACGCTATGCAACAACAACAACAACAACAACAACAACAACAACAACAACAACAACAACAGCAGCAGCAGCAGCAGCAGCAACAACATATTACTTATACCACACCAATCTGACTGGGTTTGCCCCAACCACTTTGCTAACATAAAAAACAAAAGTGAGAAATCAAACGTTAAAAACTTCCAGTGCACAGTTGCAGACCACTATGTACAAAAGTACACTGTGAAAAATGATCCCTGTGCATTTCAAAGGCTTTGCTTGTACACAGCCCTTGTATACACAACCCTAGTCCTTTCCCAAGGAAGTCTCTCAATAAAGATAATGGGTATTTTTGCCTGGAACAAATCTACATCCCAGAAGGCCTATATTATTTAGGGTTAAAACTTGCAGGGGAAATTTGCTCTCTTTCTCTTTTTTTGGCTTAGTACCATTCTTCTGTCACTCACTTTCCGTAAATAAAAACAGTGGAGAAACTTGGTGATAGCACAACTGACTTGAAAATGTAATGTTGGCATCACTTGAAATAAGAACAATCTCTGGAAATAAATACTCTGACATTGCAAATGTTAAAACTAATTCCCACTTCAAACAGAGCTCTTTAATTGGGAAACATCTCAAGCACAAAGACCTCACATCCCAACTAACACGACTATTATGTTAATTGCCATGGCCCCCTTACAACTCTTGGGTGGATCTGAAGTAAGTAGTTTGTTATTCTGGCCTGCTTTTCCAACCACACTCATTTTGCTAAATTGCATTTCTTTAAGTGAGTGGGCTGATATGCTGCAAGTGTTACTAATTCCATTGAATTTCTCTCTCTCTTTTCCCCCCTCCTTTGAAACAGAAGATCAAAACCTCAAGCCACTTTTTATTTTTAAATGATGTGTTTCCATAAACAAAACTAGATGTTTGAAATAACCACTTTATTAAGATTAGGTGTCCCTGAAAAGCCCTGTGGTTTTCCCCCCCTACTGACCACCATATAAAATCATATGCAAATCATTGAAGCATGTTTCTTAAAGGCTATATATGAGTTTGAAATGGGACAATCAGGAAGACAGCTTAGCTTCAGAGGTTTGGTTACTGCTTCTCCTACCCCATCTTACATTTAACCAAAGCAGATTGCAATCTCTGCACATTCTGCTCTTTAAAAGTGCACCAGAGTCCATGGGATTGCTCTAAAGGAAGTAGGTTGCAAGCCAGTACATTATGTTGTAAGAGAAGGGAATTATTCATTTATATCAAGGACACTTTGAACATATGGAATGCTTCCCAATGTGAAGGTTAAGAGCGAGATGAAGGAGATGTTGTTCTGCTACACCTTTAAATTAGATTACTGAATCAGGCTTTGTTTTTTTCCTTAATGAGAATTTAAACTGCTACTGCATTAAAACCATGTGGGAAATAACATCACAGATCTTCAGCAATTAAGTTTCTCACCAACATGCTTTTTTCAAGACTTGCTGCATGATTGGTGACTTTCAAACTAAGGAGTATTTCGCTCTACCTTCAGCCTCCCAACCACACATTTGTGTTTTCCAACGCAGTTTTGAAAACCAAACAACCAAAACCCTTTCCCTCACTTTTGTACAATTTTCACCTTTTGTCTTACTTTATTGATCTCTGAGCTCGGTACTGATAATAGCATATGTGAATTGTTTCTGAGAGGCAAAATTTAACATGGGTCTAGGTAAGGGTCAAGTCAGAAGGTCAGAAGATGGGAATGAGTGGAATCAGCAAGCAGAAGCCTAGGTCAGGATTGGTTAAGGCTCAAATCAGGATCAGTGAAGAGCAGTCAGTCTGCATGCCAGGAGCAAGAGGAGAACTGCCACCTACCCAACAGTGATCTAGATGTCTTTGCACCAAGGTGAAACTTTATTTGGAACAGAAAAGACAGGTCTGCAGAGCACAGTAGTCCTATACATCCATTCACTGAAAGCACAGGGAAGGGATAGCTAATGCGGTGCTCTCTAGATGTTTTGTATTACAGTTCGCATAATCCCTGACTATTGACCATGCTGTCTATGGTAGATGGAAGTTGTAGTCCAGAACATCTTGGGGGCATCACATTGGCTGCCTATGCCTTGGGATAATAAATGTGGAGTGGGAGCAGGGTTCTGTATACCTGTCTCATCCCTAACTACCCAACCAGCTTCACTTCTGAATCCTGTTTGTTGAGAGGGAAAGTCTGAAGGCATTACAGATCACAAGAATCATTATAAGTACACAATGAATTCCCATTCAGACCTTACCACTCAATATACAAAGGTTGGGGTTGGAACTAGTGGAGATAGGGATGTTAGCAGATGGCAACAGAAAACATAGTGTGGGGATAACCAATGTCTGGGACGACCAGTAATTCCCAGAGTTCCTGCTCCCACTGCCCGTGAAAGGGTCCGCTGGTTATGAGCTGAAGGTCGTGAGATTGTTGTTGGGAGTTCTGAAGGTTTCCGAAGGTTTCCGAAGGTTTCCTTGGAGTCACGAAGGCTCCTCTGGAGTTATGAAGGCTTGAGGTTCCAAAAAGTAAAGAATAGAAGCAGTGGCCAAAACTAAGAAGGCGGCCAAACAAAACTTTAGAAATAAAATGAAATAAGAGACTGCAGTCAATGGTAGAGTTGCAAGTTCCCAGCTACTGTTCTGTGCGTCTTAGTTTTC
Organism: Lacerta agilis; assembly: GCF_009819535.1. Classification (NCBI taxonomy): domain Eukaryota; kingdom Metazoa; phylum Chordata; class Lepidosauria; order Squamata; family Lacertidae; genus Lacerta; species Lacerta agilis. The sequence goes on along the minus strand of NC_046318.1, from coordinate 57,527,378 downwards.
CTTTCGCTTTCTCTCTCTCTTGGCTTGTCGTGCACAGCTGTTCTCTCTTGGCTTGTCTCGCATACTCTACACACACACTACAGAGAGCAGGGGCTTTTTATTAGTAAACTGAACATCGTCACAACGTTAACAATAACCAATCACAACGCTGTATCTGGGTGAGTTTATGGGCAGGAAACTCCTAACTGACCGTTACTGAGGCTGATTTTGGCACGCTTTGCTACCAGTGCGGAGGGATCCAGGCAGCAAACCTCTGCCGGATCTCCTTGCCTTCCGCGCATAGCGCGGAAGGTTACCTAAACTGCGGGCAGGTGCAGGAGCACCTTAAAACATATTCCCACAACATAGCTCTGCTCACCCACTACACTTATTTCCACAGGCTTTCAAAGAATGCCTGACTAGGTTTTGTGCTTCAGACCTTTCATGTAGCTCATCACCAACCATAGCACTAGGATACAGAGGCTACTGATTCAAAACTCATCTATAGCAGGAGTAAGGAACCCGTGGTCCTCCTGATGTTGTTGGACTATGGCGTCCACTATCCCTGAAAGTTGGACATGCTTTCTGGGACTGATGGGAGTTGGAGCCCAGGAACTTCTGAAAGCCACAGGATCTCCATCCCTCTCTCATATCTTTTCACTTTCCAAGATCCCACAGTTATATTGTTGCAGTGTGTGTGTGTGTGTGTGTGTGTGTGTATAGAGAGAGAGAGAGACCATGTCAAAAAATTCATTAGCAATATGTTATCTCCTGCAGAATATTTTTGTGGTAAGGAGGTGGACAGAAAAGACAATATAAAGGCATTTCTGGAAGGTTAAATACAGTCTAACGAAGTATAGGAGATTATATAGATATGTGTAAACTAGACTATTATGTCAATTGGAGAGAAAGTGGAATGCAGAGAAGGTTTTCTTTCAACAGATTGAAGTATTTTATTGAGCTCAGGAATGCACATTACATCGATTGCGCTGTGAAAGGAAATATTTTGTCATTACTTTGAATTTCATATTTGCAATTGCTGTTGTTCCTCCTATTGATTTTCTGATATCTACGATAAAATAAAGGTTTTACAAGATTTTAGGGTGAAGAAATTGGGAATGGGTGCCCAGCATCAAATGTAGCTGCCTCCAACATGGTGTGTTAGGCCTTCAGCTGGTTTATCCTCTGCAGCCCAATCTGGAAAAAGCAGACTTTGCCTAGGAGATGTGCATGTTGGTTGACAGCCACCCACTCTACATGGGGTCGTCTGGCTTCCAGCTCCCATAAGAAGTGATGTTATTGAACTTTAGAGTCATATACAATTTGAGATCAGGCTATATGCAGGACCACTTGCACCCATATGAGCCTGCCTCAGCCACGGAGGCCCTGCTCCAAGGCATGTTGATAAGAGATATTAGGTTGAGAGAGGCTTGGGACAGCCTTTTTGAAGATGGTTCTATATCTTTGGAAGTCACTTCCCCAGCAAAGACACGTGGTCCTCAACATTATCATTATAATTTTATCTCTATCAACCTTCAAGGTAAAACCCATTTTTATTTCAGTCCACATTATTAATTGGTGTGATAATTGTTATTGTTCCATTCTCCAGCTGTGTAAAATGGTTTTAATGTGCTGGCTTTGTATATTGTTATTTCTGTTATTATTTGGCAATAGAAATTTTGGAGGGTGGTTGCAGCCGAAATGCAGTTTATAAACAATACTTAAACAGATGCCATATGCCAAACACAGAACCTGTTAGGGTAAGACATTGGGCATCCAAAAAAGGAAGATTCAGCATTGAAATGCATGACCACACCACCAGATGTTAAAGTGCTACATCTATGACAGCATCCCCCAGGCTGCTGCCCTCCATATGTTGGTATTCCCATACTCCCATCACCCCTGACTAATGACTCTGGTGACTCAGACTGATGGAAGTTGGGGAGAGCATCAGGTTGGGGAAGGCTAATTTAGGATCAATAGATATGTGTGTGGGTTTTGTTTTGTTCTGCTTTGTTTTACAGCAGTTTTATGTTTATGGTTTGCAACGCCATGTCCTTCACCATCTAATTACGTTAGTTGAAGAAGGGAGAAGATTCTTTTCTGTCAATTAGTTATTCAGTCTTCAGTAGTTTATTAACCTAATATCATAGGGCCATGATGTTGCTTAATCTGGATAGTTACCTTCCTGTTGTCAGGATGCTGTCAGCGGCTCCCAGCTGGTTGCCCAGGAAAATATAAAGACAAGGAAAAGTTTCTTACCATCCTTTTTTATTTCAATATTACAGAGAGAGGCTATAGAACCCAGGCTCATGGATAATGGTGTTGTCCCGAGTGAATCTCCACCCCCTGTCTCTCCCATGTCCTCATTCATCACTTCTACAGGTGCTGCTACATGCCCTCTGTCTTTGAGCTCTTTACTCTCCTACTTTTAAGACTCGCTGGATTCTGGGAGATGGGGGTCTGGAATGCTTTCTAAAGACACAGTGTCAGCCAGCTGCCACTCCATTTCTGCCTCCTCCTCTCCCATTATTTCCCAACTTTCCCCCCTCATCTGCCTCTTAGCTGTGACCTCCCGCAAACCACTGTTGTAAACCTATACTGTCTTCCTCTTCCTTCTCCCTGGAGGGGTCAGGATGGGGAGGCAGTCTCCACCATTCCTCCTCTGCCCAGTCCCTGGCACATGTACCTCCACTAATTATCCATTGTCCACATGACATTTTCCCTTCCCCAAACTTCCAGCTGCCGACACCTTTGCCTCTCTTAATCCAGATTGCCTCCTACCCTCTCCTTTTTGAATTACCCCCTGTTATGAGGCTGGGCATGGCATGTGAAGGAGCAGTTACTAAAGTGGAACTATCCATGCTATAGCTCCCATGGCATTGGAGGGCAGCATATGTTCACATTTCATTGTAAACATATTGCAGTCACTTGCGCGGCTGAACAGCAGGCATTCCAAGCTTGCATGCCCCTGACTAAGCCACTTCTGGTCTGATCAATAACACATGCACTACCACAAACACTGGAATGATTACATGACCAGCCACCCAAGGGCATGGTAACTATTGAAAAACACATCCTACTGTGGTTGGGTATTCCCCCCGCCCGAAATATAAGAATCTGCTATACTGAGCAGAACAAGAAATTATTCTGTGTGATCTGCTGTGAAGTGACCCGCAAAATAAATATCTTTATAAAAAGGAAAAAGAAAAAGTTCCGCTTCAGAGATATGATGCTTAAGAACAATAGTAGTTTCAGCAAAGTACCTGGAAGGCCATCAAAATTGGTTTTTAGTATATTTATTTGAAATATTTAATACTAGGGATAACAAATGTGGTGCCCTCCAGATATTGTTAGATGACACCTCCCACCATCCCTGACCATTGGCCATGTTGGCTGGGGCTGATGGGAGTTTGAGTCCAACAGCATCTGGAGGGCCACAGATTCATCTCCCCTGATATATGCCCTAAATATCTTCCTTCTTCTCTGATGCTCCTGGTCGAAAGTGCTGCCGAGGGCAGTGTCGGCCATATTATGTGGGGCTGGAGTGGACCTGAGTGAAGACTGCCACACTCAAGTCTGCTCCCTAGGGTGGTCTAGGCCTTGGGATAATGCTGCAGCAGTATACATTTCTCACAACAGAGCAATTGAAAAACGTGCACATGTGCAAAATGAAGCTAAAAAGCAATTAAATCAGGAAAACTAGACAAGGGCAGGAATATCAGTTTCTCCCCTCCCTTTTTGGAAATGGAGGTAGAGGACACCCCCAAGATGCTCTGCTGATCCAGTTGTTTTCTGGTTCGTTGGTTATCCTACAAGTTGTGCAGGCATGCTTTAGAAGCAGCAGGGCTTATCCATTATTTCCGTACCGCCGCATGACCCCTTGAGTTTTCCTCAAGCAAATTTTATGACAAGCCTTGCAGCAGACTGTGGCTCCTCCATTTGCGGCTCAAAACCTTTGTTGCTGTTTCAGTTTGAGTTGATTGCCTCAGAAGGGGATGGTTTGTTTTTGGAGGAGCGCCTCAAGAGTTCAGCAAGTTCTCTCGGCACAGCTAACTGCAGTGCCTTAATTTTGTGGTGATGGTGGTGAGCCAGATAATACCTCTTGAAGACATTTACTGCATTCTTATAAATTACTCATGTTTCAGGAAGCTTGCTTCTCGCTTTTACTTTTTCATTTTGTGTCATAAAAAAAGTTCTGCAATACTTCTCCACCCTGCTTTTTCTTAGACAAAGGACCAGGCCCTTGTTCAAAATTTGACCCCAGGCTGGAACAGCTGCAAGAGGAAACACTGAAACATTTTATGAAGGATTCTTTTGTGTGTGTCATGGACTTAGGCTCTGTTGTTTGCAAATGTGTTTTAACAGCTTCCTTGTTTGTGAGGGTAGGCATGACAACATAGGTCATGTTTCTATGTTAATTTTCCTGTGTACCCCTGTCCCACAGGACTGGGAGCCAACCCTCGTATCCTGAGGCAAACCCATTTGTTTTATAAAGCTGGCTGTCTTGTTTTCAGTGGAGCCATACATTATCCATTTTCACTGTTGTCAGTGCCAACCCAAAACATTTTGCTGCCTGAGGCGAAAGACAAGATGGTGAGCCCTCCCTGTTTCATGTATAGAAGCCAATTGGAACGGCAGTTGAGCTCTACTTTAAGGCTGGTGACATGATAGTATCCTCCACCTCACCTGAGGCAGCAGCCCAGATTAGGAGCCTCAGGACAGGCTGTGTGATAAGATAGCTGAATGGTTGTGGGACACGGGACTCAAGAGTGGCAGCTGAGGGCTGCTGTTGCTGTCCTCCTCAGCATCTGCCAAATGAGGTGGTTGCTTCACTCTGCCTAATGGTAGAGCTGGTTCTGGTCCACTGTTGCTTTCAATGTAGTTATAGGCTGGCGTTGAAGTAGCACAGGAAGAATGTAGACATAGGATCTATGGCCTAGAAGTAGTATCGAGTGCAAGAGCTGGGCAGAGAAATAGAATTAGGTGGGGAAGAAGATCAAGTACATTCAGTAGTGGGGTGCAATTTTATAAACAGATCAAAAGCCAATTCAGAATACAGCAGTCACTGGAAAAAGCCTTCTAGAGTTTAGTCCTCAGCTATGGTAAGGTTAACAGGTGTACCAGTAGCTAGACATATCAGTGGCATGGGATAGCTCACCCAAACCCATAACTCTTCCCTATCCTCAGATGATAATGTGTGCATGTGTGTGTCCTCTAAACTCCCCTTTCTATGAATGTCATATTCAAGTTCAAGAACGATGCAGATTAACTATCCCAGATATAAGTTTACAAGATCAAAGCACAACCCTTTGGCAACCTAACTGTACATTTCCATTCTGGGCATTCATGGAGAATCTGGGGGCTTTGGTAAGAGGCAAAGATCTACCCCCTGCCTGCTGGATGTCAGATGTGCGTTAGGCCATGCAGCTGTAAAACCAGTTGTGGCTACTATAATTGTGTGCCAAAGGCCACTTCGGGGAAGATGACCCAGATCATGTTTACTTAACCCAGCAAGGAGGATTTAAAGTCCAAGTGGTTTGTGAGGCCTGATTCCTAGTAAAAAGAGCGCTTTCAGATTTCCTAGGGAGATTTGAATTACATCATGCCCAGTAACATCCCATTGGCACATGGCAGATTGTCTAAAATGGGAAGAAGCTCGTCGAAAGCATGCTTAATATCCATGTACATCTTTGCTGCTTGCTGCTCTAGAAATGTGGTAGAAAGGGAGGCAAGTATAGTTTACAGAAACGGAATGTATTCCAGATGTTAACCATGCAGCCAAGATTTGTATATACAGAAAGTGTTTTCCCATTGCCTATATTTAATTTCCACATGAAAATGGGGGCTTTCTAAAAGCATTCCCACATGTGCCAGCATAAATCAGATGTTTTTCATCAAGAATCACATGTCTAGAAAATGAGCTCCACCCACACATGCTTGCATTCATTTATAAATGTTTATTTGTTAAGGTGGAAGCAAGCACTAGAATTGGCTTAGCGAAGGCGTTTCCTCCACCTTTAACTCAGGCTGAGTCGTACAATGGAAATGGTTCCTGTGCTTGGGCAGGATAGCAGCTAGGGGATTTACTTTGCCTTCTGCAACATTAGTTGTTGATCTGATTGGAACGTTCTGAAGGTAATACCTGTGGCAACCTTTCTCACAAGTGTGAGCAAAATCAAATCCTAAGCATGAATCACAGTGGGGGTAGGGACACAAACACAGAGCAAAAGGAAGGGTTATGTCTCCCAATTCGCTCCTGCTCTGTCTTCCCTCTTTTTCTTCCTCCCCCCCCTCTCACTATTATTGACAGCACACATAAGCACACACATTCCTCACACACGTAGGCACACGACTTTCTCTCTCGCTCTCACTCCCTCTCTCACACAGCCATAGCTCATGCATGTGTGTGCTCTCTTTCACACTCTTTCCCTCACACACAGCCCTGCAACAAGTGGGTTAGAGAAGAGCAAATGGTGTGTCTTGATTTTTGTGGCATGATCCATGAAGACCAAGAGACAGCATTTCCTCTCCTGCTCATTGCAGCCCTTGGCAAGGAGGAGATAAACCTGTTTGCAAAGGTGACTCTGCATTGGTGGTTCTCAAACTTTCCCCCCAGGCCACACTTTCAGAATAAAAATTTGCTCATGCCACATCAGATTTTTTATTGATCAGAAATACATTATAAGAGAAAAGAAAGGCACTCATGGTGAGTTCTGGCACTCCCCCCACTCATACTTGGTAGCTTCATAACAAGATGACTTTCCCGACATAGCTTTATGCTATTTTATTGTTTATTTAGAGCTGCTGTAAGGTTGTACTGAATAACTTTGGACCTTTTGTGTGCTACAACGAATGCATGGGGGGGGGAATTCTGTCTGTTGGCCAAGCCCTTTCCCAATGTCTATTTGGCATGTACAGTGGTACCTCGGGTTACAAACACCTCGGGTTACAAACACTTTGGGTTACAGACTCCGCTAACCCTGAAGTAGTACCTAAGGTTAAGAACTTTACCTCAGGATGAGAACAGAAATTGCGTGGCAGCGGCACGGCAGCAGCGGGTGACCCATTGGCTAAAGTAGTACCTCAGGTTATGAAGGACCTCAGGAATGAATTAAGTACGTAACCAGAAGTACCACTGTACTGCATGTATGTAGCCTCTGTAAACATGCACGGGGACTGTTGAACAGACTGGATTCCCAGGTACTCACACAGAGCCCAGATGATTGCAGTTTGTGTGCATATAAGCCCTTTCACAAGTTACGATGAGTATACCATGGTGGTGGAGGCAGGGCCAATGGAAGCTGGCAGATGCCACCAAGTTTCCCCCACTGAACACCTATCAAATGAAGCATGTGAAGGCTTGTAGAGGGAGTTAGAAATTAACTGCCCACTTTCCTTTTAGATTGGCAAGGAGGAGAAATGTTGCAGAGGGAATTGTGTTAGCCTCCGCGCTTCCTGAGGTGATTGTCTCCTTGAGTGAACAGGACAGCTTTGAAAGTGATTTGGGAACAATGCCAAGATGGTAGCAAAGTCAGCCTCCTTCCTGTCTGGCCACCTCCAGCATTCAGAAGGCTATTTGTATTTAAAAATAAATCCTAGCGACTGCTAGTTCAAAGTAGGGAATGCAAACCCTACAGCATCTCTATCAAAGCTTGCCGAGTGAAAACTGAGAGAGAGAGAAGACAAGAGTTTAAAGCATTTTTTAAAAAAGAAAGGAGCCAAATAAGGAGCGTAGTGATTTCTGATTCTCTAGTCACAAGGAAGTCCAAGTGTAAGGGGCACAGAAACTGAAAAGCCTGGGAACAAAAGGCTTTCACCTTGAAAGTCGGAGTTGACAGGAGACCAGCAGGGTAGGACCTCAGGGCTTGACTAAGCAAATAGTTAGATCGGAGGTCTGCAAGTTAAGCAGGACTAAACTGAAGCATTGCTTTGAAGGTCGGCCATGCAATTCCATATGTAATTCCATATGTAATTTAATGGGTACCCAGGTCAGAAACCAGAGTGCAAGAGTGATGTGCTAAGAAAAGCTAATACCGAGACAATTGAGAGCTCCGGCTGCAGCACTCTGAACTGAGAGAAATTGATACAGAAACCTATCCAAGAAGCAGCTCCACAAAATTAGATTCTGTGGGGTAATATCCTATTGGTAAATACCGGCAGCTTGCATCTTATCAGTCAGGAGGGGCCAGAAGCATTTCAAAACAAATGGCATCTTTTTAAAGCTATTGCAACGTTGATGTGGATCTTATCCCATGCATATGGGCAACACAGAACTTGTATTTAACTTCTTCAGTTTTCCATTTTCCAAAGGTAGGACTGGTTTTTTGCCACCAAAATTAGGAGCAGGCCTAATTTTCAATAGATTTCTATCAGCTATTAGGACGCTAAGGATCTGTCTGATAAAAAGCACAGTAGGAGATTCCAATTTGTGACATTTTGCACATTGCAATAATTAACGTTGCCAAAGCACATTTCCTTCTCCTTTTCTGTTTTTGTTTTTAAAAGTCAGGCAACTGACCTGCATTTGGAAACCATCCTGTATCCACAGTCTGTGCATCAAGTATCTGACCTACCTTAATGGCTACAAAGTCCTGGTTTTGTCCCATCTGAATAACTGTGATAGTTTATAACAGAATGACTATCTGTTCATATCCCAGTGGGTTTCTTTCCTGTGTCAGTTTCCCCCTCTGATGATACTATTTTGTGTCTAGATATAAATAAATACATCTGCTTGAGATCCCATCTTCCCTTTCATTAACATCACTGATAATAATGTATTTGTCCTTCAAAGCCGTGCAAATAGGATCATCCAGCTCCAGATATTATATGCTGGCTACTCTGATTATTTTCTTTCAATCATAAATGAAATTACTCCCAGTCCTTTCTATCTTCACACCCTTTGTAAAATTCCTGGCAGTGAGAGAGATGATAGATTAAAAGATACTTGAATCACCCTCATACCCTGTAATTAGCACATGCAGCAAGAACTTATGGAAAACAACAATTCCTTGGTCATTTGTCTTTATTTTTGCTTTCAAGCCAACATATTTTCCTTATGATTTCATTAGCAGCCTTTCTGTAAATGAGCTTTCAGTTTGTCAGAACCAGGTTCAAGTATGTGAGAAAATTACTTATTCTCTTATTTCTTACAGTTTCTTAAAACAAAGAGGTCTTTTGCTGGTCTTTTGCTCTCTCACACAAAGAAACCCTGCCACAGCTCGTTGACTTGAGATGAGGGGTCAGTTTGTTTTCATGGGAGATTGCTGGGTTAGGCATCTATATTTGATCCCCAAACCTGTGCTCAGTTATAAGTGCTCAAGCCCATTGATTTCAACTGGCTCAGGAGCACCTAGGTTTGCATGGGATAAGGTTGTCCACCCCAATTTAATGTACATGAAGGGATGGGGAAGGAATCTGCAGAACTCAGATTACCAAGTGGATATAACTGAGCCAGTCCCATCGTCATCTTGACCTAGATTACAGCATGAGTCCACTTTAGAATCTGTAGTCCAGAGGATTCCTGTACACAGTGGTTCAGTGGTTGTCAGATGACTTCTACAGAAGTCATCTAGCCACTCTGAGGCCACGAGTGAGCCACATTCTTATGGTACAATTCCCTCTGAGAATGATAGAACATGTTCCTGCTTCATCATTCCCAGGAGGACTTGTCGCTAAACTCTATTCAAAGCACTTGAATGTAGAAGCCCCAACATCTTGGAATGAAGAGTGGCATATAAATTGAATAAATACAACAACAACAACAACAACAACAACAACAACAACAACAACAACAACAACATTAGTCACTTCAGACTCTGAAAGACTGAATCATAGAATCAGAGAACTGTAGAGTTGGAAGGGACCGCAAGGATCAGCTAGAACAACCCCCTGCAATGCAGTAATCTCTTGGTATTTTGGCACCTAAGAGAACATGGAAAGCCCTTAACACAACATTAAGCTGAAATGTTTTTTGCTCATTGGCTCCCTGGTGTCACACACTGAGCATTACAAATGGGTCCATGTACAAACTACCATTTTGTTGGGAGAAAAATCAAAAGTGGGGCAAAACAAAGCTTTGAAATGCAGGTGTTGTTGTTTGTTTGTTTGTTTTAAAAAATGGAACATACAACAGGAAATAGCTTTAAATATTGATGAATTGTAAAAAGTTTCAGGTAAATCAGGGCATTGAAACTGAAATAATAGTTTGGGTTTGTTACATTGGTTTAGTGCCCATGAGCGATAAAAATGAATAAATTAGGTTAATATGTGTGTTAGAGCCATGATAAAGCATGGGAATAAGCATGACTGTCAATGAAGAAATTAAGGAATGCTTGTTATTTTGAGCATAAGTAAGTACAAGAAAGGAATTTGGCATGTCCATAAAATAATAATTGGCCTATTACCTGTAAACCTATCAGTCTTTTCCAATTATGAATGATTAACTGATGAAGGAGTTGGAATGGCAAGAATATGCCCTTCTATGCAATGGTATGCTAAGTACAATTATATCTTCTGTATATGTGTTCATGCTTTAAACTTAATGAAGTTTCAGGTGACAATTAGAGAGGCTCTAAGCAACAGTCCCAGAGGCAGACAAGCTATTAAAAGTATGTGAGGGGAGAGATGGACAAGTAATGCATAGGATAATTGCAGACTTGGAGGACTAGTAGCCTTAAAGGCAGAATCTAATGCACAGGGTTTTTTTTGGGTGGGGGAAGGAGGAGTAAAAAATAAATAAAAACATACATGCTATCGTTTATATTCTATTCCAGTTTATTTCTGACTGAGGTAGTCTATTGTTGGCACTTCTTTCTTGGAAAAAAGGGGGGGGGCAAAGTCCCTCAAAAGCAACAGGTAGGCCTTTAGAGAATGTCAAATAGCTTCACACAACATTTTTCAAACACTTATCTTTAAAGTTTTCGCTGTTTCATAGAAGACTGATGAAGGGGATTGTTTCACAGAAGGTTGCAGAGTTTTTACTGACGTCAAACTTGGCCTCTTCACAAGGTTACAACATTTGATGAAAAAGATTTCACAAAACCTTGGTTCTGTAGAAATAAATTCCCTTGTAGGTTTATTGATTCTCACTTTTCTGTGACAATCATTTTTGGCGGAAGGGGGGATGTAGATAGTAACTGAAAAATATTTAACATTTTAAGAAACAAGTTATAGAGGGCATGAAAACACTGATCAACTAGGTTGGGAGCAATGGATCTAAACTTCCACAGTGTAGTTACATGGCAAGGGGGGAAACAAAGACGACTGGATCCTGGAATGTCCTACTTTTCCTGTGGATGTCCCCATTTTCATTGGAGAAATGTTGGAGGGTGTGGAGTTATCCGATCCCCAAGCCATCTGAAGGCAATCCTGTACAGGGATTTTTTAAAAAATGTTTAATGTTTTATTATGTTGTTATATATGTTGGAAGCTGCCTGGAGTGGCTGGGGCAACCCAGTAAGATGTGTGGGCTATAAATAGTAAAATTATCATGATGGAATGGGACGTCCCTATTTTCATTGCAGAAATGTTGGAGGGTATAGAAATGTTGGCTGGAAGGCACCTGAACCAGCCATGTTGCTGAAGGTAAGCAGGTGTGGGTCTGGGTCAGAGTTTGGATGGGAAGCTCCCCTTGCCAAATATATCTCAATTACAATTGACCCTAGACTGCAGCACCAAGGGGAAGCATGCTTTGTCATTGAAAAGTGGGATCCATTGTGCGCACATGTGCGATCACACATTATTTGGACGTGCCTAAACCAGGAGTTGCCTGTATTAGACAGACACTGCCTCTACAGTCAGATGCAATAAAGTTTCTGGGCACCAGTTGGAGGAAAGGAGAGTGCTCTTTTGCTTGGATCCCTCTTGTGGGTCTCCCACAGGCATCTGTGAAATGCTGACTATGGGCCATTGGCCTAAGCCAGCAGCCTCCTCTTTTTTCAGCACATGCTAAATACATTCCTCTTTCAAGAAACCTTCCAGATGGAGATCTTTATGCTAGCTTGTATCAGTACTGGATTTCCATTGATTTTACGTTATGTACCATTGTTGTTATAAACAGTTTATATTCATCTATATTGTTTTCAAAAACAGTTTTCTATTAAATTGTTTTAACTGTTTTGATTATACAGTGGTACCACCGGTTACAGACGGGATCCGTTCCGGAGGCCTGGCCGTATCCCGAAAAGTCCGTAAATGGAGGCGCCCTTCTGCACATGTGCACGGCGCACAGATCGCTTCTGTGCGTGCGCACTGTGCGCAGATCGCTTCTGCACATGTGCGCGCGGCGAAACCCGGAAGTATACACTTCCGGAGTTGCTGCGTTCACAACCTGAAGATTACGTATCCAGAGGGATACGTAACCCGAGGTACCACTGTATTGAAGATTGCTTTTGGGTGCCTCATAGGAAGCCCTTCGTAAATGAAATAAACAAACAAATCTTTCCTGGAGAATAGCCAGGGTTTTACTCGGAGAGCATTGCCTAGCTCTTGTTAGGTACTACAAGTTTGGAAAATAAATCAATGACCTGATTCATGCAGCCTTACTTATTATTATTTATTATTTTTATTTTTGCAAGTGACGCTCCGCAAGATTCTTATTGTCCCCTTGTGTGAAAGTCAGGGGCAGTGCTTCTAAAGGAAAGTCTTCTAAAGGAAAAGACTCGTTCATGCTCTGCATTCATGTGGTGAGTTGCTTTGCTTGATAGTGCCTGAGAACATTTGACACTTGAAGGCCACACTGCAATTCTGAGTCAGAGAGAGCATGTGATCCAGGGAGGGGATATGAAAGAACACAGGCGGTAACCTGCGTGCAAGGCCTGTCATCTCCAAAGCCATGTCTCCTTGCAGTTGGTGCAACCTCGTACCCTTCTTTGAAGTCTCACCTCAAAGAACACATGCTCTATCGCGCACAAAAAGACAAGCAGACCTTGTTGCAACGTTCAACACATCTCCTTCTCTTTCTTTGTGAGACGCAAAGCATTTTTTGAGCGGACCAAGTTCAGTTCTATTAAAAATAAATAAATCAAAAACTTCACAGAACTGAACAACCTGGCTTTATTTGAGGGGACGGGGGAGGATATTAACTGAGGATAATGCACGTAAGTCCAGCCATGAATAATGGGTGTGTGTATAACATAACACAATGAAGCAAGTAGCAATTTACAGTGAATATGAACGCTACAAAAAACATGTCAGTTTAATTTAGACATATTACCAGCATATTATGAAGTTTTACTTGAACAGTTCATTGTGATTGGATTGGATGTTAAGAGCTCAACTAGGTTCACCAGACTTTGAAAAAGATACAGAAATAAATAAAAAATAGTAAAAATAGTAATTATACTTTTCTTATATAAAAAAAGTTTTGACTCCCTGTCTAGGAACATCAGTTCCATCTGAGGGATCTTTATGAACTGTATCTTATGATTTTTAAATGGATTCCCTCAATTTCTGCTCTAAGTTTTTGTTTTAAACCATGGATGATTTGAGGGCTCTGCCACACGTCTAGAGCATCTGCTGCACAATTAAACAGAGCAAGTAGTTTCAGACTGTGGCTGCAGGTGTGGGGCACTCATATTTTAGGACTCTTTCTCACCTACAAAGGTTTCTGTCTGTCTGTCATAAAGTAGCACTTAAGAGCCTGCTGGATCAGGCCCATGGCCCATCTAGTCCAGCAGTCTGTTCTCACAGTTGCCACCCAGATCCCTGTGGGAAACCAGCAAGCAGGATTTGAGCACAGTACCATTCTCCCCACGTGTGGTTTCCTGCAGTTGATATTACTGCCTCCAACCATGGAGGTGGAACACAGCCATGATGGATAGTAGCTATTGATAGCCTTCATGAATTCCTCTAATTCTCTTTTAAAGCCATCCAAGTTGGTGACCATCACTGACGCCTGCACAAGTGAGTTCCATAGTTTAATCATGTGTTGCATTGCAATGCAATGCAATGCAATGCAATGCAATGCAATGCAATGCAATGCAATGCTATGCTATGCTATGCTATGCTATGCTATGCTATGCTATGCAATGGATTGCACTATCAATCATTTGGAAGCATATTATCCCAGCTGTGTCTATGAAGTGTATGAAACATTCTATCTCCTTGTAAATGTGTATTTTGTGTGTGTGTGTGTGTGTGTGTGTGTGTTTTATTGGCTTGTTTTCATTTGCCCTGGGATCTTCAGATGAAGGGCAGTATACAAATTTACTAATATAACAACAACAACAACAACAACAACAACAACAACAACAACAACAACAACAACAAAAGTTACATCATCCTGATATGAAGCTAGGTATCTTTTGTAAGCTGTCTTGGGAGGAATTTGCCCAGAAAAGCAGCATACAAGAGCAATAAATAAATAATCAACCAATCTAGTATAAAGGTTCCCAAACCTTTTATTTGCCACAGACCACTTGAAAATTGCTGAGGATCTTTATGGACCATTTAATGATTTTTCTGACTGTTGTAGGAATTGTAATGTGCTGTGCTAGATTCTGTATGACTTTTAATTATATTTTTATTACTTCTTCTTTTTGTTATATATTGTACTTTGCTGTGGTGCAATTTGATTCCATGGAATTCAAATTGCAATAAAGTAAAATACAATGTGAGAAAAGAAGCATTAAATAGATAATTAAAAATTTATATGAATGTTTCATGTGATGGATGTGCCATCTCCCATCTTCAAGCACAAATCCACAGACATGCTGAAGGCCACCTGAATGAACCACCTTTTGAGAACCCCTAATCTAGTGCACCCCAAATTGTGTATCCTTTTCTGCTTACACCATTAGTTGTTTCTCCCAATGTGGAAGAAAATGGTGGAAGAAACAAGACACCCTTATTCACCCTTACTAATTTTCATGAAAGCCCTTATTCATGTACAGTTGTACCTTGGATCTTGAGCGCCTTGTGAGTTGAATGTTTTGGCTCCCAAATGCCGCAAAAAATGAGTGTTCCTGTTTGCGAACGTTCTTTAAAACCCAAACGTCCGATGCGGCTTCCACGGTTTCTGATTGGCTGCAGGAACTTCCTGCAGCCAATCGGAAGCTGCACCTTGGTTTCTGAACATTTTGGAAGTTGAGCAGACTTCCAGAATTGATTCCGTTTGACTTCCAAGGTACCACTGTAAAGTGGCAATGCCCAAAGGAAAGGGCCCCTTTGACCTGAATGTGCCAGTGGCCAGTGTGCTGGCCAACAGGGTTTTGACCTAGGGACACAAATCTGTTTTTGCCCTCAAATGCTCAGCATGAGTACATACAGGTGGCTGCTATTATTATTATTATTATTATTATTATTATTATTATTATTATTATTCTACAGCATATGTCTCAAGGTAATTTCAAGAAATATACCATAAAACAGCTGTTAATAGTTTTTAAACAGTACAAAAAACAACTGAAAATGGGTTTAGAAGCAGAAGCAGACACCACCTTCAGGTTCAGGAACATACACAGATATATAAGTAAAGGTAAAGGGAGCCCTGACCATTAGGTCCAGTCATGTCCGACTCTGGGGTTGCGGCGCTCATCTCACGTTACTGGCCAAGTGAGCCGGTGTGCAGCAGGTCATGTGGCCAGCATGACAAAGCCGCTTCTGGCGAACCAGAGCAGTGCATGGAAACACCGTTTACCTTCCCGCCGGAGCGGTACCTATTTATCTACTTGCACTTTGATGTGCTTTCGAACTGCTAGGTGGGCAGAAGCTGGGACCGAGCAATGGGAGCTCATCCTGTTGCGGGGATTCAAACCGCTGACCTTCTGATCAGCAAGCCCCAGGCTCTGTGGTTTAACCCACAGTGCCACCAGCGTCCCTACACAGATATATAGTTCTGCTTTTAATTGGTTTGTGACCTAAATAAAAGCCCACAAAGATTTTAGAGTTCTGTCATAAAAATAAAAAACCAAACAATGTTCACAAACATGTTCATCCTTAGACAACGAGAGTCTTGAAGACATTTCTAGAGCTGCGAGTGCATTCTGTCCCAGCCACATCTTCTCAAATGTTATGCCACCAAAGGCAAGAAGAGTGTATTGCTGTGGCATAATTCCCTGATTGTGGGGACATCAATGATGGCCATAGGTTTTCCCTAAATGAAAGGAAGGGGTGTCGTCTTCTCAATAGGTGGGGATTGTTGGAAAATGATCTTGGTCATCACTACAATTTGAACTCCTTACTTATTGCTGCAGTCAAATGC
This sequence comes from Lacerta agilis, assembly GCF_009819535.1. Taxonomy (NCBI): domain Eukaryota; kingdom Metazoa; phylum Chordata; class Lepidosauria; order Squamata; family Lacertidae; genus Lacerta; species Lacerta agilis. Next base: position 57,511,195 of record NC_046318.1, on the reverse strand, counting down.
TTGCTGTGAATAGCCTCCTGAGTTTTTAAGATGATATGAAATGTGTTCTGGATTGCCACGATGCTGTTTGATCTCTCTGTCCCCAATGATCCTGAGGTGTCCTTATATTTACGTATGTATATCTATCTTCTCATCCTTAGGCTTGTACATACATTTGTTTTTAAAAGGGCAGTTTGTCAACTGCAGTCGTCTGACTGATGGCTCAGATTGTTGCAATGCAGGTAAGCGCTGTTGTGAGTGACACTGACTTTGTCACTACGTGTAGCATTAGTTGGAGAATTTGAAAAGACAGGTTCATGAAAAAAATATGAATGTTGTCAGACAACCCTGCATTTTTTATTATTAAAAAATCTTGAGTGAATTTAATGCTTATGAAAGTGAAGGACAGCTCCTTCGCACATCTCTTTCAATATGTCTCAGATCTGACCTGCAGCGCCTCTTTTCTGTCGGTTATGGGTGTTTAGAAAAGATGACACCCCGTTTTAAATGGGGGTAGTGTTGAAAAATGGATGTCTGACAGCTAACACAAGGCAGAAAAACTCATTTTTCAGTTGTCCCCAAGATACAATTTAATCGCAAGTCTTTGGAGACTATACGTTTGTTCTAATATAGTACTTGAAAGGTCAGTCAATTTTTGCCTACCTTGCAATTCAAGGTAAATGTGATGGTTTCATCTCTCATGAATGGTCCTCAAAGTTGTGTTGCAAAAATTATGCTTCACCCATAGGATGGATTAAACAGGGCCAGCCCTATCATTAGGCAGAGTGAGGCCACCTCAGGCAGCAGATACTGGTGGTGAGGTGTTGGAGGACAGAGCTGTGTTGGCCACAGCCTGCCCTGTGATCCCTCCTTCCCTCAAGGGTAGTGGAGGCTACCAGTATGGAAATAACATTTAGCTGGTTAAATTCTTCTTATGGAACTGGTAGAGGAAAGTATTTCATCCTTTGCTTCAGGCAGCGAAATATCTTAGGAACCTAGAAAGCTGGCTTATATTGAGTTAGTCCATTGGTCCATCTATCTTTGTATTGTCTATATTGACTGACAGTTGATCTCCAGGGTTTCACACAATGGATATCCCCAGCCCTACCTAGAGATGCTGGGGATTGGACCTGAGATGGGATAGCCATGGGGATAGACACAGTGTTGCATGGAATGTTCTCAGGTTACAGGATTCATTCAAAATATTCCTCAAATCTATCTAAATGCAAAAAAAAATATGTTCACATGCACATCCCATTTTCAGTTTACTTCACTGCTGCTTGACCAACTAACCTGCCTCTCTCCTATGCAGTGCTATAAAACATGTGGAAAAAAACGAGATGTCATCTTATGTAGAACTCTTACTTTGCAACAAGACACCAGGCATAATCTTTTAAAATAATCTTCCTCTAAAGCAGTAGCAAGTCAGTTACTCCCACATTATTCTTCTTGGGCCTATTGGCCACATTTCCATGGCAATTTATGTGCTGGCCACGGTAGGTGATAAATCACCATAAAGCAAGGATGGAGAACCTGAATTCCTATAGCTTCCATCGTCCCTGACTGAGGCTGATTGGAGTTGAGTCCAACAACATCTGAGAGGTCACAGGTTCCCCATTCAGGTCCCCCCATACCATAAGGTAAATGGAACAATGATAGAACCAATGGCAAGTCTATCTTATCATAAAGAACTCAAGGTAGCGTACACAGTAATCTCACACCACCTTAGTTCAGAAGCAGATCTCTGTCTATTCCAAAAAATGACTCACCGGCTCTTTAGATTGTTACCAATTAGTTATTTGGTATCATTCAGTTCCCATGGTTGTGTAATATTCACAAAATGTACAACTGATAAGTTTAGTTACCAAACAAGTAAAGTTACATTAAATAGGAATAAAAAGCACATTTGCTTTAATTCTTAAGGTTTATTTTGAGTAAAAGCACACAAACAAAAAGCTTGAATTGTATGAATGCAGTCCTCTGTGGGCATTTTTTTCTTGGTACCATATACAGCTACGTCCATAAAATAGCTAGATTACAATAGTAGATCAAGAGTTAGGAAATACAGTCCACAATCCATACTTTGCTTACTCAAAATGGGAATATTTTGATCAATTGATTTATGGACTTGAGCTATCATTGTCTTATTTATGTAAGCAAATCCATGACTTTCAGTATCATATTTCAGTGCCCATAAAGAAACAGCAACCAGAAGACATAGATTAGGATTACATCAATTTAAATCATGCCATATATCTTGAATGTCATCTTTATTTATATTGAAGGAGCCTGATAGCAATGGATTCTAATTTTAGTCAACTATTAAAAGTGGGCAGATTTAAATCCTGCCACAAACTGTAATGCACAATGTAAGGTACACAATGGAAACCTTGTGTCCTAGCCATTCATCAGCCATTTTGGGAGGAGAGCGCTCTGCTCTTAAATGAAAGGGACCAATTGTCCTTGTAAGTCTCCCATTGCTTGGCTGGAGTCCACCATTTGCAGGAGGTGCTGCTCTTAGCACCTGATTTATTATTACTTTGAGTGGAGTTGTGCTGCTTTGCAATTCTGATACCTCCATTAGAAAATTGGGATGTGGCATTAAAATTTTATTGAGAAATGCTCTGTTTGCATTTTGCCCCACTTAGCATCAAATTGCCTTACACTGGGAAAGAAAGTTTATTAAATTTTCATTAAAACACTTGCATGATAGTTAAAATTCAGGGGCGGAGGGGGATAGAAGGTGGAAGGAAAACAATGAGGATCAATTGGTTAAGAAGAAACAGTGTCTAGAATTTATATTGCTATATGCAACATTGGCCACATTAAGCCTGTTATCTTCTCCTCATCTCTATGCTTGTTAAGGTTGACCCCTATCAACACAGAGGAATCCTAAAAGTGTCCAATTTTGTGTGATATTGTAGATTTGAATACAATCTAAACATTTAAAAACATAAATTGTCAGTAATGCATTGTTATTTACCTTATATCTGCTTTCACTATATTGTTTTCTAGTTTGTCAGAATGTCTAAGGATTAGTCGCTTCCTTTATTTGATTACTTTGGCCTCCCCAGTACTGCTTAGAATATGTGATATAATCATATCTTTTTCCCACTTGGACTTCCTGTGTTCAAATTTAATGTCCGATGGAATGGTGTGTGTGTGTGTGTGTGTGTGTGTGTGTGTGTAATATTTAAGATGATATCTGAAGAAAGATTCATAAAAGCTGATCCAAAACAAATATCTTCTTACAAAATGACCACAAAGGATCCTTTTTTTCTTTTCTTTTTTTTAAACACAGTGGAATATATTTTGCTACGGGGAGTTGAGAGCAGTCAGACTTTGAAACTTGCTTCTTCTTCTTTTCCCCCAGCGAAAACCCTCAGGGCAAAATAAACAGTATTATTCTAGGTCTAAACACACGCACACAGAGAGTTGATAAGAAAATTATAATGCAGGAAGAAAGCTGTGCATATAAAAGAGGTGTGTGCTAGTATGTTTTTATTTCATACATTCAGCCACACTAAAATGCATGTTTAAATGATTGCATTTGACAAAGGAAAGACAAGGAAAAATGGTGCCGCATCTTTAATTTATTAGTTTACATGAGATGCAGGCAATTGCCTGTGGGTACCAGATTGTGATTTTTCTACTCAAGTAGATTCCTCATGTTTTACTGATGAGCTATACACCAGACCCTTGTGTTCTTTATAGGAAGAGTTTCATGGAACATCTGCTTCAATTGCTCTAGCCCTCATTTTTGTTTTGTCACCAAACTCGCTTATACTACAGAGGCGTTGGCTATAAAAGCAGCTGCTTTAATTCAATCGAATATCAAGGAGGCACTTTCTCTAATAGCTGTAATACAGCTGTTTGTGTGTAATGTATTCCAGAGCAAACAAAGTGGTTTGACGGAATTAACGCAGCATTCTGCCATGCTTCATGAGATACAGAGTTTTCTAAAGTATTACTATCGAGGTACCTCTGTGAGTTATATGACTGCACGTCTATCCAGTACCCACACGTTAACATTGCCTGTACCTATTTGTACATAGGAACATAGGATGCTGCCTTATAGTGAGTCAGACCATTAGTCTCTATCTAGCGCAATACTGTCCTCACTGACTGCCAGTGGCTCTCCAGGATTTCAGGGAGATTCTCAGCATTACCTGGAGATGCTGGTGATTGAACCTTGGACCTTCTAGATACAAAGAAGACGTTCTACCTCTGAACCAGGACCCTTCGTTATGTAGGAGGGTGCTTAGGATGTTGAGTGTCTCACTGAATAAGCCTGAACATAGGTGCCCAGCATTCATGGAATGACTCTTGCTACACGGAGCTATCTGCTAATGGAAGAAGAAAGGAGACTTTTTTGGTTATTACCCTGTTCATTGCCCTGTCTCTTTGCAGCCCTCCCCTCTTTGCCATCTTCTAGCCTGTTCTGGAAAGACAGCTAAGTCTCTGGAGCTGATTTTAGGGGGTGCTGAGGTGGGAAAATGCAGGCCCAAAATGCCCACCCTCTGTTTTTTCATTACTAAATACCTCTGCTAAATCAATAACCTTTCTGTGGGTGCAAAGGGTATAATTTTTTTTTCTTGCTCTTCTGGAATTGCATGCTATTCGCAGCCATGGTCACAACCGGTGAGGAAATGATCCCTGCCCAATCTCAGACCGATGGCTGCAGTGGTTCTCCAACAAGGTTCTCCAGACTTTGTTAGTGTATGTGGGTTTATGTATGCAGAGAAAAGGGACAAGAAAGGGTTAATTTAGTAGGTGTGCTTGTCCTGCACCTGCAGCTGGTTAAGTGTGAGTCAGCAAACTTGTGAGAGTGAGTCAGAGAGTGACTCAGCACAATCGAAAGCATAAATACCCTTGTGTTTGTAGCAAGTTTGCATCGGCCTGCCACCTCTTGGCTAGAACCTAATCTGTGTTGGAACGTTGCAAGGAGGACATGTTGCTGGCAATACCTTTTGTTACTTTTGCTGTATGATGTTTGTTGGGACAGACTGAGGTAGGATTACTTTATGCTGCAACTGTATGAAACTGTTAAGCATTGTACTTTGGGCTACCTTTCAGTAAAGGAACTGTCTGGTGTTTTTGACAACCCTATTCCGGGTTTTCCATTTGCACAGTCTGTTGGCATGTGGAATGGACACTCTGCACATGCCTCAACAGATTTTACCTCTTGGAATGAGTACAGTAGGAGAGATAACGGGGTCACATGAGAAAAAAGAAACTGGATCCACAGGAAATACTGGATTGGGAGAAATATCACTTCCCTATTGCCCCAATGGGTGATGATGGTGGTGAGTTTATGACCCTCTATGTATACACTGGAGGTCTGTCCATTGACTTACATAGGCCAAGGCATATATTCATATGAAAAAAATAACCTCTCATTGAAGTCGCTGTGATTAGGTTGCCCTGAAAAAAATAATCCCTGTGATGAAAAGCTAGATCTGTTTGTCAGAGCAAACGATCCCCCTCTGCTATTGAGCTTTAGGCACATTTGTTACCACAGAGCATCTACAAAGCTTGGGGATTCCCTGATCTATTTTGGAGTGCCTTGTTAACTGTGCACTCTGACTTGGAAACATTCCCCAAAACACAATGAGTCACCTTGTAATTTAGAGCTGATGCACACTCCTACCAAATGTTAGTTAAACACATGTTTAATGACCAGGAGGTGGTTCTGGAAAAGATGGGGCAAACGGTAGCTTATGGCCACGCAGTCTCACTGCTGGATGAAAGGGCTGTCTGAGGGCCATTCTGGCTGAGAGGTGAAGACAAATAACAGTTGTCCCAGCCGTGCTGGAGGACTGGACCATACACCTCCATTTCTTCTCCTTCCAGCACCCTGCAACAGCCAAGGCATCTTTCAGAAGCATTCTGTGGACTGTGCTACGCATGGAACAAATTCACATGGAGCCTTTCCCAAATGCTTACCATGGCAGACTATACCTGACTGATACACCCAGGCTTCTGTTTGTATGTTTGGTTTGGCATGCTGTGGCTGAACATTACAGCAAGGCCTACTGCCAATTTGCCTGTTCAGAGAAGCCCCTACAGTTGATGATTTCATGCTGCCTTATGTGATCCATGAATGGGAAAGCCTTGCTGCTGCTAAGTGATCTCATGTGCTCCTTAAATGACTTCATGTGTTCAGTAAATGTGAAGCTCTTACCACTAAATAATAGGGGAGGATGTGTCACCCAGAAGTTTTAATGGATGAAATGGGGAAATGACAGATCTTGCAGCCATGTTTCCATGTCTCACCAGCAATGCAGCCCGACAACCAGCCCACAGTTGGTTGTTGTTGAGAATATTCATAAATTTCGGGGTAACGAGCAGGAACAATTCAGGTTTTAACTGGCTTTACTGTAATTTCAGAAAGAGGTTCAAATGCTTCACGGAGTGATGATAGCCATCTTCCAACTCTGCTGCTCCTGTGCCTGCAACATGGGACATTTCTGGGAGGTGAGCGATGGAGTGAGCTCATCTTGTTCTAAGAACCATAATTTCCAAATTCGCTGACTGTTTTACCCCTTGTTTTGTGGGACTTTCCTTTCTTACAGCGTGCATGACCCTACCATGGTGAAATGGATGTGTGAACTTCCATTGATTCCCTCCCCCCTTGTTAATTCAATAAAGGCAACCAAATTCATCCTGTGCACCAAAATGGTGTCCATTTTTGTATTTGTTCTGGGTAAGATGTACTAAGGTAGCATGACCTCTAAGGTAACAGGATGCACAATCTCCTGCTGTGGTGCATCATCTCTGTGTGTACCTCAAATAATAAGGTGAATTGGGGTGATTCAGGGTAGCCTTTTTTTTACATTGCTGAGTCGGATTGCCCCATTAACAAGGCATGTTTGGGTGGATTAGGAAGTGCCTAAACACCCAAGTAACTCTATTGGCTTGGTTTTGTTTTTCCTCCCTGTTCTTTTCTGAGAAATGAACTAAAGAGGAATACATTTAAAAGCACTCTTAAACCACTTCAACTGTTTTCGCCATAGAAATCTGGGGACAGTAGTTCAAGGGTGCTGGGAGGGGGTCTCCTAAGCAACTTCCAGTACCTTAGCAAACTACATTTCTCAGGATTCTTGGGAGGAAGCCATGTTTCTTTAAATGGTAGGAGAGGGCTTTAAATGTGTGGTGCAGATGTAACCCAAGCTGACTGGGAAAATGTTCAGAGCCTGAGAGGCAAGACTGCAGAGGACAGAGTGGTGGAGAAATGTGGGTGTCTTTTCTTCTGATGGGTAGAAAGGGAGATCTGCCCACAGAATCGGCCTTCCACAAGCAAAGCAAATATGGATGCAAGCAGGTATCTGAATGGGCAGCTTCATCTGCATCTTGATGCTCCTGTGGGGACCCATTAAACTGATTGGATGCATTTTTCATGAGTATGAGGATCAATGTGCATCAGAAACATGTCCAGACCCATTTAACTCTAGTCCTGATTTTCTTTGTGCAACCAGTTGCCCATGACTAGAGCGGAATTGGGTTTATTTTGTTCAACAGAATGCAGGAAGCAAGGGGGGCATTGGCCATTGAAGAATGGTGTGCTTTTTGACCCCGAAATTGCAGCTCAACTCTCTGCCAAGAAATTTTTGGTGTGCATAAAGTTGGACTCCATCAAGTCTTTTTTTTAATGACTAGGTTCTGACTTCCCCGTATTTTAATTTCATCCACACTGACACATGCCTAGAGGGGAGAAAAAGAGAGCATTGCTGTTGGGAACAAAGAAACTCCACCGAGTCTGAAATCCTCTCTAGTTGGAGTGTCATTATCATTGGGAGATTTAAAAATAAAAGAAATATGGTTTATCATTATATGAGAATTGCCATTGACAAGGCTGGTAATTAGCCTCATATTATTTTCAGCATAGTTCACATCTACACATCACAAGGCAGAAAATAGGCGACTTAGACAAACAGAATCCTTGTAAAAGATCATTAAGAGTCCTACTGTGACATGCCACGAACAACCTCGTTGATACAACTTAAGTCATATGCATGATTGTATGTTTTAGACTGTAGGAGGTAGCGACTGATTTTGCAAAGCCACAATGGTTTATACATTGATGATCAGAGTAAAATCTAACAATGCTTGCCTTGTTAATGTCAAAGAAGACAGTTTAATATATGCTCATTATAATCTTGTTTGCAGCTTGGTTTAGGGTTACTTCAATGTCTCTCTAAGAGAGCTTTATTTTTAACTCAAGGTTTAGTACAGAGTGATAAACAAGCACTTCTCACGGGGCTGCACACCAATGCCTGTAGAATTGTTATTTAAGGCTCAGCCATAAAAATGATGCATTAATGCTATATACGCAACCCCCCCCCCCCGTCTTAGAAGAAATGCTGGGGAGAGAGGAGGAGAAATTGTACCTTTTTTGTCTTCCTTGTTTTGTATTTGTGCATGCATGTATGAAGATTTAAATGTTAATCATCCCACTATGGACTCTATGCTAAATATTCTTCTTTATAGCTCAAAAACTGGTATAACAAGTGAGCCTCTTGACTTATTTTATGAGGCAGAAAGTAAATATTCCTTTGTTTTGTAAATGGATTTCTCGGCCTGTGTTTGTCTCTATCAGCTTGACAGCAATATTTACTCATGTGGCCTTTCTCGAGTCATACAAGGTGTAAATTCTAATATTAATAAATGGGATAAGCGTGAAGAAATCGGCATCCTGTTTGTTTCAGTTTTACAAAGGACTTCCGATGTGTCTAGAGGGCTGCCACAATTTCTGTCTCATTTATCCTTACAACAATGCTGTTTCCATTTTACAGAAAGAGGACTGAGACTGTGAATGTGTTTTGCCTTGAGTCAGTCACTGAGTCTTAGTTAGACGGACAGACGGACGGACGGATGGTTGAACAGACCAGCTTCCAACATTCTCTCACACCTGGATGTGAAGCAGCTATACAAATGAAGGTACGGTGCTATGGAAGAGCAGATTCTCAATGGATAGAGCAACTGGGACAGAAAGCAGGATTATGCTAGTACTGTCCTCCAATGCTGTCCTTCAGTTATACATTAGTAAATGGTTGACAGTCACTCCATGGCAGGGGATGTAAAGTACCACTGTTGTGGTGAGGGGGAAGCATGCCTTCTGACCCCAAAACTGAGTGACTGGGATGTAGAATGCCTGGATCAACGAGTTTCTGATTGTGCATATTTTACTGAATGCACAGAGAAAGGATTGTAGATCTAAAGTGAATAGGTACAGATGGTTGTGCTTTACAAGCACCTTTGCCATCTGCAAAAAGCTCTCCTCTGGATGTGCCAGATTTGTATTCTGAACCAGGTAAATTCTCAGGGTGGCTTTCAAAATTAGCCCTACTTGGAGTAGACCCATTGACATGAATGGATATGACTAATTTATGGTTGGTAATGCTAATGGGTCTACTCTCAGCTGAATACCACTTACTAGCTGTGATCAGTGGGCTTTAACCCCCTATTCAAATGGTATTCCAGGCTGCACATCGTTTTAATTTTTCTTATATACCGTAAGTGAATTGTTGTCATTCTCTCCTATGGAAGAAAGGCAAATGTTTTACTTGGGACCAGTGGCCTTCAGTATTGGCCAGCTGTCATCATTGTTGATTATGCTGGCTCTGTTGCTGGTGTTTGTTTCTTTGTGTTGTGCTGTTCTGGTGTGGTTTTTTTATATAGTGATTTTGTTTTACCATTGGTTGCTTTTATTGCACCGAATTTTCGAGAGCGAATTTTGTTTTATATGCTGCTTTGAAGGCCCTTTGGGGTGGTAAAGTAGCACTTACATTTTAAATACATATGTTTATGTCATGTGGGAGTGGGTGGCACTGTGGTCTAAGCCACTGAGCCTCTTGGGCTTGCCGATCAGAAGGTCGGCAATTCGAATCCCCACGAAGGGGTGAGCTCCCATTGCTCTGTCCCAGCTTCTGCCAACCTAGGAGTTCAAAAGCATACCAGTGCAAGTAGATAAATAGATACCTCTTTAGCAGGAAGGTAAATGGCATTTCTGTGTGATCTGGCTTCCGTCATGGTGTCTCGTTGCACCAGAAGCAGTTTATGCTGGCCACATGACCTGGAAAGCTGTCTGTGGACAAATGCCGGCTCCTTCGGCATGAAAAGCAAGATTAGCGCTGCAACCCCATAGTCTCCTTTGACTGGACTTAACTGTCCATTGAAGAATGGGATATAACCTAAAATAGAATAAATTGGTGCACTTACCACTATGGACACATTGAATCTGTGATGCAGTTGTTTGTCCAGGGTTCCATAATTACATAATGCATCCTCCATGGTTAGAAATGAATTTGAGGGATTGATTTTGTATACACATGCAAATCTGTGTGAAGCTACATCACACAGGTCGCAGCAGATGCACAGATCGTAGCACACACTCATTGTTCTAGTGTGTGCCCTCTGCATCCAGATTGGTGATAGGTGTTAACTATTCCTGAGGAAGACATCACTAAAAATAAAAATAAAAAATGTCACCTGCTTCAAGCTCCCTAGGTGGAAGGAGGGAAAGATCCATTAACTGTGGTCCAAGACTCATGCTTCCATTCCCCTGGCGATGAAAGTTTTAACCTGATGGTGGAAATCAGCCAACAATGATGGTGCTTGGCAGACTTCCTTGCAGAGATCACTTGACGGAATAGGAGCCCCCACCAAAAAGGCCGTGCTCTGACCCCGGCAAATGGAAGAAACATGGAGCAAACCATGCCGAATCACATGAGGGAATGGAATACTAATTTTTATGAGACTTGGTATATTTCATAAACTATGCTGAACCTAGGTTTTACAGGGCCTGAAAGGTAACAATCAGCTTTTTGAATTTAGGCCAGGAACTATTAGGTAGCTAGTACATTCATGGCAGAATAGTTGCATCACGTCCCTTGTGTTAGAGACAGGCACCACTCACCAGATTGTACTCATCCTGCTCAGTCATGATGGGCAGGCTGCCAGTAGATTACGTTCTTTGCTGTTGGGAACAAGACCACAGTCTCCCGTCATTTGTACATGAAGAGCTACCCAGAAATGCACTGTAGGGGGTTTAAATAAGACTTGTGTATAGATGGGAGAAGCACATACACTGGTAATTATATTGTAAAATGCCCTCCAGTTTGACTGCAGTGCTGTTTTATAGCCTACTTAGTGCAGTGGGCAATCCAGCCCTCATCAGAGCACAGTGGCTTTCAGGCTTTTGGCCCAGAAATATCCAGGAAGTGATATAAAGCCCTTAACAGAGCTTAATAACAGTCTCTGTGTTCAGTCACACCCTAGGTCAAAACCCCTAGAATTTCAACTTATGTGAGCAATCATGTGGATAAATGCTGTATTTAACCAGAAAGAGAAAGAGAGAGCACGCGCACAGAATCCCACTAAAATTTAACATTTGTATGTATGTGGATCATCTAGTCAGGAAAAGTGTTATTTTTTAAATGTGGTATTTATGGAGTCTCCCAAGGGCAGCTGCACTATAAAGGGACTGGTGTCTCCATATAAAAAATACAAATCAATATGCTTAAGGCTCTAACTGGCAATTATGTATAGTTTTGATTATGGGCATTAACATTTCCACAAAGGAAATATAATTACAAGGAACACAACATTTTTAATGCTTACTATGTACTTTTTGACCTGGGTTTGAATGTAGGAGAGATCCCAGAATATTTGAACTCTCTCTCCCTGTGTATAGTAAGTATTTGGCCAGGAACACGAGTTAATCTGAAGGCTTGTATTCAATATGAAACTAATTACTAGTTGGTGAACCCAATGCAGGAGAAGAAAAGTTAAGGAAAGAGGGAAAAAACCAACCCTAGCTTTAGTCCTCACATAATATGAGACATTCAGATTATGCCATTACACAATTTGCTTCCACTTGTGGAGCCTTAAACCCTTTATTTCTTGGCTTAGGGAAAGTCAGACCCCATTTGGGCATTTTGATCACATGTAAAATCTGCATGCAAGCAGAGAAAGCTGGGGTGAACAAGCTAAGCTTCACCCCTCTGTGGGTCGAAATCAAAGGTCCAAAGAAGTGAATCTTCTCTACTGGCGGAGGTTCACCATGCAATTCGATCTTATTAAGGATTCTAATCATGCAAGGAGCCTCCACCATATATGAGGATCCCCACTTCAGACTTTCTTCCTCCATGAGTTGGAGGGTGGAGGTGGTGGGGGGTTGTCCCTGCTGCTTCTACCCAAAAGCTGAGTGCCCAAATACAGCTTGATTGTCTTCACCTCTGTTTTGAGAAATCTTGACCTTCATCTAGAAGTTGGAACCTTTGCTATAGTTTGAGTACAACTGTACTTAGAATGAAAATCTAAATCCTGTACAAATATAAAATATTAGAATGGCAGTGCAGCAAGTATCATAACATGCAGTAATTCACTATTCAGTAAAAGCTGTGTGATTTTAATGCTACATGCCAGTTCGTCTAAATTATTATTACAGTTTGCAAAACTCAATTCCCTTTCCCCCTGTTTTATATTAAAATGTATTAATATAATTCTGCTTATCTTTTATTGCTTTACAATATTCACTTTTTTCTACCTCTTTTTTTTAAACTACTACTATTCTTTCTTTAATTCTCCCCCCTCATCGTTCCCAAAGTGTCACTTTAATCATATTAATTAATACCAAATTTACTTCCTCTCTTGCCGTTATGTCTGGGCATTTCCGCTAACTGTTACATTCTGCATTATAGTTGATCTTCTATACAGTACAATGTAAAATCCAGTTTCGGAAACTATGATGGAATACAGTGCAAGTTGAGCGCTCATGTCTGTCCTATTTGCTTCCAGAAATAAGTCAGTTTGCAAATAATGTGGAGATGCATGCCAAACTTTATTCAACTAAAGTTCTGGAAGTGTATGATGCCATCTACGCAGGACTTTGAGGGAACATTCCCCAACATATGATGAAACAGATTTATAAGGTAAAGGTAAAGGGACCCCTGACCATCAGGTCCAGTCGTGTCCGACTCTGGGGTTGCGGCGCTCATCTCGCTCTATAGGCCGAGGGAGCCGGCGTTTGTCCGCAGACAGCTTCCGGGTCATGTGGCCAGCATGACAAAGCCGCTTCTGGCGAACCAGAGCAGCGCACGGAAACGCCGTTTACCTTCCCGCTGGAGCGGTACCTATTTGTCTACTTGCACTTTGACGTGCTTTCGAACTGCTAGGTGGGCAGGAGCTGGGACTGAGCAACGGGAGCTCACCCCGTGGCAGGGATTCGAACCGCCGACCTTCTGATCAGCAAGCCCTAGACTCTGTGGTTTAACCCACAGCGCCACCTGGGTCCCTTGAAACAGATTTATAAGGCTTAGCTAACCACAGTGATTTCCATTCTTGATCTCTCTATTTGAAAATTTAAATCCTTCTCCCAAGAATGCTAAAGCCCACCAAGGGGACCATTGGTCAGCTCCAAAAGCTCTTTCTCATCTATTACTACATGGTCGTGGATGTGTTTTAATGAGTAATGCTTTTAATGTGGAATTGCTGTCTACATCTTTACATCTCCCCCTGTTTTGAACTGGCCGGCCCCAAGGATTGTTCATTCTCCAAGTTGTAATAGCAAAACAGTCATGAGCCACCCTGTTCCTGGCTTCCAAGTTTGCTACAGATGATGCTTATGCCTTTTAAAATGATATTTTTCTTTTAAGGGTCATGCTGGAAATCGTCAGCAGGAACTTAATTATCTACCAGAGGCAACAGAAGTCTTCCTAGAAATCAAAGAGGACCACATTCATCAGTGGCCCCATCTAATAGTGGGGTGAAAAAACTGATTATTCTGCAAAATATATGCAATCAGCTGAAAGCACGATGCTGACAAAATATAATGTGACTGAGGTTGGCGGCGACTGATTAGACTTCTACTGGGAGAGGGAAAGGACAGGCAAACTCTTGTCACTCCCACCACATCCAAATCTCTGGATAGCAATAGAGACAGTTCCACAGCTGTCTGTAGGGCTTCTAGCCAACAGAGAAACTATAGGGCTGTCAAGCCCTCCAGATGCTGCTGCCGCGGTTGAAGAGAGCTCTGCCAGAGGTTGTCATGTATTGCAGTTGCCAAAGTTGACTGCCTTGGGCTGCAGCTGTTGCCTTTGTTGCTGGAAGAGTGTGGAGCATAAGATGAATAACAACAGCGCCAGCACTGTGGGAGGTAGCTCCCGACTGAAAACTCAAGTGGTCTGGAGGACAGCTCTTGATTGACTGTGTAGCTGTCGTGCTCATTTAGAAGGAACAGTTGCACTAATAAAACTTAAATTTGCAAGTGTGTAAGTATAAAGATGCACATGCAAGCCCGTGAATGTGTGCCTTTCTTTGACGTAGATGTGCCCAGGTGTCTTCCCCTCTCTGTTCCGAAGAAGTTGACCCAATGAAATATTAGATATTACTAATCAAGTTCACCTGCCTGCTTTTTTTTTTTTTTTTTTTAAAGAAAAGGATTGGGTAATCTCTTTATTATTCCTCCAAGGAGCTCAAAGTGGCATTCATGGTTCTTCTCACTCTTCATTTTATTCTCACAACAACCCTGTGAACTAGGTTAAGCTGAAGGACAGAGGCTGGCCCAAGGTCCCTCACTGAGTTTCATGACCAAGTGCGGATTTTAACTCTGGTCTCCTGAATAATCTAACTACTACACTAGCTCTCTTGTTGTACCTAATGGCCTAATTCAAACTTTCCAAAGCATTAGATAAATTGAAACACAGCCATCCTTTGATATGCACCCCAAAGCGAATCCCTTTTAATTCAGTGTGACTTATTTCTGAGTGAATGTACCTCCTATTGCTAATATGACAATATGCCTCTAAAAATGGTGGGTGTTTTTTGGCGAAGGAATATTTCATAATTCCATTAATTTTTCCCACAATTCATTGCTTTCTGCATTAGAAAGCATTTTCATTCCAGGGATCATCAGTTCCTCAGTGGGTCTCAAAGTGGGTGGTACTGCTCCCTGGGGGTGGGGCTAGAATTACATAAGGCAGGCATAGGCAACCTCAGCCCTCCAGATGTTTTCAGACTACAGTTCCCATCATCCCTGACCACTGGTCCTGTTAGCTAGGGATCATGGGAGTTGTAGTCCCAAAACATCTGGAGGGCTGAGGTTACCTATGCCTGACCTAAGAGGCAAGAGAGCAGCAAGGGATGCTGGAGGCATCACTTTCAGACTTTGAAAAGTTGGTATCAGTGGATCAAGTTCATAAATTTGGTTGAAATAATTAAACCAAGTAGTTTTAATTCAATTTTAAACAAATGTGCAACTATTTGTTACAGTTTACAATTTTATTGTGTTATTATCTTCCTTAATAGTTGTGCAAATCGCTATTCTGAATAATGGGTGTTGGGGATCAGCTTATGGAACCGGGGAGGAGGGGGGGGGAGTTTGGAAACCGCTGTTCTAAGTGGTTTGTGACAATATAAAAAAAAAACCCATTACAATTGTCGATTGTTGTTGTTTAGTCATTTAGTCATGTCCGACTCTTCGTGACCCCATGGCAGAACACGCCAGGCACTCCTGTCTTCCACTGCCTCCCGCAGTTTGGTCAGACTCATGTTGATAGCTTCGAGAAAATTGTCGATTGAAAAACAGTTAAAAGCAGATATTAAAAATATTAAAAACATTAAAATCAGCAATAGTATGGTAAAGGAAGATTAAGAGATGTCAATGTCTATGTGTCTGGATAGCCTTGCCTAAACAAAAATATTTTCAGAAGATGCCGAAAAGTGTACCGCAAAGGCATCTGCCTGATGTCACCAGTATACATTTACTGGTGACTAGGAATGGCTGAATCTGACAGTTTGGAAAAATGAGACATTAAGAAAAAACAATCTCAAATTCAGTTTGCCACATTTCCAACATCACTTTGCTGTGGTTTTTTTTTAAATCCTCCAAAAAACATCCACCAGCATTTGACCAGCAATTTTCTCTAACACAGGCATATCCAACTTCCAAGATACTGCGATCTACTTCCACTATTAAAAAAACTGGCAGTGATCTACCCATTGGATTGACCAAAGTTGTTGTTGAGCTATTTTTAGGCAACCAAAGTTGACCACGATTGACCATGGACACCCTGCGATCGACCAGTAGATCTCAACCAACCTGTTGGACAACCCTGCTCTAACATAATGCATCTTGTATGCTGTTTTCGCTGATACACGGATTTCCATACACCCTTTCCCCCAATACATGCACTTTTATATACATTATTTGCCTGCAGAACTTCATCACAAAATCAGGAGAAGTGAGAATTCCCAGTGCTGTTGGTGGGCATGTGAACGAGCAGGTTCATGCTTTTTGCTCCATCCCTACTGGTGACTTATAGGAGACAAGTCATCAAATGGAGCCATTTTTGTACTCTGTTATCTTTTCCAAAGCACCATATGTAACAGAAGGAGCATCTCTCATATAGCTCATTTACTCTAAACTGAAAATCCCTCAATATAGTTTGTATAGGTTTTACAAGGCTACCTGTTGGCTAGTTGAAAGACTTTATGTAGACATTCTCTCTCCTGTCATACATTCGGAGGGAATTAAAAATAAAATAAAAAGTGTGTCCCAATGTTACATTTGAAGGGAAGAGGGGAAAAGATAGATGTGGCTAAGAATGGCACTTTTCACAAACCTTGGCAACGATATACAGGAGTTCTGTGCTGCATCGGAGCACGATAAGTTGTGAACTCTAATGCTTTGAAAGATGAGAGCAGGGTGTCCCTTTTTGTGCTTACGCTGGAAATCTGAAACCCTCATTATTTCTGCATTTGTTAAAATATGGCTCCCTGTTCAACATACAGACAAAGCAAGGGCCTTTGATAAAACCTGATCTACATTCAGAGATCTGCTGTGATCTAAGCTTTTCTGAAATAGCACATTGCAGGAAGCAGAGGAATTGCAGGAAGCAGTACAAGAGGATCATATTTTTAAACAGGCTCTTCTTTACTTTGTTTTCTTTTGCATCTTTGAATTGTGCCGTTGTTGTGTTTGCTCTGCAAGTGTCTCCGCGGCACCTTGGTGGCTTATTGCCTCTTTTGTAAATAGTTTGCACTGTACATCTTCTGTCTTGACTTCCTCAATTAATATTCATGATCCTCTCCCCCTCCCTTCCCCACAAGCTGCAGTTCCACTGGCAGTGTTTGCTTTGCCGTCGTTCTCCTTCAGATTTATTTTAACAAAAATAAAAGAGCTTCCTCCTTGCATGGCTTGGTTAAAGCTGTTACTATCACAGCGCATTTAATGTTAACCCATGCTCAGCAGATGTAGATGTCTGGCCATACTACTGTTAGCTATCTCTATTTTAAAGAAACACACTTTCCCTTTTTTCCACATTACTGAGCTGAAACAATTCAAGGGGGAAACTATACAGCCTTAAATATTCTATATAGGCTTAAATATCCTATATAGGCGGCACTGTAAAATGTGAACTTTACAGTGGCATTAGTTCAATTTCCTATATTTAGAGTGGGAAATGCCTCAAAAGGCATGGTAAAATTCTTAATGTGTTGAGTGGAAAATATCCTTTAAAAAAAAAGTTTCCCACCACAAACCGTTAGCTGTAACTAAATAATAATCCATATCCCTTCTGGGCTTGGTCAAAACTTGGCCAAAATCTGAAGTGCGCTCAGCACTTCATTTTTTGTGTATCCGTCCATATCATTTTTATATATTTCCCCTTAGAGCTAGATTAATGGAGATGAATTACATTATGAAGCCACAGTTTGATAATTCCTGCAACAAAACATTACTAGAAAAAGTTAGGCAGTATAGGAACATAGGAAGCAACCTTATATGGAGTCAGATTATTGGTCCATCTAACTCAGTACTGCCTTTGTTGACTGTGGCGGTGTCTCTCCAGAAAGGGATTTCAGGCAGGGTTTGCTCCCAGCCCTACTTGGAAATGTCAGGGGTTGAATTTAGCACCTTCTGCATGTAAAGCAGATGCTCTATAACTGAGCTACAGTCTAGTATTATCTAAAGCTGAGTCATCCCCACATTTTCTTAACATAGTCCCATATACAGTAGTCTAGAAAAAGAGGTGCCGGGATTCATCATGAATGCATCCCTTGTTATCTTATAATGACAATGGCGCTCACTTGAGAGGTACTGGAACTGAGTTCCAGTAGGAAAAAAACAAAGGCCTGGTCCAACCCACTTGAAAATGGGGATTGGTTTTCTGCAGCTTTCTTGGTGGTAGTGAGAAATTTCTCCACCATTTTGGGGACAGCATTGTTGCTTAACTTTACTGGGTTTTGCCAAGAAGTGCAGCTGGAGGAAAACTGTGTAGACCGCCTTGCACGGCTTCCTGTTGGCTGCACTTCCTGGAATGCTCTGGGAGTGATGTGAGACGATGTGTCATGGCTTCCAAGGCATCCCAGGAAGTGCTGCTGGAAGGAAGCTGCAACGAGAGCCTTACACCACTGAGAGTTGTGTGGAGATTTACTAAAAAAACAAACCCAAAACCACACATTTCAAAAATCTGGGTGTTTAAATAGAAAACCCTTGGCCATATCTTAAGGTTAAAGAAAGGGAAGTAGACACCTGAAGAAAATAAAAAAGAATTGGAGAAAACCCTTCCCACATATTGGGAGAGTTTCATTTTGCTGTACAACCCAACTGCATGGAAACATCCGAGACCAAATAGCTACATTCAGAAAAAAAGTCCTATCTGTCTTAGAATTGGCTCACACACTTAAGACGTCTTGTATGGCTGGAGAGTAGCAGCATACACACACACACACACACACACACACACACACACACAAAAAATGGCATACAGAATATGTGATACAGGTGCTCCATGGATAGGCGTTTTATTGTTTTGTAAACCACTCTGAGTATGATTGAAGAAGGCTCTTAAAAGAATTATAATGAATAATTAAGTAAGTAGATAATAGGGTCTGCATTGGCCCCAAGGTCTGCCTTGAATTCATATCTGTGGATTAAAAATAAATAAATGCAGTTTTCTGGGAGAGGAGAAATTTTGGCAACCTGTAAATGGGACTGTGAAAAAGTTGGGTGGTAGTTTCATCACAGCTTGAGATTGCATCCTGTGGGACTGGACATCTGATACTGTAAGGAGTGGGAGAAATGGTCAAAATAGACCCGAGAGCTGAGCTGAAATGAAATGTCTCTGAAGACGCTGCCCTGAGAAAAATAATAATCTGCAATTGTTCTTGTTCTCATCCCTCCTTGAAAAATGCCACATTCTTTGACTATTCATCACCATTTTTAGGTGTGTGGTAGCCATCATTTCTGCCCCTCCCTCTGACGATGTCCCCAAAATAATTGTGGAGAATGCAAAATGGTGCCACAGCTGTTGCTGTTGCTACTTGCACTAGTGGGGAAAAGAAAGGGGGGAAATGGGGTGCGGGGTGGGGAGCAGCTGTGCTACTGTCATTTCTGATGGCCTTACCCATCCCTGAGAAACTGTTGGAAAATATTTCCCTCCCCCAGGACTAATTTAGTGAAATCTCTCCTCCTACCCGGAAAATGTATCTGTCCACAAACAGTGTGGAGAATTTCAAGAGGCCATTTGCACACAACTCTCACATTCACTGTACCTCATAAATCTGCAAAAAAAGATAGTGTGAAATGATGTGATGCTTATGCTGCTCCTGATTCTAAGCAGGATCTGATCCAGTGATCACACCATCAATCACACCTGTTCATGTTGCAGTGTGTGGCTCATTTGCACATTTATGCGTATTTCATGTACAGTCATCCCACAGCATAACACAGATTGTACAGCTGGTTGCCATCAGAGCATGTTCAGTGTAAAACTGATCCGTGGATTTAGCCTAATGCAGTCAGAGCCTTAATCTTTAACTAGATCTGGTGTGTTAGTTCTTCTCCAGGTATGGACCTAAAGATTATTAACTTGGGTCTGTTGATTCCAACTTCAGCAGCCAAAACAACAATATCTGATTTGCTGTATTTTGCTGGTTGGCTTCAGAGGAATGTCTGGCAGCAATTAATACCACCATAAAAAGAAAATAACAAGAGAAAACATGCACACAAATTGAAAGCAGATATTCGAAATGTTGTTGTCCCACAAATTTAGATCAACCACACGTCTGCCTGGAAACTTGTAACCAGCATTCATGAACGATGTTATAATATAAAGTGTGGTAGAAGAACGACAGCAGCGTCTGTTTGTACTTTCTGGAATTAATATGTATGTGCAGATAATTAAAAGTACAATAAAAATACACTAAATGAACATACACAGAGGGAAAGTTTAAACACCATCCAAACGTGTCATATGGCAGAGCTGTGTGGAAATAAAATCTTCCACAATGCTGGCAAGGAATACTTCTTCTAGTCCCAGAATGCAGCAGTTTTTTCATTGTTTGAGACTAATTTTCTTTTCAGTTAATATGACAGTGTGCAGCTACAACTTACATATACCATTTCTTGTACTGTTATGTATGAAACACCTTCCGTACCAGCCATAGATTAGAAATGATTCCTTGCCACTCTTGATGAAAACCCATCAACTGGCATCAGATGTTCTCAATCTTAGGTGGAAGAAAGTGATTTTCCTGTATGTAGTCTTTTGAGCCCAGCCCAAGAAAAGTAAAACGGTTGATTTCTAAGTGAAAGAATTAAGCACATGCTCTCCCACTGAAATCAATGGGACTTTGTTCTCATTGAAATTGGACAGTTACATTCAATTGTAGGATTGAAAAAACTATTGGTTTAAGAGTCGTGACAAACAAAAACCAAAATGCAGAGAGAGGGAGGAAGTTACAAATGCAACTCTTCAACATAGGAAGATCGGTACATTAGCTAATCCAACCCTCTGCATTTGCCAGCAGTTCTTCTTTGCATCAATAAACCTACTTCAGAGGTGTTTCTATATTTGCTAGGATAGAGATGGGGATCCTGTGGCCCTCCAGGTGATGTTAGAGTTCAGCTGTCTTCAGTCCCAGCTTGTATGGTGAATAGTTTTTTGATTTGATATCCCGCTTTATCACTACCCGAAGGAGTCTCAAAGCAGCGAACAATCTCCTTTCCCTTCCTCCCCCACAACAAACACTCTGTGAGGTGAGTGGGGCTGAGAGACTTCAAAGAAGTGTGACTAGCCCAAGGTCACCCAGCAGCTGCATGTGGAGGAGCGTAGACGCGAATCCGGTTCCCCAGATTACGAGTCTACTGCTCTTAACCACTAACACCACACTGGCTCTCCAGGGGTGATGGAAGCTGTAATCCTTTCGTATCCAGAAAGCCATGGATTCATCATTCCTGTGTTAGGAGAGCAGTTATCGTTTAAAACTTGGGAGATGTGGTAACAGGGATACACCATGGGTTTTCAACAAATCAGAAAAAGATGGCTGGAATCACACACACACACACACACCAATTGCTGATGTCATCTAAAATGGCAAAAGGATAAAGTTTTGGGTGAGAAGAAATGTACTGCAAAGTCTTTAAACTACTAGGCTTAAAACACAGAATTATTATTATTATTATTATTATTATTATTATTATTATTATTATTCATATCAGTCAAGATTATAGCCTGTGGTGTCTGGTAACCATTGGCCAAGGGAGATGTGGCCAGTTTGTTTTGTCCCCCCAACAACATCCTCCTACCTTGCAAAGACACAATGGAGACTTAAGCAATGCAGCAGTAAAAAAAAATGCTGGTAGGGTCCTTTGCGATCATGCCCTGGTGACCAGCCTCCCATGATTATACCCCTTAAGAGGTATATTCTCTGAGCCAAATGTCACAGCTGTAAGGCAAATTGTCTTGATTGTGTGACATACAGAATGCTCAAGTCAAGATGTCTCGAACTATACAGCTGTTCTTGTATAAGACAGGTTACAAATCCCGCTGAATGGAGGTATCTTTCCAAGATAGAAAGAAGTCCCTTTCTTGTCCCACAAGAAACTGATCGATGGTAGTTAGAAGTACTTGTGTTTGGTTGCATTGTTCCCCTTAGTGGCATGACATCAATTAGAGGAGCACAACAGTAGGAGATTAAACCACGCTGGAGCCTTTCATCTGCTGTGCGTACTTTGAATGTGGCAAAGTCCCAGGGGCCCAATGTGGACACCTGGTGGAGCAGAATGTGCTGCACAGAGACAGCCACGGTCATTTATCTAGAACATGGAAGCATTGTAAGTTTTGCTTTTTACCATCTGGTTTGATCTGGGGAAAAGATTAGTGCGCCGTATCAGAATTACATGAATACATGAAAAAGATATGCAAGTGTCTTCAGTGTTTTGCTACATAATTTCTATGTTTTGCTACAGAATACAAACAACATCTGGTATTTAGTATGTTTCATTAACAAATCAAAGCAAACAACTCAGGCAACAGCAGGGGATAGAGGACTTCATTTGCATAGGTCCATTTCAGGTTTTGGCAGATTTTTTTTCTTTATTGATACCAAGCCATTCAGTAGTGATGTATAATTATTGACATAAAGGTAAAGGTAAAGGTAAAGGGACCCCTGATGATTAGGTCCAGTCGCGGACGACTCTGGGGTTGCACCGCTCATCTTGCTTTATTGGCTGAGGGAGCCAGCGTACAGCTTCAAGTTCCGGGTCATGTGGCCAGCATGACTAAGCCGCTTCTGGCGAACCAATACATTTACCTTAAAACTACATGTGAAATGAAAAAATGAGAAAGGGAAAGAAATTGAAACAGGCATATTCACCCATCTTCATGTGCTTACCTCTCTGGCCTAGCATTTCATCTAGTCTCTCAAGTTCAGCTAGAAAAAGCCTGAACCTCAAAATTTCCATATTTCCATTTTTGACCTGGGCATGAAAGAGGATGACCATGCATGACACAGAAGCCCTAGACAGGGGCTTTCTTTGCCCATCTCTGTTATGAATGTCCATTGTCCCAAGTTCCTAAAGCAACCTGAGTGATGTTTCTCTAAGATGCACTTTAATTGCTTAAGATATGGCAAGCAGTCAGGTTCCTTTTCACAGGTATAAGTGTGGCTAGTGGAAATATGGCAGGTTCTTCTCCCTTGCCCGAGACCAAGGAAGTTGCAGGTGGTCACAGGGCCTTCAGGAGATCCTGAGAAAGTTCTTCTACAAGTAAAATAAATAAATAATAAAAGCCAGTCCTTCTCAGAAACAGGTATGGATCTGTCTAATTGAGATGCCACTCATCATTAACCCACAACAAACAGAAATAAAGCAACAGCAGAAGTTGAACTAAGTAGCAATTGTTGGGGCAGTGCAGAGGGGGCCGTGTCACTACTGCTGGTTCCTGAGAGCAAGAGTACCATCTACTTAAAGCTCAGTCTCTTGGCATTTCTATTTCAATGGCCTTCAGGTAAGGCAAACTGTAAGCACATACCCCAAACCACGTAAGAACTCAGCATGCACTAGCAGAACTGGGATTGTGAAGCACTGCAACATTACAAATGTTTTATCTCTCCCTAGGGAAGAAGCTTATGGGGATGGGCCCAGTCACTGGGTCTGAAAGCGTTGTTGAAGCTCAACAGATGTGGACTTTGCACAGGTCAGTGTCTGATCAGTCCTCTAGGAACTGCTTATTAGCTGTTCTGAGCTTTGCAAGGATGAATGGGACATAGAACATAAATTATTTCGATTAGCTTGTTTTGTGCTGTTTCCATTGGCTTCCATTTTGCCTAGGTTGAAGTGGGTCATTGTTCCCTTTGCAGGCTGAAAGCAGATTGCCATCTTCCAGGGCACATCCCGCTACAACCACAGTGCTTGGCAACTAGCTAGAAATAAGGCTGAACTGAAGCCCTGTCATCTGTATTTCAATTGCCAGTGAATATCAGAGAGAAAAATCTGCTTTGAATATTTCTTCTCTTCTCTCTGCTGCCTGGGAAAAAAATGTCAGGGTCAAGTAAGGGGCACAGTAAATTCTGAATATATGAAGATGTGGGATTGATGTATATCCACTACACACTAACATAATTAAGAAATGACCTCATCCTTCAAGCATTGTTGGGCACTGCATCTTGAATTGTAAATCCTTATCAAAGCGATAATAATCTAAAATAGTGCTTGGATTCCCCCGAACCTGAACTTCATTTATTTATTTTTTTAGATTTTAAAAAATGAGAAAATTAACTTACATAATTGTGTTTTGCAGTGTTTGTTTTTCCATTAACCTTTCATATGCTTCCCCTGCAAAATACGGAGGCACTGTTTCCTCAATGCATATCCATTCATGATGACCCTGGGATATTGGCAGCGTCCTTGAAATTGGTCCTCAGTTGACAGCCAAATGACTCTGTTGTTTTCAGTGGAGGCAGATTAGAGCCATGCAGCTTTACTACAAAGGCACTGATTTGACTCGTATCTTATTGCTGGGGGGTGGGGAAAACTCCTCAATCCATCCCTGTCTTGGAATGCAAACTCAACTGTTGCCTGCAGCCTCCTAGTAGCCCATGTACCGGTATATATATTTTAAATACTGGACCACAACTCCTGCTCAGGATTAGGGATGTAGGAGAATCCTGGCGGAAATGGAATGCTCACTTATTTGCCCTCTGTCAGGAATGGAAATCAATCCAGCAAATATGATCCACATTCACTTTTATTCCTTCCATCCACAAATGGTATGTATATAATTGCTTACACCCGCGATCTGTTGTCATGAAATTTCATTTGCTCTGAAATTAATGGGGTGAAAGAAGTACAGACCCTCCAAGTATCCCTATTTTCCAGGGACACCCCCAATTTAGAGAAGCTGTCCCGGTTTCTGATTTGATCCCACAATGTCCCACTTTTCCTTAGGATGTCCCTATTTTCATTGGAGAAATGTTGGAGGGTATGGAGTTATCCAACCCCTGAGCTGTCTGAAGGCAATCCTGTATAGGGATTTTTTTTAATGTTTAATGTTTTACTATGTTTTTATATATGTTGGAATCTGCCCAGAGTGGCTGGGGCAACCCAGTAAGATGTGTGGGGTATAAATAGTAAAAATATCATTATGGAATGGGACGTCCCTATTTTCATCGGAGAAATGTTGGAGGGTATGTAAGTAATGACAATGTAATTTACACAACTTATGCAATTTACATAATTAATTACGTAATTATGTAAGTTACACAATTTTGCGACAACAGGCAAGACAAATAATATTTGGCAGAACATGAACTGCAGTGGAATGGAAACACCTCTGCATGTGACAAATAGACAGCTGAATTGAGAAGGATACCTTCTTATATCCTTGTGACTGTGCTTCATGAAGTAGCTTCTTCTGCATATCCCGTCCTGCTGCTTTCTGTGTTCTGCCAACTTGCCCTTCATTACCACCAGAGTTTTGCTTGCCTGTTAACCTGACTTCAGGTGTTGGGGGTCTTACTCTAGGATAAAGGCTTGTAAACCAGAGGGTGTATGTATGTCACAAAATAACATATTTTTCTGTGTATAACACACCCCTGTGTATGACGCTTCCTATTTTTGAGTACTCCAAATTAAGAAAATGGGGGAAGATTGCCTAGAGTTGTTGGCCTTTTTTTTTAGTGGGGTTGACGAAATTCGCTCACCAGCCTGACCTACGCTACCATTCGCACGCATCGCAAAAGCCACCTATCATCTGTCCCCTCACCAGCAATAGCCGCCAATCTCCCGCCCAATTGATGCAGCGACAGCCAATCAACAACAGCCCTTGCCGCAGCCACCAATAACACACCCAATAGCCGCTGACAATCTCTGGCTCGTGGCACCAACCAATCCCAAGTCCCCACTATGCACTGTCCATGTATAAGACGACCCTAATTTTTAACATAATTTCTTTATATAAAAAATACCTTGTCTTAAACATTGAAAAGTATGGTATTTGGGTCAGTGACTAGGCTCCAAAACTTTCAGCTGAATTCCTCACTATGTGTTGCTCAGGTAAGGCCCACCCAGAACAAACATCATTTTGTTTTTTATTATTCTTCCTCTCCAGGAAGTTCCAATAGCCAGCCCAAGACTAGGCCTGAGGATACTTCAATGCCTAGGAGCAAGTGGTGGACCTACATTTCTGGCCCCCCGAGGCTTGAACTGATATGGTGGGCCTCTTCGCAACCAGCAGCAAGGCATGGGTAACCACTGTTATCTTCATCAGTGTGGTTATTCCATGACAGATCACCACATTTTTAAAAATAAAAAATAGCTACTGCTTCTCAGACTTTGATTAAAATTGCTGTGCAGGATTATCTCACATGTCAGAATCACTGGTGTTAATAAAAAAATCCCTATGTCTTACAGTTTATGAATTATGGGGGGGGGGATGGAAATTAGAGAAATGTTCTATACATGCATGATGCACATTTTAAAGCTAATAATAATAATAATAATAATAATAATAATAATAATAAAGCTATGTGCATTAAAGTTGCTTCTGGGGCCCTTGAAACTTAAGAGAGCCAGTGTGGTGTAGTGGTTAAGAGCGGTAGACTCATAATCTGGGGAACCGGATTCATGTCTCTGCTCCTCCACATGCAGCTGCTGGGTGACCTTGGGCTAGTCACACTTCTTTGAAGTCTCTCAGCCCCACTCACCTCACAGAGTGTTTGTTGTGGGGGAGGAAGGGAAAGGAGAATGTTAGCCGCTTTGATACTCCTTAGGGTAGTGATAAAGTAGGATATCAAATCCAAACTCCTCCTCCTCCTCCTCCTCCTCCTCCTCTTCTTCTTCTTCTTCTTCTTCTTCTTCTTCTTCTTCTTCTTCTTCTTAAATTTCATTCGTTTCATAGTAGATCAGCCCCTGCTAGACGCTAGGTAGAGTCTGCAACCTACTGTTCATTGCCCAACGCATTGGCACACGGATCAGAAGATTATCAGTTTGAGTCCCGGCAGCTCCTGACAACTCCTGTTGACTCATATAATACAATGAGGAATGTGCCTTGTACAACGGGGGGGGGGGGGGCCTGCAATGACTGAGCCTATGTGCCCTATGGCAGATTTACAGAACTGTTTGCTTCAGGCTAAGGTAGCCAGTCCATGGCAGCTGAGGAGTCCCCTATGTCAGTTTATGTGGCTCCATAGTTTGAGGCACATGAAGCTTCTGCAGCCTTGACTACAGTGTATATTTTCTGCTCGCTGGCTAGACCTGTAGCCATCCAGATTTGGCTCCGTAAAGGTTATCTAAAGCCAGCAACAAAACCCCCTTTTTAAAGAAGCACTACGTTTGAGGAGCCCCCCCCCCATCTCCTTTCCTCGCTCAGTACATGTAAAGCTCATTATCCTTAATGATGGTTTAGGAGCTAACTAAGCATAGGCAGGGCCAGAATGTGGCAACTACTCACTCATCAGCTGACCCAATGTAGAGAGGCTGGCCCTGATGTTGAAAGAAATTTGGAGCTGTAGGCAGTTGAATGCATGGCCAATCCCTTAAGACTGCCACCGTAAATAAGCATTTTAAAAGAATCTCAGACTTTAACGAAGAACAGAAGGGATTTTCAATCAGTAATCAAAAACAGGCCCAGAAATCAGGGATGGTGAAGCGGAATGCATATTTTGATTTCTCAAACAGAAAATACATTGTTCCTGAGCTACTCCTATAAGTGGGCTCCTGCACAGAAAGTTTAGTGAATCCTGAAATGTGTTGTGAGTCTCAGAGTATTAAAGGAATTAGAGACAGCATTCTGTATAAGCTAGAGGCACCATGGTGAGAAATGATTACCCACTTAAAAAGTAACCACATTAGATTTCTTTTTTAAAAGGGGGGGGGAGGAAAAGAGAGAGAAAGGCAAAAGAAATGCACATAAAAATGAGCAGGGTGGAAGGAAAGGATTATTTAAAACATCCAACTGTTATAATCATTCCAGACTCATCACAGGACTGCGTGGGCTCTGGAAGAAAGGAGGGAAAGACACTTATCTAATCGTCTGCAAATTACAGTAAGAAGTACATTAATGAGAGTTAGGGATCCATCTTGGCTAATGAGTCATCAGGACTCTCAAGAGTAAATGAAATTCCATGCCCATGTGGTAAAATGTACTTAGGTCAGGCCTGAAAGACATTAGAAGTCAGGGAAGATATAAATAAAGAGTTGTTAAGAGTGAAAACTGTAATCAGAGAGGCCCATCGGCTGAAATGCCAAAAGACCCATAAAAATGTAAATACCATAGCTGCAAACCTACGCAATATGAAAGGAATATAATAAGGTGAGGTTTTAAAAGACAACAGCTATTCTATGAGGAAAATATTGTTGCATTTAGAAGGAAGAGACGAGCTTCTAAAGCAAGCCTTATATGGCCAGATATTTGGAGAGATAGGCCTGTGTCTGCGTTTCTGCATCTCATGGGGCCCTATATTATCAATAATGCAATCTGACTGAGAATGTTATTAGTTATTTTTAGGTCTTTCTATGATCCCCTCCCTGCAGAAGGCCTTGGTATTAGAGTGCCCTGGAATGTTGCTTGCGATATCTTGCCCACTTAAATCTTGCCCACTTAGAGCTGAAAGCAACCAAAAACAGCCTCGGATACAAATGCAGGATAAAAGTTCAAAATAAGCAGAACAGGGCAAGTATGTATCTCTGATTAAGACACTGAGGTTTTAAAAAAGCAACAGCACAAGCTTGACTAAAGCAGGGATGATGGGGTAGTGAGGGGTTGTTGGGTTCTTTACTCAGTTTTTAACAAGGAGAAATAGCTTCTGTGTTGTACCTATTTCTGCTTACACCAAAAAGTTACAACAGTGTCTTTCCAAACTCCCTTCTCACTTTATTCAACCTTTGCTTGAAATTGCCACTTTCAACCCTTCAGTGTCACCCACCGTTCACTGTATTCAAACATCTGCCATTGTTTAAAATCACTTTCCCCCCTCTCAGTGTTTCTCCCTCCCTGCTTTATTCAAATCTGCAGTTGCTTAAAATTGGCACTCCCCCCCCCCCAGCAGTGTATGTACATAATAGGTACATAAGCAGCAGTTGGTAGCTATAGTTGGTGTAGTCTTAGCAGATATGAATGCAGCCCCTGAAATGCT
The DNA here is from genome assembly GCF_009819535.1 of Lacerta agilis. Taxonomy (NCBI): domain Eukaryota; kingdom Metazoa; phylum Chordata; class Lepidosauria; order Squamata; family Lacertidae; genus Lacerta; species Lacerta agilis. Next base: position 57,482,296 of record NC_046318.1, on the reverse strand, counting down.
GTTGGAGTGCAATCCTATGCATGATTTAGAATGTTTGCTGTCTGTGCATCTTCACTAGCTGTCAGAAGCGAGCCAGCAGTAAATCACACTGTGCAAGTTGGAGCTAACTATTTATTAGAAAAAACATGATCTGCACTGCAGTGTAAGGCCTGATGAGCAAGCAATTCATCTGTGGTAGGCCTTGCCCACCCCCATGAAGCTGTTGCCGAGATTGAAGGCCCCCGCCTTCCCACAGCTTGCTAAGTCCCCTCTTCCCCAGGGTTCCCCCCAAGCAATCAGAGGCTGCATCAACATGTCACTAATGTCTCCTCCACCCTTTCCATGCCTCTTCTGCTTCTGAGAGACAAGGGGAGAGGGAAGCTTGACACTGCAGGAGGGGGAAACAGTTGTGGTTAAGAGCGGTAGACTCGTAATCTGGGGAACCGGGTTTGCATCTCTGCTCCTCCACATGCAGCTGCTGGGTGACCTTGGGCTAGTCACACTTCTCTGAAGTTTCTCAGCCCCACTCACCTCACAGTGTGTTTGTTGTGGGGGAGGAAGGGAAAGGAGAATGTTAGCCACTTTGAGACTCCTTCGGGTAGTGATAAAGCGGGATATCAAATCCAAACTACTCCTCCTCCTCCTCTTCTTCTTCTTCTTCTTCTTCTTCTTCTTCTTCTTCTTCTTCTTCTTCTTCTTCTTCACCAGCCTAACTCATCTCTGCTGCTTGGTCTCTCCTCCCACCCTCCTGCTTCACCTTCTGCCTCTGATTCTGGACTTGTCTCTGCCACAGACTCTCCCAGCTCACTTAGCCCTGTTACCTTTTCAGAACAGGTGGAGGACACACAACTTTTCTCCCAACAGAGAAGAAACTTCTGAACCAAAATAAGATTTTAATTTTTTTTAAGTGCTCCATTTGTGTAAAACAGCAATGCTTACGTATCTATGGTATCTTTCCAACAGCCATGCACCTCACAGCCCCCCGCTCTGCGCCTTTCTCAAGTACTTTTGTCTCTGGCCCCACCCACCACTAGAACATATCTACTCCCAAAATGATTGCTGATAGGGGAATGCATTCCAAGAGCTGGAAAAATAGGTTTCTTTTTCTTGCTTTAGACTTTTTTTTGCAGTTGGGGGGGGGGGGGTAGTGGCGGTAGTGGATTCTGACAGTTCCTTAAACTCCTAACAGGGCTCATTCAAATTACAACACTCCCCCACCCACCCCAATTCCTGCCTTTATTCCTGTTTTGCTGCATGATAATCATGCTATGCAGAAGTCAATGCCCTTTGGCATTTCCTTAGATGAACCATCCTATGAAATTCTTTGAGCTCCCTGAACCTCCTGGTTCCTAAAAACAAGCAAAGCGGATCTTAAAATAACAAAACTACTCTGCATTGAAAGTTGTCAACAATGCTTGCGTTTGATGTTTATTGTAAAATGTCAGTGGTTAAAAAAAGAAATCTATGGCTCAAGCAGTGTGGTTCTAAATGGCCTCCTTTGGTCATATCATATTTCAGACTGGGTTATTTTTTTGTGGGTGGTGTTGGTACTTTGTGCTGTTTCCCATCATTGTCTCCCTGTTTCTTCTCCATTTCCCCCCTCCCTCAAGTATCCTCTGGCCAGCATCCCAGAATCCAGTTATTCCAACTCCCTTCATCGTTGTTTTTTTATGAACAATTAATTGTAAGACAAAGAAAAATGGGGTGATCCTATTGTAAAAGGCTTTTTAAAACCTTGGAAAATAGGTCAGCTTATGTGCCGTATGCTTTGGGCATATTGTTCAGCTGTGTTATGCTGCTGCTGCTACCAGTAAAGGTTCTCAGGAGTGTAAATCCCATGCAGTTTGACAGCTGCTACATTAACTAACTAGCAGGTTTCTGTAGTTATGCACAATGTGGCCAAATAATCTCAATTCAGATTCATTTGTTCAAGCTAAGTCTCCCCAGGTGTGGTGTGGGGCTGCCAAGTTTTTATAACTTTTTTGTGCCCAGACAAGTTTGCATGTTGTGATCTATTCCTTGGGGTTCTCTCCTTATAAACAGAGTCAGTAGGGATGAACGAAGACCTGAAATACTTACATTCTCATGTATGACACTGAGAAAATAAGAAAACAAGAACAGCCTGCTGGATCAGGCCAATGACTCATCTAGTCCAGAATCCTGTTCTCACAGTGGACAACCAGATGCCTGTAGCTTCCTATGCAAGCAGGACATGGATGCAGCAACACACTGCCCACTTGTGATTCCCAGCAATTACTGCATCTTACAGTGGAGGTGGAACATTGCAGGCAATGGTGCCTTTACCAGAGCATTTCAGGGCTGAAATCCCGGGACCCACATGTATCTGAAGAAGTATGCATCCACACGAAAGCTCGTACCAAGAACAAACTTAGTTGGTTTCTAAGGTGCCACTGGAAGGATTTTTTATTTTGTTTTAATTACTCCCAAAGATTCCTAGAGCCAGTGTCAGGTCATAGGCATGCAGAAATAAGCAGGGCATAGGCTCATGCATGGACTGGCATGGGCAGTGTCGTTGTGCTGCCTCCTTTGGTGCTCTGATAGCCCAACCCCTTTCCAAAGAGCCAGTGTGGTGTAGTGGTTAAGAGCGGTAGACTCGTAAGCTGGTGAACCGGGTTCACGTCTCCGCTCCTCCACATGCAGCTGCTGGGTGACCTTGGGCTTCACAATTCTCTGAAGTCTCTCAGCCCCACTCACCTCACAGAGTGTTTGTTGTGGGGGAGGAAGGGAAAGGAGAATGTTAGCCACTTTGGGACTCCTTTGGGTAGTGATAAAGCGGGACATCAAATCCAAACTCCTCTTCTTCTTCAAAGTGGCTTTCACAGAGCAGTTGCTTAATGGGAAGAGTGAAGAGAAGGTGTTCTAGATACTTGCACATGCTCGTTTAGTCGTGTCCAACTCTTCGTGACCCCATGGACCAGAGCACACCAGGCACGCCTATCTTTCACTGCCTCCCACAGTTTGGTCAGACTCATTTTGGTAGCTTCGAGAACTCTGTCCCAACCATCTCGTCCTCTGTCACCCCCTTCTCCTTGTGCCCTCAATCTTTCCCAACATCAGGGTCTTTTCCTGGGAGTCTTCTCTTCTCATGAGGTGGCCAAAGTATTGGAGCCTCAGCTTCAGGATCTGTCCTTCTAGTGAGCACTCAGGGCTGATTTCCTTAAGAATTGATAGGTTTGATCTTCTTGCAGTCCATGGGACTCTCAAGAGTCTCCTCCAGCACCATCTAGAGAAAAGAAAGAGGAAATTTCTATCATTTGAAGTAAATGAAATTATGCACATTGCCATCTAAGGATACCCCTCTGAGACCATTATGTCCAGTGTCTAAAGCAGGGGTTGCCAAACTTTTGAGGCCAACGGGCACATTTGGAATTTTGCAAAACTTCCATGGACACCATCTACAAAATGGTTGCTGGGGGTGGGCATGGCTTAAAACAAAAAGACTGTGGTGTTGTGCGACATAACTCTTCCACTAATTGCCCACAGCAGAATGTAGACCTTGAGCTGAAAAAAGATTTCTCACTCCTGCTATAAATTGAAGATATTCTTTTTATTTCTAATAGTGGCATGAGGAGAGGAGAAAGAAGAACAATGACTTTTTTGTACATAAGAAGGAAAGCTGAAGATCCAACTCCAGCGACCAGTTCAATTAAATGTGCCTTTAGTCTGCATCTTGTTCCCCATTAAACGTATGATTCAATAGGCTTCTCCCTGTTATTACCTTCTTTTAAAAAAGTTTATTTCATGGAACACTCTGTATACCAATTAAGCTCCTTTGCTTATTATATATTACCATTTTGCTTGCCTCAAAGTACAAACAGCGAGCACTTTGATAAATGAAGTGCAAGGATACTTAGCTATGTTGTTGTAGCCTCCCTAAGTGCTGTGTCAGCACATAGCATTGTCTGTTATGGCATACAGAAAAGAAAGAAATGCCGGGATAGAGCTTGAATGATAAACATTTTGCAAACAGACCTCCACACACCCTTAGCCACCTGTTCTTCAGCTAGCCACAGACCCCCACATGATGATAAAGAAAAGCACTTTAGTAGGAGATCTGTTTCAGATTGCAGTGGGGTGCAGTGGGGTGCAGAGGGGGTAGGGAGGAGCCGGCGTTTCTTATTATGGCTAATATTCCACCCTCCTCCTTGTTGGAATTGCCACAGCAGAGATCATTCACTGTGTAAGCTAAGGGATAATTCTGTTAGTGTTAATGTTGTTGTTGTTTAGTTGTTTAGTCGTGTCCAACTGTTCGTGACCCCATGGGCCAGAGCACGCCAGGCACTCCGGTCTTCCACTGCCTCCCGCGGTTTGGCCAAACTCATGCTAGTCACTTCGAGAACACTGTCCAACCATCTCTTTTTTTTTTTTTTTTTAAAAAGATTTTATTATTTTTCCATAAAACAACACAAAAAGAACATTAAACATACATAAACACAATAAAAACATAATACACAATAAACAATATAAAACCCAACAATACCCTATGAAAAAAGAAAATATACAAACCTTACTAACTATTTATCTTTGTTTCTCTACTTTTCTTACTTCTTAAGGGGGACTTCCCCTGATCCCTCCTCTGTCTTCAAATACAAATATATTCTTTAGGTAGCTTCATTTCTTTTTCCATTAACTCATACTCAGTATCCTAATGTTCTTCAACTTTATCTAAACTAATATATTTATTAACTTATATTCTATATCTTGTCACCTTCTTATAGAAATAAATCTAACATATCAAAATTTCTTCTTATACCATTATAACTAGCCTTAAACTTCTAAAGCCGATTCCTTTATGTATTTCTGCACAAATATTCAAACATTCAATTTAACATGCTTAACTAAATAGTCCTTAAATTTCTTCCAATCTTGCGACACCTTCTCCTCCCTCTGGTCTCGGATCCTGGCGGTCAGGTCTGCAAGTTCCATGTACTCCATCAACTTCATCTGCCATTCTTCAATTGTCGGTATGTCTTCACCCTTCCAAGTTCTTGCCAATAAAATTCTAGCCGCTGTCGTGGCATACATAAAAAATACTCTATCCTGACTGGGTATCTCTTCCTTGGTCATGCTCAAAAGAAAAGCCTCTGGTTTCTTACAAAAGGTAATTTTCATTACCCTCTTAAGCTCATTATAAATCTTATCCCAGAAGGCCTTTACCCCTGGACATGACCACCACATATGATAAAAGGTACCTTTCGACTCTTTACATTTCCAACACACATCCGACATTTTAGAATTCATTCTAGCTAACTTAACTGGTGTCAGATACCATCTGTATATCATTTTCATAACATTTTCTCTTAAACTATTACCACTGTCCAACCATCTCATCCTCCGTCGTCCCCTTCTCCTTGTGCCCTCCATCTTTCCCAACATCAGTGTCTTTTCCAGGGAGTCTTCTCTTCTCATGAGGTGGCCAAAGTATTGGAGCCTCAGCTTCAGGATCTGTCCTTCCAGTGAGCACTCAGGGCTGATTTCCTTCAGAATGGATAGGTTTGATCTAGCTTAGCCAATTAGATGCCACCTTTGAGGTTGCCGGGTCAATGAGAGTTTCCGAGTGGCAAGAGAATGAGGACAAGAGCCCTCACTGTTCTGATTCATCCCTTGGCCAAGAGAGAACCAGGTGAGCTTGCTGCCACATGTTTTGAATTAAAAGGGCAGAAGTTGGAAACTCAGATACCAGCACAACTCAGTAGCATAGCCTTAGTACTGCTCACATGAGCCCTGTTCTAGCATCATGTCTGAATAGGGAAAGCCAACATGTGTAGAGGCACAGGGCAGCCAATGCCACACATACCCCAAACGCCCCCCACTCCTTCTGCTCCAGGTTTGACCTTCTTGTATTGAGCAATGTTTCCATTCTAGGGGTACTAAATGCATTAAAGACACACTGATTCCAGCATCCATACGATCGTTGGAACAGAGCCTTTGCATGTATACGTGAAAGCTTCTTTCTATGTGATTGGGGAAACCTGCATTTTCCAAGGTACCAGGCTATGTGTGCGTACAGAAACAACACTGCTTGCTCAGTCTAAGGTGCCTGGGGAGAGGCAGTCTCCAACCAAAACTGACAGCAGTTAGGCTGTAGCTGGCACTCACTGCAAGCTTGTTGGAATGAGTTCTAGGCTTCAAGGGTACCACTCAGTTTCCTGAGCTTCCCGCCAGCTGAACAGAAAGGCAAGTTGTGGCACAATGAGCCCTGTAAAAACCCTGAGCTCAGATCTAGCGCTTTCAGATGGAACTGCTACTGCTACATACAGGGTCTGGTTACTTGCTATACTATCTAAGTTAGTGACCATCAAAATATCTTGTGGCTGCAAATTCCATGAATTAATTATGCATCATGGAAAGAATTACTCTCTTTTGTCTGGCTTAAATCTTCTGCCAGTCACTTTCTCTGGATGAGCCTAATATTAGGAGGGAGGGAGGGAGGGAAATTTATCTCACCCCTTTCTATGTATAATAGATTAATTTCCCCAGCTGAGATTTTCAGGATGCCAATATCAGGGTTTTTGTTTTTACTTGCTGAGAATCATGAAATGCACACAGTTATAGTAGCTCTATATTTCCAGCGTAGCTTTTTATATTAATCATTAATATATCCCTTACATTGCGTTCCACCAAAATTCAAAAATTAGGGAAGAGAGATTTTGAAATATCCAGTAAGCAAATTAGAGTACATACATCAACAAGACTACGTATGTGGCACTAATGTGAGCAGTAAACAGGATGCACTGGGAATAACTCAGAGAGTGTTTAGAGATAAATAATTGGAAATGTACTCCTCTAAGTATTTTTAAATGTTTTTGGTTAATGTTAAATGCAAGAGGTGGGGGGAGTGTTACAGTATTTAGTTGAAATTCTATATAATTGGTATTTGCAGTAACAGAGATAATGGATGGTGCAGAAGTGAATGCAAAGCAACGATTCTCTTGATGGCTTTTATGTTCTCCTGAAAGCAGGGAAGGGATGTTTATTTGCTCACTGAATTATTATTTCTATTTACGGCTAATAAAGGACAAGGATTTTAAACCAAATTCATTAATGGTTTTTAAAGTCAACATTGTTTGTTTTTCGGCTGTTGGTATTCAATATTTTGCTGTTATCAGTGGGCACGATCCTCTAGAAACTGGACTGAGCAAGAGCGTACACAGTGGTTCATTTCAAAAGGGCTTCCCCAAGAGAATTCCCCAGCAGTCTGTGCCCATTATGGGATGTTCTTTTCTTCTGTTTTTAAAGAAAGAAATCTCACATCTCGGCTAGCATTGGTATGTCGGGGAGTTGTATCAACGTATGTTTGTGAAAGGGAATTACCAGTTTATTCTCTGCAGCCCTCTACAGAGAAATAAACAGCTTAACTGCAGCTTTCATTTTAATCTGCGCCACAGTAGTCATCATGCCAGCATTTTAACTCTGACTAGAATCCTCTAGTGTGCCCCTGGTACAGCAGGCAAGACGCCAGGAAAATGAAGTGGAAGAATTCCTGGAGGAAAACTGGGTAAAATGCCAGAATGGGAGCACTGTGGGCATTTGAGAGGAACACAGTGCATTTCCTTCCAGTTTGTTAATGTTCCTGCTGCATTTTGACTTTGTTGTGGGATTTGTTTTGTTTTTTGGCTCCTTACTTAACTCATGCATAGAACAGGCCCCTTGAAATCAATAACTGAAGTCATGGGGTGGCAAACCTGTGGCCTTTCAGATGCTGTTCAACTCCAGCTCCTATCATACCTGACGATTGACCATGCTGGCTGAGGGTAATGGGAGCTGGGATCTAACAACATCTGAAGGGTTACAGGTTAAGCACGCATAACTTTAAGTTTCATTAATTTCAATAGGACTTCTCCAAGTGTGATTAAGTCTGCATCCATCCCAGGGAGTATGTGGACGATGGATATGAATTATGCAAAAAAATAAATTAAAAAAACCCACAAAGAAATTTGAGAAGCAGATAGTGGTAACTAGGACATGAAGAAACAACAACAATTGTGTACCGCCCTATACCCACATGTCTCAGTGTGGTTCACAGCATAAAATCACAATATGAAAACACAAAATACCTAATAAAAACAAATCTTCATAACCCCCCACTCTGTGGCCTGTTTTGTTGTTTGTTTGCTTCTTTCATTGTATTTAAAGCTTGCTTTCCTTCCATGGAGCTAAAAGTGGCATCTGTGGGTTCACAAGTAATTGTTCATTCAGGTGCCACTTATACATACATACACCTGCTAAGCTACAGCATGGTTGTGGATAAATAGAAATGTGTATGTATTGAGTCCAAAATGGCTCAATGGTCAAGGATTAACCTGCCTTCTCCATGGTGTTATCCTGATCCAGATTACTTCATCCCCTGTGGTTGTGGTTATAAATAAAATTATTTCTGTGCTGCTTTGTACAATCCTGTTCAAGGAAGCCTAAAAGTTAGATGATAAAACAAGAAACTAGTGAAGTCACAGTAATATAAATTAAATGCAACTGATAACCCAAATGAGAGAGAGAGAGAGAGAGAGAGAGAGAGAGAGAGAGAGAGAGAGAGACTCCCAGTCATGTTCGCATCTGTAGTTCAATTAGAAATAGGCAAATTTGTTAATTTTGGCACCTGACATTTTCCCATTTGTACAGTACCCACAATTTTTCATGCCTCAAGATGTTGGCGCTATCTTTTAAAATCCAGACAATTAATGAGCCAAAATAAAATGTTTGTGTCCTCATTTTGATGTCTCTCAACGGTGGTGCCTGCCTCCGCTTCCAGCTTTTAAAGTTTCTGCAGGGAAGTAACTTCAATTACTTCCCAGAAGACCTTAATCAAATGACTGGCCACTCTGCAAGCACTTCCCTTTTCTTCATTTGTAAACATTTCTACTGTGGTTTTATCCGCCAGTCATGGTTTTAAGAGCCTTCCCGCCATATAGTAATAGCTTGCACAAAAGAGGGAGCAGGAGGAAAAATTAAAAAGGACAACGGGTTGTGACCTGTCAGCCTCCTGAACTACACTAAAGTTGCTAAAGAGGTAGCCACAAATATTTATTCAAGTGAAAATTTAGCTTTAGAAGCATTGATGACCTTTCAAAAAATAGTATTAGTATCAGGGGGCATACATGCAATTAAAAACAAGCTCCCAGAAGCCAACCAAATGGATGGCTGTAGGGGTTGGCTAATTTTTTTTGTCATTTCTCTAGAATCCTTTTCATTAAAGTGTACTTAACATTTTGAACCAAAAGTTAGGGATATATATATATCTCCAGTACTCTGCATTGATGCAGGTCATTTGAAAACCATTGTACCTTGCAGTGCTTCCTCTGTTAATACTTCCCTCTATGTTCATGAACTGCAGCCTTTTTCTTTTTAGAGGAAAAGAAGAAGAAATGTCAGGATTTCTCTGTGCTAATTAGCTGGTTAGTGCATATTTGTGGAGCTAGTGTTCTGCTTGTGAATTTGATCTCTGATAATGTGCTTGGAGAAGAGTGGTGACTTATTTTAATATGATCTGTTCATATTTCCCCAGCCTATTTGCATGCTTAAGTGATGTCCAGCTTCTTTCATAGGCGCGCGCGCACACACACACACAAGATCTCCCATGTCATATTTTTCTCAGAACAATGTAAAGCCATCACATTTAAGTCCATTGGCTTAGCCATGTTGGCGCCAAGCTAGATGTCACATTAATGACTGAACATGTCAACCACAGTAATCTCTTCTCCCCACAATCATGCCTTGTAAAACTAACCCATATCCTGATATCCCAGAGTCCTACATTCTCCCACTCCACCAACACTGGCATCTCTAATGATTTGGAGCGCTGGATGGTGTGGCAAATACCAAAGTGGTAAAACAATACAATTAAAAATGAAATACAAAACTTACTTTAAAACAGCCCCATGCTCCTACAACTGATAATTTCAAGGCTACCAAGAACAGCACCAGCCACCTAGATGTCTAGGTAAACAGGAATGTTTGGAATTTCCTCCTGAAAGGTGGTGATGAAGAAGGCAGAAGCCCCTCACCAGGGAGGGCATTCTGCAAACAAGGAGCCATTACCTAGAAGGGGCAAGGCCAGCCAAGCAGCACCCACTGGCAGCAACACCAACAGAGCCACCCTTGCAGCTTGCAGGGTCTTGTGTATAAAGTTGCCACGAAGAGGAAAGCTAGCTGTATCTCTTTATGATAAGGTTACCAGATTTTTTTTCAATGAATCCGGGGACACTTTAATTAAAAACATACACACACACAATGTTCGGGATGTTGATACTGCAGCGATGGTGGTGGCAGAGGGGCGGCTGCCGCCTTGACCTCAACCGCCACATTTCCCCTTCCTCTGAGGCCTCTAACTCCTTTCTCCATGAGCTTGGGCAGCCCCAATCGCACTCCTACTTGCGTGCAAGCAGGAGGGGGCAGGGCTCCCTCAGCTGGGAAGGGAGGCTTCCCATTGCCATTGCCTGAGAGATCCCTGCCCCCTTCTGCTTGCAAGCAAGCTCTGATAGGCAGCGTGAAGCCTCCCTTCACAGCTGAGAGATCCCAGCCTGCTCCTGCTTGCACACAAGTAGGAGTTGGGAAGCTGCTCCGATAGGCAGCATGAAGACTCACTTCACAGCTTAGTTGCTGGGGTAACGGAAGGTGGAGGCAGCCCGGAAGCTGCAACTTAGAGCCCCTGCACTATGGGGACTTCCAGGCAGCCCCTGAAGCCAACTGCTCTGGGCTGCTGAGACTGCCGCTGCTGCATTTCCCGGTGACATTAGATGAAATCCGGGGACATTCCGAGGATGGAATTTGTCCGGGGACTTATTCGCAAATACAGGGACTGTCCCCGGGAAATGGGGACATCTGGTAACCCTACTTTATGATAGCTTGAATATTTCTGTTCTGACAGTGTGCCCCTTTATGTTTAATACTGGACTTTGTTTGTCTTCCCAGGGTACAAAGCACACAATAAGTTTGGAAAGGCAGTTAGCCCCACCTTGCGTGGCTTTCATAACCTTTTGCCCCTCTCACTGACTGTGTGTGTGAGGGATCCTATTCCCTCCCCTTTCAATACTTCCCCAACAGTGACTCTCCCTAAGTTTCACTGACAACTAGGATGAATCCTTCAGTGTTCATATGGGAGTTGTCTCTGGGGGTACCTCAGGGCTCTACATTTGAAAACCTCTTGCCACCTATGGGATCTCCCTACCAGGGTTCCCAACTACTGCAGTTTGCCTTCCCTTTAGGCAAATAAGTGGCACACTTGGCTTCACTGTCCAGCCCTCTGTATGACAGGAGAATAAGCAAACAGTTTCCTCTTCCACAGGAAAGCTTTGTTGTCTCCTCTTAGTCACACCTCTTAAGGTACTGATACACTGCCACAGTCAACGAACATTTAAGCACATTTAACTTTATTAGGTAACTTGAAAACATGGATGTCTCGGGTTATTACTGGTACAAATCTTCTTCTCATGTAATTCAGCTTTGTTATAATATTTCCTGCATCCCTTTAGCAATGGTAATGACCTTTTCTCCCATTCCCCAAAGCCTAACCTCGCATTTTCTCTCTCTAATCCTCCACCCCCAACTGCCAAACCCCCAACTGCCTTTTAATGGTTGTTCCCCCTCCTTTTAGAATGCCAACTAGCTCCGCCTCACAGGGAACACCTACCTAAAATGGGAGCGATGAACCTGAATCATCAGCAGGCAATATTCCGCCACATTGTGCACACTACAACTTTCAAGCACATTCGAAGCAAATCCTTTTCTTCCAAGAATTCTGGGCGCTGTAGTTTACTTCTCACAGTTACAATTCCCAGCAACAAGCCTTAACAAACGGCAGGGTCCAGAATTCTTTGAGGGGGGGGAATGTGCTTCGGATGTGTGTACGCAGCCACAATTTGTGCTGCACATAGAAGGCAAAGAGGTACACTTTGCTGTTGGGTTTATCTGCAGGCAGCCTGGTTTGCACCACCATCGCAGGCCACAGTGCAGCTGAGGATTGGCTGTGGTGCTAGGGAGATGTAGTGGAGTGAGCCAGTCTATAGCGTCACTGTCTTTTGGGAAGCTTCACATGGTGATGAAGATTAAGCAAGTGCATGAGTTATAAATTGTGGATAAAAGCTGTTATAAACTGAATGCATACCTTGAAGTGGGCCAAAGGGTCTCTGGCAGTGACTGAGGAAGGGCCATGAGGCTTACTCCAACGCCATTAGCGTTCCCACCAATATTTCCAGAACCAAAGTGATCAAATTAAGTCACGTATTTAATAGAAATCTAATAAAAATTATACTGAATTATAGGAGTAACTAAGAGGGTAGAATTTATAGCAAAATCGTGACTTCCATCTGCAATAAAGCATGGAGCCTCTCTTCAAAAGGAAGGGATACATGGTTTGATTGTAAGAAATTACGCAAGTAATAAAAAATTCATTGTTGGGGGATTTGTTAAAACCAGATTGTGGGTCTCAGCTTTTAGTAAATTTATTCTGAACCTTCTGAAGCAGACATTGCAAAAACTTTACATTCTAATGAAGGGGCTAAAAACATATATTTCAAAGAAAACAGTACTCATAAATTACATTTATGACACATGAGGTTATTGACTGCTGTGCAGGGAGCACAGAGTAATGGTGCTAATATGCACTCTAGCTTGATTTTCTCAGTTCCCAACATGCTCTAATTCCACACTACAAATCTTTAAATGGCAGTTATATTTTAATTAATGTGATTATGTGCTGCCATTAGCAAACCCTCCCCCAGCACATTTCTCCTGCCAAACCCATGGATGCCAGTAAACCATTAACATAAAAGGGCTGTTTGCTTATTAAATTTGTCTACATAAATAGGCAAAGGTTGCAATTGTTGATTTGCCATTGGAAAAAAAGAAAAAGGAAACTAAAGAACGCAAGAACATTTGCGCACAAGCCATCAGTTGCAATTACCTCGTGTAATTAAGTCTAATTTATAAGCATCTCCCTCTAAATAGGAAAGTAACAATTTTTGTTAATTAACAAGAGCATTTGTAAAGCTCATTAAGCCCATCATTCACCGTCCTTCTGGAGAGATAGGGGCATCCGGTTATTACGATGGGACACATTGTATACACATATTTGCCCAATAATCAATGCGGAAGGCCTAATGATTGAAATGGGAGATAGAAATGGATGTTATATTACAGTAAAAAGAAGATCTACTGTTTTCATTTATCTTTACAGCAATGTAAGTGCTTTGTCATTATCTTGCACATACGGTTTCATTATTCTGATACAGCACTCTGTTACATTGCCTCATGCCATCATCCCTACAAGCCTGCAGGGTACGAGAGCACTTATCTTTCCTGATGACTGTTGAATCATTTAAAACAAGTTATTAGTGAAACAATTAAAATGGTATTGGTTCACAATTGTATTTATAGCTGGCAGGCATAATGAAACATTCTGAATAGCAGTTGGGGAGGGGGAGGGGCTCTCTGAATAGGTAGGCAACGCTGTTAATCAGAGACAAGAGAAACCTCTAAAGAAAAGCTAAATTGCAAAGAGCACATTAATTGTATCTGCTCATTTCATTTAATTGAGAAGAAAGGGAAAGTAAAAATCATATTATCAATGTTTTATGAACATGAAGAAAGAGGAAAATTACTATGTCATTTGTCACATATCTTCAGTCAGAATGAAAATTAAAAAGGTGGCATTTAACTTTAACAAGAACAGGCCAAATGCATCATGTTCCTCAAGTTGAACTTCAGCAGGAAAGGAGAGGGAATGGGGGAAAAAATAAGAGTCCTAGATTTGTAGAGTTGGAAGAGCCACCCAAAGTTATCATGTCTAACACTTGCAAGGCAGAAATCTCAGCTAAACAATCCCTGACATGTGGCCATCCAACCTCTACTTAAAATGAAGGTGATTCCATCACCGTCTGAGGTAGTCTGGAGAAGAAGAGACTGAGAGGAGATATGATAGCCATCTTCAAATATCGAAAAGGCTGTCACATACCGGTAGAAGATGAATTGTTTTCTCCTGTTCCTGAGGGTAGGACTTGAACCAATGGATTCAAGTTACAAGAAAGGGGATTCTGACTAAACACCAGGAAGTACTTCCTGACAGTAAGAGCTGTTTAACAGAGGATTGGATTCCCTTGGGAGGTGGTGGACTGTCTTTTATTGGAGGTATTTAAACAGAGGTTGGACAGTCATATGCCTCAGAGAGGGCTCATGAGCAATAATATCTGTGGCTTTCTGCATCTTGCAGTTCTACAGCAAGACAAGGACCTTGGCAGGACTACCACTCTATTAAGTAATCCATTAAAATTAATGAGTCTCCAAGAATGGAACATCCTAACTGGTTCCCAACTCCCACAAGGGAGGATTGGTTACAAATCCTCCATTTCCAGACCCTCAACCTTATCACCAGGGGCAAAACCCAAACCAATCACACTATGTGTAGAACCGATGACCACTTGAGACAGCCCCATCATTGCCATGGAAGACATTTAGTCATAAGCTATAGCAGTGAAAGCAGCCACAGCACGGACATTGAAGTCCCCTATGACAATTTTTCTAGGGTTCTCCAACACCACTCCAGATACCACCTCCACCACATTGGTCACATAGGTCACTGGAGAACAGAATGGCCATTAGACCAGTAGCATCTCCAGTCTCTCTCTTTGGCCTGACACTGAGGGCAACCCCCAAATGGAGAGGTCTCCTGGTATGTAGGACAGAAGGCTTAAGGAGCAAGGCAAACCCTCCCCACCCCATATGTAGTGGTGCTGCAAAGCTGGGTAAGAGCCATTCCTCCAATCGCCTAGCCAGGTTTGGATGATAAATGCCAGACCAGCTCCTTTGCTCACCATCAAATTGTGGATGAGTGAGATCTTGGTACAGTTAGACCTGGCATTCAATAACAGAACAGTCAGATGGAAGGATGTTTTGGTGGTAGAGCAACCAGGAACTTGAATCTCCAGGGAGAAAACAGAAAAGGTAACTGTATGCAAGCACATGACATCCAAACTCTTATAATGAATTTGTCTCTCCCTAGGACTGTACCTTCCCCAGCTCATGGTCAATGGGATTGAAAAGGCACCCCTATTCTCACCCAGCCCCACACTTCCCAGACACATATGAAAAATAGAAAGACATACAAACATTATTGAAGCCATTATTTCTACATTGGTTAGAAACATTTTTTTTTTGTATATAGTCTTAGAAGGGCCAAGGCTCTGGAAACGTGGCTATGGGGTTATCATAAAGAATGCTATTAACAAGTTATCATATAGACAAGTTGTCTATAGGTGTTAGCACTTTACGTGGGCCTTGAAACTTTTATGGCTGCTGTTACCCTGACAAGGCTTTCCTTTAATGCCAGTTTAGAAGGACAGCTATAAATAATACAAGAAGTATTTTGCAAAGAACAGGTCTAAGCCACATAGACCAAGTAGCATAAGTAACAGGAAAAGTTAGATTAATTCAAGGAAAGGAAAGAGCCTGTTCTAGTTCCTTCACTGCAGCAAGGCTTAATTAGAACTGATTTTTAAATTCTAATTAAGATGGCAATTTTATTTGCTTAATGGTGTTCTTACATTTATATTTGTACAGAAATCTCAATTGCTGGTGCTTTGATTTAGTTTAGTAGTTTTACCTGCTTAGCCGTTTATACATGTTTGCATTTTATATTCAAATTGTGAAAACCGGTGGCTTTAAATAAATAAATAAATAAATAAATAAATAAATAAAATCTGATCTAGTTGTTTTCAGGCCCGGGACTCTGGTTCTGCAGGCTGCCTCCAAATGTCAGGAACCACCACAGATGTCACCCAGTTTGTGCAGAAAAAGATAGAGGAGGTGGCAATGGGCTTCCACCTCTCCTTATCTTCACCAGGAGAGAAAGAATCAACTCCTATTTAGGATCTATCTTCCTTTGCTGATTCCACTATTTAGTTTGGGCTCGGTCTTGCTTGGCTCTGCCCCTTGTTTAGCTTCCATTTGCGATGCTGCAGTTGGGAAGCCCAAAGGGGCATCAACACAGTAACAGCCCTGAGTGGAAGGAACATTTGTGTTAGATGTTGCTGCCTACCTCAGCTCCCCTCCCCATCCCCCATGGTCCAGCTCTGGTAAGTGAGGAGTTCAGCCCCTTAGACCAGTGGCAGCATGTCCTGTTTCGCCACATCACTGTGGATTTCCAGCAAGATCTCATCGAAATCTTGTGAGATTTCACGCGCTCCACAAGATCTCACAAGAATTGGGTGAGATCTACTAACATAGGGGAAAGAGGCAAGCCTTCTAATTTATACAGGAAATATATATGCTGAGTATCTTAGAACCCAGGCATATATGCACAAGACAACAGAAAGCATAATACATTGCACAAAAATAATGTAAGATAAATCTATGTCTTCTCCTTAGGTGCCATCCGCTCCTATTGTTATAGTCAGAACTTTTGTGAGTGCGCATATAAAGAAGCGACTTGTTCCATGCCTTCACTTCACAATGTACTGTAATAGATTAGCCCAGGATAATTTCCAGTGTATTTGATATTACTGAAGTTTGCCTAAGTTTGAGAGGAAGCCTTTTCTGATCCCCAGCTTTTTTTTTTTTTTTTTTTTTTTGCCTAACTTACATAGCCTCCTGTTAATGGTATTGCAGTAATTCAGAGGAGCTGTGCAGAAATCTGGGACTTTTAAATTCTACTTTGCAGAAGGTTCACTTAAGACCAATTACCTTCTAAAGCCAAAACAAAATAGAAAATTCTTTCCAGTAGCACCTTAGAGACCAACTGAGTTTGTTCTTGGTATGAGCTTTTGTGTGCATGCACACTTCTTCAGATACACTGAAACAGAAGTCACCAGACCCTTACATATAAGGGTGAATAAGTGTGCATGCACACGAAAGCTCATACCAAGAACAAACTCAGTTGGTCTCTAAGGTGCTACTGGAAAGAATTTTCTATTTTGTTTCGACTATGGCAGACCAACACGGCTACCCACCTGTAACTTCTAAAGCCAAACGGTGCAAGTAAACTTTCTGGTCTGATACACAGCAACTCTAAATCACCCCCTACCTCATTCTGTTATCTTTGTTGAAGCTACTTGGCGAGAACCTAAACGTGTGCCTACCCCTGCTGGATGCTGTTTAGCAAGAAAAAATGAACGTGTAACAACAACTGGACTGAAATTGTGTGCTGCTGCTGCTGCTGCTGCTGCTTATATGGGAAAATATCCCAGTCAAGGACTTTAACTCCTGTGACCTTATTCTTCTTTACTTATGGCTATAAGGAACTTGACTAGCCAGGGGTTGGGGGGAAGAAATCCCTCCAGAGTTTGAATTTGGGTTGGCAAGTCTGTAAGCTACTGTGAGCATTTGAAAAACAGGGCAGAAGGCCAATTAGGATTGCCGAGGCACATTTTTTATGTCTCTGTAAATATCAGACTTTTAGTACAACATGTGTTCTTTGTCAGACTATTTCTGCTGCTGCTTCTACACCTGCACAACTTCCCCCACCGCTGCCCAAACATTCTTCCTTTGGCTCCTCTTGTCTGGTCAAACGCTGAAATGCATGTAGTGTTTAGTTCTACCTTTTGCTTCAATTAGAAGTGAAGACTACTTAACAAAGCTGTTTCTAGCTTTCTCTCTGATTCAACCCTTTCTCTCTTACAACTCCCTGTCCACTGACAGGTAAGTTCAGAAGATTAAAGAGAGAGAGAGAGCTTCTTGTCAATGTGGAGAGCATTTTTTCAAAGCTCTTTCTGCATGCTGGGTCTGTTACATTCATTCCCTGGTAACCTCATATTAAAGGAGCATTCCTTAACCTTTGGCTGGAATACTAAGGGAAATGGCAGCATCTGCTGTTCTGATAGGGAGGGCCTGTTCAGGGTTTTTGGGTGGTTTTTTTTTAAAGACTTGCATTCATTGTATTAAGAGAAGACACTTCTTTAATTCATGCTGTCTTCTGAGTCAATCTGGCTAGTGGATTGCACATTTCTTTTATGTACAGTCCCCCCCCCCCCGAGTGATCTTATTATGATAGAGCCAACAATGTATCACTGCAGCTTATCACAGAATAATTTCCAGATTTTCTAGCAATCTTCATGATACAACTGGCCTGTAAAGATGACGACCAGTTATGAAACAAAAGGATAATAAATGTTCCTATCCTGAGACCAATATACAACCCTACACTTTTCTATTCCAGGCTGTATTAATCATGTGATGTTTCCAGACATGTCCACCTTGTTTATATTTTCATTTCTATGTGCATAAGGGGTAAAGATTTGATTGCCTGAACAACACAATATAGCAATAAGCACCATAAAGCCAGGGGGGGGGGGAGGGGGGAATGAGCTCAGAATGCAATATGTTTTTCCCCCTTTGCATATAAATCTTACACAGATGGGGATCGTTTGATTTACTTTTCATCTCAAAAGCAATATCTTTCTTAGGGTAATATCAGAATATGTTTGAATGATAGAACAGAGTGCAAAGTGATTACATATTTAAAAAGAGATGTAATATTTTTTTCCTCCCCAACCTAAAGCTACCCTTCTTGAAAATCTATATGAAGTTATAAAAGGGGCTCTGTTGGATCAAGACCAATGGTCCATCTCATCCAGCCAGCATACCATTTCCAAAAGGGCCTCAGGGAAGCACACAAGTAGCCAGGTATTCTGAGGTATACTGCTTCTTGATCACTCTACTGAGTGATCATAGCTGAATCAAATGGATGCTAGCTAAACACTCCCTTATCCTACAGGTGGACTTTGAAGCAACAATTTCCTATACACATAGATTGCATTTAATGAACACAGTAACCAAGAAGTTCATGGAAGAATAACATTTCAAGATTACTGGCTTTAAAAGAACAATCCGCAAGTTTGTAAGCTCAATTGCAGTTTATCTTGTTAAAGATAGTCCGTGTTAGTATTCAAAGATCCTTCTTACATTTGCTGGGGTCTCTTGGCCTTATTAATTCAAATCTTACTTTCAATGTATGCATGTAGCCAAGATAATTATTAGAAGGAAAGATCAAAGCAAGCATATTATAGTCCTATTCCATTTTCTGCTGATGTGAGTGATCTGCTTCTTCTTTGATGTTGTATGCTTCTACAGTGAAAGTACAGAGGATAAAAATACTACACCATGTAATCTGGCATTTATCCCATGAGAGCAGAATTCCAAATTGTGACACATGTCAAGAAGTAAAAAAAAAAAAGCAAAAAACCCCAACTTAAAAGAGCCCCATGCTTTATAAAGTGACACACTTTGCATTTAAACACCATCAAACATCATTTTCCATTATAAATTTAGTCCCTGATAGAAAATTCAAAGAATTCCTGTAAATTTCAAGTCAAAGAAACTGGTATTTTATAAAATAGCAACCATATTTACCAGTTATTAATTTACATTGTGATTGTGGCTTAGACAATTCATGTCAAATTCTTTAAGGAAAGAGAGAGAGAGAGAGAGAGAGAGAGAGAGAGAGAGTAAACTTTGTCCTAGCATCTTGTGGATTACATCACAGTTAGCTTGCTTTTAGTCAGGCAACTATGTTGTTGAGGCTGCAATCCTAAATATGCTACCGGGCCAAGTTCAGTGTGTGGCTTTTGGTACAGTGGTACCTCGCAAGACGAATGCCTCGCACAATGAAAAACTTGCTAGACGAAAGGGTTCTGCAATTTTTTAGGTGACTCGCAAGACGATTTTTTCTATGGCCGTGCTTCGCAAGACGAAAATTTCAATGCATTCCTATGGGAATTAAATTTCAATGCATTCCTATGGGAAACCGTGCTTCGCAAGACGAAATTTTCGCAATACGAAATGACTCACGGAACGAATTAATTTCGTCTTGCGAGGCACCACTGTATATAAAATCCTTAACGGCTTGGAGCCTGTTTACTTGTGGAATCACGTTACCTCATATATGCCTACTTGACTGCTTCAATCTGCAGAACTGGCACAGTTACAGGTACCACATAATATTTTACACTCCCCCACCCCACCCCACCCCACCCCAAAATCAGCCTTTTAGTGTGGCAGCACCTGCACTTTGAAACTCCCTGACTATTCACATCAAGGCGGCTCCTTTGCTATATTATTTTCAATACCTCCTTAACATGTTTCGGGGTCAGCAAGCCTGTTGAGACATGTAGAAGCTGTATGTCCTTTATTCTGTTGCTAAATTATAAAAACAATGTATTATTACAATTATTATTCATCTTAACCTAATCAAAGCTCTCTTGAGAGCTCCTCTATTTCTGCTAGGCTAAGAGCTGAATCTGTATGTACCTGGCAAAGAAAGCACAGAAATACACTCAACAATGGAAATATGTATCCCTTCCCTTTTCTGAGTAAACTCCACAGAAACCTACATAAATGGCATATAAAGCTTTTATGAAACAGGCCTCAGGCTACACGCTTAAGTGGTCCCCACTGCATTTGCACACACAAACAGTTGCACAGTATATTAAGAACTGCAATAATAGGCAAATAGCTGTAAAATATTAGCATGATTCCATTTTCACCCGGACTCTTTCCCCGGCTAGCCCGACGACAACCAATTTTGAGGAAATGACTAAAGTGTCAAAGAGCGGTTCATGTCTTGCATGGGGATGGGGTTCTGGAGGGTGTAAGGGGGGGTTGATAAGAAGGAGAATGCTGTTTTGCATAGGATTATTTTTTAATACGCATTGAAAGAAATAAAGCCTCTGAGAGAGAATGTTGAGCTGCTGCTTATACTGAATATTTCACACAGAATCCTACTTGTTATCAATTAATTCAACTTACTTCCTCATCAATTCTTCCCCCCTCAGTCCTGATGGTTTTATGACCTGGACTCAGGCGATCCCCTTAGGCAGTCCATCTGATAATTGACACATTTTCTAACTCAGGATAGTGATGCCCAAGTCACTGCTTTCAGGCCTGTGACTTCAGCTTATTGGAGTCTGCAGCAGGGGCTCCTTTTATCCCTCATACATCAGAATACACTGACAGCTCTCCCAAGCAGGGACGGAACGGATCTCTCCCTCAGGAAAATGTATGCAAACACCTCCAGAAAATTGTACTGGTTGCCAGGCATCACAATGGTGACATCTTTATGATAAACATGGTATGCAGAAGAAGGCCTAATAAAAGAATAACAAATTATTACATCCAGAGGGCAATTTTACAAGATTAACTGGTGTAATAAATTATTGCCCGAGTCAGAATGCTACGTTACCTTTTAAGGTATTTCACAGTGCTGAAGAAATGAGCTGGCCTATAAAAAAAAGGGGGAGGAGGGAGGCAAGGGGAGAGGGAACAACACAGAGAATGCAGAGCAGAAAATAGTAAACCAATTCTTACATTTTTCTAAGGCTAGTCATGAGAGCGGTGTGTGGTGTTTGGCTGCCTGCATGCAAGTGCTTGCTGTAAAATAACGCTATGCATATAAAGCTCATGCCAAAATGACTACATTTCTCTCTCCTCCTTTTTAATACAGCTGCTGGACATTCAGTTCTGTGGCAATCTACATAATATCAGTTTGAACAAAAGCCTGCAGCGATTTATTTCTAAAACTATTTCCCTATATCTTAAAAAAAAATCACAAAGAAAATGCCAGGAGCCAGATATCTTTCATATTAATTACCAAATATTTTGATTCCTGTTTTGCCCCTGTATGTGTTCAAGAAAGCACAAAAGCCTTGCCTCCCATTCCTTTCTCTCTTTTCTCCCCTCCCTTTCTTTCCTGCTCTCTTTTTAACAGGCAGCATTCTCAAATTTTTAAACACACAACACACACAGAGAATGCTAGAGTTCTCTTTTAAATTTTTAAAGAATGTAGTTGGTGGGTTTTCTTTCTTTCTTTCAAAACTGTTTTCTTTTGCCTTTGCCTTTATTTTTGTCTTTAAAACGACATGAAAAAGAACGCTATGTCCTGAACTTAAGGGAATATCTATGTGCTATTTTTACACAGCTAGCAGTGAAAGCTCAGATTTGCATTTCAGTTGTAAATGAAGGAGACACATGTGGGTTTTTCCCCCTGTGGTTATTCCAGTCACAATCCCAAGATTTCCCACAACCCATAAAAAGAAAGAGCCCGCATCTGGAGTTCAAAGGCCGTGGCTGTTTTGCAATTTATCATAAATTCTCATATGCTACTGTGGCATAATACATTAATAGGATAACGCAGCTCCACACTCGTAAGACATAGCCCCTATCCTGCTGGTTATGGGGTGCTATTTTTTTCCAGTGTCGCCCATTAGATATAAAATGATTCTTTCATGACAGCAGCCCAGTTCTTTGGCTTACCAAAGGGCATGCTATAACTTAGAGAGATGATTTGTATATTATGTACTGAAGAACTTCCACTTCTTACATCCTAAGTTAAGATCCTCACCACCTCCCATGAGAGAGAGGGGGAGGGGGAAATGATTTTGAGAAAGAGAGAAAGAGAGCATAAGACCCTGCTGGATTAGACCAATGACCTTTGTCAAACATCCTGTTCTCACAGTAGCCAACCAGATGACTGTGGGAAACCTGCAAGCAGGACCTGAGCACAATAGCACTTTTATTTATACCTGCCTCCCCCAACCTAGTGTCTTTCAGAAGTTGTGGGCTACAGCTCCCATCAGTCCCAGACAACTTGGACATTGGTAAGGGGCAATAGGACTTGTGATTCAGGAACATCTGGAAGGCACCAAGCTGGGGAAGGCTTAGCTCTTGAAAGTAACTCTCGCATGTAGACTGTGTAGTCATTATTGGCATCCTGAAGCAGTATCCTGCTGGATTCTTCCTCAATCAGCATGCAGGGGAAAACCCTAGGTACTAGCTAGGGGGAGAGTTTGTTCAACTTGAAGCTAGGATCTAACACATAGTAGGGTGCTCCACACAAACATTTTCATGTGGGAGAATGTGCAAGACACAATGCATGTTTGACTAGGTCAGTGCTTCATAAACCCCAAGTAATTCCCCATGGAAGAAGCAATCATGCAAATTACAGCAACCAGTGACCCACCTGCTAAATTGGGTTGGGTTGTTCCACCACTTTCATGTGTGCTCAACCATAAGTCTGTCCCACCACTTTTTGGCAGATTAAAAGACATATATCACATTTTGTATGAATTCTATAGACATGTCATTTGCATTCTTCCTCTAAGCGACATAATTTTGTATGCTTTACAATCCACCACCCCCTAAAATATGCATTTTATTGTATTGTAAAATTTGGAGATGTGTGTATCCAACTGATAGATGTGTTTCAACTCATCGTTACATTGTTTCACATTAAAATGTGGGTCAATTGACTTTCTCCTTCATCCCTACTTGTATGGAAGTACCAGTCCATACAACTTGTACCTCTGCACAATCCTGGCTCTCATCAAGCTCCTAACAGTTCTGTAGTTTCTTCGTGGCCCCAGATGCAGCTGAACCAACCCACCAATGATTGAAGCTGTTGCAAAGAGAGAGAAAATCTCAACATTTTCAGGAAAATGTCTTCTCTGAAATTTTGGATCAGTTCTAGTGATCTTTGGATTACTTCACCACACAACCAAGTCACTGGTCAGCTTGTGATAGTCTTAACGAATCACTAGTAAAATAAAGCCTGGGGAAAGCTTTCACCCATGAACTACAACATCCAAAGATGAACTTTCTCCAGAAAAATCACTGAGTGTCCAAGAACAAATTAAACCCAACACAACTACCAACACAGAGATTCAGGTGCAGGTAAGAATTAATAGGAAGGCAATCTAGGAACCTGCTAAGTTTTTAGGATAAGCCTCGAAGGCCCTTTTCTAATTTCCCCAACCCTTGAATTGTCAGATGTGAATGAGGAGAGTGCCTTTTCTCTGAAGGAGTCCCAGCTATGCCACATTTTCCCTGGGGACATTTGCTGATACCAGCCTTATTAGGCTTCAAACACCAAGTTAAAACTATTTTATGTGCTGATGCCTTTAATGATTGTTTATGATTTTATTTTTTACTGCAGCTACTGGATTTTATCTGCTTTATGGTTTTACAGTAATGTTATTGTTGTTTTATGCTGGTTTTATTGATCTGCTGTTTTTATTGAGTTTGTATTTGGAATTGCTAGCATTATGATGACATTTTATCTTATCAATTCTGTTTGGAGGCCACGTTATGGTTTCTTCCCGCCTACCAAAAATAGAAAGACAGGGTACAAATATTTGGGAAGTTTTTAGTGTTTGATGTTTTACTGTTTTCATATGTATTGAAAGCCACCCAAAGTCACTGGGGAAACCCAGCCAGATGGGTGGGGTATAAAACAACAACAACAACAACAACAACAACAACAACGATTCCAAAATGACTAAGTAAATAAATACCTGCCTGTTTAGGTTTACCCATGACTGGAATTGTATTCATTTCACAGAAAAATCTGTTTTGGGGTGGCTGGAATAGGGAAATCTACAAAACAGAGGTAGCTAACCCATAGCACTTCAAAACAAAATAAAAAAAATCCTTCCAGTAGCACCTTAGAGACCAACTAAGTTTGTTCTTGGTATGAGCTTTCATGTGCATGGCACTTCAGATGTTGATGGATGTCAATTCCTATCAGTCACAGCTAGTATGGTTAATGGTTATAGAAGATGGGAGTTGTAGTCCAGCAATGCCCGGAAGGCCACATTTTCATCTTTCGGCTGCCATAAAGATTTATGAATGAAACCTTTCCCCAGTTTATATCCTGCCCTTGGTCAAGGGTGCCCCTCTTGAAACTGTAATGCACTTGATTTGCTAATAGCAGGTGCACCTGTGCCACATATGAACAGCTTATCTGTATCAATGCGAAGGAGAAATCCCGACCGTCACAGGTGTTTACATAAGAGGCAGGTGGAATGTGGATTGCAATTATTATTATTTTTTTTTTATAAGAATTTATTGGCATTTTTCTATAACAACATATACCCACACCCACACCTACAATTAAACAAATGCAAAACAAATAAAACAAATACAAACAATGTCAAGTTTTCTTATTGCATCTTTCTAGAAAAAAAAAAAATTTCTATTTCCATATCTTGACTATTGACTTCCCCTGCCTTTTCACCTTCGAGTTTATATCCTTAATCTATTTTATAACCATTTCTCCTAAAAAAGAAAAAAGAAATTAAATTCAGTTGTATAATTACAATCAATTATATCTTCAACATTTTACTGAAAATACATCATCATAATAATACCTCGTCATAATTCTTCTTCATTTATTCTTATCGATTTCTTATCTTAATCTACATCTTGATCTCAATCCTCTTAATCCATAAACTTAATCCACTTAAATTCACTTTACTTATACTCCCCCTCACAGATCTTCACAACTCATTCGATCAAATCTATCTCTTCTATCCTTAAGATTGCTGCTAATAACATGATAACTTGAAATATCTCCTTTCATGTTCAAATAAAAAATATAACAGAAAATTGTTGACAGTATTCACCCTCCGATTTCAGTTTACCATATCAGGCTACCTTAAATTTTACTTAATGCTTCACCCCACACCCCCTCTGTCCATTATTCTTCTCCTGGTGGCTTCAGCACTAAACTTCCATGTAGCTTCCCTCTCCAAACGTCCACAGATCCAGGCACAGTCCAAATCTCTCCTTGCCACGAGATCAGAGGTATCCATCTCATCATCTCTCAGCTTCTTCGGTTCTTTGTAACATTTCTTTTCTTCTTGTAAATACCTTAATTCTCTGTCCCTGGCCCCCGAGCTCACACCTCGGGGACTGGATATAAGAAATCTTGACGTCGCCTTGGGGCTGCCACCCCCAGAAAGCGAATTTCTTCTCCGAAGTAGCTCACTCATTTCTCTCCAACTTTGCATCAACCCTCTCAGCTCCTTGGCAAGGCATTCTTCCAAAATGTCAAAAGTTTTAAAAGCCTCCTCTGTGGGCAATTGGTTCCATTTCAGACCCCCACACAAGACTTTGACTTTTCTACAAAGCAGTTCCACCTTCAAGGCAGTGAGTCTCTGTTCATCCGTTAGTCCAGAGTTCAATACCAGTTCAAGGACGAAACCCAACATACTGGCAGAGGAGGAGGAAGTGGGTGTCATATTTCTACTCCCCTCTTTGTTCGTCGCCATTTTCCTGAGCTGGAGCGCAAATACCGCAACTTTAAATGGAGATATTTTCCTCTAGTTAACTTCCCGAAAGAAAAGTTTGCCAGTCTCATGTGTCGATTTTAAATACATTATAACCAGTTCTGTAGCAGTAATCACTCAAATTGGTTAGATTCTTGAGCTCGAAGGGAGGGAGGCAGGCTGCCCTTCTCCTTCCCCCCGGATCGTCCCAAAAGCACGATTTCTACTCAAATTCTTTACTCACGACCACCGGGTTCCTTTAGCTCCATTCTTCACAGGTAGAACTTAGACGCTCACCGCGGGCTCTGTCGCCGCATTTGCATCCCGGTTGGGGCATGTCCCCGAAGCCCGGCTCCGGTTGTCCCTTCACCCCCACTCCCCCTTTACAGGGGGAGCGAGGGAAGGGTTCGGAGCCTCCGCGGGCGCTGCCGGGGAGCCCAGGGTGCGGGACGCTCTTCCCGCACCCCAACCGGAGTCCCGCTTTGCGGTAGCGGGGCTCCTGACCCCCGGGATGGACAGGGCGCTTCGGACCCGAAGCAGCCCTCGACCACCCGGCGATTGCAATTATATACAGTTTTAGTTATTATGTTGCTAAATTAATTCCCAGGCACAGACATCACTCTTCATGTGTATGTGGAATGCATAATGTTACCACCTTCTATTCTGCTGCTAGAAAAAGAGATGTTTTTCATCTCGTCAGTAACTTTAGTGGGTTGTTTTCCGAACATAAAGTATCAATGGACGTGGTTAATAAAATAATAAAAATAAAACACACACTAAAATATCTTGCTGGGGCTTAATTCTTAATGTTTGTTTCATGTGCCAAGCCTCACCTATGAAACAGCAGAGTCTAATATTGGAAGTTTACCTACCAAATAGTGGAAAGAATCTTCAGCTTGCAAGACAGAGTGATCCCCTTCTTCTTCCCTCTGCACACTGCAATGGGAATTCTCCTGTCAATTTCAGGGAGCTGGCAGAGGGGTGAGAGGCAGGGAGTCTCATTGCGTAAGCAGAAGTCATTGTTCAGGGTGTCGTCCACTGATGTTAAGTGAATCCTACCCAATACCGGTATTTCCTACCAAATCATCATTGTAACAATATTGGACCATAAGGTAAATGTGTAGAAAGAAGTTCACAGAAGGAAGGTTTCTTGACCTCTGATCCCCCCCTCCCATCACCTGCACCCAAGTGTATGTGTATGTGTACTTCCGAACAATTTGGGATGGGACATAAGAGAGGGGAAAGGTGTCAAATTATGCAGAGGTCCTCCCAAGTTCGTACCATTTCCTTCTGTCTCAGCAGCTCTCACTTACACCTCATCCTACATCGTTCAGAAGAGTACCCGACACTCCAGAGAATGTGTTTCGGGGGGCAGGGGACACAGTTGGCTGCAAGCGGAAGGAAGGGACGAGAATTTTCTTTCTGTGAATATCTTCAAACTTATCTTAGGATCCAAAACATTATGGATTGACAACCATTGGATTGACAAGGATCCAAGACAACCATGACTGAAGATGAGCAATGCTCGTTATGATTACATGCATGCAAGATGTTCTTTTATGTTATATCCTGACATGAAAATGTTCTTTACATTCATGAACACCTAACTAAAGCAGATCCTTTGCTTTGGGAAACAATCAGTATGATTTACAGATATTCAGATATGTGGACTGAATCTGTATATTTTTTACCTAGTTCCAGAACAAACTTACTGTATTGGGGTTGGGGCATGGGGATCATCCATATGGAGAAGGGTTGCTGGAGAGGGCAACAAAGTTCCATTTGCATATCAAAGCAGAGTGCATATTAGGGAAATGTACCTTCCTCCTAAATACAGAGTGGCTGGCAGATAGATCTAAGGAGACACTTGCAGAAGACCTTTGTCTTGAAAATAAAAAGGAAAGGAAATGCCTCCCAATCAACAGTCATTCACAGGAAAATTGCACTCAGGAAAAGGTAGCTCATCAGCAGATTTCTTATCAACTCCACAGGCAGTTCCTGCAAACCCAGCTGTAGCTGCAAAGCCAAATACAGAAACTGCAGAGAAGCCAGTGACTGTCCTACCATAGATAGCTAGGCTAGGGGAGGGCAAGGAAGATGTGCTGGGATTTTTAATGCCTTCGCCTACAAGAGTAAATAGGGCAGTTGTAAAAAGCACCCTGCAATCAAGAAAGACAAAGAGACACCACCCGAAGCCTATAGACAACTACAGGTAAATTAGATTACATGCTCGGAAACTGCCACAGGGCATGACTTTAACAGGGCCTACTAGCACAAAGGAAAAGTTAAATCAACCTCTCTGAGCAGTCTCAACTAAGTAAACTTTTGGTGAGTTTAAATTCATTGTCACCAATGGCTTTTAAAAGATACAATTACGGAGATATTTAGGTACAGGTAGGTATCCGTGTTGCTCTGCCGTAGTCGAAACAAAAAAAAAAAAATTCCTTCTAGTAGCACCTTAGAGACCAACTAAGTTTGTTCATGGATCACTTCATGGATTGTTCATGGATCACTGCCTTGTCGTGGCGAAGGGGCTTGAATAACTCAGGGAAGCTGTGAGCTATGCCATGCAGGGCCACTCAAGATGGACAGGTCATAGCGGAGAGTTTAGACTAAATGTGATCCACCTGGAGAAGGAACTGGCAAGCCACTCCAGTATCCCTGCCAAGAAAACTCCATGGACAAAGACAACAGGCATATAAAAGTTATGACGCTGGAAGATGAGCCCCTCAGGGCGGAAGGCGTCCAACATGCTACTGAGGAAGAGCGGAGGACAAGTACAAGTAGATTCAGAGCTGATGAAGCGGCTGGGCCAAAGCCGAAAGGTTGCTCAGTTGCGGATATGCCTGGAAGCGAAAGGAAAGTCCAATGCGGTAAAGAAAAATATTGCATAGGAAGCGACTGGCATGAGTTTGGCCAAACTGCAGGAGGCAGTGAAAGATAGGGGTGCCTGGCGTCCTCTGGTCCATGGGGTCACGAAGAGTCTGACACGACTGAACAACAACAACAAAGTTTGTTATTGGTATGAGCTTTTATGTGCATGCACACTTCTTCAGATATTTAAGGGCAGTGCTATTTTTCTAGAAAAAGAGGTGCCAGAATTCACCATGAGCGCCTCCCTTGTTCTCTCAGAATGGCAATGGCACCCACCTGAGAGGTGCTGGAAATGCATTCCAGTGAGTTTCAGCTGAAAAAAAATAGCCGTTGAGGGGGTTCGCATTAAGACTATGTTAGTGAAGAGTTAGTGAGCACACTAGCTCTCACCTTCCATGAGATTAAGGGATAACTTGAAGTAGGGAGCGTAGGCTCCCCATGCAATTCAGAACATAAGAAAATCAGGATCTACAGTTGGGCAGCATCTGCTTTGCATGCAGAAGATCTCGTGTTCAATGTCCTGTATCCCCCAGGTAGGGCTAGGAGAGTCCCTGCCTGAGATCCAGTCAGTGTAAGCAATACTGGGCTACATGGACCAAGGTTTTCACACAGTGTAAGCCAGCTTATCATGTCCCAGTGTAAAAGGCTTCCCACAGCAGGGGTTATTCCTCCAGCTCATGGAAGTGTTAAGGGTGAGTGGAGATAGTGCTTTGGTCCTCCCTCATCTATGTCCGAAACCAGATGTGTTTGGCACAGATCCCGTCATCATTGGCCATTGCCCATGCTGGCTAGGGATGATGGGAGCTGGCGTTCAACAACACCTGGAAGGCATGAGTCTGGAGAAGACTGAAATAGAAACTCCATGTTCAGAGACAGTGTGCTCTGAATGGCAGTTGCTGAGGTTTGTGTGGGTTAACATTCAGAATTGGATATTACATTCAATACCTGTTTGGGGGCTTCCTGGAGGTAGGTGAGGAACTGTGAGGAACATGGCAGGATCCTGAACTTGTTATTATTCTTATATTAACTGACACGGCTAGAACAGTTCATACTGCATATCCAGAAGATGTTCAGTATTATTGCATCAACTTCTGTGTAATATTCGAGATTATTCTGTTTCTTTAGGGATGTCTCCTTCAAAAATACCCAGCACTGCTCTCTGATTTTCTCTTTTGTATCTCTCACACAAGAGTCTTGCCAAACACATCTGGTTTCAGACATACTGTCTTGCTTGATAGTTCTGCAAAAGTATCTATAGCAAATTATTTCCAGGGCTTTCCTTCAAGGTCAGAACCTTGCAAATGGTTTTTAAAACTTGATTAAAACATTCTATTTTCCAATTGGCCTAAGGGTAATAAATGGATGAGTCTTTTTGTATATTTCTTGTCTGGAAATTCCTCAGAATCCACACCTCTGAACTTGGATCCATTCTCTGGTCTCCCATGGGACTGAAAGCTGCTAACAAGAATTAAATTGTCATTGTGGAAGTAAAATTTCATATATATGTACATATACCACTTGTTTCAAGTAGTTTTTGTTTCCTTTGCACAGCCAAGTAATGAGGTAGCATGAAATTGTATAATGAATGTTAACACATGTACGGTCCTGTATCTGATAAATCTTTATGAATGTTCTACCTGAGATTTTATCATCAGACCAAAGTAGAAACCACTATGGATACCTCCTATAGTTAGGTGCTTTGTCATAATTATTATCCATGGTGCTATGGTCTCTTGGGTGGTCTGCTCATGCTTGAGGCGAAGTGCAGAGCCAAGCAGGGCATAGCTCCAGTGGCTTCTGCTGTTGGCAGTGCCAAGAGGAGGCAGAGGAGTAGCCACTGGCCATTGAGCCACACGGCCACTGCATTTGGCTCCACCAGGACTTCCTGATGTCACACACACAATGTCGTGATGTTGTAACTTCACGTGCATGATGTCAGTCCCACCCTGACAAACTGGTGGCTCTGATTACTGTTCCATAGTTCTGCATGCCCATCTCATTGTGGCCCAGTGCAGCTAACGCAGGGGCATAGCTCAATGTTAAACAGAAGCTGCTTTGCACACAGATGGTCCCTGGTTCAATCTCCAGCATCTCCAAGTGGGGCTAGGAGAGACCCCTGTTTGAAACCCCGGAGAAAAACTGCTAGTCAGGGTAGACAATACTAAGTAAGCTAGATGGACTAATGGTCTGATAAGGAAGCTTCGTGTGTGTGTGTGTGTGTGTGTGTGTGTGTGTATGTATCAGGCATACACATCATCTCAATAATGTTTTAAGATCATACATGTAGCTACATCTGCTTGCTGAAGCACCTTCCTTGGTTGAGTCCAGCTGATGAACAATTCTCCCTCAGTAGGTCTGAGTAGTTCCCTCTTTAGTGGCTTTTTGGCAAGCTGTGAAGCTTTTTTTTACTTTTAAAAATTGTTTTTTGCCAACTTTTGTTTTTGATTTGAGCTTTCTCCCTGGCTGCTGGATGAGTGTGTTTTATCTGGCCCTACTTTTTTTAGCTTTTTCTTTTTCTTTATGTTTAATCTGTGGTTGTGAGCTGCCCTGGGCAGCCCCATGTAGGCCAAACAGCAGGACAGAAATGTTTTGAGAAGTAAATAAATAAAGTTGTTTCAGAGGTCTGCCTTTTAAGGGGTTGTCAGGTAACATTTTTAGTAAATGGCTCTGCCAGACATGTTAACAATGCAGCATCAGTGTAATTTAGCACAGATTTTTCAAACATTCTTCATGCCATAATGAGAATTTGCTTATTGTTCACATTCCAGTTAGCCTTCTTAGTGAAGTAGCCAGATTTATTTATTTACCAACTCACAAACAGGAGTTGTAGCCTACTGGGATTTTTCTTGGAAAGCAGAATTCCATTTTCATCATCATTACTATTATGTTTGCATCAGTTTTGATCGAAATGGGTTGTGGCCACTCTTCTCCGACCAGAATATTTTCCACATTTCTTTCATTTTGATAGAAATACATCTGGCCTAATTAGAAATGTGAAATCGGGGATGGATGACGGCAACCCCAGAACCTCACTTGAAACACTATTACTGGCACTTCAGGAAGAGGTCAAAGAAATAAACGATCACTCATTAGCCTGAGGCTATGAATGATCTACCAACCGTACAGAAAATTGGCAGCCCCCTCTGCCTTTTGTCCTCAAGGAGCGTGTGTATCAAACTAATTGTTAACTATAGCAAGCAGATTGACAGAAGAATGAGAGACTACTCTGGCATATGTAAAATAACAGGGTCTATGAGGATTTTATTGAAATGCTGTTTTTACATTCTCCCCCCAACACATACATTTACATGCTTCATGAAATATCTCCAGATCCTGGATAATATGGACTTTTAAAAGGTATCCTACGGCAAGTTTGCTAATTGGGACAACAAATGTCTATATTTGTTTGGGAGAGGCAGAACCAAAAACAAAGCTAAGCTGGGGATTGTGACATGTTGAATATTTCTTCTGTATTTTACTTAGTATATTGACTGTTCTGTATTCCGTGTGTGTGTGTGTGTGTGTGTGTGTGTGTGATAGCTGTCAACTTTCCCCTTTTCTTGCGAGGAATCCTATTTGGAATAAGGGAATTTCCCTTAAAAAAGGGGAAAAGTTGACAGCTATGGGGTGTGTGTGTGTGCGCGCATGCATGCATAAGCCTAATACATTAAAAAGCATTGACCGGTCATTGTAACCATTCTTTCCTCCAACCACCCAAAACATAAAGCATTATTTGCTGGGTGAATGCATTGCTATGGTACTTTTAAAATACAGTATTTTCCCTCTCCCAAAGTTTTGTTTTGCCTTCCTCTGTCACCTTTCCTGATATATTGCTCTGCATACACTGAAGTCTTAAATCCAGTAATTTGTTTCATGCTAAAATAAATGGAATATTATTTCATTTATGTATTTAATTGAATTCATTATTTACTTTCTCCTGAAAGTTTAAGGATAGGACTACAAATAGAGCAGACCTTCTGGATGAAAATGATAGATGCCGAGGGTAAGAATGATACATAGCAGGTAACCTCATTTTGTTATGTGCTCTTCATTTAATGGTGGTTGAATAAGACTGGTCAAATAGCAATATTACTGTGCATCGTCTATTCTTAATCATTTACATGCTTTACGTTTTTTGTAAAACAGAGCAGGATCGGGTATGAAAAGCAGCTAGCAGAAGGAAGCTATAAACCTTAACAAGGATTCATACTTACCAAAATTTAAATTTCATTAATTTTAGAAAATATATGCCCCACCATTCAACATAAAAAGCCCCAAGGTAGCTGTAAGAAACAACAACAATAAAAATAAACAATTAAACTTAAATGAAATGTGTTTAGAAATCAGGAATCAGATTAATAAAACAGCAGAGACATTTAAAATGCATTTAAAATAGCACCTAAAATAAAAGAATCTTGAATGCAGAAACTAAGGCATAGGTTTCAATAGGCTAGTTTATAGTACTTTGAAATATTCATTTATGCTCTTTATTATATTTGAGTTGCACCATTCATCTTTGAGCATCAATTTAGCTTCACATCTATCCTTCAACAGCCTTCCCTAACCTAGTACTCTCCAAGTGTTTCCGACCACAGAGCCACTCCCGCCCTGATGAGGAGATGGGGTTGCGGGCAGTCACGGCCCTTCCTGACTGCGTCACTCCCAGGCCGACCAATCCAGTCGGCTTGGGGTGTGTGTCCTGCCCTATTTAAGCAGGATGCAGGTGGGAATCCTGGGATGGTCAGGTTATCCAGCACCCCGCCATAAAATTCAGCGATGCGTCCCTTTACCGTGATGATGGTGTGCATCTTTCAAATGCAGGAAACAATATTTGGTTGGCTGATATAATTCAGGGTATTAGGTATTGGTTGCAGATGTGAGGGTATTGGCGGCGAGCCCTTTAGGCTCAAGTGGCAGTTAGGCATTGGAATTTGAGGAGGGAAGGTTGTGCCATCACCTGCCCCACAATTTGAAGCGTATTCCATTAAAGGTTTCCGGGGGCGTGGCCCTGTCCTAGGCCTAGGTAGGTCAGGGCCTAAGGCACGCCCCTATCGGTGACCCCAGAGGGAGTTCCTAGTTGATGTGCATCACAGGGCTCCTTGGCTGGTAGCTAGCCCTTCCCGGACTCCCAGCACATGGGCTGGGCTCGGATATAGTCAGTTAGGATCCAATGCCTAAGCCAATACCACTCAACATCTGTAACCAATAAAGTTGTGGCCTTTTCTGCACATTAACCTTATATACCATGTCATGTGTCATTTATTTCCCACGGGGAGGATGGGACATAGCCACACAACTCCCATTACCAATGGCAATGATGCATTGCTCAATCTTCTGTAATTGTTTGCCTTGGATTTGCAGAAGAATGTGGGAAATCTTACTATTTGACCCACAGAGGAGACTTCTTCTATCAACAGTTACAGGTGGGTAGCCGTGTTGGTCTGCCATAGTTGAAACAAAATAGAAAATTCTTTCCAGTAGCACCTTAGAGACCAACTGTGTTTGTTCTTGGTATGAGCTTTCGTGTGCATGCACACTTCTTCAGATACCATACCAAGAACAAACACAGTTGGTCTCTAAGGTGCTACTGAAAAGAATTTTCTATTTTGTTTCTTCTAACAAGAAAAAGGGGGCAGGGTCCCATGGAGGAGATATTTCTTATTCTTCCCAACTTCCCTGTCCTGCTTGCAGCCTTCCCAGAGCATTCCTTATTTGAGCAATTCTTCAGGGGACCTTATGAACAAATCTGATCACTTATGATGGTCCTGGAGATAGTCCTGGAGAATGACATCCATCCAGTCCCAGGTAATGACATCCATCCAGAGAACAGTTCTCCACCATTTTCTCTCCCCCCACTAGAATATATTAGTATTCTTAAACAAACACTTTGGGTGCAAAAGGAAACTTTGGAAGCCCCCAAATTTCCTGAAAGCTTCCCCTCTCTTTCACATGCAATATTTACCTTCCACACAGACACCCTATTTACTATTTTCCACTGCTTATTGGTGCCATAGTTGCAAAGCTGGAGAGGCCATTATGACCCATCTCTGCTTCTTGTCTTCAACCCTGGTGTGCATCCAGTTGTCACAAGCAATAATGCAGAGCCATGCCCTGTATTAATGTGGCCCGAATAAGTTATTGGGTTACCCATCATGGGCATGGAAGCTTTAGCATTTAAAGGCTTTGAATTAACACAGCAAAAGATCTTAGTTAGAAGGTATCTTCCTCCTGCTCCTTGGTCACATTATTGAAGGAGGATTTGAGAGTATGATGAATAAGGCTCATTTTAAATTGCAAGAAGTTCAGTTACATAGGTAGGTAGGATGCAAAATAATCCCCTTAGAGTCAATTCTCTACTTGTCTAAGCAGTGGACGGAATTCAAACCCATGCATTTATACAATCCAGAGAACTACCTAATGGCTGAAACCAGTGTAGCCTTCCAAACAGTGAGAAGGGTGCCCCCTCCTTCCTTAGTGTCAGGGCAAACTGCTGAGGAAATGGCTTTATACACACTGGTACTATTAAGTAGTTTGCTTCTCATTTTACCCAGCTCCTTCCCTGAGAGCACAATAGAGACAATTAACCGGATTTCGATTAACTGCTTGAAAAATCACCACCTGCTTTTTTTCTTCTTTCAGAGTCACTTAGACCTTTTATTTCTGACCTAGATTTAGTGAGTGCGACAGGAAAACTAGGCTAGATTTGTCACACTGAAAGTGAACCTGTAGCAAATTAATAGATGGAAAGCCAAGTACCTGTTGAAAACCGCTTCCAATCGGTCAGCTGTTGCCTGTATTAGGGTTTCTGTGGAAGCCCACAGCATCTGGAGTCCAAAATATGTGTGTGTGTGTGTGTGTGTGTGT
Organism: Lacerta agilis; assembly: GCF_009819535.1. Taxonomy (NCBI): domain Eukaryota; kingdom Metazoa; phylum Chordata; class Lepidosauria; order Squamata; family Lacertidae; genus Lacerta; species Lacerta agilis. Next base: position 57,446,534 of record NC_046318.1, on the reverse strand, counting down.
GTGTGTGTGCACGCGCGCGCACACACACACACACACACACACACACACTGATGTTTTTATCCCACAAACCTTTCAACAAGCAATAGTCAATTTGCATGGAATTTTGCAGAAAATCACAGCCCCTTTCAAGCATTTTATTCTGGGTAGAATGAATGTACATATCTGGCCCTCTGTTTTCTACAGGAACCTAATGTGGTTGACCAAATCATTTGGTTTCTGTGTTTCATCCAGGTTCATATTGGCATAACTTGATGACCTAGGACATCAAGAAGTGTGAAATGGGTAGGACCACAAAAGCCACTTCTGTATTGTGAAACATCTCATTTTGTCTCATAATCTGTGATGGTCGCCTCAATATTGCCTTGCTTGCAAGCCTCACCTGCTGCCTAGGCAGCTACGAAGCAAAGGGCCACAAAGCTGGAGCTCTCCTCCAAGCAATTTTCACACAGGAATCTTTTCTTTTATATGTCATCTTTCTATTACTCTGATTGGTAACAAGGCCTACTGACATAAAGCTTCTGTAGGGCAGCTGACCACCTGCTGAATCACAATCCTTCTGCTTGGCTTTTCATCAGCTTATTTACTGCACATCATCCCCATGTCTTTCATCATTTGTAGTATTTACTGGAGACCTTCAGAAAGTTGGAATGTACATAAGACATGCACCAGCTGACATGGGACCAGAAACATCCATTCAGGGAGTGTGGAAGGCTTGGGAATGGCTCAAACTTTTCCCTCCATCCTCCGGCTCTCTATTAGTTCAGGAATCTCTTAGGGCCCTCCAGGGATTGTTTTTCAATTCACAGGGAGTCCTAATTGCTGTGGTGAAATGGTCATTAACTAAATGCCGAAAATATGATGGAAAAAGCTGTTGTTGTTTTTCCAGACCTCACACTGGGTCTAAGGGTAGAAGGGTGTGGGCACACTCTAGAGTTAGGGGGCTGGGAAGACAGCTCCATGGAAAAGTCAAATGGGAGGCTGGAGAGAAAAAGCAACTTGGGGAATAATGGAAGGGAAGGGCTGTAGCTCATTGGCAGGGCATTTGATTTGCATGAAGAAAGTTCCAATATCTCCAGGTAAGGCTGGGAGAGACACATACCTGAAATCCTGGGGACCCACTGCCCAGATAGTAATGAGTTGGATGGATCAATGATCTGAATCAGTACATGGTGGTTTTCTAGATTCCTATGAGAGACTGGGCCCCATTGATGAGAAAGGATATGAAGGAGAATTTTCAAATGGTACTCAACATTTGGCTGGTTATTTGAAACCAATCTACATTTCCAAACGCTACATGATGTTAAATAGACGGTATTGTTGTGAATGATGCGAAACCGGACTGATCTGAGACCAGCAATATCTAGAGATGCATGGCAGCGGATTAGTCTATTTGGCCCCCTATGCTACCTCCCCCCTCATTTTTACAATGCATTATTTCGAGGCCCATGAATTCTTAATGTAATGCATCTTACCACCATGTATCAGACAGATATAAAACAATTGTATATTATCAATTTATACAATGATAATAAAGCAAGCACTCTACTAATATAACATTAGGAATGATACTAAAGTTGCAGAAGCTAGTAAATGCAAATATGACGTTTTAATTGCAACTGTACTTTGGCTCCATTATTGCATCCCTGACTGCACATACAAAGGTTTTCTCCATTCCATCACGATCTAGTCTTGATTATGCATGCAGATTCTACATGCTCACAACTTGTGAGTAGGCTTATTCAATTTGAATGCACTGAGCACAAGAGCAGGCACTACAAGTACAGTCACGATTTCTCCTTCTTGTTCTTTTATTTATTGAACATATGTCCTGCCCACCCTCCTATTCTACAGGACTATAGATACATGTCAGTGTGGTTTAGTTGTCTAACAATGCATAAGACTGTACCTTGGTGGCCATTGTCCCTTGTCATCTCCAAGGCAATGGCTAACTGCCATGAGCATCGTATCTGCTTCTGGCCCTATCCACCGCTAACGTGCATCCCCTAGAAAATTGCCTACTGGTCTATGTGGACCTTGGCCTGAAAAACACACTCCTCTTTGAGATTTTGCATGAGCTGCTTGCTTGTTTTAAAGCAATGAAAATATGACACAGTCCACCCACTAGTGACTAGAGGAGAAACCCAGTTCCAGAACCTCCATGAAGTTTCTGTGCAGAAAGGAAAGGGCCATAGATTTGTGGTAGACCACATGTCTGGCATACAAAAGATGCAAGGTTAAATACCTGACATTTCAAGGTAAGGCTGGGAGCTAATACTGCTTGAAACTGCGGAGAGATGCTGTCCATGAGCGTTGTCAATACTGAGCTAAATGGGTTAGGACTCTTGACTTGGTGAAAGGCAGCTTCTGTGCTCCTAGCAATAGGCTGTTTTCTGCAGTGTGGCAATACTCAAGCACATTTTAACACTGATGGAGGCAGCATGCATCATTTTGCTGGCACTTGCTCAAGGTGGGGCACATGGTTCTCCCTCACACCATTTAATCTCCACAACAACCCAGTAAGGCAGCTTAGGCAGAGAGACAGCAACTGACCCAAAGTCACCCAGTGAGCATCACGACAAAGTGGGGATTTGAACCCTCATCTCCCAGGTCCAAGTCCACTACACTGGCTCTCAGAATATCATCAGTGGCTTTTACCATAAGGCCCCCAAGAATCCAAAACACTATATAAAAAGAGCCTGTAAGACAGGGATGGGAAAACAAAGGCCCTCAGGACGTTGACCTACATCTCCTACTACCTCCGACTATTGACAATACAGGTGGGCCTGATGAAAACTGGAGTTCAACAACTTCTGGAGGGCTGCTGGTTGCTTATCCCTTGCTCCAAAACAATGTGGCTGATATTTTCTCTTGGTGGATACTCAACCGCTTGTAAAGAGTCTTTTGAAAAATTCTGAAGTAGACAGAACAGACGTGGCATAGAGGAGATGTTTCATTGTCAGTGCAGTCAGTTAGCTTTTGGCTTACGTTTTTATCCCTGTTAATGTTTTTTATCCTATTTAATGTAACTTCGGATGTTCCCATATAAACGTCTTTACCATTTTACAAAACCTGCTAAGCTCTTGGTCTTAATAATACCTTGACACGATGAGTTCCACAGGTTAATTATGCATACTGTTAAAAGCTCTTCTTAGTTTCCTGATAAAACATACTTTTGTAAGCTTGAAAGTGCTGTTGAATTTAGGGAGGGTTTATTAGCTTCTGAAGACATGTAATCACCCAGTACTTGAAAGGTGATATATTAGGTCATTTATTTGCTGTGGGGAGACACGGGTGGCGCTGTGGTCTAAACCACAGAGCCTAGGGCTTGCCGATCATAAGGTCAGCGGTGCTCCCTGGGCCAGTAACGCGAGATGAGCGCCGCAACCCCAGAGTAGTCAGCAACTGGACCTAACTGTCAGGGGTCCCTTTACCTTTACCTCTTTTTGCTGTAAATTTAGACGTTCCAATTACACCTATTGTTTCCATAATGTATGGTTTAATTTTTTGTTAAGCTTTTGTGAAATATGATTTTTTTTTGGTCAGTAGAAACATGCTTTGTTGTTCAGTTGTTCAGTCGTGTTCGACTCTTCGTGACCCCATGAAACATGCTAGTTGGGACCAAATTTAAGCTTCAACACCAAGGATTCAGGGCAATTATTTCTTTTCCACTTCTGGCCAGAAAAGTAGGGAATAAGATGCTAGATTCTTCTGAACAGTTTTCTTGGATGTAGGTGCAAACAATAAAAGAGATTGCAGCTGCTACAGTATGGAAGTTTGAAGCAACAGTTTTCAAAAATCCTATTTTGCACCTGGTTTTACAGTCAGCTGGTCACAGAAGAAATCATCTGTTTTAGACATCTACATACAATATTCCTCCAAGCTCTCCAGCATCTCTTGTAACTGTTTATAAATTTGCCCATATAATTACAATAAATTACTATTACTTATGCTTTCTTTCATACTATTTCTGGACCAAAGAAAGCCAAAATGTTAACAGACAGAAGGCAAAAAGCAAAAAAAGAATTGTCTGATGTGGACACACACACACACACACACACACGATCTGAAATATGTGATCCAAAGGTCGTGTATTACTGTTAAATAATGTATTAATTCACCTCAGCCTCTGTATGAACAGACAGTTTACAAGGGCCTTGTACATTGCACTAATGTAATCGATTCAAACATGCATGAAGATTCCTGCCCAACTCTGCTCAAGAAGCTAGTAAAAAGGAAATGGCTAGGGAATTGTAGTGGAGATATATCATCATGGATAGTGCTTCCCCAAAGAATGATCCTTCTAATTAGATTCTCCTATTGATATCACAAGTTAAGATCATGTTAATCGTTAGAGAAAATGTCTGGAAGGGCTGTGGCCTAAATTTTGGTGCTATCACATCCCTGGTTACACAACAGAGATGGCTTCATAACTTTTGACAACAGTGATACAGTGATCAACAACTGTAGGCATTTTTTTGATACGATGTATTGTTGTTGTTTTAAATTATTTTTCCATTCACTCTGTAATATGGGGCAATAATACTGACCAAGCCCCCCCCCCCCCCAGTTGGAGCTCACCAGAGCTCAGTTCCGGCACCTCTCAGGTGGGCACCATTGCCATTCTAAGAAGTTTGTGATGAGCTCCGGCACCTCTTTTTCTAGAAAAATAGCACTGATACTGACTGAGATTGCATGGTTAACATGACAACTACCGGTATTTATGTGTTATTTACATGTAGGGCATGACAGTGCAGACTGGAATGTGCTCGAGAACAGGGGCGCCATCTTGCCTTCAGGATTATGGGTGCCCATTGCCACATGCGAATGTGCGATGTTACACACTGATGCCTGCATGTGTGTGACGTCACACAGCCAGCGAGGCACCCTTTTCCATGGTGAGGGACTCAGACTTCAATTTGGAGGCAGAGAGACTCTGCCTCCGTGCCCGAGCCCCACCCGAGCCCCCGGGAAAGGATGCCTCGCTGGCTGGCTGCGGAGGATGGAGCTGAACTGCTTTCTTCCCTGCCAGCTTTTTTCATTGACTTTGTGGGTGCCCGGCCCACAGAATTATATTATTGTGGGTGCCCAAGTACCCACAGCCCTCTGGAGTTGGCTCCTATGCTCGAGAACTTTGTCCCTGCCCCTCACCTCCAACATTAGGACTTCTTTCTTTATAAACGGTGCATTCGGCACAGTTGTCTATACAGCAGGGATGGCTAACATGTGGCTCTGCACATGTTGCTGTAGTACAACTTTCATCTGCCCCAGCCAGCATGACCAGTGGTCAGGGATAATGGGAATTGTATTTCAGAAGCATCTGAAAGGCTGCAGGTTAGTCACCCCTGCTATTTAGAAAGGCCAATGTGTGGGATCCTCCTTACATGCAGTGGCTTTGCATAATTGGAAACCTGGTTGTGTGTATGTCCTGATCACATGCCCCCCCCCCCTTATGCATGAGCTGGAGCTTGCATGTTGACCTTTGTTGGGCATAATGCAAGGTAGTTAAAGGGAAAAGACCTAATAGCAGGGGCAGGAGCAAAAGCTCTGGTATGTACTCACTTCTGCCCTACAAGGAGTAACACTTGCATAGGACTGTGGTCCCATCAACCTTATACATTTTAACCAGGATCATGCCACTTTAAATGGTTGTGACTTCCCACAAAGAATCCTGGGAGCTGTAGTTTGTTAAGGCTGCTAAAGTGGTTAGGAGACCCCCATTCCTCTCATGGACCTACAGTTCCCAGAGTGGTTTAACAACCAATTCCTTTTATCAGGGAGACTCTGGGAATTGTAGCTCTGTGAAAGGAATAGGGGGTCTCCTAACAACTCTCAGCACCCTTGACAAATGTCAGTTCCCAGGATTCTTTGGGGGACGCCGTGACTGTTTAAAGTGGGATGACACTGTGTTAAATGTTCAGTGCAGAGGGGGCCTGTGACATATGAGAAGTGCTCTGAGCAGACTGAAGAACTATTTGATAACTAGGGCAGCACCATGTCAACAGTTACTCCTTTCTCCTCTAACAAGCAGAGTTGCACTTTGTGGTGTCATTTTGTGCATTTCCCCTCTCCCACTCCACATCACAGCTGCCACTGGTGGAAGCCTCTCGTGTACTATTTAAGTGAAATTGAGGGGAATAAGAAGACAGGGGCAAAGGTTAGTGGCAACTTTTATATGGATATAAAAACCCCTATAACCTATGAAGAGATTCAAATTGAACCCAAGTTCAAGTGTGAGTCAGGAAATGCAGTGCTCACAGTCAAGGTTTTGTTTTGTTTTCTTATGTCACCATAAGAGGAGGCAGTAAAACCCTAGACCTTATTTGTTCTTACTCCTGGCAAAGCAGCTTACCGTGGTTATCACAAGATGAGTGGGGAAGTCTAGTCAGAAAGACTGTTCCCATTTTGGCGTTTATACAACAACTGTAGCTGATTAATCTAAGTCAACAGAAACCTCAGCCAACAGCATAATAACATGAATGAGACGTCTTCTCCCTTCTCCCTTCTCCCTTTTGCCTTGGCTATTTTCTTAAGGTCTGGCTTGCAGTAATGTAGAATATTGATATTTCCTGCTTTTTATTGTGGTTATACATCACAGAGCCATGCAACTGCAGCTACTATAAAGTTAAGTATGTAATATTGCTAGTGTGTGTGTGTGTGCGCCCGCACGTGCGTTTCCCAGTATTTGTTTTAAGGACAGATGGTACTTTTAAGGGAGAAATCAAAGCTCGCTCTTTCTAAATACTTTAGCAATGCCTGACACATCTGAAATGGTGGCAGGGTAAAGTGGCAAATGGATCACAGTTTCAAAATGTCCTTTGTCTTTGCTTTGCTGGAAACCTTTGGTAAACTGCTTCTTTTCCCCATGGCAAGGTCATGACAAACTCGTTTCCCTTTCTGTCGGTAAGCTTGTTTCAAACTTATTTTTATCTTCTCTTTAAGCTTCTAATCCTCCTTTTTCTTCTCATCTTGAATCAGACCTAAGTCCTGAGATGCTGCAGAACCAAACTTTAAATGTCCGTGCAATCCTTTATGGTGTTTGACAAAAGGGCTCTACTGTATTATTATTATTTTTGCTATTGTTGATGTCACAATTAGAAGCAGGCAAACTCCTGTTTTGACTTTATCCACAAATGGTTGAATGAGAGATGAAACTCACCACCACAAATGGTGCTCTGAAGCAACCTCTGGGGCATGACTCTTGCAGGGATGGCCACTAAAACCAAATGTAGGAAAAATGAGCTGTGATCCGTTCCACAACTGCTAATTTTGGAAGTAAATGACTCTTCATTTCAAAGACAAGCTTTCTCAGCTGGATGAATAGCTCTCTACCATGGGGGTCTACATGGTATTATTTTTAAATTCATTGACTGTTACTTTCTGTGTTTTTTAAAACTGGTTTTTAAAGATGTTTTATTGCATTTTGTACATTGCCTTGAGAAATGTGTCTGGAAGGCAAGGAATAAATAAATGACAAGGTGTAATACCCAGTGCTTTTTTCTGGGGGTACGCAGGAGTAAGCATACCCCTAAACATTCTGTGAATCTTTGTACTTTTGTCCATTTACTGTATTTATTTTTTTCCAATTTGAACTACAAAATGGTGATTTTCTTGAGTCAAAATGAGATTACCCCTAAATATATTTTTTTAAAAAAAGAAAAAAGCACTGGTAATAGCATATTCTGCAGCATCTCTTACAAATGAAAAGGACAAGATGTTAAAGGGATAAACATATGAAGGGTTGCTATACCTGGGATACAGAGACCAGAAATAAAGTTCTAGCTATGAGAGCAAAAGGAAACTAATATAATACATACCTTGCATGATAAATGTGCAAAAGGATAGCATTAAAAATGTTAAGGCCTGCCGAGGGCAAGCTAAAAAGTAAAGAGCCTCATAGCTATGCGAATTTTGTCATTCCAGAGACACAACCATCATCAATAGCAGCAGCAGCAACAATAACCACCCAAGTGTGGCAAACCTAGCATGAAGTACATCTAAAAGAAAGATGCAATGCATGTCAAAGCCTGTTTTTCTCAGGTAATGTCTTTCTTTCAGGAGACAATCTGCTTTTTGCTTACTGCATATCTACCTGATTCCCCCCCCCCGTTGGACTTGTACTAGTGGGCATTGCTAGTCTGCAGATAGGCTGTAGGGCTGTACCCCCCATTACCTGGCCAACCTTCCTTACATGGGAGGAGAGGGAAACCTACTTGTGAATGGTTCATTGGCTTGGATGTCAATCGGCCTAGAAAAGAGTGAATGCCCTTTTCCCTCAATGGTCTTAGAGTTGAACTGAATTTTCATGAGTTTTGATTTTTGTCTTGAATTGTGTATGTTGGATAAGGGAGATCCTTTCACTGAAGAGCTAAGCCATTTACATGCTGCCTCCACTAATCTTGCCTTTGAATTCCAGTTGCTAAGAAACAATAGGAGGAGAGGGCTATCATTCTCATGTCCTGCTTGTAAGCTTCCCACAGGGACTTGGATTAAATAGGGTCCTGAACAAGATAGGCCTTTGGTCTGATCCAGAAGGACTCTGTTTATGTTCTTATGTACATTGCTATGGCACTGAAATCCAGAGCTGATGGGTGCAGGTGATAGGACTTCATGCATATGAACTGGTTTTCTAAATGGGGCAAGTTTGGAAAACAATGATCCATTAGGAATTGAGCCTCAAAGGGGTTCACACTCGATACACAAGGGTCCACCCCAGCACCTACATTTCCTGCCAACAGTGATCTATCCCCATTAGACTTCCTTCTATCCAAAACTTACTCTCATGATGCAGGGGAGGAGGCAAAGATAATTTATAAGGAGTAACTTGTCTGATCTCATATTTAAAATACTGAATTCTTCAGAACAGGTCCATGCAACATGTCCATTTCATCAAGGATCATGGAAAGTAGAATTGAGCCAATGCTTCTCTGCTTAATAGATTGAGCCAGAGACCATTGGAAATGCCATTTTCAAGGGTCCCTGGTGGGAATGAGCATTTCTAAGCATTATCCAATGCTTGGAATACATTAAATGCTGAATCAAAATATGTAAATCACTTTAAATCAATATTTTGAAACTGAATAGCGAAAACTCTGAGATTGTGATACATCAATCAAAAAGCACTATTTGGACTTTGGCTAGGATTGTGTACATATATTTTGGCTTTAGCAAACATATTGGTTTTCCTAGTTAGCCTGTAAAATGTGGCCTATTATTGTTGAATGATATATTTTCAATAAGACGTGCAGGAGATTTAGAAATCCCAGTGTGTGGTATTTGAGGTCATCAGCTCTTATTCCATGAACTAACAAGAGAATTCTTTTTTGCTCAGTGTTAACACTGATTGCTGAGTGTGGGCACACACACACACACATGTATATTACATCTTTTTTCTCCCCCTCCACTCTTTCCTGAGTAATCCCAACTTCTATATTTGCCGAATTCCTGAATTTTTCACTTTTAAAAGTCATCTTCCTTCCATACACTTTTTGGGCTTTAGACCATTTAAACATACATAACATTGCTGAATTAATAAAGATAACACGGAGACCTGATTCACACCCCCCTTATGCTTATACTTAATTTGATTTATAATCCACCTTTCCTTCAGGGGGGTCAAGACAGTGTACATAAATTGGCCACTCCCATTTTACTTACACAGTGAGTGATGCTAGACTAAGCAATAGTGAATGGCCCAAATTCATTCCATGGACTGAGTGTAGGTGGACCTGGATATGGCAATCTAATGACTGTACCATAGTGGCTTTTTAAGCGATCTAAAGTACTTGCAGATTCAGCCCTTATGGGCAAACATAGAGAAAGTCAGGCAATGTGTTGCTTCATTGATTTAACTGGCCTCTAACTTTCTCTGAATACAACCCATTGGCTTAGATTCTAATTTTTTCTAGCTTCTGTAAATGAAACAGTGTTCGAATTCATGTAGTGGGATCTGTACTGACAGTGTCTGACCAGGAATGAGACCTTGTGGCCATATTGGATAGCTTTATGAAGATGTTTGGCCTAGTGTGTGGCAGCTGTGAAAAAGGCAAATTCTATGCTAATGGCATTATAGAAATCTATGCTATGACCATTATCTGTAAGGTGTGACTTCTGTTGCTGCATCAGGACTAGACAGTGGTTGCAAAAGAGTACTGTTCATATCAGCACCCTGGTGACATAGATACAGCCACAGATCAGCCACAGAGATAAATGGATTTCTTACCCAGCCTGCACCATAAAAACACAGGATGGTTTACAACAATATAAAATATATATTCGATTCAGATTGCGTGCACACTGATCCGTTGTGTCAAAAATTTTCAGTTCAAAATCATTTATGGTTGTTCTCAACACACTGCTTTCCATCCAGCAGTGGAGGAAGCCATTCGGGTGCCTGGGACGGCACGCCCAGTAGCAGGATGAGCTGCCATAGGGACGGGGTGCACCGTGGGGCCTCTGGAGTCTGCCTGCCTCCTCCCACTCAGCCACCCTACAGCTGGGGGGGGGAGGCAGTGGGTGGACCGTCTGGGCAGTGCAGAGCCTGGGCGCACCCAAGCCACCGCGTCTCTCCCAGGAAAGATGCGTGGTTCGGGCACTTCAGGCCCTGCGGTGAGTGCTGCCCGGCATTTTATCACCCCCTCAGTGGTGTCACCTGACTGCACTCACTCCACCCCCCTTTCCCCACCACTGTTTCCATATAGATTGGTTCCAGATACTGTTGTCTACAAGGGTGGGTGTGTTATGGGTAACCCCTTACTTGATTGGGTTATCCACCCACTTTTTTCATTGCACATCCCCCATGTGAATGAAGAAAGCAATGACTGTGACCTTGGTGTACAGCTCACCACAATGCCATTGCACAGATGAGGATATTAACCCCCCCCCCCAATTGCTAGGACTGCCTCCACCTGTTTTAATCTTTTTTCAAAGGGACACACTGCAATAAGATACACACACACACACACACACACACACACGTATAGAATGAAACCAGTTTATCAAAAAAGTGCTTTTCAGGGGCAAATATATGTCAATAGTTCAAAATTGAGTGTCAAACACACACACACACACACACACACACACACACACGCACACTGCATTCATTCTAGAATAAAATGTCACGTGTGTACAGCCTAAGTTAAAAAAAATACAATCAGAAAAATGGTGTGTGTGTATGTGTGTATCACATGCACACCAGATGTCAAAGGGCAGGGTAAATAAACAACGTAAATAGATTATAATAAGTAAGTGAGAAGAGCTCAGCTACAGCAATAAAGATTTTTCATTTTATATGGGTTTTTTTAAAAATGCCAAAGAGATTTGAATTCTGAATAAAAGAAATATTGGCATTGTCTTTTGTTGCCAAGACATCTTCTGCCGCATACTTGCCTCTGAAGCTACTTGTCTCTGAAGGCCCCAATGCGACCTTCTGATCAGTTGTCCTATCCCCCCAAATTCTTCTATAGTTGGCAACTGGTTCCTTCTCACACTCCTTCTGTATATAATGGACAGCGTGTAATTAAAGTACAAAAGGGTGTGGGTGGGTGTTTAGACTTTCTGCCTTCAGGGCAAATCCACTAACCTTCACAGAACCATTAAAAATGACTGAGGTGGGTAACATTATGAAGGTGGCATTCATGATTGTCATTGTTCCCTCTCCATGCCAGGCCAAAGGTTACGCTCTCCCTTTTTTTTTAATGCTTGCTCCCATTTCCCTCCAAATAGCTGCACCATAATTCTCCCCACTCTTGAACACTGCCTTTGGTCTGAGGCCCCTAAAGTTCACCGTCTCCGCGGCTGCCTTGTGTTTTTCTTCCTTCCATGAAAGCCTATTCTTAGCCTCTGTAAGGGGTTTGAGGTGCATAAGCTTATGAAAGTGTGGCAGCTGTAACAGCCTTGAAGAGGTACAATAACTACTGTACAGCTGCTACAATGTTCTTAAGCATTTGCTGCAAGCTGGTTTTAAGCCTGTCCTTTTTCTTTTTCCTTTTTCCTTTTGGTAAAAGATACCTGTTACCATGCTCCTAATTAGCTTACTTGCTATTTGCAGAAAGCATCACTGGTTTTTCTATCATCCAGTCTTTATTAAGTGAGCTGTTGCTGAGACGAATAGGGTTTCTTTATAATGATGAAGTCCTTTTTTTACGCTTATTAGTCCTTAAAGCAAGCCTACTCTTATAGAACAAAGTTGCCTTTTTTACCCCTTCAGACTTACAGTAGGAACAAGTAAAGCAGATTCCCCCCCTCTCTTTCTCCCCCTCCTGTGCTGAAGTATTTTATTAAAAGTTTTAGTGGCTGCACTAAGCGTAAGGTGCCCTGCGCCTTTAATCATTTTCATCTTTAAAATAGAACCTTATATTTTTCACATCTTCAGCTGTCCCGGAGGGCAGCTAGGCCACCCTTAACAACATTAATTTCTCTTTATGACAGGGCTAGTGCTGCCCCAGGTCTTCAGAACTGCCTAAAATGTCTGGAAAAGTAGATAATGAAGAGGATATTAGAATTGTAAACAAGAACAATTTGGTAATAAAAAACATATATTTTCTCAGTAGGACTTTGGGCTTTAACACCGCAGCAGCAAAAGTGTCACGAGTTGTAATTTGTTGGTGGCCGCTACGCATTCGTTACTGCGGGAGCACAGGCAGAAAGAACAAGTCCAATCGACATTGCATTCAAGAGGATCTAAAAGGGATCATCTTAATTTACTTGTCGCTGTTTCACTTGTTTTTGCTTGTTTTTAATCACCATCTAACCCTATAAATGGGCAGCATCTCTGACTATCGCTAATGTAGGCTGGTTTCAAATGCCCAAGACATTGTGGATAGAAACACACAGTTTCTTTTTACAAGAGAAAGAAATTGCCTATGTGAATGACTTTTCCCCATCCCTGGAAAAGATTAAAGAAGATGTTTGATATGTCTGAGTTCATTAAGAAGGAAGCAAAACAGGGAATGAAAACCCAGGTATCTGGCAGTGACACACACACACACACACACACACACACACATTCTCTCTCTGTAGGCCATGTACCCACTGTTTCTTCAAAGCACATTCAAAAAACTTCCTTCCCCTCAAAGAATTCTGGGCAATGTAGTTTTTTAAGAGTTGCTGGGAATTGTGACTCTGTGCGGGACAAACTACAGTGCCCAGAATACCAGAAAAGGTATAGTGTAAACACAGTTTCTCCATTCCTGCCCCCATCAACCTTTTGTGGACAGGGTTTAGAAATTTTATTTTCCAAAGAACAGAATACAGTATGTGAAGAATGTGGGAGACAGAAGTGATAAGCCTTATAATTTAAAAGGACACCAACTCAGGGCTATCTCACTATCTTAAGGTGCAACCCAGAAAAGGGTGCTGTGCTTAACCTGTCATCAGTGTTTTTTGTTGTTGGGGTGGTTGCTTGGCATTAGATTACAGCAATGAAATCCAAGAGATACATCTTTATAATACATTATGATTTCCAGGTTGTTGATTCCCTTTGTAGTTTAAGCCTTATAGTTACTGTACCCAGTGGATGGCTCATGTTTTACGATCTTTAGCCACCAATTTTTTCACTGAGTGGATTGAATATAAATAGACTTTAGGTTTGATGAAACATTTCGCTGATAGTTATACACACATATACATACATGTTGCAGATGCAATATACAAGTTTTATTATGTAGTCACAGACCTAGTTAAAAATGTGCATGCATTTATAGCTCTCTCACTGAGTGTGTGTTTAAAACGGAAATATTTGCACCCCAAGAAAACACTTGAATGGTAGCTCTTAAATATTTCAAGCTTTTATGTATTATCCGAGTATCCTACATTTTCTCCAAGAAAACGCAGGGCAGCATATGCAAATCCCCCATTTTACTCTCACAACCACCCTGTGAGGTTGGTCTCCAGTGAGCTCCATGGCTGAGTTGATATTTGAACCTGGTTCTCCCCAATTTCTAATCCAGCGCTCTAACCATTACCCCATGCTGCTTCTGATCTTTTTGTGAAAAGTTCACAGATCCTTAAGTGACAAGAGCAAAATGAAGGGAAAACTTACATATACATTTCCAGATTAGGGACTTTCACCAGCGTATATATTTCACCACACAAATATTCCAGAAGGAAACGCCTGAGAATTCACTAAATTCTGAATCCTAAGCATATTCACTTGAAGCAAAATTCCATGGGCTCAAATAGGATCACACCTCATGAGTTGTTGCTGCAGCTTTTAAAAACTTGCTAAAACATATTGGTTAGCCCTTTTTTGGTCAGAATTTATCCATTTTCTCTTTCTGTTCAGGACAATGGTATCTATCTATCTATCTATCTATCTATCTAATTATTTTCTCTGCAAATCCGTTGTGCAGCTACTTTGCTCCAGTGTTTTCCAAGGAGCTGGAGATGAGGGCATAGATATCACTTTAAGGCTTGGTGGGATCACTCCCAAGACAGAGCTCACTCAGCCTTGATACAAAGTGAAAGGCTAAAATGAGTGCTCTTCTATTATTTAGGCACCTGTCCATAGACTGGAAGAAATCCCACTTGTGCAGATTTAGCCAGAGAAAGCAGAGATAACCACCCTGCTTTCTGCAGCTAATAAGATGTGAAGGGGAAGAAATAATGAGTATTTCACTGTATTTTCTGTTGTTTTGTTCTGTCTTTCTCCCTTGCTTCCCCCACCCGCCATGCACAAGACAGAAAGGAGCAATATTCTCTGAACGCTGGCAGTGATTCCAGTCATTTTAAAATGAAAAGGGCTATTTGTTTCCAAATTACAGTAGCCACTGGAATGCATACATCTAGAGCTCCCAAATCTTCATTTTGTGAAATAAAATTACTTGTTAGTAATATGCTCACTGCTCCCATATCCCTGCCCAGCTGGCTGGTCAGAAGCTATCAGATAGCTTGCAGCTGCCAGCTGAAGCTGGGCCATTTTTTTTCTCCACCAGGACAGGCAGTTAGTTAGTAGAGCCATCAGTGTGGCATCTGTCATCCTGCTAGGCCCAAATTGTTTTCTATGATGGATGTCACAGTCTGTATGATCAAAATAGGAGCCCTGCTGCTTTTAATTACAAAATCGGAGTACTTGCACATTTGTTATTATGCGGAGGTTATTACCTCACACAAAATGAATTAACAGGTGAAAATAATTGATGAGAAGAGTCTTGGGATTTTTAGCCTCTTCAAAGAGACTTTGTAATTATGGAATAATGAATGTTCTGAGATGTATCTGTGGGGGGCAGCATGAGACCACCAAAGAGCTCTTTAGATTGATGATAAATTCTCTGAATTCTACTGTAATACCGCTTAAATTTACTTAGCAATTAGTTTAATAGGCCTACATGATTCATGATAACATAGTGAGAATTTTTAAATAAGTTTGCTTCATCCATCTATAAATTAAGCCGCTTACCTCAGCTTTCTTCCCAAGGTGATAGAATATCTTAACTAATCAGACTTCAGAAACAAAGATGATGTTGGACAAGGGATTTGGGTTACTGGAATATATTTCCGTGTGAATGCATTGCAGCCTGCATCTTAAAGCTGCTACAGCTGAAACGAATTTTCATGACTTTCGTCCTTATCACCGAAATTTGCATGCTTTCCGTGAGGGAGAATTGTTCACCAAAGAGCTCAGCAAACTAACTGCATGGAAACAGAAAGTGTTTCTCTGCTTTTTCTCCACACCTTGGATCATAATCAAAGCAAAAAATAAAAAAATCTGTCTAAATGTTGATGTTCAAAGGTTCTCGGAGTTTATGCAGCTCCCAGGTACTGGTGCACAGTACAGTTAAGTAGAGTGACCACTTGTGCATTGCTGAAAGAAGGAAAGGCATAATGAAAAACGACAAAAAGAAGGCACTGTTTTGCATACTATTTCAGTATACAAATAGATAAATATAGACCCACATTTTGAAATAATTACCATAATTTAAATCAAGACACTATGCATCTGACCATACTGAATAAGACTATAATTGGGAGACTTGTGTGCCTGGTCTGTCAAACCATTGCTGGGCAACTTCAAGGCCCATTCTGTTATCCCTTCTTTAAACCAGACTTACTTTTCTTATTAAATTTATATCTCACCTTTTCCTCCAATGAGCTCAAGGTGATGTACACACTTCTCCCCCTGTCCATTTTATCTCTGCAACAACCCTGTGAGATAGGTGAGAATAAGTGGTCACTTGAACCCTGCTCTTCCATGTCCTAGTTCATGTCATGGACTACTTGGATGCAGAGGAATGGTGAGAGGAATCAGTTGAGGAACCTCCAAGAGAAGAAGGCTCAGAGCCAGGGGATTGGTGATGGGACAACGATGAGTGGTTAGAGGGAGAAGAGGGGGCAGACTGGGAGGAGGAGGTGTCAGGTGCTTAGTGAGCTGGGGGGATCTGTGGCAGAGAGAAGTCCAGGATCAGAGGCAGAAGTGGAAGCAGGAGAGGAGGCCAAGAGGTAAAGAGGCATGGGGGTCTCACCCTCCTCCTGTGACAAGCTCCCTCCTCATTGGTCTCCCAGAACCAGGAGAGACATGAAAAGGGTGGAAGAGAAGTTAGCTACATGTAGGCTCAGTCTGAGATTGCTTGAGATAAACCCTGGAGAGGAGTGGAATTAGGCTGCTGTGGAGAGGCAAGGACCTTCAGTCTCAGCAACTGCTTCATGGGGGCAAGACCTAGTGGAGATGAGTTGCTGTGTTCATTAGCCTGACACTCCTGTTTTTGCTAATAAAGAGTTAACTCCAACTTGCTTGGTGTGATTTACTGCTGGCTCGCTGCTGTCAGTCCAGCACTGTAACCAGCACACCATGCCGGACAGCCCTTCAAATAAAGGGCATAGTCTCCTGTCAGCTCTTCAAATAGAAGGCTGTCCTCTTAAAATACAGTACCAAAACCATATCCACGTTCAGTCCTAGATTGGTGGGTGAACCAACTGGATATGTCTGCTTTCACAGGCAATACATTTTCTGTAATAGAATATGTGGCCGTGCTACAGCTCAGGGCAGTTCTTGAGCCTTGGCAGTAAGAGTGTACAATCCCTGATCTTGCCCGATCAAATTCAGGGGAACTTTAAACTTAAACAGCAACCATGTTTTAAAATGTTTGTTTCCAATGGCTCTTGAAGAAACCAAGTCAAGTCAGCTTAGAATAATAGAATCAGAGAACTGTGGAGTTGGAAAGAACCCCGAGGGTCATCTAGTCCAACCCCCTGCAATACAGGAATCTCAACTAGATCCTACATGGCAGAAACTTCCAAGGAAGGAGAGTCCACTATCTCTCGTCGGAGTTTGTTCCACTGTCTAACAGCTCTTACTGTCAGAAAGTTCTGTCTGATGTTTAGTCGGAATCTCCTTTCCCAAACAAAGCTCATCCAGTTCAAAATGGATAAATTATCTGATTACTGATGGTTTCATTTTATTTGTCTCCCATTAACTTTTTATGATTAACCTTACATTTTGTAAGCCAAGGCACATTCTTTATTTATCTTCTGAAGAAGTATCTGAAGAAGTGTGCATGCACATGAAAGCTCATACAAATCACAAACTTAGTTGGTCTCTAAGGTGCTACTGCAAGGAATTTTTTATTTTATTTATGTTGTTAGGGGTCTGTGAGGGTTGGATGAGTCTCGGAAGACATTGGGTGCATCTATACCACGCACAGTGTTGTTGTTGTTGTTGATGATGATGATGTCATGGACTGGCTGGATGCAGAGGAACCGCCAAGGGAAGAAGGCTCAGAGCCCAGGAATTGGTGGTGGGATGACGATGAATGGTCAGAGGGAGAAGAGGAAGCAGACTGGGAGGAGGTGTCAGAAGCTGAAGAGGTAACAGGGTTTAGTGAGCAGGAAAAGGCTGTGGCAGACAGTAGTCCAAAATGCAGAGGCAGAAGCAGAGGAGGGAGGGGACAAGAGACAGAATGGAGGCAGGCTGCTGAAGAAGCCAGGGAATCTCCTCATTCTTCAATCCTCGTAATTGCCTCATTGGGGCAAGACCTACAGTGGTACCTCCAGTTACGAACTTAATTTGTTCTGGAGGTCTGTTTGTAACCCGAAACCACTCGTAACGTGAGGCGTGCTTTCGCTAATGGCGTCTGCTGCGCTGCCGGCGTGCGACTTCTGCTCGCATCCCGGGGCAAAGTTCTCAACAAGGGGCATCTACTTCCAGGTCAGCGGAGTTCATAACCCTCAGCGTTTGCATGGAAGACGGTACGTAACATGAGGTTCCATTGTGCTAGGAAGAGTTGCTGTGTACACTAGACCTGCACTGCTTTGGTTTCTTTGAATAACTTCACTGACACGGGGTGTTTTATTGCTGACCTGCCCCTGATTCCACTTACACGGATGGGGTTGAGCCAGGCAGGGAGGGCAGCAGTGAGATTGGGACCTTGTGAGGTTGAGACCAGCAAGACCTCCAGATTGGCATCAATGGTCTTGCCAAAGCACCTATGTAGGCCCCAGCTCACTGTCCCCTTGCCATGCCCCAGGTAAGCAGTAGCAATGCCGGTGTCAGGAGGGTGGCTCTATGGCTCAACCATCCACCCACATCACATCACACAGGGCAAGAATACATAGGAATATATATATATATATAATAAAAGTGCACTAAATGTTGATGAATTTTCATGAGGACTGTAATTACATAAACACTGATGCAGAAATGTGACAAACCAAATTTAAAATTGGGAAAAAATGAGAGGCTCAGAGAATCGGACAGATCTGTCCATCCTTATACACAACACTGCTGTGGTGTATCAAGTAATGGCAATTGTTGCCACTGCAGGAACACTGGACCAACTTTGTGTCATTTACGCTAAGCTCAAAATTCTGGAGCAGCTCCACAGATAACGACCCAGTCATAAGACTGGGTCCAGACTGAGCTAGGTAGAAAATCAGCACCAAAGTGAGTCTCTTAACCCTACCCTAATATTTGCTCCGGAAAGTGGTCAAATGATTATAGAAGTGAATAGTTTGGCACAGATCTATTGAATTCTAGAAGACAGTAGCTGCAATACACATACCTCTTTTAGGTTCTCCCAAGGATTTGTGTGTGTGCCCAGCAGGCTATTTGACTTTTTCCTTTCAACAATAGCCCCACCCCATGCTGCATCACAAACTGCTTTGAAACTCCCTGAGTTATATAATCAAAAGCTCAGCTGGGGACATGAAGCTAGTTGCACAGTTCATCACACCATGGCCTGTATCAGAATTAGATTGTTTACCTTCCAAAAACTTGATTTTTCACATTAAGGATGCAAGCCTACGCACACTTAAAAACAGTGTGAACATGTATAAGATTGTACAGTAAGACTGCAGTACTATACATGCTGACATGGGAGTCAGTCCTACTGAACTCAGTGGGATTTATTTCTGAGTAAACTTGCCTAGGATTGCACTGCACAAAATCTCTTATCAGACTGATTCTGGTCACATTAAAAAGCACATTAGAAATGAAACTAGTTGAAGCATAGGGTGGTGGTTTTTAATGGACATCAGTTTAATAAATAAAGTGCATAGTGAACCATTTTCCATATAGATCTTTAATCAGACGCTGCAGGTACAATCCACCAAGCCCAGTGGCAAGTGCCCTGCATGTTGTTGACATACAGGATACAGTGAAACAGCTCTGGGTAACTGATTAATTTGCAAGACTTGGAATCTAATTTATTTTTGGTTACTACTGTTATTCTACATATCCTGCAGTGCAATCTGTATCAGATCTCTCTTCAATTCGTATTGTCAGGGAAAGGAATTTGAAAGATAGAGGGAGAGAGGGGAGGGGAGGGGAGAGAGAGGTTATTAATTAGAATGTGTGTGCGTCTCTCTCTCCCACAGTTGATAGTTCATGTGGAGTTTTATTGCTAATTTACAATTCTTTTACAAGCTTTCACCACACCCAATTTGTGTATTATTTATTACCTTCATAGATTCTAGAAATATCAGAGAGATCAGATATAGCCAGACCCATGTACATCTCCACATACATATATAAACACCAATAAAAAGGAGCATTTTTGGACAGAATTCTGTACACTGTGATAAAAATAGCCTTGGATGGTTTACCAATAATTATGTACAACACACTATCAGGGTGAAGTGGCACAAATCATGGGACTAGAACACTCAATCTTCAGTTAATTCCTTTTATATTCCATCCTTTCCCCCATGAACACACCATTAAAAAGGAAAAGGAAAAAAAAAGCCTGCCACCAAACCATCTTTGCCGTTTCGGCTCTACTGTAGCTACAATTTTTACATCAAGACGTTTTGTCTCTTTCTCCACATCACACATTCCTTTCAAATTTACTGTCAGTGTTTGGTATTAAAAGTATTTAATATCAAAGAGATTCAGAAGCTAAAAAATAATAAAAACCCAGAAGATACAGAGCACACAGATATAATAAATGCAAGACAAGTAGTGGATTGCCCCACATGTGAAGCGGACTGTGGTAACTCATATCAGCCTTCCTGTCACTTGCTGAGACATTTTTCATAAACCCTCACACGCTTGCATTTATCTTCAGTATAAACCCCAAGATGAATTCTCCAAAGACATTAACAATAGATAAATGCTTATTAAACAAAACAGTCTCTTCCAGCATAACTATAGAATCAGTATTAAAAACAGTAAGATGTCCAAAGACTTAACTGAAACGGTGCCTTTTGGAGAGAGGTACCCTCTGCTGTTTTTTTTTTTTTTCCTTTTTAAATATGCTATGTACTTACAATTAAATAAACATGAACTGAAACACAACCAAAATGCTAGCTGTCCTTTTGACCATTTGATTCAAAGGGTACAAAAGAATACAACGAACACCACAGTGGCACTAAAATATATAGAGAGAAGGGAATGGGATGGGATTATGGAGTAAAAAGGAATTAGGTATATTGTGTGAAAAATGTCATTGTGGTCCGTTTTCATCATGCAAAACTCTTCATTCTAAGCACACTGTAGTGCAGCATGTAAATTTAATGAAAGAACCAAAGAATAGACAACTTTCCTCTGAAAAACAAATTCTGGATATATTTCCAAACTAGGAATCTCTTGTACTTTCTTCCTATTTGAAATGGCATCCTTTAAACAAACAGCAGCTATGAAGAGGTTTGCAAAAGTTCTTGCAAAAAAGAAAGAAAGAAAAGAAACCATCTCCCAACCTCTCTCTCTCTTTTTTGGTGCTAAAAGTAAATGCAAATGTTTGCAGGGTCCCTGTCTTTATATGAAGAAAGAATATCTTTATAAAAAAAAGACCCATGGTTTATAGCTACATATTTGATGTGCTGTTTAGCTATCATGGAGAAGGTGAGGTGGGCAGAATAAATAGAAGGGTCTCTGAATTATTCATAGAGTAATGTAAAATATTGGGGTGGTTATGGTTTGTGAAACATTGAAAGGAGCCAGAGCAATTGCAGCACTCGGAAATGCTGTGCAAAGTTGCATGGGTAATGTAATGAGGATGCAGATTGCTCTTCTCTGTTCTGGATGATGTAAGAGCTCCTGCATTACGTATCACCTTGCTGCAGAGCTGCCCTCATTTGATAATTGAACAAAACTGGTTTCCAAGACTGCTAGTCCTTTGTTAGCACGCGTTTGTAATACCCCATAGGAGCCCCGCATTCTGATGATGTATTAATGTAATACATCATCAGAAGCAGATGCCATTCCAGTGATATATTAGTGTAATACAGGAGAATGAGCCTCACTGATGATGTATTTAGTTTGCGCGAGATGACATTGTCCGGGGAAGAAAGGGTCCAAGAAGAGATTCATTTGTAATAGCAAAATGAAGTCAGCTAGTGCTCAGTAAGAAGAAGAAGAAGAAGAAGAAGAAGAAGAAGAAGAAGAAGAAGAAGAAGAAGAAGAAGAAGAAGAAGAAGAAGAAAGAAAGACAGAGGATGTATTTCTGGTTCAGGGTAAGTATTGTGGGCCTGAATTTGCATTCCTTGAAATACTCCTGGTATTACAAAATAGCAGCATTATTACCTTTGGTTTATTATAATTCCAACATAGGCAAGAATAAGTCAACACCCCCCTTTGACTTAAATTAAACCATCAAGAGCTGCTCTGCTATTTTAAAGGGAATTGAGCCTATTTGTTTATAAACTGCCTTTTGCCTTACATCAATGCGAGCATACTGCCTAGGTAAAGGTAAAGGGACCCCTGACCATTAGGTCCAGTCGTGTCCGACTTTGGGGTTGCGGCGCTTATCTTGCGTTACTGGCCGAGGGAGCTGGTGTACAGCTTCCGGGTCATGTGGCCAGCATGACTAAGCTACTTCTGGTGAACCAGAGCAGCGCATGAAAACGATGTTTACCTTCCCGCTGGAGCAGTACCTATTTATCTAGTTGCACTTTGATGTGCTTTCAAACTGCTAGGTGGGCAGGAGCTGGGACCAAGCAAAGGGAGCTCACTCGTCATGGGGATTCGAACCGCCGACCTTCTGATCAGCAAGCCCTAGGCTCTGTGGTTTAACCCACAGTTTATTTGTTTATAAACTGCCTTTTGCCTTACATCAACACGAGCGTACTGCCTACCAAGGGCTGAATAGCTTTTCAGTCTCACTACCTTGAATGGTGACTCCATCCAAGCACCAAGCCTCGGGTCAGTATTAAAATTGGACTCTGCATGCGTGTGTGTGTGTGTGTGTGTGTGTGCGCACACACACACACACACACGCACACGCACATGCACACGCACACACACACACACTTTAGTTGTATATGTAATAAGCCCTTTACTACCCTTGCCCAGAAATTATGGAGGTCAATGAGGTCATTTCCCCAGGTCTTCCTTCACTGCAAAGTTTTATTCACCATTCAGAACGCCTGTGCTGGATTTTTCAGTTACAGCCTATTTAAAGTTTCTCCCCAAACACAACCAGTTAGTAACCTCATGACCCCCAACAGGGCAGTGTAGGCAAAAAGATGACTGCCCTGCCTTAAAACCTAGGAATGAAATCTAAATGTTTCCACTCAGGTCAGTGGCAAATGGCTAATCCTGCCTTTTTGGGAAATTGCCTGATGAGAAAAAAAAGAGCAGTTATCCCACACCATTCCTTTTAGTGCAAAGTTCATTCATTTCCACGCAAAGGAAATGCAATGTAAATGGTGGGGGAAATCATCAGTTATGTCCTGCTTGCTGACTGAAAACAACAACAAAAGCAAATACCTATCTATGGTGGCTACCGTATGAGAGAGAGAGGGAAAAAAATTAATCAAAGACATGGCTTCTTTCTGTCCAAATTTTTCTTTGACACATAGACACTCGTATAAATTCTTATTACTTCAAATATTTTAAAACACTCATAAAATTTCTAACACTTACTGTAGAGATAAGTGGCATGGTGGTGTCTGAAAAATATAAAATGAGAAAATGTGCTGAAAACAAAAACACGCCAGATATTTGGAGCATGATTTTTCCACTGGAGCAATTTTCTTCCATTGCTTTAAATGAAAATTAAGTGTGCTTAACTTTTGGGGATCACCCCCTGGTGTGTTTTATATGCATTTCATAATTTTAAAGGGCTGATCCATTTTGCTTCATATTTGTTGTGGGGTGGGGGTGGGGTGGAAGGACAAAAAAATAAGGAAGCTTACACAGGAGATCAAATGTTTATAACATAAACCTAAAAAAGGTATTTTATGCAATGAAAAAGTTACTGCTGACATTCTCACAGCATCTGATTGCATCATAAATAAAACAGTAGAACTAGTCATCCCAGACATACGATGTATAGAGAACCTGGCTGGAAGGCCGGTGAAGGACTTAGAATTATTATCTCAGGCCCCCTAGACTGGTGAAGCTTGGACATGGAACAAAGTGATATGTTCAATCACTGCAGAAGGATGGGGGAAGGAGAAAGGAGACATGAGCCATTTTTATAGCATCTTCTGGCCAATGTATTCTATGTCAACTGCACAACAGTACCTTGCTCATGTGACAAATGAACTGGTATGCCCAGCAGAAGAGAACAAGTGGGAAACAGATGGAAGGATGCTTAGAAAATTGAAAATAAGCACGGGAGGAAACTGCAAAACAGGGGGGGGGGATGGTTGTGGACAGTCGCTAATTTCTATCTACAGTCAGCTTCAAAACCAAGAAATCTGGCATTCATAGAGAGTCACAGCCAATTGGTTTTTGAAGGTGTTATAGAAGCTTGAACCCTTATAGAAAGGGTTGGATGCTGTCCTCCAGAATGGTCTACCTGGCTTTTGGAACTATCTCCAACTCTGTGTTACAAAGATTTCTGCAAGCATGACATGAAGACATCAGTCCATGTAGGAATGCCTTGCAGATGACCACAGTGCCTGGAGACATATAGGTAGTACATCCATAGCAGTGACCAGAGGAGGAATGATCAGAGTACAGAGAGATGAAACAACATGGTTCATCTGCAACAGCACAACCAGATGCCTTCATCTTCCCCAGCTGCAACTAAACATGTCTCTCCCATATCGGTCTTTACAGCCACAGTAGGAGCTGTAACGTCCCAACAGTTTGACTTCACCCCATCTCCTGACACAGACAGATGACAACCAACCTGAGGGTTATTTTGGGGAGTTGCTTCCAGATCTCTGTGGACATACTGTATTTATCCTGATCTGCCTGCATGAACCTTGTGGGGAGGTTAAGACAATGCTGGCTATTTACTGATCACTCATTCTGATTGTTTGCAGGGAGGTTACATGGCATTGCGTCAGGCAACTGTTATCCCACACTTTCAAATTCATTTCCCCATCACTTTGCATTGAATTACAGAATTGTAGAGTTGGAAAGGACCTCAATGGTCATCTAACACCAAACCAGCTTTAATTGCACAGCTAGAATTTGCCAGTACTGTATATGACTGAATCCTGCCCAAATGTATCACCTTTAACTTTTGTTTTAATTTGTTTTATCTATTTTGGTAGAGGCAAAAAAAGCAGGTTTGTGATTTCACCTTTGAATGGCATGTGCTCGTGTAGGTCTTTGGAGTTGGTTACCAGTGAGAAGGAGAGGCAGAACTTCAAATGAGCTGGGGATGATGTTCTGGAACAAAGAGATGCAGAGGGTGGCTTTTTCCTGTCCTTTGAATCCAGTGTTGTGCTTATGGAGGAGGCCAGACCCTCTTGTGATGTGAATGGTCTGCAATCCCTTCATCTAGGTTCAGGTTGTATATATGTGTAAAGAAACCATGTTATCATAAAGAAACCACAGTCTCTCTTGTGCCTCATTGTCCCAAAAGGAAACCCTGGTAAGCACTCCAGCAACCATGGAATTTGACATCACTTGTGGAGACTGGGGTGGCATGTAACAGTATGAAACAATTGCAGTCTAGGAATCTGAAGCAGGTTCAGCAGGTGTGTTGCTGACTTTAGGGCTCTTTTTTTCTTCCACTATGCTCTCTGTCTATATTTGTTCATACAGAGATTTTCCAAAGACACAAGTCTCTCTAATGTGAGCCCTCTCTCTTTCTCTTCCAAGTAAAATGAAATTCTTTAGCACTGCCCCTGAACTTTTCACTGCTCAGGGAAGAACACTTAATAGCATTCTTTAATAACATATCTACTATTACAGAACAGATAGAACAGAAGAATGATTTAAAATTAACTTGCAATTATTCAGTATGATATACCACTTATTATGAACCTAAGTTGTAAATTAAAAGTATTCAGACTAAATCAGAGCTATAGTCTGAAGCAGACTTCCTCAACCTCAGCCCTACTACAACTCCCATGTTCCCTAGCTAGAAGGACCAGTGGTCAGGGATGATGGGAATTGTAGTCTCAAAACATCTGGAGGGCCGAGGTTGAGGAAGCCTGGTCTGAAACCTATCAGGAAGTTCCAATGAATACAGTATTGTGTCTACTTCTGAGTAAGACATTTCAATATTGCTTTCCTAGAAATCTTCATCTTCTCTCTTCTTCACCCTCACATTCTTCTTCTCCTTCTCTTTCCCCTTCTCTTCATCTTCTCCTCACTCTCATCCTTCATCTTCTATTTCTCCTCCTTCCTCTCCTCCACCCTTCACTTTCAACTTGGTTTTTCTATAAACAGCTCAGTTCATTATTGAGAGAATCAAACTGATGTTCTTACAGGTAAATTACCAACTTGGTTAAGTAATGTTTTGATTATGCAGTTCTAAATTATTGCAATATTTGCGCTATTTTAAGCAACAACTGTACCAATGCAATGCAAAGTGTAAACCTTCCTTATACTGATCTCCCCACCTCCCTTGGCTTCCTGGTTCCCGAACAAGTGGAAACTACTGCTCACCAAATCTACATGGCCTTTTGTCAACAAAGACTACAAAAAGAAGGAAAGGTTAAGCAGACAGCAGGAGGTGGAGGAAGCAGGATAAGAAGGTACAATATCACCTCCATGCTGTGACAGCCGTGAATCAATTATTCACATACCAATTGGTAATTTAAAAACAAAACAGAACTCTTCACAGCAGCAGGCAAACATAGGAAATGTTTTTCTGCAGACGTCCAACATTTTCTTTTTCTTCAAAACCATATACAAAAATGCAGAGTGAAAAGGAATAACATGGAGAAGCGATAATAGCAGACATAGGATAACATGGGAAAAACTGACAACAGAATCAGAAAAGGTATATAGGCTGGATGAGGGGGTAAGCAATCTGGGCTCATTTTAGCTTGCATGCAGGGTGCTATAAGCAAATAAATATCATCATATCCCAATTGTAGGGTTTTTTTTTCATTGTTGCAGAACTTCTAACAGGACACACAACAGTCTGAGGAAAAGATCTGCAGAACTGCTTAACCCTTTAATATGCATTACAGCCAGGCAGGAATCAGAGGTTAATTTCATGAAAGAGAGACATTGAAACTCAAACCCGCCAAGTGGCCACATCACTCCCTGACCTCTTAAACCTACTCCCAAAATTTGAGGCCAATTCAGAACTTCTGCACCAGTATGTTCTTTATACTACCTCCGATACACAAGGGAGAAACTGCTTGTTCTAAAGTGTCTTCCCCTCCCCTGCATCAAAATATATTTTTATGTGACCAGTGTATCAAAGGGAGGCTAAGCTAGGAGCTTTGAATATGCATACTTAGCTTAATGATTATTCCAGTCTTGAAGAACAGCCAAGTGAATGCTTCTGTTCCTTGCACTTACTCTGTTTGGCAAGCTAGCGTCCGCACACTCCCAGTTTTTACTGTCACAATGTCCATTGCTATTCTGCCGATTTTCATCCACACCAGTGAATGGAGAGTAAAGGAAAGCATCTGGGATGTGCTTTTCTGTCCTTCCCTTCAACCACTGCTCCCTCACCCTCCAATATCCTTCTAATTTTTGGGCATGTGTAAGAGTCCCTCTGTAGCAGTTTGTACATACCCTTAACAACAACAATAACAACAACAACAACAACAACAACAACAACAACAACAACATCCCAAGAAGTGCCCAAGAGCAAATGTTACCAGACTTATCTAGCCAGTTATTCTGTGGGAATACAGTAGTATTAGGCAACACAGAGGGTTGTGCTTTTATGCGGGAAGGGCAGAAGTGGCTTAGGCAGGAGGGACAGAGCCACTGCCTTAGCTTCCCAACAGGTGGGCTTCTGCTGCTTAATGGGAGGGGGGGCAGGTTGGTGCAAATGCACCATCAGAGCCAACCCAGTGCTCCTGCCAGTGTGTTTGCACCACACCAACCTCCCTGCCCCTGCCCCTCCCCTTCCCATAAGCAATAGGACCTGCTTTACAAGAATTTAGAGCCTTGGCTCCACCTCACCCCATAAGTCACTTCTGGGTAGGGGCAATATTATTATTATTTAAATATAATACAGTGTACCCCTCCAGTTACGTACCACTCTAGTTATGTAACTTTCAGGTTGCTGCATGCGCAGAAGCGCTCTGCACGTCGCACACATGCGCAGAAGTGGCACCTCTAGTGATGTTTTTTCGGGGTGCGCACAGACCCCTGGAACGAATTAAATTCATATCCAGAGGGTCCACTGTACTTAAGTCTTGTGCAATATCTCTATTTCTCTCTATATATCTATAGATAGATAGATAGATAGATAGATAGATAGATACAGTGGAACCTTGGTTCTTGAACGTCTCCATTGATGAACGTTTTGGAACCTGAATGCTGAAAACCCAGAAGTAAATGCTGCCATTTTCAAACGCGCCTCAGAAATCAAATGGCTTCCACTGTGTGTTTTTCAATTTTCTCAAATGAATTTGCCAACAGCCCTTTGCACCTTGGTTTTCAAATGTTTTGGAAGTCAAATGGTTTTCCGGAATGGATAACATTCGAAAACCAAGGTTCCATTGTATATATGTATCCTTACATATGTACTGCAGTTACAGTCTCTCATTTACCATGTGGAGAGATCTTGAGCGAATATTTCCTCTGAAATGGACATGTGGCTGCCAGTGGAAATAGGTACCTTATTGGGGGCTGCCAGAAACAAAATGGCTATGTTGTGCTTAGGTGAGGAGCAAATGGAAGAATGGGTGTGGCGATAGAGATCTTACAATGAAACATCATCACAAGCACATCACAAACCACATACTCAGAAACTGCACATGAGCTTCTAGACCAGCGGTCACTGCAGATGTATACTGGGATGTTATTTTTATTTATTGGACTTTCTGTGGTAAGGGGAAATGCAGATTAAAACTGAAAGTAAATTATGGCTGCCTGGAATTTTATACACCTGGGAGTTCCAGGTAAACCCCATTGATCACAGTGGGACTTAATTCCTGGAAAACACACATAGACTTGCACTATAGAAATGTGATATGCAATGCTTGTATGTACATTCTGGGTTTTCCTGTTTCATTTTAAAAGTTCTCCCTTCTTTTTTTTCTTTTTCTTTTTTACAGAAACAATTATTTTCACTACATAAAAAATTGCCACACCTCCTACCTCCATCTACCCATCCTGTCCACTCCCTCTTATGTGAAGGTTGACTTTAATAAAAAAAAAATTAAAAAAGGGAAGGCATTAATTCTTCTCCCATCACACAAATTCATCTACCCCCACCTCCATTAAAAGCCTTCACCTTCACAGATATAACAACCTAATTGCATGCTGCAGTGCAAAATGAAATCCTCAAATTATCAAGTGCAAAAATTAGCATTAAAAAATCATAAGACAACAAACAATGGGGCTTTTTATGTGATTTTTGTAATTGCATGAAACTAGTTACTTTAGCAATAATTGTTTGTGCTTCATTAGCATGCAAAATGGTTTTGTAGACTAACCTGAACACAAAAGAAACCATTTGTGATGAGAACTCTGCTTTGTTTAATGTTAGACACCATTGTATTTGCTTTCCTAATATAACAGTTCTAATTAGTACCTAGCAGTCATCCAGAGTTTTTCAGCTTGAACACGCTGAAGGTGACAATTGAGTCACAATTCCATGGCACTCTTTGTCAGCTCCTGTCAAAATATAGCTAAGTCTTCAAGAGTTGTGATCTAAATACTAAAAAAAAAGAAAAAGAAAAAAAGTTAATAGTCCAGGACGGGGGGGTGGGGGGTGGGGAATCAACTTCAGATAGTTTAAGAAATATATCTGAATAATACCTTGTTAGAATATCAAAGTTCTTAAAGAGACCTGTAGCATCTGAAAACTAAGGCTGCAATTCTTTTTGTGTACGGTCCTGGGAGGAAGCCCCATTAAGAACATCAGAACAAAAGAAGAGCCATGCTAGATCAAACCAAGGGCATATTTATCTATCTATTTTATATACCCCCTTCCTCCCAGACACTTCAATCGTAAAACATTTTAAAAACAACAACAACAACAACTAAACCCTGTACCTTCAGTGACTAATCAATGGGAAGCCCCAAAGCGAGACATGAGCACAACCGTGGCCCCTGCTGTTACTCCCCATAACTGGTATGTCACCTCTGATCCTGGGAGGCAGCATAAAGCCATAATGACTAGTAACCACTGAGAGCTTCATCTTCCATGCATTTGTCTAATCCCCTTCAAAAGCCACCCAAGCTACCGCTCGTTGCATCAGCTGCGGCTTTCAAACACTCTTCAAGGGCAGACCCACATGAAGTGCATTGCAGCAATCTAACTGAGAAGTGACTAAGGGTGTTTCTGGACGTTTTTAATTGTTTGAATTGTTTTAAAGATTGTTTCCTACCCTATACTCCTCTTGGAGGATTTGCAAGATAGAAATCTATTTGTTATTATCATTATCATTAAATTAATAATACCATCTCACTGTTACCAGATCCACCTTTTCCCAGGATGATGCCTTTGTAGTGATTTTTGTCATCTAACTTGGATTGGTCACCTCTGTCTCTCTCCGTTTAACTCATACAGTAGAATAGTCGGAATGGATGAGTGACAACATTTGAAATCAGTTAATCACCAACCTGCAAGCTTTTCAGAGGTGATTATCTGATTGGCTTTGAAGAGCAAGGATTCCTTATTTCTTTCAGGGTTACAGCATGTGCCATAATAAAACAGAATGACCATGATTCCACTGTACCAGTATGTTTGAGTCTAGCTTAATTTCTTCACACAGTAGCTAGGATGTTGCTGGGGGTAAACATGAAGGCTCCTGCTGGGGGATTGTCTCCAGCACAGTGTCTGCATATGAATAATCCAGGGACAAGTCATGCCAGTAAGCCAGTGCCTGCCTGCTTTTCTTCCTGATTATCACAGTGTGAGCTGAGATGATAGTGCGATGTGTTTTCTTTTCAATAATAGATATGCCTAAGAAACTTGAGATCTCATGGGTTAGCCCATATATTGACTCATAGATAACAGACATAGGTATTGTCTAAATGTTAGAGGCCTATTGGGTGGGTGATAATTTTAGGCCCAGAGCTGAAGAACAGAGCTGCTTTTCAGAGTCTGAAAGGGCTTCTTGGATATTGTAGCAAGCTTTCCTGTTGAGAAAAAGCTCTCAATGTGAAAATAAGGGCCTGCTACTCTGACATTGTCTTCAGCACAGGGAAGCAGAGATGACCACTTGGGCATCATCAAAAGAAGACATGCACCATCCAAAAATGAGGGAACAGGTTTCTGTTTAGCATATGCTAATTTATAGATGCAATTTCATAAGTAATAATGTTGAATTAAACAGAAATGCACTACATGTGCATGTCTTAGGGATGGACATACAGAACACCCCCATACATTAAAAAGAAAGAATTCTCTATTCACATAAAATTTGATGCATATCCACCCAAGCTTTATGCAGTTTTTAACCATAGCCAAAATTTGCTGTTCATGTTGAATACTTTCAGTAATAAATTAATGAAGTTTAAGTGTCAAGCATCAGAAGAATTTGATTTCCACTTTGCATAGCTACGCATTGGTCGCATCTCGGTTTAAGCAAAACCTAGTAAACAAAATAGTATTATTCAAGGTTTTGCCTCTAAAAATATTGTCAAGTATATTTCTTCAGCCCATCTCATCTTTAGCACTTTGGGCAATATTTATTCCACCTACTTGGTTTCTCTAGTCAAATAAATCAACACTGGAATGTAGATCTCTCGGTGTAAAGGTGAAGTAGTGCAGCATATTCTCATCAAAAAATGATATCAGGTTTGTTTGACAAGATCTATTTTCCATTACGGACTGATGCTTGGCATTAATTATCCTTTAATTCTTTGGTGATTGCACTTATATTTTATCCTTGTCCATGATTCTACCTAGGATCAAACTCAAGCCACCTAATCTGTAGTGGTCCGTGTCACTCCAGTTTACCTATTTATCTATATACCTATCTATATATTACAGGCACAACATTAGCCTTATTCCAGTTCTCTTGAAAGCAATTCTGCATCTTGATAGTTAATGCAGAAGTATAAGTCAAACGTATCCCTGAAAAGAAAATGTTGGACCCTGGGAGAAAAAATTCTCCTAGGCTTTCATTGCTCCCTACTCCAGAAAGCTCAGCTCTATCACTTATGATGCCTTCACAATACCCAAGAAACTTACCTTTTCATGAAGGTCCCTCTTGGGTGGAAAATGATATGAAGACCTTCCTTTCTACTGAACAGGAACAGCTGGTTGACAGGGGTGTCAGTCTACACCTGACCTACTGGCACCAGTATTGCCATGGCTTACTAGGATGAGGCCAGTGCTGTTCAGATGCATCTGCATCACCAAAGTAAGAAAACCCTCTGAACAATGTTCAGCAATAACAGTGTTGCAACTACATGTGCAGAGTTCTAAAAGGTGTCCTGCTATACTTATCCCAGTCTATTATCTGTACTGCTTTTGAAACTGTTTTTATATTTGAAGTAATTTTTGTTGTCTATGTTTTTCTTGTTGGATCGCTTCTTTTAGAGGAAGCAATTCATAACATGAATAAAATAAAATATACTTGTAAACTTTATATGAAGATCCCCTTTTTTGGCTGTTGTCCTTGGTGCAGAAGCTTGTCAGATTAACAGCATAAGAACTCTTTCCTATCCTATCTGCCTGTTTTCTTTTTAAATTGATAAGAGTTTTCTGAAAGTCTGTCCCACACATTTAGTTAATGGCACTTGATGCTTACTGTACTGCGGAGGTGGTATAGATCAACAGTAGAGAAAAATGCTTTTGCCTGCAGTAATTTCCAAGTTCCATGATTCCTGACATCTTCAGCTAGGGATAGGAAAACCATTGTCTGAAATCCCAGACAGTCACTGCTAGTCAGTGTAGGTAATCTGGAGCTAGATGGGACAAAGGTATGACTCGGTACATGACAACTTCAAATGTTCATATATAAAACATTGCATATGGAGGTGTTTATTCAAATGCATGTAATTAAAAAAATATATGTTTCAGAGTGTGTGAGGCTTGATCTAGACCAGGGCTGGAGAGTCCCAGGCACTGAGGCTAAATATAGCCCTCCAGGTCTTTATGTCTCACCCTTGGGACTCTCCCCACACCATGTCCACCTCCTGATCACCACCCTTTTCTCTAAGCCACACCTCTCAATGCCCCTGCTCCCCAGCCTCCTTGAATGCTTCCACATGCCTGGGATGTGCTCTTAAATTGTGATAATGCCTCTGGCTGGCCAAGATCTGGAGAGGTGTCTAGGTATGTGCTAACCCCAGAATTATGAATGTTCAGAATGTAGACTACTGTACAGAGGTAAGAATCTCACCCATTGCCTCTGGCCTAATCCACCACTGGCAGGTGGCTCCCACAAGCTTGTCCACAGGTGAATGCAGCTCCCAAGCATAAAAGGGTTCCCTATCCCTCATCTAGATTGAGCCCAAGGACAACTCAGGCCTCACAGGCTTCTTTAAGCACAGAAAAGGAATATGCAACAGCATCTTGGAAGTTGGTAGCTTAGATTGACCAGGCAGATCTCAAATAATATCAGGAACCAGACCTTTTGCTGATGGAAAAGAAGAACATCATCTTTACTCTATTGCACTTCCAACCTCAGTTCTCCGATCCAATAATGGAAATCAGAGATCCTCTGTCAAAAAAACACCTATTCCAGCTATGCACATAAAGTTATTTTTTATTATTTCTTAAATTCATTAGTCACTTCATTTTGCCCAAGGCAGCCCAAAGTGACCTACAACCAACCACCACCACCACCAGCAGCAGCAGCAGCAGCAACAACAAAAACAACAAAGATCCCACATAAATGCATTAAAACCGGCCTGGGGAGCAGACACCCCACACACTTCTAAGAAGCCACAGATAGTTAAAGGCCAAAGGTCAAGTTATAGAAGAAAGTTTTTGCTTGGCATCTAAAGTTTATGCATATAGACTGTAGGTCAAGACTGGGAAACGTGTGGTGCTCCAGATGGCATTGGCCAATGATTGGAGGGGGAGCCCTTTAACGTCTGGAGGGCCACAAAATGCCCTGGCCCTACCCTATGCACTCTTTCATCAGAATATCGGGAGGCTGGGAACAGGACTGGGAGCACAATTTTGTTCCTTCCATGCACTGGAAGAATACCAGCAAAGCGCTAGTATATGAGTCAAACTTCATTAGGAATGTGTCTCGGTATTTCAACACTGCTTGTTCCCATCACCACTATGACCATTTTGTTGATTAAGGACACAATGATCAAATAAGTTATTTTCTTTCAGAAACTTCTGGAGTGACTCTTAATCTGACACCTAATAATCTTTGTTAATTTTTGTCTGATGCCTTGGGCCAAAGTGTACAAGATTGCAAAATGATTCTGATATTCAGTGGTCATTTCCCTCCTCTGAGTAACAGTTTAATGAGGTTACATTAACTTTCTGCCTGCCACTGATGACATGAGGAGTGTTGATAAAAATCTGATTAAAATCTCTTACATTAAGCACATTTTCTCAGATTCATGTTCAGGTACTTTCAACTCACCCCTTGTAATGGCATTTTTACCATGCATAATGCGTCTCCTATTACCAGATGCATTAAAAAATCAAATAAAACAAAGTAATTTATGTCAAAAAGTAAGAAACACTCACCAAATACATCATTACGCCAGTAACTGCTTGCTATTTAAGGCATTAAAGCAATTGAACAATGTCAAGTTTAAAATTTAATGGCTTTGATGGTTTTTTGTTTTAAGCAGTGGCTTAAAGATTATTATATTTTTCTCATCTTTTCTTGTATATTTTAGTCTTTTAAAATTCAGAATGCAAGAAAATTATGTGCCAGGTTGTCAGTTATCTTTCACTAAATGTTGTAGCACTTACAGGAAATTTATTTTGATCAATGCTTAATGAATTATTACCTTCACCTCAGTCCATGGCATCAAAATGCGCAGAGCCTTCTCCACTTTTGCATCTCTCAGGAACTGTGTACTTATAAATAGCTTTCAGAATCAACTAATAAAGCAATTTCATCTCCCGAAAGCTAGACGAAACAAGAAGGGGATCATTTATCTTGAACCTGGTCCTCACCAACAGGGAAGAACTGATTGACAAAGTGGAAATACTGGGAACCTTGGGAGGAAGCGATCATGTCCTCTTGGGTTCCCTGCTACAGAGGCAAGGGAAAGCTGAGTGTAGTCTGATATGCACTATAGGCTTTAAGAAAGCTGATTTCAAAAAGCTCAAGAAACTACTGGGTGAAATCCCATGGTCAGAAATACTCAAAGAGAAGGGAGTCCAGGGTGGATGGGAGTTTCTTAAAGGTTTGTTAATATGGAAAAACTTGAGAGAGACATTGTACAACCTTTGAAAATCTTTAATAAAAATAATTTAAAAAAAGGTGAAGGCACAAAAACAAAGTTCCAACAAGAAAGAAAAGTGGGAGGCATCTAAAGAAACTGGCGTGGCTGCATAAGCAGCTCATAGATGGGTGAAGATTTAAGAAGAGCATGTATAAGAAATGGAAGTAAAGGGAAATCATGAAGGAAGAGTAGACATGAATAGCCAACAGTTGCAGAGAGAAGGTCAGGTGGGCCAAATGCAGAATGAGTTCAGTTTGAAAGAAAGGTTAAAACTAATTTGAAAAATGTTTCTTCAGATATATTTGAAGGAAGAAGAAGAACAAGCAAGAAGTAGGTCTTTTGCATGGAGAAGATGAAGAAATGCTGTTGGGTGATAGAGAGAAGGCAGAATTACTTTGCCTCTGTCTTCACCAAAAGGGAAATCAATGCTAACAGAATAAATCATGCAAGAGGGAGCTGCAGCCCAAGATTGGAAAAGAGGTGGGAGGGAAACTCCTAGCTATTTAAAATAAATTCAGATCTCTGGGGCCTGATGAGCTACACCCAAGGGTACTAAAGGAGCTTGTAGGTTTAATCCCAGAGCCTCTGTCTATAATATTTGACAATTCTTGGAGAACAGGTAAAGTCCCTTCAGACTGGAGGTGGGAAAATGTTGTCCCTGACTCAAAAAAAGGGAAAAAAGAAGACTCAGGTAACTACTGACCAGTCAGCTTAACATCAGTACCAGGTCATAGAATGAGATTAAATGGTCTGTCAGCAGTTAGAAAATGATGTTGTGATTCCTAAAACACAGCATGGGTTGCTCAAAAACAACTCATGCCCAATGAACCTCATTTCTTTTCTGATATAGTTACAAGCTTGGTGGATCAGGGGAATGCTGTGGGTGTAGTGTATATTGATTCCACTAAGGCTTTTGACAAAGTCCCCCATTATATTCTTGTGAAAAGCTGGTATAATGTGGGCTTGACAGGGTTACTGTTAGGTGGATTTGTAGCTGCTTGATGGACCAAAGAAGTAGCAAGTGGAGTGACACAGGGTTCTGTCCTGGGCCCGTTGTTCTTCAACATCTTTATAAATTACTTGGATAAAGGAATTGAGGGGACGATGATCAAATTTGCAGATGACATCAAATTGGGAGGGGTAACTAATGTTGCAGAAGACAGAAGCGGGATTCAAGATGACCTTAACAGATTGGAGAACTGAGCCTAAACTAACAAAATGAATTTCAATAGGGACAAATGTAGGGTTCTTCACCTAGGCAGGAATAACCAGCTGCACAAATATAAGATGGGGGATACCTAGCTTGCCAGTAGTACATTTGAAAGCTACTGCTATTCTAGGCCACATCAACAAAAGGCAAGGGAAGTAATATTTCTGCCCTGGTCATACCATACCAGGACTACTGTGTCCAGTTCTTGGCATCACAATTTATTAAGTATATTGACAAGCCTGAGCATGTGCAAAGGAGGGCAACCAAGATGATCTGGAAACCAAGCCTTTATGATGAATGATTGAGGTAGTTGGATATTGTTCAGTCTGGATAAGAAGAAAATGATAAGATAAGATCGCCATCTTCAAAGGGCTGTTACATGGAAGATGGAGCAAGCTTGTTTCTCGTCCTCCAGACTGTCAGACTCAAACCAACAGATTCAAATGAATTTCTTGTAACTTGAATCCATTGGTTCTATATTTTATAGGAACAGATTCATAATTGGAATGAAATAAATTAATTAACTATCCTGCCACAGCATGTCCAACTTCAACTCTTCAAGTAAATGAAATTTCATTTGTACATCTTTAGTGGCAGAGGTTTTGCAATATTTTCCATCTATTTTTCTTGTAGAAGTTTTCCGAGATTTTTCTTGAAGGAATATATATATATATATTCCTCCTTGAACAAGAGATTAAAGGGCTTTTTGTTATTTTAATAAAAGATGTGACTTCTGCAAATTTCACATTTTTAATTATGGGTAGGCTATATTTGGTAGATCAGTCATTGGGAACAGCAGAGAGTTTGTTCAGTGAGGTTTCCTCCGAAGCCATCCTTGCAAAGAGTGATAATTATTTTGTGGTTACACACAAAAGTCTTGACTCTTTTGTGGAAAGTCATGAGAACCATCTCCCAAGGAGGTGGAGGCACGACGTCATGAAGCAATCATCTCCAACTCCTTTTCTTTGGTTTTGAACTCTATTTATACAGCAAATTGGAGAGGATGTGTTTTACTGGGCTGTCATCGTATAAATTAGATTTGTTTGCAAAGCACAGCTTTGGGAATGAGCATCTGGATTCACAAAAAGGTCTAAAGCAGAACCTACTGAGAGACTTTCCAACTGTTAGCTATTTGCCATTGTAATGCTAAGAATCTGCCATGTTCAAAGGCAATGTAGCTGTGTGGGTGAATCAGAGCAGGGAGCCATTGTGGCGGTGTAGCTAAAGTGTCAGACGAGAACCTGGAGATCTGGGTTGAAATCGACACTCAGCTATGAAGCGCACTGGGTGCCCTTGAGGTAGTCAGTCTCTCAGTGTGACCTGCCTTGCAGGAGTGTTGAGAAGACAAAATGAGAAGGGGGGGGGAACCATGTATGACACCTTGAGCTCCATGGAGATAAAGCAGGATAGATGAAACAATAATAAATATCAGAAGTTGGATCCAAACAACAGGATGGTGGCATTGCCTTCACACCCAGCTTCCTGCAGGCATCTAGCTTGCTACTGGTGGAAAGATAGGAAGCTGCCTTCCATCAAGGCAGACCATGGGCCCATCTAGTTCAGGGTTATCTATGCTGACTAGCAGTGGCTTTCCAGGGTTTAAGACAGGGAGTCATTCCAAGGCCTATCTGGAGAGGAACGGTTGAAGGAATTGGGTATATTTAGTCTGGTAAAGAGGAGACTGAGAGGATATATGATGACCATCTTCAAATAGGGCTGCTACATAGAGGATGGCACAGACTGGTTTTCTGCTGCTCTGGAGGTTAGGACCCGAACCAATGGATTAAAGTTATGAGAAAGGAGATTCCAACTGAACATAAGGAAAAAATAGCTCTGACAGTAAGAGCTGTTCAACAGTGGAACAGACTCCCTTGGAAGGTGGTTGACTCTCATTCACTGGAAGTTTTTTTTTTTAGCAGAGGTTGGGTGTCCATCTGTCATGTATGACCTAGTTGAGATTACTGCAATGCAGGGGGTTGGACTAGATGACCATTGAGATCTCTTCCAACTCTACAATTCTATGGGGATTGAACCTGGTACCTTCTGCATGCAAAGCAGATGCTCTTACCTCTGAGCTGCAGCCCTTCCCCTTAGAAAGTTAGGTGAAATGTATGTTCTGCCAGAGCTCCCCTGACATTCTTGCCCAACTGCCAGTGAAATGAATGGCAGCATTCAGTCCTCTAGTGCTCTCCCTATTCATTTCAATGATGGTTACAGGAGATGGTGCCCTAATGGCAAGTCCATATATAACTGTAATAAGTCAACCCAAGTGCAGTAAATAACGTAGCCCCCTCAATTGTCACTTTTTCGTTTTATGATGCTGGTCTGCTTCTGTGTCAGACCTCTTGACATAATCCAGTGGCCCGTTACAATATCATGCTCCCTAGTGTTATAAATGGCAACACTCTCTTCTAATAGTTATTCATCCACTTGTTAATGCACTAATAATACTATTTACTAAATGTTTGGCAATATGAAACAATGTAGACACTATGTTATTTGTTTGTTTGCTTATTTACTCTGCGGCTATGGTCTGATGACTGTCACTTATGCTTCTCACTTAAGACCAAATGTATTGCACTGTGATATCTGGCACAGTAATTCTTAAACCGAGCCAAGACTGTCTTCTTGTGCATGCAAGGTCAGGAAAAGGTTTATGGCAGCACCACATAAGATGGAGAAACCTTCTGATCTTTTTCTCTCATTGGAACCTTTAATGGGTTTCAAGTGATTAATTTAGTGCCCGTTAAAACAAAAGGTGGTGGATTTAGAGAACAAGGATGTAAAAGCTCTTATTCTCCAATGGACCAATGTCATTCAAAGGGATAACATGCAGAATCCTACTTATAAGATATATGCTACCATTTGTGTTTATTTTTGGAGTCTTGCGAAGACTATATTCACCGGGTTTAAGGGATCATCTGTTTTCTGGGGTTAAAGGATTATGCTATTGTAATGTGTATGTTGATATTTGAAGATTATCATAGCGCATGCAGAATCAATAGAACAGTTGATGCTTTCATAAAGTTGTTGTTGCTCAGTCGTTCAGTCGTGTCCGACTCTTCGTGACCCCATGGACCAGAGCACGCCAGGCACGCCTATCCTTCACTGCCTCTCGCAGTTTGGCCAAAAAGTTACACATCGTGTTGTGTATTGCTTGTTTGCAGGCAGCTGTATGTTATCTGTTGAATCCTGACTACTGAATTCAAACCACATAGAATCTAATACACATATAATCACATGCTCACAACATGGTTTATCCCAGGCCATGAGAAAAGTGTGCAATGCAGGACTGTGTAGGTACAATTTAAAGGAATTCTGAGCACTGTGGTTCACCCCTTGAAGAGGTACAATTCCCAGACATCCTTGGCGACCTACGGTGCCTAGAGAGAAACCATGTGTGTCATTCAGAAGTGCTTGAAAGGTATAAGACAGGAATCAAACAACCTGGCATGCTAGCAGAAGCCAGAACGAGAGCTCCTGCTATCTTAATGGGGCTCGTCCCTCCTCACCTTCACCCCCATACCTCCCCTAAATTTGCTATGTGGGGTTCAGAGAACCCCAGGAACAGCATGCTGGGGGAGCAGATGGGGGAGCAGATTGTTCCATTTGGCAAGCAGAAATGCTTATGTTGATAAAATGATTACAGCACTGTCACGCTGAATTCCTCCTATGATGTGCTCTCAGCCACCCCACCCCACCCCACTTCTGTATGCAGGAATTAACAATGCATATAATAGGGGCAGGGCAGTCGTTCTTTTTGCCTGGTGCCTAAAGGTACCAGATGACTTGTTTCAGGGAAGACATGTCAT
Source organism: Lacerta agilis (assembly GCF_009819535.1). NCBI lineage: Eukaryota > Metazoa > Chordata > Lepidosauria > Squamata > Lacertidae > Lacerta > Lacerta agilis. The sequence continues at coordinate 57,406,438 of NC_046318.1, read as the reverse complement.
AGTAGTGGTACCACAGCAGAAAACACTATCTGCCTCATACTCACCAGTGGAAGAATATAGAAAAGGACTTAATTTGCTGCTTCAGAGTGTGCTTTCCTCACTACTGACTGGGAATCATTGGCTGGCAGTCAACTAAGTTCCAGTTTGAATAGACCCAGTAAAATTCATATTTATTTATTGAATTTATACCCCATCCTTCCTCCCCAGGGCGGCAAACAGATACACAATTTAAAAACAAAAATAAAGACAAGCGGATGAAAGCATTCTAAGAACCGTTTCAATTAAGAACACCTACGTAAAAGCTGTTACAGTTAAAAACATTCTAAAAGCAATTACAATTTAAAAAAAACACTTCCATCGTATAATCACAAGGTTTCCAGGAACAAGTATTTGTCAGCCACCAAATGCCTAGTAGTAGTAGTAATGTATGGAAGTGGGAGCTGGACCATAAAGAAGGCTGATCGCCGAAGAATTGATGCTTTTGAAATATGGTGCTGGAGGAGACTCTTGAGAGTCCCATGGACTGCAAGAAGATCAAACATATCCATCCTTAAAGAAATCAGCCCCGGGTGCTCACTGGAAGGGCAGATCCTGAAGCTGAGGCTCCAATACTTTGGCCACCTGATGAGAAGAGAAGACTCCCTGGAAAAGACCCTGATGTTGGGAAAGATGGAGGGCACAAGGAGAAGGGGACGACAGAGGATGAGATGGTTGGACAGTGTTCTCAAAGCGGCTGGCATGAGTTTGGCCAAACTGCGGGAGGCAGTGGAGGATAGGGGTGCCTGGCGTGCTCTGGTCCATGGGGTCACGAAGAGTCGGACACGACTGAACGACTGAACAACAAAAATGCCTAGGTAAGCAGGAATGTTTTCAACATGACTGAAATTAGGTTGATTAATTTCAATAAATGGGGGGGGGTGTTAACTTCTTGCAAGCCCCTAGATACAGCTTCAGGTACAACTGGCTGGTAAAACACAGGCTTCCAGAGGAATGAAAAATCGTGTCCTCCATCATGGGGAGCATGTGTTGTGGTGAGATCACCTAAATTGCCTCCTGGTTGTTGGAGCGGGACTGTATGGATAGCCACAACACACCATTGGATGCCCCACATTTGCTGGGGCAGAAATTTGGCTTTTGGGATGGCTATTGGCTACCGAGGGGCTATTTAAGCTGCTGCATGTTGCATGGGGCTTCCTCTTGATCACGACGTGCACCGGATCACCCTCCCTCCTTCCCTATATTAGGGCTGTTATTTGGACCTTGCTATGCCTGTCTTGGGGTTGTCTGCTTTGGAGCAGGGGCCTGGTAGGAATTTTGCCATTTGGCTGATTGGCTGGTGCCACTTGGTTTTTGCCTGCCGGGTAGCAAACCGTCACAACTTTGTAAGGTTGGCGGTTAGGCATTGGTTCAATGTTTTGCAGAGGGGAAGTGGTTCGCTGTGCCTGCCCCTCCATTGCTGCTGCTAGGGAATTCCGTTAAAGCAATCCAGGAGCTAATTCCGTTAAAGGAATCCAGGGGCTCACCTTGCTTTTGTCCAAACCCTGTCAGGGGGCTAGGGCCATGCCAGAGTCCCTGGGAGCATCTGGGATGAGCTGAGAGACTGAAGCCAGCCTTGTGCTCCCCCAGAATGCTTTCCCTTACTGACTTCTTGTGGTGCCCAGTTGTCAGTCCTGTTCCTGCCACAGTGCAGGTTCAGGTAGTCAGGAACCATGCCTAAGCAACCACTCACATGCTGTAATCAATAAAGTTGTGGCCAATATTATTGCCAAAAACCTTAAACTAAAATTCTATGCCTATTGTGTATTTATTTGGGGGTGGTTTTAGGGGTCTTCACACGCAACTGATGTTTATTTTCCAAACTTATCAGAATTTGTTGCTTGCCTCATCTCAGGGTTGTGATAATTATATTTGTAAAACTATATTTTTTCTGGTACTTAAGATTAATTTGAAGTGTAGTTAGACTTCTCCACATGTAAAAAAAAACCCAAAACCCTGCAAATATTTCATTCAAACAGTTACATTATCCTAGGCACTTTATACTTACCATACTTGTTAGTTTTGACAAACTACAGAGAGTCATAGAAATAGCCATTTTTCTATGCGTTAAAAACAACACTTTAACCAATTTGACTAAATGCCTTTCCTGCTTCATTTTAATTAGATATTTTGCTTCTTCAGCTTACTGGAAAGAGCTAGATAGCTCCAGACCATGTCCGTCTATAAAACAGCAGGTGTCAGCTTTAACTGCCTCCGAAAATATTAAATGTATTCAATTAACAGAACCCCTTAGAGAATGATTCTTTTTATGTTCATTTGTCTTATGCAAGCTTTGCAACATGTTTTCTTTATCTTACGCTGTGCTTCTTGTAGTTCAGTGACCCAATTATATCTCAAATTTTCTAGTGTCACAGAACATTCAATTAGTGCATTTTATGTAATGCAATCTATCACATCAAAGTTGATTGAGCCCGTTATATTATAGAAGCAAAAGAATAAGTAAAATGAAGAAAGAAAAAAGTATCTATCTTCAAGAAGTCACCTGAAATGATGGTGATGATGGTGATGGTGATAATGTTATGAGGGTTAGGCTGAATACCTGGGCATCCTTCTAATTCCTGGATCCATCAGGGATTCAAATGCTGTAATAGCCAGGGCAGCCTGGTAACAGTCCGCTAAAGTTGGATTAATAATAATAATAATAATAATAATAATACTACAGTGTACCTCTGATTACGAATGGGATTCGTTCCGGAGCCCTGTTCATAACCTATGACATGCGTAACTTAAAGTGCCGCGTCTGCGCATGTGTGTGAAGCGATTCGGTGCTTCTGCGCATGCGCATGACGTCATTTGATGCGCCTGCGCATGCACGAACCACCGAACCTGGAAGTAACGCATTCCGTTATTTCCGGGTTCGGTGCATTCATAACCCGTGTTGTACGCACCCTAAAGCATTCGTAACACGAGGTACGACTGTATTTATATGCTGTCCATCTGACTGGGTTGCCACAGCCACTCTGGTCAGCTTCCAGCAAAATATTAAAACACAATAAAACATCAAATATTAAAAACTTCCCTATACAGAGCTGCCTTCAGATGTCTTCTAAAAGTCATAAAATTGTTCATCTGTTTGACATCTGATTGGAAGGTGTTCCACAGAGCAGGCACCGCTACTGCCTGGTTTCTGGTAACTTCCTTTAACTTCACTTCTCGCAGTGAGGCAACCACCAGAAGGCCCTCGGAGCTGGATCTTGGTGCCAGAGCTAAATAATGTGCGGTGGGGTGGGGTTAAAGTGAATGGAATGGAAAAGAAAGGAGACAGGCCAGCGAGGAAGAAATTCCAGTGATTTAGACCACAGATGGTTAGAGCATTGCAAAGAGCTTTAGAGGGAAATGCAGAGAGCAAAGGGCAGAACTCTGTACAACAGAAGAAAAGGAAGCAGCTCAGATACGCTGAATGAAGGAAGGAGGAAAACCAAACATGATTCCAAGGCAATATGCAAGAAAAGAGCTGGAAGAAGAAAGCACATCCTTACCAATATGTGTTTGACATACACTGGTATTACAAAACGGCATAAACTAATGTTTACACATTGTAAAAGCATGTAAAACGATGATGTCTGTGAATGATAGATTAGACGTCACAGCAAAGAATCCGCGGTAAAGCAGACTTGAGATTTTAAGCTCAGCCAAGTGAAAATAAATTGACTGAAAAGAAATCCAGACAAGACACAGGGAGGAAACAGATTTTTCCTCTTCTTAACAAAGCAGATACCCCCTTCCCCACACACACACTTTTAAAGGTGTTAAAACATTCAGAGGCCCAGATGGCAAGTGATGATCCACTGACAAACCGGCAAAGAAAAAAGGCCCTTGGAAGATTTCTGGATGTGCAGTGGCATTACAAGAGAGAAAAGGCAGAAGAGGATGGCAAATCGATCTTGCCTCACATTCAGGGTCACGCAGAGACACCTGAAAAGAAAATGTGTCCTTTAGGAAGGGGGAAAAAAGTTTTATGAAACCATTAACAGTCTTTGTGATAAAGGTGAAAAGCAACTTTCTCATAACATTGATAAAGGAGCTATGAAAATAAGGGGCCCCACTCAGTAGGGACAGATGGTGCTGTGACAAAGGAGAGCAACATTTACAGACCATTCTGCACATCTTCTCTTCAAGCTACATTTGGAGACTAATGATGGCCGGTGCCTCATCCTGAGAGCAATGGGAGGAAGCATGGCAATAGCCAGTGGTGGCTGGTGCCCATTGGGGCAGGTGGGGTGGGAGACAGGAAGAACAACAATAGGTCCAGCTAGAGCCAATGACAGGCAAAGCCAAATAATTCTAGTTTTGTCCCCATCCTACTCCCTATGGAGAGCAACAGGGAGACTAAGGAGGCAGAAGATACCAAGCCATGTCCTGCCCTGGGCTGATGGTAGGAAAGAAGGCAGACAAGAGAGACCAGCTGACAGCAGGCTGAAGTTGTTGGGTCAGTGCCCTATTCGTTCATTGTGAGCCGAAATTTAAAAGGGGGAGGGAAGGAGGGATGAGTACATTGCAGGGTTGGGGGAAGAGACATAAAATGGAAGTCTTTTTAAAGGGAAACTTTTGAGAAATTGGAAGATGGGTTTTGGGGTAGTCCTAGCTTTTCTGCTATTTCTGCTATTTATTATATATATACCCCACCCATCTGGTTTCCCCAGCCACTCTGTGTGGCTTCCAATAGAATATTAAATACTAAAAATAGGGTAAAACATCAAACATTAAAAACTTCCCCAAACAGGGCTGCCTTCAGATGTCTTCTGAAAGTCTGATAGTTGTTTATTTCCTTAACATCTGATAGGAGGGCATTCCACAGGGCTGGCACCACTACCGAGAAGGCCCTCTGCCTGGTTCCCTGTAGCTTCACTTCTCGCACTGAGGGAACCACTAGAAGGCCCCCGGCACTGGACCTCAGTGTCCAGGCTGGGTGATGGGGGTGGAGACGCTCCTTCAGGAATACTGTGTCTGTGTGGTTGGAGTGGTGGTCCCTTTGTTTTGTATTCTATGGCCTGTGAACCTCAATTTATTTCTGTTTTGTGGAGCTTCTGATGACATTTATTTCCATATGTCCTTCAGTTTAGAACCTACGGCAGCTTTTCAACTAATGAATATTAAGTTGTGCAATGCATTCATCCCCCCCCACACACACACTTTAAATTTCGGCTCACGGTGGCTTCCTGTGAGCTGGCATGACTATTCAGCAGTATTCGAGCCTGCTGCCTTTTCTCTGCATACAGTAATGAAAAAGAAAACCATTATGGAAAAGAGTAATTAAGTAAATATTGTTTCTTAACTACACAGAGGATTTAAATTATTACTTATCTGCAGTATACAAACAAGCTGCCACTAATGATATTAACGCTATGAGCAAAATTAGAAAGAGACTCCCAGCCCACGCATAAAGAAAGCATGAGCACATCTGTATACAAAATAAGCTGTGCATTGAAATTGCCCAAGTGCAATCCCCAGAGTTCTTGAAGTTTTCACCTTTGACCTATCCTCTATGCAGATAGTAGAACCCAAATACTTCAGAAGCATTCACATAGATTGGTTGTGGAAGGAGGTAATGGGATTGGGGTGTGTGTGTGTGTGTGTGTGTGTGTGAGTGAGAGAGAGAGAGATATTATAAAACAGCATTTTGAACAGGACTGAGTTCAACTTTCTTCCACAAATTCCCTTCTGTTTAGATTTTGGATAAATCATATCCACCCAGGAGCTGCATAATACCCTGGAATTAAAGTCACTTGCTCCTTACAGTGCCCATCCTCAATCAACATAGGAACATAAGATGAGTCTGCTGGATCAGGCCAGTGGCCCATCTAGCCTACAACCTGCAACAGTACTCTGCCACCTTTGATTCCCAGCCATTGGTAGTCTGAGACATAACCCTGAAGGTAGAATATAGCTATTATGGCTGGCAGCCATTGATAGCTTTATCCTCCATGAGTTTATCTAATCCTGTTCTAAAGCCATCCAAGTTGGGGGGCATCATTACCGCCTAGAAGAGCAAGTTCCACAACTTAACTATGCACTGTGGAAAAAAAAATACTTTGGAATCTCCTTGTAATATGGTTTGCAAGGAGCACGCCTGCATAGAGCTTTAGGTGTGTCCTGAAGGCAGTCACAACAACACACAGAGAGTATACATGGCTCCCTGGTGCATGCAATTTAGATCAAAGGTGGCTAACAATTTTGGCCCAATGCTGTATGTAATTCACCAGGGGCCGTATGTCAGTGGTGGGAGTGTCCAAAAGTGCACATCACACAAATAGTCCCCGCTGCCCTCAACTGATCTATGCAGATCTGCTGAGGAGGGGGGTGCGGTCACTGTCCTCTCCTGCTCATCAAAATGAGTGACAGGGCAGGGGACATCTCCATCAGGCCGCAGTCTGAGAGAAGAGGTTTAAACATCTCCACCCAGGCCAGTGCTGTGTCTTCTTTAGTATTTCCCCTTTTTATTCCTTTTATTATTTATTATATATCACCCTTTATTTTAAAGAAGGCTCTTAGGTAGGCATGCAAAATTCACAGACTTTAAGATGGTTGCCTGCCCTCATGAATGGTAGGGAAGAGAGGAAAACCAAGCTTGAGCACAAATTGTTATGGCAGAGTTATGAGCAGCAACTCCTTTTATGTCAGTGGTAGTTCTGGGTGTCTTGACCTTGTTAAGCAATGTCCCAACCCTGATCTGCTCCAGGAGCAGAGTTGTTGAGAATTTCCAGGTAAGGTAAAGAACCCCTGGACTGTTAAGTCCAGTCAAAGGCGAATATGGGGTTATGGTGCTCCTCTCACTTTCAGGCCAAGGGAGGCGGGGTTTGTCCACAGACAACTTTCTGAGTCATGTGGCCAGCATGACTGAACCACTTCTGGCGCAACGGAACACTGTGACAGAAACCAGAGTGCACGGAAATGTTGTTTACCTTCGTGCCGCTGCCATACCTATTTATCTACTTGCACTGGCATGCTTCTGAATTGGGACAAAGCAGTGGGAGCTCACCTCGCCATGCAGATTCCAACTGCTGACCTTCTGATCAGCAAGCCCAAGAGGCTCAATGGTTTAGACCACAGCACAGAGTTGTTGAGAATGTCCAGGACAGTAGGGTTGTCATGATGGCAGTTTGAATCCTCACAGGAGGGGGCTTGATAAAGATTGGTGCCAAGATTGCTGGAGTCTTGGGAGGAGCAGGGATGTCTAGGGGGAGTCAGATCAGGCCTCTGAGCTGGGGGTGAGCCTCCTCTGCTTCAGTTTATACTCATTGCTTAACTAGGGAGGTGCAAGTCATACTCTGATAATTGATAGGAGCCTTATGTAGGATGAGTAGAAAACAATAGGTCAATACCTCAGGTTCTTCCTTCCTCCTCTCTATAGGGAAAGACAAAATGGAGGGAAAAGCTTCCAAAGTCCAAGGTGTAGAAGCTCAGTAAAGGCAACTTTTTTTCTTTATATTTCTAAACCATGCTTAAACAGAAGATATAACAAGGTTGCGTACAGCCTAAAAACACACTACTACAGTAGCAACAAGGAAAACATGGCTAACATATGAACAATAACCATATTCTAAAATCACATTTTGTCTGAACAATACAACTTTAAAAAGCTATCTGAAAGAAAGAAGCGTTGACTCTGGTTGAACTTCTTTTGGCCAGGATTTCCTCTAGGGCAAGGTCTGCCACACTAAAAGCTTAGTCTCTGGTAAAGACCTACCAAACCTCAGGGTCACAGGAAACCACCCAAAACACAATAACCTTGAACCCAGCCTAGTAGCAAATAAGCAAGGCATGAAGCACTCTCAGTGCATGTTGCCAGTAACCTGCTCCTGTGAGCAGTCAGGTCACTGTGTTTTACACTACTTCCATCTTACACAGTGGCCAACTTTTCCCAAGTCCTCTCTCACAAGGATGCAGCAGTATGAGCAGTCAGGATGTGACGAAGCACCACGTTAGCACATAGCTGCCTCTGGCTCAGGGCCATGATTTATATGATAATATCTGAATAAATTTGGTGGGCACAAAACCAAGGGTGGTCGTCCGTTTGCATTTTTTTCATGCACTCCTAGCAACATCCCTTCCTAGAAGGTTTTGAAGAGAGCTGAGGTATCAATTTGCAAATGCACATCTTTTCCAGAAATAGAAGTTTTTTATGTTTGTGCTGCTCAAAGTGATAATATTTTAGACCTTCCAATACTGATGGAATTCTAGCAGGGGAAATGAATGTTGTTTGTTTAGGGGCATTGGCCTCTCTGTACGAGTCTTGCACTTTAAACTCTATGCATGGTGTGGCGCTGCAAGTTTCAGGAATCAGTTCCCTATGAGTTCAAATAATTTGAGATGTGTTCCTTTGCCAGCTAAGGTTTCTATTTAGCTTTGGTGATTTACAGTCAGTTCACACATGCAAATCAACTCCTTCTGATGGCTGTGAAAATAAATTAGACAAATAACCATGGGCTGTCCTCAATGAACACACTTGATCCCTCACAAAGAGGAAGGTCATTTGGAAGGAAAACATGAAATGTGTGAACTGGTCATAGCTGTTACTGTTTCCTTAGAAAATAAGGAATGTGCTTTTCTGTTTCTGGTTTTTGAGCTTTTAAGATCCCTAGTGATTTTTAAAATATTTTGCATCATCATTACCACTCTTAACCCTCAAACATCCTTTCACTTATGTTCCCAAGCAAGTAGTATTCAGTAGCATACTGCCTCCATAAAGAACATAAGAAGACTCTCCTAGATCAGCCAATGGCCTATCCTGCATCATGATCTCTGAGGCTGCCCAGATGCCCGAGCGAAACTCCTAAGCAGGTGCTGACCACAATAACGTTCTTCATTCCTGTGGCTTCCAGGAACTGGTATATAGATAGATACTGATTATGGAGGCAGAGCATAGCCATCGTGTAACTGGAGGTGCATAACTCCAGCTGTTGGTAGCCTTACCTTACATGCATTTATATAATCCTCTTTTAAAGCTGTCCAAGTTGGTGGCCATCACTACGTCTCATGGTAATGAATCTCACAGTACGTTCTGTGTGAAGAAGTACTTCCTTTATTTCAGTACTCTTCCAATATTCACCTTCCTTGAAAGTTGTACTATGGAAGTTGGAAGTTGCAACGGAATATATCAATTCACATCATGCTTCTTTTCAGACCTCCACAACATGGGATTGGCAAAGCTGAGTGTAGCTCACCATGCATGTATTTAGATGATGATGAAGATGATGATTTATATGCTGCCCATCTGACTGGGCTGCCCAGCAACTCAGGACAGCTCCCAACAAAAATTTAAGAACACAATAAAACATCAAACATTAAAACCGTCCCTATACAGGGCTGCCTTCAAATGTCTTCTAAAAGTCAGATAGTTGTTTATTTCCTTGACATCTGATGGGAAGGTGTTCTACAGGGTGGACCCTGCTACTGAGAAATCCTTCTGCCTGGTTCCCTGTAACTTCACTTCTCGCTGCACCAGTCTTGATAACTTCCTGTTTTTTTTATCTGCCTCAGACTGTAAAAACAGAGGGCTGTATTGTTGATTACCTGGCAAGTGAGAATACATAGCTGGTGGGCCCTGTTTACCCAGATCTGATTTAATCCTGCCTGTATGCTTTGAATGCTCTAAACAGATGGCGGGACAGGAAGCTTGGATAGGTTGTGCTTCTTCCTATGTTCATTTAGAATGGGGACATTGGAAGCTGCCTTATTTTGAGTCAGACCATTGGTTCATCTAGCTCTAGACTGTTCACAGTGGGCTGGCAGCTGTATAAGCTGGGGTGGGGTGGGGTGAGGACCCAGAGCTTTCTGGAAACCTGATAGCAAGCTCTTTTGTACTCAATGGGACTTTTCCTGCATATTATACTGTTGGCCTTTGTTTCTTCCTCAGGAGGTTGGACTAGGTAGCCCTCATGTGTTCCTTCAAGCTTTGTGATTCTATAATGCCATACAAGCATCTATTCCCTATAAAAATGGAAGTGGCCTGTTTAAATTTTCAAAGAAATACATGTCCAATAAATCTGAATGCAGGAAGATTTTATGACCCAAGAAGGTATTAGTGGGAGCGGGGGGTTGGGGTGGAGAGGGGCTGCTCGAGAGGAAATCGCCATTAGTAGGTCCCTGTCAGACGCATCCTAGTCTATGAAGTTTTCTCGACTTGAAGCTGGTTATCTCACAAATCTGTGCAAAGCTCTGGTGAATAATTTATACCCGGCTTGAGGTGACAAGTTAAACACGCCCATTTTGTCGAAGATGCTATGAAGGCATCAAGATGGAGCCATGCTTCAGGGGGAGTGGGGCCAGGCTGATGGGAATCTGAGCGTGTCGACGAGAGCGGAGGGGGGTGCGAGGCTGCTGTAAAGAAAATGAAATGTAATGAGATCTTTTTTCATGCATAATTCATGAGTGATAACATGACTGCATAAAAAGGCCTGGATTTTAACAAGGCAGACCCGCAATCACACACATTATCTTCCCAGAGGAACATTCTATATTATTGGCCGAAAAGAGAGGATTTTCAATACATGTAGAAAATAAAATAATAAAAAATTGACTTTTTTTCTTTCTTTCTTTTGCACCCCCCAGTGCTGGACATTTTTACTCTAACACAAAATAGCCATAAAAGAGAGTGTTTTGATTTGCAACTGGCAGATGGTGTTGAGCAGGATTTTGCTTGGAAACGTTTGCTTCCCTCTCAGATCCAATATAGAATATGTATATTAGAGTGAGAGAGAGAGAGAGAGAGAGAGAGAGAGAGTCAGAAACTATGGCTTGTAAAACAGACTTGCGCAGAGAGGGATGGGCATCGGTTAAATTTCAAATGGAAACTTCTATCCAGCCTCCCGCTCCCTCAAGAAGCCAAAAACTTTTCATGGGAAAGACTGCCTTGTAAAGCAGCTTTGCAAAAGATAAAATGTTCATGATTGTTGCCATAACATTATGTTTGGTTGCATTTGCAAAAACCAAATGCTGCAATTCAGCTTGGCTGCTCCGACACGAATGCCTGAAATGGTGTTTTAATGTTTGAAGTTTTTTTTTTTTGCTTTTATTTATTTCTTTATTTTTAAAGTCAGAAGGCTTTTTTCGGGGGGGGGGGAGCATGTTGATTAAAGCCTGAAATGGCCTCACTTTTCTTGCAACAAAATCCTAATGCCAGTTTCAGCTGGAAGGAACCTTGGGTGGATTGTTTGTTCACTTAGTAAGGACCTGTGGCAGAAAGCAGGGGGAGCAGATAGAATTTTTAAAAAAGGGCGGGGGTAGAAGCATCAGCTCAAGGAGACTGTTATTTGTTCAGCTCACACTGCATAATTTCAATATTTGTAAAAAAAAGAAGAAGAAGTAAAACAGCTAGACTACAGCCAGTTACATTTTTATAGCCCTGACAGTTAAGCTCAAGAAGAACACATTATGGGTTCAACGTGATTGATGCTTCAAAGTGTTCCACCTTTTCATGGTGGCTTTTTCGTTTTTCTTCTGGTCTGAGCTGCACAGTTAATGCAGCAGAGAAACACTGCCTGCCCCCACCCCTGCAAAGAGAGAGAGAGAGAGAGAGAGAGAGAGAGAGAGAGAGAGAGAGAGAGGGGCAGGTAGAATCAGTATCATTGCTAAACAATCTCATCCATTTTAAATCAAAATGATGCTATTATGAAGCCCTGTTTCGTGGCAATTCCTGGTTCCTTGAGGTTTTGACAGCTTTAATAAATAAATAAATAGATACCCAGGGATTCATTCCCCCCCTTCCTCTTTTTTTAAAAAAGGAGCAGGGCAATAATTTCATATCTGATTATGGAATTTTTATCCTCTTGCAGCTCTCACGGCGGTGCAAGGAGAGAGAAGAGGACAACATGATGCTCCGACTCCCTCCCACCCTTTGCTTTTATAGCACCAGTAGTGGAATTGTGTTTTCGCCTCTGATTCCTCACTGCGCGCCATCTTTTTCTTAAAAGGCTCTCTTCTTAAAGTTGCATACTGTCTCTGTTGCTCCTGTGGTGTGTTTTTCCCTTTTGAATGTTTGTCTTAATGTCCTTCTTCCACAAGGCAGGTGCTCCTTTGCAGTACACCGTTTCCCATCCCCACCCCCCCTTCTTATTTCTTCCAGCCCACTAGCCCAGCTTTTAAAGAAGCATAAGCAGAGATTTGTCTCACAGCCCAGCCAGGGTGAAATCTGATTATCGCTTAGGTTTAATCCTGGGCCGACCTGTCTCACTTGCCTATCCTCTGCATGGGATGTTTTGGTGCTTGAGTTCATCTTAAGACTTTGAATAGCTAATTGCATGCCTACGTGCATAAATATATGTCTGCATGTACAACGACGTGTAGTAAGATTCTTTGGGTCCCATAAATCCAGATGAGGAAATCTGCAGTGAACGTCTTCCTTGAAAGAAAGGAATTGCCAAAGGGAAATTATTTCCAAGTGTCCTCTCTTTGTCTCCATTTACTTTTCAGGTTATGTTCCCTCATTCAGATTCTCCCCACCCCACCCCTACCCGACATTGACTCACAGACACTGATTCTATTCTATATTGTTTAGCCTCACTCGGAAAGAGCCATTTCTAGACATGGCGAAGATTTGTTTGCTTATAAGACTGTGTTCTCCTGACAGCCATGCTGGCTGAATCGCTTTCTGAATGCTTTAACATACATAAAAATGCAAAGTGCCTGGAACAGGAGTCGAATAGTAACATTATTAAAATACCCTCTAGGGGTCATATGATGCAGGATTGCCACAGTTAGCAGAATATGGTTGATCTAAGCTATCAGTCAGGGTTAGGAGGTTGGTTTTTAAAAAAGAAAGAATCCACCACCCACCCTTACCATGCTTGATAATAAGATACTGTGAGATGTTTAGGGGCAGGGTGTTTTTAATTGAAAGCTAGGGTGCAAATTGCAGAGGTTCAACAGTTCCTCTCTCTCTCTCTCTCTCTCTCTCTCTCTCTCTCTCTCTCTCTCCCCCTCTCCTAAAGATGCAAATATCAGTGCAGCTCAAGTTACATTTCAAAAATAGATACTGAAAACCAGCTTCCAACCTTGGTAGCTTCTGCCTAAATGATTATTACTCTCACAGGCAACCATTTTGGAAAAGCAACCAAGGAAGGTGGTGTCCCATGGAAATGTACTATATACATTTTCTCTGCACACAAACACACAAAAATGATGTTCCTCCATAGTGAGTCAATTGTCTATCCCTGTATTGTTAAATGCTTACAGAGGCATATAACCCTTAAGTAGAATATGTGTTACTGTCTTATTATCCTTATATTATTATTATTATTATTATTATTATTATTATTATATTATTATATTATATAACTACCCATCTTAAGGGTTGAAGCCATATTTGGAGGAAGTCTTGGAAAGAGGTGCAATTTCCCTCAAAACTGGCCACTGCTCCAGAAGCGCAGCTCATGAGGATCCCATTCAATGAGCATCATTAGTAGCACAAAGACGAGGTTGCTTTCCTGTCCTGAGAACTGCAGCCCAGAAGTCTCAGAGGAATGATCAGTCTCCCCTACATCATTGGAGTCAACTGGTGTTGAAGCAGGCAAGGCTGGAGAAGCTTCTCTCACCAGAGGCAGAGGTAGCCACGCAGATAGAGCTGCTGAGGTTTTGAAGCTTAGACCAAATTTATCTGTTCCTGAAGCAAATCATTTGAGGCTGCTCAGATGACTCTTCAGCAGAGCTTCAAATGGAGCTATCCAGGGTGCTGTCTGTTTTGCTGGGAATTTGCCTCACTGAAGCCTGACTTCTACTTGTCTTCTCAGAACCTGGACCTTGCCTTACCTTGATGCTGTATTACTGGAGCTTAGCCTAGGACTTGATTGACTTTGCATTACTTCCCATGCCAGAACCTGCTCTGCAACACCCCCTTCCTGCTCAGGCTATACGTCAATATGGCTGAGTTGCTTTCATAATATAAAACCAGATCTTGTTCAGCCACAGAATAATTTAGTAATGCCTTCTCCCATACAGACCTGCTTGTACGTTAAGATCTATAGGGGAGGCTGTCCTGGTGATGCCCTAATTTTGGAATTCTGCTCCCGCTGAAATATGGGTGGTGCATTTCCTGATCAGCTTCAGACAGCGGCTGAGGACAGAAGGCAGGAAGACCAATACTAGGTGGAGCCAGAGCCAGTGACAGGCAATGACTTTCTGACTGAAACAAGGGAAGGAGGTGGGTGTTGGTGAGGGCAGACTGAGGTTGGTGGGTGCTAATTTGTATGTGTGAGGTAGTCCCAAGTCCAGTCCCAACAATCTTCAATAAAAGGAACCCAGTCAGCATGATAGGAAATCACTTCTTCCCGAGGTTGAGTTGCCATCAGCCAGGGTAAATGGTGGTGGCCTAGATGGATCAGTGTGTTGGCGCTGCATAAAGAGTTTTATATATTGGTCATATGTACAAGAAAGAAATGTCACGTATGAGGTTCGTGTTCATCTGGTATTTTATAAACACTGGAATAATTTGCACAGTATTCAATGGCAGGATTCCTAGAATGGAATGGAATGAAATGAAATACAGCTTGGGCAGGGGGATCTCTGAAATGTGATATTATGCTATATTTTATGGGGGTGATAGGAGTTGTCTGAGTAATGTGCTTATAAAACGAGGCTGTTGTACACCAGCAGTTCAGCAAGAAAGATGGAAAGAGAGATCAGGGAGTTAAATCCCTCAAGCAAAACTTTTAACTGTCTTCCCTTTTCAAAGGCGATCATGGGGACTTAGGGAAGGTAGGAGAAGCTAGAATTACATAATGAAATGTTTACTTATGAAGCAGCACACATACACAGAGAGAAACTTTAATTACAGTAATTAAATATTGTGAATTATTTAACTTTTATGAATCTCTAAGTTTCACTCGCAACTGTTGAAGTTTTTTTTTGTCAGTTCTGAATTCAAGCATTACTTAGGGGAGTTCATTTGAGACATATGTAAGTACACACACACACACACACACACACAGGCCTTCTCAAAATTATGCTCCATCCACATGAGCTGATGGAAAAACCAAATGCCTACAACAATACAAATGGTTTGCACGGGGTTTCCATTACAATTAACTGAAATCCACCTCGCAGGAGTATGTTGCAGCTGAGCAAGTCAGGTTATTTTATCTTCATTTGCAACCCTTGAGCACACTGATATTGGTGATCTCCATCTCCCAAGCCTATTACACATGTAATGATCCTCAGAGACAGTGTGCATGTTGAATTTTAACTGGGTTGATCAGGAGCCAAACCTCCACTCAGCTATGAAGCTCATGGGGTGATGTTGGACCAGTCACTATCACTCAGCCTCTCCTACCTCACAAGGTTGTTTTATGAAGACAAAATGGGAAAACTGATATTCACATAATCCTGAGCTCAGTGGACTTGAAAATCAAACTGAGCAAACATTCAGCACCATGTTTTAGGATCACTCTTTTTAAAAAAATTAAAGACAAAATTATTGTTGGGAGGGGTGGGCTGTTAGGCTGTATGCCCGAGTCCCTTCTAACCCCTGGATCTAGCAAGGATTCAGTTCTTGGAACAGCCAGGCCAGGTTCTTGGTAACGGTCCTAAGTGTTGGTTGTTAGAGTAACAAAGGAAGTGGCTCTGTGCCTCAGGGCAATGGGTGCCCCTGCTCCTCATTCAACTGTCTGGTAGTTAGAAAAACAAGTCAGAGTTGTGTGAGAGAGACCCTGAAGCAGACGGCAGAAAGAGACATGCTTGATTTTTGCTTGAATCCAAGGCTGTGGCTATGGGAGAATCAAGAACTTATAGGGGTGTTAATCCTTTGAGGCTCTGAGTTGTAGGTTCAGGTTGTATATAAGTGCAAATAAACCATATACAGTGGTACCTTGGGTTACAGACACTTCAGGTTACAGACACTTCAGGTTACAGACTCTGCTAATCCAGAAATAGTACCTCGGGTTAAGAACTTTGCTTCAGGATGAGAACAGAAATCGCACGGTGGCAGCGTGGCGGCAGAGGGAGGCCCCATTAGCTAAAGTGGTACCTCGGGTTAAGAACTCAATTCGTTCTGGAGGTCTGTTCTTAACCTGAAACCGTTCTTAACCTGAGGTACCACTGTATTCTAATGACACCACAGTCTCTGCTGCCCCTCATTCTGAGGAAACTGAATCCCGGGTAAGTGCCTGGAACCCCTGGAATCTTGCACCCCTCGGAGATGGGGGTTGCATGCAATAATATGGTCTGCTTGAAGATGAAGATAATATAACAGGCAAGTTTTAAATTTTTGTCTAAGATATAAATACAGAAGATGTGAATGCCTAAAACATTATTGTGTGCAGGGACAATGGCAGGGGGGAATAGAGATAGGCAAATCTCTCAATTTTGACTTCTCCCAGTTTCTCATTTCCCTCAATCTTAAACTTAGTTTTTCACATTTCCACATCAGTTTGCATTTCCCCCCTAAAAAAATTCCTCATGAAAATTCACCAATATTTTAATATTTATATTTTTGTACATATTATTTGCAAGGAATTTCCCCATCATGCAAGGGATTTCTGTATATTAGTTTCACTAATATATGCATATTTGTGCACACTTTACCACTACATATTTATTTGCATACACAATAATTTGTTAGAGGACTGAATTTCAAAATTCAGTGATGTGTGAATGTTGACAGATGGCTGTGTTTCAGATCACGTATTGTTTCAGAGAGTGTAAATCAGGTAAATTCGCCTTTAAATGTGAAGTGAATCATCTCTCATCTATAGCGGCCAGTTTTCAGTTCACCCCCCTGTGATGTTCTGTAGGGTGCCGTGAATACAATTTCCCCAGGTGATCTAAGCTGGGGAGAATGTGAGTTTGCAGGACAAAAAAAATCTGTCTTCTTCCCTACCTTCCAAATTCTCTGCAAGAATCACACAAGGCACACCCAATGCAACCACTGAGTGAGGTACCACTTTCTTATTCAACTCAATGCTGCTCATTTGGATGACAAGGAGTGCGTTTCACCAAAATCTTCAGCACATCACCTGCTTTTTTCCTCTTTGAGCATTGTCAAATGCAAAGGCATTTCAGTAGTTGAGGGTTTAGCTCATGCTAAACTAGACTGTAATGTGTGGGCTTTTGTGTGGGGGGGGGGTTAGGCACAGTGAAAGGAAAGAGTAACATTTGTTTCAATGGCAACGCAATCGGAACAGTTCACGTGTATAAAAACAGGGAGGGGGTCATTAACTGTGAAGAGCTTAAGCAGCTTAAAGAATGACTGATCCACAGTGTTTGGTATTGTGACACTAGATTGGATTCTAACAGTGCAGTCGATCTGGTAACATATGAGCGCCTTGATCGTTCATAACACCAAATAAACCAATTTTCTCCATTCCCAACTTTCAGAGATTCCGGTGCTTGGACCTGAACTCTAGAACTGGAATCTAGGGGGCATTCAGAAACAGGAAATACTGTGCACGTTTTCCTGATTATCATGCTAGCACTTCTGTCCCCTTTTCTAAAGTTCCTCTCAAACTGCAGTATCTGTTGTGTTATGGAACTGAGGCTTTTTGATTGATATACTGGCATGTCATGCCCAGTGAGCGTGGTGGGACACAACAAATGCCATTGGACAATGCTGTCCACACTTTCTGTTCTCCTGTGACTCCCCAATGAAAACAGCAGGAAATAACTTGTTGCCAGCATACCATTCCAGATCTCATCTATACCCTCCACCCCCCAATGATTTTCTGGGTTGAGGGGGCTCCAAATGGGGTTTTTCTGGAATCAAATAACACAGAAAAGAGCCCTAAACATGGGGGCTATATCACATTAGTTTTCCAGAAGTGGCTTTTATATCATATGAAAGGTCACATGCACAGGGAAGGTGTGTTTGATGAGTGGGCACAACACATGGGAATGGGAGAGGGTGGCAGAGATGGCAGAAAAGAATCTGGCTCATATTTTAATCTAAGACAGAGGTTCTTAACCTTTTTGGGATCATGGATCCATTTTAGAATTATGTGAAAGATAAAGACCCTCCTCCCCAGAAAAATGTATCTAAACACACACACACACACACCATTTCCCATACAATCTATTTTATTGCATTGGAAATAATATTTTTTTGGTGCTTGGTTCATGGACATCTGAATGCAATTTAGGTGGAACAACCCTTAATGTAGCCATTCAGTCACTGAAAAAAGTACTTAACCAGGAATACTAACCCCACTTACCTGGAAATAAGCCCACATTCCAGTCTGGGCAAACCTTCTATAGGTGATATGACAGTGGTTGGTGGGGCCAGAGACAAGCCAGTACATTGCATGTGAAATTTACATTTGTACAGAAAGCTAGTTTTCGCACACACACCTTTACCAGAAAAAGCAATATGTTTTTCCAGGGTTCAAAGATGTAAAAACACTTGGAGTGCAAAGTATGGCCTTTGGGAAATTATAGTGGCAGATCGTAACATGTTACCATGCCTGGTTTAGATTTTAGATTTTAAAATGGAAGTAGTAAGACTATTGGTCTTTCTTGGAGAAGGAATGTGTGATAATCTAGATTAAGAATTTAGCTAGGATAAATCACTAGCCAAGGGTGAAATGAATTCTCCTTTCCAAAAAAAATTCTTAGAACACATAACTGTATTGTCTTCTTCACCAAAAGACCAAGATACTGGAATCTATAATTGGAAGGATTTTATTTTAAACTGAGAGAGACCCGGGCGGGGTGTGGGAGAGAGAGAGATGAGAGAGGAGAGAGAGAGAGAGAGAGAACTTCTTTTTTGTTAATTATTTCCTCGGCTAAAAAGTCTGCTGTGCTGACACAGGAAAATTAGAATAATCTATTTGAATGCCAAGATTTTAATTCATGCACAAAGACTGTACACATATTTTCCAGATATTGTTGGATAATTCACTTTACTCCAGAGAATGCATTCCCCCTTTGTCCCTTATCTCAGCTTTTCTCTTTGACCAAGATACCAAAAAGAACAGAAAAAATGCAATCACAACATGGTGTGATATCAATATAAATGACAAAAGGTACAATGCTGACATATACTAAAAATATATAATTACACAAAAGGGGGAAGTAATACAATTGTGTGAAAATCCTTCCTTCCTTCCTCTTTCTCGCCTTCTCTCTTTCCTTCTGCTAAGAAAATAATAGTGAGGACACATAGAGTAGATTCCAAAATTGTAAGGAAGACATTCCCCCACACGATAGGTTTCTCATATCCTCTCATTGTAGATCTTTGCCATTCCCAAATGCCGCTCTTGAGAGTCAAGGGACCCTCGGGTAGGCTTGAGATGTGGCACTGGGAGCAAATTATATCTCTCACTCTAGCTCCCCACACCCAACTCTCATCCTAAAGAGAAGCTCTTCGATGATTCAAGTGGCTGCACTAAGGACATGGGTGGCGCTGTGGTCTAAACTTCTCCCATATGGCCGAGCACTTCTGACATTATCTTTATGGTGTATCAATAATGCGATGATTCCCAGGTGACAAATGTCCCAAGAGAAGTGGGCCTCACAAACCATTCTTTAACATCATTCTGAACATCCTTTTAGTCATTACTCAAATATATTTTCCTTTTTAATTCTTAAAACAAGGCAGAGGCAAAGTAATAGAACAATGCCTTTGCAAGATCCCTGTGGGTTTGTTGCTGTTTCTGCCTTACAAGTATGCGTGAGGTCCATATGGGATAGGAGGCATATTTGATTTCTTCCTAGAGCTGCAGTCCTTACAAAGCTAGACTCAAGTTTATAAATCTGCCCATCCAGTCTGATTAAGTTCATCTAGCTTGTATCTTGCTATATTAATCCCTTGTGTTTTACCAAGCAATCCCTACATCCAACTGGCACCATCTATATACCGCAGTAACTACATGGAAGCTTTTCATAATGCAGAGCTCTGGTGGAGTAACCTATATTTAACATGTCAAGGCTTATTTGGTTGATGCTACAAATTCGTTCCATAGTTGCTGCATTACAGAACTGTTTTAAAACCTGATCTCAAGCTTTTTTAAAAAATAGCAATTGCCACTAACAAAATAAGATCAAGATGTAAAATAAAAAGTTATGTGTGGATATTTAGCACAGAGGTCATGAACAACATTCATATTCATGCTCTGTCCATCTCTCATTGTGGGCTGCATGTGTGTGTGTTTCATTACAGACACCCATAAATCAGGTAAGCTTGGAATGCTTGGTTGTAGACTATCTTGGAGCAATTCACTTTATTTTGCCCAAATTGTGTGGAGAAGGAATTGCACTTTGTATTAGGGCTCCACACACACACACACACACACACACAATGATCTGCCCTGTGGGCTCCGTCTGTGGCCCCATGCAAGGGAAGCTGCTCGCTAAGGAGCAGCACCATCACAAAACAGGATTGCAACCTTCTGCTTAACAGCTGTGGGGTGCTCCTTCCTGTATTATAGCATCAGGGTGCTTCCAGACCATTCTTTGACATGCTCTTAGTTGGCAACCCAATGAAGATTTACCACACCTCTGGAAAAACTGCTGAAATTAGATGGCTTGTCATGTTGCCATGGATTTTAGCTGACTTTCAAGCTGGTCAGATAGTAATGCAATCACACTCTCTATTTTCCAAACTCTGAATGGATTTACCCAACATACACTCATCACATCCAATTTCTCTAGGTAACTATGTTCTCAGTTCAATTTAGGCGATTCTGGGCAATATAAGCTTTATTCTGTAGGGTTACAAAACTGCCATCAAGTTAAAAAAAAGGGGTCACCAACACTAGCCTTGTTAGCATGCCAAGAATAAACAGCGATGGTTTGCTCGTGTATTTAACCACTTATTTTTAATTTGCTAATGGTCAAGCATGACATAGTTTTCTGGGTGATGTAGAATAAATTGTTTAATGGACAGAAATGGACAACCCAATGTAAACATGATGTGGATGTATTTATTTATATAGTGCCGCCAGTGTGCATGACACTTCAGAGAGTAAAGGCCACAGCCCTGTGCCAAAGCATTTGCTTGGCAGGTATCAGGTCCACAAGGTTCGATTCCAGGCATCTCTAGGCAGGGCTGGAAATGTCCCCTGTCTCAAACCCTGAAGAGCTGCTGCAACCTCAGTGTGGAAAGTACTCACCTAGCTGGACCAATGGGCAGTGCTCCTTCCTAAAGTACATCCCAGCTGTGTGCCAACCCCCAAACAGAAGTTTATTTCACATGCCAATATTACTTTTGAAACAGGGTCTCAGCCTTTAAAAATTAACCATAAATACAAATCTATCTTCCTTTTGGTAAATGTTGCTGGGTTCCCTCCCCATCTCTATATTTTCATACATGGTAAGGACAGATCTTTGGTATTTATTGTACAGTAAGAAAGTCCCTACTGAAACACTTGATTTTACAAATCCCACTGAGCACTGTTTTAATCAAACCAGAGCTTAATTTCCCCCTCACAATGTTTCTTTTAATGTTGTAATTTTATATTCATTACACAAGGCTGTGGAAGTAAGAGCAGAACTTAATTAAGTTGCACACTACAGCAGTGTTCCACAGCTCCTTGGGCACAACAGTGGGCTTCATGCATACAGCTTGTTGAACATACGAATGTGGGATATTTTATCCCATGTGGTACCCTTCTCATGTGGTACCCTATGCAGAATTCATCATGCGAAAGGCTGGACTGGATGAATCCCAAACTGGAATTAAGATTGCCAGAAGAAATATCAACAACCTCAGATACGCTGATGACACAACCTTGATGGCAGAAAGTGAGGAGAAATTAAAGAACCTTTTAATGAGGGTGAAAGAGGAGAGTGCAAAATATGGTCTGAAGCTAAACATCAAAAAAACTAAGATCATGGCCACTGGTCCCATCACCTCCTGGCAAATAGAAGGGGAAGAAATACTTTCTTGGGCTCCATGATCACTGCAGATGGTGACAGCAGTCACGAAATTAAAAGACGCCTGCTTCTTGGGAGGAAAGCAATGACAAACCTAGACAGCAACTTAAAAAGCAGAGACATCACCTTGCTGACAAAGGTCCGTATAGTTAAAGCTATGGTTTTCCCAGTAGTAATGTATGGAAGTGGGAGCTGGACCATAAAGAAGACTGGTCGCCAAATAATTGATGCTTTTGAATTATGGTGCTGGAGGAGACTCTTGAGAGTCCCATGGACTGCAAAAAGATCAAACTTATCCATCCTTAAAGAAATCAGCCCTGAGTGCTCACTGGAAGGACAGATCCTGAAGCTGAGGCTCCAGTACTTTGGCCACCTCATGAGAAGAGAAGACTCCATGGAAAAGACCCTGATGTTGGGAAAGGTGGAGGGCACAAGGAGAAGGGGACGACAGAGGATGAGATGGTTGGACAGTGTTCTCGAAGCAACTAGCATGAGTTTGGCCAAACTGCGGGAGGCAGTGGAGTATAGGGGTGCCTGGCGTGCTCTGGTCCATGGGCTCATGAAGAGTCAGACACGACTGAACAACTGAACAACAACAAACCCTTTGAAATGGCACCATGTGTTGATCATGTCCAATAAGGGACACTGCAAGTCTTTTCAGATCAGCTTCTCTTATTCACGAGTCTTTCTACATTGGTGGTGGCTGGTGCCAATTCAGAGTGGGTAGGGCAGAAATCAAGGAGACCAGAGCCAATGACAGACAAAGCCAACTTATTCTAGTTTTGCCTCCCCCCCCCCCAACTGCCTCCAACTTTGCTATGAATTAGCCAGTCACTGGGGACATATTCACTACAGAAAGCTGGAGTCAATGGTCAATAAAAGAGGTGGAGAAGCAGGGAACAGTGAGAATATTTGGCTTCAGTCCTGCACAGAATTGGAGTCAATAGGATTTAAGCAGTTGAACTGATGTGCAGGATTATTGCCTTTCTGAATAAATGGAGCTGCAGGGAAAGCCATACTTTGAGGCCCTTTTCATAGCTGATCTGTTACATCCCTTTCTTTCTTTCTTTCTTTCTTTCTTTCTTTCTTTCTTTCTTTCTTTTCTTTTAGGAATGTCTTATCAGAGACCCGTTTTGCAGCATGGGATTCGCTTTGATACTATGTCATTCAAACCAATACAAATTTTCTGAGCTAAGTCTGCAAAGTGATATGGGATCTCTCCCTCTCTCAATCTGCAGCCTGCATCATTATATCAACTCTACAGTTGTAGCACAACTTAAAGTAACTATAAACAGTAATGTTTTCAACTTATAATATCCTGAATAGGCTTCTTCTTTTTTTATCTTGTAATAGGTAAGTGCGGATCACCCCATAACCAGAGTGTAATGAAATTGTCAACATTCTCTTCATTTCTTCGTTTCCTGACAAATGGTGTGAACATATCACCTTTTTCTCCTAATGGAAAACCTAACTGGAATATATCAAAATGCTATTAGGTTTTTCATTTTCTACCACAATTTAATGCTGGAGAATGCATACAACCTTCATGCGTGCACTACTGTAAAATATTCCTTGTCCCCGATAAAATGACTGCAGTGGGGGGTGGGGTGGGGATCAAGCAGAATCGTTCTCTTGTTTTGTATTGCAATTCCTTTGTTGCACTCTCTCCCTCTCCACCAATTTTCTTTTTTAATTTTCTGCAGGGGGATTTCCTTGTCTTCACAATGGCACACAGATTTCTAATTTTTCTGTGTCAAGAAACATGTGTGTCTAATTTAAGTGTGTGTCTAATTCAAGTGTTTGTGGAGTCAATGGGACTGGCAGAAGAAGGAGAAATTTAGTCATTAAGAAGACAAGCCACCTTTTTAGCATATGGGATGAACAAAAAATGCAATTGCCATACATTACAGAAGCTTCTTATTGAAGTATTGTGAGGAAATAAGAGGGATCAAATCCCTATATTCTCCAGAGAAATCTATGCATCCTATTCACTCTTTAATTCATTCTGTCCTGGTTCTTACCAATAGTGGGACCTACAATAAATCCACACTTGCATGCATAACATCCACATGTCAGTGTAAGAGACAGATGAAGAATTTCCTTTGCCTTTCCTTCTCCTCTCTGATAGGATTGTACAATGTGATATAGATGCATAACTTGAATGCTGTTGTTATTAAGGTATTTGGGAATGTACATGTCATAGGGTTGTGGGTCTCTGCTGGTATATGGGTTGGATAGCATGGTTCTAACGTGTTCATTTCTTGCTCACATGCTAAATATTCTGGTGAATCACTTGATAGTTATACAGGATGTAGGAGAAACTCAGTTCAGATTGCATTAAAAGGCAAATCTAACTAATGCACACCAAGCAAGCCAAAATCCAGTCAAACCTTCAAAAATTGCACTTCTTTGAATTTTACAATGCAGTTCTCCAGCCAAGTAATATGCACACAACAGCATATACTAGAGTAAAGTATGCATAAAAATGCAACATTGGAAACAAAAAAACCAACCCTGTATATTAGGGCAAATTCAAACAAAAAATGTTGATGAGGACTTTTTAAAAAACCCAGCAATTTGATGTGGAAATGTGGAGAACTCAACCTAAGACTGGAAAAATTAGAAACAAAAAGAAGCTGAAACTGACAGATTTGTCAATACCTGCTTGCTTATTTATTTATTTATTTGTTTGTTTGTTTATAGCATTTGTACCCTGTTCTTCAACCAAAAAAGCTCCCAGAGTGGCTTACATCCAATCAAAGCAGTTCCTACCTGCAGGCTTACAATCTAAGAAAAAAATGACACACAAGGGGAAATGGACAGGGAGGGAAGAGGAAAATCAAAATCAAAAGTCAGGCACCAATCTCAGGCACCAAACAGCTGGTCCTACAGTGACCACCTGGCACAATCCAGGAGCTGGATGTGCTGGATGGAGCTGGGCCTTCAGCAAAGCTTTTCATTGTTGTTGAAGATGCAGCTAGCAACTAAACTCCAATGAGTGTTTGAGATGGCTGAAAATCCTCCATTTTTATACCGAATTGGCTTGATCATTCTGGGCATTCTAGGAAAATTCTTGGAAGAATCTCTGGGAGTGACAATCCAGAGTGTTCTTCTAAACTCCAAGAGAAGGAGTCTGAAAAAGCTACTCTACCATTAGCAGTCTGGTGTTGCTGGCTTCCCCTCTGCCACCATTCTCTACACTTTTCTCAAGTTGCCATGTTGTGAAGGAAGAGAGGAACCAGCAGCAGAGAAGACTGGCAAATACTGAAGGCTCATTCTAAATTCTTGTGGCCCTTGTTTACTGTGAAGTCTTTTCAACGTTTTCAGAGCTAAGGATGAGCCATAGCTCAGTGGCCAAAGAGAAACTTTGCATGCTAAAGATGCCAGGTACCATTCCTGGCATTTCCAATTAGAACTGGGAAAGGCTTTCATCTGAAACCCCTGGGAACTGCTGCTAGTCATTGGGAAAAAAACTGAACTAGATGGACTGATGGTCTGAGTCAATATAGATTATTAAGCTTGATTGGCATTGTCAATATTTATTCCTCATGGACTCAGTCTGAACTATTTGAGACAACCGGTGTGGGATATGCTCACAATGCAGAAAGGTCCTTGCATATAGAAAACCAGAACCACCAGAGAGTGGTCTAAGTTTTCTCCCTGAGATTCTAGTTCACAATTTGCAGAACATGTCTGATTTGCATTAGGAAGAATTAAGAAATGTGACGCTCGCCTTCAGCCTGAAGTGGTACTGTTCTAGAAGGCCTCCGACCTCCATGATGTGTCAATAAGACCTCACTACAGCTTCTACTATTTTGAAATTTAATTAGCACTATGTGAGATATGGAACTGCATATTAACCGTATTTACTCAAGTCTATTGTGCACTTTTTTTTGCAAAATTATACTCTGAAATACTGGGTGTGCATTAGAAACAATGGAGCATTAGACTCGAGAAAATATGGCATTCTGAAATGGTTTGACAGCCATTTGGGCATGCAAATACTATATAAATATAAATAAATAAACAAACAAACATTTTTTTTAAAACAAATATTGTATCATTTACTTTTAAAATCGAATGTATAAATAAGGGCTGGGGAACCTGTGATCTTCTGGATATTTTTGAATGCAGATCTTACTCGTTTGTGCTGTTTGGAGGCACAGATTCCTCATTTCTTGTTTATATAAAGAATACTCTTTTATCCCATGAATTTTCCTGTAATGGGTTTTTTGTTTTGTTTTTTTGGTTATACGAACAATAAATGCATATCGTGTTTTGCAGAGTACAGTAAAAAAGAAAGAGCCCCCAGCCCCGAGGACCTTACAATCAATGGGATATACACACAAACATGCAAAAGAGAAAGTCACAAGACAGGTCCAAGTAGCACAGGTTCAGTGAGTGAAACAATGTTCTAATAATACAAATGAGCAAATAACCTAATAAAAAGTTTGAAAGCACATTTTAGATAGTAGATAGAAAAGAGTACAATATTTTGATTAGCCTGTGCAGATGTAAAGGGCTGTGTTTGCAGCAGAGTTAAAATATGTCAGCTAGTAGATCTGTTCCACAGAGTCTCTGAAGACAGGTGTTTTACTCTTCTCTCTCATCAGTGCAGTGCAGCTATTGTCTCAGCTAGGGACATCATCAGGCCCTAGGAAAAGTCGAGATCAAATGCAGAGGTCATTAACTAGCACCTTTTGGTCTTATAATAATAACATCCCAATTGCACACATGGCAATTTACATAGCATTACCCAATGTACTTTGTGCTGCAATTTGGCTTTTAGAGGTCAGACTAACTTAGCTGTCTTTTTTCTTTCTTTCTTTCTTTCTCTCTCTCTCTCTCTCTCTCACTCACTCTCTCTCTCTCTCTCTCTAAAAAAAAAAGATTTTTCTCAGCATCAAAGCCATACATTTACGTGTCCTGCCGAATTCCTTCTTGGCAGCTTCTGCGAAACAAAGATATTGAATTGTACAGGGATGCTTGAAAATGTCCCCATTTTTAAAACACATACGCACAAACCATCTATAAAATAAAACCTTAGATGTGTCAGCCCAATTAACACCTGGCTAGTTTAGGTTTCCAGAACATTCCTCTATATGTAAACAAGCAGTAATTTTTATAATCCCTCTGTAGATAGTCTTTGTGTCTTATTTTTAATTAGTGATTTGATATATCTACCTCATTCGTTTTCTTCAGGCATACTGGATGTTTCATCCACTAGATATCTGTCAGAAATTTGGATTGGATACCCATTACCGAGATTGATAGCCATTATCAAACCTCAAAATACGTGTGTGTTCCTTTTTAAATATTAGCTGCCACACTGTGATAAGTTGTGTTTGGTTGTATGTTACATGGCATAATGCATAACCCAATGGGGCTGAGTTTTGAAAAAGGAGCACAATTTATATTTTAGAGCTCCACAACAGAGAACAGAAGCAGAGTGGACAACAAAAATAACAAAAAGGAGCAATATGTGGAGAGAGAGAGAGAGAGAGAGAGAGAGAGAGAGAGAGAGAGCATGGATAATCAAACCCTACACAGCTTCATCTTAATACTGAAGATACATTTTTGACATCATTTTGGTGGGCAATAACATGTACTGAAAATAACTATCTATGCTCCACCTGAATAGGGCTGTGTTGTGCACATATTCTATTTTTTAAACAAAAAAGTTGGATTCCTGCTGAACAGTAGTTTGCTAGATTGGAGAGGGCAGATGTGGCACTGAATCAAGCCCCCTGCTTGACTTGTGGCATTTCTGGATTTTTGTGGTATGTGCTTTTTTAAAGCATTCCATATGATAAGCTCTGGTTTTTGACAGGTTGAGGGACCTATGGTTGCCATCCATCTGGAATTTCCCGGACATATCCAGAATACTGCTATCGGCAGCAATGTCCAGACAGAAATTGCAGTGCCGTTTTTGCTGATTTTCCATAAAAATATCTCAAGAACGGTAATTTTTTGCTATCGACAAAAAAGGTCAAGAACTTTTCAGTCTGGATTTTCGCTGTTTGAAATATGGCAACTCTAGGTTCACAAGAACTTTGCATTTGTGATTTCCCAACCAGTTATGTATATACAGTGGTACCTCCGGTTGCAGACGGGATCTGTTCCAGAGCTCCGGTTGGATCCCAAGGTTTCTGCAACTGATGGGAACACATCTGCACATGCGCGCGCGGAACCTGGAAAAATACTTCCGAGTTTGCTGCATACGTATCCTGAAGGATACATAACCGGAGGTGAACGTAAGTAGAGGCACCACTGTATGTGTAGCGGTAAATATGCAAGAAGGCTGCCTGTGTTTTTCACAACTGGTGCTATTTCCATTCCACTGCAGTTCAGTTTCTGCCAAGTATTGTCTTGCTGCCCACTACTTAATGTATGTTACATAACTTATGTAACTTGCATCACTTACATTCTGAAGAAGTGTGCATGCACACGAAAGCTCATACCAAGAACAAACTTAGTTGGTCTCTAAGGTGCTACTGGAAGAATTTATTTTATTTGTTATTTTGTTTTTATTCATTTCATTTGTTCATTTTATTCATTTCAGCACTTAGGAAAAATGTTGAGTAGCTGCCGGGTAACATTATCGTTAAAACTTGGTTCTGGAGGTTTTACTGCTGAAAACCAAAAGTAATATTGATCGAGGCACAATTAAGCGCTTTAAAACCCCCTTAATTTCAGTGGGAAATTATGTAAGAACAAGGTTCAAGAATGAAAGAATGGAAGTGATTTTAACTGGATACCGCAAACAGGTATATACAGAAAAAAAATAGTGGTGACTAAGGCCTGATTTATTATTCTATTGCTTCCATCAATAACTTTTGACTAACCTTTGCTCAATTGTGTCCACAATGGGAGTACAGCCTTTTGCTTCCGCTTGAAATCATTCTTACAAGAAAGAATGGCCTCAAGGCACATGATGGTGCAAGTTAAGCAGGTTTGGTCCTGTAACCTGCATAGAGGGAAGACCACCAAGAAGCCAAAAGCTTTCTGTGAACTGTTTGAGGAAAGAGAAGGCACGAGAGTAATAAATGAATAAAGAGAGACAATGGGCAGTATTCAACTAAATAATTGTGCAGGCACAACAGCTTGCATTTGTGCAACAGTACTTCTTTCCCCCAAATCAGTTCTGGAGGTTGGAGGAACCTCCAGAGCAGATTTAGAGGACACACATGGGAATGAGAGGGGAGAAAGTCTTGCTGTGCAAGCGTATGTTGTTGCAGATGAAGACGTTGCAGTTGTGCAAATAAATTTCATTCATTCCAAGGAGGCATGGAATATGGGAAGTTGCCATAAATCAAGTAATACTATTTGTCCATCTAGTTCAGTATTGTCTACATTGATTGGCAGAAGCTCTCCAGGGATTCAGACGGGGATATCCCCAGCATTAGCTGGAGATGTTGGTGATTGAACGTTGAACCTCCTGCTCTTCCATTAAGCTATGACACACCTTCCA
Source organism: Lacerta agilis (assembly GCF_009819535.1). Taxonomy (NCBI): domain Eukaryota; kingdom Metazoa; phylum Chordata; class Lepidosauria; order Squamata; family Lacertidae; genus Lacerta; species Lacerta agilis. The sequence goes on along the minus strand of NC_046318.1, from coordinate 57,377,112 downwards.
ATATGTCGAAGCGAAAAACCAGGATGCCACCTTCTGGGGCTGTGCTCCTGTGAGAGTCACACAACCTGCTTAAGATCACGGCCCTGAAAGAGTGCTTTTTCGGGTTCATGCTCTCACATGAGAGAACAGCACCTCAAAATGCGCATTTTGGGGCACCATGTGAGATCGCAACCCCGAAAAAGTGCTTTTTGAGAGTGAGATTAGAGTGCCTAAAATGTCACCATGCTCTCATGTGAAAAAAACCTGGATGCCCCACTTTTCCGAGGACAGTTGAGGGTTATGCTATGGCCCTTCCCACGTTGAAGATACACTTGGCCTGCATTTGTACATTAATGCACCACAGACGGTGCTCCTGCATTTATCTTTTAATCAGCAGGGTTTGAATGCACATCATAAGAAAACTCCAAAGGAGCTTTAAAAACAACCCCAAGCACATATTTCCTGGGACTTCAGAAAAGTATAAATTGATCCGTTGTTCAAACTGGTGATGACGAACTAAAAAACAAACAAACAGCATTCTGTTAATTGGTTTGATTGCTTTTAAAAGGTATCGGTAAAAAGAACTGGCTTCTGAAAAAAACAAACTCTGCTACTGTTTTAATTAAGTGACGAAACTTAAAAAAACAAAACAAAAAAAGAGAGGGAGCCACAAAGAGGAATCAGTTGCTTCTTTCAACAATTCCTTGAAAAAGAGCAGGGTGTTAAAACAAACCTCCTGCTTTTATTTTCAAAAGTGTAAAGGGGTGGGAGGGAAGAGGAACTCAGGAGCCAAATATAATCTCTCCATTAGTATTATTAATAGCATTTGGCTTGCTTCACATGCTTTAAATCAGGTGGCATTGTCATGAGCATTGTATTTGCAAGCACTGTCAGAGCTACTGAAGTCTCTGGTAAAAGCACAGAAGTACCTTCAGAGTAACTGCAAGTGGTCTTTGGGGAACAATAGGGTTACCTACAGTGCGCCAAGATATTAGGGGGAAAGCCCAACAAGTTGCGTTATTATCCTTCGATGGCTGCATACTGCTTGACCCAGCTTCATTTTAACAAGCGCTGAAATCAGTTCACAATCATGTGTTCTCTCTCCCCACCCCCTCCAGTTTTGCTTTGGGATGGCTAATTTGCACTGCGTTCAGATTCCAGGGGGTGTCTTCTTATTTTTGGTGCTGCCTCCCAGCCCCCTCTGCTTCACCCCTCACTTTCCATCTGAATGTCTGTTTTTAGGAAAGAGAAACTCTGAGAATTATTTAATTATTGCCAATGTATATCTCTGTCAAGATAATTAAGTAGAAAGAGGCCTTTGGCAGGAAGACAATAGCAAGAAGTAATGCAAGAATTTGGAAACAATGATAATAGTGTCATTAGTCCCATAAAATTCTCCAGGCTTGTCGGAATCATTCAGCACAAACAATGTGGGATGCCGTTATAAAAGCCTTGTCTAACTAGGAAGTAATTTCTGTTTGGAGTTTGCTGGGTTGTTTTGTTAATTAATCTCCTCAAGGTTGGTTGCCTTGTTGAATAAAAATGCATTTAGCATGCTGCGTGGATGCTTTGCACCATACTGGGCAAGCAGGACTCAAGTTGCATTAGTCTACATTGCCACAAGAGAGCCATGGGCAAGAGGACAATGAATGAAGCAGCTGGGTAATTAATCACAATCCTGCTTTCCAATAATGCATCCCTCTGCATTTTATATTTCAGAAAGCTTAAACAAAAAAAAAATCACCTAAATTTGCTTTTTGGCCTGTTGTAGGTCCTTTTGTCTTCTTCCATTGGAACACAACCTTTTATGCTCTGTTCAGTTTATATCACAGCTACGCATAGCAAAAAGCAAGTACTATATCCAAAATAACATACTACAATTTGGTATTCTGTTCCAGCTGAGTTTTTAATTAATTTTTTTAATGAATGTTTTGATTTATTTTTATCCCTCTTTTCTGCTCAATCTCATAAAATGGAGCACAGCAAACCAAATCAATGCAGTGAAGTTGGTATACTAAAAACAAAAAGGCAATATTAAAATGATAACCTATAAATTATAAGAGAGTACCCAATCGGTATGAGTGCCTGCAAAACAGAGGAGAGGGAATCTCTTTCAGCTGGGGGCCACATTTCCTCATGGGCAACCTTCAGTTGCCTGCATGCCAGTGGTGGGCGGGGCAAGAGGAGGCAACAAGTGAGCGGAGCAACGGATTCACAGATTCAGAGGGTACTATGCATCTCTTCATAGTGGCAAGTAAGTGGTACTATGAGAGTTCCAGATTTGCAAAAGCTCGTTGGGAGTACAGATGATCAGGGCAAGTGAGTGCTTGGCCTGGGAACAGCCTTGAAGGCCGGATAAAGAGGCATGGAGGTCGGCATGTGGTTCTCCATCCCATCTGTATAAGAAGTTGTGGGAATTTGCTACAATAGACAGAGAGGTAGCAGTTTTACCTTTTGAAACACCAATTTAAAACATCCATCTCAATGCCTGGATCAACAGCCAAGTGAGTTATTTCAAAAACATTTCTAACAGAGCTGGCCCTACTATTAGGCAGTGTGAGGTAGCTGCCTCAGATTGCAGAGGATGGACACAGCTGTGGACTCAGCCTTCCCTTTTCTCCCTAAGCCAGCAGCTATCCTCAGCTGCAGCAAGGAGCACTGTATGCCAGTCTGGTCAGCTTCTGTACATGGAATAGGCCGAGGTGCCATCTTGTTCTTTGCCTCAGGCAGCAAAATGTATTGGGCTGGCCCAGTAACAGAAGAACTCCAATTGAGAACAGTCCATCACACAAAACAATTATCAACCACCATGCCCCTCATTCTCCATTTGGCCAGTAAATGGGGGGTCCAAATTGGGTCCTCCATTAAAGAGGGCACGTGATGCGGTGCAACCTGGCCACCTGACACGGTGTTGTGGGTGGGTAATCCTGGAACAGCCATAACCCCTGATAGGTGGGTCCCACGTTGTTTGGGTGCAATCTGGCCATTGGAGTGCCTTGAAGAAGCAGCAACGCGGAATCTATATAAACCCATGTGAAGCTTACGAACTTTCTCTTTGGGGCTATCACATCGGGACACCCGCCCACCTCTCCCTATGTTTAGGGCTTGTGCTTGACCTTGCTATGCCATATTGTGTCGCCTGCTTTTGGGGCAGGGGCAAGGTAGGAGTTTTCCCCACTTGGCTGATTGGCTGGTTCCATTTGGGTTTCGCTTGCTGCGTAGCAAATCGTCACAACTTGTAAGGTTGCGGATAGGCTCTATATAATAATAATAATAATTTATTATTTATACCCCGCCCATCTGGCCGGGTCTCCCCAGCCACTCTGGGCGGCCTCCAACAAATATCAAAATACAATACAGAGTCACAAATTAAAAACTTCCCTAAACAGGGCTGCCTTTAGGTGTTTTCTCTAGTTCAGGTGATAGGTGTGGCACGTGACTATGGCCACGCCTATGAAATGACAGGATATTGCAGTAAAGGAATCCAGGGACTCACTGGTTTGGCATTCCCTGGAAGGGGTTTGGCCCACGCCCGAGTTCAGGGGACATCAGGGAGGCTGTTTGGTGTTCCCTTCATCAGCTGTCCCTGGTGTTCATCCATGGCTATCCTACGAACGTGGTTCTGGGACAGCACTGCCTGCATGTAATCAATAAAGTTGTGGCCTAAATTTCTGCCAAAAACCAAACCAAATATCTGACGCTTGTGTGAATTTATTTTGGGGAAAGGTAAAAGGTCTAAACACACAAACATAACTACATATGCATAACTGTACCCTATATGGTTGACTGATTTCTTAGCTATGCAGACAGAGGGAAAATATTTTTAAAGCAACAGAAATTTATAAAGAAAAAAAGAAAAAGTAATAGACTATATTTGTGTCTTTGAGAAACAATGCAAAGTATCATCTTAAGGAGAACAAGACACATTGTAGTCCTCAGTAGGAAGAGCAAATGAACTGATAACAAACAAGAGGCTGGAAGATATTCCCATGGTTTTTGAGATGAGGCTTGTATATGGAGATGTGTGGCTGAAAATCATTTTGTCTGTATTCATACAGTGGGGCAAGTATGTCATATACAAAAACTAGCAAAAAGGAGCCAAGTTCATTTGAAGGGAAATTATGAAGGGGTAGATTAATACTCCTTGGCCCCTGAGCCCCAAATCTACCCATAGAAATCCCTTGCAATTGAAGTACCAAATCATGATTATATAGCAATATATTAAACATTTCAACTGCATTGATTGCATTGCTATTAAAAGATGAACCTTTTAATTATCCATGAAAAGTGTCTGCTAATTCGCAGTGCCTAGATATTTGAGATGAAATGAAGTATGCAAGGGAATTTGAGTCTGCAAAGGGCTTCTTCTTCTTTTTTTAGCAGAGATCACTGGACCTGCCCCTACGGGCCCTCTTGTTAACCAATCCTTCACGTTACTTCCCTGCAGATAGAAGCCCTGCTCTAGAAATTGAGTTCCTCAGTATAAAAGAGAAAGCAATAAATATTTCTCCATCCATAAAGAGATTGTATTCTTTTGTACAAATACTAAAAGTGAGATCATCCAGGCAGATGTTACCTCTGCAATTAAGATCACTGAAGAGCATTCTCAGAGTGAATAATGAAATTTGTTTTATTATGCTAATTCCTCATTTTTAAAGAACCTAGCTATAGATTTTAAGTCCACTGATAGCTAAGGAAACTTTGCCGTAGATATGCATGAATTCAGTTTCTAAACGTGAGCACCAGGGAGAGCTTCACCTTGCGTGGAAACAATTCCATTTCATATATGCAGGATGAAATTGTTGGGCAATTGCTTTTTCTTACCGAGATTTAAGAAGTTCAGATCCCACTATTTCCTTCCCCGTCTTGCACTGGAAAGGCTAGACCCTCTCTCCTCAAAGCTGATATGTTAGTGGGAAACTGTAAGTGCAAAAAGAGTGCATTTCTCTCCCAGTCCACAAGCTGTACCTGGCTTGTGCATAGAGATAACAGCTTCAGTCCCTGTTGCTTCCAGTCTGCATTTTCTTGAGATGACTTAATTCATCACAAACAGAGGAAGCAATAAAAAAAATGGGAGAAGCAAGTTCTGCAGCACGGACATAAAATGCATCTTTTATATATTCAAATTCATATCCAGTTGTAGGAAATATTCATGACTAATATTAAACTAAGCCCAGAATTAGGTGAAATGCAACAGACATATATTGAAGTGAGCATTTTATTATGTGCCATGTCAGTCAGATTAAACAAAAGAGTGCATGACATCGACAGGATATTGCATGTATATCAAGCAATCTATTTATATATGACAGCGAGGGTTTGATTTCTGGAAAGAGTGACAACCCAGTGAAGTAACGGCTCGCCTTCGAAATTGCGATAGGATAAAATGTGTACACTTTAGAATGTGATTTTCTTCTTCTTCAAAATTACAATTAACAAAATGGGGATAAATAGGTCTGAGAATCAATAGTGACATGCAGAATAAGGGAAGAAGAACTAAGCTGCAGAGATGCAGAAAGGTGACCGGGTGTCTTCAGCATCCAAACTCTGGGGGCAGGGCAGGTGATGGATAGGACCGGGGGGGGGGGGAAATGTCTCTGAGAAATATTCCAGTGAAGGTAATTCAATACTGAGCAGTGGTGAGCTTTGTCTCAAATGGAATGATTGGGAAGTTAGGATGTTCTTTACTGCACACCTAAGAATACAGTAGGCTGGGGGTAGCCATCAGCACCAACGACAAATCACGAAACAAGTCTTATTTTGAGCACAAAGTGCTGGTGTTTCTGTGGCCTCAGTGCTGTCTGGTATTCCTTCAGCCAATGCTTTGTTACATTCATATTTCTGCTCCTTTAGTTTCTTCCCTGGTGTAGCACTGAGTAAACAATTGAGGAAATAGAGGCCTGACTCTGTTGCTAACGCTGGGCAATTACAGCATCATTTCTCTCCCTCCCCCTGTTTTTCTTCTTCTCCTTCCCTCCCCCCACCCCCACCCCCGCTCCCCTCCCAAAGTGGCCTTTGCTGGGTGAAAAATGAAATAGAAAAAGAGAGGCAGAAAAGAACTAAAGCTGAACCCGCTAACTTCATTACCTGCAAAGATAAAGTGCAGTGAAACAGAAACTCTTTGAGTTCACAATCATTACACTTGGATGCTTATACAAGGCGCTGGGATGAGGGGAAAAGAAAAATCAGTGGTCAATTGACTTTATTTCCTTTTCTAGAATGATAATTTGTATAACTCATATATGTTTCCAAGATTATCTGAGCAGAGCACACAGGGCCCATCTGACAAGCAGTCCATAAAATATGTTAAATGAGAAACGCAGAGATTCCACACAAGATGCATTCAAGCTGCATCTTCCAGGCCGTAATGAGAGTGACGGCAGTCAAATATGCCCCCGTCTTCTATTCTTTTGCAAGAGAATGCGGCAGTTTCCAGGCCGTACATTTGGGGGAGCTGCAGGACAGAAGCAATCAGCGCTGGCTTTCTACATCAGTAATTTCCAACTGTATTTCCTCATAACCTTTCCTTCTTTGTTCAAACGGGAACTTCCATTTTAAATTGCAATCTATGACTTTTGAAACGGATGTTAAAACCTCTTGCTGGCAAATTCTTCTGGTTGATTTTCTTCAGCGGCTGCTTCCACTTCTCGCTGTTTTTTATGCCCCCTCAAAAAAAAAAAAAAAATACCCATCATAGGAGAGTTATGTGGAGATGAAGGTGCCAAGGTTTTTGAGGTGACACCCCCCCTTCCCTACCCCAGTTTGGGTGAGGTAGCTGAGAAGATTATGTATTTATAAAATGCTAAACTAATGTTGAAATTCAATATGTTAGCTGCTTAGAAACAGGGATTAGATTCACTCCACAATATCCTACAGTGTTTGCATCTAGTCAGAAGACTTGTGATTTTCAAACCTCACTCTCCTTTAAGCTTAATTACTTGTGGCTTTGTAATGCATATGCTACGATCACCTTACTCTTTTGGTGGCATTATCAGAGTATTACACCAAGTGATGACCCAGATGCACGAGCTGCTATATTATAAGATCAAAAGCTGACAATACAAGGAAACAACATTATCAGCAAGTACCACGTTTTAAAAATAATCCTAACAACAATTATTTATCAAAATAAAATGCTGCTCTATAATTTGTTAACGGCAGGTCAAATCCAGCTCTATATTATTCCCCATTAATCACGGCTGTGGGATAAGATATCTTAATAAGTTTCCAAGTGGGTGCAAATGTGGCTTCTGCGTTGCTCAGATTTACTAGATCTGGGGTCCCCAAATTGTGATCCTGCAAGGTTCATTCAGGTGGATCATGAGCATGTCCGTGGATTTGTGGCTGAAGAAAGCGGATGGCACAACCAATTTGGATTCTATGGAATACAATAAAACACAATATATAAGAAATAAAATAAGCAACGAAAGTACAATAAAAAGTCATACGCCATCTAGCACAGTGCAATGCAGGCAGAAAAATCACTGAGGAGTCTGCCAAGACCCTCAGAAATTTTCAAGTGATCTGTTGAGAAAAAAGTTTGGGAAGCACTGAACTAGACAGAGACAAGCTGAAAATTTTGCCCACTTTTTTTTTAAAAAAACCATTCATCTAGGGCAAAATGAAACTCCTGCAGAAGAAACCCACCTCTCCCAATATCAAGGGATATTGCAACTTACCTTCCTTAACATGAGGAGGCTGAAGGCATGCTTTGTTCAGCCACTGAGTCTGTGTCCCTGCCCTGGTGGTTGGAGGAGGAAGAGGTGCAGAGCCAGGACACTGGAAGCTGAAGGATGGCCAAAGCCCCAGGACCACCAGGCACCAAGGTTGTGACCCTGCGGGAGAAATTGGCCATGCTGGAGGCACTGCTGGGCACCTGTCAGTCATTTGGAGTGGGAGAGGAAGCTGCACCTTAAAGCCCAGGCAATTTTCATCTGGGGAATGTTGGAGTGCATTGTCATTTACCTTGAGTCACAGAAATATACACAGAATTGTAAACAGCGAAGTCAGGTGGAAATTAAATGCATAAAAGTACAGACAGTCATAATTATGTAATAATTGGCTCCCCGATCTAGGTCTACTCTAACACCTCAGAAATCTTACCATCTCATCCTACTGCATGTGGAAACCATGACTTAGCTTCCCCACAAAATGGCATCTAGATTTGGACCTCGTCGAAAAGTCTTAAATTAAGCAATGGTGAAGGAAGTGTGTCCAGATGCACAGAAAGAAAAACCTTTCCCCCCCATCTTTACAATGCTATGAAGAGAAAAAATAACACCCGGTGAAACCCTTCATCTCTTAAAATTACAGAAGTCTGTATCTGGCAAACTCTAAAGAGGTAGAAAGACATAACAGGCAATGAAGAAAGGAAACTGAAGGAAATGAACTATTCAGCAAAAGGAAGGCAAGAAACACTTTGAACCAGGTCAGGTGTGGCATGGTCTAAGGAAAAGGCAAATCTACCCATTTCAGTTTCTCTCAGTTTCTCATTTTTCCATTTTAAATTCAGTTCTTCACATTTCCCATCAGTTTGTGAATTGTTTCAAAAGACAATAATGGAAATCCACCATTCCAGTGCAAATTTCTCTCAATACTGTATACATATTCTTCATATGCAATTTTGCCTAATGTACATATTTTTGTAAAGTAATTTCCCCTAATATAATGCATTTTTGTATGTTCTTTGCATGCATACAGTGGTACCTTGGGTTACAGACTCCACTAACCCAGAAATAGTATTTGGGTTAAGAACTTTGCTTCAGGATGAGAACAGAAATTATGTGGTGGCGAGACGGCGGCAGCAGCAGGCCCCATTAGCTAAAGTGGTACCTCAGGTTAAGAACAGTTTCAGGTTAAGAACGGACCTCCAGAACGAATTAAGTTCTTAACCCGAGGTACCGCTGTATATGCATTTTCATGTACCCTAGTGTTTGCATTTTTGTACATGTTACTTAGATGGAGAACATATCACAAAATTCAGAAATGTGCAAGTTATTAATAATGTATCTCAGTTTGCATATTGTATCAGAAATAATATTAATTATTTCTTCATGGATCACTGCCTTGTCGTGGCGAAGGGGCTTGAATTACTCAGGGAAGCTATGGACAGGTCAAGATGGACAGGTCATAGTGGAGAGTTTGGACCAAACGTGATCCACCTGGAGTAGGAACTGGCAAGCCACTCCAGTATCCCTGCCAAGAAAACTCCATGGACAATAATATTAATATTAATTAAATAGATACAATTCTATGATTCTATGGATCTATATGGCTACTGTAGGTCTGGGCCATGGAGAAAGCAAGGACACTTATACAAGTGAGCCAAATCATACACTGAAGGAAAAGACAATGTATACAAATCATTTTTAAGTTCCATTGACCACTAATTATGGGATGGCTCCTGTTGAGTCCAAGTTTAAGCTTCTGTGAAATTTCACTACACAAAAGCTGGATATGAAGGAACAGACACCAGTCCATTTCTCACACCCTTTAACATTTTGTTTTGATTCATCATAAATGAGTGAGATAAACTGATGCAAAGTCCCTGGGCTCTGACTCTCTGATGCATTGTATCTTTTTTTTTCATTCTAAGTTGTTATTTTCTTAAGTACAGCTATCAGACTAGTATACAATAAATTTAATAGAAAGCCACCATCAAAATAAATGCTAAGTAGTACAACAACACATGGAATCCATGCTATAAGTACAGCAGAACAGACAAACCTATTCACTGAGCCAGGCCACATTGTCTGCTGAAAGGTTTGAAAAATGTCTTTGCCTAGCACTGAAAAGATAAAATGAGCACCTGAAAAGGCTCCGTGAAGAGGTTACTCCACCAACATGGTGCCACAGCTGAAAAGTCCCTGTCTCTGGTTACCACCAACCTACTGTCAGAAGGTGGAATGACCTACAGAGAAGCATCAGGTAATAAACACAGTGTTTGGGCAGGTTCTTGTTATGCCTAGAAAAGGCATCTTAAGGTAGAATCTAATTTAGCTGAAAGAAAACCAGAATAGAAGCCACTACAGTGGTACCTCAGGTTACATACGCTTCAGGTTACATACGCTTCAGGTTAAGAACTCCGCTAACCCAGAAATAACGCTTCAGGTTAAGAACTTTGCTTCAGGATAAGAACAGAAATCGTGCTCTGGCGGTGCAGCAGCAGCGGGAGGCCCCATTAGCTAAAGTGGTGCTTCAGGTTAAGAACAGTTTCAGGTTAAGGACAGACCCTCCGGAACGAATTAAGTACGTAACCAGAGGTACCACTGTAGTTTTGAAGCAGAGAAAATCCTGTACTTGATTCCTCAGGACCAAACTATGTGTGTATAATTGTTCAAATTACACTGATATTATCTCCAATTAGGGACGTGGGTGGCGCTGTGGTTTAAACCACAAAGCCTAGGGCTTGCCGATCGTAAGGTCGGCAGTTTGAATCCCGCAATGGGGTGAGCTCCCGTTGTTCGGTCCCAGCTCCTGCCCACCTAGCAGTTCGAAAGCACATCAAGTACAAGTAGATAAATAGGTATTGCTCCGGCGGGAAGGTAAGGTGTTTCCATGTGCTGCACTGGTTCGCCAGAAGCGGCTTAGTCATGCTGGCTACATGACCCAGATGCTGTCTGCAGACAAACGCCAGCTCCCTCGGCCTATAGAGCGAGATGAGTGCACAACCCCAGAATATCAGTGATTGGACCTAACGGTCAGGGGTATCTTTACCTTTACCTTTACCTATCTCCAATTGGTGGGTGGAGACAGATACCTTTATTTTATCTTATGCCCCATAGCTGCTGGGGAGTGATTTCTGTGGGGAAATAGTGCAGAGGGACAGGGGTAGCCTCCTCCCAATGGCTTTTAGTGACAAAATATGTGATCAGGTCTTCTGGTTCATGTATTGCTTGGCCCTCAGTGACTGCTAATGATACTGGTGTCTACAACACTTGCTTAACTGGTTTTAGAAATCAGCAATGAATCTAACAGTTCAGCAAAATGTTGAGGCGGGAAACCCCCTATCTTGACCTGCATCTCTGACGATGCAGAGGAAGGAAAATAAATAAGCAGAGGAGCATTGCTTGCTTGGAGGAAGGAAAGAAGGAAGGATGAACTCTACTTTATTGTGTCTTTTTTTAACTGGTAGAGGAGTTCAGTCTTTTCTGCAAGGCGGGGGGGGGGCATGATCTAGTCAAAGTGATGTCCCTTTAAGTCCCACTGAAAAGGAACAAAAGAGTTAAGTATGAGCTTGAATTTCTCTCATTGAAATCAGCGCAGTGCTTAACTTTGCCTGGATTGTGTCCAAATATTTCCCCCTCCGCTGCATAGCAGCAGCTGTTCAATAAGACACATTAGAGAATCAGCGCAGTGGATGCAAGTATTCCCATTGGCTTCCATAAATATATACACAACTATGCTGTTAATATCGGTCACTAAGTCAAGTCAAACCAAACTTTCACCACATTAGCAAAGTGGAACACAAGAAATAAGACGTGCAACTTTTGGATTAATGAACTAAGTTGCAGGAGAAAGTATGTCTTTCTGACACAGGAACCGGAGAATGTTGGAGTAGAAACTGGGGTAGGAGGGGGAGGGGAAATAGCACATTGCTAAACTGTGGAACTCACTCCCTCAGGAGAAAATGATGGCCACCAAGTGGAACGGCTTCAAAAGAATATTGGACAAATTTATAGAGAATAAGGCTATCAATGACTACTAGGCATGATGGGTATGATTGGTCTCCATTGTTGGAAAGAGTAATGCCTCCATATAGCATTTGGTGGAAGAGGAGAGAGTACTCTTGTACTTAGGTCCTGTTTAATGCGTGATGTAGTGTGTCAGATACAGCACTGAAGCTTAAGCTAAGAAGTTTCCCACAGATCCAACAGGCATGTGATTGGCCAATGTGAGAACAGGATGCTGAACTAGATGGACAACTGACCTGATCCAGCAGGTTCTTCTTACATTCTTAAGAGAGAATCCTGGGATTTCATGAAACCATTCTGTGGTTTGAGCAGAATTGTAGAATAATAATAATAATAATAATAATAATAATAATAATAATAATAATAATAATTTTATTATTTGTACCCCGCCCATCTGGCTGGGTCTCCCCAGCCACTCTGGGTGGCTTCCAACAAATATTAAAATACATTAAAATATCACAGATTAAAAAATTCCCTAAACAGGGCTGCCTTCAGGTATTTTCTGAATGTCAGGTAGTTGTTTATCTCCTTGACCTCTGATGGGAGAGCATTCCACAGGACAGGCACCACTACCGAGAAGGCCCTCTGCCTGGTTCCCTGTAGCTTTGCTTCTTGCAGTGAGGGAACCACCAGAAGGCCCTCTGTGCTGGACCTCAGTGTCCGGGCTGAACGATGGGAGTGGAGATGCTCCTTCAGGTATACAGGACCGAGGCCATTTAGGGCTTTAAAGGTCAGCACCAACACTTTGAATTGTGCTCGGAAACGTACTGGGAGCCAATGTAGATCTCTCAGGATTGGTGTTATGTGGTCCCAGCGGACACTCCCAGTCACCAGTCTAGCTGCCGCATTCTCGATTACCTTCAAAGGTAGCACCACATAGAGCGCATTGCAGTAGTCCAAGCGGGAGATAACTAGAGCATATACCACTCTGGCAAGACAGTCTGCGGGCAGCTAGGGTCTCTGCCTGCGTAGCAGATGGAGCTGGTAGACAGCCGCCCTGGACACAGAATTAACCTGCACCTACATGGACAGCTGTGAGTCGAAAATGACCCCCAGGCTGCACACCTGGTCCTTCAGGGGCACAGTTACCTCATTCATAAAATACAATATAAAGGTAGACAAGGCTTTTTTTCCAGCCAGAACTCAGTTCCGGCACTTCTCAGGTGAGTGCCATTGCCATTCTAAGAGAATGAAGGAGGTGTTCATGGTGAGTTACAGCACCTCTTTTTTTTTTTTTTTTTTTTAGAAAAATAGCACTGCAGGTAGACATAGAAATCATAGCCTTCCTATTTTATTTGTTTCAATTTACACTTTCAAATGCAGGTGCTGTTGTAGGTACCTTGTTGGTGGATTCCTCACCACCCACACCTGGTATGTGCTTATGTGAAGGCTGAAGAAGCATAAACTCAGACCTAAATATTTTCATGAGTTTAAAAGGTTGCTCATTTTGCTTGATTTGATAGGACAAAACCGGATAAAACTTGGGACACGAGCAGCATGAGGCAATACTGTCACGCGATGGTGTAAGGCCTACTTTTTCATTTTATTATTGGTTGAAATTGCTTGAGATAGATTCAGTATTCAAGGAATTTCCTGCGACACGAACATGACTGGAGAAATAATTTTCAACATAAAATTTGGTGAACTGCTGAACTTTGTTAATATTTTTTGCAGTGTTCAATTCATTCCCAATAAAATGTGCAGCTATGGCAGTGGAATCAAGTCCAAAAGCCTAAAGACTGAAAGCCAGAACAGGTCAAGGAGAAAGGAGGGGAGGAGTTGCCTTGCAATGCTGAGCCTGTTAAAAAGCTAACTAGAAAATTAGGCAGGAAAAACAGTTAGAAAAATATCAAGCGTTTCTTTGATCAACTGGCTGAAGAGAAGTAATATGACAAACAGGAAATTGCAAAGAATAACTATTTTGACTGTAGTGGAAATAGCGACTTAGGTAGCTGCAGTTCAAACTAGATACAGAATATTTTCCTGGAACTTAATGGAAAGGTATCCAGATGTGTAAACATTCTACTCAATGTGGCTTTTATTTTGAGGTTGGCATCTCTTCAGAAAACGGGTAGACAAGTTTAGCTGGGAGACTTTTTCCAGAGTATTTACATAATTTCTTACATATTTTATGCTTCTGCATTACATTTTTTTAGTAGCACTTCTATTTATTTCTTGTATTCTCTTGAAGCATTGCATATATGTGTACAATTTATTGACATGCATCAAAATGCTTTGCGCCGTGAGCAAACAGACAAACCTGTGAATGTCTAAACCCCAGGGGAGGTAAATTTCTGAGTAAGAGACTAACACATTTTCAGAATATTTTTTTCTGCACAAAATGGAAACATATTGCCCCACCCCATACACACACACACACACACACACACACACAAATGATAGGCATCATACTAAGCACATATTTCATATAAGGTTTCTGGTACTGTCTTTAACTAGTGAGTTGTACGATCATAGCAAAGCTTCAGCTGTAATTCTTCTTTTGTGCATCTACTGAAGGGGGGGGGCGGGGAATCAAATATTCTACTTAAGATGCAGAGACAGACAGTGAAGGAAGGAAGGAAAGAAAGGAAGAAACGATACCACAACAAAGTCAGCCTAGTAAGTCTAAAAGCAAATAAGAAATAGCAGAGGAAATGGGCAGCTTATTTAAAAAAAAAAAAGATTTGCAAGCACAAGGAGTCATAATGCAGCTCTACGGGTTAGAGATTGTTATGAACATGGGAACACAGAAATGCCAAGTCCCACCATCGGTACACCTCATCCAGTATTGGGTTTCAGGTAGGCCCTACCTGGAGATGCTGGGGTTTGAACCTGGGACGTTCTGCATGCAAAGCACGTGTTCTACTACTGAGCTATGACCTTTCCCCTAATCACCTTCTTCTAACTTCCTCTAATATAGAAGATTCATTCATCTTGCTCAGTGTTGCCTATTCAGGGATGTGGAACCTATGGCCCTCCAGATATTGCAGGACCATAGCTCTCATCATCCCTAACCATTGGACGTGCCTGAAAGGGCCTGTGGGAGTGGCAGTCCAGCAAGATATGGAGGTGGCAGATTCCATACCTTAGTTATAATTGGCACCAGTTCTTCAGGGTGTCTTTTCCAGTCCTCCCTGGAGATGCTTGAGTGTCAGGGCCTCCTGCATGCCAGACATGTTCTCTGCCTCTGAGTTAAAATATCAGTAGCACCAACATATGTTGCAAGTGCCAATACAAACCTAGCAGGTGCTTGTATTACCTTGGGATGAAATGGTTTCCTTCATTCTATTATTGTATTTCATCCCCATCCCACCCCACCCCCCCACTTTTACTCGGCCCTGTCCAATCTTGCCCTGTGGAGATTGCCTCTTCAGTACGTTTTATCAACACGCACCTGAGCACCAGTAATTTAAACTAGAGTGTGGAAACATGAATAAAGGGAATCAATCGAAAGCTGTGAAATGACACCAGGTTATTTGGAATACCAAAACCCAGGAAGAAATTTGGATGAGGAAGAAAATTTCAGAAGGACTGCTAGTCCCATCTTTCTCTTTCATCACCATGTCCAGGGTTCGAAAACAGTGAGCAAAATCTATCCATCTTGGTTTGGGCTGGGCTTCTTCTTTCCAATAAACCTTGGAGGGGGAGGAGGAATATGAGAATAAGGATAGAAAGCTCCTATTTGGAAGCTCCTTACCTGTCATCTACCTTCGCCAGTATCATTTTTGGAGGGGGGGGGGGACAATCCCAGCATCACCCAGTGTCATACTTGCTCAGAGAGAGAATCTGCTTGATTTCGCCTTTGTTTAGAAAAGATGAGTTGGGGGTGGGGGGCTGTGTCCAGTCCTGGCATCCAAGCAAATGTTGGCATGTTTAAGGAGATGTGTTCAATATAGGAGAGGCTGAGTCTGCGCAAGTAAGAAAAGCAAACAGTTCTGTCATGCATTGTCTAGTTTTGAGGAAATATTAACAGAAACCTTTCACAGGTGCCATAGGAGGTACTGGGGTAATAGGCACTCCTAGACAATGCAGCTCTGTTCTTCAAATGAATGCATGGAAGTTCAAACAACACCAGACAGAAGCTATGGAGAACATATCACCAGGAAGAAGAAGAAGAAGAAGAAGAAGAAGAAGAAGAAGAAGAAGAAGAAGAGGAGGAGGAGGAGGAGGAGGAGGAGGAGGAGGAGTTTGGATTTGATATCCCGCTTTATCACTACCCAAAGGAGTCTCAAAGTGGCTAACATTCACCAGATTACGAGTCTACCACTCTTAACCACTACACCACACTGGCATGTATTTCGGAGATCTGGCTCAGTTAAGTCAAGTTAATAGTAACAGTAGTGAAGATGAAGAATAAGATGATGATCATGAATTGCCTGTCCTCAACCATTTTTGATTAATGTATGAACACATATTGAAATTAAAACTGTCTTTAGCATACTGCTAATAAAAGGAGAAATTCAAATATATACAACAGAACTAATTAGAATGGTTAAAACACACTTTGCAGGGCCTCACTACATTGAAATATTTTAGTTTACTTTAAATAGAAGTTTAAATTTATATTGATTATTTTAAAAGAGAGAGAAGAATGATATTAGATTTGATTAATCCTAATTTTTGCTTTCTTCGGTTACTAGAATATATTTTGTCTTGAAAGCTCAAAGACGTCTACTGTACTTTTAAAAGCAGACCCTTTCCCCTTTCAAACCTCTCAGAACTTTTAGCAGCTTCAATAACCGTGCACAATTTTTGTTACAGAACTGTTTTTGCCTTTTCAGTAAACCGTGAAGACCTTAGGAGAACACAGGGTTTGTTTTGCATAGGTTCTTTGAGAAAAAAAATCCCTTTCATTTTAATATTTTTGGAGGACTATTGATGTAAGATCAAAACTTCTTTAAATGCTTAGGACACAAATATTGAAGTAATACAATACAGCAGTTTTGGGACAAGTACTGCATAAATCAGCCGGTGTCCCTTAAAGCACATAACAGGCTGGCAAGACCAGGCCTATTTCAAAACTGTCATAACACCAGCTTGTTTTTCATTTCTCTAACTCAAAATGTCTGGATTTCAGTAACCTTCTTTTCCCTTGAGGAGACAACATAAATATTGTACCAAGAATCACTGAACATTCAATGCATGCATATGAGTAGTCGGAATGCTCCTGTTTCTGGGGATGCTTGGCTACGTGTGTGCATGCGCCCAAATGCACATTTGTTGTTGACAAACCCATCAGTGTTAGCGTCGCAAGACCCCTTAAGAATATAATGCAAGGACCTAAGGAGAGTTTTGCAGAATCAGATCAAAGGCCTGTCTAGCCCATGATTCTGCTCTCAAAGTGGCCAGTCAGATGCTTCTATGAAACCCAGAATTAGGATATGAGCTTAATATAGGGTTGCCATATATGAGCTGAAACTCAACTATGCTAAGACTAAGATTATGGTTTTCTCCACCCGAACAAAATTTCACTTGTGGTCGATGAATGGTATTACATTGGAACAGGTTAATAGCTTTAAATATCTGGGCAAAGTAATTCGATCAGATAGGTCCTTTTTCGCTCATAGAGAGTATATAATTGCAAACGCTTCTAAAGCAGCCATGATGATCAGATCTCTATATGCTAAGAAGCAGGCGCAATCAGTGAAAGTTGCCTTGAGACTCTTTCAAATGTTGGTGGGTGTGGGGATAGCCAGCAGATGGGACGACCAGTAATCCTGGAGTTCCTGCTCCCACTGCGTTGTGAAAGGGTCCGCTGGCTATGATCTGAAGGTAGTTGTCGTGAGTTCTGAAGGTTACTGAAGGTTTCCGAAGGTTTTCTGCAAGTATCTGAAGGTTCCGGAGATTCCGGAGGTCTCCAGATAGAAAGATAGGCTAAGCTAGGTAGTGGCCAAAACTTAGAAGGCCAAATAAACGCTTTTGAAATAAAAGAAATAAAAACTAAGAGACTGCAGTCAATGGTGAAGAAGCTCTCAACTGCTCTGTGCAGCTGGTTTTGCTTTCAGTTTCTCTCTGGCTTGTCTCGCACTGATGTTCTCTCTGGCTTGTCTCGCGTTCTCAACACACGCTACAGAGAGCGGAGGCTATTTATTAAGAAATCAAACATTGTCACAACATTTACAAGAACCAATCACAACCTTGTCTCTAAGCTAGTTTCTGGGCAGGAAACTATCAACTGACCGTTACATTGGCTAAATTGGTGTGCTTTGCCCCAAACGCGGAGGGATCCATGCAGCAAACTCTCTGCTGGATCCTTTGCCCTTCCTTCCTAGCGCGGAAGGTTACCTTAAAATAAACATAAACAAACAGGTGCAGGAGCACCTTAAAAACGTATTCCCACAGGTGGGCATATCCCTGGGTGCACGTAGGGATCTTCTTAGAAGCTGTTCAAACCCGATTTCTTAGAGCCATTCTCAGGATCCCCCTGTCTGTGGTGGGTGTGGTCATGAGACTAGAGGTGGGTTGGCAAGCTTTTCGATATGTGGCCTTGAAGACAAAACTCTGGCTATGGCTTAAACTATGTTTTAACCCAGTGGGCATGGCCCCCTTGATACTGAGGGATGACTTCCAATCATTGTGGGACTTTAAACGAAGTGCAGGCCTGTGGACTGTCACATCTCTTCCTGGAGTCTATGACACTCAGTCAAGCTAAAGTTGTGATCTCTCAAAGACTGAGGGACATTCTAGACAAGAGGATATTGCCCTTGTGAAACCTGGGATGTTTTGGGGGGATCAGATATTCCAGATTTCACCAGCCCCTTATCTGGCGGAAATCCACTATGTGGAATACCACAGACTCCTCACAACCGCTAGGTTAAATGTTCTGGAATCAGCGGTTTTGTGGGGAAGATATAGGGGAGTTCCATATGCCCAGAGATCCTGTCCCTGTGCCCAGGGAGCAGTTAAGTCAACTGAACATATCCTTTTGACCTGCCCATTTTATGCCGATCTTAGACAAAAACTTATAGCTCCACTCCTAGGCCAATTTAGCCTAGTAGGCAGAGAAAGACAGGTTTTGTTTTTGTTGAACAATTTCACTGGTACCACAACTTTCTTGGTGGCCAAATTTCTTTCTTTCTTTCTTTTTTTGGCCCTTAAACGCCGTAAGGTTAAAATTGACAGTATTGACATAGGTCTAAATGTATAATCTACTTCTCATTGTATGTTTTAGTGTTAAGCTCCTTGAGATGTTTAGACGTTTTAATTTTTGTGTGGATAATGATTGTGTACTGACTGACGGTCGAATAAATTTTATTGATTGATATTTCAAAAGGTGAAAATCCAGACACAAAAGTTGAGCTTTTTTGTGGCAAAGTTGTTGAGCTTTTTAGTTTTGCCAAAAGTTGTCCATATGTCTGGATTTTCCATATTCCAGCTGTGTTTTGAAAATTCTGGATG
This sequence comes from Lacerta agilis, assembly GCF_009819535.1. Classification (NCBI taxonomy): domain Eukaryota; kingdom Metazoa; phylum Chordata; class Lepidosauria; order Squamata; family Lacertidae; genus Lacerta; species Lacerta agilis. Next base: position 57,358,042 of record NC_046318.1, on the reverse strand, counting down.
TATGGCATCCTTCTATCACCCTGTCCTAGAATAATATTATTTATTATTGCATTTATATGCCATCTTTCCTCCAAGGACTTCAAGGTTGTATACATGATTCTCCTCTTTACCATGTTATCCCAGCAACAACTCCTGCACAGAGTGTTAGGCTGGGAGTTGGTGACCAGTCCAATGGCCCCTAGTGAACTTCATGGCTGGCTGAGTTGAGCTTTGAATCCCAGGTCCTAGTCCAACAATCTTTACCATGATGCAGCCGCTCTTGCTTAATGAAATGAGTAGCAAAGGCCTCTGCATTCTCAGATGCTACTCAGTTTCCATTAAATCACTTTCCTAAATAAGTAGTTGATGACGAAGAACCCCATGCTGGCTCCTTACAAATACCCACTGACATCTTTATTATTTAATTTTGCAATGCATACCCCACCTTTCCCTGAGCATAGTCAAGGAGGGGAACACAATCAATGCTGCACGAAGCAGTAAATCAATACAAATAATTCAGAACAAAATTGAGAAATGTGAGGCTGAGAGCTGCCCACTGCCATCCGTGGCTGGCAACTGCTCAGAATTTCATTAAAATAATAAACGAAGAACCATAGGACTGATACACACTCTAGCTACTTGATGAAGGAACATCTGTATTTAGGCTATCTACATACCCTCCAACAGCCTACAGAGGGAAATAGGGATGCACATACAGTGGTACCTCAGGTTACGAACTTAATTCGTTCCGAAGATCCATTCTTAACCCGAAACCGTTCTTAACCTGAGGTATGATTTCGCTAATGGGGTCTCTTGCTGCCGCCGCGCCACTGACACATGATTTCCATTCTCATCTTGGGGCAAAGTTTGCAACCCAAGGTACTACTTCCAGGTCAGCGGAGTTTGTAACCTGAAGTGTTTGTAGCCCGAAGCATTTGTAACCCGAGGTACCACTGTATTCCTTAAACCACAGGTTTAAATGAAATTTAAGCACAGAAGCATCACCCATGAAAATCTATCTATACAAAGCCAGTGTGGTGGATGGTTGGGCAGACAGGTCAATATTGTACGATGATTTAGCTGAAAAGAGAAAGGGGCAGATATTGCTCTTTCCGCAATATTTTTCAGTTACAAAACTGGGCACACACACACAGCCTGACATCAATACCAGGAAAGATTCTAGAGCAGATCATTAAACAAACGGTCTGTGAGCACCTAGAAAGGAACGCTGTGATCACTAAAATTCAGCATGGGTTTCTGAAAAATAAGTCATGTCAGACCAATCTGATCTCATTTTTTGACAGAATTACAAGCCTGGTAGATGAAGGGAACGCTGTGGATGTAGCCTATCTTGATTTCAGCAAGGCCTTTGACAAGGTGCCCCATGATGTTCTTGTAAAGAAGCTGGTAAAATGTGGGCTGGACAAGGCTACCATTCAGTGGATTTGTAACTGGCTGACTGACCGAACACAAAGGGTACTCATTAACGGCTCCTCTTCATCCTGGAGAGAAGTGACTAGTGGGGTGCCACAGGGTTCTGTCTTGGGCCCAGTCTTATTCAACATCTTTATCAATGACTTGGATGATGGGCTTGAGAGCATCCTGATCAAGTTTGCAGATGACACCAAATTGGGAGGGGTGGCTAATACCCCTGAGGACAGGATCACAATTCAAAATGACCTTAACAGATTAGAGAACTGGGCCAAAGCAAACAAGATGGATTTTAACAGGGATAAATGTAAAGTACTACACTTGGGCAAAAAATATATATGAAAGGCACAATTACAGGATGGGTGACACCTGGCTTGAGAGCAGTACATGTGAAAAGGATCTAGGAGTCTTGACATGAGTCAACAGTGTGATGCAGCAGCTAAAAAAGCCAATGCAATTCTGGGCTGCATCAATAGGAGTATAGCATCTAGATCAAGGGAAGTAATAGTACCACTGTATTCCGCTCTGGTCAGACCTCACCTGGAATACTGTGTCCAGTTCTGGGCACCACAGTTCAAGAAGGATACTGACAAGCTGGAACGTGTCCAGAGGAGGGCAACCAAAATGGTCAAAGGCCTGGAAACGTTGCCTTATGAGGAACGGCTTAGGGAGCTGGGTATGTTTAGCCTGGAGAAGAGAAGGTTAAGGGGTGATATGATAGCCATGTTCAAATATATCAAAGGATGTCATATAGAGGAGGGTGAAAGGTTGTTTTCTGCTGCTCCAGAGAAGCGGACACGGGGCAATGGATTCAAACTACAAGAAAGAAGATTCCACCTAAACATTAGGAAGAACTTCCTGACAGTAAGAGCTGTCCGACAGTGGAATTTGCTGCCAAGGAGTGTGGTGGAGTCTCCTTCTTTGGAGGTCTTCAAGCGGAGGCTTGACAGCCATCTGTCAGGAATGCTTTGATGGTGTTTCCTGCTTGGCAGGGGGTTGGACTGGATGGCCCTTGTGGTCTCTTCCAACTCTATGATTCTATGATTCTAAATTGTTTCAACCTTATTTATTTATTTAGCACATTCTTTTTATGTAAAGCTCTTCAAGGTTGTTGAGGCTTTTTTTTACAGATGTTAAAATTTCATGCTGAATCCATATTTTTTCTAATCTGCTTCCTGATGCCTCTCACACCTCTTCCTTCCCAGAAGACAAGAGGCACAATTTGTCCAGCATTTTTGTAGCCAGAAAAAATTGTGTAAAAGCAATGACAGCTGAGCATAATGAGAACACCATTTCTGGGAACTCCTTCAAGGTGGGGGCCTTGATGGTGCACGTGGCCTGCACCTCTTAGAATATAGACCCCACCCCATCTGATCACTCCAAATAATCATCACTGCAAGAAAGGAAAGGTGATATGCCACCACCTCCTTCCAAAGCTTATCAACGTTATCTTTTATTCTTACGGGATCATTACAAGACCGGGGGGGGGGGGTAAAAAAAGAGAGAGAGATGAGACTAGTTATTTTGTGAAATGAATCCTGTTAGTGCTCATTACCTTGGGGACGTGATTATCCTCACCAGCATAATGTGCAATCATCCCCAAAAAGAAGCCTCAAATTAGTGGTAACTTTCCATTTATATTTAATCAAGACCAAATAAGGCCTGCGGAGCGTTTAATCACTTCCCGTGCTTCCTTTCAAAATAGTGTGCCATCTTTCAGCGCTTGTGAAAGTCAAGGACCGGCTGCACTTGACCTGTCACAGGTAGTGCTGCGAGGCAGTGCAGATGCCTTTTCTGCTCGGCTCACTCCATATACCTCTGCTTTGACCTTCCCAGGTGAGGCTGGTTCGTGGCTCCATCTCTGTTAAGCACAAACTGCCAATCATGTGGAATTGCGTGGCCATGTTGCACATCCACCCCTCCCCGATGTGCACAAATGAGAGGTCGGACGAAGCCATCAAACTCATTTTTATTTTTATTTTACTTTTGACCCAGCCTGATGTACTTCTGGTACTGACAGTTAAGCACAGGCCCCTTCCTAATAAAAAAATACAGGGCAGATGGAAGCGCCTCACTTTTAAAGATCACCTGGGCACCGGCACTATTAATTCCCATTTTAAGCAGCCTAGGTGATGTAAAATACACATTAGTATTGAGGACCTGGCCATATTGATAATGATTAGCAGGGCCAGAAGAAACAAGAAAAGGAAAGCATAATGAAGAGATTACAATCAGGAAGTATAACAAGGGAAGGCTTGCTTAATGAGCCTATTGGTACCAAACTACATTATTCATAGGGACTTCTGATTAGAGACAAATGTCAAACGTAACACACATTCCTGGGTGGCAAGTCTTCATTTACATTTCAAATAAACACTTACCCTTTCAGGCTTTAGCTGAGCAAACTGTAGTTTTAGCATTAAGTGACTTTTTGCCACACACCAAGCACACCTCTCACTCTCAGCAGCTCAAGACCTGGGCAAAGCCGTTGTGTGCAAAACCTCAGTTGGGCTTGAAAAATTGCCTCAATAACAGATAACAATGTAATCCTACACATTCCAATATTTATTGCACTGGAGAGTTTTCGTGTTGGTATGTACAAAAATGAATTTTCTATCCATGTGTACATATACTACATCACCTCCCTTTTGCTCCATTGTGCTTTCCTCAACCCTGGCCTATGACAACCTTGCTTTAGAGGATAGGCCTACTTGTGCACATTTGAGGGCTGAATGGGCACAGAATAGGCCTCACTGGTTTTTTACCTCCATTTCTGAAGTTCAGAGGTGAATGCATTCAATGAGGCAGTATGGTTGCAATTACCTGACCTTCCATCACCGATGTCCCTGTGGCTTTCTAGGAAGGAGATGAGGTTGGAGATGAAGCCTTACTGACCGCTTCTGGGTGAGTGCTAAGAATGGCACCATTCACAAATGGGAAGGTGATCCCACTAGGGTCAGGGGATTCCTAGGGTTTATAGAAGTGTACAAAAAGTCTTAAGGGGGAGAAACCCTAAGGGGCAGGGGGAAACTCAAAGCAAACCAGTTTAGATTGAGTATGCTCAGTGGCCACAAAATACTGACTGATGGTTGAGAAAGGGGAAGGAAAACTGGTGGAGGGGAGGAATAGAATGAAATGGAGATTTGTGGAGGAGAGCATGGCTGGCTGGAAGAAGAAGAAGAAGAAGAAGAAGAAGAAGAAGAAGAAGAAGAAGAAGAAGAAGAAGAAGAAGAAGAAGAAGAGTTTGGATTTGATATCCTGCTTTATCACTACCCAAAGGAGTCTCAAAGCGGCTAACATTCTCCTTTCCCTTCCTCCCCCACAACAAACACTCTGTAAGGTGAGTGGGGCTGAGAGACTTCAAAGAAGTGTGACTAGCCCAAGGTCACCCAGCAGCTGCATGTGGAGGAGCGGAGACATGAACCCGGTTCCCCAAATTACGAGTCTACCACTCTTAACCACTACACCACACTGGAACATTGAACAGGAGCAACATTTGGCTTATTTTTAGCCTTGTCATCTTTCAGTGTGGACAACCCCCCCCCCCCAAAAAAAAAGAAAGGAAGCACAAACATTCAGGTTGTCACCTGTTTTTTTGTTAACACCGAACATCATGAATGCAAGATCCACCACAGTCTGTGCAGCAGGCATATGTAGGAGAACTTAAACTTACATCTCCTCCTGTAAAATAAATTAATTGCTTTTTCAAGGGATTCATTTTTTCCACAAAAAACCAACCACAACAATGCTGCAACAATATACATATCTGATGTAAAAGGCCAGGTGAAGTGTGTCTTCAACATATGACCAAAGCTAAACAATGAAGGTGCGAGACATACCTGCATGTGCAAGACTGATAGAAGGTCTCCTCTTTCTCAGTCACTCTATTTTAAATTGATATGAACCCCTTTGAGAAACTATAACTGTCTAAAAGTTGGATAAAAATATAGTAAATACATAATATCAAGGTTAAATTATTTAGGCTTAAATTTAATAACCTGGATTTTACATATTATGGCTGTAGCATTTCCATAATTTGATGCTATTACTAAGTATATCAACTAGCACTCTTGTTTTAATTGAGTAGCTCACATGATGCCATTTGTACCAGCCCTGATTATCTCTCTTTGCTAATTGTTTGGCAACACTTTATTATGAGTAACACAATCACAGTTTTTTTTCATTGGTACTCATTGTTAGCACATGAATCAAGCTGAATTGTTTTGGTATTCGTGTGGAGGTAAAATATAATTCTGCACAAAGACCCCAGTGTAATTTGCCAAAGCCTTAATTAACATTGCTATACAAATAAGAACAGATAAGTTGCATACTGAGATGAAGTACAAAGCCCAAAGAATTGAAACTCCTAATTATAGTATTTAGAGTTGCAGTTCCTACCAAGGGTGGCTACACATGTAGAAGGAAATGTCAAATCTGTCAAAACTATAATCTCAAATTATAAGTCGACAGGAAAGCACCACAAATAAAGGCTGATTGATTGATGCAGATTTGATATTCCACCCGGCCCTGAAATTGGAGCACAGCTTAAGTAAAAAAATCACTTAAGTGGCAATTTAAACCAAAGTAAAACCATAATAATATACTACTAATTAACCAACACAGAGAGAGGGGAGGGGAGGATTAAAATAGATAACCTGACCTATGACCCAACCATGCAATTTTAGTGGATAAAAATGACAAAGATTCAAAGTAAGCATTTCAAAATAGTAAAGAATTTAGAAAAGCAGCAAGTTTTGTTGGTGTTGGAAACCATCTTTCTCAAGAGACAATAGAGTGCATATCTGGGGGTGAAGTCAAACCATCGTAAAATCATAGTGCTTGCTGGAGCTGCAGGAACTCATAACTCGTAACTGCTGCCTTCTGCGTTGTTTTTGCTGCATTAGCAGCACTGAAGTGACCTCCCTGGGCTGCAAGCCTGGGCTGTGTGTAAGGAGGTCCTGGGCTGCCCAGATGACAAGACCTCTATCTTGGCCTCACTGATGTGCTCCAAAAGAAAGCTGAAGAATATGCTTGGCACCAGCTTGGCTGCAGGAGTTACTGCAAGGAGACGTGCAAGGTGCAATCTAACCACTTTAGGGTCTCCAGATTTGTGTAGGGTTTACTCCTTAGCCTTTTCTTCTTCCCAAAGATGTTCTGCAAGGCAGCAAGTATTAAGCAAAATAAAAACAGGTAAATAAAGAGCAGACAAATCAACCTGCCACTAGAATAAGTGAATGAGTGGTTGAAACAAGCAAACAAGCATTTCCTGAGCACCTGTACTAGACCTCTCTAGGCAATGATATCATATATATGCATACCTCTCTTTTGAAGAAGCCCACATTAATGAAACAACATATTAATAATGGTTGATATAACCACAGCGAAACCACTTCCACTATCATATTCTTGTAGCTGTTGGAACCTCTCTTCAACAGACAGTATGGCCATGTCTCAGACAGCATAGTAGAAACTTACTTTGAATTTCTGTTTTGGATTTTGTAGTCCCTCTTCTTGGGCCTCATACTCAAACTGTTATTTCTTTCTCCTTTTTCTAACTTGTTCTGTCTCAAAGTTTGGTAGTATTTTCATTTCAACTTCTTGTGAGTTTTAATGAATTGTAATTCCCCCCCCCCCCCGATGTTATGGCTTTATCTTTTTGCAAACTACTTTCAGGTTTTTTTTTTTTTTTTGGTTTTTTTACAGTTGAGCTGTGTATAAATTTTATGAAATAAATAGATAGGTGGGCAGACAGACCGACCACAGAATAGTGATTTGAACCCAGTTCTCTCTAAGTACAGTGGAACCTTGAGTTGTGGACGTATTCCATCCCAGAGGCATGTCTGCAACACGAAGCGTTCGCATCCAGAAGTGCTGCGTCTACGCATGTACGTGGTGCGATTTAGCGCTTTTGTGCATGCGTGAGCGGCGAAACCTGGAAGTAACTATTCCAGTACTTCTGGGTTGCCATGGGACGCAACTTGAAAAGAAGTAACCTGAAGCGGATGCAACATGAGGTATGACTAACACATTCTGTTTGGGTCTCTCCAGTGTTATCTACTAAACATATTGGCTTTTAATTTGCTTTCTGCTGGGAAACCAATGAAGGTGTAAAATCTGTGTTCAAGTAAGGGATAATCTTGTCCCAGACATAAACATTTTGCCAAAATCTAAGTTATTTCAATATGCACAAACATTTAATGTGCATAGTGGAGCTCCCTTATTTTTTTGTACTCTTATCAATTCCTTACAGTACTCACCATAGGTTATTTCTGAGCCGCCTCGGGTTTCAGGAATGACCTGTTGAGTTGTGTAAGAAAATGACAGACCAGGGGGCCTTAGGATTCTCTTTGCCTGGCTAGAGCTGTCAGCACAGCTATTTGGATCTAGGCCATTGATTTTGGAGTTTAAGCAAGTGTCGTAAAGTGCTATTAACATAAAAGTATCAGCCTGAATTTTTAAAGAGAAAAAGAAAAGGTCAAATGAAGAATTATCCTAAAATGACATTTTTATTGTTAGAACCATTTTTAATAACTGCAAATGAAGAATTATTTTTCATTTGATGCTTTTAGGACCATGGTTAAGAGTAAAAACGTCAAAAGGCAGGTAGATCTTGAAATGATGTTTTTACTGTCATGGGGCTCTTGTACCAAAATGTCAGAGGAACTTGTATATGCACTGGGTGTTTTTTTAATGATGTCTAATTTAAAGTTCTAGAAGATGTTTTTCACATCACTGTAGCAGCAAAGGAATAGGATTTAGTGCCATTTCCCTGTTATGATCACACAAATCTTTTTAAAACAACAAATGATAGATTATATTATTTTACACATTGTATATGAATCTCCTAATTATGTGTGAAAATATTATCTGTTGTCATAAGGCCTCTCTCTCTCAGTGTGTGTGTGTGTGTGTGTGTGTGTGTGTGTGTGTGTTTGTGTGTGTGTGCGTATATATATATATATATATATATATATATATATATATATATATATAGCCGTCCTCACTATCATCCTCCTATACAAGTTCAACATAACATTTGAAAGAGCCAATGTGTAAACCAGTTGTATATATGTAGTAGAATTTCGCACTGGATTCAGACTAATTGCTAAAGAACGAAAGCGGGCAGAAATGATTCAGGGTGATTAGGAGACTTAGATGTTTAAAATACAACAACAACTCTGCAGTCTGGGGGGGGGGAATCTGAACATTTCTCACTCAGCTTGCCATATAAAGAAAACACCAAGGTGAGGAAAAGGGGGACAGAGACCCATTTCATGACTGACAGGACTAACTTCTAATTAGAGGGAATGGTTTTATGGGAAGGGGCACTGAAGTAATGTATAACCTTGTTCTTGTCTGTTCTGTGCTCTTTGCTAGTTCTGATTCTGGTACTTACTTAGAATATGCTGGCCATTCCAGTCCTGCTGTCTCTGCCATTTGCCCACAATCCATTCCTGTCAAATCACTCCTCTCAAATCGGCTTTACACTTAATTTCTGTGACTTTTGGTGCCAATTGAGCAGAACACAAGCCCGAAGCTGTTTTCTCTTTCATTCATTTATCATAACTCCCTAACTCTTACACACAACCTGCTGAAATCCTGCAGGCTGTTTTCCCAGGGACACTTCTATGTTGTAGGATATTTTCAATCATTACCCACAAAACCAAAAGGAAGGAAGTGAATCTTTTTTAGTTATCCCTTCAAATGAACTCGAACGGCATATAGCAGAAAACCAGAGCAAAATCCTGGACTTATGGTCTGCAATTTGGCAGGTCTCTTACCTAGGGTGACCTCTCTCATGAGTGCCATTTTCCTACAAATTGCCCACAAAACAATATGAGAGGTTAAGTGAATCTTTTTGAAACCACTCCGACGCATATAGGCTGTCCTTATAGGAAAACCACTACAGCTCATAGAAATTTGTGGAGATTCATCCTCTCAGAGAAGGTTAAGAAGCTGGAAAATTTCATACAATTTTGCCAAAAAAAGTGATAAAAGTTATAGAAAATTCCTTTACAAAATAATTAAAATGTGCCAGCACAAAAACCTGACATATTTCTCTGTTATTTAGCAGACTTAGCCACTCAGAAGAGGTGGCAATATTCCTGAAATTTTCATCCAGTTCTACCAGAAAGATAAAAAAGAAAAAGAAAAATAGCCACTTTTAAATTTTCCCCTGATAGCAAATGGAGAGGCACAAAGCTTCATTTTTCTGGATTTGGGGTCAGATTCAGATCTGATTCAGTTTGCCTCAAAAGATACTTCAGACTGATTTTGGCTACTTTCTGAAGTGTCTAAACTGAATATTGTGGTCAATGTACATCCCCATTATGTAGGTATTTGAGACCTTTTCAGCTAAGTAGCTATGTGAGTGCAAGAATTGCTACTAGTGCAAAGGGGTTTCCACAGGATTGGGGGAACACCCAAATTTGGGGATGGGTCCCAGAGCAAGAGAGTGGAAGACTATTCCATTGCACAAGGAGAAATCCTTCTGCTGATGGAACATTTGCCTTAGCCCCACTTCGACTTTTCCAGGATTCCTAATAATGTGAACAGAACACATGTAAAGTGTAAAAGGAAATTGTGAGGACAGTTGGCATGTGTTTACCATAGCATATATATTGGTCACCTTCAGGATTTACTGTCCTAAGGGGGAAAGTTACAGCAGAATTTGTAAGATCACACATTTATCCCTATCCCTGAGGCCACACATCTCTTCCTGGACCTTCAAATACCAAGAATGAATTTCTGCAACAGGAAGCCTTAACTATCTCTGGAGATTCTTTTGCAGCCATGGCATGAATTCTCTGTGAATAGAAGCTGAAGAACACTGCTCCAATTCTACAGATACCCAAGCAGCTGAACTTTGGTCCAGTAGCCAAGAGATCAAATGTCCTCCTCCATTGCCCAGAGTCTAAAAGTGATGTGCTTATATATGAGGATAATCAAACATTAAAGGGCATTCAGATGACCTGAAACCCATGCCAGATATAACTTAGAAATCATACCTCACCTTATTAATTCCAGAATAAGCCTTCAAAGAAATGCTAAAGTTGTGCCCCTCATTGCCAATACAGGAGCATTAAACATAAACTCTAACATTTAAACCAGCAAGATTACACTTACATTATATAATCGCTCGACAAAAGGCCCAATAATCACTTTGTTCAAAAGAGATAATGCCGAGTAATATAAGTGGTAGTTTAAGCAATTATCCGGTAGTACAGCTAATCATCACCCTCAGTTCACAGCCTTTTGTTTCTCACGAATACACATGTCAGATTGTAATTAAATACGTTCACACTGTTCAGTACTGAACAAGTTGCCTGGGATGAACAGTAGGACCAGGCTGGAAAACACAATGAAGACAAGTTTAGACACAGCTCTATGAATGTGTCAGCTTGGCATGGGGTCCTGGCTGACAAATTGGTTATGTAAGGCTGAAACTAAACTAGAGGATATGTGTGTCTCACACACACACACTGGATGTATGCAAAAAAAAAACTGCAGCTAAAAGGAATATATTTCTACAGCTTTTGAAATGTTTACAGAACTCTTCTCGCTCTGTGAATTATGCACCCAGCACAATAATTCCTTTTCCAGATTTTAAAACTCAGTAGCCTTTGCTCCTATAAGCGAAGAGACCATTACAGAACTTTTCAATGTCAAGGTTTAAATATAAAAAGCAGTTTTGAGCTTTGTTTTCCTTCTTGAATTGTTCTCAAAGAACAATTCGACTTGTAACGGTGCCAAGTTCTGCTGCACCCTGAAAACACACCCTTCATATATGATCGGATATATGGCAGGCTAATTTGAACAGAATCCTGAAGGAATGGGAACCTTGAGATTTAAAATAAAAAGTGTTGTCTTTTTGTACAATTATAGTTAAAGGGGAAAAAAACATTGAATTAAGTTGTCAGCACTAAGGGAGCAAATCATATGCAGAGAAGAAGAGCCCACTCAGTTACCCATGTAAAACAGGGATGGGAAATCTGTGGTTCCCTATGTGTTGTTAGTTCACAACTTCCATCATTCCTAAACATTGGCCATGGGGCTGATGGGAGTTGGAGTTCAGCAATATCTGGTGGGCTTCAGGTTCCCCACACCTCATTTAAATGCATATGCAGCCCAATTCTATCACATACACCACGGGGTAGCCAATAGGACACCTGCAGGTGCACATGTGACCTTAGATGCCTTACCTGGCACCCATAGAGTCCCATCCCTCCTCCAATGAAATATTGTCTTAAGAAAGCTTTCTGCTGTGATCAACGGAAATATTTTTCAAGCCTCATTTGCATAACAGAGGTATTTTCAGTGGGGGTTAAGGGGGTGACAATTATAACTGTAACAATCAGGCTTGAAAACTCTTTGATTGGGTACCCTTAGAAGCCTTCTTTGAAGTCACATTTCAGTAGGGCGAGGGGTGGGGGACCAGTTGCATTGTGTGTGTGCATGTGAGCATGGCTGTGGCATGAACATGATGCCTACAACAGTTTCTCCAGTTTATGACTGAGCCCATGGGCCACCAAAAGGTTGGCAATCTCCACTATATATATTTGCTCAGAAATTAATCCTACTTGAGTTTGATGGGACTTGCACCCAAGGAAGAATGCATAGGATTGTAGCCTGAAAGTGTCAGTTGCCCTTGTATTCTAATACTATTTAACAAGACAAGCACTTAAGTGGTGAGGTGGGAGCTAAAGTCAACATTTTACCCGTTACTCTGTTGACTTCAAACCTTGTATAGGAACATTCAAAGAATCATACACTAAACTAGACAGCAACACTCTTTGCAAGCAAGTATTATCTAGTCAGAAGGACAATTGCTTAATAGTACATTCTTCAGGGTGTGGCATTTCCTCCCTCCTTTGTTGTTTGGAGTTCATCAGTTGATTGGGCCCATTTTCACAAAATTGTGTTTCAGCAGTACTGCAGTTCAGGACTATTCCAAATGAAGACCTCCCTGGTTTTCTTCAAAAGAAAATTGACAGCTACAAGAAACCCATGATGCAGAAAAACTTGAGCTACAATTACCATTCTTATGACAGTAAGATTCCAGGAATCTCTGATATCCAGATCTGGATCTGTTTCTCTAGTTCATTGCAGACAGATTTCCAGAATACAGTGGTACCTCTAGTTATGAACTTAATTCATTCCGGAGATCCGTTCTTAACCTGAAACCGTTCTTAACCAGAGGTACCACTTTAGCTAATGCTGCTGCCACACCACCAGCGCACGATTTCCATTCTCATCCTGGGGCAAAGTTCTCAACCCAAGATACTACTTGCAGGTTAGCGGAGTTCGTAACCCAAAGTGTTTGTAACCCAAAGCATTTGTAACCTGAGGTACCACTGTATGGAGCTGTTGTTCCCAGAATACTTAGCAGATGGTCAGAGAATTGTGCTACATTTTGAGGGTCAAGTATCACAAACATTGTAATGTCACCGAATTTCATATTGACCTAATTTATAACATTAGTTTGGTGTATTTGCAAAGTGAGCTACAAAAGTCAGAGGATAAAAAAATCCTGTTAACTTTATTGCTTGTGGCAGCAAAAATGGATGCGGATCACTTTTGGAAACATCTCAAGGAAGCCAGGGTAGAAACTTGGTACAAGAAGGCTTAGTTCCTAGTAGGGAGGGAGGAGAAATTCTAGTCTGTTCACATTAAAATACGAACCTACAAAATCCACACTTTCTGAAACAATGTGAAAACTGAAAAACATCTGTCCTTCAGTATTCACATTTCTCTGAATTTTGCAACACAGTTCTCTGGTCAAGGAATGTGTACAACAATGCATATTTTAGGACAAGGTGTACATGTAAATGCATATATTAGTGAATGTAACTGCAAAAATGCATTATATTAGGTTAAACTGCTTAAAAATTTGTATAGTTGTCAAATCTGCATTAAAATGTGCTTATTTGGAGAATTCAGCATTCAAATGCTGCTGAATTTTCAAGGGTGGGAGATGAGAAGGGATGGAGGAGAAAGAGGTGTGGAAGAACACAGAGATAGTTTCTTAATTCCTCAACAACAGTCCATTAAGAAAGCATCGTAGCTCAGTGATAGAGAACCTGCTTTTCTTGCAAAACATCACTGGTTTAGTTCCTGGCATTTCCAGGGATGGGAATATTCCCTCCCTGAGACCATGGGGAGCCACTGCTGGATAAACCAATGGTCTGCATTGGGGAGTTCACGGAAGGAGGCATTTGTGCCTGATGTTACACTCCTGATGATGTCAGCAGGTGAACCCCAGGAAAGAAACCCTGCTTTGCATTGGACTCTGAATTAGCCAACCCCTTTTTTCAGTTTGGAGAGAAAGGAACAGCTTGATTTGAAAGCTCAGTTCTGAATTGAGCCACAGACCTGAGTCAACCATCACTATGCAAAAGGCACTGACATTATAAAGCCTTTGACTGCTCCTCCACTTGAGCAACTAGTCTTTTGACTAGGTCTCATCAGACTGCTCCTCTACCTCTAGCTTACAGTCTCTGCAGCCCTGTCACTGGCCAACACAGAGATTTGTCAAGCTCATCTGTCTGTCTTGTATCCCTTCATCCTTAACTTCTGTAATATTCTCCTGAGTGCAGGTGTCATTGCTAACAGACTGATCCATGAATCAGGAAGTTGTTCATTTCGATCTCACCTCTGCTAGGTGGCCTAAGGCAAGCCATTCTATCAGCCCTTTGTAATATGATCTTGACCTACCCTAGAAGGTTGTTGTACAAATTACAAGAAAGTAATGCTAATTATTATTCTTAGCTTCACATGTGTCTTATTGAATATCTATTCCTTTTTATGTACATGGGGTCTTTGGACACACATGCAGCTTCCCTGTTTGTATTCATGGGAATTGTGTATTTGCAGGAATGCATCTCACAGGTATCAACTACCTACTTCTAGCATCAAAAAAGAACAAAAAACGCTGGAAGGAAAATCTCTTATTTACCCAAGCAAATATTGTGCTGTTGCTTCTCTGTCCTTATTAGTAAAGGTAACACTTTCACAAATTGTGTTGTTGCCTTATCTTAGCACAGCTGTGCATAGTGAGTCCCCAAATACTGTACCGTGTTAATAATGTGTAGCCCTAGGTGATCACGGTCATGTGAACATTTCTTAAATGTTGATTAAATTAGCTGGAGGAAGATATTTTTAGATTAAGCTCTTGTATTCATTATGACAAAGTTTATTAAGACACTGGGAGCTCACTAAGCAAAGATAAAAATAATAATCATTACCTCTGTACAGGAAATTTAATTTGAAATAAACAAGTCCTTAAACATTAAATCAACACTGTTGTTTTGTTTCTTTCTATACATTTCTCAAAAGTCGATGTAATCATCTCTTTAAAAAATTATAAAAAGACCAGCAAGAAAAAGTGTAGAAATCAAGTTGTAGTGCAATGTACGATGAGTGGGTGCATTTATAGAGATATGAATAATCAAGTATAGGAAACTCACATTCAAACCCCCCCCCCCCCAAACTGGCAGCTTGGAAGAAGACAGTAATGTAGAAAGGCCCATCATTGTTTCCTCACTGCTTTGAAGTCACTCCCCTTGCTAATTTCCATTGCTCTGACATTAGTAATTGTTTCACTCATTTGTTCTAATTGCTCTGAACTCAACAGGATCATTCATCAAATGAAGAGAGAGCAAAAACATGCTGTATTGTAGCGTTTTTACATGTCAGACCTACACTGCTCAATCTTGAACAGCATGCATAGCATCCCAAGGTTCATGGGAAACATCAGTGAAGCTACTTTTAAAAGAAAAGGAGAAAGGAAGAAAGGAAAAACCACCCAAGGCTTTTAGCATGATAATATACACAATTAAATACACATGAAAAATGGTAGACAGAGCAGGCAGTTAAAATGACCTTCGATGTGAGAGATCTGCTGCCATGGAGATTCTAAAATACAATCTTTAAACATGTAACTTTAATTCATGCATTTACAGCAAGTTGTCTACAACTTTCCATGATGTACATCCACATAATAAATGAAACTCTAATTTCCACTGGCTCCTATGAAGGTAGCTTGGTATTTCATTGCCATGGGTTCCCTCTCTGTGTGTGTCTCTCTCCATATCAATGACAGTAGTTCTGAGCTCTGCCCGCCTACAGAAACAGGTTTCTGCACATAGAGCTGACATATTTGTTGAACGAAGGACAGGAGAACAGGGAGCAACAGAATATAACTACCAGTGGTGTGTAACACATGCCCACGTGCCTTCGCCCATGCAGAGTCCCATATGGGAGTGTGCACTCTAAGCACTCAGCAGACACAGCAGCAGGCACACAGCCTAATCCCATCCTTCTTGAGAATGGGACTTAGGGACACAATGCTCAGCTCTGTGGACACTGAGGCACGCACAGATCTGTACACAATCAGGACCTCAAACATTTTCTTCATCATCTAGGCAAGTTCACTGTGATTGTTTGCCAACACAGAAAAGCAGGTGGCAGCTGTTCTCATGCGCAGCTAAGTGCAGCCTTTGATGGTCCCTCATGCTCCCCACACTGGTACTTTACACAACTATATTTTAAAGCTGTGATTCCTGCATTTCAGGGAGTTGGGCTAGAGGTCCCTTGGGATCCCTTCCAACTCTACAATTTTGCGATTCTATGATTCTGTATAATACGATATGAACGCACAATAGAGTTTGCTGTTGCACCTAGAATGAGCAGTTCCAAGAAAAGGTGAACTCAAGCAACCAACTTAATCTACCAGCTTATAGCTTCTCTCCTCAAAAGGGCTTGCACAGAAATCTGCCAATGCTGCTCTGAAATAAAAGGAAGAAGCTGCAGATAGTAACACTGTGCGCTAGACAGCACCCACAAATCTTTCGCTCATTCGGTTCTTTTCCTAAAGCAGCGGCAATTGTCTAAGCGCTGCACTTGCACCGAAAGACAGTACCTTCCCTACACTTGGGTTCACAGTGTAATAAACAGGAGGGAGGAGGCACAAGCCGAGAAGTAAGCAAGCACTGGGGCACCTGCTCCTACGCTGGCTGATAGCTGAGGCCAGGTTGCTTTCATTGTGTGCCATGATATTCCTGGCATAAAACCCCAAAGATAAAATAACGAAGATCATTTCCCCTCACCTAGTATCTCTTCTTCTCTGTCTGCCAGACACACATAAAGCAGAAGAGGAAAAATACATTGTCTCAACCTGTTCTTTCCCCCCAATATACTCAGGCATGTGTGTATACTTCCAAGTCGCAGGGTTTTTTTCATATTTCCCCTCTATTAAAAAACAGATATTCAAATGCTTCAGGACTGCCACATGCCCTTATGATCTAAAAAAAGTATTATTTTAGTGCCAATAGTACACACACAGACACACACACACACACGCTCTTTCACTATGTTTCAATAAGAGATCTTCAGGAGTAAGGTAATTTAGATTTACTGTGGTCCTTTTAGTAGCAATTAATTTTGGATCTTTAGTCTAAGAGGCATTTTATAATTAATTTCTCAGCATTTACCACATACAGGCCATCGCTTTAAAGTGCTATGTCATTAACAAAACCCCATCCCACCCACCCCCATAAAGAATAGGCATACTGATCTACATTTTTCCATGCTGCCTTAGCCAGAATGGACTCAAGGGATATTATCTTATTCAGAAAGAACCTTTCAAGGTTGAATAAAAGAAATGGTGCAGGGTCCCTGGGAGAGGGAAGTGATCATCATTTTCACCTTCAACTCTTCTTTGATGTGGCAGAGTCAATTTTTAATCAGCAGCCATCAGACTGGGCTTCATTTCGCCTTACAAAGTCCTATTACGCTGCCACTTTCTGGAAGGAGGTGATAAGGACAATGCTCTTCTTTTTCTCTTCATAGAGCCCTGCATATGATGAGTCCCTTTGGAGAGGCTTGATAAAAAAAAATGACAGAGTATGTAGGGGAAAAGGTCACCCTCTCTGCCAGAATTAACTCTTCAAGACAACAAACTTGGAGTTTGGTGCATTTGTTTGCAGTGATCGGGAGGCAGTGTCTTGTAGCTGTAGTACCGATGAGGAAAGGGTTAACACCTACAGTGTGTTCATGCGATGGAAATGCAGCTCAGAATTATTTGTCTGTCAGGAGGGGGGGAAACATGAGGGGGGAGAATACAAAATAAGCAAAGAGATATATTATATTTCCACCGACGTCAGTGGGAATATGCTAGTTTTGTGGTTACACAGGGCTCTTCGTCATGAAGAATGCAAAAGTCAGTGATGGCATTTAATTGGGTTTTTGTGGAATAGGAATCCCTGTTTAAAATGGCAGAGGATAGCTGATGGAAATACTGAGAGAATGCAGTGCTGTAGCATAGAATATATTATACGTGGCGTGGTCCGCTGAGTCCCTTGAAAATCTTGTATATTCCTTCCCACAGATACTGGCCCAGTGGGCAGAATCCATCAGGTTTTTCTTTGTACGCACTGTTGAAATGATTTAGAGCAACAAAAGGTCATTACGTTCACTGAAAAGCTAACAACACAACACTGCCATCACATCCTCCTCCTCCTCCTCCTCCTCCTCCTCCTCCTCCTCCTCCTCCTCCTCCTCCTTTAAAAAAGGCCATGGTAGCTAATGACTTATTCAGAAATTAATAACACTTTAAAAAAACAATTAAAATGCTGCATTTGGGTAAATCACTTTAGCATAACCCTTGAATACAGCAACACGATGATAAATGTGTAGCTAAAATAAGAGGAAATGATTCCTTGTGTTCAGTCAAAGGGGGAGGAGAAGAAAATAAGACTAGTTCCCTCCCCTATATGTGTTTTTATATAACACATAATAAAACAAAGTTGTTGTTGTTGTTGTTGTTAAAAAAAAACCTGCACATTCATGCAGAAAAAGCTCAATAATCTCTTCGTATCATTTATTGTAGTCAGCAGTCTTAATTGCCTCCCTGAAATGGATCAGAGTTCTGGGAATTATGTGCTAAAATGATGTTACCACTCTCCAGTCTTCACATTCCTTGATATAATCTCATTAAAAATATCAAGCCTCTAGGTGAGGGAATACATATGGATGCTAAATGCATTTTAAACAGAAGCACCTAAACTGATGACCTAGTTATTACAGAACAAAGCATCAGAAGATGAATTTTAATGCTGGAATAAAGAAGATTTCTTTTCCAGGTAAAACTATAATTATTAACGTGGTTTTGGACTGAATTTCCTTGTTACCACTGCAGGCGACAGGGGGGGGGAGGGGAGATAATTTTTAACCAACCAAACTAGTGATTTCTCATTTTTATAGTAAGAGAGGCCCTTCTATATAAGTGTGTGTGTGTATGTGTGTGTGTGTGTGCACGCGCGCTAGCTTTTCTACTCTTATATTTTTATTTTCCAGAAGACCACACAAGTTTATAAAAAGCCCCCTTTCATTAGCTATAATTACTGAGGGGGAAATGTTAGCCAAGTTCTTTTCTCCCCCCCCCCACACCCGCCCCCTTGTTGCAGAAATGCTAGCTGTGTTAAAAATATAATTCTCCGGAGAACATATACTCATCACCCAGCCAAATAAGCGGGAGAAAGTCATGCTGAGTCCAACATATGAAATAATTAGATTTTTATAGAATTGGATTTCCTGTTATAAATTGCAAAGGATACTTCTGCAAAAGCTAAAGGGAGTATATAGCATGGGATATATCATGTGCTGTATGATCTGATGTGTCGCCATAATAAACCATTCTACGTCTGGAGCTGAATAATGGGGCAGAATGCTGCTTGGCCTAGAAGGCAGCAATCATTTAAAATTAAAGTGCTTCTTTGTTTAATTATCAGTGATATCAAACAAAATGTAAGAGCATGCCGTAGATCATATTGGCTACACGTGCTAATGCCATTTTACCTGATTTTTAAAAGAAGAGAATTTCATTTCTTTTAAGAGCTGACCACTGAAGTTTATGAAAAGAAAATAGTGTCCCAGTGGTTCAGAAAGATCAAGCATTTATTTATGTAGCAGATAGCCAGCATTTAGTAAGGGATTGTGATGTATGCTTGCTTGGAATGAGACCCGATGAACTTGGAGGGGCTTCCTTCTGTATTTTCTGTCAGATTTTAAAAACTGAGATTTTTTAATTATTTTTTGGGTGTAAACAAGGGGATTCAATTTTAGCAAGTGGTTGATTTGTTTAATTGGAATTAAAAGTACAATGGGCTTATTGTCGCTGCTGATTGAGGAAGAAAAGAAATATTAATCTGTCGTCTGGAATGGTGACGCAGACCAGTTGTATTACACCTTTAGGGAGGCCAGTGGCTGAGCATATGCCTGCGCTGCCCAGGGCGGGCACGCTCCAGAGGGGGGCATGACATAGAGGGTGCTCTCCCAGGCGCAGGATAGCCGCTCGGGTGCCCAGAGCGGTGCGCACGCCCTGCAGCCAGGGGTGGACATTCAATACGCCGCTCGCCCATGACTCCCAAGCCTCTCCCAAGCTGTCAAAACAAAGGGGGAAGGGGGGAATGCCGCTGGCAAAGTGGGAGTCGCGGGAGTGCAGCGTGCTGAATGTCACACCCCTCAGTGAGGGCACAAGAGGCGGTCCGGCCCCACACCACCCTTCCTACGCCCCCAAGGAAGGCCACTACCTGCCACAAGTTCCACCTGTGATGACCATTTAAAAGGTAGGGTACCCTACCAGGTGAGAATTACGTTGTCATCTTTTCAGAACCAGGTGAAGGGCTACTTCCCAGGCTTTCAGTCTTAAAAATACTTTGGTTCCCTAGTGTTATATTCCCTCTCCCTGGTTTTACTTGGGCTTTGTTCTGCTGCTTTTTTTCTGTATTGGATTTTATGTGTCACACTCTGGTCTACAGGTGAACGAAGTCCCAGCAGAGGATGTCAGGACCGGGGGCAAGATGGCAAGGTGGGAGCAGGAATGCAAGTCCAGAAACCAGGGGTCCGAGGGTGAGGAAGCAGAAAGTCACGAATTCAAAGGTCCAGGGGTCGAGAAGCAAGGAGTCACAAATGCGAGGGTCGAGAAGCAAGGAGTCCAGAAGCCAAGGTCCGGGGATCAGGAAGCAGGAGGCAGGAATCAGGAGGCCAGGCGCAGCAAGGCAGGAAGCGTGTTGCTGTGGCAAAGAGCTGAAGGGAAATGCTGACCTGATATCCCTTCCCGGCTCTTGCCACCAGGTGCAGTGAGTTACCAAGCAGTCTCACCTGTGCACCTGTGCACCTTGCCTCTCCGGAACAAACTTAGGAAGGCCCCAGTCCTGAGAAGCCCTGCTGGTCATGGGGCCTGGCTCCTGCACACACTCCTGACATGTTTATGCTTTATTTGTAGATTCTATAAGTAGTGTCCAGCAAAGTAGTTCAGCTGTGCAATAGAACTTCCTCTCCCTTCCTCTCCCTGCACGCCCTCCAATCTTTTCTGGGAGTTCCCTTAACCTTCCGGAGCAGATTTGGGGTGGGAGCTGGGGTGCAAGAGGAGAGGTCAATGGGAAAAAGCTCCATTGCACAAGCAGAAATCATTGTGCTGGCAGGACTGCCTTATTGGATAGCATCCTATGATATTAACTTTTACTGTAAACTGCACAACGCAATGTAATTGTGTGGCATATAGATATTGTAAATAGTAGTCATGATTACCAAGAAGCTGATATGGAGGCCACTCGAAATGATTTTGTGTGGCAACATCACACTTGAAAGCCACATAGAGCATCAATCTCTTATGAAGTCTCTATGCCACACATTCTGAAGGAGAGGCCACATGATGTACTGGAGCACAGACTCTCAAGACAATTTAGGATGTCTTTACACTGCCTGACTTTCAAAAATCTACAACCCCACATGGAGACAATGTCATATATGTTTCCAGAGGCATCCATATGGCAGCTATAGTGTTTGCTGAGCTACTTCTCATAATTTCAGGAATCATTTCTACTATAATTTTCTGTCTCAGAGATAAGGACAGAAGAACCAAAGGTTTTAAGGAGAGGAAAAAACAAAATTGTAATTGTTTTTGGGAACAGTGGTGACAATTTGCACCCAGCAAACTTGTAATTTGTGACTAATATCCAGTAGAAGTACATACAAATTATTCAGCATGGTAAATTTTTTTGACAATCACAATATGGAAACCAAGCCTTATTAGGCAAAGTTAAAGGAGCTGGGTATGTTTACCCTGGAAAAGAGCAGACTGGGAGGAGATATGATAGCCATCTTCAAATATATCAGGAGCTGTCACATGGAAGAGGAAACAAACTTGTTTTCTCCTGCTCTGGGGGTTAGTACTCGAATCAATGGCTTCAAGTTACAAGAAAGGAGATTCCAACTAAACTTCAGGAAGAACTTTCTGACAGTAAGAGCTGTTTGACAGTGGAACAGTCTCCCTTGGGAGGTTGAAGACTCTCCTTAGAGATATTTAAGCAGAGGTTGGATGGCCATCTGTCATGGATGCTTTAGCTGAGATTCCTGCATTGCAAGGGATTGGACTAGATGACCCTTGGGGTACCTTCCAACTCTATAATCTTTGATTCTGTAATTCTTCCCCTCTAGCAATGAACAGACCACACACTATTAAGTATGTTTAAAATGTGATACTTAATCAATCCAAAGGTCTGATTCATGTTGTTCCACACAGCAGCAAGGAGAACACAGGAAAATTACTCTTGGGTGCATATTATTATTATTATTATTATTATTATTATTATTTGTATATTGCCCTTCATCCATAGATCTCAGGGCAGTACACAGTGTAAAAATACAAGATAGAAAACACAAAATAATAATAATAATAATAAAAACAAAGCAATAACCATTATATATGATATAGTTTCAAGCATGAGGTCTGAACTTTGGAACAAGTTCAGACATGTTCATCTTCGTTGGTTACACGGCTGGAAAAGAGTACGGAAAAGAAATAGAAGCAGCTTCACTTCATCCCTCATGGAATTGAGGGGGTGTGACTTTTCTGAGTCTAGGAACAGAATACCATCTTATTAAGTGAAGCATTGACCAGTCTCTGAAACTGCTCTGTCCTACCCGGTTGATTTTCATTAGCTAAAGTGGACAGGGATTCCAGAGGTTAGGGTTGACCTCTCCAAGTACCCTCAGGCTGCAACAAAATCAAAACAAGGTGGTGTCCTGAACATCTTTACCAGACTTACATCATATGTACCAACAAGTGAATATGAGTGATTTCCTCTCAGTGTCTTGCAAAATCACACTACAGAAGAATGGACAGATGTTCCTGAGGTTGGCTTTTTACTCAATAGAGAACTGTTGGACAGCTATTTCAAGATGCAATGATATCAGAAAAGTGAGTATCCAGGGAAGGAGCATCGTAATCAGTCCCCACTCCTTCAAGGGGTAATTGCTACCAGCATTCCAGCTTTTGCCAATAACTCATCTATCCATCAGTAACAATGGGGGAACACATCATTGGATTGTTCCAAATCATCCTTGAGTAAAAACACTGGGGATATGAATAGAAATGTGTTTTGGTCCTACAATGTATTGAGATAACCCCATGGTGGACCACCATGGGCATAACTCCCTCCCCCAAAGCAACCATATCGGGTTTGCCCAACACCAACACAAAGATCACCTTTGCCCACTCAGGCAACGAGATTGTTGGGAGTGGGGAGCACCAAACAGCTAGTGTTCTGTTGCTGTGGCTCAACACTACACATCCAGCTCCCAGACTAATTGGTTTCCTGATAGATGGAATTACAATGACGGATGGCAAACCCACCTCTGCCCACTCCATTTCTTAGATCTAGACTGGTGCTGTACTGAATACTTAGATAAGGAAGTCTGGATGAAACTAGGGCTTTGCAGCTCACCTGCTTGGGCTTTGGTAATGCATATAAGGCCAGCCTGCTTAACTAGTATATAATCAAATCTTATATGAGCAAGGTCTTATTCGAAACTGACTTGGCATCAAAGCTTCAGGACCACCAGACCAGATGGCAAGTTTGCATGACTGCCCAAGTTTAAGAGAAATACATATAATCTAAAATAGGGGTGAGAAACCTCTGGCTCTCCTTATGTTGCTGGACTACAACTCCCATCATCCCTGACCATTGGACATAATGGTAGGGGTTGATGACAATTGGAGTCCAAAAACATCTCGTGGGACCAAAGGTTCCCCATACCTCATCTAAAAACAAACAAAAATCTTGTTCTTCAGAACAGCTTTTCTTACATGTGCATCTTTAATTGAATAATTAATTAATCATTAATTATTGAAATTTAGTAAGATTCATTTTCTAAGTGTCTTTTGATTAATAATAGCTCTAATTATTTATAGGAATACCAAGACCAGAAAAGATTGGTACCTTTTCCTGGATCAAACTCCGAAAATTGGTCTTCTGTTTGCACAACCAGCTAATTACTGAAAGTGAAATATCACCTTTAAAAAGATTGCTTTACAATGTGCCAGTACAATGCAAATGCAGGAACAGTTCTGAAGACAATGAACCCAATCGGTATTAAGATTGTCAGTGAGTCGAATTCTGCCTCAAGAAAATACAGATGTCAGGTGGTTTGTTCCTTCGGGTATCTGGTGACCTCCATGCTACTGAGTAAAAAGTCAACAGCTGCTTCAAGTACCACTTGTAAAGATGATGGACATTGATTAAATCCCTTTGGGAGTCTAGCAGCTAAAATAGCCTTGTGTAGAAAGAAGTAATCTTTGCCTAAGAAATCACAAATTGTCTGGGACTATTAACTAGCAATGTTACATAGATACATTACTGTTCATTTACACTGTATAATTTGAAGAAACTGGGGAATTAGTCATCTTGCGCTGTGCTGGAGAATTAAGAACTAACGGAAAGGAATCTGTTGAAGCAAAACATATTGCTAAGGTTTCAAAGGATTTTGGTAATGCAGTTGATATCACTTCTTTCACTTAAAAATAGTTGCTAGGAATTAATAGATCCATCTTCACTGGTGACTGGCAAAACCTCAAGGCAGGATGATGCAATCAAGAATATTGTAGACGAATGTATGCGATGGGATGGTTTTGCCATTCCACCATGAGACCTGTCAATGGTGGAGTTATGTCTGTACAGAACTATAAAAAAACAAACAAACTTGGGCCTCACTTACATTTAACTACAGCCCATCATTAAATGCCTGTAAAAACTGACAGCACTAACTAAGGGATTTGTATAAAGAATCTTTCATACAGATAACACTGTGGCTTGACGTGTTATGGAAAGAATGTTTGATCAATGCGTGCATGCATGAATGCCTGAAGGTGGAAAAGAATGCCTTAGGATAGTCAAAAGAAAAGCTGTATAATAATTTGGACAAGATGTTTCTCAAGGACCGACTACCAGCAGTGTAATCAGCCGCTGGCCGGAGAACACGCTAAGCGGAGATCACACAAAGCAAAGTGGCAACATCAGCAGAAGGCAGTCAAAGTGGAGGACATGATGTGATATAATGTATCATAGTTCTGGTGTTGTGGGCAAAGATTCTATCATATTTCAACATCTGTACAATGCAAAATAGTCTTATGCAGTTGATGGAAAATATCAGATACTCGCCTCTCTGTTAATATTAATGACAGGAAATAATAAATCAGTGCATCTGAATCATATGGAACACATAAGTTAAGAGTGGTTGTTACCAGTATGTATGTAACGACACAGGGTGGTATCTGACTAAGGCAAACTCAGAGTAGACCCATTGAAATCAGTGGACTTAAATTAGCCTTTAGCAGCTGAAATCCATTGATTTCAATGGATCTGTTCTGAGTATGACTTAGATACCACCTGATATCACTGCAATACAGTACTGTCATGTTTATCAGTAGGGTGCTTTTTTTGCCTTAGCTCCTAGCTAGTTTGTTTGGCTGCAGAAAGCTGCTGGAGTGAAACTAAGCAAAAAACAAAACGGGTGGTGCTGTGATCCAAACCACTGAGCTTCTTGGGCTTGCTGATCAGAAGGTTGGTGGTTCAAATCCCTGCAACAGGGTGAGCTCCCGTTGCTCGGTCCTAGTTCCTGCCAACCTAGCAGTTCAAAAGCACATCAAAGTGCAAGTAGATAAATAGGTACCGCTCCGGTGGGAAGGTAAATGGCATTTCCATGTGTTGCTCTGGTTTTGCCAGAATCGGCTCAGTCATGCTGGCCACATGACCCGGAAAAACTGTCTGCGGACAAATGCTGGCTCCCTCGGCCTGTAAAGCGAGATGAGTTCCGTAACCCCAGAGTCGTCTGCAACTGGACTTACCGTAACTGTCAGGGATCCTTTACCTTTACCTTTATTCTAGATCATGGATGTCAGATGCAATTTGATAACTAAGTGCTAGGTCTCACATGCACTTAAATGATTCAGCTCTCGATAACTCACAACTGGATGTGTCAACTGAGTAAATTGAAAAGTATTGAATCTTTCACCCATCATGCCTAATTCACACAACTACCACTTGATTCCACCTTCAGGTGATGCTTGATGTACATGTGACCTAGCCTACTGTTGAAGTCAGATCTATTCATTACATATACAGGAAGGTTGAAAACAGAAATGCCCACTCCATGCAGCCTGTTTATACTAATTTTATGAATTTCCATGGACAGGTAAATGTTCCTAATCAGAATGCAGTCACGGCTTGTGTTGTTGGGACTGGTTGATAAACATCACCACAATCATGTACATGTTGTCAGGAATTTAGCCTATGAAACTGCATTCTATTCATTTTACAAAGTGCTTAATTAATACAATCATACATACCAGAAGACTTTACTGAATCATGACTGTTGATAGGCATACTCTTAGATGAAAGAATATATGAGAAAATGGTGTATCTGACTGCACCTTTGGGAGGGGCTTTTTAGATAACACAACAACGAATCTGTGACTTTTATATTAAAAACATATTAATTCAAACATCTCTGTTAAGAGTTGCAAAATAAATGCATGATGTATATTTTTTAATGGGAATGACACAATCTGCATGCATGGTCAACATAAAAGACAATTCCAGCCCTTTATGTTTATGAGAACACAGAATCACAAGCTTTGGGTGACAGCTAATTTCCTCTAGTCTCTTTATGCCCTCTGGCTATTAATGCACACTGATCTTCAAGTATTATTGGGGGGAAATAAGCATAAACATAAAAAGAACAAAGAGAAAGCCATCAGTTTTGGGCTAATTTTAAGAAGATAATTTGGAAGACTGTACTTTGGTTGAAGAATATATAGATATAATGGTGGCCTAAAAAATATGTATGAAAAACTGCTTGTTATCACACGCAAAACTGTTATCGAGTACAGATGTTCTTTCTGAGCAAAAAAAAAGAAAAAGAAAAGAAAAAGGCCACTTTTCTCATATTTAAGCAAACCATATGGGATTCATTTTCATCATTTCAATGCTTTTTAGACATTTTGAACAAATGCTTTAGGAGTCTGGTATGCGAACGTTAAAAAGTCTCTAATGTACTTTTATTCTTTGGTATTAAAAGGCTACAAGGCAATAATTTAGGAACTTAATACTGACTGGATTAACTAGAAACTGAAGACTAGTAAAATTGAAAAGAACAAAATCTTGTTTCTTAGTTTTGTAAACATAGCCAAATTATTCCTTATATTATGGGCAAAGTTAACAAATTTTAGGGCCAAAGTTTAAAGAGCTCTGTTTCAGAGATAACCTCATTCATTATTTTCTAGTCAAACATCCATTGGGTTTCTGCCGTTGCGTATCCAAGTTTTCCAGATGCTACATTAGCATTAATGCATGTACACCAACCAAATATTTTTCTTCTAAGTCTTTCAATTTCATTAAACTTCCAGAAATCCTGACTGATTCTTGTCTAAACAACCACCCAGCATCTAGACTCTAAAAGAGGTGAAGTGACCTTCAGAATGTGGAACAATGCCGAACAAAATGAGGAAGGGGAAAGGTGGAGGACAGATGTTTCCGATTTAGTCAGTGCTCAATATTCCATACCTCTTAATATCTTTAGGATGTATCCAGCAAATTTACACCCCACCCCTTTCTTGGTGGAACCATCTGGATGCGTTTTACTAAACTTGTCCTACAGGCATCTCGAGCATGGCTCATTTTATGCAGTCATGCTCGGTGCTTGTGGCACCTATAATTTGAATGATATGGGATAATCTGTAAGGATTATTGGGAACAGAGGCTCCTGCCCTAGCAGTAGATATTACGCTAAATAACGCAATTCCCTGCCAGATCCACAGAACTAGGATGAGTTCCTAGCTGGTGACAATGCTGGTATCTATGCCTGTGTACAGAGGCTAACCTTGTGTTTTAGTATGTGAACATTCAACAACAAGCATGCACTTGGTTCTTTTCTGAGGTAAATTCTTACTTTGTCAAATCTCAAAGGTAGGTGCATCACACAGAAGCTGGAAAAAATAGCTTTAGAAAGCAATGGATGAGGAAGCTACTTAAAAGAAGAACATTGCAAGGGATCAAGCAACCTCAGAATTGCAATTTGAAAATGTTAAAAATTTAAAAAGCTTAATTTGAACTCTATGTAGGACTGATCCTCTTCCTAGCCCTAGCCTAGGATTCTATCTATATGTGGAGCAGGAAAGCAGGGCTATCCAGTGGGGCTACAGTGGGGCTACAAACTCCTGCAAGCCAGCATGCAGCTGCTTTTACCTGAGGAGGTTGCAGGAAGCTGCTGTTGTGAAATATGGGTTTCCTCTTTGTAAAGAACTTGCTTAATAATAGTCGTGGCTGGTTAAGTAGTTTGCTAGGCAAAGGCATTGGCCACCACAATCTGGTGATGGAGGAAGGAGGAGCCTTCCTGTTGTTACCATTAGGCAGCAGTGAAGGTATAATGTGCAATAGCCAGCACTGTACATGCTTGGTTGCTGAATGTCACTGAAGCATGAGTTTGCGCTATTGGTATCATTGGGGTGATTACCCAGAGGCTGTTGCACTCCATGCCTCCATCATATCTTCCTGGTGCCTAATAGTAGTGTCAGCCAAGCCACTTCACCTCAGTCACGATACTGTGGCAGATGGTGATTTCACCTAACAAAGAACCACCTTGGCCAATGCTATTAATAGGTTTGGGGGGAGAAATTTGATCCAATCTACATTTGTAGGTGAATATACCTAATTTGTACAAAACAGTACACAAACCAATCCTTTGAAATTCACATTCTCCATATGTTCTCTAGACAAGTAAGATGTACAAAAATGCATCTACTAGGGTAAAGTCTCCATAAAAATGCATTTATTATTAAAGGACAGCATATAAAATGCATTATATTAGGGGAAACCCTTTACTACAATGTGTATATCAGGCAAAAGTTCACAAAACTTTGTGTATATATGCATATTTATTGGCATCCATCTGTCTTGAGAGACAATGGAAGAAGAGTTTGGATTTGGAGTCTCAAAGCGGCTAACATTCTCCTTTCCCTTCCTCCCCCACAACAAACACTCTGTGAGGTGAGTGGGGCTGAGAGACTTCAGAGAAGTGTGACTAGCCCAAGGCCACCCAGCAGCTGCATGTGGAGGAGCAGGGATGCGAACCCGGTTCCCCAGATTACGAGTCTACCGCTCTTAACCACTACACCACACTGGATGTGAAGTCAAACCACTGCATTAGCAGCATTGAAGTGACCTCCCCCAAGGCACGAGCTTGGGCAGTGTGTATCCCTAGACAACAAGACCCCAACAATATTTTTGGCACCAGCTTGGCTGCTGGAGTTGCTGGAAGGAGGTATACAAGGTGCTATCTAACTGTCTTGGGGCTCCACTCCAGATTTGTGAAGGGTTTACTTAGCTGTTTCTTCTCTTGAAGATAGCCTGCAAGGATGTCTCGTGTTATTTCCTTTTTTAAATTCAAAAGGCCTAAGCACACAAGTCCTTGCAGAATTGTGAGACCAGCAATAACATCACTTATGATTACATGGTATCCAGTTGTGGTTTCTGTGTCTTTGGCATCATACATCACCACCAGGGCACAAAGCTATCCCCCTCCCTCCCCCATGATATGGATATATTTAATCAAGACTGTTACACAGAAATACTGTGTAAGCTCTCTGGCCATTTTTAAACACTGCAAACTCTAATGTATACATTATATAGGAGGAAATGCCACAATGATTTTTCCACATTAAGGACAAAGGGAATGTAAAATGTCATTGAATAAACCCCAGAAGCCAGGAGCCTGGATGGCTTACAAGCTTCGTAATCGGATACAGAGCTTTTCACCTCCAAGTCATTGGTGCAAATCCAGATCCATTTAATCATGTCCAAACATTTTTCAAATCTCGTGGTTTTTTGATGGTCTGTATGTTAAAATGGCTGCTCACAGACTGGAGCCCAGTGAACAGCTGACCACATCATAAACAATAACTGCTAATTTCCAGGGTAAGCAATTGACCAATAGCTGAAGAGAGACCAATATATTTTTGTTTTCTTTTTTCAGTGCCTATAGCCAGCCATTCCAAATCAGGCTTGAAGTAATACTTTTAAGGCAAGTTGCTGCATATTTGCCTGTTGCTTTAAAAAAAAATATCCACTGCAGTTAAACAGTACTTTTGTCACTAGTGATGTCAACCTGACTCATATCCCTAGCATTAAATCAATTCTATTTTTAAAACAACAACCCAGTTCTCCTGTTATGCTTACATTGTTGGCATATTGAGAAAAATAACTGAATTTGATCTTAGCTGAAATGCGTCAGCACTGGCAGAACCCACATTTTAAAGCTTTGCAAGTATATTATGTCTTCTTGACTGCCTGTTTTGGATTTTGTATCTTTGCTTGAACAATTTCCGCAGGCATGATCTGAAGTTACGCTTCTTTGGACAGAAAATAAAATCAATTTTCTGAAGCAGAGATGGGGAATCTGGGGCCCTTCAAACAGTTGTTGGATTGAACTCCCATTATTCCTGACTAGCAGCCATGCTGACGTGAAGTTCCCCATCCCTGTAGCAAAGGAAATAACAGCATGCATGCTGTTGTACATGAGCCTTTGTTGATGTATATTATGAAATAGTAGTTTTGAATTGAGAGTCCCATGGACTGCAAGAAGATCAAACCTATCCATTCTTAAGGAAATCAGCCCTGAGTGCTCACTGGAAGGACGGATCTTGAAGCTGAGGCTCCAGTACTTTGGCCACCTCATGAGAAATGAAGACTCCCTGGAAAAGAAGTTGGGAGAGATTGAGGGCACAAGGAGAAAGGGACAACAGAAGACGAGATGGTTGGACAGTGTTCTCGAAGCTACCAACATGAGTTTGACCAAACTTCGGGAGGCAGTGGAAGACAGGAGTGCCTGGCGTGCTCTGGTCCATGGGGTCATGAAGAGTCGGACATGACTAAACAACAATAACAACAATTTTGAATTAGAGAAACTTCCTGATATGGACTGAACCAGGAATGTAGGTATTGGGCCTATTTCTCACGGAAGAAGTAAAGTTGACTATTCCAGTTCAAGCAGCTTATTTTATATTTCATTTCTAGACATGTCTTTCCCCTATCTCAAGGTTGTTAATGCCCTCTCTCACTTCGTGGAGCCTGCTTGGCTACCTACTATAGTCCAGAGCTTAGGATGAGGAAACAAACTGAGAGATGGCATGAACGCAAGTGGAGGAAAAGTTCTGAACACTGGTAAGGGCTGATTATCAACCCTACCTAGTGGCAGTGAAGGCAGCAAAGAAGGCATACTTTGCTGCCTCCATTGCATCCTCACTATGTCGTCCAGCAGAGCTCTTCCAGGCTGTCCCAAAGGAGGTGGTGGAACCAATGGTAGCTTGCTGTGACTTGTTTGCACTTTGAGGATAAAATTGCTTGCATCCACTGGGGTGTTGACTCTGCTGTTATAACAGATTAATTTCATGGGGTGTCCAGAGCCCTGTCTAGCCCTGTTGTGTTGGATGAGCTTCAGTTAGTAAGGCTCAAGGATGTGGCCACCTATAATGCGTTTTTGGCAGTGTTCCAGTTGCAATATTTTTCTAATTGGTTGGCTGGCTGTTCATGAGGCATGTTTCTTCCTCTCCAAAGGTCAGAATCAGAGGTTAGTTTTCCCCAATAACTGGACTAACAATTTGCATGTTTAAAAGTCATTTATATGATGCAGGCACTGCTCCGTCATACTGGTTGTTCAAGTCAGGAGGACTCAGGAGGAAGAGTATTGTTCTGTAAATTACATACCCATTACAAAAAAAGTGTATTTCAGCAGTCAGTGAACATGCACCAATACAGCAGCTGCCTACTGGCTTTCTGACTACCTACGTCTGTGGAATGTAGATTGTGCTGGCAGAAAACAGGCCCACAATACATTCCTAGTTTAATATATAAGCGGATGACCACTTTTGGGGACAAAGGCATACATTTGCACAATTCCTGATATTATTGAACTTGGATGGCAGCACTATTTATAACCCTCATTTTAAGAAGAAACTCTTCACTAGTTTACTCGCCTTATAATTACATCCTCGGTGTGTGTAAGATTTTTTGAAGGTAGTTGTGTAGTTGTCAGTTGTTGAACACCCTTGATGACAGTCATTACACATTACTGCATTTAACGTTATTAATCCTAATTATGATACTTTATGCTATAGGAGAAAAATGAAATAGGGTGTGATGATTCACTTCTTTAGTACTTACACAACAGATTCTAAGCCACAAGACAAGGAGGAACCATGTATTATATATTAGTTCAAGCCTTTTCTTACATGGATCTGCCACATTTCAACCCACGCTCATTTTGCTTCAACCCACCAGTTACTACAAATAGCTTCCTGCTGCTCTCTTCATGCATTCAAAAGAATGCATAAAGTGTATATGCATAAAGTGTGTAGGAAGTGAGCACATTCATGGCATGATGGTCCTGCCCCGCTGCCTCTGGCAGTGGCGTATCATGGGTTGCCAGGGCCGCATGGAGGTGGTGGGAGGGAGAAGAAGAAGAGTTTGGATTTGATATCCCGCTTTATCACTACCCGAAGGAGTCTCAAAGTGGCTAACATTCTCCTTTCCCTTCCTCCCCCACAACAAACACTCTGTGAGGTGAGTGGGGCTGAGAGACTTCAAAGAAGTGTCACTAGCCCAAGGTCACCCAGTAGCTGCAAGTGGAGGAGTGGAGACGCGAACCTGATTCCCCAGATTACGAGTCTACTGCTCATAACCACTACACCACACTGGCTCTCAACAGGGAAACAGATGAAGTATGCACATGCACTCAACTGTCTAATGGCATCTGTGTCACCCAGTAGATCTCAGCCACAGAGATAAGAAAAGAAGAGCCGTTCCATTGTCTGGAGAGGTCATTTCCTGTTTTGCATTGGGGAAGCCACTTTCAGCAGAGCCCAGCAACGGAAGTATTGAGCCAGCAGTGGGTGTTGAAACTTTGCAACCCTACACTTTTGCGCCCAGGGCAACCACCCCTGTGCCACCCCACCCCCCCATGCTATGAAACTGGCCTCTGAATATACCAGGGACACTTGCTCTACCCCCAATATTTTGATACTGAGTGAGTTAGTCTGAAAGGGGCTTGAAGAGCATTCCAATGAAGGTGCCTAGGTTGGGGGGGGGGGGTAAAGCAGGAGGCAGTGGGGATGTTAGGGGTGCAACTGGCACATCCATGCCACCTTGCCCTACACACTTTATGCCCATGTGTGCTCTTTGAAAACATGAATAAGGTGTGCATCTTTAAGCGATGTGATGTCATATTAAGGAGCATTTTGTTATACTTCACAGGTTATCTTCGTCAGAAAGGGAATAGTGATTACTTTATATTATTTAATACCTCTAATCTACAAATGATCCATGTATTCTCCACTACTGGTTTTCTTATCATATATCTATTGTCTTGTTGGCCAGGGCATTAAAAAAAAATCCTAATACTGTGGCCTAGAACCAAAAATATATTGCTTTGCATTCAATTGCAGTATTTCTCCTGAGGCCAAAACATTATTTTCATAAAAAATAATGCTATGCAAAGTAACAGGAAACATACTGTGAATAATGTCTTACATATGAAACTCTCAGCACTGTTGCTGAAATATTGGTTGAGCACGTGCAAGCTTTAATAGCCACAAAAAAGAAGAGCTAGTTTGTGTGTTATTATGAATGAGTGAAGAGCTTTCTCTTTTAAAATGAACACATTAATGTGATACCATTTAAAATATTTTGTAAGTATTTCATTGTGTCCCTGGGGGCTTGGGGGCTTAGGGGCAAGTATGACAAGAAGCTAGCCTTCCTATGAACCATTTCTGGTTGGTGAATAATGATGAAACAATGGATTCTACAAAGAGTGGCTCTTCCAGATGTCTGTCTCCTTCCATTAACCTACCTATTGCCAATGGACGCTGCCCCTCAATCCTGCTTTCTAGGAACTTTGATGACTTTCATACATCTATATCTATATGTTCTGGCAGGAGAAATAATCATTTTTGTGGTGAATTGGTGTGATGTTAGGGGCCATGGGAACTTGTTATAGGAAACCTTCAAGTGTAGACTATGCTACAGGCATTAGCTCTCAGTGAGAAGAATACCTTTACTGTGTTCAGCGATGACTAGGTGGACTTCTTCATGAAAAGCAATCATCTTTCTGAACCTTCTTCCTAAGCTTTAGTAGCCTTTTTAGCCACCTCATCAAACCACAACAGTGGTACATGTTCTGTCATGGTCACCTTGACCAGAATACTTTGCTCTGAGAAAGGATCCCTCAGGGAGAGATTGGGGAAGTGCAACCTTGCTCATTCTTTTGATCCTGTTGATCATGACCTGGGCCAGCTCTGGGAGGTGGGGTGGGACACATGGTATTACACTGGTTCTGCTCCTATCTTCAAGACCATTTCCAACATAATATATCCACAACATGTGAATAACCACACAATAATCTGACTGAAAATATGCCCTCTATACAGCACATGAGATATTCTTACAGTTTGTGAGTTCATATTCATCACAAAATCTTCCTGAAAACTGAGCTCAGTATGTATGAATGCTTTCTGCTATACTAACTATGTATGGCTACAAGAATGCACTTAACATTGGTGTTGTTCCAAGCTATTGTGTGCTGTAGACTTACCCAGAGTAATATGTATGGCCAAATTACAAGGAAGTCAATTTAGCGGATTTTATAGTAAACACTTCCTGATTTTTAAATATAATGGCATTGCTAGATACTTTTATCACACTCCAGAGAAAGCAACCCTGTATTACAGTAGATAGTAATTAAGCTACTGTCAGTGGTATAGTAAACATTAGTGACCTTTTTTTAATCTAGGTCTTAACATGCAGATTACGCTGGGGCAATTTAGTTCACACTCACATGGCCATTTTCTTATCATTATCTTGAAATGTAATAAGATATTTCATTATTAGTCTGAAACTTTAGCTGAGAAGTTGCTGGAATTATCTCTAAATTTATACTTGAGTTACTGGACTCATTATTTCAAACATCTTGGACTGATTCAATATCAGTAATGATTCATTCTTTTGATTAAGAAGTGACTCCATTTGTAGATGTCAGATAATTACTGAGATGACCTATAATGAGAACATTTCACAACTCTCCGACTTAAATTTCTTATTCCCTCAACAGCATAATGACTTCCTTCTAGATCTTTTTATAGTGTGCCTATGCTCCTGGGGTTTCTTTTCATGATCACTCACTTTCAAGGGTTGCTCCTATCATTCCTTTAGACAAAGAAAGGTAGTGATTCCAAGCCCTGTCATTTGTCTGCGGTGTTATTTTAGCATTTCTCCCCTCTGCCCACATTCCCAAATCCTGTTTTAAGAACCCCGTTGCACCAGCATTCAAATCACAGATTGCTACAATAGTAAAACATGACACAGGATATTCTTTTGATCTCAACACATGGGAATGCATCATCTAAAGATTATTAAGGGGGGAAAAACATTGATTTTACTGCAAACTTTGGTGCATGAATATTTAACCACATTAAGTCCCACAATCATACAATGGATGGGAAAGCACTTTCCACTTTTGAATGGGCAGCTGATTACGGACAACAGCTTCTGAACAATTTATTGGGACTTCTAAAGTGTAGGCGCGTATTTCTGTGCTTTGTCTGTCTCTGTATGGTAAACCAAACAGAATATTTAAACATTTATCATCTATATCGAAGTGGGGAACTTGTGGCTCTCCAGATGTTGTGGCCCTCAGCAGCCCCAGGCGACAGGGCAAATGATCAGAAATGATGGTCACCAGTTTTCCTTACCCCTGCTATAGATCATTGTTGCAAGCAAGTACTTCCCTGCAATCCTTACTTCATCTTCCTTTTACCTTGTTCAATTCACCTGCTGTACTTTTTCCCTTCCCTGCCCAGTGTTTGCGTGTTCTATGGACACCAAACAGTTCAGTGTGGACCTGCTATAGCTCATCTATGCACATTTTTCATCGTGTCCACATGATGATGTCTTCATCCAAATGCCATATTTTCCCCCACCTCCATTTAATCTAGATTTACTTTTTACATGTGTGTCTGGATTAAATGAGAAAATAATAAGGACCAGCATTTGAACGAGGATGATACCATGCAGACACTGGGCAAAACTTGTGTGCATGAAAAGCACCAGAATGAGCTGCTGTGTAGATGCCCTCTGTGCTGAAAACTGGAAAAAAATTCTGTTAGGTTTGATGGGAGTGGAAATTGTGAAGATAGACCAAAGACTATGTATGTACCCCACAGTAGCAGCAAGAACTTTAATGGCCCAAAATTGGGAGTTACAGGAGTTACCAACGATTGCGGAGTGGCAGGCGAAGATGATGGACTTTGCAGAATTGGCCAAACTGACCTGCAGGATTCGAGAACAGGACGATCAAAATTTTATAAGGGACTGGAGTAAATTATGGTATATTTGAATAATAATTGCAAAAATTTGAAGACACTAGCAGGATTGAAATAAATCCTACAACATGGACAATAGAGTTAAAGAGCTAAAGTGTGAGATAGGACTTGAAAGCGAAAAACCTGCTGGAGGGAGGGAGGGAAGCCATAGGCTCGGCAGAGCAGAAAGTAATTGTGTATGTCATTGTATTGTTGAAAATATTGTTTAAGGAGAAAAAATTATATATATATATGGGAAAATCTAATAGAAGAATGAATGAATGAATGAATGAATGAATGATATACAGTAAATGCCACATTATCTTATGGAGAGCTCTGTTTGTTGCCATACTTGTTGCTGAATTTCCTTTTTATTCTACTTCTGCATGATTCCTATGGAATGGGAAGATTACAAAGACATTATAGTCTCTGTGTTGTGGATATCTTGCAGCTTGTTAGTAGAAATATTCACTAGCAACTATTCAAAGATTTGTAATGCGGTGATGCCAATGCAGTCTGAATATCAGTTCTTTCTTTCTTTCTTTCTTTCTTTCTTTCTTTCTTTCTTTCTCTTTCTTTCCATCTTCTCTGATATTCACCAGTTGGTAGCATTCCTCCCTCTCATATTGGATGACATTTTACCTTCCTGGTCTAAAAACACTATACTGCTTCTGTACAGTATAAACAAAATAAATGACCAGAATAAAATAATCACATTCTTATACATGGAACATGTTTAAACTCTACCTTCTCAAACAATTGGCTAGCAAGCATTTGGTATTCCCTACTGACATCTGTTTTTCCCTCTAAGCGCAGTGTTTGGTTTTTTTTTAGCTCATTAATTACCACCTCTTCATTCTTTCCCTAAAATTTACATTCCTGTTATGTGACTGGACTTGCTTAAAGAGTTGGAAAGAGCGAAAGGCAATGTGACAAGCCCATTTTTACCACTTCCTTTCATAGGAAATAATTTTTTTCTCGCAATAATAGACCTGGAACACAATGGGTCAAAACCTTCAGATGAATGTCTGTTACAAAATACCTTTAAATACTTCACATTTACCACATCAAGAGATTTCTGCTTTCTTAGTATTAAAAAAGAAGCATGGGATCATTATCGCTTCCTAATGTATGCTTCAATTTTGGACCTTGCATTAAAAATACACATTTGAATGAGACCAGAAGGAGTGCTAATGAATGAAGTCCAGACAAACTAAAAGACCTGGTCTCTCTGAATTGGACAGAAACCACAGTAGTTGGAACAGTGTCTGTCTTAATGATTTCATATGAGTGAATCAATTCTTCTAAAGGTAGCAGAATAAAGAGCTGAACAATGATGATCAAACAAGTTCAAGCCTTCTGGAATTCAGTCACTCAACGGGAACAAGGAAAAATAAAGGGTAATTGTTATAAAGTATTTCCTCCCTGGGTGACCCATTGGAGTAACTAAAAAATGTTGATCTGTATCTCCATTGGAGTGGCAAACATATCTGAAGAACAAGTGTCAGCTTACTGGATGTCACAAACTTTGGCTTGTCAGATTAGATTAGAACACAATTTTACCAAGTGTTGAATAATCACCCCACTGCTACATATTGCAGCTGCATTGGGGCAGGAGCTAGTATATCAGAATATCTCTAGATTTAGTGGTTCTGATTTACCTTCTCCTGATTGAGGAGCAGTACTGATGCATTTCGCTTTCAGTCACTCTTTTGGCTTGGATTTCTTGGTTCTATAACGATTGTTGAAACAGCAGGGCACATGCATGGACAGATGGGTTTTTTTAAAAAAAAAGCTCATTTACAAGCCTCAAAATATTGTATGGTTTTCTTTGGAAGTCTCACTGCACATATTTATTTCATTTTATTTTATTAGAGCACTTGTACCCCAGTCTTCTAAGGTAAAACCACCACCAAATACTGCATTCCATAGAAACAATACAAAACAGGCAAAAATTATTACTATCACAATGAAGATCTGCATCAGTGCAGTCACTGGTCACATACAATGTGCTGTACTTAGATACAGAGGATTGTGCACTGCCTTCTCAAGTCCAGATTCCCCCACTCCTCTCATCCCTTAGATTAGGAGGCATCCTATATAGGACTTTGTAAGGAACCTGTGGCCCTCCAGATATTGTGGGACTAGCACTAGCACCCTTCCTGGCTACTACCCAAGCTGGCAGGGCTGATGTGACTTGGAGCCCAACAGCACTTGGAGGTCCATGGACAGGTATGGCCTGCCCATGAGGTGGACTGAAGCAGCTACCTTCAGTGGTGCAATCCTATGGGCAACCATTCCCACAGGCATCCTGCCTACCCCTGTCACTGTCAAAGTCACACAACTTCAATGGTGACTTCCAGTGAGTTCTTGCAATAGTGGCTGCTTACCTGGGACTCCAGGGGAGTGGCAGTTTGTGGCTGCAGCCTGGTCTTGAAGGATCTTCTGCCTAATGTGGCCATTGGGGAACACTGGCACCTCCCTCATGGTTGTGTGATTTGGCATGAAACACCTGTTTAAACGATCCGATCGTACTGAGCTGTGGGGTGTGGTTGCAGCGGCAGACCTGGTTTCACTCAGTTTACATATAGGCCACACCCGGGCCTCCCTGCTCAGATTCTCTCTTCCTCAGCCTAGAGAACAGCATAGCAGATGCTCTATCTTGCTTTCAGGTCAATGACTTCTAGATCTTGGCAGCCAAGGCATGGAAGTCATCTTCCAGGAACTATGGAAGATTGGAAGATTGGAGAGACACTGGTTACAATCTTTTTTTTTAATTGCAAAAAGTTCTTTATTGAAATTAATTAATGTCATTACAAATTTTGTTGTTGTTGTTGTTGTTCAGTCGTTCAGTCGTGTCCGACTCTTCGTGACCCCATGGATCAGAGCACGCCAGGCACGCCTATCCTTCACTGCCTCCCGCAGTTTGGCCAAACTCATGTTAGTAGCTTCGAGAATACTGTCCAACCATCTCATCCTTTGTCGTCCCCTTCTCCTTGTGCCCTCCATCTTTCCCAACATCAGGGTCTTTTCCAGGGAGTCTTCTCTTCTCATGAGGTGGCCAAAGTACTGGAGCCTCAACTTCAGGATCTGTCCTTCTAGTGAGCACTCAGGGCCGATTTCCTTGAGAATGGATAGGTTTGATCTTCTTGCAGTCCATGGGACTCTCAAGAGTCTCCTCCAGCACCATAATTCAAAAGCATCAATTCTTCGGCGATCAGCCTTCTTGATGGTCCAGCTCTCACTTCCGTACATTACTACTGGGAAAACCATAGCTTTAACTATACGGACCTTTGTTGGCAAGGTGATGTCTTTGCTTTTTAAGATGCTGTCTAGGTTTGTCATTGCTTTTCTCCCAAGAAGCAGGCGTCTTCTAATTTCGTGACTGCTGTCACCATCTGCAGTGATCATGGAACCCAAGAAAGTGAAATCTCTTACTGCCTCCATTTCTTCCCCTTCTATTTGCCAGGAGGTGATGGGACCAGTGGCCATGATCTTAGTTTTTTTGATGTTGAGCTTCAGACCATATTTTGCGCTCTCCTCTTTTACCCTCATTAAAAGGTTCTTCAATTCCTCCTCACTTTCTGCCATCAAGGTTGTATCATCAGCATATCTGAGGTTGTTGATATTTTTTCCGGCAATCTTAATTCCGGTTTGGGATTCATCCAGCCCAGCCTTTCGCATGATGAATTCTGCATATAAGTTAAATAAGCCGGGAGACAATATACAGCCTTGTCGTACTCCTTTCCCAATTTTGAACCAATCAGTTATTCCATATCCAGTTCTAACTGTAGCTTCTTGTCCCACATACAGATTTCTCAGGAGACGGATGAGGTGGTCAGGCACTCCCATTTCTTTAAGAACTTTCCATAGTTTGCTGTGGTTGACACAGTCAAATGCTTTTGCGTAGTCAATGAAGCAGAAGTAGATGTTTTTCTGGAACTCTCTAGCTTTCTCCATAATCCAGCGCATGTTTGCAATTTGGTCTCTGGTTCCTCTGCCCCTTTGAAATCCAGCTTGCACTTCTGGGAGTTCTCGGTCCACGTACTGCTTAAGCCTGCCTTGTAGAATTTTAAGCATAACCTTGCTAGCGTGTGAGATGAGTGCAATTGTGCGGTAGTTAGAGCATTCTTTGGCACTGCCCTTCTTTGGGATTGGGATGTAAACTGATCTTCTCCAATCCTCTGGCCACTGCTGAGTTTTCCAAACTTGTTGGCATATTGAGTGTAGCACCTTAACAGCATCATCTTTTAGGATTTTAAATAGTTCAGCTGGAATATCATCACTTCCACTGGCCTTGTTGTTAGCGAGGCTTTCTAAGGCCCATTTGACTTCACTCTCCAGGATGTCTGGCTCAAATTACAAATTTAACTTCACATATACAATATATATATATGTGTGTGTGTGTGTGTGTGTGTGTATTCATTCTTAAATTAGTTTAACTTAGAATGTTAATTTAGGGTACATCTTCGGTGGGCACCTGTTCCTGCCATGCTCATGAGAAGGATGTGCAACAATACCTCATCTCCTTTAAGGGGAAGGTTTGGCTACCATTTCCTTCAGTAAATGCTTCTGGTTCCCTGACCCTTGCAGTCACTTCCATGTGCACCAGTTGCTCAACCCCCCCCCCCTTTCCTCCTGACAACTTGCTCGGGGAAGAAACAGGGATCCACAATGACAAAACCAAGTTTAGGTTATTTTGCCTGCTCTTTCAGCTAAGTCTCAAAGTCTGTCTAGACAGCTGAGAGTGTTGGAGGGCAGAGGCAAGTGTGACTGCACTGCTTACTTTTCCCTTTATGCTTTTTTTTAAAAAAAAAAAAAAAATCTCCCCCTATAAAAAAGTATGTATTTGGCACAAGAAGCAATGTGCACATATAACATGCCACATGACTTTATATGATGATAAAGCATCAATAACAGTATGATTCCATTATCACCGAATCCAATTCTGCTGGTAATGTTTAAAATGTGAAATCTCCAGAGAGCTGATGTGCACCAAGCTAAGAAACGTTCTCAACTTCTCAGCATCTCGTGAACAGTGTCTTCTCTACTTATCAAAATATAGCTCACTAATTGTTAGTAGTACTAATTGAGTTCATTTCTCTTAAGATTTGCTAATTTGAATGTGACCTAGATATTACTGAGCACTTATCATTAAGAAATTTTGCCAAAAGACAGTATGCAAAATTGCAAATGAATTATGTTAATTTATTGGGGGACTCATAGACATGTATTTCCCACAATGAGCTACGTGAAGAACTTTTGTCAGGCTGAGCTATGTCATCCATCATTTTGATCTAATAAGAGCTCTACTTACATACACCATTTAATTCAGGGGTAGCCAACCCAGTGCCTTCCAGATGCTGTGGACTCCCAGATCCCATCAGTCTCACCAACGTGGCCAATTGTGTAGTCTAACAATATATGGAAAGCACCATGTTGGCCACCCCTGGTTTAAGTAAACATGATTTCAGAAGTTCCTCTTTGCGCTTCAGAATTCAGAGAGTAATAAAGCAAGTGCAGATATACTTTCATATGGAAGGTGGCAGGGGAAGATGGGAAAATCTCACTTCGTTTTTGGATATTTTCCTTTAGAGGCCTCAGAAATTGGCTGTTGGCTGGACTAACTGCTACAGAAGTGCTACAGAAAAATGTCTCCTGGAAAGTCTCAATAAATGCGTTTTTGCTTTAATGCTCAGATATGAAATGATTTCCAGAATTCAGTTTGGGCAGAAACTTCCCAATTGAACAGAATAGGTGGTGGAGTTGTGTGTGTGAATGAACAAGCAGGAGAGGTTATCCATCAGTTTACCAGAATTATTATTATTATTATTATTATTATTATTATTATTATTATTATTATTATTTTATTTTGCTAACACTTTTCTTATGGTGGTGGAATAAATAAAGACAGAGGAACCGCCAAATCCAACATTCCTTCCAGGTTTACTCTGACAGAATGGAAGGCGGTATCCAAAAATTATCCAAATCTCCCCGTGTGTGTAGGGGGGTCCCTTTTAACTTTACGAGGGTTTCCCCTTGGTTTTTTTAATGTTAAGAAAGGCCTGCAGCTTTCCACAGGTTCCACTTCCAAGAATGCTTGGGGAGCAATATGTTGTAAAGTTACTCCCAAGGCATGGGAAGCTGGCTGCACTTCTTGGAACATCTTGAGAGTGATGATATAACATTCCATGAGGTTTGCCCAGCTGAAAGCTGCAGAGCAAGCCTTCCACCATAGCAGCAGAAAACACAACTGAACAAGGAAGGAACCAATCTGATCTTCCTGAAAGAGATAGTTGCAGAGTGCAGGCTCTGCAATGGTGATGGGACCCTCACAGTCTTCTGAGCAAAGTAAAATATTGAATGAGGATCAAGAGTTATGCACACAGCAGCGGGTGGCACTGTGGTCTAAACAACTGAGAATAACTGGGCTTGCTGATCAGAAGGTCAGTGTTTTGAATCCGTGCAATGGGGTGAG
Source organism: Lacerta agilis (assembly GCF_009819535.1). Taxonomy (NCBI): domain Eukaryota; kingdom Metazoa; phylum Chordata; class Lepidosauria; order Squamata; family Lacertidae; genus Lacerta; species Lacerta agilis. The sequence goes on along the minus strand of NC_046318.1, from coordinate 57,315,407 downwards.
CTCTCATTTCTCTGTCCCAGCATCTGCCAACCTAGCAGTTCAAAAGCACACTAGTGCAAGTAGACAAATAGGTTCTACTACTGCGGGAAGGTAAACAGCGTTTCTGTGTGCTCTAGCTTCTGGCACAAAGGACCGTGCCAGTAGTGGTTTAGTCATGCTGGCCACATGACCCAGAAAGCTGTCTGTGGACAAACGCTGGCTCCCTTGACCTGAAAAGTGAGATGAGCACCGTATCCCATAGTCTGGGTCATGTGGCCAGCATGACTAAGCCGAAAACACCATCCACCTTCCCGCCGGAGCGGTACCTATTTATCTACTTGCATTGTGTTCTTTTGAACTGCTAGGCTGGCAGGAGCTGGGACCGAACAACGGGAGCTCACCCCATCGTGGGGATTTGAACCGCCGACCTTCTGATCAGCAAGCCCTAGGCTCTGTGGTATAACCCACAGCGCCACCCACTCCCCCGCCACCCGCATATGTTAGTACATACACAGAGCTAATTATATTAGTCATCAAATTTTAATGCTTGCTGCATATCTTCCTGAGCCACATTGATGATGTTTATTATGATGATGCATTATTTTTATGCTAAGTATGAGCAAAGAAGGCTTAAGTGTGAAGCCCAGATTTCTGTTCTAGCCTGGACTGGACTAAGCTGCAATGTTGAATGGGCTCTTGCTAAATAGCTTTCCTTTGGAGTGGAATGTTGGGTGCTTGAAAAAGCTGGAGCCATGTAAATTTGGATTGGAAATTATATAAATATAAATTGTTCCATTGACTCAGCAGTTTGATTTAGTTGAGCGGTCAGATTTACCTGTTTATGTATGACAAATACAGTTCATTTTTGCAAAATTGGATTATGGATGCAATGACGTCTCCAGTTCTCCTCCTAGTGCTAACATTTCATACCTTGCGTCTCTTAAAATGGCCTGTGTGAACTTATGACCTGCTAAAACAGGCGAGGGCAGGAGTATAGAAATCTCTTTAGTTTCTTTATCACCAAACAGGGGATGAATATATCTGCAAGCCATGAGTCACTTCATTTGTGAATGGGCACCAGTGAAGTATGACTCCCATGACAAGCCTTTTGGGAAATTGGAAGAATGAAAAGTGGTGACTATGACCTTCCTATATGACAGCTTCTGACAAGTCTGTGCATAGTGGTTGAAATTCACATTCATTATTCTTTCAGTTTATTGGCAATACTGTATTAAGCAGTTCTTGCTTGGCTCTGGGTACCTTTATTTCCCACTAATTTCTATGCAAGTTAGGAGTGCTTAATAATTTGCCTTATTGAATGTAAGATACAGCATGAATCCATGACTGTCATAGCGACATGAGGAAAGAAAAATCATTGCACATATTTTTAGTTGATTTTCCCCCTTTGTCTTCTTTTTATCTGAGAACAGTCAGATAAAAAGTATCCAGTGAATGTGATCAATTTAACAAAGACATATTAAGCAGAAATTCATGTTGCTTTGTTATATAGGAGAACATATCAGAATAACTGTGGGTGGCATTTTCCTGGCTCATCTATCTTAATGGATTTCAAAACAATACTATATCCAGATTCAATGTAAAATTACTTGGCTCCCCAAGTGTTGAAAACCTTGGGTAGCCAGGCCAAAACTGACTATAATTATTTGACAAACGTGGACATTCTTTCATCCTGACCCAGAAATACTCTTCCACACACAGGAGGAATGTTGCATGTGAGGAACAGCTGTTCTGCACATGGACACCCCCATCATGTGTACAAAACCACTGCAGATCTGTTCTGCCTCCCATGGAAAACAAGGACGTGTGCTTGAGCCCACCATGAAAATCTCAAGCAAATGTTCTGAACAAGTCAACAGATTGTGTTTCTCACATGTTCAAAGAGTTCTATATTCAGAAATGGGTCCTGTAATGACATTGCAGTGTGAAATAGTGTAATCTGTTCACTCATTGCAACCAGTACCATAAGTACATAGAAACAGGCCTGGTGGATCAGACAAGAAAGGTCACCCTCCTCTGAGTTGACATCCGTCTGTCTCAGAAGACAATGGAGGAGTGTGCCTTTGGGGATGAGGTCAAACTGTTGGCAGGTTGCAGAGCCTATTAGTCCTATTTTCAATTGCAGTGGGATAGATACTTTGGAGGAAGTTATAGGACCCAGAGAGGATGTAGGAGGGGCCGTAGCTCAGTGGTAGAGCACCTGCTATGCATGCAAAATGTCCTAGGGTTCAATCCTCAGCATCTCTAGGTACAGTATTACAAGACTTCAACCTGAAACCCTGGTCAGTGTCAACAATACTGCACTAGTTGAACCAATCATCCAACTCAATATAAGGTAGCTTTTTTTGTTCCTACAAGGCAACAACCCTTCCCTGTTATCTGTAACCAGCATCTAGAACTCAGAGAATATACTGTCCTGGAACATGGAGAACCCATTTAGCTATGACAGCTGTTTGTGTCCCTTGTCTATCTCTGGAATGAACCCAGTATATGTTTTTATTCCATATAATAAGATGTGTGCTCTTGGGCACAGATCCTGCATTTGTATTCATGTGACTGGCTAAAGGCAGTCATGTGAAGCTGTTGCCTGTAGTGTTCTATAGAGACTAATACTCCAGAGATGGCTTACTGTCACATCATATTTCAACAGGCGAGGAATTTTATCAAGGTGTAGTAAAAACATAACAAATAAAAATGGCCGCAATTCTTTAAGAAAAGTTTTACCCCTCTAAACTTGTACATGAAAGGTTCCCTATTTATTGTTGTCTCTCTTTGTTCTTAGCCAATTAATGCAAACTGGGAAGTCTTTGCTGCCTGGTTATTATACAGCAGGGATTAAAAATCTGTGTTGTTAGACTCCTACTCTCATCAGCCGCAGCCAACATGGCCAATTGTCAGGAATGGTGGGTGTTGTAGTTCTACAACATCAGGAAGGTCACAGGTTCCCCATCCCAGTGCTCAGCCATCAGAAATACAGCAAATATAGTTTTTGAAGGCAATTTCCCCAAATATAATGCATTATATATGTTATTTTCACTAATATATGCATTTTATGCACACTTTCCCCTGTTATACACATTTTTGTACATAACTTTTGATTGGAGAACAGCATCACAAAATTTGGAGAAATGTGAATTTCAAAGGATGCTGTGTTTTGGTTCAACTATTGTTTTGAGAAGTATGAAACAGATAGGTTCCTATTCAGATGTGAGCTAAACTGAATTTCTTACACACTGATGAACGGAGCAAATATATTTTCTTCAGTGCTAAAGAGAGATAGCTGACATGGGTTCTCTCATAAATACAGTTCCTGCTATTTAATGTGTCTTGTGCCAATAAAATGTTTCCTTCTACAGAGATGTCACACTCTTTTATAGTTAACGTATTTTTAAGAAATGAAAAACACTAAAGCTAAAGGTGTATCTTAAAATCAGCAACAGCAAAGACATTGTCCACATTTCTTTTTCTCTAATGTGACTGGTTTTTGTATATAATTGGTATGAGGCTACTGAAGCAATCTGTTATTCTATGGAACAGGCCATGGAAATGCATTAGAAGTGCTACGATTTCTTAATTTGTATCTACCTATGCCTCTTTCATAATTCATTTCCCTGTGGAGTTTGTCTATAGGCATAGCGAGTCCCATTTATTCACCAAACAATAGAAAGTATTGCAGATTTACAATATACTAGGGTGGCCAAAGAATAGCAACAACCCATACCAATAAATCTGGGCAGAGATAGTTTGACATATGTTAACTCACTGCTGGGAGACAAAGTGTTGACCTTCAGAACATAGGCCAGGCCAGACTATCTAGCTAAGGATTATCTGCTCTGTCTTAATCTGCATTTTTATTTTTATTTTGGCCAATTCATACATCACTCACTGAACCAGAGACGCAACATTACTACACAGTGTTAACTTAAAAAACACCCATTAAGAAGAATAAGGACTTAAAAAGTCCTCATTCATCAACAAGTTTTCTGCATTTGTGGTTCCAGTTATAACACTTTCCATTTCTTTCTTCTCATAGTTTGCCTTCCCTGTCTGTAGTCCTAAACCTATGCAGTATGGACTATTCTCAAGTAAGAGGATCCAGGTTTGAATCTTCTCTATGAAACACATTTCTCATGTTATTTGTTTTAGAACTCCATACATTCCTTCTTTCATACTTAGATTTTTGGTATAGTTTTCCATAATCATTCCCCACTGTTAATCAGCTGCTTCTTGGGCAGACATTTTCCAGAATGTTATCTGGGACCTCTTTTCCCTAAAATGTCATTTTATCTTTCTTTCTTTTGTTTTCAAGGATAATTAATGTACCAAAGATAGTAGGCAGAAACATTTGGGAGCAATTCTTTACCCATTTTCCTTTATCCAGAGTAAGCACCACCAATTAACACAATAAAACCAACCACTGAAAGCACACACAAATAAAATGTGAACACTTGTAGCTGCATACCAGTCTTGTTAGCCTGTGATTGGGGCAAATGCCCTACACTTCCCAGCATGCTCTGCTCTGAACATCTTGTATAGAAAGATTGGTGTATTCCTAATATGCATAATTACAGGGTCATTGAGGAAAATGATGATATAATTATCGAAGCTTTAATTGTACACTGATAAGTATTCATGAAAAGAGGATATTATTTCAACATGCTATTATTAGTGTCACTTTAATTCTGTTGCCTGATATTCCCAAAGCACACTATCTTTGTATTTGGGTAGAGCAATCTTCATATTACACCAGGAAAGCCCAGGAGCAGAGGGAAAACGCACCAAACAGAATGGTGTGAAAATGATAGAAATCTCCCACACATCCCTGGAACATTACTGCAACCCACCGATCAGGGCCTTGACAGTGCCCACATGCCAAATAGACACGGTGCCCCTCACATTGCCATGCCCCTCCAGAATGCAAGAAATGCAGAACCCTAGGCATCAGTCACAGACATAGTCAAAGGATTCCTTTAGTGCTCTCGGTTACAGCAACAACAAACATACCCAGCAGATCACTGTGTGATAGGTTTTAGGGGGTTCAGTCTGGATGTTACCACTCATGGATATCTCTGACACCTGTGATCCTGTGTATGTAAGGTTAGAATCTACAAGAGGAAACCTTGGCCAGTTAAGTACTGCCATGTACATGTCCAAAGAGGTTTTCTTGTTGCCATAGAGACAAGTGGGTGAGCCTTTTCCCACCTGACCTGGCTGGATGCATCCTAGAAGAGAGGGGGGCTGTGTGTGAGTGAGTTTTGTCTGATGCTGGAAGCTGAAGATATAGAGACTTGTCTTGCTCTGTGCTGAGCCCAAAGATCTGCTGGAGTGCTAATGGAAGACAATCTTACTCTGCTACAAGTGATAGCCATAGAAGAAGAAAGAAGAAGAATTGTGAGCCCTTTCATCCTATGCTCAGGTTGCATCTATGTGGAAATAAAAACCATATATCCTAAAGACACCACTGTCTCTGTTGACCTTCATTCCAAGGAAACCAGACCCTTGGGAAGTGCCCCTGGAGTTTCTTGACACTTGGAGATTGGGATGCATTCAACAACTGATTTGAATTCCTCCAGTGGACAAAAATGTTACCTCCCCCAAACCCCCAATGGAATCACAGAGCTAAAGAAACCCCCCAAATTAAATATTTTAAAATCAATCATCTCTATGGTTTTCCTTTAATTCTAAAAAAAATTAATAAGTCATCTTAATGATATTTTTATTATAATATTCAGGAGCTTTGTTTTAAGGAGAAAATCTCTTTTTATGCTTGCTCGTGGCAATTAAGTTTTAGTTTAGCATTAAAAGCTTTTTAAAAAAAACATTTTCACAAGAAGTTGAGTTCTTCTTGATAGTCATCTTTGAGCTTCTTAAATGTTCTTTTCTGAGAAGCTGTAAGTAGAATTATTCTCTCATTTTTTGCCAAATGAACAAAATGCAATCCAGAATTTTGTATGTTAAACAAAGCTGGGAAATATCATTATGTCCTTATTTTTGTATATCAGAATACAACTAACAAGCATGGGGAAATGATGTGATAATGCTTGGAGACTCTTTGATGTTACACAATAATTTCACTGTATTTGTGATACAAATAAAAAGAAAAAATAAAGTTGACCAGAATGGAGGGAGGATCACCAGAGAGCTGCCCAAAGTTCACTGTATGTTTCCCTGCCCCATACCTGTACAGTGATTTAAGAAAAGCCAGAATAGCTGTAAGTAGAGTCATGACACAGGTGGATTTTGAGATGGTATTTATAACACCAGAGGTCCCAGGGAACCCCCATCCAGTGAATGTGAAGGGCCTCAACCATGTTGTAAGCCTTTAAAGTGGAGGTCTTTCACCTAGTCTGTTTCTGTATCAGATTTGAAACTGTATCTGCACATGAAATCTTTTCATTCCTATACACCAAAATCCAAAATTTGGCTGGTCTACCAAACCAGAGGCATGTTTGGTAGACCAGCCTGAAGAGGCATGTGTCTTCAGTTGTTCCCCACACCCCATCCACATTTTTTGGCACCTGTCTGTCTCAAGAGACAATGGAGTGTGCCTCTGGGGGTGAAGTCAAGCCACTGTGTTAGCAGCCCTAAAGTGACCTCCCCCGGGGCACAAGCCTGGGCAGTGTGCACGGAGGCCCTGGGCTACCCAAATGACAGGGCCCCCCTCGCTGATGTGATCCAAAGGAAAGCAGATCAATACATTTGGCACCAGCTTGGCTGCAGGAGTTCTGGAAGAAGGCATACAAGATACCACCCAACTGTCTTAGGGACTCCTTTATGCAGGTTTTACTCCTTAGCCTTTTCTTCACCCCAAGATATCCCAAACAGCAGCAGAGATTTAGGATCAGAGTTTTCTTTCTTCTATATGTACTACCTTCCCACGTTGATGAGCCTGATTTCAGCCAGTCCCACCCATCAGCCTTCTTCCTTACATCCATTCCAGGGAGGAACACTGGCTGTCAGCTTCTTCCCCCTTAGAGCCAATGGCGGCATTTTTTTAACTCAACAAGGAGGAGAAGTGCAAAATGAAATCTGTGCCTGTCATTGGCTCTGGCGCCACCAGCTGTTGACCTCTCTGCCTTCCAGTCTACCAAGCTGAATGGGCACCAGTCACTACTGGTTTCGGGTTTTATTTTATTTTTTATAAGGAATTTATTGGTTTTTACAAAACAAAGAACAACATAACACATAACACATACATCAACACCAACCCAAACACCAACCCCACAATTAAACCATAATAAAACAAATCACACCAATAATTCTTTTTCTTGTTTGCACAAAAAAAAACTTTTCTTGTTCGAATCATTACTCGGTGACTTCCCCCGTTTTCTCTCCTTTGGTTCCAATTCTAATTTTACTTTAATAACTTCTCATCTCTAAAATTAAATCATTCAAAGATCAAAACTAAACATACTTCTTAAAATCTAATTTTTACTCCAAAATAATCTATCACTTCTTATCTTATCAAATCTATTCCAAATATTACTTCATAATAATTAATAATACAGCTTCATAACACAACATATTACTTCTTGTATCAAATCATATCAAACATCTTCTTTCAGTCAGACTGCTGCTAATAAAGAAATTCAAATATCTCTTCTCTAGTTCAAAAAACTTAAAATCTTAACACACCGGCTTCAGGGTACCATAATAAACCATCCTAATTTTATCTTTAATATATTTCACCCTATCCCTTTTCTGACCATTTTCTCTCGCCATCTCGGGGTTTCCCCCCAGACATTCCTCCATCTTACACCAAAACCATTTTTCAGAATGTCCTCTTTTCTTATAAGTCCACAGTTCCAGACGTAGTTTACAACAGTCCTTGCAGGGAGCATCAGGGTACACAAATCATCACATTCCAGCATCTCCGCTTCAAAATTCCGTTCATCTTTTGATTGTAGATAAATAAATCTTTTCCCCATCATTCCTGGGCTCTCACCCCAGAAATTGGATATAAATTGTCTTCCGATCCTGGGTCTCTCACCCCCACAGGACCTTTCACCTTCTCGGAGTTGCAAAAACCTTGTACTTTGTACTTCGATAATTCCCTTAAGCTCCCTGCCAAGGTTCTCTTCCATTTTAGCCATGTTCAAAAGGGTCTGTTTTGTGGGATATAACTGTCTTGCAGCATCCTGGTTCAACAAAGTTAATTTCTGGTTCAACAATTCTAATTTCAAAAAAATAATCCTTTGTTCGTAAGTCAGACCAGAGTCCAAAGCCAGCTTGAAAACGAAACCCAACATGGTAGAAGTGGGCATAGGGTATTAAGTTTCAATATTTTTCCATCTTAGTCACAGTACTTTTCCTTCTCAGTCACAAGACTCCGCAGCCATTTTCCCTGAAGTCAGGGCGAAAAGACCACATTCTGTCCACTTCAAGAAGAAATATTCCCACCAACTTAAGTCCCCCGAAGGGGATTCAATCAGTCTCACTTGTCTCACTTGTCAAATTCGAAACATTATATCCATCACTGCAACAGCAGTCGCCATCAAAGCAGTTACTTTCTTTTCACCAAAGGGAGAAAAACGGGCTTCCTTTCCATCGTATCTCTCGGAGCGCCAAATGTCAAAGATAAATTCAATTGTTCTCGTACTCACGGCCAACGGGCTTCTTTTGTTTTGCTTCTGCCAGGTAGAACGATCTTGCTCATCGCGAGCGGCGGCCGCCGCTTCGCCGGTCCGGTTGGGGCATGCCTCCACAGCCCGGCTCCGTGGTCCCTTCACCCCCACTCCCCCTTTACAGGGGGAACGGGGGAAGGGTTCGGAGCCATAGCGGGCTCACCGGAGAGCCCATGCCGCGGGACGCTCGACCCACGGTTTAGCAGAGCCCCGCTTTGCGGTAGCGGGGCTCCTACCCCCGGGCCGGCCTGAGTCGCTTCGCTGCCGAAGCGACCCACGACCGCCCGCGATGGCGTCCTCGCCGGAAGTCCAAGTTCCCGGTTTCGGGTTTTAAAGGGTGTCAAAACAGCCAGTGTTAGACAGTATTAGTCCCATACATTCCCTTCTCTCCATTCTAGTTTTACTAATAAATTGCTAGTCTTTCAATGTAACTCATATTAAGTACCAGCTAATTTCCAAGAGCAATTAAAAATGGCTGCTAATTTGTTGCTGCTATTTCACACCCCTCTTGGAACTGCCTTGAAATTCCATATACTACTTTGTACCATAAATGCCTCTCTACCTACAAACCATACCCTTTGCCAGTATAACAAATTTTATTGGTAATTCTTATACTCTAATGAAGTAGTAATGAAGAAAGGGAGGGGGAATAGATAATCGTTGGCATATATAGGCATGTCACATAAATCGTTACTGCCATTCCTTGTATCAAAGAAGCTTTTTAAAATTTCATCTCCTAAATTGAGCAAACAGAAATGTGGGATATTTTCCCGTATTCTCTGCAATGACATTTTCAGTAAGTTTAATTTATAATATTGTACCAAGTATCCACTTCTATACTGTCATTGAGATTATTGAAATGATAGTTCTGCAAGATAATCTATCAATCCAAACTGCAGAGCTTGGACCAATCTCGTCTATATTAAAATTACCTTCCCTGTAAGAAAGCCATAATTCTTCTCCTTTTTTCACACAACTTTGCTTTCTGTTTTGAGTTTTATGAATAATTGCTTTGTGCTGATCAAAAACAAATTATAATGTACTACATATACTGCCATTGATCACTATAAGTTCTAATGTATAAGTAAAACTATGTTTATGTTTCAAACTAAACCTGACATCTCTATAATAAGATTGCGTACACACTAGATAGCACATTCTATACCATGCCAAGAAAGGCAGATTGCTCAGGTTATGTGAGAAAATTGCCACATTAAAAATAAGATGTAATACTAATAAAAAGATGTAAGTATATCTAGTTGAAGACTGAGTGGATGATTAATTTTGTTTTTTGTTTTTTTTTAAAAAAAGCAGTGCGTAGTTATCTATTGTGTGTGTCACACACACACGCACACACACACACGCGGGATTGTTTTACAGATCACAAAGCCATGGATGAAGACCTCTGTGAGTTTTCAGAGTGTGGTATTGTGCTAGGGCACACACTTTTTGGGGGAAGAACCATAGCTTTGTGATAGGCAAGAGGTCCAAAGTTCAATCACTGACATCTCCAAGTAGGGCTGCCTCAAAACCTGGAGAGCCACTGCCAGCCTGTTTAGGGCAGAAGTAGTGAATGTGGTGCCTTCTAGGTGTTTGGAAGGCCAACTCTCATCCACATCCTATCATCCCATCTACCATTGACCATGCTGGCTATGGCTACTGGGAATTGTAGTCCAAAACATATGGTTAACCCTGGTGTACGCAACTCTGAGCTGGATGGTATAAAGCTCTAGATGACTTAGACCCCAATTATCTGAAATACAGATCCTCTTGGTAGTTCCACCAGCCTCAGAATTTGGGTGTGGATGCAGGTGGCAGCCTGGACAAGGCCATTATCTGCAGCAGCCTGCAAAAGGTGAAATTCCCTCCTCATAGAGGTGCACTTGGCACCTTCATTGTGTAGCTTTCAGCTCATGTTGAAGACACACTTCTACCTTGGCCTTTGACATCTGGCATATATCTCTATTCCCACCCTATTCTTCAGATTGTAAATTGCTGTAACTGAGAATATAATCATTATTGCAATCCCTGGCACCTCAAGCATCAGGTATTTACCATTATATACCACTAATTCATAGAGCAGTTCACAACAACTGTACAACCACCATACAATAAAAACCAATGGGACCAGTGATGGATAATACTGGCACCTCTCAGCCTTTTGGCTAAGATCAGATGTGCAGTAGCGGGTGACACTGACTGGATAATCTAACCTGGCACAAGGCAGTTTCCTTTGAGTTGCTAAACACTATACAGTACAAAGACATATATTTTAAACACAAAGTAGCTTATATTCAAACCGGATTCCAGTCTAATATCTAAGAGCAACAAACACCTGTTGGAGGGCATCAGGTGCTAGATTTAATCCTGCAATCCCCATTCCCCTACTAAAGTTCACCAGGGCCACACATCATTAGCAATACCTCTGACAACACTATTATCTCATGGGATACAGAAGCTCTGCAAATACTCCAAAGCCTTCAGGAGATCTCACAGTTCTCTGACTTGGGGGTGTAGTTATTTGTGAAGCTGGTGTATGATTGTGCATGTAAGAGAGAGAAATATATATATACAACTAAATGAAGACAGAAATCCTTGCTTTTGAAAAAGCCGGATACTTAAGCAGCTACATAGGTAAGCTTCCACCTTAATGATCCACTGGTTTTAATGGAACCCTCAAGTTAGAGGGCTAAGGAGTTCAGTTTCAGTCATGCAGTGTGCGTTGCTGCCTGGTTTAAATATGTGCATTTGAGCATAGGGCCACATTCCATGACACACAGACTCCAGACATTTCTTTGATCATTCTTTGTGATGCATAAAATATGTCACAGCTGTGCTATAAAAGACAGCAGCCATCAGGTAAGGCTGTCACTTGCCCTTGTTGGATTGAGCGGGTTGGGAGGGGGTATGAAATGCAGATATTTGGAGGGAGTGGGTTGCTATTGGGGGGGGGGGCAAATCTACCGGTATTTCATCTGTTACACCAGGACTAAGGAAATAGGTGTATTTTGAAAGGGGCAAAAGAGAGAGGAAAATATCTGAAGATCCTGTGTCAAAAGATTACTGGTAGTTTTGTTTCCAGGAAATAATGGAATGTGTTTCAAACTCTGCAGCTCTTTTTTCAAAGGTCCTAGAATACAAAAGACACATATACACATTAAGATGGTTTTATGTGACTCTTATTCCTGGATTTGTTATTTCAGTAAATATATTAAATAAACAGACTGAGAAGAACAGATCTGGCTGATATTTTGTTTCAGTATCTATCTAACAATTTCTTGTGTTGTAAATTGTAAATATGTTACCTGCTGTTGACTCTAAATACTAGGTTTTCCAAAAGGATCGCCTGTTTCTCTCGGGATAGGATACTTTGATTTCTGTTCCTCATACATCTTATTTTAGTTAGGAGGTTCAAATGAACTGGGTAATAAACAGACAATACCCATAAGGAAAAACACAAAGCTCTGAAAGCAATGTCTTTCCTAATAATTCACAAACTTTTCAAAATATACTTTTTATGGAAACATGAAATATTTCTATTAACATATTGATAAAATAGAATTTTAAAAAAGGTGTTGGCTGAAATTTGTTTTGTTGAATGTAATGACTTTGTTCCCAGTTAGTTAATGTGTTGAGTCATATCAAAAATTCATACCTCATTATTTATGGGGCAGCAAAGGAATCTCATGCGATCAAAATAAAAATTGCTTTTGGAGAGAAGTATAAAAACTGCCTTTTGTGCAACATTTACTGAGCATACAATGTACAAGATTAAAAAGAATAACAATGGCATCACTTTTTAACAGGAGATAGAGGCTCTACACATTAGCATTATTATACAGTAGTTAACCCAGGCTTCTTCTCTTCTCTTTTAAACTATGTGGTTATGTGTAATTTCACTCTGGATATGTTTGCTACAAAGATGCTATTTTCAGGAAGCAATTCTAAACAGACTAAGGAGTCCTAAATCCTACTGAGGTCAATGGGGCTTAATCCCAGAAAAGTGGAAATGTCAAAGCTGCACTAAATACAGCAGAACTTTCTCATGAGTAAACATGCACAGGTTTAATCTGAAATGGCTGAATATGTACCTCCTGAGAGTCAGTGTGGTGTAGTGGTGAAGAGCGGTAGACTCGTAATCTGGGGAACCGGGTTCGTGTCTCCACTCCTCCACATGCAACTGCTGGGTGACCTTGGGCTAGTCACACTTCTTTGAAGTCTCTCAGCCCCACTCACCTCACAGAGTGTTTGTTGTGGGGAAGGAAGGGAAAGGAGAATGTTAGCCACTTTGAGACTCCTTCGGGTAGTGAAAAGTGGGATATCAAATCCAAACTCTTCTTCTTCTTCTTCTTCTTCTTCTTCTTCTTCTTCTTCTTCTTCTTCTTCTTCCTGGCATCACCCCACAACCAGGTAAGCTCCCAATGTCATAGGAAGCCCAGGAGGAAATATTATGTCCATGATCTCCCAAAGCCTAGAGCTAGTGCTGCAGAAAACCACAATGCCTGCATCTTTGTGACGAATATGTCCAGATGTTGGGTTATTTGTGCTGAAGGATTTCTGGAAAAAGGTCATAGGAACTCTAAATACTATTGTTAACAACAGATCGGATAGTGACTCTTAAGAGCACTGTTGCATCACTTAGAGAAAGTTAGCACACAAGATAAAAAACTGTGATGCATTTATTAAGTATGGCGAACACTGGACCAGTAAGCATTGGCAATTGGTTACAGCCTCTTCTAGTTAGACATTGACTAGTCAATAGCTAAAATGAATAAATTCACCATTTAGGTGGGAGTAATCCTGGCTTGAATTATGGTGCTGGAGGAGACTCTTGAGAGTCCCATGGACTGCAAAAAGATCAAACTTATCCATCCTTAAAGAAATCAGCCCTGAGTGCTCACTGGAAGGACAGATCCTGAAGTTGAGGCTCCAGTACTTTGGCCACCTCATGAGAAGAGAAGACTCCCTGGAAAAGACCCTGGTGTTGGGAAAGATGGAGGGCACAAGGAGAAGGGGATGACAGAGGATGAGATGGTTGAACAGTGTTCTCAAAGCGACTAGCATGAGTTTGGCCAAACTGTGGGAGGCAGTGAAAGATAGGCATGCCTGGCATGCTCCGGTCCATGGGGTCACAACTGAATGACTGAACAACAACAACAAACATGGCTTGGCAAATTTTAATATTTTTAAAATATATATAATTTTCAGGAATTCCACATATTATCATTATGTGGTGTAGTGTGGTGTAGTGGTTAAGAGCGGTAGACTCGTAATCTGGGGAACCGGGTTTGCATCTCTGCTCCTCCACATGCAGCTGCTGGGTGACCTTAGTCAGAAGTCTCTCAGCCCCACTCATATCACAGAGTGTTTGTTGTGGGGGAGGAAGGGAAAGGAGAATGTTAGCCGCTTTGAGACTCCTTTGGGTAGTGATAAAGCGGGATATCAAATCCAAACCCTTTCTCTTCTTCTTCTTATACTATCCTGCCCTTCTTCCCAGAAAAGCCCAAATTCTTAATATGTAGGACAGTGTTTTTCAACCTTTTTTGGGCAAAGGCACACTTGTTTCATGAAAAAAAATCACGAGGCACACCACCATTAGAAAATGTTAAAAAAATTTAACTCTGTGCCTATATTGACTATATATAAAGTAATTTTTCAATTTTTCCCACGGCACACCAGGCAACATCTCACGGCACACTAGTGTGCCGCGGAACAGTGGTTGAAAAACACTGATGTAGGATATATATGTTTTGCTTTCTTTTCTGATTCAATGTTTCTAAATTCACTTTTGGTAGAGAACTGATACAAAAAGAAAGAAAAGGTAGCCGTTTTGCAGCAAGTTGCCTGATGTAAAGATAAAAGTCACCCTTATTCCATCAGAGCAGACTCTGAAGTCCCATTGATTTCAATGGAGATACTGAAGAATGTGCTTCATCTCTCCAGTGGAATCAGTTGGACATAGAGTGCTTAAATTTGGCTGGATGTGTGTCCATTATGTTAGTTAGAAACTGATTAGGAGGAAATGCTTGGCTAGGAATTAAAACACAGCACCCAACAGGCAAAATCGATTAGGAGGCTACCATCTGGCTGGAAAGTTTCTGCCATATGTTTTGACCAACATAGCAAAACAAAGGGTTTTATACTGTCACCACCTCCAGTTCTGTTTTATAAATTACATTCCATTTTATTATAAGTATGAAAAAGATTAGGGAATGCTTCATTCATCTATGACTGGCTGCCTAATTGGAAAACAGGCACTATATAAAATTTTAAGAGATGTATGCAGTGAACAGGGATTGGTTGGGAAATCATTTGACAGCTGAAAGCAACAGAGGTCCAGGAACTGCTATAAATTGTTTATTATGTAGATCTTTAATTCTTAATAAGTTTTATTCAAATAATTCTTTTATGTTCACTGTTCATAGTTTATCCTTGACAATAACTAGAGAAAAAATTCTTACAAAAAAATCCTGCAGGGTGGAGTGGGAGGTGAATGTCGCAAAATTCATGTGCAGTATCAAACACTTGCAATATCAAAAATATATTTAGGTTTTTCCCCCTTTAGAAGGCATAATTTCATAAAGAATAAATTTAAAAATTTCAGTCTATAGGAGTGTGTATGAATGTGTGTGTGTGTGTGTGTGTGTGTGTGTGTGCACGCGCACGCATGTGTGTATAGGTTGCTTTTGGAAAAACAGCATATCAAGTTCAAATGAAATTTAGGAATGTTAATCTCTTTTGCAGCTGCTATTTTTGTTTTATAGTATTGTTACAGCTGTTTTTAATTTCTTTTAAGAAATACTAAACCTTTAGGAGTATTCCCAAGTGAAACACCACAGCACAGATAATTGGTTTCATTGCAATTCAGATTATGAACATCATTTTTCAGTTGTTACTTTCAAACTATATACACAGCTAAATCTGTAAGCCATTTTCTTCATTTCTGCTACTATCAAAAATGTAGAAAAGGTGAACAAAAAGCACAGTGAAGGCTTCACAGAGCCTTGCTGTATGCCTAATGAGCCGTTGTGATGCTTGGAAATATTTATGGATCAATATACTGTGCTGACGATGTATGCACAAACATATTGCAAAAGCATTGCTGGCTGTGACATCTACACATAGATGACCAAATTCATTAGATTGTCACGGGACATTTTAAATTTACACCTCTGGGCAGCAGCTGTGCTTCTGCATCCCATGGGTGTTACTTAAAGGAAGGGCAGGCAGTAAAAATAGGATTTGCATTCTCCTTAAAGTGTAAATTTCAACATATAGCAGCTATAGCTCTGAGGCTGTTGCTGCATATACGATTTTAAATGTGCCTGCTAATGTATATGTATGATAAAGCAGTCCCTGACTTCACAACAAACACACTGTTTCATACCACTAGAAACCATACCTAATGCACTTTAATCTACATCAGAGAGTAATCTTGCAGGCTACCAAATAAGAATGAAGTGAAATTTCTCAAGTTTCAAGACCCGAGAATAATTTAGCTAGCTTGCAAGGTTTATATACGGAAGGCTAATATTGAGTGAATCTCACTAAATAATCCTCTTAATTTATACAAGTTTTTGTCTTAAATGGAAACCTTTAATACAAGTATCCTACAAGAATAACTTACCTCCTCTGTTTTGCATGGTTGGAAGCCAAGGAATTTTTTGCAACTTTCTTCTAGCTGCACTGAACACAAGGATCCCAGTGGTGGGGGCAATGGGGAATCTGTTTGGTTTCCATCTTAATGCAAACTCCCTAATTTGCATTTCCTGGATCAATACATGTCTATTCTTTGAAATTCGCACTTTTACAAGTTTTGTGATGCAGTTTTTCAACCGAAAAATGTGTATTTTAAAGAAGTGTACATTGTGGGGAAAATATGTGCAGAGCTCACATATCAGTGGGGTGGGGATGTACAAAATGCATTATATCTGGGGAGAGTGCTTGGAAAAAATTCACGTATTAGGCAAAATTACATACAAAAATACAGTGGTACCTCGGGTTACAGACACTTCAGGTTACAGATGCTTCTGGTTACAGACTCTGCTAACCCAGAAATATTACCTCCGGTTAAGAGCTTTGCTTCAGGATGAGAACAGAAATTGGGTGGTGGTGGTGCAGCAGCAGCAGGAGGAGGCCCCATTAGCTAAAGTGGTGCTTCAGGTTAAGAACAGTTTCAGATTAAGAATGGACCTCCAGAACGAATTAAATTCTTAACCCGAGATACCACTGTATGTCTATTTGGAGAAAAAGGAGGAAAATGTGTACAAATTTTCATGCAGACTTTTTAGAAAAATAAATGCAATCTGATGTGGAAGTGGGATAAGGTTGGAAAAAGGAGAAACTGAGAGCAGCTGAAAATAAAACATACATTCATCCATCCCTAATTGAGTATCAGGATTCAGAAAGATGAAGGATCCTACAGACAAGTGAAAAATAAGCTATCCTTCTGCAGTGTTTCAAACCATCTTTCCTTTCACCTGAGGAGGGCAACCAAAGGAGGGCAACCAAAATGGTCAAAGGCCTGGAAACAATGCCTTATGAGGAACGGCTCAGGGAGCTGGGTATGTTTAGCCTGGAGAAGAGAAGGTTAAGGGGTGATATGATAGCCATGTTCAAATATATAAGAGGATGTCATATAGAGGAGGGAGAAAGGTTGTTTTCTGCTGCTCCAGAGAAGCGGACATGGGGCAATGGATTCAAACTACAAGAAAGAAGATTCCACCTAAACATTAGGAAGAACTTCCTGACAGTGAGAGCTGTTCGACAGTGGAATTTGCTGCCAAGGAGTGTGGTGGAGTCTCCTTCTTTGGAGGTCTTTAAGCAGAGGCTTGACAGCCACCTGTCAGGAATGCTTTGATGGTGTTTCCTGCTTGGCAGGGGGTTGGACTGGATGGCCCTTGTGGTCTCTTCCAACTCTATGATTCTATGAGAGATAATGGATTTTTTTTATAAAAAAAAATAAGAAGCTGCCAAAAATGCAGAACCCAGAATTGCATCCTAAGCAAAGATACTGGGCTGTTTTCATGCCATCCCACCCTACACCAGTAGTAAAAACACCAGGACCCAGCGAGAGACCACTTGGGTGAGAGACCACTTGGGACCTGTGATGGAGCAGCAACTGAGGGAGTCACAAGGCCTTTCCTGGAGGGCATGTGAGATGTCAGCAAAGACAGGTACATACTATGTTAGCGCCACGCAAGTGCAAGGTTCCTTAATGGCTAGCTGGGTATTGCATGGCTATGGACAGAATCAACAACCCAAAAATGTGTCATGTAAGTCAGTTAGGAGACAGGAATCTGCCTGGTGCTGAGGATGCGACTCTCCATGCCTTTGTCACATCATAACACCATTCAGTAATGGTTTTACGTCATCAGATCAAGAATGCCTGTCCCTTGATCACCACTCAGCAATGGCTGTCTTCCACCAAACTGTCTAGTAAGCTGCAGCTGGTTGTCCTACAGAGAAGAAGCTAGTACATGAGAAGCAAGAAAACTGACCGGCAAATTTTCTATGTGGTCCGCTTGCAATTTTAAATGGTATACTCCAGAAAGAGTTTAAGCCAGATTGCACAACGAGCTTAGCTCTGAGTTTCTAAAACAACACACACACACACACTTTTATTTTTTTTGTCTTGAGTTTCTGCAGTGCCTTTTTTGTACTGGAACACATAAGCCCTGAGATGTAGAGGAAATGGGGTAATACTTTCCTGCTCAGTTTCTCAGAGCATGCCAGATGCTGGGAATTTCTGGCCTACCTACAGCCTAATGATAGCTGAACAATTGCCATCCTTTGTGGTATTGGCATAATATATTTCATTCTTGCTGAATTCACTTTTTTTTTGTTCTCATCGAAGAACTTTGATTCTTGGCATGGCAAAATCAAAAATGTCACTTCTTAAGAAGCCATTATTCTGTTTATAGTTTAGCACCTAGTGAAATGGAACAGAACGAATCGGGATGGGCAGGATGTTGTTTTGAAGTCATTTAATAAAACCTAAGTGAGATGATATACTTCCGCATCTGGAGTTGTGCTCACTGACCATTTTTATTCACCGAAGTGCATAATAAGCTGAAAGCATGAATCAGACTTTGATAGCTGAACATGCGAGGGTTGCGCTGCCATGATGTGTGAAGCATGCCATAGAGTCAACTCGCTCCAGTGGTCTGTCTTTGAGCCAACTAATGGGGTGAGTCCCAAATTATTTAAATTTATGTGGCTGGGAATGATTCGCTCATAAGTTTGCTAGTCCCTTGCCCTTAAAAATAAAGAAACAGCATCTTCCTTTTGGCGGCGGGGGGGGGGGGGAACCCCGCTATGGAAAATATTGGTCTCTTATTTACAGCATATAAAATGACCAATGTGCACCAAAAATTATACAGGGAGAGGAAGGGATACTTCAACATGAAATTATAAAAAAATGAAAGAAACTGAATCATGTGTCTAACCAAGATTGATTTCTGATTGGCTGAAAATCTGTCAGCTGTAAAGCAAGCCTACGTTGTTGAAAGTGAAAGGCCTGTTAGCCTTTTATTAGCAGAAGCTGGATCTGGATCCAAACTTGCTAATCTTCTCTGTATCGTTCCAATTTTAGTATATATGCTGCTGAAGCGAGCACGGATCTGGATCCAAACTTACAGGCTTACAATATACCAATTGACATGAAAGTGACTCATGACTAAGTTCTGCTCCGATCAGGACCTAGAGCAGAATCCTAAACCATGTCTACTGAAAAGCAAATCCTATTTCATTCAATGGGGCTTACTCCCAGATAAGAAGAGATGGTATTGCAGCCTGGATCCAATCTTAAGGACCCATATTTCATTATGTACAGAGCATGGTAGACAAATTTGCCTGCTTTGGCACCCCAGTTGCCCCAACTACGAGCTGCTTCTAGGGAAGCTTGATCATTGTGAATTCTGAGATGGACTGACCAGATCAGCATATCTTGGACAGCCTGGAATTTAGCTTCCCTGTATGTTTTGCACTTGTTCCTGCACACTGCTCAGCTGCTTTTTTTTTTAAGAATCAAAACATGGTTAGACACTCAGCACTTTTAGAAATGCTTGCTTTAAGAGAAAAAATAATGTGAATTTTTATACAGTTTCTTTTGGGGGGGATAAAAATAATGCAAATTAATGCTGAAGCAGGGTAGAACTGACTTATGGGTAAAACATACAAAAAGGACTGAGTTCACCTATCCTTCCCCCTGTGACTTTATACAAGCTATTTGTATTCTGGTGTGAATATTAAATACATGTGGGGTGTGTCAGATGTTTCAGTATACAAGCATGTATGTTCCTGTGATAGCCTCTCTATAGCTTTCATTAAGAAGAAATTAGGAGAGGGACATATACTCAGTCCAGAACCAGAATGATGTGTACATGCACAACTTCCATGCTACCCAGTTATGTAATAGTATCTGGTTGTAGATTATGAATTGGTTGCATTTGCGACATTGTAGCTCCATTCATATGTTTGGGGCAAACCTGTGTGGACTTCATGTGGGGAGGGGTTAGCCCTGCCCCCAGCATCCCCACATGCACCAACTTCATTGCAGACCTTCCTGGATTCTGGAGGAGGAATCTAAGCAAGTTTGGTGTATCGATCAGGAACTCTAAAAACACAGTTTCCTGATTGCAGCGAGGTTTCTAAGTTTATTCAGCTGGATGTCATTCACATTCACCACCACCACCACCCAAAAATTGCCCCAAGTGGAGCAAGCACACAAGGGGACATTGAGGGTGCACTAGGCCTGCTCAGTATTTGAAAAACATATACACCTGAATAAGAATATACCATTTAAATCTTGCATTCCTAAGCAGAGAACTCTAGGATAGTATTTCATATTACATAAGGCATTTGGTTTTCCAAAGGGTTAGGGTTTCCCATTATGGACCAAATTCAGGGTTCCCAGTCACATGTTTGCCTTGTAAAGCTATTCAGGGAAGAAGCTATAGGATGCATCCTTCCTTATTTCAGAAGTATCCCCAATGCCTTCAGTAAAGGCCAACTATTCATTGCCTACAATGAACTGTGTGTATTACTTTGGGGGGCAAACCACATTTTTCTATTTGGAGCCTAGTCTAAAAAGCTGCACTTAAATCCACAGACCTTACGCTGTTAAGATATTGCATGGCTAAGGAGCCAAGTCTTATGCCATGTGCTCAAGCAAAAAAGACATTTATCTAGGTGGGGATTTTGATTCTATATTCAGGACTATGTCCCACATTACTTTTAGAAGACCCATCTGTGGCTTAAAACACATGAAAATGGAATCTGGGAAGTGTAATACATGCCTCTACACCAGATGCAGGGGATTAAAGGGAATGGATATCATCCCCTACCCTGCTTATGAACTTCCCAGAGGCATCTGGTTGGCTACCGACCGAAGACAGAATGCTGAGTGATATGGACCATTGTTTTGACCCGGCATGGCAAATCATATGTTCTTATGCCTTTTCCCAAGAGCAGACAGATGACCTCCAGACAGACACACTTTCAGAAGTTCACCCTACACTCAGCAGCTCTCAGAGAAAGATGTGCCTCGCACTTCTCGGGTTACATGCCATCTGTGTCTTCTGAAATAGCATGGGAAATGACCTTAGTGGCCTCTCAGCAAAAGAAATTCACTGTAAAATAGAAAACAATAAAATTGCAACATCCAAAAATGGTACTTAGGTTAAAAGGAACAAATTCTAAGGATGGATTTACCAGCACATTGGGAAGCACTCAGTGAAACTTGAGGTTCCTCCTACTCAGCACCAAGAGTCTTGGATGTATAAATAGGAAGCCCCTCAGTGTGTCAAGTCCACCATTTGCAGGATCTTCCCCTGGTTATGGAACAAAATAGATCCTATAAGAAGAACCCAAGCAACAATGAAATAGCCTAATTCACATACAAACAAGCAGGGTATGGTACTGAAATGAGAAACGATTTGTGATGGGGCTCCCTAAGGCCCAGTCTTGGAGGCTGTTTTTAATATTCTCCCACATGGTGAATGGCTAAGAGTCAAGACCTTTGTCTACAGCCCAACTCATCCCACATATGCAGGTTACCAAGAATGTAGGTTGTTTCTGATCATTGGTCTTATTACTCGATAACCACAGCCAGTCAACACCTATTTAGAACCAGGAGACAGGACTTCCAGGTCAGAGTATTTTCAAGGAAGATTCGAATCTATTTTCTTTGCATTTTACAAACAAAGCCATGGAAATGACTTGGTCTGGACATGTCTTGCTGAAACCAGTGGATCTGCCCCAAAGCACGTTAAGCTGTTTTAGGGTTAGAACCCAAAAGTTTAAGGGAAACTACACTAAAATGTTTGCACATTTCAAAGAAATGATGTGACAAGTGGTAGCATTTTGAGGAAAGTGACAGCTGATCAGAGACCCCAGTTTCTAAATTCTGTTGACAGGACAAAGAAATGAGGAAAAAGATGGTGCGTGCCTTGATTTAACATAATTCTCGGTGCAGAGTCTGTACGAGCACATTGTGGGATGCAGTTCTCTCAGAGGGTTAAGTGCTTTAAATGGATGTGAAATTTGAGCACACTCCTAAAGTGGGAACTCTCTGGAGGAAACTTCATGCATTTTTTATTTCTCGAGTAAAATAAAAAAGAAGTTTGATTCAATATACAGATGTTTTCCTCTTTGATGTTTGAAAAGCTCTGGGAAAACACATCTAACAGCTCTCAGCTGTATTTGTTTAGCTCAGGTAGCTGGAGATTTACGACAACACGCAGTTGAGAGAACAACTGCATTGCGATTGTAATTGTTCTGCAAGAGACTGAACAGTAATTTCAAGCCAAATAGAGCTTCAAAGTGGAAATTTATCTGTAGCAAATGTGTCTTTGTTTCTATATTGATAATAGGAATTACTGATGATTCTCTTTTTTCCATAATAGATGCCAAATTTGGTGAGATTACATAGTAGTCAAAGGTATATACCAATGGTGTTGAGGAATATTATATGCGATACTCTTGTGGTTTAAAAAAGGGCATTCTGACAAAAGTGTTGTCTAGTTCACAAATTTCCCTATGACTCAAGGCATATTTAGGTTTCTTTTTTAAAAGTGTGCTTGTTGTATTTTTAAAATAGCTTCTAGGCAGGTGACATTTGGTGAATTTTTATAGTTAATCCCCCTTTTCTAAGACCATTGCTGATATTGGTAAATAAAGAATAATAACTCAATCAGAGGAAAGGAGCATGATTCCAAAAGTTGAGATAGACATTGGTGAATCTGAACAGATACAGTGGTACCTCGGGTTACAGACACTTCAGGTTAGACTCTGCTAACCCAGAAATAGTACCTTGGGTTAAGAACTTTGCTTCAGGATGAGAACAGAAATCGCACAGCGGCAGTGCGGCGGCAGTGCGGTGGCAGCGCGGTGGCAGCGGGAGGCCCCATTAGCTAAAGTGGTACCTCAGGTTAAGAACAGTTTCAGGTTAAGAACGGACCTCCGGAAAGAATTAAGTTCTTAACCCGAGGTACCACTGTACTGTACAAGAATTGGTTGTTGTTGCTGTTCTTGTTAAAAGGCATGCTATTGTATTATTTTTAAACTCCCTCAAGCACCATCTGGTAGTTGTGGTGGCCAGATAGAAAACTCTCTATAACAGTATAGATGAGGCACATAAATAGTGCGCTGAACGTTACCTAAATTCATGAACATAAAATCATATCACAAAACTGTTGCAATGTTTACATGTGTGCATATAATGACAATGCAACTTAATTCAATATTATTGTGCTGTTTGAGATTCAGTACAACCTTGTTATTCTGAATGGCTTAGGGAAACATTCAAACTTGGCCTGCACCAAGTTGGGCCAAGAAGGAATTATAGTTCTAATTTGGCATGGAATTTTGTAGAGGGCAGAGTTCAGAAAAACCATCCCACAAAGCCAGGACCAGAGGGTTATCTTCAATAGTTAATGTGGATCTATAGTTTTATTTAATAGCTAACATAGTGCTGATTTTACAAGTGTCTGTACATAGAAAACAGTAAGCTATGGTTTAGGACAAGCTAAAGAAACAAATAATGAGTGTGAAAATTTGCTGAGCCATGTCATGTAGCATATAGATCACAAAACCTATATATAAAACCAGGGAGCTCTGCTTGTCTTCCAGTGGAGGAACAGAGCCCAGTGTCTTTACTCTGCTCATATAAATTGAATAAATGTCACTCTTGTTGAAGAGAAATGAAGAGTAATTGATTTTTCACTATATCTGAGTTCACTGTAAGTAGGTTTCAATGTACGCAGAGTTGTTCCCTGCTACCAGCCCCATACTTTTTCCAAAACAGACAGATTCTCTTAATAACAGGTCCCTAGCCCAAGCACATGAAAGCAATTAAATAGTAATTACACAACTAATTAGAAAGCCTATAAAGATGCAGGCCTGCATCTAAACAACATCATTAACTAGAGACCATAACCAACGTAATTACTTTGTTGCTGCTGATGGCTGCCATTGCTGCAGGAGAATGCAGCATATAAAGATGGAGGGGGACAAATTTCATCAGCAGAAATAAGGTGCATGAACTAGTTCAGAGAAAGGGTATATTAACTTTCCAATTAGAAGTGCTAGGCTGCGAATAATATGCAACACCAATTCCACCATTTCTGATCTTTGTTTAGCTACTCCAGAAATAGTTTGCTTTCTGTGGATCTCCTGACTTCCTTCCTAAATCCCTTCCACCTTTGGCTCAAGGATGATGTGATGCTGAAAGGACACAGAAGGGGGAAATGGATTGTGGAACTGGGCATAGAATTCAGCTTCCCTCAAATCTCAGCATTCTCCTTTAAACAAACAAACAAACAAAACAAAACAAAACCACACCTAGGTTATAGATTATAGCATACCTAGATGTGAAGGCCCTGAAAACAAAGCTCCCCCCCATATGCTTTGCGAAATAAAAGAGAGAGGCTGATTCAAAGACTGGCTTGCTGCGAAATGTTTGGTGCTCAGATGGTGACTGAAGGCTGCTTCACTTGAGAAGTATTGTTTTGTACTTGGGCAAGATGAACAAGAATGAACACACACTAGTTGGATTGGGTTCTGGTTGTTGCTACTGTTGCATTTCTATCCTCTCTTTCCATATAAATCATGGGAGCATACATAGGAGCCACATTAGGCTTTGATCACACCAGAACCTGCTTGGATTAAGCAAGGTGGGTGTGTCATATGCCTTCAGACAAGTGTTCTGGGACCTTGGCCATGTTTACTGTACAGTACATGCATTTTTAACATGACTGGTGTCCAAGAATTGTAGCCAGTGTTGTTTGTTAGTGACCTGAGTGGGCTTCAGATCATAGAAGACAGGCTTGTGCAGAGTTTGTCTGAGAACTGGGGCAGCTGGGAGGCCTGGGGTACTCTTGGCATGACAGCAGATGTCTGGCAGGTCCCTAGCAGGGTCCCCTGGCTGGCTTAGCCCTCCAAGGCCTGGGGCAAGTGTACCCAACTGCCCTCCGCCCTTCTGCATAGGCCTGATGGAAGAAGACCTCACTACTCTCTCCTCTCCCCTGTACTCCTCTCATAATCTACACTGGAGGCATGGGGGACCTTCTATCAGATGTTGGAAGTGTACTGAAGGAGACGAGAACAATGAAGTTCCATTGCACAAGTGGAAGCCTGCTCACATAGCACTGGACCCACCCTAAATTTATAAGCAACTTTCATTCTGCTGATTCAGTATATATATTGTATACAGTAATTGAATATCCTGCCCAAGTAAAAAATAGCATCTAGAAAGAAGCATTCAGACTGGAGGAGGCCTCTCCAGGCCTCTCTTTCTGACCTTGCTTTGTAACCCAAGTACTGAAATATGTCCTTGAACTCTAATGCTTCTTGCCTGCTTGAAGAATAGGGACAGTTGTTTGTGTGTGTAAAAACTACCCTACTGTACAAAGGTAAAAGTCATCTCTGTTGCTCCACCTAATTTTGCCTCTGGCCATGCCTACCACTGGCCTGTGGCCCTCAGAAGGGACTGTGGCCCTTGGGTTGAAAAAGGCTCCCTATTCCTACCTTAAACAGTCCTTGAACATCTGGTGGGCATGAGATGTTCTGTTCCAGAAGGACAATACTCCTGGTCAATGAGGAATAACTCCCCAAATGGCTCCTACTCTTTCTTATATCCTGTCTAAGGGGTATGAGTCCTGACAGCTCATTGTCTACCTTACACCAGGAAGCCCCAACTTCAAAAGGAATGGTGGCCTCTGGGTCTTAGCTCCACTGTCAGTGGCTTCACTGCTGCCATGATTTATCTCTACTTTTGTCATGACTTCTAATAACAAATCTCGGAGTCACTGAGCGGTAATTAAATGTTTATTTAAAATATTCAGGAGATCTTGAGAACATATGGGGACTTTAACTACCCTGTCAAAATTACCAGAATTGCTGCTGTATTAAATTATTCATTTATTCAAGGTACAGAATTTTTAAAAGGTTTCATATTGCATTTATCTTGATTGCATTAAATCAATACCAACGACTTGAGAATTGTGTGTCCCCCCCCCAACCTTTGTTAGTAGCGACTACCTCAGCTCTCTCAGAGCAGAAGCAATGTCATGCCCATGCCCAGAGATGCTAGTGGTTGCTGGCAGTAGAAGTAGCCATTGCTTAAGGATTCTAGCCAAAGAGCTTAAGGGCCCTTTATAAACTGCAATTTGAAAACAGAGCATGCCAATACAGCTCTGTACAGTAAAGGGTGGTTTCAAATCAACATTTGCTAGTTGTCTGCTACAAACTGGTGGTGTGGTGTCTCTAACCACATGGAGCTTACTGTCGGTTAACCTAGATCAGGGGTTCCCAAACTAAGGTCTGTGGGCTGGATATGGCCCGAGGAACTCAATTATCCAGCCCGTGGCGACGCCCGCTCTTACCAGTGTGGCGCGGCACAGCTGCCCACTTCCAGGTTGGCGGAGCACCGGAAATACCTTGTGCACATGCACAAACGTCATTTCCGGCGCATTTCCAGGTCGGAGGAGGCCCATGTGCATGTGCACAAGCTATTTCTGGTGCTCCACCGACCCGGAAGTGTGCTGGAAATAGTTTGTGAGCACGTGTATGGGCGTGTGCTCCCCCACCCTCCACCCCGCCGCACGATCAGCACTGGAGGAACCAGGCCAAGGCCTGGTAAGTTTGCCGACCCCTGACCTAGACAGACAAGCAGTAGGGGGAAATGCAGTAATCATTGTTTCACCAGCTGGCGGAAGGCAATAGATGATTGGCTCTCTATCAGAACTGGGGGAAGCAGAAGATACATCAAGCTCTACTGGTTAGGGTTGCCATATGGAATACTACAGTCAGCAGCAGTGTCCTGGCAGAAATCGGCAAAAAAAACCAACCCAAAATGTCTGGGAAGATCTGGATGTATGGCAGCCCATGTTGGCAGTGCCTTTTCTCCCAATTTCCCATAAATATAGCTCAAAAACGGCTCAACAACTTTGGCCAAAATAAAATAAAAAAGCTCCAGATTTTCACTGTTTGAAATATGTCAATCCTACTACTGGCAGATCTCTGGTTGACTTGCTATAGATCTGCAAGGCTTTCTGACTGCCTGCTGTTTAACCATAGCAACAACAAAACAATTATATTAGACCAGGAGTTCACTTTGTCTAAACAGCTTTGGCCCTGTATATCTGAAGGAGCATCTCCACCCCCAACATTCAGCCCGGACACTGAGATCTAGCTCTGAGGGCTTTCTGGTGGTTCTCTCACTGAGAGAAGTGAAGTTACAGGGAACCAGACAGAGCGCCTTCTTGGTAGTGGTGCCTGCCCTGTGGAACTCTTCCCACCACCACCACCCATCAGATGTCAAGGAAATAATAATTAAAAAAAACTACCTGACTTTTAGAAGACATCTGAAAGCATCCCTGTACAGGGAAGTTTTTAATGTTTGATGTTGCATTTTGTTTTAATTTGTTGGAAGCTGCCCAGAGTGGCTGGGTAACCCAGTCCAATGGGTGGCATATACATAAATTATTATTATTATTATTATTATTATTATTATTATTATTATTATTATTATTAAATTAAAGAATAATGACCACAGTTCATGTACACAGAATGGAAGATGGCAGGATTCTCAAAGATGTGCTTTATGAGGAGCTGGCCTCAGGCACCAGGCCAGTTGGCAGACCATCTATGCTTTACAAAGATGCCTACATGTGACATGAAGGCTGGCAACAGTAACCCTGCCATGTGGGAATCCCTTGCACACAGCTGCAGTGTCTGGAGACAAACAGTCAGGTCATGTATCTATCGCAATGACCAGAGAAGAAATGACCACTGGGAGGAGCGTAGAGAGAAGAAATGCCATAATGCATCTGGACCAGCAAATCCAGGCACTGCCATCTGTTCCAGCTGCATAAAAACCCCAAGAGTGCACTCTTCCATTGCCATGAGAGAGGGGAAGATGCCCATGATTGTGTGCTGTAGTAAACTGCTTTGATATTTTCCTATGAAACAGTGGTACTTACAGCTCCTCCTGCTTGTGCCCCACCCCTGTTCTGCCCTTTTAGTGTCATTTCAGTGACGTCTTTATGTTGTTTATGGGTCACTTATGGGTTCGGCACTGTGCATGTGTGCACGATTTTGCACATATCGGTTGTGCCTAAAACGGGAGTTGCTTGTATATAAATGATTTCCTAAATAAATAAAATTTCATATTTCAGAGCAGATTTTTGTGAAAAGCCTATGATTGATGTTCATTTGAAATGCAGGCACAGTGACCAGGAGGAAACAATTAAAGGAAATGTAGCACAACTTTTATGTTGTGACCCACCTTGGTTTTTTATGTGGGTGGGTGGTACATAAACTCATTTAGAAATACATAAATGAAATAAGGGATAATATAAGTGTTAAAGCAAGGGGCAAAGGCTAAATAAATAAATAAATAAATACACCCACTCCAAACTGGGGCACTGTGATGGAGAGGGATACCTGCCTGGATGGGAATTTGGAGTGCAGTCTGGCTTCCTCTTGCAATTAATACCCTTCAGTTCATGTGTGACTAGAGATAGGGGGAGAGGAAAGAGAGCTCCATCAAACCTTTTGCTGATCTTCTCCCACAACACAGATAAAAAATGGCTAGATTTTCAAACTGTGTATTTTTTATATGGCATTTAGCATGGCTGGCATACTCAAATCTGAAGGAATGGGGGCTTCTTTTTAATGGTTCATGATACATTATTGTAGTTCTTAAATGAAAGGACCACTGGCACCCTCCTTCAAAGAGCAGCCATTATTTTCATGAGGGAGTAGCTTAACAAATGCAGGATACTTCCAGCTTGGTGGCTATATTGAAATAGGACAAAAGGTTCGTTTTGCTATTCCAGTAGAGGAGTCTATGGCACATTAGCATATTCACCATCCTTGGATAATGGAAAGATCTCCCCCCCCCCCCCCGGTGTCTCAGGTTCATGCTGCAGTACCAAGGATCTTGACTCAAAGGATGCAATTTGCATACTGACTGCAGCCTTTTCTTCCTTACTGTGAGTTCTTTGGGGGGGGGGGATGTTCCTTGGATACTTTTGCACTGGAAGCTTGCCTTGAGTGTTCATGGCTCAGCTCACAAAAGACTATCAAACAGTTATCAGCTGTAGCAGATTTCAGTCACCGGCAACCTGAAACTTAATTGAACCAGTGACCTAAGGGTGAAAGGGTCTGTTTCCCATTATCAGTTCTCTGAGTCATTCAGTCACAGTGTATTTTTCTTCAGTCTACAAAAGCATCAACTGGGCAAATAAAAGTGCTGATGGTTCTCGGACATTTCACTTTGGATGGTTACTGTTTACTTCTTTGCCTCGAGGTTCATTATGCTTCGGATCTCAATTGCTATTCTGTCCCTAATGTTCAGGGTTGGAAGAAGCCTGTTCTTATCTCATTCATCTTAACAGCAGCTCACAGTGGATGTCAGAGTGGACTTTGCAGTTAATCAGGTATATCCATCTGCTCAATGCAAGAGCTGCAACAGTAGGATGCAGCTGCAGCATCGCTGAGTGACAGGTGAATGTCCAATCTCTGCTTAAATTACTCTAGCGAAGGAAAGTCTACTGCCGCCTTCCACTGCCGTAGAGCTCTGTTAGGAAGTCTCTCCTAATGTTTAGCCCAAATCTGCATCCTTGCAATTTCCATCGATTTATTCTAAGCCTGCTCTCTGAAGCAACAGAAAACAAGACTAGCACTCTGAATATTTAAAGGCTACCATCATGCCTCCACTTAAATTTATTTTCTCCAGATTACTTCTATTAATGAAGCTAAGACTGCACCAACTTTTTCTGCAGCTGCATTTAGCAGCCCCTGTTCAGCTTGTAACCAACTAAAACTCGGATCCTTTTCACATGTGGCAGTATGGTGGATAGCTACATGGGTCCCCAACTCAAAGCTGATCAGGTGGATATCAGGAAAACATTGGCATTTCTAAGTAGGACTATGAATACCCCCCATCTAAAACCCTGGAGAGGCACTGCTAGTTAGTATAGGCAAAACTGAGGAAGATGGACCAATGGTCTGACTCGTTATAAGGCAGCTTCATGTTATCCTTATTGGAGAACAAAATAGTGACTGATTGATTTAATCATGTTTACCTCATTTTTTAAATAAAATAAACTGAAAGTGGCTTACAAAAAAACTCACACGGAAAACTCAATAAAGCAACAAATTATATATTTTTAAAGTTCTAGCTCATCGATTTCATACATTAAGACCAGGATAAAAACAAATCAGTTTACAATGAGAGAGGGAGAGAGAGAGAGAGAGATGTAACCCACACTAAACATTCAGTAAGATAAACTGAAGCTCTGAAAAGAGGGGAGTGTTACATAAACCCCTCTGTGAAGAGACTTCCACAACCTGGATGCCACAACAGAAAAGACCCTGCCATGAGAAAAAAAGATCCTCTTACAGTCTATTGGCCTCTTACAGAACCATTTTTAGCCCTTTCAAATAAACCATATCTGTTCTTATTTTTTTCATTTCACAGAGCATACTCATTTTCTCAAAACATGCTTCTACCATAGCCGCCAACTTGCAGTCATGAATGCTTTCCTTTGTAAGTTCCACAAGTATATGGATTTGAATACTTCCTTTTTCTGCACTGCAATAATTGATAATGACAACGCATCATTAAGAATCAAAACATCAATATGACTCTGGTAAAGAAACATCATTCCTCATAAATCTCCTGGCGTTCTTGAGGATGCCAATAAGAATATTGATAAGGATCACAAAATACTCATAAAAATGAAATGTTTGTGGGTCCATCTTGTTACAGCCAGTCAGTACTTTCCCCCTCAAAGGGAGGGGAGGGGCAGCAACAAATTCTATTTTAATTTGTTCACACACGCAGAAAATATTTTCAGTACTGTACACACTATCAACCTATTCCCTTAGATTTTCTGTAGGAATCATACACAGCCATAAACAAATCTTAGGAAACAACTGCTGTTTGTATAAAGCCATTAAAGTGCAAAGAGAAAAGTTGTCGTTGTTCTCCTGTGGCAAAATCCTACATTATATCTAATTGAAATATACAGTATACATAAGTAGCAAGTTTGTTTAGACTTTATTCCCAGTTACATGGATGAGGGAAAAATTAAGTTTATTTTGCATTTTAATGTGAATCTACCTACTTTGCACTTCCTGAACCAAAATGCAGATAAACTTCAAAATGTGAAGTTCTCTGAATTTTTATGACTCAGTTCTCCAACCAAAAGAAGGTGTACAAAATGTATTTGAGGAAAGTGAACATGAAAATCCACATATTAGTGAAAATTGTATTAGGGAAATTACTTGCAAAACATACGTATAAGAAAAAATAAATGTACAATATAATGTTGACCAATTTTCATGAACGCAAATCACAAACTGATGCAAACATGTGGCAGACTGCACTTGAGACAAAAGAAAACTGGAAGAAACCAAAATTGACAGAATATTGTAGGGCAGAGGGATGGGAGGAGATGAAGAACCATATTTGAATTTTTTTGTCAAATTCCCATGGGTCAAATTAGCTGCTCCCATTTCTACAGCAGCAAATGTTGCACTCAATATTATCCCCCAAACACAATCCAGCCGCATCCCAGAACTTTTTATTTTGTGTGAGTTATGCAAGTACTTAAACTGGAGACATAAAATACCTGACTTTGGCTGGATTTTGTAGGCTGCCCTGAACACAGAAAACCTATATGTTACACAGGCAAATTAACATGTAAATGGAGTACATACAAGTTTGTCGTCTGCACAATTTTAAGTCCATTTTGAATTTGATGTTTTACAGATGATTCAGTGAGTAAAATAAATGTATTGCTGGTTCATGCAGCAAAATTTCTGGAACAATCCAGCCTCATTAACCATCATGGAACTGAGCTCCTGTTTTCAGAAGGAAATGGATTGTATCCTTCCTCTGTATTCAGCTATAGGATAATATTACTTTCCCTCACTCCTTGTCTATTCATTTCTGAAAAGAAGCTGAAAGGAATATTTAAATAGCCATCAGAGACCTACCAAATCCATCTTATTGGCTTCCATTACTTTCTATCACCTTCTGATTTACACTGTTTATGCCAGGGTGCTTTGGGATTCTGTACTCTAGATGTTTCCCACAAAGCAGGATTTTACAGGTTTCACTTTAAAGCTCAGGAATACTGTAAGAGTTGGCTGAAGATTCAAATATATCAATATATCCAAAAGAGATGCAAGGCCATTTGAAACTTGGAGGGTATGTTTCTCCCTCTTTATTTTTACACATCAGAGTTTATAATGAGGGGAATTATTCTCACGGTACTTAATCTGATTTCTCTTTATGTTCTTCACCAATGTATCATTGTATGGGTCAAACTAAACTAGCTAAACTAGCTTCCTAACTGAACACTAGAATAAGCAATAGGACAGTCCCAATGGAGATTAACTTTCCCACTTGACTTCTCTGAAGTTTGGAACCACAAAGCAATTATCATGCATCACATTTCCTAAATATCTCTATAACGCTGTACAGTGGTACCTCGGGTTACAAACTTAATTCATTCCGGAGGTCATTCTTAACCCGAAACTGTTCTTAACATGAGGCACACTTTCGCTAATGGAGCCTCCCGCTGCCGCCACGCCACCGGCACACGGTTTCCATTCTCATCCTGGGGCAAAGTTTGTAACGAGGTACTACTTCTGGGATAGCGGAGTTTGTAACCCCGAAGCGTTTGTAACCCGAGGTGTTTGTAACCCAAGGTACCACTGCACTGGGTAGATGCCCTATCCTTGAAGTACCGGCCTTTTTGACCTTTAGGAGTTTGCATGAAGGTGATGGGGCCGTGGGTAGAGATGAAGGAGATCCTGAAGGCCCAACTCATACCACACATTGAAAACGCTATGATACCACGTTAAACAGCCATGGCTTCCCCAAATACATCCTGGAAAACATAGTTTGTTAAAGGTGCTGAAATTTGTCAGGAGACCCCTATTCCTCTCACAGGGCTAAAATTAGTAGAGTTCCCAGTGAAGAGGGATTGATTGATACCATTTCAAATAGTGAAAAGTTGTTGACCAAAATGATATTTTTAAGCTATGGGTTGCCATATGTCCAGATTTTCCCAGACATTTTGCTGATTTCCACCCAGACACTGCTGCCAACTGCGGTGTTCCGGATATGTCTGGGAAATTCCATACGCATTGTTTCAACTCTCATTGTTTGAAACAAAGACCACTGTTACACTGTTTGTGCTTAACTTTTTTATTTTTTTATTTTCTCTTTTGAATCAAACATGTTTTTCCACAGTTCTGTTTGGAAAGAATGGCTCACATATCTCAAGAGCTATTCTAATCTTATATACCTGCATTCTTATATATGTTTGTTCAGTTCACCACTTTGACACAATCTTTTGAGTCTCTCCTTCAGCGACAACAATGGAAAACGTTCTGTTGTCTTGAACGGAGCAACAGTATGATGTGCATTGCTAGCTATTCAAACAATTACCAATGCCTGCATGATATGTTTTGTCACTGCTATTTCTCCCCACCTTCTCTGCTTTTCCAGATATTGATGGTGTAATGAAATGAATAAAATATCTATACATGTCAGATAAGGTCAGAAGCACAGAGCATTCCCTCTGTTGTGCATATCTATTAGTAAGGGAGAATCTATTCAATGTAAGAGCATGAACATTTTCCCTGAAATAAATTCACTTTGACGTCATGCAATGCTAGCAAACAAAAAATGCAGTTTTAGGAGCGATATTTACAGCAGATAGGCAGCATCTTGGGAAGATTTCAAGCAACTATCCCCAATTTGCTAGTACCAGTGAGCAAAAAGCCAGGTTGAGCCCACACCTATTCTGTAAAATCTTCTCTCTTATGGCTTGCCAAGTTATCTGTTCCTGTGATTTAAACAGTAGCCCAACATGCAGAAAATTGAATCAGTGAAGGCAGGTCCAGGTCAAGCTATTTTCCTGCTCAGGACAAAAAATGACTCACTACACCTGCATATTGTTGTAT
This sequence comes from Lacerta agilis, assembly GCF_009819535.1. NCBI lineage: Eukaryota > Metazoa > Chordata > Lepidosauria > Squamata > Lacertidae > Lacerta > Lacerta agilis. Next base: position 57,281,295 of record NC_046318.1, on the reverse strand, counting down.
GAAGTGGTTGGTTAGGGAATGATGATTCATTCTCCATAGTTTCCCCCCAAGATTTGACTCCTTGGACCTGTTCTGCAGAAGTGGATAGAATGAGAGGATTTTCCTTTCCAGGTGCTTTTATTAAATATGAGGAAAGTGGGGGAAAGTATCCCCAGACCTCCCACTTCATAGTCTCAAGTCTCCAAGGTGAGCATGTTCATTCCAGATCATTTTATAGATTAGCCTAAGTCCTATTCAGACCACCTGCCTGAGCAGGATACAAGTGTGGAGAAAGAGGGAGTGAGATTACATCATAGGCCCCTCCCCTGGTGTAAAGTGCACTGTTGCCCTTGCCTCTTTGATGGATATGCATTCAGCACAACGTCTGCAAAGGAGCACTTGCTCATTTGCAATTTTGGGGTGCTTGATTGTTCCACTACTGCATCCTTCTGCCCCAAGAGACAATTATAGACTTTGGAGAAATTGGTAGCAATGGGCAGTTTGCAACTGCCCTCAAGTCTTTGTGAGTATTCACATAAGATGAATGGCCCTCATCTGCAAGGAGTTGTTACAACAACAACAACAACAACAACAACAACAACAACAACAACAATTTTATTGTTATTTTATTGGATTTCTTACCCACCCTTCACCAAAAGATCTCAGGGCAGGTTACAACAATATACAATATGGTATTAAAATTAGCTTCTTAGTCCAGAAGTACATAGAAGTGTGAGCTTTATGCTTTTTGAAAGAGCTGTAAAATGTTTATTTTTTGACTGGCATTCAGTGCCCCAAACTAAAGAGTTGTGTTATTTAGATTGTGAGGGAGAGAGGTGTTTTATTTTTCTCTGTTGAAAGCCATCCCTAGCCCATGGTATGTTATGGTATGGAAACTGAATTGAGTGAATAATTGTTGTGGGGTACCTGCTCAAAGCATATATTACCATCAATTATAATGGTGGTCCAGTTATGAATGATTGGCAAATCTGGGCTTTTCTTCTTGAGTCTCAATTTGAAGATGTGAACTTTCTCTTTTTATTTGGTTGAAGACCAATTTAGAGGATGCTTTAGATTTTCCCATACAATTTAACTTGCTACTAAGATGGTCACACACATAATACATTTCTCACCTATAGAATTTTATCTTAATTTCATTTTTGCTTTCTGAGATTTAACCCTCATTAACCTTTTTGACTACCAATTTTGGTCTCTATTATTGCTTTAAGTGAAAACATTGCAGATATCTAGAGAACTGAATATGTGTTTGATCATTTAAACATGTTAGATTAAGCATCACAGGTCTTAATTAATAATAATGCAGGCACCATTCAAAAATTTAAATCATTCCTTAAATTATCTGATCTTGTGATTGGAGGTTTTAAGATTGGAGTCAAAGGGATTCTAGATTTTATATGCATTCTTATCAGAGATATGAAGCAATTGTGGTAAAATCAACAATTACACAGCCGAAAAGAGAATGACTACCAATTTGTCAGCAGTTGCATGAAGATGTTCCATAGTAGTTAATGCAGAAGAATTATCATTCTTTTATATAGACAGAAATTGATTTTGTGATTCAGGCTATTAGCAAGCCGATAAAGATTCATCCTTGCATATTCAAGCAGATGCCTCTTTTGTCATTCCAGCAGTGTCAGTGTTCAGTTCAGCAGTCGGGGATATTTGGAAGTGGTGTTCACCTCATGAGTGCTTCCTCTTTTTAAAAGACAATAAGCAAGTGTGTCTAAAGATGTACATTAGCTGCTTGTCTGGCATGTATAGTTTTGGAAATATTCCTTACAGTGCAATCCTGTTCTCAAATTGCATATGTTGGTTGGGTAAGTAAAACTTTAATGCAGTCAAAGACCAGCAGATTATTTATTTTTAAAAAGAGCAGCAGAAATATGTCTGTTGGGAATAGGATCGCTACCAAATTTAACTGTGCAGTAAAACACAGCACCATGAATGTACAATAGTCTAGCATTAGCACCAGGGGTAACACAATACAGGCATATCCAGCAGGACCAAAACACCACCAATGGAAGGAGTGCGTTTCAATCGACATGAGTCGGTAGCATGACAAGAGAGATGCTGAACTTAGTAAGAAACTTATGCTCATTCAGATAATAAAAGCATAGCCGAAGTGGAAAGAATTGCCCTCATTGCTTTCAATGGTAAATCCAAAATGGTTGCCCCTTTCCTCTTGTTCCCACATATTAAACAATAGGATGACTTTGCTCTATGGGCTTTCTTCCTGCTACATAGAAACCACTTCTCCATGAAAAGCTCCCTGCGGAAGTAAAATGTTTAAATGTGGGTGTGGTTGATCAAGTTGGTCTTTCTCATAGAATGACACTGTGTGTTGTGTCGATTTTGTGGCTACAAGGTCAAGATACTCCACAAGTAAAGCTTGGGAAACAACGTTCACTACAAAGGGAGATTATGGCTCAAGTATGACTAAACATCAGGAATAATTTTCTTACAGAGCTGTTTGACTTTGGAACAGACTTCTACAAGAGCTAGTGGATTCTCCTTCCTTGGAGGTTTTTAAGCAGAGATTGAATGGCTATTGTCATGTCTGATCTAGTTGAGATTCCTGCATAGATGACCCTCAGGATCCCTTCCAACTCTACAGTTCTATGACTCCATGTTCCTATGTACGTATTCTAACCACCCTCTATCTGCCCATAGTCATCTCAAGGTGCGTAGAGTTCTCACTGACACCACAGAGTGTATTTCATTTCCTCTGCAATGTACCTGAAGCGACACTTCATCCCATGCCAACCTCCCCACAAATCTGGGTCATCATCTGATGTGATTCTTCAAATGCTGCTTCCATCTGAGGTTGAGGTCTTTCTCCACAGTGGCCTGTTGACATCCTTTAGGTGCCTGCCAAAACCATTTCTATTTACACAGGCATTTAAAAACATTTTACTATATTAAATGTTTTTAAGTCTCTGACTTTTACTTGCACTTTTATCTGCAAACACATTCCAGAAACACTAATCAACAAGAACCATGTATTCTGCCAATGCCATTATCATTCCCACTCAGAAAATATTTCTAGTGATATGTGGGGAAATCTGTTAAATAAGGAACAGCAACAAATTCCATTTAGGGTTGTTTGTTGGTTTGTTCTTAATTACATCAGACTTTCAGGAGTCAGGCTAGGAGTTGGTAGCTATTGTGTTTTTAATTATTTTAGTCTTTATGTTTTTATGATGATATTATTTTACTTTTTGTAAAATACCTTTTGTTGTTGAAAGCTTGCTTTAAGAACACTAGTGTAGAAAGCATCAGAAATCAAGGATGAATGAGAATAGGAGTCATTGCCTACCAAGGATCCTGCATCTATGAAGAACTGTAGGGCAGGCATTGGGAGATGAAGGGGGAAATGGTGCACAGCCAGCTTCAAAAATCTCCTTGAGACAGGTGCTTCATTTCAGGTAAATGGGGATGGTGTGAATAGAAAATAACATATCTGACAGCTTTATTTCACTTTCAGGAATCTCTGTCACTTTAAAACAATGTAATCTATGGACAGCACTAGGCATCATTGTATTCTATTTCCGCAAACACATACATATTTTGGAATTTACAGCTCTTCATTTGGAAATTTAGAGTTCAAGGATTACGCTGCCCTGGCTCATCATAGCCTACAGAATATTGAAAAGTAAATCCCATTGTTTCTTCAATAAAAAATAGATAAACCATATGTGGGTGCATTCTTAGGTAGATTATTTCACACACTGGAAGTGGCGAAGATAACTATAGCCATGGCACCTGTACATCTGCTATTCATCATTATATTAAGTGAGTAACAGGTCAATCCTATTTCCAATTTGTACAAGTTGAATGGGATACGATTACTCCCCAACCCTCAAGAAGTGGTAAAACACACAACATTGGTGGAAGGGGCACCACTATGCCAGTATAGCAACACCATTTCGCCAGTGGGAGCTACTAATGATTTAACCATTATGTCCACCAGCAAAACTCCACCAGTGTAAAGGTGGAGTGGGAAAACTGGTTAGAATTGTGCAGATGACGGCGGAATAGTGAAAGTTAATTGAAATCATATATTCACTCAGGTGCTATAGTTTGACTCTGGGTTTGCTTCTTTAACTCTTTCCACTTCATCCCTTTTTCCATTTGTGTTGTAGTCCCACGAGCAGAGTCTGTCTGCTTCTTAATCTGTTTAGCATGGCACCTAGAAAAATGTGGGTGCTTTATAAGCAATTGATCAGAATAATATAGAAATGCGAGAAAACAAAAATGCAAAAACCTGGTCACCCTCTTTCCATGCTTTGCTCATATATAACCTTGCTGTGGACACTTGTCGGTCGCCATATTGTTGGGGCTGGGTAGGAATTTTTCAACTTGGCAAATTGGCACCAGCCATTTAGTATTCACCTACCTAGTAGCAATCGTCTCAACTTTTGTGAGGTTAGGCATTGGATAAGTCTTTGCTTGGAGGGAGGGGAGGTTATAGCCTTTGCCTGCCCTTCCTCAGTAAGGGCATCCTGTTAAAGGGATCCAGGGTGTTAATCCTGTCCGAAGCCTGGACATGGACTAGGGCCACGACACAGCCCTACAGAGACCCCTCAGGGTGCCCTTATTTGATGTAAGTCATAGGGCACCCCCTATTGGTAGTTTACCCTTAAGTGGACTCCCTGCAGATGGGCAGGAGTCAAGATATATCCTGGCTTCACCCCAATGCCTAAGCCAAACCACTCACATCTGTAACCAATAATGTTGTGGCCTACATAAACCCAAATACTTCGTGTCTCTGTGTTTTATTGTCCTCCTGGGAATGTTGTGGCTTGGGTGCCTTGGCACACAAGAATAATATAGAAATGTGAGAGAACAAAAATGTAAAAAGCTGGTCATGGATAGGATGAGTCCAATCCAAAATATTTATTTAATTTTTTTGCTCATGGTAAAGATGCTGATTTTGGTCTTCCTAGTTCTGGAATTGTTATTTATGACATAAAAAATAGAAGAAACCAGCATACCTTCCCTAATGCAATTCTTTGCACACCTACATGCAACCGTGGCCAGCCCCATTGTTAGGCAGAGTGAGGCAACCTGCTGAGCCATTCAGGTTCCAAAGGTGGAATAAGCAGTGTAGGACCACCATCCTGTCCTTTATTTATTCATTAAATTTGCATACCGCCCTATACCCAGAGGTCTCAGGGCGGTTCACAAAATAAAATCACGATATAAAAACACAGAGTACATAATCAAAATAAAAACAAGAACAACCCAATAACCCACCCACCCCAACATATTTTAAAAGGGAGGGCATTGAATGTCAGTCAACCAAAGACCTGGTTAAAAAGGAACATTTTTGCCTGGCGCCTAAAGGTGGATAATGAAGGCGCCAGGTGAACCTCTCTGTGGAGAGCATTCCACAAACGGGAAGCTACTGCAGAAAAGTCCCATTCTCATGTTGCCCTCTCCGGACCTCCCATGGAGGAGGCACACAAAGAAGGGCCTCAGAAGATAATCTCAAGATCCACGTAGGTTTATAGGGAAAGAGGCAGTCCTTGAGGTATTGCAAGTCCCAAGCCATTTAAGGCTTTATAGGTTAAAACCAGCACTTTGAAGTGGGCCCAGAAACTAATTGGTAGCCAAGGCAGTCAGACCAGAATTGGTGTAATATGCTCAAACTGTCTTGCCCCGTTGAGCAACCTGACCACTGAATACTGCTCTAAGTGAAGTTTCCAAACCATCTTCAGAGGTATAACTTCTATGTATAACTTCACTTCAGGCAGCAAACTACCTTAGGTCAGCCCTACCTGGAAGTAAGCCCAAGGTAAGCCACACTGAACTCAGTGAGTTATGAGTAGCCACACATAGGATTGTGCTGTCAATTAATAAAAATATAATTTTAGCCATTCTAACATACTCACAATATTGCTGATTTCCCTTTTGTACATGTACCATGTCCATAGACTTCTCAGCATTATCACCAGTTTTCTGATATGTCCTCACACTCAGAATGCTTGGAGTTCGATTTGGGTTGGGTGCCCCCCCCTTTTAACTGCACACATTAATTATGTTAAATGCAGGAGTCAGATACACACACACACACACACACACACACACACACACACACACACACACCCCAGCACACAGCTTCAGATAAAAGATACAGAAGTAAGCTGAGAAGAGTGTTCTTATGAATGCTTTAATTGTTTAGGGGCCAAAGGAAATGAAATCAGATTGGGAGAGAGGGGGGAGGCCCCAATCTCACTCACTTTTGTTCTTTGATCCACGATTAACATTTGCAAGCACTAACTCACTTTTCTGATTGAGGCGACTGTTGTCACTTCGTGCTGCTTCCAGAGCCTGGCGCAAAGTTTCCAGCTGTGGATGCAGTCAGATCAAAGCTTATGATGGACTCCCTAGAACACAGTCTATCTGGAATACTAATAATAGTCTGTACTACTTGTAAAGAATCAAGTCATTTTTCTCCACTCTTTCAAATAATCAGGGTTTCCTTGTACATGCTATTAATTGATTCAATATGCTGCAAGGAATGTCTGAACTTTTCCCACGCCTTACATTTACCCGTTTATTATACTATACATTCGTCTACCTCCAGAGGTTGTTTTAATTGAAATCAGGTCATATATATATATATATATATATATATATAGAGAGAGAGAGAGAGAGAGAGAGAGAGAGAGAGAGATGGATGGCTTACAACTTTTTTCTGTTCCAATGCTGTATTCTTTTTTATTTCTAATATACTATTGGATTACTGTATTTGAAGGTGAGTTTTGTGCTCATGGTTCAGTGCATTCAGTACACAAAGAACAGGAGCATTATAGGACAAGTTGAAACCACAACATATCACAGGCAGATTGGTAGATGGGGCACTCCAGATCAACAGCCTTCTGCAGATCCCATTAAAGTTGCTAGAGCATACCTAGCTACTTCTGATCTCTTGCAGGACAACTGGAGACTCCCTCTGGAATCCTCAAAGCTTCCTGGTCCACAAGCAGCATTCTAGACTGCTAAAGGAATCTTCTAATCTTGTCACACTCTCCTCATCCTCAGAGTTCTTTAAGAAGGCTAGCTAGGTTTCAGGATATCTAAAAGGACTGCTGGGTCAGCTGATTGGCAAGGGATGAGACTTACAATGCTTTCCCTTTCATTTCCAAAGTTTTGATGCATTCAACAAATATAAGCATTGTTGCATTGTTGGAAAGACACTTTGAGGTTGGAAGGATAAACATCCAAGGATCTGAAAATCTCTACATTTCAACACAATATTATTATTATCTGTTTGGACATATGGATTGCCTACACACACTCACACAGATTGATAGAGCATTTTTATTGTTAGTATGAGCTGATGTTGTTTCTCTTTTATTTCAATTATACATCTTCAATCAGATAATTGCTAAAGTGTGTTCTTAGCACATCATGACCTAATACACTATCTCTAAAATGCATTCTCAAATTCACATACAGAGTATCTCTGCACCCTTTCTCAGCAGTGCAACAGAGGGAGAGTAAAAAAAAAATGGAGGGAGGGATACAAGTGTAGAGCTGTTGCTTCCATTGAAGTGAATAGGAACCCGCTTATAAATGGAGAAACTCAACACGAGCATTACAGAGCCACTTTGCCTGCAAGAAATCACAATGGTTATTCTTCACTATGGAGAATGGAAGGCCTGGTGATTGGAGTTAACATTCAGCTACCCAGTGATTACAAATATTATGGTTTGGTGCCTTTATTATGAGCATGAGATTTACCCTGGCACATGAACATATTACTAGTTGCAATAATAGACTAATAGGTACATGGATTACATTTAGCATTAATAGTAGGAAACAGTAAGGGATGACAGGATATATTGGTCTGCACCACCCAATTGGCTGCCTCACTAATAAGACATAAAATAATATGATTGAGATAAGATAGATAAGATAAGATAAGATAAGATAAGATAAGATAAGATAAGATAAGATAAGATGATAAGATAAAAGATTTCTTTATTGTCATTGTACAAGTACAAGTACAACATGAAAGTTATAGACTTGGATCAGAAAGTGCCGAGTTCAGATCTTCACTTAGTGACTGAAATCACATTCATCCAATATTGACAAGCAAACAAAAAACTAGACCCTAACAGTTTGGGGGGGGTGTTTTTAGCACCCCAATGAGTTTTCCAACATTCATTGACAGAGTTCTCAGACTGCAGAAAATATTTTGTATCTGTGGTGTCAGATGAAGTGTGATTGACAAACTCCAGAACCAGAAAATGCTTATTCAGAGGAGACAGAATTGCCTTGTGCAGTAAACAGTTTACCGCACCCCTGCATACTGAATAAGCAATGCCATTTATGTTCCTTTAATACGCTATGACTTTTTAAAATTTTCAGTTACAATTACAAAAAGTAAAAATGTTATTAATATATCAGGTATAACTGTCTAGAAAAAACAACAACTGTATTTCAACTGAAAATTAACATTACATAATTGTTTATCGCCCCATTAAGAAACCTGCAAGATAACTGTCCTTGGTCCCCAAACAGCATAATATGGTTTGTGCCAACCTATTGGCACCCCTGGCCTCAGTTCCTTAACCTTTCCTTGGCCATTTTTCTATGGAAAAAGATGAGGTAAATACCCATCTAGTGCCCCAATTCAGTATCGTGGGTTGGGGCACACACCAGTAGTGAAATTTAGTGCATTTCTGTGGTATTTTGTGGCCCATATATTGTTGCCTCTTTGTTTCCAGAAGGGAAATGGTAAATGATCACTGGTTGAACTTTGGGGATGTTGTCCAGGTGACAATGTAAAAAAAATAAATGGACTATTCTGCAGGTCTATTGATGTATAAATTGCAAAACGAAAAGCGCACCTGGGATAAGTTTCTCACCCCAGAAAACCAGATGAAGGTTAACCTGATTGTTTATACAAAATAAAATAAAGAATTCCTTCCAGTAGCACCTTAGAGACCAACTAAGTTTGTTCTTGGTATGAGCTTTCGTGTGCATGCACACTTCTTCAGATACACTGAAACGGAAGTCACCAGACCCTTAAATATAGTGAGGGAGTGGGGAGGGGTATTACTCAGAAGGGTGGTGGGAATGGGTGATCAGCTGATAGGTGTGGAAAATACCCCTCCCCACTCCCTCACTATATTTAAGGGTCTGGTGACTTCCGTTTCAGTGTATCTGAAGAAGTGTGCATGCACACGAAAGCTCATACCAAGAACAAACTTAGTTGGTCTCTAAGGTGCTACTGGAAGGAATTTTTTTGTTTTATTTTGTTTTGACTATGGCAGACCAACATGGCTACCTACCTGTAACTGATTGTTTATAGTTACAGTTTTTAATAATGCATACTGGTCTGTGAACAGCTGTTGGTAAGTGGTATAAAACTGGATGGAAGGATGGCCAACTTACCTTTGTAAGGTTATTATGAAGTTAAAATGTGATAAATATAGAGGGAGCTAATATCCATATATGAAAATAAAAGCAATCATTTGTTCTCTAGCTGTGTGTTGAATGCTAAGAATATAAACTCCCACTCACCCACTGCAGTGATAGCATGTTCTTAAAACAATGGCTTTTTGGAAAAAGAAATGACTTTTTACCATATAGGAAGAAAACACCCAAAAATCTCCAGAAAACTAATTTTTTTCAGAGTTGTTCAAAACTCTTGGCATGACATCAGTGACATTTAAAAGTCTGGAGTGCAATAAATCTCTTAATATTATGCATAAAGCCTCTTACAGTATTAGTGTGAGTAATATATATTGAAAGAGACAATATATATCTAATTAAAATCAAATCAAAATAATACCCTCTTTACTCTTCTGAGAGCCATCCGTTATGCATATTAATGTTATATAATAGATTATACTAATGCTGTAAAAGCAATTTACTTTTTTCTGAAGTATCTTTAAAACATTACCATGTATTATTAAACCAGACACAATTTATTTCTAGTTGCTTTCATAATTATGTGAAATTAAAAAAGGGGGCTTAGCATCTGTCAAGTTATGATTACCTGATGCACTGACAAAGGAGGTAAAATATGCCTCACCACTGTGGACACAAATACAATGGTCGCAAGGTCTGGAAAATGCTACCTTCACAGGTGAAGCGTTTTTGTCTCAAAAGTTGTTACTCGGCTCACTTCAAATGGAAGGTGCAGAACGCTGGCTTTATATGAGAAATGTAATGGAAGTGGGCTTGAGGCCTGCACTAAAATTCAACACCAGGATGGTTTAATATTTCATAGATAAAGTAATGCCTTAGAGGAGCACTGTTTGCTATATTATTAATCACATCTATGAATAGTGATCTCATGTCTCCTGAATTTTGGCCCTTATGAAGCCAAAATGGTACCATCAAAACACCAGAGGGATGTATAAGCAGGCATGGCATGGAGGGGCACACAAGCTTTTCCAGAAGTACAAAAGGAGGGGTACAAAAAATCTTAACGGGGAGAGAATCTCCCCAAACAAGCTGATGAAGACTTAGCATACACAGTGGCTCCATTACGTTCATTGGCTGTTGGGGGGAGGGGACCAGAAAGCCAGGTGGGAGAGGGAATGGAACAGAACATTTTGAGTGCCTTGCGGGCAACTACCAATTAGCTACAAGGCTAAATGCAAGGTGCTGGTTTTGGAGTATAAAGCCCTATGTAGCTTGGGACCAGGATACATGAAATATCATTTCAGTCCTTCTGTATTCAGCTGATTACTGCACTCTGGGAGTGTGTGGTCTCCTGTACATATCATTGTATTAGGCGGTATATTCTGCGCAATGCAGGAACTGAGATAACCTGAGCCCAGAGCTCATGTTGCAAGGGGTTGTGGCTCAGCAGGCTCTCAGCAGCCACTTCTCCCCTGCTTTTCTTTTCTCTTCTTTTCACGGAGCAAGTGAAGAAGGAGCCTCACAGCAGTGGCCATGGAGAGGCTATGAAGAGGTAATGGGAGATACCCTCAGAGAGGACAAGTGCCCAGGGGGCGGAGGAAGGGGAGTGTGGTGGGGGTGGTCCGCCCCGTATGTCACCAATGAGGGGGGTGACAAAATGCCAGGTGGCACTGACCGCGGGGACTGCAGAGCGCCCGAGCCACGCTTCTCTCCTGGGAGTGACGCAGTGGCTTGGGCACCCAAAGGCTCTGCGCTGCCTCAAACGCTCCGCCCGCCGCCTTCCCCTCAGCTGTAGGGGGCTGAGTCAGAGGAGGCAGGCAGACTCCTCGGAGGCCCCGCAGAGCGTCCTGGCTGGCTCGCCCCACGCCTGTGTGTGGCTGGCCCCGCCCCTGGGCGCAGGGCACATGTGCCGCCCCAGCCGCCCAATCAGCTTGCTCTGCTGCTGCATCACGAGCTCATTCCCCTCCCTGAGCTCAATAACGGTGGCACTGGCAGGGGAAATAAGGAAGTTCTGGGATCAAATCAGAAGCTGGGGGTGGCTTTCGTAATTCCAGGACTGTCCCTGGAAAATCGGGACACTTGGAGGGCATGTATGCCTTCATCATAACTCACTCAAAGCATGGTAGGAAGTGCTTCAGTTTTAGGAGATCCATTCAGGATTGTTTTAAAGGTTGCAATTAGGAAGGCACTTGGCATATTATTATTATTATTATTATTATTATTATTATTATTATTACAACTATAATTAGTGAATTTCAGCTCAAAGTACCTCCAAAATCTTTTATTTTAAAAAAAGTTGATAAAAACCCAGAAAAAATAACCTCCTTTTCCAAATGATAAATGTACAACCATTTGCAGAATTACTTTATTATGAGGCACTCATAAAAATTAAAATATGACTGGTAAAGAATGACATAATTTAATAACGAAATTTTCAACTGTAGTAATTACTTACTTTAAATCACAAGCCATGTATCACCAGAGCCATGTAAAAGTAATTGTGGAATTAGTAATTCATAACTGACTGAAATGACACTTTTTAAAAAATCAAATAAAAAATCTTTTTAATAGTTCAGATTGATCATTTTAGGGAATTATGTAAGGCACGGAACAGTTAGCATTCTGAGAAAAGTTCTTCTAAGGGAGTTCAATTTCTCATAAGTGGAACAGCCTTTAGGGCATGACCCTCAAAAAAATGGTGATGTGTTCATTCAGGCAGGGTCTTTGCATGCCCTGATAGGAATCAAGACCACAGGTTTAACTCTTTTCCCTATGCCATTTTCCTACTGAAAATTTTGCCTGTCCCCCAAGCTGCTCTTTGCCCCTGAAGGTGCTATTTGCGGTAAGCACTGGCACACTGGGATCTTTAGGGCCAAATAGCAGCTTCTGGGCAGGAAGTTTGGGAGGGATATGGGAGATGGAAAGTGTTAAACCACAGGTCACCAGTGTGGTACTTGTGGGTGGACATACACCCACTTTGCCTTTTCCTGGTGCCCACAGGGTCCCCTCTCCCTGTAGAAATTGGATTTGAAAGAAGAATTTTATGAAAGCCAATAAAATAGAGTGTGCATTGTGGTTGGCTGTGATGTGGTGCGTGTGTGATGCCCACAATTTCTCTGGTTTACAAATGTGCCCATGGTCCACAAAAGGCTGATCTGCATTGCATTAATCCTTTTTCTCACCATGCCATAGTCCTGATCTGGGTTGGGCCTCTTGTGGCTGTTTTTATTTTTAAAGGAGACTGCACTTAAACTTGCTGGTAAATGAAAAAGTGCCATTTGGCCCTAAGATTAGCCAAATGAAACAAATAAGCAGGGGCAAAATTAATATCAGGAAAAATGAATGGCAGCTGAAAACCTGGGGAAAGAGAAGAGATATGTGGCAGAAGATTTACTACGTTGCCCATGCGAGCCAAGACTGTGCATTTCTTTTCCTCTTTAAACAATAACGTTTTTCTTTGCTGCATTGCTGTGAGGAGCAGAGATGAAAAGGAAGTCACCATTTGCCTGCATGTCTTTAATAAAGCTCAGCCTTTTCCGACAAGTCTACAAAGAAAAGCACAATTTCTAATTCATATTTCACCATATCCATAATGCATTACTAGATTCAATCCTCTCAACTTAAAGTCTGCCACAGCAAAGTCATGCTCTGGTTACAAAACAAAACTCTGAAGAGTTATAGATGTACTTTGCCGCTGAGGAGGGAGCGAGCAATAAAACACTACTTTTTACACAACAGTATCATCAGGAAGTTGGAGTCAGAAAGTTCTAAATCAAAGAATCCTTCAACATAAATACTTCAACCAACAACCAGCACTCAGATATACATTTGAAAATATAAAGACAAAAAAATGTCTGCTCAGGCATGAAGGAATATCAGGAATACCAGTCTTAAACCCAGTCACTGAAATCAGGGCTCCTAGAGCTGAGAAAGTGCATTGAGAACTACAGCTTAAAAACCAGACTGCATTTTACACTTACCACATAGAAAGCAGCCATTCTTAACCTGAAATAAAAATGCAATCATAGCCGTCATCAACATGTTTAGAAAGATGCGCAGTAGCAGATTTGAGAAATCTCCCCTAAAACAGCCCCCACCCCAAGAAACACACACACACACACCACCTTTTTATTATATCTTTTGTGCACAAAAGTATTTCCTTGTGAAGATTTCATTCGTCGTTAAAAGGAAGAAAACATAAGAGGGATGTATAGATGGATAGACAGATAAAAAGGCTTTAGACAATTTGTTGCAAATTTATTTATTTTTTATTTCCAAATCTAAGACTAATTACTAATTCCACTTAGGGTGATTGTAGATATCACTTTTAGAGTAAGCTGATGCACATTTTGGTGTAAAAGCTGTGTGTGGGTGAGTTCCCGAAGCTCTTACCTGCCACTGTTGCTTTTTGAACCATTGCGGTAGCTCCTGCAGAACCAATAAGAAGCAGGCTGGAGAAATGATTGGAGGATTATAGACACAGATTTTCTGTTTTGTACAGTATCAATTGCGTATCTCATTGTCAGAATCAGGCCGTGCCGATATTCCCAGGAAATATACACACACTTAGAGAAAAAAGGGTATCAAGAGTAATTCAAAGTCGTTATCTTCTCATTAAGTATTATATATAGCATCCCATTAGAAATGCTGCACAATTATTCAATGGATGGTTGTAATAACATAAAATAAAAGGTGTTATTTTGTATTATTGTACTTATATGAGCTTCATCAATGTGCTGTGCAGCATGTACGTCCAGCAGAAGTCTTGGAAAGAGTAATGGAAAAAGTTAAGTTAGTAAGACACTCTTTTTTTTTTAAGACAGCAGAACAGCAACTTTGTGGCTCCAGTTGCTGATTGGTATCTTGGAAGATCACATTTTAACTTGAAGTGGAAACCAGCATCTGCACTTGAACACTTTATCACATATGCTTCCTTTCTTTGCCTTCTCCGGTTATTTGCTCTATGCTAAACCAGTTCGAATTTTCCCTGCAAGGAATGATTGACCTAATAGCAACTTGTCAACTGTTATGCAAAACTTTGGCCAGGGGCGACTTCGTTGTGAGAAGAAGCAATTGATTTTGGGTTGCTTTGCTGTTTGATTTTGTAATAGAACAGGTAGTATTGGGAAGCCTGGAGACAAATAGGGGCCCAACTCATGGCAAAGGCATGACTGAGATAAACAGGACTATAGTACTGAAATCTGTATTTCCTGGCTCAGAAATAAGAATTTAGGAAGCTTGTTAATGCCTACCTCACATACAAGGGCACTAAAATTCTACAGATTTTAATCTGGCCAAAACAACAATTTATATTCTAATTCCCTCCTTCCCACCCACCAGCAATTTATCTCCTCCCTGTTTTTCATTCACATTCTAACCTTCCTAACTGCTTCAGCAACAGTGGAAGGTAAGAGCTGATAGGTCTTTCTCTCCTCATTCTACTGCTATTAGAGCAGCAAGCAGCTGAATGAGATGGAGACAGGGGAGAGAGGGGAAGGTGGGCAAGCAAATAGGTAGATGGGTGTGAGGGAAGCTTGAAGACTCACATGGACCTTGGGGACAGGATGTCACCAGGAGGCACAACAAGGTCCAATTTCTCTCAGAATTGGTGTCTGAATAACCCTGTTTGTAGGGGAAGAGTTTTATCTTCCAAGCCCAATTGTGAGCCTGACAAAGGGATCATGTCACTAGATTATATGGTTTTAGCAGCAATCAGTTGTGAAGAAATAATGTGCAAACCCCAAAGGAGACCAAGGTTGAAATCTTGTGCACACTTATCTATGGGACCTGCGAATTGTAGCTAATGGATTATGGCCTATCAGTCAGGCAGCAATGATCCTGGGCAGAATCTGGAGGTTCTTTGGTGAGTGGGGCTGGTTGTCTCTGCTGGATTTCAGCCTGCTAATAGTTATGATGGTCCCCATATGCATAGCTGTCAAGTTTTACCTTTTCTCATGAGGAAGCCTATTTGGCATAATGGAATTTCCCTTAAAATAAGGGAGAACTTGACAGCTATGCATATGTTAGTTGTTACTGATGTTTTCAGAGCATATCTTATCAAATTGTTGCTGCTCTGAAATGTGGGGGTTTTCTTTTTTTTTTTGTATTTACTTAAGATATTTTGATGTTGTAAACTGCTTAGAGAGGATAGCCGGCGAGGCAGAAAGCAACCTTGGACTTGGGAAAAATGACCCAAGTTCTTCTTGACTTTAGAGGTAATTGGGAAGAGCTTCCCCGTATTTTGAAATGACGCCATGAAATAAGTTTACGGTAAAGATTTTTTCAACCAGAATATAGAACGCAAGTAACATTAAGGAAAACCTTGACAATTTATGCAATCATAGAGTTATTCAATCATCATTTTGGGGGTGGTCATGTAACATCTCATTTCTATGGTTCCTTCTCCCCTCCCACTCACTCCATCTTGTAATTCAAGAGAAGGAAGGATACATTGTCCTTGAATTGTGTTTGGGAATTTTTGTAGCCTATGGGAAGACTACAAATCCCAAGGGCACCGTGTAACAAAGGTGGAGAATGGACTGAGCTTCATCCTCTCATCTCAATATGTCACTGACCATGCTGTTTTTACTGCTAGCACCAGGGCAAGAGGCAATAGACAGACTTCTTTCCTCCCTGTGTTGCTTCTCCCAGCTGCTCTGGGCTGATGGCGAGGTTGTTTTGTTGATGGGACAATCTAGCAGCGAGGGAGCAATTTTCCAAACCTTGGATAGCCTTGGGAAATTATGTTAGCATTTTATGATTTTTTTTAAAAAAAAACATGCAAGAACTCATCTCCCATCCCAAGTGAGAAAACCGTGTCTGTGGTGAGAAAACCTACATACGTACAGCTATATGCAGTCTATAATATTATATTTTTATCACATGTGGACAGTAGCAATGGATGGCAGAAAAACCTGTCTGGGATCAGTGCAATCGCACCGTGAATGGATTGTTAACTGATTCTGCGAGTCTCTCCCTTAGCAAAAATGTCTTAAAAACAGAAATAAAATATGCCAATACATATGCTGCATTAAATAATGGATGAAGGAACACCTCTGCTTCTTCCTGGAGCTGCCCTGCACTATGGATACTAAAAAGAGAGATGCAAGGAATAGCTCCTTCATTTCCTTCTGACCACTTATTATTTCTCAGTCCTTCAACACTCGGCAATGGCTTCACTTCCTATGAAATAGGCAAAGCTCTCTCAGGCAGACACGGCACACCTCCGTTTCCCCTTAATTTTCTTCCCTCGCTGCTGGGGTTTAAAGGTGTAATTTGCTTCCATCTTAAAACAAATAAAAGCTGTTGAAAATCTAATATTATACAAGACACAGAAATAGGATTCTAAAATATAAATGCCAGGAATCATAAAATATTTAAGAATAAAAGAATATACCATTTTATCTATTTAAATAGAACTCATAATCATACAGCATTCAGCCTCAACGGGCTCAGGCTGCTACTTGCCTGCTATCAAGTGACACACGGCATGGAACGCCTCTCGAATTCCTTCACTGTAAGATCCATTCCAATTTCCAACAGGAAAAATATCCTCTTTTTAATTTTATTTTTAAAAAACACCAGCATATCCCCCCCCATCCTTTAGTTCCTGCCTGCATGCTACTGTGTGTTTAAATTTGAGATGGGAAATATAGCTATGATGCTTGCAGAATCAAAAGGTCTTCAAATCTATATTGCATTAAACCATTAGTCCACCTGTTTGACCTGACTGGCAGTGACACTCCAGGGTCTCCAGCAGAGATGTTTCTGACTCCCTTCGACCTCAAGATGTGAAGACTTGAACCTGAGACCTTCTGTGTATGAACCAGATGTTCTAGAAGAACCAATTGCATTCTGTCCTCACAGTGGCTAAGCAGATACTTAATGGGAAGCCCTTCAGAAGGACCCGATCCTATTAGCCTTCACCAACTACTGGCCTTAAGAGGTAGTGAATTCCATATATAACTATGTCCTATGTGAAAAAGTGTTTCTTTTTGCCTATCCCAAATCTTCCAACATTCAGCTCAGAAAATGATGGACGCATGACATTTGCAGCTTAGCAGCTATCTACATCTTCCATGGAGAGAGGGGCAAAAGCAGTCAGACAAATCCCACATTAGAAATATTCCCATAGGAAATAATAGCAATCATGGACTTGCTATGTGAACACTCACTCAACGAATGATATCCAGGAAATGCATGGTGTTCAGTAATCGGGACCTGCATGTACAGCCTTGGAATCAAAGGTGCATATACTCAGCGGTAGGAAGACTGAAAACCCAGTGAACTGCTTTGATAGGTATGGCCTAAATACATCAGGAGACTCCCGGATCATGTTTCCCATATCACACTTACACAGAATCTGTCCTCAAGTTGCGCAGAATTCATAAAGGCTTGGGAGATTTCAGTGGAAAAAGTCCTGACCACATATACACATTCCATGTACATGGTTTGGATGAAATGGCAAGTGATGGTTTGCTATAAAGTCAGAAGACAGGGAAAGAATCAGAACACTTGATGGGAGAAGGGAGTGCCTGAAACAAATGCAAAGCCTAGGTATGCGATCCACACCAGTGTATGTTCTTCTGGGTCTCAGTCATAGCAAGCACTGAAGAAAGAACAGGCTAGTTTTATGCAATGTTTCTCGGTGGTATAGCTGGGCTTGCCTTTAAAAGTAACTTCCATCAACATTCCTATTCAGTAAACAAACAGGCACTTAACCAAGGCCCTTTCCATCTGATAAGGTGGAGATAAAGCTACTGGTTTCCTCTCAAGAATTTGTCTATAGCCTTTTCCACAAAGTTTCAAAAATCTGGACAAGCCATTTATGAAAGAAAAATAATGTGTCTTTTTCTTGTTACAGCAATATGAGGTTGGCAGAGCTACAGCTATATATGAGCAGAACAGATTACATATCAAATCATTGGAGGGGAAAGGGCCCTTTGAGTTATTGAAAACACCTGCATCCAAAAGAGAAAAAAAGGGCAAAAGTTTATACCCATATATGCAAGAATGCCTTTAGTTTGTTTCTGGAAGTATTGTTTTCAGCTTGCCTCCTAGATGCAACTTAGTTTGCTTTTTATTTATTTTTTAAAAATCCTAAAGCACCTTTCATCCAAGGTGATACTAGGGTGAAGTACAACCGTAAGCCAGAGGTGGTCAAATTTCTGGGATCCACAAAGAGGGCATTACCCCAGTGGGAAGCTGTTATGTGGAAAACCTCAACCCAGTTATGTGTGAGTTCAGACGATTATACTTATACACACACACACACACACACACACACACACACTCCTTGACACACAAAGAGGCACACACCATCCCACTGAAACAAGGGCTAGTATTTAATTTTGAGCCATTCCAATCTAGTTTCATTTTTCTGTTTTCTCCACATCCTTTTTTTTTAACAAAGGAAGGAGAAAGAAGAAATAAGGTCTCTAACATCCTTTATCTGTCCTGACCGCAACAGGCAAAAAAAGAACTTGATAACCCCAGCAGAAGAATACAAATAACATCAACACACAGCTGAATTGCAAGTCCTGCCTTGCCACTGTTCAAAACCTCAAACTTCAAAATGCTGTTGCATCCCCAAAACCTGCATGTAAGCTGTTGCATGATGCAGGTGAACTTTCTGCATATTTGAAAGGAACACAAAGCTAGCATTCTTATGCAACATTCTCAACTTCACTTTCATTGCCTGTGAAATCTAAGCAAGGGAAATGGGTTTAACCCTCGTCCCCCACCATTGCAGCCCTGGTCCACTTTAGGAGCCCTCCTGGTAATGGTTGTAAAATACAGAGAAATAGTCAGGAAATCCAATCATGGGTAATTTGTCCTATCACCACATGCTGTGACAATAAATTCTGTACTTTAATGGTGTGCTCTGTGAAGAAGTACTTTATTTTGTCTATCCTGAATTGTTCAGCTGCATTAGATGACCCTAGATTCTAGCATTTAGGAGAAGGGTGGTAGCTTAGCAGTAGAGGAGCTGCTTGCATGCGGAATGTCCCAGGTACAATATCCAGCATCTTGAGATAGGATGGGGAATGCCCCTTTTCTGAAACTTTGCACAGCAGCTTCCACCTAGTGTGGACAACACTGAGGGACATTCACAGGGAAAACAAAATGCTTGTTTACAAAGCTATTGTACTACCAAACTTACTGTATGCTTGTGAAACATGGACCACTTATAAATGCCATCTCCAACTCCTCGAAAGATTCCATCAATGGTGTCTCTGAAAATTTTGGGAAAACAGGCAAACTAATACCAGTGTACTGGAAGAAGCAAAGATCACCAGTGTTGAAGCAATGATTCTTCAACATCAACTTTGTTGGACTGGTCATGTTGTGCGGATGCCTGATGATTGTATTCCAAAGCAACTACTCTATTCCGAACTTAAAAATGGAAAGCGTAATGCTGGTGGTCAACAAAAGAGGTTTAAAGACTGTCTCAAGGCAAATCTTTAAAAATGTAGTATAAACACCAACAATTGGGAAACTTGCCTGCGAGTGCTCCCGTTGGAGAACAGCCTTTACCAAAGGTGTCATGGGCTTTGAAGACACTCAAACTCAGGACACAAGGGAGAAACGTGCTAAGAGGAAGGCAAGCTTGGCAAATCGACACCATGATCAACTCCTGCCTGGAAACCAATGTCCCCACTGTGGAAGCATGCATGGATCCAGAATTGGCCTCCACAGTCACTTACGGACTCATTGTTTAAACCGTGTTTATGGAAGACAATCTTACTCAGCTATGAGTGATCGCAGGAGGAGGATTGATGATCTAACTCACTAAAACAGCTTCTACTCTATCCACTTTCTCCCCAACATGAACTATTTTGCAAATCTCTACCATATCCCTCCTTTTTATTCATCTTTTTTTTTCTAAACGAAAACAGCCCCAAACATCATAACCTTTTTTCATATGGGGCTTGAAGCTTGAATCATAGAGATGGAAGGGACCACAAGGATCATCTCATCCAACCTCCCATAATTCGGGAATCTTTCACCTTATGTGGGGCTCCAACCCTTGACCCTGAGATTAAGAGACTCATGCTCTTCTAACTGAGCTATCCCTCATGTTGCAGCCCCTTGATCATTTTGGTTGCCCCCTTTTTAACCTTATCCAAGCTCTACAATATCTTTTTTGAGATGCAGCGACCAGATCATTGCACACACTATTCCAAATGTAATTACTTCATGGAGTCATTTAAATACATTAAAATAGTGGCATTTTCATTTCTGATACTTTTCCTCATGATCCCAGATCGACGATACGGAATAGACAGCAGGGTCCTGGGATTCAGAAGCTGATTTAGAGCACCAACATGGCATCCAAATATTTTTAAAGAGCTGTAGTGAACTACAAGGCTAGTCAGACTGCCAATCCCAGTTGGTCTGTGATTATATTACTGTACTTAGTATCTGCAGTTCTTTGTAGCCACATTCAGTATATTTGCCCAGTGTGTAAGAGTCTGGATGTTTCCTCTTTAGACTGACCACTTCTGCCACATAAACTATATAGCAAGGATGGTGGAACCTGTAGCTTTCTGAATGTTGCTGGAACATTCCTGAAGCTTGATCACATTGGCTAAGGCTGATGGGGAAGTCCAATAACATCTGTAGGGCGACATATTACCCACCCCTGCTGCAGAGACAAGGGGCAGAGGAAATACTTATAGTTTACTATTGTTCTGTTTTGCAAATAAAATGTTTTAGAGAGCTCCAACATGCACACCTCACATTATTTTGGCAGAAAGGAAGAGGGGGAAAGGCTTTCTTTTTCGGTTGATTTAGATTGTTGCTGGCTTATTTTCAGTACACATATGGATTTACTTCTTCTCCTTTCAACCTTGGAGAGTTGCCAGAATGTAGACATGAAAACTTTCCCTCTAGACGGAACTAAAATTCATTATCTGAGCTTTGGGACATCCCTGCTTCTGCTACTAATATGGTTGGACACATCTTAGTTCATCTGTGATTAGCAGCAGTAGGTTCGCACACAAGAATAGTTCTGCTCTATTTAGAGCAAGACTCTGTGAAGTCATATGAAATGATGACAAAGGACAGTGGTTTTTTGGGGTGGGGTGGGGTGGGGAGGGCAATGACTTTAGCAAAGCATTCCAAATCCTGGGGCAGTTTACTTTCAATTTTGCCATTCTTGATTGAGTGACTGATTCATAAAAATATAGCTAATTTAAGAGGATTTGTCTGGCCTTTTTTTTTTTTTAACGAAAGAAACTGCAGAAACCTTATGGAGCAAAAAGCCTTAGGTAGCCCTTCCTTTTTTCTGTATATTCTATTCAGGGCTTGTTTATTTTTTATTTTCTGCAAAATCAGCTTTGGCAAGAGTTTTGAGGATTTCGATTTCATGCTGAGATAGATGGACATTATTTTATAATGTCCTTTTGAAGGCACTGGTCCCCAACACACAGTCTTCTCTGAAATTGATTACGAAAGAAATTTAAACACGGGGAACACTGAAGGTTGCTTAGAGGCAGATCTGCTGAGCAAATAGCAACTGGAGGTTGAAAATGAAAGAAATTTCAAAGGGTAATCAGGGGAAAAATATAGCGATTTTCCAAAAGAAAGGTGGCCATCAAATATTTTAAAGACCATTTACCTTTGGAGAAGGGGAGGCCTTCCAATACTTTCTACCTGCAATGCCCTCCTTACCTTGCTTCATTTATCTCGCAATAAAAGCTACTGTGACTGCCTTATGCATGAAAAGCAAACTGGACATTTTCTCCCTCGTGCACATTTTAAAATGACCCAGAATTTCACTCAACAACTGGTGACAGGTGAAATTAAAATGAACCTAAAATTGAATGGGGTCTCATCAAGAAGCTGTTATTCCATTCTGAATAATCCAACCACCTGATTCTCTGCATGTTGACTTGGAAATCATTTTTTTGTGGAGCTCTACCTGGCAGCATTTCTGCCCCATAACCATATCTTTCACATGGAGGCACAGGCTTCAATCCTGCCTGCAGTCAGGCTGCTTAAATGCCATCAACTTCAAAGGGATTCAAATTCCCTGTGTTCAGAATTGCACAGGATTGCACAGCCCATAGACATTATCTCTTTGATTGTATTCCCTGTATATATCTATAGAGCCCACTGCTCTATCAACGCTATCCAAACAAATTTCCAGTAATCTTTCCTGAAAATCATCTAGTGCAACAGCAGACTTAGAAAGCAGTCAATACTGTGTTTGTCTTTAGAGAAGGCTCTGGGGGTAATCCTGGAAATGGAGGGAGGGTTATTTGAGAAACAAAATTAATGTCAGAGTTATAAGAAGATGAACATGGTATGATAAGGACAAAATAGTCCAGGTTCTGCAAAGGAAACACTTTACCTGTGCGGCCTATTAGTATTCTTTGGGAGAGTGAAGAAAATAGTAGATGAAAGAAGGCCAGTGGATATAATTTATTTGGACTTTCAAAAAGCCTTTGATAAAGTCTCTCACAAGAGGCTATTAAGGAAACTAAGTAGTCCTGGGGTGAGAGGTGAAGTTTTGTCAAGGATTAGAAATCGGCTAAGAGGTAGCAGAGATTAGGAATAAATGGTCAATTTTCAACCTGGAAGGAGGTTAATAGTGGGGTGCCCCCAAAGAGCCATACGAGCACATGCATTATTTAATACATTTATTAATGATCTTGAGGAAGGGTGAACAGTGAGGTGTCAAATGACACAAAATTATTTATGAACACCCAGACTGGAAAACACTGCAAGGAAAACCAGAGGAACCCAAGGAAGGGAGGCAACCGGACAGCAGGTTGGCGAATGAAATCTGATGTGGACAAATTCCAGACAATGCATACTGTAAGGATTAGTTTGAACTAATCATTTACATTGTTGGGTTCTATAGAAACTACAGTCCTGAGTGGAAAATAACTGGATATCTCTATGGAGAAGTCAATGAAAACATCTGCAGCTGAGGGTCAGGGGGGGAAAATGTTAAGATGTTAAGCTGCATCGAGAAAGGAATGCAAGAATAGACTAGAAACATATCCTTTCCACCGTGGACACTTTCTTTAGCTTTGGTCGTTTGAACATAATCTAATGAAATGAAATTTTAAAAGAAGGTAAAAAGTCATTGCAATTGCAGGCAAGCCTTTTATTACAACCCGAGTTTATAAAATTTGGATAGAGTTTTGATTAGGGATGGGAGGGGAATTTGGTTTGGTTCACATTTTAATGCAAGCCTGCCTAAATTGCTTGCCAAAAAAATGCATATTAGGAGCAAAGAATAGCTGAGGCCCAAATCTCAATCCAAATTGGGCCTATTCAGGGACAGGGCATTAAGCAGGAAAGAGAGGCAGACATGGGAATGCAGAAGGCTGAGAAACCACAAAAAGGAGAGATCTACTGGATGGCTGTATCTCTGGCATATGCAGTCTTCCGGACAAAAGTGGCCTCAGGGGTGATTTGTTTAAATAGTATAAAAGGTAAAGGTAAAGAACCCCTGGCTGGTTAAGTCCAGTCAAAAACGACTATGGGGTTGTGGCGCTCATCTCGTTTTCAGGCCAAGGGAGCCGACATTTGAACCACAGACAGATTTCCGGGTCAAGTGGCCAGCATGACCAAACTGCTTCTGGCGCTACGGAACACCATGATGGAAACCAGAGCACGCGGAAATACTGTTTACCTTCCCGCCACAGCGGTACTTATTCATCTACTTACACTAGCATGCTTTCGAACTGCTAGGTTGGCAGGAGCTGGGACAGAGCAATAGGATTCACATGGATTCGAACTGCCAACCTTCTGATCGGCAAGTCCAAGAGGTTCAGTGGTTCAGACCACAGAGCCACCCGCGTCCCATACTTATAGTATACCTGTTGTGTTGGTTGCCTATGCATATCCAGACCCATTTCAAGTGCTGGTTTCGACTTTTAAAGCTCTAAATGGCAGGTAACTTGGATCCATATAAACCTGTCCAGACATTAAAAAGTACCTCAGATGCCCAGCTCATGAACACACTATCACAATAAATAGAATGGCGGACACTAGAGACAGAGGTCTGTATCCAACTAAACTGTTCTGATAGTGCAAGCACTATTAAATGAGCAATAGAACTTTATCTCCCCGTGTGTTCTTTGCACACCCATAAGTATGTTATGGAGTTTTCCACCAACCCTCTGGAGCAGATGGTGGGGGCAGGAAGCAGGTGGAGGAGGGGAATTCCATTGTGCAGCCAAAATCCTTGCACTAGTGGAACTATTTAGCAGGATAGCACCCATGGTCTTTTTGGTGGTAGCTCCATATTTGTGGAACTCTTTCCCAAGAGATGTACAGTTGGCCCCAGCCTTGTGTCTTATAAATGGGCATTGAAAAGCCATTCGTTTCAATTGGTTATTTGCATGCTTCAAGATTAGCATAAGGCAATAAATCTAGGATGTTGCTGATTGATAGAGTATTGTCATACCAGAACCTTTTAACTTAAATGGATATAGAGAGCTACTACCCACTTTTCTGAGTGGCTGCCAATTAATGATTATGTATTAAAGAATGGTTGTAGAAAGGATGTAATGTATACCTTGTTGTGATATTATTACAAGCCGAGCTGCAAAAGCCTCAGCAGCGAGGCTCACATGACTGTGTCTGTTTTTATCCTGTGGTAAAGCCACTAGTCCTTACAGCTTTCCCACACACATGATGTTTTTGTACTTTACTATTGTACTTTACTTTCAGTTCTGGCTCGAGAGATGCTAGACGCTTTTATGCACAGCTCTGACTATCTGAGCTGGCTAGCAGAAACATATTCTGCAATTTACCTACAATAAATAGTTTTAGCCTTAATGGCTTGTGTGTGTTGTTCTTCACGCTGGAGAGCAATCGCATATTATCAGTGTGCCCCTGGACTCGAGTAGCCAGGAGGGCATGCAGGCTTTGTCCCTACCTGGGGGTCAGTCTCACAACTTGCCCCCGCAGGATGGCACCTTAACATACCTGTGCTGAAAACCTTCTTGAACCAAGAGGAAATCAAGGTTTATTTAACAGGGTTATTAGAGTTTGGAACCATATGCAGTATTGCATATATGTAATTACATCGCAATTACTCCTGTAAGAAGTTTTGACGTGCATATAAACTGCATGTATAGCAAGAAACAATATGGTAATTTTCCCATGATGAATTAAAAAGTGGTCAAGCTTTTCAAGTTCTAAGAAACTACACATTTGTTTAGAAAAATAGTTATCTTTTTTTTTACTGCAAACAAAATTTGCAAGGCTGTAAAGATCCATGGTTTGTTCACATTGTGTTTTAACCCAAACAGCACTAAGCCAATGCACTTTATTAAATTTGGCAGGGTGGGAATTGTGGAGGCCAAGGGTTAAAGGCCTTGTATACTCAGTGTCTGAACCCAACATTCGCTTTTATAACTCAATGATAAACTCTTGAAAAAATGGTTTTATGTAGGAAATGGTGACATTATATAGTCAAGTGGTTCTAGCAACTGTTACCAGAATACACTTTTTTGTACTTTTATTTCAGGAGGAAATGTGGGGGGGGGGGACCTTTTTCTTCCAAGACACATACTATAGCACGTTAATTTGGCATTAATTATAGAACATGTCAAACTGTATTTCAGTCAAAGCTCCCTGTTAGTCTCCAGAGCTTTCTTAATGACAGTAATTATAGGTCATAAAAAAGTCATCTAAAATTAACATTTCTCTCATGTCTTGATCGGAAAATGTAAATGGCTGCCTAGTACAGATGTTTTGATTAGTAAAATTTACACTTCCTTTTTTGTTTCACTGCTTGTCAAACTTCACAGTGCTAAACCTAAGGTGCTACATTTTAAATCTTTCTG
Source organism: Lacerta agilis (assembly GCF_009819535.1). NCBI lineage: Eukaryota > Metazoa > Chordata > Lepidosauria > Squamata > Lacertidae > Lacerta > Lacerta agilis. Next base: position 57,255,094 of record NC_046318.1, on the reverse strand, counting down.
ATGAGATAAAGGCGTACTCAAACTGACTGTATGATTTCTTTGTACTTATCAACTCATGTACAATCCTATGTAACTATTCCAGGAAATTAATACAAATAAACCAGCAATATCCACCTTAAAAAGGAAGGTTAGTTAAGGAACAGGCTGGATATTGTCTATATTAGTGCTGGGCCAAACCTCTCGTCTCCTTTTTTTGTTTTCAGCCATTCGAGGCATGAATCAAGCAACAGGTCCCAGGAATAGGACAGGGTGGAAATAAAGGGGAAGAATTCACCCAGCGAGTATATTAAATCTAGTCTAGGACCCCATCTGCAGTATACATTGTAGCATGCCACTTTAAACAGTCATGACTTCCTCTCAAAGAATCATGGGAAGGGTGGTTTGTTAAGGGTGCTGAGAGCTGTTAGCAGACCCTCCAAGTGTCTCAATTTTCCAGGGACATCCCTGACTTAGAGAAGCCATCCTGGTTTCTGATTTGATCCCGTAATGTCCCACTTTCACTTGTTGTTGTTGTTGTTCAGTCGTGTCCGACTCTTCGTGACCCCATGGACCAGAGCACGCCAGGCACGCCTATCCTTCATTGCCTCTCGCAGTTTGGCCAAACTCATGTTAGTAGCTTCGAGAACACTGTCCAACCATCTCATCCTCTGTCGTCCCCTTCTCCTTTTGCCCTCCATCTTTCCCAACATCAGGGTCTTTTCTAGGGAGTCTTCTCTTCTCATGAGGTGGCCAAAGTACTGGAGCCTCAACTTCAGGATCTGTCCTTCCAGTGAGCACTCAGGACTGATTTCTTTGAGAATGGATAGGTTTGATCTTCTTGCAGTCCATGGGACTCTCAAGAGTCTCCTCCAGCACCATAATTCAAAAGCATCAATTCTTCGGCGATCAGCCTTCTTTATGGTCCAGCTCTCACTTCCGTACATTACTACTGGGAAAACCATAGCTTTAACTATACAGACCTTTGTCGGCAAGGTGATGTCTTTGCTTTTTAAGATGCACTCAGGGCTGATTTCTGCCCACTTTCACTTAGGATGTCTCTATTTTCATTGGAGAACTGTTGGAGGGTATGGAGTTATCCAACCCCCAAACCATCTGAAGGCAATCCTGTATAGGGAAGGGGTTTTAAAAAAATGTTTTATATTTGTAGGAAACTGGTGGGGCAATCCAGTAAGATGTGCGTGATATAATTAGTAAAATTATCATTATGGAATGGGACTCCCCTATTTTCATCAGAGAAATGTTGAAAGGGATGTGCTAGGACGATCCCATTCACTTCACAGAGCTACAATTCTCAGGTTGCACCGAGAAAAGGTGTTTATTGATAAATCACTCTGAGAATTGTAACTTTTAACCAACCCTTAACAAACTAAACTTCCCATTATTCTTTGGAGGCTGTTTAGAGTGGTATGATACTGATTTTAACATATATCGGGCCTGCATTTATACCACTTTGTTTGTTGACTACCTCGTGGTGCCTATGTGGGCTTGATCTTATTATCCAACAATCACAAATAAAAATACAACCCAAACCAGATTTAAAATGAAACACAAAGCTAAAAGCAGAGCTAGTGAAAGCGCAACTCACAGCAGCAGTGGAGCAGTGCCAGTGAGAAAGGTCCCAGTGGAACGTGAGAAAGGAAAGTCCTGCGTGCCGGCTTTCTGGACTTAATGGCAACAGAATGTGAAGCAAGGCCTCTGATGAAGAACACGGTTGGTAGCTAGGCTATGGTGATCGAAGGTGATCCTTCAAACATTCTGGTCCCAGATCTGTTTAGGGCTTTATTGGCAATAACTAGCACTTTGTATCATGTCCCCAAATGAGCTGGTAATCAATACAGCTGGATATAAACCAGAGTTATGTGCTTCAAAAACCAAGTCCTAGGTAATATGTGTTCTTATTTTACAGGGGACAATTCTGCATTTGAAAGCCTGTCCAGCCCAGTTTAAGGATGAAAAGCCGTAGGAAGGAAGAGCAAGGGCTTTGAAGTCGCTTTTCAACAATGAACAGCTGGAGAGAAGGTTGAGTAGACCTGGTCTAAGTGTTCTGTACAGTGAGATGTACTGTGTTTCTGTTTTAATTTTGGTAAATTGAGTTGCAGAGCAATCCAGCGCAGTAACAAGGCAGAAATATTTTTTTTTATTTTTAAAACCTCCCTAAAAGCTCAAGATCCAAAATGAACAAACACAGTGTTTAATTTGAAAGGAACCCTTTATTAATTCAAGGAAGCTGACAATGAAGACTCCTAAATAGCCTGTGCCAGCCCTTATCAAAAATGGTCGCTGCTTAGTAGACCACAATATGAGTCAACAATGTGATGCTGCAGCAAAAAAAGCTAATGCTATTCTAGGCTGCATCAACAGAAGTCTAGTCTCTAGATCAAGTACCACTCTACTCTGCCTTAGTCAGACCACACCTGGAATACTGTGTCCAGTTCTGGGTGCCACAATTTAAGAAGGACATTGAGAAGATGGAACGTGTGCAGAGGAGGGCAGCCAATATGATCAAGGGTCTGGAAACCAAGCCTTATGAGGAGTGCTTGAAGGAGCTGTGTATGTTTAGCTTGGAAAAGGGGGGTCTGAGAGGAGATATGACGGCCATCTTCAAATATTTGAAGGGCTGTCACATGGAAGATAGAACAAGCTTGTTTTCTCCTGCTCTGGAGGATAGTAAACAAAGCAATGGCTTCAAGTTCCATGAAAGGAGATTCTGGCAAAATATCAGAAAGAACTTAGAAACTTGACAGCAAGAGCCCTTCAACAGTGCAACAGACTCCCTTGGGAGGTTTTGCACTCTCCTTCCTTGGAATTTTGTAATCAGAGGTTGGATGCTGTCATGGCTGCTTTAGTTGAGATTCCTGCATTGCAGGGGGTTGGACTAGATGTTCCTCAACAGGGTCCTTCCCAACTCTACAATACTGTACTATAATTCTAGGGGAAAGGAGCCGAAAGGGCAAAATCGCTTCCCAAAGGTGTCGTTCCACATGAGAAAGGATTTAAAGTGAGGCAGGAAACAGTTAAGCAGGGAGATGTGGAAAGGTGGGAGAGGAGAGAGAGAGAGAGACACCCTGTTAATTTGTTCACAACTTCAAAAACACAGCCCATTACTCAAGAAAAGAAACACATGAGGTTTTTTTAGGTTACATACGCCAAACTGGTTGAGCTTTTTTAAGGGAGGCTTGTGGCGCCCAGAAGAGTGGAACAGGGGTCAGGACGAATGCAGGCACTGCAAAATCAGCCAAGGGAGTGTGAACGCAGCAACAAAAAGCTGATTGCCAGGGTTCTAGTGCCTCCGCAACGGTCAGATACATGGAGATTCTTTTTATAGAAAAACAAATTGGGATTTTGTTGCCCTCCTTTTAGATGGCACTGCTTCCCATGCCCCCACATTGCGACGCCCCTGGCAGCAGCAGTTGCCCACTGGTGGCCACCTATGCAGCGTGAAGGTGATTCCAGTTCGGGTTTTGAGGCTGGAGTGGGCGCAACGCTTGGAGAGAGAGACGAGCAAAAGAGCCTCGCCTGCTCGTCTCGCGTCGTCCCTCTCCGCAGCTGGGGAGCGTGGCGGCTTCAGCAGTGGGTGCCTATGGGTAAGCCGGACCTGACTCCAACGCTCGCTCCCCCCCCCCTGTTTCCCAGAATAATAAAGCAAATAATTAGAATGCTAAAGACAGATGTAAGTAACAGGAATGAGTTTAAACACGGCAAACTACTAGGCGCCCCTGCTGGGCGGGCGCATGGCGCCACTAAGCCAAATGGAAAAGATGGCCCTGGCCTCAATATATGTGAATGTTATGCAAATCTGACCCCTCCCCCCCTTTATTGATGTGTTACATGACAGTGGTACCTCGGTTGAAGAACAGTCCTGTTTCAGAACAATTCAGTTTACGAACTCCGCAAAACCTGAAATAGTGTCCCGGTTTGAGAACTTTACCTCAGTCTAAGAACGGAATCCGAACGGTGGAAGGGCACCGGCGGTGGGAGGCCTCATTAGGGAAAGCTCACCTCGGTTTAAGAACGGCTTTGGTTTAAGAACGGACTTCTGGAACGGATTAAGTTTGTAAACCGAGGTACCACTGTACTCTATTACAGATCACATATTTTCCTTCTTAATTGCATTTATATATTCTTACTGCATAAGAGAGGTGGGGGGGGGGGGAACGCAGCAGAGGATAAACGAAACTGAACTGAAGACAGGAATGAGCCACGCTACAGCTTCCAGACTGATTCCCAATTGGCCTCTCTTTTATTATACCTTTTCAGAAAGAAAACATAAACTGGTGTATTCTGAACTGTCAAAATTTACTTACTTGAAAATGAGGATGGAAACATTCTGGTTTAAACAATGTTAATATCATCAAACATCCAGGGAAATATAACAAATTAAAAGGTAATCACTTCATAGCATAAAAGGCCTACACCTTAAGTAATAATAAATCTAATACTTGACATTCATCTCCCTAGAAAATAAAATTAGATAAACTTTTGCAAGGGCATTCTGAACAGTCAATCCAGTTTATTAATAATTTCCTGTTTCATACAGGAAGCTCATATTATCTGGTCACAGCCACAGTAGACCTCCACAGATATTTAATAAAGCTGCCGTTGGTAATCCTCTCTGATTACCTATAACCTTCCAGCTATAACACACACTGTGAGCCCGTTCCATAGAAGGACATCACACTGTCACCTGGTATGATGTTTGACAGCTTATTCTGCTACATCAAGCAGCACAAAATTACTTTTTCCAAATCCATCCCTAGTTAATAACCAAAAGCAATAATGGTATTCAGCATGAGTAATACACAGAGAAGGCAAAATGAGGCAACAGAGAGAGAAAAGATTAGAGGGAGACTATTATGAAGAGGAGATCAAAAAAACTGAATCTTGTAACATACAACAATGTTTCAATTATAACATCATGCAGAGAGCTCTGCATATCACTCGACAAAGCCCATCCTGCAAATCTAAGAAAACACGGGAGAAAATTCCTATTGTGTTTACACTGGATGCATCCTTATTCTAGTTCAAACAAAGAGCACATTTCAAATTTTTCCTTTCTAAATTATGCTCTGAAATTCTCCTGGGAGCAGATACTGACTTACCTTTAGTAGAAATGTCTAGTTAACAGAAATATATTGCTTTGATCTTTCTTTCTTTTTTTATTAACAAAAGCAAGCATCTTATTCTATAGTGAGATTAATAAGATGTTTTGCTTATAGAACAGATCAAAATTACTATCAGCTACATTTACAGGAAGACTGGAAAACTAGCAAGCAAAATGAGCAGATTCCCAATACATGAACACACACACACAACCGCTCTAGAAATAATAACAATAATAAGTGCTTCACTCTGTTAGTTGGGAGGGGAAGGACAATGTTAAAATCCCATTTACTTTTGTAAGGAATTGATAAGTGACTTCCTTGAACTAGGGAAAAGATGCATTAAATAAGGAACAATAAAGGATGGTTTAAAAAAAATGGCTACATCTCTTTCAACCACCACACACAAAAAAAGGATGTATTCCCAGTTAGAAATATAATGAGCCCTTGCTTGCAGATTTTACTATAATTACCATTTAATTCCTCTCACACACATCACAGCAGGAATACCATTTAGAAATTAGCTAGGTGATGAGAAAGTCCTGCAAATTGGAATTCTAATGAATGCAGTTACAATATCCAATTGTATTTTTTCCTATGAGTCTGGAATGATAATAGAAATTATCAAAGAAATGTTATGGTATTCTACTAGAATCAGCAATTCAAAGCAAAGATTGAACTGGACAAATTCCTAAATGTGTACATTTGCAAATGCAAATTCGTGACCTTTGAACTTCGCATTTCCAATCCAACCCTGCTTTGAATCTCTGACTCAACATAAGATATTTCCTAATTTGTAATTCAGAATTTATGTCTGTGTGCTTTGCCATTCAGTGCTTGTGTGTGTCCAGTATTATACTACTTGCTCAGATAAGGGGTTAGATTTGTAGCTAGTCTAACTGGGCAGGTTAGTATGGATGGCCACTACTGTGATTGGGCTCTGGGTGTCGTTGGGAAGATTCATATGTTGCAATTTGTTGATGGACAGCCCAGAGCCTATAAATTACTTTGCACGCAGTGTGGGAGCTCTCCTGGCTTCGTGCATTGGATCACCCTCCCTCCCTCCCTGTTATTAGGCCTCTGCGTTGACCTTGCTATGCCTGTCACAGAGTCGTCTGCTTTTGGGGCAGGGGCCTGGTAGGAATTTTTCCATTTGGCTGATTGGCTGGTGCCACCTGGTTTTTCACCTACTGCGTAGCAATTAGTCACAACTTGTAAGGTTCGCGGTTAGGCATTGGTTATAAATTGGTTGGTGGAGGGGCAAGGTTGGCTGTGGCTGCCCCTCCAATGCTGTGAAGGGGCAGGGTTGGCTGTGGCTGCCCCTTCAATGCTGCTGCTGTGCGGGGAATTCCATTAAAGGAATCCAGGGGCTCGCCATGCTTTGTCCGTATTCCCCAGTTGGGGGCCAGGGCCACACATGAGCCCCTGGGAGCATTAGGGGAGAACAGGCGCACATTCTCTCCCCAAAATATTTCCCCCTTTACTGACTCCACAGGCGGGTGGATGTCAGTTCTGTCCCCAGCGGGACAGATAGTCTTAACCAATGCCTAAGCAACCACTCACATATTTTGTATTTTAATAAGGTTGTGGCCAAAATAATGCCAAAAACCTTAAACTTATATTCTTGTGTGATGTGTGTTTCATTTGAGGGGTGGTTTGGGGACCTCGACACGCAAGCTGTGTACAGCACAGGAGCATTTGGCTTCAAGCTGCCATAGTGAATGAAATGAAGGATGAACAGGGCCAGCCCAAGATGCGTGGCTGACTGAGGCAAAGGACAAGACACCACCACCCACTTCCTATAAATACAATCTGATCAGAGAGAAGGTGGAACCTTTGTTGCAGAACAGCATCTTCAACTGCAATGGAGGCATCAGGCTAGCTTGTGGGGTGCACAACAGGCTAGTGTAGAGGGCTTTTGGCAAGAGGACACCAGGACACCAGGTACTCCTGCCACCCCACATCCCCAGCCTTCACCTCTTGAAGCAGCCACCTGGTGAGGCAAGCTCTGGGTCAAATTAACACAACTTTGTGCGATAAAAGAACAAGGGCACATTTGACTTTGAACTGGGAGCTTCCACAGCATGAAGGAATTGGCTCTGACCCCACAGTCACTGGAAACCACAGGAGGGGAGAGTGCGCTCGCACTCAGATTCTTCTTGTGGGTTTTTCCCACAGGCTTGTAGCTGACCACTGTGAGAAGAGTATGCTGGTCTAGATAAGCCATTTATCTCCATGGACAAAGCATTCATTTTTTGGTGCATATCTCTATGTACCAGGCTCTAAAATCTTGTTTTAATTAACCTGGTTATTTATTTATATATCATTAATTAAGTATATTTATATATTATCCTTGGAGGAACAACACAGTGCGATAAAGCATCAACAATTCAATCAACACTCAAAACACACACAACAATATATCTATAGAAAAACACACACACACACACAAATCAGTCAGCCAATTTCCATAATACAATATCGCAACCACAGTACTATCCCCATGAGCCTTCATGTATGCAAAGCGTTTTTGAATGGATAAATAAAGCTTACAATTTTCTACCTGTGTTCACTATATATATATTCTCTCTCCCTCAATACATTTTCTTCTTGCAATGAATTGTGAATTTTCAGAACTTGGTATTCTGCAAGCAATGACTGTTATTGTTTTGATGGTCACTTACCCTTGTATAAAATCAGAGGTATCAAAAGAGGCCTGGATTATCTTGGGTCTTCCCCCCTGTTTTTTCCCCTTTCCCTTTCTTTTTAGCTTAGCTTACTTCATTTGTTTGCTTACTCAGAGGAACTTAACCCCCTGAGTAGCATGTAAACAAATTCAAGGTTGAAGTGAGTTAAGGAGTTGTTATCCCATAATAAATGATGGTGAAAATAAGTCAATAGTGTTGCTGACAAGCTAACTATCTGGGAGCAATCTAATCAAATCCTATTACTGATTTTCTGTGCCCCTGTTCAAGTCTCTGATTGATTAACAGAAACTGCATATAAAAAGATATGCGGGAGATCCCTTCTCTCCACAGAATTAATAGCATCATAGAAAGGTGGGGCTGGAGCATTCCCCTAAGTCACTACATCCATATCAGATGCTTCAAAGAAATGGCCTATGAGACATACAGCAGTAGGAGAAGACAATATGCACCTGTCTTATAGGCCCCGGAAAGGTAAGGGACAGCAGTCTTTGAAAGAAAGGGCATTTGTTGTAGAAGCTCACCATTTTATGGCAATTGAATATCTGCTGGATTTAAAATCTATTAACATTATTTTTCTCGCATACAAAGTGGGGGTTAGAAAGCAAATTCTGTTATACATACAGTTACATGGTTTGTGTCCCAAGCAAGCTTTTTGTCAAGAATTGAGTAATGCAATTCAGGAAAAAGGCAAAAGAAAGGTTTAGAATGGGGGAGAAGTATTTCTAATATTGCAATAAGCAAAGCCTGGTATTTTGTACCTGCATGCATTGCCCTGGGTGCACATAATTATCCTCATTTTGCAGATGGGAGAAATGATTCAATAATACAGGTTAGAGACTATTTGGGGATTTATGAGTCAAACACCAACATCTTAAACTGCACTATGCGACTAAATAGCAGGCAGTGCAGATCCCAGGGCACTGGTATAATGAAATCCCTGCAATGCATATGCTTAATGAGGGGATTGCTATATGCTGTGTCAATGTCACTCCTGGAAGGCAGACAGAATATAGCCTTTTGCAGAATGCAATTGTTTAATCACAAGCGATAACTAGGTAACAGAGGAAAGGTTTACACCCAGAAGGAAAAGGCAGCAATTTCTCTGTATGTGCAGAGGGGGAAAGCCAACCTTGGTCACTTTTATAATGTTGTAATTTGGGCACACAAAACCACTTGGAGTTGCATTCTGGAATAATAAGGCTTTAGGTATTCCCATCCAACTACATCCATATCTTATCCAAGGTTCTGCAGACAGATCCTACAGAGCCCAAACATTGACAAAATTCCCCTCATTGGTAAGGCTGTCTCACAGTGAGCATCATAATGGACCAGTGAATGAAATCTGCACACAAGAACAGGATTGTGAAAGAGTTAGAAGAGAGTTATGGAAAATGCACTTTCTAAGCAGCCACAAGAGGAACTACTAATAGGTACATTTTCAGTATAAGTAAAGCTGCATCAAAATCATTTCTATGCAGTGGTGCAGTTATGTAATTTCAAACTCCAAACATAATGGTCTTACAGGGCGCGCCCCCTTTAAAAGGTAATGAGTATTATTTCACTTCATTCAAAAGACATGCATTACACCCACCATTACATGTTTTACCATATATTCCTGTTATGTTAGAGCAACTAAAAAAATTACCATTCTTGGAAAATAAGAAAGACCCTCTAAGCAAGTGCAGCATTTAATGTTTTAAATTCACTTTCACTCCTTGTGGCACCACCATGGCTACAGGAATTTGCTTCTGCTGCTCTGCTGCTAAAACACATTTACTTGGTACAAAAAGCATTCTTTTGTTGAAGAAAGGAATATTAAAGAGCATCTGTTAAAATGACCATCTGTAACCACATACGTAGGTTGGAAAATATGCCTGCTTCGGTGGTGGTGATCATGGCATGACTTGTGCAGCCCTAAGTTGTAGTTATGCAGGACTAAAATGCTTTGAGATACTTGTGCGCTGAAGACTTGAGTCTTGCAGCAGACTATAGTGATTAAGGTTGACAGATCGCATTAAGCAATGCACCTCTCTTTATTTCAAACCAATGATCAGGGATGGGGAAAGTTGTTGCCCAGCAACATCTGGAGGGCCACAGGTTCTTTACACATGGTTTACATATATGAAAAGTTCCCAGCAAACATGCAAAGCTGGCAAATATCTTTGGAACCATCTGACTCCTGAAAAAAAAAAAAGAGTCAAGCATATTGTTGTACCATTAACCTTCTCCCCATGTTAGATGCATATTGTTGTTAATCATAACAACATTTCTCACCCACCTTTCCCCCAAGGAGCTCAAGATGGCCTATAAAATATTCCTACACACACCCCTCCATTTTACCCTTAAAACAATCCTGTGTGGTACATTCAGCTGAGAGATGGCAACTATGCCAAGCTCACCCAGGAGCTCAGTGGCTGATTGGAGATTTGAATGCTGGTCTCCAATGTCCTAGCCCAACTCTCTAACCATTATGCCAAAGGGATCTCAAAGAACCCTGGAGACTCCTTGTGTTTTCTGGATTTCTTCTTTTATTTCATTTTTATTTTCTTACCCATTTCTATGTATTGTTCATCTGTGTTCTGCCTATTTATTTATTTATTATGCATCCTTTCTATTCACATAATAATTTTTTTAAAAATCCCCATATTTTGGACACAGTTGCCTCTAGTTCATTGCTCACAGAGAGCTTGCAGGTCTCTACAGACAAAGAATTGCTTTTTAATAATCTCAAAGGCCAGAAACTGCAATGTGTACACAGGCCAGCAGCTATAAAGTGCTGCTTAAAGAGGTGTACCATATATCAAATGAAGCTACGCCTTGGTATCTTGTGCACAGTGGAACGCTGCAATTACAAGGCAAAAGGGGTCCCACAAATCTTATTGTATCAAATCTTGCCAAACCACTGAGTTAATATCCAGCTAATAGCCTTGCATAATTAGTAGTTGGCAATTTGAAGAAATACTTAATGGCAGTAGATAATAATGATGACCGTGGTAATAATGTAGGTAATAACGATGACCATTGTATATGTAGGAGAGATGGGTGGATGGGGAGAGTTAAGGGTAGGAGAAGTATGGTCTTGCATGAGCAATATTTGTAAAGTGAATAAGGAAGGGGATGGGGAACATGGGACTGAAGAGATACTTGGCCTAGTTTTATGAGATTTCCTCTAAATCAGAGGTGTGGTACCTGTGGCCCTCCAGAGCTTGTTGGACTGCACCTCCCATCAGCCCCAGCTAGCATGGCCAGTGGTCAGGGCGTTGGAATACAACAACATCTGGGGGGCCCTGGTCTGAAGGAAATGTCATAGAGCTGGGTTAAATATCTTTTCCCTTTCATGGAATCATTTGTCCCCAGAAAGGTGGGCAGAAATTCAGTAACTTTTGGGAGGTGAACATATGCGAAGCATTTTCAGAGGGGCCTTAACTTTAAATAACAGGGTTTTTTTTTTTCTTTATTTGGGGCAGGGGAGGTGTGAGTCTTGCTTCTGCAGCCCAGCTACATTCCTCAGATGGAATATCCTTGGCAATAGCATTCCACAGGGGAAAGATAGCTGCCCACATTGAGTTTAATACAATTCTTAAACTAGAACATGTCATTCCAATGTGATTCTTCTCCTTATTTCCCATTTTCATAGTAGAAGCTTTCTGGTGTCCTAGAGTCACAGAGCAATCCTGTGCATGCCTTCAAAGAAATATAAGTCTCACTCAATGGGACTTTCTCCCAGGTAAGGGATGGGAATTGCATGGGAATGCAAGCTAAATAAGTTGCGAAACTTCTCTAAGAATGTAAGGCTCTTGAGGCAGGGTGAGGCAGTCTATTTAGGCAATAAATCTGCCTGCTGGCCACTGTCGCACACCTCCTTTTTCTTCCTGAGCCACCTCAGGTTGCAAGATGGCAGTGGCATTTTTAGTGTTGCCCAGGGCAGCAAAACATCCTGGCTGGCCCTGTAGGAAAGTTATGTATGGTACCTATTTTTTCATTCATTTAATAAATGTGTGTACCACCTTCAAGAAAAAATCTTCCCAAAGCAGCTTACAAACCACTTCAGGAATGATTTTTGTTTAGTTTATAAAGTAGTATACTTTTTTTTCCTTTTTTTCTGGGATGGATGGGTGAATAAATCACATTCCTAGGAGTTGATATGGATGCTTCTTTTTGATTTGTATTTGTAAAGCATGGTGATACTTTGTAAAGCATAGTGATACTAAGTGCCTATTGGGGGAACTGCATTATAAGTGTATTAAAAGCAGGATGAGATAACAGCTAGTCAGCTACTTCCACTTCTTGTGGATTGCTTCACAGTTCTGCATTAGTGCAATTTTTGGGGGGGTTGGCAAATTATTTTCCATCCTAAGAACCTCAGTATTCATTTAAATAAGTCCTTAACAGCAGTCAAGATAAGCTCAGAAGTGTGCCTGTAAAAAGCCTTGCAAAGGAGTTTGCAGAATGTATGCAAACTAAGAAAATATATTAAATATTGCATAATTTATACAGCTTGCAGAACTTAGCCTCTCTTAGCTCGTACTCTGGGTTGCTGAGGCACAAAATTATGACTTTGGGAAGAGGGGACTCACACACCCAGTCTTGTCTGTAGCCAGAACAAAGACAAATTCACCATGACGTAAATTCAATAACTGCATCCTTAGAGCTGTGTTACATCACACAGAAAAAGGTGGTGGATTAAAGTAGCATCATACCATTTCAAGATGCATCGAGAAGTTATATTTTTGCATATTGTGTAAAAATAGAAATACAACTCTGCAGGCAGTAAATTCTACATCATGGGAGAAAGTTTGGCCTAGCTATATCCTAGATATGTTCATTTACAATATATAGGGAGCTTTTTATGTGTGAGAACATGCACAAATACTGCCCCAGGAAATTGAAGGCGATCTACCCTCATTGTCTGCCACCTCATTCTGCATAATGTTGAACATGTCTAATTAGAGCTGCAGTTATTTTTACAGATGCCGTCACTGGCTTATAGCCAAGCGCTCAATGCTTGAAGGAAGTTCCAAAACTGGGCTCATAATCTGTTACTACATATGGAAAGCAAACCCCAGACATGAGCAGCTCTGAAGGGTGTGTGTGAATGGGATCAAGTACCCTCAATGCTAGTAGCTTCCACCATTCCTCTGAATATCTAAAGGAAAGGCACTTTTCACATACTCAAAACAATTTCCTTTGCTATCATCAATAAATATTAAAGTAGAAATCAAGCAAGCAAAAAAATAAAGAGTGTATGAACTCTAAAATGAGAATTTTGACCATGAGAACCTGTCAAAAGATCTTAGAAGTTGTTATGAAATTGAGCCTCTGAGCATGTTCTGTGAGCTAAATGCATATTCAGTGGTGATAAGGTTAGAAAGATACATGAATCCTAATCAAGGAACTTCTTTCTGCATGCTGGATTTTGTTGTTTGGGGATGCAGTTTGCTAGTGTCCATTTTTGCTAGTGATGCAGTTTGCATCCATTTTTCACTCGTGAGACTAAAACTGATTTTGGTGGGCACTGTACCCCACCACAAAACACACTGTGCCCCTTTCGTGCTCCCCATATTTTGGGGGAGGCTAATAGCGATCAAACCTTTCATGCATTTATAGTCCACGCACACAGAGTAGACCCATTGAAATTAATGGACTTAATTTAGCCATGATCATTAAGTTCAATTGGTCTACTCTGAGTAAACCCTCATTTAATACCACCCTCTGAGTTTTTCCTTGCATCGAGTTTTTCCTTGCATTGCCTTTTCTGTCCTGTAATACTAATGTTGGCACTTCAAGTTGCAAAGATGCTTTATTTACTCTCTGCCAGGGTTGTTTGTTTGTGTGTGTGTGTGTGTGTGTGTGTGTGTAAATAAATAAATAGTCCAATCATAATAAACCATGTGGTCCTTGCCAATTCCCCTAAGCAAACAAAACAATATTGACATTCAGTGGTTTTGGCTAATTTCACCCAAAATAAGCAAAGCAGTATTGATACTTACAGAGTAATCGTATTCGTTGCAATAAAGTCTGTGGTGTGCAACTGTCTCCAGTAAAGATCCTCAAAGCATTAGCTCCTTAAGCACACATGTGCCTGTCTATAGCTACATAAGTTAATACACTCCACCCCAACAGCTGTGGGTGCTAGAAGAGAGCACCCCACAAAAGGAAGCATGAGGGCACCACATTACAAAGTAGCATAGTTGCAACTGTCTCCCATGTCTCTTTGACTCCTATGCCACATGCAGATAGTAAGAGCATAAGATGACCCTGCTGGCCATTGCCCATCTACACTAGTTCAGCATAATCTCCTCTCAGTTGTCAGCCAGATGCCTTGGGAAACCCAAGCGCACTCTCCTTCAGCAACTCCAGCAACTGCTATTCAGAAACATCATTGCTTCCGACCATGAAGGCAGAGCATAGTATGTTTCCGAGCACAATTCAAAGTGTTGGTGCTGACCTTTAAAGCCCTTAAACGGCCTTGGTCAAGTATATCTGAAAGAGCGTCTCCACCCCCATTGATCTACCCAGACACTGAGGTCCAGTGCCGAGGGCCTTCTGGCGGTTCCCTCACTATGAGAAGCCAAGTTACAGGGAACCAGTCAGAGGGCCTTCTCGGTAGTGGCACCCGTCCTGTGAAACGCCCTCCAACCAGATGTCAAAGAGAAAGACAACTACCAGATTTTTAGAAGACATCTGAAGGCAGCCTTGTTTAGTGAGGCTTTAAATGTTTAATAGATTATTGCATTTTTATGTTCTGTTGGAAGCCGCCCAGAGTGGCTGGGGAAACCCAGCCAGATGGGCAGGGTATAAAAAATATTATTATTATTATTATTACTATTATCATGGCTAGAAGCAAATGAGAGCCCTAGCTTCTAGGAATATGTCTAATTCATTTTAAAAGCCACTCATGATGGCAGCCATCACTGCCTCCATATTGTCTCTTGCTTGAACCATTTGCTCTAACACTTCCCCCCCCCCCAAAAAAACCCAAGAGTAGGGTCTGTCTCACATACAGAGAGAAAGTACTTGCCCCTCATGCAGGTAAGTTCTTAACTGGTAAAGGCCACTGCAACCCTAGCCTCTGCTGAGTACTTATGCTTGCAGGGACTTGTTTTCATAGAATCATAGAGTTGGACGGAACCATGAGGGTCTGCTAGTCCAACCCCCTGCAATGCAGGAATCTTTTGCCCAATGTGGGGCTCAAACCCATGACCCTGAGAGCATGGGTCTCACGCGCTACCAGCTAAGCTATTTGTGAAGGTTTGGATCAGACCAAGCACAAGAACTTGCAGGCATCCATTTGTACTGGTGGTGGGGCAAGGGGCCACATGTGCTAGCCCGGCCCCCTCCACACCGACTTCCCCATGTTCAGCAGGAAGGTCTGAAGGGGATCATGAACTCAATTCAGGTGAAGGTGCATAAAATCTTCCGCACTGACTAGGAGCCCTAGAAAAGTTGGTGAAGGTAGCATCCTGATAATACACAAAAAAATATGTCCTCACCATAAATCAAAAGATTTGAAAAGTAGAGTAATGGCTTTATATCATGAGGACAGCTATTTTTACACTGAAAATTTCATCCTGCATTTTCAGAGAAGTGAGAAGAGACAAGCATTCCTAATGAGGAGGCAGGTCACATAAAGATGATCTATATTGATATCTATCTGTCTGAACTATGACAGGTGCATGTCCACTGTTTCCTCCAAAGTAACTAAAAAGTGAAAATTAGCATCTGCCATCCAGGCCTTAATTTCAAGACTGAATTCACCTGGCCACATCAAATCCATCTCTGTCCACCTCTACTTGGCAACTAGGAAAGGTTTCACATGTTGATTACTTTTGAAAAGGTGGGGTGACTTTTAGAAGCAATTTCCAGGCTGTACTCTGTCTCCATCGTTGTTGGAAACCACAGGTGGGGAGAGTGGTCTTGTGTTCAGATTCTACTTGAGAGTTTCCTACAGGCATCTGGTTGACCACGGTGAGAAGAGGATGCTGGACTAGATGGGCCATTGACCTCATCCAGCAGATTCTCCTTATATTCTTAACACACTTTCCTTTGCCTCTCAGTATCCCCTGGACACAGGACGCGGGTGGCGCTGTAGTCTAAACCACTGAGCCCCTTGGGCTTGCTGATCAGAAGGTTGGCAGTTCGAATCCCCACAACGGGGTGAGCTCCCGTTGCTCTGTCCCAGCTCCTGCCCACCTAGCAGTTTGAAAACAGGTCAAAGTGCAAGTAGATAAATAGGTACCACTCTGGCAAGAAAGTAAACAGTGTTTCCGTGCGCTGCTCTTGGCTTCAGTGTTCTGTTGCGCCAGAAGCGGCTTAGTCATGCTGGCCACATGACCCGGAAAAACTGTCTGCAGACAAACGCCGGCTCCCTCGGCCAGTAAAGCGAGATGAGCACCGCAACCCCAGAGTCGTCTGCGACTGGACTTAACCATCAGGACTTAACCTTTTTATCCCCTGGACACAGAGTCATAGAATCATAGAATTGTAAAGTTGGAAGGGACGATACTGGTCATCTAGTCCAACCACCTGCAATGAAATGGTTTTTTGCCCAAGGTGGGGCTCAAAACCACAACCCTGAAATTAACAATCTCATGCTCTATTGATTGAACTATCCCAGAGCCTAAAATAAGTCTGATTCCTGGTTGTCTCTTCTTATTCATCCCTCTCATAGGCCTTCAAATGTGTCCATGTCAGAGGAGATAGCTAAGATATCCATTTCCCTGCCTTGCCACCCCCAAAAGAATTACAGTGGTATATTACCTGGATTTTCACCAAAGTCTGGTGAAAGATGGCTGGGGCCTCTTATGATTACTGTCGTCGCCCCTTTGCCTTCCAAAATTGCAACCCTTTTTCTTTCAAATAAACTGGCGTTATTTTTTGCTGCAAAGCCTGAATATTCTTTTTTTCCGCTGACAGAAGAGTTTTAGTGCATTGTTTGAACTTTTCATTTGATTGTTCTGGGCCTTTTTTGCAGTATTGCTCATGTTTCTTCATAAAGTTCAACCTCTGGAAAAAAAAATCAAATCACTACTAGCAGCCAAATGCAGAAGTCATTATCAGTCCTTGCAATAAGGAATCTATTCACTCATTTTTCTGGATATAGAGAAAAGAGGGGCTCTCATGATAATACACAGGACTCTTCTAAATGGCTCCCACTAAATCCTATGGTGCATGTTAAATGGGCAAAAAGCAGCAAGGTGATTGGGGGATAAACAGAGCCTTTAACTGGAACCCCAAATGTATGTTTCAAAGTACACCTCTTTGCTATTCTTTTGAGGCAGGGAGGGGTAGAGAATCTGCTTTGCATGCAGAAGGTTTCAGGTTCAATCCCTAGCATTTCCTGGTAGGGCTGGGAGAGAATCCCATCTGAAATCCTGGACAGACACGACCAGTAAGTGTAGACAATGCTGAGCTAGATGGACCAATGGTCTGGCTCACTAGAAAGCAGATTCCTTTGGTCCTGTGTTGTGTAAGTAAATAGTTGCCAGTTACTCTTTAGCATTATATTTACTCTTTACACCTATATTTACTCTTATGAGTAAATATGGCTCCTTGAACCATCATTATTCAGGGCAGCTGTCTACCAGCTCCATCTGATATGCAGGCTGAGACCCTACCTGCCCGCAGACTGTCTCGCCAAAGTTGTGCATGCTCTAGTTATCTCCTGCTTGGATTACTGCAATGTGCTCTACGTGGAGCTACCTTTGAAGGTGAACCAGAAACTACAACTAATCCAGAATGCGGCAGCCAGGCTGGTGACTGGGAGTGGCCACTGAGACCATATGATAGCAGTCCTGAAAGACCTACATTGGCTCCCAGTACGTTTCCGAGCACAATTCAAAGTGTTGGTGCTCACCTTTAAAGCCCTGAATTGCCTCAGTCCAGTATACCTGAAGGAGCATCTCCACCCCCATCGTCTGGCCTGGACACTGAGGTCCAGCGCTGAGGGCCTTCTGGCAGTTCCCTCACTGTGAGAAGTGCAGTTACAGGGAACCAGGCAGAGGGCCTTCTCGGTAGTGACGCCTGCCTTGTGGAATGCCCTCCCATCAGATGTCAAGGAAATAAACAACTATCTGGCTGTTAGAAGACATCTGAAGGCAGCCCAGTTTATGGAAGTTTTTAATGTTTGAAGTTTTATTCTGTTTTTAGTGTTCTCTTGGGAGCTGCCCAGAGTAGCTGGGGAAACCCAGCTAGATGAATGGGATATAAATAATAAAATCATCATCATCATCATCATCATCATTACTTTTGGTCTTCGGTGACTAGGAATGCTTATGACCAGCTCAAGCTGGTGTACCAACTATTGCCTTTCCTGGATAGGGACAGCCTGGTCATAGTCGTCCACACTCTGGTAACCTCCAGGTTGGACTACTGTAATGTGCTCTGTGTGTGACTGCCCTTAAAGACAGTTCAGAAATGGCAACTAGTGCGAAATGTAACATCCAGGGCCGTTATGGGAGTGGCAGGCTAAGGGTATATAACTCTCATTTTAAAACAACTTCATTGGTTGCCAATTCTTTCCCAGAGCAAAATTCCAAGGTACTTACATTCATGTTTAACATCCTGAATGGCCTCAGGTCTACATGTTTTCTCCCATATCAAACTGCCTGTACCCTAAAGATAGCAGATTGGTGGTTCTTGTGCATGGTGAAGTGCACAGTGCTGTGGTACATGGAAGGGCCTTTTGTGCCGATTCCAGGCCTGTGGAATGTTATTCCTGCTGAGATGAACACACACACCTTCCCAGCATGCTTTTGGATGAAAAGAATGGTGAGTGTAGTCATTTATGAATGCAGCAAGCCCACGCACATTTAACTTGTGCTCATTCAGCATAATGTGTGTGGGAAGAAGAAGAAGAAGAAGAAGAAGAAGAAGAAGAAGAAGAAGAAGAAGAAGAAGAAGAAGAAGGTGGAAAGGGTTCCAGGAAAAATTATTTTGGCTCTCCCACCCAGCATTGAACCCAATGGGCTTTGACTATATGCAATTTTAGCTCCAGGCGTGATCCCCAAATGTAACCCTCACATAAGATGTGGGCTTACTGTAGTTTAATGCTACTGCTTTTATTATTAGTTGTATTGAAAAAATTGTTTTTAAATGCTTCCATTGTGTGGCTATTGTGTTATCTTTATGTTGCAAACTGCCCTTTGGTCTTTTGGCAAAGGGTGATCTATAAATTACTTACTAAAATAAATAAACTTAATAAATGTTACTTTCTGTGGGGAAAAGGGAAGCATGAGGTTTGCACAGGGCTGTAAATCTGTCCCCTCTCAAACAATGGGTGGTTCAGCTGTGAGAGGAACTTTTGGATGAGGAGAAATTTGTTGTATTGGGAAGAGAATAATTGCAGAAGCTCGAACGATACAGACCTAGGCTGGGCAGAGGTGGAAAACATTTTATTCACCATGGACAGACTTTGGTCTTTCAAATTTCAGCAGCACTCAGTGCAAGGCCAAAATTCACCCCCATCCCCACCCCCACCTCTCACCTTCCATTCTGCTCAATTCACTATGTCATAGTTGCAGCACCCTATGGTACCCCCTAGGCTCTGCACCCAGTGCAATGGAACTGGTTGCTCTGCCCAAAATCCACCTCTGTATCCACCTTATCCAGTGCCATGTTGGGCAGAAGGGAGGTTAGATGACGGCTCTTGCAATTCTCCATTCTTTTCCAGAATAGAAACTGATTTTCCTCCTATTTGGATCCTTCTTTTAAAAAGTAGAATGCCAAAGGAAATTGGGTTGTGAGAGAGAATTGTGTGGGGGTTTTTCTCTAAGCATACTCACTTTCCCACCATCTCCTGTTGCTTGACATTTCTCTTTAGGACAGTCACACTTTTTTGCAAAACAATTCTTCCAAGTATAGCACCAACTGCCCCCCCCCCCAATGGAATGTCTAAGTGGATTAATAAAGCTCCCAATTTATTTCCCCATAATTCCTAATATTTCACCACAATTCTAAAGATTCCTGTACATGTGGAATCCATTTCGTGCTCTCCAGGGGAACCTTTTGATTTTGCAGGTGCATCTGCTAATGGAAGTAGAGGGAAGCATTTTTTCCCCCTGATTCTTCCTTCAGTCCTCAGCCCACCACCATCAACACCTTCTACCTTGTTCTAGAATAACTTCTCTGGGGCTGATTGTGCTGCAGACCACGTGGAGGGGGATTTAGTCCACCCTCCTCTTCTGTTAGCAGATTCTGCAGCTAGATCAAAAGTTCTTCTGTTAGATTCCACCCATTTTGAGAACATTTTCCTTGCAATATATAGACACTACCTATATCTTCTTATCATTATGATGACCATTTTGCTGGTCTTTGTAATATGGTTGACAAACTCTCATGAAGACATTAAAGTATCAAGAGGGCTTAAGGTGAAAAAAAAAATGTGCCTTTTGGAAAACGTTTGATCACATGTCAAAGATACAAATTCAGTGGCACCTCAGGTTACAGATGCTTCAGGTTAAAGACCCAGAAATAGTACCTTCGGTTAAGAACTTTGCTTCAGGAATGAGAACATAAATCGCTCGGTAGCAGCAGGAGGCCCCATTAGCCAAAGTGGTGTCTCAGGTTAAGAACAGTTTCAGGTTAAGAACGGACCTCCAGAACAAATTAAGTTCTTAACCTGAGGTACCACTGTATGATCATGCCCAGTCTCAACAACATTCCTACATTAGTATGATTATTTACTTCAGGTTGCATGAGTAAGGAAAGCATAAGGAATTTCTCTATTTTTTCTTCCAGATCATAAAGTTTTTATTATGGCGCAAATTAACAATAGTTTGTTAATATACCGTATATTGGGTTGTGACATTACAGATGTCCCAAATGAGGAAACTCCTCGTGGTTTAATGAGATATTATTGGAATGGCTTCCTAGAACTAGCTCCTTCCTTTTAAACCCTCAGACCACCTCAAAAGTACAATTCAGACCCATGTGTGGTTCAGTCAATTAATTACATGGCTTAATACACAACTCAGTGTTGCTATCTGTGCATGGTTCCAAGCAGACAAAATGGGACAGTTAACTACAAAATGTGCAGTGAACCAGAATCTTCCCATGTATCAGGCCTCACATGGAATGGAACAAGGCGACATTGCTGCAATAAATACATAAAACATTAGACTGTTAAATATGAATTTCTTGCAGTCAGAAGATTAATCAGATGGCTATGGACATTTGCAATACAAATGTACAAATTCTATTCATAAAACTGACACTGGAAACTTGTGGAACTTTGAACCTCAAAAAAATGTTTTGAGGTGTTTTCTTGGGAACGGAACCAAACAGAAAGGAACACAGACAAAATAAGGAAATGGCAAGAAAGGAGTCTCTTTTGGTTTATTTGACTGGACTTAGAGCCATAGAACCATGGTCATGTGTCCTATTTTACAGAGGATAGTCTTCTGTTTGAGCGGGTGTTGGTCCAAGTCCAGTTGAACGATAAAGAAGGGAGAGTGGAGAGTGCCTTGAAGTTGCCCATCACAGATAACACCTGAGCAGCAGTCTTCTAAGCCAACACTTCCCTGAGAAATAGTGATGGTCACCAATGTAATGGTTGGGTCTCCCACAGAAGCAAGACAACTCTGACAGTAATTAACTCAGGTTTATTGTTCCAAACACACAAATCACTCTGGAGCTCAGTCACTCAGCGTCTGCTTCCAAATTAGCTTTTGCCGAGTCCGAGTTCCGCCCCTTCCTCTTCCCACATTTAAAGCCCCACTTTCGCTTCCTTTCCTGTTCATGCCTCTCATTAATTCTTGTGCGCCTACGCGTCATGGGATGGGCTATTTCCGGTGGCCCTCCCTCTGAGTCCGAGCTTAAACTGTCAGTCTGTGTCTTCTCCCTTGAACTCCCCCGTTCCTTCTCCTTGTTCTCAGAGCTCAGGCTTCTACTGCAACTAGACTGCTCTTCCCTCGTTCTGCATTCCTGGCTAATTACCTCCTCCTGTCTCTCCACGCTCTCCCCCTCTGTCAGCAATGGGACACAGCTGACATCCAACTTGAATGACTTTAAGACAGAATTATGACAAGTTCATGGAGGATAAAGCCATCAACAGTTGCTAGCCATCCAAGTTGGTGGCCATTACTACCTCTTGTTGGGGAGAATTTCATTGTTCAACTATGTGTGGTATGTAGTAGTCCTATACAACTATAACAGTGTTGAAGTAAGGGTAGCAAAATTGCAGCTGAGAACCTCAAATAATGTATATGACTGCCACCCTTCTTTGGCAATTAAATGTCCAGACTTTGACATAAATGGAGTCTCTCTTTCACTAAATATCTTATGTGACCAACATTAGCCAATCTTATGAGAACTGCTATAGAACTCTCTAGAATTCGGTTACCAACCAATCAAATTCAAACACATAGTAATGTACGAAAGCATTTATAATTCCAGTGAATTAAATTACTATACTTTTTGCACAGTCTGTTGCTGCTGTGAAGAGAATCACCAACCCTACTTTCAAGCCTTTCCCTCAGTATGCCATGTTCTGAAGCCTCAAAACAGGTATGTGTGTGTTTACTCCATTCTGTCATTGCATTATTGCATATATACCATCACTGTAAATCTATGCAACCAATAAATCTTTCAGAAGTTGCACCAATGTAGGAAAAGCTCTCTAATAACTGCTTAAATATTGACAGCCATTAAGAGAGCCACAGCGCAGCTAAAAATCTTTCAGTGTTCCTGGAATATATTTTCCTCTCTCGGTATTCTATCCTCTCAATTCTTTTGTCATCTGTTTCTGCCACATTTTGGCTTTAGTATTGCTGTTAATTAGAGGTGACTATAGTTTGATTAATTGCTAACATGTGTCACATATGCACAATATGAAGCGCTGCAGTCTAAATTTTTCCACTCACTGCATGCCTGCCTGAATTCAGTGGATTTAAGCCAAACATTTCTTTTTAATGACTAAAGAACCTAGTCTTATCACAGTGAACAATGTGGATGTAATCAAAATAAGACAGTCTAATCCATTCAAAGTGTTAAAAGTTCACAGAAGTATGCAATAACCATGGCCCACATTTCACAATTGCAAGCTGGATCACAAGGGTAGCAATAGAGGCCATCTGAGTGTCCTTCTTCCTCTGTTTAAGACTCTGTGCATTTGCTTCCAGGTTTGCACTTTGCTTTTTGCAGCCTCATGACTTGCTTCTCCGTGCTCCACGGTAGTTTCGATTCCATGTGCAACAGCTCTTGGCGAACCTTCATGAAGCTTACAGTGAATACCTATAAGAACACATACAGTGGCTATTCACTCTGCACTGTGGTCTATATAGTTGTCATTCTTTATACTCACAAAGCTATGGTTTCTTGGTTTTACTTGTAATGCCCTGTCTCATCTGCACCTTTGCTCTACACAAACCAATTTACTGTCACTGCTGCTGCAAAGACCTGGGCTAATGTGAGGGACAACTAAGCATGGGATATTTTTTCTCTTTTTTACCTGTTAAATTTATATCCAATCTTCCTCCCAAAAGAGCCCAGGGCAGCAACAATTTGTTTAATTTTAAAAAATACTATTAAAACCAGTTCCTCTTCAACCAGACCTTTGGGTGATTGACATCCAATGCCCTTTTAAATGTGTTATGGAATGGGGGGTTATTGGGCTGTCTTTGTTCTTCTTTGTATCATGTATTTTTATATATATATTGTAATTTTATGTTGTGAACCGCCTTGATATCTGCGGGTGTAGGGTGAAATATAAATTTAATAAAAACAAATAAATGATGTGACTAAGCAGTGGGGGGGGGGAGGGATTCAACATTGTGCTCTTTTGATTGTTCCATTAGTGTAAGCATTTCTGCCCGCTAGACAAAATGATTCCCCTTCTCCTCACCCACATTCACTTTTCTAGGCCTTCTCCTGACCCTGGATTTGGGTGAGGTGTCAGGCTGAAGAAGCCCTGTTGTGCTAAAGGAATGCCTAGCACTGGGTTCCACTAGCATGCCACATTAGTTGAACCTGAGCCAATGTTTCTGTACAGGCCTGCTGAAATGGGAAAACGCTTGGCAGGCATCTAAAGGAGTACAGTAATGTAAAGCATGGCACGTGCCTAATGTCAATAGGCAGGGAGTTCCAAAGGAACACTAAGGGAATGGTTCCTAACAAATGTGGAACAGACATTTTGTGGCACTTGCGTGTCGAGGTCCTCAAGCCACCTCCCAAGAATTAGATACAGAGACAATAATTTTTGTTTGGGTTTTTGGCAATAATTTAGGCCACAACTTTATTGAAATACAAATTTGGTGAGTGGTTGCGTAGGCATTGGTTCAGACTATCTGTCCAACCGGGACAGCTGCTGACCTCCAGTCAGCGTCGGGAGAATGCCAGCTGGGGAGAGTTAAGGAGGCTGGGGACAGAACCTCCCCCTCCCCAGCGGTCCCGGGGGCTCTGGCTACGGCCCTATCCCCGACCGGGGGTTCGGACAAAGCATAAGAGCCTCCGGATTCCTTTAACAGAATTCCCTGTACCATCATCACCATGACTGCGGAGGTGGGGCATCACCCTTCCAGCAATCCAAAACATAACCAATGCCTAACCGCCAACCTTACAAGTTGTGACAAGTTGCTACTGCAGTAGGCGAAAACCAAATGGCAACAGCCAATCAGCCAGATGGAAAAATTCCTACTGGGCCCCTGCCCCCAAAGCAGACAACCCCATGACAGGCAGTTGCAAGGTCAAAGCAGAGGCCTATGAAAACAGGGGGGGCCGGGTGGGTGATCCGAAGCTCGAAGCCAAGAGAGGGATCACACTGCGTGCAGAGGTTTATAAAGGACGCTGGCCTGTCCATCACAAATTGTTACATGTAACTTTGCCCAGTAACCCCTCCTGAACCTATCGCAGCTAAGGCCAGCGTCCAGCCACTCCCTAGAGGATAATTGAGCGTCTTGCTAGGCCCCGACTGCAACACGTGCTCTTACTCAAGGTAGAACCCGATTTGCAGAAGTGCAAGTTTTACAGACCAAAGTGACCAAACCAGTAGTTATGCATTGACCTATCAACCCTTCTAATAGCCAAGCATGGTATGGTGAAAAGGAAATGACTCCTTGGTGGATGGTGGATGGACACACACTGTCTATGTTACATTAGGTTGTAGTGGGTTTTGTGGATTTGAATATAAACCAAAAAGGGAACCAAATTTCTAACAGCACTGGAATTAATGTGTTTTGTTTCAACACACACAAGTGTAGACTGTTGTAAATAAGATCTGTACTAGAAAAGTTACACTCTGAGAAAAACAACAATAGTATTTCCATTTTCTGGTTCTGGCTTTTTTAAAAAAATGTACGGCTTTTATATTATACAGCCCCTGGTAGTAAGTGAAATATAATTCTAATTAATTTTTCCTACGGCTGTATACAAATCAATAATTGTAAGCATCCCAAAGGAAAAAGCACGCTACATGGTCCTCCAGGTTCCTAATGAATGCAAATAAGCTGACCTTTTTCTGACAACTATGAATATTGTTTCACAATTTTACCACTAAAATTGCTGTAATCAGCAATTCATGCTGCAAATCTGGAGCCAATAATAGTTCTAAATAACTATTCATTACAGCAAAGCAGGATGTGAATTGCCCCTCAACTGTTCTAAACTTCATGGAGTAGGGGTGCACAACAGAAATAACTCTGAGAGCCACTTTCATGTGTCTATTAACTCAAGAGAGGGAAAGCATTTTGTTACCATTTAAACCAGCCACATGGAGGAGCCTTTGCACAGCAGAGAGAGAAGCTGTATCTCAGTGGCAGCCCATCTGCTTTCTATGTAAAAGGTCCCAGGTTCAATCCGTAACTTCTCCAGGTAGGGCTGGGGAAAGACTCATGTCTTAAACCCTAGAATCTGCGGCTGGCTAATCTTGTCAATGCTGAGCTAGGTGAACCAATGACCTGATTTGACAGAAGGCAGCTTCCTATGTTCCTGTTTCTACAACTGGCTCTTCCTTCAGACCTTCACTCAATGCGTGCAGGGGTGAGACCAGGAAGATGGGCATAACAACAGGGTGGTACCCCTGCTTCCCCCTTAATCATGTGGAGCCCCTTCATGGGATTAATCCACAAAGGGGGTCTAGTTAAACCAGGATTCAAAAGAACTGGGATGTGGGACAGAATGAACCACGGAACGATACAGAATGGAATGGGCTGTGCATAGTCATCCCTATAATTTCCGTCTTCTACCTTTACATCTGTTTTGTTTTGGTTTTTCTGAGGACCTTTTGGTGCTATCAACCATAGTATCCTGTAGGATTGGCTCTGTGGTGTAGGAGCTGGTGGCATGGAGATATGCTGGCTCCACTCATGCCTACTTCACTGGGGGACTTCTGCTTGCTCCATGGCATCTGTAGTATGAAGATCTGCCAATCCATATTGTCCATTATGCTCTTTAACATCTACCTGAAGCTGCTGAGGAGCGGCATATAGATGTCATCAATATGCTGATGACACTCAACTTTTTTTGTCTTTGTGACCTGAATCAGGTGAGGCTTTCTAGGTGAAAGACTGGTGTCTGGATTTGGTAATGGGCTTGGAAAAGTTTGATAAACTGAAGCTGAAACCCAACAAAGACACAGATATTTGTGCATATCCAGGACTTAGGGGCCCAATCTGTTTTAGATATGGTTGTACTCCGCTTGATGGAGCAGGTCTGTGTCTTACTCCCGCTATTACTGGATTCAGCCTTGTCACTGACTGGGGGCCCAAGTGGCTTCATTGGTGCAGAGTCCCTTTTGCAGTTTCAGCTAGTTCACCAGCTGCAGCCACTTCTGATAGGGCCTTCTCGGTAGTGGCGCCCGCCTTGTGGAACACCCTCCCACCAGATATCAAAGAAAAAAACAACTACCAGACTTTTAGGAGTTATCTGAAGGCAGCCCTGTTTAAGGCAGCTTTTAATATCTGAAGGACTATTGTATTTTGTTGGAAGCTGCCCAGAGTGGCTGGGGAAGCCCAGCCAGATGGATGGGGTATAAATTATTATTATTATTATTATTATTATTATTATTATTATTGTTATTATTATTATTATTATTATTATTATGGCTTTCCACACTTTCCATATATAGTCATATAGTTGTTGCTCGCCCACCCCCCACCCCCAGTTTTTGGCATGCTGCCACATACCAAACGTCATTATTCAGTTAGTGTTCTGGAATAATGTACTTTGTGTTCTGCAGCAAAAAAAAAACAAAAAAAAACAACCAACCACAACCCTGACTTTTGTGAAATATCCAGAAGGAATCGCAATATTTTCATTTTGGTGGCATGTGTACAGGCACCATCCTAGTTTCTGTGTAGAGGGGAAGAGATGGGCAACTGTGGCTTGGGAGACATCTGTTTCGAACAACTTCCCTCTGTCCGTTTGCAAGCTCAGTTCAGTGGAGAGATGTGGCAGGCAGATATGATGGTCCTGATTCAGACTCCTCCGCATGGCAGCAAGCATTAGCTGGGGACAAAACTTCATCACAATAGCCAGGTTCTTCATAGCTGTGTCTGATACCTAGTTCCCCATCTAACCTTCCATACTTCTGGAAGATTTGAATTCCGGAACACTAGGCATGGAACACAAAAAAGACACAAATGCTCATAACTCTGACATTTATGAACTGGAGGAACATGAGGGTACTTAAAGGGTATGACTATAGCTATGGAGCATTTCACAGTTTAGGTGCAACCTGCCGTTAGTGTGGATAGCTGCTTGTGACCAAAGGTATGGACAATCAGCTACAAATGAACTCTTTAAAAGGTTGAATCAAACAGCAATGATACCACTATAAATGGTAAGTGCAGAAAGTCGCATAAATCCTAGTCCAAAAGTGCTCTACACCTCCATTTAGAGTCAGGTTGCCGTACTTGTTTGAGTGGCAAACCCAAGTTCAAATCCCTGCTTGATAGCATTGGACAAGTCATTCCTTAGCCTAACCTACCTCACAGGATTGTTGTGAGATTGCAACGAGGCCCAAGTATGGTGCTCCAAGCTCCCTAATAAAAGAGAGGGATGCAAATGTGATTGATTTAAAAAAAAATGACGAGAGTTTTGTGACTGATTTGCATAGAAGTGGATTGTGCTATAATTGTCGTACATTTTAATCAGCAATATTAAGTAACCAGCATGTTATTTAAAATGGTCCTTTCTATTTAACAGGCAATTTTCTGCATACAGTTAGCCTGGGAGCAGTCTGGAATAATGCAACAGAGCTTTGATTGAATCAAGCAGGTATTGCTTCATCCACCAAGGAGAAGCTTTCTGCGATATAATACATAGGTCCCCCCCCCCAAAATGGTACAAACTATGTGGCACAGTACAAACTTGTAAATGTACCATAGCAACAAAACAAGAGAAAGGCTAAAGAAATAAATACAAGCCTAATAATACACACCTAAGAGTTTAGCACACAAAAGCTGTCTGGTAAACTGGAGAGAACATACATCATTCTGCACAAAAGGCTCGCACTGAATTAGACATTCAAAAAAGATTTTTTTTTTTAAAAAAAAGATAATATTGATTTCATTATAATAAACAGTTTCCCTGTCGTTTATGAAAGTTGTTGTTTTGCTATAGAGCAGCATCACATTCTCAAAGTTTCCTTGAGACAGATTGGGCTACCCTACTGAAGCGTACTGGATCAATGAAAACAAAAGAGAAATTTGACTAATGCCTACTGTACATATGACACATATGATGTTCTAAACTGAGCTAAACAATCTTTTCTTGATGACATCTCAAAAGATACCTCAACTCTCTAATACTTGTAATTCTTTCATGTTCTGAATGAATCCCTACTACATCTCACTCAATATCGATCTTTAAGCCATGTCTCCCAATCCTTTTCCCTGTGTGGTCACTGAACAGTATAAAAGTTCAATAGGAAGATCAGCTGCTCATCCACTTTTTGCTAAAGCAATTTGTATTATGGATTTACTTTAGCAGTCTACAGTGGCAGTTGCTGTTTTTACTATTTAAATGCTTTGATTATCTGACCTTGCTTACTTTATCTTTTTAAGCGCTGTGCATGAGCTTTAAAAGTTGATCAATAATGAGGGATTCCTCCACCACATTATGCAGAAATCAATCCCGTTTTGGGCTATTTGTATTTCACTCTTACGAGTCCATCTGTCTAGGTTAATTTTATATTTTCTTTTTCTTTCTCTCTTTCTTAAGTAATTTGGACCTGTCTTTGCAAATAGACATTTCTGGGTCTCAACGGAATCCAGGAACTATGATTTGTAGTAAGTGTATCAATGGAAGAAGCCTTTCAGGAAAGTTGTGGAATCATTTCCTGTACAGGATTTTAAGATAAGACAAGATGAGCATCTGGTTGGTATGGCCTAAGTCAAGGGATTCCTGCTGCCACTGCAAGCTGGACTAAAAGACTCCAAAGATTCCTTTCAACTTTATCATTTTGTTGCATCTGGAAGTATTTTGCAGGACAGTGTGTGTGTGGGGGGGGTTTAAACAGAAATCTAGCATTTAGAAATAGTAAAGATTTTACTGAGTTTTATCACTGTAAATGGTAGTTGTACAATCATTTACAATTAAAGCTCTGTACTTTGGCATCTTTCCCAAACAAACGCAGATGTGATGCTGTTAAGAAAACAGCAGCCATGGGGATCGAGACCGTGGTGTGTAGGAAGTGGGATTTTAACCCTTTGTCCCGGTGTGGTTCCAACTTAGACCGCCCAGCTTCTATTTGCAATGGGACCTTTCCTGCAAATGCAAATAGCAGAGGGGGGGAGGGGGGGTCCAAGGGGATGTAGCCCCCACCCATGCCGTGATCCCAATTCAGACACCACCCCCCACACAGCTGCTATTTATTCTAGGAAAAATAATGCAATTAATGACAATGAATAATTGCATGTCTATTTTGGTCCACGGTGATATATGCAAAATGAAAAGATTGCATTCAAAATGTGATTGGTAACTTTCCACAAATATGTGATTGCATACTGTACTAATATTCAGAGCTCTTTTATTTTCAAACCCCTCAGTGTTCTTCCTTTCCCAATCTACTCAGACCTCTCCCATTGCTTTAAGCCACCATCATTTTCCTTTCAGTGTCTCTCCCTTCTTGCTCCTATGCCACAAGACACTGTATGACTTGCTCTTTTGCTATCCTACCCTACCCTGACTTCATACAAATCCAGAATTCTGATGTGGCAGTACAAATCATCCAACAGGGGGCTGCACTCTGACTTAGTACGAATCCACGATGGTGATGTGGTGATACCAATCCTCCACTGGGGTTTGTGTGATGACAATCTAGTGCAAATATAGTATGCAGAGAGAAACAAAATGAAATCTATGAATGAGTGGAACTGTCACAGAACCAGTGCTGCAAATAAATAGCCACGCCTAAGAAATTGTTAGATAGGCTCTTCTTCTTTCTTTAAGGATGGGAGAAAGGAACAACACCTTTATGTTGCCCTCAGGACTATATTTTGAAAGGTGTGCGTGGAAGAGTATCTTCCCGTTCCAGGAAACTGTGCACTACTTCTAGAACCAATCCCTGCTATTTAAAAAAGAATGAGATTGAATTTTCATAGCAGTGTGCATAAGAGAAATTCCTTGCTCACTTCCTGGAAATAAGGCAGGGAATCAGATCTATGGACAGTTCTACCTCTCATGGTACATCTTATGACTCCTGCCCTGTTTTTTAGGCAGAAGTAGGTAGCCCATGTAGCATAGGGGGAAGTGCCAGGAAGGGGGGGGGTATACTGCTATACTGCCCAAAATTCAAAAAACTTTGGCACCATAGGGGAATCCAACATCCTTTGCTTTAATTGACTGCATCTTGATTATGTAGGTGATTTTTTTTCACAGCCATCACTATCATGCTCACAAAAATTGCATTTTTATTTTAAGTGAACTGTGCCATGATAGTTAAATGAAACTTTCACATTCAGAGCTGATATTCTTTTCCTTATCCAGGTGCTGGGGATAAACTGGAGTTGGCCATCTTTATCACGCTTCCCTCCAAGCTTCCAAATTGTTGTTGGTTAGTCATGTCCGACTGTTCGTGACCCCATGGACCAGAGCACACCAGGCACTCCTGTCTTCTACTGCCTCCCGAAGTTTGGTCAAACTCATGTTGGTAGCTTCGAGAACACTGTCCAACCATCTCATCCTCTGTCGTCCCCTTCTCCTTGTGCCCTCAATCTTTCCCAACATCAGGGTCTTTCCCAATGAGTCTTCTCTTTTCATGAGGTTGCCGAAGTATTGGAGCCTCAGCTTCGGGATCTGTCCTTCCAGTGAGCACTTGGGGCTGATTTCTTTGAGAATGGATAGGTTTGATCTTCTTGCAGTCCATGGGACTCTCAAGAGTCTCCTCCAGCACCATAATTCAAAAGCATCAATTCTTCGGCGATCAGCCTTCTTTATGGTCCAGCTCTCACGTCCAAGCTTCCAAATACATCTTGCCAGGTTTACCTTATTCTGATCCTTGCAGTTTTTGCTGTTGTTCTATTGGTGCTAGTGCTAATATTTAAACTGCCCAGTTTTACCCGCAATTTAAAGGGAAAGCATTTATTCCACATTAGGTTAGTCAAAAGGCAAAGTCAGCCAAGTATATTGTGCATGATGTAATTTAATTGATGTAACCACATGATGTAATTCTTATAGCTTGTTCCTCGTTCTAAGCAAAATATAATGGGAACAGATGCTAAAGTAAAGTTTTGCTGATGGAAATATAGGCATGCAAATTAATATGTATATAATTTATAATCATGGATCTGATTCCATGATTGCATCAGTTAAGACAGCTCTGTTTAAAGGGATTCATATTGTTTAATGATGGGGTCTCCATATCATTATGTAACCCAAATGACAAAAAAGCTGTCTGAAATTAATTTAAGATGGGTTCTGCCTCAAACGTGTTGAACACAAACCACAGATTGAATTGTCTTTGTATTTTTGGATCTGCTGTGAGTTCCTGCAGATTCATTCCTTCATATATGTATTTGTTGCACAAAATATCAATTTGCCTCATGAGATTATAATCCTTCAATTGCATGTGGTCTGAGCATAAATTCAAGCTTTTTAGACTGTTGGTGTTCAGAGTGATACTGGAGAAGATTACAGGTGATAGTTTGGGACAAAAGGGTGACCATATCAAGAGAATCAGATTTCATGAGCATATATAATGTTCATTGACGTAAGGATGAAAAATATTGGGAGAATGTATAATGACATTGTAACCATGAAAACAATTTTTAAAAATGCTGCATGCTGATTTGATAAAAGTATGATGGATTTCATTATGGCTACTGGAGAAAGATCCTGTCTTGTCCTCATAGTTCCAGTGTGAAACTCAAATGCTGCTTCTGTGAAATTTCAGCAGCTGCTCTACTTTACTCTCTAACATTTTGCTGCTGCTAATTCCTAAATATGGCAAAGGAAAGACAATTTGGTTTCCCCCTCCATCATAAAACGATAACAATTCATTATATACTAACTAAGGCAATACCAGCAAAAAAGGAATGGGATTTTATGTGCAGCACATAAGGAACATTTTCAAAAGCTAGCACACAGTACACAAAATAATAAAGATTTTTTTCTTTTCTTTTTTCAAAACTCAGTTCCTTGAAAGCTGAACAACCAGTGTTATGGGGGATTAAAGAATTTGGCATATAAAAGACCTGTTAAAAATAGCTGCTAAAGATCGAAAACAGCTTTCCCCAGAGGCCACATTTTACATTTTTCAATGTCTAGCTCCTTTAAAAAATGAAAATAATAATAATAATAAAAGGTGATGAAGAACAAAGCCAAACTCTAGTGGGGCAATTCACTTTCTATGCAAAACTTTTTTGCTTGCAGTTATTGATTGAAGCCAAAAGCAGCCATACGTAGATCAAGATAGGAGCTACAATAAACTGGTTAGTTGAGGAAATTGTTGTGTCTAAAAATCATATGTTCCTTATCTGATATTTCCCTTTAGATGTAGAAAATTGGAGGGGGGGAGTATCAGGACGCTCTGCATAAAGTGTATGTATCACTACATCCCCAGCCCTGAAAGAGAAAAGTCCATACTGTATTCCTCAAGTGGGTAAATGTTAAGAGAGAAGAATCCAAGTTTCATGATGCAGCAGCACAAAGCTGGGAAGTGAAAATTATGTTGCAGCAGAGTCTTGAAAATATGACTGTAAAAGTTAATCAATAAAATGTCTATTCCTGTCTATTCACTAGGGGCCCCAGCTGCATAGCTTCACACAATCGATACTACAAAT
Organism: Lacerta agilis; assembly: GCF_009819535.1. NCBI lineage: Eukaryota > Metazoa > Chordata > Lepidosauria > Squamata > Lacertidae > Lacerta > Lacerta agilis. Next base: position 57,222,070 of record NC_046318.1, on the reverse strand, counting down.
TATTACGATTTCCAGGTTCCCACTGGACATTCTGAACAAATCTTTCAAGTGTAACAGGCTTACATAGTGGGGTTCTTGTAGCTGAGCTCCCCCCCTCTTCAAACTTTACATGTAGCTCGTCCAGAATAAGTGGTAATAAAAATCTTAAAGCCTGTGAATTTTCTACAGCTGTTAAATATTTTCTTTCTGGCCTACCCATGCCTTGTTGGGTGTTTTCTTCATTTTATGCTACATCAAATAAGGTAAAGCATTACTTTGTACTCATGTTAGGAACTCGCATTGTGGTAACAATAGAGGAGATAACTTTGCACATGTTGGTTTTACACATGTACAAACATGCCACACAATTTGAAATAGATTGCTGAACGGAAAACAAAATGGAATAACTTCTCACCTACCTGTCCTCTGCAATCTCCTTTTTTTTTTTCCTGCAGACCCCACCCTCCCTGCACTTGTCCGTTCGCCATACTGAAAACAAAGTTCTTGGTGAGTTTCAGTGTTGGCACAAAGCTCATTTAAGTTGCTGCAGTTAGGGCTGAAAAAGCCAGTGTTACCATTCTTCCAAGACATTAAGAAGAAGAGTTTGGATTTGATATCCCGCTTTTCACTACCTGAAGGAGTCTCAAAGCGGCAAACATTCTCCTTTCCCTTCCTCCCCCACAACAAACACTCTGTGAGGTGAGTGGGGCTGAGAGACTTCAAAGAAGTGTGACTGGCCCAAGGTCACCCAGCAGCTGCATGTGGAGGAGTGGAGACACGAACCCGGTTCCCCAGATTACGAGTCTACCACTCTTAACCACTACACCACACTGGCTTGCAAGGATCCCCCATGCTCATAGCATGTCCTTGGCTTCTGTACACCTTCTTAGCAATGAGGCAGGTTGGAGAGGAAGATCACCAGAGTTTTCTTCCAGCTAGGGTGTGACCACCTCTTCTACTGTAGAAATGGCCCTTTATAATCTCACTGCATGGATATGGGGAATAGCTCCTCTCTAGCAGTTGCTCAGGCTGTGAACCTGATGCTCCCATAGACATTGCAACTGCATAGAGCTTTGGGATGAGAGAAATGTGGGAGCATGAGCTTTGCCTCATGACTAGCTGCTACAGGGAAAAGGCTTCTCTTTGTGGTTGCAGCTACAATGTAGTGAGATTATGGGTCAATTTAAATCAGGGGTGAATACAAAAGTGTCTTCCAATTTGGGAGGTCATTTTGCCACATACTGTGTGTGTGTGTGTGTGTGTGTGTGTGTGTGTGTGTAAGTGAAATCTCCAAGAGTTCTTAGAAAATTCTCTTCTGAGAAAAAGCTCACTTACGGTAATATTAGTCTTCAACTCATATTGGTGGATGAAGGAAGGAAGGAATGGGCTAAAAGGACTAGAGGGAGTTGCTTGCTGGAACAAAATATCAATAAATATAAAACCTGTATCTACATGGATGGCAAAACTGGGGAGGTCATGTCCCTGGCTATTCTCTAGCAGAAGCACAAATTTCACCATCAGTTCAGAAAGAGCTCATAAATGAAAAATTTCTCAGAGAATTCTGTGAGAATTATTTTTGGCTCTCAGCCTTAATTCAAATATTATAGCCTTAACAGCCTTAACAGCCTGAAGTAGGCTGATAGTAATGCAAGAAATTCCCCTGGCTTTCGTGTGGTAGGTAGTAACACTTGAAATCCATTCATCATATGGCTTGTGCTAGCCATATGGAGAGTCTACATGCCAACAGCATGCATTTCAGGCTGCATAGGTCCTGATGTAGAAACTTCCAAAATGACTAGAGAGATGAATCTGGTGAATAGCTTTCAAATACTCTCATGAATAGCTTTCAAATACTATCATGAACCAGTGTTTCAGGCAATGTCTTCATGATGGTTATAATGCTTTGAATCAGCCTCATTAAACAGTGAAAAGACCACAGCAAAGTGGTACAGTATCTGCTTTTCATGTGGAAGGTCTCAGGTTCATTTCCTGGCATGTCCAGGAATATCCTCTGGCTGGGAATGTCCCCTGCCTGAAACCCTGAAGAGCCAATGCTGGTGCGTGCAGACAATAGTAAGCTAGATGGACCAGTGATCTGGCTTAGTAAAAGGCAGCTTCCTATGCCCACCACAGGATGTGACCTGAAACCAAATTAGTGCCTCCATGGTTTTTGAAATGACTACTCACTGAGTGAATATAAGCAAGCATTTACTTAATAAGATGTACATACAAACACGTGGAAAGTCATTCGTCTGCAACATGCTGCCCAATCAGAAGATAATTTTTTTTCTGTGAAAATGCAGGAGTGGTGAATTCTCTGAAGCCATTAACAGGGCAGTCCATGTGGCCAGCTTACCAGCTGTTTACCTGAACACCATGGCAATTTCCCACTTGGTCAATGTTTGTCTATATCCACTTGCCATGGCAAAGGGAACTGTGTGTGACCACAGCCCACCAGCTGCATTACTGCTGCCTGCATAAGGCAGCCATGTGCTAGTGCTTCTAAAGTCCGGGTTTTTGCACCAGTGCTTAAGCCTGGAACAAGGTGTTGCTAAACACACATGCAAATGATATTCAGCAAAAGTTGAACAAGCTCTCTACACAACCTCTTAATTTGGCAAAGAGAAGGACTGACCAATAAGGTTCGATTTCAATTCCATATTTGCAACTTTCGAATTATGACTAAATAGATATCTTTAGTTCTTAAATGGGTATGAATCAGTTTAATTGCTTAGTTTATTTTAGATTAAACTGGGTGCTTCTAATATGAAATGTCACATAAAGTTTTGTTCTACTCGGAACTTCAGTTTCACAAATGAAGACTGGTCTTCTTAAAGGGAAACTGAAAAGAGCAATGTGACATAAAGGGAACAATGCCACAACTCATAACTAAGCTGAAGGTTCATGCAGAAAAGTGGGATGCACTGCCTGGTTTGGTAGTAATTGTTCACATACAACGCCAGTAAATGGACAACTTATACCTTTCCAGTAACATTCTCCCCAGATATGGAAGCTTTGAGTTAACATGGTGGATAGATTTACCTGTTTCGTCAAGTTCAGGGGTATCTTTGTTTTCCACTCATAACATAGAATTAGAAAAGTACAAGTGGATTGTGTGGATATTTTGAGCTTCTCTCACACAGGATGCAAGGATACAAAGTCACCTTACATAAGAAGCAAAAGAAACAGGCAATGTAAGTGGTCTTGCATTGTGCAACTATGGGCCCCCAATAATCCACAATAATGCCATCACAACTATTGCAAAGTTATACCTGCCAAACATACTTCTACTGCTTGGAAATTTACCTTTAGATGTGGCTGACATGGTCCCTTTAGGATTCCCGGATCTCCTCATAACATTGTTATATTAAATGACAAAAATGTTCCTTTTTCTTACGCACATAGAAGAATGTGTGGCAAAGCATTTGTTTGGGATTCTAAGGGCCCCTGCCAGTCTTATCTACAGGTAAGTTCCAAACAAACAATCATAACCTTGCTAGGCATAGCACTACATAATAGCTGTGTGACAAAGTTTCATCATTTGACATTGCAGTGGAATAAGAGATGTAGATATCTCGGGAGAAAGCTCCAAACCTCGCTGCAACTTTCGTATTAATAAAAACCTCTTTGTGATTAAGCCATCACTTCAGGAAACGTATCTTAGAACTTCTGAAGTTCACATTTAATTTGTGATATCGAGGGGGGGGGAGACCCAGCCTGAGAAAGCTACCTAAATTGAATGCACAATGTAACAAATTCAGCAAGAAGAATGCATTATTCAGAGTATTTACATATAGTGAAAGAGACAAAGGCATTTAGCTGAGATGAATACCTTTCATAACATTCGCTTGAAAACTGAACAATGAATCAATTTATGATTCATAAACATGAAAAAACTCTTTGAAAGTTTTAGCATTTCCCTTAAAGGGGGGGGGAGGGAGAGAGAGAGAGAGAGAGAGAGAGAGAGAGAGAGAGAGAGAGAGAGAGAGAGAGAGACCTATTAGGATTAGGATTTGAGTTCATTTTAGCAACTTCATATGTTACTCGTTACTCAGACTAGAAGCTCAAACTCTTAAGTTTGCTTTAATTTGGGAGCGTCTTGCTTTGAGGCAGCTTCTTGAACCAAAAAAGACAGACAATAAGAGCCATATGTAACCTTCAGACCCCCAAAAAGAGAGGAAGATGAGAATGCCACTGGCAGATAGACAATAAAGAAAACTATTTCCCCCCCTCAACAGCAGATTTTCACGTTTTCAGAGGGGGGGAAGGGGAGCATTAAAAAGACTTCTGGTTAACACATTTTGGATGAAAAACTGAAAGGCTAGTTTTAAACGGAGTTTATCAATTACTTAATACTTGATTCAATCAATACATCAGTCAAAGACATTTACAAAACACACCACCAGAGCAAAACAATCCCTACAGCAGAGAGCTGAAAGAATTATTGCTGACTTCTGGCTCGCCTTCAACCCTTACTGAAACATCAAAACAAACAGTAACTCACTTGTAATCACTAATTTCTTCATGAGAATCTATAATGCGTTCGCTCAGTGGCTTCAGTTCTGTCTGTGATTTTCTACTGGTCGGGGCGAACTTGGTTCTGCTCTTTCCTCACTTAGCTGCTCTTGACTTGCTTTCAAGCTGGATTCCATTAGAAGTTTTTCATCCTGGCTGGCAAATTCTTGGGCTGGAAGATAATAAAAGCACCACAGTTTCAAAAGAAGCCAGAGACATACTTTTGTTGTTGTTTTACACTTAACGCAATACTAAACCTGTTGTAAATGAACTTGGAGAATGTGAGGGGGGTTTTTTCTGGGGGAAAACAATCAATTTCTGCTTGCAAGTATTAAACACAAACACAGACAGGGAGTGAGAGGTGTTTCTAAAAACCTGTATATATCTTAAGATAAATATTAAATATGTGTAATACTTTCATCAGTGGCTAAATGCTCTTATATTCTATAGCTGGGCTAACATCCATTGTTGTGTAGCAAAATTTCTCAAAAGC